>NC_135918.1:9619842-12324671 GCF_964058835.1 Carex rostrata | reverse complement strand
CAGTGAAGGCTTGCTTGGTTTAATCACTTGCAGCACTTAATTTCTCTTCCCATGCAAATTGCAGTGCAGCTCAGCAGCTGTCTGTCTACACTTAACAATTACCATGTCCCTTCCATTGAAAATATTGAATGTATCAAGTTACCAATCATCACATTGTACTGTTCCTTCCATTATCATGTATATGTTGTAATGTTTTTTTTAACCCCTTATAAAAGTAAACATATCGGGTAACAATACATGTTATCTGATTTAGAATTATATTTTCCAAAGCCTTCTTAGTATTCCACTTAGAATAGTATTAAATTAATTAAGTACAACTAGATCCTTTAGTGCAACCCCAAAACATTTTAGAAGATTGTTATGTGTAATATTCGATTTATCTGCTTAAGTTTTGCACAAATAATTTTTGAACTCCTATGGTTATTCATTAGTTTATAGGTGGTATTATTAGGAACATTAATGTGACTTAATTAAATTTGATGATATACATATTGTAAATGTTAATTAGAAGAATTTATGTGTAACATTTGATCTATTTGTTTGATTTTGCAACAAAAAATAACCTTGTTCAATATCAATGGGCATTACATTATGACGGGTCTCATTGTGCTAGGAGAAGAAATGAAGGTATTTTAGTCATTGGAGTGGCAAAATTAGAAATTAATAAAGTTTGGATTGACATTATTACAATTTGAAATTTCAGGATGGCATTTTTCAAATTTGAAGGTTTTGGAGTGGCAAAATAACCAATTTTTCATTTTTATTAATACCCAAAAAAATTATAAAATTACGCAATCTACCCATGTTTCCGTGAGATTTTCAAAATCTGCGCCTTTCGATGACTAAATAAACCAGACAAGTCCCTCTTTATGTTATTTAGTCACCGGATCCAGAAATTGAGACCGGTGACTAAATAACTAGTTTCAAGAATTTCATTACCAGTTACTTAGTAACCGGTTTTGTTTGTTTTTTTTTTTACAAAATAGAAATTTTTAAAAATTTTGTATTTGTTGTATTGAAATATTAGAACGGTTGAATATATTTCTTTGAAAACAGATAAAATACAATATAATTTGATTTATTACAAAGACTGCAACAAATAACCTGGATCAACATTTTTTAGACCGGATTTTTCACGGCTGTAAAAAAAATTAATATATTTCTTTATGTGTTATTTGGAAAAAAAATATGCTTTGAATGTGAGAAATTGATCGCGATTCAAAAGTCACTTCTAGGTAATACAAAAAATATTGTTGATACTTCTAGTATATTTTAATTTCTAAAAAGTTGTATCTATTTTGAGAATTATTTTTAATAACAATCATTAAATAACTTAAAATGTTTATTTTTTTAAAATAGATACAACTTTTTAGAAATTAAATGTATTAGAAAGATGACAATATGCCGATCCTGAAGATTTTGAGGCCCGGGGACGGGATAAAAGTTTGAGTCCTTTGTATAAGGGTGTAAATGAATCATATATTATCCGATTTCGTTCGAATCTGAATTCGAAAAATTACTTAAATTATATGATTTGTATTTGTACCCGAGACTATCGGTATTTATATCCATAATCCGAAAAGTTATAACAAATAATGATATTGTTTAATAATTAACTATCTGTATCCGCATATATATTCGTATCCGAAAAGTTACAACGGATAAGGATACGGTTTAATAATTAACTATCCGTAACTATATGTATATGACCGTTTACACCTCTACTCCACAAGAAATGATTTGTTAAATATCAATGATCTATTACTTATATTTTAGTTGCATGGTATTGATAAATGATCCTTAATATAGCTGGTTGAAGACTCTATTTGTTTTTTTGTCCCTATATGCTTAGAAAAAAAAATATTATTGATCTTGAATTGATATATTCTAATTAACAATATAACATTATGAGATGAACAGTGACTAATATTTTAGTAATATGATATATGTTTTTGTATCCAACAAATTTATTATGAAAAATATTAGATCTAATTAATGAATGAAAAAAAATTACATATTGATATTATACTTTACTTAGAATGTATATTAGTATTTTTTTAATTATCCGAATTATATTTATATGCGTCCAATATCTGATCCGTATTCGTGTACATTTAAATATATTAATTTTTCTTACCGCCGTGAAAATCCGGTCTGAAAAAATATTGATCCGGATTATTTGTTACAGTCTTTCTAATAATCAAATTATATTGTATTTCATCTATTTTCAAAGAAATATATTCAACATTTCTAATATTCAAATACAAAAAATAAAAAAATTAAGAAAAAAACCACACAAACAAAATCAGTTACTAAGTAACTGGATTAAATTCTTGAAACCGGTTATTTAGTCACCGATCTCAATTTTCTGGATTCAGTGACTAAATAACTGGAAAGAGGGGCTTTGTCCGGTTATTTAGTCACTGAAAGGGGCGGATTTCGAAATCCCACCGGAAACTTGGGTAAATTGCATAATTTTATAAAATTTTTTGGGTACTAATAAAAATTTCGGCTCGTTTAGAACTCATGTTTCAGCTAAAATGTACAATTTGGACACAATTAATTCGGCCATTTTTATTAATAACCCAAAATAAAAAGTGAATTTTAAAAATAACCCCGCATCCTATTTTTTTTCAAAAATGACCAAACCGCCCCCCCACGGGTGGTCTCCTAGGGACCAAACCGCCCCCCCCCCCCCCCCCCCCCCCCCCCTCCACGGGCGGTCTCCTTTTTTTTTTTTTTTCTTTGTTTTTTTTTTTAAGAGATCTGAGTATTTTGATTTAAATAATTTTGTGAAGAAAAAGTTTTATTGTTTAGAGTGTATATGCCAAACAAAATTGTATATATGTATATGTGCATATGTATATGTGTATATGTGTATATGTGTATATGTGGATATGTATATATGTGTATGTGTATATGTGTATATGTGTATGTGTATGTGTATGTGTATGTATATGTGTATATGTGTATATGTATGTGTATATGTGCATGTGTATATGTGTATATGTGTATGTGTATGTGTATGTGTATGTGTATGTGTATGTGTATGTGTATGTATATGTGTATATGTGTATATGTGTATGTGTATGTGTATGTGTATATGTATATGACGACCATTTTTATTAATATCCCAAAATAAAAAGTTAATTTTAAAAATAATGTGGATACATTTTAATATATGACGGCATTTCATTGTTGTTTTGGTTGTAATAATATTATATAATTAATATCCTTTTATTAATAATTATTATATTATTATATTATGTTGTTAATATATTAATATTGTGTAATTAGTATCTTATTAACGATATATAACTATATAATTAATATGTTATATTATTAATATATTAAATAATTATTATAATAATATTATAATATTTTATAGTTATTATTAATATATTAATATTATATAATTAGTATCTTATTATTAATATATAATTATATAATTAATACCCTATATTGTTAATATATTAAATAATTATTATAATAATATTATAACATATTAATATTGTATAATTAATATTTTCTTATTCATAATTATTATTAATATGTTATATTGTTAATATATTAAATAATTATTATAATAATATTACAATATATTACAGTTGTTATTAATATATTAATATTATATAATTAGTATCTTATTATTAATAATTAATATTCTTAATATAGTAAATTATTATTATAATAATATTATAATATATTATAGTTGTTATTGATATATTGCTTCCGATGGAATTTATTTGCAAAAAAAAATATGCATATTTTTTTTCTAAAATATTGATATACATTTTAATTTTGTTTTTATGTGAATCAATAAGTTAAAAAATCAACGTCTAGAAACTATCCACCGATTTTTTTATTTATTCCGGATTTAGGAACCAATTTCCGGAAAAAAAAATTTCGGAAATTGGTATGGAAACCGGAAATTTTTTTTCCAGTTTGGGTAGTTTTGGAAATAATCAAGAGGCTTGGTTAGTTTTTTAAATTTATATTTTTTTTTGGATATAAATAAAAAAATCAACGTCTAGATATTATCCACATTAGTACATTTTTTATAAGCTCTTGATGACAACCAAAACAACATTGAAATGCCGTTATATACATATACACATATACACATATACATACACATACACATATACATATATACATATAGACATATACAGATACACATATCCACATATACACATACACATATACACATATACATATGCACATATACATATATACAATTTTTTTTGGCATATACACTCTAAACAATAAAACTTTTTCTTCACAAAATTATTTAAATCAAAATACTCAGATCTCTTAAAAAAAAAAAAAAAAAAAAAAAGGAGACCCCCCGTGTGCCGGGCGGTTTGGTCATTTTTGAAAAAAAATAGGATGCGGAATTATTTTTAAAATTCACTTTTTATTTTGGATTATTAATAAAAATGGCCGCAATTAATTAGCTCTAGCTGAGACCAAAAGTCTAAATCGCATATAGTATTTAATGCAATTTTCCTTGAAATTTGAGATAGATAGCCTCTTCCAGTAAATGTAATTTAATTAATTATATATCCGTACAAAGAAAGTTGATGCGATACATAACCTAACAAGATTGCTACCAAGAATTTGAACTTTACCGACGAATTAGCCACTATCAGTTTATAAAAAAAAATTATTGTACCTCCAAACTGTTGTTAATTTGAAGACCGGGAACTTCCCAAAAAAAATGTTACCTAACAAACCAAGGTGTCAAAATATTTCTTTCAAAAATCGTACAGCTCGAGGTTAGAATTAGGGAAAAGCAGATCACCTGCCCCCCGGGGTGCAGGATTTTCCTGCCCCCTCAGTCACTGCGGGGTGGGGTCGAGTTTAGGATGGGTGGGCCGGGTTTAGGATTTAGAGTTTATGGGGCTCACTAACAGTGACTCTGGGGGCAGGAGATTCGATCCCTAGAATTAGATGCCCGTAAGTCAAAAGTCTAAATTCAGACCACCAAACACCAATTAATGGTCCTTTCAGGTTGTATTTTTCATTTTGATTCTTAAAATTTTAGAAATAACACTTTGCTGATCTTGTACCAAATAAGTCATCCATTCAATATATAAGCAATACTAAACGATATTAGGATTTAGGATGGATGAAAATATAACTTTTTAATGAATATTTAATACAGGGCAAATTTGATATATAATGAAAGCTATAAAGATCAAATAAAATATTTAAAACTTTGAGGATAAAATTGAAAATTTTCGGATACTGTGAGCTAGCTAGCCTTCCGTAACTTTTGATTTTTTTTTCAATGGAAGTAGGTTACTACTAGTCAAATACCGTCAACATGCATCCAAGTCATGGAATAATCCATTATCACAAATTCAGGTACATATATATGTTAGTGCGCGTTATGATGCTTTAATTAACATATCCAATTATGCTACATGTTTTTTTTTGTCATTCAGAATGAGAATCTGCACTTTTTTTTGGAGGAAAAAGGAGGTCGCTCCTTTTAGAGAGGAAGAGAAAAAAGAGAGAAGAGGACCCTTCTATTTATCTAAAAAGAAGCAGATTTCAACTCCTTATTTCATAGTAAATATTTCATTAGCTACAAATGAGTAAATTGCAGGTGTTGAAGCACAGAAGGATTGCACACAACCGATTACAATCAATCCTTGAGAAGCTACAGCATCATTTCCGTTTCTAAACAGATTGTTCTAGAATTATTCCTTTGTCTGTTAGCATGACTCACTAGATAAACTTTACCAAGGTTAACAATGTAATCAGGGTTAGGAATTATCTCTCTGTTATATATATGTGAACACCTGTAATGCTTTTGTGTGAGAAAAATAATAAAAAGGAAATTCTTATCCCACTCTTTATATTCAAAACGATTAGCAGGGGCGGATTTAAATTTTGTATTCTAAATTGTAGGGGCGGATTTACACATAGCCCCGGGGTGCTAAGCCACCCCATAATTTTGAAATTTTTAATCACGTAAGTTGAAATTTAATTGAATTTTTATTTTCTTAGAGTTTTTATATAGTTTAGTCCCCTTGTAAAATATCAAATGTGTGTTTGTAGTCTAGTGGTTGGCTCTAATTTGTACTTGAAAGATCTTGTGTTCAAATTTCACTAGCTACAAATTAATAATTATGCATTTTAAGTTTTTAGCCCCTTCTATATAAATTTTCTAGTTCCATCCCAGCTAAATTGATTTATTGAGAAAAAAATAATGTTGTGTGTGTGTGGAAGTTTTGCAGGTGCAAAATATGAATGAAGGTTATTTATAAATATGGAAGTTGAGACTAGATTTTCATTTTTTTTCTCAAAAAATAAATCATAAATTTAAACTCAGATCAGAGACCTTATGAGGAGAAGAAAAAGATGTTATTTTAAATTTAAATCATAGATCTCAGTGAGTTCATATTTATGAAACAAGACCATAAATTATTTTAGTGCAAAGGACACCTCCGGTTCTACAGAATGGAGAGCATCTTAACTAAACTCTGTAGCATGGATTATTAATTTAATAATCCCGCACACACTCCAATAGTCCAATTCAATCTCCAGTGTTGACCTAAGACCAAGAGGAACGCAAAACAAAAGAATGGCATCTTAAGTTCTTAACTAAACTCTGTAGCATGGATTATTATTATTTTAATAACCTGAAACACACTCCAAGAGGGACGCAAAACAAAAGAATGGGATCCTTAATTAATCCTTCAACTAATTAATCAATGATTAGTTAATTAGAGATAGAAAAGATTCCAATTAGAGACAAATCTCAAACCGTCTATTGACTTAACAACTGCCATGTGGCAGCATTGTTACCTATAGGCTATAGCCGACAACCCACCGCCTGACTAGTAATTAAGCCTTGATCACATCAAACCTCAAAAGACTAATCCATTGATTTGTTTTATCTTCATGTACCGCAAAGGGGCGTACATCCCCATTGATTTGTTTTATCTTCACTTCCTTCCACCCTCAAATTAAATCCGGAATTTCCACATACGGCAATACTCAAAGGCGTATTTGTTTGTCACGGAATTATACGGGATAGGAACTCACTTTTGAAAAAGTGGGATCCTACGGGCACAGGTACGAACGGGATTGATTATGAGAATGTGTTAAAATGAGTGTTCAGTTGAATCATAGGATTAATTGTGGGAGGTCTTGATTTATTTAAAAAAAAATTTCACTATTTCTATTTACATTTGCAAAATTGACTAATAATTACACTTGTTTTTTTAACAATTTGTAATTTGTAAAAAAAAAAAAAAATTGATGTCTGGATCCTTCCGAATAGTTAGTCGTGCGAGAAGTCTTGATTTATTTAAAAAAATGTATTTCATTATTTTTATTTACTTTGACAAAAAATTGTAAACAAAATAATTAGATAGTTACCCAAAAAATTAAAACAATTTGTATACAAAATAATTACACTAAAGAAATTTGTTGTAACTTGAATATTGATATCCAAATCCATATGTACAATTAGTCCCACGTGCATTTACAAAAGATTACAACTAGTTATATATAAAACTCTGTACAATTAGTCTCACGTGCATTTACAAAAGATTACAACTAGTTATATATAAAACTCAATCTTTTTTTGTGCAATAGGTAAAGTAGGAGAGAGAGAGGAGACAAAGCTCTCCGCTTTTGCGTGACCAGTGGAGGACAGAGGAGAGAGATAGAGAAAGAGAAGAGGAGAGAGAGAATTTGGAAAAAAAAAAAACAAATTAGCTCAGACTCCGTGTTTATATTTCCATAATTTTGGTACAAACCCATGCAGCCGAACGCTTGATGGAAACAAAATTGTATTTTTCTGAAAATCCCACCTAACCCATACAATTCCCAAGCATCCGAACAAGACCTCAATGTTCACTTCCAGTGTTGTAAAAAACGTCCGTTTAGGCCGATTAATCGGCCGATCAGTCATTGGCGATGGCCAAACCATCATAAATTATTTTGATTAATCGACCGATTATTTCCGATTAATTGTTTAATGATATCCTATCTGTCCGATAACTGCATACCGTTATTTACAACACTGTTCACTTTAATTGCAAGTCTTGAAGATCCTTGAGTCACTGGCAAAAATAAAAAATAAATAAAAGACACTAAGGCGAATCTCAAGATAAGAATAACTGCTGCTGGGATGGCATAAAAGAAAAGCATATTTAATACATAAATAAAAGACATAATTTTTTTTTCCGCAGAGAATTTGTAAATGAACAAGAATGAGAAATATTAACAAATTATTTTAATTTACCATTATATTTTATGATATATCATGATAGTAAAATATAGAATCACAACTTCACAAATGACAAGCATCTATAAATCATATGGTCTGAGATGTACAAAAACAAATACATCACTTGCACATAGGAACAAGGAGACGAGGAGATGGAACTAATTTTGGCCGTCTCAGGGAAAGAAAGCGGCTGGATAAAAAGCGGCATTGTACCAACGTACCATTTGCAAATTGCAATTTGTCGGAAGCAAATTTCTGAATTTTTCATTGGCCGTACCACAACGCATCATATTCTTCTCCTTTTCTTTATTAAGGATGATGGTTCAAATGCACTCTATCTTTCAAATCTTTTTTCTCTGTTTTTAAAGTCCAAATAGTCAATCTGAACCGTTAGATGCGATATATATATTAAGATGTGTTTGGAGACCAAATTTTACATTTTTTTGGAATTTTTTTTACTATTTATTAAACCACTTTGAAAATCGCTGATCTAATGGTCCAGATAAAAAAATTCCAAAAAATGTAAAATTTGGTCTCCAAGCACATATTAATATATAGATCACATCTAATGGTTCGGATTGACTATTAGGACTTTGAAAACGGAGAAAAAAGATTTGAAATATAGGGTGCATTTGAACCCTTCTCATGGATTTATGATTTAAAATGTAATTTTTATAAATAAGAAGATAAAATTTTAGCTTTCTAACTTTTATTTATTGTTCCATAAATAAAATTTGACGGCCAAAAGCTTGTTCTTTATGATGCAAAATGAATTGTTATTAGGAAAACATTTCTTTGAAGTGATCACTTGATCATTCTTATTATATTTTACTTGCCTAAAAACAATATAATTTTTTATTTAAAATGAGACATAATTCAGCAAATACTAATGCAATTATGTTATATTGTTATATATTGTTGTAGTGAAAGCGCGGAAGTTAGTCTTTTTTTTTTTTAATGTTGAGATAGAACATTTATCTTATTTTGGTTTCTTGAAGTTCTGTCTTTAGATCTAATGTACCTAATTATTATTATTATCATTGTTGTCACTATGTATATTTACATATACATTAGTATGAACTCGTCGTCGAATGAATATAGTATTTCTAAGCAATTAATTGAGAAAAAATAATTATAATAAAAATAATCAATCAATTAATTCAAAATATGCATAACAATTCAATTTCATGTCATATATGCAAAGTGCAGTGTCATCCACAATAGCCGAGAGATTTTTGACACGTTGCTGATCATCATGTGTCGTTGTCAAATCTACTTATCCCGGTAACCGTGCTCATATCTCCATGCTGGAAATCCATCACGTTTTATTTGAACCGACCTCATTTTTTTTTCCTTTTTGTTCTTTTTTCAACTAAAAATGGCTCGCATTTTGCTTTTTCTTATTAAGGGCTGTTCGGCCGACAAATGGGAATGGGCACCGGTACGGAAATTGAACTGAAAAACACTGTATTTTTTTTTCCCACGTGAACAGTGATTCGTCCGAACAGGCCTTAATAAATTTGTAAATGTTCAAAAGAGGCACATATAACTTGATGGTTTATAGTTGTTACCAAAAATATATAAGCCAGAGAAATTTCTCAATAAAAAAATGAACATGGGGCAAATGATTGAACATATTGAAGTTCTATATATTATCTTCAATGTTATCAGTTATGACATTTGAAGTAATATATCAAATCATGCCGTATTTTTATTTTTTTTAAGTTCAACTGGCTGTTTCAAATTCAACACAACCTATGAATATTATATTAAATATTATATAGTATGTTCAGTAATCAACAAATATTGTACAATTTTTTTCACAATCATAAAAAATGGATCATATTAATCAACCTGAATTTTCTATGAAAATCAACATACATGTGAGACAAAAAATAAGTAACTAATAAAATATGTTTTTTGCTAATTAATAGATGGTCTAAATGACAAAAAAAAAAATGAAGGACCGTTATTTTTTTTTCCTTTAAACTGATAAAAGATCTGAGCCACATACTTTCTAAATTAAAAAAATCTCAGAGTAGTGTTAGGCTGTTAGCATCCAGTTGATCATTCATTTAGAAAATATTATAAATGTATTTTACATTATCAACAAATGATTGACAATCTATATATTATTTTTTATAAAGGGTCAAAACTTCTCCTCTCAAATAGAACAGATAATATAATATAAAATTTTGATAAATAAACAGATCAGACAAGTTGTTGGATTTTTTTTTTTTAAAATAAAAAAATCTTGAAGAGATAAGTTGTTGATAAAAAGCATTTAAAGCTTGTATTTTTGTCGTTACTCGGAACGGTCCGTACCTCAAAATGGAAACAAAATTAAAATTTTAAATTCTACTAAGCTCCAAAATTGCTATAAAAAGGGGAACACACAAGTGCTATATGTTATAACTGCAACAACAATTTTTTGTGCATTCACTTTCTAAAACAAAGTTCAGTAAACTTTGCAAAGAAGAAGAAGAGAAGCAAAGGGAGATGTGTGGTGGTGCTTTGATATCCGACTTCCTTGCCTTAACCAACGGCCGAGATCTCTCCTCGCGGTATCTCCAGCCAACCCAACTCGCCTCCGACGAACACCACCATCCTTCAGGTTTGTATTTTGCATTATCTAATTCATGATTCAATCTTTTGTCAGTGTAATAGCAGCTCGTAAATTTAATTATCTTCAAATTTCGTCTCAGCTGAAAAAAAGACGAAAATACCCCTGCAACACCTACAACCGAACTCGGCCGTTGCGAAGCGAACTCGAGGGCGAAAGAGTAATTACCGAGGGATTAGGCGGCGCCCGTGGGGCAAGTGGGCAGCAGAGATCCGCGACCCGCGCAAAGGAATGCGCGTCTGGCTCGGAACCTTTGCCACGGCTGAGGAGGCGGCACTGGCCTACGATGCGGCGGCGCGCCGGATCCGGGGCGACAAGGCCAAGCTCAACTTCCCTGACACGCCTCCGACAGAGATCCGCCAACCCGCATCGCCTAACGTGTTATTGGATCTTGCTCCGATTAATAGCACGGAGAGCTCAGTAGAGTCGGATTGGAGCTTCGATGCTGAGATCTCGAGACTGGAGGAGTTTCTTGAAATCGACGGTTGGGATCAGGGCCACGTCGTTTCAACTTCGTCCGGGAGCCCTGAAAATTTTGGAATTTACTAGCTCCGTCGTTGATTTTCAAGTTAATAAAAAGATAGAGGGTGTTTTCGGAAATTGTTCGCGAAGGGGTGTAGACGTGTGGTTAACTAAATAATATAAATGGCGGTGTTATTGTAAATATGTGTAGTAATTTGTCTGGATCCGCACTTGCTGTCGAGGAGTTATGTCCGATGTACACTTCAAAATTTTAAACAAGTTAATTTAATTTAATTAGATGTAAATTGTTCAAGAGCAAAGTCACTTTCAAATTATAAAAGTCAAATATAAACAGAAATCAAGCATATAAAATTATACTACTATAAATAAGAATTAATTTCACATTGTCTATAATATTTTTAATTTAAATTATATTCAAAATAAGATCTAAAGACAAAATAATTGATCATGAAATTCATTAAATATATTAAGCTTAACATTAATAGTTCAACAATTCATTATAATATTTTGCATACACAACCCTACAACTTCCATATATATTAAGCTTAACATTAATAGTTCAACAATTCATCAGAAGGGTTTTTAATTTTTATTCATGATTTCTAAGTTAGATGAGGAGCAACGCAATGGAGTATGGAAATGTTAGGGTATGGTATGTTAACAGCATAACTGCTGCCTAGGGCAACTGGTCATAACATCCATTCTCTATAACTATAATAATAATAATAATAAAAAAAAGGATATGTTAACACATGAAAAGTTAGTGGGAAAAGATTATTAGAGTGCATGCACCATTGTATATGGTTCTAACCTCAAGGCAACTTTGGGCTTATAAAAAAGCCTTTAAAAATTGTTAAGAGTGTAAAAGTCCGGTCGGTGGCAATTCCATTTATTTAATCATCATCAGATTCTAAATAGCGAACTATAAGGACGTCTCTATAGCGTTTGATCCATAAAATTTATGACGCTATGGACACTGTAGCATGCTATAGTGCGCTATAGCAGCGAAATATGACAATAGCGTTGTTTTTTCAACTATTCTGCTATAATGTAATAAACGCTATTTAAATCTTTGATCATCACACCATGTAATACATGTGTGATCGTATTATTTCATGAAGTGTTTGAAACGTGTTGTGCTAGTACATGCAACGTCCTATAAATACTATAAATAAATACTGTGTTGTATCTATTTTTTTATTAAAAAAAATAAATATCAATTTTTCAAATTTTATATCCCAGTTATTATAATTATACAAATGATTATCTAGATTTTAAACTCATGATCTCCTACATCAGAGATTGTGTTGCGCCTATTAAATAATACAAATTAATGTAAAATAATTTTAATTGTACAAGTAGATATGAATACAGATATAAATAATTAGGTAGATAATAATATAATATGGATGTCAACGTATTCTAAACATTTATATTTATTTGTAGATGTTTGTTAAAAAAAAGAAATTACTTCAGAGTAATTAAGTTCAATCCATTGAATGATTCTTCTTTTCTCAAATCAAATGAAATGTGTATCTGATCATCAACAACCTTGGTTTTAAGGTGTTATAGTTGAAGTAGAAAGTCACATTAATATGAAAAATATTTTGAATAATCAAAAGTTGTTGATAATGAAAACAATATTTTTTTAGGTTGGATTTAGTCGTTTTCCGAAACGGCCGTAGCTTAAAAAAAATTTAAAATAAAATTTGTAAAACTATATGGGCCAGAGGAATTCATATCATCTAAAGTAACTCAAATTTTGAATTCCTCTGACGGCGATATTTGAAGTTTAATATTTATTTTCTTTTCTCGTATATAGCTTATCTTGGATTTGAAAAAGAAGAAGAAGAAGATGTTGCCTTATTTTCTTTAGCTAATAAATCAAATAATTTCATTAGTGCGAATGCTTTAAATCAACTAAAGGATCAGTTATTCAATTTGTAAATATAACAATGAGACGCGTAATAGAATTATCAATATGTGTGCACATATTTGTTGCTCTAATTATTTTTAAGTGTCTTGCAATCAAATTGATTGCACGAATGATTAAGCTAGATTAGTAGTTAAATTAGTCACAAGAAATTTGTCCATAAAAGAATAAACTTGTGATCTTGGTACTTCAATCATGCATGCTTAAAATGTGAAGGCTAATGAGATTATAAATTAATAACAAGTAATCCAAATTTCTTTGAAAAAGTATAAATTAAAGTTATGCATGATATTTGACACAGTTGGCATTTGATAAAAAAAATAAAGAATTTGAAATAAATATTTTATAAATTATTAGAGGAAGCTAAATAAACGACACAAAAAAGAAGTAGAATTTATATAGCAAGCTAGCTATATAGCCTAGACAAGTATATCTAAATTTATTCTATTAAATATATACTCCGATCAGATTTCTGTGTAGAGTTGCTTGAATTTAAATATAATCACATCTCTAATATTATTGTGAGTATTTTGTATAATTTGACATGCAATATGCGACACCAAAAAAGCCACAGGAAATCTGAGTTCCTTAATTCATGTTTTAAGTAAATAGGCTAATTTAAGAATTAATTAAGAGACTAACTTAATTTTTAATTCTCATAAATCCTCTAAATTGATTTTAAAAGTTATTAATTAGAAGGGATGTATAATATTCTAATTGCAATTGTAAAAGCTAATATGAGTATTTTTTTCCTGATAAGATAATGCATTTACCGTCAATTTTCAAGTAGTCGACTTTGTCATTATTAGAAGGGATATATATATACTATTATATTTACCGTCAATCCTCTCTTCGCATTTGATTTTTAAGTTTGTTTTCTGTCAATTCTCATTAGTTATTTGTTTGAACTATTTAATTAATAAGTAAGTTGTTCAAGTATTCGATTGAACATCTTAATTATGCATAAAAAATGTTTTCAAGGAAGGGAAGCTTATATTTTATTATTTAGTATATGTCATGAAATAATTTGTATATATGAATAAACTAAGGGGCTTTAGTGCAAGTTCTTCAAAAGACTAAGGATGTCAAGTGTCAACGGATATTTATTATTAAGTTGCATAAATGCACATAAAAGGTTTATACTGATTAACATTATGATATAATGCATATTGCTTGAATAAAGAAAAAAAATCTCATGAATCATCTATAGTACATTTTGAAAGAGAAATTCCTATTATAAATCTTCACTCAACAAACTATAAATTATATTCTTATCAATGATATTTTATCTTTAATCAAAAGAAGTTGATTATATATGTTACAAAGAGATGAGCTACGGTGAGTTGCGAAGTAAAAGGCGTTTCTACTTCACGCTGTATTTTTATTTTGAAAGTCCAAACGACCGATCCAAACCGTTATATGTGATCTCCATATTGAAATGTGTTTGGAGACCAAATTTTACATTTTTTTTTTAATTTTTTTACTATTTATTAAGCAATTTTGAAAACTGTTGTTTTATTGTGAACAGTAAACATTTCTGGACCATTGGATCAGCGATTTTCAAAATTGCTTAATAAATAGTAAAAAAATTTCAAAAAATGTAAAATTTGGTTTCCAAGCACATTTCAATATGGAGATCATGTTGAGCAGTTCGGATCAGTCGTTTAAACTTTCAAATCACAAAAATATAAGAGTGAAGTAAAATAGTCATTTTACTTCGCAACTCACCATAGTCCATCTCTATTACAAAACCAATTATGCAAGTTCTTCAAGGTTTTCTATTGTACGTTTTCATTTTGTGTGTCATGATCACGTCGTATGAGCAATCACACTTAGTTGTAAGTTGTAACATTGTGGGAACACAAATTTTTATGTGATTTATAAATTATTTAAATCATTCATGTTTGAATAAAAGAAACAATAACAGGCAACATTTCTAATTTTTTTTTTTTTTTTTTTTGACATGAGGGTTTGGGCGTCACGCGGTTTTATTCAACTTGCAACACTTTTCAAAATTTTCATGCATCTTAGGAGTTAATTAATTTTTTATTTTTATTGAATAACCGACGAAATACCGATTAAAAAAGGAAGCGTCTAATTGTCCACAGCCTTTTGTCCACCATTTGTCCACAGCTTTAACTTGCGCGAATACTGTAAAATTACTTCTACATGCTGTATAAATATACAATATATCACATAAAATATATCAGTTAATCACAAAACATCCAGCAACTATTTGAAGTGGTCTTATGATAGTTAGAAAAAGATTGCAAATTGCACAACAGGACAAAATAAATGTACTTTCAAATTGTACTTTCGGAAATTACAGTTATAGGAAGTTATTGGCAGTTAGAGTTAGTTATTAGCGGTTATTAGCGGCTATTGGCAGTTAGAGTTAATTATTAGCTTCCGCACTGGGTTGAATCTTGTATACTGTAAAATTGAATCTTGTATACTGTAAAATTGAATCTTGTATACTGTAAAATTAAATCTTGTATACAGTAAAATTTTCAATTGAATCTTACATACTGTAAAATTGAATCTTGTATACTGTAAAATTGAATCTTGTATACTGTAAAATTGAATCTTCTACACAGTAAAATTTACAATTGAATCTTGTATACTGTAAAATTGAATCTTGTATACATTAGAATTTTCAATTGAATCTTGTATATTATAAAATTACAAGATGAATACTGTAAAATTAACAGATCAATACTCCATATCACCTATCTATCATCTCTTACCTCCAGATTTCCACAAGATGAATACTGTAAAATTACAAGATCAATACTGTAAAATTAACGGGTCAATACTATAACATTAACAGATCAATACTCCATATCGCCTCTCTATCATCTCTTTCCTCCAGATTTTCACAAGATGAATACTGTAAAATTAACGGGGCAATACTATAACATTAACAGATAAATACTCCATACCGCCTCTCTATCATCTCTTTCTTTCAGATTTTCACAAGATGAATACTGTAAAGTGACAAGATGAATACTGTAAAATTAATGGGACAATACTGTAAAATTAATAGATCAATACTCCATATCGCCTCTCTATCATCTATTTCCTCCAGATTTCCACAAGATGAATACTGTAAAATGACAAGATGAATACTGTAAAATTAATGGGGCAATACAGTAAAATTAACATATCATTATTCCATATTGCCTCTCTATCATATCTTTCCTCCAGATTTCATTTGAAATGCTAGATCTGTTACTACATACAACGAAAAACAACAAATTCAACAGAATTAACTTACTAGATTTGAATTTTGCCGTGCTCTTCAACAAAAACAACTTCTATTCGATCGCACTCCACGATTGAAGGTTCCATTGCGATCATGTATAAACAACAAATTCGAAGCTGACCTGGCAATCTACCGAGAACAGCCAGGAGATACCGGGGTGGACCCTGATTTTAGTGAAGTGTCATCATTAGTCTTTGAAGAACAAAAGTTCTACATCTCAGATCGATTGCGTGAATTAGAAGAGAAATTGCATCACTTCTCCAATAATAGCTCCTTTGTAAAATCCCCAAAACTAGATACTATTGAAGAGGTAGAAGAAGAGAATTTCGCCAGAGAAAATGGTGAGGTTTCGAAATTCGTACCAGTGATGAAGAGCATCAGTGGGGACAAGGATTTGGTTGAACTGGAAGAGGAGATTTCTCGGCTTTCCAAGAGATTAAAGGCCCTTGAGGCAGATCATAATTTTCTTGAGCATAGTTTAAATTCTCTCAAAAGTGGCCAGGAAGGTGCACAGTTTATTCGGGAAATTGCATTCTCTTTGCTAGAATCATTGTCGCCTCCTCAGGTGGTCACTGTGTCTCCGATCTGATTGGTAGAGATCTGGCGGAGGTAGGGGTTACGGCGTTTGAGATCTCAAATCCGTCTTGAAATCTCGTGTGATCTCTCTGTCAAGCCTACGAAATGGCAGCGATCAGAAGCTCGGTGCTATCTCTCTCGAGATCAATCTCCGATCGGATTCAAAGAGAAGATATCGATCTGATTTAAAGAGAAGAGAAGATGAGGCGATTAGTTTTGAGAATTCTAATTTGGGGGATCGGCTGTTTAAATAGGCCGTTAGAAAGTGGATAGCGGGGAGACAGTTGAAGACAGTTAAACCGGAAATGGATAGTGCAGTGGACAGATGGTGGACAAAACCCAGTGGACAAAAACCTTTTCTCTAAAAAAAATATTCTAATTTTATTATATATATTTTTGTATATATTTTTCATAGAAAGTCTTGCGTATTGTAAATTTTGGAAGTCCGGCTTTAGTTTGACACGGAGATGTTCTAAAGATATTGAAATTACATAGATTTTCTAAGTTGAACCAGCCAATCACCAATTAATTAAACTTGTGGGCTAATCACATCGCATCAGAATTCATATCACGTAACAGAATATTTCTGTTTAGATCTGGACCGTTCAATCGATCAGCATCAGACGAATATTAAAAGGAACATCGTATTTCACCTCAAGCCAAATTAATCCAGATTCTAATAAATCGGTTGCTCAAATATAAACAGAAATATTATATTGGAGGATATATATGGACTCATCTGCACACGGGGAAGAATATCTTGCAGAAATCTTTATGCAAAAATTAGTAAAACGGTGTCAGTGTCACTAAAGCGCATAGTTTGTTTCAAGGTTCTAAATTAATGCCGATTATCGTGAAATATCGAAAAGATTAATAAAAAACTATTATGAATAGCGTAGCTATATAACAAAATCTATTCTATATAATATTTTTTGTTTAAAAAAAATATTTTTTTATTAATTATCAACATTATCTAAAGTTTCACAGAACAGTAACTAACTCAAAATTAATTAAGAATTAGAATATTTATATTGAACAAGTACAAAGTCCAAATTACTATTCAAAATATCCTTAATACTATCATAAATTATTTATCTTTTTCAATTCAAAATAACATAAGTATCATGACAATTTTTTTTTTCTATTCAAAAAACTTAAGAATCATCGAATAAATTATCTATTTTTTTATTTAAAAGCAAAAATAACCTGGACTTGAAAAATTGATCTTTAAAATTAATTTTCAGTTGGGTCTTTATATAAATCACATGTGTTATAGTGTATAGCGCAGATAGCAGACCGCTATTACCGCTATAGCAGTCGTAGTTGAAATAACATACTTTTATCCCATAGCTTAGCATTTAAGGTCTGAAAACACTATAGCGTCGCTATAGCTCGTTATTTAGAACACTACTTTATTTTGTTTCAACCGAGGGACGAATAATCTATCTTTAATTAATTTTATTGAAGTCAATTAACTATATTCATTTTTTAACTTTTTTATATTTATAACTTACTTTGAATATATTTTAAAGTAAAATGTTATTTATAGAGTGAAATTAACTTTTGTTTATAGTAGAAAAAATTAATATGATTAATTCTATAGTCTGAAAATCTGACGCCACTTATGTTTTGATCTGTCACACCCCGGAACAAGGGGGTCGCGCAGTTTTGTTTTAAAATGCGGTTTTGTTCATGCATGCGGATTTATATTTATATTATTATATTTTTATGTGGGTGGGCCTGATTCTATTAGTATGCGGGGGGTGGCAGGGGGGCGGCAGCCCCCTGCGAGCGTTGTCTGAGGTTACGAAGCACCGCTCAATAGAGCACGGAAAATTTTATTTTGGAGAAGTCAAATGGTATGAAAATCCTTTAACCGACGGTCCAGATTAGTCAAATTATCATATGATTTGATTTAAAACAAGTTTGGTTCAAATCCGATTTAATTTGGCTAAGTTATACTCAAAACAGCATTTTTCAGAATCCCCATTGCGGCCCGCAATAGGGCTGTTGCGGCCCGCAACACTTCCCAAAATTATCAGCCTCTGCAAAGCGCTTCTGCCTCCATTCATTGCGGCCCGCAATGACCTGGTTGGCTTTTTAAGCTGCGAATTTTTCTCTGTCTACTCTCATTGCGGCCCGCAATAGGGTTATTGCGGCCCGCAATAAGGGTACTGTTTTTCATTTCTTTGCCCATTTTCGTGAAATTTCACCCCGTTTTCAAACCCGATCAAATCCCCGTATAACTAAACCATTATTCCCCATTCACTAGAAATTTTAATGACGTTTAACATGCAATTTCAACATTTAAATCATAACAACCATTTAAAACATACCGTTAGGGTTTTATAACATAATACGGTTCGATAATAACCTATACATCAAAATAACCGACTACGGGTTCAACTACACATTCAAAATGGCATAAAAAGGGTTTGGCATAACCTATTAGCTCGGCCTATACTCACGAGTCGAGCCCGAGTCCCACTTCACTCGCGTTTACCTGCACATATCAGTTCAAAGGGAAAAATTCCCCGAGGGGAGGGGGTGAGAAAACCTGTCATCCGTTTTCTCAGTGCGGAATTTAAAGGGCTACTGGATTTGTGAGAAATCCATCACCAGAACTAATTACACTAGCAATAGGGCATCTATTTATTTATTCACCAATAATAATAAATGCACATGTACCGGGAATAGATTCAAACGGATTTCAATTCACATAAAATCAACATCAATCAACGAATTTCCAGAAAGATTTGGTTTCACAGATATAATATATATAAGTCTGGTTATGAGGTACAGATATCAACTATCGGTCACCTCCGGCTTAACAGTTCTATTTTCTGGTTTCAAGTCATACAATCTCATCAATTCATCACTTAAAATATACACGGGCATATTCCGCGAATATGCAACAGAATATCACTTTTCTCAAAAAGAAATCACTGACACTTTCACTGAGTCACTGAACCACAGTTCTACCTAAAATTACACTGCACTTCCCTTACCCAACCGGTACTGGGTTCACTAGGGCCATTCTCCAGATGCGCATAAGGGTCCTGGATGAAAGTCTAGTAGCTAGCTAGACTTTCCACTATGATACACTGTTCACTTCACACAATCAATCCAAGTCATACTGTGGTTCCACTCACTTATTCAAAACGACAGATCAACAATCGATAAACCGTACCAACATGAGAATCATAACAGTTATACAATTCAATTACACTAATATCACAATTAATGCAATGCGGCAACAAATGCTTTCAATCAGAGATTCAACATGCTATGCACAGTTTATTTAAATCAAGCAATCAACATAAATATAATAATATGCACCGTTATTTAGTTCTACGAATAAACCCCAAAACAGATCCCGTGAACCCCCGCACCTGGTTATGTAGGGCACGTAGAGGGTCCGTGATCTCGTGACTCGGTAAGCTCGTCAATCCCGCTAGCCGTGCTCGTTAGGATCTATCCATAGGTCAATTTATTAAATTCCGGCACTTTTACAATTTAAACCCAAATCAATTTTTGGGAAAATCCGTAATTTGGAAATTTGGTTGCACTTTGGAACACGAAATCAATCAATTTACACTATAGAAACAACAAAGGCACGGAATAATAAGTTTGGTACGATTCTACGGGTTTTCACCGAAACCCTAAAAACAAGGAATCACGAAATGAGAGAGAAATAGAAAGGGAAATTACCAATGGAACGGATGGATGTACGAGATTTGAGCTCCTCTTCCTAAATCTCCGTTTTCGTGAAATACGGTCACCGGGGGTTGTCTCTCTCTCTCACTCTCTCGTTGTCTCTCTCTTGGAGGAAAGGAAGGAGAAAAGAGAAAAGAGATGGGGTGCAGGGAAAGAAAGGAAGGAGGGGAGAGGAAAGAATGACAAGGGGCCCCACTTGTAAGTGGTATTTTTGCAAAATAAACCCTCCACTTATTCGATATTGATTAAATGATTTATATAACACCTATTGCTCCTCTTCCTTAACACAATAAATCGTATAATTATTGTTCACCATCCACGTCACTAATTTCGTATACATGTATATATATATATTATTCGATTTAACCACATATTATTTTCATTAATCTGAATTTTAAAAGTTCACAGTGTTACATGATCCATATAGATCTAATAATAATAATGATAGTGATAGTAATAACAATAATAAGTTGTACGTTTAAAATAACATAAAACTGTACGCTACCTAAGGAGTCCACTTATTATATATTGTTTATTTGTTTATCTATATAAAATGTCATGCATATTTTATTCCAACAAAAAGGTATATCATTACTATTTAGGGCTAAGAACATTTAGCTCGGTTACTATAAGAATTTGACCATAAAATGTCGAGTAAAAATAATTTATAAATTTGGCATCCAATACTTTTGAAATGTAATTTATATAACATCTCATGCACGTATAAAATCGATACTAATTTTACATATTTATAGGAGTAAAACTAGGGTGTTCTTCACCTCACCAAGATGTTTGATGAGTTTAACTTCAAAATATATTATATCAGTTTCAAATGACAAATCTAAGCTATTGAAATCCATCTACTTCACAAGTGATGAATTTACATGCAAAAATTTTAAGTTTTTGAATTATTTTAATATAAAGTCAAGCGGTCAAATTAGAAGGCTTATACATTAATTTTAGTGCGTTCATTTTTTGAACATTTTTTGACCACTTGACTTTATACAAAATTAATTAATTCAAAATTCTAAAACTTTACATGTAAATTCATCACTCGTGAAGTAAATCGATTTCAACGGTTTAGATTTATTATTTGAAGCCAATTTAATAGGTTTCAGAGTTAAGCTCATCAAACACCTTGGTGATGTTAAGAACACCCTAGTTCCACTCTATTTATAGATTTTTTTTCAATTTTACACCTCTCTGAAAATAATTATCAAATTTGTCAAGTTTAGATAATATACGTTTTACTAAGTAGAACTGTGGTGTTCTTAAGTTCATCAAGTCCTTTTGTGACCTCAACTCAAAAATCCAGCGGATTGGCTTCAAATGACGAATTTGAACCGTTAAAACTCATCTATCTTATGAGTAATGTGTCTACATGTGGAAAAATTTCTGAATTAAATTTTTATAGAGTCAAGTGGTAAGAAAACATTAAAAAAATGAATGCATTAAAATGAATTTAAAAACCTTAATGTTGAGGCAGAATTTGAAAAAGTCTCGCAGCTATTCTTTTAGTCTAGACAAACCAAAAGTTAGAATTTACTATAAATTGTTTTATTCTACAATAATCGGAATGCCGGATATATCAATTTTAATGCAATGGGTCATGTTTATGTCACAAATAACATCTATGTTTGAATGCATAAAGATTGTATTAATTTGGTATAATACAGACACTTTTATTTGGCTGTACCATTATTGATTGTAATATGCACAAACATATTTATTTTTTTCCATAACACCGTTGATTATTTACCACTTTCTATGATTAAAGAAAATAACTATGTTTTTTTCTTTAGATGTTGAGTTTATTGGGGTGTATTCATGGTTGAGGTTGGATGACTCAATTTGAGTTATTAATACTCTATTATTACTGTATTTGTTGTCGAAATTATAATTTTTTAATAAAGTTTATTAAAGTTCAATATTTATTTTATTTCATTAGTTGATGTTGGAAAAATAAAAGTTGATGTTGCCTCATTTTCCTTAAAAGTTATTTATACTCTATTATTTTTGTTGGAAAAATAAAAGTTGATGTTTTTTTTATTTTTGTTGTCGATTTTATTATCATTGCATTTGGAAAAAATAAAAGTTGATGTTGCCTCATTTTCCTTGGTTAATAAATCGAATAATTTTCATTGGCGCGAATGCTTTCAATCAATATGTGAATATATATTTGTATCCCTAATTATTTTAAGATGTCTTACAATCAATCAAATGGCTGTACGAGTGATTAAGCTGGAGATTAAAAGTTAAATTAGTCACAAGAAATTTTTCAATAAAATGAGAAACTTGTGACTGATAGTTTAAACTCCTTAAAATGTGAGGGTTAATGTGACTCAAATTTCTTTATAAAGGAGGAATTTCACGTATACCCCTCAAAAAATTCAAAATTATGTATTTCCCCTCTAAATTTGGAAATTACGTATTTCCCCCACAAAACTTAAAAATTCATATATTTACACATTTCATTGTTTTTTATATTAAAACTCATTCTAAATTTATAAAATACCTATTTTACCCTTCATTAAAAGTATAAAATGCCCAATCGAACTCAAATTTGAATCTGAAGGGTTTCTCCGCCGTCCAATCCACGCGCATCGCAATAAGATTATTGTGTGTTCTCCTCAAGATTCGTGCTAATCTATCCCGCACGAATGTCAAAGCAATTTTTATCCGTGTGCATGATCTATGCACATTGCTTTAATTTTCGTGTTTGTTCGCTTCAAGATTCTTGCTGATCTAGCTCGCATAGATCTCAAAACAATTCGAACGGTAGAGGAACCTTTAGAGTCAAATTAGAGTCAGATGGGTGTTTTGTGCTTTTTAATAAAAGGGTAAAATATGTATTTTAAAAATTTAGAATGTGTTTTAATAGAAAAGACAATAAAATGGATAAATATGTGAGTTTTTTAAGTTTAGAGGGAGAAATATGTAATTTCAAAATTTAGAGGGGGGAACGTAATTTTAAAGTTTTTGAGGGGTATATATAGGTGAAATTCCCCCTTTTATAAAAGTACAAATTAAAGTTCTGCAGTATATTTGATATAGTTGACATTTAATAAAGAGGTGGGCTATGGTGAGTTGCGAAGTAAAACACGTTTCTACTTCACGCCGTATTTTTATTTTGAAAGTCCAAACGACCGATCCGAACCGTTAGATATTTAATCCATATTGAAATGTGCTTGGAGACCAAATTTTACATTTTTTGGAATTTTTTTACTATTTATTAAGCATTTTTTAAAATTGCTGTTTTGCTGTAAACAGTAAAAAACAGTAAAATTTTCTGGACCATCAGATCAGCGACTTTCAAAATTACTTAATAAATAGTAAAAAAATTCCAAAAAATGTAAAATTTGGTCTCCAAGAACATTTCAATATGGAGAACAAGATGAACGGTTCGGATCGACATTTTGAACTTAAAAATCACAAAATATGAGCGTGAAGTAAAATAGTCGCTTTACTTCGCAACTCACCGTAGCCCATCTCTTTAATAAATAATAAGAAGTTTGAAATATATATATATTTTATAAGTTATTGGAGGAAGTTAAATAAATATTTTGAGGATCTACGAGTTATTTACAATGTTTTGTGAAAAACATCGTTTTTAATATATCTGTTGATATTTGTGCAAATTTTTGTCAAGAAGAGTACGGAAGAATTATGATTAGTTTTAAATTTTTATTCCTTTTTAAAAAATAACATAAAAATCACCTTGGAACTGATATCATAATATATTTTTTGGATACATACCCTTTTACTTGAGTATCTATACCCAACATATATACATGTCCGTGAACTTGCAAAACTAACATTTTTTTAGAAGACTGTTGTGTCGTGTGTATATATAATTTCTACATATTGTGAGTTTTCATTGTAAGAATGTCTATTAATGTTTTTCATATGTAATAAGGATTTAAAGCTTGCATGAAACGTACACTATAATTATAGCCTAATTCCTCTGCATGAGAGTTGTTTATGGAGACTTAAAACTTAATTGTATTGTATTTAATGGATGTCGGTCTCTCTCTCATACTATTTTTTTTTTTTTTCGTGCATGTGTTTTAATACTTTTATTTCAGGTTATTTTAGTTTAGGGGATATCAATGTTTTTCCAATCCCGAGACAGTCTCATATCACATTAGATTCTCG
Organism: Carex rostrata; assembly: GCF_964058835.1. NCBI lineage: Eukaryota > Viridiplantae > Streptophyta > Magnoliopsida > Poales > Cyperaceae > Carex > Carex rostrata. The sequence goes on along the minus strand of NC_135918.1, from coordinate 12,299,668 downwards.
TTTTGAAAGCAATTTTGTTTCAGTTTCAGTTGTATTTGAATTTTGTAATATAAGCACTTATTTTGAGTATAGATAAAATATAATTAATAACAAAATGATTTATAGTTTGGTGAATGGAGGTTTATAATATGGTTTTTTTTTTTTATGAAAACTAGTTTGTGTGAATCTATGCAACTTAAATTAAATCTCCGTTGGCACTTGACATCCATAATCAAATATTCGAACTGCTTGTTTTTTAAATGATTCATACAAATTAATCTGAAATGAATGGTTATTTCATTCAAGAGTTGTCAAAACTTAAATTGTGAAAACACAATAAAATTATTGTTTTAATATGGTAAACCAATACAAAAAAAATCTGAAAAATAGTGATTTTAAAAATCCAAAAAAAATAGTACAAAGTTTCTTAAAAAATAAAATCTAGTCTTCAAGCACATTAAATATCGATAATACGTTCAGCACTTCAGATTTACTATTTGAACTTTAAAATCTTAAAAATTCATTTGGTATATCATGCTCTATGCCAATGTTGCTACATTATACAACCTCGTATAGAACAATGATTTTTATTTTCAAAACTTATTAATTCACTACTGGAGAACATACAATTAGTGTCGCCTTAAAAAACCGACACTAATACTTTAGTATCGGTCGTTTACAAAAACCCGACACTAATAATATTAGTGTCGGCTATTTATATGTAGGCGATACTAATAACTGAGAATTAGTGTCGGCTGTTTATAAAAAGGCGACACTAATGTATTAGTGTCGGCTGTTTATAAACAACCGACACTAATACTTAACAATTAGTGTCGGCCATTTATAAATAGCCGACACTAATACATTAGTGTCGCCTTTTTATAAACAGCCGACACTAATTCTCAGTTATTAGTGTCGCCTATTTATAAACAGTCGACACTAAAGCTAAAAAAATTTCATTTTAAGTCCCGCGCACCTCTTTCAAACGCACGCCTAGGGTTTAAAACATCTCCTTCACTTTGCTTCACGCTTCTCTCCGATCTGATCTTCTCAAACCGAGCCGCTTCTAGGCAAATACCAGAAGATGTAATGCAATATGGTCCTGCGCATGCTTCACGAAAAGGGGCGTAACTTTTGATCCGTCCGTCGGATCGGGCTGAAATTTTGACAGGAACTCCACAGCCCAAAACCGGATTAGAAACAAATCTATGATTTGTTTCACCATTTTGCGGGCTCTGATTCGCGATCCGAGTCTTCCTTCATGGACTTTTGGTATAGGCTTTATAATTTTAGAGTTTTTAGGGTATTTTATGTATCTTTTATGTATTTTCTGTTTTAGGGTTTGTATGATAACAATAAATGAGCAATTTGGATGATATTTTATTTAGTGAGTGTTATTTGTAAATTATGATGAATTATTTGATATCTTTGTTTTATATATAGTTCAGCAAAAATATATGAGCATTCCAGAACAAAAATTTTCATTTTTAGAATTTTCTATGATTTATAGTGAATTTTTGAAATTTAAAAAAAAAAAAAAAAAAACATTAGTGTCGGCTATTTATTAAATGGCCGACACTAATACTTATTAGTGTCGGCTTTTTAATAAATAGCCGACACTAAAAGTTAGTATTAGTGTCGGCCATTTAATAAATAGCCGACACTAATGCCTTACTTTTAGTGTCGGCTATTTACAAAGTATTAGTATCAGCCCGATTAGTGTTGCCTAATGTCCGACACTAATACCCATAAACAGCCGACACTAATTCCAAGTTCTCCACTAGTGATTGTATGACCAAGGTCTTGGTGCTATGAATTTCTTTTTTGCGATTTTCAAGTTCAAATAGTCGCTCTGAACTATTCAATGTACATGTTCTCCATGTGAAAATATGTTTGGAGACCAAAATTTACATTTTTTTTTGGAAATTAGTTACTATTTTTGTATGAATTTTTAAATATCATTGTAAAAGATAGTAAATAATTTCTAAAATAATGTAAAATTTAGTTTTCAAGCATATTTTAATATGTAGAACAAGTTAAGAACTTTATATCAACTATTTGAATTTTGAAATCACAAAAATAAACGCCGAATCAACCTGGTAGTATTAAAGTTTTGGTCATACTACTGTGTGTGTGTGTATAGATATATGTTGCACAGAAAACTTCAGATTAGCAATATGCGAAGAGTAATGAAAGATAAAGACATTAACTGATCAGCCAAATAAACGGCTCGATCATGTCCTTCTAATTAATAACTTTTAAAATAAATATAAAAGGTTTGTGAAAATTCTAAATTCAAGTAATTAAGTTGGGCTCTTAATTCATCATTAAATTAGGTTATTAAATTATGACTTAAAAGATTCCTGATTTTCAGTGTCACTTTTGGTGTTCAAAATTGCATGTCAGATTATTACAACAACTCTATATTGAGATTTGTTTGGGTTATATACTAAAAAAATTTAATATTTTTTTTTTAATATTAGTAACTTTTAAATATATTGAGATTTGCTATATGGATTCCATTCGGATGAGCACTACAAATAATCTAAAAAAACCAATAATAAAGTTTGAATTTAATGCATGCTAACTTAATTAAGGGGTCTCTTTAATTTCCTCCTTTCTACCCTGTACGTAATATATATCTCTCTCTAATAAGCCCTTCATTTCTATAACAACCCCATTCTGTCACCTTATACTGCTACAATAAGCTCCAAGCCAACCCCAACACACACACACACACCAAAATCTAATGGATTTGGATTTTGGATATTTGAAACCTTGCACTGATAATAACACACAATTGGATTATTTGCATGATGATATTCGCCAAGTAAATGAAGGTTCGATTAATGGTATTATATCAGAGGATTGTTTGTGTGACATACCACCATTAGAGACTAATTATCAGATAGCAGGGTTTTCTTCCTACGAAGAGGGGACATTTTACAACAATGCCCCTATGATGATGCTACAAAAGATAGAAGATGAAGCTTGTAACATGGCTATGGTGCCTAGTATAACGCCAAAAATTTCCTTCTCTTCTTCTGCTTCTTCTTTGACCGTGATGGAGGATCGGTTTTTGGGGTTCAGAGAATATGCAGAGAACAAAATGGTTATCAAGACGCTGCGTCGGAATCTCGGTAAGAACAAGAAGAAAACTAACATGGTGAAAGGTCAATGGACACTTGAAGAAGATAGGTATTACATTTAGAGGTTATCATTATATATATTCCTCTCATTTTTATTCTGTTACCTCCTTGCACTCATAAATTTTGGTAGTTGATCAATTATTCAAATTCTCTCCCGTACGGGCAAAAAGTTCCGCTATCACCATTAAAAGGAATGAGTTTGTTAATTATTAATTAAAATTTTGTTGTTTGATATTTCAAATATAGACTTTATACTTAATTTGGTTGTTTCATCTGTTGTTTTCGCTAATAAATATTGAAACATGGAGATGGGGTGGTAGCACAGTTGACTAAAAGCAAAATTCCTAGAACTGTGGTTACCGAAAGGTCCCGAGTTCAAGCCCCTCTCACAATTTCTCACCTGTGCAAAGCTTTACAAAAATATATATTGAAACATGTTGATTATTATGATGCAGCGGTGCTAATTAATGTGCATGGATCTCAATTCTTTTCATTTAATTAGTGTGTGTGTGTGTGTGTTTTTATTTTGTAGACGATTGATAAAATTAGTAGAGAAGCATGGTATAAGGAAATGGTCTCACATTGCTCAAATGCTTCCGGGAAGAATAGGCAAACAATGCAGAGAAAGGTGGCACAACCATCTTAGACCTAATATTAAGGTACAACATTTTTTCTCTCTTTTTTGATCTTTTTTGACCTCCTTGCAAAAAAATTATCAAAAAGAAAATACAAAGCTAGCAATGTTTGCCCTATTTAAGAAGCGCACTAAGTTTCAATTTTTTTTAAGAAAATCACCCTTGAAATATTGAACAATTAATTGTCTCAACCAATAATCACTTAACTAATTATTTTAGACTATTATTGAAGTATTAAACAGTTTAGTTAGTAATTTGTAGTTGTTTTTCTCTAATATATATATATATATTTTTTACCAAAAAGGGGGTTTTAACTCTAAACCCCCAACCCTTGTAACCAAATGCAGTTAATATATAGAAGCATGACGTACGTTCCTATTATTTCCTCAAAAAAAAAAAAGAATCAACTAATTTCCAGAGGCTTGAATTAATTAACAAAGGTATTTCAAAATGCAGAAGGACAACTGGAACGAAGAGGAAGATAAAGTGTTGATCGAGGCACACAAGGAGGTCGGCAACAAATGGGCAGAGATCGCGAAGCGGCTTCCTGGAAGAACCGAGAACTCGCTCAAGAACCATTGGAACACCACCAAACGCCGCCAGTTCGCCCGCCGTCGCACCCGCACCACGAAAAACTCTCAAGGAGCAACAAACAACACAATTCTCCAAGACTACATAAAGAGTCTTGGCATCACAAACAATAATAACATGCCACCTCCAACACCCACCATGCCTATTTCTATAATGCCTCCGGGAAATGGTGATACGTTGAAGTCGGCCAAAATAGAGAAGGTGGAGATGGAAGTAGAGGTTGATATGCTTCCGAGCGGCGATTTGTTTGCTGATATGTATAGCTTGTTGTTTGATGGAAATGACGAGTTGGCGCCTGAGAAATGTGTCAGCAGCTTTGATATTACTGGAAATGTTGTGTTTGATAAGATAGATGAGGTTATGATGGAAATGGTGTGGGATGTCGATGAGTTAGTCTATGATGATACCGGGCTAGTGGTGATGCCGGATAACAATGAGGTCGTTGTGAAAAAAGAAATGGATCTCATGGAGATGATTTTTGAAAACAGCAGCACAAGCAATTGCATTGAATAAATGGATTGACAACAGCAAAGGAAAAAGGAAAATAAAAATAAAAAAGCCAAGCTACTGAATAATTAGTAATAACACACTTTAGATCTAATTAAAGCTACTTTTAGATATATAACCACACGTCCTTAATTCTTAATTTTGTAATTTGAAGTGAAATAATTTGAAATAGTTCGTATTTGACAAGTGTATTTTTTTTTTATTTTATCGTGTTGAATAAATTGGTTTAAAGTTACTTTTAATTTTTTTTTTTTGACAAAAGTGGAAGAACCACTAGTGGAAAAACAGGAATCAGGATCGGCTTATCTGGATCGGGTGTACTAACCAACCGATACTAATACCTACCTGAATCGGTTCTATCACTAAAACCGATACTAAAAGCTAATGAAAGCACAGCACATGCACTATCAGCATCGGTTCTAATCTTAAAACCGATGCAGATAGTATCAGCATCGGTTCTAAGTTTAGAACCGATTCTGATTGTAAAGTATCAGCATCGGTTCTAAGCTTAGAACTGATGCTGATAGTATCAGCATCGGTTTTAAGCTTAGAACCGATGCTGATAGTTCATATTTAGCTTTATCCCGAAGTCTGATTCTTCACAGAATCATTTTTCTTTCTTCTTCCTCCATTGCTTGGCACAGCAGCTATCTTACTGGGCATTGATCAGCTATCTCACTCTTCGTTCTCAGGTTCATTAATTGATTAATCATCTCTTTTCTCAAGTTTGATGTTAGATCTAGCACAATTTAGGTTCTAATTCGGCCCATTTTATAAACCCTAATCTATCTTTTAGGTTTTAATACATTTTTATATTTTAAGCTTTTCTTTATATGTGAAGATGAGCAAATTCATGATATATATGAATTTTTGATATAACTATATTTGCACATGCATGCTATATTTGAGCTTTTGATACCCATATATACCCTAGCATGCATCATATATATGTTATATAGTATTTGGCTAATATGCTATGGGTTGCATAGAGGCCTCCCGTGCTACGGCTCAATATTTGAGTTTTCAAAATACTAACGGTCGATCCGAACCATTCATATTGTTCTCCATATTAATATGTGTTTGGAGACCAAATTTTATATTTTTTGGAAATTGTTTACTATTTTTTTATGGTCCAGATTTGTCTGAAAAACAACGATTTTGAATAAATCTTAAAAAATAGTTAAAAATTTCCAAAAAATGTAAAATTTGGTCTCCAAACACATATTAATACGGAGAACAAGATAAACGGTTCGGATCGACCGTTAGTATTTTGAAAACTCAAATATTGAGCCGTAGCACGGGAGGCCTCTATGCAACCCATATATAGCATCGTAGCCAAGTCCATGTTATATATATATACATCTCTTATTTAGGTTCCGATGGTTTAATTTTGTAGTTTGGCTATTATTGAGAGATTTGGTGCAGCGATCTTCATCTCACTCGGTACGGCATCTAAAAAAGTTGTAAGTACAACATAAAACTCATGTTTAATTAGTTTTGTGCATAAATGTGTATTTCGATAGCTAGACTAAATAGATTTGTAGTAAGTATGTAGCTAGAGTATTGTCTTGAGAGCCAAAACCGCATGATTAATGCCTTTAAGTCATGATACCCGTTCAAAATTAATCCATTAGGGATTAATTTTGAATAGTCCCCGTTTTGGGACTGCTCTTTGAATACTTTGTCTCAATTAGGATGTGACCACTTGTTAGTCGTGTTTTAGTATTTAAGAAAATTTCGGCAGCATTTCTCCTTATTAGTTCCCCGAATACTCGAGGAACTAAGGGGAAATGCTGCCGAAATTTTCTTAAAGACTAAAACACGACTAACAAGTGGTCACTACTGAGACGAAGTATTCAAAGAGTGGGATAGGATGGTAACCAGGCCCCATGTAAGCCTTACTGTGAATATAATTTAGTACCCCAAGCTTGTTCTAAATTAATTGTGTTCTACTATAATTGCAGATGGACCGTAGTTGGATGTAGGAAGCATCACGTCTATCGGATGAATATACGACAGGTGTCGAGGAATTTATCAGAGTTGCTATGGAAGATATGGCGAATAAGGGGAGTACAATGATGTCGTGTCCTTGTCGTGATTGTAACAATGGTCAAAAATTTTCCAACTCGAACCAAGTGCGGAGCCATTTAATCCGTCGTGGATTCAAGCAAGGATATAAGTGTTGGATATGGCATGGTGAGAGTTTTCCAACCGACATAGGTACTGGTACTGAGCATCAGGAATACCATACCGTTGGGGATGAGGGGGACTTACGGGGATTGGAAACCGACGTAGGTACTCGTACTGAGCAACAGGAGTATCATACCGAAGAAAATGATGATATAGTGGTAGATAAATGTGATAATTTTGATCAAATGTTACGTGATATAGAAGAGGATTTTGATAATGATAAGCAGTATTGTTTGTTTGAGAATTTGTACGAAGATTCTAATAAGGAATTGTATCCTGGTTGTTCTAAATTTTCAAAATTGAAAGGTGTATTAAAATTGTATAACCTTAAAGCATCTAACGGTTGGAGTGATAGAAGTTTTACTGAGCTATTACAAACTTTAAAAGAAATGCTTCCGGAAGGAAACGAGATACCACCCAATATTTACGAAGCGAAGAAAATATTGTGCCCAGTTGATTTGGGAGTTCAAAGAATACACGCGTGCCCAAATGATTGTATATTATATCGAAATGAGTATGAAGACCTTCACGAGTGTCCAAAATGTGGTGCATCACGTTACAAACCAAAGCAGATTGCCAGTGATAAAAGTGATGATTGTAAACCGAATAAAGGACCTCCTGCAAAAGCATTGTGGTACCTCCCCGTAAAACCGAGATTCAAACGTTTGTTCTCAAATGCTAAAGATGCAAAATTACTGCGTTGGCATGCCGAAAACCGGAAGAAAGACGGAAAATTACGGCACCCCGCTGATTCTCCCCAGTGGAGGAATATTGACAGAGAGTTTTCTGAATTCGGACGTGACCCTAGAAATCTAAAGCTTGGGCTGAGTGCAGATGGAATAAATCCGCACAGTAGCATGAGCAGCAAGCATAGCAGTTGGCCGGTTCTATTGTGCATTTATAATCTTCCGCCTTGGTTATGTATGAAGCGCAAATACATCATGTTGACCTTGCTCATATCAGGACCCAAACAGCCCGGGAACGACATAGATGTGTATCTAGCGCCATTGATTGAGGATTTAAAAGAATTATGGCAACCCGGAGTGCAAATGTATGATGCATACAGCAAGGAGAAATTCACTTTACGGGCCATGCTTTTCTGCACCATTAATGATTTTCCGGCTTATGGAAATTTGTCGGGTTATAGTGTCAAAGGAGAGAAAGCGTGCCCTGTTTGCCTGGATGATACAGTCGATGTGTGGCTACCCAACTCCTCTAAAAATGTGTACATGGGTCATCGTAGATTTCTTCCTGCCAACCACGCACACCGAAAGAGAAAAAAAGAATTCAATGGAAAGACCGAGAATACCAGAGCAAATTACCCGTTGACCGGTAAGCAAGTTTATTCGCGAGTAAAAGATTTGAAAGTTCAATTGGGTAAATTTAAAAAGAAGGCGGTGAGAAAGAAAGGGGCTCCGAAAATATGTTGGAAGAAGAGGTCAATATTCTGGGATTTACCATACTGGGAGCACTTAGAGGTTCGACACTGTCTCGATGTGATGCATGTGGTTAAAAACGTGTGTGATAGCATAGTTGGAACATTATTGAATATTCCGGGTAAAACTAAGGACGGTATCAATGCTCGGAAAGACATGCAATTCTTGAACATAAGGCCAGATCTACAACCAGCAGAGAAGCAAAGAGAAAAAGGAAAAACTTGTACATATCTAAAACCCGCAATGCATACGCTATCGAAAACAGAGAAAAAAAGCTTACTGGAATGCCTTCATGGTGTCAAAGTTCCATCTGGATATTCTTCGAATTTTAAAAACCTAGTTTCACTGGATGATTTAAAATTGACAGGAATGAAGTCTCACGACTGTCATGTTTTAATGACACAGCTTCTTCCTGTTGCAATTCGGGGCATATTGCCAAAGTGTGTTAGGCAGACCATTACGAAGCTTTGCTTTTTCTTTAACGCCATCTGTTGCAAAGTAAATGATCCTGATACGCTAGATGCTCTGCAGAAGGAGGTTGTTGTCACTCTTTGTCATCTTGAAATGTATTTTCCGCCGTCTTTTTTTGACATCATGGTTCATTTAATCGTTCACCTAATTAGAGAAATTAAGATGTGTGGACCTGTTTTCTTGCGGTACATGTATCCGTTCGAGAGATACATGGGATTGTTAAAGGGATATGTCAGGAACCGATATCGGCCTGAGGGCAGCATCGTAAGAGCTTACACTGCCGAAGAGGTTATTGAGTTTTGTACTAATTATATGGATGATGTCAAAGCCATCGGCATCCCTAAATCTCAGCACGAGGGTAGGCTTCACGGGGTAGGAACAATCGGTGCGAAATTATTCGTGCCTGATAGTACAACAATGTCACTAGCACATTTTCATGTTTTGCAACACCTCACTGACGTTCATCCTTTTTGGGACGAGCATATGACTCTTTTGCGGCAACAGAATCCTAAGAAATCTAATAAGTGGTTAATCGGCGAACACAATAAAACTTTTGAAAGATGGTTTACACGTAGAGTCATGCAAGCTCTGGAGGGAGAAAACATTAAAGAAATTGTCAAATTGTTGGCTCTTGGTCCAGTTCATGTCGTGAGGACCTTCCAAGGATATGACATCAACGGGTACACATTTTACACAAGAAATCAAGATGCAAAGAGTACCGTACAAAACAGTGGAGTGACGTTAGTAGCTGTTTCGAGTGATTTGTCAGATCCTAAAGGTGCCGGACCATCGCATGCATCGATGTCATATTACGGGTTTATTGAAAAAATTTGGGAGCTCGATTACATAAGATTTAATATCCCGTTATTTATGTGTAAATGGGTCGATAACCGTAGGGGGGTTAAAGTCGACGAAGATGGTTTTATTCTGGTGGATTTCAGTAAAGCTGGATATAAGGATGATCCATTTATACTTGCAAGACAAGCCACGCAAGTGTTCTACGTAACTGATCCCGCCGATCGTTCAAGACATGTTGTCCTCTCTGGTAAAAGACGTATAATCGGGATTGATAATGTGGAAGACGAAGAAGCGTACGATCATTTTGATGAGATACCACCGTTTTCTACTGGCATGTCATCTCTACCGGGCGCTGAGGATAATGAAACAGGTCACATGCGCATCGATCATGATGAAGGAGAATGGGTTGAAGAAGTTTCCATTGGCAAGCCATAATATTGGTATGTCATACATTTAATATTGGTATATCAAAAAATATAAAAATGTGAGTTAATAATCTTTAATATTGCTGACAAAAAAGGTACGGGTTTTTTTTTTCAGAATGCATTGAAACACCCGACGATGAGAAGCATGCAAGTTATTCTTCAACACTTCTTGTAGCTTATTTTTTTTCATGTTATATGTAATTTATTGGCTTACTTTTAAATTTTAAAGGTTATTATTTTAGTAGCTTATGTAGTAGCTTATTTAGTAGCTTATTTTATTTTATAAGTAATTTTTAAAATAGCTTATGTACTAAAGTAATTTATAAACTAATAATTATACTAAATAATTTTTCAAAATAATTTTCAAGTTTATTTATAAAATATAAAATAACACATAAAGATCCCTTTTTTATTTTTTAAAATAACATACACATACAAAATATAAAACCTCCACACATTTATCAAAAATATAAACATGTTTTTTTTTATATTTAAAATGACATACACATTCAAAAATATAAAATAACACATAAAAATCCTTTTTTTAAAATTTTAAAATACAAAAATATAAAATAACACATAAACATCTTTTTTTTTAATATTTTAAAATAACATACATATTCAAAAATAAAAAGCACAATTTTAAATAAATAGCACTATCAGCATCGGTTCCTAACTTAAGAACCGATGCTGATAGTAATCCGCATAATTTTAAATATATAATTTTAAATATATAGTACTAGCAGCATCGGTTCCTATCTAAGAACCGATGCTGATAGGCTTAGCCTCTATATTCAAAATTATAAAATAACACATAAAAATCCTTTTTTTAAAATTTAAAATACAAAAATATAAAATAACACATAAACATCATTTTTTTTATATTTAAAATGACATACACATTCAAAAATAAAAAATAAAACATAAAAATCCTTTTTTTAAAATTTTGAAATACAAAAATATAAAATAAAACATAAACATCCTTTTTTTATATTTAAAATGACATACTCATTCAAAAATAAAAAATAACCCTTAAAAATCCTTTTTTTAAAATTTTGAAATACAAAAATATAAAATAACATACACATTAATTTAAATAAAAAAGCACTATCAGCATCGGTTCCTAGCTTAAGAACCGATGCTGATAGTAATCCGCATTATTTTAAATATATATCACTATCAGCATCGGTTCTTAAGCTAGGAACCGAAGCAGATTTGTATTAGCATCGGTTCTTAAGCTAGAAACTGATGCAGATAGTTCTGTACAAACCCCCCCTTCCTTAGCGAAATTCAAATTATTTTCTTAAGCCTCCACCGCGACCTCTTTCTTTCCTACTAAAACCCTTCCGCCGTGACCGTTGCATTCCTCCTCCTCCTCCTCCGTAACCCCTCCTCCTCCTCCTCCGTGATCTTTGGTCTCCTTCTCCTCCGTTGGCTCCGTAACCCCGCCGTGACCTCTGCTCTCCTTCTCCTCTGTTGGCTCCATCTCGTTGGCTTTGTCGGCTCGTTGGCTCCGCCGCCCTCTCCCTCTCAAACCCCTCCCTCTCAAACCCCTCCCTCTCACCTCGAGTAAGATCTCTAAATTCATATTATGGAGTTATTAGAAATTGAATTTGAAGAAATGTGAGAAACGGGGACCAATTCGGGTATTGTTATGGAACTTAATTTTTTTAGAAACCAAATCGAATTAGAAACCAAATCTAATTGAATTTGAGGAAATGTGAGAAACGGGTACCAATTCGGGTATTGTTATGGAACTTAATTTGGGTATTGTTACATAATTGTTTAGAAACCAAATCGAATTAGATATGGAACTTAATTTTTTTAGAAACCAAACCAAACCGAATTAGAAACCAAACCGAATTAGATATGGAACTTAATTTGTGTAAATAATTGGTTTAGATTAATTTGGGTAATTAATTGGTTTAGACACCAAACCAAAGTAATTGTTAGATTAATTTGGGTAAATAATTGGTTTACATATTTGGGTAATTAATTTGGGTAAATAATTGTTGCAAATTTAATTGTTGTGATACTTGTATATGCTTAGATCCCTTTAGATACTTGTATATGCTTAAATAATTGTGAATGTGTGTATCATTATAGATGGTAGTGAGAAATTGTTAGACAAGAAGCATAAAGGTGATAGTTAGTGGATAAAAACCTAAAGGTAATTGGTTTGGTTTTATTTGTTGATTTAATTTGAATTGGTTTGAAGTTGGTTTGGATTTATTTGAACTTGGAACGATAAAGTTACAAGTTAAGGATGGTTTTCTTTGTGAGGATTAGGGACTTGTTTGTAATTTTTGGGGATTTATGGTGAAACTGTTGAAATTGTTAGAAACTATTGAAATCTTTGTGAGGATTAGAAATTGTTAGAAATTGCAAATATAGAATGATACTTGTTATATTGTTAACCTATTTGCAAATTCAGATATGGAAAGCAATAGTCAGACAGCCTCGGCTAAGAAACGAGGAAGAGGGCCTAATGAAATCAAGGAGAAGTTTAACGAGAAAGGGAAAGAGCTGGAACTTGACAAGTTTCACAGGCCGGTTGTTACTACGGATACAACGTCTTTTCCAACGGAATTCGGTATATTGGTGAGAATGAATATTCCTATAAGTTTCGTATTGTGGAAAGATGTTCCAGAAGAGAACAAGCTGAAAATATGGGAAACACTGAAGGTAAATAACGTAGTACTAAGTTCACAAGCTTTCATTTGATATTAACTAACTCTAAATTTTGATTTCTATTTGTTTGGCAGTTGAGATGAGGTATAAAAGAGGACGAAAAAAATGAGGAACTATTATTATCAGAAGATGGCTACTTATCACCGGAGGTGGCGAACCGAGATGACTAAAGTGTGGCGCGCGGGTGAGACTCCCGATTTTGCCAAGCAAAATATGGAAGAAAAAGACTGGGAGGTATTTGTCAAGTATCGAGAGACGGAGGAGTTTGAGGTATGTTTATTTCTGCGGATCACCTACCTTATCTCTAAGTAAGAATTCAAATTCTCTTATAATTAAGGCCTACAATGATTGTCTTGACATATTAATTGTAGACTGCTAGCAAGATTGGAAAGGAGAATCAGGCCAAAACGAGTATCCGCATTTCTTAGGATCTAGAGGTTACATGAGCGAGGGTTTTCGGAGTAGGCTTACAGTGCTATGCAGACGATTGCAGACGAGAAAACATCTAGTGATCCGTCTTCCCAAGGCTCAACAAGTGCATTGAAACTAGAAGAGGTCCTTGATATGTCGATTGAGCATAGGCACGTCACCTGGAGACTAGGAAGACAAAAGCTCGATAAGGAGACCAAGGAACGCTTTTATCCAGAAACATACGTACCGGTCATCGAGAAGATTGTAAGAATTTTAGATATTGTCATTCATTGAAACCTCTACTTTAATTTATTAGTTTATTGTAAGAATTTTAGATATTGTCATTCATTGAAACCTCTACGTTAATTTATTAGTTTATAACATGTTGTCATTCCAGGAAGAACAAGAGGCGGCTCTGAAAAAAGGCTTGTTGGCCGTCGAACGATACGACGATGTTCTCGGAAAATCTCTGCCAAATCCGGAACATCCTGGGAGGGTGAGAGGAGTGGGAGGTTTGGTTCCTATCAGGAAAACATACGAGAAGAGCTCAATAAGGAGGAGACGCGCTCCCTCGAGTTCCGAAGCAAAAATGAGGGAAGAACTGAGGGAAGAAATGGAGGACAAAGTAAGAGAAATAGAGGTGAGACTAGAAGCAAAAATGAGGGAAGAAATGAAGTCTCAACTTGCACTTTTGGTTCAGCAGTCAATGGGCCAACAAGTTCAGACGTTTACCCCAACAGTCCTTCAGAGCAGCAGCCAGTCAGTCAAACCAATTGCAGATCTTTCCGGGTATACTGAGGTAATGCAAATTCAAATTCAATAATATTCAAATTTCACCATTTATTTTCCATTACATGTTGTACTGTTCATACGTTTTAGTTTATTCGAGTAAATACATATATCTGAACAGGAGGCAGAAATAAGCTGCAAACTCCAGGCAGCTGTCAATAGGAACACTGTTACAGTAGCCGTGGGCACAATTCATGTTCCAGTTGCACCCGGTGGAACAATTCACGGCAGACCGATGCCGCTCGACCATGCAAGAGTGATGGTGGATGGTATTTTCGATGCGGACTTCATAAATCACCCATTACCTGTACCAAATGGCGAGCAGGAAACCCTAAAGGATGCCCTCGGCAGTTTCACTGCATGGTCGATGTCCATGATAGCGATAGGTTCAGCTGAGGTATATTATTATTACAAGTTCTTATACTTCCGAATTAGTATCTATGTGATAGAGTTATAGATGATTTTGGATTTTACTTCAATTTATTATGAAATTTTGCAGGAACCACGCAAAGAAATGATTATTCCTGGAGGTCCGAAAGCAACGAGTCACTGCAAGGCATTTGCTGGTATCAATTTTGACAAGCTGGGACGGACATTCGAGAATATTCGTGATCGGTTTTTGGAGCTAGATGGCAGCCCAATCGAAATCGATTCCCCAGCTGATCTTTTATGTTCAGATGACTCCATATGCGTCTATGCAGATGATTATGCGGCCTTGCTTACTCCACGGGAGTGGCTCACTGTACCAGTTGTTCAGATCTGGATGCTGTGAGTTAATATTTGTAATAATTGCAGAATTTTAGTACTTGTAATTCAAATTTCACAAAATTGAGATCACCTTTGTGTCTTTATTTTGTAGGTATTGGTACAAATACCTCAAGGAGGAATATCCCGATGAGCAGGTTGGTTTCATGGACCCCAGTCAAACGAATGCCACCCTGTTGAATGATGACCGAGGACGTGTTCTTCAATACATAGGGAAAGCACTCCGAGAAAATCAGGACAAGAGATTAATCTTCATACCATACCATCAGATGTTAGTGTTACATATATATATTCTAATTTTATTATATTTCTTTCAATTCATATAAATTGAATAATATGACATGCTCAGGCTTCTAAATAGCTAGCTATAGCGGCGCTATAGCTACGCTATAGCTTTTCCGGACCATAAACGCTAAGCTATAAGATAAAATTGCGCTAACTCAGCTACGACCGCTATAGCTATAATAGCTGACCGCTATTACCGCTATATGAGACCCGCTATAGCTACCGCTATGCTACAAGGTTTTTTTTTTGGAATTTATATGGACTTCTGTACTTCTATTTTTATTTCTAATGCTACATGGTCTTCTACGATAAGTATACTAAACCAAACTATATGCTTCTATTTTTATTTGTGATTTATTCTATCATTCTATATTGAGAAATATTCAAATACTAATTCTTCATTTTGATTACTCTTTTTATAGTATTCATTTGTAAAATTATTATCGTTCGTTTCAATTGAAAGCTGGTTTTGATTATTATTATAATTATAAAATGTTTAAATATGTATATTGACTTCATTTACCTTATAAAATTAATTGCTCTTTGTCTATTATAATATGTAATACCATGAAGTATAAACTATTAAATAATGTTACTTTTTAGATTTTTTTTCCTTCTTATTTGTGTAATTGATAAAAAGTATAGACTTAGATTAGTTGTCATTTAATTGTTACATCAATTCTCTAATATTGATTATGTTGATAATTAGTAGAAATATAGAATATAAAGTTTGAAAAGGAAAATCGCTATGTGTGATAGCTTTCGCTATAGCTACGCTATTCGCAATAGCTTTTTTTTTGGTCTCCCCGCTATGCCGCTATAATCGCTATTTAGAACCTTGAACATGCTACAAACCTAACATGCAGAAATCATTGGATATTGGTCGTGCTTATGCCAAGAGAACGTGCATTGTACGTGTACGATTCCGATAAGAAAGGTAAAAGAATGCTGATGATCAGTGCTGCTATCGAGGAGTAAGTGTCTTTCCTAAATTTTACGTTTTTTTAGAATACTAATTGTTTTATTATAATATTATCATTTCAAAAATGTCTCGTAAGTACTGATTGTTCAATGTTTTCATATTTCAACAGCGTCTTCATAAAGGAAATGGGTGCTTCTTTAACGGTTCGTAACGATTGCAAGGTAAAAATTCCTATTGCGATATAATTATAATGAATATACATATAAGTCATTTGTATGCTCGTAATACAAACCTTTTTTTTTTTAAACTTGTTATGTAGTGCGCACAACAACCAGCCGGCTGGGAATGTGCATATTATACCATGTTGCTCATGCAAGACATAATAAACCACTGTCTCGATGTTTTTCCGCAATTGAAGGTATATATGCATTTATAAATTTTTCAAAAATAAGAATTGTTGCTTCAAATATAATAAAATACACAATTTAATTGTATATATATGCTCTTCACAAATTCTAAAAATGCAGGATATTCCCGCTAAATATACGTTACAACGCTTGGCCGACTTTCGCCAAATGTGGGCCAAAGCCTTGCTGAAAGAAATTATGACGAGAGGAAGTTAGGAACATGAATTTTTTGTAATAAGTTAGGATGTGTATGATATATAATTAATTTATGATGTGTTTTATTGATAATTAATTTAGGATGTGTTTTATTGAAAATTAATTTAGAATGTGTTTTATTGATAATTTAGGATTTGTGATAATTTGAAATTTCGGTCAGCTAAATAAATATGGAAGCTGGCCATTTAATAAAAAATATTTTTTAAAAATTCATTCGAGTATCAGCATCGGTTCTTACTTAAGAACCGATGCTGATAGTTATTTTCTGAATTAAAATACAAATCAGTATCGGTTTTTGAGTCAGAACCGATGCTGATACTCTATTTTCTGAATTTAAAAAATATAATTTGAAATATACATCTGTATCGGTTGTACAGTACAACCGATTCTGATAGTTTTTCCTGAATTTTAAAAAATCTAATTTACAAAATAGAACTGCATCGGTTGTTAATTAGAACCGATGCAGATTAGTACCTATCTGCATCGGTTGTAACAACCGATACAGATTTGTTTGGTATCTGTGTCGCCCTCATCAGGATCGGTTGTGAACCGATACTGATATCTGTATATAACCGATACTGATTCTATTTTTTCCAATGGTGAACCCACCAGTTTCATTACGAAACAATAATTGTTCGGTTACAGAATCCGGCAAGAAGATGCCTCAAACATGTAATATCAACAACTAGTCAACATACTAACATAACAGCAGTTAAAGGAAAAAACCATAGTTTTTACAACACATTATTGCTAACAATACTATCATCTAGTACATCATTAGTAGAAAAGCTATAGTCAAATGTGGCAGAATCAGAAGGAGAGACAGATGATTGAGAGAGTAGCCCAGTAGCCCTATCAATCTCATCATAGACCTCCCGATCAGCTAAGTAGTCCTCGAGATCAGACCCTTCTAATCAAGTTACTTTTAATTTTTAATCCTTGTTTATGTATTGAATTTTGGTGATTAGGATTTATGAAGCAACAGATCTAGACATTAGCTCAGCCAGTGTTTTAAAATGCGGTTTTGTTCATGCATGCGGAAGGCCACTGCATACCGCATATGCGGATTTTCATGCGGATTTATATATGCGTATTTTAAAATATAAATTCACGTATATCTCCATTCTTATATTATGCACGTAGTTGTCCTGATCCGCCAACGGTTGAGATTGAAAGATGAATTTTCGAATTGAATATCAACCCTCCAATCACTTAATATGTCTTCTTTTGATTATATACATCTATTTTATGTGTAGAAATTTACATTTAATTAAAAACATGCTTGCCACACAGATTGTTACATGGTTTATCACATTAAAATAGAATAAATCCTTAGCAATTCGTTTCCTTATTTCTTCTTACAACTATCTTATATTATTCCAATTAAATTACTTCCTTATTGGGGGAGCATACCATCCTTGCTTCCTTAAATCCGCCATAAATTATATTATGTGAGAGAGATAACATGTTCAGAGAAATTAAGTATTCTTTGTTCAAATATTTAGTTTATTTAGATAAAAATTGGAATCGAGTCTCTCAATTGAAGATATTTAATTTGATTCGCTAATTGAGTTTCGAAGATATAAACAAACTTTCACACGAAGCGCTATTATAAATGTAAATTATAAATTATGCATGAAGATGTGAATATAGTAATAATGAGGAAGTTAATAATTGAAATTTTTCATAATTTATATCATATGAACTGAAAAATATGGAAAGTGTGAGGGGTTAATATGCAAAAAATCTCAGTTAACAACTTCACATTCTCTTTATGTTGTATTAAATTGTAATGTATTATGTATATACAATATTTATCATCATGATCCTATTATTTAATGCAAAGTGAATACAGTTGTGAAATTTAATCACCAAAAATATCATGTGGAGAATTCGAAAGATGTTTAAAGGAGAAATAAAATAAATTATATATAAAATTTAAAAAGGTTACTGAATCAGAATCAGGGGGAATGACAGTGAACCTTTTATGGGTGGTTTGGTAGAGATTTTGTTTGATCTTTTTTTCTTTTGAGAAAAAAAATGTCTAGAAATTAAGTCATAGACTCATATGGTCATCACCAGAGAGATGCAGAAATAGCAAACAATTATTTATTAATACATAAGAATCGTATAGTAATTAATTTAATTTTACTTATCTCCATTCTTATATTATGTACGTAGTTGTCCTGATCCGTCAATAGCTGAGATTGAAAGATTAATTTTTGAATTGAATATTAACCGTCTAATCACATAATCTACATTCTTTTGATTGAATACATCTATTTTATAGTTTCGATAATGAAAATTGAAACAATCATATATTTTTCAGATTTTGTTTAGGACCATTATATCTTTGTGAATAGATGAATAGCATATTTTGTGCTAATATGAATAATTATATCTTTTCGATCTGCAGAGAAAATGAAGAATATCTAGAACTTTCGTTTAGAGAAATGATATGTAGAGAAATTTTCATTGTTAAAATAATTTCCATCAAGAATATATGTAGAGAAAATCTTTATTTGAATTATTTAATCATATTTTTTTTTAATTTTGTTCAGATCATTTCTCCTCTAAATCGTTTAATGACTTATCTTGCTTGTGGAGAAAATTAGATATTAAATTGCAATGATACTTCAAGATTTGTTTTTTCATGTTATATTTGATTTTTTTAAATTTTTTGTTGTTTTTATCGTTATTTATTATTTGTGTCTTTTATTTTCATTTAAATTTTTAAATTTTTTTTTATGAATGTCAAATAAAAAGGTCTCTTCATATTCTATTTCATTTTATAATATGTCCCGTTGCAACGCACGGGCACAATACTAGTATATATATATTCATATTCATATATTTGAATTTATTTTCACATAATAACATAACTAACAATAATTTTTTGATTTTTTTTAATATAAATTTTAATTAAAATACAATCAAATTATCAAAACCGCATGAAAAAACTGCATGGCCGCATATTTCAGTCCGCATGGCCGCATATTCGGACCCCATGGCCGCATTTTCGAACCGCATATGCGGCCGCATGGACATTCTGAACACGGCTGCTGACCGCATACGCATATGCGGCCCATGCGGCCGCATTTTAAAACACTGAGCTCAGCAAAGGAATTAATTAAAGCCATATGTAGGTTTCGGTCTTGGGCCGGGTATTATTCTATAACGGGTTTGATTTGCGGGTTGAATTTTCTGCACTCGGCCACTAAACACGACCATATCGTCTGCATTAATTCAACTCAGATGTTGGGTTTCAAATCTCAGTCGTTCGATCAGAATCCGAATTAATTCGGCTTACGACTGTTATGCATGGTCTTCTTTAATATCTGTACGTGTCCATATATATGGATCGGATGGTCCAAATTCGTTGTGTTTACTCAAAATTATTTACTCCAGACCATATGAATTCACCTTAATATTTTTTTTTCTCTTCTTTCTTTCTTTCTTTCTTTCTTTTTCCTTTTTATTTTTTTATCGTACTTTTCAGCCCACTAAAATTCCGCAAATTGCTCGAAGTTTCTTTTCTCGGTCGAGGCAGCCAGAGGTACACAATTTTCAGTCTACTCTCTTTTCGGAGGAATCACAAAAGTCCAGCAAAAAATTTACTCTTCTTAAAATTTTAGAGAGCCCTTTAAACTTTTAAACATTGTACCACTGCCAGTATGGATGCAACCACATATATGATATTCAAGCAAAAAAAAAAAAATGTTTGCAATTGTGGTGGGGCCCACAGAAGCATTGTTGCCCGTTCAGGCCACCAACAAGATGTGTGATTTCTCTATGCAGCTTATATACCCTACTATATCTCAAATCATGTCAAATTAAGGGTCAATGTTCTTTCTTTTTCGTTTAAACCCCTCCAACTCCAAGAGCTGAAATGTACGTGCAGACTGATCCGTATTTATGTAGTATGCCTCTACTAATTTTTGGTCGTTGGTTTCAAGGTAATGTGCTAACAAAGGCTATATCAAGGATGATCATGTACATTTTCTCGTCAGAAAAAAAAAAAGGTATGCTATTTTCTATTAAATTTTGTGATATTTCAAACCCAAATTGCAATCTCAATATGTTGCATGTTAATTGTGTCCCTGGGACCAAGAATTGAGTATTGGAGCGACTATATGCAAAATTGAACTTCAATGGAAGATGATTAAGTGTGTTCCATATCTGATCCAGTGTTGTAAATAACGATATGCAGTTATCGAACGGACAGAGTACTGTCAAACGATTAATCGGGAATAATCCGGAATAATTGGCCATAATCAGAAATGATCGGCCGATTAATCGGGAAAATTCATGACGGTTTGCCTACCGCCAACGGCTAATCGGCCTAAACTGATGATTTTTACAACACTGAACTGATCAAATCTATTCTCTTTCTTAGGTTAGTCTATCGGATGAAGGAGATATGTACCAGTAAGTAACTGATACTTTTTTCAAGTTGTTCTCTTATGCTGATAATTTCGTAATAAATTCAAATCATCTTAATTTTTTTTTTCCTCCACTTCAGAAAATCTGACAAAATAATTACGAAATATTTTTTCGTAAAGTATATGATACATATACATTTCATTACGGAACTAATTAAAGAACCTGATTTAGCATGTATATAAAAAAATGGCATCCAGATTTTATGTTTCACTGTTGAATTTGAAACATAATTAGTGTCTTATGATTAATGTGGGGAATATTATTTGTTCAGGATGTGAATCATGGATTTCGATAAGTGCCAATCAACAACTTAAATCGCACGGCACACTAAAATACATTAAAATTCAAACTTATATCTAACTACATTATTTATTTTATTTAATTTTTCCAGATTTTATATCTAACTACAAATTATTCTGTCTGTTTTAAATTTATAGTATATTTGTCGAGACAAATTAAGTCAGACGAAATCTGATTTTTGGATGATTTTTTACAGTCCAAAATGCTAAAGCTCCACTTCCTAGAGGACTTAGTTTGGTTTTAAAATAAAAAAAAAAATCAATTGAGACCAATCGTGATTCATATAATCGAATTTTGCTATAGGTTTTGACAAAAAAAATGTTAATGTAGTTAGTTTAATGGGGCTATATGTTTTCAATTAAATTAAATTTTTAGTACAACCTTTGAATATATTTTTGTTAATAAATTATATTTATTGAGAAATGTTAGATTGAGATCTTTATAATTAAAAAGGTTTTTTTTTTGCTATAATCATATTAATATATTTTTGTAGCTGGCTATTTTTAGTAATGAAAATTTGATCAGAGTGAAGAGGTTAACGGATCTCTGCGGTTTTGGAATTCCAAAACAACAGTTCTAAAAAAAAAAACCGCAAAAAAATTTCAATGACCCATTGCACATAAATTAAGTGCTACAGAAGCACTTGAATAGTATACAATGTCAATAATACAAGTCTTTTTTGTGATCCATTCCGGATATGTTCTTAATATGTTAATATGGAGTATGGCTAATATAACATCAGTGTCATTTCAGACTATATAACATCAACTCCAAAACCTATCAAATTAAGTTCAAATGGTGAATCCAAACCGTTCAAACCGATCTACTTCATTAGTTGTGCATTTACATGTAAAATTTATAAGTTTTTGAGTTTATTTGGTCTCAAGTCAAGTGGTCAAATGTGTGAGTTTTTAAGTTATTTTTAATACATTTTTTTTTTTTTGCCGCTTGATTTGATACTAAAATAAATTGAAAATATAAAAAGTTTGCATGTAAACGCATCACTCATAAAGTAAATTGGTTTGAACGGTTTGGATTCACCATTTGAACTCAATTTGATATGTTTTGGAGTTGGTGTTATATAGACTGAAATAACACTGATGTTATATTAGCCATACTCTTTAATAGAGCAAAACTAGGGTGTGATGTGCTCACCAAGAGGGGTTGGTGAACACACTTCCAAAAGACTATCGGATCAACTTCGAACTATGAACCCAAACCGTTGAAATCCAAGTACTTTGTGAGTGATGCATGTACATGCAAAAATTTTAAAGTTTCGAATTCATTTAGTACATAGTCAAGCGGTCAAAATAATAAACATTTTTTAAGTTATTTTTTTTAATTGTTTTATGTGTTAATTTTTCATTATTTTTTTGATCGTTTGACCATGTACTAAATGAATTCGAAACTTTAAAAATTTTGCATGTACATGCATCACTCACAAAGTACTTGAATTTCAACATTTTGAATTTGTAGTTTGAAATCGATCCAATAATCTTTTAAAGATGTGCTTACCAACCCCTCTTAGTGAGCACATCACATCCTAATTTTGCTCCTCGTTAATATGTTATCCCACAACAGTAGAATAAACAGACAGGATCCAAGAGTATATATGTCTCCAATAAAGTTTGTACTTGTTTGTTGTAGAGATTAGAGAACGGAGAGAAGAGAGAGTAGCAGAAGCCTTTGTGAAAGCTAAAACTCACTTGATGCTGCTGAATAGTATAATATACCCATGTGAAAAGACTTTAAATTTTAAAGAGGTTAACGGAATAGTATAAACTCACTTTATGTAGGTACTTTTTTTTTTTTTTTTTATCACAGCCCTTAGGCACTTTGTGTAGGTACTAGGTAGCACTCTGAATTTAGTACAACCCACGTGAAACACTTTAAAGTTTGAAGAGGTTAACGGATCGGGTAATGAAAATATGCTTCGTTTATATCCGAATAGATACGGATATCCGCTCCGTTTGTACATGGTAAACCGAATCCGAATTCGTATCCGGCTAAACTAACCTTGTCAAGTAATATAAGCGTTATATGAAAATAATCAAAATCAAGGTAACTTGTTAGTACTTGTACCAGGATGAATTAATAATACCAATATTAGAAACTGTGTTATCAAAGTTAAGGATTCGGTGTCTTGCTTTATTTTCATTTATTTTATTAAATAAATTTTGATATTGCTTGATTATCGTTTTCGTTTGGTGACATCTTCTTTTATTTAAATTATATTGTTCATGAACAAAAACCCTTCTTATGAATTGTTTAGCCGTTGATGTTAAGCTTAATATGGACAAACTTACCCTTAATTTTTTGAAATGATAAAATTTACCCTTAATTAAATAAAATAAAATTAACTTGTTCATCGTACATAGGCACATAGTTCCTCAACAATAAGTGCGGATCCAGATAAATTACTACACATTTACAATTACACCCCCATTTATATTATTTAGTTAATCACATCTAGGGATAATTAATAAGCAAGCATGAGTGAGTTAGAGTATGCTCATACTTAGTTCATTAAATAAATGAGTGAGTTTATCAATATATTATAAAGTTTCTCAGTTCTCATAAAGTTTATCCTGAAAAACTAAAATAACATCAATATATTACAAAGTTTCTCACAAAAATAAAATAGAAATCCTAAAAGCCGAGAGAATTTTGGTAAGATTGAGCGTTTTAGGTTTTGCTGGTTTGGTTTGGTCTGCCGACTTTAGCGTATGACACAAGAATTTAATGAGACAGAAATTTAGTTTATTGATTTATTTGAAATTGGATGTGACAAATTTTTAATAAGAGCAAGTTAGAGTATGCTCATGCTTGACTCATTAAATAAATGAGCAAATTTAAACGAGTTGATAATGAGCGAGTTGTTAATGAATTTTTAATGAGCGAGTTATGAACAATTTACTCATCCCTAACCAAATCCTTTGCCCTTTGCGAACAATTTTCCACAAACACCCTCCGACTTTTTATTTACTTGCAAATAAACCAAGGAACTAGTGAGTTCCAAATTTTTCAGGGCTCCCGGACGAAGAGGAGCTATACACTAAACTCAAATCGTCTGATCCGACGTGGCTCTTACCCCAACCGTCGATTTCAAGAAACTCCTCCAATCTCGAGATCTCTGCATCGAAGTTCCAATCCGACTCCACTGAGCTATCCGTGCTATCCATCGGAGCAAGATCCAATAACCCGTTTGGCGACGAGGGTTGGCGGATCTCTGTCGGAGGCGTGTCAGGGAAGTTGAGCTTGGCCTTGTCGCCCCGGATCCGGCGCGCAGCCGCATCGTAGGCTAGCGCCGCCTCCTCAGCAGTGACGAAGGTTCCAAGCCAGACGCGCATGCCTTTGCGCGGGTCCCGGATCTCCGCCGCCCACTTGCCCCACGGGCGCCGCCTGATCCCTCGGTAATTACTCTTTCGCCCTCGAGTTCGTTTAGCAACGGCCGGGTTTGGTTGTAGGTGTTGCGGGGGTTGTTTCGTCTTTTTGTCAGCTGCTAAGAAATTTGCAAATAATTAAATTTACGAGCTGCTGTTGTGGTAAACTGGTAGGTCTTTTGGTTTAAAGTTTACTCTTTTTTTAGTATTTAAACAAAAATAATTTTTGTGTGTTAAATATGAATAATTTCTAAGCATGTCTTTTTTGTTTGTTTCACAAACTAGAAAAATATTGTTGAAACTATTCCACTGATAAAAGATTGAAACATGAATTAGATAATACAAAATACAAACCTAAAGGATGGTGGTGTCCGTCGGAGACGAGTTGGGTTGGCCGGAGATAGCGCGAGGAGAGATCTCGGCCGTTGGTTAAGGCGAGGAAGTCGGATATCAAAGCACCACCACACATCTCCCTTTTGCTTCTCTTCTTCTTCTTTGCAAAGCTTGAATTTGTTTTGGAAAGTGAATGCACAAGAAAATGTTGTGTGTAGTTGTAGGCTTATAGCATACAGCACTTGTATGTTCCCCTTTTTATAGCAATTTTGGAGCTTAGTAGAATTTACAAATTTTATTTTATTTCCTTTTTGAGGTACGGTCCGTTCCGAGTAACGACAAAAATTCAAGGTTTAAAAGCTTTTTATCAACAACTTATCTCTTCAAGATTTTTTTTTTTTAAAAAAAATAAACCCAACTTGTCTGATCTGTTTATTTATCAAAAAAATATATTATCTGTTCTATTTCAGAGGAGAAGCTGACCCATTGTAAAAAATAATAATGCAAATTGTCTTATTGATATCAGACAATGAACAGGTTTCTAATCTTTCCTAATATATAGATTGTCAGAATCATTTGGTGATAATGTAAAAAACAATTATAATATTCTCTAAATGAATGATCAACTGGATGCTATCACTTATCTGAGATTTTTCAATTTAGAAAGTATTTGGCTGAGATCTTTCATCAGTTTAAAGGGGAAAAAAAATGGCTCTTCATTTTTGTTTGTAATTTAGACCATCTATTAAGGGTAAATTTCGCTGGAGGTCACTAAACTTTGTTATTTGTCACGAATTGGTCACTCAAGTTTGATTTGTTCCTTTTAAGTCACTAAACTTTGTTATTTGTCCCAATTAAGTCCCTCTATAATTTTCCATCCAAAAATTTAACGGAATATTCCTATTCCGTCCAAAAAATTAACGGAATATACTCATTCCCTCCAAAATATTAACGGAATTAGCATATTCCATCCAAAATACTAACGGAATTAGCATATTCCGTTAAAATTTTGGATGGAAAAAATAGAGGGACTTGATTGGGACAAATAACAGAGTTGAGTGACTCAAAAGGGACAAATCAAATTTGAGTGACCAATTCGTGACAAATAACAAAGTTTAGTGACCTACAGCGAAATTTACCCATCTATTAATTAGCAAAAAAGTATTTTATTAGCTACTTATTTTTGTCTCTCATGTATGTTGGTTTACATAGAAAATTCAGGTTGATTAATATGATCTTTTTTTATGATTGAGAAAAAAAAATGTATATGATCACTATATTTGTTTATTACTGATCGAACAGACTATATTTAATATATTACTTATAGGTTGGTTGAATTAGAAACATCAAGTTGAACTTATAAAAATTTGGCATGATTTGGTATAATATACAAAATGTCATAACTGACAACATTGAAGATAATATACTTGAATATATTCAATCATTTGTCACATCAATCATTTGCCCATATTCATTTTCTCTTCATTTTTGGTAACAAGAAACAACAACGGACCATCAAGTCATATGTGACAACGACACATGATGACCCACGTGTCAAAAATCTGTCGGCTATTGAGTGATCAGTTTGCAGAAATGATTTTATATATCATATAAATAACTTTGAGTTTGTTTATATTTTACTATGCATATATACCGCATATGTATCCGTATTATGAAAGTATATTTTTATTTTTAAAATTCAAACAGTTAATCAGAAAATATTCAACATGATCTCAGAAAATGCTAAATATGATCTCCATATAAAACTAAAATTTATTATAAATTTTATTCTATGATTTATTTGTTTTTTAACTCTCTCAAATTAACGCAACGTTATCGATTCTACGAGCTTAAAATTTTAATTGATTTTTATCTATATTTAGAAGTTACCTATGAACTTTTAATTCCTTTTTCAATATTATTTAATTGATATAATAACTGTTACAAGAATATCCAATAATATCTCTGATACTAAATACATTACAGTCGAATATATATGTATTTCTTTTCTTTTTTATTAATGGACCCGGAACATTTTTTTTAAATAAAAGGTAGAAGTCTAGCCTACTTAATTTCTTCAAACTCCTATTTATATTATAGAGGATTTTTCTATTTTGTGGAATTCAAACTCATAATCTTTCACATGAGAATCATATATTTTTGTTACTAGACTATAGACTGGTTCTAACCCTATAACATTTTAATATCTTTTAAATGTTTTTCTTAAGAGTTGAAAGATAGACGGAACAATGATGATGATGATGATGATGATGATAATATTATCAGGTACATCAAATCTAGAGATAGAACTTCAAGAAATCAAAATAAAACAATTGTTCTATCTCAACATAAAAATAATAGACTAAATTCCGCGCTTTCACTACAACGAGACATAACAATATAAAATAATTGCATTAGTATTTGCTGAATTAATTATGACTTATTTTAAATAACAATTATATTGTTTTTTTTTTTTTGCAAGTATATATAATAAAAATGATCCAGTGATCAGTCAAGAAAAAATGTTCTCCTAATAACAATACATTTTGCATCATAAAAAATCATCTTTTGGCCGTCAATTTTTTTTATGGGACATTAAATAAAAATTAGAAGACTAAATTTTTATCTTTCTATTAAAAAAAAATTCATTTTGCATCATAAACCATAACATCCATAATAAAGAAACGGAAAAGAATTTGTTGTGTTGTGGTACGGCCAATGAAAAATTGCTTCCGACAAATTGCAATTTGCAAATGGTACAATGCTGCTTTTTATCCAGCCGCTTTCTTTCCCTGAGAAAGGCCAAAATTAGTTCCATTTCCTAGTCTCAATGTCTAAATCACCTCACTTGTCACCTTACTAGAAGACCGATCAAACATCTGATAATTTTAGGCTTTTAGTGATGTATTTGTTTTTTGTACATCTCAGACCGTATGATAGAGATAGATGCTTGTGAGTTTATATTTTACTGTCAGGATATATAAAAAGATTCTGTCTTTTATTTACGTATTATATAATTTATACATGGATTAGTCTTTTGAGGTTTGATGTGATCTAGGCTTTATCACTAATCAGGCGGTGGGATGTCGGCTATAGGAAACGATGCTGCCACGTGGCAGGTCTTAAGTCAATGGACGGTTTGAGCTTTGTCTGTTGTCTCTGATTATAATCTTTTTTTATCTGTAATTAACTAATCAAGGATTAATTAAGGATCCTGCCATTCTTTTGTTTTGCGTTCCTCTTGGTCTTAGGTCAACACTGGAGATTGAATTAGAGACTTGGAGTGTACTTCGGGTTATTAAATTAATAATGCATGGTACAGAGTTTAGTTGAGATGCTCTGCATTCTGTCGAACTGGAGGTGTCCATTGCACTTGATAACTTTTGGTTTTTTTTCTTCTCCTCTTAAGGTCTTTGATCTGAATTTAAATTTTATTAAAAAAAAATTAGAAGAAAAAAAATGAAGATCTAGATCTTTCAAATTTCAATATTTATAAATAAGTTTCATTCAGATGTTACACCTGCGAAACTTGCACGTGCATAATATTGTCCTTTTGCCATTAATCAATTTGTGATATAAATTTAAGTCTTACACGTCTCTAGTCTTTTCACTGGACTTGGATGCTTGTTGACGGTATTTGACTAGAAATAGCATACTTTCAGTGAATAATCAAAAGTTACTGTAGGCTTAAATTTTCAATTTTATCCTTAAAGTTTTAAATATTCTATTTGGTCTTTATAGTTTTCATTATATCAAATTTGTCCTATATTAAATATTCATTAGAAAAATATATTCATCCATTCTAATATCGTTTAGTATTGCTAAGATTGAATGGACGACTTCGATACTACAAATTAATGATAGCGATCTTATCATCATGACTTATTTGATAAAAACTGATGAAATTCTTAAACAAAATGTTATTTCTAAACTTTTAAGAATCAAAATGAAAAATAGTACCATAAAAGGACCATTGGTATTTGGTAGTCTGAATTTAGGCTATTGACCAACGAGCATCTAATTCTAACCTCTCGCTGTCTGATTTTGAACGAAATATTTTGACAGCTTGGTTTCTTAGATATTTTTGGGGAATCCGTATGCTCTGCATTAACTCGAAAGAGAATCTTTTGAGTTAATGAATTCGAATTATCTCATTTTAAACGGAGTCAATCTGTTTCTGAATATAATATAAGATATATTTCAATAATAGTGCGGATTTAGTTTGTACGAATCTTAAAACAGATTGAACAGTTGTGATTTATTAACTCAAAGTTTCCCTTTTGAGTTAATGCAGAGGATACGGATTCATTTTTGGGAAGTTCCAAGTCTTCAAAATTCAAATTAACAACAGTTTGGATGTATAGTAATTCGTCGGTAAAAATGAATTTCTTGGTAGCAATCGTGTATTCGTGTTAGGTTAGATATCACACCAACTTTCTTTGTACGGATAATTGACTATATTACTAGGCTATCTCAATTTTCACCTACATAGCTATTCTTTTTCAAGGAAAAATGCCATAATACTACTTTATGGGATTGAGACTTTTGATCTCAGCTAATAGCAAATTGTGTCCAAATTGTACATGAGTTATAAACGAACCTCATTTTTTTCTCTTATTCTAAATGAAGATGAAAATGAAAATAGTATGGATGGAGGAGTAAAAATTACCTTGTTCGACATCAATGGGCATTACATTATGATGGATCTCATGTGCTAGGCATAATGTCACCTCAACTAAAAGTGTCTAGATTTTTTTTTTTTTTTTTTGCAAAAATCATACATATAGATCAAATATTACACATAATTAAATTATTCTAAATAACATTTACAGAATGGATATCATCAAATTTAAATCATATTAATGTTCCTAATAATATCACCTATAAACTAATGAAAGACCATAAACATAAGTCATGTAAAAGTTCATAAATTTATACTAGTATCGTACCCGTGCGTTGCAACGGAAACATATTATAAAATGAAGAAGATCAAAATTTTGATTTACAATTTGAATTTCAAACTTTGATGTAAATAAAGAGATTTCATAAAAAAAAAGACAAAAAGCTTGTACAAATATATACATCCTATAGGCAAACACCAAAAGAACAACAAATATTTAGTGAAAGTAAATTCATATTAATAAATTAATTGCTCCATGTGACACTAATTATAGTTAATGTTACTAAAATTTCTTCTCAATATATCTTCCCCATATAATTAACAACTAAAATTAAGAATGAACCCAAACATAATAATAAAAAATAATATTTTATCTTATAAAAAATGAAGAAGTAAAATTATAAAAAGATTCAATGTAGTTTAAATTGAGTAATGTATTAAATTTGGAGATATCAAATAATTTGATAAGATATCAAATACTGATAAAATATTTTAAAAAAGTGTCAGCATTTGATATTCTTAAAAATAAATTGATCATCTATCATAATTGGAGATGAGAAATAAGAAAATGAATAAATTGATTTTTCTCTCCAATTTTGTTATCTATTCAATTATAATTGTATAATATCGTGTAGTAGTATGTGTGGCGAGTATGTTTCTAACTAAATTTAGACTTCTACACGTAAAAAAGATGCATTCAATCAAAAGAAGACAGATTATTTAATTGGAGGGCTAATATTAAATTTGAAATTTCATCTTTCAATAATAGAAGTTGACGGATCAAGACATCTACGTGCATAATATAAGAATGGAGATGTGCAAAACTTAATTAGATATGTCGAATATTACACATAACAATCTTCTAAAATGTTTTACAGTACGTTGTATGTGTCTATTTATGTAGTTAATCAATTTATGCCACATTTATATTCCTAATATCAGAAAAAAACTAACTAATCTATATATGTTCTACATGAAGAAATATTTTATAAGAGAAATTGGGGTTGCACTAAAGGCTGTAGCCTGTAGGTGATCATAATTAATTTAATACTATTAGAAGAGAAATACAAAGAAAGCTTTGGAAAAATATAATTCTAAATTAACACGTTTACTTTTATAAGGGGTTACAAAATAAACATTACAACATATACATGATAATGGAAGGAACATAGACCGTTTTCACCCCTACCAGAGTACAATATGATGAAAACTTGGGGTCTTTTTTGTGAACTTTTATGATTTCCTCTTGTAGAGAGATTAATTTGAAAATTATTGTATATCTGGGCTATTGCTGCCTCGGTCATGTGTTTTGTCATATGGAGAGAGATCTAGAAGAATCTTTAAGGAAGAAACAAATTAAGACGGTGCCACTCACACTAACAGAAATAGCTGCAGAATGGAGGAGCTGGTTTTCGCATTTTAGGCGGTGACAAAATCGGAAGGAAGATAGGAGGGCTTAGCAATAATCATAGGATTAAAGCTTTGTTAGTTATTTTACCTGTACTTTTAGGATACTGTTTATTTTTGTTCTTTTGTTTTGTTTCTTTGTTTAAATGCATTTGTAATGCACTGCCTAAGGAAGGCTTGTTTCTTTGTTTTAATTTATTTCTTTACAATTTCGAACTTTTGTAAAATTGATACATTTTGTGTCCTTTTAATGGAATCTAAAAGCAAGACCTTCACATTTTTCTCTTCAAAAAGATATTTTGAGTGATTTGCACAATTTCTAGGGACCTTTCGGGCTCAGGGAAAAAAAAATTGCGAAGAAAAAAAAAAGAAGAATGTAAAATGAGCAAAACTATCGGACTAAATTCAAACTACAAATCCAAACCGTTGAAATCCAAGTACTTCATGAGTGATACATGTACATGCAAAATTTTTAAAATTTTGAATTCATTTAGTACATGATGAAGCGGTCAAAACAATAAATATTTTATAAGTTATTTTTTTTTAATTATTTTATGTATTAATTTCTCATGATTTTTTTGACCGCTTAACCATATAAGAAATGAATTCGAAACTTTAAATTTTTTGTATGTACATGCATCACTCATGAAGTACTTGAATTTTAATGGTTTGGATTTATAATTTGAATTCAATCCGATAGTCTTTTGGATATGTGCTCACCAACCTCTTTTGATGAGAACATCACATCCTAATTTTGATCATGTAAAATTTATAGCAATTAAAAGAAAAGGTGGTTGATCTGTTAGTAATCAGTTTGCCAACCATTTATATCACACACTCTGCATTGGTACGACCAGGGCTAACTACTGTTGGTATAGTTCACAGTAGTGTATTCATGTCAGGCAGGAGCAGGGCGGGCTGGGCATACCCGGGTACGGGCACGGGTAGAGGTCGGACACGGGTATCACGGGTAGACGGATATCTCGGGCCGGGCATCCCGGGTATTTTTTTCAAAAACCGTGCCCTGCCCGTCCTATACCCGTGCCCGTTGTACCCTTGAGGGGCAGGGCAGTCCGGTTCGGTTTTTTTTTCTTTCTTTTTTAACAGTGTTGTATAAATATTATTACGTGTTTATAATTCAACTTTTTAAATCTGAATAGTTCAATATCAAATAATATATATATATATACACACATAAAATTATCAAGTCATATCTTTATAATTCCTAAATAAATAAAATTTGTAACTTATATATAAAAATTATTCTTGCGAAAATTTGTATGTTTATTCGGCTAAGTACAAATGTATTTATTTATTTCTTTACATTAGTCATTTGATTTTATTTTCAAATTCTCATTCTAATTATATAGTTTCATAATTTATTTATATCTCGAAATTTTTAGTTTACATTTTAAATTGATAATATATTTTCTATACGTTCATTTTAAATTGATAATATATTTTATAAATAAAAATATACATATACAAACATATACATATACATGTACAAACATATACATATACATATACATATACATATACATATACATATACATATACATATACATATACATATACATATACATATACATATACATATACATATACATATACATATACATATACATATACATATACATATACATATACATATACATATACATATACATATACATATCCATATACATATCCATAGAGTTAGGCTGAGGTGCTATGGATAGCATAGTGGCCTCCCGTGCTACGGCTCAATATTCGAGTTTTCAAAATCCAAACGGTCGATCCGAACCGTTCATCTTATTCTCCATATTAATATCTGTTTGGAGACCAAATTTTATAATTTTGTGAATTTTTTTACTATTTATTAAGCCACTTTGAAAATCGCTAATCCAACGGTTTTACTGTTTTGTGCAGCCACCGTTGGATCAACAATTTTGTAAAATACTTAATAAATAGTAAAAAAATTCAGAAAAATGTAAAATTTGGTCTCCAAGCAGATATTAATATGGAGAATAAGATGAATGGTTCGGATTGACCGTTTGGATTTTGAAAACTCGAATATTGAGCCGTAGCATAGAGGCCTCTATGCTATCCATAGCACCCCAGCCTAACTCCATATACATATACATATACATATACATATACATATACATATACATATACATATACATATACATATACATATACATATATGTTCATTTGTTTACATATTGAACATATTTATTAAAAAAAAAATTATATATGGAGAATTGGAGTGAAATTTGGTTTAAATTTTGAATTTAAAAAAAAAAAAAAAGGTATCACAGGCACGGGCACTAAGGGCATGGGTATCACGGGTAGACGGGTATCTCGGGTCGGGTATGGTCGGGTTTTTTACTGAAAAGCCGTGCCCTGCCCGTCCTATACCCGTACCCGCCATACTCGTTTACCCGCCTATACCCGAGCTAGGGCAGGGGTACCCCCGGGCAGTGGGCACGGGTACCCCCGGGCAGTGGGCACGGGTACCCCCGGGCAGTGGGCACGGGCGGACCGGGCATGGGCTGCCCTTCTCGGGCAAGATTAATACACTAGTTCACAGTACCTTTTGGTATTTTGGATAAGAAAGAAGGTACAAGATTAATACATCCTGGTACAAGTTATCTTAGTTTTGAATAATTTCATAAATCTTTATATCACACACTCTACTTTGGTACGAAGATAAAGTAATAAAATTCTTAGACCCTTTTGCTCTTATTACAATAGTTTACCTTCTTAGTATACATTATTTGTTTAGAAAATGATTGGAATACATACACTATTCGTTTAGTATACCTTCTTGGTATACATCATCCAATTTATGGAGGCCAATATGTAAGCCCGGTACAATTATGGGCTGTATATGAGCTTTACATATGGAAAGGATGCCTTTTTTTTTTTTTTAAAGTTTATAGTTAATAATAGAAGCCGGCTCTCGGCCTCTCGCCATGATTGTACAATCATGTCAATCAACCAATGAAAAATTTGAATGTTGACGACCAAATTTGGATACTAATTAAATCTCGGTTTAAAAAAAAAAATACAATCAGACACCACGTAAGGGCCCATTTGAAGTAACTTATACAACTTAATAAAGGAATCTTTGGGCTAAAGTGTTTTAGTCCAGGTTATTTTTGGTGAATTTGCAATATGAACAGACTATAAATTGGATTATGATTAAAATGTGGGTTCTAGAAAAAAATGGGAGATGATTATATAACTCAGTAAATTAAAAATGCCGAACATATAGAATAATATATATTGGACTCGACGAATAATACAATGCAAATTAAAACTACACAAGTCATATAAGAAAACGAGCTCATACCTCACCTTCCTAGGTGCTCATAAACCTAGAGTTCATTCAAATCGGTAAATGGGAAGTACAACAAACATATTAATAGTTAGATTTTAGGACGCTGATAACAATCCCCGCAGCCTCCACCCCGCATTTATCTCCGCAGATACTGTCAAAAACACCATAGGGGGGGGGGGGGGGGCGCTAAATCATTAATGAGTGTTTAAAAAAACTGCGGGTATTTAACTTGAAGCATCAAAGTATTTACCTTGAATTTGTCAGGTATTAAACCCTCTGCAATGATCTCTATTTATGAAAGAATAAATCAATCCATTAATTGTCCCGCACAAAATTTTCTTTTTTTTTGAATCGTCCCCGCACAACTGGGGACCATTAAACATGGGGGGACCGCTCAATCATTAATGAGCGTTTAAAAAACTGCGGGTATTTAACTTGAATTTGTCAGGTATTAAACCCTATGCAATGATCTCTATTTATGAAATAATAAATCAATCCATTAATTGTCTCCGCACAAAATTTCTTTTTTTTTTTGAATCATCCCTGCACAACTGGAGACCATTAAATAAACAATCCCCTCACCTAATGATAAATACTCTGAGACATAATGATAAATACTTTATGTTACATAGGTAAATACTTTACATTATATGGATAAATATTTTATTTTACATGGATAAATACTTCTCAGGCATACTTGCAACTTTCAGTAAAACATCAATGATAAATACTCTCAGACATAATGATAAATGCTCTATGCTACAAGGGTAAATACTTCTCAGAAATAATGATAAATACTTTTTTAAACATCAATTAACAGATAAGCATTTATTAACGGAGATTGTTATTAGATAACAGTATAATTAATGCGGAGATTGTTTTTAAAAGAATAATTAATGCGGGAATTGTTATTAGAGGAAGGCATAATTAATGCGAGGATTGGTATTAAATGACAGTCTAATTTAATACGGGGATAAAATAAAACTTTTAACGAAATTAGTGGGGGGATATATAGCAGTTAAGGAATAGAGAGAGTGCGGGGAAAATGGGGGGATGGGAGTGGGGAGTTTCATATAATTATTCTAGATTTTATTGGGGCCGAAAAATTGAAAATGACTATCAATTACTTTATCAACAAAGAAAATAACGAATCATTTCAACTTGTTTTTGAAAAAAAATATTATGAATATAATAAGAGTTTTAAAATCAAAATTATTGTTGTGGGAACAAAAACAAACGCACTCCCATTAAATTTCTATTACTAAAAAAACAAACTTTAATAATATTTTTAAAAATTGTCCGATCGATAATGCGTCTGATATCTTCTGAAATAAACAAGGAATCATAATTTAAATGTAAATTTTCTGAATGTTTATGTTTATCATTAATATTTATTTCAATCAATTTTCTCCATTATCTTATATCTTTTTTTAATCATTTTAATTAGTATAATAAAACTGAAATTGTCTCTTGAATAAAACCGACATAAACCTTGATTATTATTTTACCAGTACTTATATAACTAGTAACACCAACGAAATGAAAATATTTTCAGTCATAAACAAAAATTAGCTTCTGATTCTTTTTCTAAAGAGGGTAATATCATTAGAAAATGTAAATTATATAACTAGAAGCAATTTTGGTTCTTCGAACATAAAAGACAACAAATGCAAGATGAAATATAACCAGTAAAAGATAAAAAAAAAAAATCTAGTAAAAAATGAAATAAAACTAAAAGAAAATGAAATATAACTAGAAAAAAAATAAAAATGAAATACTAATTTAAATAATTAAATAAAAAATAAAAATAAAAATTTACCAAAACATCGCCTTTTTTTGTCTCTAAAATTGCCTCATTTCTTCCTCATCCTCTTCTTCTTTTTCTTTTTTGTTGGATTTGAGTGAGTTGTGAGTAGGGATGCACAAAAAGTTCGTAGTTCGTGATTCAATTTGAGTTTGATTTGAAAAAAGTTTGCAATTAATTCGATTCGAAATTAGTTCGTTCTGAAACAAATCAAACCAGTTCGGTTTGAATCTTATTCAAATCAAACTCAAACTGGATATAATTCATTCTAAATTGATTCACAAATTATTTAGATTTGAATCTCAAATAATACAACTAATGGATTCAACTATCAATCTTTAATAATACAGGAACCAAACTTATATCAAAGTTCAAAATTGTTAATATAATGGTAACTTATAATAGGAAAATGTTTCAGCAGTGTAACATATTAACAATGGAATAAATTCCATTTGACTAAGTCCATGCCGTGATTTTAATCAATCCAACAGAGTAAAAGGGAAGCTGGCTCATACTCCATCAGTGTGAATTCGTGAAACATAAAAGGAAATCTTGTGAATTTTGTTTCGCGAGAAGAAAACTAATGCATAAACTACCGGTATAACTAGGGTTGTCAAAAAAATTGTAGTTCATAATTCGATTGACTTTGATTAAAAAAAATTGTATTTCGCAATTAATTCGATTCGAAATTAGTTTGTTCTAAAACAAATTAAATTAGTTCGGTTCGAATCTTATTCAAACTCTAACTCAAACTGAGATAAGTTCAATTCGCTTTGATTCGTTTGCAGCCCTAGTTGTGAGTGGGAGAAGAGAGAAATATTACTTATATAGCTTATTTCAAAGGAAAAAAAAAAATTCTCGGCCGTTGAGTTTCTTGGTGGCTTAGGAAATTTTAAAATTCTCCAAAAATTATGGACAATTATATTATTTTTTATTTAATGTTGGATATTAAAAAACAATTGGATAAAAAAAGGAGAAGAGTCAAAACAAAGTATCGGACAGCATGAGGCCACAAAAATAGTAATGCGTGGAGTTGTGTAGAACCAGATAACTTGCAGTGCTACGACCCGCCACTTTATATTGATCTAGTTAAAGTGTGTTTACTAATCCTCATTTAGATATTTACAGATACATGACGAGCTAAGGTACGTCATTTAATTGCTCGGCTTGCAAAACATTGGTTGTGGTTAGGGCTGTAAACGAGCTGGCTCGGGCCGAGCTGGGCCTTAGCTCAGCTCGTTTATTTTGGCCTGAGCCTGGACCAAGCGAGCTGGACCTAGGTCACCCGAGCCAAAATATTTGGCTCAGCTTGTGACAAGCCAGCCCGAGCTAGCTCGCGAGCTGACGAGCTGGCTCGTTGGGCTTTATTGGACTGTTATTATACAAATTCAAAAATAAAAAAATAAGAAATCCTATTCAAAAAATTTTAAAAATTGTCCAGCAGGCACATCTTCAAGCAACTAAAGCCATATCCTTTCTTCTCAAACCGAAAATACATCAATTTTGCATAATTGCGCCTTTAAAAATGAGACTGGACTTAAAATTATACGGGACTAAACCCTAAATTAACTGTAGCTTAACGAGCCGAGCTGGCCCGGTCCGAGCTGACCCCTGGCTCAGCTCATTTATTTTGGCCCGAGCCTGAGCCGAGCTGGGTCGTTAACAGCTCGGTCCACTACCGAGCGAGCTGTTAGCGAGCGAGCTAGAGGTGAGCCACGAGCGAGCCATGAGCCGCGAGCTTTTTTGACAGCCCTAGTTGTGGTAGATTGCACCGAATTTTTTATTAATATCCAAATTTAATTTTAAATTTCAAAAACTAACCGCATCAGCAGTGTAATTTGAAATATACCCTTTCCGGAAATTTTTTTTTCGGAAACAGAGGTTATTTCCGGAAAAAAAATTTCCGGAACCATGCTATTTCCGGGCAAAATTTTTACGGAAGGAGCCTTTTTCCGTGAAAATTTTTTACGAAAAATACCTGTTTCCGGGAATTTTTTTTACAGAAACATGGCCTCACTACAAATGCAATGGTCCCGCTGGTCCTCCCCATCCCCATCACAACCCATCAGCTCTCCGTTTTTTAAGGTAATTTTTTTTATTTTTTTTATTTAATTTATTTAATTTATTTAATTTATTTAATTTATTTAATTTATTTAATTTATTTAATTTATTTAATTTATTTAATTTATTTAATTTATTTAATTTATTTAATTTATTTAATTTATTTAATTTTGAATGGTTTAAAATAATGTCCAAATAATTTAGGAAATACCAAATGGTATAGAATAATTTAGAAAATACCAAAATGGTTTAGAATAATTTAGAAAATACCGAAATAGTCTAGAATTGTTTAGAAATTACCGAAATGGTGTAGAATAATTTAGAAATTACCGAAATAGTGTAGAATAATTTAGAAAAATACCGAAAAAGTGTAGAATAACTTAGAAAAATACCCAAATAGTGTAGAATAACTTAGAAAATACCAAAATAGTATAGAATAATTTAGAAAATACCGAAATAGTCTAGAATTGTTTAGAAATTACCGAAATGGTGTAGAATAATTTAAAAAATACCAACATAGTCTATAATAATTTAGAAAATACCAAATGGTGTAGAAAATTACCTTAGTAATATAGAAAATTGTTCGATTAATTTAAATTTTTTTAGGAATCTCTTTTCCTTTCGGGTCCCTTTCGGAGCTCTGATTGTCTGATCGATCGGATCTGCGATTCAGGTTTTTACATTTGTATTTTTTTATTTTAATTTAAAATGTAATTAATGAGTTCATTTTAATGGTTTAGAATATTGTCTGATTAATTTAGAAAATGCCAAAATGATGTACAATAATTTAGAAAAATACCAAAATAGTGTAGAATAATTTGAAAAAATTTAAGGTGATTTACAATATTGTTCGAATTTTGTAGTATGGCAGACCCAGTACTTAAGCATAGATTTAGCCCCCTGTTGTGGATAGTTCACGGTAATCACAGGATATCTGAGGCGTCTAAGGAGGTAAACATTTACTTTTTTTTTTTCATAACTCTGTAAGTAATCAAATAAATATTGTAATTAATTTTTTTCTTATTGTAGAGTACAGAAATTTTATCCGTGAGACATTATCGGCACAAATGCGAGTATAATGAGAGGTACGCACCGTTTTTAATTCGAATGGGCTTATATCAGCTCGCGACATTGCCCGATATCGCCCTCGATGCGGCCCTCATTCATGGACTTGTCGAGCGGTGGCGTCCAGAGACGCACACTTTTCATCTTCCATTCGGAGAGATGACAGGTATTAACTAATTTAAATAATTTTTTTTTTATTCGTTACTGACAAGTCAAATATATTACAGTTTCTCTAGAGGATGTGAGTTGTCTCTGGGGTTTGCCTATTACGGGGGAGTCGATAACGGGATTTACAGACTCGGCGAGTTTTCAAGGCCGACTGTATGAGTTGCTGGGGGTGAAAGATGATGAAGTGAAGGGGTTCATGAAGAAGAGGGGAACTAATACGTACGACATGCTTATCGCCAAAAAAGCTGTCCGTGAGCGCTTCAAAACATTACCAACAGATGCGAACGACGAACAATTGAAATGGTTAGTATTTTTTTATTTACAACCTTATTCGTATTTGATATTTTTAATAATGTACTCACATTTTAAAATTGACGGTTAGGTATGTCCGTGGATTTCTCCTCGACATGCTAGGGAATACCATGTTTGCTGACAGTAGCGGGGACGGAATACCGCTGTGGTATCTCGGCATGATTGAAAATTAGGGAATACCATAATTTGTTGTACTTGGGGGTTACCTTATCATATTTCATCATGACGATATCTCGAATATGATTTATAGAAGAGCACACGTCCCTTCTAATGGTCTTATCAATCGCAAGGGCAACCATCTCTGCTGTAAGCTGACAATGATCAGTACGTGTTGCCGATACTGTGCACGTATGGGGAAGTGCTTGTTTGGTAATAATCCAAGATTCTGAAAGACCGTTCTGCTTTGCGGACACCTTAAATTTACAAAAAGCATCTCTGCACCCCACCTCGTAACGTTTAGGTTCGCTCCTAATAACCCTGCACTCACAATTATTTTCAAGATGAAACTCATTGATTGCTATCTTTAGAGCCGTTTTTGACTCATAAAATACACCTTTAGCCAATGGATTATCTGTCATTTTTTTTTAGCTGCCGAAAAAATCGACATCCGCAGGCCGAAAACCGGATATGTCATTGAAACTGTCAACCGGATGTTTCATATTTTCCCGACCAGTAATCGGGTACTGTGATTGACGGGACTGTGGTTGTGACTGATTGGGCTGTCCGATATCATCATCGGAACCCGACGACTCACCGGAGAGCATCTCATCTCCACTCGCCAAACTATCAGAATCAATTGCATCCACAGGTACGTGCGAATAATCACGTACATGTCTGCGGACCGCACTGGAACTGGGTCGGGACCTCATTGGTATATCCACAGAGTGCCGACCGGTACTAGGTCGGGATCTAACTGGTATTGGGTCTTGATCCACATGATTCTGACTGCTACTGGGTCGGGATATAACTGGTTGATCCACAGAGTTGCTACCGGTACTGGGTCCGGGTCTCATTCTTACATCCACAGAGTACCGACCGGTGCTAGGTCGGGATCTAACTGGTATTGGGTCGGGTTCCACAGGATTCTAACTGGTACTGGGTCGGGATCGAGGTTCAGGAATCTGACTAGTACAGTTCGGTTCCAATTCTACATATAACTCCATAATCTTGAACCTTTGTGAAAAAGACGACACAATTCCTAAAATCATTTCGAATGATTGTTGGTCCATTACCGGTACTAATTGATTGTCACGTTGTCCATCGGTGGACATATTAAACCTGGCTTGAATTTCCAGATTTGCTTGACTAGCATTGTACCCAACAAATTTATAAATCTCATTCTGAAGATAATCAAAATTGTGGTTCACGGTTAGCGGTAATGAGTATTTAGCTCGGGTACTGTAATAGACCCCGTCATCATTATATTGGATTTCCCCTCCAGTATAAATTTTCGCACAAATAGTTGTCATTTTTAATTTCGATTGGTCTGGCAATTTCAAAAATAACAACATATAATTAATTAAAAATTGTGTTGCCATTAGTAAAAATATTCTAGACAATTTTCAATAATTATTCTACACTATTTTGGAATTTCATAAATTAATAGGGCAACATTCTAAACTATATTGGAATTTTTTAAATTATTATAAACCATTTTGGAAGGTTGTAAACAATTCTAAATTTTCTGGACAATATTATGAAAAAAAAAAAATGGAATGAAGTAATTAATTATAAATTAAATTAAAAATAACATAAAGAAAATAAAATTACCTCAATCGAAAACCGGTCGATCTGACTGTCAGAGCTCCGTAAGGAATCCGAAAAGCAAAAAGTTCCTAAAACAATTCTAAATCATTTCAGAATTAATCAAAATTATTTCAGAATTAATAAAATTATTTTAGAATTAAAAAAACTTTTAAATTTATTCAGCACCATTTTTTATTTTTTTCAATTAATATGACAATATTCAGAATTTAAATAATTTCAAATTAAATAGTTACATATTTAAATAATTACAAATTAAATACTTCTAAATTTAAATTACAAATAAATGAAATTTAAATTATAAATAAATGAAATTGAAATTATAAATTAATGAAATTAAAAATGAATGGAATTAAAATTATAAATTACTTAAATTTAAAATATAAATAAATTAAATTATAAATAATAAATTAATTAAATTTAAATTATAAATAATAAATTAATTAAATTTAAACTTACTGTGAGAGAGAGAGCGGATGGTATGAAAGCGAACCGTAAACACACTGCGAATTTATAACGAAATTTAATGCATTTCCGGAAAAAAAAATTCCGGAAATTCGGCCTCTTTCCGTAAAATTTTTTTCCGGAAACAAATCTTTTCCGAATAAAATATTTCCGGATTTCACCTGTTTCCGGAAATTTTTTTTCCGTAAATGGGGCCTGTTTCAGTTAAAATTTTTCCCGGAAAGGGTATTTTTCGAATTGCAATGCTAAGGCGGTTAGTTTTTGAAATTTAAAATTAAATTTGGATATTAATAAAAAATTCGGTAGATTGCATGTGGTCTCACTTTTTATTGGAAAAGTTAGTCTTGGATACAAATCAACTCTTTTTATTAGAAAAAAAAAGCTAGACTTGAAGGGGAACAGAAAATTTTAGAGTGTGATTCTACTTTTTTTTTTTTTCTTCTCATATGTTCACCCATTTGATTCTTTTGATCAAAAGAAAAATAAAATGAAAAAAAAGGTCGACAAGTATTACATGCTCATCATTATGTATTTATGTGATGACTCTTTCTGAGAACCGTATATGAAAATTTCATTTCATATGGCTCAAGCTGAAAGATCAAAATTCTGATTTCAATGGATATTTTATAGGTTAAATTTTTTTAACCACTTGATTGATTTGAATAAACATATGAAGTAAAAAAATCCATAATTTGAGTATGATGGACATTAGAGGTATGATGGCATCATACCGTACATTATAGGTTAAATTTTAATGTCATGCACGCGGATCGGACGGTAGAGGAACGCTTCAGATTAAAATTTGAGTATGATGGACATTTTATGCTTTTATTAAAGGGTAAAATGGGTATTTTATAAATTTAGAATGAGTTTTAATATAAAAGATAATAAAATGGGTAAATTTGTGAGTTTTTGAAGTTTAGAGGGGAAAATATATAATTTTAAAGTTTAGAGGGGGAAATACGTAATTTTGAAATTTTTGAGAGGTATATGTGAAATTCCCCCTTTCTTTTCATTCTTGTTTCTGATCGTCTATAAATGCTCTTCAACCTACGCTTTTCCAGAACCACCCTTTCCGGTGCTTCCTAATCACGGTCTTACCATGCCCGGGAAATTAATGAACGCCTTCTGCTATGAAGGTTACAAAGGTGGCGCCGCTGCACTCAAGGTAATGTTCTAACTTTTACCTGTTGTTACAGTGTTTTGTTCTTAATTTTATGCTACATGCACTGATGCACACAAGTTTGTTTGATTGCAGAAAGTGAAGATAGCAGTACCTACACCGAAGAAAGGGGAGATTTTAGTTAAAGTGGAAGCCGTAAGTATAAATCCTTCCGACTGGAAAATCCAAAATGGCATAATGCGCCCTTTATACCCAAAATTTCCCTGTGTGCCAGGTAAGTACATCTTAGTTCTTCTTTCAAACAGCACCTGCTGAAGTGATATGCTTCAAATGAGCTAATTTTGGTTCATTATTAATATATATATTATTGGAACAGTGTCTGATGTTGCGGGAGAAGTAGTCAATATTGGTGCTGGAGTGAATGATTTTCAGCCGGGAGATAAAATTGTCACTACACTTAATTTTATGGTAAGTGTTTACAACAGTTGGGTTGATCAGTTTATAGTGGTTGTGTGGATAACTTTTAATTTATGATGGCCTTAAACAAACACAAATGAGCCTAATGAATAACAAAATGATTTAGCGGTTTGTAACAGTACCTTTCTACAAAGGTATTATTAATTAAGTTCCAGAAAAAAATATTATAATTATGAACATAGCGCACAAATCACAATACCAAGCAAACTATTTGTGCAAACAGATTGGAAGAGGTCTAGCAGAGTACACAGTGGCCCCGACAAATCTAACGGCTAAGCGACCCCATGAAGTGTCCGCAATTGAGGCTTGCAGTCTACCAATCGCCGCTGGAAGTGCATTTAAAACACTTGAATCGGTCGGTGCCAAATTTGATGGGACCGGGAAACCATTTAATGTGCTTATAACCGCCGCCTCAGGTGGGGTTGGTCACTTTGCAGTCCAGCTTGCAAAGCTGGCTGGCCTACATGTGACTGCCACGTGTGGTGCCCGCAACATTGATTTTGTTAAGAGCTTGGGTGCTGATGAAGTGCTGGATTACAGAACACCTGAAGGAGAAAACTTGAAAAGCCCAAGCGGTAAGAGGTATGATGCAGTTGTAAAATGCAGTGAGGGGATCGCATGGTCGGTTTTTGAGAAGAACTTGAGCGAAACAGGAAAAGTCATTGATCTATCACCTGGTTTCTCGAGCTTTGTCACCGTAGC
The DNA here is from genome assembly GCF_964058835.1 of Carex rostrata. Lineage (NCBI taxonomy): Eukaryota > Viridiplantae > Streptophyta > Magnoliopsida > Poales > Cyperaceae > Carex > Carex rostrata. Next base: position 12,254,966 of record NC_135918.1, on the reverse strand, counting down.
TTTGAAAAAAATAACCTTTTCAAAGAAGCAACTGGTGCCCTTTTTTTTAAAAATTGGCTCAAAGGATTTGGAATTTTTGGTTGGTTTGGTTAAAGATGGAAAACTGAAGCCAGTAATTGATTCAAAACACCCATTCGACAAGGCAGCAGAGGCGTGGGCCAAGAGTATGGAGGGACACGCAACTGGCAAGATTGTTATTGAGATCTGACAAAAAAAAAAAAAAAAGGTTTTTCACCTTGTTTGGGTTTCAGATTATGTATGTATTAGCAGTTGAGGTTGTGGTAACTAACTGCCTACTATTATTCAAATTAAGGTTTGTACTTGACCTGTAAATTAAATGTAATAAAGAATGTTCTTATTGCTTGTTTAGACTCTGCACTTATTAATGTTATTAGTCAAACTCTAAAATTGTTGTTTTTAAATCAGAGGTTAGTTTGGTTTTGCAAGGGTTAGACTGTGTATGTTTTATACATGAAGATTGCTTGTTGGTAATATCCGTTTTTATGATTTTCAGCTTTAGACTGATTCCCATCGGCTTTAGTAGTTTTCCAATTTTTGATGGATTCTTACAATAACTCAACAATTAAGCAACAAAATGAAAATGAAAAAAGAGAAAGAAAGCAAATAAATTAGAAGAATGATATTGAGCATACCCAACTGAAATGATACTAGAACCAAAGAGGTACCAATTAAGAACTACAAGCTTCTGATGACTAGTTAGTATCATCTGTTACGAAATTTACAGCTGCAAACTGATACACATAATTCCTTTCCCACGAGAACAGTCAGACAGGCACTTTCTCACCAAAAGCAGCAGCATAAGCTTCGCCGAGGCCAGGCACATCATTCTCATATGGTACGACATAGATCTCACGGAAGTGCCTTTCGGGAACCAAACAAGCATTGAAAAAACTGCACCTTTTCTTCAGTCCCTTGCTTTGAAGTGTACTTAGTACAGTATAACTCGGGATCAATACATTTTGTAAGCTACACCCGAGAAACCGTGGTTGCGAAGCAATACTCCTAGCCTCAAACCCAAGTTTACCCATAACAAAGTTCATACTCAACTTCACTTTCTCCTCTTAAAAGTTGAGTACTGAAGGGTACTTCCTAAAGGCAGCACCTCTTCCTGTGTTCTTGAAGAAGTCTGCTTTTGCTTTTAATTTTACATTTGCTAAAATGACTGATAGCTTTTAACCCCCATGGAAACATCCAGATCCCCTCGGAATCCCCAGCTCCTCGATTAGATCGAGTATCTGCCTTCAAGAAACCAGATTACAGATCCAGCAGCTTCTTCCACCTAACAATGAAACCATATCTACATTTGACAATCCATAGCGACAAGATCTTGAATTTATTTACATAAATTCAAATAATTCTCTCTCTCTCTTTCTTCTTCTTCTTTTTTTTTTTGAATTTTTTTTAGATAGATAGAAAATCACTACTTTTGAATGGTCTATATTCACCATAGTAGGAATTATCGGTATCGGGATCGGGATCGGTCCCGGCCGATACCGATACGGGATCGGTCTATCGGCCGATACGGATCGGAGTATTGGACTTTTTTGCCAGAAACTTGTTTTATACTAAAAAATAGAAAAAAATTGATAAAAAAATAATTCGTCAATAATTTATGTTTAGATAAATTATTACAATCAAATAATCTATTAATACAATATAATACAAGCATTAAAACTATAAACACACTCTTTCACTGCCAGAAACTATGTCGTGCTGGCTGGATCACTTCGTCGTCGTCTGTATTATGATAAAAATGGGGATATTGTTGTCCGGAACCAAAAAAAGAAGACATTGTAGACCAAAATGAAGGATTGTTATCATCTTTATATCCATATGCATATCTCGTACATATTCAGTAATTCAGCATGTGCATAGTTTATACTCTATTTAATCAATGAATGTGACGAGTTTTCAGCATGTGCATAGTTTATACTCTATTTAGACAATCACGGGTTCAAGTTTTCAGACGAATAATGACCAGAATCGGACCAAAATAGCAGAAATTGGACGAAAAACAAAAAATCCGTCAGTATCAGCTCAGTATCGGATCGGTGTCGGCCAATACGTATCGGTATTGGCCGATAATTCCTACTATGATATTCACATCAAGTGATTTTCTGCCTATCTAAAGAAATAAAAAAAAAATTGTAAAAAAAATTAAGATTTAATCTGCAAGTATATTTTTATATGGAAATCATGTTGAACGGCTCAAATTGATTATTTAGACATGCAAAATATAAATTCATAGTATGGACCAAAATGCGCTACGCATAGTACCAAAGCCTCACTCATTAATTATGGATACATTGCATTATTTGAGCCTAAAATCTGATAATAAGTGACAGAGATGAGAATACAACCCAAAAGTAAATTAGAAATAATAACTCATCATCCTCATAAAAAGTGTGCTATCAATTATTATGTAATTAATGTTTTAGCATATAATTACCTGCTCTCATAAATGCTTATTCTCACATAATTCACCTTCTCTGTCTATGACTTGTCAGGTACTGTCTTGGTGGATCTGGGTACAAAAATTCAGAGAAGTATGGCACTGCCATCACGCCAGAAAATGGAAGTAGATCACCTGCCCCCCGGGTGCAAAAAAATCCTGCTCTCTCAGTCACTGCACCTAGGACTGGTCACTCTTAAAGGGGGCCGGTCACTATTAATTATTTTAACTTGGGATCCACTAATAGTGATTCTGGGAGCAGGAATTTCCTACCTCAGGATTCGATCTCCCAGAAAATCCAAGAAAAAACCCAAAGACCACAATCCATTTGAACCAATGATCTTCACTATGTTAATTTATGTTAATGACTTCTATGAAATAGGAAAGTAACCATTTAAAGTGGGGATGGATATTTCAACATTCTGCATAAAATCTGTCAGATCAACACAGAGAGAACTGAAAGCATTATTCTACTCCAGGTAGGAGATTTTTATTTTGATTGCACAAGCATTATTCTGCATAAAATCTGATGATTTTGAATTTTTTTTTTTTTTTGTTTCTTCACTTGGTGTCACAGGTAGGAGATCGGTATCTACTCCAGCAGCAGGAAGCACTTGTGCAATCATGTTTTGTACAATTGTACTTGAACAGTTCTCTTGCCAATTGGTTTCCTTCTACATTGGATGGCATCAACAACAACGAAAAAAAAAAATCAAAAGAGGTAACAACATTTCTACCAGTAAATAATGTACCACTACTAAAATGTTGAGGCTATGGTACTATGCATAGCACAGATTGGTCTATACTACGGATCAATATTTTGTGAAAGTTTAAATAGTCTATTTGAAATAGTTCAACATGATTTCCATACGAAAATGTACTTGTAAATCAAGTTTTACATTTTTTAGATTTTTTTTATTATTTCTTTGGATAGGTAAAAACTCACTTTATCTAAAAATTCTAGACCATAAAAAAGTAGTGATTTTCCACTTCTCATAAAAAATAGTAAATAAATTCTAAAAAATGTAAAATTAGTTTACAAGTACATTTTGATATGGAAATGACGTTGAACGGTTTAAATTGACTATTTGGACTTTGAAAACAAAATATAGATATGTAGTAATCTAATATATGGGATATCTCACTGGTTTGCATTTTTCTTTAAATAACCATTTTTAATGAGGGCAACTTATGAAAATTGTTCAATCAGAATCCAAGATAAAACACCATCTTTTTAATACTAAATTATTTAGAATTATAATAATAACTATAAAGGTGGAAAAAAATAGTGTTGAACTAAATATACTTTGCTTGTAAGCAAAATTTGATCTCGAGAAATGAAACCGGACAGTACTTTTGTTAGATCATAAGCATCACCAATTAAACAAAAAAAAAAGCTTAGCTTTGTGGCAAACAAAACCTTTACCAGGAAAAAGTTAAATATAGAATCACATTCATTAAACTTGAAAAATGAATGTAGCATACAACATAAAATAATAGAGAAAAATATATCACATGCCTTGGCACATGTTAGGATCATGCATCAGGGCACATAGATTTTGTCCATTTTATTCCAGAAAATTTGCCCATTCTTGAAATAAATAGCAATTCAAATTACACAAATATAAATCAAATTTCATATACCTATTCTAATTTTATTTTATTGCTATTTTATATTGTCTATACCCAATCTATTTTACCAACAATTACTGAAATTAAATTCCACCCCATCAAACTTGATTCATGACTGGAAATTATTTTAATTGAACAAATATAAATTAAAATAAGAATAAACAAAACTAAAAAAAAAAGAGCACAACATATTGAGAAAAAAAAATATCCTTAAATTTGAATGTGCATGTGATATGTTCTGTGATGCTGTGCATCACCACAACTAACAAATTGTCCCAAAACTATAAATTATTATTTTTTATGAGGATCAGAACCACAATGATTTAATACAAAAATGCAGTTTCACAGGTATCCAAGTGCCAATCATAGACCTCTATATAAAGACCAAAGCATCAATGCCGACCCTGGCCCAGGGCAGCCAGGGCAATGGCCCTGGGCAACAAATTCTCAAAGGGCCCCGAAAATTAAAAAAAAAAATTATATGTATTGACAGCCGATGCAAAACATAAGGGAAACCAAATTGAGAAGGAAAACCAAATTTTATATGTATTACCATTTACGGACAGCCGCAAAAATATTTCTTCGCTATTAGGAGGATATCAATCTGATATAGTGATATCCGTGAATTGATTCAATCATTCCTTTTTTTTCATTTTACCGTTTATTCAAAGTTACTTTATTTTGAAACTTCCAATTCTTCAACAATCAATACTATTGCGCACTAAATTATATATAGAAGCATGTATGTCAAGAAATTAATTGAGGTTATGCCAAGAAACAATCAACAGTGACATCCAACGTGACTCCAAAAAACTAGAAAATTGACAGTGAGTGCGGCAACAAGCGCGGCACAGACAGCGAACACGGCAGCTAGCGCGACAATGAGCACGGTAGCGGCACGGCCTCTGTATTGGACTGCTCTGTCTCATTGATTAGGTTTTATCGTTTTATTACTTTGTTTTATCTTTTAATTTAAAATAATATTTTCTAGAAAATGTGCATCAAGTAGCGAAAAAAAAATAGAAAAAGAGAGAAGAAAAAATAAAACCTCAAAAAGGTTATATTCAAAAATTTTGGAAAAAAAAATAAACTACAAAATGAGTCTTTGAAAAACCAAGTTGAAAGTGAGGTGCACGAAAAAACAAGAAATATATCTGAAAACCAAATTATATTCAGGACCGGGCCCTGAAATTTTTCTTTCGCCCCGAGCCCCGAAATATTCAGGACTGGCCCTGCAAAGCATAGCCATACAAAGAGTTGCTCATACAAAGAAATTAACCTAGCAACTTATATTGGAAAAAAAAAAAGCGAAGTGGTTGAGAGAAAAAATCAAAGCACAGAGAGATTTTAAAGCTACAATGCATGAAGGAGAAAGAAGGCATATTCAAGAGAAACATTCTTACTGCTGAGGCTGATTCTGTCACCTCTGCTATTTTATTTTGTCTTGTATTTATTGTCCAAATCAAATTAATTCTTAGTTTATATTTAGCTATAATTGTTAGTATGATTACATTATTTCTTTTTCTACATGTTCTAGAGGACTTAATTCATTTTTGGGGTAATTTCTGGGTCACAATTCCTAATATTATGAAATATACTTTTGCATAAAACACTGAGGTGATATCTAATGGACGAGTCAAAAATAAGATATTGGAGGAAATTGAATCCAAATTTGCTCAATTTCACATGGATTAAACTTCCTCCAATTCTCACTTTTGAATCCCATAAAACACCGATAAGTACGTATATATATCTGCACGACAACACAACTACAATAAATTTTAAATGGCTTTTGAATGAGTAAGTTAACGTGAGATATTGGAGAAAACCAAACCAACAACAACAACTCAAGAAAACAGATAAATGTATTGATTTGATTTCCTGCAATTCTCACATTCCATACCTCATAAACCCATAATATAATTTCATATTTTCTTTCTTGTAAGATTAAAACTGAATATGAATTGTTGGAGAAAACTGAACTCATTTAATTCACCAATTATTTGAAGTAAAAAGTTCAATTCCTTCCAACTCTCATTTTCAGAGGTATCAATTGATTCATGCTGAAACTAGAATTGTGGTGTAATTTATAGAAACGATCGAAATGTGAGAAAAAAGAAAAGAAAAAAAAAGGCAAAGGCATGTATGGTGTGATATTTCTTTTTCTGATTCCATGTCATGGATATGGCATGAGGGTTTACCAAGTGTACAGGTGATGTATTTTTTTTCAGAGATAGTCTTCTATGCTCTCCTGTTATTTACTTGTGTTGTAACGGGATTATGTTTTCTTTTTCTTTTTCTTTTTATTATTATTATTTTATTTTTTGCAAATCACAAAGGAATCTTGTGTGTGTATGAGAGAGAGAGAGAGAGAGAGAGAGAGTGAGTGAGAAACTTTTCTATGATCGTCCTCACTGTGTGTATATTACCAAGTGAACCAAATAAAAAAGGAGGCTAAAAGAGCTTCCTTAGATAATTACAGCTCCAAATAAAAAAATATAATAAAAAAACACCATTTACTGTGCCAATCTGGGCACATTAATGACATTTAAATAGGTACTTAACCAGGGCAGACCTGGTACGGAAATAAATCTGCTGTGATTCTTCGGGGATCGTAGGATCCTGTTATTCCAAAATCCATCCATTTATCTGTTTAGAGATTCGTGCATAAAAAGTAAGTGTTGTTAAGATTTGTGCATTCCAAAAAATGGAAGGTTAGAATTGGAATAACAGGGTCCTGCGATCCCCGAAGAATCACAGCAGATTTATTTCCACCTGGTACTGACATGAAAAAAGATTAACCCTAGGGAATCTGTTTCAGCACCTAGTAAATGAAGCTGATGTGGCAATTGAAGGCTTGAAAAGGCAAGCTCGGAAAAACCTCTGACATGAATTAGATATGCCATATCTGAAATAATCATAGCCCTTTGGGGTTTCAGAATCGCTGATTCCTGTAAAAACATAAACAATAAAATAAATAAGAATACATAACTGGTTAAGAAATATTAATTTTGGAATTGAAAAAGAATACTTGTTGAGCATGGTAAAGGAGTCAAGACTCGAGAGAGATTTACTTGAAGTTCAGGCATTGCTCTATCATAATACAAGTGTTACAAACCTTAGCCCCGTGCAAAGAGCAAGTATATCTATATAATTCAATAAAATGGGCAAATTATGGCTAAGAACTTCCAAAATTATAGAAAAGATCATTGCAATTTCATTTATTAGATTAGTCTATTTTCATGTCACAATTGCATATGCCTCCTGAAGAATTTAATTCCTTGAAACCATGGGCATAACTTTTTTGAAGCATCTCATTTTTAATGGCAAGATTTGTCATTGTTGTATAGGGAAGGGTAAATTCAAGTTATTATCTTGGTTCCATCAGACAGTAATCTTGTTTTTTGTTTGCACATTTAGTAATGTGTTGTACAAAACATCTCGCATTTTGGGTTGCACATGAACTGTTCGATGAAATGCGTCTTAGAATATAGCATTGCTAGGAACTCACCATGTAACTCAAAAGGTAAGGTCCATAGATGTAATGCAATAAGAAAGAGAAAATGAGACGAGACCATTGGAAGGATGGCGCTTGGAGTGAGGCCTCAAGCGCCAGCCTACAGGGCAATGCACGAGTCTACCCCCCACCCCCCACTGAACAGTTCTGTGTTGACCGTTTTCTCTTGGGGAAATTTCACGTGTACCCCCAAAAACATCAAAATTAAGTATTTTCTCCTCTAAATTTCAAATAATCACAATTTACCCATTGTATTAATTTTTGGTGTATCCTTACACAGTTCTTTAATTTTCTATATACCCCTTAACACTTAAATATATTTAATTTGTCTCTAAACTCTTAAAACTCTTTTTTTTTATCCATTAATAATAATTATGAAGTTAACCATAGTTAAATCTCTAATTAAAATGATAATTCACAAAAATATACTTTCTAAAATAGTTGATCTGACTATTATTTTCCCGAGCTTTTCGTTTTCCTCTTTGCTTTTTTTCTCCCGACTGTCCACTCTCTTTTTCTTCCTACGCCGATCATTGCAAGTTTATTTTGCGGTTAAGTATTTCTATTGCCTTTTTTTGTTCTCACTAATATTGGGATTTCCTTATCACCGCACGATTTTTCTGCTGATACGTGGCTGATTGGAATTTTCCAATCTTTTATTTTTTGTTCCAATTTCTTCTCAGTTACATTAAAACAAAGAATAAAGATTTTTCTCCCCTAATCTCAACCCCCGAGTTTTCCCCCGTGAGTTATAACTAACTCTAACGGTTTCCATTCTCAACTCTAATAATTTGTTATTTTTAGTAAATTCCCATGAATCTCAAATCAAAGAAAGGAAAAAAAAATGGAGATTTTTGTACAGCTTAAAACTTCATTCTTCTCCTCTACTACTCGCCTCTCTCTCTCTCTCCTTCTACGCTACTCCTCGCCTGCGAGCGTGACAGCTTGCGATGGTGGCAGAGATCCACTCGCCTGGCTCATCCACTGTTGCCTTGCTCTCCACTAACCCACGCCGCCGTCTTGAACTGATTCTAGACCGAGTCTTATGATTTAGAATAATTCTTCTAGTTTCAAACTAATTCTTGCATTGGATCTTGATTCTTCGATTTTTCTGCTTTTGTGAGTTATTTCTTGGAAAAGAAGAAAGAGCATTCAATAGAAAATGAACATGGTGCACATACACCTTTGAACCATGGGACCCCTCAATTGAAAATGATTGACCACTTAGCGTGGGCTTCACTTATTTATCTAAATGAAAAAAAGAGGAATCTCTTATTCAGACTTATTTTTCTCTCCATTTCATGTAATCGACACCTCCATTTTATTTTATTTTTGTTATATTTTTCTTTTTAATTGTTTTCGTTTTCCCTTTTGATATATTTCTTTATAATTTTTTATTATTTCTTTTTTAAGTGTTAACCAGTGGTCTTGATACTATTTTTTAAGTAATTATATTTTTTTTACAATTTTATTTCGACTTTTATAGTAAAAAAAAGTTCTTAGCAAAAAAGTCCGAGTTTCCGATCCAATTCTTGTGTTTATTCCTGTATTTTTAATATTTTTGCACGATGTCATTGAATAATTGAAATATAATGTAAACCAGCATTGATGGGTACAAATACTTGCTAGCATCCATATAAATACTTGCTGATGATTTTAATATAGCTGGCCTTTTGGTCTTTCTTTAAAAAAAATGTGTTAACAAGATACTAATTAAGAGGAAAGATAGGCAATTGTGATCTCAAATGAATTGTCATGACATAGAAAAAACAGAAGTGATGTCAATTTTATAATTTTGAAACTGTATTAACGAAAATTCAAAAAAAAATATTTCTCTTTCTTCATACTTTCAAATAGTAGCTATTCCAACATTTACAAAAATAAAAAATAATAGCTATTATAACTATTCTAAATATCAAAAATATTATTTCATTGCTATTCCAAATAACTTCTATTTTAAAATAACCATCTATTGTAACTATTTTCGTTTCATCCAACATATCTAAGGGCCTAAGAGTTCCGAACGGATACAATGATTCGTGGCCATGAATTATTGCTTTTTTCAATATTTTGTCGTTAGTGTGTGAACCGAATGCATTGAACAAAGAATATTTTATGTAAAAAGAAAATCAATGGAAAGAGTTGGCTTCTATGATATTTTTTACCCATTTCATAAATAATAATATACATAATTAATGTTAAGTATTAAGGTCCATAGATCCTTAATATTACATCTGCAAAATCTACTGAAAGCTTTATAATATGGGTGGGAGTAGTTTTGTCCAAATAATTTTGGACAAAGTCTCATCTAAAGTCTTACATAAACTGCTCGATCTATATCACAATTTGTATAAATATTTAGATCACAATTTGTATAAATATTTAGATTCAATGAGTCATTTAAATTTATTAAGTTTTAAATATATTTATACAAATCTCAATGCAAATCGGACGTATAAGCTTGATTTTGGACGATGAGGCTTTGTCCAAAGCCCCAATCCCTATTAACATATAGGTAATTATGATATTAACACTATTAATTAGTCTTTTATGAACACAATATTATCAAAATATTTTATAATATATAACAATTTTATCTTTCATTAATTATTTTCTTTAATTTAAAGCTATTTTTTTTTTGAAATATTTTTATGGCAATCACACTTTAAAAAATGATTATGTGTTTCTGAGACCACTTCCAACATTTATACTATTGTACAAATCACAAAACTATTAAATGAATCTTGTAAATCTTACCCAAAATTATGTCATGAAAAGATGACCAATTTTTCCAATTTGCTGAGTAAATCAAATTTTTGGCTATTAAATGTATTGTTCAACTTGAAATGTGGAACTCCCTGATTTGTTATACAGGTATAGCCTCTCCGCGAATGGACAGGTGGCAGACCAAATTGGAGAAGGGGCATCTGAATCAGGTGGCTATTATTCAAATTTACTACAAGAATACGATGGGGTTATTCTCTCTAGCAATCTTGTAGAAACTTTAGGGTTTCCCAAATCAAAAGAAATTGGTGCCAATCAACCCGTCTACATAGTTATAGCACAGGACGGGAACCCTCCATTGATGTTAAAATCATTAAGCGAAGATATTGCAGCAAATGTAGTTGTCTTAGCAAATAAATCTGTACCAATCGAAGCAAACTTTGAAGTAGAGATGGCGGTAATGGAGGACTTGAGCTTGAATTCTGTTCTTGATTATTGTTTAAATAGGGGTTTATCTGGGGTTCTTGTGGATTTTAGAGAGGATGATAGTGGTATTAGGAGCCTTTTGAGGAACTTTTATGAGAGCAATTTGTTAAATAAGGTAATTACGGAGGTGTTACCGATTTGGAGCTCGGGTGAAGCACATTTAGGTTTAGAAGTTGAGTCAAAAAATCTGAGATTGAAAGATTTGAAAAATCTGAGATTGAAGGATTTGGAGTCTAGAGTCATTAATGGAAGTGTTGTGATGGAAGGATACTTTTGTTAGGTATTGAGCAATTTGGAAAATATTTCACCTTTATTTTGGTTTTATTTTATTAGTATGATACTTCATGACTATTATTGATCCCTAAATTGTAATGTGTTTTCAAAGTTGTAAAACTCGTACTCAATATACTTAAAAGAATGGAAATTCGACCCATTGTCTAAGGAAAAATAATATTAATGCTACAAACACAAAAAGTCTTTATACTTGGTACATTTAATTGGATTACAAAGAAATCAAGAATATCTGCCTATTAAACAAACTTAACAGCTTCTCTATGAATCAAGTATGTCGCACACTTAAGTTAGTTCAACAATCCAAAATATATAGTTTCAAGGAATTGTGTTATCCTTATCCCAGTTAAAGAGTTCTCTCTTGCTTTATTTTTTGTTTTCATTTATTAAAACAGTATGGCACTGTTTATATATTTTTCTTATTTAAATTATACTGTTGAATTTACAAAAGAAAAAAAAAACTTACACACACACTCACACACACACACACATACAAAAATGGCAAAATTGAGTTAAACGTCTATTCAACTTCTCTTTAGACTGCCAATTGAGACAAGATTCATGATTCAGATTTATTGTTTGAACTTTTTGATTTCTAATATTTAAAAAAGTTCATGAAAATTTGTGGCCGTAGAAATTCTTCTCTTTCATTTTTTAGGAAATTAAGTACTGCCCTAAACAACAAACAAAGTGCAATCTTATGATATGATGCACATCTACGGAGTGTCGAAGTATGAAGACCTATCTTGGAGACTCATATTAAGAGATGAACCAAAATTGTTTATAGTCATCTAATCTACATTAATTTCTTGTCTTATCCGTAGTTGAAAAGAATCACAAGCTCTTTTTTCCATAAATTTCAGAATATTTTCAATTTGTTAGTGTTACTAGTAATTCAACTAACAATATTTATAAAATGGCAACCGAGATTTATCCTTCAACATATATTGTTTGTATTAATGGGAAAAAAATTTATTTTGTTATGCTAAAATTGTTAAAAAAAAAGTGATAAGATAATGGAGGAAATTGATTTAATATAAATCACTGCTACTCTAAATAGCATGCTATTTTTTTTTTTGCTTCTAAGCACCTATTCATTCAAACAAAATTTCAGTCGTTCATTCAGTAAATCTTAGTCACTATAACAAACATTACCTGGCTGTCTGTACATACTGATAACTGAGATTCAATTGATTGGGTAGTGTCTACATGGCGTACACGAGAAAAATGTCATATGTTCGTAATGATGAGGGTCACATTTGTTATAACATTTTTTTTTGGCAAATTGGAAGCTAAAAATATTGAGCCGGTTATGCTTGATTATTACCAGATGCACCTGGTTCGGTTGCCCCCGGATATGTGATTTCAGCCAACTCTTGTTTAGCCACCAGTTGAACAATATAGTCTTTGTAAACATTGTTGAATTTGATAGAGCGTATCATATATTAGTGGAATCACATTTCTCTTCTCACCCGAGAAGCGCCTTCTATTTCTTTCCTTCCAAATTGCCCAGCATCTATGTGCCCAGGCCGTAATCCCATATTCTCTTCTCCTCTTTTGAATGATTTAGAGTTGTTAGTTAAATTGGATTGTGCGTGGAACAACTCAGTTAATCTTGTTAATATGTTTGCATCTGATTTTAATGGTGTTTTTATTGAAATTTCAACAATTATGCTCTGCAGTAGATTTGTTATTAAAGTGACATTGTGATTGGGGTGAGTGTTTGACAGAATGGCTTAAGAACAAATTGTTCTGTTGCAAATACGATACTAATTAAGGTTATTTTCTTAAGTAATTTCATTGTATATGTCTAAATTTTTAATTTATTGAGCTATATAATCATCTCCCATTTTTCCTAGAACCCACATTTTAAATCATAATCCAACTTGTATAGTCTTCATCTTGCAAATTCCTCACCAAAAATAACCTTGTCTAAAACCTTTTTGCCAAAAGATTCCTTAATAATAAGTTTTAGTACACTTCAAAATGGACCCTTATGAGGGTTGTAAACTTGTAATTGTTATATTCTTTAAAAACATAGATTTCGCCTCAAAGGGATCCCAGTGTGCTCCAAAAGCATTGATTTCTGTTGCAAATCCAAAAGATTTGTCAATCTAACAATTGCTAGAGCTAGCTTCCATAATTAACCGAAAACTAAAAGGCCTCCTTTCCATATACAAAGCCCATATATTGCCCGCAATTGAAAATTCAAACCCAATTGAATTATAGAGGCCCGCTATAGATTCGTGTAAGACTAAAAAAATGGTTCCGATTGCATTTTCTTGTCTCCTTCAATTTTTTTCCACTTCATCTGTGGCACCTAGTGTATCTAACTATTTAGTTTTAATATGAAAACAAGATAGATGGGGATGTTTGCCATTCTTGTCACTTGTTGCCTCTCCTAGACGATCGGAAAGAGGAACTTGCCCGCAATATCCTCGTGCAGAGGCGCCTACCTGGATGAAAGACTGTCCTGGGCCCGTAGTGTTCTTTTGGTGGATCTCGTCGAATAGATGCAACTGCCGGGCAATGACTTTTTTCTCCTAAAAAATAGTAAATAAATTCTAAAAAATGTAAAATTAGTTTACAAGTACATTTTGATATGGAAATGACGTTGAACGGTTTAAATTGACTATTTGGACTTTGAAAACAAAATATAGATATGTAGTAATCTAATATATGGGATATCTCACTGGTTTGCATTTTTCTTTAAATAACCATTTTTATTGAGGGCAACTTATGAAAATTGTTCAATCAGAATCCAAGATAAAACACCATCTTTTCAATACTAAATTATTTAGAATTATAATAATAACTATAAAGGTGGAAAAAAATAGTGTTGAACTAAATATACTTTGCTTGTAAGCAAAATTTGATCTCGAGAAATGAAACCGGACAGTACTTTTGTTCAAGGTTCTAAATAGCGATTATAGCGGCATGTATGGTGTGATATTTCTTTTTCTGATTCCATGTCATGGATATGGCATGAGGGTTTACCAAGTGTACAGGTGATGTATTTTTTTTCAGAGATAGTCTTCTATGCTCTCCTGTTATTTACTTGTGTTGTAACGGGATTATGTTTTCTTTTTCTTTTTCTTTTTATTATTATTATTTTATTTTTTGCAAATCACAAAGGAATCTTGTGTGTGTATGAGAGAGAGAGAGAGAGTGAGTGAGAAACTTTTCTATGATCGTCCTCACTGTGTGTATATTACCAAGTGAACCAAATAAAAAAGGAGGCTAAAAGAGCTTCCTTAGATAATTACAGCTCCAAATAAAAAAATATAATAAAAAAACACCATTTACTGTGCCAATCTGGGCACATTAATGACATTTAAATAGGTACTTAACCAGGGCAGACCTGGTACGGAAATAAATCTGCTGTGATTCTTCGGGGATCGTAGGATCCTGTTATTCCAAATCCATCCATTTATCTGTTTAGAGATTCGTGCATAAAAAGTAAGTGTTGTTAAGATTTGTGCATTCCAAAAAATGGAAGGTTAGAATTGGAATAACAGGGTCCTGCGATCCCCGAAGAATCACAGCAGATTTATTTCCACCTGGTACTGACATGAAAAAAGATTAACCCTAGGGAATCTGTTTCAGCACCTAGTAAATGAAGCTGATGTGGCAATTGAAGGCTTGAAAAGGCAAGCTCGGAAAAACCTCTGACATGAATTAGATATGCCATATCTGAAATAATCATAGCCCTTTGGGGTTTCAGAATCGCTGATTCCTGTAAAAACATAAACAATAAAATAAATAAGAATACATAACTGGTTAAGAAATATTAATTTTGGAATTGAAAAAGAATACTTGTTGAGCATGGTAAAGGAGTCAAGACTCGAGAGAGATTTACTTGAAGTTCAGGCATTGTTCTATCATAATACAAGTGTTACAAACCTTAGCCCCGTGCAAAGAGCAAGTATATCTATATAATTCAATAAATTAAATGGGCAAATTATGGCTAAGAACTTCCAAAATTATAGAAAAGATCATTGCAATTTCATTTATTAGATTAGTCTATTTTCATGTCACAATTGCATATGCCTCTTGAAGAATTTAATTCCTTGAACATAACTTTTTTGAAGCATCTCATTTTTAATGGAAGCTCCTAACAGAAAATTTTATTTTAGAGGCAAGATTTGTCATTGTTGTATAGGGAAGGGTAAATTCAAGTTATAAAAGTATCTTGGTTCCATCAGACAGTAATCTTGTTTTTTGTTTGCACATTTAGTAATGTGTTGCACAAAACATCTCGCACTTTGGGTTGCACATGAACTGTTCGATGAAATGCTTCTTAGAATATAGCATTGCTAGGAACTCACCATGTAACTCAAAAGGTAAGGTTCATAGATGTAATGCAATAAGAAGGAGAACAAGAGACGAGACCATTGGAAGGATGGCGCTTCGAGTGAGGCCTCAAGCGCCAGCCTACAGGGCAATGCACGAGTCTACCCCCCACCCCCCACTGAACAGTTCTGTGTTGACCGTTTTCTCTTGGGGCCTGTTCGGCAAGACATGGAATAAGAGAAGAAAAGAAGATTATAGAATTAGGAATTGACAACTGTTCTACTCTATTCCACAAGTGTTCGGTGCACCATTAATAGGAATAGTTCCATTTTTTTTCATTAAAATATTATAATTGTAAGAAATGACCATTATAACCTTTTGTTGAGTTTTAACCACAGCACTATATCGTGTTGTACTTCTATTTAGCTTGGGGTAAATGATTATAATTTTAAAACACAATGGAACAAATAAAAATGAAAGTGCATGGTGTAATTCTACAATAAATAGCAGCAAAAAATAGATGAATTGACACATGTAAAACAAATAACGTAATTTATTTACATGGAACAATGCATTAGAATATCTTAATTTATTTATCACAAGCAAAGAGTTTAATTGACAGATACTAAATTTTTAGTGTAGACTGATCTAGCACACAGAATGCTCCCCGAGCTATGCACACAGTGATGAATTTAAAAGGAAATTAGAGATGAAAGGTGAAAAGATATAAAGAGCAGCGAAATAAGTGAAAATTACCCTCTGGCACAATGTTCTGAAAACCAAATTAAAACCCTGAATACCATATCTCGGAAGCTCTAGTAAGCTTTAAATAAGATTTTAAGCCAATGCCGATTCATGAAGATAAAATACCAAGAAGCTTTTCAGTCTGATACCCAATAACCTCCTTGGATTTGCGATTTAAGTAGACCAAACTGTCAATGGAGATTTTAACAAACACATCCATAAAATGCAAAAGGGGAAGCTAAGATAGAAGAAGAAGACGTAGTAAGAGAGATCTCATTTGAAAGGTAAATTCGCATCTATCGAGCTTATAGTTTTCATTTATCAAATCTCCTGGCAGATTGTCGAAAAATTTGATCGGAGTAAAATGGAGAAAGTATTTGTTCCTCCTCTGGAACTGTGCAGGAAGAAGAAGTGGAGAGATGAGTGAATGAATATTAAATTAAAAAATGTGGGAGAAGGGGTTGCCACATCAGCGAAATAAGGGTAAAATGAGTCATTTTCAATCGCTATTCCGCTCTAATTCTTAATTCCAGCTCCCCCCTGGAATTGAAAAAGGTGGAAAAGTATCAATTCTCAATTCCCTATTCTAGCTCATTCCAGTTATGTTCGGCTGGAATAAAACCTTAATTCCGTTCAATTCCTCTATTCTAATGCTGCCGAACAGGCCCTTGGGGAAATTTCACGTGTACCCCTCAAAAACATCAAAATTAAGTATTTTCTCCTCTAAATTTCAAATAATCACAATTTACCCTAGTGGTTTGCTAAACCCGTTAGGGGTTGAACCCGTTTTGCCCGGCCCGTACCCGTTACCCGTGGTACCCGTACCCGTTGCCTGGGTACAAACGGGTAGACGGGTAATAAACGGACCGGACAACATAATTTTGAAAAAAACCTGTTGTACCCGTACCCGTCAACCCGCCAACCCGTACCCGCCTACCCGTACCCGTCTACCCGCATACCCGTACCCGTACCTGACCCGTTACAAAATTTGAATTTCAAAATTTTTTTGGCGGCACCCCTATAGAATTCAGATCCAGTGCAATACCTGACTGAGTAGAATGAGATCTGAGTCATCAATTTTAATTTGGCATGAATCTCAAAATGGACCCCTATATCTAAACGGACTCCGGGATATGTCCTTTAACTTGGCACGAATCTCAAAGCATAAAAATTCAGAAAAAAACATAAAAGAAAAAAAAAAAAAAAAACCCGCCCGTACCCGGGATACCCGTACCCGTCAACCCGCAACGGGTACGGGTAATAAACGGGTAGGGTAGAGGTTTTGGGAAAACTACCTGTCTACCCGTTGCGGGTTGTACCCGTACCCGTCCTACCCGTCTACCCGCCCTACCCGTTACCCCTAACGGGTTACCCGGAACGGGTCACGGGTAACCCGTTAGCAAACCACTAATTTACCCATTGTATTAATTTTTGGTGCATCCTTACACAGTTCTTTAATTTTCTATGTACCCCTTAACACTTAAATATATCTAATTTGTCTCTAAACTCTTAAAACTCTTTTTTTTTATCCATTAATAATGATTATGAAGTTAACCATAGTTAAATCTCTAATTAAAATGATAATTCACAAAAATATACTTTCTAAAATAGTTGATCTGACTATTATTTTCCCGCGCTTTTCGTTTTCCTCTTTGCTTTTTTTTTCTCTCGACTGTCCACTCTCTTTTCTTCCTACGCCGATCATTGCAAGTTTATTTTGCGGTTAAGTATTTTTATTGCCTTTTTTTGTTCTCACTAATATTGGGATTTCCTTATCACCCATGATTTTTCTGCTGATACGTGGCTGATTGGAATTTTCCAATCTTTTATTTTTTGTTCCAATTTCTTCTCAGTTACATTAAAACAAAGAATAAAGATTTTTCTCCCCCAATCTCAACCCCCGAGTTTTCCCCCGTGAGTTCTAACTAACTCTAACGGTTTCCATTCTCAACTCTAATAATTTGTTATTTTTAATAAATTCCCATGAATCTCAAATCAAAGAAAGGAAAAAAAAATGGAGATTTTTGTACAGCTTAAAACTTCATTCTTCTCCTCTACTACTCGCCTCTCTCTCTCTCTCCTTCTACGCTACTCCTCGCCTGCGAGCGTGACAGCTTGCGATGGTGGCAGAGATCCACTCGCCTCGCTCATCCACTGTTGCCTTGCTCTCCACTAACCCACGCCGCCGTCTTGAACTGATTCTAGACCGAGTCTTATGATTTAGAATAATTCTTCTAGTTTCAAACTAATTCTTGCATTGGATCTTGATTCTTCGATTTTTCTGCTTTTGTGAGTTATTTCTTGGAAAAGAAGAAAGAGCATTCAATAGAAAATGAACATGGTGCACATACACCTTTGAACCATGGGACCCCTCAATTGAAAATGATTGACCACTTAGCGTGGGCTTCACTTATTTATCTAAATGAAAAAAAGAGGAATCTCTTATTCAGACTTATTTTTCTCTCCATTTCATGTAATCGACACCTCCATTTTATTTTATTTTTGTTATATTTTTCTTTTTAATTGTTTTCGTTTTCCCTTTTGATATATTTCTTTATTATTTTTTATTATTTATTTTTTAAGTGTTAACAAGTGGTCTTGATACTATTTTTTAAGTAATTATATTTTTTGTACAATTTTATTTCGACTTTTATAGTAAAAAAAAGTTCTTAGCAAAAAAGTCCGAGTTTCCGATCCAATTCTTGTGTTTATTCTTGTATTTTTAATATTTTTGCACGATGTCATTGAATAATTGAAATATAATGTAAACCAGCACTGATGGGTACAAATACTTGCTAGCATCCATATAAATACTTGCTGATGATTTTAATATAGATGGCCTTTTGGTCTTTCTTTAAAAAAAATGTGTTAACAAGATACTAATTAAGAGGAAAGATAGGCAAGTGTGATCTCAAATGAATTGTCACGACATAGAAAAAACAGAAGTGATGTCAATTTTATAATTTTGAAACTGTATTAACGAAAATTCAAAAAAAAAATTTCTCTTTCTTCATACTTTCAAATAGTAGTTATTCCAACATTTACAAAAATAAAAAATAATAGCTATTATAACTATTCTAAATATCAAAAATATTATTTCATTGTTATTCCAAATAACTTCTATTTTAAAATAACCATCTATTGTAACTATTTTCGTTTCATCCAACATATCTAAGGGCCTAAGAGTTCCGAACGGATACAATGATTCGTGGCCATGAATTATTGCTTTTTTCAATATTTTGTCGTTAGTGTGTGAACCGAATGCATTGAACAAAGAATATTTTATGTAAAAAGAAAATCAATGGAAAGAGTTGGCTTCTATAGGATATTTTTTACCCATTTCATAAATAATAATATACATAATTAATGTTAAGTATTAAGGTCCATAGATCCTTAATATTACATCTGCAAAATCTGCTGAAAGCTTTATAATATGGGTGGGAGTTTTGTCAAAATAATTTTGGACAAAGTCTCATCTAAAGTCTTACATAAACTGCTCGATCTATATCACAATTTGTATAAATATTTAGATTCAATGAGTCATTTAAATTTATTAAGTTTTAAATATATTTATACAAATCTCAATGCAAATTGGACGTATAAGCTTGAATTTGGACGATGAGGCTTTGTCCAAAGCCCTTTGGACAAAACCCAATCCCTATTAACATATAGGTAATTATGATATTAACACTATTAATTAGTCTTTTATGAACACAATATTATCAAAATATTTTATAATATATAACAATTTTATCTTTCATTAATTATTTTCTTTAATTTAAAGCTTTTTTTTTTTTGAAATATTTTTATGGCAATCACACTTTAAAAAATGATTATGTGTTTCTGAGACCACTTCCAACATTTATACTATTGTACAAATCACAAAACTATTAAATGAATCTTGTAAATCTTACCCAAAATTATGTCATGAAAAGATGACCAATTTTTCCAATTTGCTGAGTAAATCAAATTTTTGGCTATTAAATGTATTGTTCAACTTGAAATGTGGAAGTCCCTGATTTGTTATACAGGTATAGCCTCTCTGCCAATGGACAGGTGGCAGACCAAATTGGAGAAGGGGCATCTGAATCAGGTGGCTATTATTCAAAGTTACTACAAGAATACGATGGGGTTATTCTCTCTAGCAATCTTGTAGAAACTTTAGGGTTTCCCAAATCAAAAGAAATTGGTGCCAATCAACCCGCCTACATAGTTATAGCACAGGACGGGAACCCTCCATTGATGTTAAAATCTTTAAGCGAAGATATTGCAGCAAATGTAGTTGTCTTAGCAAATAAATCTGTACCAATCGAAGCAAACTTTGAAGTAGAGATGGTGGTAATGGAGGACTTGAGCTTGAATTCTGTTCTTGATTATTGTTTAAATAGGGGTTTATCTGGGGTTCTTGTGGATTTTAGAGAGGATGATAGTGGTATTAGGAGCCTTTTGAGGAACTTTTATGAGAGCAATTTGTTAAATAAGGTAATTACGGAGGTGTTACCGATTTGGAGCTCGGGTGAAGCACATTTAGGTTTAGAAGTTGAGTCAAAAAATCTGAGATTGAAAGATTTGAAAAATCTGAGATTGAAGGATTTGGAGTCTAGAGTCATTAATGGAAGTGTTGTGATGGAAGGATACTTTTGTTAGGTATTGAGCAATTTGGAAAATATTTCACCTTTATTTTGGTTTTATTTTATTAGTATGATACTTCATGACTATTATTGATCCCTAAATTGTAATGTGTTTTCAAAGTTGTAAAACTCGTACTCAATATACTTAAAAGAATGGAAATTCGACCCATTGTCTAAGGAAAAATAATATTAATGCTACAAACACAAAAAGTCTTTATACTTGGTACATTTAATTGGATTACAAAGAAATCAAGAATATCTGCCTATTAAACAAACTTAACAGCTTCTCTATGAATCAAGTATGTCGCACACTTAAGTTAGTTCAACAATCCAAAATAGTTTCAAGGAATTGTGTTATCCTTATCCCAGTTAAAGAGTTCTCTCTTGCTTTATTTTTTGTTTTCATTTATTAAAACAGTATGGCACTGTTTATATATTTTTCTTATTTAAATTATACCGTTGAATTTACAAAAAAAAAAAAAGCACACACACACACACAAAAATGGAAAAATTGAGTTAAATGTCTATTCAACTTCTCTTTAGACTGCCAATTGAGAGAAGATTCATGATTCAGATTTATTGTTTGAACTTTTTGATTTCTAATATTTAAAAAAGTTCATGAAAATTTGTGGCCGTAGAAATCCTTCTCTTTCATTTTTTTGGGAAATTAAGTACTGCCCTAAACAACAAACAAAGTGCAATCTTATGATATGATGCACATCTACGGAGTGTCGAAGTATGAAGACCTATCTTGGAGACTCATATTAAGAGATGAACCAAAATTGTTTATAGTCATCTAATCTACATTAATTTCTTGTCTTATCCGTAGTTGAAAAGAATCACAAGCTCTTTTTTCCATAAATTTCAGAATATTTTCAATTTGTTAGTGTTACTAGTAATTCAACTAACAATATTTATAAAATGGCAACCGAGATTTATCCTTCAACATATATTGTTTGTATTAATGGGAAAAAAAATTTATTTTGTTATGCTAAAATTGTTAAAAAAAAAAGTGATAAGATAATGGAGGAAATTGATTTAATATAAATCACTGCTACTCTAAATAGCATGCTATTTTTTTTTTTGCTTCTAAGCACCTATTCATTCAAACAAAATTTCAGTCGTTCATTCAGTAAATCTTAGTCACTATAACAAACATTACCTGGCTGTCTGTACATACTGATAACTGAGATTCAATTGATTGGGTAGTGTCTACATGGCGTACACGAGAAAAATGTCATATGTTCGTAATGATGAGGGTCACATTTGTTATAACATTTTTTTTGGCAAATTGGAAGCTAAAAATATTGAGCCGGTTATGCTTGATTATTACCAGATGCACCTGGTTCGGTTGCCCCCGGATATGTGATTTCAGCCAACTCTTGTTTAGCCACCAGTTGAAAAATATAGTCTTTGTAAACATTGTTGAATTTGATAGAGCGTATCATATATTAGTGGAATCACATTTCTCTTCTCACCCGAGAAGCGCCTTCTATTTCTTTCCTTCCAAATTGCCCAGCATCTATGTGCCCAGGCCGTAATCCCATATTCTCTTCTCCTCTTTTGAATGATTTAGAGTTGTTAGTTAAATTGGATTGTGCGTGGAACAACTCAGTTAATCTTGTTAATATGTTTGCATCTGATTTTAATGGTGTTTTTATTGAAATTTCAACAATTATGCTCTGCAGTAGATTTGTTATTAAAGTGACATTGTGATTGGGGTGAGTGTTTGACAGAATGGCTTAAGAACAAATTGTTCTGTTGCAAATACGATACTAATTAAGGTTATTTTTTTAAGTAATTTCATTGTATATGTCTAAATTTTTAATTTATTGAGCTATATAATCATCTCCCATTTTTCCTAGAACCCACATTTTAAATCATAATCCAACTTGTATAGTCTTCATCTTGCAAATTCGTCACCAAAAATAGCCTTGTCTAAAACCTTTTTGCCAAAAGATTCCTTAATAATAAGTTTTAGTACACTTCAAAATGGACACTTATGAGGGTTGTAAACTTGTAATTGTTATATTCTTTAAAAACATAGATTTCGCCTCAAAGGGATCCCAGTGTGCTCCAAAAGCATTGATTTCTGTTGCAAATCCAAAAGATTTGTCAATCTAACAATTGCTAGAGCTAGCTTCCATAATTAACCGAAAACTAAAAGGCCTCCTTTCCATATACAAAGCCCATATATTGCCCGCAATTTAAAATTCAAACCCAATTGAATTATAGAGGCCCGCTATAGATTCGTGTTAGACTAAAAAAATGGTTCAGATTTCATTTTCTTGTCTCCTTCAATTTTTTTCCACTTCATCTGTGGCACCTAGTGTATCTAACTATTTAGTTTTAATATGAAAACAAGATAGATGGAGATGTTTGCCATTCTTGTCACTTGTTGCCTCTCCTAGACGATCGGAAAGAGGAACTTGCCCGCAATATCCTCGTGCAGAGGCGCCTACCTGGATGAAAGACTGTCCTGGGCCCGTAGTGTTCTTTTGGTGGAGCTCGTCGAATAGATGCAACTGCCGGGCCATCACACTCATCAGGCGGACGTTAGCTGGGTTTCACAGGCCCCGGAGGAATTCCGCGAGGTGTGCCTCCATCTTAATTTCGTATATTAAAACTAAATGTGAGAGTATTATTATTGAAAACAATAGATTAAAATGACTCATTAATTATAGATAATTAATGTTGTAAGCAATTAAGGGTATATAAGAAATTAACCCATACAGAAATCCAGTGAAATTAAAATAGTCATTAAATTTTTTTACGAATGTCCAATTGAGTATCAAATTAAAGGTTGTCAAGTCTAGTTTTCTATAGAGCCAGCCTGATATTCTCAAAATCAGAGTTCAGATGTGAAGTCTAGCTTGCTTAATAATGTAATGTGTATCCAGTTCGACAATTTGAAAATAATTTATATGAGTATATTTAAAAAAAATCCTTTTATTACCATGTGTTTTGGTGTCCAAACCAAATAAACTATCTGGAAAACACCGAAAGTTTTATTAATATTAAAAAAAGTTTCAAATTTAACAATTTGCATATGTTTTCGGATTATTTTCGATTTTGTCAAATCTGAAAAATAATTCTTCGGATCCAGACTTACTTTCTGAAGAATAATTCTCCACATCCAGAAGTTCACTTTCTAGAGAATTATTCTCCGGATTCGAGTTTTTTTAATTAAACATAAATGTTATGATTTTTTTATTGAAATATTAGAAATATTTTATATTTTTCTTTGAAAATAGATGAAATACTATATAACTTGATTTAGTAGAAAAATTGCGACAAATAACTCGGATCAACATTTTTCAAGACATAATTTTTACAGCTGTAAGAAAAATTAAAATATTTCTTTATCTGTCATTGGAAAAAAAAATATATTTTGGATCTGAGTTATTGTTCCCGGTTCAAAAGTCACTTCTTAGTAAATAAAGAAAATATTGTGGTCATTCTAGTACATTTAAATTCTAATATATTGTGTTCATTTTGAAAAACAAAATTGATGAGAAATCTTTTCATCTGACAAAATTCAGAGAAAATTATTACTTTTTTTGAAAAATATAAGGATCACAATATTTTTTGTATTTACCTAGAAGTGACTTCTGAACCGGTATCAATAACTAATTAAGCTTCATAATATTTTTATTTTTTTCGATAACACACAAAGAAATATTTTAATTTTTCTTACAGCCGAAAAGAAAATGCTGATCCAAATGATTTGTTGTAGTCTTTCTAATAAATCAAATTATATATTATTCCATCCATTTTCAAAGAATATATGAAAAAAATTCTAATATATCAATACAAAAAATAAATAAATCATAACATTTTCTATTTAATAAAAAAACAAATTCGTAGAATAATTTTCCGGAAAGAAGACGTTCTTCAAATTGGGCGGACTTCGTATTTTTCCGAATTTGGATTTGGTGCAGAATGTGAAATTATATATATATTTTTTAATATTAATAAAAGTTTCGGCGGAAAACACATGATTGAGATTTAGATATTGTTCTGACCTGTCAAGTAATTATTATGTTTATAATTAGATAAATAATTTGGAATGGCTGAGAGTACAATTAAACCTAAAAGAATGGGTGTCTCATTAAGGGGCACAACTTCATTAAGGCTTCAGGGTAACTAAATTTTAAGTGTTTGTTGGTAATGTCACACTGTAACAATACAATAGAAATGAATGGAATAACCGGTACATAATAAAAGCAAAAATAGAAAGAAATAAAAGCAATGCATTTTAAACCAGATAACTACATAACATTCTCAGTTGACGAAACGACATGTCGGCCCCCTGACTTCGCCCGGTGGCCCCGTGAGCACCTCAATGTTTCCCATTTTCACCATTGCGTTTATGAAATCTTGCTTAAACGTCTCAGGCTCCTTAGTGTAGGTATCTACCTGTTTTCTGGTTTCAGTGCTGGTAAGCAAGCTCCAGTCGGAGAAGAAAAGCGCAGTTAGCGATTCAACATTTTTGTAGTACTGTACATCTAGTTTATCCTGCGTCACAAAGTCCTGTGGAACGACACCATCATTGATTGCATTGTTGGGATCGGGACAAAGTTTTATCAAAGAGGCGCCAAAGGTTTGGTTCATGGTGCTGTCAATGGTGGGGTAGAGGCGGCTGGTAAAGGAGGAGCAATGCGATCTTCCGATTGAGTGGGCCCCAGAAAGAGCGACCATGTCGGAAGTGCTGAGCCCCTTCGTTGCAAAGCTGGCCTCAAGTTGTGTGAGATTGAAAAAGGATGGGGGAAGATTTTGCAATGCCTCGGCACTGTTGGAAACCCTACCGTCGAGCCTACCTGTCGGGATTTTGTAGGAGATATTACCTAGGATGTAAGAGGCATCACGGGCAGCCAATGCTATGATATCAGCACATGAAACGACTCCTTTACACTCCTTTTCTACCTCAGCCTTGGCAGCGTCGATCACTTCAAAGCCTCGGAGGCTCGGGAAGTTTGGAATGGCAAGCTTTTCTGGTTGAGGGTTTGCTTGAGTTGGGTCCAGGAGGACTGAAGCATCACAACCCTAGCGAGTGAAGAAGAATATGTTGTTATGTGACTTATGTCGTCATTCGCGTAATTAATACATTAATTCATGCAGTAATTCTTTAATTTCAATTAAATAATGTTCTTAAAAGTTAAAACAATGATCGATGCATCTTCCCTGACAAAACAGTACTGGAAATAAATATAGAAGCAATAATATTACCCTGACAAAACAGTCATGAAAGTACATGCGGATGAGACCAGCGCCTAAACCGGGATTTTTTTTAACATAAGTTCCGACAGTGCTCTTCACAATTGACTCCGCCCTTTTACATTTGCTCTTGTAATACCCGACCTTAAGAGATGCTTCCGATGCTGGAAGCAGGAGGTGAAATGCTGTAGCAAATATAAGGCATGTGATCAAAATGGAAATCTTGCTTTCCATTTTAATTAGTTTCAGCTATATATCAAAGAATTTATGACAAAGTATATATTGACTGGATGGTTGAAAGAGAGTTAAGGAGAGCTGATGAGGAAGAATTGAGGAGATATGTTGAGTATTTATAGACAAGGTGTTGTGGAAAGATGCATGATTTTAATAGTTCTACGTTCTAACTACTTGAGTATATATGAGCATATATAATTATATATATTACTTTAATAGTTCTAGGTTCTAACCACTTGTCTTACTTCCTGGTTCTTTCGAAACAATATGATTCAATTATCAGCATCTTCCAGGTTCTAAGATATATATGACTCGAACAAACAATACTGAGTCTGAAAAACTATCGACCGTTTGATCGGATTTGACAGCTGATCATAAGTAAAATTGCTCACCGACTCTGACTAGCCGACAGACTAAAATCGACCTTAATTGCAATTAAGGGAAAATTGGTTATTTGCCACTTCAAAACCTTAAAATTTGAAAAATGCCACCCAAAATTAGAAATCATTCTAATGTTACTCTAAACTTAGTTAATTTTTAATTTTGCCACTCCAAATAATTAATGACTAAAATATCCTCCCCATCTCTTTTCCCTCTATCTTTCTTTGAATTTTGTTTGATTGTTGATGAAATTTGTTGCTTCGGTGTCAGATTGTGTCTCTTTTGTTGGATAAGGGAGCTGAGGTGAACTCAAGGAATTACTGTGGTCAGGTGTGTTTTGTCTAACCTTGAATCCTCTATGATTTTGCTAATTTTGATACTTCTTCATTTGAAATTTTAGCACAAATTGCAGTTCAAAATTGATCTGAGTGAACTGATCCTTTATTTCTCTTAACTTATCAACTAGTAAAGATTGATCCTTCATTTGAAATTTTAGCACAAATTGAGTGGAATGACAGCTCTTCACTTTGCAGCACATGAAGGCCACCGACTTTGTACCGAGTGTTACCTTGGAAGACGGCTCTTTGCGTACTGATTCTGGAGATGCCGATCGAAACAACCCCAACAGAGAACAGAGCAACCCCAGCTCCTCCCTTGTGAGGGTATTTTAGTCATTAATTATTTTGAGTGGCAAAATTAAAAATTAACTAAGTTTAGAGTAGCATTAGGATGATTTCTAATCAGGATTGCATTTTTCAAATTTTAAAGTTTTGGAGTAGGGCTGCTAACGAGCCGAGTTAGCTCGAGTTATGGATAACTCGAATTCAACTCGCAAGATAGTGAGTCGAGTTGACTCGAGTTGAGAATACTGAGCCGAGCTGGCTCGTGACTCGTGAGTCAACTCGTTTAAAGTGTTGAAATGTTGAACATTTGAATTGATAATTGTTGTTATGTAATAATATGAGAAGTAAATATTGAATTAACAAACAATCCACAACGAAATGATCAAATGAAATGAGTTGGCATTTAGTTGAAAAAATGAAATAGGCTGAAAGTTACGAAGGAAATAATTAATCAAACGAGTCACAAGTTGTAACGAGCGAGTTGAGTCCAACTCGAACTCAACTCATTTAACTCACGAATTACTCAACTCGAGTCAGACTAACTCGAATTTTAAATGAACGAGTTGTTAATGAGTTCATTACCGAGCTGAGTTCGAGTAGCTCACGAGTCGCGAGCTTTTTA
Source organism: Carex rostrata (assembly GCF_964058835.1). Lineage (NCBI taxonomy): Eukaryota > Viridiplantae > Streptophyta > Magnoliopsida > Poales > Cyperaceae > Carex > Carex rostrata. Next base: position 12,227,098 of record NC_135918.1, on the reverse strand, counting down.
TACAACCCTATTTTGGAGCGGAAAATAAACAATTTTCCCTACAATTAATAATTAAGAATGTATAAATTAGCATGCCAGAATGCCGCTTTTCTTACCAGGAAAATGTAGACCTGGGAGTAATTGACTGAGGCCATGACATGATATAGATAGAGTGATGTAAAATTTATTGTAAACAACTTTTCTATTATTTATTAAAATGTTGGTTGCTACCAAACTTAAAAAAAAAAACACTGTATAAATTAAAGTTGTGCTTATAAATTTCATAATTTGAGGACATGAATTACAAATGATAGAAGACATTATCACAAATCATTTTTATGATTTCTTTTCTAAGTAATAAACAAGGCTCAGAAATCTCTCACCATATGATGTCGACTAGATTTGAATCAAAAACCTCTTAAATGTAAATGTACGTACGTAACACCTTACTGCTTAAAGTGCAAGTTAGATTTGAGCCATGTTTATGAGTTTTAATATAAATTTTATATTATTTCATAACATCACATAGCAGTTAAAGTGATAGCGGAAAATTTATAAATACAACCGAGATAGTAAAAAAAAATTAAGAAGAAATATTTATTAATAAATTAGTAAACAATACAAGATATTTTGTTGGAGCCAATCAATCATTAAAAACTCTCTCTCTATATATAGAAGTTTGCAAAATATGGTAAAACAACAGCAAGATTTAATTGGATTCGATCATTACTATGCATGATATTCTTTCTTCTAATTAGCCTTTTTAAATGTATCTTGCCAAAGCTGATCATGTTTTCCTTATTTAATATCGTCATGAATAGCTGCACCATAGAGCGATTCAATGTCCTAAAAGAATCAAATGTGTATGCCAATTTTTCAGTGTTCAATAATAAAATAATTAAACTTTAAGTTAACCACAAAATCTCAACAATCAGCTTTCTTGTACATTAAGAGAAATTCATACTATTATGAATGTAAAACTAAGAGTTCATTGCAGGTTCTGGTTTTATAATGAAACTGTTAAATAATATTGATCAGCACATTTTTTTTTTTTTGAGGTTGGAATTGTTAATTGTTACAAAGTCGCCCAGTTGTATCCCAGTTATGAGATGTTCGTTTACAAATAAAGAATTATTGAAGTTGGTAGCTACTTTGGTGGCACAATATTCAAATAAATATCCTTAAAATTCTTTCATTAGCTCATGACAATTGATGAATTATTAAACCTGCAATGATGAGAGTAAAGTCATCTAGAACATGCGCTGCAAGCACTTAATTATTTTGGAAACGAACATTCTTATGCATATGCAACAAACAGAATGATTGACTTCAATTGCATTTTGGTTTTTTTTTTTTTTTCTTTCGGAATTCTCGTTCTAAGGCACGTTCGACTTCCTTGTAATGCGCAGTGGCCAGTGGATGAATGAACCGCTCATTGCAAGATTTTTGGTGAACATAACTCTGTTTCGATACGTGTAGTGGGTACAAGTTGATGAACCAAAAGGAAAATAAGAATAGTACACGGTTAATTATCTGAACAAAAATTGTCGCAGAATAACAAGAAGAACATCATGCAAAAGATGGTATATGATTTGAATTCGCATCTATCTCATATTTTGCGTGACTTTTCAGAAAATCTCAGCCTTTCAAATACGTTCTACACGAATCTCAAAGCTCAAATAATACTGGCCCCTACGGTATCCCCGAATAGGCACTGGAGACGTCGGTCACGCAAAATATGAGACATATTTTGTAGTGGGTCAAAACATATCTCCATTCTATTATTAAGCACGTTGTGTGTCCGATCTGCCAACGGCTACGATTGAAAGGTGAAACTTCGGATTTAATCTCAGCCCTTCAATTACATAATTTGTCTTCTTTTGATTAAATGCATCTGTTTTATGTATAAAAGTCTAAATTTAGTTAAAAACATATATTTTAATTTTTAAATAGTTATTAGTTTTACTAATATATTTATTTCTTATAATATGTCATGTTGCAACGCACCAGTATGATACTAGTTTTGTGTTAAGAGCGTTCTATAGAAGAGGATACGAGAGATAACCGATTTGAGCGATCGATTCATGTTTACATCACAAGAATAAATTTTGAGAAAAGATGAATCAGGAGAGGTGAATTTTATATACAATTATTTAAATTTTATAACCCTCATATCGAAATGAGAGAATATAGATAAACTCTTTGGACTCCCCAGTCTCCTTTTCCACCTTTACATACCCCTAGGGTGTTCATTGGGTCCGGTTTATTCGGTTTTGATCCGAACCGAATTAGTTCGGATCAAACGGTTTGGTTTTTTGGTTTAATGATTTGGTTCGGTTTTCTTTTTAAAACCGAATTAGAACTTCGGTTTGAAATTTTTTTAAACCAAAATAACTGAACCGACCGAACTTTTATATATTATGAATTTGATCCGAACCGTCTCGGTTTATTTCTTAATCAATTGCTTTAAATACTTTGGTTTATTTCTTAATATCTTAATTTATTTCTTAATACTCCGATTTATTTATTAATATACTTCGGTTTATTATAAATCAATTGTTTGAAATAAACAAATTAATATATCTCGGTTTGGACCGAACAAATTGAAATAAAACTTTGGTTCGGTTCAGTTGCAATTCGGTTATATTTTTAAAACCGAATTATAACTTTAGTTTGCCTAAAACTGAACCGAATCGATTAACACTCCTATGAGCTGCTACACAATCATCACGAGAAAATAAGGACAGATTGCCCCTTTGGGAATTGGGACAATTCATCCCCGAAATTTTTATTAATAATAAATTATTTAAATAAATATCGATAATAGAGAACAGATTTGAGTTTAATTTTTCGAAATATAGGAAAAACGTGATAGTTTATAATGTCCTCTAGACGTTATAGACTATTACGGTCAAAAACAGTCTATTTCGAACAAACCTTATTTTGACCAGGAACTGACATTGTTTTGGTATGACCTGGCACTGTTTTAAGCCGTGATAGTCTATAACGTTCAGAGGATAACTATCATGTTTTCCCTATATTTCAAAAAAAAAATTAGCCTCTATTATCAATATTTAATTAATTAATTTACTATTAATAAAAATTTTGGCAATTCATCCTAGTGTGTCTAAATAAACTTGACTCTCATTTAAGAGTTCCGAACGGATATAATGATTCGCGGGCCATGAATTATTGCTTTTTTCAATATTTTGTCGTTAGTGTATGAACCGAATGCATTGAACAAAGAATATTTTACGTAAAAAAAAAATCAATTGAAAGAGTTGGCTTCTATAGGATATTTTTTGCCCATTTCATAAATAGTAACATACATAATTAGTGTTAAGTATTAAAGTCCATAGATCCTTAATATTGCATCTGCAAAATCTGCTAAAAGCTTTATAATATGGGTGAGAGTTTTGTCCAAATGTCTTTGGACAAAATCTCATCCAAAATTTACATAAAACGTCTGATCTATATCAAAATTTGTATAAACATTAGATTCAATGAGTTATTTAAATTTATTAAGTTTTAAATATATTTATACAAATTTCAATACAAATCAGACATATAAGCTTGACTTTGAATGAGGCTTTGTCCGAAGCCCTTTGGACAAAACCTAATCCCTTATAATATATAGGTAATTATGATATCAACACTATTAATTAGTCTTTTTATTAACACAATATTATCTAAGTATTTTATTATAATATATAACAATTTTATCTTTGATTAATTATTTTCTTTAATTTAAAGCTTTTTTTCTCATATTTTATTATAGCATTTATTTCCTTAAAAGTTAGCTTTATAAATTATTTGTTAAAAAAAATTCTCTTATACATAATTACATGATTTTCTTTCTTTAAAAGCTAATTTTATATAAAAAAAAATATTATGATATATTCATTCTTTTAATATCTTCTCATATCTCAAGGTTTTTAAAGATATTATAACATGGAAATATTTTATTATATTGTTGAAAATCTATAAACATTATAAACTACTTTATTTTATTCAATTCCAAAAAAAAATTAGCAATCTATTAAAAGTTATATTGACAATTAACATTTAACTTCATTTTCACTAAAGTTTACTAAAGAAAATGATATTGCTACTTATAGAAATTGGAGGTGAATTGATTATAGGAAAACATATTAAATGCATGTGCATCATATCATTGAATAATCGTGACAGTCGACGTATTATAAAAAAAAAAAAAAAAGTAAAAATAATGATACCACGCCTAACGCTACTATAAAAAAGTATATGTACATGAATTAATAATTTAATATAAACTGAATTTATTACTGCACTAAATTTAAAATGATAAAATACTCCATGAACTTTCAATATCCTTATCCTAGCCTAATATGTACAGCTAGCAAACAATTTGTATTCATGTTTGGGCCTCCCTGGCAATCGTTCTCTATTTTATAACATATAATTGATATATATAGCCTCGTTCATTCCACGCGTTATCGGACCAACAAATTAATTTTGAGAAGTAAACAAACAAACTTTTTTTTAATAGAGTTGACCCTCTTTCAGAGATATGCATATTTATCATATCCTGGATGAACCAATTGATTAAAAATATTTCTGTACTAAACTACTAGTAAATTAGTTACACAACAAACCTACGTTATGAGCCATGTGCACATGACTTGCTGGACAAGGTATTCACCAGTTGCAAACTTGCAATGTTTATTAGTTTCACTAAAATACAAACACAAATTTCACAGAGAAATATGTTCGTGAAGCATTGATTGGATTGCTTCTCGAAATACAAGGCCCATATACAGCCCATAATTGTACTGGGCTTGAGCCTCCATAAATTGGATGAAATTCTAGTGCATGAATACCAATATACCAATCATTTTCTAAACAAATACTGTGTACTTGGAAGATAAGAAGTATTTTACATAAGAGCAAACAGGATCTAAAATTTGATTACCCCTCTTCGTACCAAAGCATTGTGTGATATATGGCGTTGTGAAAATACTCAAGATAAACTTTTGTTAGATGACATCTCTTTTTTTTTATTTAAATTACAAAAGAAAATTTGATTTAAATTTTTTATTCAACTTCTTAAACTAACAATCGAGACAAAAAAAACAAAGTTAATGATTCAATATATTTATTTTTTGAACTTTACAATTTTTAATATTTAAAAAGTTTCGTGACAATTTGTGGCCATAGGAATCCTCCTCTTTTGTTTTCATTTTTTAAGATATTAGTGTCATACAAACTGCAAAGTGCATTCTTATATGAGGAGGGATATCCACTTACAACATTTGTAAGTTACAATATTTTACAACAATTTAGTTTTGCGATTTTTAAAATTCAAACAACTAATTCAAACTGTTCAACATGATATCTATATTAAAATATGTTTGGAAAACAAATTTTATATTTTGTTGATTCTTGTTACTATTTATTAAAAAATTTACAAAACTGTTGTTTTTCAGTGGTCCAAATTTATTTAAAAACAACAGTTTTGTAAAATACTTAATATATAGTAAAAAATTCAGAAAAATGTAAAATTTGATCTCCAAGTACATTTTAAATATAGATATCATGTTGAACGGGTTGGATCGATTGTTTAGTCTTTAAAAATCATAAAACCGAATTGTTATAAGATGTTGTAAGTGATCCCTCCTCTTCTTATATATGGTATGATGTGCATCTACGGAGTATGAAGAACTTTTGACTCACACCTTATTAGTGATAGTAGAACCAAAATGGCTTATAGTCATCTCATTTATATTTTCTAAAAATCTTATATCCACAGTTTAAAAATAATCACATTCTCATATTTGCTCTAATCTAAAAATATTTTCATTTAGTTAATGATATTAAAACCAATACAAGTAAAATAGTAATTGTGGTTTATCCTCGAATGTAGATTATTTGTATTCATGTGATATTTCAATGCAATTATGCTGAATAATAAAAAAATAGATATAAGATAATGGAGAAAATTGATTCAATAACTAAGTTAATAAACAATATAATACATATGAAATCTTAAATCAAGTTATATTATTCTAAAAATAAAAAACATTAAGTTTACAAATTACTGGAAAAAGAGCAGAAGAGACTCCCACGTTTTTTGAATTTGAAAAATTTGTATTTATAATATTTCACTATTTTTTTTGGCAATTTTGAAATATTATTTTTGTTATTAAGAATTTGCTCAAGTATTGTATGTCTGAAGTTAAATGTTAATTATGTATGTGGGTACCATACTGAGTGGAAGGATGTCTTATAGTATGAAAACACAGATTTTCAACGCATTAATTACGAATGAGGTTGAGTTAGTGAAAGCCTAAAGAGAAAATAATTTATGTTTAGCTTTGTTTTACCTTTTAATTCATTTTAGTCCCGGCCTTATATGGCTGCTAGCTAGAGTGATTTCTTGCAAATCCAGCCCGCTTCCTTTAACTTGTTATAAATTTAGGATCGACTAACTATCCCTCAATTAATTTCCTTCATTCATCCCCGAGTTAATAATTATCTGTGGGTACCGCTTATTAACTGGATATTATTAATTACTTGAGGACCACCTAATATTTGATAGATTCTACAACTGACAAGCGCAAATACGGATATCTATATACGCAAGTGTTAGTATATAATATATCAAGTATTCGAAAAAAAAATTGGACACATCACACCCTCATCTTTTACACGTTTTTAGAGGTGAATTTTTTTTTCTCCGTTCAATCTCGCCAATATTTTTGACGATCTGTGAGGAAATTTGCAAATCTAAAACCATGAATGTATTATATGTAATTTTTTCTTTCAAATGAGATCCATGATGACGTACTTTCGGATTGTCCGTCATGCAAGTATTCATATCTCATCATGTAAGTGTTCATATATCCGAAAGTACGTCATCATGGATCTCATTTGAAAGAGAAAATTACATAGAATACATTGTCGTGTCGTGAATACATTGTCGTGTCGTGAATACCTTGTCGTGTAAGTATTCATACCTCGTCAAACAAGTATTCATACCATGTTGTGCAATTCATACCTTATGTAAGTGTAAATAATTCATGTCTGAAGTGTTTGTACCTAATATATTTTATCAATTTTTTTTTCCATATGGTACTGGATGACGTCTAAAAATATTAATATTAAGTATTACAAGTATTTATACATCGTCATGCAAATGTAAATATTTCATATGTCAAGTGTTAGTAACTAACATAATCTATGAAATTTTTATTTTTATTTTCGTATTGCACTGGATGATGTATGAAAGTATTAATTTCAAGTATTGAAAGTATTTATACCTCTTGATTTAATATTTTTTACAAATTACTCTATTTGGTGCTTGATTGTATTAATACAAAATATGGAAAGTATTCACACCTGTGCATTTATGTAATAATATTTACGTTATAGACTATGTTGCATGGATTTAGGTACGGATATTGTATTAGATACGATACGGATACAACGGTATGACAATTTAAAAAAAATCTAGAATACAATACAGTTATTATATATATTATTTTAATTATATTATTAAATTAACACAATGATACAAACAAAATTTGATAAAATTTGATGATTTTGCTATGCTAATTCTTTATCGGTGACAGCTATTTACTATCCAAATATACAATCCAAGCAATATTTTTTTTTTGAGGGGATGGCAGAAGCTGCCAACCATAAAATTTTATTGAAACAAAAACTTATTTACATGCTCCTGACCATGTCAGGTATACTACTTACATTCACATCATTGTTATTCAGAACCTATGAAATTGAGTCGTTGTTCAACAAAACCTAAACCACATCCATCCAGTATGTATTACCCTCTCCCCAACTATATCATGTGGCATCAGTTTCCTTGAGAACACCAGTTTGCTGCGCTGTAACCATATATACCAGCATGCACACATGAACCAAAGGTATCCTATGGTATAGCTCTTTGTCCCCCTTGCTTTTAATCTTGCCATTGACTCAATCCATGTTTCTATTACCTCTTCTTTCCTAACTAGCAAATTTACCCCTGTTGCTCTCTTTATTTTCATCCATACTGCAGTTGCGTACTGGCGCTGAAAAAATAGATGGGTTGAGGTTTCCAATGAACAGTCCGAACTTAGAGGGCACTCCTTCTGGCACTGAATGTTTCTTCTCTCCATCACTTCCCTCGTCAGGATCCGATCTTGCAAGAACAAATAAAGGAATACCTTTACGGTTTGTGGTACCTTGGCAGTCCAAATTTCAGGGAACGGCCACCTTGTTTTTCCTCCAGAGACTATGACCTGATACAATGATTTTGCCGAGTATAGACCGCCACTTTGCCACCTCCACAAAAGGGCATTCCCCTCTCTCTTACATGACCATTGGAACCTTTTTAGAAGTTTAATTAGTCATTTCCAAACAATATTTTTACTAATCCAAATAGCACTATTTTTATACTAATTTGAAGGTCACTATTTTTTTTTCTATTCTCATTTACTATTCTAATTTCCATCCAAACATAATCTTAAATGAGAATCAAATTTATTTAGAAACAACAGGATAAAGTCCCAATTCCCAAAGGGGCAATCTGTCCTTATTTTCTCGTGATGATTGTGTAGGAGCTCATTTCATATATCCTAAAAAACAGAGTTCGTATCCACTCAGGTATTGCAGAGAATTACTCTCACTTTATGATTTGAGATTAAATCTTAGTCGGTTTGGGATTCAAGTCACCATAGAGGGCAGTATTTTTGGGCTTTGAGATTCGTGCCAAGTTAAAAATAACGGTTCAGATCTAGTAATCGTAAAAGATTCCCTTATCAGGTATTGGATAGGATGTGAATTCCTAAAAACAGGGATATGTAAAGGTAGAAAAGGAGACAGGGGAGTCCAAAGAGTTTATCGATATTCTCTCATTTCGATATGAGAGTCATAAAATTTAAATAATTATGTATGAAATTCACCTCCCCCTGATTCATCTTTTCTCAAAATTTAGTATTGTGATCTAAACATGAATCGATCGATTAAATCGGTTCTCTCTCTTATCCTCTTCTCTTTTCTTGTGTTTCCTCTTCTATAGAACGCTCTTAACACAAAATATGTTTTGACCCACTACAAAATATGTTTCATATACTAAATAACACAGAGAATCATTAAGTTACCTGACTCATATACCATTTTTTGCATGATCTGATCTTCTTGTTATTCTGCGACAATTTTTGTTCAGATAACCGTGTAGCATTCTTATTTTCCTTTTAATTCATCAACTTGGACCCACTACACGTATCTAAACAGAGTTATGTTCACCAAAAATCTTGCAATGAGCGGTTCATTCATCCACTGGCCACTGCGCATTACAAGGAAGTCGAACGTGCCTTGGAACGAGAATTCAGAAAGAAAAAAAGAAAACCAAAATGCATTTGAAGTCAATCATTCTGTTTGTTGCTGTTGCATATGCATAAGAATGTTCGTTTCCAAAATAATTAAGTGCTTGCAGCGCATGTTCTAGATGACTTTACTCTCATTAATTATTGCAGGTTTAATAATTCATCAATTGTCATGAGCTAATGAAAGAATTTTAAGGATATTTGTTTGAATATTGTGCCACCAAAGTAGCTACCAACTTCAATAATTCTTTATTTGTAAACGAACATGTCATAACTGGGATACAACTGGGCGACTTTGTAACAATTAACAATTCCAACCTCAAAAAAAAAAAAAATGTGCTGAATATTATTTAACAGTTTCATTATAAAACCAGAACCTGCAATGAACTCTTAGTTTTACATTCATAATAGTATGAATTTCTCTTAATGTACAAGAAAGCTGATTGTTGAGATTTTGTGGTTAACTTAAAGTTTATTACTTAAAAAAGAAATCATAAAAATGATTTGTGATAATGTCTTGTATCATTTGTAATTCATGTCCTCCTTAAATTATGAAATTTATAAGCACAACTTTAATTTATACAGTGTTTTTTTTTAAAGTTTGGTAGCAACCAACATTTTAATAAATAATAGAAAAGTTGTTTACAATAAATTTTACATCACTCTATCTATATCATGTCATGGCCTCAGTCAATTACTCCCAGGTCTACATTTTCCTGGTAAGAAAAGCGGCATTCTGGCATGCTAATTTATACATTATTAATTATTAATTGTAGGGAAAATTGGTTATTTTCCACTCCAAAATAGGGTTGTATAAAAAACTCGCGACTCGTGAGCTACTCGAACTCAGCTCGGTAATGAACTCATTAACAACTCGTTCATTTAAAATTCGAGTTAGTCTGACTCGAGTTGAGTAATTTGTGAGTTAAATGAGTTGAGTTCGAGTTGGACTCAACTCGCTCATTACAACTTGTGACTCGTTTGATTAATTATTTCCTCCGTAACTTTCAACCTATTTCATTTTTTCGACTAAATGTGACTGATCCAAGTTGATCCAACTCATTTCATTTGATAATTTCGTTGTGGATTGTTTGTTAATTCAATATTTACTTCTCATATTATTACATAACAACAATTATCAATTCAAATGTTCAACATTTCAACACCTTAAACGAGTTGACTCACGAGTCACGAGCCAACTCGAGTTACTCGCGAGTTGAATTCGAGTCAACGAGCCAGCTCGGCTCAGTATTCTCAACTCGAGTCAACTCGACTCACTATCTTGCGAGTTGAATTCGAGTTATCCATAACTCGAGCTAACTCGGCTCGTTAGCAGCCCTACTCCAAAACTTTAAAATTTGAAAAATGCCACCCCAAAATTAGAAATCATCCTAATGCTACTCTAAACTTAGTTAATTTTTAATTTTGTCACTCAAAATAATTAATAACTAAAATACCCTCGCAAGGGAGGAGTTGGGGTTGCTCTGTTCTCTGTTGGGGTTGTTTCAATCGGCATCTCCAGAATCAGTACGCAAAGAGCCGTCTTCCAAGGTAACACTCGGTACAAAGTCGGTGGCCTTAATGTGCTGCAAAGTGAAGAGCTGTCATTCCACTCAATTTGTGCTAAAATTTCAAATGAAGGATCAATCTTTACCAGTTGATAAGTTAAGAGAAATAAAGGATCAGTTCACTCAGATCAATTTTGAACTGCAATTTGTGCTAAAATTTCAAATGAAGAAGTATCAAAATTAGCAAAATCATAGAGGATTCAAGGTTAGGCAAAACACACCTGACCACAGTAATTCCTTGAGTTCACCTCGGCTCCCTTATCCAGTAAAAGAGACACAATCTGACACAGAAGCAACAAATTTTATCAACAATCAAACAAAATTCAAAGAAAGATAGAGGGAAAAGAGATGGGGAAGGTATTTTGGTCATTAATTATTTGGAGTGGCAAAATTAAAAATTAACTAAGTTTAGAGTAACATTAGAATGATTTCTAATTTTGGGTGGCATTTTTCAAATTTTAAAATTTTAAAGTGGCAAATAACCAATTTTTCCTTAATTGCAATTAAGGTCGATTTTAGTCTGTCGGCTAGTCAGAGTCGGTGAGCAATTTTACTTATCAGCTGTCAAATCCGATCAATCGGTCGATAATTTTTCAGACTCAGTATTGTTTGTTCGAGTCATATATATCTTAGAACCTGGAAGATGCTGATAATTGAATCATATTGTTTCGAAAGAACCAGGAAGTAAGACAAGTGGTTAGAACCTAGAACTATTAAAGTAATATATATAATTATATATGCTCATATATACTCAAGTAGTTAGAACGTAGAACTATTAAAATCATGCATCTTTCCACAACACCTTGTCTATAAATACTCAACATATCTCCTCAATTCTTCCTCATCAGCTCTCCTTAACTCTCTTTCAACCATCCAGTCAATATATACTTTGTCATAAATTCTTTGATATATAGCTGAAACTAATTAAAATGGAAAGCAAGATTTCCATTTTGATCACATGCCTTATATTTGCTACAGCATTTCACCTCCTGCTTCCAGCATCGGAAGCATCTCTTAAGGTCGGGTATTACAAGAGCAAATGTAAAAGGGCGGAGTCAATTGTGAAGAGCACTGTCGGAACTTATGTTAAAAAAAATCCCGGTTTAGGCGCTGGTCTCATCCGCATGTACTTTCATGACTGTTTTGTCAGGGTAATATTATTGCTTCTATATTTATTTCCAGTACTGTTTTGTCAGGGAAGATGCATCATTGTTTTAACTTTTAAGAACATTATTTAATTGAGATTAAAGAATTACTGCATGAATGTATTAATTACGCGAATGACGACATAAGTCACATAACAACATATTCTTCTTCACTCGCTAGGGTTGTGATGCTTCAGTCCTCCTGGACCCAACTCAAGCAAACCCTCAACCAGAAAAGCTTGCCATTCCAAACAACCCGAGCCTCCGAGGCTTTGAAGTGATCGACGCAGCCAAGGCTGAGGTAGAAAAGGAGTGTAAAGGAGTCGTTTCATGTGCTGATATCATAGCATTGGCTGCCCGTGATGCCTCTTACATCCTAGGTAATATCTCCTACAAAATCCCGACAGGTAGGCTCGACGGTAGGGTTTCCAACAGTGCCGAGGCATTGCAAAATCTTCCCCCATCCTTTTTCAATCTCACACAACTTGAGGCCAGCTTTGCAACGAAGGGGCTCACCGCTTCCGACATGGTCGCTCTTTCTGGGGCCCACTCAATCGGAAGATCGCATTGCTCCTCCTTTACCAGCCGCCTCTACCCCACCATTGACAGCACCATGAACCAAACCTTTGGCGCCTCTTTGAGAAAACTTTGTCCCGATCCCAACAATGCAATCAATGATGGTGACGTTCCACAGGACTTTGTGACGCAGGATAAACTAGATGTACAGTACTACAGAAATGTTGAATCGCTAACTGCGCTTTTCTTCTCCGACTGGAGCTTGCTTACCAGCACTGAAACCAAAAAACAGGTAGATACCTACACTAAGGAGCCTGAGACGTTTAAGCAAGATTTCTTAAACGCGATGGTGAAAATGGGAAACATTGAGGTGCTCACGGGGCCACCGGGCGAAGTCAGGGGGCCCACATGTCGTTTCGTCAACTGATCAATGTTATGTAGTTATCTGGTTTAAAATGCATTGCTTTTATTTCTTTCTATTTTTGCTTTTATTATGTACCGGTTATTCCATTCATTTCTATTGTATTGTTACAGTGTGACATTACCAACAAACACTTAAAATTTAGTTACCCTGAAGCCTTAATGAAGTTGTGCCCCTTAATGAGACACCAATTATTTTAGGTTTAATTGTACTCTCAGCCATTCCAAATTATTTATCTAATTATAAACATAATAATTACTTGACAGGTCAGAACAATATCTAAATCTCAATCATGTGTTTTCCGCCGAAACTTTTATTAATATTAAAAATATATATATATAATTTCACATTCTACACCAAATCCAAATTCGGAAAAATACGAAATCCACCCAATTTGAAGAATTATTCTCTGGATCCAGGACTTCTTTCCGAAAAATTATTCTACGAATTTGTTTTTTTATTAAATAGAAAATGTTATGATTTATTTATTTTTTGTATTGATTTATTAGAATTTTTTCATATATTCTTTGAAAATGGATGGAATAATATATAATTTGATTTATTAGAAAGACTACGACAAATCATTTGGATTAGCATTTTCTTTTCGGCTGTAAGAAAAATTAAAATATTTCTTTGTGTGTCATTGAAAAAAATAAAAATATTTCTTTGTGTGTCATTGAAAAAAATAAAAATATTATGAAGCTTAATTAGTTATTGATACCGGTTCAGAAGTCACTTCTAGGTAAATACAAAAAATATTGTGATCCTTATATTTTTCGAAAAAGTAATAATTTTCTCTGAATTTTGTCAGATGAAAATATTTCTCATCAATTTTGTTTTTCAAAATGAACACAATATATTAGAATTTAAATGCACTAGAATGACCACAATATTTTCTTTATTTACTAAGAAGTGACTTTTGAACCGGGAACAATAACTCAGATCCAAAATATTTTTATTTTTTTTCCAATGACACACAAAGAAATATTTGAATTTTTCTTACAGCTGTAAAAATTATGTCTTGAAAAATGTTGATCCGAGTTATTTGTCCCAATTTTTCTACTAAATCAAATTATATAGTATTTCATCTATTTTCAAAAAAATATATAAAATATTCACTACTACAGAATAAGTGATTGTACACGGACATAAACAGGAGAGCTATACAAATTTCCTGCCGTGTGGACTGTGAGGGTGTAGAAATCCTTGAATATTTACACACGGATATTTACCCGTGTGCGATTATCAAGAGCTACACGGATTATTACATAAACAACCGTGTACAAACGCTTGCCAGCGTCGCTCTCATAATAACCGAGCTACACGGATTATTACATAAACAGCCGTGTATGATTACTCTTTCTACACGGACATTTAGCTAAATGTCCGTGTACGATTACTCTTTCTACACGGATATTTACCTAAATGCCCGTGTAGCTCTCTTTTTTTTTTTTTATGTTTAAATACCTTTCTACACGGACTTTAGTTAAATGTCCGTGTAGAATTATTTTTTTTTTCCAATTTTTTTTTAATGTTTAAATACCTTTCTACACGGACTTTAGTTAAATGTCCGTGTAGAATTGTCCTTTTTTTCCCATTTTTTTTTTTTTTTTGGTGGCTAGCTTCCAATTTTGTTAGCCATTTAAAATTAGAATTTCAAAACAGAGAAACATTAAACAGAGGTCTTTTAAACTCATAATTCCAAAACTATACAACACTATAAATAATTTATGTACACTAAAATATACAAAATTATACAAATCCATATTGAGCATTACAAAATTTAAATTGAAACCGTCTTGTCCACATACATCTGACATCGTCGATCTACTCCTTGGTGTAACACTTTTGTTTTGGTCCATACTACAATTATAATTTGGTATTAGTTAGTAACAAGAAAAGGTAGAAGATTACAATTCATGCAACATATATATATACAAAGTCTTTTGTACATGCAATCTCATGTGATAAAACATAACATATACTCCTTAGGATCCAATACAATGTTTGTATAAAAGTTATATCCTTACCACTTAGTAACCACATGATCAAGTTTGGACCGAAATTGCCTAAAAGTTATATCTAAAAGTTGGGCTCAAATTGCCAAAACTCTTGGTTATGATCTAATTTGGACCGAAATTTCATACAAACTAAGGCGTATTAGATCCAACATATCAAAAAAGGAGCTCCCATGTGATCCATGACATGATGCCTCTTGGTTAAAGGTCACCAACATATTGCATCTCCAATAAGAATCCATTGATCAACATATATGTGCATACATAATAGGGAATAAAAATTCTCCTTTAAAATTTTCATCCAAAATTATTTGAAAATATTTATATATAAAATTAGTTGAATATGTCTAGCTTTTATACGAACCATTGAAAATCAATTTCGTAAAAAAAAAATATTGCATCTTATATGAATTTACGATGGCTCTGATACCAAATGATAGTCTTAATAATTCATGACGTATTTTGCAATTAAAAAGACACAAGCAATCCAGAATCTGTAAATTCAAAATAAAATAGCAAAGTAATTTAAATCTTACAATTCTGAAGTGCAGACATCTTTAGGCGGAAGCATTAGTACTGATCTTCAACGGTTTTCCTCAGATCTGATGATGGAGACCTTAGGCGTTTTCTTTACTTCTCACTTTAAAAAAATGGTCCACATTACACTAATTATTTACATTATCTTAACAAATCAAGCATGCATGCATTAATTAATAATTGACCTAAATAAGCAATAATAAGCTAGTAACAGAAAAGAGAAATATATATATATATATATATATATACATGACTAAGCTTAGCAAGATAGAGAGGAGAAATACAAATTAACTTGAAAGATCTCAGATCCTAGCTCCTTGTGCACAGAAATCAAAATGACACTGCTGGAAGGAGAGAGAGAGTATTAATTGATCAAAACGGCGCTGCTGGAAGGAGAAGGTCTTTTATATAATCAAAACCCTAGAATAACCTTTCTACATGGATTTTTAAGTAAAAAATCCGTGTAGCTCTCTCAAGGCTTTCTATACTGTTATTTAAACAAAAAACCGTGTACAATTTTCACCTTTCTACACGGTTCTTTAATAAATATCCGTGTAGCTCTCTCAAGGCTTTCTACACTGTTATTTAAATAATAATCCGTGTACAGTTCCTAATAAACGTCCGTGTAGCACTCTCAAGGCTTTCTACACTGATTCTTTAATAAACATCCGTGTAGAGATCCCACAGATATTTCGGGCTTCCAAAAAATTACAATTTATCCACGGTTTTTAGGTAAAATTATCAAATCCGTGTACAATGTGCAGTGTACAATGACCATTTTTGTAGTAGTGATTTCTAATATTTCAATAAAAAAATGATAACATTTCTGTTTAATTAAAAAAAACTCGAATCCGGAGAATAATTCTCTAGAAAGTGAAATTCTGGATGTGGAGAATTATTCTTCAGAAAGTAAGTCTGGATCCGAAGAATTATTTTTCGGATTTGACAAAATTAAAAAATAATCCGAAAACATATGCAAATTGTTAAATTTTGAAACTTTTTTTAATATTAATAAAACTTTCGGTGTTTTCCATATAGTTTATTTGGTTTGGACACCAAAACACATGGTAATAAAAGGATTTTTTAAAAATATACTCATATAAATTATTTTCAAATTGTCGAACTGGATACACATTACATTATTAAGCAATTAAGCAAGCTAGACTTCACATCTGAACTCTGATTTTGATAATATCAGGCTAGCTCTATAGAAAACTAGACTTGACAACCTTTAATTTGATACTCAATTGGGCATTCATAAAAAAATTTACTGACTATTTTAATTTCACTGGATTTCCGTATGGGTTAATTTCTTATATGCCCTTAATTGCTTACAAAATTAATTATCTATAATTAATGAGTCATTTTAATCTATTTTTTTCAATAATAATACTCTCACATTTAGTTTTAATATACGAAATTAAGATGGAGGCGCACCTCGCGGAATTCCTCCGGGGCCTGTGGAACCCAGCTAACGTCCTCCTGATAGTGTGATGGCCCGGCAGTTGCATCTATTCGACGAGCTCCACCAAAAGAACACTACGGGCCCAGGACAGTCTTTCATCCAGGTAGGCGCCTCTGCAAGAGGACATTGCGGGCAAGTTCCACTTTCCGATCGTCTAGGAGAGGCAACAAGTGACAAGAATGACAAACATCTCCATCTATCTTGTTTTCATATTAAAACTAAATAGTTAGATACACTAGGTGCCACAGATGAAGTGAAAAAATATTGAAGGAGACAGAAGAAAATGAAATCTGAACCATATTTTTAGTCTAACACGAATCTATAGCGGGCCTCTATAATTCAATTGGGTTTGAATTTTCAATTGCGGGCAATATATGGGCTTTGTATATGGAAAGGAGGCCTTTTAGTTTTCGGTTAATTATGGAAGCTGGCTCTAGCAATTGTTAGATTGACAAATCTTTTGGATTTGCAACAGAAATCAATGCTTTTGGAGCACACTGGGATCCCTTTGAGGCGAAATCTATGTTTTTAAAGAATATAACAATTACAAGTTTACAACCCTCATAAGGGTCCATTTTGAAGTGTACTAAAACTTATTATTAAGGAATCTTTTGGCAAAAAGGTTTTAGACAAGGCTATTTTTGGTGAGGAATTTGCAAGATGAAGACTATACAAGTTGGATTATGATTTAAAATGTGGGTTCTAGGAAAAATGGGAGATGATTATATAGCTCAATAAATTAAAAATTTAGACATATACAATGAAATTACTTAAAAAAATAACCTTAATTAGTATCGTATTTGCAACAGAACAATTTGTTCTTAAGCCATTCTGTCAAACACTCACCCCAATCACAATGTCACTTTAATAACAAATCTACTGAAGAGCATAATTGTTGAAATTTCAATAAAAACACCATTAAAATCAGATGCAAACATAGATGCAAACAAGATTAACTGAGTTGTTCCACGCACAATCCAATTTAACTAACAACTCTAAATCATTCAAAAGAGGAGAAGAGAATATGGGATTACGGCCTGGGCACATAGATGCTGGGCAATTTGGAAGGAAAGAAATAGAAGGCGCTTCTCGGGTGAGAAGAGAAATGTGATTCCACTAATATATGATACGCTCTATCAAATTCAACAATGTTTACAAAGACTATATTTTTCAACTGGTGGCTAAACAAGAGTTGGCTGAAATCAAATATCCGGGGGCAACCGAACCAGGTGCATCTGGTAATAATCAAGCATAACCGGCTCAATATTTTGAGCTTCCAATTTGCCAAAAAAAATGTTATAACAAATGTGACCCTCATCATTACGAACATATGACATTTTTCTCGTGTACGCCATGTAGACACTACCCAATCAATTGAATCTCAGTTATCAGTATGTACAGACAGCCAGGTAATGTTTGTTATTCCCATAAAAAATAGCAATGTCGCTTGATGGTGACTAAGATATAATTTTGATGAGTGACTAAGATTTACTGAATGAACGACTGAAATTTTGTTTGAATGAATAGGTGCTTAGAAGCAAAAAAAATTAGCTTGCTATTTAGAGTAGCAGAGATTTTTAGAAGACAGTAGAACATGTGTTAACTTAAATGGTACTTTAGGTCCTTATTTTTCTTGTAAACGGGGGGTTAGACAGAGTGACCCACTATCCACTTTCCTCTTTATTCTAGTTACGGATGTTTTGAATAAAATTTTACATAGGGCAAAAGTAGGGGGATATATTGAGGGCTTAGGAAACTTTCCGAATTTTGGTAATATTTTGACTTTACACTTTGCAGATGACACTTTGTTGTTCCTTAAAGCTGATAAGGACATCTTGAATTATGTTAAATGACTTCTTTTAGCTTTTGAGAATGTTTCAGGTCTTAAGATTAATTTTGAGAAAAGTGAAATGTTTCCTCTCAATTTATCTTTATCAGAATGTGATGAGTTATCTTCTGTGTTAGGATGTAAAGTAGTTAATCTTCCACTTACTTATTTAGGTGTTCCAATAAACAACAAGTCTCTTACGGATATAGATTGGCAAATTTTAATTGATAAAATTGAAAAGAGACTTTAAAGTTGGAAATGGTCTTTATTATCTTTAGGGGGACGAGTTACTCTTTTAAATTCAGTTTTGTCAGTTGTTCCTCTATATTGGATGTCTATTTATAGATTACCAGCAAAAATTAGGCATAAAATAGATAAGATTAGAAGGAAATTTTTATGGCATGGGGGTAATTCTACTAGGAAAAAATATTCTTTGGTAGCATGGAATATAGTATGTAAGGGTAAGGATCAAGGTGGTCTCGGTATCTTAGACTTGAAAAATATGAATAAGGCTCTTCTAGCCAAATGACTGATAAGATTCCATGACAATTCTGTTACTGGTATATGGAAAGATATTCTTCAATGTAAATACGGTTTCAGAACTGCCCCTTCTGTATGTTCTCCTTTTTGGAAATATATTCTAAAAGATCATGTTGTAATTAATTTAGGTCTTAATAAAGAAATAGGTAATGGTAGAACAACTGCTTTTTGGCTCGATCGTTGGTTTATTGAACATGCCTTGCAACATCTATATCCAAATTTGTTTTCGATTGTTTATAATAATTTATTTCTGTGGCAGATGTTTTTGATAGCTCCTTCTTACAATTGTCTTTCAAGAGACAACTTACGGGTATTTACTTAGTATAATGGAATGCTTTGCAAGTTAGATTTCAACATTTTATTTTGTCTCCTAATTTAGATGATAGATTGATATGGAGATGGTGATCACAAGATGATCACTTCACTGTTCATTCTTTTTATAAATGGTTAGAGTATGGAGGTATACCAAATTCTGAATATGATACCATTTGAAAATCTCACATCCCTTGAAAAATCAAAATCTTTCTTTGGCTGGTCCGACAAGATAAAATTCTAACTAAGGTTAACTTAGCAACTAAAGGTTGGCCAGGGAATCTTACTTGTGCATTTTGTGACCAACATGAGAGTACTGAACATTTATTTATACATTGTTCATATGTACGATTGATCTGGAATTGGATTGCATCCCACAATTCTTTTACCTTTAATTGTAATTCTTTAGATGATCTATGGTTACTTGATGCTTCTATTCCCTTGAAGGATAGATTACTTGTAGAATTGCTAAGGGGAGTTATCTTATGGACTGTATGGTTAGAAAGAAATAGAGTTATTTTCAATGATGATACTAATCCCATTTCCGCTAAATCATTAGGTTTTAAGATAATTTCGTTAGCTACTTTTTGGTGTAAATCTAGATCTGAAAACTCGTATTTGAAATTAAGTCTAATGCTTCCATATGATGTTAAGGACCTCCCAGTTCAGATACTGGATGAGGAAGAGGAGTCAACCCAGGTTTCTGGAACTAGCAGCCCTCCAGGTCAAATGTCTGGAGAAGAATTGACAGATGAAGACTTACTGGATTATGATTAGTAGTCTTTTCTTATACTAACTGTTTAGCTTTTGTTTTGGTGATCTGTTATTGTTTGGTGTATTTTCTATTACTGTGTTGGTTGTTTCTTGTATGTTTTCTAACTTTTGTTATGGACACTTTATTGTTGTAGACCTTTTCATATTTGATTATGGTACCTAATTTGGGTACCATATCAAAATATGTTTTATTTCAATGAAATCGGTGGTATTACCACTACTTTTCAAAAAATAGAGTAGCAGAGATTAATATTAAATCAATTTCCTCCATTATCTTATCACTTTTTTTTAAAATAATTTTAGCATAACAAAATAAAAATTTTCCCATTAATACAAACAATATATGTTGAAGGATAAATCTCGGTTGCCATTTTATAAATATTGTTAGTTGAATTACTAGTAACACTAACAAATTGAAAATATTCTGAAATTTATGGAAAAAAGAGCTTGTCATTCTTTTCAACTACGGATAAGACAAGAAATTAATGTAGATTAGATGACTATAAACAATTTTGGTTCATCTCTTAATATGAGTCTCCAAGATAGGTCTTCATACTTCGACACTCCGTAGATGTGCATCATATCATAAGATTGCACTTTGTTTGTTGTTTACGGCAGTACTTAATTTCCTAAAAAAAATGAAAGAGAAGGATTTCTACGGCCACAAATTTTCATGAACTTTTTTAAATATTAGAAATCAAAAAGTTCAAACAATAAATCTGAATCATGAATATCTTGTCTCAATTGGCAGTCTAAAGAGAAGTTGAATACACGTTTAACTCAATTTTTCCATTTTTGTATGTGTGTGTGTGTATTTTTTTTTTTTTTTGTAAATTCAACAGTATAATTTAAATAAGAAAAATATATAAACAGTGCCATACTGTTTTAATAAATGAAAACAAAAAATAAAGCAAGAGAACTCTTTAACTGGGATAAGGATAACACAATTCCTTGAAACTATTTTGGATTGTTGAACTAACATAAGTGTGCGACATTCTTGATTCATAGAGCAGCTGTTAAGTTTGTTTAATAGGCAGATATTCTTGATTTCTTTGTAATCCAATTAAATGTACCAAGTATAAAGACCTTTTGTGTTTGTAGCATTAATATTATTTTTCCTTAGACAATGGATCAAATTTCCATTCTTTTAGTATATTGAGTACGAGTTTTAAAACTTTGAAAACACATTACAATTTAGGGATCAATAATAGTCATGAAGTATCATACAAATAAAATAAAACCAAAATAAAGGTGAAATATTTTCCAAACTGCTCAATACCTAACAAAAGTATCCTTCCATCACAACACTTCCATCAATGACTCTAGACTCCAAATCTTTCAATCTCAGATTTTTTGACTCAACTTCTAAACCTAAATGTGCTTCACCTGAGCTCCAAATCGGTAACACCTCCATAATTACCTTATTTAACAAATTGCTCTCATAAAAGTTCCTCAAAAGGCTCCTAATACCACCATCATCCTCTCTAAAATCCACAAGAACCCCAGATAAACCCCAGATTTTGCAGATGCAATATTAAGGAACCATGGACTTTAATACTTAACACTAATTATGTATGTTACTATTTATGAAATGGGCAAAAAATATCCTATAGAAGCCAACTCTTTCAATTGATTTTTTTTTTACGTAAAATATTCTTTGTTCAATGCATTCGGTTCATACACTAACGACAAAATATTGAAAAAAAGCAATAATTCATGGCCCGCGAATCATTATATCCGTTCGGAACTCTTAAATGAGAGTCAAGTTTATTTAGACACACTAGGATGAATTGCCAAAATTTTTATTAATAGTAAATTAATTAATTAAATATTGATAATAGAAGACGAATCTATGTTTTTTTGAAATATAGGAAAAACATGATAGTTATCCTCTGAACGTTATAGACTATCACGGCTTAAAATCGTGCCAGGTCATACCAAAATAATGTCAGTTCCTGGTCAAAAGAGTGTTATTTCATGTCAAAATAAGGTTTGTTCGAAATAGACTGTTTCTGACCGTAATAGCCTATAACGTCCAGAGAACGTTATAAACTATCACGTTTTTTCTATATTTCGAAAAATTAAACTCAAATCCGTTCTCTATTATCTATTATCGATATTTATTTAAATAATTTATTATTAATAAAAATTTCGGGGATGAATTGTCCCAATTCCCAAAGGGGCAATCTGTCCTTATTTTCTCGTGATGATTGTGTAGCAGCTCATAGGAGTGTTAATCAATTCGGTTCAGTTTTCGGCAAACTAAAGTTATAATTCGGTTTTAAAAATATAACCGAATTGAACTGAATTGCAACTGAACCGAACCAAAGTTTTATTTCAGTTTGTTCAGTTCAAACCGAGATATATTAATTTGTTTATTTCAAACAATTGATATATAATAAACCGAAGTATATTAATAAATAAACCGGAGTATTAATAAATAAATTAAGATATTAAGAAATAAACCGAAGTATTTAAAGCAATTGATTAAGAAATAAACCGAGATGGTTCGGATCAAATTCATAATATATAAAAGTTCGGTCGGTTCGGTTATTTTGGTTTTAAAAAATTTCAAACCGAACCAAACCGAAGTTCTAATTCGGTTTTAAAAAGAAAACTGAACCAAATCATTAAACCAAAAAACCAAACCGTTTGATCCGAACTAATTCGGTTCAGATCAAAACCGAATAAACCGGACCCAATGAACACCCCTATGGGTATGTAAAGGTGAAAAAGGAGACTGGGGAGTCCAAAGAGTTTATCTATATTCTCTCATTTCGATATGAGGGTTATAAAATTTAAATAATTGTATATAAAATTCACCTCTCCTGATTCATCTTTTCTGAAAATTTAGTCTTGTGATGTAAACATGAATCGATCGATCAAATCGGTTATCTCTCGTATCCTCTTCTATAGAACGCTCTTAACACAAAATTAGTATCATACCGGTGCGTTGCAACAGGACATATTATAAAAAACTAATATATTAATAAAACTAATAACTATTTAAAAATTAAAACACATGTTAATAGAAAATTTATATAATTATGTATTTTTAATTAACTTTAATCGTGACCTCTGATAACAATTTGATGATGTGATGATTCTTTATTTTTAAGTATTAATAGTATCAAATAATAGCTCGATTCGAATTCAATATTAAATATCATACAACAATTCAATATCAATATATAATATGATATCAAAAAACATAAATAAAAAGTGTTATCGTGAGTATGTATAGGATATATATATACACACACATATTATAAGAGAAATATATATTCACACACACGTTCCAATATATATTCTTCTTTGTTTTCAATTTATAAAATATATATATACACACGCACACATTGATATATTCTATATTGGAAATATATTCTAAATTGCCCACACCAATATGTATAGAAACAAAGAAAGAGAAACGAAGAAGAAGGAAACAAAGAAATAAGAAAATGAAAGGTGGAGTCTTCTCAATTGAAGAGGAGAAATATGGAAACAAAGAAATAAGGAAACAGATAAATATATCGCTAAATTTCAGAATTTATTCAATTTTAATTGTAACGTATCGTGTGGCAGCACATGTGGCGGGTATGTTTTTAACTAAATTTAGACTTTTATACATAAAACATATGAATTTAATCAAAAGAAGACAAATTATGTAATTGAAGGGCTGAGATTAAATCCGAAGTTTCACCTTTCAATTGTAGCCGTTGACGGATCGGACACCCAACGTGCTTAATAATAGAATGGAGATATGTTTTGACCCACTACAAAATATGTCTCATATTTTGCGTGACCGACGTGTCCAGTGCCTATTCGGGGATACCGTAGGGGCCAGTATTATCTGAGCTTTGAGATTCATGTAGAACGTATTTGAAAGGCTGAGATTTTCTGAAAAGTCACGCAAAATATGAGATAGATGCGAATTCAAATCATATACCATCTTTTGCATGATGTTCTTCTTGTTATTCTGCGACAATTTTTGTTCAGATAACCGTGTACTATTCTTATTTTCCTTTTGGTTCATCAACTTGGACCCACTACAAAAATCTTGCAATGAGCGGTTCATTCATCCACTGGCCAATGCGCATTACAAGGAAGTCGAACGTGCCTTAGAACGAGAATTCAGAAAGAAAAAAAAACAAAACAAAATGCAATTGAAGTCAATCATTCTGTTTGTTGCATATGCATAAGAATGTTCGTTTCCAAAATAATTAAGTGGTTGCAGCGCATGTTCTAGATGACTTTACTCTCATCATTGCAGGTTTAATAATTCATCAATTGTCATGAGCTAATGAAAGAATTTTAAGGATATTTCTTTGAATATTGTGCCACCAAAGTAGCTACCAACTTCAATAATTCTTTATTTGTAAACGAACATGTCATAACTCGGATACAAGTGGGATTGGGCGACTTTGTAACAATTAACAATTCCAACCTAAAAAAAATGTGCTGAATATTATTTAACAGTTTCATTGTAATTAATTATGGTGCAGTATTTATTCCTTTCAAATTACAAACCAGAACCTGCAATGAACTCTTAGTTTTACATTCATATTAGTATGAATTTCTCTTAATGTACAAGCTGATTGTTGAGATTTTGTGGTTAACTTAAAGTTTAATTATTTTATTATTGAACACTGAAAAATTGGCATACACATTTGATTCTTTTAGGACATTGAATCGCTCTATGGTGCAGCTATTCATGACGATATTAAATAAGGAAATTATGATCAGCTGTCAAATCCGATCAAACGGTCGATATTTTTTCAGACTCAGTATTGTTTGTTCGAGTCATATATATCTTAGAACTTGGAAGATGCTGATAATTGAATCATATTGTTTCGAAAGAACCTGGAAGTAAGACAAGTGGTTAGAACCTAGAACTATTAAAGTAATATATATAATTATATATGCTCATATATACTCAAGTAGTTAGAACGTAGAACTATTAAAATCATGCATCTTTCCACAACACCTTGTCTATAAATACTCAACATATCTCCTCAATTCTTCCTCATCAGCTCTCCTTAACTCTCTTTCAACCATCCAGTCAATATATACTTTGTCATAAATTCTTTGATATATAGCTGAAACTAATTAAAATGGAAAGCAAGATTTCCATTTTGATCACATGCCTTATATTTGCTACAGCATTTCACCTCCTGCTTCCAGCATCGGAAGCATCTCTTAAGGTCGGGTATTACAAGAGCAAATGTAAAAGGGCGGAGTCAATTGTGAAGAGCACTGTCGGAACTTAT
This sequence comes from Carex rostrata, assembly GCF_964058835.1. NCBI lineage: Eukaryota > Viridiplantae > Streptophyta > Magnoliopsida > Poales > Cyperaceae > Carex > Carex rostrata. Next base: position 12,201,363 of record NC_135918.1, on the reverse strand, counting down.
GTTAAAAAAAATCCCGGTTTAGGCGCTGGTCTCATCCGCATGTACTTTCATGACTGTTTTGTCAGGGTAATATTATTGCTTCTATATTTATTTCCAGTACTGTTTTGTCAGGGAAGATGCATCGATCATTGTAACTTTTAAGAACATTATTTAATTGAAATTAAAGAATTACTGCATGAATTAATGTATTAATTACGCGAATGACGACATAAGTCACATAACAACATATTCTTCTTCACTCACTAGGGTTGTGATGCTTCAGTCCTCCTGGACCCAACTCAAGCAAACCCTCAACCAGAAAAGCTTGCCATTCCAAACAACCCGAGCCTCCGAGGCTTTGAAGTGATCGACGCAGCCAAGGCTGAGGTAGAAAAGGAGTGTAAAGGAGTCGTTTCATGTGCTGATATCATAGCATTGGCTGCCCGTGATGCCTCTTACATCCTAGGTAATATCTCCTACAAAATCCCGACAGGTAGGCTCGACGGTAGGGTTTCCAACAGTGCCGAGGCATTGCAAAATCTTCCCCCATCCTTTTTCAATCTCACACAACTTGAGGCCAGCTTTGCAACGAAGGGGCTCAGCACTTCCGACATGGTCGCTCTTTCTGGGGCCCACTCAATCGGAAGATCGCATTGCTCCTCCTTTACCAGCCGCCTCTACCCCACCATTGACAGCACCATGAACCAAACCTTTGGCGCCTCTTTGAGAAAACTTTGTCCCGATCCCAACAATGCAATCAATGATGGTGACGTTCCACAGGACTTTGTGACGCAGGATAAACTAGATGTACAGTACTACAAAAATGTTGAATCGCTAACTGCGCTTTTTTTCTCCGACTGGAGCTTGCTTACCAGCACTGAAACCAGAAAACAGGTAGATACCTACACTAAGGAGCCTGAGACGTTTAAGCAAGATTTCATAAACGCAATGGTGAAAATGGGAAACATTGAGGTGCTCACGGGGCCACCGGGCGAAGTCAGGGGGCCCACATGTCGTTTCGTCAACTGAGAATGTTATGTAGTTATCTGGTTTAAAATGCATTGCTTTTATTTCTTTCTATTTTTGCTTTTATTATGTACCGGTTATTCCATTCATTTCTATTGTATTGTTACAGTGTGACATTACCAACAAACACTTAAAATTTAGTTACCCTGAAGCCTTAATGAAGTTGTGCCCCTTAATGAGACACCCATTATTTTAGGTTTAATTGTACTCTCAGCCCTTCCAAATTATATATCTAATTATAAACATAAAAATTACTTGACAGGTCAGAACAATATCTAAATCTCAATCATGTGTTTTCCGCCGAAACTTTTATTAATATTAAAAAATATATATATAATTTCACATTCTGCACCAAATCCAAATTCGGAAAAATACGAAATCCGCCCAATTTGAAGAATTATTCTCTGGATTCAGGTCTTCTTTCCGAAAAATTATTCTACGAATTTGTCTTTTTATTAAATAGAAAATGTTATGATTTATTTATTTTTTGTATTGATATATTAGAATTTTTTTCATATATTCTTTGAAAATGGATGGAATAATATATAATTTGATTTATTAGAAAGACTACAACAAATCATTTGGATCAGCATTTTCTTTTCGGCTGTAAGAAAAATTAAAATATTTCTTTGTGTGTTATCGAAAAAAAAAATATTATGAAGCTTAATTAGTTATTGATACCGGTTTAGAAGTCACTTCTAGGTAAATACAAAAAATATTGTGATCCTTATATTTTTCAAAAAAGTAATAATTTTCTCTGAATTTTGTCAGATGAAAAGATTTCTCATCAATTTTGTTTTTCAAAATGAACACAATATATTAGAATTTAAATGTACTAGAATGACCACAATATTTTCTTTATTTACTAAGAAGTGACTTTTGAACCGGGAACAATAACTCAGATCCAAAATATATATTTTTTTTTTCCAATGACAGACAAAGAAATATTTTAATTTTTCTTACAGCTGTAAAAATTATGTCTTGAAAAATGTTGATCCGAGTTATTTGTCGCAATTTTTCTACTAAATCAAGTTATATAGTATTTCATCTATTTTCAAAGAAATATATAAAATATTTCTAATATTTCAATAAAAAAATCATAACATTTATGTTTAATTAAAAAAAACTCCAATCCGGAGAATAATTCTCTAGAAAGTGAACTTCTGGATGTGGAGAATTATTCTTCAGAAAGTAAGTCTGGATCCGAAGAATTATTTTTCAGATTTGACAAAATCGAAAATAATCCGAAAACATATGCAAATTGTTAAATTTTGAAACTTTTTTTAATATTAATAAAACTTTCAGTGTTTTCTAGATAGTTTATTTGGTTTGGACACCAAAACACATGGTAATAAAAGGATTTTTTTTTAAATATACTCATATAAATTATTTTCAAATTGTCGAACTGGATACACATTACATTATTAAGCAAGCTAGACTTCACATCTGAACTCTGATTTTGAGAATATCAGGCTGGCTCTATAGAAAACTAGACTTGACAACCTTTAATTTGATACTCAATTGGACATTCGTAAAAAAATTTAATGACTATTTTAATTTCACTGGATTTCTGTATGGGTTAATTTCTTATATACCCTTAATTGCTTACAACATTAATTATCTATAATTAATGAGTCATTTTAATCTATTGTTTTCAATAATAATACTCTCACATTTAGTTTTAATATACGAAATTAAGATGGAGGCACACCTCGCGGAATTCCTCCGGGGCCTGTGGAACCCAGCTAACGTCCGCCTGATGAGTGTGATGGCCCGGCAGTTGCATCTATTCGACGAGCTCCGCCAAAAGAACACTACGGGCCCAGGACAGTCTTTCATCCAGGTAGGCGCCTCTGCACGAGGATATTGCGGGCAAGTTCCTCTATAGCGGGCCTCTATAATTCAATTGGGTTTGAATTTTCAATTGCGGGCAATATATGGGCTTTGTATATGGAAAGGAGGCCTTTTAGTTTTCGGTTAATTATGGAAGCTGGCTCTAGCAATTGTTAGATTGACAAATCTTTTGGATTTGCAACAGAAATCAATGCTTTTGGAGCACACTGGGATCCCTTTGAGGCGAAATCTATGTTTTTAAAGAATATAACAATTACAAGTTTACAACCCTCATAAGGGTCCATTTTGAAGTGTACTAAAACTTATTATTAAGGAATCTTTTGGCAAAAAGGTTTTAGACAAGGCTATTTTTGGTGAGGAATTTGCAAGATGAAGACTATACAAGTTGGATTATGATTTAAAATGTGGGTTCTAGGAAAAATGGGAGATGATTATATAGCTCAATAAATTAAAAATTTAGACATATACAATGAAATTACTTAAAAAAATAACCTTAATTAGTATCGTATTTGCAACAGAACAATTTGTTCTTAAGCCATTCTGTCAAACACTCACCCCAATCACAATGTCACTTTAATAACAAATCTACTGAAGAGCATAATTGTTGAAATTTCAATAAAAACACCATTAAAATCAGATGCAAACATAGATGCAAACAAGATTAACTGAGTTGTTCCACGCACAATCCAATTTAACTAACAACTCTAAATCATTCAAAAGAGGAGAAGAGAATATGGGATTACGGCCTGGGCACATAGATGCTGGGCAATTTGGAAGGAAAGAAATAGAAGGCGCTTCTCGGGTGAGAAGAGAAATGTGATTCCACTAATATATGATACGCTCTATCAAATTCAACAATGTTTACAAAGACTATATTTTTCAACTGGTGGCTAAACAAGAGTTGGCTGAAATCAAATATCCGGGGGCAACCGAACCAGGTGCATCTGGTAATAATCAAGCATAACCGGCTCAATATTTTGAGCTTCCAATTTGCCAAAAAAAATGTTATAACAAATGTGACCCTCATCATTACGAACATATGACATTTTTCTCGTGTACGCCATGTAGACACTACCCAATCAATTGAATCTCAGTTATCAGTATGTACAGACAGCCAGGTAATGTTTGTTATAGTGACTAAGATTTACTGAATGAACGACTGAAATTTTGTTTGAATGAATAGGTGCTTAGAAGCAAAAAAAAAAATAGCATGCTATTTAGAGTAGCAGTGATTTATACTAAATCAATTTCCTCCATTATCTTATCACTTTTTTTTTTAACAATTTTAGCATAACAAAATATTTTTTTTTCCCATTAATACAAACAATATATGTTGAAGGATAAATCTCGGTTGCCATTTTATAAATATTGTTAGTTGAATTACTAGTAACACTAACAAATTGAAAATATTCTGAAATTTATGGAAAAAAGCGCTTGTGATTCTTTTCAACTACGGATAAGACAAGAAATTAATATAGATTAGATGACTATAAACAATTTTGGTTCATCTCTTTATATGAGTCTCCAAGATAGGTCTTCATACTTCGACACTCCGTAGATGTGCATCATATCATAAGATTGCACTTTGTTGTTTAGGGCAGTACTTAATTTCCCAAAAAAATGAAAGAGAAGGATTTCTACGGCCACAAATTTTCATGAACTTTTTTAAATATTAGAAATTAAAAAGTTCAAACAATAAATCTGAATCATGAATCTTGTCTCAATTGGCAGTCTAAAGGGAAGTTGAATAGACGTTTAACTCAATTTTTCCATTTTTGTATGTGTGTGTGTGTGTGTGTGTGTGTGTGTGTGTGTGTTTTCTTTTGTAAATTCAACAGTATAATTTAATAAATGAAAACAAAAAATAAAGCAAGAGAGAACTCTTTAACTGGGATAAGGATAACACAATTCCTTGAAACTATTGTGGATTGTTGAACTAACTTAAGTGTGCGACATTCTTGATTCATAGAAGCAGCTGTTAAGCTTGTTTAATAGGCAGATATTCTTGATTTCTTTGTAATCCAATTAAATGTACCAAGTATAAAGACCTTTTGTGTTTGTAGCATTAATATTATTTCTCCTTAGACAATGGGTCAAATTTCCATTCTTTTTGTATATTGAGTACGAGTTTTAAAACTTTGAAAACACATTACAATTTAGGGATCAATAATAGTCATGAAGTATCATACAAATAAAATAAAACCAAAATAAAGGTGAAATATTTTCCAAACTGCTCAATACCTAACAAAAGTATCCTTCCATCACAACACTTCCATTAATGACTCTAGACTCCAAATCTTTCAATCTCAGATTTTTTGACTCAACTTCTAAACCTAAATGTGCTTCACCCGAGCTCCGAATCGGTAACACCTCCATAATTACCTTATTTAACAAATTGCTCTCATAAAAGTTCCTCAAAAGGCTCCTAATACCACCATCATCCTCTCTAAAATCCACAAGAACCCCAGATAAACCCCAGATTTTGCAGATGCAATATTAAGGATCCATGGACTTTAATACTTAACACTAATTATGTATGTTACTATTTATGAAATGGGCAAAAAATATCCTATAGAAGCCAACTCTTTCAATTGATTTTTTTTTTACGTAAAATATTCTTTTTTCAATGCATTCGGTTCATACACTAACGACAAAATATTGAAAAAAAAAGCAATAATTCATGGCCCGCGAATCATTATATCCGTTCGGAACTCTTAAATGAGAGTCAAGTTTATTTAGACACACTAGGATGAATTGCCAAAATTTTTATTAATAGTAAATTAATTAATTAAATATTGATAATAGAAGACGAATCTAAGTTTTTTTTAAATATAGGGAAAACATGATAGTTATCCTCTGAACGTTATAGACTATCACGGCTTAAAACCGTGCCAGGTCATACCAAAATAATGTCAGTTCTTGGTCAAAAGAGTGTTATTTCATGTCAAAATAAGGTTTGTTCGAAATAGACTATTTCTGACCGTAATAGTCTATAACGTCCAGATAACGTTATAAACTATCACGTTTTTCCTATATTTCGAAAAATTAAACTCAAATCCGTTCTCTATTATCTATTATCAATATTTATTTAAATAATTTATTATTAATAAAAATTTCGGGGATGAATTGTCCCAATTCCCAAAGGGGCAATCTGTCCTTATTTTCTCGTGATGATTGTGTAGCAGCTCGTAGGAGTGTTAATCAATTCGGTTCAGTTTTAGGCAAACTCATGATGATTGTGTAGCAGCTCATAGGAGTGTTTTTTTTTTTTGAGAAACAATAAGGGTCACGCCCTCATTTAAATTAACCATAATCGGTTACAAAGGTTTTAGGTTTTCGGGATTGGAAACCTTGTGCTGCGTACAGGGGTAAAGATGGAAAATAAAAACATAAAAAGAAAAAGAAAATGCTTAAATAGGAAAAAAAATGTAATGCAAGCAATAAGCAAAATTAGGCTAGTTACAATAATTCTAATTAGCCATTATCTCTGAGTCTTCTACCATCATCTCTTGGTGCTTGTGATGTTTTCCACTGTTGCAATATGTCTTGTATCAGTTGTTCCTCCGTTTTGATTTTATCGTTGAAAATCCGATTGCATCTCTCATGCCATATCATGAAGTTTGAAATTATGATTATTTCCCTGGTTTTCCTTGATATTGCGGCATCTACCATATCTTCAATAAAATCCCAATTTCTATCTCTTTGATTAATCTCCATAATTTGCATTGCTCCTCTGGTTATGGATGTTCCCCTCTGGCATTCATTGAAGAGATGCCTTGTCGACTCCCCACTCTTTCTACACAAGTAACACATTCCCACCAGTATGAATCCTCTTGATTGAAGGTTGTTGGCTGTGAGGATTTTATTATGATAGAGTAACCATGCAAAGATTTTAAAGCGGGGTGGGATTCTAATTTTCCATATTTTCCACACATTTGAACCAATCCTAGGGCTGTCACTTAATCTAAAGTAGGCTGTTTTGACAGAAAAAAATACCATGGTTTTGAGGTTTCCAAGCTATTTCATCTATTACCTCCTGTGTTGAGGCAATTTGCTGGCAAAGCAGCTGCCTCAATTGTTGCAATTGTGACAGTTGTTGGTTTCCTTCATCTGAAGTTATTGGTTTGAATAATGTGGTCATATCCCTTGTGCCAATAACTTCCTTAACTGTGCAATCTTGGTTTAGCGCGAAGGTAAATAGTATATGAAGCATATCTCTGAGTATCCCGTGCCCCCAATCCTCTTTCCAGAATCTGATGTTTGTGCCCTGTACTGGTATTCTCAAAAATGTGCTTTCACTCAAAGATTGTGCCTTTTTCAAATGCCTTGAGAAAAAAGCTGATTCATATAGTGCCATTGGTCCCTGTTGGCAGTATATGGTAGCAAATATCGTTTTCCAAATTTTTTGTTTCGGTTTATGCCATTGCCATAACCATTTCATCAAAAGGGCCGTGTTGAAAAAACTGAGATTAATGATTCCTAAACCACCCAATTTTCTGGGAATGCAAATCATCTCCCAATTTGCTAGATGAATCTTTCTTTGATCTTGCTTTGCCCCATGCCATAGAAAATTCCGTCTAATACGGTCAATTTCTTCTATAACCCATTGCGGCAACTGAAAAACTGACATGAAGTAGATTGGTATGGCTGTTAGAACCGCATTGATCAAAACGATCCTTCCTGCTAATGAGAGAAACTTTGCTTCCCAACCCAAAAGGCGTTGCTCTATTTTCAAAATTAATACTTTGTATGTTGCTCATGGCATTGCTGCCTCTGTTAGTGGCAAACCTAGATACTTGAGAGGCCAAGTTCCTTTTTTGCACCCTAGGCTTGTAATTAGGGTTTCTAGGTTTCTTTCTTGCACATTCATCCCCACCAATTCAGATTTATCCATATTTACCTTTAGGCCCGAAATTTCCTGGAAGGTTTTTAGGATCAAGTTGAGCACTTGAATCTGTTGCACTTCGGGTTTTATGAAAAATAGGGCATCATCGGCATATAACAAGCATGCTTCCATGGAGTTGAATGGCATTCTGAGAGCTCCTGTGCTGCTTAATTTTTGCATTCATCTCGGTAGGAAATCCATAGCTATGATGAATAATAGAGGAGAAAGTGGGTCCCCTTGCCGCACCCCTCTTTTTAGAATTATTTTCTTTCCAATTAGACCGTTGAGAATTATTTGTGAGCATCCCTGTAGTGCCAAATTTTTAATCCAGAGTAGCCATTGTGGGGAGAAACCCATAGCTTCCATTACCTTTAGCAAGAAGTTCCAATTGATTGTATCGAAAGCCTTATGGATGTCGGCTTTGAAAATTGCAAGTGGTAACTTGGCTTTTCTTGCAAATTGCAGTGTCTCTCTCGCATAAATGAATCCTTCTGAAATTTGTCTTCCCTTCACGAATCCTGTTTGTGATTGGTGTAGTAGTCTATCTATCTGTCCTTGAAGCCTATTCGCCAAGATTTTAGAAAAAATCTTTTGGCATCCGTGTAGTAGGCTTATAGGTCGAAAATCTGTTGGTTTCTTGGGGTTGTTTGTTTTCGGCAGAAGTACTATTAGTGAGGAGTTTAGGTGTTCTAATGGTTGATTCGTGGAGGAGACCAAGGTGAAAACAGCCAATAAATCTGGAATGATCATAGGTGCAAAGGTTTTATAGAATTCACCGGTCAGACCCTCGGGGCCCGGGGATTTGTTGTTAGGCTATTCTTGAATGACCTGTGCAATTTCTTCTTGTGTGATGGGAGTTGCTATGTTTGCTAAGTCATGTTGAATTGGGTATAGTTGCTGCCAATCTATGTTCTGGAATCCCTCTTCTTCCTTTCCCATCAAATTTATGTAGAATTCGCGAAAAATCTGAGCTTTGCTTTGTTGGTCCTTATGCATTCTTCCATTGTGTTCTATCTCTCCCACTATTTTTTGTCTCTGTGAGGAAGTCGCATATGCATGAAAATATGCAGTGTTGTTGTCTCCATCTAAATCCCACTTGGTTTTAGCTCTTTGTTTCCATAACTCCTCTTCATACACCGCCAAAGTGGTGTATCTCCGTTTCACTAAAGCCTTTGTCTTTCTTTCTAACTGTGTTGATATTCTTCTCTCCTCGACTTTATCTAGCCATCCTATGAAATCCCTGCATACCCCTATTTGCCTTTTGACATTTCCAATCCGTGCCCTTGTCCATTTTGTAATCTCGGATTTAACCTTTTCTAACTTATTATGCAATTGTGTTGGTGTCACTACTGGTGGTAGTGTGATCCATACCTGGTTCATGAAATTGATGAATTCTTCTGATTTCAGCCATAGGTTTTTGAATCTGAAAATCTTTGTTTTTTTGAAAGATGTAGTTGCTGTGTACATAACCGGGCTATGATCAAAATTTGTATTTGGCAACACCTCCTGTTTGGTCGGTTCAAACCGAGATATATTAATTTGTTTATTTCAAACAATTGATATATAATAAACCGAAGTATATTAATAAATAAACCGGAGTATTAAGAAATAAATTAAGATATTAAGAAATAAACCGTAGTATTTAAAGCAATTGATTAAGAAATAAACCGAGATGGTTCGTATCAAATTCATAATATATAAAAGTTTGGTCGGTTCGATTATTTTGGTTTTAAAAAATTTCAAACCGAATCAAACCGAAGTTCTAATTCGGTTTTAAAAAGAAAACCAAACCAAACCATTTGATCCGAACTAATTCGGTTCGGATCAAAACCGAATAAACCGGACCCAATGAACACCCCTAGGGATATGTAAAGGTGGAAAAGGAGACTGGGGAGTCCAAAGAGTTTATCTATATTCTCTCATTTCGATATGAGGGTTATAAAATTTAAATAATTGTATATAAAATTCACCTCTCCTGATTCATCTTTTCTCAAAATTTAGTCTTGTGATGTAAACATGAATCGATCGATCAAATCGGTTATCTCTCGTATCCTCTTCTATAGAACGCTCTTAACACAAAACTAGTATCATATCGGTGCGTTGCAACATCATATTATAAGAAACAAATATATTAATGAAAAAAATAATTATCTAAAAATTAAAACACATGTTAATAGAAAATTTATATGATTTTGTATTTTTAATTAACTTTAATCGTGATCTATGATAACAATTTGATGATGTGATGATTTTTTATTTTTAAGTACCAATGATATCAAATAATAGCTCGATTCGAATCTAATATTAAATATCATACAACAATTAAATATCAATATATAATATGATTACAAAAAACATAAATAAAAAGTGTTATCGTGAGTATGTACACACACATATTATAAGAGAAATATATATTCACACACACGTTTCAATTTATATTCTTCTTTGTTTCCAATTTATAGAATATATATATACACGCACACATTGATATATTCTATATTTGAAATATATTCTAAATTGCCCACACCAATATGTACAGAAACAAAGAAAGAGAAACAAAGAAATAAGAAAATGAAAGGTGAAGTCTTCTCAATTGAAGAGGAGAAATATGGAAACAAAGAAATAAGAAAACAGATAAATATATCGCTAAATTTCAGAATTTGTTCAATTTTAATTGTAACGTATCGTGTGACAGCACATGTGGTGGGTATGTTTTTAACTAAATTTAGACTTTTATACATAAAAAAGATGCATTTAATCAAAAGAAGACAAATTATGTAATTGAAGGGCTGAGATTAAATCCGAAGTTTTACCTTTCAATCGTAGCCGTTGACGGATCGGACACCCAACATGCTTAATAATAGAATGGAGATATGTTTTGACCCACTACAAAATATGTCTCATATTTTGCGTGACCGACGTGTCCAGTGCCTATTCGGTTATACCGTAGGGGCCAGTATTATTTGAGCTTTGAGATTCGTGTAGAACGTATTTGAAAGGCTGAGATTTTCTGAAAAGTCACGCAAAATATGAGATAGATGCGAATTCAAATCATATACCATTTTTTGCATGATGTTCTTCTTGTTATTCTGCGACAATTTTTGTTCAGACGTGTACTATTCTTATTTTCCTTTTGGTTCATCAACTTGGCCCACTACACGTATCGAAACAGAGTTATGTTCACCAAAAATCTTGCAATGAGCGGTTCATTCATCCACCGGCCACTGCGCATTACAAGGAAGTCGCACGTGCCTTAGAACGAGAATTCAGAAAGAAAGAAAAAAAAAACAAAATGCATTTGAAGTCAATCATTCTGTTTGTTGCATATGCATAAGAATGTTCGTTTCCAAAATAATTAAGTGCTTGCAGCGCATGTTCTAGATGACTTTACTCCCATTAATTATTGCAGGCTTAATAATTCATCAATTGTCATGAGCTAATGAAAGAATTTTAAGGATATTTGTTTGAATATTGTGCCACCAAAGTAGCTACCAACTTCGATAATTCTTTATTTGTAAACGAACATGTCATAACTCGGATACAACTGGGTGACTTTGTAACAATTAACAATTCCAACCTCCAAAAAAAAAAAATGTGCTGAATATTATTTAACAGTTTCATTATAAAACCAGAACCTGCAATGAACTCTTAGTTTTACATTCATAATAGTATGAATTTCTCTTAATGTACAAGAAAGCTGATTGTTGAGATTTTGTGGTTAACTAAGTTTAATTATTTTATTATTGAACACTGAAAAATTGGCATACACATTTGATTCTTTTAGGACATTGAATCGCTCTATGGTGCAGCTATTCATGACGATATTAAATAAGGAAAACATGATCAGCTTTGGCAAGATACATTTAAAAAGGCTAATTAGAAGAAAGAATATCATGCATAGTAATGATCGAATCCAATTAAATCTTGCTGTTGTTTTACCATATTTTGCAAACTTCTATATATAGAGAGAGTTTTTATTGATTAATTGATTGGCTCCAACAAAATATATATCTTGTATTGTTTACTAATTTATTAATAAATATTTCTTCTTAATTTTTTTTTACTATCTCGGTTGTATTTATAAATTTTCCGCTATCACTTTAACTGCTATGTGATGTTATGAAATAATATAAAATTTATATTAAAACTCATAAGCATGGCTCAAATCTAACTTGCACTTTAAGCAGTAAGGTGTTACGTACGTACATTAATTTACATTTAAGAGGTTTTAGATTCAAATCTAGTCGACATAATATGGTGAGAGATTTCTGAGCCTTGTTTATTAGTTATTACTTAGAAAAGAAATCATAAAAATGATTTGTGATAATGTCTTGTATCATTTGTAATTCATGTCCCCCTTAAATTATGAAATTTATAAGCACAACTTTAATTTATACAGTGTTTTTTTTTAAAGTTTGGTAGCAACCAACATTTTAATAAATAATACAAAAGTTGTTTACAATAAATTTTACATCACTCTATCTATATCATGTCATGGCCTCAGTCAGTCTCCATTTTCCTGGTAAGAAAAGCGGCATTCTGGCATGCTAATTTATACATTATTAATTGTAGGGAAAATTGGTTATTTTCCACTCCAAAATAGGGTTGTATAAAAAGCTCGCGACTCGAACTCAGCTCGGTAATGAACTCGTTAACAACTCGTTCATTTAAAATTCGAGTTAGTCTGACTCGAGTTGAGTAATTCGTGAATTAAATAAGTTGAGTTCGAGTTGGACTCAACTCACTCGTTACAACTTGTGACTCGTTTGATTAATTATTTCCTCCGTAACTTTCAGCCTATTTCATTTTTCCGACTAAATGTGACTGATCCAAGTTGACCCAACTAATTTCATTTGATCATTTCGTTGTGGATTGTTTGTTAATTCAATATTTACTTCTCATATTATTACATAACAATCATTATCAATTCAAATGTTCAACATTTCAACACCTTAAGCGAGTTGACTCACGAGTCACGAGCCAACTCGAGTTGCTCGCGAGTTGAATTCGAGTCTGTCGGCTAGTCAAATCCGATCAATCGGTCGATATTTTTTCAGACTCAGTATTGTTTGTTCGAGTCATATATATCTTAGAACTTGGAAGATGCTGATAATTGAATCATATTGTTTCGAAAGAACCTGGAAGTTAGACAAGTGGTTAGAACCTAAACTATTAAAGTAATATATATAATTATATATGCTCATATATACTCAAGTAGTTAGAACGTAGAACTATTAAAATCATGCATCTTTCCACAACACCTTGTCTATAAATACTCAACATATCTCCTCAATTCTTCCTCATCAGCTCTCCTTAACTCTCTTTCAACCATCCAGTCAATATATACTTTGTCATAAATTCTTTGATATATAGCTGAAACTAATTAAAATGGAAAGCAAGATTTCCATTTTGATCACATGCCTTATATTTGCTACAGCATTTCAGCTCCTGCTTCCAGCATCGGAAGCATCTCTTAAGGTCGGGTATTACAAGAGCAAATGTAAAAGGGCGGAGTCAATTGTGAAGAGCACTGTCGGAACTTATGTTAAAAAAAATCCCGGTTTAGGCGCTGGTCTCATCCGCATGTACTTTCATGACTGTTTTGTCAGGGTAATATTATTGCTTCTATATTTATTTCCAGTACTGTTTTGTCAGGGAAGATGCATCGATCATTGTTTTAACTTTTAAGAACATTATTTAATTGAAATTAAAGAATTACTGCATGAATTAATGTATTAATTACGCGAATGACGACATAAGTCACATAACAACATATTCTTCTTCACTCACTAGGGTTGTGATGCTTCAGTCCTCCTGGACCCAACTCAAGCAAACCCCCAACCAGAAAAGCTTGCCATTCCAAACAACCCGAGCCTCCGAGGCTTTGAAGTGATCGACGCAGCCAAGGCTGAGGTAGAAAAGGAGTGTAAAGGAGTCGTTTCATGTGCTGATATCATAGCATTGGCTGCCCGTGATGCCTCTTACATCCTAGGTAATATCTCCTACAAAATCCCGACAGGTAGGCTCGACGGTAGGGTTTCCAACAGTGCCGAGGCATTGCAAAATCTTCCCCCATCCTTTTTCAATCTCACACAACTTGAGGCCAGCTTTGCAACGAAGGGGCTCAGCACTTCCGACATGGTCGCTCTTTCTGGGGCCCACTCAATCGGAAGATCGCATTGCTCCTCCTTTAGCAGCCGCCTCTACCCCACCATTGACAGCACCATGAACCAAACCTTTGGCGCCTCTTTGATAAAACTTTGTCCCGATCCCAACAATGCAATCAATGATGGTGACGTTCCACAGGACTTTGTGACGCAGGATAAACTAGATGTACAGTACTACAAAAATGTTGAATCGCTAACTGCGCTTTTCTTCTCCGACTGGAGCTTGCTTACCAGCACTGAAACCAGAAAACAGGTAGATACCTACACTAAGGAGCCTGAGACGTTCAAGCAAGATTTCATAAACGCGATGGTGAAAATGGGAAACATTGAGGTGCTCACGGGGCCACCGGGCGAAGTCAGGGGGCCCACATGTCGTTTCGTCAACTGAGAATGTTATGTAGTTATCTGGTTTAAAATGTCAATGCTTTTATTTCTTTCTATTTTTGCTTTTATTATGTACCGGTTATTCCATTCATTTCTATTGTATTGTTACAGTGTGACATTACCAACAAACACTTAAAATTTAGTTACCCTGAAGCCTTAATGAAGTTGTGCCCCTTAATGAGACACCCATTATTTTAGGTTTAATTGTACTCTCAGCCATTCCAAATTATTTATCTAATTATAAACATAATAATTACTTGACAGGTCAGAACAATATCTAAATCTCAATCATGTGTTTTCCGCCGAAACTTTTATTAATTTCACATTCTACACCAAATCCAAATTCGGAAAAATACGAAATCCGCCCAATTTGAAGAATTATTCTCTGGATCCAGGTCTTCTTTCCGGAAAATTATTCTACGAATTTGTTTTTTTATTAAATAGAAAATATTATGATTTATTTATTTTTTGTATTGATATATTATAATTTTTTCATATATTCTTTGAAAATGGATGGAATAATATATAATTTGATTTATTAGAAAGACTACGACAAATCATTTGGATCAGCATTTTCTTTTCGGCTGTAAGAAAAATTAAAATATTTCTTTGTGTGTTATTGAATAAAATAAAAATATTATGAAGCTTAATTAGTTATTGATACCAGTTCAGAAATCACTTCTAGGTAAATACAAAAAATATTGTGATCCTTATATTTTTCGAAAAAGTAATAATTTTCTCTGAATTTTGTCAGATGAAAAGATTTCTCATCAATTTTGTTTTTCAAAATGAACACAATATATTAGAATTTAAATGTACTAGAATGACCACAATATTTTCTTTATTTACTAAGAAGTGACTTTTGAACCGGGAACAATAACTCAGATCCAAAATATTTTTATTTTTTTTCCAATGACACACAAAGAAATATTTTTATTTTTCTTACAGCTATAAAAATTATGTCTTAAAAAATGTTGATCCGAGTTATTTGTCGCAATTTTTCTACTAAATCAAATTATATAGTATTTCATCTATTTTCAAAGAAATATATAAAATATTTCTAATATTTCAATAAAAAATCATAACATTTCTATTTAATTAAAAAAAACTCGAATCCGGAGAATAATTCTCTAGAAAGTGAACTTCTGGATGTGGAGAATTATTTTTCAGAAAGTAAGTCTGGATCCGAAGAATTATTTTTCGGATTTGACAAAATCGAAAATAATCCGAAAACATATGGAAATTGTTAAATTTTGAAACTTTTTTTAATATTAATAAAACTTTCGGTGTTTTCCAGATAGTTTATTTGGTTTGGACACCAAAACACATGGTAATAAAAGGATTTTTTAAAAATATACTCATATAAATTATTTTCAAATTGTCGAACTGGATACACATTACATTATTAAGCAAGCTAGACTTCACATCTGAACTCTGATTTTGAGAATATCAGGCTGGCTCTATAGTAAACTAGACTTGACAACCTTTAATTTGATACTCAATTGGACATTCGTAAAAAAATTTAATGACTATTTTAATTTCACTGGATTTCTGTATGGGTTAATTTCTTATATACCCTTAATTGCTTACAACATTAATTATCTATAATTAATGAGTCATTTTAATCTATTGTTTTCAATAATAATACTCTCACATTTAGTTTTAATATACGAAATTAAGATGGAGGCACACCTCGCGGAATTCCTCCGGGGCCTGTGGAACCCAGCCAACGTCCGCCTGATGAGTGTGATGGCCCGGCAGTTGCATCTATTCGACGAGCTCCACCAAAAGAACACTACGGGCCCAGGACAGTCTTTCATCCAGGTAGGCGCCTCTGCACGAGGATATTGCGGGCAAGTTCCTCTTTCCGATCGTCTAGGAGAGGCAACAAGTGACAAGAATGGCAAATATCTCCATCTATCTTGTTTTCATATTAAAACTAAATAGTTAGATACACTAGGTGCCACAGATGAAGTGGAAAAAAATTGAAGGAGACAAGAAAATGAAATCTGAACCATTTTTTTAGTCTAACACGAATCTATATGGGCTTTGAATTTTCAATTGCGGGCAATATATGGGCTTTGTATATGGAAAGGAGGCCTTTTAGTTTTTGGTTAATTATGGAAGCTGGCTCTAGCAATTGTTAGATTGACAAATCTTTTGGACTTGCAACATAAATCAATGCTTTTGGAGCACACTGGGATCCCTTTGAGGCGAAATCTATGTTTTTAAAGAATATAACAATTACAATTTTACAACCCTCACAAGGGTCCATTTTGAAGTGTACTAAAACTTATTATTAAGGAATCTTTTGGCAAAAAGGTTTTAGACAAGGCTATTTTTGGTGAGGAATTTGCAAGATGAAGACTATACAAGTTGGATTATGATTTAAAATGTGGGTTCTAGGAAAAATGGGAGATGATTATATAGCTCAATAAATTAAAAATTTAGACATATACAATGAAATTACTTAAAAAAATAACCTTAATTAGTATCGTATTTGCAACAGAACAATTTGTTCTTAAGCCATTCTGTCAAACACTCACCCCAATCACAATGTCACTTTAATAACAAATCTACTGCAGAGCATAATTGTTGAAATTTCAATAAATTAAAACACCATTAAAATCAGATGCAAACATAGATGCAAACAAGATTAACTGAGTTGTTCCACGCACAATCCAATTTAACTAACAACTCTAAGTCATTCAAAAGAGGAGAAGAGAGTATGGGATACGGCCTGGGCACATAGATGCTGGGCAATTTCGAAGGAAAAAAATAGAAGGCGCTTCTCGGGTGAGGAGAAATGTGATTCCACTAATATATGATACGCTCTATCAAATTCAACAATGTTTGCAATTATAAGATTGTAACAGGTACTGGCCATATATAGGAGAGATTATGCGGCCTGGTACTGTGTAATGTTGGCAATTTTATTTACCATATAATTTAGTTCATGTATAGGTGCTGGTGTGTGTGGTGTTGTACAGATACTTTTTCTTATTAATGAAATCGTTAGCTCAGGCTAACCTTATAAAAAAATAACTCTAAAACATTCCATACACACATCCCAAAAGAATAAAAACCAACATTCAAAAGTAATATAATTTTTTTTTAACTCGTACTAATATCTATGTATTACATATCTTTAAAAGCATAAATAAAATACAAAGACTATATTTTTCAACTGGTGGCTAAACAAGAGTTGGCTGAAATCACATATCCGGGGGCAATCGAACCAGGTGCATCTGGTAATAATCAAGCATAACCGGCTCAATATTTTTAGCTTCTAATTTGCCAAAAAAAATGTTATAACAAATGTGACCCTCATCATTACTCACAGATGACATTTTTCTCGTGTACGCCATGTAGACACTACCCAATCAATTGAATCTCAGTTATCAGTATGTACAGACAGCCAGGTAATGTTTGTTATTCCCATAAAAAATAGCAATGTCGCTTGATGGTGACTAAGATATAATTTTGATGAGTGACTAAGATTTACTGAATGAACGACTGAAATTTTGTTTGAATGAACATGTGTTAACTTAAATGGTACTTTAGGTCCTTATTTTTCTTGTAAACGGGGGGTTAGACAGAGTGACCCACTATCCACTTTCCTCTTTATTCTAGTTACGGATGTTTTGAATAAAATTTTACATAGGGCAAAAGTAGGGGGATATATTGAGGGCTTAGAAAACTTTCCGAATTTTGGTAATATTTTGAATTTACACTTTGCAGATGACACTTTGTTGTTCCTTAAAGCTGATAAGGACATCTTGAATTATGTTAAATGGCTTTTTTTAGCTTTTGAGAATGTTTCAGGTCTTAAGATTAATTTTGAGAAAAGTGAAATGTTTCCTCTCAATTTATCTTTATCAGAATGTGATGAGTTATCTTCTGTGTTAGGATGTAAAGTAGTTAATCTTCCACTTACTTATTTAGGTGTTCCAATAAACAACAAGTCTCTTACGGATATAGATTGGCAAATTTTAATTGATAAAATTGAAAAGAGACTTTAAAGTTGGAAAGGGTCTTTATTATCTTTAGGGGGGCGAGTTACTCTTTTAAATTCAGTTTTGTCAGTTGTTCCTCTATATTGGATGTCTATTTATAGATTACCAACAAAAATTAGGCATAAAGTAGATAAGATTAGAAGGAAATTTTTATGGCATGGGGGTAATTCTACTAGGAAAAAATATTTTTTGGTAGCATGAAATATAGTATGTAACGGTAAGGATCAAGGTGGTCTCGGTATCTTAGACTTGAAAAATATGAATAAGGCTCTTCTAGCCAAATGGCTGATAAGATTCCATGACAATTCTGTTACTGGTATATGGAAAGATATTCTTCAATGTAAATACGGTTTCAGAACTGCCCCTTCTGTATGTTCTCATTTTTGGAAATCTATTCTAAAAGATCATATTGTAATTAATTTAGGTCTTAATAAAGAAATAGGTAATGGTAGAACAACTGCTTTTTGGCTCGATCGTTGGTTTACTGAACATGCCTTGCAACATCTATATCCAAATTTGTTTTCGATTGTTTATAATAGATTTATTTCTGTGGCAGATGTTTTTGATAACTCCTTCTTACAATTGTCTTTCAAGAGACAACTTACGGGTATTTACTTAGTATAATGGAATGCTTTGCAAGTTAGATTTCAACATTTTACTTTGTCTCCTAATTTAGATGATAGATTGATACAGAGATGGTGATCACAAAATGATCACTTCACTGTTCATTCTTTTTATAAATGGTTAGAGTATGGAGGTATAACAAATTCTGAATATGATACCATTTGGAAATCTCACATCCCTTTAAAAATCAAAATCTTTATTTGGCTGGTCCGACGAGATAAAATTCTAACTAAGGTTAACTTAACAACTAAAGGTTGGCCAGGGGATCTTACTTGTGCATTTTGTGACCAACATGAGAGTACTGAACATTTATTTATACATTGTTCATATGTACGATTGATCTGGAATTGGATTGCATCCCACAATTCTTTTACCTTTAATTGTAATTCTTTAGATGATCTATGGTTACTTGATGTTTCTATTCCCTTGAAGGATAGATTACTTGTAGAATTGCTAAGGGGAGCTATCTTATGGACTGTATGGTTAGAAAGAAATAGAGTTATTTTCAATGATGATACTAATCCCATTTCCGCTAAATCATTAGGTTTTAAGATAATTTCGTTAGCTACTTTTTAGTGTAAATCTAGATCTGAAAACTCGTTTTTGAAATTAAATCTAATGCTTCCATATGATGTTAAGGACCTCCCAGATCAGATACTGGAGGAGGAGGAGGAGTCAACCCAGGTTTCTGGAACTGGCAGCCCTCCAGGTCAAATGTCTGGAGAAGAATTGACGGATGAAGACTTACTGGATTATGATTAGTAGTCTTTTCTTATACTAACTGTTTAGCTTTTGTTTTGGTGATCTATTATTGTTTGGTGTATTTTCTATTACTGTGTTGGTTGTTTCTTGTATGTTTTATATCTTTTGCTATTAACACTTTATTGTTGTAGACCTTTTCATATTTGATTATGGTACCTAATTTGGGTACCATATCAAAATATGTTTGATTTCAATAAAATCGGTGGTATTACCACTACTTTTCAAAAAATACAGTAGCAGAGATTAATATTAAATCAATTTCCTCCATTATCTTATCACTTTTTTTTTAATAATTTTAGCATAACAAAATAAAAATTTTCCCATTAATACAAACAATATATGTTGAAGGATAAATCTCGGTTGCCATTTTATAAATATTGTTAGTTGAATTACTAGTAACACTAACAAATTGAAAATATTCTGAAATTTATGGAAAAAAGAGCTTGTGATTCTTTTCAACTACGGATAAGACAAGAAATTAATGTAGATTAGATGACTATAAACAATTTTGGTTCATCTCTTAATATGAGTCTCCAAGATAGGTCTTCATACTTCGACACTCCGTAGATGTGCATCATATCATAAGATTGCACTTTGTTTGTTGTTTAGGGCAGTACTTAATTTCCTAAAAAAATGAAAGAGAAGGATTTCTACGGCCACAAATTTTCATGAACTTTTTTAAATATTAGAAATCAAAAAGTTCAAACAATAAATCTGAATCATGAATATCTTGTCTCAATTGGCAGTCTAAAGAGAAGTTGAATAGACGTTTAACTCAATTTTTCCATTTTTGTATGTGTGTGTGTGTGTGTGTTTTTTTTTTTTTTTTGTAAATTCAACAGTATAATTTAAATAAGAAAATTATATAAACAGTGCCATACTGTTTTAATAAATGAAAACAAAAAATAAAGCAAGAGAGAACTCTTTAACTGGGATAAGGATAACACAATTCCTTGAAACTATTTTGGATTGTTGAACTAACTTAAGTGTGCGACATTCTTGATTCATAGAAGCAGCTGTTAAGCTTGTTTAATAGGCAGATATTCTTGATTTCTTTGTAATCCAATTAAATGTACCAAGTATAAAGACCTTTTGTGTTTGTAGCATTAATATTATTTCTCCTTAGACAATGGGTCAAATTTCCATTCTTTTTGTATATTGAGTACGAGTTTTAAAACTTTGAAAACACATTACAATTTAGGGATCAATAATAGTCATGAAGTATCATACAAATAAAATAAAACCAAAATAAAGGTGAAATATTTTCCAAACTGCTCAATACCTAACAAAAGTATCCTTCCATCACAACACTTCCATTAATGACTCTAGACTCCAAATCTTTCAATCTCAGATTTTTTGACTCAACTTCTAAACCTAAATGTGCTTCACCCGAGCTCCGAATCGGTAACACCTCCATAATTACCTTATTTAACAAATTGCTCTCATAAAAGTTCCTCAAAAGGCTCCTAATACCACCATCATCCTCTCTAAAATCCACAAGAACCCCAGATAAACCCCAGATTTTGCAGATGCAATATTAAGGATCCATGGACTTTAATACTTAACACTAATTATGTATGTTACTATTTATGAAATGGGCAAAAAATATCCTATAGAAGCCAACTCTTTCAATTGATTTTTTTTTTACGTAAAATATTCTTTGTTCAATGCATTCGGTTCATACACTAACGACAAAATATTGAAAAAAAGCAATAATTCATGGCCCGCGAATCATTATATCCGTTCGGAACTCTTAAATGAGAGTCAAGTTTATTTAGACACTAGGATGAATTGCCAAAATTTTTATTAATAGTAAATTAATTAATTAAATATTGATAATCGAAGACGAATCTAAGTTTTTTTGAAATATAGAGAAAACATGATAGTTATCCTCTGATCGTTATAGATTATCACGTCTTAAAATCGTGCCAGGTCATACTAAAATAATGTCAGTTCCTGGTCAAAAGAGTGTTATTTCATGTCAAAATAAGGTTTGTTCGAAATAGACTGTTTCTGACCGTAATAGCCTATAACGTCCAGAGAACGTTATAAACTATCACGTTTTTTCTATATTTCGAAAAATTAAACTCAAATCCGTTCTCTATTATCTATTATCGATATTTATTTAAATAATTTATTATTAATAAAAATTTCGGGGATGAATTGTCCCAATTCCCAAAGGGGCAATCTGTCCTTATTTTCTCGTGATGATTGTGTAGCAGCTCATAGGAGTGTTAATCAATTCGGTTCAGTTTTCGGCAAACTAATTAAAGTTATAATTCGGTTTTAAAAATATAACCGAATTGAACTGAATTGCAACTGAACCGAACCAAAGTTTTATTTCAGTTTGTTCGGTTCAAACCGAGATATATTAATTTGTTTATTTCAAACAATTGATATATAATAAACCGAAGTATATTAATAAATAAACCGGAGTATTAAGAAATAAATTAAGATATTAAGAAATAAACCGAAGTATTTAAAGCAATTGATTAAGAAATAAACCGAGATGGTTCGGATCAAATTCATAATATATAAAAGTTCGGTCGGTTCGGTTATTTTGGTTTTAAAAAATTTCAAACCGAACCAAACCGAAGTTCTAATTCGGTTTTAAAAAGAAAACCGAACCAAATAATTAAACCAAAAAACCAAACCGTTTGATCCGAACTAATTCGGTTCAGATCAAAACCGAATAAACCGGACCCAATGAACACCCCTAGGGGTATGTAAAGGTGGAAAAGGAGACTGGGGAGTCCAAAGAGTTTATCTATATTCTCTCATTTCGATATGAGGGTTATAAAATTTAAATAATTGTATATAAAATTCACCTCTCCTGATTCATCTTTTCTCAAAATTTAGTCTTGTGATGTAAACATGAATCGATCGATCAAATCGGTTATCTCTCGTATCCTCTTCTATAGAACGCTCTTAACACAAAACTAGTATCATACCGGTGCGTTGCAACAGGACATATTATAAAAAACAAATATATTAATAAAACTAATAACTATTTAAAAATTAAAACACATGTTAATAGAAAATTTATATGATTATGTATTTTTAATTAACTTTAATCGTGACCTCTGATAACAATTTGATGATGTGATGATTCTTTATTTTTAAGTACCAATAGTATCAAATAATAGCTCGATTCGAATCTAATATTAAATATCATACAACAATTCAATATCAATATATAATATGATATCAAAAAACATAAATAAAAAGTGTTATCGTGAGTATGTATAGGATATATATATACACACACATATTATAAGAGAAATATATATTTACACACACGTTCCAATTTATATTTTTCTTTGTTTCAAATTTATAGAATATATATATACACACGCACACATTGATATATTATATATTGGAAATATATTCTAAATTGCCCACACCAATATATATAGAAACAAAGAAAGAGAAACGAAGAAGAAGGAAACAAAGAAATAAGAAAATGAAAGGTGGAGTCTTCTCAATTGAAGAGGAGAAATATGGAAACAAAGAAATAAGGAAACAGATAAATATATCGCTAAATTTCAGAATTTGTTCAATTTTAATTGTAACGTATCGTGTGACAGCACATGTGGTGGATATGTTTTTAACTAAATTTAGACTTTTATACATAAAACATATGCATTTAATCAAAAGAAGACAAATTATGTAATTGAATGGCTGAGATTAAATCCGAAGTTTCACCTTTTAATCGTGGCCGTTGGCGGATCGGACACCCAACGTGCTTAATAATAGAATGGAGATATGTTTTGACCCACTACAAAATATGTCTCATATTTTGCGTGACCGACGTGTCCAGTGCCTATTCGGGGATACCGTAGGGGCCAATATTATTTGAGCTTTGAGATTCGTGTAGAACGTATTTGAAAGGCTGAGATTTTCTGAAAAGTCACGCAAAATATGAGATAGATGCGAATTCAAATCATATACCATTTTTTGCATGATGTTCTTCTTGTTATTCTGCGACAATTTTTGTTCAGACGTGTACTATTCTTATTTTCCTTTTGGTTCATCAACTTGACCCACTACACGTATCGAAACAGAGTTATGTTCACCAAAAATCTTGCAATGAGCGGTTCATTCATCCACTGGCCACTGCGCATTACAAGGAAGTCGAACGTGCCTTAGAACGAGAATTCAGAAAGAAAAAAAAAAAAAAAACCAAAATGCATTTGAAGTCAATCATTCTGTTTGTTGCATATGCATAAGAATGTTCGTTTCCAAAATAATTAAGTGCTTGCAGCGCATGTTCTAGATGACTTTACTCTCATCATTGCAGGTTTAATAATTCATCAATTGTCATGAGCTAATGAAAGAATTTTAAGGATATTTATTTGAATATTGTGCCACCAAAGTAGCTACCAACTTCAATAATTCTTTATTTGTAAACGAACATGTCATAACTGGGATACAACTGGGCGACTTTGTAACAATTAACAATTCCAACCTCAAAAAAAAAAAAAAAAAAAAATGTGCTGAATATTATTTAACAGTTTCATTATAAAACCAGAACCTGCAATGAACTCTTAGTTTTACATTCATAATAGTATGAATTTCTCTTAATGTACAAGAAAGCTGATTGTTGAGATTTTGTGGTTAACTTAAAGTTTAATTATTTTATTATTGAACACTGAAAAATTGGCATACACATTTGATTCTTTTAGGACATTGAATCGCTCTATGGTGCAGCTATTCATGACGATATTAAATAAGGAAAACATGATCAGCTTTGGCAAGATACATTTAAAAAGGCTAATTAGAAGAAAGAATATCATGCATAGTAATGATCGAATCCAATTAAATCTTGCTGTTGTTTTACCATATTTTGCAAACTTCTATATATAGAGAGAGAGTTTTTATTGATTGATTGACTCCAACAAAATATATATCTTGTATTGTTTACTAATTTATTAATAAATATTTCTTCTTAATTTTTTTTTACTATCTCGGTTGTATTTATAAATTTTCCGCTATCACTTTAACTGCTATGTGATGTTATGAAATAATATAAAATTTATATTAAAACTCATAAACATGGCTCAAATCTAATAACTTGCACTTTAAGCAGTAAGGTGTTACGTACGTACATTTACATTTAAGAGGTTTTAGATTCAAATCTAGTCGACATCATATGGTGAGAGATTTCTGAGCCTTGTTTATTACTTAGAAAAGAAATCATAAAAATGATTTGTGATAATGTCTTGTATCATGGGTAATTCATGTCCTCCTTAAATTATGAAATTTATAAACATAACTTTAATTTATACAGTGTTTTTTTTTAAAGTTTGGTAGCAACCAACATTTTAATAAATAATAGAAAAAATATTTACAATAAATTTTACATCACTCTATCTATGTCATGTCATGGCCTCAGTCAATTACTCGCAGGTCTCCATTTTCCTGGTAAGAAAAGCGGCATTCTGGCATGCTAATTTATACATTATTAATTGTAGGGAAAATTGGTTATTTTCCACTTCAAAATAGGGTTGTATAAAAAGCTTGCGACTTGAACTCATCTCGGTAATGAACTCGTTAACAACTCGTTTATTTAAAATTCGAGTTAGTCTGACTCGAGTTGAGTAATTCGTGAATTAAATGAGTTGAGTTCGAGTTGGACTCAACTCACTCGTTACAACTTGTGACTCGTTTGATTAATTATTTCCTCCGTAACTTTCAACCTATTTCATTTTTCCGACTAAATGTGACTGATCCAAGTTGACCCAACTCATTTCATTTGAACATTTCGTTGTGGATTGTTTGTTAATTCAATATTTACTTCTCATATTATTACATAACAACCATTATCAATTCAAATGTTCAACATTTCAACACCTTAAACGAGTTGACTCACGAGTCACGAGCCAACTAGAGTTACTCGCGAGTTGAATTCGAGTCAACGAGCCAGCTCGGCTCAGTATTCTCAACTTGACTCACTATCTTGCGAGTTGAATTCGAGTTATCCATAACTCGAGCTAACTCGGCTCATTAGCAGCCCTACTCCAAAACTTTAAAATTTGAAAAATGCCACCCCAAAATTAGAAATCATCCTAATGCCACTCTAAACTTAATTAATTTTTAATTTTGCCACTCAAAATAATTAATGACTAAAATACCCTCGCAAGGGAGGAGCTGGGGCTGCTCTGTTCTCTGTTGGGGTTGTTTCGATCGGCATCTCCAGAATCAGTACGCAAAGAGCCGTCTTCCAAGGTAACACTTGGTACAAAGTCGGTGGCCTTCATGTGCTGCAAAGTGAAGAGCTGTCATTCCACTCAATTTGTGCTAAAATTTCAAATGAAGGATCAATCTTTACCGGTTGATAAGTTGAGAGAAATAAAGGATCAGTTAACTGAGATCAATTTTGAACTGCAATTTGTGCTAAAATTTCAAATGAAGAAGTATCAAAATTAGCAAAATCATAGAGGATTCAAGGTTAGGCAAAACACACCTGACCACAGTAATTCCTTGAGTTCACCTCGGCTCCCTTATCCAGCAAAAGAGACACAATCTGACATCGAAGGCAACAAATTTTATCAACAATCAAACAAAATTCAAAGAAAGATAGAGGGAAAAGAGATGGGGAAGGTATTTTGGTCATTAATTATTTGGAGTGGCAAAATTAAAAATTAACTAAGTTTAGAGTAACATTAGAATAATTTCTAATTTTGGGTGGTATTTTTCAAATTTTAAAATTTTAAAGTGGCAAATAACCAATTTTTCCTTAATTGCAATTAAGGTCGATTTTAGTCTGTCGGCTAGTCAGAGTCGGTGAGCAATTTTACTTATCAGCTGTCAAATCCGATCAATCGGTCGATAATTTTTCAGACTCAGTATTGTTTGTTCGAGTCATATATATCTTAGAACTTGGAAGATGCTGATAATTGAATCATATTGTTTCGAAAGAACCTGGAAGTAAGACAAGTGGTTAGAACCTAGAACTATTAAAGTAATATATATAATTATATATGCTCATATATACTCAAGTAGTTAGAACGTAGAACTATTAAAATCATGCATCTTTCCACAACACCTTGTCTATAAATACTCAACATATCTCCTCAATTCTTCCTCATCAGCTCTCCTTAACTCTCTTTCAACCATCCAGTCAATATATACTTTGTCATAAATTCTTTGATATATAGCTGAAACTAATTAAAATGGAAAGCAAGATTTCCATTTTGATCACATGCCTTATATTTGCTACAGCATTTCACCTCCTGCTTCCAGCATCGGAAGCATCTCTTAAGGTCGGGTATTACAAGAGCAAATGTAAAAGGGCGGAGTCAATTGTGAAGAGCACTGTCGGAACTTATGTTAAAAAAAATCCCGGTTTAGGCGCTGGTCTCATCCGCATGTACTTTCATGACTGTTTTGTCAGGGTAATATTATTGCTTCTATATTTATTTCCAGTACTGTTTTGTCAGGGAAGATGCATCATTGTTTTAACTTTTAAGAACATTATTTAATTGAAATTAAAGAATTACTGCATGAATGTATTAATTACGCGAATGACGACATAAGTCACATAACAACATATATATTCTTCTTCACTCGCTAGGGTTGTGATGCTTCAGTCCTCCTGGACCCAACTCAAGCAAACCCTCAACCAGAAAAGCTTGCCATTCCAAACAACCCGAGCCTCCGAGGCTTTGAAGTGATCGACGCAGCCAAGGCTGAGGTAGAAAAGGAGTGTAAAGGAGTCGTTTCATGTGCTGATATCATAGCATTGGCTGCCCGTGATGCCTCTTACATCCTAGGTAATATCTCCTACAAAATCCCGACAGGTAGGCTCGACGGTAGGGTTTCCAACAGTGCCGAGGCATTGCAAAATCTTCCCCCATCCTTTTTCAATCTCACACAACTTGAGGCCGGCTTTGCAACGAAGGGGCTCAGCACTTCCGACATGGTCGCTCTTTCTGGGGCCCACTCAATCGGAAGATCGCATTGCTCCTCCTTTACCAGCCGCCTCTACCCCACCATTGACAGCACCATGAACCAAACCTTTGGCGCCTCTTTGAGAAAACTTTGTCCCGATCCCAACAATGCAATCAATGATGGTGACGTTCCACAGGACTTTGTGACGCAGGATAAACTAGATGTACAGTACTACAAAAATGTTGAATCGCTAACTGCGCTTTTCTTCTCCGACTGGAGCTTGCTTACCAGCACTGAAACCAGAAAACAGGTAGATACCTACACTAAGGATCCTGAGACGTTTAAGCAAGATTTCATAAACGCGATGGTGAAAATGGGAAACATTGAGGTGCTCACGGGGCCACCGGGCGAAGTCAGGGGGCCCACATGTCGTTTCGTCAACTGAGAATGTTATGTAGTTATCTGGTTTAAAATGCATTGCTTTTATTTCCTTCTATTTTTGCTTTTATTATGTACCGGTTATTCCATTCATTTCTATTAATTGTATTGTTACAGTGTGACATTAGCAACAAACACTTAAAATTTAGTTACCCTGAAGCCTTAATGAAGTTGTGCCCCTTAATGAGACACCCATTATTTTAGGTTTAATTGTACTCTCAGCCATTCCAAATTATTTATCTAATTATAAACATAATAATTACTTGACAGGTCAGAACAATATCTAAATCTCAATCATGTGTTTTCCGCCGAAACTTTTATTAATATTAAAAAATATATATATAATTTCACATTCTACACCAAACCCAAATTCGGAAAAATACGAAATCCGCCCAATTTGAAGAATTAATTATTCTCTGGATCCAGGTCTTCTTAATTTCCGGAAAATTATTCTATGAATTTGTTTTTTTATTAAATAGAAAATGTTATGATTTATTTATTTTTTTGTATTGATATATTAGAATTTTTTCATATATTTCTTTGAAAATTGATGGAATAATATATAATTTGATTTATTAGAAAGACTACGACAAATCATTTGGATCAGCATTTTCTTTTCGGCTGTAAGAAAAATTAAAATATTTCTTTTTGTGTTATTGAAAAAAATAAAAATATTATGAAGCTTAATTAGTTATTGATACCGGTTCAGAAGTCACTTCTAGGTAAATACAAAAAATATTGTGATCCTTATATTTTTCGAAAAAGTAATAATTTTCTCTGAATTTTGTCAGATGAAAAGATTTCTCATCAATTTTGTTTTTCAAAATGAACACAATATATTAGAATTTAAATGTACTAGAATGACCACAATATTTTCTTTATTTACTAAGAATTGACGTTTGAACCGGGAACAATAACTCAGATCCAAAATATTTTTATTTTTTTTCCAGTGACACACAAAGAAATATTTTTATTTTTCTTACAGCTGTAAAAATTATGTCTTGAAAAATGTTGATCCGAGTTATTTGTCGCAATTTTTTTACTAAATCAAATTATATAGTATTTCATCTATTTTCAAAGAAATATATAAAATATTTCTAATATTTCAATAAAAAAATCATAACATTTCTGTTTAATTAAAAAAAACTCGAATCCGGAGAATAATTCTCTAGAAAGTGAACTTCGGAATGTGGAGAATTATTCTTCAGATAGTAAGTCTGGATCCGAAGAATTATTTTTCGGATTTGACAAAATCGAAAATAATCCGAAAACATATGCAAATTGTTAAATTTTGAAACTTTTTTTAATATTAATAAAACTTTCGGTGTTTTCCAGATAGTTTATTTGGTTTGGACACCAAAACACATGGTAATAAAAGGTTTTTTTAAAAATATACTCATATAAATTATTTTCAAATTGTCGAACTGGATACACATTACATTATTAAGCAAGCTAGATTTCACATCTGAACTCTGATTTTGAGAATATCAGGCTAGCTCTATAGAAAACTAGACTTGACAACCTTTAATTTGATACTCAATTGGACATTCAAAAAAAAATTTAATGACTATTTTAATTTCACTGGATTTCTGTATGGGTTAATTTCTTATATACCCTTAATTGCTTACAACATTAATTATCTATAATTAATGAGT
The DNA here is from genome assembly GCF_964058835.1 of Carex rostrata. Taxonomy (NCBI): domain Eukaryota; kingdom Viridiplantae; phylum Streptophyta; class Magnoliopsida; order Poales; family Cyperaceae; genus Carex; species Carex rostrata. The sequence continues at coordinate 12,171,680 of NC_135918.1, read as the reverse complement.
CATTTTAATCTATTGTTTTCAACAATAATAATTACAAGTTTACAACCCTCATACGGGTCCATTTTGAAGTGTACTTAAACTTATTATTAAGGAATCTTTTGGCAAAAAGGTTTTAGACAAGGCTATTTTTAGTGAGGAATTTGCAAGATGAAGACTATATAAGTTGGATTATGATTTAAAATGTGGGTTCTAGAAAAAATTGGAGATGATTATATAGCTCAATATATTAAAAATTTAGACATATACAATGAAATTACTTAAAAAAAGAACCTTAATTAGTATCGTATTTGCAACAGAACAATTTGTTCTTAAGCCATTCTGTCAAACACTCACCCCAATCACAATGTCACTTTAATAACAAATCTACTGCAGAGCATAATTGTTGAAATTTCAATAAAAACACCATTAAAATCAGATGCAAACATATTAACAAGATTAACTGAGTTGTTCCACGCACAATCCAATTTAACTAACAACTCTAAATCATTCAAAAGAGGAGAAGAGAATATGGGATACGGCCTGGGCACATAGATGCTGGGCAATTTGGAAGGAAAGAAATAGAAGGCGCTTCTCGGGTGAGAAGAGAAATGTGATTCCACTAATATATGATACGCTCTATCAAATTCAACAATGTTTGCAATTATAAGATTGTAACAGGTGGGCATAGGAGAGATTATGCGGGCTGGTACTGTGTAATGTTGGCAATTTTATTTACTATATAATTTAGTTCATGTATAGGTGCTGGTGTGTGTGGTGTTGTACAGATACTTTTTCTTATTAATGAAATCGTTAGCTCAGGCTAACCTTAAAAAAAAACTACTCTAAAACATTCCATACACACATCCCAAAAGAATAAAAACCAACATTCAAAAGTAATATAATTTTTTTTTAAACTCGTACTAATATCTATATATTACATATCTTTAAATGCATAAATAAAATACAAAGACTATATTTTTCAACTGGTGGCTAAACAAGAGTTGGCTGAAATCACATATCCGGGGGCAACCGAACCAGGTGCATCTTGTAAATTAACGGATAGAACTTACAAAATACTCCGTTAATCTTCGTGCGGAAGCGGATCTTGCGAGTGAAGCAGTATCACTGGTTCTGCAAGGAATCACAAGCCGAAGCCGGAAGCCCTGCATTTTCCACGACCTAAAACCTTCAATCCTTAACAGAGTGCTTCTTGGTGCTCTCTATCTTTTCTCTCTAATTTTGGCTGTTACTATTCATACGTTTTTCTGATTATTAGAGTGAGAGAGAGACAGGTATGGATGGTTTATATAAAACCAATGCACATTTTCATAATGGGTTCGCATCTATTCATAACGGGTCGGGTTTTTAGTTTCCCATAATGGGCGTACCCTTTATTAAATCCAACATCTCCCACTCGCACAAAATGGGATACCCGTTATAAACTAAGAGAACGTAATCTCTAATCTCTGTTAAAATTCATACAAGGAAATAGGCCGTGACCAGCATATCTTAATTTGAGAGTCTATGTTGTTATCCAACTGTTAGGTATGTATAACAACATCTAAGTAGAGTAAATATGCAGTACCCCAGATCATCAAGTTACATTTTTAAGTATTACAGGATCTCTTTTAATTATTGATACAACCATACTTATATATTCACAATTATGTTACATAAACATAATTGGTGCACCAGTGAATATAACTTAATGTAACACTCAAATGATCTTTTTCTTTTATCTAGAATCTCTTAATTCCAAATCAATTTGCTATTCAGATATGTTCCATTAGATCGCATCATACATGATCATTAGTAACATTCGAAAATAACTAATTGAAAAGAAACTTCAAGTATTTAGTAAAAAATCGAAGAGTACTATGAGATCCTTTTGATCTCGCGGGTCTCACACAACAAAGAAGAAGAGATCATATATTCTGTTACCCTGTTGGTCAATTGCACATATGGTATGAAACATATGTTACGGTATTATTCTCCATTTCTTATGGAGCGTATGTCTAATTTAAAATCCAATACCGTACAAGTGATAGTTCAGATATACATAATATCTAACTTGAGTCCACAACTCTACTTATCATATAAATTCAATAACAGGACTCCCACTTGGCATAAGACAGTTAAGGTGAATAGTGGGTATTTCACCTTCGGTTATAATAATATATTCATATGACCTCATCTTGATTCTCTATCAAGGCGATGTATATTTTAAGCACTTGCTCTCACATTTTGTATCATGTCTAGCTTAAAATCAATCTTATTTCTATGTCCTACCAAGACATAGAAGCGATTGCCTGTGTGAGAAGGCCAATCAACTGTCTGACATACCTTTCATTTTATATCTCATGTGTTATGCTAAATATATTGGTATTAAATAATTTGTAACAATTATCACATAAATGAATAAGAAAATAGCATTCATTGCATTTATCCCACAAATATAAATATACATAATATATAATGTTCAATCAAAAATATAACTACAATCTACGTAACCCTAGAGATTTCACATGTCCAATAAACACATCTCTAGGTATTGCCTTTGTAAAAGGATCTGCCACCATTTTGTGTGTAGATATGTACTGCATGCAAACTTGCTTTCTCGCCACCATGTCTCTAACGAAGTTATACTTAGTATCAATGTGTTTGGTCTTTGAGTGATACTTGGGATCTTTTGTATAAGCGATTGCTGCTTGGCTATCGCTGTATACCAACACTGAGTTAGTTTCATTATCACCGAAACCCAAGTGATTCAAAAATCTTTTAAGCCAAACTGCTTCTTGTACTGCTGCTGAAAATGCTACAAATTCAGCTTCCATTGTGGATAAGGATATGCAACTCTATTTCTTACTACTCCAAGAGATAGCTCCATTACTAAGTAAGAAAACATAGCCTGAGGTAGATTTTCTTTCATCTAAATCTCCTCCCCAATCAGCATCTGCGTAACCCATGAGTTGCAGATTTTCTCCTTGAAAACACAATGAATAATCTGCAGTACCTTTCAGATATCTAAGTATTCTTTTTACTGCTTTCCAATGGGACTGTCCTGGATTGGCTTGATATCTGCTCACCATCCCAACGGCGAAACTAATATCCAGCCTAGTACACATCATAGCATACATGAGGCTGCCAACAGCACTTGAGTAAGGAACTTTTTCCATTTGTGCTTTTTCATCTGGAGTCTTTGGACACATTCTTAAACTAAGACCTTCGCCTTTTGCTATAGGAGTATCAATGGATTTACAGTCTTGCATATGAAATTTCTCAAGTACTTTCTTGATGTAATGCTCTTGTGATAGAGCTAACATCTTCTTGGAACGATTTCTTTCAATCTTCACTCCAAGAATGTATGCTGCTTCACCCATATCCTTCATATCAAAATTGGAGGATAACCATTCTTTAATGATTTGTACATACTCTTTATTGTTACTAGCCAACAATATGTCATCCACATAAAGCGATAGAATCACAAATTTTTCTTTTGACCTTTTGACATACACACAATGGTCTTCATCAATCATTTCGAAATCAAATGATATGATTGCTTGATGAAACCGAATGTTCCATTGTCTAGAAGATTGCTTGAGACCATAAATGGATCTCAACAATTTGCACACTTTGTGCTCTTGTCCTTCGGCAACAAAACCGACAGGTTGTTCCATATATATCTCTTCTTCCAGATTGCCATTTAGAAACGCAGTTTTAACATCCATTTGATGCAATTCCAAATCTAAACTGGCAACCATAGCTAGTATCAATCGTATGGAAGTAAATCTTACAACAGGAGAGAAAGTCTCTTCGTAGTCTATCCCTTCTTGCTGTGTATACCCCTTAGCAACAAGACGTGCCTTATACCTCTCAATTGAGCCGTCAGCTAGATGTTTAATCTTGAGAACCCATTTTTTCCCAATTGCCTTGCGTCCTTCAGGGAGATCAACTAATTCCCAAACACTATTTGATCTCATTGACTCCATTTCTTCTTCCATTGCTTTCATCCATTTCTCTTTAGCAGGACAAGTGAGAGCCTCTCGAATATTTCTTGGCTCTTCTTCATCTTGCATGACAATCATGTAAGATTCATTTTCGATTGGAAAATGACGTTTAGGGACTCTAGCACGATTGCTATGCCTAATTTGTGATTGTGCTGAACTTGGCTCAGCATCATCTACAGACTTGCTCCCACTTGGATGAGATACTGTTGGAGGTTCAGGAATATGCACCAAACGATTTGCAACAATCAAATCATCTTGCTCCTCCTCTACTTCATATAGAGAAAATTCTTGACCTATCTCACCCTTTCTTGGAAATTCGTTTTCCAAGAAAATGACATCTCGGGACTCAAATTATGTTACACTCCCACTCGATTGTTCACCAATGAACACATAACCTTTGGAATATTCAGAGTATCGTATAAATATACTCTTTTTACCTCGTGGACCCAATTTACCATGTTGATGAGACGAATCATGAACAAAAGCAGTGCATCCCCAAGGTCTCATATTACTAAGATCTGGTTTTCTATTAGTCCAAAGTTCGTAAGGAGTTGAAGAAACAGATTTAGAAGGTACACGATTTAGAATATAGGCAGCAGTCAATAATGCATCACCCCAAAAATTAATTGGCAGATTTGCTTGAGCCATCATTGACCTAACCATTTCCAAAAGAGTCTGATTTCTCCTTTCAGCCACTCCGTTTTGCTGTGGAGTATATGGCATGGTTAGTTGCCTTAGTATTCCTTCTTCTTCGCACATTTGTTTGAACTCATCAGACAAATATTCGCGACCGCGATCCGTTCTTAAGGCCTTAACCTTTCTGTCTAATTGATTTTCACATAAAGTTATAAATTTCGTGAAACAAGCAAGAGCGTCAGATTTATGAGATATCAAATAGACATGACCATATCGCGTATAATCATCAATGAAGGTGATAAAGTAACCTCCATGTCGTGCCCTCACATTCATTGGTCCTCAAATGTCAGAATGAATTAACTGCAATGGAAATTCAGATTTGGTTCCTGTTCCAAATGGTTTTCTTGCCATTTTTCCTTTTAAACAATTTTCACATGTTGGTAGACTAACCCTTTCAATTTGGCCTAACATGCCTTCCTTGGCTAATCTATCCATTCGTTGTTGTCCAATATGGCCTAATCTCATGTGCCATACATTCACATCAACATTTTCATCAGCATATGATGTAAATAAAGAAAAATGGGTATTATAAGAAGTCATCACATTAATAACATCCAGAATAATAAAACCATTCGATACATATCCATAACCATAACACACATCATCCAGATACAACTTAATACTAGTACCACACATGTTCAAAGTAAATCCAAATCTAAGAAGAACTACTACAGATACAAGATTTCGTCGAATGTCAGGTGCAAAGAGAACATCATGTAAGAGGAGGGTTCGACCATCACGCATATCCAACTTGCATGTGCCTATACCCTTGACTGGTACACGAGAGTTGTTTCCTACATAAAGCCATTTTGAACCTTGCGGAATTCGACGAAAATCCACAAACAAATCACAGTCTTTGGCTACATGGTCTGTTGCCCCTGAGTCTACAGTCCACAAAGGATAAGAATCAGCAATAAAAACAGAACTGGAAACATATGAAAAATATGAAAGTTTTTCTATAATTTGTACCTTGCGGGGCTCTTTGCATTCACGAGCATAGTGACCCTTCTTGCCACAATTGAAACACTTGATCTTGGCTTTATTATGCTTCTTAAAATTCTGAGAAGCATTTCCCTTGCCACGATCCTGCCCCTTATGCTTTTTCTCTTGTTTGCCCTTGTGACCAAAATTTGACTTACGCTTCTGGCCTTGCCCTCCATGAGAACTTGAACCAGCCAAATGCACAGCAGATTCAGTTTCTTGAGGCTTGGATGCCTCAATACGATCTTCCTCAAGTTCCAGATGCCTTGCTGCATCGTTGAGAGTTTTAATACTCTCATTGTGGGTCAGATTCACCTTCATGTGTTCCCAAGTATGAGGAAGTGAACGAATCACTGCTTGAAGTTGTTGCTCTTCAGTCAAAACATGGCCAGCGTCCTTCAACTCACTAATCATATTTGACATCTCCCTGAGATGTTGCCGCATGCTATGATTAGGACGTTTCTTGTAAGTGTCAAACTTGATGGTGAGTTGTCTCAGTTTTGTAACAGAAGTTCCACCAAACTTCTGCTTCAAAGCAAGCCACATCTCTTTTGCAATCTCATGTTGCCTAAACTCACGCATCACATCATTATCCATACTGCTCAGCAACGTAATATGAGCAATGGAGTTCTTCTTTTTCCAGGACTCATATGCAGCACTATCAGCAATGTGCTTTGCAGTTGTACCTTTTTCTGGTTCGGTTAGAATATGATCCAGGACCGAAAGAACCTCTTGTTCTTCCAAGACATACTGAATTTTCATGGCCCAAATTTCATAATTATCGTCATTCAGTTTTTCACCCTTATTGAGTTCTGCCACAATATTCCTAGATGCAGATGTCATTTCACTAAGAATTTACAATTAAACTAAGTTAGGACATATCACAATTCTGATGGCTTAATACAAATTATTTAATACCTAGCATAACAATTCTAGTTTTACAACAACTGTGAAATAATTTAATAATAATAATACTTATAGATTAAAATCGAAAGATCACTAAGTTTCACAATCATCATTTAATTCTATAAATTTTATTACCATTAATTATTCACTGTGCAAAACTCCCACTGAAAATTATACATTTAATATATAATTTAAAATTATAAAAAAAAAATTGTATAAACCTTGATAAACATCCGTACTGCCATAAAAAAAATTTATGGCTAATAGAAAAATTATATAATATATATAATATATATAAACAAGAATTTCAGTTTCAAAGAAAAAACTGTTTTGTAGTATATATAATATATAGAATCAAGATGGTAACAAGAAAGTTGTTCTAGCATAGTGGTTAGGGTACTTGGCTCCCACCCAATAGACATGGGTTCTAGCCCCAGCAAAATTCTTGAGAAAAAATGGTTCTTTTGACGGTTGTGATTCATTTGGACCAAAAAATTGTCCAACCAGTTGTATAAGATCCATAAACAACTAAAAATGCATGGTTTTGCTTTGCATCTCCCATTTCCACTATACAACATCACTGTTTTGCAATGCATCTCCGAAAGATACATTTAAAAAATCTCCAAAAACAGTGAATACAATTAAATACGTTTTTTAAAAAATAAAATTCGTATTTAAATTGATCAAATTTACAAAAAAAAATAATTGTAAATTAAATCTGAAAATTCGTTATAATTTTTAAAAAAAATTATAATTTCAAATTATTTCGTTTTTCCTAAAACATGAAATTAATTTTCGGAAATTCTCAAAAAAAAATCTGAAAATTTCTATACAAAATTTTCAGAAAAATAATTTCGAAAAAAATAATTTTATAATTTCAAATTAGGCGAATTTTCGGAACAATCCGTGTTATATATTAAAACCAGAATACATGCTATAAAAGCTCTGATACCAATGTAAATTAACGGATAGAACTTACAAAATACTCCGTTAATCTTCGTGCGGAAGCGGATCTTGCGAGTGAAGCAGTATCACTGGTTCTGCAAGGAATCACAAGCCGAAGCCAGAAGCCCTGCGTTTTCCACGACCTAAAACCTTCAATCCTTAACAGAGTGCTTCTTGGTGCTCTCTATCTTTTCTCTCTAATTTTGGCTGTTACTATTCATACGTTTTTCTGATTATTAAAGTGAGAGAGAGACAGGTATGGATGGTTTATATAAAACCAATGCACCTTTTCATAATGGGTTCGCATCTATTCATAACGGGTCGGGTTTTTAGTTTCCCATAATGGGCGTACCCTTTATTAAATCCAACACATCTGGTAATAATCCAGCATAACAGGCTCAATATTTTTAGCTTCCAATTTGCCAAAAAAAATGCTATAACAAATGTGACCCTCAGCATTACGAACAGATGACATTTTTCTCGTGTACGCCATGTAGACACTACCCAATCAATTGAATCTCAGTTATCAGTTATTCCCATAAAAAATAGCAATGTCGCTTGATGGTGACTAAGATATAATTTTGATGAGTGACTAAGATTTACTAAATGAACAACTGAAATTTTGTTTGAATGAATAGGTGCTTAGAAGCAAATAGCAATGTCGCTTGATGCTATTTATTTTAGAGTAGCAGTTATTTATATTAAATCAATTTCCTCCATTATCTTATCACTTCTTTTTTTTAACAATTTTAGCATAACAAAATAAAAAATTTCCCATTAATACAAACAATATATGTTGAAGGATAAATCTCGGTTGCCATTTTATAAATATTGTTAGTTGAATTACTAGAAACACTAACAAATTGAAAATATTCTGAAATTTATGGAAAAAAAGAGCTTCTGATTCTTTTCAACTACGGATAAGACAAGAAATTAATGTAGATTAGATGACTATAAACCATTTTGGTTCATCTCTTAATATGAGTCTCCAAGATAGGTCTTCATACTTCGACACTCCGTAGATGCCGAAATTTTTAAATATAACATAATCCAAAAAATAATAAACCAAAACACCATTTTTCGGCCAAAATTATAAAAATGACATGGCCGCATCTAGGAAAAGCGGGCACCTTTTTGGTGGCCGCATCTAGAGAAAGCGGCCAATATTTTGGGTCGCTTCTATGGGATGCGGGCACGGCCGCTTCTATGGGATGCGGGCACGGCCGCTTCTAGGGGATGCGGCCACCCGGGCTATTTAATTTTTTATTTTTTTTTATTTTTTGTTTTCAATATTTGTAGACTGTGTATGGTGTTTAATTTGGAAGCCGAAATTTTATTTGAAATATTAGATTAAGATACGCCTAAATAAATATTCCATATAAGTACTACTAAATAAAATTCTTAAAACTATTACAACAAACAAGCAATGCAATCACAACATAAAATTGATTACTAGATAAAATATATTGCTTGCCTCTCTCTCAACCTGAAAATTGGCAAACAAAAATATATTGTTATTATTAGTTTTTTTTTAAAGCTGCAATTTAATTTAAAAATATGAGTTAACTACCTCGTGCATCTCGAGCAGCTCTGTTTTGTTGTTCTTGTGTATCTCGGCGAGCCTGATGTCCTCTCCTTCTATTATGCAGTAAATCAAGCCACATCGGAATCCTATTGACTTGCCTTCGACCCAGAATAATATTTTTGTCATTTGGAACAAGGGTTGGGCCTTCGTTTTGCGGCCAATCAGACTAATTGTCATACACATGCCATTCACCGATCCATGTGTTGATCAGTGTCTGGATGTGGTAGTAGTAATGTACGAAACTGCCAGGGTCGATGCCTCGGAGACGGCACACTGCCAAAACATGAGAACACGGTATTCTGGTTAATTGCGGCTTCTGGCATGTGCATGTAACCGTGTTATCATCCGTGATTACCACCGTGTATTTGTAATTGGCCTTGGTAAACCGGCCAGAAGCATCAGACATGTATGCATTAACTTTCTCTTGTGTGGATGTTACCTCAAACTCGTTCCAGTTGCCAAATCCACCGAGCGTTGTCATAGATTGTGACCTCCCGCACCGTTTGTTAATCAACTACGAAAAAATTGATGATATTAATGTATTTAAATAATTGAATGAAAATATAATAATTTACAATTAAGAAAATAAAATAATTTCATGAATATAAAATACCTTGTGCACACGACACGAGAACTGTTGACCCTGGCTTGCTTCAAATTGCGCTTTTGCCCTCCTTTGAGCAAACCATTGCTAACATTTGTAAAATGTGTCCTCAATTATTGCTACTACCGGCAACCTACGAGATGACCTGAAGACATTATTGAGCGACTCGGACCCGTTTGTAGTCATAATTCCCCAACGGTAACCCCCATCCAGCGCTTGAAATATCTTCCATGGTTTTGGACACTCATTCTCATCTTGATCCAGATACTTACCCACACCGTCCAACCAATTCAAAGCACGGTCACATACATCTCCCATTGCTTGCATTCCTTGCTCATATCTCCTCATCTTCCTCTTCGCCACACATATCCTGAAGTACTTGATTGCTTGGTCATTGCAATGGTTCTTCTTCATGTTTTCTGCTATATGAGTAGCACAAAGACGGTGAACGCACTCATCCTCGTCTTCCTCATTCCATCCCAGATCATCATGTCTAAACACATTTTTTATTCCCTTGCCCCTGTCAGTGATGACACACACAAACCTGGAGCGAACTACATTGCGCCTTAACCATTGCATGAACCATGCACAGTCTTCAAAATTCTCCGTATCTACCAAAGAAAATGCCAACGGAAGGAGCTGATTTTCTGCATCCTACCCGGTTGCAATCAACATTTTACCTGTATTAAACCATAAAAAAAAAGTAACTAAAAAAATAACATATCAATTTCGACTACATTTGAATAAATAAAATGACATATCAATTTCGAATTTTATTACCTTTGTACCGGTCTGATAAGAAACATGCATCAACAGTGATGACAGGTCTCAGGTGTTGAAAAGCCTCTATGCACGATCCAAATGCCCAAGCCGCCCTATAAAAGTACCTGTAAGGTCCAGGCTCACCAGTTGGATATGAGGTCACATCAAACAGTGTACATGTCAATAAAACAAATTAACAAGTTCCACATTTTTTGTTTTCAATGTTGTTGAAAGAAAATAAATAATATAATACCTGGGTTTTTTCGCTTAATTGCCTCCAACAACGGGACTATAAGTACGTATGACCCCTCCCAACTACCAAATTGACGGGCAATTGCCAACTTCCTTCCACGCCATAATTTATTGTACGCAGGTACCTGGCCGTTGTACGTTTGTGCAATCGCGATTCTGACAGCATTGATACTCAAATCCACGTCATTTCTCATGTGCGCGGTGATGCAATCGGCAACCATACCAGTCGTCAACTGTGCATGATCTATTCTTGTGGCATCCGTATAACAAACATGTTTTGTTGGGCACCTGGATACTTTCCATTGTGTACCAAAACCAGTGGCCCTTGCTAATATGTACCAACCACATCTGGGGTCCCTGCACTTGAACCTAAGGCGTTGTTTGTCGATGTGCCTATTTTCAATCTCTTTATTACAAAGAATGTGAAACTTGTAAATTGCAGCTTTCATTTCCTCCTTTGAATTATAGCATTGCCCCTCTGACAATTCATTCTCAAATTCTGCATGTCTACCAAACAACCCCACATCTGCTTCCTGAAATCCTAATAGGTCATTGAAAGCTGCAATCGGGTGCTGAACTCCGCGACCCATTATCCGAAACCCTTTATCAACCTTGAATTTTTTGGGCTGCCCAAGCACAGGCCTAGTATCTTCTTGGTCACTTCGATCGCTCATGCAAGCAAGATCAACATTCCCCCAATTTTCCTCTACCTCTTGTATTTTCGGATCCACCGTCTCCTCGGTTTCATCCGGATCACAAGGCTGACCCCAATGAGCGGTCTGACTAGTACTAGCAATTTGGCCAGGTTGGGGTCGGGACCGACGGGAGGGCCGACTAGTAGACCGTTGGCCCTCCTGAACTGGGGCTTGACCACTCTCAGGCATGTCAATCTGCAAAGGGGTTTGGGACCGACAGGAAGGCCGACTAGTAGACCGTCGGCCCTCCTGAACTGGGGTATTACTACTCTCAGGCATGTCAATCTGGAAAGGGGACACTGGACTTGAGGAGCTTGACGTATTACCCCGAGTAGCACTCCGGATTAATCTCGCAAGGGGGTTGGGACGCTGGGCTCGGTTAATCTCCACATAGAGTTCAATTACCTTATATCCACCCCCAGAAAAACTAATGGTCTGGTTGTACAGTACCTGCCAGACTCCATCATTCTGAACAGGAAATAATTGGAACCAGGTTTGTCCTGAACCAGTGGGCATGCTAATTTTGGCCTGAATATCAAGGTCATATCGATCCTGATTCAATCCCATGTTTTGAGAAATAATTGATTTCAGAACCAACAAATCAATACCCGGTACTACCGGTATCACAGAAACAGGTCTGATACTATAATAAACCCCATTAGGGCCTGTTAGAACCTCACCACCAGTGTAAACTGATACCATTACAGCCATTTTGGTCTGAGTATATAAGAAAACCTAAAATTACAAATTAACTAAATTAATTACAAATATTCAAAAAAAAAATTTGAAAAAAGAAAGAAAAGAAAAAACTTACAGTTCAGCTGTGAAAACGACCCGTGAAATGAACTCTCTTTCCAGAAAATGGGATTTTATAGAAATGTCGGTTTGGACCGCATCCGCTAGAAGCGGCCAGGGTGGCCGCATCCCCTAGAAGCAACCGTGCCCGCATCCCATAAAAGCGGCCCAAAATATTGGCCGCTTTCTCTAGATGTGGCCACCAAAAAGGTGCCCGCTTTTCCTAGAAGCGGCCATGTCATTTTTATAATTTTGGCCGAAAAATAGTGTTTTGGTTTATTATTTTTTGGATTATGCTATATTTAAAAATTTCGGCCGTAGATGTGCATCATATCATAAGATTGCACTTTGTTTCATACTTCGACACTCCGTAGATGTGCATCATATCATAAGATTGCACTTTGTTGTTTAGGGCAGTACTTAATTTCCTAAAAAATGAAAGAGAAGGATTTCTGCGGCCACAAATTTTCATGAACTTTTTTAAATATTAGAAATCAAAAAGTTCAAACAATAAATCTGAATCATGAATCTTGTCTCAATTGGCAGTCTAAAGAGAAGTTGAATAGACGTTTAACTCAATTTTTCCATTTTTGTATGTGTGTGTGTGTTTTTTTTTTTTTTTGTAAATTCAACAGTATAATTTAAATAAGAAAAATGTATAAACAGTGCCATACTGTTTTAATAAATGAAAACAAAAAATAAAGCAAGAGAGAACTCTTTAACTGGGATAAGGATAACACAATTCCTTGAAACTATTTTAGATTGTTGAACTAACTTAAGTGTGCGACATTCTTGATTCATAGAGAAGCTGTTAAGTTTGTTTAATAGGCAGATATTCTTGATTTCTTTGTAATCCAATTAAATGCACCAAGTATAAAGACCTTTTGTGTTTGTAACATTAATATTATTTTTCCTTAGACAATGGGTCAAATTTCCATTCTTTTAGTATATTGAGTACGAGTTTTAAAACTTTGAAAACACATTACAATTTAGGGATCAATAATAGTCATGAAGTATCATACTAATAAAATAAAACCAAAATAAAGGTGAAATATTTTCCAAACTGCTCAATACCTAACAAAAGTATCCTTCCATCACAACACTTCCATTAATGACTCTAGACTCCAAATCCTTCAATCTCAGATTTTTCAAATCTTTCAATCTCAGATTTTTTGACTCAACTTCTAAACCTAAATGTGCTTCACCCGAGCTCCAAATCGGTAACACCTCCATAATTACCTTATTTAACAAATTGCTCTCATAAAAGTTCCTCAAAAGGCTCCTAATACCACCACCATCCTCTCTAAAATCCACAAGAACCCCAGATAAACCCCTATTTAAACAATAATCAAGAACAGAATTCAAGCTCAAGTCCTCCATTACCACCATCTCTACTTCAAAGTTTGCTTCGATTGGTACAGATTTATTTGCTAAGACAACTACATTTGCTGCAATATCTTCGCTTAAAGATTTTAACATCAATGGAGGGTTCCCGTCCTGTGCTATAACTATGTAGACGGGTTGATTGGCACCAATTTCTTTTGATTTGGGAAACCCTAAAGTTTCTACAAGATTGCTAGAGAGAATAACCCCATCGTATTCTTGTAGTAACTTTGAATAATAGCCACCTGATTCAGATGCCCCTTCTCCAATTTGGTCTGCCACCTGTCCATTGGCAGAGAGGCTATACCTGTATAACAAATCAGGGAGTTCCACATTTCATGTTGAACAATACATTTAATAGCCAAAAATTTGATTTACTCAGCAAATTGGAAAAATTGGTCATCTTTTCATGACATAATTTTGGGTAAGATTTACAAGATTCATTTAATAGTTCTGTGACTTGTACAATAGTATAAATGTTGGAAGTGGTCTCAGAAACACATAATCATTTTTTAAAGTGTGATTGCCATAAAAAGATTTCAAAAAAAAATGTACCTCAGAGTGACAAATGGCTTCCCAGTAAGCATCCTATGGATGAAAAACTCGTTCAATTTCCTGCATAAATTTTCTTCCACACCAGTTATAACTTCAATTCCCTCTTGCCGAAGCCTTTCAATCCCTTTGGAGTTCACAATTGGGTTTGGGTCGGTCAAGCCAACCACAACCCGTTTTACTCTTGCCCTGATAAGGGCCTCTGTGCAAGGTGGGGTCCGCCCAAAATGGTTGCACGGCTCAAGGCTGACATAAGCAGTTGCACCCTCAGCTAAGTCCCCAGCATCCCGCAGAGCAAAAACCTAAATTTATGAATTTATTAAATCGGTGCTCATTATATGTTTTTCAATTGGGTATCACTGCATATGAATAAAGGAAAGCTGGACAACCCTTAAATCTCAGGCCAGTCATGCCACAGAATTAATATGTCTTCTGGCAGTGTACTGTTTCAATATTCCTATTCTCTATTCAATTTTACCAAAGTGATATAATGTTTTGCAAAAAAAAAAAAAAAAAACTGCCTATTTTTCTTACCAACCAGCAGAAACAGTGATCTTTTAACCAAAGTGTGCATATGCATCAAAAGGTACATTCAGGTGTATATACTGGAAAGTACAGCACTGACAGTGGCAAAAAGTAAATAGAGGGAAAGGGGTGCTAAACACCCACTATAAATTGAATATTTCAGTTTTGCCCTTCAAAAATTTTAATTTTTACAAAAAATTATATTATTAGCTCCCCTCATAAATAAAATTGCTGAACACATTTATCCAGCTCCCCTATCTCAATTTTCGGGTTTCACCCCTGAACACTGGCAATCAGCACTATGTTAGGCCAAAAAATTGACCAACATTGACATATCCTTTTCTTGGAGCTATTTGGATTTAATTGCACAACTGTAGCAAAGTGGAAACGAATAGGACCAACTGTGGGCTAATTGACCAGTGGAAGTTAAATTAAGCAAACATCTTTAGTCAAACCGTAACCTTGGCTATCCTAGCAATTAATGGAATATCTTCCAATTAAATCCAATTTATCTCCAGCATGCCCTCACGTGTGCAATTAAGCCTAATAGTAAGACAACCTTTACTCAACCTTTCACATTTCTGCTCGCATCAGTAGCATAACAAACTGAATTTCAGGAATTACTAAAGATTTATTACTGAACAACTAAATACACAAAAAAATAAAGGGTATAAGAGAGAATGGTGAGAATATTACTTCACCATGAGGTTGTCCGGCCTTGGGATGGAAACCTTCCCCTACAATTTCACCATCTCGCACAATCACGCACCCGACCATGGGGTTGGGACTGGTGTGCCCAAGTGCTGACCTGGCAAGCTCCACACAGTGCCGCATGTAGAACCCATCGTCGCGCATCGCCTCACAACGGATAAAAAATCGACGAACAGGAATCTTTGCCGCAATTAACTTGCCGTGGTGAGGGTTTTTCAAGAATGGTTTAATAGAAGGGGAAATCGGGATGAGAGAAGACAAGATAGACATGGGTTAGGTATCGATATGAAGCCAGTTAGCTTGTCCTTGAAATCCACCCAAGCTACTCACAAAGCAAAAAACTGTCAATTAGAATGTTTCACTGAAATTTTCTGAACGTACCCTTGAAGCAATATTTATTGTAATTAGAATAGTCATATGCATTGCAAAGCAAAAATTAGGTTTTGAAGTGACAATATGTGGTAATTCCTTTTCTGATTAGGATTGCTAGTTATAGATGAATACCTGTGCAAACAAAAGTTATTTTCTCAATACAATTATTCATTAAGAGTTTAATATTCAGAAGATTTAAGCTTTGGTCAACAGGAACATACCTAAAACTAATTTGCAGCTGACAAAACAGGTCCAACTAAGCAAAATCTGCAGGAATGGATGAAATATAACTCAAATTAAGCCTCTATAAAACATTAAGTCTCTCTTCTCAGAAAGGAACTCATCCTAAATCAAGATTTAATTCACAAAATCCATGTTTATGAAGAAATTGCTTAACTGGCCCATCAGAAGAAATTTAGCTACAATTTCCAATCGAAGCACAAGACCCATCAGCATCCAGTTCAAAAATCACACTAATTCAGAATAAAAATAAATAAATAAATAACTGGCCACCCACAAAATTGACATCCAACATCTCCTACCCATCCTTTTTTTATGAGATTGTATTTAGTAAGGATTTTTGTTGCTACAGTTGGAATTGATGGTAGCAACGATTCATATCTGAATCTCTATCTCTAGAGACATGTAGAGGTCGTTTACTGGATGCGGTTCAACTAGCGGATACTCACATTGATGCTCTATCTACTGAAAGTTGTGCGCTTTTAGGTTGTAGCCAGTGGCGAAGCCAGGAATTATGTTAGGGGTAGGCAAATATATATGGAAGAGTACATGTAAAAATTGAAATCTTTAACGGTGGCTGTCAAGAGTACATGTAAAAAGGAAAATTACAACAAGCCCCCTACACAATTGTTATTTCAACAAATCTAAACCACGAGAAATTCTCCCTCTTGAATAATTATCATACCTAAAACCTCTGATCTGACCCTTTTAACCCTGTAAAAAAAAAAATTGTTGGTGCCATAATCCCCAACAAACAGACAGTATCTGATTCATCCATTCTACGTTTTGAATTGAACCACGCTGCCTAATTGATGTGCCTTCTTTTGCAAAACTAAGCTTGTCAGAATCTAATCGTTTAGGAGAAAATACCCAAGCACTCTCACTGTAGGTGGTACTTTTGCATTCCAAATCGACTTAAAAGGCCATAATGCCCTTCCTCCCTCCATTAAAACTCGACAAATCGATTTAGAACTGCAATCGCCAGTTTAACCCCATTTCCATGAAATTGCATCTTCTTGAGAGTTAGAGGTGATATTTAAATTTGGCGCTATTGAATCTGAGGGAAATTAATGGTAAAGAAGGTCAAAAAATTTCATTGTAAACCTTTGCCCCAATTTCATTCAATCATGACAAATTATGATGTGTACCAAAAGAAAATGGTTCTTTATTAAGTTTTAAGAGAGAAAGAAGTAGATTATATGCCGTCCAATTTATCTTTTCTCGTCAGCATTAGCATTAGCATTAGAAATTGGGTATTATGCTCTTTGACTAAACTGTTCTTTATGTCTTCAATTTCTTCTTCATTTGAATTTATCTGATGATTTGGTCGAATTTTGGTTGAAGACTTGAAGCACTTTACTTATACTAAAAACATGTTTAAGAAATTGGTATCGTACCAGTGGCTGTGAGGCGAGCAAACAATGCAGACGCACGAGCGCACGACGGCACGGGCACAGCAGGGATCCGCGCACTCCGAGAATCTCCTTTGCGATCTCCTCCGGCCGTCTCTTTTTCTCCTCCGAGGCACGACCTCGTCTGAATCAGTGATTTTCTAGCCTCAGATTCTCCTCTCTGCGCTGCACCTCTGTCGCTTTGGATTTAGTTTGGCTAGCAGGTGGGATACTGGAATTTATTTTGGAATGTAAGTTAGAAGGTAGTGGGCTGGGCCAGGAGTGCGTATCCTCTGAGATATCTCAACTTTTGCGTGACCGACGTGTCCGGTGCCTATTCGGGGGTGATGTAGGGGGTCAGTATTTGTGTGCTTTGAGATTCGTGCGGAATGTATTTAAACGGTTGGGATATTCCATAAAGTCACTCAAAGTTTGAGATATCTCAGAGGATACGA
The DNA here is from genome assembly GCF_964058835.1 of Carex rostrata. Lineage (NCBI taxonomy): Eukaryota > Viridiplantae > Streptophyta > Magnoliopsida > Poales > Cyperaceae > Carex > Carex rostrata. Next base: position 12,153,844 of record NC_135918.1, on the reverse strand, counting down.
ATTCCTGGGCCAGGGGTAGGCATGTTTTATTTTCAGATTAGACAAACTCATTTTAGAACTGGGTCCATTAAAAAAAAAAAAAAATTTCAGGTACCCCTGCAGTATGCTACTTTCGTCACCGAGGGAAAAGCGGGAGGCGCAGCTGTGATCTGACATGAGTGATAAACCCGGGGGCACCAGCGATCTGGCTAGAACCCCTCATGCATAGCTCAGTCATACTCTAAAATCAGAGGGTTATGCTCCTCCCTTCCGACTTATTTATTTTGAAAATAATTGCATATATTTTAAAAACAGTCGGTGCGAGTTCCGCGCCCAATGTATCACCTAGCTCGCTCGCCTACTGCTCTCTGTCCGTCTCTCTCTAGACACCTAAAACTCGGCGATAATGAAATGGCAAGGTCGAGAGTCCGTATCCTTTGAGATATGTGTAGAAAGAATTTGAGATATCACAGAGGATACGAATTCAGAAGGTACAAAGAGGAGAGAGAAATTTGTATCGTCTGTAATAGGGCTGGACAAAAAAGCTCGAACTCGTAACTCGCTCATTTACAGCTCGTTTAACTCGACTCATTTACAACTCGAGTTGGCCAACTCATTTAATAAATGAGCTGAGTTCGAGTTGGCCCCAACTTGCTCATTTATAACTCGAGTTACATAAAGACTAAAGTTACACAGTATTGGTCACAATAAATTTCAAAATAATCAAACCCGAATCTCTAGACTGTTATTTGTGCTTTGAGATTCGTGTAAAATATGTTTGAACTTGTGTTGTAACACTATCACTGGTTAAACGAGTTGTGAGCCAACTCGAGTTGATAACGAGCTAAGTTTGAACTTGTGTTGTAATACTATCACTGGTTAAACGAGTTGTGAGCCAACTCGAGTTGATAACGAGCTGAGTTCGAGTTGGCTCTACAACTCGTTATTATCATCTCAACTCGAGTTGGCTCGCTCGTTTATTAAACGAGCCGAGTTCGAGTTGGGGGTAACTCGCTCAAACTCGGCTCATTTACAGCCCTAGTCTGTAATAACCCAAAGGAACGAATCCGAACCGTCCGATTAATTATTGGGGTCCGTAATTTTTAAATCGAGTCGGATTGATAGGATTTTATCGGACGGTCATAAATCTAAACTCAAAAATTGGGGTAATGTAGAGATATCGAGAGCTCTGCTTCACTTTTTTCCATTAATTATTGATTTCATTTTATTATGCAATTGAAATTGATTGGTAACTTGATCCTGTGACACCCAAAGCTTGTAGGTTCGTTTTCTCATGATAATTAAGTATATATTTAATACATAAATAATATTAGATTTATTACCTTTTTTTTCTGATACACTAAAGTTTATTACAATTTTCTTTTTTATCAGGTAGTATCCCAGCCAATGTTATCAGAACCAGACCGGACATCAACTCGGTAAAGCTTCGGGTTAACGGTTTACTGGTCGAACCGATGGTTCAACCGGTTCAATTGCTGGTTTATTTATATACCTACGTATATGAGATATGAAACTTATTATAAAATAATCATATATTTAATATAATATTTGTTTCATACATACATATTAAATAATATAAAAAAGTATTTATAAATATATTTCAAATTTTAACATTTAAATAAAGTAATAATACTTATTTTATTAAAAAAGAGTGAATGTTTTTAAGATGGATAAAGCTTCTATTTTATTTGATAATTTGTAAAAATAATAAATTATATCTTAATAAAAATATAAAACTTCAACAAAAATAATGAAAATTAGAATAAAAATAAAATAGTGATCATTATTACTTTGAAGAGAATTAAACACAAAAATATATATAGTTTGATTTAAGCACAGCTTGCCTCATGGAGACGTTATAGTCATATATACATAATTTGTTCTCTTAGAATATCTAATATTTTGATAACTTATGTGTATATTTCATAGAATAAAATTTAGCATAGCATTTACTTTACTGACTTTACATGTGATGGTGTACGGATGTGAGAAGCTAGCCAATACAATTTCTTACTTCTGTCTCATATTTAATGCAAGAAAAAAGTTGTACAAAAGTAAACTAGCATAAAAACCGGGTTTTTAAACCGAGCTACTCGCTTTTTTATCAAAAACCGGCCCATTAAACCGGTTTATAACGATTCAATGAATTTTAAAAAAAAAAGTATATTGTAAAACGAGAACTTGAATTTGAAACTTTAAACCGTTGAAACTTTCATGAATTTAGATTTTTCATCCTGATTGAATCCGATGCTAGTCCAATACACAGCCCAAAGCCCGAATTGTAATAATAATTGACGACCCGGGAAGCCCAATGTAAATAATTCAGGAATCAGGATACAGCTAGCTGCTTCGAGAATCGAGACTAGAATCGAACCATCAGTATTCAGGGTAGAGATTTAACAGGGGAGTTTTGATTCTACAGTCTGTACGTTGTATGATGGAATTTTTTTATAAATCATAAATAGAAAAATAATTTTTAGGGAATCAGCATGATTGTTTTTTTTTTTTTGAAAAATCACAAAGACCGAGTGGAGCATTCGGTCTCCACTTTTTTTTTTCTCCAGACCGAATACTCCACTCGGTCTCACTCTTTTTTCAACTTTTCCGTGCGGCAAACGGTGTGGCATATGTTTTATGTATATGTATAGAGAGTGACTTGAAATTTCAAAATCCAAAAAGTCGATCCGAACCGTTCATCTTGTTTTCCATATTAATATGTGCTTGGAAACCAAATTTTACATTTTTCTGAAATTTTTTACTATTTATTAAGTCACTTTGAAAATTGTTGATCCAACGGTGGCTTAACAAAACAGTAAAATTAGCAGCCACCGTTGGATCAAAAATTTTCAAAGTAGCTTAATAAATAGTAAAAAAATTCAGAAAAATGTAAAATTTGGTCTCCAAGCACATATTAATATGGAAAACAAGATGAACGGTTCGGATCGACTTTTTGAATTTTAAAATTTCAAGTCACTCTCTATACATATACATAAAAGGATTATTCGGATCTTATGTGGCCGAATCTGTGAAAAATTGAAAAAAATGGTGAGACCGAGTGGAGCATTCGGTCTGGAGAAAAAAAAAAGTGGAGACCGAATGCTCCACTCGGTCTTTGTGATTTTTCAAAAAAAAAAAAACAATCATACTGATTTCCTAAAAATTGTTTTTCTATTTATGGTTTATAAAATTGATCCTCGTATGATGTCAAATTTGCTCTGTTAAAATCTTTAACAATTATTCGTTGCATTCCGGACCTGCGAACTTTCTGGAAAGAATCAGACCCATCTACAGTCTCGTTCCTTTCTCCTCCTTCCCAGTCCCCAATCTTTATAAATTGACCAGCACAGGCATCGCTCGCCTCAGCAAAAACAAATCAGCACAAGTATTCCACATTTCCACTACTACAAGAAGCTTCATCATCGATCTCTTCTCAGTTCTCACCTTCTAATCAAAGAACAACAATCACAAGAATGTCGATCACCAGGAGGAGCAACATCTTCGATCCATTATCCCTCGATCTGTGGGACCCATTCGATGGCTTCCCTTTCAACCAGAGTCTCCTTCCCTTTTCTCGCCCTTCTTCCTCCCTCTCCCTCCCGTCCGACACCTCCGCCTTTGCCACGGCTCACATCTACTGGAAAGAAACACCTGAAGCACACGTGTTTAAGGCGGATCTTCCAGGAATTAAGAAAGAAGAGATCAAGGTAGAGGTGGAGGAAGGTAACGTACTTCAGATCAGCGGGGAACGCTCCAGAGAAAACGAGGAGAAGACTAACACGTGGCACCGCGTCGAGCTCAGCAGTGGGAAGTTCTTGAGGCGTTTCAGGCTGCCTGAGAATGCTAAGATGGACCAGATCAAGGCTGCCATGGAGAACGGAGTGTTGACTGTCACTGTGCCAAAGGAGGAGGTCAAGAAACCTGATGTTAAATCAATCAAGATTTCTGGTTAGTTTTGCTTTAGTATATGAGAAGTGAAGTCTTCAGAATTCGGATACTTGAATGAAGTTGTAATTGCTGTGTCTATGTAAAATTTGTTAATGGCTGTGTTTGTGCTGTGTTTGACTTGAAAAGAAGTCTGTGCTATGGTTGATGTATAAATTTGTCAGTGGAATTTCGTGAATCATTTTTTTTTTGGAGAGTGCTATTTTGAGGTCAACAATTGTAATATTGAGAGCTGAGAAAAAATTTTCTCTCTAAATACCTACTTTACCCTTTAACTCCTCTCTCTTACATCTGTCTCATTAATTAATAAAGTTTATAAAGGAAATGGTTAATAAGGAAGTTCCACGGCCAATTAAAATTTATTTTGAGTGATATCCTTTTGTTGGTTCTTTTTTATTTATTTCTTTTATTATCTTTTTGAAAATGAAATTCTTTTGGTCGCCTAAACTTAATTACCTACGCTGAATACTACAACAAGACTAAGGAAACATGCCAGTTGAATGCTTTATCTACTCAACGAGTGCCGGCGGGAGTACAAAATCGGGTTATTTGAGAATGAAATTATTTTGCTCTATATCAGATAAATTATAACAGATACACATACAATTCGATTACTATCCATTTGTATCCAATCCGTGTACACTCTACACAATATCCTTATATATGATATATATTTTTTATAATAATAAATGATCAGATTATTCTAAATGAAAACGTCAGTAATTTGCAAATAAAGAAAAAAGTAACAATACATTTATTTTCTATGAATCCTGACGCTAATTCAAAATTAAATTTGAAATAATTATTATTAGAATTTTTATTAAATGACATATAAAAAAAATCAACAAGATCTTGTTTCCATTAACTGAGATTAGCAAAAGATTTCATTCTAAAATGAAATAATAAAGGAAAGAAACCAACGAAACAATTTCACTAAAAAAACTATCAATTGAAGGAACAGCTCATGTAACTTCCTTATTAATCATTTTCTTTATTAATCTCAATTAATGAGATAGATGTAAAAGAGATGAGTCTAAGGGTAAAATAGGTATTCAGAGAGAAAACTTTATCTTAGCTCTCAATATTACAATTGTTGACCTTAAAATAGCACTCCCCTTTTTTTTTTTTTTGGTAATCCATTAGAGTTTACTTTTAGCAGCTTTCAATTACTTCAATTACTTGGTGATTAATTGTGTGATCAAATTCCCTAAAATTGGAAGCTAATTAATGGTGTGCCATTCTCTCAAATTGTATCTTCACTCGATCTATTTGTTGCGTTTAAGGTGCTCGATAAAATGACGGAGTCAAAAACTTATTTGAACTTGTTATATGTATATAATTTATTCAATCGTGATGCAATTTTGTGAAATTGCTTGATTAAACATCGGATGGAATCTTAGAATATAGAAGTGTATATATGTTATAGTTAATTATTAACTGATTAACATAGTTCCATATCTATAATTTATTGTAATATCTTCTACTACTAAGGATACTACCTAACCTAACCTATAATCAGTTTACAGAGTTTGCATCTAAGATAGTAACAGAAACCCAAAAAAAAGAGAGATAATAGTAGTAATTAAGAGAGCAGCAGCCTCCTCATCTGGATTGATTTAACATCAGGTTTCTTGACCTCCTCCTTTGGCACAGTGACTGTCACTTCATAAGGGACTATTGGTAGCCCTATTTCTTCCTCTTCGCCTGGAGCAACAGCCTCCTCATCTGGATGTCAAGTAGATAAGGGAAGAACATCTAGGTCATCTAGCAACCATCTAGCAGTTGCTTCTGAGATCGACTTCTTCACTTTTCCTGACCAATAATGAACAAGAGAAATGATTAGTAGGATAATTTGTCTAAGTGTTTTTTCTTTACCATGTGCAAAACATAAGTCATTTATATACTTCCAAAGTGTCCAGCATACCGCACTAAAAACTAAGAGGAAAGCTACTCTATGATTTTTGGGCAATTGGTTAACAAATTTAATGATGTCCGCAAATTTAGACCACCCAATACTAATGTCTTGACAGGATCCTAGATAGAATCAGATCTGTTTGGTGAAATGGCAGGTCACAAAAAGATGGTTGACCGATTCAGGTTGTTTGCAAAATTGACAGATATCATTTCCCTTTCATTCCTTTTTAGTTAAATTGTCAGTGGTCAGTATTCTATTTTTGTGTGCGAGCCACATGAATATCCTAATCTTAAGAGGTATAGGGATCTTCCACCATAACATTACATTTTTGGGAGTAATTCCTCTAAAATTAAGCAGTTTATATAAGGATTTGACTGAAAAATGGCCACTGGTTTCCCATCTCCAGCTGAGGCTGTCCTGCAAATGAGTATAAAATAATTGACTAAGAATTTCTAACCATTATGTATATTGAACTTCATCCAAAGATCTACGAAACTGTAATGCTCCTCGAGAATTAATGACGGTTTGCAAGGGAATATTAGGATTAGTGTAGATATTAAAAAGAAAAGAAAACCTGGAAGACAGAGGACTGTTTTTATACCAAATATCAGACCAAGACAGTACTTGTGTGGTTATTCCAAATTCATATGACACACTTATTTGGCCTAGAGATTGTAATTTTAGTATATTAGCCCAAAATTCAGATTTATGTATCGAAGGAATATTGTATTTGTGGAGAATCATATCTTTCCAAGAACTACTATATAGAGGATCTTTGAATTTCCACCACCATTTCATAAACAAAGCTATATTCATTTGTTTTAAATCTAAAATCTCTAACCCTCCAAACTCTTTGGCAAAGCAAGCTCTTTGCCAACTTATCAAGTAGTATTTCTTTTTTCCATTATTATTACTTTGCCATAAAAATCTACTACAGATTCGATCAATTTTTTGAATGATAGTATCTGGAATCTTATATATGGACAAAAAATAAAGGGGAACAGATGATAAGACTGAATTTAGTAAGATCAATCGCCTTCCTATTGACAATAGACTACCCTTCCAATTTTGTAGTTTCTTTTCTATTTTATCAATAAGAAAAGTTCAATCTTGGATAGTCAACCGATGTGTATGTAACAGGAGACCTAAATATTGCATAGGGAATGAGGCAGAGGTACATCTATTTTGTTGTTTGTTCCAATAGCACAAAAAGATTAAAGATCTAATTGCAAACAAATAGAGATTTATTTCTATTCTAAAGAAGGTAAATAATCACATTTTTTTGGTAATACCTAGTACCAGTTGATTCTTTTGTTACCCCCTTTTTTATGATCGATTCATATCCTTTGATTCACTGATAACATAAAATAGACACATTGGGTGATTATTTACAAGTAGTGGTGTAACAGTTCCAAAAAAATTGAATATGGAAGGGATTTATGAGTCTTTTATTAAGATGGGCTATTTTTAATCTTCATCACAGCAACACATTCATTTTTCTATGCTCACTGTTTGTAGTGGCATGGTCTCGGTATAGTGTTGGTTTGGACTGGTACAAAGCAAAGAGTGTGTGCAAACTGGTACATTGAATTAAGAACTGGTTAATGAAAGCTTATCCTTCAGATTAACATGAAAATATGTTTCATTAAACTTGGCACAATTATCAAAATTAGCACATCAAGGATCAGCTCATAGAAGTTTAGTTTTGCCAAACGAAGACAAGAACTGCAACTGTCAAAGTACAAAAACTTGAACCAGGTCCCTATTCTTTCTGTTATTTATGTATTTTCTTTTTAAATTTGTGAATAACAAAAGATATAAGCTAAAACTAAAAGAACAGAAGTTGAGAATTCTGGAATACTTTCAAAACAAAGATTCTTAATCATCTTTGATCATTTTAATTTTTGTAATTCATTAAAGTTTACTTTTAGCAGCTTTCAATTATTAGGTAATTAATTGTGTTATAAAATTACTTAAGGAATGAAAGCTAATTAATGGTGTACCATTCTCTATTGCATCACACTCGGATCTATTTGGTGCATATTAAAGGTACTTGATAAAGTGACGAAATCAAAAACTTGTATTATTTGAACTTGTTATATGTATATAATTTATTCAATCGTAAGTTCGTAATGCAATTGTGAAATTGCTTGATTAAACTTCTCCAAATTCAGAATGCAATCTTATAATATAAAAGTACGTAATATCGTAATAGGTTATTATTAAATAATTAATATGCTTGCATATCCATAATTTATTGTTAATATCTTTTATCACTTAGGATATACTACCTAACCTATAGTGAGTTTGCAGAGTTTGCATCTAATTAAGATTATAGTAATAGTTTCTTGAGAAAGATAATAAAATAAGAGAGCATATGACATGATCTTGTCCCAATATATACTTACTGGAACATTTCATTTGTGTTTTACAAGCTAAATGTTATGTTGCGAAATAATTAATCTTTGACCATTTAACTTCAATCTGAAGGTTAAATGAAAATCAATCAAACAAGCTTTTAAAACTTGGGAGTAGGTACCCTCATTTCCGAAGCAAATCGTACTAGAGACTTCCTGAGAGATTATTTTGGGTACTATACACAATCAATTAAAAGGATGTATTGCCCGAATATAAATTCAAATCATTATAAAATATTTTCATAATTTAGATGAAATTATATAAATTTGATCTATTTAAGAATCATTTAACTATCCATAAAAAAGATTTGCAGAAAGTTAATTGGTCTAGATTGCACAACCTCATAAAAAGATTTTAATCGAAAGTTCGGAAGATTAACTCAATCCGTGAGTTAATGCAGAGACCAGGATTCGGCTGATTTGGAGGGCAATACAGGAGGAGAGAATGAAAATAATTATTTTAACTCATTTTTTTTCAAATTATATATTATTAAGGATCTTGATGGATTCGAACCAACACCCCCCAAAGATTCAGAGAGACTGCCCAAATATTTGAGCTAAAGATCCATTTCACAAGACAACTAATGCATGAACATCTAATACATGTCAAAAGAAATACATAAAACAAGTGCCAGAATTAAGTACTAAAATCCAGTACCAACTACCAACACATCTGATTTTCACAGTTCAGCCCATAATTAGATAGTAACAGTTTACCAACATATCTAACAACTCTATTACCAACTGGTACCAGTGCCAATTCAAATCTCTTGCATTCTCTAGTACAAACAAGTACAATGTATTACCCCTCCAAGCTAAAGAAAGAAAATACATGTACGGGATCCAAGTATCTTGAGCATGAGAGGAGTGAGCAGATTCCGTGTGCGAGGTGGTCTGAGTGTGAAATGTTCGCCGGCAAGGGAACTGTGACAACTGAGTTTGCTGGATTTCTGTGTATATGCCCATATTCTAGAAGCAGTTTTGAAGTTACCACCGATCTTATAAGTTCTACCTCAATGAACCATTTACAGGTGGTTTTGTTAAGGGGAGTGCTATTTTCAACCAAGTTATTACAATATTGAGCGGTGAGAGAAACTTTCATTATCAAATATCTATTTTACCCATCTTCTCTCTCTTCATTATCTACTTTAATTAATACAAAATTAATAAGAAAATAATTAATAAAGGAAAGATTTCTCCATATTCTCTCTCTTCCCAAAAACAATTCATAAAGAAAACTTGTATTCCCTATAAATGTTGTTCTGGATTATATTTGTTTTTTTATATATTTAAGGAATTTCATCATTGATATGGTTCAAGCAAAGAAGCTTATAATAAGTGTCAATTATATGAGCACAACTGTGTATGAACTATAGATTTTGTATATGTTTATGGTTCTTTTCTGAACATTTTTTTTTCAAATCGGATTAATTTTCTATCATTCTTTTTTGGACAACTGTGTATGAGCTCTTTAGGTGTCAGGAAATCCAAGATATCATTATAGTTTTCTATCAATCACTTGTCATGATTGTGAAGTAACTCCAGCATAGATAGCATTCGGATTAATTTTTTCATGTTTGCTCCATGACAGATGATTCCAACCTTATCATTTCGTCTCATTAATTTGTTCATAAGAGAATACAAGTTTCCTTTATTAATTGTTTTTGGGAAAAGAGATAATATGGAGGTTCTTTCCTTTATTAATTATTTCCTTATTAATTTTGTATTAATTAAAGTAGATAATGAAAAGAGAGGAAGGGTAAAATAGGTATTTGGTAATAAAAGTTTCTCTCCAGCTCAATATTGTAATAACTTGACTGAAAATAGCACTCCCCTTTTGTTAAAATTGGTATGCTTAGTTTGGAAATTGTTTCAGTATTGCAATGAGCAGCTTTTGAGAATTGAGATATAGAAATTATCTATTGGCACCAATAAGAGTTGAGAAACCAATAAAAATGGATGAAACAATATCAATTACTCAACCAAGCATACCAAAGATGCCGAGTCGGAGGATTTTTGTGCGCGTGAGATGTAGAGGCGTTAGTGAGTGAGATGGCTTCGATACGTGAGATGAGGGGGTCGTCGGAGGAGGGGCGGCACGGGGATAGCTTTCGGTGATTTGCACTTAGAGAGAGATTGATAGCGTAAAATAGAACAATAGCGTAGGAAGAAGAACAAAAATTAAAAGTACTTGACACCTCTGTTTAAATAAAGGATATAATGGTCATTTAGATTTTTAATATAATTAAATAAAAAATAAAATAAAGGGTATAGAAGAAAGAATGTAAAATTTGTACGAGGATATTGGATATTACTGTAATTTGATGGAGAAATTGGCTATTTCAAAAGTTTAGATAGACACACCAGTAATTTTCCCTAAATAGAAGTAGGCCTAATTTGAACGGAACAATCTCAATCTATTAATAAACTGATGTGTATGGACTGTTGGATGGATACAAATCTGCTGTGATTCTTTAAAATCACATAACTCTATTATTTTAAACTAGTATTGTGTCTGTGTGTTGCAGCAGAAATATATTATAAAATGAAGAAGATTAAGAGTTTGATTTACAATTTGAATTTCAAACTTTGATGCACGCAAAAAGATTTGATAAAAAAAAAAAAGACAAATGACTTGTACAAATATATACATCCCATAGGCAAAAGCCAAAATGACAAAAAAATTTAGTTAAAGTGAATTCGTATTAATAAATTAGTTGCTCTATTTTGTGGCACTAATTATAGTTAATGTTACTAAAATCCTTCCTCAACATATGTTCTCCATATAATTAACAATGAAAACTAAAAATCAACCTGAACATACTAATAAAAAATAATATTTCATTCTATTAAAATTGAAGAAGTAAAATTGTAAGAAGATTCTCTATAGCTTAAATTGAGTAATATATTAAATTTGGAGATATCAAATAATTTGATAAGATATCAAATGTTGATAAAATATTTTTAAAAGATGTTAGCATTTGATATTGTTAAAAATAAATTGATCATCCATTATGATTTTTTAAATAAGGAAATAAATAATGTGAGATAGCTCGAGAGGATAAATAAGGAAATGAGGAATGAAAAGTAGCTGGAGAGGATAAATAAGGAAATTAATAAATTGATTTTCTCTTCTATATTTAATTTTAATTGTAACAGATAGTGTGGCAGTATGTGTGGCGAGTATGCTTCTAACTAAATTTAGACTTCTACACATAAAAAAGATACATTTAATCAAAATAAGACAAATTATTTGATTGGAAGGCTGATATTAAATTCGAAATTTCATATTTCAATCATAGCCATTGACGGATTAGGACATCTACGTGCATAATATAAGAATGGAGATCTATCTATTCATCTATTTGAAGATTCGTGCATAAAAATAAGTGTTTTTGAGATTTGTGCATTTCAAAAAATGAAATAGTGGATTTGAAATCACAGGTCGTGCGATTCTTTTAGAATCATAACAGATTTATTTCCCCGTCAGATATAGGTTTAATTGGATGTTGAGATCTAGGATATGTTAGAGTAAGAATAAGCTATTCGGAATAGCTTTTTATTTGTTTGGAGGAAGTTAAATAGTTAAAATAGTAAATTCAACTCTTTTGTCTTATTAAAATAATCTATTCTTATAAAAACTTAAATTTGATTATTTTAATAAAATAAATTACAAAAAATTTAAATTTGACTATTTTAATAAAACAAATAATAAAATAGTTATTATTAAAAAAAAATTAAATTTGACTATTTTAATAAAACAAATAATAAAATAATTATTCTAAAATAGTTATTCTAGCCTATTCTTGTCTTATTTTGCAATCAAATGTCCCCTAAAACATACCTGGGGTTTAGCAGTTTAACTCTTTTTCTCCTCCTCTCCCCTCTTGGCGACTAGCGCTACGCCCTCCTACCTCCGTCGCTCGCGCAGTCGCGCCACCTCGAGGCCAGTCCCAGACGGCAAGAGACCCACCCCCCTCACGCCCGAATCTCTCAAGTCTCAATCTTCCTCGCATCTGAACCGATCCCGCGTCGTCATCGTCGCTAGGCGAATTCAAGCAAGAGGTTAGAGGTTCAGGTGCTTGCTTATCTAATACTTGTTAATTTCTCTTTTTTTGGCACTGCTAGACGAACATTTATCAAGAACTACACATTGAAATAAATCCATATGAATTTTGTAATTTAAGAAAATATTTGCTTGACCTTGCTCCCTTTTCTTTTCCTTTCCGTTGTTCTATGGCAGTCCAGTCTTGTTGTGTATGTACTATGTACTGTGTTGTTATTTGTTGGCCATTTTTCGGTCTATTGTCTATTGACCCTACAAATAAAATCGCAAGATGTGTCCTTAGTATTTAATCTATTTGTTCTGGCTCTTTGAATTAAAACATGAGAGTGTATGCATTGGAAGTGGTAGACTGGTAGGTACTCTTCCAGATGAGCTCCAGAATCTCACATATATCAATTATTTGTAAGAATATTGCTATTACTTATTTCTTTAGTATTATTTGTCCTCTATAATATTTGTGAGTAACAAAGCCAAAAATATAAATCTGTCTTGTTATCTAAAAGGTTTTGTTGATGATTTGGCATTTTGGCAATTGGAATGAGTAGGTTAATTATTTAAGATTGTACATGCCTTCTAATACTATTGGCTAATGGCTATTGTAAAATATACTTTTATAATATGCAAGTATAATTATTAGTCTAATTGCTTAGCAAACTGTCTATAATGTAATATATGTTTTTATATATTTAAATACTTAATGACATATTAATGTATTATAAAACAGGAAAGCAAACTCAGAGAGGCCCTAGCTCAATTCTCTCCTCCTCTTCGGGCTCCAATTATTGGACCCCACAATTAAGTGTTCAATATAATTGCTGTCATTTTCCCACCAGATAGAAATGCTGTCGTGTCGGTCTCGAGGATTTGGTGAACTTTAAAATCCAAAATTGCCTCCCCATTCTCTCCTTTCCTTCGACTCTCTTGGCCACGCCATATTCTCTCCTCTTCGGACTCCAATTATTGTACCCTATTTTTTCTCTCTTTGCTCCGAGTGACATCTTTCGTTTAGTGCTAATTGTGAAGAGAAAGGGGCAGAGGATCTCTAGAGAGAACAGATGGGCAAGGTGACAGGTGAGCATATGGTCGAACACGAGGTGGCCGGAGAGGAGGGATATGTTAGCGACTCCGAGGCCTTTTCTTCCGTTCATTATGTGCTTGACTCTGTTCGCATGGTAAGTTTTTACTTCAAAGTTCCTGTTAAATTTTGGGAACAAACAACAGCTTGTGGTATTGCTTGTTATCGTTTTCAGTTTATTGGGGATAAGCTTAGTGAAGTGTGCACCGAGATAATTGGGCTCTACGTTATTTCACTATATGTACAATTTTTTATTATCTTTTTTCCTGTTATTATCGAGTTCATTTTTCTCATGTATATTGATTTAACTTGCTATGTATTGACATTTCTTTTGATTATGTAGGCACACAACCACGCAGATGCCAATGACAAAGATCAATACGCCAATGACGAAGAGCAGTACAACTACTTGCTACATATTGTGGACCCCTCTGCCAGATTTGGACCTGATGAGGAGGCCTTGCTTACGGTATTGTTTTATTTTATCTAGTCTTTTTGTGGCTCCAGTTGGGTCCAGCGTATAATGGTACATACTCGTAGTACTGATCTATATACTATTTGTGCAAGCTTACGGATTTAAATGCAATTGATGCTTAACTGTGCAAAGTTGAGTAACGAGTAACTAACTGACCTGCCTTGTAGAGCATAAGGCTATATTTCAATAACAACTGTTATAATGGCACGTACTCGTAGTACTGATCTATATACTATTTGTGCAAGCTTACCGATTTAAATGCAATTGATGCTTAACTGTGCAAAGTTGAGTAACGAGTAACTAACTGACCTGCCTTGTAGAGCATAAGGCTATATTTCAATAACAACTGTCCCTTACAGTATCATTTAATTCTTTCTTTTTTTTTCAAATTTTGCAGACAGCATTGAAGGCGATTGCTCAAGCTGTGTCAAGAATTGATATCTCATGCCATGGAGCGCTTCTTAGAAATGTAAAAGATTTTGGAAACTTTCTTATGCACTCTACTTTTCGTCAGAATATTGTTGATAATTATGCAAAGCATGTGAGAAAATGTACTCGAAGAATCCTTATTTTTATATCATTCATGTAAAGAAATGGTTAGGTATCAATTAGTCTTGCTATCTGTTATGCATATGGAGGGTTATGATTGATACTTGATACTTCTAACTTGAAGTGAAATTTAAAGCAATTCATTTTATCCTAAACTGAAGTTGATTTACTTTGTAGGTATTCGAAATGCGCATATGGTTCTTTGGATTTAATACAAGGACTGCTTTATTGGAGTTGATTAGTACCTTGGTATGTTATTCATGCATGGTGACATCATTTAACCTTGGGTATCACCGTCTGGTAAAGTCCCAATCGAACAAGTTCAGCCACCAAATAGTAATTCTAGGTGGCTGCAGGGACTGGTATAAGCCTAGTGCTAGTCAGTTCTTGACTGGTACATTATCAATGATTCTGCAAGACACCAATTAGAATATGAACCAGATGACACCAGATCAGTTCATTAGTGGGTCAATTCTTATTTTCCATTTTTGTCTGTGAACTTTTGGCTCTTCTGGTTTGTCAGCATTAAATATGCATCCGGTAACGCCAGACCAGCTCGTTGATTTGTTAAAATTTTTTATTTACCTCTGGCATACTAAAAGCTTGCGCACAAGATGTATGCTTCTGTTCTGGAGTTAAGAACATTAAAAGTTGCTCATGGACAAATTATTTAGTTTCTTTGAGCAGAAGTGCAAGAAAAGGAAAATACCCTTCCATTCTATTTACATTTACCTGACGTTTCATGCTGCACTAATGTTTAGAATTGTTGTTTCTTTGTGTCCGATATTTGACTATTGTCTGTAACAGGCAGCGGTGCCGGACAAGTACCTGGAGGGGTGCTTGCACATGCTTGTGAGCAACTTTGTACCGCCTGAGAGGGTGCTGAGGTGGCTGGATCAGCCTAAATGGGTTATTAGGAAGAGAGAGATTCACCAAGAATTGCATACATGTTTGCAATATATTTTCCAAAATGTTCCTCGGGTGGCCTTCAAATTATCTGATGTCCTTGATAAGACCATGCCACGGCCTTTTGACTCGAAGGCTGTTAGTTCTTTTACTCTCATCACTAATTTGCATTCACCTTTTGTGGTTAATTGCAAATTTGCACTTGAGGTTAATGTTGAGGCTTAAGTTGGAATAAATTGAATTATGCACAAATTCGGAGTTAACTGGGGCAACAGAGTCGCCAATTGACTGATTGAGGGTTATTGATGGCAAAATTCGATTTAGTTGAGGGTTCACTGAGCAATCAAGGGTTTCGGTGGACAATTAGAAGTTAATTGAGGTTCAGTTGGGGTTTGTGTGCAAAGCATTTTATCCAGTTCTGACTTTTAGTTTAATGAGAATAACTTAATCAACTTTATCGTGTATGTGTGCACTCAAGGTGTGTGCTTCTGTGTATGTTGGTTGGAGGATGGGTGGTCCGACACCTTTGTATTTTTTATTGTTTCTAATGGAATAAAGTAATTCTGTTATGCAGAAAATGATTGCCTATGTTGAGTGCATGCTGGGCTTACAGAGAGAGGAAATAGGAAACGTCCTCAGTGTCACTGTAGTTTCAAAGGTCATCAATTTACTCTCTGATTTGGATGTAAGTTTCTGGCTCTCCATAATAAATTGTTTGCATCTTCTATGAAAAACATCTGCATGATGCAAAATTACTTCTGTAGTTTCCCTGTAGGTACAGAACTATAACCTGAGCCACGAAATTGGTCACTCTACTTCAATATATCTTTCACAAATCACTGTGCTTTGATTTGCGGGTTTCATTTGTCGCTTACCCCAACTTGTTTGGGACTAAAGGCTTGGTTGTTGTTGTTGTTGTCCCTGTGCTTTGATTTTTCCCTTAATACATCATCCTCCATGAACACGTCCCCTTCATTAAACAGGCAAATATTAGAGATTCTTTCTTTAGTTATATTTTATCCCTCTCTCCTGCTCTCATGTCCATCACCTCACATCTCCCACATCTGATTTTGGTTGCTCTTCTCTTTTATGCTTCTCCATCCTCTCATTTCTCATCAGGTTAAAGAAATGAGGACAATATTCAGTTTGTTTACTTATTTGATTAATTTGATTTGAACAAAGTAAAATTTCAATATCTTGGAAGCAGGGGTTGCAAATTGAATTCCTTGAGCAATTTGGGGTCTAGTTTGGTAACCTTACATTAAATTTAACCAAATTATATGTACTTGAAATCTGCTTTGCATTACAAACAATCGTGGAAATTTGTCCTAATCCTCCATCAGTTTTCTATTCGAGAAGTGTCCAATTGCCTGCATAATGCCACCAGCATTTGAATCCTTAATAACAAAAATGTTAATCCTTAATAACAAATAAAACCACTAAATAACAAATATATTACTTTCTCTACGTGCGTTTAAAAACTTGTGGCATTTCAACTCTGTTTTGATCAGAACCAAGATTTTGAAAAATCAATGTCTAGAAATTGTCAGCATTAGTAGATTTTCTACAAACTCTTGGTTCCAATCAAAACAAAGTCGAAATATCGTTATTCTGTATGTGCGTAGAAAAGTTATACAGATCACATATGAACTTTTAATTTGGTATATGATTATGGTTTTTGAGATATTAAATTTTTAAATTTGAGCCATAGTGGTGGCACCAAAAGTGAAGGCATTTGAACTCTTCTTTCTTTTATTTGTACTTGCTGAGGTTCTTGATCTCCTTGCTGGTTTTAAATAAGATAAAAGCTTGTTCTTACATTCATTTTTGTGTTGACTGATCATCATGAACCAAGAAGTAACATCATTTTTGTTTTGAAAGGTAAATATAACTTGGAATGATGTACTTCAAGAAGATCAAACCATAGGTATTTTTGACATGGAATGTGAAGATCTTGATAGTCATTGCCTGCAAATTGCTGAAGATGATTCAAAGGTGTTGAAGATCTGGAAAATTATTTTTCTTTTACATGTTTCGTCTATCTTTGTAGAGTTTGTGTACTGTATTCAAGTTTATTATTGGATATATCTATAAGCTACTACTTATATCCTTTTTATGCATTCTATAGGTTGGTGCTCCGTTTAATAACAATAGTGCCTTTGTGGAGAAGTTGGATGGCTTGATGGTGGTTGTCTGTGAGCATCAAAAATGACGTGTTAAAAACGGCCGCTTGTTAACGGTATTTTTCTTTCTTAAACTTCTCCATATAAACACAATTTTTAGTTAGCATACCACCTCAAACATCTAGAACCGGGTTGACATATCACAAATATTTGTAAGTTGTATTTCCTTTTTTAATTATTTCACTAATATATTTACTTGTTGTGTCTGATTATAAGTTGGTGTTTTAGCCCATGTTTGGTCGAGGCATAAGTGTGGCATATCCCAAATTTCTCACTTGTGCTTTGCTCCCAAACATGGTAAATATGCATTGCATAACTTGGCAGAAGGGATAGAAATGATGACATAAATTAGAAACAGCGGCACCAGATATGCCCCATTTTTGTATTTAGGTTAAGGCATATTTATCTGTGAAATGAAATGTCAATATAATTTTCTGGTCATTTTTCAAATAATTGTTAAAACTAAAATTAATAGCTAATTGGCTGGCTAATCGATGTCAAGCAAACTATTGCAAAAAGAATTATTATGTACTCTTAAATCTTTTAAAATATACTTTTACAACTGGAATACATATCATCTTACGCCACCTATAGTGGAATAAGTTACACCCCACCTGTGTATAGTGTTGGACTAGAAAATTATCACTTCAAATATTGGATTATTTTTCCATCATATTTCAAATATTGATCAAAATTGATATTAATAGATGATGGACTGGACCAAAACTAATACAAAAAATAATTGTTTATTCTAATCATTGTTAAATTTAGTAATTATTCAACTGAAATGCGTTATGGTGTTGACCTGGTGTTGTATAGTAAATTGCTGATTAGACTATTTACTTTTATATAGCCGTAAAGGTATTTATCTATATATTTTGCATTTTCATGTGCACTTAGCACACAATAACAATGTGTCATGAGATTTATCACTCTATTGCAATTATTACATGCCCATAGGTGTAAGCTTAGTAGTTAGCCATTTCCATCATCAAACTAAACATTTAATGTCAAGCTAGTCTTATGTATTTCAATTAGTTGAATGTAAGTCAACATTCAAACGACCAAACATGGTGAAATTTTGCAACATAGCACAAACTTATGCCTAGACAACTTTTTATTCCTGAACTAACATGGCCGTAGTTGCTCGCCCTAGAAAACTGGTTTGTGCAATACCAGAACCGACTGGTAAAAATCTGATTACTTTTTTGTACTTGTTAGATTGATTTATTATTTACCAGATGCAGGATTATAAAATGTTTATGGACATATTCCGGACTTCAGTGCTGAAGCTTCATAAATCCAAGTTCACTCAGGTTCTGATGCACTTATTCTGTTCTTTCCTTGGGAGGATAAACCATTATATATTTGCAGTTGGTCTGGTCTTCTTTGGTCAAGTCAACCAACTTAACTGCTTTTTCTTAATTTCTCAAATAATAAAACATTGGTAGTGAGTTCTATATATATGTTGGGTACTTGTTAAACTTGGTTTTTGTCAAGTCCTGAACTGACCTGGCCTGCCAATGGAACAAGAAATACCAACTTCTATTTGCCACTGACCCAGTGGGTTGGTTTAAATTGAGCATGATCTTGATTATCTCAATTGCTAGCCTTAGCCTTTGTATTGTTATATCAAACAGCTTTTGATTTGGATTGGTTATTGGGTGCAGTTTGTGATGTTTTATGCATGTTCACTGGATCCTGAGATCTGGGGCCACAATTTTGCCAATGACCTTGCTAAGATTTTCTTTTCAACATCTGAGGATCCAATCTCGAGGTATGTAAATGGAATTGTAATTTGAACCAGTCAACTCAATTCTCTGTAATATGATGCCATCTCAATTCTGCCCCAAGCACAAGATATCTAGAAATAAGAACTGTATACTTTCTAAATCTCCTTTGTTGGTGCAGGATGAGTGCTGTTTCATACCTGGCAAGCTACCTCTCACGAGCTAAGTTCATCTCTTCGTCAATAGTTGCTAGCAATTTAACAAGGTTATTTCAATTTTTTTTGTCTTTCTTTTTGTAACATTGATATCTCTTTATTTGTATAATCATCTAATGAAAAACATCGAAATACAGACTAGTTAATTGGTGTTCCGATTATTGCAATCCAATCTGGGAGAGAATATTCAATCCAGCAGCCCATCAAATCTATTACTCTGCTTGTCAGGTAAAAGTGCACCTTTTATTTCTTGAACATTATTTCTCAGCTAAGGCTCCTTTTTTCTGAAATTATTGCTGTTGTTTTATTGTGGTTGTGGGAGTAGGCAGTGATGTATATACTCTGCTTTAGAATGAGAGAGCTGATGGATGTACCTAGTAAATTACCTGCCAAGTCCTTTCTCTTTGATCTTCCCTTGGGCTCTATTCTTTGTAATCAGTTGGATCCTCTCAAGGTATTTTGATTTTTATTATTTTTAATCCTTTTCCAATAACACCTGCACATTTGTTATTTGCATGCAATGCCAGATTGATTCATTTGTTTTTGTTGGACTGTAGAGGTACTAGCTTTTTGTTTGCAAATTGTTACCCAGTTGTTAAAAACCAAGTTTAAAATTTTTTAATTACCTCTGAGGTTATATCGGCTTTAATCCTGCCCTTTTCAAAGCCAGCATATGACACCTTTAAACTGAAATTAAAATTGTTTGATTTATTTTTTTTGTTTTGTTTGGGCTTAAAAAAGAAAGTGGGACCTTTGAGGCCTTCTGCAGTGTGGATAGAAGTTCTGTGAGAATTGGATGAGTGGTTTTGTCCAAGCCCCTTCATTTGGCTTAGCAGTTCAAGTTTTACTTGGGTAGGGGAATGGAGGGAGGGGAAGAGGTTTCTAAATCCTAAACAAAACAAATTCTTAAGCTTTTATAAGCTCTAAACTAGAATTTGTAATTTGCAACGTTCGCGTAACCTGCCCCATATATTGCCCCTTCCACCTCTTCTATATAAGGAGTCCTTTATTGGGGTTGAGATTGGAATTGTCAGCATTTTATGAAGTATGCATTTTCTATTACCTAGAAATTTTGAGATCACAGTACCTTTTGATCTATATGTTGTTGATCATTAACAGAATCATTAGATTTGTTACACTTTTGCCCCATGTTGTCTGTACTAGGTGTGCTTGCCTTCAATAGTTCAGGAGTTTCGACAACAGGCAAAAGTAGTTCGCCTGTTTCAGGCATCATTTACTATCGATGAAAATGCCATTGACTCCGTGTTGTCCAAGGCCTTTGGGGGGACTCAACGATTGGATATTTTCTTTCCGTTCGACCCCTATTTATTAAAGGAATCTGAGAGGTTTGTTTCTTTCATAGTTCAAAACATATTATCGTAGTTATCTTTTAATTTATTCATATCATAGTTAATTTTCTTGTTCCTCATATCAAGGCATGTCCCTTTAGAAATGTCTAAATTTCTTAATGCAAAGTTGCTAAAAATTGGATTCTTTTTTAGTTTAGTATAAGAGCCATCCCTACTTAGCTAAATCTAAATGGTGCCTCATCAGTTTGCTTTTATCACATTATATTGGGCAGGTTCATTAGGCCAAATTTTGTGTATTGGTCAAGGGCGACAACATACAGCTACTGTAATAGTGAGGAAGACGATGATGAATATGAAGATGAAGAACTTCAGGAACTTGATGCACCAAGAATATCCTCTGATCCAATCAGCAGCTTTAAAGAACACTATGATGACGATTACAATAATAGTGATGGAGAAGGTGAAGACGTAGAATATTCTTTGAATAAGATGTCTATAACACCTAAGCAAGCCTTTAATCTGCATATGCCAGCCAAGATTCGACCTTCTGTGAACTCTCTCTATTGTTAATGTCGATAGTTATTTTTGTAGGGGCATGTTTTAATTAACTAACTTTTGGAGCCTGTTAGATGAATAAATGTACTTGCATTACTATAGTTGTTATTACAGTAGTCCTTTACTTGGTGGTCTTTTTGGTGCTTTGCAGTTTGTAATAGAGAATACTGCTTGTGCTAATTAATTTTTGAATGAAAATCAATACAGGGAGTGTAATTATTGTTATTTGGATGGTAATTAGATTGTGTTTGTCTCTCCTTGGATTGAGGAATTTTGTGGGAGTAATTTGTGGGATTGAACAGGTAATAGGATGCGGAGGTTTGCTGCAACCAACTCTGGTGATTTTTATTCCTCCTTTCAATTTGTAGTTAGTTTATTTTTGGCATTTAAAATAACTTGAAACTATTTGAATGAATAGCTAAAGGGAAATCAAAACTAGTTAGTTTTACATATTGGATTAGTTGTTATAGTCTCTCTGTGAAGGTGAATTGCAATCATCAGCCGAGGTTATTGAATTTATGTCAATGCATGTACCAGCCAACCATGGAATTTGCTGGTATTGGGATTGTAGCTCTATTTGTTGAGAATTATATTGGAACGACCATTTCCTTCACTTCCAATCCGAGATGATTTCATTCCTTTTGTCACAATCCTAGTTATTTGTGAAAGCCAGTGAATAAAGCAAAATCGACTTAATTACTATGCACATGGAAGAAATTGTTGATTTATTTGAAAGGGTAAAAAAGATTCTAGTGGCAGCAGAGCTTAAATTCTGTTTAATTACAAAATTATATCTACTTTCTTCTTAATCTCTTCAACTTGCACTCACATAAAAAATGGAAATAAATCAAATCGAAGAATCAATCGGAGAGAAACTTGCTGTGAAATCAAATTGTGCGATTTTCATCTATGCTGACAATTCTCGACTCAAGTAAATTTAAAAACTCATACTTCAAACAAGAGAGCAAGATAAAGAGGTTGATTAGACACAAAATCTGTCGCTACTTACAAATTCTTGACCAAAAGCTCAGAAGATGGTAAGCTATCCATCTTATTTTTTTTTAATTCAACACATAAGTGAAATTTTTTTATCTTTTAATTTCTAAAATCCTTAAATTAAAATTATTAGATTGTATGTTATTTCTTAGCATTTTAATTGGTTAATTAATGCCCTTCACGTACTAGTTGAAGATTGAATTGGTTAAATTAAGAAGCCTTTTGCTGCAATTGGTTAAAATTGAACTTCGACTTTTTTTTAAGGTCAGATAAGTTTAGCAACAAGCATCTTCCTTTATTTGAGTTGATGTTAGAAATACAAATATACTTTTTTCCTTTATTAAAGTTTTTTTCTTAACTTTTTTATTAATTGATTGAGAAAGTAAAAAGATAAAATAAATATTTAGAAATAATATTTTCTCTCAGCACTCAATTTTATAGTTATTAACATATTTTCAGAAATTTCGATAATAAACATAAGCTTTTAAAAATAAAGAGTATGTACCTTCATTTCCGAAGAAAATCGCACTAGAGACTTGTATAGATCCTTCACCTTTCTCGTCAAAAAAAGAGACTTGTATAGATTTTTTTTTTTTTTTTTGTGCCACGAAATCTATATGCAAAATCATTCCATTCGTAATTCTTTGCTCTATCAAAGCGTCTCGTTCAATGAAAGGATGTTGACGCATGAAAAAGTATTACTTATTTATCCCTTTACCCTGATGTGTTATCGAAATATAAATTCAAATCAGTATAAAATATTTTCATAATTTAGATGAAATTATATAAATTTCATATATTTAAGATCATTTAACTATCCATAAAAAGATTTGCAGAAAGTTAATTGGTGTAGTTTGCACAACCTTCGATGGATTATTAAATTCCCAAAGTCATACAAAAGTGTACGAATATTTTTAAAAGACATATTTTGCCAGAAAACGAAATTGGGCCGAAACAAATAAATGAGACAAGGACACAGTATTCCCGCTTGTCAGATTTAATGAATCAAGGGATTGAGATCTGTCAGTCTAGGAGGCCTCATTGGGTAGATCAGTTATCATCTAATTGGGTCAATAAGCAAAATGTCATATAATATATTGCAGAAAACAATTTAATAAAAAAATAACATGCTAGTTAAATTAATTCTAGAGTAGAGAACAGACCTTATATTAAACCAGATTTATAAGTTCATATTTACAACGGACATACACTGACAATACATACGTACTACATATATATACGTTTGGCTAATATGTAATTTATAAACTGTACACAAAAAGGTACGTGGCCAACGGGTCAATTGTCAAAGCTAGTGGTGAACAAACGCTCACTTTTGTTCAATATATCTGCACAAAACTTAACCTTTGTACTATTCTCATAATTCAAGAGGGTTTGTTATTTCATCCAATGGAAAGGTTTCTTCTCCCTCCCCAGCTCCATAGAACTCGTTTCCCCATGAAGCATGGTGGCAACCATCTCCTATTGTTCCAAGAAAAGAGAAATCATGTCATCTGATGTAACAGTTTTTCATTTAAAGTGGTGATCATTTATTAAACTGTAGTCACACACCTTGTGGTTCCACTAAAATTGTGGTCAAGTCTTTTTTCAGTAAAACAGTATCTGGGAGATTGATCAAGCTGAGCTTAGAGAGCATCTCTTTATCTTCATTGTCAATGGGTACAAACCCGAAGCGGGAAGTCCATGTGTCTACGAGGCTTGGTATTGCACACAAGAGCAGCATCTTAACCTTTAGCAACTTCAACAGCTGCCTCAATCAGAAAAAAAGAATGATTTAAAGAAACAAAATGAGATAATTTCACAGCTGCGCGCAAAGATTAGAAGTTGTAATAAACCTCCTCTATGGCAGAGACGAGACGCCGACACATCCCTTGTTTGCGATTTTCAATGCTTGTTGCAATGAGAGGCATCTCCGCTACCGTTGTTCCAAGCAACCTGACAAATACATATTGTAGAATTAATATAATGATAACAAAGCCAATAAAAGATCAATTGTGATTTGTGACATTTAATTTACCTGATGGAAGCCACGGAGATGATTCTTTCATCTTTCTCCAGCACCACAGTGTAGAAACCTTTGTAGTCCAAGCTTAAGATGTTGACCCTGATTAATCCAAGAAAAATATATACCACGGACAAATGATCAATTGATAGAACTCACATAATGTGCATGATCTTCAGTAATGAATTTTATGAAAACAATGGTCTCTTGTGAAGGTGCTCTTTTATGGCAGGGACGGAGATTATTTTGCAGAAAAAAAGAAACAACAACATTTGTATAGCTATGCATGTTTGTGTGTGTGTGTGTGTGTGTGTGTGAGAGAGAGAGAGAGAGATCTGACCTCCAATTATAAAGAAGAAGGGGGATGAGGTCAAGGCCTGTACGGTGATCTAAGATCGGGAAAAAACATTCTTCATTTATTCTGAGTGCAAGTGCCAACTTCATGTTATTTTCGGCCAGCTGCACCAACTTCTCTGAATTAAATATTTTTGTTTGGCCATGGTCGCATCTTAGTATGCTCAAAGAAAATCCATCCCCAATATTATTCGCCAACCCAACTTGTGACCGCATGTAAACGTAGACCTGATCGTTTGCAAAAATTACACAAAAAATTAAACAAATAAACCACGTCAAACATTAATAGTATAACAAAATGGTGTAGGCAAGCATAGTTTAAAGAGAAGAAAAGAACTTCAACAATTTTGATAATACCTGTTGGCACTGATTTCCACAAAACCAGGATCCTGGTGGTGATTCACTCCTGATCGCATTCTTATCCTTCATGCATTTTTCATGAACTGTAAAATAAGATTTAAGTAAACTAAAATTAGTTGAAGGCTTTAAAGCATGTTTTTATACTCCAATTTTAAACGCGAGGGAAATGAGAGAGAGGGAGAGATTACATCGTCGTTCACACTGGGAGCACTGCAAGTAATTAGTGGAACTGGAGAATTCCAATGAATTACAAATCATCTGTTCACAAGCACCGCATCTGCAACTCGGACAGTGCCAACAATCTTCTGGAATTTCCTGAAGATAAAATGAAAACCAATTCATCAAATCAACAATTCTTAAAACTTAGCATGGTTATACTTCATATCAATTCTGGTTGTTTTTACATGAATACCACAGGTTCAGTTGCCTCTCTAAACTTGGACATATACAGGTAATTATATCACACAACCCAAGTACCGAAGCTAGACAGTTGTGCAATAGCAGAATATAACAATTTAAAACCAAAATGAATGCAACTGGTACTAGTACAAGTACAAAACCTGACTGATCATACATACCAGTACTAAACTTGGCAATGCCTGTACCTTTATCAGACCAGATAGGTAATATAAGTACTCATAAGTAGCCAAAACTAATTTGATCTGATGGTACAGTACCACTACCAGACCTGATTGTTCCGTATTGTACATCATCACCAGAAAACCTGAACCAGTTCCAAAACATAACCTGGGAAGGCAAGCAGGACTCATGAAAGCTAGAAGGACAGGTGTCACAGCACACCAGCTCACCACCATCTCCGCATAGTGCACACATATCATTATTCCTCTCAATATCTCCGTCTGTAATCCTCATTCTCTCTTTCCTCCCCTTGTACTCCACTGACCATGCGTTGAACAAACACATCACATACGGCTTACCAGATCCAAGAAACAAATTCAAACCTGGGTTCCCTGATTCACTGCTTGCATGAATCTGAAAACCTGACATTGTAAAACTCTCATCACAACACTGGCACAAAACACCATGTTTAGTCAATTTCCCTTCTTTTACTTTCTGGCCCTTATAATTTCGATATTGGATCTTCCTGTTAGCAGATATCATGGCTGTATTAATTAACAGACTTAAGATTGTTCTTGCACCTTGCGTGAAATGCTTCTTGTTGTCAGAGTTGATTTGACCCAGTTGAACCGGTTTCTCAGTGGACTGCTTCAAATGAATGGGCTTCTTTTTTGAGGCTTTTTTAGGGTACTTCAAGTATTTCTTTGTAATTATTGCTGAGATAAGGAGATCATGGTCATGAAACCGGCACATCCGCTTTCTTCCCTGCCTTTTTCTCTTACGGGTTTCAGTTTTTGTGTCAAATCCACTCTTCTCCTCGTTTTTCTTTGATCTCTTTCGTGGTTTATTTTCCTTGGTCTCAGAGGTGGATTTATGCTTTCTCTTTGATTTTGATTGAAGGAATTTATTCATAACCACAGTAACAGGATATTCTGGATTCTGAAACCCACTATTTGCGTCAAAAGATAAAGATCCTTGAAACATACTTGCTTGAAAACTTGGATGGACTGGGTTCACTCCACTAATCGATGATTCAAAAGGAAAAGGAACGTCAGATGGATACAGAATTAACTCAAGCTGCTGCGATACCATGCTTCCAGATACCGGTTTTATTGTGAATGTGGCTCCGATTGGTATGTTATCATAGCCGGAAACTGGTTTTACTGTATTAAATGGTACTTGTTCTATTGTCGAGTTGATGGAGCTCTGAATAATGGTTTGAGATGTTTGATTAACAATTAGTGTCTCTTTGACAGGTACGTTATCAGGTGGTGTAACTGGATACACTTCTTCTCCAATGGTCACTGGATTCACATGCAATTCTGCAGGACACGTCAATTCTTCTCCAACTGTCACTGGAGTTACACTAAAGTCTGCCGCATGCAGTAGTTCCTCTCCATTTGTAACTTGGCTTACATGCAACTCGGTGGCACCTTGCACTTCCTCTCCAGTTGTAATTACATGAAAGACTGGAGCACATGATATTTCCTCTTCAATTGTAACTGTACTTGCATGCAATCTGGTAGTGCTTCGCACCTCCTCTCCAGTTATACACGGACCCTTGTGCAAGTCTGAGGCACTCAGTACTCCCTCTTCAGTTGTAATTGGGCTTATTATATCCTTTTTGCCTGATAGTGTCATTATACCTCCAGTTGGAACAACTTGACCTTCTACTATGGGCATTTTTGCACCATCCCTTGTCTTCCATGGTTCAGGTTGCAGTGCAAGTTGGGGTAGAAGAGTCTTTTTACACCGACGGCGTGAATAGGTTAGTGGATCAGCAACATCATTCCTTTTGAAAATCATAATATCATTTTCTTCAAGAACACTCGTTGTACTCTGTACTGCCTGTACCGGTACAGCTTTCCTCCAAGCCTCAATTTTGTGATCTATTGAAGCCACGGCCATAAATGGGTCTAGTAGAAACCACTGATCTGATAAGGGCAACCCACAGTCTGGATCTCGGAGCAACTTTTCGACATAAGTCAAGGTATTTTGCAAATCAGATGCAAATTCATTAACATTGAACCATTGCCGGCCAGGCAAACGGGTTTTGTCCAAAGCTGAACCCGTTAATGATGATTGTAATAATTTACCTAAAGAAACCCAAGTTTCAGATAGATGAGAAAGTGCAGGCCCACCATTAGGCGGTCGATACAAGTACTTGAATCTTTCTGGGTCACCTTTTCTCCCTTGCAACTCCAATTTGTACCCAAAGTCGGTCAAGAGTCGGTTTGCATGTGCATAGAGATGTGTGCAGAGGTCTGTAAGGGATGAGTTCTCTATTTTTGATATATCCAATGTACCTGAACAAAGAATAGTAGAAGGGGGTGTTGTTGGTAGAGGTACAGTAAGTTCTGTTTCGTTAGTTGGATTCACAGCACTAGGTTCAAGTTCAGAAGTTATCATGGTTGGTACAGGTAGCGGTAGTTTACCAGTATTATCTTGAGATTCCAGTCCAGAACAAGGCAAGACACACCAAACGCTGTAAGTAGAGAGGTCGCCGTGTCCAGATGACTCAACTATGCGGCAGGATATGCGTCGACCGGACTCTGCTGTACCAGTACCAGGTAGGTAACCCGACTCAGACAAGGATTCTACTCCATTGTAGCAGAAAAATCCTTGAAAGATTTTAGTTTCCTCTTCTGATCCGTCAAAATCATCTCTTTGTAAATCTTGCAACTCTTCTTTAAATAGCATGCGCATTATCTCTTCTTCCTTCAAGCACATTTTTACACTTTCATCTGGTAATGTCATTTTCTTAACCAGAGTATAAACCTGCATTGGAGAATTAAAAGAAAATTTTGTCATATTTAATTATATTTAATTACGAGGGATAGCAAAGTGGCTTGGGTCGCACCCAAAAGATACATTGGAGGATTTATTAAGCTAAATACCAATAAAACATGAAAATGATAGCATCAAAACCGCACCTGAGAAATCGCCGACTAGGGTCAGACGGTCAGTGCTTCTTGATCAGTGTTCACCGCATTGTGGCAATCTCTCTCTCTCTCTCCGTTCTATCATTGATATTTCTCTAAGTAAAGGTCACTCCTAGGGAAGTCCGTCACTGGACTTAAATTTCTCATTAAGGAAAGAAAACTTGATTTATGTATCAGATTTTGTCAAATATAAATGGGGGAATTTCGAGAAAGGGGAGGTAGCACAATTAGCTAGAAAAATGTTCTAAAGTTGTTATATCAAAAAATTGAGAGTTCGATTCTCCCTCACGAAATTTGGTAGCTACTACCAAGTTTTCAAAAAAAATAAATGAGGAAATTTCACGTATACCCTCAAAAACTTCAAAATTATGTATTTTCCCCTCTAAATTTCATAATATCATTTAAAACAAATTTCATATTAATGAAATGGGCTTTGGCATCTTTAAAAAAAAAAATTTCATAATATCATATTTATCCTTATAAACTTCAAGAAATCACAATTTACCCATTTTATTGTCTTTTCTATTAAAAGTTAAAACTCATTCTAAATTTATAAAATATTCATTTACCCTTCATTAAAAAATAAAAACTAGTAGCATGTTTAAAAAAAAATATTAGTCTTTTGATCAGTTTCCAAAGACAAATAGGTCATTTCTCAACTTCTAATACTTACATAAGCATAATATACCATGTAAGCGTCAGAAGTGGAGAAATTACTCATTTGCTCTCAAAAACTGTCAAATTAGAATGACGTTATTCTAAAACATGCTACATTTTTTTCAATAAAGTATAAAAATGGGTACTTCATAAATTTAAAATGAGTTTTAATAGAAAGACATTAAAATGGGTAAAATTTTTGAGCTTTTACAATTAAGAAAAGTAAGTATGATGATATGAATTTAAGTGGAAGAAATACATAACATTCCTAGTTTTTGCGGTGTATACATGAAATTCGCACAATAACTAAAGCAATTAAGCTTGAAATTTTATTTTTGAGATAAATTAAACTTGTAAATTCATTATTGTCCATGTCGTCCTAAAAAAAAAGACAGCTGTAGCGTTATCTGGTCCAAATTATGAATATTTTTTTAGAACAACTATCTTGCCTGTTTCTTATCAGGATAATAAATGCAAGCGCTAAGTACCTTGTAGAATGAGAACTTGGATTTGGAACTTGAATCCGTTGAATTCTTCATGAATTATAGATTTTTCATTCTTATTGAATCCGATGATAGTACAATGCTACAATCCACTGCAGCCCAAAGTCCGAATCGCAATAACAATTGACAAACCGGGAAGCCCAGTGTGTTTTTCTATTCTGTTTTAGAAGAGAAAAGCCCAATGTCAAGAATTGAAGATACAGCTAGCTGCTTCCAGACTAAACTCGAACCATCATTATTCAGGGTCAATACTTTAACAGAGCAGATTATTCTTCATGCAGCGCAACAATCATATTCAGTGACATTTTAATTCTGTTGTGAATGCGCTGCGCTGCATGAAGTAAAATAGCTATGTTGACATTTTTTCTCATTCTTTACTGCGTTCCGGACTTTCGAACTCTCTAGAAAGCGTGAGACTCATCTACTGCCGAACTTTCTCCTCCTCCCGAGTCTCCTGTCTTTATAAATTCACCAGCACAGGCATCGCGCCCTTCAGTAAAAACAAATCATCACAAGTATTACACTACTGCTGGTCTACTGGAAGCTTGATCATTGATCTCTTCTCACATTCTAATCAAACAAAAACAAGTACAACAATGTCGATCAGCAGGAAGAGCAACATTTTTGATCCGGACCCATTCGATGGCTTCCCTTTCAACCAGAGTCTTCTCCCTTTCTCTCTACCCTCTTCCTTCTTCTCCGTACCGTCTGACACCTCCGTCTTCGCCATGGCTCGTATTGACTGGAAAGAAACACCTGAGGCACACGTGTTTAAGGCGGATCTTCCAGGAATCAAGAAAGAAGAGATCAAGGTGGAGGTGGAGGAAGGTAAGGTACTTCAGATCAGCGGGGAGCGCTCCAGAGAAAACGAGGAGAAGACTGACATGTGGCACCGTGTCGAGCGGAGCAGTGGGAAGTTCTTGAGGCGCTTCAGGCTGCCTGAGAATGCCAAGATGGATCAGATCAAGGCTGCTATGGAGAACGGCGTGTTGACTGTCACTGTGCCAAAGGAGGATGTCAAGAAACCTGATGTCAAATCTATCGAAATATCTGGTTAATTTTGCTTTAGTATATGAGAAGTGAAGTCGCGCGGATACTTGAACGAAAGTTTAATTGCTGTGTGTTTGTAAAATTTGCTGATGGCGGTGTTTGTGTTGTGCTTGACTTGAAAGAACAGTCTGTACTCTGTAGTCTGTACTATGGTTGATGTATAAATTTCTCTGTGAATTTCGTAAATCATTTTGGTTTTTGTAATTCATTAGAGTTTACTTTTAGCAGCTTCTAATAATTAGGTAATTAATTGTGTGAACAAATTCCTTAAAATTGAAAGCTAATTCTGTACCATTCTATATTCGTATCTCACTCGATCTATTGATGCAATTAAGGTGCTTGATAAAACGACGGAGTCAAAAACTGTCTTTTAACTGGCTATATGTATATAATTTTTCATTCATGATGTAATTGTGAAAACTTCTTCAAACTTGCTATATGTAATTATATGATTAATCAATCGATCCCATGCCCGACTGACAAGGCCTTGTCACTTACATATTTTAAATTGGTTTATTAGAAAGTAAAAAAAAATATATCAAAAAAATGTGGGGAAATTATAAAAAATTGTAAAATAAAGAAATATTGTTGGGAAAAAACCATGTTGCGCCTCGCGGTGGTGTGTCGTACCATGAGGCATGATCAGGCCAATATATTAGTGGAAATTGCTCCCTCATGGAGCAAATACAACCTTCCATTGTTGTACGCCACATCTGCCCGCTCCGGACTCGGCTGCAGATCAATGACGACCTCTGTCCAGCAACAGTCCCTGACCTGACAGAAGAAGATTTACCCGAGATTGCCAGATCCGCCAAGAAAGTGATCACAGAATTTCCCACAAACGAATTAAACAGGAAGTCAACCTTGCGAGGGGGAGGACCCTGTGATCCCATATATGTCTCACCAGAGTAGTAAACGGAGAGAGCTCGACACGACAAGAAATTAAAACTCCATACCTTTAGGGGCCACAAGTAGGAGCCAGCCGTGGTAGGAGGCGCAACACCTTCTACAGATGGTCTCTGGGAGGTGAATCTTGTGCATGTTGGATTGTCATAGGTCGTAGAACAGCACCACTACCACCACTGGCAGATAGGCCCAATCAGGGAATACGGATGTCAAACTTTTCATTTTAAAACTTAATTAAAAGAAACGTCAGCAATTATCAAAAGAAACGAATGAAAATAGAGATACTCTATTTGTACACAGTGGAGAGGAGAATCTTAATTTCCCCAGTGTTGTAAGCTTCAAAGTTTGCTTGACAATTAAGTAAATTAAGGTACTACAAAATTCAGTGATGTTTTTTGAATTATATACTCTCCTTCTATGTGGCTCCACCACCGCATATATAGTTTTTACTAGATGGAAAAAAGCCAGAAAAAAAAAAATTGCTGATAGAGCTGTAACATATATATAAGTTCATTACCCGCATGAACGGTAAGGCTCGCATCCGAGATAATGTCCAGCATAGGCATCTGTGTTGGCCCTTGTATAGGGCAAGATATATATCCGGTCTCAAGAGAAGGATAAGCGACAACCATTATGACAGATATATGAATGCAATGCAAATTATGCAATTGAGGTGATTTAATTAGGTAGCAAGTTATAAGCAGGATAGGTATATATATATATATATACACACACACGTGTGTGCTAGCTGTATTATAGTTTTCATTTCTCCCAGACACAAGAAGTTTGAACTAAACAGGGTCAAGGCCTGTCAAGTTCATTTTTAATTGACCTAATTGAATAAGGTCCAATGCTTATTTCAAATAAAATAAGACCTCACACCCATGTTACTGACCAAGTAGTTTCATAGATGCATGAACTAATGAACTAAACGTGTTTTTTTTATCTTAGATTTATAGTTTTATACCAAGAATTATAAAGAAATGTTAATGATCATGGATTTTCTGAGGCGGGGAGAATTAATTTACCTCATATTATGCTGCGAATCAATATATGCAGTTAGTGAATTACATGACATGAGCCCATTATTTAGTTGCCGGGATCAGCTTTCGTCACACGTAATCAAGTTGCTTTAGTTCCACACCAAACACTTAACCACATGTTTATTTAATTTGTATGTACACGGTAATTATTTGATAATGATTTGATTGTATTTGTGGACTAGGCCCACACTGAATGGTTGATATTATCCATAGCAGTCATATTTTATTCGATCAGTTAATTTATTCCTAGATCTACCTCTACCGGCTCTACCCGGGCATGCAATTTTTCTCTTTGGTCCCTGAATGATCTCATAAAATTTGGTCTACCATTTTTTAACATAAAAGTTATTTTTACTCAAAAAATTCCCGCACCATCAAATAAACACGTGGACGTGGCTCTAAGTAGGGGTGTACACCTGTTTGTATCGTATTCGATAAGACGGGTATGGGTAAGATTATTTTTTCGTTAGTTTATTGAGTATGGGTATGGGTATGAATATGGGTAAGAAATTTTTTTCATTAGATAAACGGGTATGGATACGGGTAAATGTTATATCGTACCCATTGGATAACGGGTAATTATATAAAATAAATTATACTATAAAAATGTATGCATTTTATTTTAAGAAAGAATATATGCTAAACATTTTACTTTTTTATTTGAATGTTTTGTTATTTAGTTAACGAATTGAATTTGTTATTTTGATTTTTTTTTTTTGCTTCATAAAAACTATTAGTTAGAATGGATTACATATTTGTATTTTAATTTTATATTATTAATTGTTGTTGGATATGTATGTCATGATAAGTTTTTATGATTTATTTGTAAAAAATTTAAAACCATTATATTTGAATTATTCGTTATTCGCCCACTACCATTTCGTTATCCGCTAATTTTAACGGGTATGAATTGGATATGAGTAAGATCACTCTTAATGGGTATGGGTATGAAAATAGTTCCACCCTACCCGTCTCGTACCCATTGACACCCCTAGCTCTAAGCTTGTTTAAATTTTGTTAACAAGGCAAGGGGTTTTATGAACAGGAGAAAAATTGACCACGTTGTACGCGATAATTAAAATGCCATTTATAATAGAGTAGGGTTAAAATGCCCATTGTTTTTTGCCCCAACCATGCCCCATCTCTATATCTTCGTTTACAAAGTTCAAATAGTCGATCCGAACCGTTCATCTTGTTCGACATATTAAAATGTGCTTAGAGACCAAATTTTATATTTTTTGGAATTTTTTTACTATTTTTTTAGATAGGTACAAAATCACCGTTTTTTTATGGTCCAGATGTAGTGATTTTGTACCTATCTAAAAAAACAGTAAAAAAATTCCAAAAAATATAAAATTTGGTCTCTAAGCACATTTTAATATGTAGAACAAGATGAACGGTTCGGATCGACTATTTGAACTTTGTAAATTAAGATATAGAGATGGGGCAAAAAATAATGGGGCATTTTAACCCTACTCTTTATAATATTACTATATTGTGAGTTTGTACCTGCGTGAATTAAATGTTACTCGTGAGAGCACAAGATTACATTATTAAAAGAAAAAGCTATATAGGGATGTTAACAAAATTCTTTTATATTGTATTCGATAAAGTAGGTACGCATTAGAAAAAATTTCGTTAAATTATAGGTATGGGAAATAAAAAAAATCTCGTTTGATTATCGGACAAGAGTTTGAATAAGAGATATTTCATACCTCTTGTTATAACTCATAGGATAATTGATTATTTATACATATAACTATACATTTAACTTTTTTGTTATTATATTAAATTAATTTATACAATATTTTATATATTTTTAATTAAGTATTTTACAATAAATTATTATCAACAATTTATATTGCTTTTTAATGACATTATTGATTTGTCATGTACTACACTACTACTAGAAACTTGTTTCATCATCGATCTCTTATCATTCTCACCTTCTAATTAAGCAAACAACAACAATTACATTTACAACAATGTTGATCAGGCATCCTCTGCCTTTGATTTAAAAAAAAAAAAAACAATGTTGATCACTGACGCATTCTCCCTCGACCTGTGGGACCCATTCGATGGCTTCTCTTTCAACCAGGGACTTCTCCCCTTCCCTTGCTCTTTTTGAGGGACGGAACTAGAAAATAAAAATAAGGAGCTGAAAAATCAAATATAGTTTAATTTTATTTTATAAAGAGGGCTAAAACATATTAATACATATAAATATTACAAAATTTTATGGACCATACTACAAATTCAAATATAGTTCTCTGAATTCAGCTGCTTCATTACTTGAGAGCTGTTGATCGTTTTATTTGTTCAAGGCATGTGTTCTCCTCAAAATAGATGTTCTCAAATGTTTCAAAAAGTGAACACACTTAGAAGCAAGCATTACAGTGAGAGCTCGGTTTTGTACCAGTTAGGTCCAATACTGAGACAGTTTCAGTACCAAATACTGGGTCCAATACATTGGTAGAAGCAAGCAGCCAATTAGAATTTAGAAGCAAATTGGCCACTTTCCATACTGACCCTTCCTTTTTTTCTATTTTTCCTTGCACATTAGTGCTGAAAATATCAATTTACAGTGTAACAAGGCACAATCACGTCTAAGTAACACCAAATTTTTTTTATTAAATTGTTAAAAATGTTATTTGCATGGTGTATAGAAGTTATTAAGCAAGTTGTTATATATCAGATCTGATATATAACAACTTGCTTAATAACT
Organism: Carex rostrata; assembly: GCF_964058835.1. Classification (NCBI taxonomy): domain Eukaryota; kingdom Viridiplantae; phylum Streptophyta; class Magnoliopsida; order Poales; family Cyperaceae; genus Carex; species Carex rostrata. Next base: position 12,118,371 of record NC_135918.1, on the reverse strand, counting down.
TCTATACACCATGTCACATAGTTTTTGGAAAGAAAATAAATGGTGCCTGATGCATCCTCAGTTGTTAAATTTTTTTAGAGAGAAGGACACTATATTTAAACTTCTTCAAAAGAACTAAAAAAAAAAATTGTTTGATGTCCTTTATTAAGTTGTACTTCCTATACTAGTTAATTAAAGAACGAAATCATTGTTTTTGTTTCAATTATAATTTATTATTAAATAATTCAAGCTTATATTAGTAAATTAAGTTGCTATCTATCTATTTTAGAACATTGATAACATCAATTTACTCATAAAGTTTTTTTTTTAAAATTAAAGTGAAGAATAAAAATGGTTCCCCCCCAATGGCTTTTCAAAAAAAAAAAAAAGAGAGAGTCAATGACTCTTGTGTCATGGAAACTTTATTAAACAAAATTATTAGCTTTTTTATATATTTATCCTTGCTTTCTATGCTCATTGCTTCTAGAACTTCTAGTTGTTAACTGTAGCTTTATTTTATGATCCTCTATGAAAACATGGAGTTCCTGAATTTTAGATTTATTTTTATCTCGCGTGATGAAAATTTGTAATCCGTCCCTCGTATAATGATATAATCCACTTCAGCCAGGAGGCCGAATTACAAATTTGCAATAACAATTGACAACCCGGAAGCCCAAAAATCGATAATACAAGAACTAGCTGCTTCCAGACTCAACTCGAATTATCATATTCAGGATAAAACAATGAACATAGCTATTTTTGCGTCACGTAGCCCACTAATCATATATGTTTTCTATTTCTATATTGAAAGTGCGTTGTTCACGTCAAAATAGCTCTGCCCATAGTTTTTTTTTTTTTTTAAGGTGAAAAAAAAAAAAAAAAAAAACTATGGGCAGAAAAAATCAGCCCATAGTTCTACTTCTACCCCGTTGTTCGTTGCATTCAGGACCTGCGAACTTTCCAGAAAATATCAGACCCTTCTACACAGCCACATTCCATTCTACTATAAATTCTGGGGACAGATAATCGATCGCCTCAGCAAACACAAATCATCACAAGTACTAGACTGCTATCTTCTCACCTTCTAATCAAACAAAAACAAGCACAACAATGTCGATCAGCAGGAGGAGCAACATCTTTGATCCATTCTCCCTCAACCTATGGGACCCATTCGATGGCTTCCCTTTCTCTCGCCCCTCTTCCTCCCTCTCCGTACCGTCGGACACAGCCGCCTTCGCCACGGCTCGTATTGACTGGAAAGAAACACCTGAGGCACACGTGTTTAAGGCGGATCTTCCAGGAATCAAGAAAGAAGAAATCAAGGTGGAGGTGGAAGAAGGTAACGTGCTTCAGATCAGCGGGGAGCGCTGCAGAGAAAACGAGGAGAAGACTGACATGTGGCACCATGTCGAGCGGAGCAGTGGGAAGTTCTTGAGGCGTTTCAGGCTGCCTGAGAATGCTAAGATGGATCAGATCAAGGCTGCCATGGAGAATGGAGTGTTGACTGTCACTGTGCCAAAGGAGGAGGTCAAGAAACCTGAAGTCAAATCTATCGAGATTTCTGGTTAATTTTGCTTTGGTATATGATAAGTTGGATACTAATTGAACGAAGGTGTAGTATTTGTGTGTTTGTAAATTTTGGTAATGGCGTGTATGTGCTGTGTTTGACTTGATAAAAAAAATTGTGCTATGTTTGATGTATAAATTTCTCAGTGGAATTTCATAAATCATTTTGTTTTCTTTAATTCATTGAAGTTTACTTTTTGCAGTTACCAATTATCTTATAATTTAATTGTGTGATCAAATTTTATCTACCATTCTCTAATCGTATCTCACTCTTATCTATGTGATGCATTTAAGGTGCATGATAAAATTGACGGAGTCGGAAACTTGTATTTGGACTTGCTATATGTAATTTATTCAATCAATCGAGATGCAATTGTAAAATTGCTTGATTAGTTGATTTTAGAAAACTTCTCCAAATTCTGAATGGAATGTTAGAATATAAGAGTTTGTAACATCGTAATAGGTAATTATGAACTAATTAATATACTTGCATATCTATAATTTATTGTCTGTCTTCTACCACTACTTTGATACACTACCTGACCTGAATTTGCATCTAAGATCCTTAAATAGTTTCTTGAGAGTGATAATTAGAGAGCATATGACATAATCAGATAATCTTGTCTCAATACTTGGGAATATTTCATTTAGGTTTTACAAGCTAAAAAATATAATCTTAAGATAATCTTTGGCCATTTAAACACCAATCTGATGATTAAATGAAAATCAATCTCTAGGACAAATCAAGATAGCTATTCCACCATTTAGCTAAACCACCAAGTAAGCTAACCAAACGAAAATATATAAGATTTAAGCAAAACGAAATTATGAATCTTTTTGAAGTGCAGGTTAAGTCTCTTAGACATAATACGGATATACTGATGCAATTTGTATGGCACTAATTAATCCATGCACAAAATAATAAAAACATGCTCAACAATATGGGTGGTTTCTGGTCAAACAATACATCAGAACTGAAAGCATGAGGCAACAATCCAAGCTAATTAATGACTAAAATATCCCAGATTGAGCACAGCACAAAAGTATAAACGCCAACATTCAGTAGTAACATAGGTTATATATAACTCGTGATGATACCATATTAAACATATAACATACATAAAAGCAAAACACTGACACTACAATTAGCCTAAATTCTAATATCACAGCACCGAAACAAAGCAGCTCAAGCGACTCCAAGGTGCTCATCTAATGATCTATTTCCTCAAACCACAGTGTCCTTTCCTGATGGTTAAACAAAGCTAGGCTGAAACCACATAGCCAGTGAGGACGGTCGCGGATTATGGGCAAGGCCAAGCACCACCAGCCTATGGCTACCACCATCCAGCTTGACAAAATATATGTTATAACATAATTTACTTTCATAATTCCCAATCCCAACATATGATGCAAACACGTTGTACATACAATCCCCACTAAGTGAGTCCCAGTCATCAGTACATACAACCAGGTAGTGGAAGTGTTCTCCATTGAAAATAATAATGTTGCTTGTGTCAGCAATCCGTTTGACCTCCATCCTCTGCTCTTGGACCTGGTACAACTCACGTTTTTGCTTATAAGTCTTCCAACCACCCACCGGTTCCTCACCTTCTTCAATGTGATGGACAGCAACAATACAGAGCCCAGAGTTCCATTCCAAAAAAAACATGAATTCAGGTATATACTCTGCACCTTGTTTGGGTTTCTATCATAAATGGAAATTTCTCCCTTATGGAGCAAATAGAATCTTCCATTGTTGTACGCCGCATCTACCATCCCCGGACTCGGACGCAGATCAAGGAAGACCTCTGTCCAGCAACAGTCCCCGACCTTACAGAAGAAGATCCCTCGGGAACTAGGAAAGAACACCATTATGATGCAATTAGGATCGGACAGATCTGCCGAGAAAGTGATCTTAGTGATCACCATATTTCCCATTATTGAATTAAACAGGAAGTGAACTTGCAGGGCGGAATGACCCCCTGGTCCCTTATATGTCCGACCGGAGTAGTAAACGAAGGGAGCTGAACACAAGCCTGGGTTACCGGGTTTAGCAAGAAAAGCTCCGTGCCTTTAGGGGCTACAAGTGGGAGCCAGCCACGGTAGGAGATGCAGCACGTCTTGCCAATAGTCTCCGGGAGGTGAATTTTGTGCATCTTAGATTGCCATAGGTCGTAGAACAGCCGGATCCCGTCATCCTCTATGCGGTCTAAGTACGGAATAATCAGCCACGGGAGGTGGTAAGGGAGGTGGCGTGGCTTCGGAAGTGATGCCAAGCGCCATGGAGAGCAAACGGCACGAAATCGAACATAATCGGTGATGGATTTCACTTTTTCTGAAATCAAATACACCACAGCCAGAGGGAGATTGGCCCAATCGGGAAATACGGATGTCGAATTTTTCATTTCAAAGAAATGTTCAGGTAGCCGTAACACCGTAGCCCTCTATGCAACCCATAGCACCGTAACCTCACAAATATCATGTTTAAGAGAAATGTTCAGTATTTTAATTGGTCACTTTTTTTTAGTAAAGGTTGGAGGTCAAGTCACCCAACTATTTAATACCATTGTTATTATAACAAATGATTTTTTCCATCCGAGTTTCGAACTCATGACCTCTCACATAGAGACTATGTGCCTTTGCCACTAGATCAAAGACTAGTTCTCAATGATGATGTATTTATAAAAATGATTTATTTGATTTTGCATTATTCTCTCTTTTTTTTAAGACTATTTGACAGGGGCATTTTGCATAATGTCGAGTCCCTAAATTAACAGATCAAGTTTGGTGTAATACCGGATTCATTTCTTTTCATTATTTCTCTCTTGATATTACAAAATAAATTTAAAATGTTAATATCGATAGTTTGACTTATAATTTCAAATTTAAATCTATTAAAAAAAATGTACAATTTATACCATCAATGCCCCTCAAAAAAGGACAAATACAATATTAATAAACAATAATATATCAAGACATTCATTCAGTGGTAATTGGCCTAGTCATTTTGGCACAATATATCTTGTCCACCAACTGTAAATACTTAAAACGGCTTTACACCAGCAATTAGGCTCCGCAAAGAATTATCCCATTGTAATAAAATACTATATTTATCTCGCCTTGTCAAGCAATCCATTAACCCCAATCGCTTTAAGTATCTTTATATCCAAAATTCTTGGCAGCCACTGCCAAAATTTCAAAAAAAAATATTTATATCCAAATTTACCAATTATAAAAAATACGCAAATCATATCATCCTATACTTCCTTTCAGTTTTTTTATCTTTTGATTTAAAATTAGTCAAGCAAAGGAATTGAAAGCAAATCATACATCAGGTCTTAAAACTCCCAATTTATACCGAATTATATTTTGGAATTTAAACATTTGTTGTACAAGCATAAAGCATTGCCTCTGAATTTATTACACAGTTGCCCCTGTAATAATGCCACCATTTCTTGAGACATTTCATCAAACACTTGCCACTAGAATAATCCCACTTTAATAACAAATCTATTGCATATATAATTGTTGAAACCATTAAACATCAGATGAAGATAGATTAACAAGATTAACTAAGCCATCAATCAATAGCTCATACAAAACCTCTAATATTTTCTTGTACATCATAAACGGAAATTTGAAATCTAAAACCCATACAATACAAACCATAAGTAGTCATCAACAAGGCCAATTAACCAACTAATTAACTAACTAAGCCCTCTCACCACGAATCCTACGAGCAAGCTGTATATCCTTGGGCATAATTGTAACCCTCTTTGCATGAATCGCACACAGATTCGTATCTTCAAACAACCCAACCAAATACGCCTCAGCCGCCTCTTGTAACGCTGCTACAGCAGAGCTCTGGAACCTGAGATCGGTTTTGAAGTCCTGAGCTATCTCTCTTACCAGTCTCTGAAAGGGGAGCTTCCTGATCAGAAGCTCAGTGCTCTTCTGGTACTTTCTGATCTCACGAAGTGCCACTGTGCCTGGCCTGAAGCGGTGAGGCTTCTTGACCCCACCAGTTGCAGGGGCCGACTTGCGGGCGGCCTTGGTGGCGAGTTGCTTACGTGGGGCCTTGCCACCGGTGGACTTACGAGCGGTTTGCTTTGTACGAGCCATTTCAGAAGGGTAAAGTAGGAACACGAAGGTAGAGTGAAGGAGGAGAATAGATTGGAGTTGGGATAGACTGAGAAGAGGAGATGGGGGATTTAAATAGAGAGATTGATTTTGTTTGTTAAAACGCGGGAGAGAGGAGAATTGGCAAATTTTGCGAAATTGGGAAGAGATTACGAAATTTTTGGTTGTTGTGTAGGTGATTTTTGGAGCGTTAGATTGGGATGAACGAACGGCGGGATTGAGGATTGGTATCGATCCGTGGGTGTTAAATGCCATTAGCTCATTGGTTGGTTGTTCTCAATTAGGATCACCCCAAACACAGCCGGACCCACTTGTTTGCTTTCTTTTATTCGAGGCCTCAGGCCTCCAGAATCGAATCCTCATCACCCCAGGTACCTGAGGTGCAAGTGGTGAATCTGGACCATTCATTTCACTTGGCACGAATCTCAAATCAGACCCCTAGCCTCAACAGCTACCGGATTGAGTTTAACCTGAATGGAATTAATCTGGTCCGTCCATTTTTATTAATTGCACCTCAGATACCTGGGGGGGATACGAACCCGTATCCTCTCAGGTATTGCACAATTATTGCAGAGGATGACTTACTTAACGGTTTGAGATTAAATCTCAACCGGCTTGGGATTCGGGTCACTGTAGGGGGCCCCATTTTTGGGCTTTGAGATTCGTGCCAAGTTAAAAAGTACGGTTCAGATCTAGTAATTGTAAAAGATTCCCTTATCAGGTATTGGAGAGGATATATTTTCGGGGGGATACGGACTCTCCAGAATCTATCTATAATGATTCTATATTCATTATTCTCTCTCTAGTACTCCAGCCGAGTCACCGACTAAAGGGATCCGTTTCGAGATTGGTGTCAGATTGAAACGGACGACTCAGATCTCATTCTACATGGTTAGGTATTGCACTGGATCAGAATTCAGGGCCTTCAGGCCTCCAGGTCCAGGCTCGGCGCTGGACTCGACACTTGTGCCCCGGGCCTCCTGAGTCCTGCCGATTTTCTTTTTTAGTTATTAAGCTTTGAATCAGAGTTTTGCATAGCAAATTTCTCTTGGATCGATTATGACCATTTTCAATTTAGAAAGTAGGAAGAATTTCAATATATATATATATATATATATATATATATATATATATATATATATATATATATATATATATATATCACTCAAAAATTATGAAATATCGTATTTATCATCTCAAATTCTATAATTATGTATTTATCATATTAAATTTTTATAACTCGCATATATATTCAATTAATCAAAAACTGAGATTAATTATGTTTAAAATGTAATTATAGAATTTAGGATGTTAAATGTGCAATTTTGTAGTATTTTTAGTGATATATATGAAACCCTCCCTAAAGAATGTAATTATATAATTATGTGTGTTTTTTGTCTTCGACATTTTGAACAGGAACAATATAGATCTTTTTTTTTTAAATAATTTATATCCATGAAAGATGGAGTAGATAATTAGGAAGAGGAGGGATCACCTAACGGTCATTCATTTTGAAATTTTTTACGGCCTTGAAAAATAAAGTTTACATTTCAACTTTGTGAGTAGGGTTGCAAACAAATCGAACTGAATTGAATTTATCCTAGTTTGAGTTTGAGTTTGAGTTTGAGTTTGAATAAGATTCGAACTTAACTAGTTTGATTTGTTTCAGAACAAACTAATTTCAAATCAAATTAATTGCGAACTATAAATTTTTAGAATTGAAGTCAATCGTATTATGAACTACAATTTTTTTGGCAACCCTAGTTATACCGATAGTTTATGCATTAGTTTTCTTCTCGCAAAACAAAATTCACAAGGTTTCATTTTACCTTTTTCGAATTCACACTAATAGATTATGGACTAGCTTAAGATTCCTTGATCTTTTACACTCTAGATTGATTAAAATCATGGCATAGACCTATATAGTTAGATGAAACGTATTTCATTATTAATTTGTTACGTTGCTGTAATATTTTCTTATTATAAGTTATCATTATATTAACAATTTTGAGCTCTGATATAAATTTGGTTCCTACATTATTAAAAAAATGATGGTTGAATCCATTAGTTGCATTATTTGAGATTCGAACCTAAATAGTCCGTGAATCAATTTCGAACGAATTATACTTAGATTGAGTTTGATTTGAATAAGATTCGAACCGAACTGGTTTGATTTGTTTCAGAACGAACTAATTTCGAATCAAAATAATTACAATTTTTTTCGAATCAAACTCAAATCGAATCATAAACTACGAACTTTTTGTGCAGCCTTGATATATATGCCGTCAATATTATATCTATAAAAAATGCTGAGATTTAATGTAAAATAATTTTAAGTGCACAAAATTTTGATTAAAAGACATATATTCATTAAAGGTAGCCCGCTAAAAGTGGCCGTCTCGCTAGCATTACACATGACGCTTCCAAAAATATCGAGCTCTGCACGGATAATGATTGATGTGTGTGTTTCTGTTGGGAATTCTCATCGTCTATCGTGCAAGTTGGCACACTCTAAATTTTTAGATTAGTATTCTTAGAATGTGTGTTAGAATGAATTTTAAAACTAATGGACATAAAAAATTTGTGTACAATCTTTTTGCATAAATAGTTGACATTTTTATAAGCTGCTCGTTTTTATTCCCCGAAATCTACCAAAAATAGAAAGAATAAGGTAATTAGTTAAAACAAAAAATATTATTATATATATAGATATTGACACTCAATTTAAAGTAAACCTAAATGAATACAACCATCGTGAATTTTTTCATATCCAACTATTAACTTCACAAAATTGTTGTATTAAACATGAATTTTCGCTCTCCTTCAATTGTTTTCTTGATTCTTGCATCTTTTATTTCTTTTAAGACTCTTCTACATTTCAACAACGCGCGCTTTCTTTTTATCATTTACCATTCTTAGAGCATCTCCAACAGTAATTGTTTATGGATTGCTTATGCTGAAACCATAGTATTAAAAATACAACAACAATAGTATCACATGTAAGATATCTACTTTCGGACTCGACGTATGCTCATTCCAAGAATGACATGAGTTGCTGACAAGATCTGTACACTGCAGAAAACGATCATCTATCTGAAGCTATTAATCAAATTACCAAAAAGCCTTCAAACAAATTCATACCACATATGCAATTCACGCAACTCAGGCTGACACTGTAATAAAAGCCCGAGCTAGTTCAGATAGACGATCGTTCACCGCAGAGTACAGATCTTGGCAGCAACTCAGGCCATTCTTGAGATGAGCATACGTCGAGTTCAAAAGTGTGACCCGTGGTCAGACGTACCATAGTACATTACTAGAGGGGAATTTTACATAATACTCTTATTTTTCAAAACAGAACAAAATACTCTCCTTCCAAAATTCTTAACAAAATGTCCTTATGAGCCCCATATTTCCCTCTCTTCCCCTCATCCCTCTGTCCTATTCGTCTCTATTTACTTCCCATTTATTATTCTAAACTTAAACTTTTGTTTTATATATTCAATATTATCCGTTGAGTTAATATGGTTTCATACTTGACAAAAAATTGGTTAACATTTTGATATTACATAAATAAATATTTTACAAGTTAATGATTAATCACTTATTTGTTAACAGTTGATTATTAAAAAAATTAAAACAAATCAAAGGTCAATAATTAATTACTTAAGAAATGACATTTTTTTTGTTAATAATTGATTATACCTAAACAAATAAGGGCGCTGATGCTTATTATTTATTTTTTTATAATTTGCTAATCACTTATCTTTATTGAGTTTTGCTGACGAATTTCGTGATGATTGGTGAACAAATTCAGAATAATCCAACTTTGGATGTATAAATCCATTTTCTTGAAAGAAATAATAGTATTATTTTACCTTTCCACCATGTAATCTATATCATTTTATCTCTACAAATATATAATTAAAATATTTGAACTTTGTCTTTTGTATTGGCATAGTAAATTGTCTTATACAATTTTTTTTTTCATATTCTTGATTCTCATTTTAAAACAAAAATGTTATAACCTTTGTGTGCATAAGAAAATAATATAGACCAAATGTAATAGCCTTATTTTTATCATTCTGTTTCAATATATTAGTTATAAAAAAAATTAAACTAAAAGCATAACAAGACATAAAATGAGCCCTTCGAATTAACTTTTATATCGTTACTTTCGTTAGTAATATACTATCAAATATTGATTCTCTTGCTGCAATGCATGAGATGGTCTTGTATCAAGATCAATTATTTAGTTTTATTTTGACTAAATCACTCGCTATCCTGCTCTATTTCTGTATAGTTTCTCATTTACATTTGTAAATTACATTGAATTTTTAGAGTCTTAATGAAACGAACAAGGATAGATCAATTCTCTACGAAAGTCATTTATACGATTATCGAATCAGTACCATATTTCATAAGATAGATAGATGTAATAAAAAAAATATATTAGATGCTCCGAATATGTCCAACTACGTCAGAGATATTAATTTCATATGGGTAATATTAAATATGTAAAACAAAAGTATAAGTTTATAATAAAGGAGAATAAATAAAGAAGAGTGGAAGGGAGGGAGGGAGGAGGTAAAGAGAGGGGAAATATGAGGCCCACAAGGGTATTTTGTTAAGAATTTTATAAGAAGGGTATTTTGTTCTATGTTTTGAAAAAAAGGGCATTATGTAAAATTTCCCCATTACTAGGTGTGCCAAAGTTAATATTAGAAGACATTAAAAAGTTTCTTTATTTTCTCTTTGAGCTGGTTATTTATTCTTTTCTTGATTCTGCATTTTTGCTTGCCAATTTAAGGTTTGGTTTAAGCTGATTGTTTTTCACTTTATTTTCTCTCTTCTGTTATAGAATTCAAATTTGTGGAGCTACTGAAGAAGTGTGGCTGGAAGGTGGTACCAGCTTTGAAGCGTCTGAACAGGTTTGCTATTAGTATAATTGTTTACATTTGGCATCTGGATTGATGTGGTAAGCATTGGAGAGTGATTGTTGTTATTTTATGAAAATTGGAAGGAATAGATCCTGGAACATGTTCTTTCCCCAATCTAATTAGATTAAGATTTTAGGTTAATGGGGTTACCAATTTAGATGTACCTGAAAATTCTCTTCTTCGTGACATTAGGAAGTTTCTCATGTTATGTGATGCAGGATATATATTGTTGTGTTAAAATATTGTGCTTTTTAGTTTAATCAATTTTAATTAAATTTACTTGTCAATTTTTATTATAGTAGAATAGTTATTCTGATTTAATTAGATTTTACTTTCTTTTCTGCAAGAGTTGATTATCATATTATTTGAAGTATTGAGTTCGTTTAGATGTTTGTAGTCCTCTTGTAGTTACAATTTTTTTATTATTGAAATATTGTTTGTTTTTGGTTTCCTTCAAAAATTCTCTCTTCTATCTGTCTTTAGTCTCCCAATATCTCAATCTAGATCTCAAGTATGTCTCTTCTATTTAGCTGAGACTTCTTTGTAAGCTGAAATGAATTGCGTTCTAATTAACTTTCTTTTTTTTGAAACCTTAGCAGCGGCTTCCAAGTATAATTTTCCTTAAATAAAATAAAACTACATCAATTCTCTACCACAACATCGTCACATTGAAGTCTAAACAACACATCATCTAAAGCATCTAACAGCACAACACATCATCTAAAGCATCTAACAACATAATACGACATCCAACATCACAACTTTTAGCAACCCGACTTTGAGTGATCGTCAATTTCTTCTCTCACCTTCTTGCTCTCCGTTACACCAATTGGCCAACAACATAAATGATGAGGCATCTATGACAACTGGTTTATAGGTAGGGAGAATGTCAAAGTTAGGGTTTGAGGTGGATCTAGGTTAAAAGCAGCAGTTTAGGGTTTAGAGACTGAAAAAGGTGGAGCGGCGGTGGTGGAAAGGCGGAGCAGATCTGGTGCTAGGGCAGCAGATCATAAAATGACGGCAGAGCTGACCTAGGCAGAGGCGGAGCCGACCAGTGGGGCCAGACGACCAGGCTAGAGACGGGCGGAGCTCAGGTGGCGGCACTGGCGAACTGGATCTCCTCTCTCTCTTCATTGGTTCCAGCCTTCTAATTAACTTTCTATATTAAAGAAGGCTGGAACCAATGGAGACACATGTGAAGAACAACAAACAGGGGTTTAGAAGTTTAGAAAGACCTATATGATCCTAGGGTACATTACGAGATCTTGATTGAGTTATCTTATTTTATAATATTAATTTTCCATTCAGCTTGTCTTATTGAAGTCTAATTTGTGCTAGCTTGAAATTCACCAATTGTATATTTTGAAATAATTTTATTTAAATATGAGTTTTAGATGGAGTAATTCCATGATACATGTAGAAAGATTTAGTTGTGATCCGTTGCAGAACTAAAGCACAAATGAAATCTCAATTATTATTTTTTATATAGCTTAATTTAAAAATTAGGGATTTTTTTTAGAATTCTTGTCCTTTTGTGATACTTAACTGATTATTTAATTGTTCATTGTGGTTATATTGTACATATTAAGGTACATTTTTTGAATTTGTGGTTGTTTTGATCATTGGATTGGGAATTAAAGGTGGATCAAATTTGGTTTGCATCGAGTCCAAATCATCTTTTCAACGTTTTAGTTTAAACTCGGATCATTCGATCAGAATTCAAATAAATTTGGTTCATGTAATGCGTAGCAGTCCTTTAAGATCTGTGTTAATATATAATTAACGGATCGGATCAAACTCAGACGGTGAGGTACTTTAGGGGAAACCCATCCGCTGCTTTTTTTAGTAGAAAAGCAGCCGGCTGCTCTCCATTTTCTCTCTATATCTCTCTTCAAAGAAGAGAAGAGAGAGAAAGTGAATCACATGGGCCTCAAAGTAAGAGGAGAGAGATAGAGAGAAGAGCACGGAAATAGCATGAAAAGAAAAGCACCGGATCTCATTCCTACTGTAGGTGACATGAATTCAGTTTGTATTTTGGGCCAAAATATCGATTGCTCCGATCCAATAAGCTGCTTTTCGACAAATAACCAACATTTTCCAATAATGTTTTTTAAAACTAGATTGAATCACTAAATCATATATTTCTACGCTGGACTTCTGATACTGAATTTTGGAGGATTTTTAATTTGGCCTATAATTTTGGTATTAGTCGAATACTATTGATTTTATATCAGTTTGGAACGGTTGTCTTAACTTTCCGAAATTTTTACTTATAGCATAAAAAAAAAAGATAAACCAAAAGACTATAAATTTGAGAGATTTTCATATTTACCTGGGTCACACAGCCAATTTGCAACCCATTTATGGGGTGCCGCAGATTGGCTTAGAGGTCCCCAAAAGCACAAAAAATGCACTCTACTATTGAATATATTTAAGTTTTGAGAACCTCTAAATCAATCTGTGGCCCCCATAAATGGGCCGCAGATTGGTTGTGTAGGCTGGATAAATATAGAAATCTCTCAAATTTAGAGTTTTGATTTATTTATTTTTTATTATGGTATTTAAAAAAAAATTCGTCTTAACTTTACCTAAAGAGCAGAGATTTGTATTACTTTTCATTTTGTGGTGCTTTTCTTTAGAAAATTTGGGAAGAGAGAAATAGGAAAATTTTCCAAGAGGCAGATGGAAAAGTACATTATTTCATATTTTCCAATATGTTTTAGTGAGGAGCTAGGGTTGGGTTCAAATGCCTTCATTTTTTGTGCTTTCATCGTACCTCTATTTTTAGAACCATAATAACATAAAATTTAAAACTTAAATGTCAAAATATAATATATATTATTTTCTATATGCACACTAAAAATATCATACCATTTTCATATTGTTTTGATTAGCATCAATTGCTTGCCAATATTCGTCGATGTGGACAAATTATAAACGTTTATTTTTCAACTTATTGATTGATATAAAACCAAAAGTTATATATTTTTTTATGTACACGTACAAAAAACAATATTGATGACATCTAACAGTTTTATTTTGACAAATAAATTTTAAAAATTTTATTATTAGAAAAGTAAAAATGAAGCAATGATAAATGCACAAAAAATAAAGGCATTTGAAACCTGTTCATTTTTAATATGTGAATTAGGAAGATCAGAGAACTAGAACATCAATTTACTGGATTTTATGTTCAGTTGAAGTAATTTTGTATGATCTTATTTGCTTTTAAGACTTGGACACAATACAGCGAATTGTGATGGACATTAATAATGTTCTCATCAATTTTTTGAACCGTTGAAACCCGCCTATCTCACAAGTGATGTGTTTACATGTAAAAAAAAAATTTAATTTTGAAATTAATTTTGCATAGACTCAACTTGTCAAAAAATGAATGCATTAAAATTAATTTATTAACTTTCTAATTTTGATCGCTCGACTTTATACTAAATTAATTCGAATGTTTAAAATTTTCACATGTAGACATTATTTGTAAGGTAGACAGATTTCAACGGTTCGAATTCGTCATTTGAAAATAATTCGATGAATTTTAAATTTTAGTTCACCAAAGAACTTGGTGAAACTTAGAAACATCCTACTTCTGCTCCGTATTTTTTTTCTTTCTTTTCAGCTTTGATAGATGTAAACTCGTGCAATTTTAGCGTTTAAGAAGGGAAAAAGGCAGACAACCCTACTGGCTACTGGGGTAGTTATTCTTTTTTTTTAAAAGAAAACAAAAACAGTATAATGACCCGAATCACATGATACTGATAGCATTCCAGAAAAACAGTAAAAGCTATTACCATGAAAAGCGAGAAAACCTAAAAGAAAAAAGAAGGGGGTTTTCTTTTTCTTTTGGTTTTTTTTTTGGGGGGTGGGGGGAGGGAGGGAGGGGCTGGGACTTCATTTTTAAAACGAAGGATAACAAAGAATTAACAAAAAAAAAATCAAACTTAATCTAAAATGCATCTAAGTTAATTTAAAAAAAAAATCAAACTTAATCTAAAATGCATCTAAGTTAATTTATATTTTTTTTCAATTTATTTAATATAAAATCAAACAGTAAAATAATATAAAATAATTTAATTTAATACATTTACTTTTTATTGTTTTCTGGGCATTTAATTCCATGCTAAATTAATTTATAAATTACATGTGAATATATTACTCGTAAAGCATATCAATTTTAAGAGTTTGAATTTATCGTTTGAAATCAATCCGTTAAATTTTGAAGTTAAGTTCACCAAGTTTAGCTTAAAAAAAATTGTAGTTCTATTCTTAACTTCTTATTATATTGAAAAATGAGAATACCATTAATTTTTGTTCGAGAGGTGTTTTTTTCTTTAAAATGCGGGAGCCATTTTTTTTTTTTTTGTGGACACTGAAACGCTAAAACTCACGTCCTTTTAGAAAATTATATTTTTTAAATCCATCAAGATGCCAAGTAGGTTACCTACTTATTTAGGATCTGTTCAGCTACTACTGTGTTCGTAGGGAAAAAAAAATTACTTAAAGTAATTTTTTTTCTACGCACACAGTGCTTCGACTATTTAAATTGGACTTAAATTCAATTTCATTTTCGTTTTCACGTGACAGCTGAACATGTCCTTATAAAAAATTAACAAATGAAAATAAACGGCTCAAATAATTTATATATCAGATATATACTATAAAATAAAAACTCGATACGAAATACAAATCCAGTCCGAGGAAATTATAGGTCGGTAGGTGAGGTCTTTACCTAGACGATAGCGACAAAAAGCTGCATCTACTAAAATATATGCTGAATGCCTGAATCACACTATAGGGGGAATATTAAATTTGTTATAAATGGAGATATCCGGTTTATGGAAACTGGAGATGACATGTAGCTGTCGACGTGTATTTCTCTCCGTTGTATCATGACGGAAGGGAACGGCTAGTCAACTCATACGACAGCCAGTGGGACCCGATCGGGCTACCATTGTAAAATGGTTTGGGCACACAAAACGCGCACCTAATTAACATGCCCAAGGATTTTGTTCTAAATTTAAGGATGATTAAGGTGCTTACTCTATCTTACTTGTTATGTTTTATGTGTACTAAAATGTATTCATTCAAGGATATTATTCTGAATGTGACGAATTATATTCGTAGTAAAAAAATTACAGTGTAACACTCTAACTAGAATGCGGCAAATTTTGCTCAAATGCAATTCGGAAATGGAGTTGTGATGAAATTATCGATTGGAAGCGGAAAATGAACAGAGTATAATTGATTCGGTGTGAATTTTGAGGGGATGAATTTTGCGCAAAAAAGCAAGAAATTTTAGGAGAATTGCTTTGTTGAAAGTGCAAACTCTGTTGTACTCTTGTTTTCTTATGCAACTTTCAAGTCCGGGAAATAAATATGTTGTTATTTCAAAAGAATAGCATGAATCTTCTGATCTCAACAGTTGATTTTCATTGAGATTCACGCATAAAAAAGCTTCTTTATTCACATTCGCACTTGAAAATTTAAATGGTGAAATTCGAAATAACAGGTTTCTATTATTCCAATGGAATTACAGCAGATTTATTTCCTCAAGCCTGAAAACCTTCAAAACCATTAAAAGAGAGTCAAGTAGTGGATTCAATTAGGTCAGCAGATAACATTTAAAGATATAGATAATAGACAACATTCTATATTTTGTCATTTTTTTTAAAGAATAATTTTTTAAAGCAAACTTATAAATTGATAAAGGATTAGCCTAATTGTAAATCCCTAACCAGTCCTACCGCATCACAATCTAATAAAAAGTTTCGATTTTTTTTTTTTAATCAAAATTGATTCGAATTCGACCTGAGTTGACCCCGATTTAAGGTTCGATGACTCAATCCCCGACCAGACACGAGCTGATCAGACTTGTGGTTGATAATTTTCCAAAGTCAATTTGACTTGATTCGAACCCGATCCGTTTAATGTCACTTTAAAAGTTACAAATCTAGGACCCATCCGTTCGACTCGACTCGAGCTCGAGCTCGAGCTCGAACACGAATCCAAACTTGATCTGGCATGATCCGAATTTTCTAGACATTATCCAAAACTAGACGCCCCGATTTGACTGCTGATACGATAGTTCTCCGAAGTAAAACTAACTGAACTTCATATGTCAGATTGCTAAATATCTACTAATAATTTCATGATAAGATTGTCTTGATATATTGTTCTTTTTTAAGGTTAGTGGCTTTAAATGTCTACTGACAATTTCATTGATAAAAAAATGTATTTACAATGGATCAAATGACCGTAATTTTTAAGTCTATTTTTTTATTCTCATAAAATCCTCTAAACTAATATAATATTCTATTCCTCTCGTAATAACTCTAATACCTTAATCATTCTCAACGACCGGATCCGCTTCTTCGACCGCCACCGCGTTTCGATGACAACCGAATCTACTTACTGTCGCACTCCAATCGAGATATTGATCACCCTAGTACTTTAATCACCATCTTGCTCTACGATCGGATCCGATTCTTCAAATGCCGCCGCGTTGTGACAGCCACCGAATCTACTCACCGTCGTGCTCTAATAAAAATGGAAACTCTACGTTCCGACCTCCGATGACAATCTCAAATATTATAAGCAGCCATTGTTCTATTTTTGGCTTGACAATCTCAGATAGTATTTTTTGTATTGACATTTGAGACCAACAATTATAGAAAAATAATTTAGCAATTGTCATCTAAATATTATTTTGTACGTCAAGCTAATGAGCTATTCAAGATGTACAAAAATCAATTCAAGCCTTTTTAAGTTTGTCAAGTTATATTGGAGAAAGAGGGCCTCAATATGTGCGATACAAGGACCAACTCACTCAACAACACACTGATAAAATCAAATTAGAATCACCAACAATCTGGTATGATAATCAAGACTAAATTGTTCTTTCTGCAAAGTCAAATTATTCAAAGTACCTGCTGCAATATCTTGAATAATCTTAAAAAAAAAATGTAAAATATGAATTGAGAAATAAATAAGTACTTTATAAGAACATTAGTATCAGTCCCTGTCCATAGAATTCAAACCTACAAAAAAAAAGGTACATTGACATTATGGAAGCGTATCCTCTACGGAGCCAATACCTGCGGAGCTTTTAATCTGATCCGTTCGTTTCGGGTCGGACGGATCAGATCAGATCTTTCCTGAATTGAAAAAAGAGAAAATATTCTCAAAATTTGTAAGATCTGATCTGGTCCGTCCAATTTGAAACGAACGGACCAGATTAAAAGCTCCGCAGAGGATACGCTTCCTTGACATTATGACACATTCAAAGTCGTTCAACAAGGCTGGGCTCCTTGGAAAATTAACACGTTGCGCTGAATTTGCCCATATATTTTAAGATAATTAAAATTTTATTTATGAATTCGGAATGAATCGATTTAAAAATTAATTGGGTTTCTTTAATATTCTTTATCAAAACAGAACATTCGGATTAAAATTAAAATTTTGAATTACTTTATAAGATCCGGTATTAACATCTTATCAAAATAGCTGCCAAGTCGATCCAATAACTAGTTTATTTATTGTACTAAAAATTAATCTTTAATCTAGTAACAAAATAATACTTTGCATACAAAAAGTCATCGGTTCAAATTGGAAAATCTTTTATAGATATTAAAGCAACTTGTGGTCATTTTTGCCCCTATACTTGTCAAACCTTGATAATTCGTTGTTAGCCAAAACACACAAAAAAAAAAAAAAAATTGTCGGATCTATTATTCTTTTCGTGGTCAAATCCATAAACAAGATTTATGTAAATTCCACCTCAACACTCCGCCTCAGAGGACAATTAATTAATCCATAATATTTTTGTAGGACCTGACTTATTCCAAAATAGATATCCACTAAAACAGAGGCTAGATATCTAGATTTCTTTGTAAAAAAAAAAAAAATAAGATCTCCACTGTATATTTTTTTAGATAAAGATGAAAGTTTTAAGTTTTTCAAATTTCAATATATACAAAAAAAATTATCTAAATTTCAAATCCGCAAATTTTTACACGAAAGACATTGTTTTTTTGTTTTTTCTACTAGACTAAAGTCTGGTTATTTTACAAGTTATATTTGTTCAAGTTAGAAAATAATATTTGTTTGCTGTGTGAATTATCTCCAAGAAATAAGATTTTATGGAGTATCGGGATATTTGAACTTCATCACGGCACACACTATTTTAATATAAAAGACAATAATAATATGATAAATTTGTGAATTTTTGAAATTTTAAAAAGTAAATATGATATTAATAAATTTAGAAGGCAGAATACATAATTTTAAAGTTTTTAGGAGTATAAATAATTTTTTTTCAAAAAATAAAATTGTAATCAGAAATGGAATTAGAAAATTTGAGGGGGGGGGGGGGGGGGAGTGATAAATCATAAAATGAATAATATGTGAAAATGAAAAAATAATGTGGTTACTAGAAATTAAATTCAAGACCTCACAAATATCAAATTTACAAGTACACTTTTGTTATTTTATGAGGAAAACTAAAGTATATACAAACTAAAAAAAAATCAATTCAATTAAATTTTAATATATATAATTAAGGATTTTAAAACCACAGAGTCATCTAACTTAGTATTCCTGACTTACATATGGTTCTTCACATAAGAATTTACGAAACTTCAAACAAGTTGGAATAAATTGTTTTGGATCTGTTGATCAGTTGGTGACAGTTTTTGTTGGGAATTGTTTTGATTTTATTCCCATCATTTTTTTTTCCAAATAGTAGAAATCATGAAAAAAATAAAACAAAACAATCACATCATAAAACACTCTTAAATCTGGTCCTTTTAAAAAAAAGTATATAGACTTTAGCCAATTTTTTTATAGGATCTGTTTTGAAGATACAGTGAAATTGAGGTCAATCGATACATTTAAAAAAAAAATAGAGATGTAAAAGTTTCTTTGCTCACTGACATAGAAAAAAAAACAAAATTTCTTAATTGCTCATATTACATGAATAATAGTGTCATTACATTTTTATTTTATTTTATTTTGATAATTAGACCTTTTCATTTCATTTTATTTATTTGTTGGACATCTTTCGCCTATGTATAATCACGTTTTCTGAAATATTCGAATTTTGACACGGTCGCATCCCCTAGATGCGGTCACTTTTTGGGGGGCGCATCTAGGGAATGTGGACCATAAATAGGGGGTTGCATCCCCTAGATGCGACCACCCCTTTTTTTTTTTTTTTTTTTTTTTTTTTTTTTTTTCTGTTTCCTTCTGCTACAGGAGAAAGGGAAAAAAAAAAGATGACCGTATCTAGAGGATGCAACTCCCTATTTATGGTCTGCATCCCCTAGATGCGGTCCTCAGAAAAGTGGTCGCATCTAGGGAATGGGGCTGTGTCAAAATTTGAATTTTTCAGAAAACGTGATTATTTGGTTTAGTGTTTTTTGGGTAGGTATATTTAAAAATTTCGGTTATTTTTGTAAAGGAATTAACTTTTAAGATACTTGTTGATCATTTTATTAGAAAAATATAATAACGTCATTAATATTATTTATAAATAATAATAATTCAAATATCTAGCTAAAATGACTAAATAATTTAAATCTAACATATTTCTATCAAAATTCTCATGCATACGAACAATTCGTTTATAAATTTATTTAACTGTTTTCAAAGAAATGAAATTTCATAAATCACCTAAATAAATATCACATTATTAAATCTCATCCCGTATAAATTCATCCTCCTTCAAATACGCCCGTATATCATAAAAGAAAAACAATCTAATTTATTATGTAATATATTATTTAATGATCTTGTGAAAACGCACCTAACTTAGATGAATAATCACAAGTTCACAACTGCTAGAAGCTTTGGGGGTAGGGGTGTAAACGGATCGGATAATATCCGATTTCGTCCGGATCCGAATCCGGAAAAGTACTAAAATTATCCGATCCGTATCCGTATCCGTATCCGAGACTATCCGTATCCGTATCCGAGACTATCCGTATCCGTATCCGTATCCGAGACTATCCGTATCCGTATCCGTATCCGAAAAATTATAACGGATACGGATACGGTAAAACCTTTAACTATCCGTATCCGACCGTTTACACTTTTAAACCACAACAAATGTGATATATGTTCTTAAATTGATTTATTAAATTGCATATTGGACGAATAATTTATTAAATTGCATATAGATATATATTTTGATGAACAATATAGCACTATGACATAATTAGTGACTAATATTTTAATAATATAATAGATGTTTTGTAACTTACAAGCTAATTATAAAAAATATCTGTATCTGTCCGATATCCGATCCATATCCGTGACATTTAATATCCGATCTGTATCCGTATCCGAGACTATCCGTATCTGAAAAATTATAACGGATACGGATACGGTAAGACCACTATCCGATCCGTATCCGACCGTTTACACCCCTATTTGGGGGTCCGTGTCCAACAGGAGCAAGTCACCAAGCAATTTCTATAACTATAATATAATTCTATTACTAAAATGGAATTAATAATTAATGAAAAAAAGTGAAGCAGAGCTCTCCTTTTCCTTTTTTTCCCCTTTCACACCTTTCCCCACTCTCTCTCTCTCTGCCTTCTCGACCTTGCCATTTCATTATTCACCAAGTCTCCTGTGTCTAGCGAGAAACCGACAGAGAGCTAGAGGCCTAGAGCGAGAGAACGAGCAACCTAGCAGGAGATTCATACGCTCTGATCCCTTCCTTCAGATTCGACTAGAAGGCTACTACAACCCAAAAGCGCGCAGCTTTCAGTAGATAGAGCAGCAATGTGAGTTCTTTTGGATTTTTGTTCTGAATTAGAGTGATTTCTGAACTGGATGCTGCTGGATCTGTGCTTCGATTTGGAATTTTTAGCTGAAATGTTAAGCGATTTCTTCCGAAACATTGGATTTTGTGAAAAGAAGCTTGCTTTGCTGTAATTTCCTTTCCGAAAAGAGAGGCTTAATAGTTCATCGAGACTTAATTTGAGTTCTAATTAATCCATTCCTGCAGATTTGCGCTCTTCTCAACATCGTAGAGTTGGATCTGTTGTTTCAGCTGCGGATTTGCAAATTAGTTTAGGTACGTTCCTTATAATTAATTTTAGTAATTTACTTGGGGATTCTTTCTATTTTATCTTTTCTATACATTTCTGCTATAAATACTTGTCAGGACTCTAGGTTAAATCTGTTCCCAGCTTACATGTAGTAAAAATAGTAGCAAGTACTCTTAAGGGGTGTTCTGTTATATACTGCTTAAATAATTTATCAGTGTAGATGCCTTATTTTGTAGACCCAATTATTACTGGTCCAGCTCAGAATTAACTTTATAATTATACTAGTTGTTGAGGTTTTTATGCACTTCTTTTACTTCCTCTCGTGTATAATCAATCTACTTCTTTAATTGACTTCATTAAATTGCCTTTTGTAAGAACAATTATGATTTCATTACGAAATTGGTTGCTTTCCCCCACTTTAATTAAAAAAATGTCTCTTGAGTGCGAAAAAAGCATGCATCTTTCTTGCGTGTCTCCCGACACTTTTTTTGGCTGTTTTTCAGTGCTTTACTTAATCAGAAAGTCTTGGTTTCGTAAAGCAATTCCTTTCAGGGCACATGTTAGTTTTTGAGGCTGCTTGTTTAACCAGTTTTGGCAAGAATCCTTTTAAAAACTTAAAGTATTTGGAAGGATACTTCTACAATTTCAAGCTATTTGTATAGCTAATTAGTTTGATAATAAAACCTACAGGATTAGGCTTAGTAATGTGCCATCGGTTCTGTAAACTACAGCCTGTTTCTCTACTATACTGATTGACTTTGGCTATATGGAACACAAAAAAGGATTTGTATTTTTATACAATTATGTCAAATATTTTGAAATAATTATTTTGACATGATATTTATAAGTTGGGCTTTCACATCAACATGTAATACTTTTCTGCCCATATTCAATTTCATAACACAAAAAGTGTTTACAGCTATACTCAACTACATCAGCCATTCAAAATTCAAAATGTTATTTTATTGTTAGTTATGGCTTTCATTGTCAACTGAACATATTGTCAATTTTATATAATTAATGACTTCAGATTGGCAACTTGCAGTTGAATTTTGTCAAAGAATTAGCAAATCAATTCAAAACCTAAATAGAATTTGTTATTATCATTTTATATCTGAAAGTTTCTATTGGCCAAAGCTTAAATCTTTCACATACTAAATTCTTCACTGATTACTTGCATCATTAAACAAACTATCATTTGCACAGGTGTTCATCTAGAACTAGCACATATTCCCACTTATTCCAAAACCTAATTTTCACATTGCAAGCAATAACACACACAACTATTATAATTACAAAATTTCTTCTTGCTTCAAGTGTACACTTATAAAATTCTAACTTTTGTCAGGTCGTTTCAGCAAATATGTCCTTTCGGAGCATAATGCTTGATGTGAAAGAGAGCTTAGGGAGCCTCTCTAGACGGAGCTTCGAGGTGAAACTCAGTGGGTTATCAGGTGTGAGCGGGCGTCACCGGGGCCGATCAGGAGCACCAGTTGTGCGGCCCCATGAGGAGCCCGAGGCGGTTGCAGATAGTGATAACACGTGGGCCGGGCTTCCTCCGGAGCTCCTTAGAGAAGTGGTGCGGCGGCTGGAGGAGAGCGAGGGCACATGGCCGAATCGAAGGAATGTGGTGGCGTGTGCTTCTGTGTGTAGGTCTTGGAGGGAGATGTGTAAGGAGATGGTTATCAGTCCTGAGTTCTGTGCAAAACTCACCTTCCCTGTATCGCTCAAGCAGGTCAGTTTGTTTATTTTTGTTTTATGATAGAGTTAGTTAATATTGGTATTTATTTTAGTCAGTTGAGTTGTTTCTGGACCTAGGTATGGTTAAAAAGGAAAATGAGGGGAAGGAGGTATGATTTGTTGTAGATGGTGAATGCATGTTTTAATTAGGCGGGGGGTGGGGTGGAATTGGCCTTTGCCCCCTCTTTAAATTTGCGCATGTGTGTGTGAGAGAGCAGGTAAGGCCATTGCCACCTCTTTATATTTGCAAATGTGCGTGAGAGAGAGAGAGAGAAATTAAGGCCAACATGGCATGGTTAGATTGCTAATAGAATGTTATAGTGGTTTAGGGATCGAATTTTGATGTAAAGAACGTTTTTAATTAATACAATCCTTGACAGCCGCTGTCAAGTTTTCAAGAGAGGGTACAGCCACTGTCACGTTTTTAAAAGAGAGAGAGAGAGAGAGAGAGAGAGGGAGGGAGGGTCATACTTGGCAGCCACTGCCAAGCTTTCATTAAAAAAAAAAAGAGAAGGGAGAGGGTCATTCTTAAAGAACAAGTTAAACTTTTGGTTATTTTGACTAAATTGAGAGTGTATCATAACTTCTAATACTATATAAACAGCCTGGGCCGCGTGACGGGACTATACAGTGCTTCATTAAGCGTGACAAATCCAAACTCACTTATCATCTCTACTTGTGCCTCACTCCTGGTAATTTTTTTATTTCTTGGTTATTGAAGGAGTCTATATAATATGTTTAAACTTGTGTATACAGCATGACACTGCCAAAGATTTTTTTAATATATTTAAAGAAAGTGCTCCTAAACAAGATGTTAAATTCTTGATCGGCCTTCTTGCAAAAGGGAGATTTTGTTGATCTGTAGTTTTTTCTTTCTTATTTTAATCTCTTTCTCAACTTCCTTTATTCTAAGAAAGAGTTCATGCAAAAAATCTTCTTAAGCTTAGAATACTTAAAATAATATTTGGCTTTCGTTAAATCCAAGGAATCTAACCTTTCTTTACTTTTCCAAAAATTGGGATGTAGCTGTATTTGCTGAAAATGGGAAGTTCCTACTGTCAGCGAAACGGACCCGCCGAACCACCTATACAGAGTATATAATATCGATGGATGCTGATAACATATCAAAATCAAGCTGCTCTTACCTTGGAAAAATGAGGTATCTCAAACATATCTCAGATTTACATATCTTACTCCAGAAGCTACAACTTATGAGTAAGGCTATGATTGGTCCGTACTATGGATCATAGCTCCGTTTTCAAAGTCCAAACAGTCAATCTGGACCATTCAACATGATCTCCATATGAAAATGTATTTGTGTATCGATTTTTACAGTTTTTACAATTTGTTTACTATTTTTTAGATAGGTAGAATATCACTTGATCTTAAATTTTAGAGCATTCAAATGTAGTGATTCTCTACCTATATTAAAAATTAGTAAAAAGAATGTAGAAAATGTAAAATTTAGTCTGCAAGTACATTTTCATATGGAAATAATGTTGAATGGTTTGGATTGACTATTTAAACTTTGAAAACGAAGATAATGGTCCATAGTATTGGCCAATCCGCACTATGCACAGTACCGTAGCCTCACTAACAAATTATTAAAGGTAACATACTGTTACATCATCCGTCAAATACTGATTCTGCACCAAAAAATTGAAAGAAAATTCAACAACAGTTAAGAGATCATGCACCGATTTTTTTTTTTGAAATTTTGAAGAAAAAACTAATGAATCACACACTAAGCATATCAATTATACTAAAAGAGTTGATCAAATTTTTATTTAACCCAAACTAATTCGAATTCCTTGCTTTTTTTTTCTTTAATGAAAAGAATTAATCAAAGAATTTTATTTTTTTTCTTCTATCATTTAGTACAAATATGGAAAGACAGTCAATTTTTCTCCACTTTATTCATTCTATTTTCTAAATATCCAAATTTTTTAAGCCTAAAACTCCGTAAAGTTACCAAGCTGAAATAAAATTAAACAACGGTTAAGAGATCATGCACCAATTTTTTTTGAAATTTTAAAGAAAAAACTAATGAATCTAAGCATAGCAATTATACTGAAAGAGTCAATCAAATTTTTGTATTTAACCCTAACTAATTACTAAAAGAGTCAATCAAAATACTGAACTGAACTGTACCAAAGACTAATGACTAAAATTAATTGTATGATAATAAATTCTAGGTCAAATTTTCTTGGCACGAAATTCATGATCTATGACACAGAGCCTCCACATGTCACCATCTCATCTTCGCCGATGCTTCCTCCACAACCCGTTAAGACAAGTCGCCGGTTCTCCAAGAAGGTGTCTCCGAAGGTACCTTCTGGGACCTACCGAATCTCTGAGGTTTCCTATGAGCTGAATGTTCTGGGAACGCGGGGCCCACGCCGCATGCATTGTGTCATGAACTCCATTCCTGCCTCTGCTGTCGGCCCTGGTGGGTCTGTTCCAGCCCAGCCCGACCCGCTTTTTGCTGGTCTTCCCTCCTTCGAGGAATCCTTCAGAAGCAACACCACTAGTGCTACCTCAATAGCTGACCGCTTTGCGGATTTCTCAAGTGCCAGGTTTTCTGACGTGTCTGGCAGGCTCAACAGGCCTGATGAGGCTGGAGAGGGGAGTAGCGGGCCCCGCAAGGTATTGCCTTTGGTATTGCGGAACAAGGCGCCTAGGTGGCACGAGCAACTGCAGTGCTGGTGCTTGAATTTCAGGGGCCGTGTTACCGTTGCCTCTGTAAAAAACTTTCAGTTAATAGCTGCAGTTGGATCAAGTGCGCCTACCGGTCACACTGGGGCGGTAAATCCACTACCAGTTGCGGGCCCCGCACCTCCTCCCTCTGGTGCTGCTGGGTCCGCTTCGTCAGCCGACCATGACAAAATTATATTGCAATTCGGGAAGGTGGCGAAGGATATGTTTACTATGGACTATAGATACCCTCTTTCGGCGTTTCAGGCTTTTGCTATCTGCCTTACCAGCTTTGATACCAAGCTGGCGTGTGAATAGAGCAAGGTAAGGGCGAAATGGTCATTGACCTGAATCAGGGCTATAAATTAATTCATGGCCGAGGTGCGAAGTAGTTTATTCGGGTGTAGTGTTGCTTTTGTTTGTGTTTATGTTTGTGTACTTTGTTGGTGTAAAACTTCCAACCAGACTTGCAGATGTGTTTCCTTTTGGATTTTTAATTAGGATTTTTTTTTTAAATTTTAGGATGAAATTGTGTTATGAGTGGATGACTTTTTCTGAATGCGACTTGTGCCAGGATAGTAGTTGTAAACTTAAATTGTGGTTTAGTCGAATTAAGTAATTTAGATTTCTAATTTGATCAGTTAACATTCATTAGCTTTTAAACAAAATAAGGAAGATCAAGGTACATAAAAGCGCATTGAAGTACAATATTGATGTTGTGTAGTTTGGTTTTTGCCTTTTGAGTCTCCAGTAATTAATGCTTCAAATCATTCGCTGTAGTTCTCTTTCTGGGTTACCAATATATCTATATCCGGGTGAGTGATCCACATATTTATTGAATTGGTATTCTGTCAATTTTAAGCTTCGTTAGATCCACATCACATAAAGTCGGTTGACGAATAAACTATATACATGCTAGATTAGTAATTGAAGTTGCTCTTGTTTTCAATAATTATTAGAGAAGGAAACTGTGAAGGATGGTAAACAAAATTTCTCGTTTAACATGAGAGCATGAAACTTTTTGTCAGCATGAATTCTGATCACATTGTATAGTTGATCATAAATGAAGAAGAAAAGAGAACAAAACTGCATGAATACGAAGATATGATATTAGAGGAGGGTTCAAATGCCTTCATTTTTTGTACCTCCATTTTTAAAAACTTTAATAACTCAAAATTTAAAACTTAGAAGTTAAAATAAAACTATTGGATATGATCTATATTATTTTATCTATGCACGTGTAAAAAATTATGATATTTTAATTTTATTTTGGTTGTCATCAAGAGCTTATAAAAAACGTACTAATGTGGATAATTTTTAGACGTTGATTTTTCAACTTATTGATTCACATAAAAATAAAATTGAAATGTGATAATTTTTTATAAGCACATGGAAAAAATAATATAGATCACATCTAACGGTTTTATTTTGACTTAAGTTTTAAATTTTGAGTTATTAAAGTTTTTAAAAATGAAAGCATGATGGAGACACAAAAAATGGAGACATTTGAACTCTCCTCATGATATTAATAACCCACTAAAAACATTTGTAGTGAGATTTGTTTTTTAAAATTTCTAAAGACACTCATTACATTATTATTTTAAGAGGAGGTTCAAATGTCTCTATTTTTTGTCTCTATCATGTCTTCATTTTTAAATGCATTAATAAATCAAAATTTATATTATAAACATCAAAATAAAACCATTCAATGTGATCTATGCTATTTTCTCTATGTGCTTATAAAAAAAATCTCACATTTCAATTTTGTTTTTATGTGAATCAATCATTTGAAAAATCAACGTCTAGAAATTATCAACATTAGTACGTTTTTACAAGTTCTTAATGACAACAAAAACAAAGTTGAAATGTCATAATTTTTTACACGTGTATATATAAAATGATGTAGATCATATCCAACGATTTTATTTTGACCTTTAAATTATAAATTTTGAGTTATTAAAGTTTTTAAAAATATAGGCATGATGGAGGCATATAAACTCTCCTCTTATTTTAATTATTGAGATATAAGTAATTTATAATTTAGAAAGTTTTCTTTTTCAAAGAAATCACTTCCTATTGTTTCTATTGATTTTTGTTCTAGAAGTCTCTTCTATAGTAATAATTAAAGTAAAAGTTAATTGTACGAGCATAGTAGTTTAAAAATTAAAATGAACTGAGTTTTATTTACTTGACAAATGACAACTTTATTTCTTCTAATTTTACTGATGAAGACGGGACCTGTGTGTACATATACGGTTATTGTTTTTTTTTTTTTGCGATTATTATTGCGACTCTAATTCGGTTTGGACCGAACCGGTTGATCGCCTCTATTTCCAACCCAGAAAACCTACCGTTGCGGTCCAGTCTAAAAACCATTCAACCAAACAAGCGCCTCGTTTTTTAGAAACCAGGGTTTTTCTCCTTCTACCACCTCTCTCCTTCTCCGACTCAGCGGCTCACCACGTTTGGGCTCCACTCACCTCTTCTCTCCTTCTCTCCGGCTCTCCGGGTTCCACTGGTTCTTCTCTATTAGTGCTGGTACGAATCTCCTTATTTCCATACTTTCCAACGTCCATTTTGTTTCTTTCATAATTTCATTTTGTTGTTGTTGTTAAGATGGCGCTGTTCTCTTTGATTGTTAACTGTAAAAGATAACAATGAATAAATGAGTTAGGCTACTATGACATTGGTGTTATTTGAAATTAAATAACACCAACTTTTAAACTCTTAGATCTGCCTTGAGATTCGTACAAAATAAAGTGCTTGAACAGTAAAAACGGATATTACGAATCTCAAGGCAGATCTAAGGATTTAAAAGTTGGTGTTATTTAATTTCAAATAACACCAATGTCATAGTAGCCTAGCCCACTATTAATTGTGTTTACAAATGTTTGAATTTGATGAAACAGAGATAAAGTATCCAAACCATGCCAGAGAGACAAAGTATCAAGCAGGAGATGGATGATTATCAAGTGCAGCAAAATACCTATGTAGATTGTGCTCGATTTTTTGCAAAGCAAGGCTTTGCATTCCAGGAGCATGACGAGTTTAGACCTACTGATGAAGAGAATTTTCTTGAACTGTTGAAGCTTTTAGGAAATCATAATGAACAAATAGGTAATGCTATTTTTGAAAATGCTACCAAAACTCTAAAGTTGACTCCACCTGGTATTCTAAAGGATATAGTCAACGTTGCTGCAAAGGAGACAAATAAAGATGTAATTGCAGAACTTGGAGATGAGATGTTTTCTGTATTTTTTGATGTGTCAAGTGATGTCTATAGGAAAGAGCAAATGACAGTTATAATTCGGTTTGTGAACAAAAGAGGTGCTGCTGTTGAACGGTTCTTAGGTATCGTTCCTGTTTCTGATACTGCCGGTGCCTATACTGTCGATACTGCAGTGCTGTCTTTAAAGACGACACTTGAAAATTTATTTGGTAAGCATGGCCTAACGTTGTCTAGATTACGTGGCCAATGTTACGATAGAGCTTTTGATAATATAGATGAGTTCAAGGGTCTCAAAACATTAATCATGAGGGAAAATGCATCAGCATATTACGTTCATTGCTTTGCTGATCAACTTCAACGAATTCTTGTTGCAGTATCCAGGGAAAATACTGAAGTTGGCTTATTTTTTCAAAAGGTCTGTAGTATTATCAAGGTTGTTTGGGCATTAGGTAAAAAGTGCGATCGATTACGTGATAAGCGAGCAATTGAAGTTGTGGAAGCTCTTTCAAATGATGAGATTTTAATAGGAATAGGTCTGAACCAAGAAACAAATCCTTTATGTGCACATGATACTCGATCAAGTTCTCATTTGAAGGCTCTAAATAGTGTGATTACACTATTTTCAGCCACGATAGATGTAATTGAGGAAGTAGAAAATGGTGGGTCATTTCTTTGGGACCAACGAGCAGAGGCTCGTGGAGTATTACGTCATATGCAATCTTTTGAGTTTGTATTCAATTGTCATCTCTTGAGAAATTCCTTACTCATCACTTATGATCTATCACAGTTCTTGCAACACAAAGATCTAGATTTAGTGAATGCTATGTGTTTGGTGAAAATAGCTAAATCTCGGTTGCAAAAAATGAGGGATAGTGGATGGGAATCGTTATTCCAAGAAGTGTGTGCATTTTGTGAGAAACACAATATTGAAATTCCAAATATGGAAGATTTGCACGTTGATGACCCACAATGTCCAACAAACACAACTAATTTGCATTATTATCGTGTTGATATGTTTTACACGGTTATTGATGTGCAATTGCGAGAGCTTAATGACAGATTTACAGAAACTAATATCGAACTTCTTATTTGCATGTCATGCTTAGATCCGAATAACACTTTTTCATCATTCAACAAAGATAGGTTGCTTCAATTAGCTTAATTCTATCTCTCTGATTTCAGCCAATACGATCTTGTTGTCCTAGAAAGTGAATTGGAGAATTACTACATGGATTTGGAAAGTGATAGAGATTTTTTAGAGGTAAGGGGCTTAGTTGAACTTTCTCAGAAAATGGTGGAAAAAAACAAGCACAATGTTTTTCCCTTAGTTTACAAATTAGTAAAATTGGCATTGATATTGCCGGTAACTACTGCAAGTGTTAGAAGGGTATTTTCAACTGTAACTGTGGTGAAAAATTGTTTAAAGAATGGAATGGGGGATCAATGGATGAATGATAGTTTGGTTACTTACATTGAGAGGGATTTTTGTATTTGTGTAGATAATGAAAGAATTATCCAAAGACTCAAAATATGAGACTTGTGATGGAAGGTTCGCTTTGTTGACTTGACTATCTAGTATTACTATGTTTGTTGTTGTCTTTTAATTTTATGTTATGCTAAATTTTAGCTGAAGTTGATATTTTGTTTAATTTAAATGAAAGTTTTTGTTGTTCCACTCATCAGACCTGAAACTCGATTGGGTTTGAGGATTGTGCTATGATTACTGTCGCATGACACGTAATTTCTATGGTTGATCGTTATTTTTAATAATAACTTGTATTAGGTAGTTTCTAATCTGAGGTTACTAGGTTTGGTGAATTTGTTGCAAGGTTTTGCAACTTGCAGTTTTTTTTATGTTCTCTTGTCAGTGCACTTGTAAAGTGACAATTTTCTGGATTATTCTGGAAATGCTAGTCCCCTGTCAAGATTTTCTTGATTGATTAAAAACTTGGCTATGTTTGCAAATGCTTGATTTTGTTTAATTTTGTGGCAGATTTGCAACTTCCAGGTTTTTTTATGTTGTCTCATGTCAGTGCACTTGTAAAGTGGCAATTCTCTGGATTATTCTGATAATGCTGGACCTCTGTCAAGACTTTGTTGATTGATTATAAACTTGGCTATGTTTGCAAATGCTTGATTTTTGAAAGTTTGATCTTACCATGTCCCAGTCAAGCTATATATATGTATACATTGTCACACTATACCAACCCATGCTTATATATATCTGTCAACTATACTGGCTTGTACCTATATACATCTGTTGAGTGACAATTGATATTTTGGTGGAATTATTTGGTGTTTCTAGATAATCTATTGGTTTATGTCATCTAAATTCATTTTGGATTGTTCATGTTATGCTTTTTGGTTAATGTAGAAGTTAAATAATGTGCTTAGGTTAGATGGAAAATGATCACTTATTTGTTATATGAGTGTAAAGAGAGATTAGAAATATATTTCTTAGTTTCATTAAGATCAAAGTTTTCCCAATTTCTCAAACTAAAGGCACCCAACCCTTGTTGAGAGTTCTGAAAAAAAAACCTGAAACAAACTAGCAATAGAATTTCCAAGCCTGATACTGGTACGTAATGACTGAACCATGCTGACATCATATCTTTGTTCATGCATCTCTTGCTCCAGACCTATATTAACCAACTTTTGCAAGATTTGTTGACATTCACAATTCACAAATGTTAACAAGAAGTGTTATTATAGGAGCCAATTTTGTTGGCGTCTTGATTTTTCTACAATTACCGGTGAGTCCATCTTTTTTTGGTCAGATTTGCAGGAAAAATGTTGTCAGATTGGTGGATTGAAGATGTACTTTTATGTTACATTCACAAATGAATAAAAATAGGGTCCCCTCAACACCCTCAAAGTGCAAATCTTAAGGTGGTTTTGATGTTACTGGCCTTAAATGTGCATTCCAAAAAATATGGTCCCTGAACACTCTCATAGTGCAGATTACAAATTGATAATGTTGTAAATTCTCAATTGTGCGGTTCTCCTTTCAATTGGGTTCAACCGTTAAAAAATGTAAAAAGGATAATTTCCACTATATACTAAGCTGTAATTCTAAAGAACGTTAAACTATTTCAAATGAAGACACTACAGAGGTACATGTGATACTATTTTCTTCGTTATATATATTATGACAATATGTTATGGCAACAATGTATAAAAGTATTCACATATTGAACCCTATTTGACTGGTAATGATGTCATTTAGAAGAGAGCTAATGCATGTATAATTTTTTTTATAATAAAATATTAAAATTTTGAAATGGAGTGAATACAGTTTGTAAAGCCACTCTTTTAGAAATTTTTTTTATTACTTAAGTCGATTAGCGAAAAATTTATATTTTTGCATTCAAGTTGTCATTTCTACAGCAATTTTAATTAAAACAAATTTTATTTTGACAAACTAATATATTCATTAACTGTGATTTATGCACTATACATATAAATTGTGATAATTGAGATTTTTAAGGGTAACTTAAAACAAATTTATAGATGATTAAAACAAAATAAATGAACAATTAAGATGAATTAATTTTTTTGATTGAATATAGAGAAACAAATTATACCAAGAAAAGAATAAAGCTACCATAAATTGCAATGCATAGGTATTTTTGTACACTGGACTATAAATTATCGGATTCAAAGTCCAAATAACCGATCCAAAACATTTATCTTGTTCTCCATATTAATATGTGTTTGGAGACCCAATTTTATATTTTTTGGAAATTTTTTACTATTTTTTTAGATTTATTGAAAATCGTTGTTTTTCAGACAAATCTGGACCATAAAAAAACAACGATTTTCAATAAATCTAAAAAATTAGTAAAAAATTTCCAAAAAATATAAAATTTGGTCTCCAAACACATATTAATATGGAGAACAAGATAAACGTTTTGGATCGGTTATTTGAACTTTGAATCCGGTGATTTATAGTCCAGTATACAAAAATGTCTATGCATTGCAATGTATGGTAGCCTTACTTCCAAGAAAATAAAAAAAAATTGAACAACTATGATTAATAAATTAAGAGAAATTTAATTATTTAGATATGATAATAAGCGGAAGCTCCTGTATTATCTCTCTTTTCTCTCTGGGTGGGATTTCTGTCAAAAGCGCTTCGATCAAAGTCTTATCCAAAACTGAGCCTAAACCGTCCGATTAGCATCAAATTCTGGCAAACGGTTTATATTCCAGGACCGTTTATATTTATTAAGTTTGAAATACATCTACACAAATCTCAACGCAGATTAGACGATATAGATCTGGATTTGGATACAGTTTGTTCAAAGCCAAACCCATTCACACATCCCCCCCTTTTCCCTTTCCCTATTTTTCCTTTTTCATTGAGATGAAATGTAGGGTTGTTGCAGAAATGCGAGAATTCGTATCCTCTAAGATATCTCAAACTTTGCGTGACTTTATGGAAAATCCTAACCATTTAAATACGTTCTGCACGAATCTCAAAGCACACATAATACTGACCCCTACATCACCCCCGAATCGGCACGAAACGCTATCCTCTGCGGAGTTTTTCCGTGTGCGGCGCTTTTAATCTGGTCCGTTCCTTTCGGATTGGACGGACTGGATTAAGGGTTCACCAAATTTTGAGTTTTTTTAAAATTCGGGCAAGATCTGATCTGATCCGTCCGATTCGAAACGAACGGACCAGATTAAAAGCGCCGCACAGCACCGCACGGAAAAACTCCGCAGAGGATACTTTTCCGAATAGGCACCGGACATGTCGGTCACGCAAAAGTTGAGATATCTCAGAGGATACGCACTCGAAATGCGATGGGTTTATTACTGTATGGTACTTCCAGAAATGGTGCCAATATCTGTTAGAAGCATTTTTGACTTCTTTACAAACATTTGAGTGCCATATATTTTGATAAATAAGCATCAGTACCCCTTTTCTTGGTGCCAAAAAAATTAGGTACATGGATAATTATGTTTCCACAACAAGAAAATTTGACATTGATATTGAAATCAATAGGACAGTCTTTTTTTAATTAAGTCAAATATATTTATTTTTTTGTGTTTCCTAAATTAAGGAAAGAAGGATTTCTCAGGCCAACTTTAAAATACACTCTTAATTTTAAAATACACACTCTTAATTCTTCAATATTTATTTATTGTCCAATTTTATAGATTTTATGTCTGTTTGATCAAGGGCTGTTTTGCAATTAGGCAAATATGAGTCAACTGAATCTTTTCTTAATTGGTTTATATGAGAATGAAAATTATTTTTCAGGGACAAGGGTTGCTGCCTTAGTTTAGCGCAAGAGGAAGAACAACATTCAAAAGCACAAACGGCACACATCACTGTTTAGCAAACTTCCAGATGTGTTGGTCGTGGAGATCCTCTCTCGATTGCCACCTAAATTCTTCTTTTGGTGCAAAAGTGTCTGCAAAACATGGCTTTCCCTCTCCTCTGATGCCTCTTGCCACAACAAGCACTTGTAACCGACTATGACAGGTTTTTTCTACAACCATGTATTTGATGTCAGCTTTGTGAACTTATCATGTGACATCAACAAGGTGGAGGTTGATGGGACGATGAGTGCCTTATCATGTCTCAATTATCGTTAGGTACTAGATTGTTGTAACGGGCTTCTCATTGTCGGAGCCTTTAAAAAGTTAGCACGGTTTGCACATGAGTTACATGTCTATAACCCAGCAACCCGGACTCTGTTCACCTTGTGGAACCCTATACAACAAAATCACGATATCTGGTCTGCAGTTTTTTCTTTGGCTTTTGATCCTCAAGTGTTCCATCAGTTTCACGTAATTAAATTCACGGGCGAGCTTGACATAGACATATTCTTGTATGAGAGAGGCATTTGAAAACATCACAAAATGTTGGTGTTGGATGTGAGAATCAACCAGTATTCCAAGGGCACTTTTGTTGACGGGAGGGTTCATCGCTTAACAACTCAAGATGAAATCCTGAGCGTTGATCCAAACAACTGTTCCTATCAAATTATCCGTCCACCAAATCTGGAAAACCTTGATCTGATTGAAATTGGACAGTCCCGTGGGGTCTTACATTATCTGTCTATGTGCAGTGATAAAAGGCTATTTATTTGGGTTCTTGAGAGCTACACTAGACAAGAGTGGACTTTAAAGTACCAACTGAACCTTGATGCAATGTATCCAGTTCCCCTGCCTAATTATTTTAATGATCATTGTATCAGTCGCATTAAGTACAGCGGGCACTTTTCATTTCATCTCGAGAAAGATGTTCTCTTTATGCCTATGGGAAAAAATGATTTTGTGTCACTTGATTTGAGCACGGGCAAAGAAGATAAACTTGATAGTCTGGGCAACGATAAACTTGATTTATCCCTGCGCTGTTGGGTTTACATGCCTTGTTATTCTTCACATGTCTAGAGAACATAATTTGGGTTCCACAACTCTTTTTTAAAATGTGTAATCTGTTTTTCTATTGAGTGATTGTGATCTAGGTTTTAGTATTGTTGTTACATGCTTTTAGTAATTTGCTTTCGGGTGACTTCAACATTTTTTGAATCTACTTTATAGTTCTTGTTTGACTTGACTGGTATAATAGTTTACACTTAACAGAATGTACATCTGTCACACCATACCGACCCATACCTGTATATATCAGTCAACTATACTGACCCGTACCTATATACATCTGTTGAGTGACAATTGTTATTTTGGGGGAATTATTTGGTGTTTTCTAGATAATCTATTGGTTTATTTCATCTAAATTCATTTTGGATTGTTCATAGTTATGCTCTTTGATCAATGTAGAAGTTAAATAATGTGCTTAGGCTAGGTGAAAAATTACTACTTGTTTATTATATGAGTGTAAAGAAAAATTACTACTTAGTTTAATTAAGATAAAGAGTTTTTCCAATTTTTCAAACTAAAACCACACCTTGTTGAGAGTTTTTAAGCTTGTTACTGGTACATAATGACTGAACTGTTCATGTTATACTCTTTGGTTAATGTAGAAGTTAAATAGTGTGCTTAGGTTAGACGAAAAATTACCACTTGTTTACAATATGAGTGTAAAGATGGATCAGAAATATATTTCTGATTTTCACTAAGATTAGAGTTTTTCCAATTTCTCAAACTAAAAGCACACCTTGTTGAGACCTATATAAACCAACATTTGCAAGGTTTGATGACATCAACTTAGCTTACACATCTGAGATATCGCTGAGGACTCTAGTACCTTCAGTTTTATTATATTTATTGTTCATCATTATATAATATCATGTCAAATGCTTCCTTGTAAACTTTATAATTTTCTGGCCAAACCTCTGACCAATTTGTCAGCAGTCATTATAGGCTAGGGAGATACCAAGGTTTTGCAATTAGAGGCTTGGGAGATTAAAACCACAATTAAATTGATAGAGATAGGATAGGGGGTTGGGGGTTCACTTGACAAGAAGTGTTATTATAGGTGCCAATTTTGTCGGTCTTAATTTTTCAATAATTACCAGTGAGTTCATTTTTTGTCTGATTTGCAGGAAGTCTTGTCAGATTAGTAGATTAAAGATGTATTTTTATATTACATTCACAAAGGAACAAAATATGGTCCCCACAACACACTCAAAGTGCAAATCTAAAGGTGGTTTTGATAATACTGGTTTTAAGTGTGTTAAATTTTGACGATTTGTTCTGGCAACAATGTTTGTAAGTACTCACAGATCAGCACTTATCTTTTACTAGTTATATTAAAAATCTTGTACAGTCTGATGCTTGCATATTGCCACTGATCATTCACTTGTGTCTAAGTTACACATAAATACACATTGATGCTTATTTGTCAGTGACCTAAAAAATCTGCATGATATTGTTCCCATTTTCTTACCAAGTTTAAAGCAAATAAATTATAAGCAGCCAAACTCCGATAGAACCCTATTTGACTGGTAATGATGTCATTTAGAAGAAGAGCATGTAACAAGCTAATGGCTATATAGTTTTTTTTTTCTAATTAAGTATTAAATATTTTAAATGGAGTGAATACAGTTTGTAAAGCTATTTTAGATTTTGTTTTATTACTTACCATATCTAATGGTTTTATTTTGACTTTTAAGTCTTAAATTATGAGTTTTTAAAAATAGAGATATGATAGAGGTACAAAAAATAGAGGCATTTGAAATCGTAACAGTATTACCACGAGAGAAGAAAAATAAAAAGTACAAAAATAAAAGGAGATCCCAATTGTTTTCTTCATTTCTCTAAGAATGAATTATAAAAGGAATTTTTATAGAAGGAATTGTATGTATGATTACAAGTCATAAACATGCAGGTTTTCTTTGATTCTGACGAAGACAGTAAGCTTGACATTAATTTATCTGATTCTGAGTTGACGGTACAAACTATTTCAAACATCCACGTGCCATGTCTAAAGTCTAAACTAACATAATTTTTTAGTCACCACATGTCCACATCGAATTAATTCACTTAGAGCTAGGGCGTCATGCTTTCACGCTACATACATGTTCGCACGGAATATATGCTACAAAGTTTCGGTATAGCAAGCTATACCTTTTAAACCTTTCTTATACTCTGTCAAATCAGATAATAAGTATACTATCCTATCGATGAGTATGCTCAGGTATCGATCCACAGGGACGGAAGAAAATGACCGGACTTATCCTAAAATCACTTAAGATTCTAGAAGTGAGAGAAATTGGTTTGGTTTAGTTCTAACAATTCTACTGATTTATGACAAGTTTAAAAGACAATAAAAGAGAATTAAAGTTGTTTTCAATTGATAAAAAGGCGTTTCCAGGGTTCAGATTTCATTTCTGTTCAGCCCCGAGGCATACGGCCCGTACAGATTCCCGTACGGTCCGTATGGGACCCCGAGTTGATGTTGCAGCTACTGTTTTCTGTGTTGATACTAATGTTTAGGGTTTCTATCGACCAGATCTAGATACCTAACCTCAACTTTTGCATTTTGGCTTAGTACCCGATTACCGGACTCAAATACTTCCCTCTTAGATGCGTTAAACCTCAACTTTCGCATTTTGGCCTAATTTATCTAAGTTACTTGTTGGTTTACTAAAAGTATCCAAGGACTTTCGCCTCAAGGAAAGTTTCACCTTTCGGGTACTCCTTGGTTTCACCCTACCTCATATACTTTATTCGGTTGGATTAAATGTCATAGACTTGGCTCCTAACACTTAGATGTGCGCATTCATCTAACGGGATGACTAATCAATTCAAGCAAGCACAAATAAGGCAATCAAAATACTACACAACAAGGTAAAAACAAGTATTCAACACAAAACCCAAGTAGCATGCAAACAAAGCCAAACTAGAAACTACATCTTAGCCCTAGAAACAAAGTAAATTAGCTACTCATGTTCACAAGATAACACAAATAACAAGAAATGAAAGAGTTCATGACAAAACAGTGGAAAATCCGAAGATCCGTTGCAAACTCGCGTTCTTCACCTCTCTTCCTCTCTTCCTCCTCTTGTTTTTGCCCTAGGAAAGATTGTCATCATTCAATGACCCAATCCCCCTTTTTCTGCTGTTGAATATCTCCTTTAATGTCTCAGATCACGCCCCCAGAGGCTTCCTTTTCGGCCTCCTTAAATTATGCTCATTTCAGATTCCAGCTGGATTTTCCGAATTAGCGTCGTACGGTCCGTACGGGATCCGGTACGGACCGTATGCCTGTGCTTTGTCTCGGAGACTTTGTGCCTCTGTTGTGGAACCTTCTGTGTGGTTGGGCAGATCTTGTACGGTCCATACAGAATGTCATACGGACCGTATGAAAAGTAGTTAGATCCAGTTTTTCGCCCTTTTTTCCTGCAAAATACCAAACAAAGTATAGCAGTACCACATTTCATCGAAATACAAGTAAAAAAGTCCACATATATAGGCTTTAAAGCACAGGTTTCAGTGTAAATCAGGGCCGTAATTTAGATATAATATGGAGATATCAATACACATTGTGGCTTTTGTTAGTGATGATAAAGTTTGATAAAGTTGTGATTTCCAACATAATTCTATGTACATCCCATTAAAAAAATATTTTTATTAACTATCAAGTATGCAAGCATTATAAAGGGAATCAGACAATTTCAAGCGGGAATCATATTGATTTAGATTTGATATCTATCGGATACGCCATGCTTTTCAAGATAACTAAGTTACAAATATGATGCTTGATGATGTTTTGTGCAGCTTAGTTGTTCACTCTCTCACCGCGGTAATAAGATTCTTAATGCCAAGTCAAAGCGTTGATTGATCGGTTATGCCTTCAACGACAAGAGCCGGGGATATTGGAACAAGAGCTTCACTTCAATTGAACCCAACGAGTTCAGAGTCGACAAGAGGAATCACAACTTATGAAATTTAATTATTTTCACTTTCTTCTATGAAATTTAATTTTCTTTTGCTTTCTTCTATGGAATTAATTTTTTATTTCTTTTATAGAATTGATTTTTTTTTTCAATTTTATCTATGGATTTTTTTATTACTTTCTTTTTAACTTCACACCACCTAGTCCTGGAGTACTAATTTTGGAGCTTAGAAATTACTGATGAGTGTTTTCTTCTCACTCAGTGCTTAGTGTGATATTTTTTTGTGGATGCCTGGACTAAGCAAGCCAGTGATCCCCTTTCAGTATTTGTTCATTAAGAAAAATGTTTGACACATCTATGGATTTCCTATTGGGACGATATGCATCGGTCCAGAATCCGATGACGGAACGCGATTCTAACCGATATAAAAGGGTTTTTTTTTTGTAGTAGTGAGGTAAATCCATCATAATTCGCAATTAGTATAGACATGACGTCAATATTCTTGTCATGTTTTATTCATTATTCAGTCATATCTGCTACGTACAAACCTACTATTCATGTCTATTTTATTAAACTATTAAACTTCTTGTCATGTTTTATTACCTACTATTCACTCTGTATTTCATTGTGCAGCAAAAATTTGTATTTTTGCATTCAAGTTGTCATTTGTACTACAATTTTAATTACATAAAGTTTCATTTTGACAAACTCATAGAATAATTAACTTCTATTTATTTTTGTTGGACTTCATATTACTTCTTTTGAAAAATGTTTTATATTATTTCTATTCTGTTCTATTCGTTTTCTTGGCTCCTGAGTCCTGACCTATGCCGTAGCTCCATTGAAGATGATTATGAAGTGATGCTATTTTGAGATTAATTGTTCGCTCCATCTAATTATAATTCATATATTTTAGATAAGAACAAATTAAAATCAGGGATATTTTTACCTTTTTAAAACTGTCTTTACTTAATTTCCTTTATTTAATTATTTTCCAACATAAACATTGTTTTTTTTTAAACTCTAATTACAGAAAGAATGTCTGATATAAAGCAAACAAAAATAAAATAGCTGTAATCCCTCCTACCGATTCATCCCCTAAAATGATTTTACTTTGCTTCCTAGACATCTTAATATATAATTACAAGATCTCTCTCAAAAAAGTACTTTGGCATTAGTTGCCGACTGAAATTAAATAATAAAAAACAAAAACAATCATACAGACCCTCCAACCGACATCCTCACAGAAACAGCCCACAAACCTCTCAATCACAGTTGAATGCGCCAAAGGAGATTTTCAGTTTTGTTTTCACACAATTTTGCGTGCCTAATACAGTCCTATGTAATTGAACCAATATTTCAAATGAAAGACTGGGTACCAGTTGCACATAGCTTCAATTGAACCAATATTTAAAATGAATATACACCAAATTCAACGACTTTGAAATTCGGTCACAGCGCTAAAATATATGACAAAATATTAATCAAATCTCTCCTGTTCAGATAATATATTTCACTTCTCAAACATCATTTACACTAATTTTTCATGGAATAATTTCACTCTAGTTTTATGTGATTGAAAAGGTGACATTATTTTTCCAAATAATAAAGATAAATGACAC
This sequence comes from Carex rostrata, assembly GCF_964058835.1. Taxonomy (NCBI): domain Eukaryota; kingdom Viridiplantae; phylum Streptophyta; class Magnoliopsida; order Poales; family Cyperaceae; genus Carex; species Carex rostrata. The sequence continues at coordinate 12,077,079 of NC_135918.1, read as the reverse complement.
TTTTGGTTAGTTAAGCTATCCTTCCCTAGTTGTTTCCCCCTTTTCCTAATAATTGTGCCTCAAATGTCAGATTCCAGTAAAAAAAAGTTCTAAAACAGTTTCATAACATTAAAGAAGTTACAATTCAGAGTTAGTGATTCAGATTTTGTACCAGTTTGTTTGAAAAAAGAAAAATTACTAAGCACCACATAGACTATCCTGACTTCATTTATTTCACCTTGCAAACATCTAATATCGAATAACAGGTTTAGTTAATATATTACCTACATCATTAAGCTATCTCACACTTGTTGTCTCCATACTACGAGGTTGATTATAAATGAGGGCTTTCTTAGTAAAATAGAAATGCTTAAAAATCTAGGGATTATAAATGAGGGCTTTCTGGTGGGGGAGAAGACACCAATCGGCCCCATCGTCGTCGGATTGCTATTTTGCGACCCAATCGCTCAGAAGGTAATCGAGACAGAGGAAAGAGTGGAAGGGTTTATCGAGTGGTGACTGGTGAATCACGTGTCAAACGGTTTATTTCCGTAGGCTAGGCTTAGACCAGGCTGCGGAGATTGAAATCAACGTTTTGGGCCGGGCCATACATTACAATTTTCGTTGAGCTAGCTCTTTTTTTTTTTTTCCCTTACAATTTAATAAGATGCTTGTAGTTTTAAAAATAGACAAATATGTACTGCATCTCTTCCATCTCTTTTATACAAGTTTATGTGTATCATTTGGAAACTTCAAAATTAAATATCTAATATTATATTTATTCTTCTAAGTATTAAAAACCCACATATTTATTAAATTTATTGACTTTTTAATAAATACTCATTTTAAATTTAATATTTTTTTTGAGAGAAAAGTGAAGGTCTGGCCTTCAAGTTTCGTAAATTTATAAAATATTTATTTGGGAACTTTTGAATGGTCTTAGAATCTTTAGATCGAGTGATTCTTTTTATCTATCTAAAAATAGTAAAAAAAGTTAAAAAAAAAATGTAAAATTTAGTTTGTAAGTATATTTTCATATGAAGATCATGTTGAATCGTTTAGATTGATTGTTTAGATTTTAAAAGTGAAGATATTGATCCATAATACGGATCAATATGCACTATGCATGCTACCATAGCCTCACTCAAAATAAGAAGTATATAACATGTTTAAGAGAAATATTTAATTAGTCTCCTAATTAACCTGATATTTTGATGGAAAAAATAGTTAGTTTTCTTACTTGTCACACAGTGATATTTTGATGGAAAAAATCGATTATTTTAGAAGTTTCTATGGGTACACTAATCGACCTGAGATTGTTCCCATTTTCTCACCAAGTGCCAAAAAAAAAAAAAAAAAATCATGTATCAATTATTAGGTGAAAAACAAAACAGCTCAAACTGCAAAATTTGGGTTAATCCAGTAGAATTCTATTTGACTGGTAATCATTTCATTTACAAGAAAAGCATAGTGTTAAAATTTTCTAATTAAATATTAAAATTTTGAAATGGAGTAGATGGTATATATATACAGTTTGTACGTAGAACTACTCTTTTTAGAATTTTGATTTTATTACTTGTAGTTGATTAGCTAAAAAAAATGTACTTTTGCATTCAAGTTGTCATTTCTACTGCCATTTTAATTACAACAAATTTCATTTTGGCAAACTGATAGATTAATTCATTAACTGATTTTTTTTTCTTGGAATTTGTATTGTTAGTGATGTGTTGAATCTAATTGATAATTATTAATTCTAACCATTAATTATTTTATTTTGAGAAAAGTTTTATATTATTTCTATTTTGTTATATTCGTCTTCTCGGTTCCCCGACCTATGCCGTAGCTCCATCGAAGATAATTACGAAGTGAATCTATTTTTGAATTAATTAATGTTCAAATCTTTTGGATCAACATTAATTTGTAAAACGGCTTAGATGGTTGCAAGAGAAGTAATGCAAAAATAGATATAACATAATACACAAGTAATTTTTAATTTTCTTTATTTACTATGTAATTTTACTATAAAAAACTTTTGTAAAATTCCAATATCTTATAATAGAGGGTTGCTAATTAAGAATAACATTTTCATTGGGATCATCTACAGTATGCAAGATAATGATAGGCTACTGATGTTATTTGACGAGTAATGTGCACTATATCTAATTATAATTCTTTTGGATAAGAACAAATTAAAATCAGGGATATATTTAACTTTTTTAAACAGCCTTTACTTTATTTAATTATTTTCCAACAATAAGCATTTTTTTTTTAAACTCTAATTACAGAAACTGTATCTGATATATATACGTTGCAATCTCTAGCTCCTGCCAATTCACCCCCTAAAAAGATTTACTTTGCTAATTCCTAGACATCTTAATTACAAAATCTATCTTGATTTCTTTCTCTCTTTTCGTTAACTTGGCACTTGTTGCCGACTAAAATAAAAAAAACAAAAAATTTATATATAGACCCTCCACCAAACATCCCCACAGTCACAGAACAGCCCACAAATTTCTCTATCAGTCTCAGAAATTCTATATATCTGTCTCTCCTCTCTCTCTCCACCCATATCCTGCACAAGATTCATGAAAATGGGTTTTGTGCTTAGAGTTTGCTGTGTGACATGGGTGGTGGCATTCATATATTTACAAGCTTCACTGGTACAAGGATCTCATGTTGTGTACCAACATCTGCAAACCTCGTCAGTTCCAGATTCTAATGTTATCGTCACCGACGGTTATCATTTTCGGCCCCCGAAGCATTGGATTAATGGTAATTTTTATTTATCTACATACTCAGAAGTTTTTGTTTTATGGTTAATTAGTGGTTAAAATTACCATTAACAAATATATCCATATAAAAAAAAAGTTATTTACAAAATTCTAGATTCTATCTCCTCATATAACATAAAATATAACATAAAGTAAATATTTACATACTCAGAAGTTAACGTTTGATTATTATTTTAGTCTTTTGTACTAAGAAGTGCATGTACATCGTTGCTATTCTTATTGGAGGCATATACTTGAAAATAGTTATTTTCATTAGATATTAATAAAAGTGTTATGTATAAACAAGAGAGAGTTCTGATAACTACTTATCTATATTATAATTTCAAATACTCAAATTTTAAAAAATATGACTTAGTAAACATCACCTTGCTACATCATTAGTGCTTAAATATGGGGGCGAAAATTAGAAGAAAAATTAATTCTTCTTATTTACATAATTATATCTGGATGTCATATCATAATAAACCTTTTTCTGTTTCACAAAATTGGTGGAATTTACTCAAAATTATTATCATTTAATTAGATAAGATTTCTGGCACAGATTGTGGGTGACACCACTACAGTACAGCAAAATTTTGGCATTAATTGGTTTAACTAAAGCAGAGGATTTTTTTTTTTATTTATATTAACTAATTTAATTTCCCCTGGTGTACGGTCAAAAATCAAATTGCACGGAGGAATATTTTGCTGGAAATTCTGAACGGGTGATCGGTTCTTTTGGGCTAAAAAGCAAATAAATAATAGAAAATAAATATAAAAAGATTAAAAAAAACGTGTCCGCTCTCTTTTGCACTTAATGTGCAGCGGACATGGAACTATCCATACAATACAAGTAAGAGAATTTCTGGTTCAACTTTTTCTTTATTTTTTCTTTGTTTTGATGGAGAATATAGATTCTAGTCAGAGGAATACATTGAAAAAGACATTCCTATATGTGGTCCATATCTATTAGAGCTTTTTTTATTTTTATTTTTTTAAAATCAGAGACTATATCTAACGCTTGCAGTATACTTGCAAATATTCAATCAGTCATGTTCTATCAAATCCTTTTTGAAATTATTACTTTTCATGTTCTAAAGTATCACTTGGTACTTTAAAAAATAATTACATCGATTTTGGAGCTGAGAATAAAAACAAAATGCCAGCCAATAATCAAAATAATTTTCAACAGAAATGAAAATTATTATTTAGTACAATAGATTTATTTTTGATGAAGAGTATATATAATAGAAAATTTTACTTGATATTTTGTGAATTACGACTTCCTATTGTAGGAGCAAAAAAATTTGTTTGAAAATTTTGCAATTCTAATTTTAGTTTTGTTTGGATTATTACATACTATGATGACAAATATCACTTAACAGCTTATGAATTAATTTTTCGTGTTGTTGCTAGGAATAATGACTTTGTCTCGAAAAACTTTGTTGGGAATTTCTTAATAAAATGCATTTAAACTTCTATAAATTGATTAAATTATTGATTTCCACTTCGTATGAAATTCTGATTCAACTTTATTTGTCACGTTTTGAATTGTTATATTCCCTGAAATAATGAGATTATCAAGAACATCTCTAGTGGATAATATAATATGTTTTCAGGCAGAAAGCCAGATCCACAATTTTCTATTTTAGTAAAAATGGATTAGGCACATATTTTCCATTTTCTTCTATGTTATATTTGGAGCTTTTAAATATAGGTTTGGAGCAATAAAGTTGGAAATTTTTTGACTATGCAAGTTATCAGTACTCTAAAAGTAAATATAATTCTTAACAATATAAGCTTTCTTGTTGGGATTTGGTATATGATATTGGTCTCCCAAAGAAGAGTTCACTGAGATCACCCGCCATAGGGTATATGAACCTGTCCTCCTAAGTTATTATTATTTTTTTTTTCTGTAGTATGCAAATATAAGTGAATTCATATTCTCTGCTATACATAAAATTTGATTTTGAAATCTGAACCGTCCAATTAGAATCAAAACTAATTTGAACCAATTTACAAATTAATTGGACCACTTTAAGATTTGTGCCAATTTAAAGTGGATGATCCAATTTTTTCAGTGACAACTCAGTTTGTATTGTTACATTGACAGTCCCTATCAATCTTTCTCATAAAAAAAAAAAAAAAAAAAAAAAAAAAAACAACTCAATTTGTGTTGTTACATACAAATTCTACATAAGTAATATAAAATACTTTACATAATGTTACCGAGCATCTTATATGAAAATTATCTCATGAATAAATATTTGTTTCTAGCGTTTATTTCTTTACTTGTTAAGACGTTGATTTTCTAATATCTAATTTTTTTATTTCTCTCGCTTTCTTGGGGAAACTTTGTGGTGTCTTCAACAAAATGATGCAAAACAGATCCAAATGGTATGCTTCTCAATCACTTATTTATTGTTCTAATTTTTTTTTTTCTCCTTTTCTCATGTCTTTTTGCAATAGTGTTATTTACATCTTACTACAGTCTTAATATTCTATCTCATTTTTTACTGAAATAAATATTGATTTACACACATATATTTAAGCCTACTAAATAAATATTTTTAATTTTTAACGAAGACTTCAAATTTGAATCTGATCAGGACCTCTGTTCTACAAGGGATACTATCACCTCTTTTACCAGTACAACCCCAAAGGTGCTGTTTGGGGCAACATCGTGTGGGCCCACTCAGTATCAAAGGATCTAATTAACTGGATTGCGGTTGATCATGCAATCAAACCATCCAAACCTTTCGATATATACGGTTGTTGGTCTGGTTCAGCCACAATTTTATCCGATGGCACACCGACAATCCTCTATACTGGTATTGTAGCAAAAAACGATACTAACCCGAATAACATATTATGGACTCAAGTACAAAACATAGCGTATCCCAAGAACGTGTCGGATCCGCTCTTGATTGAATGGGACAAACCGGATTATAACCCGGTAATTGCAATTGATCCCGGAGTTAATGGAACTGCATTTCGAGACCCAACAACGGCATGGTATAATCCAATAGACAAGCATTGGAGGCTTGTAGTTGGTAGCAAATGGGACATGAAAGGCCAGGCCCTCTTGTATAGAAGCAAGGATTTTAAAAAATGGGTCAAATCAAGGCACACGTTACATGCCGCTAGGGGAACGGGTATGTGGGAGTGCCCGGATTTTTTTCCTGTAGCGATGAAGGGTTTACAAGGCGTTGACACATCAGTGAACGGTAAAGGTGTTAAACATGTGCTCAAGGTTAGCTTAGACTTGGATAGGTATGAGTATTATACCATCGGTACATATGATATTAGAAGGGATAGATTCACGCCGGATGGCACATCGAAAGATAACAAACACGGGTTGAGGTACGATTATGGCAATTTCTATGCCTCGAAAACATTTTATGACCCGCTTAAAAAGAGAAGAATCTTGTGGGGATGGGCAAATGAATCGGATACCGTTGATGAAGACAACACGAAAGGCTGGGCTGGAGTTCAGGTAATAATTCTATTGGCAACACAATATTTTCTTATAACATCTTTTGTCAATAAGTAAACCGTACCAAATAACTGAGTATTTTTTTTATAATTTAATTAAAATCTCCCTTCCAATTAAATAGATATGTCTCTCTGTGGGTTTCTCACAAAGCATTGCAAAATGAGGGGTTTGAACTGACATCTATATAATCATATTACTAACACTAATTTAGATGTATTCAAATTTAATGTTTTTTTTTTTTTTTTTTTTCTTATTTTGGTTGTGCAATTGTAGTTGATCCCAAGGACAGTTTGGTTAGATCCAAATGGGAAGCAACTATTGCAGTGGCCAGTGGAGGAACTCAATTCTCTGAGAGGAAAACAAATCAGTGTTAGAAGCAAGAGGGTCATCATGGCAGGGAACCCCCTGGAAGTGAAAGGAATTCAAACTGCTCAGGTATAAATTTAATAATAGAAATTATTGTCCAGTACATAATTTGATTTGTTGAAGGTTACTTTGCTTTGCCTTTTTTATAAAAGTGCTCTTTTCATTTTTAATTAAAAGATGCAATGCAACATTTGTTGCACTGTGCATAAGAAAGGTTTTGGAAACAAAGATGATAAATTGGTGGTACACGCCCTTATTTGTAAAAATGGAATAAATAGATGCTCTATCTATGTTTCCCTTTAGAATCTGAAACTAATGATTAATTCTGAAACTACTAGTTCTCAAGAAAAATCTTTTGCCATTTTCAGTATAAAAGACGTTAATTTTAAAAATTGCTTGGTAGAATCTAAATGCATGGGTCTAATTTGAAAGAGAAGTTTGTCCATTTCCTTAATTTCTTGAACCTTCCAAAGATAATTATATACAAGGATTCAATTTGAACTCTATTGTCTCTAGAAATTATTCTCTAACTTCAAATAATTTCCAACAATATAGGCTGATGTAGAGGTGACATTTGATGTATCGGGCTTGAACAAAGCAGAGCCATTCGATCCAAAATATATGTACGACGCACAAGCTTATTGTAAAATCAATGGTGCAGAGGTAAAAGGAGGAGTTGGTCCCTTTGGTCTTTATGTTTTGGCTACTTCAGATTTGCAAGAGAGAACAGCAGTCTTTTTTAGGGTTTTCAAATCAGGGAAGAAACATGTGGTGCTCATGTGCAATGACCCCACCAGGTATGTTTATTTCTTGCTTGTCATTTATTTTCACCTATGCATATGACAAAAAGATACAGTTTTAATTTGTATCACCATCCGATTGTTATTTGGTACTATTTTCCTTGCTTGAAAAAAAAGGTTTAACATCTGTTTGAGTTATAGACCCTTTAGTTAGTTGCTAACTGTCCCTTTGAGAACTATTGAATTAATAATGCAGCACGAAAATTTTCCATACCCCGTTAGACTTACTTGAAAAATATTAATGGGAGACAAGAATTTACAACCACCAATTATTGCAACAGTATGCATGATTTGGTGTTAGAGATTATAGGTAAGAGATATATAGATGGTGTATAACTGTGCCACCAATTATTGCAACAGTATGCATGATTTGGTGTTAGAGATTATAGGTAAGAGATATATAGATGGTGTATAACTGTGGGAGATATTTTGAATTGTTAGATTAGTGGCTAAGTGGATTTGTGAGAAAATTTCTAGAAGGATTAATTAGTCTATAAATAGTCATTCTGTCATGTAAAATACACAAAAATAATAGAAAAAAACTGTATTTTTTTTTTGTTGATAAAAGTGGAGCAATCTCCACCTGTTTCATTTGAAACATAGATAACTAATACGCAAATCTAACTTAAATTAAAAAAAATATTGATCTATAACCGACAAACTACAAATACCCTATCTATCACCCCTTTAACTACAATAGACAAAATTTTCAGTTGCACTCAAAGGTAACATCATAAGTATCATAAATAAATTTAATTAATCTCACTTTCACACCCATAAATGACCACTAGATCCTCCACTTCCTTCTGTTGAATTACATGAATAGGAAGGCCATGCACCTCCTAGAAAGAATGTTGCATCTAATCTTACTTTACACCAGAAACTAGTGATACATTTACATCATTAAAGCACAATCTATTTCTTTATAACCAAATAGTCTATATGGAAGCCCCACAAATCATTTCAATTTAAATGCTTATTTTTTAAAGGTATGCATGTATTTATAAACCAAACATCTTCCAATTTGTTACCTAATAATAGGAAGTTATTTTATATAGATCCATCTCCATAGAAAAGCTGCAACAGAGCATGACACAAGCAAGTGACACACACACACACACACACACACACACACACACACACACACACAGTTTTAGGCTAACCACAAAACACAGAGATGGATCTCCATGTCATCCTAGCCTCTTTTCAATATAACATCTTTTGTTAATATTTTCTTTCTTTTAACCTACCATAGAAATATTTTTTATTTTAAGTGAGATTTTTTCATGTCAAATTATATCATATTTATGATTGATAATTCTCCCATTTTCTAACTAAGTACAAAAATAATGTATAGTGAAAACACCAGGAGAATTCCATCTTTATATAATTTGACCCTCTAATGGCAACCTAATTGTAAAAGAGGACACTTTTTTGTTGTTGCAAATCATACCATTCTTGTAGATAATTACCTGTTAACAGCCTAATTCTGAAAGGAATATTTATATATTTATACTATTTTTCATATAAGCTTTATCTACTGACATATTAGGATCTATGGTGCCTTTTCTTGTAGTTCAAAAGCAACTCAATAACACAACTACCTTGTATTATAGTAATAGTATATGGTGCCTAGATTTTTAATGCGCACGCCAGTTTCCATATATACATAAGTGTGATCTTTTATGCATCAGTATCCTCTTTTGAAGGGATATTTGAAGTAGCCTAGAGAATCCTTTTGACAGATGGTTATCTCATTGTAAATTGAACAAGAAATTGTTGGTGCCTTTTTATAGTGGATCATAGGCCATTAGAGGAACCAAGTGTGTGTATATTATTAGATTGCGACATCCAACCGTGCTTGTAGTAGTTATAGATAGCTCTTTCTCTTGTGCTTTCTCCTCACTCCTTTACCTGTTTGAAGTAAAAGGGATGGTGATGAGCATCACACTAAAATCTTCAAGTAGGTTTTTATAAGTTGGTATCCATCTTCTAAAGTCAATTTTCATGCTTATGTTTTTTTAGTATTAATCACAATAACATTTTGAAGCATAAACACCTTGATAGGTTCTTGAATGGTGCAGTTAAATTGCCAAAAGACAATGAATTATGTGGTAAGCACAAGAATATATGCATCATTGTATCAATTTATTGTTGCTGCTGAAATTCCCCAGTATAATTAATCGATTTTTTTTTGGCACACTGCATAATTTGTCATCATTGTTTAGTTTTTATTTTATTTTATTTTATGCCTGGAATTGACTAATTACCTGAGTTTCCTTTCTTCCTTAAACAAACAGTTCGACTCTTGTACCGAAAGAGTATAAACCCACATTCGCTGGCTATGTCGATGTCGATCTAACCAAGTCTAGCACGATCTCTCTAAGGACTCTTGTAAGTTACTATACTTCTTTCTTCATTTTCTTAAATAGAAAAAAAAAAAAAAAATCACATTTGGCTTTTTTATTGGCACTCATAATTTAAATTCCAAAAAATCTTTCCAATGTCTTTTTTATTTCTTTCTATTTTGCATCTCTATAAACCAACAAATTAACTTTGGAGAGAATTCGGCTAATATATAATTCATTTTACCTTCTCTAACTTGGTTTTTTCTCTTTCCCTGATCTGGTGTTAGCTTGACAACTCGGTTGTGGAGAGTTTTGGGGCAAAAGGTAAGGTGGTGATATCATCAAGGGTATATCCGACGCTTGCTCGAGGTGATAATGCACATTTGTTCATCTTCAACAATGGTGCTGCTGATGTTAAGGTCACCAAACTTGATGCTTGGGAGTTGAAGAAGCCACTTATGAATATCGGCCTTTAGAATTTTATTTTGGCAGTTCTATTTTCGAGTTAAGAATGCAGTTTCAGTAGTTTTATTTTGATGCTTAGAATAACTTTCTAGTTTGAAATATGCTTGTATACCTCTATAGAACCTACAATAAAAGTTTTAGTTCGTATTTCATTGTCGTTGTTATCTTGCATTTTATTTTTTCTTCCATCTCCTATTTGAGGCTCTCCAATTTAAAAAAACAAAGAAGTCTTTGTCTAAGCAATAGATGTTTTATTTAAAAAAAAAAGAACTTAATTAGCAGGTCAATTTTGATCCTTTGAAGTCAATATGGAAAAATGGATGAAGAATAAAAATATAATGGCATTTGCATACAGACCATTAATTGAGAGAGATGATGAACAGAATAAGACCCTAAGAAATAATTTGGATGTTTTTCTAAACCTCCTTTCAAATTCAAAGGAGAAACTACCCTCTCCAATTTAGTTTGTAACAAGTGAACTACTCCTAGCTAGGTATCCTAAATTGAGGGTCATTTTATAGAGGAGAAGATGTCTGGTCCCTGGTCAATTACATTCTTTAACTAGTTATACTTTTGTTTTGCTTTTCATAGAGCGTGCTTAGAAGTACTTCCTAGAAAGGCTATGCTTGATGAAGCAGATGATAAAACGAATCTACAAAATCATTCTTTCATCAATGGCACATTTCACACACTGGCTTTTACAATTTAAGACAGAGGTCCCTAGCGCTGGGCGTCACTAGTGGATGCGTCCTCTGCTTTTGGGGTTATGGCAGGTTACTCTGCCAAAGCAGGGGTGGTGGTAAGGGTAAAGATTTTAAGAGAGTAAGCTTTGGCTTCATGGAGCGCACAAGCACTAGAATGAAAACAGCACTGAATATGATTCGTGCACTGTATAAAGCCAAAATGCCCAAAACTACTCTGTCAAAATCTTTACCCGGATGCAATATGAAAGTGAGAGAGTTTAGTTCACAAAATAGCTAAGATGGTTTTCATTTGATTTTTACCAGCTGGCTTGCCGTATTCTCATGATATTGCAATTTGAAATAATAAGAATGGGGCTAAACAGCTATATGTATCCAACTCACAATTAAATAGAAGTTGAATGCAAATTTCTCAAGTCTCAACCAAACAAGGATTGTTTGCAAAAGATTTAAATGAGCGAAATCTTATAATTCCTAACAACTTGGGGGGGGGGGGGGGGGCATGCATCGTTTCGGGTCTCTAATAATCATATTGTTCGAGTATGAATTTGTAAAAGCACCATTTGTTTAAGGGGGATTTTTGAGTCTGGTTAGTATAACATCAGTGTTATTTCGGTTTATATAACACCAACTTCAAAACCTATCGAATCAATTTCAAACGACGAATGCAAACCGTTCAAACTGATCTACTTCATTAGTTGTGCGTTTACATGTAAAATTATTAACCTTTTGAATTTATTTGGTATCAAGTGAAGCGGTCAAATGTGTGAGTTTTTATGTTAATTTTAATACATTCATTTTTCAATATTTTTACCACTTAATTTGATACTAAAATAACTCGAAAATATAAAAAATTTGAATGTAAACGCATCACTCATAAAGTAAATTGGTTTGAACGGTTTGGATTAGTCGTTTGAAATCTATTCAATCAATTTTGAAGTTAGTATCATGTGACACCGATGTTATACTAGCCAGACTCGGGATTTTTTGAGATAAGTTTATAAGGAGGATTTCATATGCCCCCAAAAAAAAATCTCAAAATTACATATTTTCTCTCTAACATTCATATCATCATTTTTATCCCTCTAAATTTCAAAAACTTACAAATTTATACAATTTATTATTTTTTCTATTAAAACTTATTTTAAATTTATAAAGTGCTTATTTTAGTATTATTAAAAAAATATGTAGCATGTTTAAGAGAAATGTTTAGTATTTTAATTGGTTAGTTTTGAAGACAAATGGAAGCGTAGGCATAAATGTTGTTATATATTCCGCACAAGTAGAGAAACAAATATAATGTATTCTTGGAAACTAATTGAATCAATTAGAATACTGAATATTTTTTTTACACAAATTATAAGTTTTTACATTTTAATAGAAGGTAAAATAAGAACTTTATAAATAAAAAAAGAGTCTTAATAGAAAAAAGATAATAAATTGGATGAATTTGTGAGTTTTTAAAATTTTGACGGATAAATATGATATTATAAATTTTGGAGGGAAATTACCAAGAAAAGCTCTAATAATGAGATGAATCAACACATTTCACACACCGGCTTTTACAAATTTAGACAGAGGCAGCTTCGAAAGTTCCGCCTCTCTCCTAGGGTTCTCCGCAGAAAAGCAGAAAAGAAAAAAAAGGGTGATCCAGTTTCCCGTAGGTTTGAGAGTCGCCCGATTCACCTCGCTCCTCCACCCTGCCCCTTCACCACCCTCCTTCGTCTGCCCGGTTCATCCTGCTGTGTCTCAATTGAGCGGATAGATTTGTTCAAGGATTCTGTTGCTTGTTGTCTTTTCCGTTCGCCTCGACTTTTCGAGTTCGACTGAGGGTTTGTAAATTCATTTTGCCCCATAGTATCTACTATATCTATATATGAATAAGGTATGTACGTATTTTGATTGTTGCCGATGACAAGAATGCGAATAGTTGTCTCCTTTCTCCTCTCTTTCTTTTTCTTTCTCCTCTCTAAGTGGTGACTGTCCTGGTCCGGTTGATTCAGTTTCCGGTTCAGGTTTGATTCAGTGCCATCTCAGCTGAGTGGTGACTGTCCTGGTTCGGTTTGATTCAGTGCCCTTATTTTCCTCCTCTCTAAGTGGTGACTGTCTCGATCCGGTTTGATTCAGTGCCCTCATCTTCCTCCTCTCTAAGTGGTGTCTGTCTCGATCCGGTTTGATTCAGTGCCTCTCGGATGTGAACTCCTCTGGGCGGCGTCGAATTCGGAAAGAAGAAGACGTTTCGTCCTCAAGAATTTGGCATAGTCTGCTAGATATGCAACTCGAAAAAATTACTACTGTGTCTACATTCTCAGAGAAGAAAATCGAAAGACCCATCTACTTGTTATTCGGGCGCGAATAGATCAATTCGCATTTTCTGACTTCACGTATCTTTCATTTTCTGACATAGCAAATTAGATGATTGCACAAGTAGCTCAATGTATAGGTTTTAATGTTTTTTTAATTTTGACAAAACAAATCTATGTAATAGCTACTTTGTAAATTATTGGATCAATGCAATCACCTACGGACTTTCAACCAATAAAAAAAAAAAAAATTTAGACAGAGGCCACCAGTGCAGGGCGTTCTCAGTGGATGCGTCCTCTGCTTTTTGGGTGTTATTGCCGAAGGAGGGTTTGTGGCAATACAAAATTTATAGATGGTTCATTTGATTTTTACCAGCTGTCTTGTTGTATTCTCATGATATTGACAACGACTTATAATGAGAATACAACAATTAATAAAAGTCTACTGCTTTTAGTACCGTTTTTAGATGATACAGAATTCTATTATAATTATTTAATAATTGGATGGGAATATCTTGACAACGACTTATAATGTCACACGATATGGTTTGTCTGATTTGTGTTGAACGCCACAATCTGATGTGACTTATTAACAATAAAATTTTGAAATTTGAATCAAATGGTTCCCAATGCGTGTCATAGTTATAACGGAGGCCCAATGTTGCCAGGACTAATATATTTTAACTAACGGGCTGATTGATGGGAGCCCATTTTGATAGGCCCAAATAGTTCCATCGATAATTTTTTTATAAATAAAAAATAATAAAAAATAATATAGGAAATTAGAAAGAGTACTTTAAACGTGGTAGATAGGGGTGGCAACGAATCGAACCGAACCGAACCGAACTTACCATAGGTTTGAGTTTGGATTGAATTAATTTCGAACCGAACCTAGTTTGATTCGTTTCGAACCGAACCCATTTCGAATCGAATTAATTGCGAACTACACATTTTTCGAATCGAACCCGAATCGAATCACGAACTAAATTATTTTTTAGCAGCCCTAGTTATACCAGTAGTTTATACATTAATTTTTTCTCGCGGGACAAAATTCACATGCTTTCTTTTACCGGTATGAACTATGAAATTAGTATTTTTAAGTTGAAAAATTGTTCATGAAAAAATACATCAGAGACGGCTTTTCTGGTATGAACTATGAGAGACGACCGAAGAGAGAGGAGAGACAGTCATCTAGGCCGGAGAGAGGAGTGACAGCCGGAGAGATAGCCAGTCACCGAGAGCATCGGCTAGATTTTAGAGCTAGAGGGAGAGTGAGTTAGGGAGAGGTGGGGAGAGAACTAGGTTATTGAGATTTGAGAGCGATGGAGTGTCGGCTAAGTTAAATTATGACTCTCTATCTTGGATTTTAATTTCATCAGGTAAATGGACGGCCGATGTTATTATGAGATTCGAACCATAAAAGTAACCGAACCCATTTCGATCAAACCAAGCTAGGTTTGAGTTTGATTCGTTTCAATTCGAACCCATTTCGAATTGAATTAAACTCGAATCAAACCCGAATCAAACCTGAATCGAATCACGAACTACGATTTTTTTTGCCAGCCCTAGTGGTAGATGAAACTGAAAAAAGTTTTAAGATTTATTCATTCGAGCTGAAAAAGTTTTGGATATATTAAATATGTTCATTATTTCTTGAAGCAACTCTCTCTCCTCGATTAACCATATGATGGTGGAATTAGGATCTAAAGTCAGGGTTAAATTCATGCATGTGCATAATAAGCCACGGCATTAGAAATATTTACCAGGTCGTGCCCCGTTGCACCCAAAACATCTACAATTATAAGGTAAGAGAGATTAAGAGAGCAAACATCTTCAGACCACCAATCTAGGTAAATCGATTCGCGGTATGTTACTTTGTATGCAAGTGACTGGAGGCCTCTGGATACAAGTTCAAGCTCGTCAGCTTGGTTTAAAACCTCTTTACAAGAAATAATAGGCTCAAATGATTCTTTCCAATATTGGAGAAGATAATTCAATTGAGAAACTTTTTTGGCTGAAAAATTAATTTTTTGCTCATATGATCCTCTATCATGTTTAGATAATAGGCAGCACAGATGACAGGGACAACATCGGAAGAGGTCAGCTCAAATTTGTCCATAGCAGAATTTTGATCTCATCTGATGTGTGCAGGCTCCGCCGGGTAACATTATACATTTTTTTTTATTGGAACGCTCTTCGATTAGCTTGTGCATATATATGCTTTCGTTTACCGGACGGGACTGCAAATAAGAAATAAATTTCTATGTATTAGTTGTATGGAAGAAAATATATTGATTAAATTGTATAAGTTTCTATGTGATGTCCAGTGAGAAATTGTGCTTGATTACTTAATTGCTGAAATGCTATTTGCGGAATAGTACTAACACTTCACAACAAAAGGCTGTTTTTTCTCTTTTGTTTTTCGGTTTTCAAGAAAAAGAAATTAAAAAAAGAGCATATATATATATATCAATTGCTGAAGTCAGTCTCCCCTCTACATTCCTTTTTATATTTTAAAATATGGCTTTTAATTCGTATCTGGTAACTAATGATTTACTAACTTAGGCATTATACTTCAATATATCAATTTTATGTAATTTGTAGTAGTGAATTTATTAGCTTCCTCCAATATATCATTATAGCTAAATGAAATTCCCATCATTTTATACAACTTTTTTTTGGTAAATTTTGTATATATCCATAAATTGAACAGCAAATAGAGTGCTGCTTGTTCTATATATAATACTTGTGGACAAATGTAAAACAGATGTATTAAGTAATGCAAGCTTCTGAAGTCACATCCAAATGACATGAGGGAACAGGTCTGAAGTAATTGGCCAAGTTAGGTTGCACGAAACAAATGTGTTATAGCTAGTATATTGTTTCAGAAATATATTAGATAGCTAGGAGCTGCAGGTAAGACAAGTTATTTTGTTTTTATTTATCATTTCCAGATAATTGATATACTAATTTTTTTTTCAGTGCTTATGTTCTTTGTTTTCTATGAATTATAGACTATTTCTTGAGAAATGCCTCATAAGAATTTAGTACTGTACTTTTGGCAGAATATAGTACCAGCATATATAAAATTTAGAGGATTGTTCAAAGGCTTAATTTTTTTTATTTGTCAGTATTTTAAATACCTAAATAATTCTGAGTGCTTTATTATTTATTTTGCATTATTTTCCATTCATTTGGACTGCTTCAATATTTAGGCAAACTGCATAAGATCACCGGACTAGTTAACAGATCAATTTACTGTGATATTCATAATTTCACCCAAAATATCAAAATACACTATCCTGTTATTTTCCTGGCAAATATAACGAGTCTCTCTAATGCACACACACACACACACACACACATATATATAATGGTAAAAATTAATTTACTTCTTGAGATTTTATTTACATCATAGAAATATTTACAAAAAGAGAAAATTGTGAGAATGCCACTCCAAAACTTTGAAAATGTGAGAATACCATTCTAAACTTTGAAATTGAGAAAATGCCATCCTAAACTTGATTAATTGTGAAAATGCCATTTAGAGTGTATTCTTATACTTAAAAAATAAAAATAAAATAAATTCCTAAAATACCCTTAAATCAATAAACAAAACCCTAGCCTCCTTCGCCTGGAGAAACGAACACGCTCTCCCCTTCTCCTTTTTTCCCCGCATTTCTTCCATCTCCGCCACAACTGTCTCATTCTCTTCCATCTCCGCCTCAGCCAGTTGTTTCACCTCCATCTCCGCCTAGTAATTTACCAGCACCTGTCTCGTCCCCGCCTCCACCTAGTAATTTACCAGACAGGTAGTCTTGAACAGAAGGAGAGAGCTACAACTCAAGAAGGTCCTTCTATTTCTCAGACTAGGTTCGGCCAGGTAAGCATATTGTGTTATTGTTTAATTATTAGTCCAGAGCATGGGGTGAATAATTTATTACTGATATGTAATGAACAGAACGAGCATTGGTGTAACAGACTTGTCAGAGGCAACAAATAACCGAGAGGTTGGGGCAAATGAATTTCAGATAGAAAAATTAATTCTGAAGCTTTTGCCTTCTAGAGATGGCGTTGTCTTACGAAGGCTTCTCATGACTGCGGTATGCATTTTTCATCTACCCATCAGAAAAGTTTAACCAAGTGCTTGTTGTATTTAGCAAATGAGGTTGGAACATAAATGACAATATCAAAGGCATTTGAAAGAAAATTCTAAAATCAAATGTGTGATACTTTATTTGCTCATTTTTGCTTTTCATATCATCATAGACAAATCTAAATTATCATATTATGTTTATTAAAACAACCAACTTAGTTGTATATTGGCGAGTTAAACATTTCCTTGCAACTTTAAATCTAACATTGGCATTATTTGCAACTACGAAGATTTAAAATTTGAACTATAATTCTTTGGAACTGTTGATTCTTAAATTTGCGCTTGTAGCCCACCAACCAATTACCAAAAAAAAAGAAACTCCAAGTAATTACATCCATCAAATGATCTGTTGTTTTGAACTGGAGCAGGATGGGGCTTCCTTGGTAGAAGCCATGCTTTCCAAAGAAACCATCTTTTTTCGCTAGTTTCTTGTAACTGCTTTTGCCGATTCCATTTGCCAATGGCTGGTGAAGACTACAATTGGCAAAGAAGGGACCCGGCAGCTAAATAGAGAAACAACTTCACAATTGCAAGCAATTATAACAGATCGCAGGGTGAGAGTGGTACTATTCAAATTGGTTAGAGATGCGAGCAGACGGCCCTTTGTAATGCTACGATCAGCTTGTGCATTGTTAAAAGTTTTTGTTGTTGCCTTGGCAAAAGCTTTGCACCGTTTTGTCGTGCACTTGTCAGAAGGATACTTACCATCATTTTTGCTGGTACCAAGGCAAATTGTGGGCAGTACATAGAATAGCTTGAATGGTATTTCTGACATGAAGAATTGTAATATTCTGTTTCTGTGACATGAAGAATTGCAAGATTGTAATATTCTGTTTTTTGTGATTTCTAAGTATTGTTTCTGTGATTTCTCTTCACATTCCATTGAGCTTATTTCAAAATTGTAATATTTGTCAGGATTTTAGTATGGAGTTTGAATTGAACTTGTGTTTGTTTTAGGGCTTTTTTTGCAAAATTGTAATGAATTGTTTGCTTCTGGTATGAATTGTTTGTTGTTTGAACTCATTTGATCTTTAGAATTGTAAAGCAGGTGAAGTGTTTGTTTGAACTCATTTGTGGATTTTTTGTATGTAGTCAAAGAGACGGTTGCACTTGCACAGCAGCTGTTAATTGGGGATTAATAATCGCCTTATCTGACCAATTTAAATGGAACATTGATTTGACATGCGTGTTGCAATTGAACCAATTTAAATGGAACATTAACGTATAATTACATCATTATAACCTTGTTCATTAGTTGGGGAAAGTGGTTTGGTTTGACCAAAATAGAAAGATTCTTACTTTATAAAACCTTTGATTGAAATTTCGTTTAGGTGAGGCATTATATTCCTATTTAACATCTGAAACAAATTACACCCCCTTTTCATCAGTGGAGATTGCTACAACTCATTTTAAAATCATAGCTTAAAATCCAAAACAAACACAATTCACTTAACTTCCTAACATAATGCTCTAATTACATCAGTGCGCTAGTTGGGACTCACTTAACTTCCTAACATAATGCTCTAATTACATCAGTGCCTTTGCTGGAACTCTCTTGACATTTGATTCTGAACTGCGCCTAATACCTACACATTGAAAAACAAACCATAAACCAGAAATTAACATTATAATGCAACGAAAACAGAAAATCAGAAAGTTTTGATGGATATATATAAATTTAAGAGTTAATTGGTTTTAGTGTTGTTACAAATGAACTGAAAGGAAATATACCGGCTGGTACGATAACCTTATACAATAGTACATAGCCTACCTTGTGTCAATCTCCCCCCCACATATCTCCAGAAAATTGGCAGAGACAAAAAGAGAGGCTAACCAATGTACAAATATGTCATGCAACAATGAGTAAAATCTGAAATAGAAAGAGCAAAACAAAGCTCTTAATTTTGCAACAATAATCTAGGTCCCTACAGTCCAACTAATTAAACAAAGAACAAGGAAATGAGATAGAGACCAACATATTCTTACTCTGGCTGTTAGATGCGTACCAGTATGGGCTAGTACATGCTATATAGGTTTTAGTTGCAACAATTGATGAGCTCCCAATTATGCAAATAAATCTTACTAATTTCTACTAATTTGGTTAATTGATGAGATAAGCATCTAGCTTTTTCACAAGCTTTGATTAAGAGGAAAATTTAGAGGAAAAAATAAATATGTGGGTCAGTGGGTGGAGATACAGAGCTGTCTAATGTTATAAATTAAACAAAAATTAACCGAAATTGCAACAAGCCGTCAAAAATTAAACAACAATTGTTGAAAATTCACCTGTCAAAGGAAGCTTGTTCGGTTTAAAAGTGGAGGAAATATGGAAGTTCGACGCGACTGTGGGGAGGAGGCGCGGCGTGGTAGGATCGAGGCGGAGCGAGGGAGAGAGCCATTGGTAGCGTACTCCGGCAGAGGCTGAGTGAAAGTGAGAGCGATTCGAGATAAAGGTGATCAGCTCGCCGCCGATTCGAGAGCGAGAGAAAGAGAAGGGTTCTGGTTTGAGGCGGAGGGAGGAGGCGAGTTCCTGGAGGCGGAGGCGAGTTAATCGCCTGAACTGAAGAGGTTTGCGTTTTGAAGAGAAAAACGATTACAACTGGAGGCAGGAGGGGGCAAATAACCAATTAATTGTATGAAGGGTATAATAGGAAATACAGAAATATGTATACCAAAATAGTATTTTTCAGTGAATTTTTAATAAAAATAGTGTAAGAATACACTCTAAATAGCATTTTCACAATTTAAACAAGTTTAGGATGGCATTTTTCCAATTTCAAAGTTTAGAGTGGCATTCTCACATTTTCAAGGTTTTGTAGTGGTATTTTCACAATTTTTTCTTACAAAAAATATGGGGAGCCTTTGGTCTTTTTGCTACTGGTGAAAAGTTACAAGGCTATATATAAAAAGGACCTACTAATTTGTTCCACGTTACAAACAACGATCATATATATCTCTTGCAATTCATTACACAGAAAATCACAAAATGTACAATTTTGTTTAAGGATATAAAAGAAACAGTTACAAATGACAAAGTGCCAGTTTAATTAATTGCAGATTGTCACAAACTCCATTCTCACATCACCAGAAAACCATGCCAAAAGCTTACTTAATTGACCTGAATATATAATAATAAAGACATTGCAAACACATAAAAATAATAACAATAAGAGAAATGTTATTGGAAGTATGACAATATCTCTAAGCTGTCTAATTATAATCGGTTAATTTATACCAGATACAAAAGCAATTATGCTATTTTTAAAATTGAACAACCTAGATAAAGTCCAATCCCAAATAAAACACAATTAATGTTTCTATTAAAGTAATGGTGGCTAGAAATACATTGACCTTGCATATATATATATATATAGAGTGAGTCTATGGTACTATGCATATTACGATTTGTTACCGTGCTACGGCTCTATATTTGAGTTTTCAAATCCTAACGGTTGATCCGAACCGTTCATCTTGTTCTCCATATTAATATGTGTTTGGAGACCAAATTTTACATTTTTTGAAATTTTTTTACTATTTTTTTAGATTTATTGAAAATCACTGTTTTTGGATGGTCAAGAATTTTCAGATCAAGTGATTTTCTAAATATCTAAAAAAATAGTAAAATTTTTTCAAAAAATGTAAAATTTGGTCTCCAAACACATATTAATATGGAGAACAAGATGAACGGTTCGGATCGACCGTTAGGATTTGAAAACTCAAATATAGAGCCGTAGCACGGTAACAACCTGTGATATGCATAGTACCATAGACTCACTCTATATATATATATATTCTTTGCTCATGATTTATTAATATCTTTTGCACTGTTTGTTAGTGCCTGCTATACTTCCTGATTAATCAACCTTATTATGTTCATAAGCCACTTTGATGAGCTTAAGCTTAAACTAGCTTAACTTGTGAAATATATATACACAAACATGAAATGAAATCAGTACCTGAGAATAGATGCATGTATGCTCCAATAATCGCAATGGCTGCTCCAATGATATTTAATGGCTGGCCAAGTCCACAAGGTGAGATTATCACGAAGAAGTTGCATGATCAGAGTGTTGTCCTTGTAGGAATCCTCGCCAATTGAATCCAACTCAGCAATTGCCTCGTCAAAAGCCTGTTAATTAGCAAGCTTAAGGGTTAATTATCCTGGTTCTTTACAAGCTCAAGGGTTACTAAACAAGAAAAATCCAGATAAGAATTGTAGTTAAGTAAAAAAAAAGTTCAAAAGATTTGTAGATCTAATTAACCTGCTTGGCATGAGAGCAAGCCTTGTCAAGTGAGTTGATGCCACTTATTGATCTTCCTTTCATCCCCCTTTTATACAAGATATTTCGAAAGGCAAAAGCAAAATTGGAGATTATGGCTCCCAGGAATCCTAAAATACAAAATCTATGTTTAAGTTCCCTTCCAACTAGTTGAGACTTGAGAGCAATATTTATATGACACAAAATTGGCAAGAATAATAACTAATTAATCGTAAATTTATCATATAAACAGTGACCCACAATACTGATCTGATACTTTCACATGCAGGCAAGCAAAATCTTTTGAACATCATACATGACAATATTAACATTTTTTACATTTTTTATGATATTTCATATCAAGAAACCTAGGAAATTGTACAAAATTGCTGGTCAAAAGCTAAAATTTAATTTCTGTACTTACCAATCAAGTCGAAGTTGAGCTCTGTTGCAGCCGCTAGAGAACAACCCACAATTATCGGCACAAGTGAGAGGTAAACTGGGGTAGAAAACGTCTCCCCTAGCATAAACCCTGACACAAGCACAGTGAAGGCTGGCTCACTGCTCTTTATTATATGTGTAAAAGAGGCAACCACCTTGGACATGCTGACAGTTGCTGCCACATGTCCAATGGAAACCTAAATTACATAGATATAATTAAATTCATTAGTTAAGAAGTATGTCAGTTAATGCGTGCAGGAAAGGAAAGAACAAAGAAGAGGGCTGTACTCCATTCATGAAATCAATGACCCCTTTTTTTCAAAAAAAATTTAAAAAAAAAAAAATGAGAAAGAAGCCCCCTGTTTCAATTTCATAAGAATATTAAAATAAATGCAGTACCAATATTATATCCCATACGGTGTTGATTACAACAAAGGATCGCCATCCTGGATCCTAATTTCCTAAACTCAAAACCCTCTGACAATTCAAGTTACTTTTGCCAATTAGTCCTTGAAAGTCTTACTTATTTTAGATTCTAATTCCCATATAATATTGATTGTAGTTATGGTCATGTTTCGTGAAACATGCATGCAGAAACATTTTTTTGCAATTTATAAATTTTTCATATCTTAGTGAATATGTATGCTTAAACTTACTTAATGAACAATATAGCCGCAATCAATAGTTGCGGCATCTAACATTTATCCGGCCTAGCTAGAATCGAGCCAATTAAGGGATTTGAGAATCACTTGGGTTCTACGTATTTCATAATAAGCCTTTGAAGTTATTTTTTATTTTGTAGTATAGACTTCGGCGTACAAGATAATAGGCCTTATAGTTATAGTTATCGGGTATGTTAAATTTAGAGAAAAAGAAAAAATTTCGTGGAGGAATCCCAAAACCACACATCACAGCAAGTCAACAACCTCCATTTTTATTGATGTAATGAAATTGTTGGTTGGTCATTGCCACCCTTCAAAAAAGGAAAAAAAAATAGAGTAAAGATGTTGTCCCCCTTGAATCTGTCCCCTATCTGTCCCCCTAACAACTTTCTTTTTTTGTTCTCTCACGTGGTCAAAACCCACCCTCTTCAATCTTCAATCTTCTCACGTGACGAGGAGAGCGTGGTGCACCATCGAGATCCGGTGAGGAGAGCGTGGTGCACCGTCGAGATCCGGCGAGGAGAGCGTGGTGCACCGTTGAGATCTGACGAGGAGAGCATGGTGCACCGTCAAGATTCGGCGGAGAGAGCGTGGTGCACCATTGGAGGGGGTCCATGCTAGCCCAGCGAAGGTTGTCACAATGCAACATATGAATACTTCATTAGTTAGATATGAATACTTCAGTTGTTAGATATGCGTACTTCATGTTACATATGAATACTTCTTGGAAGAGGTGGGATGAGAGAGATGAATCTGACTTTGAATTTTGAATTGTATAAATTATTTCGAAGATGTATGAATACTTCGTAATCGTCAGTATGAATAATTCTTTAGTTAGATATGAATACTTCATTGTTTTAGATATGCATACTAGTCTGTTGAGAATATTTCTTGGTCCCAATCTGGGCAGGTGTGAATATTATTAGTGTCAGATGCGAATATTGTTAGTGTCATGTGTGAATACTTTATTAGTTAGATATGAATAGTTATATATATGAATATTTCATTTGTTATATATTGAGTACTTCATTAGTTAGATATGAATACTTCATTTGTTAGATATGTATACTTCATGTTAGATATGAATACTTCTTGGAAGAGGTGGGTGAGAGAGATGAATTTGATAATAAATTTTGAATTGTATAAATTATTTTGAACATGTATGAATACTTCGTAATCGTCAGTATGAATACTTCTTGGAAGAGGTGGGGTGAGAGATGAATCTGACTTTGAATTTGAATTGTATAAATTATTTCAAACATGTATGAATACTTCATAATCGTCAGTATGAATACTTCATTTGTTTAGATATGAATACTTCTTTATTTAGATATGAATAATATATAGTTTCGCTGTAGTGGTCCCCAATCTTGGCAAATGTCGCTTTCAGACGATTGCGGTCCCCAATCCAGGCTGTCACAAGACGTCAGCGGTCCCCCTGGTTGTTACTGGTCCCCTCCAGCTTGTGTTTACATATGACAAATGTTTATGATAATAAGTATGAATACTATAAATTCGTAAGTATGAATACTATATGTTTTGACTATTAATAAAATAGCATTAATCTTGCTCTTTGGTGGTAGTTAGCACGTTTTAACTATTTTTTTTGTCTTTTAGTGCGGGGGACAGATAGGGGACTGAAATAGGGGGATTGTTAGTCGATCCCAAAAAAAAAATATATATATATATATATATATATATATATATATATATTTTCTACATCACCAAAATAAACAAGTGGACCATGAACAAAATAAAATCTTACTGGCTGATCGTCACCCTGAATTGCATTTCCACTCATGAGTGGGACCCACCTGCCAGTGGCAGCCCTAAGTTAATCGAGGAAAAGGGAATTTCTTGATCAGGAAATCATCAAATTTTCGCTAGGAGGGTTCATTGGAGAGAGGCGAGAAGCTAGCGTAGGTTAATTTGATTTGAGAAGGGTTTGTTAGATTAAGGGAAGAAACATTGATTTTAGAGATTTAAATAGGAGGCTACTGTTGGTTTTTCACAATTTGGCCCTCAGAAATTTAAAGGAAATATTTTGTTCAATATGATATTGCTTTTCTTTTAGTCTATATATGCTTATTTGCAACATTAGAAATTTACGACCTTTTACAAATGATCATATTTATGATAAAATATGCCAATCCGTGGACAATAATGGCTCTATATTTGTCACTTAAAGCGGTCATTTTAAAACTAGTAAAAATGCAGATAAGTATAATTATAATTCATTAATAAAATATAAAATATTGTCATTTTTTATTACAGAATAATTATGTTAGGTGCAGAGTTTTGTCTAATAGCACTTTTGACAGTATGTTGTGTTTGGTAGAGGAACAAAACAACAATTTCTGTTATAACGTTTTTAATTAAAAGATAGGAGTTATAGCTTTATCTCTTCTCTCTTTTTCTTTTTATCAAATAAGACCCAAATAATATGTTGTTGTTCTGAATTTTTTTATTTGAGACATGTAAAACAATTTTAGTTGGAAAAAAAATTGAGAGTAGGATATGATAATCGGTAGGCTTTTGAAGGATCATGATTTTAAGTTATTAATTTTTTTTAAAAAAAAAAAGACATGATAAAGACATAAAAAATAGAGACATTTGAACCCTCTCATTTAAAAAAAAAAATATATATATATATATGATGAAGACACAAAAAATAGAGACATTTGAACCCTCTCATTCTAAATATACAGAAGACACCCTATCAACAATAACATCAGCTACCTTCCTTTTCACTTTAGATCGACCTCCTCAGTATAGTGGCCATTAATTGTATAATACGACTTTCCTAAGCATAAATATCAGATCACATTTACTTTTCTTTTGTCAATTGAAATGATATTGAAAGCAGAAAATGTGAAAAATCCAGTTCTGGTACATTGCTATCATGCTCTAATTGTTTAAAATTAAGGCACCTGGCCTGCAGGCTCCTCAATTAAATCAGCCAACTTTTTTACAATCATAACAGATTCGACTAAGCGAGAAGTTATGTCCTTAGCCTCTAGAGTGTTCTCTAGGTGTGATGCGAGCTTGAGCACATTTGTCAAATGAATACTGAACGAGGCTGCAGGGGTGGTCTTCTGTTTTATGGAGAGAGAAAGCTGTATGAGTACCTCAGCAGATTCGGAGCACATCTCCTTGCAAGTTTCTCGAAGCTTGGTACTGTGCAAGTTCTTTGTGGAGTACTTTGTAGTGAGGTAGGTCGAGAGAGAGTCAATGGCGGAGGCACACTTTCGGCTGAGATCTCCTATCTTCTCATACTGTTCTTGTATATGTCGCCAAGGTAATTCCCAACTTACAAACTTAATCTGCAGTGCTCCAAAATTATGTGTATATATATATACTTTATTAATGGATGCAGGTAAAGTATTGATGATCATATAAAAATTGAAAAAAAGAAGAAGGGAAAAACAGAAGAAAATCAAAAGCATACCAAAGAACTTTCCTTCTCCTTAGAATCGATGAGGGACTTGAGAGGATGAAGAAAAGGCTTGTCTAGCAAATTATCATACAAACAATTCTCTCCAAAGCATTCTTCATCTAATCCTGCAATAGATAAGAGTAACTCTCTTACATTTCATGTTCATTCATACATGTATATGTACATACATTTCTTTTTATTTTCTTTTTAACCACTAAACAAGTAGAATATTTATAACCTTTGAAGGCACCGGCAAGGGTATTGAGATACTCTTGAACCCTATAATGAATGTCAACTCCAGCCCAGAAGGGTGGGAGAAAAGATGAGAGAATTATGAGAGCATAAGCAATCCCCAAAGTTGTTGCGTTTTGGTACAATTCCTTAGTTGGATGCAATGCCGCCCCTAACATTGCTAGCAAGAATGTTGCCGTGCCATAGTCATACATTTCCTCCATCATTTTTACAAAACGCAGAAGTATCCCAATAACAACTGCAACACAACTCAAGAGATCATTTCTCATCATCATCATCATCATCATCATCATTATAATTATATATGTACCTAGTGATGTCAAGTATGGACCTTGCCTACGGGGTCATTGGGACACTCAAGCACGAAGGAAGGAATTATCCTTAAGTAAGGTTTCAGAGGATCAAAGCAATGGGGTAACACTCTTGTTAGTTTGACATCAAGAATATTTTGAGGATTATTGTTGTTATCGTTGTCATCGATAGTCGTCATGGTGGGTGGTGGTGGTGGTGGTGGTTGTTAGAGCACAGAACAACCCTTTTTTATAGACTATTATTTATGTTTTTTCTAAAAAAATATGTGTACTTCTTTTTTTTTTTAAATAGATAGAAAATAACATGATCTAAAGATTTTGGACCATCCGTAAGTAGTGATTTTCTCTATAGGTAAAGAATGGTTAGAAAATTATGAAAAATATAAAATTTGATCTCTAAGTACATTTTTTTATGAATATCATATTGAGTAGTTCAGATCAATTGTTTAGATGACTATAAAAACAGAGATATGGATACATACATAGCACGGGCCAAACTGAATATGCATATTACATAGCAGCCCATGTTATGGATTCATTTCTATTTTAAGAGTCCAGATTTGTAAATATTAATATTTTATTAATATTATTATTTTTTTTATACATTTTTTACTGGCTGTAAAGTTAGCATATATGCGTGGATGAAATTAACTTACTCAGAGTAAATATGACGGGCAGGAGAAATGCAAATTTCGCTTTTCCCATTTCATGTTTGCTAAACATGCACAGCCCGTACCCGAGCAGCATGCCAAGAATATTCGCAACTATGTTAATTATCACCTTATTTAGCGTCTTGCCTTTATAAAAACAAAGAATTAATACACCAAAGCACGATTAAATGGGAATCGATCTAGGCAGTAGACCGAAGAACAAATGCATAAGAAGTCGATCGGACTTACCAACATGAAGCTCTGCAGTGGGCAGAACTGTTGCCGCAGCAGAAATGATTGATTTACCAAATCGGTCTTCAAATTGCTTTATCACTTGCGTGTAGATCACCGCCACGATAATAACCGTAATGGAAACTCTAACACTGTAGTAAAGCTTCCTTTTGTCTTCACATGCCGTCATTATTATTTTGCCAACAATATTTTTTGCACTGGAAAAAGCGAAAGCCATGTTTTGGTTCAATGGAAACAATGAAACTATAGGACTAATAAACGTACTTTGTTTGAAGGTTGTACTTGACTACTTGTATATATTATATATAGAAAACGGGGAGATAACCGTTTTCTTTTTCTTTGGCAAGATGTAAAGGACTAAAGGTGCTTTTATAAGAGTTAATGGTCAGTGCATTTGAAGAATGCATGCAATTAACCAGGACATTTTATTATTCGGTTGCTGAATGTAGAATAATCAAATTAAAAATATGCTTAGACTAATAATGTTCAACTGAGTAGCTTTATTCTTTGATCTCATGAGTCATGAATAGAGAGCTAATATTAGTTAAACATGTGTTGGTAGGAGAGCTTTGACCTGAATGAAGAATTTACTGCTACATATATCATAGAATGGCGCTTGCATATAGCTGTTTCCCCAACGTTCAATGGATGATGTCATCAGAAATTAATTAAGACCAAAAAAAACATATTCTATGCTCCATAGGAAAGACATGCCGCTGTCAATCCTGTGCCCCCGTAAGGCCGTAACCAGGGAAAGCACTTGATGTTGGACTTGATCTTTAATTAGATCATGACCCCTTACCTAGAAAGGGCTAGAATTTCGCCCCACAATTATATTTATTTATATTTGGACACTACTGGTGTCACATATATGAAATTTGGAGGCTAGACTTCTACATTTCTCTTCAAAAAAAAAATTTATTTATATTTAGACCCAAAAAAAGGACTTGTTCTGTTATGAAGCGTGTTGTATTTTTCTGCGTCCATTGTATCTTTACCTTTTAATATTTTAATAATAAAATTTTAAAATTTATATATCAAAATAAAACCGTTAAATGTTATATCTATATAATTTTTTCTTCATGTAAAATAAAAATTATCATTTTTTTTATATAATTTTCTACAAGAATGAGACAATATCTGCGAGGGTAAAAAGTGACTATCCGCGAGGCTATACCGACATAAAGGTGTTTTTTTCTATTAGTGACGGTATACTGACAGTATTCCTCGCAGATACTATATATAAATCAATAAATTAATAAATCTTAACGTTCAAAATTTATCTATATTTGCTCAAAGTCTTGATACCGATTAAAAGAAAGTCGAAATGTCGTATTTTTTATATGTACAGAAAAATATTATAGATCAAATTAATTTAATACCGGTGCGCTTATGGTCTGAGTAATTAAGTTATGCGCATGTATTATTTTTTAAACCTTGATCATCACGTTCTGTTGCTTTTATCACAAAGCTAACCGGAGGACAGAAAATTCGGACTGTCACTGGTAAGGACAAAAAAAAAAAAAAATAACACTTAACTAATATAGCTAGTCATGACGAGTACACATTTCTGAAAGTAATTATAACATAATTTTTCCCAAAATAAAAAGTAACAGAACTTCGTTTCAATTTTTTTTTTTGGCAAATTAAATTGTACAGAGATTTTAATTAGTTGCAACAAATTATTAAACAACATTTGAGGGGTCTATGATCTATGATGTATGTTAAAAATTAAGTTCAGTTATATATCCTCAATTAATGGGGGGGTCCAATAGCACTAATTAATAATTACACAATATTTTGTATAATTAAGGCCCTCTCTGAAAGCATGGGATTACATGGAAATTTGAGGCTTTTTGATCCAGTGAATAGAATTTCTCAAACACTGTTCAGAATTTATTTTTTCTGGAGCTGTTGATTTGTATTCTTCCATCAAACCTCATCTTACACTTATTATAGTAGGAAAAATAAAATTGACTCACACGTAATTATTGTTTTTCCCATTAGTTGGTTCGTCTCTCTCCATTTTTTCAAAAATTGAGGAAAATGAAAACTCACGTTAACTTTGTCTTATAATTTCTATCATCTTTATTCAACCTTGTTTTAATTACCGTGATTAGTTTGCTAATTATTTTTTTCGGTGATGGAATAACAAGATTCCTGGCAGAAGTCTTGATTTTTAAGTTTGTAATGAAAAAGTTGTTTTATATATTACAAATAGTTAAGATTGTTTCAAAAATTAAATCTATATAAGAACTAGTATTTGGTCTAGTGGCAAATGCACATAGTCTGTACATGCACATGAAGTAATGACTTCGAAACTCAGATGAAAAAAATTATTTGCTATAATAACAATGATATTAAATATTTGAGTGGCTTAACCTCCAACTTTACTTAAAAAATAAAAATTAAACCCATATAATGTAATATGTAAACTTGACTAATACTATAATTTATTGTAACAAAATTAAGTATCACCCAAATTTACTGAAATGTTCAGACCTAACCTTTAAAAAAGGCAAATGCTTCTGTGCATACAAGGACCTATTTGTAAAATAAACATATTTTTATTTTCAAAGTTCAAACAGTCGATCTGAACCGTTCAACTTGTTCTCCATATTAATATGTGCTTGGAGACCAAATTCTACATTTTTCTGAATTTTTTTACTATTTATTAAGATGGGTACAAAATTCAATGGTCTGAATTTGATATTTTTTGTACTCATCTTAATAAATAGTAAAAAATTTCAGAAAAATGTAAAATTTGGTCTCCAAGCACATATTAATATGGAGAACAAGATGAACGGTTCGGATCGACTGTTTGAACTTTGAAAATAAAAATATGTTCATTTTACAAATAGGTCCTTGTATGCACAGAAGCATCACTCTTAAAAAAATTGTATAATTTTGTTAGTACTAAAAGAAGGTACAGTTTAAAAAATACGTCAATTAATTAATTTACGAAGAGAGACTCCCACCAGGTAAAAATAAATAAAAACAAATTAAATATAATATTTGAAATCTTTTTGTCATTTTATACGCTAGTTGAAAATAAGAAATAATAAAAAATTCTTTTGAATATTCCATTTCGACGAAATTTTGGTAGTATAATGTAAAAAAGTCCAGAGAATTAACACCACGTAAAATCAGAGAGGTAGGTACAAGATTCCGTTCAGGGTAGGTACAAAATATTAGTAAGGGTGTATTTTTTTTTTTCCCTCTCATGACGAATTAGAGTAAAAAAACAGATAAGGGTATAAAAAAATCACAATGTGACCAGATATGTTACGACACGACGCAGTTCAGTCACAACACAACACGGTTCCATTACAGCATGACATGGCACGTATGCTAGTCATATGTTGTGAATCGCGTGTTCCGTGCCATGATCATTCACGTTACGTGATCATCTTTTGAAAATTTGATACGACACGACACATCACACGAAAGATTTGGTCACGACACAGCACACGGTCATGTGAGTCACCTATAATTAGGACTGTTAGATCTTGATCAAATAATGAATCTTGAATAAACTAACATAAATTATGAAAAAAAAAAATAGTTAAACATGACCAAACATGACCGGTCACATTTGAATACGTCACACGTGGTCACGGTATACCTTGGTCATGGCATGACTAACGTGCTGTGACCATTCATGTGCCATGTCTATCCTTTCAAATTTAGTCACGACACGTCATGTGATTCAAGTCATAACATAACTAGTTACGACATGATATATATTTAAATCTTTAATTAGTAGCAAATTTTTTTTTCACCTAGCGAAACAATGATTCTTCTGAGTGTAGTAGTAAATTGGACCGCGTCTTTTTCTTTAATTCTTTTACACGAATCAGTCTAGACTGACTTTCTTTTCTGCGTAATTTTCTTCTATTTGACTGTGAATTAAATTCAGGAGTAGATATTATTTTCATCTAGAAGTAGTAGATATAAGTATAAAATATTACTGAATCTAAATTTTTTTTCGAATCTAGAGATAGACAAATGTCTATCCCTGATCCAATATAAATCCGCGAATGCGCACATGTCTATCTTTATTCTATGATCATTGCAGGAAATAAATCTGTTGTGATTCTTAAGGAATCACATGACTCTATTATTCCAAATCTAATCTTTCACTTTTTGGAATGAATAAATCTCAACAACACTTACTTTTTATGGACGAATCTCTAAACAGATAAATGGATGGATTTGGAATAACAGGGTCCAGCAATCCCTTAAGAATCACAGCAGATTTATTTCCATCATTGCAAAGGATAATATACGTAGTCTTCATGAGCCTCAGAAATCAGTGGTAAGTTCGGACCTACGAAGTAATTCAAAGTTTGAGATTAAATCTAGACCGCACAATCAAAATCCAGATGCTCTAATTTTTGTACCAAAATATATCTTAATATCCGGATCTAAACTCAAAACTTAATTCTCAATGGCCGGTGCAACTGACTCGCGCGCATTTTATTGGGCAATTCTTTCAATATACAAAAACATCCCTTCAATAGATAAAAATACAATTTTTGTGTGACGGCATACATTTTTTTTTAATTTCCAGATTTGGTGGTGACTAAGAAAAAGATGTCCATCGGTGCGATAAGTAAACCTTTGACTGCGTATTACCTCATGCAGGTAAATGGACGGTCGCTATTATGAGTTGAGATCCACTGAAGTAACTCAACTTTTGAGTTTTAGATTCGGACCGTTTGATTCTAATTTATGATAATCTATCCGAACTGGAGTGCACACATCCTAAGTAACGAATTTGAATCTCAAAGTGATTTCAAGCGACGGATTCGAATCAGACGGTTCTGATCCAAAACCCAAAAGTTGGGTTACTTTAGGGGATCCGGATCAAGTTGTTCTGACTGCGTACCATGTAACCTGCGGATTGCTCCGTACTGTAGGTTAATATATTTGTTTTTAAAATTCAAACCGGTTTATCTCAATCATTTAACATAATCTCTGTATTAAAAAAAAACGTGTTAATTAAATTTTATACTTTTTATATTTATTATTATTATTTATAGGTAGAAAATCACTTCATCTAAAAATTCTAAACAATTCAAATGTAATGATATTCTATCTATTTTAAAAATAGTACAAAAATTATAAGAAATATAAAATTTAGTATCGAACTAAATTTTGATATAAAAATCATGATGGTTCAGATCGACTTTATAAAATGTATATCCAAAGATATTAATTAGTACAAACTAATATGCACTATGCATAGTACCATAACCTCACTCCAGAAAATTTATTATATAATAATATGAGACTTTTGTGAGCATAAATATAAGAACACATTTTGGTACGTCCACAATTAAAATTAAAACCGGATCTGAAAAGGAGACAAATTCAGAAAGAGAATGATTGCAAACCAAAAATGTACAAAATTTGGTCCAAAATTATATTTGCAGTTAAATAATTAACTAGATAAAATAAAGGAACAGAGAAACTACTTTTTAAAAAAAAAATTGTATGAAGATTTTTATATGCAACAAATTTAAAATATGAAAAAATACTTATAAAATTTACATTTTAATTAATATTTTCTCTATTAAGTTTTTCATACGTCTGAAGAACAATATATGAAAAGAGTATGAGGAGATCTAATGCAAGGGCGGAACTAGAAAATCTCAATAGGAGAGGTTAAAAATTAATTAAAATGCACAAATTGTAGCTAGTGCAAATTGAACCCAAGCTCTCCACAATAACAACATAAGTTCTTACCATTAGCCTACAAGTAGACATGTGTTAATTTATGAGGAGAGCTAGATTATATAAAATATTTCAAAAAAATAAAATTCAATTAAATTTTAGTATATATAACTAAAATTCTAAAATTATAGGAATGACTTAGCTACCTTTTCAATGACTTTAGATCCGCCACTGATCTAATATCATTGTATATCATTGTGCTTATTCTCATGTACCTCTTTAGTTTTATTTTTATTTTAACAATGTGCTCTTTGTTATCTTCAATTATTGATCACATGAGAAAATGAAGCTTCCGCAATTACGAGAAATAACTCATCAAATCGGACAGCTTGGATTATAGAGCTTTACCTGGGACTAAAAAGAAGTCTTAACTAATGTGGGCCCAATTAACATTAATCACCATTTCATTAATTTTTTTTATTTCAACTTCAAACAGCCTAATAAGTTGAGAGTCCGTTTCCCTGAAGTACCTCAAATTTTCAGTTTGGATCCGATACCCTGAAGTCCTCTTTAATATTCGTGCAAAAGCAGATTGGACATCCGGATCCAAAATGTCTGATGTACCTTAGTTAATATTAATTCATAAGTTGAGAACTGAGAAATCTATAACGAAACGAAGCTCTCTTTTTTGTGAAAATAACAGTAGATTAAAATTCATTGTTTAATATTAATTAAAATTAGAGTTCTAAATAGTTAGCTACAGTTATGCAATAGGTGCATTATAGCTTTTCGGATCTCAAAAGCTATAAAGCTATTAACTGTTTTTCTTTTATAATGATTCTAAATATCTAGCTATAGTTGCGCTATAACTGTGCCGTAGCTTTTTTTTACTTTAAAAACTGTAACGTTATATTTGCTGTTTAGAACCTTGATTAAAATTAATACACATACATAAATTTAAAGTAGATAAAAATATCTGAAAAATTGAACAGCAAAGATATTTTGATACGTTTCTGACCGAATTAAATAATATACATATTTGCAAACTCGGCTGGATAGAATTTACGAATTAATTAAATGACTTAAATATTTGACTACCAAATTAATTTATGTTGCACTGATCAGCAATATATAAATACGTAGTCGGTACATTTTCCTCAATATACTAATTAACCTCGTACAAAAGATAAGCTAATTAGTACGACTGACTATTTTAGTGGTAAAAGACAAAACAAGCGCTGAATTATTCGATTGATTAAATTTTGATTGAATTATTAGTGAATTTTACGAATTATTTGTGAATTTTTTAAATTATTTTTGGGTTCTTTTTTGTTTGCTCAATTGTGGGACTAAGATCTCTGATCAGGATAATTTCAAATAATTTCCGAATTATAGATGAACTATTTTTGAATCACGAATTTTTAACTCCTTTGAACTGAATCCGAATAATTCATTTGTCACTATGTCTCTGAGCGAAAATTACAAACCCGCCACACGAATGGATACGAAGACATAGCAACAAACGTTCGCTGATTCTTTTCTGTTTCGCTTTCGTTGTACTTGTACCAAACTGTGTTGCTTTTTATATAATTCCGAATCCAATAGTTTCGATCTGCTACAATTTGGTTGTATGCGAGGTGAAGAAAAATTCGATTTTAGTACTGTTTATTTGCTTAAAGGAAGAAAATTCGATTTGTCTTATATTAAACCTTAGAAAACAAAATTATACATATATATTTTCTCTGTTGTTTACATAGATTATATATGAAATTTGAGACAAATTAAAATTAATTTGCGTAACAACTATGCGCCGATACAATCGAACGGTTAATTTTTTAAACTGCTTGGTAGATGACTAATTAATTTTTAAATTATTCCAAGTTTAAATAGATAATCTATTTGAACTAAATGACAATATATTGTATTGAGCAAATTATTTGGCCATCTTTTATTTTGACAATCTTAACAAACTTGAAAAATAAAGATTAAATTTGAAATTTAAGTCTATAGTCATGATATATATTACATGCACGCATCTCATGTCTATAAAATATGATGAGATTTGATTTATATTACACTTATCAAGTTTCTTGAAATTTCAATTATTCAAAACTAAATGCCCTTGATGAATTATCAAATAATATTTAATTAACATGTAGTTTGATTGTAAATTTATTATCATGTGTCTTTAAATTTACATTGTAATTTTCATTTTAGTTTGAATTTATATATAATTTATTGTTAAATTAAATTGTCAAAATAATTATTTTCAAGAATATATATTTATTGTAACTTTCCAGTATTGTGCATCCAAAGAATTCCTATGACACTAATAATACGACAAAATGAGATTTAGGTTTTCGTGCTATGCATAACACATCAATTGACGGCCATTTTTATTAATATCCCTAAAAAAAATCAAAATTTTAAAAATGCCCCTGTCTCCCATTTTTTTTTAAAAATGCCCTGACCGCCAGAATTACGGGCGGCCCAAAACACAAGCGGAGCGCCCGTGGCTGGGGCGCCCCATGGCCTTTTTTTTTTTTTTTTTTTTTATAGAGAGATTTTAGTATTTTGATTTGAATAATTTTGTGAAAAAAAAAGTGTTCTTATTTAGAGTGTATGCCAAAAAATAAAATATTTGATATATTTACGAAGTGATGTCGTAAATTTTTATAACTTCGATTTTTTTATTTTTATTTTTTTGGTGAACTTTGATTTTATTTGTCAGTTGGATATCACAAGTCTAAATATAATACTAATAAGAACTTGGTCTTTATTATGATTTTTATAATATATGTATAATATACACATATACATATACATATAGATACACATACACATAGACATACACATATACACAGACACATATACACAGACACACACACACACACACACACACACACACACATACACACATATACACATATACATATACTAGTATTTTGATTTAAATAATTTTGTGAAGAAAAAGTTTTCTTGTTTAGAGTGTATGCCAAAAAATAAAACATTTAGATATATTTATGAAGTGATGTCGTAAATTCATATAATATGCAATAATTTTTTTTTTACGAAATTGATTTTCAGTGGTTCGTATAAAAGTTATCCAGATTCAATTAATTTTATTTACATATATTTTCTTATAATTTTGAACGAAAATTTTAACTGAGAATTTTTATTTTTTATTATGTATGCACATATATGTTGATGAATGTCATTTGGAGATGCAATATGTTGGAGATCTTTAACCAAGAGACATCATGTCATGGATCACATGCATACTCTTTTTTTGATATGTTGGATCTAATACGCCTTAGTTTGTATGAAATTTCGGTCCAAACTAGATCATAACCAAGCATTTTGGCAATTTGAGCCCATGGGATTACTAAGTGGTAAGGACATAACTTTTATATAAACATTGTATTGGATCCAGAGGAGTATATGTTATGTTTTATCACATGGGATTGCATGTGTACAAAAGGCAATATGTATATATGTTGCATGAATTGTAATCTTCTACCTTTTTTTGTCACAAATTAATATTAAATTATAATTGTATTATGGACCAAAGCAAAAGTGTATGTGTATGTGTATACTAATATTATTTGTTAGTTGGATATCACAAGTCTAAATATAACACTAATTAAGGACTTGGCCTTTATTCAAAATAGTAGTTTAGAGCTACTAAAATAGTATGTGTATATATGTAGCTTTGTATATGTATATATGTATATGTATATGTGTATGTGTATGTGTATGTGTGTGTATGTTTGTGTGTGTGTGTGTATGTATATGTGTATATGTGTATATTATACATATATTATAAAAATCTTAATTAGTGTTATATTTAGACTTGTGATATCCAACTGTCAAATAAAATCAAAGTTCACTGAAAAAATAAAAAATAAAAAATCATAGTTATAAAGAGTTACGACATCACTTCATAAATATATCAAATATTTTATTTTTTGGCATACACTCTAAACAAGAAAGTAATGTTATCGTTTATATTAGTAGTAACTATGTATTAATTAGAGCAAAAAAAAAGTAATAATTTATATTAGTAGTATTTTTTTTGTTTATATCAAACTTCTAAACGTTAAATATTTATAAAAAATGAGAAGAACATTGCTTTGATTATTGTACCATATGTATAATGTTATCGTTTAAGAGGATAAGTCCTAAAATTATCCTAGTCATGTGACAGTACAAATTTAACCTGAAATGAAGGATGATTTAAAACTCCACTCCAATTTAATATGAGGAGGA
The DNA here is from genome assembly GCF_964058835.1 of Carex rostrata. Taxonomy (NCBI): domain Eukaryota; kingdom Viridiplantae; phylum Streptophyta; class Magnoliopsida; order Poales; family Cyperaceae; genus Carex; species Carex rostrata. Next base: position 12,039,483 of record NC_135918.1, on the reverse strand, counting down.
TTTAAATGCCTTTATTTTTTGTGTCTTCATTATGCCTTCATTTTTTAAAACTTAAATAACTCAAAGTTTAAAACTTAAATGTCAAAATAAAACCGTTATATGTGATCTATGTTATTTTCTCTACGTGCCCATAAAAAAAAATATCACATTTTGATTTTGCTTTTATGTGACTCAATAAGTTAAAAAATCAACGTCTATAAATTATTCACATTAGTATACATTTTTACAAGCTCAAGATGACAACCAAAACAAAGTTGAAATGCCATAATTTTTTACACGTGCATAGATAAAATGATGTAGTTCATATCTAACGTTTTATTTTGAATTTTAAGATTTAAATTTTAAATTATTAAAGTTTTTAAAATAAAAATACATGAAGGCACAAAAAATACAGACATTTTAACCATCCTCATTTAATATTACACTGTTTTTTTCTTTGCAAGTGCTACACTATTATTCTCTCTCACCGTTTAATGCTCAGAAAAAGGGTTAGTGCCCCACGCATAACAATAGCAACACGTGTCAGATCTCTATAAATTTTAGATGGAATATTTTCGGTGATTACAAAGTTTTTCCAAGTATTATGTATTCTGTATTTACTAAATACTCTATTTCAAAATGTTCTATTTGAATTTTTCCATCTTTAAGAAATCCCAAAATATTGAATTGAAAGCTCTATAATTTTACATATTACTCATTTACTCTGTTCCAATATGCTCTAATTGACGTTTTCTAACTTCATGAAATTCTTGAAAATACATTGAGAACTCTCCAATTTTTGTATTATAAGATGAGGAGGCTTCAAATGTCTCCATTTTTAAAAAAAATAATAACTCAAAAGTTAAATTATAAATATCAAAATAAAACCGTTAGATGTGATCTATGTTATTTTCTCTATATGCTCATAAAATATTATTACATTTCAATTTTATTTTTATGTAAATTAAAAAGTTGAAAAATCAACGTTTAGATTATTCACATTAGTACATTTTTTTTTACAATATCTTGATGACAACTAAAATAAAATTGAAATGTCGTAATATTTTACATGTGCATAAATAAAATGATATAGATCATATCCAACGATTTTATTTTGACTTTTAAATTTCAAATTTTTAGTTATTAAAGTTTAAAAAAATAGAGGTATGATGGAGGCACAAAAAATGAAGATATTTGAACCCTCCTCTTATAACATACCTTAAAAAAACCTGAAATTTATGAGGGCCAATATTCAATGCATAATTTAATTAATTAATATAGTCTGTTTTTCAGGCCTCAAAAGTTAAGAACCCTTTTCATGAAAATCAGAATTTTCATTAGCATAGTGAAGATTGAGAATACCTTTGCCATTGCTAATATCGGAACCTATCCTTGAATCAGACCAGCATCTCTAACTGTTATCAGTATATATATATATAGCTTCCAAACAAATCTCCAAATAAATCAAACAATAATAGAGAAAGATTCAAATATCTTGTTGAATCCCCAATAAGGTTAATACAAAAGATTCATATATTCAATTATTCATATATTATGTTATTTACCGAAAATAAAGGTTCTATAGTGTAGCAAAAAAAAATCATAAATTTCAGATCATACATAAACATATATAAATAAAAATTATAAAAAATGCAAATTGTTCATAATTCTGGATTCCGAATTTGATGTTCTATATTTTAATCCTGCCAGTATTTGCTGAAAATTGTTTTACCCGGCTATAACTGGCTTTATTTTCTGGTCCTAATTGTTTTTAGGCGTCTGATTAGAAAATGAAAATAGCTTAGAAATAAAAAATATGATTCTCATGCATATATGTTAAAATATATTATCTGCAACTGTTTACATGGACTCGAGATCCCTTTCATTTAAAATGTAAATTAAGACATACAGAAATTTTTTATTGATCAATTTTCAAAAGAAAAAGAAAACCCAACACTTATATCGGTATCTTCCTCCTAAGGTCCTCAAGAATACACTGTGCGACACAATACGCAATGGATTGAATGGTGACCATCGGATTAACTCCGATCGCAGTCGGCACGATGCTGGAATCCGCCAGATACAGCCCTTCAATTTCCCAACTCTCGCCTCTCTCATCCACCACCGATGTCTCCTCATTCACCCCCATCCTACAACTCCCCATCTGATGTGCTGAGCAAACTGGCATCCTCAGCCCTCTAATATCTTTCCCCTTCTCCATCTCTACAAATTTTTCAAAATCATGCGGGTTCACTGATTTTGGTTTTATTCTATCGCCTTTGTTATGTTGAGTCCCTACTTCCTCTGCTCCTGCTGCTGCCATAATTCTTATCATTTTCTCTATGCCATTTTGCAAAATTTGTTCGTCACGTGGGTCCATATTATATCTGATATAACCTGATGAGTCGACCGTGCCAGATCCCCTGTCCCGAGCCAATGCAAATATATGTGCTGTTTGTGAGAAGCGTGTCATCCGGTGCTTAAAATCTGCACTTGACACCCATGGGGTTAGTGCAGAGAACATGCCAGGATGTAAGGCTGGGGTCTGGATCAACGCTCCATAACCATCCTTTGACTGTACCTTGGTCATGGCTGTAAGGATTGCTCCTTCATAGCTCTTTTTTGTACAATTTGGGAATTGTCCCCACACCATTACTACAGGATGTAGGTGTAGGTGTTTTCCTATGTTGGGATTCTTGAGCCCGCTTTTCTTTAGCAACACTGGTGTGTTGATCGCTCCGCAAGCCACAACTGTCACCTTGGATTCCACCAAAAATGTTTTATCCCTAGTTCCATCATCATACTGGCATAGCACCCCTGCTGCTACTCTCCTCCTATGACCTCTGTCTTCATGCACAACTCGAATGGCTTTGCATCCGGTAAGGATTTTTCCATTGCCCGACTCTAACAAGTCAACTAACCATGTCTCATCAGTACCCTTCTTAAGACCATGACGACAGCCGAAGCAACACCAGCCACAATTATGATTGCGAGGTGCATTGCATGGTATGTCATGTACCATATACCCAAGTTCATTGCAACCTCGGCGAAGCACTTCTGTGCTCAGGCTCTCACATTCTGGTGGAACCTTGCCTGTTACCACTCCCATGCGCTCGCATACCACATCCATGGCCATTGCATAAGCCTCGCTTCCAAACAGGTCTAGCCCATACTCATTGCGCCATTCAGAAATGACATTGTCAGGGGTTCGAATACACGCAGACCAATTGATTGCCGATCCTCCACCGACAGTGGAGCCGGCAAGGACCACAATGCTCATATCTTCTGTTCCAACAACTCCACTACCTTCATACATTTGATCCAAAGAAGGACCTTCCAATAGTGAGAGATTGGAGCGTGCATTGTAACCGCCTTTCTCGATGACAACAACATTATATCCAGCGAGTGCAAGGGCACCTGCCACCACCCCTCCACCGGCACCTGAACCAATGATCACCACATCGCAGGTTATAGTTGTGGGCTTGGGTTTCTGGGCTGGGAGGGGATCTAGCAGAGGCTGTAAATTACAGGCCTGGATTGGATAAAGAGGGCCTACGCGATCTGCCTCTGATTGAGAAGTAGATAATTGTATTTGGTTTGCAAGACCTGGATCCGGACCACAATAATCCAGTGCTTTCCAGGCATGGTTTTCGTTCACCTCGTCAAGCTGCTCCAGTTAAGAAAATAAAAATTGTATGAGTTTGTATTATATAATACCTTCGAAAAATGAGACTAGTATAATAAAATATGTAGTTAATTTTTATGAAAAGGTCGGGAACTAGACATCTACATCAACTTCATAAGAGATGTTTGGCCTAATTCATGGCACATCTTGTGAAAGATATTTATTAGAGCAAGCAGCCAACAACCAGTTAGTTAATGGAATTGTTAGTTGTAACAAATTGTATTAGTTGTAGCTGATTGTAACTGATCCTTACACAAGGACATACAGTGTGTAAACAAATCACCATTAATCCTCTTTGTTTCTTATATATATGTACTAGCTTTGCTGTGAAATGAACAGATCTTTAAACAACATGGTGAAGATTTTAACAGAGTAGTTTTGACTTCATGCAGCGCACAAACCATGCATATGTATGTAAATGTAACACACTATATTGATTCTATAGTCCGTGCACTGCATGAAATGAAAACTATTATGTTAAAATATTTACCCAAAACAACATTCATACCTGTGTAAAAAAGATGAGATGTACTAGAAACTTCATTGCCCTGAATAACATCCTGATATGATAGAAGTAACTGATGGACCAATTTGCTACTATTTCCTCACGGTGTTTTGCCTCCACCTGAGAAAATCTCTGGAAATATGGAAATTGGCTGGATAAACTCTTTATCCCGCACAAAATAAATGTGCCGTACCACGTCGACAATAGCCACAATATCGTTCGCAACAACCACAACAGCGGATGATGTAATTTTCCGGAGAAGTATCCTTCCAGCTGCAGTTGTTATTTAATTTAATTAGTAAGTATTATGGGCAAAGTGGAAAGTATAAGATCAATATTACAATTAATTCAGTTAAACGAACCAATTTATATTTTGAAGAGCGCGCGTACTTACAATTTCCGGTGTTCCAACCATCGAGGCAGCGGTTTGGAAGAAGGTCTGTACTGATATATTACATTCAGAGGGGGCATCGATAGACGGCACAAAGGTGTCACAAATGGAAGTCATAGATTCCATCTCGCGAGCCGTCAAGCGTTTTTTTAGCTGAGTTTGGACCCGAATCGGATCGTTTGTGATGTTTTTGGCAACTTTAATTGGATCAGCATGACCTTCTCGCTTAGCTTTTTGTTTCATGGTTTTATATATGTGTGCAGATTGTTATTCAAAAGGTTGATATGATATTTATCAGAATGCGGTGACGAGTGACGACTTATATAGATCTCATTTAAGAATTCTTATACCCTTTGGTATATACACGCGTCGTGTATAGCAAGTAGTTGTAAGTAGTCCTGTTAGAAAAGAAAAGCATGTCTTTTTATGATTGCACCAGTCACCGGTACCTATGGATATATGGTCGACACAACTCTCATAACACCGTGACAGGCGAAGGTACATAGAGGGATACGTGTCGATTTCATGCATTAATTATTCGGTCGAATTATGTTTCTTTTGTAATCGGAAAGGGTGGGGATTATAGGGGTGAAAACGGGTCGGATATTATCCGACCGAATTCGGATTCGTATTCGAATTTTTCGGATTCGGATAGTCGGATACGGATAATTTGCGGATACGAATACGGATACGGATATGATTTATCCGGATACGGATACGAATTCGGTTTTAATTTCGGAAGTGAATACGGATACGGATTCGGATAATTATCCGAATTCAGATACGTTGATTTATCGGATATCCGAATTTTTCATTTTTCGGATAATCGGATAATTTTTCAGATAATTTTCCGAATATCCAGATTTTTGAATTTTTTGGATAATTTTTCGGATATTCGAATACAGGTGGGGTCCGCCTGTAATAGAAATAGAGAGAGAAGAATTAAGAGGTGAGATCTGTGTGGCCATCCGTGAGTGAGAAGTCCTGCTATGAGACCCCATCGTCATTCAAACAATATATTGAATTTTTATTTCTCTCATTAAGTTAAATCTTAGGTTTAAAAATTCATAATAAATTTTCAAAAATACTAATAATCATTTTTTTAATTATTTTCTCATTTAATTAATTGAGTTTTGATGTAATTTATTGTTTATGATGGGTCATTTTATTTTTATTAAATAACACATTAGTTAATTAGTTTTGTTCTGATTTCAAATGTGGATACTTGTTGTTTTATAATTAAAAATTTTAATTCACTCCACAGATGTTATACAATATTGTTATAATATATATATCCGAATTAGAAATTCGATTTATATTCGTATTCGTATTTGTATTTGTATTCGACTAATATTCGATTCGTATCCGATTAATATCCGATCCGTATTCGTATCCGATTAATATCCGATTCGTATCCGTATCTGAAAAATAAAAACGGATACAAATATGATTTTATCACTATCCGATCCGTATTCGATCCGTTTTCACCCCTAGTGGGGAATATGTCCGAAGCCATTTGGACTACAGTATGACTTGTTATATTTAATTTGAAATATAGAAAGAAAAATCGGAACCGGAATCGGAATTGAAATCGGAATCGAATCAAAAACTTGAATTTTGTTGACAAAAGCTTATTTTATACTAAAAACTAGATAAAATTTTATTTTCTTTAAAAACATATGTTCAGACAAAAATAAAAAATTAACATGAGACATTAATGCTGAAATTATTTTTTTATTCTTTTAATATTCAACGAGTTAAAATTAATGTCAAATAAGTTTTAATAAAAATGATAAATCTACGGACATTAATCCTTCTCCCTTCGTTCCTGGAAACAAATCTGTTGTGATTCCAAGGAATAGCAGGGAGCCTACAATTCCAAATCCAACCATTCATTGCTCTTTATGCTCGAATCTAAAAAAATATATATTTTTTATGCACGAATTTCAAAACAGATGAATAGTTGGATTTGGAATTGCAGGCTCCCTATTATTCCTTGGAATCACAGCAGATTTATTTCCTTCGTTTTTGCCTCGTCTCTAGTGTTTTTGGAATTTTTTTTATAAACCAAAATTAGAAAAAAGATTTTTATGAAACAAACATGATTACTGTTTTTTTATAAAAACCATAAGAACCGAAATGTCATTTCGGTCCTCTTTTTTTTGGAACCGAAATGACATTTCGGTTCTTATGATTTTTGTAAAAAAAATAATAATCACGTTGGTTTCATAAAAAACTTATTTCTAATTATGGTTTATAAAAAAAATTCGTGTCTTCGAGCCAATCTGCTGAGTATATAAAATAATATATAGGGTCGTGGGACCCATCTGTAGCGTCATATCAGATGAAGCATCTAACTCAGAATAGAAACTCATAAAATATCAATGTTCTAAATAGCGCCGCTATAGCGTTTTTGGACCCTAAACGCTAAGTTATGGCATCAAAATGCACTATAACAGTAATAGCGGTCCGCTATAGCGCATAGCGTGTAAACGGATCGGATAGTGCTCAATCCATATCCGTATCCGTATTTTTTTCGGATACGGATACAGATCGGATAGTAATCGGATACGGATACGGATAGGATATTAAACAGATACAGATACGGATCAGATATTTTCAGATACGAATACAGATACGAATACAGATACGGATATAATTCGGATTTCTAATTCAAAATATATATCTAATTAACTTGTTACACCATTACAAAATATATATCTGATTAACTAAAATTCACCAACATAACTATAACTTTAATTAAAAATACCAACACAAAAGATACTCTTTAAAGATATTATAATATAAAAGATAAATAGACACAAAAAAATTCTCTCAAATCTTAACATATCCGGATATCCGAAAAAATAAAATATCCAGATCCGAATAATTATCCGTATCCGATTCCGAAACTCAACCGGTATCCGTATCCGCATAAAAAAAATCTGTATCCGTATTCGAATCCGCAACTATCCGTATCCGAATATCCGAATCCGCAAAAATTTGGATACGGATCCGGATTCGAACGGGTAATATCCGACCCATTTGCACCCCTAGCTATGCAATATGAGCTTTTTTCTTCAATTTATGTGGGCTTTAAATAAAGGCTCAGGTTGAATTTTAACCGTGATTTTTTGTTTGCAATTGACGTACTAAGCTTTATATTAAACTATTAATTATTAAATGAGAGATCCATTAAATGAAATCAAATAAGGAAGCTACATCGCGCTATGCAACATGAGCTGTTTTTTTCTTCTTCTTTTTCAATTCATATATATGGGCTTTAAATAAAGGCTCAGATTGAATATATTAAGATATTTCTTGAAGTAACAAAATGATACTTACTATATTATAGTTTGAATATTTTGAATATATTAAGATAGTTAATTATGCCATGATATCTAGATTATTTTAAAATTAAAATAGAAAAAAGATAGATTATGTCATGTTGAATATATTTTGAATAGAAAAATATCAATAGTTTATGATATTAGTATTACTATGGATATTTTGAGTCGCAATTTGGACTTTGTATTGGTTCAATATGAATATTATAATTTTTTAATCAATTTGATGTTATTTATTGTTCTATGAGACTTAGATAATATTGATATTTAGTACAAATATATGATATATTTTTTATGAAAATAAAAAAACGTTATGTAGCATAATTTTCTCTATGGTCACGCTATTCGCTATAGTTTTTTTTGCAGATTTTCCACTATGACGCGATAAATGCTATTTAGAACCTTGTAAAATATTAAAAATGCAGCGTCCCTTCGTAAATATATAGCCCAGGACCTGTAGCGTCGTCCTTTTAATTTTATGCTGCCTCCACACCTGACCTAGCGGTCCGAGATCCCTTCTTTGCCAATTAACCATTTTGATCCAATCAAAATCGCAAATTTTTTCTCCATATCTTACTCGGCGTGGTAACACTTAGTTTCTTGTGAAGAATCACTCCAAGAGTCGGTTAATAATCGGTGAAGAATTGCTTGATATATCCGGCTTGAACTGGTTTTTTTGTTGAAAAATTGCACACCGATGAATTAGGTCCAAAATTAGATCGCCGATGGTCAATTCCAGTCCGACTCGGCCGATTTTTTCTTCTATATTTTTAACTACTGGAGATCGTAAATGGACCCCTCTTAGACTTACAACAGGAAACAATTTATCCTTCAATATTTCATTATTTGCTATATAACTGGAAACTTCCAGGACCACCTCTCCCACTTGTGCGTGAGAAACAAAACAAAATAATATTGAAGATCACTAATGTCTTTACTCTTTGCGCAGAAAAGAAAAGTAAAATCTAACATCACAAAATTTTCAACGCTTCTTCAAACTCCGTACTCCATTTTTATTCGCATCAAGAATTCTAGGCTTTCTATATTAAACAGGAGCTAGAAAAAGTTTGAATGAATTCAAAAGCTCATTTTTTTTTAGCAATTACAAATTTACAATCTTCATGTTCATAACCTTTCTGCTTAAGTATGGATCACAAAGTGTTGAACACACAATAAATTCAATAGTTTCTGAAATTCATTGACGTAACCACTTCAGATCGATAATAAAAATTCCATCGGCCGACGTAATTTTTCTACCTTCGAAACGGATATATAAAACACCAATAATGATTTTAATATTATTTTGAATCTGTTTTCCAGTTGACCAAACCATATATAAAAGCAATAGAGGGAGGGAATAAAATTATTAAGAAGATAAGTTGCAAAAATTCGAAATGCATTTGGAAGAAGATAATGGAGATCTCTGTTTGCCTTGGCACTGGATCTAGTCGCTATATTTAATGTACTTTCTTTTATTTAAGCGGTTCTAATGTGCTTTGATAAAATGAGCTATAAAAAAAGAATCACACGGTAGAATGACTCTTTGGACAAGATGTGGTCCGATGCCCTTCGGACTAGTTCTGCTCCCAATCGGAAATGTTGATTGATTATATAATTTAAAATCTAATTTCCGCATAAGGCGCTTGCAATTTTGCCAAATTGGCGAAAAGTTCTAAATAATCTAAACAAGCCCCTAAAATTGCTATTGGAGAAAGTTCAAACAATTTTAAAGAAAAATTAATATAAATAATCCACTTATGAGTGCATAATGAATATATATATAAATTAGTTACAATTTTACTTGAAGATAGGTCAAACATTTTGATTTGAAATAGTTGTTGAAGAAATGAAGGAATTGGAGAAAAAACCGACGATGAATTGGAAAGATAGAACTATACTTGCTATTTGTCACACCCTCGATCCGGAGGTGCGACAATTCTACCGCGTCTATTTATCATTCAATATACGTAACATAAAGTCTCGATCTTTTTATGCATTATCAATAGTATCCATTATATTTTTGCCTCATCCCAAATAATTAACAAGAATTACCTAACATTTATTGTAGATGATGCTAATGGAAATATTTTATGCATCATGTCAGCTAAAATAACCCCAAATATCATATCTTCAGGTGGCTCTGCAGTCAATTATAACTCGGAAGCGTTTATATGACTTTGCATAATAAACCTGTAACTCACAAGGAGAAACGTGTGAGAAATAATAAACAATATTGAGAATGAAATCACCGCACGAGAAATAAACAATTCATTTCATAATGACAAATGCAAATGCTCAATAACAGTATCCAATTAAACAACAAAAATTACATAAATAAATCAGAACTCTAAGAATCTTATCAAAAAGTAACGTTTGTGACATAATATTTACAATCGCTAAGTCTGGTAACATTTGGTTTCTTAACTTTACAATTTCTAGTCTGTAACACTGACAGATACCATAACATTTATCTGTCGTGTCAGGGCTGATACCGTTCTAACTATCTAACAATTTATTAACAGAACAAATACGAAAACAATATTTCAATGCTGTCATTATCAGAAAGAAAATCAATGATAAGACAGATACCACAGTTCATTAGTCTTACCGTCAAAATTCACATTTACTCATTATCCTCTACCCAACCGGTACTGGGTTCAGTTGGGGCCATTCACCATATGTGCATAAGGGTCATGGAGTAAAGTCTAGTAGCTAGCTAGACTTTACGATATAATAATCATTTTTCTCCACTATATGGAGGTTCAAGGATTTCAGTATTCAATATTCATTCAATTCAATCACTGTGGTCTCAATCAATCATTTGCAATAAAAATCAACCAATTGATAAACAATATCAATATGACAGTCAATAGACTTACCTGTAATTCAATTTCAATTATATTAGGCTATGCATATGATGCAACAGTTCAATCAATGCAATCAATCAAATATTCAAAATGCATAGCGAGTTACGATTTAATTCATAGTCATGAATCTCAGACTAATCCAATAACCTCGCACCTGATATTGTAAGGCACAAGTGAGGTCACTAGCAGTCTGTTCTTCCTGATCATTCTGTCTCATCAGTCTTTCTCACAATTCTGCCTATATCAGAATAATATATATTCTAATCAATATTTATAACAATTAAGTATAACCATACAATTTACTATAGTATATAATCACAATTATGTGTTTATATCATAAGCTATTTTCAATATTTCTAATAAAACATTTATTAGCATTTTATTTATATTTTAAGATCATATAGTGCTCCGTAATATCAAGCCATACATATATTAGATCACATTTATAATAATCATAAATCCTTGTTTATATAAATAAAAGTACCCATTTTATATACTCCTTAATTATTTAATTCAATTTCAATCTAATAGTCCATATTTGTCCAATACATTACGATCTGTAATTATTTAAGTTCAAACAATTAAAATCTAAATCCAACAGTCCATATCCAATCCAAATTCAATAATTTTCGGTCAGAGCCGAATTAATGCCCATTTTACTCTTCTTTTAAATTTCCATTTTCTGAACCAATCTCCAGAGCTAACCTCTAAGTTCCAATCGAATTAACTTAGTTTTCACAAGCCAAAAGTCCAATTTTTATTTTCCTTTTTCTTATACATTTTGCTCAGACGAGTTCTAATGTTCTCTATTTTTTTTTTAATCTAACTCCTCTGATAAAGGTATATTACAAATAAATGACAATTTTGCAAATTACCACCCTCTTTCTTTCTATTCTTACAAATTGATCCCTATACCAAAACAGAGAATTTAGTGGTAGCGATCGGTACCAGGATCAGAACTGAGAATAACATCAACAATCTCATAAGAGTATCATAATAAACAAAATAATTAACCAAAGCACTAGTACATGCTATTTGGGGCCGGTACCATACTCGGGTTCAATCCGATAAATCAAATAGAAGAAAAAGGAAGTACCGAAGGGTCATCGATTTTAACTTTCAAGCACAATCAGTTTTAACACGATTCACAGCAACTTGAAATGGCCGCTGGAGAAAGAAGAAAAGAGAGGGGAATAGGGGATAAGGATGGGTGCGGGTCCCACTTGTCCAATTAAAATTTCTTCTTTTACATTGTAACCCTTCAGTTTTCTAATTTTGAAAAACAGTCCATAAATCAATTAAAAGAAACCTATAAATAATATTATTATCTATTAACGTTCTATTATCCATTATATATTTACTAATTAATATATACAATTATACAAAATTATAGATTCTTGCAAATTATAATTCCTTAAATTTTCGATTTATGTTTTCATAAAACATGAATATTTCAAAACTCTCTGTATTACTTTGGTCAGATATAGTCTCAGATTATTGGTTTACCATTTGTTCATGTTCGTCTGCTCAGAAAAATACCATTTGTTCATTTAGTATATGAATTTTGCATAATGTTACACTATTGCGGGACGCAGAACTCACCAGTCGGCCGCAGAAAAAGAAGTACTATCTACCGTGGAGCAAGAATCGGACAAGTAAAGAGACCATTAATTGCCAACTGTTGCAGTACTCCCAAGGAAATCACCGTCCAGTTTGTTAAAGCGCAAATCTTAAAGCATGTCTGATCTTTATTAATATTCCTTGTGAATTTTAAATTGGTTCTAATTGTGTTAAAAGGTTTGATTTTGAAGAAAGACAAAGTTTGCAATATTACCTAAGAAGAGATATACGTACTCACCTCTCATAGTCCAACCTTTACAAATAAAAGAGTCTCCTATAAAATTTAATTGTGTGGGATCCGTACGAAATAAGAGAAACTTTTTGTTTTTTTTTTTAAATAAGGAGCAAGGCTAAGGTGCTATGGGTTGCATAGAGGACTACGGTGCTACGGCTCAATATTCGAGTTTTCAAAATCTTAACGGTCGATCCGAACCGTTCATCTTGTTCTCCATATTAATATGTGTTTGGAGACCAAATTTTATATTTTTTGAAAAATTTTTACTATTTTTTTAGATAAGTAGAAAATCAAATATCTGAATGGTGCAGAATTTTTTAGATGAAGTAATTTTCTACCTATTTAAAAAAATAATAATTTTTTTTCAAAAAATGTAAAATTTGGCCTTCAAATACATATTAATTTGGAGAACAAGATGAACGGTTCGGATCGACCGTTAGAATTTTGAAAACTCAAATATTGAGCCGTAGCACCGTAGCCATACTCTTAAATAAGAGTCAGCAGCTGAAACACGTATCACTACTCTTATTTTAATGCAATTAGGTATTTTACTTCCTCAACAAAAATAAAATAATCCAATCTTCACAATGAGAAAATAAATTAAATTTTTTTCTTTTTCAAAAAATACTTGAAAGTAGCTATCAAGAAATAGTACATGTGTACAAACTCCCTAACTACATCACTGTGACAATCTGCAGTGATGTTCCTGTCAATAATCAGAAGTACATATATCTGAGTACAATAGTACAGATGCCACGCACCCTTAACCAACTTTCTGCCTAATGTCGTGAGAAATTTAAATGGTTATGTTGATGGAACCGAATCTCCTACCCTCCGGGTGTAGAAAATTTCTGCCCCCAGAGTCACTGCGGAGTGAGACCAGTTACTGTTAAAGGATTTAATTACTGTTACTGTTTTTAAATTTGGATCAATCCGCAGTGACTCTGGAGACAGAAATTTCCTGCCCCTAGGAGGACAGACAATTCGGTCCCTATGTTGAACCTCCTTTTTGACCATGCATTATGCATTAACTTTTAAATTGTAAATTCTGAATATATTATTTTGGGTACAAGACTAATAGAGACAAGGAAAATCAATATGTACACCCAATAATTAGGAAGAAATACATTCTTTTTTTACTTTTCGACATTTACCAAACATGGTGCATCAGAGGTTCATCACTGTGACAATCACAACGTGCTTAATAATAGAACGGAGAAATGGAGATTTAGTGTCGCTTAATTTTGTGTGCCCATCTAGCTTACTGGGACCCAACTAAACTATTTGTCATTCATTCATTGACAATCATTGGCAACTTGCCATGCCTACAGTAATGAAAATAATTTCAGTACTCAACATATACTCCAGCTGCAATTGAAAATAATTTCGTCAATTAAGACAATTTTACTACAGTATCCGTCGGTTGATCAACCACTTCGTATAGGAGGAGGGTTCAAATGCATTCAAATGCACTCTATTTTTCAAATCTTTTTTCTCTGTTTTCAAAGTCCGAATAGTCAATCCGAACCGTTAGATGCGATCTATATATTAAGATGTGCTTGGAGACCAAATTTTACAATTTTTGAAATTTTTTTACTATTTATTAAGCCACTTTGAAAATCGCTGATTTTACATTTTCTGGACCATTGGATCAGCGATTTTCAAAGTGGCTTAATAAATAGTAAAAAAATTCTAAAAAATATAAAATTTGGTCTCCAATCACATCTTAATATGTAGATCGCATCTAACGGTTCAGATTGACTATTCGGACTTTGAAAACGAAAAAAAATGATAGGGTGCATTTGGGTGCATTTGAACCCTCCTCTTTGTATAGTTGTCGAGAAGATAAACATATTAATTAACAAAATTAATTTGAATTTAAACATATTAACAAAGCTAATTTTATTTCATGAAATTAAATTAATAAAGACAAAAAAAGTATAAATGAGGTGGGTTCAAATGACTCATGTCTTCGATGCATCACCGTGCTTCACATCAGGAATGAATTTTAGTGTACTCCAAAGAATACTAAGACACTCACATGATTATAAAATGTTTAATTATGTATATTAAAATTTCATGGAAATTTTGTGTTCTTAAATTTTTATATAGTTCAACCTCATTATAAAATAAAAAATGTTAGCTTGTAGTTTTGTGATTAAAGTTGTCCATGAGATGTAGGAGAAATTGAGTTCAAATTTCATTAATTAATTATACATTTTTATAATTTATATTTTAGCATACTATCTAAACTTGTCTCTACCTTACATTTTTATATCCGTTTAAGTGTAACCAATCATATCATGTTTGATCATCTTATCTGTGATTACAATGTGGCCACACATGACTATCATCTACTATTTAATTATATCATATCACATTAAATATATTTTCAATTATATGTCATAGTGTGATGTGACGTAATCAAATCACATCAAGTCAGTGGTAGAACCATATTGAATCAGAGGTAGACAATTAACTTTCTCTGAATTTTGAAAACTAAGTATATATAGTTCTAGAGATTGGCTACTCTACTTACATAAGCATCTGAGAGTATATACTTATAAGTCATTTTTTCTTTTTCAAAATTTAAAAAGTCGATATGAACCGTTAGGTGTGATTTCTATATTGAAATGTGCTTGGAGACCAAATTTTACATTTTTCTGAATTTTTTTACTATTTATTAAGCCACTTTCAAAATCGCAGATCCAATGGTGGCTTCTGATTTTACTATTTTGTTAAACTACCGTTGGATCAACGATTTTCAAAGTGACTTAATAAATAGTAAAAAAATTCAGAAAAATATAAAATTTGGTCTCCAAACACATTTCAATATAGAGATCACATATAATGGTTCATATCGACTTTTTGAATTTTGAAAACGAAAAAATGACTTATAAGCATATACCATCATATGCTTATGTAAGTAGAGTAGTCAACCTCTATAGTTCTATATATAATTATGGAGTAGAACTAGGGTGTTCTTAAGTTCACCAAGTCCCTTGGTGAATTCAAGTTTAAAACTCATCAAATCGGCTTCAAATGACGAATTCGAACCGTTGAAACTCTCTTACCTTACAAGTGATGCATCTATATGTGAAAATTTTAAATATTTGAATTAATTTAGTAATAAAGTCAAGCGGTAAAAAAACGTTCAAAAAATGAATGCATAAAATTAATTTATTAAGTTTCTAATTTCGACCGCTTAACTTTATACTATATTAATTTGAATGTTTAAAATTTTCACATATAGACGCATCACTCGTAAAATAAGCGGGTCTCAACGGTTTAGATTCATAATTCAAAGTTAATTTGACAGATTTTAAATTTGAGTTCATCAAAAAACTTGATGACCTTAAAAGCACCCTAGTTATACTCATAATTATGTTATTGCATGTCTACTGAGAAAATTTTATCTACCTCCAAAATTTTCACATATTAAATTAATCAAGAGGAGGGTTCAAATGCCTCCATGTTTTTGTGCCTCCATCATGGCTCCATCTCTCTCCATCATTTTCGAAGTTCAAACAGTCGATCCGAACCGCTCAATCTAACCTCCATACTAAAATATGTTTGGAGACCAAATTTTATATTTTTAGGAATTTTTTTACTATTTTTTTAGATAGGTACAAAATCAGTAAATCTGAACCATCTAAAAACAGTATTTTTGTACCTATCTAAAAAAATAGTAAAAAAATTCCTAAAAATATAAAATTTGGCCTCCAAACATATTTTAGTATGGAGGTTAGATTGAGCGGTTCGGATCGACTGTTTAAACTTTGAAAATAATGAAGAGAGATGAAAGCACAAAAACATGGAGGCATTTGAACCCTCCTCATTAATCAATTAGTCGTACCACTAAATTTTTTTGTCCATCTCAGATGAAAATTCTGATTACGCTGTAGTGTCATATTTTCCTTCACAAACAATGGTACACTGCGACAGACTTTTACATTTCAAACGTTTTATATTGCGACACGTGTACCCGACAAACTTTTACAATTCGAACGTTTTGTATTGCGACACGTTCTTCCTTTGGACAAACTTTCAACATCCTGAGTTAAAATCTTTCAACCACAAGAGGATGTAATGTGACACGTTTTGTCATTACAATCATTTTCACGTGCTGGGGCTGTAATGTGTACGTAACTGTAGCATATATCTTGTAGCTGTAGCACAAACTTTAAATCTTTATCAATTCTCTACCCCACCAAAAATAAATGTAATGGATGAAAATGATTTAAACCTGAGTTACCTCGTGTCTATGAGAGGATGATCTTTTTTTTTCTGAATAAAGGTTAGATGTCAAAATATCCAACTATTAAATATTTTTATTATTATAATAAAAAACTTTTCTCATTCAGATTTCAAACTCATGACCTCTCATATTGAAACTGTGCCTTGATCATTAAATCAAAAGCTAGTTCTTATGGTTCGTAATCTATGCGCGGCTTACAATATCATATCACCAATTTTTTTTGGTTAATGTGCATCTCTAATCTATGCTCGATTTGGCTAAAGTCAAACTCAATTCGACTCGGCACGTTCTAATACGAGCCAGGTTCAAACTTTGCTATACTCAAAACGGCTCGGCTCATTTACGGTCCTAATTCAAATATGATTCAAATTTGTACTTCATTCAAAAACGATAAAATCATTACTCAAGAAATCTAACTAAAACTAAAAAATCACTATAAGAAATTCTGCAAATTCGAAGAAAAATCGAAAAAAGCGTACGTATTCAAAGATAAAAAAAAAAAACCCAGTGAGGGATTGATATCACATTGTACCTCAGAAATAAAACTCATAGACATATTGATCACTTTATACATATTTAAAATACTATCATGAAAAGCATCTATAAGAAAAACATAATCATTTTTTATAACCGAAATAAAATAATTATAAAATAAAAAATAACAAACTCATAGAGGAAGACAGGTAGTTAAAACTATATAGCTACTAACTTGGAACAATACTGTTAAATATCATGTATAAATTTTCTGTTAATTAAATATCATGCTATAGTTAAATGGAAACAAATCTGCTGTGATTCTTGAGAATCACAGGACCCTTCTTTTTCAAATCTATCTATTCATTTGTTTTGAGATTTGTGCATATAAAATAACAGATTTTGAGATTTGTGCATTGAAAAAAAAATAGAGGGGTGGATTTGGAAAAGCAGGGTCCTGTGATTCTTTTGAGAACCACAGCAGATTTATTTCCATAGTTAAATACAGGTAATAATAGAGGTGATGTGTCATGCTATAGTCAAATATCATGTATAAATTTGCAAACTGAGAGTCCCCAATTTACTACGGGAATAGATGTCATGCTAGTTAACCGGTACCACTGTTCGGTACTGATCTGGGTCAGGTTGAAATACAAAGCCGATGTTAGGTTTTATATTTGCTTTTATATTTTTGGGAGTTGAGATAACAAGGTTAAGTTGGTAGGGTTAGATACTAATACCAATGTTTAGTACCTGATTGGTATCGATAGATAGTCTCGTACCACTTAAAAAGAAAACCCAAAAATCCAGAAAACTAAAAATCAAATCTTTGTCCTGATATATATACAACTAGGTTGATTTTATCCTAATTTTTCTCATTTATTAATATTCATAGAGTGAGTCTATGGTACTATGCATATCACGGGTTGTTACCGTGCTACGAATCTATATTCGAGTTTTCAAATCCTAACGGTTGATCCGAACCGTTCATCTTGTTCTCCATATTAATATGTCTTTGTAGACCAAATTTTACATTTTTTGAAATTTTTTTACTATTTTTTTAGATATTTAGAAAATCACTTGATCTGAAAATTCTGGACCATCCAAAAACAATGATTTTCAATAAATCTAAAAAAATAGTAAAAAAATTTCAAAAAATATAAAATTTGGTCTCCAAACACATATTAATATGGAGAACAAGATGAACGGTTCGGATCGACCGTTGGGATTTGAAAACTTGAATATAAAGCCGTAGCACGGTAACAAATCGTAATATGCATAGTACCATAGACTCACTCATATTCATATGTTTAAAAAAAAATTATGCTGGAGGACAAAAGGCATTTCAGTAACTTGAAAACACAAGTAGAGACAATATTTGTGAAGGATTGTAATATTTAACCACTTTTTAACTACTGTATATAGTGAAAATATTTACCGAAAAAGATAGTATTCTTTGCCTTTTTCTATAAAAGAACTAGTGTATATGCCAAACACATTTTAATAAATTTGTTTATAAAAAATATTAAACTTTTGCTATTTTAAAATTTGTATTATCATTTTCCTTCTTTAAGTTTTTTATTAAACTTCTAAAATATACAAAATTGTCTTTGCCAGTAATTCAAAACTATTAACGTGGGATAGCCCTTGCAAATAATCCATCCTAACATTCCAGAATATTAACATAGGTATGGTGGCCGAGTATTAACATAGTCCTCTAACATAAATAATACAAAAAGATATCAATGAAACAATTACATGAGAAAACTCTTTGCAAAAAATCTGACCCAACAATCCAGATTAATAACATGGGTATTGTAGCCGAGTATTAACATGGGCTTCTAGCATAAATAATATAAAAATGGATCAACAAAACAATTACATGAGTTGTCATTGCAAATAATATGTCAGACTACTTTACAACTATTTTCATGGGCATAGGATCAACTATTTACATAAGGCTTCAATAAAACATATTATATGAGGGGGCTGTCTCTCCCAATATTATTTATATGGGTAGATATGAAACAATAGCATGGTTAATCACTCTCATTTACAAGGGTGATGTTTTCTATAAGATATCCCATGCAACAAGGTTTATGAAATCATAAATGCCAATTCTTTTACATGAGACCTAAATAACCATGCAACTAGCTGGTGTTATCGTTGCAACAAATCAAAATTCTGGTAATGCAAAGACAATTTTTTTTTTATTTCATCAAAATGTTGGAATATATATCTACCACATACAAAGAGGGACAATAAAGGAGGAGGATCAACCAAGCTCATCCTCGTGAAAAACAAATTAAATATACAATTTGAAAGTTTATTTTTCATCATTTTACGCTAGTTGAAAAAAAAAAAATAGAAATTTCATTTCATCCCATCTCCACGAATTTTGATCGTACGAATATATGAGGTATTCAATATGTAAAAATACAATATTGTGGGCTATCACAAAAAAAAGAAAAAAAAAGAAAAACTATTGTGTTTGTGTGACGCTGACACGGCATACTTTTTTTTTTTAATCTTATTTTCTCTTTATTTCAAGTCATGTCATTTTCATCTTAACCTCCTTAGTTATGTTTTTAATTATGATCGAATCGTTCTTATAATTTATGCTTTTGTCTTCAAATTATCTAATTTGTTGTTCGTTTGGTCATTTCATTTAAATTTTCTGGTCCCAAAGAAGATCTATAATTTTAGATTGTACTAATATTTGTACATAACCAACCAAGAATATCTATAATTTTATTTTTAATTTTTTGAATCTTTTGATAACTATCTTGTTATTAGTTATCGTGATTGTTAAATAAATAATTGTCATGAGGAGTGAATTCGGTGTGCATCTGGTGGGTAATTAATAATATCATTTCTTCATGCATATTTTGCAATTCTCCATTGACTTTCAACTTTTGGACCGATGTCAGTGCATTTCCTCTTTTATTTTTTAATTTTTTGGTTTTCAACATGGCCCCTGTGCTCCGCAATTTGAGGGTGAAAATCTTCATTAATGGAAGGAGAAGGAAGACGTTTACTCCCTAACAGTAATCTTTACACTCTAATTTGGGGGTGAAGATTGTTGCCAAAAATCACTACGCGTTTACCTCCGCACAGTACGCGTTCATCTCCGCTTCTTCAGTTCTGAAGCAGGTGAAAACTTCGGACAGCTGCGGTCTGAGGCACCGTTCACCTCCGCACAATGTATTTTCCTTCCTCTCCATCTGCGTAACCTCAATTGGAGCACACCCCTAGAGTCCTAGACCTCATTTCCTCTTTTTGCTTCCGATTTTCTTTCACCTTTCGTTTGTAATATTTTGAGTTATTTGAAAGTAAGATAAGGCACCTTTCTTTTGATTTTGCTTTTATCGGTATCAAGAGTTTGTAAATATACATTGATAATGATAAATCCTAGACGTTGATTTTTCATCTTATTTACTCGCAAACAAAATCAAAAGGTAATATTTTTTATGTATATGTAAGGAAAATAATATATATCGTATTTAACTGTTTTATTTTAATATCTTATTTTAAAATTTTAAGTTATAAACGTTAAAAAAATGACCCTCCCCGTATTTTAATTAACGGGCTGGCTGATGAGAGCCCAATTTTAAACGGCCCAAGTAGTTCCATCCACTTTTCAACTGAAAGTATAAGTCGAAGTCGAGAACTCTTAATTACCGGGAACATTATATATCCGGTAATATATGCAATCACAGCAGCTGCCTCCTTTTCACTTGTTGAGATCCCCTGTATAATATGTTTGTGGTTGTGGCCATGTAACCGGAACTTTCCTACTAGGCAGAGAGTCTGAGCCACTCTGATTTTTTTAATTTTTTTTTTCTGAGGACAGTGTAAGACTTGATCGTACAATCACTAATAATTCAGACTTGGCTCAAATTTGTTTTATTATTTCCCAATTTTAAGACAGAAAATGCTTAATCAGGTTTCAATTTTATTCACTGTATATATGTTTCCAGAACCTGCGTTAGTCAGGGAAGTAAACTAGGCGGTTATTCATACCGTGGCAGTCTTTCCTCAAAAGAGAAATAAATCGCGCCGGTCAAAAAAATTAAGCCTTAAAATCATATCGAGACAGATGGGTGTAGATTTTAACAGCAGTCTTTTGACTCAAAAGCAGCAAAAAGAGGTGAGAGAAAAATTTATTTGAACCATTTTATTCAAGTCTAAGAAAGAAAACTTTAGATAACATATCTAAGGGTTGTTTACATCTTTAATAGTTTAATGGACATCTATTAAAAACTGGATGTGTCCATTCTTTACTTATCAATTCTTTTTGTTTATGTAGGCGAAACGCTAAATAAGGCGATAATTAACACAGTTGCAAATATTCTCGGTGTGCTGCTCGGGTATGCGCTAGCAGCGCTACGTAAGTTTAGCGTTTTATGAAATTGGAAACGCAAAAATTGTTTTTTTCTCTTGCCCCAAGTAAATTTCATCCACGCATATCCAGTAAAAAATGATATTTATTAATAATAACAATTATATCTCCTATGATCACTAAATTCTTTGATGAGTCTAGCGGCAAAACTTATTGGTTTCACTTCAAATGATAAGTCAAACTGTTTAATTTGATTTACTTCAAAAGTTATATGTGTAATTGCAAAATTTATACATTTTCGAAATAATTTATTGTAAAATCAAGTGATAAAAAAAAAATTATATGCTAAGTTTATTGCATTTATTTTTCATTATTTATTGTCTGTTTGACTTTAGACCTAAATTAATTTGAAACTTATAAATTTTTCATGTAAATGCATCACTTGTGAACAAGGGCGGATCCAAGATATCTGTCAAGATAGGGCACTAATAGAATTCAAATAATTAATTGAGTTCAAATTCATTAATTAATCAAGTATTAGCTAAAAAAAAAATCTATTATACATCAGACTGTTACATCCAATCTACCGATTTTTTATTGGCTGTTACCAAATTGTCTGACTTCCATGCCAGTACAGATAAGCTACTTTCATACATTGCCACTATGGGTACAAAATATGTGTATGTGTATTCTCATACAATACAAAATAAAAACAAACAAAAGAAGGTAAAAGAGTAAAATACTTTTGTAATTTCGATTTCTGAGACACAGATCATAAGAGCACTATGTTAAGCACTATGTTACTCGGATACTTCAGATTGGGAGTCGTATTCGTATTGGATACGTATTGGATATCCGTATCCGATATCGATACGCGTCTGATACAGCACCGATACGTATCCGATACGCCAGCTGACGTATCCTTACTCAGCCGATACGGTCGCCGATACTCCGTTGACACTCACAGATACCGCTGGATACTCTAAGATACGGCATATCGAACCAGCGCCGCACCAGAGCCCGTAGACCGCGTGCCGCTCCCGTCAACCGCGCCTGTAGACCAAGTGCCGCTCCTGTGGACCACGTTTGTGAACCACTGCAAATCTCTATTTTTTCTGCTTAGAGCGGGATTCTATTTTTTCTACTTAGATTAAGTCTTTATTTTCTTCTACAAATTTGATTTAAATTATAATTATCTAAATATAATATATAAAATAATAAAAAAAAATATATATATATATATAATAGGCGTATCGTATCCTAGATTTTATAAGATTACCGTATCGCCGTACCCGTATCCATACAACATAGTATGAGAAGGAAGTTCATCTCTCTCTCTCGATCCTACAATCAAAGAAAATTAAAACTTGGCTCAAATAATAATTAACTGATACAAAATTAATTTGGTAGATTTCAAGAAAAAAACATAACCAACGGTACTGGTACAGTAATCAATGAATCCAGTAACACAACTAAGAAATGAAATAATCTAATTTAGGTAATATGCAATGTAAGTTATGTAATATAACGAGTCCGCGACAGCGAAGTCTGGCACGATTCTACTTGGATTGGAACAGCAACAGCGATTCATTAGGTTCTTTTTTTCGTTAGATCTTGTAACAAAGAGGAGAATAGTCAGAGGGCGTGCTGGTTTTTGGCTAGGTCTTTTTTAGGCTCTCTGACTCGGATTGGAACAAATGAACTGGCAGGGAAGTCTTCTTTTTGTTCTCGCTGAAACAACAAGTCTTTGCCATGTTATTTTAAATTACATTAGGTTAACAAAAAGTTTCAAATCTAGAGATAAACACTTAATTGTCTATCTTTGGATCTTCATGGATCCGCCCTGACTGCCACTGGTATTGCCTCCAAGAATGTTGTCGGGCCATAGTCATACCTGTCCTTCGCCACTTTTTCAAAATGCACAAAGTATTCCCAAAGCAACTGCAACAAGACTCAAGAAACTATTCATCTTTAACATTATCATCATCATCATCATTGTAATAATAATATTCATGTATCTTATGATTGGCTTAAATTATCACAAGCTAGTTTTTGTGATTTTAAAGTTCAAACAATCAATCCGAACCGCTCAACATAATCTCTATATTAAAATGTGTTTCAAGACCAAATTTTATATTTTTTGAAATTTTTTAACCATTTCTTTAGATATATGAAAAACCACTATTTTGGATGGTCCAAAATTATCTGAAAATAGTGATTTTGTACCTATCTAACAAAATAGTTAAAAAGTTTCAAAAAAAATATAAAATTTGGTCTCCTAGCACATTTTAATATGGAGATCATGTTGAGCGGTTCGAATCGACTGTTAAGACTTTGAAATCGCAAAAATTGGCTCGTATAACCTAGGCTGAAATTGTAACGTTATAACATTATTATTATTATTATTATTATTATTAGCAACAGTGATGGTAGTAGCATTAGTATTAGTATTAGTATTAGTATTAGTATTAGTATTAGTATTAGTATTAGTATTGGTATTAGTATTAGTATCAGTATTGGTATATATAATTGTTATTATTATCTTTTTTTGCTGGCCGTAAAATTTAGGATAATGTGTGGATGAAATTTGGTTACTCATAGTAAATATGACGGGCAGGAGAAATGCAAATTCGCTTTTCCAATTTCACGATCGATCGCTAAACTGCTCTAGTACTGATCGGTACAAGCAAAAAGATTTCCTTGATGGAAAATTTTTTGGTGCATTGTGGGTGTTGGTCAAAAGCAACGGGACGAGAGAATCTTCGTCAAAAGTCTTTGAGTTTTTCTCCAATGCAACAGCAATAACGATTTAATTCTTGCAAATAACTATTTTGCTAATGATATGTTATGCTTGTAAAAATTGGTCCAAAGGTACATTTTCCACATTTATTCAAATTGTAAATGTAGCCTCAATAATCGACCAAATATGACCCAAAATCCTCAGGCTTATATAGTCAATTTGTTTCAAAAAAAAAATGCTACAATTCAAAACCATCTTTTCAAAACAACAAATGTTTTGTGGCTTTGCTCAAAGCCTCAAAGCAAATTGGCTACCCATAGTATGCAAACTTGGTCGAGTCAGATCGGAATCGGCTGAATCAGAACGGAATCGGACGACGCCGATCCGATTTTTGACCGAGTTAAGCGGTCATCAATTTTTCATAGAAAAACCGGATTAAATAGTGGTGATTCAGCCGAATCAAGCGAGTCTCAACCAATTCTCATGATTTAGAGGCGATTCTCTCTAAGATAAGCCGATTCGGCCTTTTATTTGCGTTAATTTGGGTTTATCAAAGAAACCCTAGTCGAGAAAAGAGAAGTAGTACAATTGGCTAGAAAAAAATTCTAAAATTGTTGTACTTAAAAATCAAGAGTTCGATTCCCCTCACGACTTCGCAGCTTCCGCAAAGATTTTCAAAAATAGAAGGAACCGTAGTTGATTTGAGAAGAAAGAAAATTGGCACCTGTCGAGAAGAAAAGCCAATAAACACATCTTAAATGGACTCGGTGTACAAGTCCATGAAGCACATAAATAGAAAAAGTAGTCGGTCCATTATAAATCAAGAGCAACGAAAACACGAGATGGGGCCACTTACAAGTAGCGCTGCCTTTTTTTACTTCTTGTCTCCATTTCAATTTTCATTGGACCCATCCATTTCTATAATTTTTTGCATTTGTATATTTGTTTTTTAATTGTTTTTTCATATTTTCTATCCGTCTGTTTGATTTTCTTCCTCTATTTTTCATCTATATATTTATTTCATTTAGAAATCAAAACTATTTTATTTATCAATTTTTTTCTATTTCTTTAGTACAAAATAAGCTTCTGCAAAAATATCCGAGTTTCCGATCCGATTCAGCTGATTCTGACCAATTCACCTGATTCTGATTCCCAAATCAAGTGACTGATCCCAATTCCAATTTCGATTTTTCCTTCTATGATACTACTAATCAACAACACAACGAAAATAAGTTAACAATTAATTTTGTATTCATAGTTAGTATTCAAGTCACATTATTAGACTTGATTCGCTATATTGCATTTTTTTTAACTAATTAATTAAAAATAGACGGACAACAAAACCTGATTGTTCATCAGTACATGCACACGGAAATTCATTTTAAAGTACATTGGCCAACTTTAGTCTTCTTAATATTGCTTTTCTTATACATCAATGATAAATGGAATTATTGTCACTAACAGAGCAACAATTCATACATCAAATTGATCAAATTACGAAAGCAGCTTTCTCAAAGCGTCAAAGCTTTTTATTCTCTTCTTAACATAATAGATCAGATCATATCATACGTACAACATTTAGTTATAGGCATCAGGGTTGGCAAGAAGAAATGCCTCGCTGCCCTTGATGATACCTTCAAGAGCACCTTTGACCATTTTCTCATATTGCGCACTGTTTGCTCCAGGCATAGGCGTGTATGTCAAAACTATCTTTGCCAAGCTTCCTCCTGTACCATTTGGCGAAAACTTGACGTGGTACGAGGAAGACTCGAAAAAAACACCGAGTCCGCCACCTCCAACCACTGATGACTTGATCTCACAGTTCTCAACATCCTGAAATTCGAGGCGTCTCTGTTCATAGCTAAAAGGCATCGCTGCATCAAGTAAATTAATTAGTTAATTAGCACAATTTTTTTACATTAATAGCAAAATACTCTTTGATTAAATCTTGTTTTATAAAGACCAATACAATTACTCCTCTATCAACTATCAGATAAGGTAAAGGAAAAAAAGTTTACCAGGGCCGAAGTTGATTTGCCTGACAGTGCCGACCCCACCATCACCCCCAATATTGACAGCGCTAACGATCCTGTCTGCTGCAATCTTAGGAGCCAAGTTGTGCCAATCCAAGATGGCCGCCTTGAAAAGGCGAGGTGCCGGGATGACAGTAGTAATCTCGCTTGTCAAGGTACAACTCATGATCGATGTCTGCTTTTTGAATTGAACTGAATTGAATGTAACTAACTGAGATGTTATTACTATTTGGAAATTGTGGTGTTGATATGTAATTAAGTTTGTGAGACTAAGAGTGGTTTATATAGAGATCTCTACCAGAGTAGGTGGGCGTGGAACAAAAATTCAATTTGATTGCAATAATATTATTCAGGGGCGGACCATAGTTATGGCGGAGGTGCTAAACCACCCCAAGATTTAAATTTTTTATTATTAAGAATATAGAAACCTTACTAATTTGGAGATTCGTCTTTAGACTAGAGCATTCAGGGGTCTTTCTCTAGTGTTTGAACAAAGTTAAAGGGCTTGAATGTATTTTAAAAACCAAAATCAAATTTATTTCAATTTGGGCAATTGAGACAGTGGATCCTTCCGTGCGTGAGCAGTGGAAAAGAAGAAAATTAAAACCCTTTCGAAACTAGAAAGGTAATACATAGAAAGGGAACCGAATCCACTGCCCACCGGTGGGCAGGAAATTCCTGCTCCAAGAGTCACTGCAGAGTGGGCTCCCATTTAACCCTAAAACCAAAACTATTTAAACCCTGAACCCTTTAACAGTAACTGGGCCCACCCCACAGTGACTCTGGGGACAGGAAATCTGATTCCCATAGAAAGAATTAGAAATAAATGGTATTTTATTATAGCATCAGCAAAGCTCCTTAAAAAGACAATTCTGTGTATTTCATTATTAACATTGGATCCAACAAAATTAAAAAAAAAAAAACAATTCCCAAATTTCAGCATCTCCATTCTTCATGACTCTACCAATTACTCAGCATATCCGTTCTCCACTAAATTTCACTTCTTCGGTTCTAAGGGGTAGTAGAACATCTTTAGAGAATTGTAAGAATTTCAGATCATTGATAGAAAAGAATATTCAATTTTTATAATTATAATCATACCTGAAACTAGTTTTAGGACACAAAAGAAATTTAAATTTCCATGATTGCAACTGACATGGTGTCAGTATAAAATAGAATGAATTAAGAATGAAGTGAATTTATTTGTAAATTTGACATCTTCATTTATTAAATTATTAGATTTGTGTCATGGAACTAAGGATGAAGTGATTTATTTGATAGACATGACACTTTATTAGTGTTAGTTATTTATTGTATCTTTTTTGTGAATTCAAATAGTGAATGATCTTCTTATCTTGTGTTATATTGTTTTTATGTATTTTTTTATTACAAAAAATTTAATGATACTATTTAGCCCCCATACTCAAATTTTGATTCCGCCCTGATTATATATTTACCTGGATTGATAAGTCTGAATTGGTTAATTTTGTAATCAATTAATGCTTTTGATGAGATTATATATTATACTGATATCAATATGGGTATTTAACCATCATTTATAAATTTTTTGACTCCGGCCGCCCTTGCCTTGGTCAAACCAAAATGCTCAATTTTTTATTTTGCCATTTATGATATTTCAAAAAGATATAGAATTATGTTTTTTGAAGTTTAAAACAAATTTCAAATTTTGTTTCACTCTAAAAATTAAATACATAATACATATTAAAGGATCCTCATATCCTCTAGTCACACGTACATATTTTCTAATAAAGAAAACGGAGGTGAAGATCCACTGCTTATATTATATTATATAAGTCAGATTGTTCATATCAGTGTTGTAAATAATGGTATGTGCTCGTCAGATGGACATGGTGTTGTCAAGCAATTAATCAAGCATATCATAAATAATCAGCTATAATTAGGAATAATCAGTCGATTAGTCGGGAAAATCCGTGACAGTTTGATCGCCGCCAACGACTAATCGATTGATTAATCAGTCTAAACAAGTGTTTTTTACAACACTGGTTAATATAACTCAATTATCTGACAATTATTTATTTTATATATGTATTCGTAAATTATTAGTTCCGTATTCATATCTATTTAAGGTGGATTAATTTCATTTTACATTTTGACATCTGTTGACTATCAGTTTTTGTATCCTCTCACTGATATTAGTATATCTACTCCGAATTCACTCTGTTTACCCCTCTACCAATACCCACTCCTTAATTGATACTTGTGGATAGGGGTGTCAATAGGTACGATACGGATAAAGTGGAAGCATTTTCATACTTATATCTACTAAGTGGAAGCATTTTTATATTTATATCTACTAAGAATTGACCTTATATATACTCTACTCTTACTAAGTAAGAATTGACCTTACCCTATCATATCCTTACCCGTTAAAGTTATCGGATAACGAAACGGAAGCGGGTGAATAACAAATAATACTAATATAATAAATAATTTTATTATATTTTATAAATAGAACAATAATAAATGTGCAATAATATTACATATGCAATCACATTACTAATAAATAAATGTGCAATAATATTACATATGCAATCACATTACTAATAAATAAATGTGCAATCAATTCCAACTAAATTATTTCTTTATAAAACAAGTAAATAAAAAAAAAACTAATATCTCTTTCGAACAAATTCAATATTTAACTAAAATAACAAGAAATAAACATAAAAAGAATATGTTTAATATTTATCTTATAATAAAAAATCACTACAATTGCCAACCTACCATAAAAAAAATCACTAAATGACAACAGCACATAACTAGTTATTATTCAAATATTATTATATAAAAAATCAGGCAAATTAATTTCTCCATAAGAAAATGATTCTGATATGGATGAGACGGCTAGCTCCATCAATTTTCATTTGAAGATTCATCTATTCATTAATTAATTAAGTTAAAAAATGAAAAACGTTAAAAAGGCTACGCGCGCATATTAATTTTACCATCCATACCCTGTATCAGTGAGCTCAATCATTTTGCCATCTATGCTCTCTATCAAAGCTTGCTCAAGCATTTTGCCATTTATGCCCTATATCAGAAAATTTGCATATGTACGTAACATATTGGCTT
Source organism: Carex rostrata (assembly GCF_964058835.1). NCBI lineage: Eukaryota > Viridiplantae > Streptophyta > Magnoliopsida > Poales > Cyperaceae > Carex > Carex rostrata. The sequence goes on along the minus strand of NC_135918.1, from coordinate 12,009,893 downwards.
GAATTAATTCAAAAAAAAAAAAGGTGCAACTTTTACTGCACAGCTTGCTCAGTCAAAGCCAAGCTACGCTACGCTATCATATACATCTACATTTCATATTAGAGTAAGGCTTAATGCTATAAAATATAGCCTAAGGCTTTCCATGCTACGGCCTCAAAAGTCTATCGTATAAATCTTAAACATCAATCTAAGTAGTTCATTAAATTGGTTATATAATAAACATGCAGAATATCAATTTTTACTATTTTAAAAAAAAAAATACTATCTTTTATTATTTATGAAAGATGAGCAAAAAATGACTTAAAAATAAAAGAAAATTGTTAAATATTTTAAATCATTTTTGGCATCTTTCATAAATCATAAAAAATAGTAAAAAAATTTTAAAAATAATAAAAAATTGATATTCTACAAGTTTATTATATAACTAATTTACTGAGCTACTTAAATCAAAATTTGAAGTTTATATGATACGTTTTTGAGACCGTAATACAGAAAGCCTTATACTATCTATAGCACCTAAGTCTTACTCTAACTATTATGTATAGCACAGGATTGTTAGACCTCATTAATTGAGAAAAAAAGACAAGAAATCGAAGAGGAAAAGAAAAATATATTTGACACAATATTTGGAATGCGCTGGAACAGAAGAGGCGTAATTTAGGTGCATTGAAATGGAAATAAATTTAGATGCACTGGAAGTGAAAGGTTAACCTATAGAGTGACGGGTATGAAAAATTATTATTTGTATCTTTACCTATTTAGATAACTAATAAATTTAACGAAATAAAAAAATTTATTCATACCCCTCTTATCGAATATATATGACACGGGTAGGTTAAACGGCTAAAAATAATAGAATTTGAGTTCTAGGTATGTAAAAAGATCCGGATTATCCTGAATCCACATATATAATTCGAATCCGGATTACATGGAGCAAATAATTCTTAAATTCGGAAACCTACGAAGGCTAAAGGCTTATATATTCTTTGTCCCCGTCACTTTATCTATTGTGGCTTATATATTCTTTAAACCCTATGTTTGGTTGTGGTCTAAAGGGTAGAATAAGGAGTTTAGGCCTCGTTATTCCACCAAATGTGTCTTAATTGAGCCGGACTAAGATGGCATAAGCCGATCTTTAGGCCGGCCTAAATTAAACCACCTCACGATGGTGGTTTAATTTTTATTCCACCTCGTGGCCTAACTTGAATGATTATAATAATATTTTATTTGTATATAATTAGTATAGTATTATTAATAATTATTATTAGTATATAATTATATAATTAATATCTTATATTGTTAATATATTAAATAATTATTATATAATTAATATCCTTTTATTAATAATTATTAATAATAAATAAGTATCTAATTATTATGTTATATTGTTAATACATTAAATAATTATTATATAATATTGTAATATATTATAGTTATTATTAATATATTAATATTATGTAATTAGTATATAAATATATAATTAATATGTTATATTGTTAATATATTAAATAATTATTATAATAATATTATAATATTTTATAGTTATTATTAATATATTAATATTATATAATTAGTATCTTATTATTAATAATTATTATTAATATATAATTAATATCTTATTATTAATAATTATTATTAATATATAATTATATAATTAATATCCTATATTGTTAATATATTAAATAATTGTTATAATAATATTATAACATATTAGGATTATATAATTAATATTTTTTATTCATAATTATTATTAATATGTAATTATATAATTAATATGTTATATTGTTAATATATGAAATAATTATTATAATAATATTACAATGTATTATAGTTGTTATTAATATATTAATATTATATAATTAGTATCTTATTTTTAATAATTATTATTAATTTATAATTATATAATTAATAACTAATATTGTTAATATAGTAAATCATTATTATAATAATATTGTATTATACTATAGTTGTTATTGATATATTAATATTATATAATTAGTATCTTATTATTAATAATTATTATAATTATATAATTATATAATTAATATTTTATATTATTAATATATTAAATAATTATTTTAATAAGATTATATAATTAGTATCTTTTTATTAATAATTATTATTAATTTATAATTATATAACTAGTATTTTATTATTAATAATTATTATTAATATATTAAATAAATTTTATAATAATACATAATATTATTAATATATTAATATTATATAATTAGTATCTTATTATAAATAATTAACCAATTTAGGCTTTCAAAACTTTAGTCCTCCACCAACTGTAACCAAACAAGAAATAGTTTAAGCTATGATTTAACTTTAGACCTCAACCAAACATGAATAATTTAGACCGGCCTAAGTTGGAATAACCAATTTAGACCTCCTTAGCTTTAGGCCATACCAAACATGTGGGATTAACTTCATAATCGGAATAAATAAATAAAAAAAAATGAAAAGCACGCCTTGGGAGTTGGGACTTGGGTTTTTTTTTAATCAAGTTGGATTTTTTTTTTAATTAGATTGAACATGTGCATTGTCTATTTAATTAGATTGAATTTTTATTGCATTTTTAACTTATTATTCAATTTTAATTGTATTGTATACTTCAAACCAAATAAAAAAATACACAGGGGTTCAAGGCATATTTGATCTGCGTGGATAGCCCATATATGCGCAAAATTGGTCAAAAGGTATTCAAATTGCAGTGGAAATTAAATATCAAAAACTTGAAATTGCAAATGTTGCCTCCATAATTGACCAAGAAATAGGTGCTATAATGGAGTAGTCATTGATACTGATAGTCAAAAGTTTTTATTAGTATTCAAGTCATGTTATTAGACTTGGTTGGTATATATATATATATATATATAGAGTTAGGCTGGGGTGCTATGGATAGCATAGTGGCCTCTATGCTACGGCTCAATATTCGAGTTTTCGAAATCCAAACGGTCGATCCGAACCGTTCATCTTATTCTCCATATTAATATCTGCTTGGAGACCAAATTTTATAATTTTCTGAATTGTTTTACTATTTATTAAGCTACTTTGAAAATCACTAATCCAACAGTTTTACTGTTTTGTGCAGCCACCGTTGGATCAACAATTTTGTAAAATACTTAATAAATAGTAAAACAATTCAGAAAAATGTAAAATTTGGTCTCCAAGCAGATATTAATATGGAGAATAAGATGAACGGTTCGGATCGACCGTTTGGATTTTGAAAACTCGAATATTGAGCCGTGGCATAGATGCCACTATGCTATCCATAGCACCCCAGCCTAACTCATATATATATATTGCATGCATTTTTTTAACTAATTAAAAATAGACTGACAAGAAAACCTGATTGTTCATCAGTACATGCACGCTGAAATCCATTTTAAAGTCGAGCTATAAAATGTTTTCGAAAGACAGTGGCCAACTTTAGTTTTCTTAACACTGCTTTTCTGATACATCAATGATAAATGAAATTAATTATTGCCAGTAACAGAGAAACAACTCATACATATCAAATGGATCAAATTTTGAAAGTAGCTTTCTCCAAAGGGTGGAAGCTTTTTATTCTCTTCTTAACATAATCGATCAGATCATATCATACATATATACAAGTTGTATTTAGTTATAGGCATCGGGGTTGGCAAGGAGAAACACCTCGCACCCCTTGATGACACCTTGAAATGCACCTTTCATCATGTTCTCATACTGCGCACTGTTCGCTCCAGGCGTAGGCGTGTATGTCAATACCATCTTTGCCAAGCTTCCTGTATCACTTGCCGAAAACTTGATGTGGTGCGAAGCAGACTCGAAAAAAACACCGAGTCCTCCACCTCCAACCACTGATAACTTTACCTCACACTTATCAACATCCTGAAATTCGAGGCGTCTCTGTTCATAGCTAAAAGGCATCGCTGCAACAAGTAAAATTAGTTAGCACATTTTTTTTACAATAATAGTAAAATTAATCCTCTATCAGGCAAGGTAAAAGAATAAAATTAAGTTTACCAGGGCTGAAGTTGTATTGCCTGACAGTGCCGACCCCACCATCACCCTCTATAATAACAGCGCTAACGATCTTATCAGCTGCAATCTTAGGATTTAAGTTATACCCATCCAAGATGGCCGCCTTGAAAAGGCGAGGTGCCGGGATGACAGTACTAATCTCGCTTGTCAAGGTACAACTCATGATCGATGTCTGCTTTTGAATTGAATGTAACTAAGGGAGATGTGATTACTATTTGGAAATTGTGGTGTTGATATATATGCAAGTTTGTGAGACTAGAGGGTTTTATATAGAGATCACTACCAGAGTAGATAGGCGTGGAACAAAGGTTAAAATTTCCTCCTTTTTTTTAAAAGAAGGGTATTTTATATATATATCATACTAAACTTTCATAATATCATACTTATCCTTCTAAAACTTTCAAAACTTTCAAATTTATTGTTTTTTCTATTAAAATAAAATAAAAGATATATAGCATTTTAAAGATAAATGTTAAGTATTTTAATCGGCCGGTTGTGAGGACAAATTATTTATTTTCTTGCTTATGACGCACACGCAAGCGTATACCTAAATGTCACTGTATATGTGTCACAATTAGAGAATTAAATAATAGGTTCTCAAAAACCGACCAACTAAATGTTACATTTTTTAATAAAGAATAAAATTGGTACTTATTAAATTTAAAATAATTTTTAATAGAACATACAATAAATTGAGTATATTTGTGAGTTTTTAAAATTTAGAAGAGAAAATATGACATTATGAATTTTAGAGGGAACAATATGTAATTTCAAGGCTTTTCAAGGTTATACATGAAATTCCAAAAAAAAAAAAACGTTTATAGCGACCTACTGACCTAGTAGGCTAGTACAACAGTTTTGAATTTCTACTTTGAGTCTAGTTGGGGGGTCCCGTTGCTGGTTCCTCTCCCGAGTTTTTTAAAAATATCCAAATTTATTAATATTTTATTATAAGTAACCAGATGTTTGAAAAAATTATATTTTTACTCAAACTGTAAGGAAATTTTACGGTTTGGATTAAAAATTTAAACCGTAAGATTTCCTTACGGTTTGAATTTTTTTTTTCCAAACCGAAAGATTTCCTTACGGTTTGGTTTTTTTTTTTTTTGCTTTTTTTTTGCTCTTTTTTGCTTTTTTTTTTTTTTTTTTTTTGCTTTTTTTTTTGCTTTTTTTTTTTTTTTTAGCCCAAATTTGCAACTCTGGTTAACATATCAAAACACCTTCAAAAATCATGAAAATTTACCGAGATGCATTGTTGACTTCATAGAATAAGACTGTGAAGTTTTATACAAAATCTCATAACAGATCATGAGGTATCGGCTCTCAAAAATTGCCTGAACTGCTGAAAGAGTGCTTCTGAGCCCAAATTTGCACCTCTGGTTAACATATCAAAACACCTTCAAAAATCATGAAAATTTACCAACATGTATTGTTGACTTCATAGAATAAGACTGTGAAGTTTCATACAAAATCTCAAAACAGATCGTGAGATATCGGCTCTCAAAAATTGCCCGAACTGTTGAAAAAGAGTGCTTCTGAGCCCAAATTTGCACCTCTGATTAACATATCAAAAAACCTTCAAAAATCATAAAAATTTACCGACATGCATTCTTTACTTCATAGAACAAGACCGTAAAGTTTCATACAAAATCACAAAACATATCGTCAGATATCGGCTCTCAAAAATTGTCCGAACTGCTGAAGGAGTGTTTCTGAGCCCAAATTTGCACCTCTGATTAACATATCAAAACACCTTCAAAAATCATGAAAATTTATCGATATGCATTCTTGACTTCAAAAATTCATGTCGGTAAATTTTTCATGATTTTTGAAGGTGTTTTGATATGTTAATCAGAGGTGCAAATTTGGGCTCAGAAGCACTCTTTCAATATTTCGGGCAATTTTTGAGAGCCGATATCGCACGATCTGTTTTGTGATTTTGTATGAAACTTCACAGCCTTGTTCTATGAAGTCAAGAATGCATGTCGGTAAATTTTCATGATTTTTGAAGGTGTTTTGATATGTTAATCAGAGGTGCAAATTTGGGCTCAGAATCACTCTTTCAGCAGTTCGGGCAATTTTTGAGAGCCGATATCTCACGATCTATTTTGAGATTTTGTATGAAACTTCACAGTCTTATTCTATGAAGTCAACAGTACATGTCGGTAAATTTTTATGATTTTTGAAGGTGTTTTGATATGTTAACCAGAGGTGCAAAGTTGGGCTAAAAAAAAAAATTCCAAACCGTAAGGAAATCTTACGGTTTGAAAAGAAAAATAAAAAAAATAAAATTCCAAACCGTAAGGAAATCTTACAGTTTGAATTTTTAATCCAAACCGTAAAATTTTCTTACGGTTTGAAAAGAAAAATAAAAAAAATAAAATTCCAAACCGTAAGGAAATCTTACAGTTTGAATTTTTAATCCAAACCGTAAAATTTTCTTACGGTTTGGGTAAAAATATATTTTTTTCAAACATCTGGTTATTTATAATAAAATATTAATAAATTTGGGTATTTTTAGAAAACTCGGTTCCTCCCTCAGTCTCTTTTAGTCACTGCTATCTTTCTTTTTATTTTCACGCCCCCAGTTTGTCATTTTTCTATTTATTTTTCAGTACTGTATCGCTCTGGTTTAAAGTTGTAAAGCATGCATGATGGAGTAAGAATATTATGATTTCGTAAGAGCAAGTTTTAGAAAATATTTGATTTTCTTTTGGAAAATTTATAGGTTTATCTTTTGGACGATCTACTGTGGTATTCGATCTCATATTATGCCGAAATATTTTCTATATGCGAATCATGGATTATTGCCTTGAGCAGAAGTGCAACGTACTTACCTTCAATTAAAAGTGTTAATCAATTTTTAATTTAGGTTAATGTATTCAGATGAAGGTCGACTTAAACGACCTGAATAAGAAAAAAAATAGACAGAGTGCTTCCAAAGAGAAAAGGTATTTCGAATTGTATAATAATTGCAAAAAAAAAAAAAAAATCATATTCTGTCACGGAGGTATGAAAAAAAACAATTAATGAATGAGAGGATAGAATGCGCTATGCACATTAAGATTGGACTCTAGAGGAGGTGAAATATCACAAGTGATCTACTTAACAAGTGGTGAAATTAATAATATAATTTAAATAATAAAAAATAATATATTTAATAGGCGTATCGTGTTCACGATTTTTGAAAATTATCGTCGTCATATCCGTATCGTACCTGATACGATACCCGTACCCGTATCCATACAAAATAGCGCCAAAGCAAAAGCGATAGTGTACAACATCAACTACTCTGATAGCAATTAAATTCTTACAAATAATTATTTTGCTAATGATATATATGATATGCTTGTAAAATTGGTTAAAAGGTACCTTTTCACATTTAGTCAAATTGCAGACTTGAAATTGTAAATGCTGCCTCAATAATTGATCAAATAAGACTTAAAAAAGACTAATAAAAATAAGATTTAAACTTTTTTTCTCCAAATTCTCTGGCTTTTTAACTTTTTCTCCAAAGCAATAGCAATGGCGTACGACATCAACTAGTTTGATAACGATTTAATTCTTACAAATAACCATTTTGCTAATGATATGATATACTTATCAAATTGGTCAAAAGGTACTTTTTCACATTTAGTCAAATTGCGGACTTGAAATTGCAAACATTGTCTCAATAATTAACCAAATAAGATCACAAAAAGACTAATAAAAGTAAGATTTTAATATTTTTCTCCAAATTCTCTAGCTTTTAACTTTTTTCTCCAAAGCGGCGTACGATATCAACTACTTCAATAATGATTCAATTCTTGCAAATAACCATTTAGCTAATGATATTATATGCTTGTAAAATTGGTCAAAAGGCACTTTTTCACATTAAGTCAAATTGCAGAGTTGAAATTGCAAATGTTGCCTCAATAATTGACCAAATAAGACCTCAAAAAAACTAATAAAAGTAAGGTTTTAATTTTTTTTCTCCAAAGCAATAGTAATGGCATACAACATCAACTACTCTGATAACGATTTAACTCTTACAAATAACCATTTTGCTTATGATATGATATCCTTGTCAAATTGGTCAAAAGATACTTTTTCACGTTGAGTCAAATTTCAGACTTGAAATTGCAAATATTGTCTGAATAATTGACCAAATAAGATTCAAAAAAGACTAATATATAAAAGTAAGATTTTAACTTTTTCTCTAGAACAATAGCAATAGCGTAGGCCATCAACTACTCTGAGGGGGCGGTTGGTTCGTGCTATTGATCATTCGAGGGAATAAAATGATTCCTAGGAATGTAATGCCAAGGAATGTTATTCCAAAAAATATGTCATTACCATGTTTAGTTCGTGCTTGGTTATCACTTCGACATTCCAAGAAATGTCCATTACCATGTTTGGTTCGTGCACATTTTTTTAATGGAAAACTCACAGGTGATAATTAAAATAAAAAAATAAAAAACAAAGCTTACTCTTTTTTTTATGTGAAACCGTAGGTGTGATAATAGAATATTATGTATGTCTTCCGAAAGACAATTGTCAAAATTAAATATATCTGAAATAAATAGTTGATACGGCTTAGATTTTATTTGTAATATATTGTACAGACTTTGCAATCTAGTTTTAATAATAAAAATTGGTGACAAGTTTATCACATTTTTAATAAAAAAAAATACACTTGCTACAGGATCAACTATTCCATTCAAGTACAGCTGTGCATTAAGCGCCAGTATCATCCTTCGCATGCCAGTCAAGCACTGTACCAGTGCTGTATTTTTGAAGTATGAGATTCAGACTCTCACCATTAATTGTAAAAAAATATGGAAAATATGAGATTTTTTTCTATGCACTCGTGAGAGTGTTGTTTTTTTTGCCTGCAAGAGAATTTGGTCTAATTTGAAGTGTAAATACTTTTTTCATTTTTATTTGTGACAGAGAGCATTTTGGTACATTTTCTTTACCAGTGGTGTGTTAATTTCCTTGGTTTTATTTCTAATGTCTTTATCATGTTTTTATTTCTAATATTTCACGGGCCATAATGCAAAAGTACAACATTTTTTAAAAATTAAAATTGTCTGGTCATTGGTCTTTGGTCAATGCTCAACGTCCGTTTCAAGCTGGACGGTCCGGACTGTTTACTGTCAATTTGTCATTGACTAGAAAATATTTTGTAATTATCCGTTTAATTATTATTAAAAATTAGAGGGTCTATACGTGATTTAGATCGTCAATCTAAACTCTAAAGAGACATCTTTCTCGGACTCTTCAATGGCATGCTGTTAGCTGTACCAGTTGGAATTTTAGAAAAGAGGAGCAGAGTTTTTTTTTTTATAAACACAGGAACAAATTTCATCCGATGTTCGGTCCAGGTCATTCGATTCATGTTGAGATTCGGGTGTACAATTAAAATAAGGAAAAATTTCTGGTATGACCATCTAAACTTTCAAAATAGTCAATTTCTCCATAAAAATGTCATAATATCCAATATTTCCATAACAACTTAAAATTATATCCAATATCTCCATTGATATATTTAACCTTTAATTTATTTTTTAATTTGCTAGATTGGATGCACGAATCTTGACTCAGATCAAACAGTGGAGATCGGATATCAGATTAGCTTTGCTCCCTCATAAAAGAGCTTAACTAAAATAAAGAAATAATCTCTCTCACACACACACGTTCTGATCTTCACCCTTTAATTTGGCACACAAAATATGAAAATAATAAATAAAATGATTAAAAAAAATGTTCACCATTGGTAGCATACTGCTTTGTACTGTGACTTCAGAGATTTAGTGAAAGAACACCTGGGAACTGACATTATGAGAATAATTATGAGATTATTATAATGTATGATTTTAAGGTCCTGTTCGGCAGCAAAACACAAGTTATTGTTCATGTGGGAAAAAAAAATTCACTCATACTGAATTTTTTTTTCCCACGTGAACAGTAAAAAAAATTCTCTTTGTTCCGCCGAACACACCCTAAATAAGTTGATGTCAGATTTTAGATATGCTGCATATCCATTACAAGGGATGAGATAAGAGGCAGCTACTCATTGTAGCATATTGTTAATACTTAATGGTCATGTTTGGTTGTGGAGTAAAGTTAATCCGGATTAATTTTCTTACTCCAAACTAAGGTAGATTAAAATAATCATGTTTGGTTGGAGTTTGGTGCAGTAAACTCATGAAGATAGAGAAAATTATAACATAATGTTACTCTAACCGCGAAACTCACATGTGGAGTAAGTTACTCCACCAAGAGAGGTGAAGTAACTTAATCCGGATTAACTCGAATGTTACTCCATCTTACTTCTCGTTTGGTTCCTTAAAGGTGGAGTAGAGGGTTTACTCCCATTTACTCCACAACCAAACATGACCAATACTAGTTATTCATGCTTAGGTTCAAGGATGGGCCCAGAGTTGTCTAAGACGGGCGGATTAAAAAAGGGTCGAGGGGTGGCCGAATTCTCCTGTAGTTAATTCTTTTTTGTGAATTTCATATGTAATTTTTTGTATTTTCAGTAAAATTCAATAGTTTATTTTTGTATGTTTGGTTGAAAAATGAGAATATATAGCTAGAATAGTCAAATAAAAAATAGTTTGTATTATTACTAGTTAAGTGTCCGTGCGTTGCAACGGAATTGAAATATTATTTTGATTTCTTTTTTTAGATGTGATTAATATTTATTTGATTTTGTCATAATGTATTAATCAATCAATTCAATCGAGGTGTTAATAGATGGAAACACAAATAACCACATTAAACAGGGCCACAGAAGATCCGGGAATATATCCCCTGAGATATCCCAACTTTTGCTTATTCTGCGAGATATGAGTGCGTATCCTCTGAGATATCTCATATTTTGCATGACCGACGTGTCCGGTTCCTATTCGGAGATAGCATGGGAGTGAGTTTCATTTGAGCTTTGAGAGTTGTGCAGAACGTACTTGAACTTTTGAGATTTTTGAAAAGTCACGCACCATATGAGATATCTCAGAGGATGCGAATTCGTGAGATATCCCAACTTTTGCGTGACACGTGTCCGGTGCCTATTGGGAGTGCTGTATCATGTGAGATATCCCTGTTAGTTTGTAATAATCTAGAAGTCAATAATACGATAAATTATCATAAAGCTTTGTTCATGAATTAGATAATTTATATATCATTTTGTTGCCTTGAGTATTATTGAATTTATGGATCATTTCGAGTTCATGACTGAAATTGTGAAACTCCATAATATAGATGATATATACTCTTAAAAAGTCACTGACCAAGGTAATTAGCAGGAACACTAATTACCGTGATAAGGTTAGTATGTGGATTAAAAGATGGTTAAGTTTTACAAACCACCTGACACGAGATGTCATTTTAATCACATAGATACATGTTCTAGGAACATGGTATTTGACAGACCCCGAATGAAACATTAAATAGAATTGTGTTCGTGTCATTTATGTTTTCATTCAGTGTCACGTTCTACAGTATGAGGTATTTATCGTTCCCACTGAGAAATATGTATGTGTGATTGTTATCCACCGCTATCCGTAAAAAGCAGTCATAACGGTAGCTTTTCCATATGTATAGCTTAGCTGAGGAAGTGATAGTTTACCAAGAATACTATTTGTCCCTCGTATCTCTATACGAGCTATAGCATCACTGGGCCCCTTGATAGAGTAAGATTATCTGCTAGCAATATAATTACAAGAGTAATTATATTTGATAATCTGCTCAAGATCAAGAAAAGATTCAGTTAGCAAGGATGACACACATCTACCTTGAAACTGATCTGATAGCTATGAGACAGAAGAACAGACACAAGTAAATTGTTTACTGGATCGTGATATTGTACAGTACAGCATCATCTGTGTAATTGGATGGTCATGATGTGTTGCCAGATGCCACCCATGATTATAGAAGTTAAAACAGTTTTAACTCTATTTACCAACATAACACAGATCCTATTGGGTCACACCATATAGGAGTTAATCGGATAATCTTATTGTGATTGATTATAAATTAGTTATGATCAATAGAAAGATGGTTATAATTAATTATACGTGTTATAATTAAATTATAAATGTTATGTAAAAATAACAAGCAAAAACATTGGTTAATTTATAAACGTGTGTGACACGTTGTATAAAAGTTAACCGGTTAATTTATAAATGTGCAGGACACGTTGTATAAATTACCGAAACAACAAACCGCAAGAAAAATATATATATATAATTGTTCAGAATAATTATACGAATATTATTTGTGTTCGGGCCGAGGGCATTCGGGTCTTTTCAGATTCGTCCTTATCCGCATGACATGTCATTGATCCTATCCAGATGACATGTCATCAATCCTATCCACAAGGGAAAAATGGTCATTTCACACCTATGCCACCTTGCATGTGTAGAAACATGGAGAAGAGTGTGGAAGGGGTATTTTGGTCATTTCACATATAAAAGGATGAGGTGTCAATGGCATACCTTGTAAATAGGCCGAACATGGAGGGCATTTTGGTCTTTTGCAACCGACTCTAAACACTATAAATAGGGGTGGAGGGGTAGAGAGAAATTAACTAATTCATTCGTATCGGTTTCGTGTCAAAACGGATCGGTATTTTCTCTCTTTCTCGGTTTCTCTCCCAAATAGTGTTTCGGTTGAGAAAAGAAAGTTATACGTAGTTGACGTATAATCTTGCGGGTTGTTGTGGAGTATATTTACGGAATCGATGAATAGTGTTTTACCGAATTTAGCGGTATGTCAGTTTTGCATATTGATGAAACTGAGCAACCGAAAATTCGTGTTTATGGGTTTTCGTCTTTTCCCCGTGAATAGTGTTTTTGCATAATTCTGCGGTTTACGGTATTTCTGGCAGAAGAAATAAACCGCTCTCCGGTTAGTCCTGGTGGATAACTGATAGAGGCATCAGACGTCTGATGCTCCATTTCGAGTCGATTCCTTCCCTGGTGAGGCTCTACTCACTCGGTCTGCATTCCAACTGTGATTTGGAAACAAGGTATAAATATGTTATATTAATCTATTTAATTGGTAAGTAGATTAAAGTTTTAGAAATCAATCATGGAGTAGATCTGTAAAAGGATTAAATTGGGTTTTGATGCCAACGGAATACTTATGGTGGACCGCCTTTGAAAGTTTCCTGACATACCCCGTTTAATCCTGAGCTTAAGTTGGCTGTAGAAATTTTTGTTCTAAGGTCATTCCGCAACTTAAGCCTAAAAGGAGTTTTGGATTAGCACCCCGAAACCCCAACAGTCTCAACTTTTGCGTGACACTTGTCCAGTGCCTATTCGGGGTGCTGTAGGGGTCAGTATTATGTGTGTTTTGAGATTCGTGTGGAGCGTATTTAAACGGTTGGGGAAACGCATGGAGTGTATCCGGTGCCTATTCGTGTGGAGCATATCCGATGCCTATTCGGTTGGGAAAACGCATGGACTGCGTGGAAAGACGGGAAAACGCGTGGACACTTTAGTGAATTACTATGCGGCTTTTCATGTGATGGATACATCTTTAATTAAATTTAGATTTCTACACGCTTGACTACATGAAACAAATGTATAAAATCAAACTCATTTATTAAAGGCTGAGATTAAGATCAGTTTTGATGAGTGGCTGAGATCTCTTGAATGAACGGCTCAGATCTTGTTTGGACAAATAGAGGGTTGGATCCCAAAAAAATATGCATGATATTAGTAGTCCTGATAATAGTCGAATTTCAAAATTCTTAGAAATAACTTATTCTAATAAGACAAAAGGTTTCGATTCACTATTCTAGCTATTCTCAATCCAACCAAACATACCCCTATTAATAAAACATTTGTTTAATTAAAGCAACAAATTACAGATATACCTCCACTTAAAAAAAACCTGTGAACATTAGTTTTTTAAATTTGCCCTTGAATAATTTTTGGGTTTTGCCTCTGATCAGAGATGGAATTGAACACGGTTGGAAAAAGTAAAAAATTGTCCAAATTGTTATTGGGTTACTAACAGCTGGTTGAGATCGATCTGCTGATAAAGGTGACAGAGGAATAAATATCCTCTTAGGTATTGTAAAGTAATTTTTTTATAAAATAATATAATGAATTTTAGGATCTAGAGAAGTCGGAATATGAAATTCCGGCACATAAACATTTTTAGTTGGAAAAAGAAATTAAAAGTAGGACATGATATGATAATTAGGCCCTTAAAGGATCTGGATTTTAAGCTCCGGTCCTTGAAGAATAGAGATTTTAAACTCCAGTAAATTATAGATCTCCTACCCATTCAAAGGTAGGGATTTAAAACTCATACCCATTTTAGGATAGTAATTTAAAAACTGATCCTTCCACGGGTAAGGGTTTAAAATTTCATACTATTCAAGATAGAAATTTAAAGTCCGGTCTCAATGACATTTTTTTTTCCTCATATATGTATGAGAAATGCGGCTCTCTTAAATTGTGAAATTAATTTTAATATATATATTTTTAGTGATGTAATTCTGACGTACGTAGTTGATGTGCTTTCTAATTAACATCAGTAGGGAGAAATCTAGGCAGTGTTAAAATTTGATAATGCAATGTAGTCTCACAGCTTAATTGCTTTTAAATTTTGTTTGTTTTGTTTGCATTTCATTCATGATAGAAGTACAAGGTACAGGAAATAAAAATTATGAGCTTTTAATTCATGAGGCCTAATTTTGCCAGCTACACAATATATTTTAATTTATGAGCTGACCAATGGGAGCCCAATTATACAGGCCCAGTAGCTCCATGGACTTTACAACAATAATCAAATCAAAGAAGGACTTATTTTACATAGTAATTAAGTTTTAGAAGGCGTTTTTGTTCGTTCATTGTTTAAGCACAAACAACGCAGTAATTTTTAAAGTAATCAAGATTTTTATCTGTCAATTTATTATTAAACACATTGATATCTTTGTTTCTTTAATTAATCAATTGAGAAAACAATTTTTTTTTTTTTTAAATCTTCGTAAGGAAGAATTGATCAATCTCAACTTTTGGATACTCAATAGTTTTAGGACTTTTTCCTAACCAACCGTGCTACCTTTCTTTTATTTAATTTTTGTTCTGTTTTATACTGCATTAATTGGAGCTTGAATTTTGAAGTTAATTTATTTTTTTCCTTTTGTTTTACTTTTAAAAACAGTTGAATCTCAATATATATTTGGTCGAAAATTTGGCATACACAGAATATTTTTTATGAACACACAAACATTCAGTTTGGACATACAAATTTTCGACATATGAATTCAAATTTTTAATTCACATTTTTTACCGACTTAAATAAAAGAAAATCGGATATATATGCTTGAAGCATGCTTTAGTTTCTCAATCTCTCAATTTTAAAAAACCATTTAGTTTTGATAGATCCATAAATGCAACCAGAAGTCCAGAACTGAACAATTTTATATAGCATCGAATTAGAAGCATTTGGAAAAAAATTCGTGCTAGGCTTGGAATTTAAAGTGGTACGAAAGGTTTTAGAGATATTTTAGATGATAAATTCTTCAACCGTAATCACAAAATGATACTTTATTACGTGTTGACAAGAGTTTAGTGGATAAATTTTTCAACCGTAATCACAAAATAATACTTTATTACGTGTTGACAAGAATTTGTTGGATAGATTTTTCAACCGTAATAAAAAAATAGAGGGTCTATAGTACAATTTAGATGATCAATCTAAAAGAGACAGCTTTCTAGGGCTCTTCAATGGCTTGCTTTACCAGTTGGAATTTGTACGTACCAGTTTGAATTACAGAAAAATAAAACCTGGCTGTTTTTTATGGGTTGTATCAAACTGAATTCGATCTAGATCACTATTCTATTTATGTCGAGATCCATGTGTACAATTAAAATTAAAATTTGTCAAATTGGATGCACGGATCTTAACATGGATCGGACGATTCAGACCTTTCTTTCAGAAAAGAGCTGAGCTAAAAAAAAAAATCTTATCCACACATCTTCTGATCTTCATCCTTTAATTTGGCACACATTTGATGTTCACCATTGGCAGCATCCTGCCTTCAGAGATTAATTTAATGAGAGAATAAGCGTTGGATACTGACATTATGAGATTATTATTATGAGCCGAGTTGAGTCGAGTTCTCTAGATCCTATTGTCAGAATTTCATATTCCGACTTCCCTAGATTCTAAAATTCATTATATTATTTTATAAAAAAATTACTTCAAGTTTTACATTTTTTAAAAAAAAAAAATTCACAACAATAACATATTATTTAGATTATATTTTACAAAAAGATAAAGAGATAAGAGATAAAGCTATAACTATTTACCTTTTAAGAAAGTTATAACAGAAGTTATTTGTTTTGTTCCTCTAGCTACCAAACGTAACATATACTGTCAAAAGTGCTATTAGACAAAACTCCGCACCTAACATAATTATCCTTTGTTAAAAATGACAATATTCTATATTTTATTTATGTATAATAATTACACTCATCTGCATTTTTCTACTAATTTTAAAGTGAGTGCTTTAAGTGACAAATGAAGAACCATTATTGCCACGGATCGATTGACATATATATTTTATCAATATACATGATATCATTTGTAAAAGGCTGTAAATTTCGTATGTTGCAAATAAACATAGACCAAAACAAAAATAATATAATATTGAACAAGAGATATTCTCTTAATTCCTATGGGCCAAATGGTAAAAAACCACCAATAGCTTCCTATTTAAATCTCTAAAAACCAATGTTTATTCCCATCATCTAATAACAAACTAGCCCTTCTCAAATCAAACCTACGCTAGCTTCTCACCTCTCTCCAATGAACCCTCCTACCGAAAACTCGATGATTTACTGATCAAGAAATTTCCTTCTCCTCGACTATCTTAGGCGTGTCAATGGTAGGTGGGTCCCACTCATGCATGTATCTCAAAACCACATGATTGGAGATGCAATTCTGGACGACGATCAGCCAGTAAGATTTTTTTTTTTCATTGTCCAGC
The DNA here is from genome assembly GCF_964058835.1 of Carex rostrata. Lineage (NCBI taxonomy): Eukaryota > Viridiplantae > Streptophyta > Magnoliopsida > Poales > Cyperaceae > Carex > Carex rostrata. The sequence continues at coordinate 11,992,864 of NC_135918.1, read as the reverse complement.
CTTCGAATTATTTTGGTATTATTTTGGTAATGTAGTAAATAGTTTTTTAATTCTTTTTTGAAGGTCGGCAACGACCAAGTTGCCAACCAACAATGTCATTAAATTAAAATAATATCTAAAAAAAATAATAGTAGTTTTTTTTTGAGGAAAAATAGAGGTCAAGCCCCATATTTGATTGATAGTGTTTGTTACAAGGGTTTTGTAACGCTTAAGTAAGAAATACAATTTGCTCAAGACAATTGAGCTAGGGAAAAAATACAGGAGAAAAAGACAAGTAAAGAAAGTAAAGTAAACAGTAAGCTAATTAAAAAGAAAAGGCAGAAATAAGCTGAGCGAAAATAAAAGATGTGTGATGTGCTGCATGGCATTCCATAATAGTAGTTAACATGAAATCAAAGAAATTAGTAAAATAGCAGATTTAGTAAATAGTTCTGTAATTTCATGGAGGTTGTTGCTGCTGCTGTGATGTGGAGTTTTGGAATGCCACCACAATTTTTCTTTTCCCCTGAACTTAGCATATATACCCGGTTTATTCTTAAATAGATAGAGATTGAGTGATTCTTAAAACCTTAATTGGCTTGATTCTAGGACGGATAAATGTTAGATGCCGCAACTATTGATTGCGGCTATTGTTAATTAAGTTTAAGCATACCTATTAACCAAGACGTGAAAAAAATCAGAAATTACAAAAAAAAAAAAAAAATTGCATGCATTTTTCGCGAAACATTATCATAACTGCAATAAGTGCCATATGAGAATTAGAATCTAAAGTATGTAAGACATTCAAGGACTGATGGTTTTGAGTTTAGGAATCATGATCCTGGAAGGCAATCCTTGGTTGTAAACAATACCGTATGGGATTTAGTAATGGTACTGCATTTTTTTAGCAATCTTATGGAATTGAAACAAGGGGGCTTCTATCTCTTTTTTTTTTTCAAAACAAATTAAGGGTAATTGGGTTCATTAATAGTACAACCTTTTATCTTTTTGTTCTTTCCTTTCCTGCATTAACAGACATAATTCTTAAATCTTAACTAATGATTTTAAATATAACTATGTAATTTAGGTTGCCATTGGACATATGGAAGCAACCATCAGCATGTCGAAGGGGGCTCTCTTTTACACATATAATAAAGAGCAGTGAGATTAGACATTTTAAGTTTAGACATTATATGTGTAAAAGAGACAGCCCCCTTCGACATACAGGTTTGTACTTGGATAATCAAAACTCTGTTCATGCAACTTCTTCGTGATAATCTCACCTTGTGGACTTCTGACATACAGGTTTGTACTTGGACTTTAGTTCTATATTATATGTGAAAACTTAGAAGCTTAGACATTTTAAGTTTTGTTGTTTTCAGCTTCAAACCTTGAAACACTCGTCTGTATATCCAAAATTTTCATACTCTAAAGCAAGACTTCTTTTTTTCTTGTTAATTCTTAATATGTATTTGCTCATCAAAATTAGGAACCACTTTGATATGTGATTAAACAGGAAGGTGGTGATGATAAGGTCAGAGAAGCCAATAAGCCTAATGACGAGTAACTGCTCGCTAATAATCGGTGTTAACTAGATTTTAGGGATTTTTTTTGTATTTTCTTGTTAGCAAAATATATAATTTTATAGGGGAAATTGGATCCATGCCACTCCAAAATGGTGAATTTAGAAAAATGTCACCTCAAAATTTTGATTTTGTTAAATGCCACTCCAAATCTTATTTATTAAGAAAAATGCCACAAATACCATATTATTATACATATGTAATAAAAAATAAACAGAGTATGTTGTATTTTGAGTAGTATTTTCGTATATTCTTAAAATACCCTCACCCTTTTAACCCTTATTTGGTCCGATCCGATAGAACCTCTCTTCGTCTATACTTGAGTTGGTGGTGGCTTGCTTGGATTTTGAGTTTGTCATGGCAAGGTAATAGGGACTTACGTTTCTAATTTCACAATCGGACAAGGGAATTTGAAATAGGGAAAATATGTCATTCTTATTTCACAATCAGACCACTGTTATATAGACTAATTCATATCGATCGGTGAATGTCACTGGTAGAGAACAATTCATATCGATTGGTGAATGTTTGTAAGTGACATTTTAAACTTTAAAAAAAACTGGAGACCTAACTTTATAGCGGCTTGTGAATAGCTTTTATCAGGTGAGCTTTTGATTATCCCTTAATATCAAGGCAACTACTCGGCTTCTTTCTAACATTGTCAAGCTTATTTAATAGGAGCAATTAGAAGATGACACTGGAAGATTGACTTGTTTACAAAATCTAAACCGCTCAGCTCGAATGTTAGAGATACCAACAATTTCTAAATAATAATCAGTTCATTTGAGAATTTGTGTAGCGGAGTGGAGAGGAAGGCGGAGTGGAGAGGACGGTGGAGAGGAGGCGGGCCGAAGGTGGAGGCGAACGGAGAGGAGGCGAGGAGAGGGTTTAGGGTTGGCGTTAATCTGTTCATAGCTTCATCTGGTGTTCTGTTCATCTAACCTTCATCTGGTAAGGAGAAAAAGAAATTTGGATCAAAGTTATTTTGGTAACTTCAATTATATTGTAAATTGTTAATTTAAAATTATACATTAATATGGTATTTGTGGCGTTTTTCTTAATAAATGAAATTTGGGGTGCATTTAACAAAATCAAAATTTTGTAGTGGCATTTTTCTAAATTCATCATTTTGAGGTGGCATGAATCCAATTTTTCCAATTTTATAAGGTTCATATATTATGAATAATGTGATATTTTGACAGTTCTCCTTTTGTGATTTTCTTATTGCTAATATTTACTACTGTCGGATTTTTCATAAAATTCCACACTGATAGTTTATTTTAGTGTCAGTCAAAAATCCAACACTGATATTTAACAATATTAGTACCAATGTCATCAATCGTCATTAGTATCAGCATGAATTCCGACACTAATGGCACAAAAAATCGGACACTAATTGTTTATCATGTGACAGTGTTTGTTCATGACAATCAGTCTTTGGTCTAACAAGAAATTTGTAGTCGGATTTTACATCTGCGACCTTTTACATAAAAAGTATTATTTTGGTCGAGAGAGAGAGAATGGTGTGGTTGTGGGAGTCAGAGGGGAGCAGTGCTTGGTTATATAAAGGGCCATTGGGCTGAGCAAATGCAATGTTTTGGAGCTTTAGGAGGATTGAAGACAGTGTTGCTTTCTTTGTTAAGAATTTAAGGAAGGGTTTAGTTAATTTAATAATCATCACACAGAGCTGGGTTTTATGAAGAAATGGTTTAGCAATGATGTAGGCAATGATAGATGCATACAATGATGTGGAAAGAAAGGGTTTTATAAAGTGAAAAGGAAACCAGCTGATGTGGCTGCTGATATGGTGTCCTTAACAGTGTCTCAACAACTATTGATTTGCTGAATCCTGAATCCCTGGAAGTTGGAAAATTTTATTTTGCCATGGGGGGATTCGATCAAGTACCCTATACTAGATAGTAACTTCAAGGATCTTCTGCAGAAAAGCGTTGGAAAAGATATTTCCTTTCTCTGCTTTCTTATAGTTTACTGTTTTAAGCAGAATGTAAGAAAATAATCTGTAAATGTTTGCATCAAAAAATGCTTGTATAAATAAAAGCGTTAATTTCACAGTAGCAATATGTAAAAGAGTTCAGGTCCGCTGTCATAATAGTCTATGGTACACATTCTGAACCGTTTATTCAAATCTAGTATGAATCCCAAATCTAGTATGCATCACTTGTCTACCTTCGATAAAAAAAATAACATGTCACGACATATCAGACAAACTGACTCCAACTTTTTCAACATTTTTCATTAGAGTGAGTCTATGGTACTATGTAGGGCTGGCAAAAAAATTCGAGGTTTGTGATTTGATTCGGGTTTGATTCAAGTTTAATTCGATTCAAAATGGATTCAAATTGAAACGAACCAAATTAGGTTCGGTTCGGAATTAATTCAAACCAAACCCAAACCTAGTATGGTTCGATCGAAATGGGTTCGATCATTTTTATGGTTCGAATCTCATAATAATATCGGCCGTCCATTTACCTGATGAAATTAAAATCCAAGATAGAGAGTCATAATTTAACTTAGCTAACACTCCCTCGCTCTCAAATCTCAATAACCTAGTTCTCTCTCCACCTCTCCCTAACTCACTCTCCCTCTAGCTCTAAAATCTAGCCGACGCTCTCGGCGACTGGCTATCTCTCCGGCCTAGATGACTGTCTCTCATCTCTCTTCGGTCGTCTCTCATAGTTTATACCAGGAAAACCGTTTCTGATGTATTTTTTCATAAACAATTTTTCAACTTAAAAACACTCATTTCATAGTTCATACTGGTAAAAGGAAGCCATGTGAATTGTCCCGCGAGAAAAAATTAATGTATAAACTACCGGTATAACTAGGACTGCTAAAAAATAATTTAGTTCGTGATTCGATTCGGGTTCGATTCGAAAAATGTGTAGTTCGCAATTAATTCGATTCGAAATGGGTTCGGTTCGAAACGAATCAAACCAGGTTCGGTTCGAAATTAATTCAAACCAAACCCAAACCTAAGGTAAGTTCGGTTCGGTTCGTTGCCACCCCTAGTACTATGCATATCACGGGTTGGTCCGTGCTACGGCTCAATATTTGAGTTTTCAAAATCCTAACGGTCGATCCGAACCGTTCATCTTGTTCTCCATATTAATATGTGTTTGGAGACCAAATTTTACATTTTTTGAAATTTTTTTACTATTTTTTTAGATATTTAGAAAATCAATTGATCTGAAAATTCTGGACCATCCAAAAACAGTAATTTTCAATAAATCTAAAAAAATAGTAAAAAATTTCAAAAAATGTAAAATTTGGTTTCCAAACACATATTAATATGGAGAACAAGATGAACAGTTCGGATCGACCGTTAGGATTTTGAAAACTCGAATATTGAGCCGTATTAGGAATCAAATCGTAATATGCATAGTACCATAGACTCACTCTTTTTCATTATCTTAGTTTATTTTGCAATGTTCTTAGCGTATTTTATTTGTTTTCTATAAACTAAATTTAAAAGAAATTAATTAAGCATAATCATAATACATGTAGGCCCTTTTCATCACGGTACTGTGAATTTTTTTTTTTCACAAAAATTATACTTTTCAGTTCAATTTCTGTGTCCACGTTGATTTTCAGTTGAAAGCCGAACAAGGCCGTAGTCATAGCATAACCATTGACAATTTGACATAATCACTTTTTTGGTAACGTCACGCATGTTATTTGACTGCACATAAAATATATTTTCATAGGAGTTTACGTCAGCTGTCATAGTTTGACAACAACACTCGTACCAATGAGTCTCTTACAGATGGGCCTAGAAAACACCCTCTCTTTTTTTGAGGGTACGCCCCCCCGCCCCCCCCGTAAAAGATTGAGGAGAAAGCAGTCAGTAGATTATAATTTGGAACCTTTAGAGGGGTTTAATCTTAATGCACGATTTGTCCGATCCAGTTAGAACTTGGAAATATTAAAGTTGATAGCGAAAGCTTGATATTCCAACAGGAATCGGCCTAAATTTGAATTCCTTCACAATGAAGGCTCTGTTTTTATTTTTAATAGCCTAGGAGACACCATATCAGCAATCTTCATTTTTCTAACTCGGAATCTCTTTTCACAGAGGTGGATTCAGGATTTTCGTCAAGGGAAACAAAAAAATATCAAATCGGATTTAAATAGCTAATTCGATTTAGATCCATTAACTAATTAGATATTTGATAAAAAAAATATTGCTTTAACTTATACTTTTCAATACTCTGACTTATAATTTATGATTCTCTGACCTATAATTCTAATTATCAATCATAATTTAAGAAATTTATTTTAATTTTAACTCTAAATTTAGCTCGTATTGCAATTCAAACATTCAGATGGGGGCAAACAAATTTTCGGGGAGAGAACAAAGTCCATCGGAACATCCCGAACTCCACTAAAACTCAAAATCCAGGGAGGGGTAGCTGCCCCCCCTGGAACACTATAGATCCGCCCCTGCCTCTTAATGATAGTACAAAATTCGGGGCTTCATGTAAACCCCAAAACTTGCACGATTAATCCAAACTTAAAAAAATGCTCTCCTCTTTGTCTTGAATTCGGATCACTTCCAGTACCATAAATAAGAATTAATTAGAATTAGTGGATCTGAACCATTCTTTTAATTTGGACAAATATTAAAGGGGATCTCTACATCTTCAACTGGTACTGGATTAAGTTTAATCTGGCTGAAAGTAAATCTAGATCGTAAAGTTGTGTCCCACTTTACAATACCTAAGAGGATATTTGTTCCTCTGTCCCCTCTATCAGCAGATCTCAACCAGTTGTTAGTAATCCAATAACAATTTGGACAAATTTTTACTTTTTCCAACCGTGTTCAATTCCATCTCTGATCAGAGGCAAAATCCAAAAATTATTCCAGGGAAAATTTAAAAAATTAATGTTCAAAGGGTTTTTTTTAAGTGAAGGTATATCTGTAATTTGTTGCTTTAATTAAACAAATGTTTTATTAATAGGGTATGTTTGGTTGGATTGAGAATAGCTAGAATAGTGAATCGAAACCTTTTGTCTTATTACAATAAGTTATTTTTAAGGATTTTGAAATTTGACTATTCTAATAATACAAACAATAGCTATTTTTTATTTGATTATTTTAACTATATATTCTTATTTTGCAACCAAACATACAAAAATAAACTATTGAATTTTACTGAAAATACAAAAAATTACATAAGAAATTCACAAAAATGAATTAACTACAGGAGAATTCGGCCACCCCTCGACCCTTTTTTAAAATCCGCCCGTCTTAGATAACTCTGGGCCCATCCTTGAACCTAAGTATGAATAACTAGTATTGGTCATGTTTGGTTGTGGAGTAAATGGAGTAAACCCTCTACTCCACCTTTAAGAAACCAAACGAGAAGTAAGATGGAGTAACATTTGAGTTAATCCAGATTAAATTACTCCACCTCTTTAGGTGGAGTAACTTACTCCACATGTGAGTCCCGCGGTTAGAGTAACATCATGTTATAATTTTCTCTATTTTCATGAGCTTACTACACCAAACTCCAACCAAACATGATTATTTTAATCTACCTTAGTTTGAAGTACGAAAATTAATCCGGATTAACTTTACCTCACAACCAAACATGACCATTAAGTATTAACAATATGCTACAATGAGTAGCTGCCTCTTATCTCATCCCTTGTAATGGATATGTAGCATATCTAAAATCTGACATCAGCTTATTTAGGGTGTGTTTGGCGGAACAAAGAGAATGGGAATAGAAATAAGAATGCAAAAATTTTGAACTAAAATTTACTGTTCACGTAGGGAAAAAAACAATTCAGTCTGAATTTTTTTTCCCACGTGAACAATAACTTGTGTTTTGCTGCCGAACAGGACCTTAAAATCATACATTATAATAATCTCATAATGTCAGTTCCCAGCGTTCTCTCACTAAATCTCTGAAGTCACAGTACAAAGCAGTATGCTACCAATGGTGAACATTTGTTTTAATCTATTTATTTATTATTTTCATATTTTGTGTGCCAAATTAAAGGGTGAAGATCAGAATGTGTGTGTGTGAGAGAGATTATTTCTTTATTTTAGTTCAGCTCTTTTATGAGGGAGCAAAGCTGATCTGATATTTGATCTCCACTGTTCGATCTGAGTCAAAATTCGTGCATCCGATCTAGCAAATTATTTTAAGGAAGAATTTCTAGTGTGCCCATCTAAACTTCTAAAACAACCAATTTCCCCGTGAAAGTGTCATAATATTCAATATCCCTGCAACAACTTAAAATTATATTTAATATCCTCATTGATTTATCTGACATTTAATTTAATTATTTTAAAAATTAAAATAATAAACATATCATTTTCTTTCACTCCCCCCTCTTTGCACCTTCTCCTGTGACAATTCCAAACTCATATCTCCCCTTCGCACTATTGGATGCATATGATCCGATTATTAATTGGTGAAAACCTCTAGGAGCATTTGATTGAAGTTTAGAAAGCGGCAAAATTTTGGAAGTATTTGATTCAATTTTTTATTGAGAGGAACTATTAGAAATATTTAATGAATCAAAAGTTGATTGCACGCATATAGTTGTGGGACTCGTTGGTTTACCTACTAAAATTGTTGTTCAAATCACTCTTTATCACAGGAGATGAAATAGTATTTATTCGCAGATAACTTGGGGCAAAAATATTTGAACAAGGAAGAGATCCAAAGCTTGCATGTTGATGGAGTTTTGGCGTAGGAGAAGGTGCAAAGGGATGGGAAGAAGAGAGTTTGAAATGAAGGGGCATATTTGTCATTTTATTTAAAAAAAAATAAAAGTTAAATAAATCAATGGGGATATTGGAAATTTTAAGTTGTTATGGGGATATTGGATATTATGACATTTTTACGGAGAAATTGACTATTTTGAAAGTTTAGATGGGCATACCAGAAATTTTCCCTTATTTTAATTGTACACACGAATCTCAACGTGAATCGAATGACCTGGACCGAACATCGGATGAAATTTGTTTCTATGTTTATAATAAAAAAAAACTCTGCTCCTCTTTTCTAAAATTCCAAAGCTAACAGCATGCCATTGAAGAGCCCGAGAAAGATGTCTCTTTAGAGTTTAGATTGACGATCTAAATCACGTATAGACCCTCTAATTTTTAATAATAATTAAACGGATAATTACAAAATATTTTCTAGTCAATGACAAATTGACAGTAAACAGTCCGGACCGTCCAGCTTGAAACGAGCGTTGAGCATTGACCAAAGACCAAGGACCAGACAATTTTAATTTTTTTTAAATGTTTGTACTTTTGCATTAGGCCCCGTGAAATATTTATTAGCGCGACAATAATCACAAGATTCCTGCACAGCTCTTGCTTTGTCTGGTTGTCTTTTAGCTGATTTGTTTGTTTCTGGTTCGCCGACTTTCTTTAACATCAACTATTTTGCTCTCATTTAATTATTTTTATTAAATAGTTAAAAAAAGGATTTTGCACTCTTTGACAGCTGGCAACTAAGGAGCGGAAGCAAGATATTTGGTAGAATATAAAAGACAAAAAAAATTAAATAAGAAATATATATTTTTTTTATTTTTTTAATATTGAGTATGAATTTTAAATGATTTTGAGAAAACATAAAATATAAACAGATTATGAAGAAATATTTCACGATGAGGTATAAATTTATATTTTTTCTATCTTGGGTATATTTTTATATTTTTTAAGAAAAATATATAAATAAAATATTATTTTTGAAAATTAAAAATTGAGCTAGGACAACCTCTCTGATTTGTTGGTTCGCCGACTTTCTTTAACAACAAACAAGAATTTATACAATATTATGTTTGCATGGTGTTAATATTTTAATAATATGATAAGATCAAAATGGAAATTGCTTGTACAATATTTTCATTCTTGTATTTTTATCTAAACAGTGCAGATTGGAGATGTGGTATCATTTAACAATTTCGATGGTATTTTTTTAACTTAAGTAATATAAGTTCAAAATAAGAAAAATGGAAATATATAAGCATATTGAAGAAATAGACTAATTATAAATTATCGAATGTGATAGATAATACAACAAGCATAGTTCAAAATTAGTAAAACAAGTTCAAACAAACAAATTGTATGATAACAAGCATGTGATAGACTTATGCGTTATCGATTCAGAACTTGATAAAGCATGTTAGACCAAATTTATTTGATAACCGATCAAATAATCATTATAATTAAAAAACTAAAATTATTAAAATATTCTTTTTTCATGGAGATAAGTACTGGATCAAATTTTAGTAACTATAAAGTATAACTATAAAAAAGATATTAATTACCAATTAATTTTAGAACAATTATATTACTCCCCCCATTCCATCCCCCCACCACCCCCCACTCTATCTCTCTCCAAATTAGTTTGATCTCATTTCGATCTCGTTCGCATTTCTCACGATTTATGAAAAATTTTGCGAATCTAAAACCACGAACGTTTTCTACGTAATTTTCTCTTTCAAATGAGATCCATGATGACATACTTTCGGACAACTCGTTACAGAAGTATTTATCCCTCATCATGCAAGTATTTATATCTATACAGACATATGAAAATATTACTATCAATTATTATAAGTATTTATACTGACATATGAAAGTATTAATATCATGTATTATAAGTATTTATACTGACATAAAAGTATTAATATCATGTATTATAAGTATTTATACTGACATATGAAAGTATTACTATCAATTATTATAAGTATTTATACTGACATATGAAAGTATTAATATCAATTATTATAAGTATTTATACTGACATATTAAAGTATTAATATCATGTATTATAAGTATTTATACTGATATATGAAAGTATTAATATCATGTATTATAAGTATTATATGCAAAAAAATACTTTCCAGTATAGATATAAATACTTACACGACGAGGGATAAATACTTCTGTAACGACTTGCTCGAAAGTATGTCATCATGGATCTCATTTGAAAGAGAAAATTACGTAGAAAACGTTCGTGGTTTTAGATTCGCAAAATTTCTCATAGATTGTGAGAAATGTGGACGAGATTGAAATGAGATAAAAAAAACCCACCTCTAAAAACGTGCATGGTCCCCCATGTGATTTGAGATTCCCCCCACCCTCCATGAAAAAAATGTGCATGGTCCCCTAAATACTTTCGTACTTAGAGATAAATACTTTCGTTCTTAGAGATAAATACTTCTGTACGTAAGTATTAATACCTTATGAAAAAAAAATGACAGCTGGAGTTTTTTGGCATTTTGTGCGGGATTAATTGCGGGGTGGGAGGTGCGGGGTTAATTATCAGCCTCCTTAATTTTAATAACTGTCTATTTCATTATTAAAATAAATTTATTATTAATATTACATTTTCCATAATACGTATAAACGACAAAATAGCAAACTTTTGCATTGGATGCTTCTTATCACATGCTGCCATAAATACAAGATAATCTTTCTTTCTTTTACTATTCAACGATTATGAAATGCAAATAGTCACATAAATCACGTGGGAATTTGCGCACATTCTACGTACGTACCCGAATACAGCATTCCTTGATGTTGAATTATTGACAGTCAATACTCTTCCCAACTGACAGGTGGGTCCGTACTGTCATTGAAAGTTAAAAGAGTTTGCGTATAATGTTATCAGATGTAATTACAATTTTGCTTCTTTCTTATGTTCTTGGATTATCATTTTGTGCGGAATGTTTCTGAAATCAAGTCAAATTATGTTTAATCTTCGGTCGGATCTTTCAATCAGCATCGTGATTCGTACATACAATGATTTTTTTTTTATGATTGAAAGCAATTATCGGCAACATATATATTGATAAAAGAAGTTTAAAATAATACAATGTTCACTCCATCTATATATACAAATACAATAAGGTCAACAATGTAAAAATTCCAAACCACACCTAGTTAATAATTAAATCATATTTACCCTATGTAGCACGCACTCCACCAAGTCTCAATCTCTTAAGCGGTATTATTTATCAATCAATAAACTGCTCTCTGTTTATTTGTCAACAGACACCTATTTCTGGGAACTCATTTTTACAGAGTAATTTTTTATGCGTACAGCGTTTGATTTTTTAATGGACCAAAAGGTCTCTGTTCAGCTCATTTCCTGTCCTGTTTCCTCTTTTTCTATTACTTCGCTATAGGAACATTTTGGTCCGTAAAAAATTCAAACGCTGTACGCACCAAAAATCACGCTATAAAAATGAGTTCCCCTATTTCTTTTTTGTCGGAGTGTCCAAGCTCCTACTACTCAAATCACATTCCACTAAGATCGTTGTCTTCATGAATGTACGAATCTCAACACGGATTGAATTTGGTCCGATACCCATAACAGCCCTTTGATTTCTTACATAAATCCAAAATATTTATTCTGCTTGCTAATGTATAAAGCGAATGAACTAAATAAACAAATCAATCGAATTGAAAATCGGCCACACAAACTAAACTTTAATTCGGTTAACTTAATAAGTGCGAAAACTTTAAATTGATTTGCTATTTTATGCATTATTGTATTGTTTAATGTTGCAATATTAACATAATGCTTACTAGTTTACCTACTTGCATATTTAATTTATCTTTGCTATTTTGAAAACAATATCAATTAGACCCTGTTCGGCCCACTGATGGGAATGAGTGTGGGCATAGAAAAAATGAAAATTTGAATTGTTTTTTACTGTTCATGTGGGGAAAAAAATTCAGTTGAATTTTTTTCTTCCCACGCGAACAGTAACACAGCCAAACAGAGCCTTAATGTTCAAAATAAGGCCGTTGGAATTGATGTATATTGGATTTCGTGCATTGTTGGTATTCTTATTCAATTTGTATCACATTTTGAAATCATAGAATCACAAGCTAACAATGTTCAAGAAATATTTACATCTACTAATAAACTAAATGTCTTTTGTGCAAATTTGAAAAGGGCAACATTTGTGAATATAAGCTGGTGCAACAATTTTAAAGCATTTTGTGTGCATCTTTATATGTTTTAACTGATTCAGCCCTCATTACAAATCATGGAACAAATATTAAATTACAGGTACTGGTACACTCAAAATATAATGTTTTATTATATTTTTCTCCGGAGTAGAACTAGGGTGCTCTTAAGCTCACCAAAGTTTTGGTGAGCTTAACTTTAAAATTCATTAAATCGATTTCAAATGACGAATTCGAACCGTTGAAATCCGCCTACCTTACGTGTGATGCATCTACATGTGAAATTTTTAAACATTCGAATTAATTTAGTATAAAGTCAAACGGTCAAAAAACGTTCAAAAATGAATGCACTAAAATTAATTTATTAACCTTCTAATTTTGACCGCTTGCTTTATACTAAATTAATTCGAATGTTTAAAAATTTCACATGTAGATGCATCACACGTAAGGTAGGCGGATTTCAACGGTTCGGATTCGTCATTTGAAATCGATTTGATGAGTTTTAGAGTTAAGCTTACCAAAACTTTGGCGAGCTTAAGAGCACCCTAGTTCTACTCTTTTCTCCGAATATATGTGCAACTTGGAAAAGATAAATTAATATTATTTTAATATATTCTGATAAAATATATTTACTATACATTTCTATACATTTCTATATATTGACATTTCAATGCAAACATGTGGGACTTGATGGAGTTCATGAATTCCTAAGTTAAATTTGGACTTTTGAGGTGGATTTAATTTTTTTTTTCTATACAGAAAACAATGCATTATTTTTATTGTGACAGGTGTAATTTGCATTGGTGGTTAAATGCTAAGTTAGTTTAATCAAAAAAAAAAAAATCCCTTGGTTATTTCCCTTATAAAGATAAATCATGTTTATAAGATCCATTGTAATTAGCAAAATAATTATACTTATTTTATTGCAAAAGGGGGTACAATCAGAAATGGTTTCAAGTTTCAACAAAAGATGAAATAAAAGTTTTTATTCTAACAATAACGAAAAGAAATGTGTTAGAAAAATAAAACACATCATATGATGTGCTTATTTGACATAAAGTTTTGCACTAGACCAAGCTTTTTTTTTTAAATAAAAAATAAATTAATAATGTTTCCAGAAGAATACTGTTTTCGTGTTAGCACCTACAATAATAATTCTAATAATTTTTTTTTTTTTTTTTGAGTCGAATGCCCTTAGGCCGGCCATTTTTTTTAATACCCCAAAAAGAAAAGAAAAATATAAAAATAACCTCTGTTTTGGGTTTTTTTCATATATGCCCTGACCGCCTGGAAATGGGGCGGGCCAAAATTTTAGCAAACCGCCCATCGTATGGGCGCTTCATGCCATTACCAAACCGCCCATATAATGGGCGGTCCACTTTTTATTTTTCTTTTTCTTTTTTTTTTTAAGTTTTGTTTTTTTTTAAACAGAAATTTTTTTATTTTTTGTATTGAAATATTAGAAATATTGAATATATTTCTTTAAAAATAGATGGAATACAATATAATTTGATTTATTAGAAAGACTACAACAAATAACCCGGATCAATATTTTTTAGGCCGGATTTTTCGCGGCTGTAAGAAAAATTAATATATTTCTTTATATGTTATTGGACAAAAATAAAAATGCTTAGATTCCGAGTTATTGATCCCGATTCAAAAGTCACTTCTATGTAATCTAAAAAATATTATAATCCTTCTAGGACATTTAATTTATAAAAAGTTGTATCTATTTTTGAAAAAAAAATAAAAACTTTAAGTTATTTAATAATTGTTATTCAAAAAGAATTCTCAAAATAGATACAACTTTTTATAAATTAAATGTACTAGAAGGATTATAATATTTTTTAGATTACATAGAAGTGACTTTTGAACCGGGATCAATAACTCGGAATCTAAGCATTTTTATTTTTGTCCAATAACACATAAAGAAATATATTAATTTTTCTTACAGCCGCGAAAAATCCGGCCTGAAAAATATTGATCCGGGTTATTTGTTGCAATCTTTCTAATAAATCAAATTATATTGTATTTCATCTATTTTTAAAGAAATATATTCAACATTTCTAATATTTCAATACAAAAAATAAAAAAAATAAAAAAATTTATGTTTAAAAAAAAACTTTCAAAAAAAAAAATGAACCGCCCCAGGCTTGGGCGGTCTCGGGTTCTAATTTTTTTTTTTTAAACAGAAATTTTTTTATTTTTTTATTTTTGGTATTGAAATATTAGAAATGTTGAATATATTTCTTTAAAAATAGATGAAATACAATATAATTTGATTTATTATAAAGACTGCAACAAATAACCCGGATCAATATTTTTCAGGCCGGATTTTTCGCGGCTGTAAGAAAAATTAATATATTTCTTTATGTGTTATTGGACAAAAATAAAAATGCTTAGATTCCGAGTTATTGATCCCGGTTCAAAAGTCACTTCTATGTAATCTAGAAAATATTATGATCCATCTAGGACATTTAATTTATAAAAAGTTGTATCTATTTTTGAAAAAAAATAAAAACTTTAAGTTATTTAATAATTGTTATTCAAAAAGAATTCTCAAAATAGATACAACTTTTTATAAATTAAATGTCCTAGAAGGATTATAATATTTTCTAGATTACATAGAAGTGACTTTTGAACCGGGATCAATTACTCGGAATCCGGCCATTTTTATTAATACCCCAAAAAAAAACTTTTTTACCAAAATAACCTGAAAATTGTTTTTTTTTTAAATCTAACCAGACCGCCAGTAATCCTGGCGGTCCGGGTTTTTTTTTTTTTTTTTTTTTTTTTAGAGAGAGATCTGATTTTTTTTCTTAATATTTTCATTTGTGAAGTTTTAGTTTTTTTTGCTTATAGTATTTGCCAAAAAATAACGTCATTTAGGGAGAACCCCTGAGCATCCGAAGCATCAGAATTAAAAAAAAAAAGCAATTTTTTTTTTTTTTTTTTTTTAGAGAGAGATCTGATTTTTTTTTCTTAATATTTTCATTTGTGAAGTTTTAGTTTTTTTTGCTTAGAGTATTTGTCAAAAAATAACGTCATTTAGGGAGAACCCCTGAGCATCCGGGTTTAGTGCCTCAAAAATGCAGTTTAAGTTTTAGTACAACGATCGGTATTTTGTTTAGTTAAAAGCCTAAGAGATTATTCAAGAATTATCTATAAACAACCGATACTAAAGCTAAAAAAAATTCTCAGTTATTAGTGTCGCCTATTTATAAACAGCCGACAGTAAAGCTAAAAAAATTTCATTTTAAGTCACGCGCACCTCTTTCAAACGCATGCCTAGGGTTTAAAACATAGCATTCACTTCGCTTCACGCTTCTCTCCGATCTGATCTTCTCAAACCAAAATCAGAAGATGTGATGCAATATGGTCCTGCGCATGCTTCACGAAAAGGGGCGTAACTTTTGATCCGTCCGTCGGATCGGGCTGAAATTTTGACAGGAACTCCACAGCCCAAAACCGGATCAAAAACTAATCTATAGATTCGTTTCGCCCATTTTCGGGCTCAGATTCGCGATCCGAGCCTTCCTTCATGGACTTTTGGACCTTTCTTTATAATTTTAGAGTTTTTAGGGTCTTTTATGTTTTTTTTTATGTATTTTATGTTTTTTTTATGTCTTTTATGTTTTTAGGGTTGCGTCACTTTTTGCCCATTTTATGTATTTTCTGTTTTTAATTCTGATGCTTCGGATGCTCAGGGGTTCTCCCTAAATGACGTTATTTTTTTACAAATACTCTAAGCAAAAAAAAACTAAAACTTCACAAATGAAAATATTAAGAAAAAAAAAATCAGATCTCTCTCTAAAAAAAAAAAAAAAAAAAAAAAAAACCGGACCGCCAGGATCACTGGCGGTCTGGTCCATAGTGGACCGCCCAGGTCCCTGGCGGTCTGCTATGGAACCGGACCGCCAGTGATCCTGGCGGTCTGGTTAGATTTAAAAAAAAACAATTTTCAGGTTATTTTGGTAAAAAAGTTTTTTTTTTTGGGTATTAATAAAAATGGCCGCTCGGAATCTAAGCATTTTTATTTTTGTCCAATAACACATAAAGAAATATATTAATTTTTCTTACAGCTGCGAAAAATCCGGCCTGAAAAATATTGATCCGGGTTATTTGTTGTAGTCTTTCTAATAAATTAAATTATATTGTATTTCATCTATTTTTAAAGAAATATATTCAATATTTCTAATATTTCAATACAAAAAATAAAAAAATTTCTGTTTAAAAAAAAACAAAACTTAAAAAAAAAAGAAAAAAAAAAAGAAAAAGTGGACCGCCCATTATATGGGCGGTTTGGTAATGGCATGAAGCGCCCATACAATGGGCGGTTTGCTAAAATTTTGGCCCGCCCCGTTTCCAGGCGGTCAGGGCATATATGAAAAAAATCCAAAACAGAGGTTGTTTTTATATTTTTCTTTTGTTTTGGGGTATTAAAAAAAATGGCCGCCCTTAGGCTTATAATTCTAATAATTTATTTTCACAAAATTTCATTTCGTACAATTCTACCACTATCAAGCAACCAACACTCCGATTGAAACAATTAATTCCAATTCAGTAACAAAGAATGAAATATATTTTTTTTGTATTGAATTTCCATAACCGAAATAGTTTGAGCAGAAAGAAAAAACAATATATCATTTAAATACCCTTTCATGCCATTAACAGGAAAACTAGGATTTTCTATAAACAAAAAAGGAAAGCCACAGAATAAGAGGAAAAAAAAAAAAAAAAACTTGATTAAAAGGTATAATTATTTGTTGTTGACCAAACCGTGCACCTGCTGTGCCGATTTTAATATTTTATTAAACACAAACATGTTTAAATTATCGACTGTTGACCACTTTATTTTATTATTTTAATTTCATGACCAGACTTGGAATCTAAACATTTCTGGCTGGCGGTTTCGGTTTCCTCAAAAAAAAAAAAAAAAAATTTGAATAAATAAATCACCCACATAATCTGATAAAGAAGCCAATTTTAGACCTGACAACCAAATTACAATCGCTTCAATCAAAATCCTCTTTGCCTTCTCTCTTCTCCTTCCTCTCCATTTCTCTGTGCCTTCCTTTCCCTTTCCTTTCCTCTCCCCTTCCCCTTTCTCGTTTCCTCATGCAGTAAACCAGCAAATGCCAGCGCTGACAACTCGAATGGACGGCCACGATCCCTCCGATCTCTCTTCCTTCAACCGCCACGTGTCCGATCTCTTCTCCGACCTCACCTCCGATTCGTCATCTGTACTTTCTCTAACCTGGACGCGGAGGCTCCTCGACACCTTTCTCATATCCCTAGAAGAGTTCCGGTTCATCATCCAGACCGCTGGTCCGAACCTTAGCCGACCACCGACCGACCGGTATATAACAGACTTCTTCGACCGGGCTGTGAAATCGCTCGATCTGTGCACTGCCGTTCGAGATGGTATCGAACGGGTTCGCAACTGGCAGAAGCATGTGCAAATTGTTATTGCGTCGTTAACGGGTCCGGATCCGCTAGGTGAGGGTCCCGTAAGGCGTGCGAGGAAAGCGATTGGGGATCTGGCGATTATGATGCTGGATGAGAGGGATCTGCCTGGATCGGGTACCGGGTCTGGGTTTAGAAACCGTTCGTTTGCTCGTGGCGCGAACAATAAAGATCACCACCATGGCCACGGTGGGGGACCACACCATAGGAGGAGTAGCAGTGGAGGCGGAGGCAGCGGGAGCTCCGGCAATGGACATTTCAGGTACTATATGAACTGGAGAGGTTGTATGCTTTGCCAAGGTTTATTTTATGTTAGGTGTTAGGATTGGTTGGTCACTGAATTTTGGGCCATGTGACGTGCTAGATTCAACTGATTGCTCAATTATTCTCTAATATTTGCTGACACGGTTTTGTTGTGGACTGATATGGGTGAGACGTTGGTATGTTATGGTTGGTACTTGGTACCAGTACTGGTAAAAGGTCATGAAAAACCCAGTTTTTTAAAGTCTATTTAAAATTGCTAACTTAATTTTGAGAACTGTTGTTCATTGTCTATGAATATTTTCTCAAACAAACTTAGTAACACAGTTCCGATACTGTGCAGTACTGAACAATCTTTGCACTATGTGCATAGAGAAGGCCTGTCTGTAAAAGCTGATATGATGGTTATTTTAAAGTAATATTCGCATAGCAAACTGTGGACTGTATGAATCATAGAGGAAATTATGGCCCCTCAATTTTGTATAGTTTTTTATCTTTCTAAATTTATATATTTCTTGTTTACTTAAGGCCCTTCCGTTGGATATATGTAGTGTTCGTGATGTACCATGCACTTTTGTGGCAAGTTGTAAATTTTAACATTGAAGACCAAAAGTCAAAATAAATAAATAAATAATATCAAAGACTGAAGATAAGATTGTTCTAATTAAAATAATTGAACTTCTATATTTAGGAGATTTCCAATGACCAAGGTTTTTGGTGCCTATGAAGCTAAATTTGAAAAAATAACAATTTCTTGAAAGTTTCATATAACAAACTAATTTTAAACCTGGTATATATTGAATAAACTACTAAGAGCTTGATAAACTATGTATCAAGCATGGGTCAAACAGTTGCCACACATCATTGTCACTCTGTCTTATATATTATTTGCTGACCATTTTAGATCCTACAACTAACAGAAGGTTTGAATCAATATTTTATTTCCATTCTAATATGAATATCGTACTGCATAGTTCAAAATTTGAATAAAAAATTAGCTTGATAAGACACCATTCGCATATTCAATTGGCCTAAGGTTGCTTGCCAAATTTAGTCATTTCTTGAATGCGTTCTGAGGCTATTTGCAATTTTGGCATATATAAAGCTGCACATTAGTCATTCTGGTACCATATTTAACAAAGCTGAAAAAATCAGGGAATATAATTTCACCTTGGGGCAATTTATAATTTTACTAACGAAACTGTAAATTTGCAGATCTCTTACATGGAGTGTCTCGAGGGGTTGGTCGGCAACAAAACAGCTTCAAGCTATTGGGAGTGGCCTCAACCCACCTCGTGGGGTCGGGGCCTCTGACATGTCAGCCTCTGTGTATACCATGGGTGCTGTGTTATATGTCTCCATGTTATCCCTCGCCGCCTCCCTCCCATGCCAATGTGACCGCACCGGAAGCTTAGGTGGGGCTCACTTCACGGCCCCACCTCGTATCTTCTCGTGGGGTCCCACAGTTTATTCAATCTACGAGAAAGTTATGGAGGAGTGGAAGAGAAGGGAAAAAAAGAGTAATTCAGGTCTCTTAAAGGAGATTGGAGAGATAGAACGTATCTCGAGGCAACTAGGTGAGATCATTGATGCTGCCCAGTTCCCATTAGAAGAGGAGAAAGAAGTGGAAATAAAGGAGGTGGCTCGAGAGCTGGAGAAGGTTAGCGGTGTTATCAAAGAGGGACTGGACCCGCTTGAGAGGCAGGTAAGAGAGGTGTTTAATCGGCTTGTCAGAAGCCGTACTGAGGGTTTAGACTCCCTAAATCGACCCTCGGATTGAAAAACATGGAGGAGATGTGTTAAAATTTGATTTTGGAGTTGATGTGTAGCTAGCTCTCTGTTGACTGTATGTATTTGAGATCTACAAAAGGTGGAACTGTAACTTATCTTCATCAGCAAGTGCAAGAGCGCTGTTTTTTTTTTAATCCAGTTTTTGAAGCTGTGAAATTCAGAAGTTGGTTTAATGTTAGCTTATGTTTTTGTTCTTTTTTTTTTGTTTTCTTCTTTGTGAAATATTTATTTATTATATTCAATTTGTTTTTTGCATGTTTGTTTTTACAAGGCTAACACCAACTGTGGAATGGTACGATTTAACAGTTTTTAAGCCTGTTCACAATGCATAATCGCTGCTGAGATTTATGTAATTTACTGGAGTTTTGATATATTATGTAAGGCTGTAAGCCTGTAAGCTATATTTGAATAACTTTTTCTTATTATTATAACTTTAAAATCTGGGTATTGTTGACAGACTGTAAAAAGGTTAGAAATTAAATTCCTGCGAGGTATTGTCAAGCGACTGGTTACGGGCTTGTTAACAAGTTGCAAGTACAATAACTAAGCCTTTAGTTCCAAATTAGACTAAACAAATTTGGATAGATTAGAAATGAAATCCAATCGGAGTTGCAAAACCATTGGAAGAAACATAGCAAGTATAATTGGAATTTGGATCACCTTCGGCACTGAAATGTAGAATTCTTTAGCAGGAATCTCAAAAGTGAACCCTCTATGTTTAAACTTTAAATAGATACCGAAAAGAGTTGGCCTCAGCTAGTATTTTAAAAATGGGTCTATTCGGCTGAATATTTGTATTCGGTTGGAATCTGAATAGAAAATGAGTATTCAGTCCAATATACGGTTTTGAATATTCGGCCACATATTTGGCCGCGTATTCGAATATTCGGTCACATATTTGGCCGCGTATTCGAATATTCAGCCGAATTGAGACTAATATATGAATATTTCAGGATTTTATTTAGTATGAGATGGAGATCGATATTTTAACATTTCATCGCCAGTTTAACATGTACAGTCAATTATAAATACTTTTTTTGTATACAAATTAATATGAATTTTCATTTTAAAATCCGAATAAAAAACTGTATATGCGATATGCGGTGGCTTTCCGAATATCGAATAAGAACCGATTATTAAAACACTGGCCTCAGCTCATACCCTACCATAGAGAATACGGGGACTCGGTATAACTGTGTATGGAGCTGCAGACTCTATACGGAGCTGCTGGGATAAATTGTCTGCAGGTTTACCTAAAGCTGTTATTCAGGAGCAGATGTTTTGTGTTAAGCAATCCTATAAAGAATAATATTTATACAATTGCATGAAAATAGAATAATTTTTATTAGTTCGTTTTTAATCATTCACAATATATTTAAATCATGATTTTTAATCACTATTCCCATCTCTTTTCTTCCCCTACATTGGAACAAAGCAATCAGAGAAACCAACTGATATTTCTTTTATTTTATTCTTACTTTCTTAGTATGCAGAAATTTATTACAGATTTACTTTTCAATACCCCATCCAATATGTTTTGAGGTTTAAGCCACTAATAGAAAGTACATTATAATTATTATTTTCTATATAAATTACAACATCAAAATTACGAAAAAAAACTACCCTCATACTTTGTTTTTTTTTTAAATACACTATAAAGAGAGAATAAATAAGAAATGGGATACATCAATTTATTTGAATCTTACTTTTACTAAAAATATTTTCGATGAATTCTAATATAGATCATCTAAGTAATTTGTTCTAATGATATTGAACTTAATTTTCTTAAATGACCATATAAATGAGGGGTTCAATTACACCATTTTATGATGATACGTCTTGAAATTATGTGTTTATAAGTCATTTTTGTAATTTTAAAATGTAGCTGGAGATCAAATTTTATATTTTTTTGAAATTTTTTTAGTATTTATTAAGATGTATACAAAATTGTTATTTTCAGATAATTTTGAACTATTGAAAAACAACGATATTCAAGAATTCTAAAAAAAAAATAGTAAATAATTAAAAAAAAAAATGTAAAATTTGGTCTCCAAGCACATTATAATTTGGAGATCATGTTGAACAGTTCGAATTGACTGTTTGGATTTTAAAATCGTAAAAATAACTTATAAACATATGGTATCAAGATATGACACCATAAAATGATATAATTGGATCCCTCCTCCATATAAATTTGTTTCTTAAAAATACACCATAAATTTTTGTGTTTCTTAAAAATAATAATAATTGTTTACTATCATAATTCATAATAGATAACCATGAAAAATATTGAATGAATTATAATTAACTCCTGCGAAGCATTATACCACTCCGAACAAGTCCAAATGTACAACTCTTACGCAGTATCTCTATCCTCTCCTGTTATTCATAGGCGCAACCGCGCAGGCGCTCTCTCTCTCTCTCCCCTCCCCCCTCTTTTTTTTTTCTTTTTTATTTACCCCAAAATATCTGATTCCAGAGCCCCATTAGAAATTAGAAATAGAAAAAAAAAGCCGTAGAAACTAAACCCTAGGGTTTCTCCAATCTCGGCTCTTCGATTCTCCATCGTTTGAATGAAAGATTAAAAACCTAGTAGGACAAAACCTAATCCTAGAGGACTCGTGTTCATTTCGTATCTAGGTATATTTACTTTTCATGTCTCTTTTGTGATGTTATTATAAGAATGTAATTGTTTCTTATATTTTCGTGATTTTGGTTTTCTTTTCTTTTCCCGCTGATCTGAGTAGGAAGCGAGCGAGGATGACTGAACCATCGAAGGTGATTCATGTTCGTAATGTTGGACTAGAGATTGCTGAGGTAATTAGATTTGATCTGTGTGGTGATTTTCTGTCATCTAATATTTTTTATCATATTTGAATTTCGTTTAATGAAATTTATTTATGTTAATTCAATAGGCTGATCTTCTCCAGTTAATTCAGCCATTTGGTGTAGCTTCTAAGGTTGTGATGCTTCGGGCAAAGAATCAGGTAAGTTTTCAATCAGGATTCCAATCAATTATTGCCTATTTTTCTATGTTAAACATATAATGTTGTAATCGTTTATAGTTTGGTTGGGATACTTAAAACTTCTTTATTTTTTCGGTTCCCATCTTTTATTCGACAGGCACTTGTACAAATGCATGATGTGGCATCAGCTGTTAGTGCGTTGCAATACTATTCTACTGTTCAACCTAGTGTTAGGTGATTATAACAAAATTTGTTTAAATAATACATATTTTAGCACTCTCCTAGTATATAGATGGCTTTATTTTGTTTAGTTTCTGATTTGTGTTATACATAATAAATTTTAGAGTCATCTCAAGTCCTCTTGATTGCATTTGGATATATTGGTTTTAACGAAATTGTCAACTTTTGTTTTGTTTAAAATTGTGAATTGCAGAGGAAGGAATGTGTACCTTCAATTCTCTTCACACCAGGAGCTTACAACGGCTGACCAGAATGCACAAGGAAGGAAAAGTGACCAGGTGAAATTTTGCTTTTTTTAACCACAGGCTTAATAAATAATGCATTAAATGAATATGGATGTTCATATGAATTTAGAAAACTAAATAGTTGTGGGATTTCGTGGCCTTGATTATTTATATTTTGATGCAGATGCCCTCTAAAATTTGTATTTTTTTTTATTGTAATGAACTTAGTTTCTGATTTATCCACAAGGAATGAAATTAATTTGTGAGCATTTTTTTACAGTGTAAGGATTGATGTCACGTTTTAACATTCTTTTAGGAATACAATACATTAGTTAGATATTCTATCCTTTTAAGATGGAATTCTGGGTAATTTCTAAATTAATCACAAGTTATCTTTCAATTACGGTATATCTGGTAAAACAAGCACTTGCGTGGTACTGTTCTTTGTTAACCACTTGCTCATTAAATTGCTGTAATACAATATTTAGTTTAGTTCTACATTTTGCAAAATTGTGTGCTTATCTCATTATATTTTCCCTTGTCCTATCCCAATCAAATCTTCCAGCTATTTATTCTCTCTCTATCTCTCTATTCTCTCTCTTTCTTTCTCTTTCTCCTAGGATTCGCAACCAAATCGCATCCTCTTGGTGACAATCCATCATATGATTTACCCGATAACAGTGGAGGTGTTGCATCAGGTTTTTTCACCTCACGGTTTTGTAGAGAAGATTGTAACTTTCCAGAAAACTGCCGGTACGTGAATTAACAATTTACACTTCTCCACATTCTTGTACATTTTTTTAGTTTTCTTTATTCACCTTAAAAAAATTTAGGTTTCCAAGCCCTTATCCAGTTCCAATCTCGTCAGAGTGCTTTACAAGCAAGGACTTCTTTACAAGTACGTATATCTGTTTTTTGCATGCTGTTTGTTTTCTTTTATGAAAATTCAATAGTAATGACATCTTTAATAATTTTCAGGGGAGGAATATATATGATGGTTGTTGCCAGCTTGACATTCAATTTTCGAAGTAAGCATTCTGATTAAATTCTTGCCTTTTGTTTCTAATTTACTAAAAAATTAAGTTTTTTATTACTTCTTTTTTCTTAACTACAGTCTCAATGAGCTCCAAGTCAACTGCAACAATGACAGATCCAGGTTTGTTTTTATTTATGTCTCTTTATTAATAAGTTCACAACTAGTATCTGGATTAACTAGTTTAGGAAAATAGTATTGAAATTATGTCTCAATCAATTTATCATGATCTTTCTAATACATTTTGTTTTATTTTCAGAGATTTTACAAACCCTTCTTTGCCCACTGAACAGAGAGGCAGATCATCACAAGTTGATATTTCTCTTACCTATTTCCTTACTTCTGTCACCATTTATCCTGCACTTTTTAATCCTTTGCAATCCTCTTTTCTAAACTAGGTTGGATATGGTGACGGCGGAGGCATATATGCACTCCAACCCGGTTCAAGAGGTGTTTTGTTTTTTTCTTTTTCTTTTCTACCTTTTTAGCTTTTGGAGTTTCTAGCAGGTCCTTAATTTTTCCTTTTCTGTTTTTTTATTCTTTTCAGTGGCATTTGCACAGGTGGGTTTTGTTTCAGCAGCGGGGAGGTTTCATTGAATTAATTTCTGTCCCTTGATATTTTAAATACGAAAATATTTACAAAGAAACAGTTGGTTTAACATTATATTTTTGTATAGATGGGGAATGCAGCAGCAATAGCAGCTGCTTTTGGAGGAGGCTTACCTCCTGGAATAACTGGCACTAATGATAGGTGCACTATTCTTGCTACTAACTTGAATCCTGAGGTGAGTCACTTGTTTTTTGGTGTAAGTTTTAATGGGCCGAAACATATGAAACGAGATGATAATGGAAAAAATGCTGTGCTTCTCTATTTTATTTTACAAGGTGCCTGAAGTATTCTACCTTCACTGTTGTTAATCCAACCCTATATAGCGAAAGGAGTAGTTTAATAAATGGAGGGGATAGTGTATAAAAAAAATTTCAGTGCTCTGGCAAGGTTAATGAGATGTATCTGTTTTGTTGGATCTGAGCATGAAAATTTTCCTTCTAAACTTATTGTGTTATACATTCTAAAGGTTCTAGATACTTGTTTGATGTTTTTTCCTGGTTGTGTCATTTATTTTGCAGAAAGTGGATGAGGATAAACTTTTTAATTTGTTCTCTCTCTATGGCAACATCATAAGGATAAAAGTACTTAAGAATAAACCTGACCATGCACTTGTTCAGTTGGCCGACGGTTTCCAAGCTGAACTTGCCGCTCATTTCTTAAGGGTCACATTCTTCACTTTTATATGTTATTTAACATTTTCAAGTAGATTTCCTTTTACGATTTAGTTAATGAAAATAAAAAGGTTTTCATTTTTTTTTTCTTTTTTATGTTTTTTTTTCTTTTTGGAAAAATGAAAACAACGCAGCCCTCATTGAAAAAAACAATTACCAACTACAGGTGAAAGTGTAATTGTATGCTTGCTCCTTTCTGGAAATGATAATCCTTTTCCCCTATGCATGTTTGGTTGTGGAGTAAAGTTACTCCGGATTAAATTCCTTGCTCCCACAAAAGATGACCTCGTTATCTCTCAATTGTCATACATTCTAACCATTCCTTCATGTCTTTTTAAAACAGGGTGCGATGCTCTTTGGGAAGAAAATGGAGGTGAATTTCTCCAAATACCCAAACATAACTCCCGCACCCGACACACACGAGTACGCAAACTCGAGCCTGAATCGGTTCCACAACAACGCCATAAAGAACTACCGGTACTGCTGCGCCCCCACAAAAATGATCCACCTCTCTTCCCTGCCACATGAGATCGCAGAGGACGAGGTGGTGGCCCACGTGGAGGAGCACGGCAGCGTGGTCAACTCCAAGCTCTATGAGGTCAACGGAAAGAAGCAGGCTCTTGTGCAGTTTGAAAATGAGGAGCAGGCAACCGAGGCCCTTGTTTGTAAGCATGCCACTACACTTGACCGCTGTGTTATTCGCATTTCATTCTCTCAACTTCAGAGCATTTAGGTTTATAAAGTTTTATTACCTCTTACACTCTCCCTCGCTCTCGCTACTTGGCTTGAAGGGGTGCATGTTGTAGAAGTTTCGGTTGCTCTATTGGTAATAATACTAGCTTGAGTTTTTAGTGTTGAGGATTTATGTAATATGACTATTTGGATTCATTAACTGTTTTAGTTTGAAAGATTTACATTGAATATGTGGGTTGATGTTGGAAGTCGATTTGGCAGTATATTTCTGAAGTTAGAAACAAGGTTCATGTCCACTTGTAGTGGATTTTTTTTTTTACCCCTCTCAAGTTAGATTTGCATCGACATGCAATATTTGGAATCATGTATTGTGGATTTGATTTGTAAAATAAGCGGTCTTGAAATTCCATTAGCACGAGTTATACAAGAACTATACTTGAATTTGTATCACGTACACGTCTTCTAAACAATATACCAGGCTTTCGTTTAGAAGATTTACCAGATATATTGCATTTAAATTTTCAGCATCTGGCATTATAAGACAGTTCCATCAAGAATAAAAAAAAATCTTCCCCTTTCTCATCAACCTCAAGAGAAGACTAGATGCACAGAAACAAGGAATCAATTAACAACATTGATGCTACAAAATCAATTAACTCCGAATATTTGCAGTTGAGGATCTGCTCCAATTAAGCACAGATGACAACAAACTGCAATCTAAAAATCGATGCAACTAATTTCAACTATATTCAACTTTGTTCTCATTTACTGTTTACACAAAGCAGGCTATCAATATTGTCAACTCAACCAAAGAAACAACACAAAATTTATGCTCAGGAAAAAAAAAAAAAAACTCTTTAACTCTAAACTCCATTGGTTCTTGCGGCTATTCCTGTATACCAAAATTATCAACAATTTTTTTTGTTCTACTTTCCTTCCTCGTAAGAATTTTGCTGAAATTATCATAAACATGTCAAACAAAATAAAACAAAGAATAAGCATATAACAAAAAAAGCAGATGGCTTCTGCAACCGTCTTCGCTCTCTGTTACTGTCTCGAATCCAAAGAACTGTGAAACACTAGTCATCGTGATTAATTAGTCAATATAAATACTATTGATTTTTTATGGGTTCAATTATCTCAGGCCGGAGGTCTCCATCACCACCTACAATCTCAGTCTCATCGCCTATATTTATAGCCACCTCCCTTTTTCGGCAATTTGAACCCATCTCACTTGATTCCTGTCCCCAGTCACCACTTTTCCGTTCCATCGGCTCAATGTCGTCTCCTGCCACAGTCATTTGGGATTCATGGTCAAGTGGCGGGGCTTCCCTCCAGGCCGGGATACAGGCAGGTGGGCCCTGCAGTGGCGAGTATTCTTCAACAAAGGCACGGAAGTCTATTTCAGAAGTATTTGGTTTGGTGCAGAGAAGCTCTTTGAAATTCATCAGACAACCTTTGTCAAAGATGTTTATGTTCGGTTCCCAGCTTAGCGGCTTGTTATGTTTTCGTTTGTAGTGCTCGTAACTTGTCTGGAAAAATGGGGAAAAAAAAGGATAACGTCTACATGAATGCATTGCAAATGCATCTTCTGTTGCTATATCTAGCGGTGTTCAGTGGATCCTGTTTATTTTATTTTCAATCAAACCGACAAATTTTGGATTTATGGTTCGGATTTCGGTTTAATTGGTTCGGTTCGTTTGTATTTTTTAATTACATTGGTTTTTTTTATCTTTGGTTCGGTTTAATTTTAATCTCTCTTATTTCAGTTCAACCAAACAAATCGAAATTTACTTGATATTTACTTGAATTACTTAGGATTTTTTATATTTAGTTCAATTTGATCTCTCTTATTTTGGTTTGACTGATATATATCTTGATATTTATTTGTACGATCATTAAATGTATTTGTGTATGTATTGAGTTTTGACCTTTTGAGAATTATTCTCTCTTATTTTGGTTCAACCAAACAAACCGAAATTTACTTTGGTTTTTTTGGTTCAGTTGTTATTCGGTTGACAAGTTTAATTCAGTTGGTTCGGTTAGATATTTGAAAATTGAATAAAATTTTAGTTTGACTATTTTAATTCGGTTTTAGTTTGACCGTTTGAACATCGCTAGTTGTATCTGCTTGGAACTCAAAAACAATTCATATATCTGCACTCGGCAGCAGTTGTTGTGAGTGCTGTTAACAAATAACAAACAACTTCCTAGAGAGAGAGAGAGAGAGAGACCTGGTTGGTGGACATGAGGTAGAGGTGAAAGGCAGTGAGGCCACCGACGAACCAGAGAGAAACAAAGCAATAAAAAATGAGAGCAACAGAGGCAGGGGACCGCTTCAAGGCCGTCAAAACCATCCATTTTGCTTCTTTCAATACGAAATCCATATGCATTACGCACATAGAAAGCACATACATGCACAGTAGTGTCCCGCATAATATGAACCCCATAAACACCCGATAGTTCCTCTACAAAATATATAATGATTTAATCACTCAGATCAGATGTGTTTTCTCTTTCTTTTTATTTTTCATATTCCCTTCTCTTTTATTTTCATTAATTTTCCTGCTTCTATGGAAATTGGAAAGTTTCATGTGCACGCATGTAGAACACGTTAATACCTTGTTTAACTTTGCAAAAGAATAAGTATCTTTTGTCTGCTACTACTCTTAGAAACATTAAACATAATGCATGCCTCTGTGTTAAGATTTTAACATGGCAATTTTGGCTTCATGCAGCGTACAAATCATATGTAGTGTTCTTTTGATTTGACAGTCCGTGCGCTGCTTGAAGCCAAAACTACTCTGTTAAAATCTTTACTTTCTTTGAAAAAAAGCAAGTACCAATCCTTTATATCTTACTATGTAAAGATAAAGTACCATATTTACTTGTTGAGAATCAAAATGGCAAGCACTAATTGACCAAGAAACCAGAAGAGTATCTTTCAGGTTATAAAATAACAAAAAAGCACATTGAGCCAGACCAGCATACCTGGCCAATGCATTGGCCAATCCAGGGGCAGTGGTGGTCAAAGCGGTCAACACAGTTGTCACATACCGAACAGTGAGAGCAGCGTGGGGGCCGGTAAATCATGCATGTGTGACAGTACTTCAGCTTCAGTGAGTAGGACCCGTCAGACGCCTTTACTTCCAGCGTTCGCGGGACCCGCCTAGGTGCCGCTAGCGTGCAGTGGTTCCCGCTAGAAGGGGAGGGAAATGGAGTGTGATACAAGGATTCGTCGATTGGAGGATGTAGGGCCCGCTTCTTAAATCCTGGGTCGAATGCTGCTGTCATGAAGAGAAAGAATAGTACCTATGCATGATTTTGAGGCTCTTTAGAGGAAAAATTGAAGGGATTATATGGCTATTTTTGTGTAGGAGAATATTATTTTGTAACTTTGAATAGGACAGGTTCTAACTTCTAAGTGTTATATTTGAAATTTCATAAACTGGAATCAAATTGATATATTTTGTGAACTAGTTGTTATTTCTGTTTAGAACTTTTAGTAATCAGACTTTGGTTGTAATAGGTTATCTCTAAGACTAGGGTATTCTAAGTAAGCTTTCTTGCTTACTTTTTTTTAAGTGGTACCAGTCGTTTGGTACCCCACTTTTATCAAAAATAAAATATAAAAAATAAACTGGAATCAATGTTAATGGTGCTTATAGTGCATCAATTTATACATGCTGCATTTACTTCAAAATATTATATTTCCTCAATTGATAATTTCCCGTGTGTTTTTCATTGTACCAATTAGTACTGGAGATGGTACAGACATGATACTGGTTTCCTATCTGAACAGCATATTATTGAAATTTGAAACAACAAAATAATAGTCTTATTTTGTTAAATGCCAAGAAAACTAAAAAAATAATAATAATAACGCAAGATTGGTACTCACGATAATAGTTAAGGCAATGGTAACAACAAGAATGGCAAATCCTGGGATGTAAGAAGAAAATTTGTGAAGAAGATTTCTCGCAACAAAAATGCAAAATACCATGACTGGTATGATAATCAATAAAACCGTCCATATAGCCCTTTTTGAATCCGGCCCGAAAATCAGTCTCCCTTTTAGGAGTATTATCTGCATTTTACAAAGATGCAAGATAGGATTAAGTAACATAGATCATATTGCTTTGACAATATTACCAATTTATTCCCTTGTAATACCAGTATAATGCTGTCAAAACTTCTATCCGCGCATACTTAATTCCATTTTGTACTTAATCATCAAGTATTTCAAAAATCATATTTTTTTTTTATGCTTGCTTCATTAATTGTCAAAAAATTAACACATGTGAGAAACATCGCAAACAGTAACACACCTGATATAAGTACCACTTCATTAGCAACTGGTATTGGAAGGTGAATTAGGAAAATTCCAGATGCAAGATATGTATTGGATTTTTCCCATTTTTCGGGAGGCACACACAGAAATTGCATTTTGACCCAGATTATGATGCATTTTTAACAAGGTATTCTCAGACCAAGTTTCAAATTAAAAAAACCAACAAAAACTTTGATAGAAACTATTCCAAGCTCATTAAAAGGCATTGAACTTTGCTACTTCATATATACCCAATATGCACATTATATTTTTCAAAATAAAAAAATATATATAAGAAAGCAGATAAGTAGAAATGCATGATGTTGGATATATATTTATACAGCCCAAGTACGCATATAATATGAAATAAAATAACTGAAAATCTCAATAAAAAGAAAAAAAGAAAGGAAAGAGAATTGAAGCATATTACATTGTTTCCTCTCCAGACTTCATATTGTCGCTTGGCCATAGCGGTTGTCGGATCGTATCTCTTTTCAACCAAATCCGCATCCGACAATCCACGAATTAATCAAGTTGAGAACAGAGAGAGCTTATAATGTCTTTGCTCGAAATTCTTGA
Organism: Carex rostrata; assembly: GCF_964058835.1. Taxonomy (NCBI): domain Eukaryota; kingdom Viridiplantae; phylum Streptophyta; class Magnoliopsida; order Poales; family Cyperaceae; genus Carex; species Carex rostrata. The sequence continues at coordinate 11,961,466 of NC_135918.1, read as the reverse complement.
AATGAGAGAGCTTTACAAAATTGAGAGGCTTCCTTCTCGCTTTTTCTCCGTCGGAGAGGAAAGATTTTGGCTGGAAATGGAGGTAGAGAGAAATAGAAATCAAAATATAGAATCGAGAATCCCAGAAAAGGCCAAACATCTCTCTGCTCTCGGCTCTCGCGCTCTCTATTTCTCGAGAAATTTTCATGGAACCGGCGCACCAACTGTCACTGATACGGTCTGGCTTTAAATTATGTTAAGCCGGGCATTTGTGTGATCACGGAACCGGCGCACCACCTGTCACTATCACGGTGCGCTTTTTAGATTATGTGTAGAATTAAACCGCGCACTTGTGTGATCCGGATCCCAAAACAAGTTTGGATCCGGACCGTTGGATTAATCACAATCCAGATCAGACGGTCCAATTTGAAAATTTACAAAGCCACTTTAATATTTTTTGTCAAAGTTAATCTTAAAATTAAAATTACTTTAGGAGATCTGAACTCGCATTAGTGATCAAGGGAATCAAAGTAGCCGAGCATGTTTTAAATTTCCTTTTCAATAAAAAAGGGCTTGATAATTTACTTTTTGATAGTATGAGGAGTGATTATACTTCCAATTTATATTTACTACATTATACCTGCGTTTTGAAACGTGTCTCGAATACGTTGTGCTTTTACAATACAATACAATACATCTTTTAAAATTTATATTTACTAGTACATATTTACTACATTGCTTTTACAATACAATACGTACCGAGAACCGACGAAAAATAAATAAAATAGAATATGCATGTAAGGAAATAAATACCTTGTAGAAATCAACAGCAATTTAATTGGCCCACGCATTGGCGGATGCAATGTGACATGTGTTGAGCATACTGAGCAGTGGGGCCGAATTATTAGAACATGCTGAAATCGAGTTCGGATTGTCTGGGAAAAAGTTCATCAAGACCAGAGATTTTGTTTTGTTGTCTATGGAAGATGATTCCGCCCGGTTTGGGCACTTGCCAGACACCATTCCTCCATTTTTCGGAAATAAATCTGCTGTGATTCCAATGGAATAACAGGTCCTGTTAGGGTCTGATCGGAACCAAGGGATACCCCTCAAAACGGGAAATGGAATTGACGAATTTCCAAATCCCCTGATCAGAACGCATGCAGCCAACGAGAGTCGATTTCATTTTCCGCGATTTGGAGCAAAATTTTCCTAACAGTCTAAGATGCTCATCGGACCGTGTTAGGTCCAAAGGGCATCGGACCAAACCTCCTCTCCATAAAACCTGGCAGTTGGGGTAGTTTAAAAAAAAAAACTGAGGGCCAATTCTGGAATTTTTTTAATTGAGGGTATTAAAAAAATCGGCGAATATCATATAGATTGTTAATAATGATACAAAATGATCATATCAAAAAACATGAAGTGTGACTATGAGAATCAACAATGAAATCATGTTTTTTTCTTGGAGATAAATTATAAATTTTATAAAAAAAAAAGACTAAATATATAACATAAAAAGAAACTGCATATATGTATAACTAAATAAAAAAGAAACAGATAATTTTACCCATTCCATCCTACTCAAGCCTCATAAACCTGAATAGCAACCATGGAAGGCTAATGCCTGCCGGAACAGTACTAAGGATCAATATAATGCAAATTACCTTTTTGAAAAACTCACAACTATTTGACCCATTAATTTTTGTCGTATTACTGAATTGTTGCCGCTTCAAGAAACATCCTCTCTTTAGCAAAGCAAAACTCTGTTGAATTGGCTGCCATAATCCGCTTTTCTTTAGCAAGAAAATCAGAATCCGAACTATATAGCACCCAGTAGACACCGAGACTCAAAACGATGAAGTAATGAACCATGCATAAAGCAAGAGGCTATACCAATGACCAGTCTTTTTGTAGAACTTATGATAGAGAATATATATACCCCCAGTGAACGCCATACCCATTGAGAAGGTAGCACCCCAGATCACCATTACCAAGAACATCACAATTTTTTTCTTCCGAGGGACAACACATATAACAAAACACATCATGACACTAACATATAATAAAAGCGCAAGCATATCCAATTCTAGGAAACAATCTAAAACTTCTCCCAGAAGAGGCTGACCTCTAGAAATTCCATCATTTATATCATCAGATTTAAATCCTCCAGGAGGATTTAATGCTGCTTGGAAGGTGACAGTCGCCACCAACGTCGCAACCAACAATATAATTTGCGGATTGTACTCCTTTTCCTTTTTCTCCTTATGAAACTCTAAATTAAGTTGCTTCTTCTATGTCATTATCAGTGCAGAGACAATGGTGTTCTTGGAGCTAGTATTCGGCTTGTGCTGTCCCTTGAAATGGAGTCCCTGATGACTGACAGGTTCTGATTCAGACAACACTTCAGCAGCAGTCTTCCCCCCAGCTGCTCGTATCATCTCGCCAAGGAAAAGATCTCCATTCTGCGGCCATGATCCCAACAGAACATCGAGTGGAATTAAGGATGCCAAATTCATGGTGTTCACATCAATGGCTGCTTTACTCAACAAACATTTAATTACCTGGGATGCAAAGTTGAAATTTGTTAAATGTTAACTATTTTCTTAGAAAGGGATGCAAAATAGTATTTCCTCTGTCGTCCTTTGCATAAAGATTGTGTACCCTATCGATCAAGAACTCAACTATATCGAGAGAATTATATTTAACAGCCAAATGGAGTATAGTATCTCCACCATTTGTAAGCCTATATATGTATTGCCTCCTCACAGGCTTCCACTAACTCTTTGACGACTAATGCCCTTCCTTTTTTAATGGCAGTATGAAGTGGCAATAGCCCTTCTTGTTTCTCCTTTCTTAAACAAAGGTCCAAGTCAACCTGCAGCCAAAAATAAACAATAAGTAACAAGCATAGTTGAAAACCGTAAGATCTTAAAGGTTTTTTGACATCAAAATGTTTACACATACTATACAATAGTGGTGTGATCTCATTTGGATCTTTTTTACTCGTATCTTTGGCATACAAAGATTTGTATGCAAAAACCTTACCATCAATATATGGCCATATATATACTTTTAAACAGAAACAACAAAAATCAAATGATCATATTACCTTTAACAACTCCTTCACTACAGTGACATGGCCGTAGGCGGCAGCCAAATGGAGAGGTCACAAGCCCTCACCATTAAGCTCCTTAATTTGCAAGCTCGGGTTTGAGATAGAGAACCTCGAGAACAAAATCACTTTCTGGAGCAAGAGCTTATCGTTCTTGAGAAGCTCTTTTAATAAATTAACATCTCCAGTCTTTGCGGCCTCTTCAAGTCTTGTAAAGAGTGTATCCATTTCAGCCTATTTTCCTTGGTTAAATTTCAATACACAACACTTGTTCCTTATATAAAGAATTTATGCAGCGTGTTGACCAAGAACTAGAAACTTTGTTTGTTCATCGATCCCTTACTTTTACTTAAATGTCCATTCAATTATTTATCAACAATAATTATATACATGTATACATGGTAAATTAATAGAAAGAGTGGGGCTATGTATAGATCCTCTTGTGCATTGGATTCCAAATTTATTGGATTTGAAGTCTAAATAGCCTATTTAATTAAACCGTTCAACTTGATCTTCATATTAAAATGTGATTGTAGACAAAATTTTACATTTTTTTGAAAATTATTTGCTATTTTTTTAGAATTTTTAAAAATCATTATTTTCAAAAATTTCTAGACCATAAAAAAACAACGATTGAACAAACCATATTCTACCGCATTTTTATTATATTTAATTATTATATATAAATGTCAAGTGGGATTTGTGATTACATCATCTTAATTTTCTAATAATATATATATAGTATCAGTGTTCTAAATAGTTCGTTATAGCTTTTTCAGACCTCAAAAACTATAGCACTATCAGATGTTCTAAATAGCTATTTATATATATATAGCTGCACAATAAGTAGCTAGCTATAACAGTTTTTTTTGTAACATTTTCGCAATAACAGAATAATCGTTATTTATGACCTTAATGGTAATGGAGAATGGTCAGACAACTCTTAGAAGTTATATATATAATTGGTTGCATCACTGATTTTGTCATGTTTAATTTGACATAGTGTGCACTTGAATAAGCCTCCCGAGGGATATTTATATCAAAAACAAAAAAATGCGAACATTTAGACTGCTCGAGAAGGACATACGCGGAGGAAGAGAAATGAGAAATTACTGTGCAGAGAAAATCACTAGATCGTGTTTGATCAGACGAGTTCACCTCTAAATGGAGAGAGCGGAGGGAAATGTTATGTGAATTTTGATGAAATCCTTCACCTCCAAACCGGAGTGGAGAGAAGGTGAAATAATGCTCGTTTACTTCCATTTCTTTTCCTTTATTACAATTTCACCCCTTGATTGTCGAGCACAGTCTAAGCCAGGACTGGAAATTATTAACTCGATATATTTGTAATTTAAACTATGACAATTAATATTTGGATCCCATATATTTTGAAAAAGAGAATTATAGTTACAAATATACATCAATCACGACAATATCCTTAGTATTTTGATGTATTCAAATTAATTGGACAGGTCAATTAAATATGGTTTATACTTTATAGTATTGATCTTTATCTTTAATTAATTAAGTTCAGACTATTCGGATTGAATAAAAAAAATCCACACTATCATAAAATTGGATACGTGGCACCAGCTGGTTTATTAATTTTTAATATATAATATTATAAAAGTATCCATCGCTTATTAAGTAATTAGTGGTATACCTATATATCATGCATATATAACTTCACGCACGCATAAAATTTTAAATTCTTCCGAATAATTGATCCAGGGGCAGATTAACTATAATGCACCAAAGGCCAGAGTTTGCAAATGAATTCCTGTCCCAAAGCAATCTTGGTAGCCTCTACCAAGTTTTCAAAAAGAAGGAATTCTTGTCCCAAAGGGAGTTCTATGCATGTGAGGTATTATTTGACATATTGTTATGTGAAAATCACTTATCTGACAAAGATAACAAGTATATTATTCCTGTCCCAAATTTTATTTGCACCACTAATCTGCTAGGCATTTGAAAATCAGACACAGATGATATGAAAATAGTGTTTTTTTTTAAAACAAAGATGAGGTCAGTTTTGCAATTGTTAAATATAGAAGAGATCCTCAAGTCATGTTTTGATATGAAAATAGTGTTCTCATTTTTTTCATGTAGAATGTAACTGAGGTTGAGGATTCATACATGTTTTTCTACAAGTTTCCTTGTCTATCGGGTGAACATGTATGTATGAACTACTGAGGTTATAAATGTTCCTCATAGTTTATAAAATCGGTCGAGCTTGAGTTGACTTGCCCGATATATATCAACTGCGATCAGCTGTCCACGCTCTAATTATTAGACGAGTATATCTCAGTTGGCAACATTTTGGATGAGAAACAATCGAATTGTTCCATCAGATTGTTATATCAAGTATAGTAGAGTTTAAGCTGATTTTAACCGGTTTTGACCGAGTTTGTGAAATAGTTAAAGATTGAAAATAAGTAATTTGATTGAGAATGCTGAAGGATTTTTATTTGGGATTAAAGGTCGAAGCTTTGTTCATTGAAGGAGATGTATTGTCGTTTGTCGAGTTCGTATCTACAATTATTTTTAAATAGAACTTTACTATACTAATTTGAACCGTAACGAATCAGGTCGATCCGATTTAAAATTTAACAGAATTAATATAATTGCGCTCTATTTTTCTAATAAGAAAAGTAACAAAATACAGCTCATATACCATCTCTCGGAAGAAGATATGTTTTATTAGGTAATTAGACTGGACTCGGTGCACTATATCACTTTCGAGCTAGCACAAAGCAAATTGTTGTTTGAAATTGTCTGATTTTTTATGAATTGATATGAGTATATTGCATTGTGGTATTCTCTTTCCCTGAAGTATTGATATATTTTTTTCGGATTCTTTTTTTTTCATTTTTCAGTTTTTATTTATAATTTATTTATTTTTTGTATTGAAGTATTACAAATATTTAATATATTTTTTTTAAAATAGATGGAATACTATATAATTTGATTTATTCTAAAGACTGCTACAAATAATCCGGATCAACATTTTTCATGCCGGATTTTTTATGGCCGTAAGAAAAAATAATATAATATAATATATGTATATGTATATGTATATGTATATGTAAAATCAGAAGCCACAATTGGATCAGCGATTTTCAAAGTGGCTTAATAAATAGTAAAAAAATTCCAAAAAATGTAAAATTTTGTCTCCAAGCACATATTAATATGGAGAACAAGATGAACGGTTTGGATCGGTCATTTGGACTTTGAATCGGTGATTTATAGTCCAATGCACACTATGGCCTATGCATTGCAATGCACCATAGCCCATCTCTATGTATATGTATATATAATATAATATATGTATATGTATATATAATATAATATATGTATATATAGAGATGAGCTATGGTGAGCTATAGAGTAAAAGGGGTTTATACTCCATGCAATATCTTCATTTTCAAAGTTCAAATAGCCGATTCAAACCGTTAGATATTTAATCTATAATAAAATATGCTTGGAAACTAAATTTTACATTTTTTAGAATTTTTTTACTATTTATTAAGCCACTTTGAAAATCTGAAAATCCGGGTGAACAGTAAAATTTTCTGGACCACCGGATCGTCGATTTTCAAAGTGGCTTAATAAATAGTAAAAAAATTCCAAAAAATATAAAATTTGGTTTCCAAGCACATTTCAATATGGAGTTCAGTTGAGCGGTTCGGATCGGTTGTTTGGATTTTAAAAATGGAATTTTTTTCCATGGAGTAAAAAACCCCTTTTACTCTATATAGTGTTCAAATGGTTCGGTTTATTTGGTTTTGAACCGAACCGGTAAGATTCGGTTTAAATGGTTCGGTTCGGTTTGGTTGATTTTGTGACTTAGTTCGGTTTAAATGGTTCGGTTCGGTTTTGATTTTTCAAAACCGATTAAACCGAACCGACCGATTTTATTGATAGGGTCAAGACTTCTAGTATTATTTTGGTTCATTAATCAAAACCGAAGTTTAAATTGGTTCATTAATCAAAACCAAAGTTTAAATTGAGTATTATAGATGTATTGAGTTTTGATTTTTGAGAAAGTTCGGTTCAACTGAACAAACCGAAGTTTAAATCGGTTTAAATGGTTCGGTTTTAATTCGGTTTGCTATTTTAGTTCGGTCGGTTCGGTTGGATTTTCAAACTTTGGTTTTAAGTTCGGTTTGATTATTTTAGTTCGGTTTAAACCGAACCGACCGTTTGAACACCCCTAACTCTATAGCTCACCATAACTCATCTCTGTATATATATGTATATATAGGATTTGGCTAATATGCTATGGGTAGCTAAGAGGCCTCCCGTGCTACGGCTCAATATTCGACTTTTCAAAATCCTAACGGTCGATCCGAACCGTTCATCTTGTTCTCCATATTAATGTGTTTGGAGACCAAATTTTACATTTTTTGGAAATTTTTACTATTTTTTTAGATTTATTGAATATCGCTGTTTTTATGGTCCAGATTTGTCTGAAAAACAGCGATTTTCAATAAATCTAAAAAAATAGTAAAAAATTTCCAAAAAATGTAAAATTTGGTCTCCAAGCACATATTAATATGGAGAACAAGATGAATGGTTCGGATCGACCGTTAGAATTTTGAAAAGTCGAATATTGAGCCGTAGCACGGGAGGCCTCTTAGCTACCCATAGCACCGTAGCCAAGTCCGTATATATAATATAATATATGTATATATATGTATATATAATATAATATATATGTTAAAAATTCAGTTTAAGTTTTCGTTCAACGGTAGGCATTCAACGATCGGTATTTTCAAAGTTTTCAAAGTCCAAACAGTCGATCCAAACCGTTCAACATGATGGATATTTTAAAATGTGCTTCCAGATCAAATTTTACATTTTTCTAATTTTTTTTACTATTTATTAAGATGGGTACAAAAATTCAATTGTCTGAATATAGCGATTTTGTTTAATACTTAATAAATAGTAAAAAAATTACAAAAATATAAAATTTGGTCTCTAAACACATATTAATATGGAGAACAAGATGAACGGTTCGGATCGACCGTTAGAATTTTGAAAAATCGAATATTGAGCCGTTGCACAGAGTGCCTCTATGCTACGCGTAGCACTGTAGCAGGTTCCTACATATATTATATTATATATACATATACATATACATATATTATATTATATTATATTATTTTTTCTTACGGCCGTAAAAAATCCGGCATGAAAAATGTTGATCCGGATTATTTGTAGCAGTCTTTCGAATAAATCAAATTATATAGTATTCCATCTATTTTTAAAAAATATATTAAATATTTGTAATACTTCAATACAAAAAATAAATAAATTATAAATATAAACTGAAAAATGAAAAAAAAAAAATCCGAAAAAAAAAAAAATCCTAAATCCGGAAAAAAATATTCCGGATTTAGGATCCAATTTTCGGAAAAAAAATTTCCAGTTTGGGTAGTTTTCGAAATAAACAAGCGGTTTGATTAGTTTTTTAAATTTATATTTTTTTTTGGATATAAATAAAAAAAATCGGGTTTGTTTGCTCTTTCTGCAAAGATAACATATATTGATAGTGATAGTCTATCCTCTTCTTGTTAAATTTTCAATTGTTAAGATCCTAGCTTATATTATTTATTTTAAGGACGTCAATGGAATTAGTAATGGAGAATTGATCATGCAGACTCTTAAAAGTCATATAATTAATATGCTCACTGGTTGAGATTATCAAAATAATTAATTCCAAAGAAGATTTAATTTTGTTTCTGGTTTAATTAGACATATGCAGGTTGCTCTTGACTAGCCTCTAGAGGGAGCAGTAACTTGTATAGCAACAAAACATGCTCTAACTGGTCAGTACAGGAAATTGCACTTCTGAGTTTAAAACCAGCAAAACAAATATTACTCGTGCATATATATGAAATGTATGTATAAGGTTTCAATAATTTTTATGCCGTCTTGTCTATAGATGATCAATTGCATAAATTAATGAGGAATTTTCTTCTAAAATGAAGGAAGGAAGAAAAAAAAAAAAACTAAATTTCATTTAAAATAAAGAATCACAAAGGTCTAAAATAGATTGACCTCTTTTCAGCTGGCTCAGTATTTCTTTTCCAAAGTCAGTAGCCCAAATGGACCTTATATATATATATTACTGAAATTCAGTGTAAACCCATATGATAATTAATTGTAGTATCTTACTCTTTAATGTTGTACTAAGTAACGAATTATAATAACTACATGTGTTTCCATTTATATAGGCTCTTATTGGGCTATCGAAATATAGACCCAATTTACAGCCCAGACATAATGTAACAGAGACATTAATTAAAGTTATGGTCTTTTGGAAAGACCAGATACTAACAAAAGCTCAATTTCATTTTATCAACATGTCTTGCCTTAACAGAGACATAATATAATTAATGCCTCTTGTTATGATTCTGGAAATAAAGTTATTAGTGCGAACACATCAATATTTTCAGAGGCATAACAAGGGGAGTCTCTTCTTTATTCTTTTAATTTTTCTCATGAGTAAGATTTATTCTGTCAAGTGTCAATGTGACAAAAGTGTCTCCTTTTTTGTTTAGGATTGTGATATGATGTTCCTTGATGGTGCATTCATCTCTATAGTCAAAGGAACGAGTGTGAATGAAAGAGTCATAAAATAAGAATTAGTTGAAGGAACCCACCTCTCATCATCTTTAATTAGTATAATTAAGTGGTGTCATTCTTTATTAATCTAAACAGGAAACGGAAAACACAAGAAAAGAGAAATGTAAGGCATAACATAAAGAATACGAGACATTTTTGTACATGCCCCACCCTCTTAATAATTATGTATTGATCTGAAAAGGAAATATTAGTAATTAAGGTCCTCAGAACTAGATCAAAGTTTCAACAAATAATTAAAGAGCTATGCGCAGTTAATTACAAGGAGATCACAACTCAGAAAGAACCTTTATCATAGCTTCTCGGGGCCGATACATTGCTTCGAGTGGAACGGCTTTAGGAAGGGTGAGACCGGAACCTTCAGTCAAGTCGACAAGTTCATTCCCTGTTCTTTCCCAGTCAAAACATTGAATTAAAGTTCCTAGTATCAACCCTACTTCACGCATTGCGAGTCCTTCTCCCGGGCACCTTCTCCTGCCCATCCCGAATGGTATCATCCACTTACCCTCACCTTTCCCGTTCTCAAATCTCTCCGGCTTAAATTTCGCAGGTTCCTCCCAAATGTCAGGATCTCTGTGGATACTATAAGCATTCACTAACACCATTGTTTCGCTTGGGATGTTGTAGCCTCCAATGGTTACATCTTCGCGTGATTCATGAGGCACGAGAAGAGGCCCACCGGGGTAAAGTCGGAGCACCTCGCTCAGAATACAATGAAGGTACGGAACTTGGGCCATGTCCGACTCCTCTATCAACCGCTCGGTTCCGACGTGCATGTCAATTTCAGCCGCCGCCTTCTTTAGTACTTCTGGATTGTTCAGTAGGTTGGCCATCGCCCATTCCACTGTGTTAGCCGAGGTATCCGTCCCAGCGAGTAAGATGCTCTAAATTTATAAAGACAGAAATAATTAAACAAAATCTCAGTTTCAATTAACAAAATATAGCAACTCAATATAATATTTTTTTTTTCTCTGTACTTGTTTTCAGTTAAGAGCTTAACATACCAGGCTGATGCTTTGAATTATGTGGTCACTGTATCCCTCTGGATCCTTTCTTTGCAATTCAAGCAAATGAGCTATCATTGTTTTCTTTGTATCAGCACTATTTGTCCGATGTTCTTCGATTAGCTTTTTGCTCATCTCAATGTGTTGCTTTAACAAGTGTCTTTTTTTCTTCATCACTCCATTTAGATCCAAGAACCGAAGAACTGGCACGAAGTCTTCGATATTAGATGCCCCACTCAAGGCGAAGTGCTCCTCCACTGCTTCCCTAAACCGTTTTGTCTCCTCCAAATCCTCTATGTTATCTCCATAGAACCTCTTTCCGGCTATCGTTATCATCAACACGTTAAGCGACAGTTCAAATAGACTTGTTTTGAGCTCGAGCTTCTTCACTGGGCAATCTGAGCCGTTCGATCCCATACAACAAGTTTTCCAAGACTTGAAGAGTCGGCGAGCCATGTCTTGTACTTCTCTTGCACGAACATCTGAAGACGCATGTAAACGTTGAGCAGAGAGGAGCTCGACTGCTGCAATCTTCCGAACACTACGCCAGAAGGGACCGTAGTTGGCCGCACCTATGCCAATGATCCCGACATTTTCGTTGATGCGTTTGGCTGAGGGTAATTGAGGTCTGTTAGCTAAGGCCAAGTCGTGGGTGGTGAAGCACTCTTCAGCCAATAACCGAGAGGAGATGACGAGAACCGGCCGAGGGCCGAACCGAAGAAAAGTGATGGGGCCATATTTTTGTGATATGCGGGCCAGGGCATGGTGGAGGGGCTTTTTGAAAAGATAGAGGTGGCCGATAAACGGTAGTGCCGGAGGACTCGGAGGTAGTTTTCTTTTGTTGGTTGTATAAGAGAGAACAAATTTTACCAAGACAATGAAAACAATGGAAAGGAGGATGCTTTGTAAAGCAAAGGTAGACATTGCTAACTTGAGTAGATGCTTTATTATGATGCTAGAATTTCTGAAAGATGAAAATGTGATGTGGTTACTGTGTAGCTAGCTAGGTTTGCAGAGCTGTGGATTATGTTGAGCAGTGCAATGTTTCATCATGAAAGCCTTATAAATAGGATTGAGTAGGAATCTCATACCATCAAGTGGTGAGTTGAATATTCTATATTGCCTCAGAACTTCTAGAAACCAAAAATAAAGGAAAAATAAATTCCATGTGTTTGGTTTAGGAGCAGGGTCTTTCGAGCGCGTATCCTCTGAGATATTTCAACTTTTGCGTGACGACGTGTATATACGGTGCCTATTTGAACGGTTCAGATTTTATAAGAAAACACTCAAACTTTGAGATATGGATGCGAATTTGGGTCGCTACAGTGAACATTGGATCAAATTTAATCGAACGTTCGATAAGGGCCGTTTAATTTTTTTTTAATTTCTCAAAAAAAATTAAAATTATAAATCGCTCGTGAATTTAAACTTATAGCGTAAATCGGATAGAATTTGATCCAAGTATAGTCATTTATTATTAATTATAACACTGCATCATGTCACGCGTGTTAATTATGTAACTTGTGTGTTATGTAATATATCCGTTATCTCTTTTCGATAAAAAATAATATTTTGCATCACGTCATGTGTATTGATTCAATACGTGATACATTACATTCCAACATTATTTATTTATTATAATTTATTTTGTACTATTTTATATTTTAATAATTTTCTTATTATGTTCTAAGAATTAACTTCAAATTAAAAAAAATTAAACATGATTATATGTGACACTCTATTATTATGTTTTATTATTTTAATCGTATCATGTAAAAATAAATAATTAATTATCAACCATAAAAAATTATCAGTCACAGCTTATTAATTACTAATTACGTCACGTCAGTTTTTTTTTTCTTTCACAATCTCATGTCCATCTGGCCTTCGCTCGATTAATCCCCACGTCTTTGTTGAATTTTATAATATGCTTTGCATTATAATTTGGATTTTAGGCGAAGGAGCGCCTCAGTTAAAGTATCTAGCCAATATTTAGCGAGAACATTCTACAAAAGTGCTTTTGTAAGGTGACAGTGACACGCATGTTTGAAGTTCAAACTATCGTAAGGAGACGCGTCATCTCAAAAAAAAAAAAAAAAAAAACTATCGTAAGGAGGCGCGTCATTAAATACACGACAAATTAGAAGAGAATATTGCACGTGACAATTTGTTTCGTGCACGTGACAATTTGTTTAACAACTCTTTGCGATTTGCGCTTTGCGCTTTCAATGTACGACATCCGAGTTCCGACAGGACAAAATTGTTTAAATAGAGATTTCCTGGATTTATATCCGGATAATTTGCTCCGTATTTGTTCGGTATGTGGAGATTATTCGAATTCGTATTAAATAGATATAGATAATTGCGGATACAGATACGGATATTTTTTGTATATGATGAAACAATAGCGAATATAAATACGGATAATTTTATGAAGGCGAATATTCATATCTGTATCCGCAATTATTCAGATTTGAAATTGCTTCCAACAGATTTCGACTTTACTGCTCCGGATAGAAGTAGTTATATAATTATTCCATATTTATTTCAGTTTTAGTTGTAGAATAAATGATAATATGATATGGTTTCCAATTTAATCTATTTTTTGCTTGTGATGGTGCTACAATAGTGTTATTTTCTTTCTTTTTTACCTTCATTTCTTTACTCTCCATTCACGTCTATTCAAGACTTTCGGCAGTGAATGTAGTATGTTTTTAGTCTCTGTTAAATTGGTTATAGTAATTGTTTCAAAACTACAACAAGACACTCTTTTGTATCTTAAAGTGTATAACTCAATTATCCGACATTATTTGCTTTGTATCCATATTTGAATATGTATTCGTAGATTATTCACTCCGTATCTGTATCAATTTAAGGTGGATTTGATTTTAAATTTTAATATATGTTTACTATCTGTATTTGTATCCGCTCATTGAAAGGCGGATACGGATATAGTATTAGCATTATCCTTTCCGAATCCGCTCCGTTTACATCCCTATCTAGACTGAAGGGTGGTAATTTTTTTAATTTTTATAAAAATACAGAAGTATTAGATAAATTGTAGTAAAATAATTTTGATGTAATATATAGAGGGATGTTAGTTAGGTTTTCTTTAAAAATATCTAAAGAAACGGCGTTAGTAATTTGGTTTATTTAGCTATCACATTAAAATTAAGAATCACATGAATCACATGGTAGACCACATCAGAGGAGCCGAATAGTGGTGGTTCCATTAGAAACTTTTTAAAGAGAGAAGAAAAGGCTGTATTGACATCTAATGGGATATAAGAACCGAACCATGGTTTCGATTTCTTTAGTTATACAAATTTAAACTCTATATTTAATTAAGATTGTAGGTTTAAAATTCAGATGAAAATTTCTATTAAATATAAACTAAGTTGGATAATTTGATTCAAACTTTACTCTAAAATCTTATATGGATGTTTTGAGTGGAGATATTTTGTTTGTTTTTTTATTAAAAAAAAGTTAGTTTATAAAATTCCCCAGAAATTATCGTAAGATCTTGGGGTTTGATAAATTGAGAGGAAAATAGAAGGAAATTTTAGAGAGAGTTTTGGTCTATGGGCTTAATTCTGTACCGGGCCTAGAAAGGTATTTGAGACCGGGAGCGCACAAGTGCGCAAGTCACAGCACGAGTTGTTTGTAGCGGTCTCTTTCTGTGTCCATCCGTGTAATGGGTCACTGCATGGATGATGTTTTACTTGGCAAGTTGGCATTGTTGGCATTCAGTGTAATGTTTTACTTTTGGAAAACCAAAGGATCTAATCAATTAAAGGAACTTCATCAATCATCACTTTCTTCACTCGTTCCACATGCAAATTCATCAATTAAATGCGAGTGTTAGTTGGATTGTAGTGATTATGTTTTCGTGATATCTACAAGTGCAAGGGTCTAGATGCTTAGGTGTATATTCTCTGTTTTTAGGGTCAATTTTGACCATTATTTTTCTTATGTTTGGCGCATTATATTTTCTCATTATATAGTTCTCGACACTAGTTAATATGCATCTTTTCACATTGCTTTTGAAACATTTATATTATATCTAAAATCATTCATTTATCAATAACAACCAATGCATCAAATGTTTAGTGCATGTTTGCTATTAAGAACCAAAAAAAAAATGTTTGCTATTATGTTTATTTTAGAAACAGGACCCACATTTAGACTAAGAAATGTATATCTATTAGGTAAAAAACCCAGGAAAGCATAGATATTGTAGGATAGTACAACTTTATTAGTTGGTAGAATATAGTGCTTTTGTAAGATGTACTCCCATCTAAAACTGAGTGAAGATTTTGACAGAGCAGTTTTTAATTCATGCAGCACAATGACAATAGAGTCAAAACAGCGCTGCACATAACTCAGTGCGCTGCATGAATTAAAAACTACTCTGTCAAAATGTTTACCACAAAACCGGCCCCTAACATTCAATGGAAGCTATCGCTTTATAGGTTTTGTGAAGACTGAAGGAGAGAAAATAAAATAAAATGAATAATATATGATACCATAGTTTCAAGAAAAGCAAAAAAGATGAATAATACATCATGCAAAATCGACCTCAAAGTCAATTTGATCAAAGAGTAAATACACGAATGGTCCTTAATGTATAACTAATTTATTATTTTGGTCCTCTTAAGTTTGAAAGTTATCATTTTTGTCTCTATATCATGTACCAAATTTGTCCTGTCAATGAATTCAATGGCAAAATAGATTCAAATTCACATCATCATATCATTATTATGCTGATTTGGCAATTTGAATTCTAACTTCAAGGATCACAATAATAAACTAATGATGCTTTAAGAATCATTTGTGTAATTTACTCTTTGATCAAATAATAAATAAAAGAATTCTCAACTGAGAAGAATCACTGCAACCAATGTTAATTGAATAAACCAAATAAATTTATTTGTGACAAAGACGGAAGCAGCATTAGGCGTACTTGTTGGTGATGGTGGTGGAGGAGGTGTTGGTGGCGGCGGTGGTGGGATTGAACAAGTGCCGTATGTAGCATTAGCCTGAAATTCCAGTATAGAAAACATGTTTAACTGATATTGTACAGAAATATCCCAAATGTTAATGTGTCAGGAAATTTTTATCTAATCAACTTTCCTAAATGAGTAGGTTCAAATGCCTCATGTCTTCATGCCTCTTTAGTACCTCATGTCCTTATCTTTGTTTTCAGAGTTCAAACCGTCAATGCGAACAACTCAACATGATCTCCATATTAAAATGTGCTTGGAGAGGAAATTTTATATTTTTTTTGGAAATTTTTTACTATTTTTTTCAGATAGGTACAAAATCACTGTTATTCAGACCATTAAACAGTGATTTTGTACCTATCTAAAAAAAATAGTAAAAAATTCCATAAAATATAAAATTTGGTCTCCAAGCACATTTTAATATGAAGATCGTGTTGAGCGGTTCGGATTGATGGTTTGGACTTTGGAGATAAGGATGTGAGGCACGAATGAGGCATGAAAGACATGAGGCATTTGAACCGTCCTCTTCCTAAGTTTGCAATTTCAATATTTTTTATGGAATTTTCCACCAACCGTCTCAATCATGCTTCTTGCATTGTACCAATTAGGCTTCAACCAAGCAATAAAAATTCATCCCAATACACCTGTCAGCCTCTGCCTGGTTTTTCAAAAAAAAAAAAATTCATCCCAATGTAGCAAGATTCAAGTCACAAGCACAAACCTTGCAATATGCGATGTTGTCACAACCACAAACCAAGTGCCCATTTGCCACATCAGTCACCAGAGGAGCACCACCTCCATCACTCCTCTAAAATAAAAATAAAAAACAATGGTTTTAAAATAACAAAAATGAGATTAAAAGATCAATAACCAACCAAAAATATGCATGAACAAAATACCTTGTAGAAATCAACAGCAATGTAATTGGCCCACCGGTCGGCGGATGCATTGTGACATGTGTTGAGCATACTGAGCAGTGGGGCCGAGTTATTTGAACATGCCGAAATTGAGCTCGGGTTGTCTGGGAAAAAGTTCATCAAGACCAGAGATTTTGTTTTGTTGTCCATGGAAGATGATTCTGCCCGGTTTGGGCACTTGCCAGACACCATTCCTGCATCTCCATCTAGACAATTTCACAAACACCTTTCAAGTTTAGAAGACACATTGGATTTTTGGAACACTACTACTCGATTCTTGTGTTAGCCGGTATGGTCATTATGATGTTGAAATTTTGTGAGATTTTTGTGATAGTAAATACAACTAGAGTGGGTTTCAAATGTCTCATGACTATCCTCAATCGTGCCTCACATCCTTATCTCCGTCTTTAAAGTCAATACCGTCGATCTGAACCACTCAAGGCTCAACATGATCTCCATACAGTCATACTAAAATGCGCTTGGAGACCAAATTTTATATATTTTTCGGAAATTTTTTACTATTTCTTATTAGATAGGTAAAAAATCACTGTTTTTGGATGGTCCAGAATCTTCTGAAAAACAGTGATTTTGTACCTATCTAATAACTAGTAAAAAATTTCCAAAAAATATAAAATTTGGTCTCCACGCATATTTTAAAATGGAGATCATGTTGATTCAGATCGACTATTTGTACTTGGAAAATGCAGATAAGAATGTGAGGTACGAAAAACATGAGGCATTTGAACCCTGCTCATATAACTGAAGATGTGAAGGGTAATGTTAAAATTATTGTACAAGTACCAACACCAGTATGGTTACTAGATCCATACCGTTTTGGCTATGCACTCGCTTCCACCATGTCATCATGGAGCATAAAAGCATTATACATACAAGAAATGATATTCTACCCGTAATTTTTGTAAATGTAAGATACTGGCACACCAACCATATAAGGTGTTCATGTACTGACTTGTACTGTGTGCAGATCACCAGTAATTTACAATGTACCACCATGAAGTAATCTCATGCGAAATTAGGTGTTCATACAAGACAATTCAATAACCATATGTATAACACGCTTGGTCAACAATTAGATCTCGTACCTGGCAGTTTTGAGTACCTTGCTACTGCATCATCACATATAGATTCACTATCAATAAACAACATTGCTAATATATTTTTCCAAATACTTACATTGGTTCTCGACAACGAAATTCCACTCATATGCTACTCCCTCGGCAGCCTGTTTAGCCGATTTGGAGGTGAAAACCAGGAGACGATAATTGTTTTTAATCATGTCACTGAGGAGAGGCCAATTGCTTCCATTTTGCGGCATTTCAGTAACCGGAAACCAGTACTTATTCAGACCAGAGGAGTTGAAAATACTAGGGATAGATCCAATTTTTGTGTAGTCTTCTATGAAGATTGTTACAACTTCATTTTGGTTTTCGTCTAGAAATGTCTTTATTTCTTTAAGAGTGTTAGCTGCCGGTTGCTGAAATTAAAAAAAGAAACAGAAATTTGCAGATTAGCTCCATACTATCAAGGAAATACAAAAAAGATCATTTTGTGTTTTGTAATTGTATAAATAATAAAAAAAAACACCCGCAAAATTAGAGTACCCCAATGATTTAAGGGATCTCTTGCAACCTTCTCAGTTGGATTACTTTTGTAAGTTCTTGATTGTATGGGGTACCACAAATTTCTCACAAGAAAATAGAAAGTGTATTAGACATTGGTGTTTTGGGTCTTGTCCATAATCCATCATGCCTAATTCAGGCATCATAAAGTAAAAAAAAGTTAACTGGTCTGAGAATTTTGGATTAAAAACACAAAAAAATCCAAAAAAAATGTTGCTATGAAAGGGAGTGAGAGAGAGAGAGAGATACAAAGGCAGTGTAGTTATAGCAGACCCCTCCATAGGAATGGCACAACCATACATCATTATTGAAATCATACATGTCAAGCATTAGACCTCTAACACCATCCTGTAAAATCAAAAACCTTAATTCATGAAAAAAAGAGAATACAAGGTTGCATCAGAAATTTACTCTTCTTATTCAAGATTTACAAAATATTCAACAGCTCTTTAAATAGGAGCCTAGGAAAATTTTACAAAATACCCTTCTTCTACAAAAGTTGATATAAAATACCCTTCCCTCTAAATTTTTTCAACAAAATGCGCTTGTGGATCCTATGAAGTTAATATTTACCCTTCCCTCCCCTTCTCCTTTCCTTTGTCCTTCCCCCTCACTTACACATTTTTTTTCACATTTTTTTCATATTTTTAAATTATGGTTGTCGCTGTTCTAGTCGCATCAGTGACATCTACAACTGGTCTAAGCCCACCTGGAGGATTTTTGGCAAGAAGACAATTGCAATCACAAAGCCGGTTCTGCAATTCTTCGTGACAAACTTCCACATCGATACACAACCTTTTTCTATGCCAATGTATATGTTGAATATTTTTTTCGTAGTTTATAATTTGCAACATTTCATAGTTCAGAAATTTTAGCTTCATATTTGGAATGTTATTACAAAGTATTATATTAAACAAAATATGGTGTCAAATAGATGACGCTTCATAAACATCAAGCACAAAAATAATAATAATTCAACATGAGGCATTTTACTCAGAATTGATCATAAAAAACAAGGGGAGTTACCTGGAGCTGGGAGGTGACATTATTCTCCTGATTTGTGGGGGAAATAAGTGCCGACCCTGTAGCAGAAGATTGTCCACTAATGGCAAATGAGTTGTGTGTTGTTAGCCAAGAGTACTTGTTAAATGCAAACCCTTTTCCCTGACCAAACCCATTATCAAAATTAAGTCCAAACCCAATAACTCGTAATAATTAAAAGTTCCATATGAAGCAAAATCTCATATGTGAGTATGTGACCCTACAAAATGTCAACAAAATCACATCCCCGTATTCAAATGCCTCATTGTCTTACCACAATTAATACCTTCAAACATAAATGGAAGAAAATTGAGGCAATTCATATATTATTAAAGGAACTTTACAAAGAGAACCATGTATGTGATTTTATTTATCATTGTTCGGAAGGGCATGTGAGATGTTTCTGGTATTGCACAGTCACAAGTTCTATATCTTGGATATTTTTTGTTTTGAAGAAACGTATATGATATTTCAATGTTGAAGGGGTATATGTAAAATTATGTCAATAATCAGTGCCAGATACTCTCAATTCACATCCTTGCAGATCACAATTTTGCATAAATATTTTGCAAAGTTGGGATTCACAGATAAAAATGTCAAAAAAAAAAGAGAGAGAGAAAAGAATATGTCCACATCACAATACAGAGAGACTTTTTTCAAAGTTAACAAATTGAGTGCTATACATGTCACACGGTAATATGGGTGCAAAAGTTGTGTTATTTAGCCTATTTTCAAATTTAGCTGTTTGACTTTCAGACTAAGCAAGAGATAAACATGAGCATTAGGTTGACCAGTCAAACACTAACAACTCATGCATAAAAGTATCAAATTTTTCAGGGGTGAAATGGAAAATAAGTTGGAAGAAATCCTGACCATAGTTTCGGGATCAATCGGCGAGGTGCGGGTGCAGATGGATTGACGCGTGTTGCTACAGCTGTCGCAATGCTGCCCCGTGCCACAATCCTTGTCAGCACTGCATTTGCCCCCCACCTGAAATATTTAAACCTGAGTTTTAATTTTATAAGAAATGTAAGAAGCTGAGGTTGGTAAAATATGCAGGAGATCTGATCTTTGACTTCGAATATGTTGTAATAGATAAAACCTTTGCGATTATTTTCTGGAGCGCGTGTTTAGAAATGAAATCCGAAGAAATGAACTTCAATTAGAAATTGCATTTCCAATTCCAATCCAATACAAAAACTAAAAATATGCAATAACAACTAAAGATATCTCAGAGAGAATTGATACATACGATGCCATGAATGCGGAGAGGAAGAGCAAGGATCAGCCCTAGAAACAACAGCGACCAGTGGAACCGCATCGTGCGTCAATTGATGAAGCCGAGAATGGTACAAAGGGAAGGGGGAGGAGGGGGTGAAGAGAGAGGAGGGTGAGGGTAAGATTAGGTGTAACCGTGTGAGCAGCAGAGCAGTTGAGTTTCTCTCTCTCTTTCTCTCTTTCTCTTTTGTCGTGGAGGTGGCCTGGCCGGGTCGGTTGGTAGAGGGTTTGAACTTTCAACTTTTAAATTCGTTAAATCGTTTATTCGTTTTAGAAGTTTGAATAATTCGCTAAACAATTCAATTGAGGTGGCGATTGGGGAGTCCGATCCTCTGAAGTAACCCAATTTTTGAGTTTATATATGAACCGTGCGATCAGAATCTGGGCCGAATTGGCCCTAGTTGTAATGCACGGGGAACCTTTAATATTCGTGCTTAAGCAGATCTAACGGCCCACATCTAAATACAAAACTTCAGTTACTTTAGGTCGTTGGAATTTGCGATTGGGTATCAGGAGAAAGCGAGCTTTAGAAGGTTCTCTTTTCATCAAAATTCAAAGGATGCTCGGTGACTCACATCACATATTAATTGCATCATTAAAATTTTATGTCGTAAATACAAAGTGTTGATGACTTGATGCTCGTCCGACGATAGCACAAACTTTTTATACGGTTCACACTTATTTTATTCAGAAAATTCGCTAAAAAATTTTATCATACTTTTTTGTAGCACAAGTTTTTTTGTAAAAAAATAATCACGTACAAACTTTCAATGTGCCGAAAAAGGGTAAATTCTTTATAAATTTTAATTTATACATAATTTATATATATATCAATGCATTAAGATTCGTGCACGCTAATTCTCAATTTTCATGTGATCAATCGTTCTTGTGCGAGCGAAATATTTTCCAATAAATCTACAGTATTTACTTTTAATAAATAATATTTATTGTGTTATAATTTTCAAATAAATTTGTAGGTTGTTTATTCTTTGAAAAAATATAAAGTGTTACACTTGCCTCTATAAATCGGACGGTCCACATGATCGTTAAAGAGCAAGTGAATCTCAATTGCAAATTTAATTTGGCAGTGATAAAATTTATTGGATTGATATAAAATTATTTGTTAATGCAGCAAGTTTGTGAATTTATTATTATTTTTTCAAACTGTTGCATCAAGAAATTAAACTAGTTTTGCAAGATTATTAAAATTAAAATGAAACGAGTCTCGTAAAATAAAATTCAAGATAAATAACAAAGATAAAATAGTTTGATATTGTTAAAGGGAAATTGCTGGAATTTGAAATGGTTGCCAGTTAGCACATGCTAAGAGCAACCATGAGCTGGTGTTAATTTTTTATTTTTCGAAGGATGTTGAAAAAATTTCGGATCACAAATGTTAATATAAGTGATTTTGTCCCCAGAAAATTTAAAGATTTGAAAATGTGCAAATTTATTAGTGATGTTTAATTTGCAACCTGTGCTTTTAGAACAAGTGCTAATACAAATTAAATTCAAACTGTCAAGAATAATCTTTTATGTCCAACGTCAAATTTACAAAAAAAAAAACAAACGAAATACAATATTTAATTGGAGATTATCTAAAAACTTTGACCTCATTTTTTGCTAAAAAATTAAAATAATAATACTATAACTAACCCAATTTTTTTATTTATATCCAAAAAAATAATTAAATTTCAAAAAATAACCAAAGCTGAACAGGATTTCGAAATCTACCCAAACTGAAAAAAAAATTTTCCCGTAATTCAGTCCAAAACCGGAAAAAATTTCTCCGATTTTAGAATTCCAAAAAAAAATACTTAGAATTCTAAAACCGGAGAAATTTTTTTCGGTTTTGGACTGAATTACCGGAAAAAAAAAATTCCGGTTTGGGTAGATTTCGAAATCCTGTTCAGCTTTGGTTATTTTTAGAAATTTAATTATTTTTTTGAATATAAATTAAAAAATCGGATAACTATACGTAACAAATTGAAATTAAAATCCGGGTACATGACTAAATCTATAGACTACTGTCGTCCATACACCGTCATGTTATACCAAATCAAGATTATCAAGCAGCAAATTATGACTTTGACTAATGTTATCATATTTTGTTTTTTAGATTAAAGTTGTATATCATGCCATCCAATTTTAAATATTAACAAGGAATCTCTTTTCTTAATTTTGGATGTAGAATCTTCCACACAAAAAACACAGTCCCAAATAATATACTAAGAGTTGGTTTCTCTAATAAAAAAAAATATATTTTTTTATTAATATATAAATAGTCTTACTAATTAAAGTTATTTTGTACATTACAAATTAGTCACTAATTTTTATTCGCCCCTTACAAAGCGGAAATTAAAATTTGATCAAGAAATTGCAACATGAATAATAATTAGTAACATCGAAACATATGTACCTTATAAAAATTATAAACATTTACGCAATGCAATAGACAAATTAAAATTTGGTTAATAATCTGTAACATGAATAAAAATTATCAACATTTGAGGAAATAGTTGTGAGTAATATTGTGCAACCAGCACAGAGAAAGCTAGATGGAATTTGTTAATAATAGTTTAATATTATCTAATCTAAGCATATAAATGTATGCGAATAAGTCAAAAAAAAATGTAATCGTACACACGGTTTGATTTAATGTAATTAGTAGTAATTATACGAGAAAGTTTATTCAAAATTGGTTCTTTGTACGAGTCAATTAAAATATTTATAATTGTAGTGCATCTGAAGTAATTAATGGACGCCGCCGGAAAATTAATTATAATTGTAAAATAAAAAATTAGAGTATTTTCATTACCATAATTAATTAGAAATTGCCACGTTGGATTAGAAATTAGAATTGAAAGTTTAATGTATAATTAACAACTAACAATCAGCAAATGATAATTTATAATTTGCCAACGTGGGAATTAAAAAAAATTATATAGAAAGCTTGCTAATTATGAAAATATTATATATCTCATGAGTTGAAAAGGAAATTTCTATATTGGAATTTAGAGCAGAAATGTAAAATTTGTGTTAAAAAAACAGAGAACTAGCCTAAAGGTGAAAGAACAAAATGCAAAACAAAGGGGAATCAGAGAAATGTATTTTGAGCAAAATATACAAAAAAAAAAAAAAATTTTTAGCAGGGCCTATCTATGGGTGTCAATTGTCATCCACCAAAAAAGGAAAACATTTTTTATGACAACCTATTTCCAACCAAACTCCACTTTCAAAATTTTAATTTTGTTGAAGCGGTCGCCTCAAAAAATTTCAAAATTAAATAAAACATGGAGTCAAGGAACTCCTTTTGTTTGAAAGTCAATACAAATTAGAGAATTTAAACTGGTAAAAAATTAATTTTTAAATTTAATATTAGAAGAGAATACAAGATAAAAAAAAAATATTTGTCGGATTTTATATGTTTGATCTTATTATTTTTAAATTTTCAAAGATTAATTTTTTTGGGCTTCTGGTTTAGAACATGCTTTTTAGCACAACCTCATGTTTGATTTGCACTGTCATTAATTAAAATATATAAAAAGAGGTTACTTCTATAATTCCCTACTTGGCTACTTTTTACAAAAAAAAGTGCTAATAAATAAATATTTCTGGTCAATTGCTTGACACCTCTAGGATTATAATATGATCAGGTAAATATCTGCTGTTAATTTGCCGATTATTTTAATCATATCGTTAAACAAAAATTAAAAATTAAATTCGTAGCAACATTTTTGTAAAATGTTTAAAATTAAAAGGTGGCAATGAATCTTAACGGCTCACATGAGCTCAATTATACTTGAATATATTTCAATTCTTGAATTCATATAGCTCAATTATACTTAACCGTATTTCAATTCGTGAATCATATGAATCATTTGCCGAAAGTTTTATTCATATCCTAAAAAAAAAAAAAAAAAAAATCTAACAATGCCATCGTTTTTCCAAGATTCAAATTTTGTCCCAACCGTTGGCATTGTCAGCGGTACCGTATTTTTTTAAGTCTTTTTTTTTTTTTTAGCATTAATGTTTCATCAATGTTTTTAATAATGAAACATTGATACTCTTGTGCTGAGATTAACTAGGATATAAAATATCGACACGTCATCGATGTTTTTGCAATAAACATACATTGTTTCTAAACTTTAAACAATTATAATTTTTGGTAGGAAACTCTGATTTGAGCGTTTGACCACAATTCAGAAAATATTGCGAAGAGAAGGAGAGCCTAGTAACCGCGCTAAATTGGAATGAAAGAATTTGATTGGTTCGATGGGCTCCTCAAAACCCGGGCCCTATTCTTTTTTTTTTTTGAGTAATTCCAGGCAGTAGCTGCCAGGTAACCCGGGCCCTATTCGAGTGGTAAGATTTGAGTTAGGGTCAAGTTTGGGGAATCGAATCGTCTGTCCCCCTGGGGACAGGAAATTCCTGCCCCCAGAGTCACTGCAGAGTGGGTCCCCGTATAACTCTAAATCCAAAACCACTTTAATCCTAAACTTTTTAACAGTAACCGGGCCCACCCAATGTTATTAGAACCGGACCGGACATTGACCCGGTCAAGCTCCGGGTTAACGGTTCACTGGTCGAACCGATGGGTCAACTGGTTCAATTGCAGGTTTTTTAAATAAGTTATAATTTGTAATCCGAAAGTGTAAATGAAAGCATTGATGCCTAAACATAGGCAAAGTAGTACTGATACATTATATTTTGAATTTATTTTCATATGCAAGTTTTCTTTACATGATTATACAACTCGAACCAGAAAAGTAAGGAAAGGAAAAGATGAAGGGTAACTAAAGTTGGGTTTAAACCCGTTAAGGATTAAGGAGAAATTGACATATACAAGAGATTCATTAATACTGACTATTGAAAATCTTTTCTCACTCTTTTCGGCAACAACCATTAAACTCAGGCCACCATTATCCATTAACAGATTATCAAAGACCATTATCCATCAAAAACTAGGAACAACAAAACCTTGAGTCGGTTTAGAGAGGAAATCAAAGTACAAGAACAAAATGCAGCAAACACACCACATGAACCCATGATTAAAGATATACAGATTAAACCCATGATTAAACCCATGTTTATCAAGCAAAAAGTGATGACGTTTAGAAATGCATTGTAAATACAAAAGTCAATCCATGTTTAGAAATTCATTTTCGTTTGAGCATTTCATCAAACACCTTAAATGCATAGATTTATTCAATAAAATCAACTCAAATAATAACCTTTCAAGTGTTCTATCAATGTGATTACATGAGATTACTTTGAGTATTTGATCTTCACAGCTACTTTTGTGATTTCCTATCAAACTATGCCTTGAAAATATGCATCCTTGAGGTGTGAGGTTGAGCTGTGCAAAACTTGGCATTGAGGAATCGAGAATTGAGAATATAGTAAGAAATCACACATCTTTTGTACTTCTGTTGGATAATACAGAGAATCTTGTTGTTTTACGAGCAAAGAAAAGGTGAGATGGTTGAAGGAGAAAGATAAATATACGAAAAATCTTGAACCGCAAAAGAAAATTGTTTTGAACCGGTTTTTTGTTGGTCTGGTTCATTGTTTTTTTTTATAAAACCCGACCAATTAACCGGTTTTGACCGGTCTGAGAGCATAAACGATCCTTTTAAAGAACCGAACCGGACAGATGACCGGGTCCGGTTATTTCCGATTGAACCGCCGGTCCGGTCCGGTTCTGATAACACTGGGCCCACCCGCAGTGACTCTGGGGGCAGGAGATCTGATTCCCAAGTTTGGACTTTATTCCAATTGGAATCAGCTCGGTTTTGATTTATTGAGTCGTCCAGCCTGTTTGCTCATGAATCGTAATGAATCATTACAGTCTTATTAGTTATACACATTCATAAAAATGTTGTTAATATTTTTTATTTTATTTTGAAGGTTATTCAAATCCGTTAATTTGTTTTACTCCTAGTGTCTCACAACCGAGATTGGTTGTGGAGGTAGCTTTGTAGACAATCGTGAAGTCGACCCATCAAAATAGAATTGTCCAGTAGTAGACGATGTTAGGAAAACGAGTTTATTTTGTGATAGCTCTACTGGCTCAATTTTAGTGAGCAAGAGTGTTATTTTTCACCGAGGTAAGACGATAAAACGATTATTGTAGGTAAATAGATATAAGATTGTGTAAAGTAGGATAAAAAGCTTTTGTTGGGAGATGTAAATAAACTTTTCTTATTCAATATGTCGACAGCTGGTTATTGACCAACTGTCCTTCAAAAAAAAAATAGATATAATATATTTCAGAATAAAAAATATGTGTGCTATTTTAAAAACAAATTTTAATAATTTTTTTGAAACTTTGCTGTACAGAGTATTAATTATAAGTTTAATAGCAAGTATCATACAATTTATTAATCTTATTATATCCAACTTGTTGCAAAAACAAAATCAAATGCATTTTCTATGTGAGTTAGACATGCTTATTTAAACTATCTTCTATTAAATTAAAGTAGGATATCAAAAAACTAAAAATAAGCTGATTGTATCAATTAGGCAATAAGTAAAAAATACGAGAACTATTTTATAATGTTAATTTTTTAAAAACAAAATTAAATATCGAGATTCTCCCAAAACATTTAAATGAATAGAAATGTACTAATATAATACCGTGCTCGTGTATTGTAAGTTGTAACAGAGAAATATTATAAGAGAACAAAAAAAAATCACGTACAAAATGACATATTTTTATAAAAAAAAAACAAATTAAATAACAAATAACATTTCTTAAATGACATTTACATGTAAATAACATTTTTTAAATGAGATATTATATAACATATTAAATTACATTTATTTTCTTGATCTTTTTAACACATTTTCATATAAAAAGATTTCAAACAAAATAACTTATTAAATGACAAATAACATTCTTTAAATGATATAAAAAATAGAAAAAATAAAGTCATGACCAATCAATTATTAATTAATTCAAAAATTTCTTAAATGACATTTATAAATCAGGACCAATTAGAAAGATAATACAATTTGTATGTAGATGTTACATGTGACAAGTACTTATCTAAATAAATTTAGACTTCTACATGTAAAAAAAAATATAAAAATAATGCATAGAATCAAAATATTTGATCGGTGGGGTGATATTCAATTAGAAATTTTATCTTTTAATCAAAACTGTTGGCAGATCAAAACATCTACATACTTAATATAATAACGAAAATGAAGATAGACAATAAACAATAAAACATACTAATTATAGTTAATCTAAATAAAAAAATCCTCCTTAATGCTTTGAAAGGATCGAAGAGAATATCCCTTCGAGACTGCTCTTTGAATCTTGTCTTCCTGTCATATGTGAGATTTTTCTTGAATTTTGAGTTTGAATTCAATTCGTTCATTATATGCTAGCACAAAATTTAAAGAGACTATGCTTATTACATATTTGGACAAAATTAGTCTCAACTAAAACTCAAATATTTTGTTAGCTCAACGCGGACTCGACTTTGTCTTCTTTCTATTATGGCTGAATTCAGATAACATACAGTACCCGGCAAAATTGAGTGAGGTCGGTTTAAATTAGTTTATTTAAAATTAACTATTCAATTAAGATCTAACAGCAATTATTATACACAATATACATAATTATGTACTGTATCGTGTTAAATTTTTAAAAAATAATTACAAGACACAAATAATGATAACACGCGAGTCACAAGTGAGCTCTCACACGAGAGATAGGAGTAGGATCGATGGACACTGGACCTACTTTTAGGTTCAATTAACTCTATCACCGTACGATTAACATTAAAATCTGTGCACACGGAAATTGATAAAAACTCATACGGATTTTAATACAGAGTGCATGATTCTTGATGCCATTGGATGGCCAGATCACCCATCGAATCAAAGTAGGTCCTATGGGCATCGGACCTACTCTGAAGTGCTCACACGAACGGGCCATCATCAAACAAGTGCGTATCCTCTGAGATATCTCAATTTTTGCGTGACCGGTGCCTATTCGGGGATAGCGCAGGGGGCCAGTATTATTTTTGCTTTGAGATTATCCTCTGAGATATCTCAACTTTTGCGTGACCGACGTGTCCGGTGCCTATTCGGAGGTGATGTAGGGGTCAGTATTATGTTTGCTTTGAGATTCGTGCAGAACGTAGTTAAACGGTTGAGATTTACCATGAAGTCACGCAAAGTTTGAGATATCTCAGAGGATACGAATTCTCAAACTACAAGCTTCAAAGAATTTTATTGATTTTTGCTTTGTGTACTGTGTAGCCTAGCATGAAACCAATAGTTTCAAGGATTAATTGTGACCCGCTTCGTACGAGAACACACATGTACGATTTCACTGTAACATTATTCTAATTTTTTGGTCAAGTGCGGTATGAAAATGCTACCTATCTTCTCTTGTTCTAACTTCGAACCAAATCATAAAATATAACTAGGGGCTCAGCCCGGAACTTCGCAGCCAGTTTATTGTCATTTAAACAAGTATAGTTTAGAAGAAGAAGAAAAAACATAGAAACGAACAATCAGTTAAAATGATTATCATTTTTTTTATAAGAAAAAAATGAACAAAGGATAGATTAATAATATCGATTTAATTCAAAATTAGAAGTTACAATATTTTTCTCCTAACAATCCGTTGGTTTCAGTTATCTACAGTGTTTATTTAGATCATTTAAATCTATAGGAAAAATGGCATTTGTAGTTGTGCTGATATATGATAAATATCAAAATGCAATGAACATTTTGTAAAGAAAATCACAAATATCTACTTGATCCACGAAGGACTAGAGAATCATAAAACACTTTCGTCATCAAATCTTTCTTATATATTAATTTTGAATAGATGAGTACTATTCATCCACAGTAAAATCTACAGTGCTAATCAATAGTGAGACTTAGAGCTGGGTCCCACTGTCAGTTCCAATTTTCTTTTATCCTCCGTTCTTACTCGGGTTCTGGAAAGTTCACGCAAGAACTTTTTTCCTGTTCGTTTCTCCTCCCTTCTTGCGCTTTCTCCTCCAAACAAAAAAAAAAAAAACGACCGACATACGGGTCCCACTGTCAGCAACACATTTTCCAGCTTTCTCCAAATTTTTTTTCCACCTCTCCAGAAATTTCTCCATTCTCCCTCCGCTTCCCTCTCTTGACCGCATGACGAGCTCTCACTGTCGCCGCTCCGTCGGCCTCCGATCGCGCCACCGCTTGACGGGAGGACCTTGCATTGAAGCTCTTCAATTGAGGGGAGTTCGATCAAAGCACTCTGCCTTCGCTCCCTCTCTGGCTCGAATATTAGCAATATTAGCAATATTAGCAACATTTCAGATTACAAATTTCGCGAGGCTTTATCTGAAAATGCTACTTACAAAGTTGCTGTCGCCAAATATTATTCTTTAAAAAAAAAAAAAAAAAAAAATATAGAAAGAATTCCCATTTTAACCCGGCGAGAAACAGCCTATATATATATGAGCCGTTGCACTAGATGTCGTAATCACCCATTCAGAAAAGCAGGCGTCCTTCTCTGACAAACCGTTCTTCTCCATTTTCCCGCTATTTCTCTAAACATCTCTTCCACTCTTTCTATATTTTAGTTCTCTACGAGATCATCTCTATTGAGATTTTATAAGATAAGCTAGCTAGTTTCGATTAGATATGTTCTATTCGCATCAGCTCCTTGCGAGAAAAGCACCACTGGGCCAGATATGGTTGATATATAGTCTATTTAATTAGTCTCTTTTTGATCTAGTTTGAGCTAGCTTTTATGTTTTGTTTCTAGTTTATCCGAGTTTTTATTTTGTAATATCTTGAAATTGTTTGAATCTGATTTTCAGGATGGCAGCAACATTGCACTCGAAGATAAACAGGAAGAAGCTTAACAAGCTCAACATCATTCAGATCTGGTGCGTTTTTTTTTAATCTTAACTTCTCTTCCCTTTTGTCTGTTTCACTTACATTTTAGTTAGTTATTTGTTCGTACCTCTGTTTTTGTTAGCTTCCTCAGTTAAGAGCATCTTAATTGATTTAAGATTGTTGAATTTAATTTCACTTTTGTACTTGCATTTCGGATTTCTATATTGATTTTCAGTGAGGAGATTTTGAACCCTTCAGTGCCAATGGCTCTGAGGCTCTCTGGAATCCTTATGGGTAAGAAACACCATTCAAACTCCAAATAAATCTGAAATTAGTGTTGTCTTCTCTGTAATTGTTTCTCCTCACACTTAATGCCCGCCTTTATTTAGGTGGAGTTGTTATTGTTTATGAGCGGAAGGTGAAGCTCCTCTATGGTTCGTCTCTGTCTCTTTAGTTTTCTTCATTTCCAATGTTTTACAGATTTTATTTATTTTCGTTGAGATCGGAATAGAAATCTGACATTTATCCGTTGCGTTTCTTTCTTTCACAGATGATATTAACCGTCTTGTGGTAATCCTTCTGACTTTCTGATCGCCTTTTTCATTTTATCTTATTACACCTATCAGTACAATATTTTCTCTCTATTTTCTCATCTCTTTCGTACATTTATTTTAATTTCAGGCCGAACTCAATGAAGTATGGAAAGCTAAGCCCATCAGGAATTCTAATGTACTCCCTAAAGGAAAAGCAAAGGCCAGGTATCTACTAGTTACGTTATTTACTGTTTTATAAATGATAGATCTAAATTAAATTATATTAATCTACAAATTGTAAATATATAGAATCTAAATCTCAAAACAATCTAGTTAAACCAGTTTTTTTTGTCGAATTTGTCATTCGAAAACAAGTCCAACGGATACAAGAAGAGTTACTCCAATCATCCAATAATAATTTAAGAAAGTAATATTTAGTTGTTGTTTTTATAGTATTTAGTCCTTAAATCTATTGCAGTATATGTATTCATGTAAAGTGGCCGTTGGGCGTTGGATAATGATCTGACAGCTTTTACTCGCTATAGGTATGAATCAGTTACATTGCCTGGGCCAGGGAACGTGGATACCGAGGTGGAGCCCACCCTGCCAGGCGCCGATGCTACGTTCGCTGCTGCCAGATTGGAACATATGGTAATGATTTCTTATTTAATTTGTAGGACATTGTTTGCCTCATGACGAAATACCCCTTCATGTGGTCAATTGGCGGTGAGTTGACCATTTCTGACCAACTGTGTGTGTGAGGGGCGTTTTCGTCGAATTGGTGAATAACGAGACTTTATATAACTGTATCAGGGTACAATTTTTGTTTTCTTTCAGTGGCATACCCGCCGTGTTATTTTGTTCACACGTGTTAGTACCGCGATGACTACTTGACTAGAGTAACGAGTCCAGTCTCTTTGGGGCCTTTCGTGCAGAAACTTTTGTGCTAGGTCACTGATATGCGGGTCCCAGTCAATAGACAATAGTTGGCGGAAATAAATCAGCTACGATCCCTTAGGATTGTAGGGTCCCTACAATTCCAATTCCAATCTTTCATTTATTTTGAGATTCGTGTATGAAAACAACTTATATAGAGATTCGTACAATTCAAAAAAATGAAAGGTTCGATTTGGAATTTTAGGGATTTATTTCCATAGTTGGCTGGTTTATGGTTGGAAAGATCTGACCGATTGTGGGGCCTGCTTCTCAGCGAAACTGATGGATCTCTGTGGGGACCTCCTTGACAGACAACTTTTCTCTTCGGGCTCTGGTTGCTGCTTCTGCCAATCGTTATAAACATGATCTTCTCTGAAGACTTGTTAAACTTAATAATTGGCGACCCCATTAAGGCATATAGGTTGTCTGATTTTGTAGCATGGAATCGACACGACCAGTGTTCGATAAAATGCCTCAAAGGCATCATAGGTGAAAAAAAACATATTGGCACGGTTGGTTCGGTCATGCTGAGGTAAAAATACTATAATAGCCCACGTAATTATGCATGTCTATTCATGCCCATCCTAGCTGTAGGTGCTGGACCTATTGTCTGAGAAAGACTAGTTTACTTGTTGCTTAGACTTTCTCATATTTGTTAACCAGCTAACAACACATCTGATCTCTTGCTTATTTTGAATGTAGAGATTGGATGATTTGGATGAGCAATATGTCCACATTGAAATCAATGATTATGATATCTCTGAGAACCATCACCAAGGTTTGTTTTCACTTATATCCCCTTTTTCAAAAATTAGAAATTAATATAATAAAAAAATAATAAGAAACCTCAGTATACTAATTTGATTTGCAGCTCAAGCTGAGGACATCACTCTGGCTGACAACAAAGACTGTGTTTTTGCAGAGACCTTTCACTATGACCGTTTTGAAAGGTGGCACAAATATAAATGAAATCTACGCTGGGCCAAATTTACAGATCTAACATTTTTTATGGTGGTGCTTTTGATAGGTTTGACATGAGAGAAGACGAAGTACACATCGACCTAACCACACCCCCTGACCAAGAGATGCCCAACATCATACCATCACCACCTAGATATGATGATGGCATGCAAATTGACAACACCACCATACGCTCCTCTACTTCTCAACCCCCTGATCCTACCTTTCATGATAATGCCGTACCATTCGACAACACTACCAATCATCCTCAATGTTAGTGGTAATCATGAAAACAAGCATGTTTGTACCTGGCAAGTTGTGCATCTACTTGCAATGGTTGTACATTACTGATATGATCTATGTGGTGCCATAACTAAAGTGGCTCAAATTTGTTAGAATTACATTGACTTTTGGTTCAAGTCCATCGTATTTAATGGATTGATTGATAACGCTATTATTAATTAGTGCATCACCTCTGTTCTGACACAGGTGGATCTCCTGAGCAACAAGATGAGCAACACCAAAAGGTTCTCACCTTCCCCGTTTTCAGATTATTCTAAAATCATTGAAAACAAAGTTATCCTGAAATTTTTTTTCTTAAATGACACAGGTTGATAATGCAGAGAGGCGAAAGGCTCCGAAGAGGAGAGCAGCTAGAAACAATGTTTCAAAGCTTCGAATTGACAATGAACAAATCATGATATCTGGTACAGTGTACCAGTCGTGGCTTAAGGATACATCTCAAATTGTTACCAAGCGAAGAAAAGTCAATCAGGTATGGTCTTATAGTTGCGATCCTCAGCTACTTTGAAATATTATTGATAAATTGTTTCATCTTCTGAAGTGTATAGGGGTTGTCATTACCAGAAATTAAAGGCTGTTGAAGTTTACATTTTTTTTTATTATTTGTATAGTTGTCAAGCTAAATCTTTATTTCATTATATAAAAATTACCATCGGCATAAAATGTACAGGTTTCTAGTTCTATAAAATTAACTGCGTTGATGGAAGTGCCTCCTGTCGCTATCATTACTGGGTATGAAAAGTTTCCTCCTGGCTTTTACTTCCCAAAGACCATCATGGACCTATGGCAGGAGTGTACTCGACCAAAGTCGCCAGAAAAGGAAAATTTGTCTCAAGGTAAGCAGTGAGAGCACCCCTTTTGTCTCCCAATAGTAAATGCTTTTATTTTGTTCTGCAAATTGTATGTGAAGTTTTTATTTGGAATCCTGCAAAAGCTAGTAGCTTGTAGCCTGCTTCGGACTTGTAATATTCTTGTATATATATACTTCCAGTAGTAGCACCTCAATTTTGGAATAATTATGGAAATTGACTGATACAAGCCACAGAGCAACATAAGGGTTTTTTTTTTATAAAAAAAAGAGCAACATAAGTTTTTATATGAATAGATTTACAAGCTTTTGCATGAGTAAATGTGGATAATGATTATTTCATTTAGTCTATAAGAGTGAGTCTAAGAGTTTTAAATTTTAAGGGGAAACATCGCCACAGGCTCACCATCAACAGAACACAAGGAACTTTCCAGAGGAGGAATTCCATCCTCAAGACCTTCCTGAATTTGTAATATTTTATTTAGCTGTCTACATTTTAATTTTCAGCTCAGTAGTCTATATAGAATTGGAACCTTTTCTAACTTGAATTTTTTTAAGACAAAGCCTCCTGAGATGTTCCCAGACAATTGGGGGCAGTACAACCCAGATGACTCAGTGGAAAGGATGAGGAAGGATCTAGAGGACTTGGGTTTTGATGCTGGTCAGCATAGTGGACATTTTACTCCATCTAGTCCAGGTAGTTACTAGAATTTAACTGGGTAATTGTCATTCTTCCCTCTATTTATTACATTTTTCTTGTTTCATTTTCCTCTTTCAAATTCACAAGATTTACTGTGTGGCTGACGTATGTCACTAGTGTGTGCAGGGTGTACTTTGTAATCAATGTCACTCTGACAGTCACTATACTCTCTCCATTCCCATATTTACCACAGTTTGGTTTTCCTAGAAACTTCTTGTTGCCCCAATCAAGCTCCATCTGATATTCAACCAAAACTGAAAACCACAATTGAAAGCTATAATCTGACAACTAGTTCTGTTACTTCTATGATGGATTGCATAATATATTCATTTTCATGTTGGCAGGACATTCAGGATCAGCCCGATCAGCTCGGAGCTTAGGTTCTGGGCCCACTCTACCAGTCGGTGAATCTGAGATGCTTCCAACTGGGAGGTAAGGAGAATCAAGGTGCTCAGTTCTGTTATGAAAGATTTTGATCAGAGATCTCAAGTTAATACAACCATTCAGTTCTGGTACCTATTTAACATGAGTATGCCCGGTCAAACGTGGATAAGAGGATTACTTTCTGTAAGCATGATAAATTAGGTCTAATTTATGTAACAACTCGAGACAGTACAATACATTTCGGACACAGACATGGTACGGCTTTAGAAGTGTCTGTGCCACATAGGGTTTAATACAAGTGTCTATTGTGGAAACAGATCAAAAAGAAGGCAGCAATCCTCCTTAGGAGGTAGCCATCTTGAGACAGTTGAGGAGGAACCTTTTGTGGCTGCTTTCAAGATTCGGAGGGTGTCAGAGGAGGGCCCAACCCCCGAAACAGGTACCAACACCAACGCCCTGCCCCACCCAAAAAGATAAAATATCCAAAAAGAATTTTAAATTCAATATAGTTTTATTTTTTATTCTTTCCCCAAGAAAACATAAATCAATGGCCAGTATCATCTAAGGTACCAACACCAACGCCCTGCCCCACCCAAAAAGATAAAATCTCCAAAAAGAATTTTAAATTCAATATAGTTTTATTTTTTATTCTTTCCCCAAGAAAACATAAATCAATGGCCAGTATCATCTAAATGATGTGGCATTGGCACATCTACATATACTCTGAATGAACTTACCTGATTGTGGCATATTTTTATAAACATACCATAGGCTTGTGTAAAAGTAGGATTGTTTCAGTACTCTCTAATTGAGAATATAGGCTGTATCCATTGTCTACTTTATTATTGTTGTCCTAAGAAAATGAAATTCTATGTCAGAGCCCTTAATGGAAACTGGGCCAACGCCAACTCAAACTCCTCTCCGAGGTACAAGCTCCGATGTTCCTGTAGACCCTATGACTCTGGCAATCAAATGGTAAGTAAAGCATTTCTTATTTGTAGCAAATTATGTCTTCCTTGTGAAAGCTTCATTCACACAGAATCACCCTACAGATCTTCAACATGACATATCTTACCTTTGAAAGATAGGAATATAATGCTACTCTCTAAATAACAAGACTGAAGTAGTTGGGACATTTTTTCAGGTGAAATTGACAGTTAAATATGTGCATTGTTTGTTCATTATATATATATGTGTACGTTTGGATGACACAAGAATAGTGCTAACTCAGGAATAGCTACTATTCATAGCGAGCTATTCTCACTATTTCACGTTTGGGTGAAAAAAAAACTATTCTCAATACAAGGAATAGCTCAGGTTAGCTGCTATTCCTTAATGTTAGGTTAGCAGCTATTCTGAGCTATTCTTTGTTTCATCCAAACGCACAAGGATTTGTACATCTGATGTATTGATGACTTCTTCTTTTCTTTTTTTTTCTTTTTTTTTGGGGGGGGGGGGGGGTTACGATACTTGTTTCACAGAGGAATATACCGTATTTTGGGGTATTTGAGGCACACATGAGAAAATTTTCTCTTTATCTATAGTAAGATGACTTTTCACTAATGCAAACTATATGCAGCCAACTTAAATTACACTTTGAAACTCCTGGGGCCCCTAAATATGAATCGCTTGGTCAGTTAGCTCAGGGGATGAATGCTTCAAGAGCTGCCAAGTTTTTTTATCAGACATGTGGTAATTCCCCTTCCGCACCCTCTCTCTTAATCAATTATCCAAATTTTTTATGTTCAAATACTTCATCAATGTTTCTGTTTGCAACCAGCACCAAACTTTTTATTCATTTGCAAAAGTAACTTGCAAAAATAATTAAAGTTCTAGCCAGCTTAAAGAATAAGAATAAGGCTATGATACTATGCATAGCAAAGATTGGTCCATACTATGGGTCAATATTTTTGTTTTTAAAGTTTAGATAGTTGATCTAAACCGTTCAATATTATTTCCATATGAAAATGTACTTGCAGACTAAATTTTACATTTTTTCGAATTTTTTTACTATTATTTTAGATAGGTAGAAAATCCCTATTATTGAATGGGGTCTAGAATCATCAGATCAAGTGATTTTATACCTATCTCAAAATAATAATAAAAAAATTCTGAAAAATGTAAAATTTGGTTTACAAGTACATTTTCATACGGAGATCATGTTAAATGGTTTAGATTGATTGTTTGGACTTTGAAAATAGATATATTGATCCATAGTACGGACCAATGCACTATGCATAGTACCATAGCCTCACTCTAACAGGGTAATTTTCCATATAAACTCAAAAAGAAAAAGATCAGATTTTCATGTAGCATTTTCTTTTACTGATCTAGTAAAGAGAGTAACCAATCTTGTTTGAAGCTAATGTGCAGTTCTTGCGACTCGCAATTACATAAAGGTTGTGCAGGAGGAGCCATACGGCGATGTACAAATCTCAAGGGGGCCAAAAATGTAGCTCCTTTCCTAATTTGCATATATCTAATTAGAAAACATGGATTTTTCTGTTTAATACTGGTTACTACAACACTGTTTTATGGTCCTAAACAAAGGATTTTCTCTCCATGCAACACCTCCTTTCCTAATTTGCTGTTTAATACTGGTTACTACAACACTGTTTTATGGTGCTAAGTTTAAATTTAGTAAATAGTTCAATGAATATGTGGAGTACTTATTTGTCACTTCTCCAAGTTTTTGTCTTATAAGGGACTTATGTTGTCTTACGGATCCCCAAATACTAGCAATTTATTTTTAAAATTTTTTGACTTGTCGGATCAAAGATTTGTTTCTGCACCTATTTTCCATTTTCCGTCTTTTTATCATGTGCATACTTGGTTTCAAAGTGGACAAAGCTTCTGGTTTAGCTTCCGGTTTCTTTTGTTGTTTCCTTGGCTCCTGAGTTATTCTGTGATGCAGCTGGCTCTGCTTCCTGGCTTGAAAATTGGAGTTAAATTGGTTCAAATTTTGTATAATTTGGTTAAATTAGGAGAAATGGACAAGATATTGAAAATTGTCAAAACTGCATCCCTTTGGCAATTGAGAAGAAATAATAAACACTTGTTTCCTTGAATTACATCATTGAAGCAATAATAAATTTACGTGCTTGGCAATTTTATTTGGGTGGAATTGCGTTGCTCCCTGGTACTCTCACAGTACAAGATATTGAAAATTGTCAAAAATGCATATATCTAATTAGAAAACATGGGACGGAGGGCGCACCTGCTTGAACAAATTACAATCTTTCAATTTTCATCTTGCATCCTTTTTATAATTTTGAAGGCAATAATCGGGTCCCGTGCGGTATATGTATTACTGTAAAGTCTCAAGTACTATGTTCCGATTATGAATCGAGATTCAAGGCATTTGAATGGGTATTGAATTATTGATGTCCCGTGAGCCTAAAAGCGGAAGCCCGCAACAAAACAGTCATAAGCCCACATTACGCAGCCCGATAAGAGTTCCTTTTTTTTAAAAAAATTTTGACGAAAATTTGGAAGTCAGATCTTCAGATTCTAAACTCAGATGAGACTTTTGGTACGTTTATATCGTGCAAAGTATAAGAATAGCGATTTTTAAATTAGTGTATAATAGTGTTAATTTTGAACTACTTGAATTAGTAAAAAAAATCGTTTGAATTGTATATTTGAAATAGTGATGGAGAGAATGAATAAAATAATAATTAAACTAATTTAATATTTAAATAAATATTATATTACATTTAATATTTAAACTAATATTTTTTAATACAAATTAATATTTTATTTAATACTGATCTCATATTTTATTTATGGGATCGACTAACTATCCCTCAGTCAATTTTTCCTATTCATCCTTCAGTGAATAACTACTTGTGGGGACCGTTAACTAACTGTACTTCAATAACTACTTAGGGGACCACTTAATATTTGATAAATTTTATAACTAACGCGTGCAAATATGAATACATATGTGCGCAAGTTTTAATGTATAAGAGATGATTCCCAGCCATTGTGATTCCCTGGAATGTGATTACCGCGTTTGGCATGAAATGGAAGCGACAATCCGTGATTCCTGGCTATTTTCATTCCTGGCTTCCGAATTTTTTATTAATAGAAATAAAATAAAATAAATATTTAAAAAGAACACTACTTTTGAGTTTTTGCGAAAACTAAGTAGATCGGGCTCTGTAAACCCGTCCCACCGGACGGGTCCAATTGACCCGTCCCGGTTAATCGGATTAGCCGTTAACCAACATCACGAAAAAAAAAAAAAAAATTCTCGGACGGGTTTAAGCATCCCGTCCCGGGCCTGAGAAAAAAAAGAAAAAAAGAAAAAGAAAATCTGGACGGGTTAAGTAACCCCGTCCAGAATTTGAATTTGAAAGATTATATTATATTATATTATATTATTATATTATATTATATTATATTATATTATTTTTTGTTTTTTATATTATATTATATTATATTATGATTTTATATATATTATATTTTTTTTGTTTTTTATATTATATTATTATATTAATATACTTATATATATATATATTATATTATGAATAGAACTAGTTTAGTTGTGCTTAAGTTCACCAAAGTGTTTGGTGAGCTTAACTCCAAAACTTATTAAATCGGTTTCAAATGACGAATCCAAACCGTTAGAACCTGCCTATCTTGCGAGTGATGTGTCTACATGTGAAAATTTTAAACATTTGAATTAATTTAGTATAAAGTCAATCGGTCAAGATTAAAAGATTAATAAATTAATTTTAGTGCATTTATTTTTTGAACGTTTTTTTACCGCTTGACTTTATACTAAATTAATTTGAACGTTTAAAATTTTCACATGTAGAGGCATCACTCGCAAGATAGGCAGGTTCTAACGGTTTGGATTCGTCATTTGAAACCGATTTAATAAGTTTTGGAGTTAAGCTCACCAAATATTTTGGTGAACTTAAGCACAACTAAACTAGTTCTATTCATAATATAATATATATATATAAGTATATTAATATAATAATATAATATAAAAAACAAAAAATAATATAATATAATATAATAATATAATATAATATAATATAATAATATAATATAATATAATCTTTCAAATTCAAATTCTGGACGGGGTTACTTAACCCGTCCAGATTTTTTTTTTTTTTTCTTTTTTTTTTCTCAGGCCCGGGACGGGATGCTTAAACCCGTCCGGGAATTTTTTTTTTTTTTTTTTTCGTGATGTTGGTTAACGGCTAATCCGATTAACCGGGACGGGTCAATTGGACCCGTCCGGTGGGACGGGTTTACAGAGCCCGATCTACTTAGTTTTCGCAAAAACTCAAAAGTAGTGTTCTTTTTAAATATTTAATTTATTTTATTTCTATTAATAAAAAAACCGGTGGATTCATGGCTATCGCGATCCGAATTTTTTAGCAGCATACTAGTGGATAATGCTTTGAAGTAGCGCATCAGTAGATGAATTTTTTAAAATCAGTTTTGAGTCAATTTCCTTCCTTGGCATTTTCATAATTACTACTTTCTTTTAAATTTATTTAATTTTAATTTTGTTTATTTTCTAGCGGAATTATTTTTAGCAGCGTTTTCAATTTCTGTTTTGGTGGTTACTATTCTCGTGTAACTAAACTTATTTAATCTAATACAAATGTGGACAAAACCGTTATTTTTCTCAAACAAAAAATTTAATTTTATGTTCAATTCAAATTCTTACATGAATCCAACCGTATAATGGGAATGTTATATTTATGCAAATTAAATAAATTTTTTTGGACAAAATTTAATTAATAATTTAAAACTAGTGAATAATAGCAATGTCCGAGTCAAACATAATAATGAGTTATATTTATGCAAATTAATTTCTGATTTATAATTTATCTTTAAATAATATTACATAAAAAAATTTGGTAACGTAACATTATTTAGTTAATAATTAAAAAATAACGAAGTTATGTCTATAGCCATTGTAATCACTATGCGCAAATCAAACATAGAAATGACTCATTCCAGAAAATATTGAAAAAATAGCCATATACAAACCAAATATGACAATAACACATACATCCCAGGCATTACATTCCCTGAATTCTTTTTTTTCCCTGGAACCAAACGCCTCCTAAAACACTCCACCGCAGTTTAGAAACCTACCCCGCTCTCATCTCGATTCGTTTTGGTTTCTCCCATTTACAATGATCCCTTCGACCCCAATCCACCGATCTCTCGTAGCATCGACCTCATTCCGAAGAGGAACGCCTTTCTCTTCGCCGAGTCCCAAGCACAAGCATTTTATCATGCTCGTACCACTTCCTTGCTTGGCAGTACGACTCGATCCCCATCTGCATGCCATGTGTTTGATGAATTTCCTGAGAGGGGGTTTGGGCCCATGTCTCTGTTTGTGCTTCTTTGGAGCTTTGGAATGGAAGAAAGGAAATTGTGGATGGGGCTGTGAAGGTCTGGAGTGAGATGATATGGAGGTTCACAGTGTAAACATTGGCCTTTGATTACGGTCAGCCAGGGAAGAGCGGGCAGATCTAGCAGGACTTCCACCTGTGAACACTCTCTTTGGCAAGTCTCTACTTCTTCTTAATTAATAAGTTTCTATTTATCAGATCCATTTTTAAATTCGAAACTTTGAATTGGCACGGTGATAGTCTTGTAAATTGAGTGGGTATAAACCAGCTTCTTGGGTCATTGTATTTCTGGTTAAAGGCAAAATTATTGGTTCAACATAGAATATCAGATGCACTTTAAAATGTGCAACTATTACATGGTTACATGAAAAGTCTGACTCCATGAGATATAAAAGCCTGGGGATTTGAATCTTATATTACACTGGTGACATGTCATGATCAGTAGTGTTATATGGTAGGTTTTGCACAGTTTGTCCATATTATATAGGCTCTTGCTCTAGTTTGTTTTTTCAGGCTACGACTGACACTGTGCAGTTAATGATCTAGCGTTGGTTCACCCCACATTTTTAGAGCTAACTGCTAAGTTCAATGAATAATTGGAATGGTAGTCACATGTAAAGTGCCATGAGGCATTATAAAAAAACATTTAGTACAATTTCACCAACTTATGGCTAAACACTAATTTACTACTATTCTACTCCTAGCAAAGCAGTATATAATCACCAAAAGTTTTTGAGACAACACCATTACCAAAAAATGATTGTTCTACTCATTTTATCTATAACATTAAACTCTCAGTAGTACATGTACTTGCAGATCTACCCTAAAACTCTTGTAATTAATTAACTAAACAAAACCTGTCTAGCGAAAGTGCACAAACTTTAGCATTGTACATTCTGTATACAAAAAAAAAAAAATCTTCACAATAACCTTGGAAGAAGTTTTATAATTTGTTTAGCATGGAGTATGCCATTGCCAAGGAAGCAAAGCGAATCTCAGGACTTGGTATTCATCTGAGTCCTCTGGAGTAAGGTAACTAACAAGTAATAAAATTATTGCATTTAAGTGCCTGCTATTCCATATCCACTGGTAGTGTAGTAAATTAACAGGAAACTTAGAACTGTCCTACCATTATCCTCCCCTACTCTGCCTTTAATAACACAAACCAAAAAAAAAACAGAGAGAGAAATGCTCCAAAAAATGTTGTTTAAAAATCAACATTTGAGGGCACACAAAGCCTAACAAATATTCTACACCCATGGGAACTTTTCAAACAAAATATCATATCACTTCTAACTTTACCATTCGGATGATCTATAGTCTTTTAATCAACAAGCTTTTAATGAAATAATTTTGAGCTTCTAATGTCTAAACATATGCCTTTCCATATGCCTACTATTTTTTGTGCTTCTACTTTTCTACATGTTCTTGAACTATATATTCATTGAATTAGGTGGGAGTATGTTGGCCTAGTATCCACAACTCCATTCATCCCTTAGTTTATCCAACTGTTTTTTTTTTTTTTTTTTTATCGTATTGTACAACTATATTGCGTAACTTATGCATGCAACAAACTAACATTTAAGACAACCTAATCTACTGTTAGGCATTCATCAAATCTACAACATACAGTTGTAGAACTAAAATTTGTTCAAGGAAAAATAAT
The DNA here is from genome assembly GCF_964058835.1 of Carex rostrata. Lineage (NCBI taxonomy): Eukaryota > Viridiplantae > Streptophyta > Magnoliopsida > Poales > Cyperaceae > Carex > Carex rostrata. The sequence goes on along the minus strand of NC_135918.1, from coordinate 11,918,307 downwards.
TCTAGTCGCAATAAATAGGATGGACAACTAACAGTTGACAGGTATTACAAATTTAATGCAAAAGTAATTAGATTGAGGAAAAGTTAGAATTAAGATCAGGCGATCGGTTCAGTGAGATCGCCGGAATGGAAGTTACTGATGAGATTTGAAAAGGCAACTAAGATTTAGATAAATTTATCAAATATTAGTTTATCAAGGAGAGACAATTAAACTGGCGGCTTGTAATCTAGCATTTCAACCAAATACGACTATATCTATATGAAAATATGCTTTACAAAAGTATAAACCAGAGAAAAAAACTTACATAAAAAGAATTGCTAAAACTCCTTCATAGTACCAAAAAGGGACTGCACCGCCAGAACAATTCAACAAACAAGGAAAAAGAATAAAGTACCCGATCTCTGGAATACAACCCTGCGGAGGACAACAATCTCTTTTGGAGGGGGGGGGGGGGTTATAGGGATTGGGATGGAGCAGGTGGGTTTCGTAGAGGTGACTGGTTCTTGGTAAGCTTATCAACTAACTATGAAAAAAGAGATGCAGAGTTGAGATGAGAAATACTTATTTTGATTACACATAAATAGACAATGCGCTTTTCCTTTTGAGGGGTTTAGCACTTCGTTAGTACTACATTTGAATGTCTCCTCTCCATTTTAGAATAACTAGAAATATCCCAATGCTTATGTGTGAATCTCAACTTTGGATCATGATTTGGACAATTGAATTTTGGAGGTAAGTGAGCCTTGTCTCCTCAAGAAAGATGTGTTTTCAATTCAATGGCTCAGATATGTGGATCTTTTGATTGCACCCTTTGGGCAAGAAATCCAACCTAAACTTGACAATTGTCTCTTTCCTTTATTTCCTATGGATTTTTCCTTCTCATTAAAGCAACTAATTCTCATCAACATAATCTTATTCAATTTTTTTATCAAAAATAATTCAATTGTCCAAAAGCCTTGTCGGAAGTTGAGATTCCAGCAGAACTATTGCAAGGATATCGCTAGTTGTTTTAAAATGGAGAGGAAACATTCTAACATGCTACTAATGGAGTGCTGAACCTTTTCTATCCCTCAAAAGGAAAGCGTGTTGTCTATTGTATTGAAATAAGTATTTATCGTCTCAATTTCTCATTTCTCCTTTCATCTGAGTCAGAAAGTTTACCGAGCGTGACCTAACCCCTAAAAAGCCCGGCTCTCCCCCCATCCCCTCCTAAATTGTCATACCCCCCCTTCCGAAGAGCCTGTTGTCCGCAAGGTTGAATCCCAAAGATTAGGTACTTTATTATTTCTCCTTGTTAAATTATAGTATCTTGTTAGCTGTTGAATTGCTTTGGTGGCGTGGCCCCTTTTTGGTACTATGAAGGAAATTTGGTAGTTCTTTTTATGTGATTTTCCTGTTTTTCCCTAATTTGTACTTCAGTAAAGCCTAATTCCATATAGATCTAGTAATATTCGGTCGAAATTTGAGACTACAAGCCACCGATAAAGTTTCCTTTCCTTGATCTCATAGATCTAATGGATTTGTCTAGTCATATTTGGTCAAAGTTCGAGACAATAAATTTTTCCTCCCTTGATCTCATAGATCTAATGGATTTTTCCTAATTTGTACTTTGGTAAAGCCTAATTTCACATGGATCTAGTCATATTTGGTCAAAATTCGAGACTACAAGCAGCTAATAATTTTTTCTTTCCTTATCAATTATCATGAGCGGGACAGTCTATTTTCTTCATTTTTAACTTCCATTGCTGCGATCTCATTGATCTGATGGCTTGATCTTAATTTTTAACTAAATTTTCCTCAATCTAATTGCTCTCATGCATTAAATCCTAATACTCTGTCCTGTCAACCGTTAGTTGTTTGTCCTACAAATGTATGTTGTAAATCTGGTAAAGAGCTTTAGAATTTCTAGCAGTTGTGAGGTTGTCTTAAATTTTAGTTTGTTCCAACCTAGTTGGACAAATTAAGGGATAGTTTAAATACTTCGCTAACTTTCTTCCACTTGATTTTAATGAAAATATGGTTTAAGAACATATAGAAGAGTAGAAGTACACAAAAATAGTAGGCATATAGAAAGGTCATACATTTTGATATCAGAAGCTCAATTTATTTTATTAAGAGATTGTTGATTTAAACCATATAAGTTATTTCAGTGTTAGAAGTTGGGAGTGATATAATGTTTTGTTTGAAAAGTCCCCATTGATATATAATATTTCATAGTTCTGTGACTTTGAGTGCCCTCAATGTTGATCTCTTAAACAACTTCTTTGGGAGCTTTCTTTTTTTTTGGTTTTTGTTTGCTTGTCTGCATTCTTAAGGGGAGAAAGGGAAGGGAAATGGTAAGACATAGAAAATGAATTTCCTGATGATCTACTGCTTTATTAGTGAATGTTGGGCCCCTAAATGCAACAAGTTTATTATATGATATTAGTTACCTTGAAGGCTTTACTTTAAAAGAAATTCTGATGTTTCTTTCATGTTATTATGAAGATAACTTTTTCTTTTTGCATACAGTATATACACTGCTAAAGTTTGTAGACTTAAATTAATTACTTGCTAACATTTGATGGATATATGCTACAATATGTTTTTATTTAGGTTTCATAGCATAGATGATAGGATATCAAGCAGTTTGAATGCTAAGTGCTAGAATATGCATTATTAATGTCTGTGTTTTTTTGGTTCCGTGATTGTGTCAAAAACTATCTGAAATTATGTAGCTTTGCTAGGAGTAAGATCCTATAATAAAATAGAAAGTGTGTCAAGCCATGATTTGCTGAATTACTTGGATGTTTCTTCACAAAATAATCTCTCATGGCACTTTACAAGTAATTTTCTTTTCGATTGTTTATAGAACGTGGCTCTAATATTAATGTAATATGAACTGATGTTGGAATGACCTCACTTCAATTGATAGGCTATTTTCCTTTGTTATTTGCCAAACTGAGGTAATATGTAGACAATCCAAATTATATGGCTAACCGGCATCATTTGTAGGTCCCTATCAGTTTTGAGAATCTAGTTTCTAATTCTCACTATATAATCACATGCTAGCTGGCATCCTCAGATGTATACTTGAAAGTTCTATTCATTTCTTTCCATCAAGTGAGAGAACTGTTACGAGATTTTTTCTAAAATATTCCATCAGCAAGGCTTTTGTTTGATGTAAGACCTCACGGATTTTTACTTGGAATTTTGTTAGTTTTTAGATGGGGCATAGAGTGCATAGCTTTTGCAACAAATTTATGAATTTGAAAGGGTATATAAATTTGTAACTTTTGAGTATTAGTAATTTCTTCATACTAATTATTTTTCTTCATTTGTAGGATAATTTAAAAACAATGGTGAATACTCAACGTGGCCGGCAATCCTCAGGATCCAATATTTCACAAAGGCATATAGTGCGGCCACATCCCGCTGTCCCCAGTAACAGTGCTGTGCTCACTGGCCACCGTACCGTTCAGAACGGCCCCACCGTACCCATCCGCCGCACCATACCCGTCCGCCATACCATACCCATCCATCGCACCATACCTTCTGGCAGCACTGCACCTGGCAGCTCTGTCGGCCAAACGGGGCCAACTGTCTCGACTGGCTCCGCTGTTGCTGCTGGCCGCAGTTTATCCACTGACACTGCTCAGGCCAGCCTTACTGTCACCACTGGCCATGCTGTACCGGCCCATGCCACTGGCCCCACATATCCACCTCTGCTCAGATTACAGGCTGGCCATAGATCCCAGCGTGTGATTGAAGGAGAGTACATTCAACCTATGTTTCCCCGGGAACATATTACATCTCTACCATGGGACCAGCGTTACGAGCAATATGTTATTGCAGCTGGGCTTTACGGTGTGCACATGATTGGTCACATCCCAACTGACCATGCTCTCGTCAGTGCCCTCGTGGAGAGGTGGCGTCAAGAGACGCACACGTTTCATTTCCCTGTTGGGGAAATGACAATTACTCTACAAGATGCTGCTGTTCTTTTAGGGTTAAGAGTCGATGGGCAAACAATTTGTCTCCGAACAGATTGTAATTGGTCAGCAGTGGTGCGATCCTTACTCGGACGGGTAGACCCAACAACATTTAAAGAAAAGAGCAAAGTGGCCATTAATATATCATGGTTGCGTGATAAGTTCTCTAAATGCCCCACGGGTGCAAGTGATATCATTGTGCAGCGATATGCACGGGCATATTGTTTTGTTCTGGTCGGTTCTGTTCTGTTCACTGATCATTCAGGGGACTCCATTTCTTCGATTTATCTCCCACTTCTTGAAGATTTCGAGAAAGCCGGTAGATATAGTTGGGCAAGTGCTGTCTTGGCGTACCTATACAAGGAGCTTTGCTTGGCTACGAAGCCCGACCGCAAACAGTTTGGCGGCTCAATTACGTTGCTGCAACTATGGTCTTGGGAAAGGCTTCCCATGGGCCGTCCCAGAACCCGCCGAAACACAGAAATACCACAACTTGGTGGTGACGATTTAATCCGGAGGCCGCCACTCGGTTATGGATGGTCTGGTTATCATGAGCTCGCTGGTCATGTGACTTGCAGGGTGATGGAATCGTACCGTCGCGAGATCGATGGATTGATTGATGCTAAAGTAACCTGGCTCCCGTATGAAGACAAAATGGATTTACTTCCTGCAAATTGTAGGCCAGAGGATCGTTTGTTATGGAGAACAACTGCTCCGTTGATTCACTTTTGGATCGTGGAGATGCATAATCCGAGTAGAGTTGCGCGACAATTCGACCGCTACCAAGATATTCCACCTATTCTTTGTGATACCGACGAAGTTCTTCATACCAAGATAAATGGTACCGGAAAAGATTGGCCCGATGAGCATGCCCAACATTTGCGGAAGTGGAATGTTAGGCAGCGACTTTGTTTGAGGGATCGAAGACCGTATGACCACTCAAGACATGAGCAACACATGAGATGGTTTTCAGGCGCTTCGATTTTGTACCTCTCATCTCCTGGTGGTGTACCTAACACAAATAGCTCGGTAAGACCCCTATAAAATCAAAATTCGCATCCCCTGAGATTTCTTAAACTTTGAGTTGATCTATGGAAATCCAGACCGTTCAAATCCTTACTGCACGAATCTCGAAGCACAGTGATACTACCCCTCTGCATTCTGAATAGAAATCGAATATAATTTGGCCCAACTTTTGGATAAACTAAAAATTTTAGATATCTCACAAGATACGGACCCATAAAATCATGCATCTTACTCATATTTAGTTGCACTTGTAATTGTTGACTTAATTTTTTTTAATGTAGGCTGAAAGAGTAACACAGATTGCAAGGAGTATTGTGGAAAGGTTCAGAGATGTGGCCGATGAGGACTCAAGGGCATTTGCTCGTCAATTGTTGCATCACTGCCGGTCGGCTATTAAGGCCGTTCTTGAACCTATTGGCAACGAAAGAATCTTTGCTGCTCTTGACGGTGAGCAACCTCGGTGGAGGCAGGTTACTCCAGTCCCGGATGGAGATCCGGGACCGTCAAACCGTGCACCGCTCAAGAGGGCCCGGTGTTCATCATCAACTTCTTGCTGAAAAGGATGGCAGGAAATGGGTCCCACATGTTCAGGTTGGTTATGTTTCAGCCTCATTTGTCAAGTACTTAATTTATCTGTTGTCAGGTAATTTGGTCTACTTTGGGTTGAAGTACCTGTTTGTCAGGTAGTTTAATCTACTTTGGTTTGAAGTACCTGCTTGGACTTGTTTGTGTGCTTTATAGTGTGTGGTTGGAAAGAGTAGTTTCAGATATGTGACTTGTGTGGGTTTATGGTGTCCGTTTGCTGTATAAATGGTTAGAATTTGGTGGCCCACCAAATAGAGAATTCTTTTACAATATGGAAATCCAAAATACCATTTTTAAATTAATATTTTTTTATGGTTGGTTAAGCAAAAGAAAGTCTTAACCAAAGTAACTATGAGTAATAGGGGATGGAATGGAGATACAGCTTGTGGTTGTTGCGGTTTACCTGAATCTACTGATCATTTGTTTGTGGAGTGTCCATTAGTTAGAACCATTTGGATTTGGATTTGGATTTGGATTGCTAATTATAATAACTTTCAGTTTAATTTAACTTGTGTGGATTAATCATGGTTAATTGATGCATTTATTTCTTTGAAAGACAAATTTCTGTTAGAATTACTTAAGAGGTGCCATCTTATGGACAGTGTGGTTAGCTAGAAATAATTTCTGTTTTCAAGATATTTTTACTTCTCCCAGGATGATTGCTTCACAAATCATAGCTCTGGCTAATTTCTGGTGGAAATCAAGATATGATAATTCTTACTTATATTGTCCATAACTTTGCCTACTGACATATGCAACATTATTGTAAATTCTGATGATCTGATGATACAGGAGGAGAATTCAGTGGTGGTGCTGTGAGAGATGAATCTAATTCATGGGTATGGAGGCTTAAGTGAGATTCGAAGTTCTGAAGAATTGAAGATACTGATATTTAGTTGATATTTCATCATTATTAAGAAACATAGTAGTTGATACTTATATTTGTTTAAGAAAGATTGGCTATATTCTGTGACTTTAGTTCAGATCTGTGTTTGTTGGGGATTGTTGTTTTACTATGATATGTACCTTAGAGGCTGGACCGGTTCTCTTGTGATATTGGTTTCATTTTGAATGAAATCGGTGGAATTTTTCCGACTTCAATAAAAAAAATGGCCTTATGTCCTTCTCTTTATCAAATTATTACCTTTTTACTTGATTTTAAAGAACTGACCTCATTCAAGCAAGGTATTGTTTTCACACACGAGTAGCTTTTTGTCAATTTTGTTTCACGGGTTATCCCTTCAGGACTGCAATCCAAGTGTTACACTATAAGGGGTATGTAGGGAAGGTGTCGTAAGGCAGAAGTTCAAGTCTATAGAGGAAATGGAAATGTACTTGGACAGTACCGATGAAAGGTTCTCCGATCAGTGATGTCGTATATAGGGAGAGGTGGAGGAAGCTGTAGTATGACCCCATGGTTTCTGACATGTGTCAGACGATGTTAATATTAGAGTATGTTAGTGTATTTTTTTTTTAAAATTTTTTATGGAGGTGATGAGGTGAGCTTGTGTATTTTTGGATGAAAAAGGACCCCTAGTTCTTTGTCCAGTATTCGATTTGTTCGATCGTACAGTACCATCATTTTGTGTGTGTTAGGGGCTCCCACCTACAGAGAGTTGCATGTCTCTGGTAACCTTTTTATAGACAGACAATTCCTAAAAGCGTATACAATTCTCAAGCATAGAAAGAAATCAGTGACTTCAAGAAGTTAGCTTGCTGATTTTATGGAGCAAATCATTTATAGACAGGCGCATATTATTAAGAATAATGCTTTATTCGTACATTGGGAGGCCGTAGGGCTGACCAAAAATTCATTTCAATAACCTGAAAACTCTACACGTCTGAATTATGATTTGGAATCTGTTTAAATTTTGTCTAATTAAACACAATTTACAGTTTGACAAGGGCAATTAAACTTTTAGCATTAGATCGATTTGAATAAAATTTTCAGTAATATATGCTATTACACCTCCCGATTTAATAGGACATTGACTTGCTTAGAAAAACACGATAAAACATAAGTGGCACAAAAGCATTAATTTCATGAAGATCAGTGTCAATCAGAATCAAAACTGTCCCTAGATCTATAACATAACATCCGAAATTTTCTCACACAAACACACCCAAAGTGAGAGCAAGAGAGATGAAAAAAAAATTTACATGGTCTACTCTACAAAAACTTACTCATGAGGAGAATCGAACTCTAGATCTTTAATTAACCAACTGTGTTACCTCCCCTTTCTATTGGTTAAACCACTTCTGAGTCCGACCAGCTAATTAAGGCTACACATTCTCCTCAGTCCCAGGAGGAGAAGGGTGGACTGAATTGTGACATAAACCCTTATCCAGGAGATAATCATGGTATTGCAAAGCTGTCGCTAGAACATGGATAGCCAACATTATCCATCCTAGGATCATGAGCCAATGTGGTTTCAACAAGTGAAGAAATGCCGGATACACTGCCCCTATGATCGAAAAAAGAAAAGCAGCTATCCAGCTCATCATTTTGGGGTGACAGGCTACATCTACCTGGTCAAACATCGCCGGGATAATCATCAGTATACACAGCATAAATAAAGCTGTGGTAATGGCTGCTATAGATATCGCATTTTCTCCATCTTGTGTTATGATTAATATAACCGCGAGAAGAATTATGTTAACTAGGAGGAGGACTCTGGCGCGATGACTGATTCCCAATGTAGCTATGGGTTGCGGTGGCACAATTGGGTTTGCGTTTGCATTTGCATCCATGGATTTGGTTTCCTAGCAATTACATTTAGAAAGTCCAAAATTAGATGTAAATAATTTTTTTAATACAATCGTTATTAGTGGCTTATAATAAAAGAGAAGTCCAAAAATTAATTTGTGATTAGAACAGATTAACTATGAATCTATGATAATAAAGGCTAGACCAAATAAAAAACTAATACACCTTGTAACCTTTCAAAAAGTAAGAAGAAAAACTACAGTAATAATAAATTGTTTGGAGCCCAAACTCAAAGGGAAGAAAATCTGCAAGTGCAGATAAAATTCTCTAAGAACACAGAAATCACAAATATTAATTAAGAAAGAGAACCACATCCCAGCCTTGATAGCCAGATTGCTACCAGATGACTCACAAGTTTAAGCTGAGGTGAATCCAAACTTTCATGTTATGGAGGTCAAATATAAATGAGAGTCAAGCTGCAGATGAAAGTCAATTTTACGTTATTCATAAAATTTTACCCTAAACTATATAGAACATCAGGTACAAGTACACAAATTTTGAAAAATAAATGGGAGTCAATTGACCCCCCATTCTTTGAACTTACCTCTGCTCGTGAGTTTAACTTAGCAAATAGTAAAAGGGAGAAGAAATCAGAAATCGACAGTAATGACTAATGCCAAACTTCATCTAGTTATTCAAGAAAATGAATATCTTTGTCAAAGAAGGAAGCAAACCTGAAATGCCACTAAATTGGGTAATTATGTATAAAGTATAGAAATAGTTCACTAAAAATAGTATAGGCAATCAATAAAAATGGTCTTTGTATATATAGAACATCTCTAATTCCGGGATTTTTATAATCTAATGCATGCGATAAATTAATATTCAAGACATAGTTTATTAACAGTAATTTTACTAAGTTATTCTTCTAGAAGGGTGAATTTCGTAAAAGAACTCTAAGTAAAAGAAATACAAACACAGAACTCCAAACAAAATAACATAAACTGGCGCTTCTCTATGCCAAACAAATACAAACAGAGAACTCTAGTAAATAAACACTTTTTTTCAGGAGAAAGGTGAGGGCCAATCACTCAAATTTCATTTATATTGACACAAGTGAAAGAGAACCGTGATTTTCAATTCAGCAACAGCTCATTACCGATCTTCTTTTTCAGTTCAATACCATCTGAGTACCGGTCTTCTTCTTGTCAGGTTTGAAACTAGTTTCTTATCGCTTGCAGTATCTCCTCTGTCACCAGTCTCGCTGTTTTTTGCGTGTCCGTAAATATGCGATGACATCTTTCTCTCTAAATAACAAAACATAGTGCAACCTGGGTGTGTATAATTGTTTTTTTCTGCCAATCTAAGATTGCCGATCGGAAATTTTTTTGAGCAAAATACTGGCAAAAGGGCAGCCTCAGTCCCTGATTTTGTAATTGCTGCCACACCTGACGAGTAAATTGGCAATGATAAAAAATGTGCATCACTGATTCATTGTCAGCTCTACAGAGATATATATGTTCGGCATAATTCATCCTCTTAGAATTAAGTTATTTGTGGTGAGAATTCTTTTTCAAATTGTTAACCACATTGAGATCTGTACTCTTTGCGGTGCTTTAACTTTCCAGGTGTTGGCAATGTTATTGGCTATGTTTGGTCCCTCTGATATATTTTGATAATACTATTTAACCGTGTAGCCTCCCTCTTTGGTCCTTCTCCAGCTCGGTCTATCTTCTTCATCTGAATTGATATTGGCTTGCTGTAGCTCTCTCAGCAAATGCTGCGTACTCAGAGTGACCTGTACCGGTGCATCATGTAGAGTTCTATCTGCCAATCAGCCAATGGCCATTCTGTCTTGCTTGTGCCACTGTTTGGGTTCTGCTTTACGCATATTCATACAAATCTGCACATGCCAGAAGGTGTGCCCTAATCGGGTTTTTTTTTTTAATTGAATGTTTTCCCTTTATATAATTTGTTATAATTTTAATCTCTATATGGTGTAAGTGATTCATTTCTTAAGTTACTATTGGTTGGATGACAACATTTGCAGGGAGTCTATTTCCAGAGATGAATAGTTCTTCTCCCAACTTTCCTGATTATATTACTCATTTACTCCCTTCTTTCAAGTTGTACTTGTGAGTTTTCATTTGACAATCTCAACCTGGATATTAATTGCGTATTTTACAACATGGATATTGATTGCTTGATTATTTGATACATGTGTAATCATGAACGTGAACGCGGTATTTTTTCTAAATAATAAAAAAAAAGTTCCTCACAGGCCATATTACATATATAGGTAGGTGATGTCTTGTTTGCGTCTTTTTCAAATTTAATTATGCCTTATATATATATATATATTTATGTCCTCTACATATACCCTTTAAACAGTCCAATACATGACCAATTTTTATAAAGCAATTACTGCAAGAACTCATGCTGTATGACAAAAAAAAAACAACAACAACTTGTGTAGGTGCTAAAGCCTAGTACAAACTTGGCAGAAACCATAAAGCGTCGGGTGATTTCAAGATCACTTGTTCTGTAGTCCCATCTTCCATGTCATACCTAAAAAAACGACCGTTAAGACAATGGTAATCACGACGCCATGGCCAATATTTTGTATTGTAATAGATATAGTTTCCTCTAAGTCCTTTGATATCACTGGCCCTCAAACAAAAACCATAATTATAATATTCCTGCAAGAAGAGAATACAATCTCCAATCCCATTCAATTTAGACCATCGGCAACAACCAAAATCATCCGTATGCTCCAACCGGTACACCTCAAATTGATACTTCCACAAGCTTTGGAAGACTTCACCAGGAACAACTACTTCAATGTATGACATCATCACCCCAAGTAGATCTCCCATGGCATCAATCAAGAAGTTAAAATTAACATGCTCATCTGGATGTGGTATCTCTATGCTTGTCTTAGTTCCAGTTGAAGCGTCATAAACCCAAGTACATTTTGGTATTGACAAAGACAAAAATAGCCTTCCTTTGTAGTACCCAAACGAAGTTGGCTTAGGAAGTATAATTGATATGTGTTTGATAGTACCAGGTGGTTGAAACCTGACAAATTGATATTTCATTGTTTCAGCAGAAAGATATTGATTAAGAACAAGTAAATAGATCTCAGTGCCCACAAAGCTTGAATTATGGTTTGTGACATGTCCAAGGCAAGCTACTTTCTTATACAATGAAGGGTTCAGAAAGGGAAGGGTGACTTTGGTACCAGTAAGCGGATTGAGGAAATAATTCAAGCAATGATGTTCAAAAACAAGGAAGAAACCGGCAGATGTTGCTACAAGTTCATTATATTTAGGAAGGCATATTCTTAGGATTGTGTTGGATGAGAGAGAGTATACAAAGCATTCATTATTCCATATAACTTGTGGTTTTCTGTCAATCCGCGTTGTAGTTTGAACTGTTGAGCAGATAAGCCAAGGGAACTGCACTGGAGCGTCAGTTGTGTCTGTGGCCAAGCGCCAATTCTTGCACACAGCACGAAAAATGATGAAGTTCGAAATGTTTTCCATTTTCTTCGATATCAAATGAAGCAGCTCTATATTAAGCTCTGCCCAATCCCTTTTTTTCTCTTCTTTACGAATTGTTAGTACTTTCTTACCTTTGTGAATGCCCTGATTACATTAATTTGAGCAAACAAGTGAAGAGATCATATAATAAGATCAGAAAATTGCAATTCCATAGTGTTTTCAAGCCCAAACAAAACACATTGGGTTGCTATTTATCACGGATCACATTTTATGGTTTTCACAAACAGCTAACTAATCAACATATGTAGTAAAGTTCAGTAACTTTTTCTCGAATTTGTTATTGCGCCCCCCCCCCCCCCCCCCCAAATACTCATCTTTTACCCTATATTTCCTTCAAATAATTTAATTATTAACTACAATTTTTTTAAAATCGTTATGAAATTGTTTTCTTTATAATGTTGTAATTTAAACTTTATTTTGTATTTAACTAAAAATTATAACCTAGGATAGCTTTTGTAAAATCTTTGATATTCGTAATATATTTATTTAACCTTCTCTGCAACATCATGAGAATTGTGATTTAAAATCTTAGATTCTATATACATAATTTTGTCCTTTAGGTTCTTGTACAAGCTTGCATGGCAGACTTCAATTCTTGGAACGGTGAAAGACACAAATTAAGTTTAACAAAATCACTTAGAAATTTAGATTCGCATTTAATTTCATTTATTAAAGTTCACACAGGACTTTCAAGCCATCTGAAAATCAGAACCTATGAATAATAAAATCAAAATATTAGTTTGTACCTTCTGCAAAGCTAGAAGCACTGATCGAAACTTATTCCGAATCATATAAGATTTTCTTTCTTCTTTCTCTTTCACAGTTTCCAAACGCACGCAAGACATTGCTAGTGATGTACCCATAAAATATTTTCTCGGTGTGTTCTTACAAACTTCTGAGAAATAGATGACAAAAAATAGATCAATGATATAAAACAAAATATATTTTCGATAAAATTTATGGTACCCTCGCAACATATATATAGGCTTGACTCGTTCTTTCTCTATTTATGTACGAAAAACATTTATAGGTTTTGATATTTAAGTTTTGCCAAACTAATCTACAGTCATCCATCATTTTGGCTAGACATGTAAATTTAGAAATCAGAAATTAGACGGATTGTTAGGGCTCGATCCGGCACACTATTTCTGAAATAGTATGCAAATATTATGTCTAAAATAGTTCGTGTAGCTCATACGGCTTAGCAAAGTCCTGGTGACATGAGTCTGCTGATGGCGCCAAATGGAGACGCCTCACTTAATTAGTTGAATTTTATTTTTGGATTAATTTCCTATTTACCTATGAAAACTTCTTCCGTTTTCCATTTACCCTTGAAGTCTTTATTATATCTAACAAATCCCTTAATTATATTTATCTTTTTGTTATTTATCCAAATAGTTAATTACTCATTGTCAGAAATTGTCTTTTCCTATTGTATGGGCCCTCTGATCGTTTATCTTTTTGGAATTTTTATTTTCTGTCAAACTAGCACAACCAAAGCATCTTAAAAGCTGGCCTGAGATACCAAATTTCAGACAATCTCTAATTTCACATGCCCTTGTTCTAGCTCTAGAATATTTTTCTGTTCTAGATTCCCCCAAAAATTTGAATTATTTCTAGTAGAAGACAAGGAGTCTTCAAATGCAAACGTACCATCTCCCCAGGCTGGCACTGGTACCTCACTGTGTACCTGCACCATAAGTAAATGAATACTAAACAAATCAAAAACTCGAATGAATCTGGTATCAATAGCAATACATATGTGTGCTTTTACTAAATGAGGTTCATATTGCAGCAATATTAGTTGGTGTATCATATTTTATTCCTTGTGTAATTTAGAACTACAATAGAAGTAATTTTTTTTTTAATTTTCGAATTAGAAAATTCCTGGTACATGCATGTCCTTGGTAATAAAAAACTGAATGAAACTTCAATTCTGACTCTTGATGACATATTGGTTGTTTGGCATCAAATTATCATTGATTTCATTCCTGCTGGGTAAAAACCTAACTAGAATGTGAACTTGAATTTCTTTCCTGCTGATTAAAAACTTACATGAAAGAATGACATATACAAAACTGTATTGATTTATGAACTTTGAAATTTTTTTCTTTTTTTTTTCAAATGACATATAAAAAACTACCAATGGACCGGCTTTTTGCCTCAAATTTTAGGCCCGGCCTGTTCAATCTTTTTTATTGGGCCATATCCGCTTCGACCATACTCAGTTCTAGGTCGTTCATTTTTTTTCAAATAAACAAAAAAGTACCTTAATAACATCGAGTGGACTGTAGAAGAAAATTGCTTGGAAAATAAAATTCTGGGAACATAGAAAAACACTTCTTTTTTTTCTGAAAAAAAAAGCATCTTTATAGAAGAATATTTTGTTGGCGAAACTATGAGTTCTCTGAACTCTCTCCAGATTTAAAATGAATAGAGATTTGTTTGTTGGAAATTCCTTGAGCTGATATAAGTTCGTTTTCTTTTCTTATTTTCATTTCTTCTTTATTTGTACTTTTCTCTTGCAAATTCCTAGTGACTACAAATCCTGCTAAATTGTAATTGTTTGATTTTGGTATTCATCTAATTAATATATTTCACACATTTGGTTACTGGATAAATATTTTAGGCTAGAAACCAAAAAAAAAAAAAAAATTTAGGCTGACAGTACAACAATGATATGTTTCAATGTTGGTTGTATTTGTTCGTGCAGTTTCAGTTTTTTGGGATCCACTGATATGAGTGTGCCAAATAACAATACACCCTTTGTTATGAAATAAAAATGTTTCAAAGCATCTAATTGTTAGTATGACCCAACTGAGATTTTCACTGACCTTGTGAATCTATACAATTAATTTACACGATCAATATATTTAAGATTGTACCAATGTACCAGTCAAGTCAAATAAGAACTATAAAAAAACATAAAAAGTTGAGAAAGTGAGCCTAAATTAAATTACTAAAAACATGCAGCAACAACAACAACAGTACTAAAACCTAAATCACAGTCACAGCACAAAAACAAATTACATAGTTTAAAGAAGAGTTCTATAACCCATATCATGTTCGCTAGACAAGTAGAGATTCATCATTACAACAAATGATCTCTCTCTAGAGATCAAGTCATACCAAGTAACAAGGCATGTAAACCCAACAATTCTCTTTACAGTTGCTCATACTATAAAGCTCATCTCTTTTGCCAGTGCTCAAATCAAGTGACACAAGACTTCTCATTCCCTTGGGCCTAAAGAGAACATCTTTGTCAGGATGAAATGCAAAATTATTATGGTACCGAATGCGACGGATACAAAAATCATTGAAATCACGTAAAGATTGATACATCACGTAAAGATTGATACATTGCATCAAGGCTCAGTTGGTACTTTAAGGTCCACTCCTGTCTAGTGTAGCTCTCAAGTATCCAAACAAAAAGCCTTTTATTATGGGAAACAACCATGCAATGTAAGACCCCTTGGGACGATCCGATCTCAATAAGAGCACATTTATTTTCTAGATTTGGCAGGCGGATAACTTCATATGAGCAAGTGTTCGGATCAATTACGCTCAAGATTTTAGCTTTAGTTGTTAAGCGATGAACCCTCCCGTCAACAAAAGTACCCTTGGAACCATTGCTGATTCTCACATCACACTTCAAGTTTTTGTGATGTTCGTACGCTCCTTTCTCAAACGAGAAAATGTCAAGGAAGTTATCATTGAATCTAATTACGTGAAACTGATGGAACACTTGAGGGTCAAAAGCCAATGAAACTGAAAATGCTAAATTTGGCTGTTGTTCATGGGACCACAAGGTGAACAAAGTCCAGGTTGCCGGGTTATAGACATGTACGTGATGTATGAACCATGATTTCTTTATAGAAGTTGATGTAATTTTGCTAGCTTAACAATTTAATTTCTAATCCCAATACAATTCAGTCACAAGCGCATGATCTTATCGCTTAGTAATTTGGGTATCGAACCACAGAGAGGTACTGTAAGTACTAGTTTATCGGTTTTCAATAATCTAGACAATCTAATATTGAGTGATTTTTTTTATAAACTGAATCCTAAAAATGCGGGATGAATTATAAACTAATGCAGACTAAATTTCAGAACCTCAGCCTAAATTCCAAACAGAATGCATGATGAATTATCTGAATGCAACTTAAATTAACAGAATGCAGATTAAATTCCAGAAACAGTAAATGATGAGAGAAATAAGAAGAAGTGAATATCTAGGGTTATGGTTTCACTATGATACTTTTAATTATGTATTTCTAATTGTTTTTCTAATATTTGGGTTGTAATTGTTGAGGGGGTGTTATCTTAAGGTAAATGTTTATCCACTTTCGCGGCTTCGCACCGTATCTAGATTAAATAGGTCTCCTACGTTCGTGGCTCACCAGTTTTAATCTAAACCCATTAAGCTATTTGATAGCCCATGTTTTTTCCCAATAACCTTTTGGACTACTTTCGTAGCTTCGAGTACTTAAGTTTGTTTATGTTGTTCTAGTAATTCAATTTCTCCTTTCGGTCCATCACCAAATTTATTACCTCATATTGTTTGCATAACTATCGTTATTTTAAAAAGTACTTCTAATATAAATTTCTCCTTTCAGTCTCAATTTATTATTAGCGGATCCCTTAATAAAATAAGAAATAACTAAACAAACCAATCAAACATTCATAAACAAATCAACATCACAACTACAAATAAAATTCAAACAACTAAATTAACATAACAAAAGTATCAAGTTACTCCCATATTCCTAGATAAAATGTTTAGCCAAACATACTTTCAACACAAGTACAAGTCATATTTGATTTCATTAAAATCATACAAATAAAAGAAGAAAAAATATTAAGAACTCCCTTAATCAAGTGCAGGTCTCTCTTCCTTCGATTTGCCTCTGACCGACTCTCCCCAGAATTCCAAGTGTCCAAATTAAAATGTTCTAATGTAAAAATAAAGAAACTAAAAATCAAAATGCCATCTCATTTCGTCCAGAAGCGAATATATCCCCGCTTTGCTCCAATGAAAGTTTGGTAAGAATTAAATGCGCCAGCTATCCAATTCAATCAATTTCCTTAATTTGTCATCTTTCATATGCAGCAAGTATGCGTAAGATAATTGGTATCAATTGATTCGGCAGCAAAATAAAATGCATTAATTAGCAGCGAATAGCCAAGATAACATGGATCAATTTGTTTCTTCATTCGGCTTGATATTCTTGATCTTCTGTACACGTGCAAATCGCGAGGTTTCGTGCTCCAATTCTGCAATAATTAACAACTTGCGCAGTATCTTGTGTCTTGACTAACATTAACTAAAATTAAATGAAATAATAAATAAAATGCAACAAAACATGATAATTAAGGTAAATGTTGAGCTCAACTATGTGTCAAATAATGCGTGATATATATCAGAAATTTGGACAAGGAGAAGCCCGTTACAACAATCTAATATATTAAAGCTGTCCTTGCATAATAAGGTACGATCAACCTCCACCTTGTTGATGCCACGTGATAAGTTCACAAAGCGGGCACCGCATGGAGGGTAGTTGTAGAAAAAGCCTGTAAGAGTCGGTTGCAAGTGCTTGTTGAGGTGGACAGCATCAGAGGAGAGGGAGAGCCAGGTTTTGGAGACCTTTCTGCAGCGAAAGAAGGATTTAGGTGGCAGCCGTGAGAGGATCTCTACGACCAACACATCTGGTAGTTTGTTGAACGGTGACGTGTGTATTTTGTGCCTTTTAATGTGGTTCTTCCTCTTCTGCCGAACTGCAGCAGAGACCCTTGGTCCTGCAAAAGATTTAAAAACAAGTGTATCAGAATTTATACGGCCATTTTTATTAATAACCCAAAAAAAAAAGTTTTTTACACAAATAACCTCAAAATCTGAGTTTTTTCAAATATAACCAAACCGCCAGGGTTGCTGGCGGTCCACTTCTATAGCGGACCGCCAGGATCCCTGGCGGTCCACTTTTTTTTTCTTTTTTTCTTTTTTTTTTAGAGATCTGATTTTTTCTTAATATTTTCATTTGTGAAGTTTTAGTTTTTTTTTTGTTTAGGGTATTTGGGGTATTTGTCAAAAAATTAAGGACTTGGCCTTTATTAAAATTTTAAATTTCAAGTTCTGACAGCTTGGGCGGTCCACTAGGGACCAGACCGCCAGTATCCCTGGCGGTCCGCTAGCTGTCTTATAAGCACGCTTTCTCTCTCTCTCCAGCACACAGTCTCATTTGTTAAACCACAGAGAAGAAAGAGAGAGCAATTTTGGCGATTTTGAAGCGATTTTAGGCGATTTAGAGGCGATTGCTACAGGTATTTTATTTTTTATTTAATTATTTTCTGTTTAATTTTTAATTAATAATTATTATACCCGCAGTATGTAAATACTATAAATTAGTCTTTAATTAATATTATAATTAACTTTTAAATTGCAAAAAATAATGAATCTATTATACTGTAATTCTTATGAATTTTTTTTTAAATGTAGTTTGTTAAGGAAAAAATGCTGGTTGCACTGTACGTGGGCGGTAAGCTAACTAAGGGTGTAGAGGGCGTGTATTACTCGAAAGATGCCTCATTCGGCTTGCAGGTTAATGAAAGAACCACATTTATTGAACTTAAGCAACTAGTATACGAAAAGACTGGTGTAAACCCCAACCGGTATGACTTAGAATTGGCTACCCGAATTGACACACAACGGGCTGGGGCGGGTAAACCTTACTTTGTGAGTTTTCCTATAACAGATGAGGAGTTGTGGAAGGCTGTGTACCAACAATTTGAGTCGAGGGGGGTTGCGATGATAGACTTATATTCCAGGAGGGTTCCCCAGGCCGGGGCTAGACCTTTTAGTGTGGCTGGGGCTGGACCTTCTAGGGCTCCCCCTGCTGGACCTTCAAGTTATGACAATTCGGCTTATGACAGCCAGGGGTACCACCACTCCCCTCATGACAACCAGGGGTACCACCACTCCCCTCATGACAACCAGGGGTACCACAGTCCCTGTTATGACAACCCGGGGTACCATAACTCCCGTGAGTTTACTGAAGTTGTACCACCACCACCACCACCCAGACAGGCACCCATAATCCCTATATTTCCAGCTATACCAGAGTCAGTACCGATACAGTTATCCGTTAATCGAAATGATACTAATATTGATGTTGATGCTATTGATGCCATACCGGAAAGAGAAATGGAAACTGGAGATGAATACCAAGGAATTTGGGAATCTGATGACTTATTAGATGGTGATGCAAATGTACCAGGTTTGTCCAGGGAAGAAAAATTCCCAATCAGGGGTCGAGGAAATAGGCATCCTGTCGCCACATTCAACGATACCACAGCTTTTGAAGAGGCTGACATTAGTTTCTTTGGTCCTCGTATTGTATACAATCGTGAACTTGCCCCAGGGCAACTTTATACCAACATAGATGAACTTGTAAAGAAAATCCATGAGACTCATGTTCACGGCAACTGGGAATGTATATTACAAAAAAGGGAATAAAAAAGATTGGTTGTGATATGCAAAAATGCCCCTCGTTGCGAGTTTCGCCTTTATGCAACCCCTGCGGGTTCGGGGGAAGCATGGATAATTAAAAAGTGTGAATCACCTCATACATGCAAGTCTGCGTCCACAAGGACAGACCATTCAAATCTGACAGCATCACTAATTGCCGATGCAATTGAGGCAGACATTAAGTTGGACCCATCGATGAGCATCAAGGCGGTGGCTATGGCCGTCAGACACAAATACATACATGTAATTCCAAAATATAACAGGTTGTGGAGAGGTCGTGAACTTGCGATTTGCAGAATATTCGGTAGTTGGAAGGATTCATACAACTATCTGGCACCATTGCTCCAGGCCATGGCAAGTACAAATCTTGGCACTGTATTTCAGCGGTGGCATGGCCCCATTTATGACAGTAATGGAGTACTAATAGAGGGAGTTCAACAATTCAAGGGCATAGCATGGGCTTTTGGTCCTTGTATCCAAGCTGTGCCATTCATCAGACCCGTTATCAGCATTGATGCATGCTTCATGTCTGGCCGTTACGAGGGGAGGCTACTGATAGCATGTGCATATGATGCTGAGAACCAGTTGTTGCCTTTGGCGTTTGCAATTGTTCAGAAAGAGGATGGTGAGAACTGGGGATTCTTTATGCAGTTTTTAAGAAGACGGGTGATTGGGCCAACAAAGTTTTTCTCTGTAATATCAGACCAGCACAAAGGAATAAAATATGTTTTTGATCGGGAAGAATACGGTTGGTCAACACATACTGGCGAGTGTGTGCACAGGTTGTGTATGCAACACGTTGCGGAGAACCTTAGCAAGGCAACCGGACACGATACATGGGTCCTAGAAACATTCAGACGTAATTGCAAAAAGAAGAAGCCGAGAAGGGTGGAAGAGATGAGTAGAGAATTTGCAAAGGTATGTGTTTGTTAATTGTTTACATGTCTTATTGTACTTCGTGGACATATTTTTATTTTAATTGTTTACTTATATTATTTTATTTCCTTATTTATATGTAGTATATGCCGAAAGCAAATCTCTACTTAATGAAGGTGGGCAAAAATAATCCCAGAGATGTCCAAGAGCCACCAGCATACGAGAAAATATATCAAGCACGTGATGGAGGTTACCGTTGGGGAATTATGACCACCAACGGTTCTGAATCGCTGAATGTAGTCTTCAAGGAGAGCCGGACGTTGCCTGTGGCTGTAGTTGTAGAAGACACTTTTTACAAGTTAAATACCTGGTTTCAGGAACGGCGTGCTAAGGCCGCAGAATTAATAAGGATGAACCAGTCATTTTCAACAAGGGTGGAGGAGAAACTAAGAAAACACAGGAACAAAGGTGCAACTATGACCGTGATCCCGATGGGTAATGATGGTACAGAATTCGAAGTGCACAATCCAAATGAGTACGTTCCTTCCAGCCGTAGACCAGATGGCACTATGGAGTTTGTGAAGAGGGCTTTCAAGTACGTAGTGCAATTCCGAGAGGCAAGAGAGGTGACTTGTACATGCCAAGGACCCCAACTAACACAAATACCTTGTAGTCACGTGATGGCGGTATGCCGAGTGAGAAACTTCTGCGAGGATCACTATGTCGCTGACATGTATCGTACCGATTATCTTGCTTCTACTTGGGGTGGATCTTTCCATTCTTATCCTAACCAGCATGAGTGGCCTGCGTATGTCGGTGATAGAATACTCCCTTCAGAAGGATGGATAAGGAAGGGGAGGAGGAGACACAAACGTGCTATAATGACCATGGACGAGATGGGTGGTAGGAGGCCATCGGGAAATCAGGCTCGCCGTTCCGTTTCTGACAGGCGCAGGGCAGGTATGTAGCATTTTTCGAAATTAATTTATGATTTTATTATATTAATAACTGAATTCTGTTGTTATGTTCAGATGCCATAAACGAACACAATGAAAGAGAAAATGCGAGAGTTGTTGCTGAAGCAACTGGTAGAACACAACCACCTCTTGCGACCCAATCATCTAGTAGCCAAGGGTCTACAAGTACTGCTGCTCCTGCAGCTGGCACCAGAAAATCTTCTCGTCTATTGGGTCTATTCCGACGTCGTGAAAGATGAACTTATTATTTTGCTTAGGTGAACTAAGTTATGAATATTTGTGAACTTCAGTTGTATCGTTGAACTTTAATTGTATTTGTGAACTTATTATTCCGACGTCGTGAAAGATACGTTGTAATTTCAGAAGACCATTTCGATGTAAAGCAGAAAAAACATAAAAACCAACATGAAATATAAAATAAAACTGCAATCATAATAAAGAGCTACAGTCCAAAATACATCATAAAAAAACTGCAATCATAATAAATACATCATAAAAAAACTGTATATGTATATATGTATGTGTATGTGTATGTGTATGTGTATATGTATGTATATATGTATGTATGTATGTATGTATATATGTATATATTATACATATATGTTACATTCTGAAATTTTAAAACTTGATTAAATTGATAAATCGATCAATTGACTTAAATAAAAAGTTTAATTAACTTAACGATCGTTCAGAAATTTTCTGACCGACTAAAACGAAACTAAAATTTCGTAATATAAATAATGTATGAAATTATGTATAATAAAATTTAGAGATTTAGAAATAAAATAAAATATATCACTAGGAATAAAATTATAATTATTTGGTAAATTAGAAACTTAGAAAATCCGTTAAAAATTCCTTTTAATTGTTAGGAAAGAAGAAATTGATTTAATTAGATTCGTGCGAACAAATAGATAATTGAATTCTGAATAAGTGTATAATTATACGAAATTATTCGTACAAATAAATTATAGAAATTATAAAACTCGTTCATTCAGGATGTTTAGAGATTTAATCGAATATATATATATATTATATAAATTGAGAACGGATTATCCGAATCCTAAATTGAAATATGAACATTCGAAATATTCGTACGAATTTAATTGCAAAATTTAAGAAACTCCGATTCAAAATTATAAGAGAAACAGATTTTAAATCAATTAAAGGAGACCATAATGAAATTCTGATTTGTTTGGACCTTTGGAATACAACCCAGCACGAATCTTGAAGCAGCCCATTTAACCCTCTCCTTCTCTCTTTCTCTCCTCTCCCTCCCTGTCCGTGACACACCCCCCCCCAGCCCCGTCCCCTTCCCTCTCTGTTACGCCAAAACCAGAGGGGTCCGCCCCCTCCCCTCCTCCGTCGCCGGCAAGTCGCCCACCAGCCCGCCACCCCCACTCTCTCCTCTTTCTCTCACCGTGAGCCCCACCAGCACCGCCCCCTCTCTCTCTTTTTTCCCGCCTCTCTTCCCCACCCGTCAAAACCCTAACCCGCGCCCTTGCTCACTGACCCGCGGCCCCACCAGAAAACCCTTTCTCTCTTCTCTCTCTAAACCATGGACAGCCTCTCTCGATTGATCCCTCTCTGTTTTCCGCCCGTTGCCGCTGATTTTGTGAGAATCCGAAACCCTAGAAATTGGGGGTTTGCCATTATTGCTTGCGGGTGCTTTCGTGCGGGTGCTATGATGCTTGCTAGTGCTCGAGTGAGATGGCCGCAAGGCGAGGCGAAACCCTCGGAACCGGTTGATCTCTTTTGACATTTTCTAGTTCGGGTAATTGCTAAAATAATTTCTAAACTTCTTGATTTGTGTCTTGATGAATCGATTAATATCGTAGGATGTGAATTTGCTAGTTTTCGAGTACGGGTTGTTTATTTTCCCGAATCGATCGATTTGCTCGAATGAATTAAGTATAAGGGACTATATTGTAAATGATTTTTTTATTAAGGGGTATGAATTGTAAAGTATAAGGCCTTATATGAGTTGTATAAAAATAAGGGGCCAACTTGTAAGATGTAAATTGTTTGAGGCTATGGCCGGCCTATGCATTAGAAATGTTATAAATGGACTTGGAATAAATTGTGAATTGTTAATTAGAGGCGTAAACCTTTGCTAAATTATGGGCCTTTAATTAAATTGAATTGGAATAAAATAATTGATACGTAAATGGGCCAAAGTGAAATAATTGAGTAAATTGGGCCTTTGAATGTTTAATTGGATAAATAAGGTGAATTGGACTTGTAATTTCATAAGCCTTGTAATATTGAAATGAATATGACATGATGTGTATATGTAAATTTGGAATTGGACTTGAATTAAATGATTATAAATGAGCCGAAAGGTATAAAAGAATTGACGAATTAAAAGACGGCTTTTGGAATTTAAGTTTTGATAAGGTAACCAAACTAAACCAAGTAAACGTATAATATAGGTGTAGGCTCAGTCGAGCAAGATTTCGCGAGGCAATTCGAGACGCCTGATCTTTAAATTAAGCGGTACGCTCGTCAATCAGGTGCGGGATTCTTGGACTTGTTTGATACTTTATTTTCAGGAATTAAACTGTTTATTCGTTTGTCATGTTGAATGATTAATTGTTGCATATTTTGGAATTCATGCTGCATATTGATTCTTGCATAAATGAGAATGATTGAATTGTTCGGTTAAGGTTAATTGGCATGTTGGTATGGTTATCATTTGATTAGTTCTATTAATTGTTCTTGATATGAATGAATCTGCCAGGCCGGCCTGTTTAGGTGGCTGGATAAGGTAACGGTGACCTATCCGTTGACCTGTGTTTATGAATTTGCCAGGCCGACCTGTTTAGGTGGCTGGATAAGGTGACGCTGCTGACTTATGCGTTGACATGTTCGAATTTGCCAGACCGACCTGTTTAGGTGGCTGGATAGGGTGACGCTGCTGACTTATGCGTTTGACCTGTTAGAATTTGCCAGACCGACCTGTTTAGGTGGCTGGATAAGGTGACGCTGCTGACTTATGCGTTGACCTGTTATGATTTTGCGAGACTGACCTGTATGTGTGGCTTTGATATATATTTTCTTGAGATTTAGCAAAGTTGACCTGTATAGGTAACTTTGATTCCATGTGATTGCATTTGTCAAGTTGACCTGTATTGGTGACTTGTAACCGGACCTTAGGAAATGGTTAAGCCAAACAGCAATTGCAGATGGGTGTCTGATAAAGGGTCCAGCTTGGTTGGCCATCTGTAGGTGTCTGTAACCCTACAGATGTGGGTTTGATAACGGTTCATCTCGAAAGAACATCTGTGGTTGCTACCAATCATAATGAAATGAGTTAAGCCAAAATATATGTTGTGTTTTGAAAACCATCTTGGAAATTCCGTAAACTGTGTTTCAGGTTGATAAATTGTTGTCGAGTATTGGCATTCTGTTATTTATGATTATACATATATCTGTTTGCATTGTTATTGTTTGGGTTTCATTTTTTTGAATATAGAGTTTGATTGCAAGTCCAATAATCTAAACTGTGGCAAATTTCGCACTGAGAATTTATTCTCACCCCCTCTCCCCGATTATTTTCAGGTTCATTACACGGACGCAGCAAATGAGGATATTGGTAATGCATATAAAAAGATCCACTGCCTTGCGTGTATATGTCACACTAGATAAATACACGCGGCAGGCTGTCAGACCCGGTGGATTTGGGGTGTGACAATATATTATAAAAACCGAAAAAAAAGAAGACCAACAAGCTGTCAGAACTTGAAATTTAAAATTTTAATAAAGGCCAAGTCCTTAATTTTTTGACAAATACCCCAAATACCCTAAACAAAAAAAAACTAAAACTTCACAAATGAAAATATTAAGAAAAAATCAGATCTCTAAAAAAAAATTAAAAAAAAAAAAAAAAAGTGGACCGCCAGGGATCCTGGCGGTCCGCTATAGAAGTGGACCGCCAGCTGTTAGTTTGTAATAATCTAGAAGTCAATAATACGATAATTTATCATAAAGCTTTGTTCATGAATTGAATGTTTATTTATATAGCATTTTGTTGCCTTGAGTATTATTGAATTTATGGATCATTTCGAGTTCATGACTGAAATTGTGAAACTCCATAATATAGATGATATATACTCTTAAAAGGTCACTGACCAAGGTAATTAGCAGGAACACTAATTACCGCGATAAGGTTAGTATGTGGATTAAAAGATGGTTAAGTTTTACAAACCACCTGACACGAGATGTCATTTTAATCACATAGATACATGTTTTAGAAACATGGTATTTGACAGACCCCGAATGAAACATTAAATAGAATTGTGTTCGTGTCATTTATGTTTTCATTCAGTGTCACGTTCTACAGTATGAGGTATTTATCGTTCCCACTGAGAAATATGTATGTGTGATTGTTATCCACCGCTGTCCGTAAAAAGCAGTCATAACGGTAGCTTTTCCATATGTATAGCTTAGCTGAGGAAGTGATAGTTTACCAAGAATACTATTTGTCCCTCGTATCTCTATACGAGCTATAGCATCACTGGGCCCCTTGATAGAGTAAGATTATCTGCTAGCGGTATAATTACAAGAGTAATTATATTTGATAATCTGCTCAAGATCAAGAAAAGATTAAGTTAGCAAGGATGACACACATCTACCTTGAAACTAATCTGATAGCTATGAGACAGAAGAACAGACACAAGTAAATTGTTTACTGGATCGTGATATTGTACAGTACAGCATCATCTGTGTAATTGGATGGTCATGATGTGTTGCCAGATGCCACCCATGACTAACAGAAGTTAAAACAGTTTTAACTCTGTTTACCAACATAACACAGATCCTATTGGGTCACACCATATAGGAGCTACTCGGAGAATCTTACTGATTAATTATAAATTGATTATAATTAATATTAAGATGGTTATAATTAATTATACGTGTTATAATTAAATTATAAATGTTATGTAAAAATAACAAGCAAAAACATTGGTTAATTTATAAACGTGTATGACACGTTGTATAAAAGTTAATCGGTTAATTTATAAATGTGCAGGACACATTGTATAAATTATCGAAACAACAAATAACCGCAAGAAAAATATATATAATTATTCAGAATAATTATACGAATATTATTTGTGTTCGGGCCGAGGGCATTCGAGTCTTTTCAGATTCGTCCTTATCCGCATGACACGTCATCGATCCTATCCAGATGACACGTCATCGATACCGAAACAAATAACCGAAAGAAAAATATATATATAATTGTTCAGAATAATTATACGAATATTATTTGTGTTCGGGCCGAGGGCATTCGGGTCTTTTCAGATTCGTGCTTATCCGCATGACACGTCATTGATCCTATCCAGATGACATGTCATCAATCCTATCCACAAGGGCAAAATGGTCATTTCACACCTATGCCACCTTGCATGTGTAGAAACATGGAGAAGAATGTGGGAAGGGTGTGGAAGGGGTATTTTGGTCATTTCACATATAAAAGGATGAGGTGTCAATGGCATATCTTGTAAATAGGCCGAACTTGGAGGGCATTTTGGTCTTTTGCAACCGAATCTAAACACTATAAATAGGGGTGGAGGGGTAGAGAGAGAAACATATATTCACATATATACATATGCACATTCACATGTATCTTTTCGTGCAGAAACGAATCGGTATTTTCTCTCTTTCTCGGTTTCTCTCCCAAATAGTGTTTCGGTTGAGAAAAGAAAGTTATACGTAGTTGACGTATAATCTTGCGGGTTGTTGTGGAGAATATTTACGGGATCGATGAATAGTGTTTTACCGAATTTAGCGGTATGTCAGTTTTGCATATTGATGAAACTGAGCAACCGAAAATTCGTGTTTACGGGTTTTCGTCTTTTCCCCGTGAATAGTGTTTTTGCAGAATTCCGCGGTTTACGGTATTTCTGGCAGAAGAAATAAACCGCTCTCCGGTTAGTCCTGGTGGATAACCGATAGAGGCATCAGACGTCTGATGCTCCGTTCCGAGTCGATTCCTTCCCTGGTGAGGCTCTACTCGCTCGGTCT
Source organism: Carex rostrata (assembly GCF_964058835.1). Classification (NCBI taxonomy): domain Eukaryota; kingdom Viridiplantae; phylum Streptophyta; class Magnoliopsida; order Poales; family Cyperaceae; genus Carex; species Carex rostrata. Next base: position 11,891,050 of record NC_135918.1, on the reverse strand, counting down.
GCATTCCAACTGTGATTTGGAAACAAGGTATAAATATGTTATATTAATCTATTTAATTTGTAAGTAGATTAAAGTTTTAGAAATCAATCATGGAGTAGATCTGTAAAAGGATTAAATTGGGTTTTGATGCCAAAGGAATACTGAAGGTGGACCGCCTTGGAAAGTTTCCTGACATACCCCGTTTAATCCTGAGCTTAAGTTGGCCGTAGAAATTTTTGTTCTGCGGTCATTCCGCACCTTAAGCCTAAAAGGGGTTTTGGATACCACCGCGAAACCCCAACAGTGGTATCAGAGCACAAGGCTCTCCCGCTGATTGATTTTCTAAAAGTTATAACTTATGCAAATTTGGTGCATATACCGCATATTAGTTTAATTCTTACATTTGCAGCTTAAGTCCAAAACCGATTAGAAATGAGATTTTCTTGGATCGGTTCTACCGACTAAGAAAGTTAAATTAGATTTAAGGTTTCTTTAAGGTTTCTTTATGCTTTCTTATGAAATGTAAACTTTTACATTTCTTGGATCGGTTTTCCGACCGAGAAAGATAAAATAGGATTTTATGCTTTCTTTATGTTTTCGTTTTCAAAACTTTTGATTGCGTTAAAGTTCATCTAAGAATGTGATGAAGCAATAAAGTACCTGAGTAAGAGCTGTTAATCTCCACCCGTAAAAGACAAGGTTAATGACAAGAAAAGTCTCGGCTTTTCGTCTAACCCTCTTTTACGTGTCCTGATAGCTGGCCCAAAGGGGACTTTGTCACGTTACCAAATTGCTTTAACGCTTTTGAAATGGCAAAATTTAGTGTAAGTTTTTTGCCTTTTCGAAAACCTTCGGATAAGTAAAGTTCATCGAAGAATGTGATAAAGCAATAAAGTACCTGAGTAAGAGCTGTCATTTCCACACAAGAAAGAGATGGTTCTGTCTAGGAAAGATTGAGTCTTAGCGGTCCTTGTGACCCCGATCTTTCCTGGGAGCCCCTTTCACGTGTCCTAATGGCTGGCCCAAAAGGAACTTTGTCACGTTACCAAATTGCTTTATGGACCGAAAAGAATATCTGACTTTAAAACATATAAATTGTTTATGTGCTTTAAATGGTATAAATAAGAATTGAGCATAGCTGCAAAATAAAGAATTAGGAACTGATAAATAATATACCTGACTTGCTCCCGTATATAAGTAAATTAGATTTACTGCTTTGATATGAATTGAATAAATTAGATTTATTGCTTTCAAAGGAACCGTGAAAGAACGTGATGTCAAAGAAAGATTTGTGAAGGAACTCACCGTTGTCTTTCTGGCAGACGACTTTCACGTATCCAAAGTCAGTTACAAGAACTGACTGCTTAACAAAGCTAAGTGTATCAAAGAGGTACTGATGAGAACATAAACTAATGGAGATCACATTTCGTATTCAAGACTTCCTTTCCACGACTGCTTAATGAAGCATATGAAAGAGGTCGTTATAAAGATACGAATAGAATCACATTTAGTCATTCTTACATATGCTGAGAAAAGAAAGTAATGGGGATCATATTCGATATTTTAGACTTCCTTTCCACGACTGCTTAATGAAGCATATGAAAGAGGTCGCTATAAAGATACGAATAGAATCACATTAATCGTTCTTTCTAACATAAGATAAGAAAAAAAATGGAGATCACATTCAGTATTCAAGACTTCCTTTCTATAATTGCTTAATGAAGCATATGAAAGAAGTCGTTATAAAGATACGAATAGAATCACATTAGTCGTTCTTTCTCACATACCCCTTTGGAGATTGCTGGCACTATTAAGCATAAACACCAACCCATTAAATATTAAGTAGTATGCCCTTCCCACTCTATCCTCCTCAAACCATTGTTCATTGGTTGATGATTAAACTACTCAGTAGACATCGCCTTTTACCTTTGGTGGTCGAGGGTTATGTCCGACATATCAAACCAAATAGAGTGAGGTTACTTACCGATGATTTCCAAAACAGTTTTGGGCTCGGGGCAAAGTCTTCGTTAAAAACACGTGATGTTTTAACGAAACCAAGAATCACAAAGAGATGTGATTAGCAAGTTTGCTTACCTAAGATAACTGATAGCCATGATATGCATACACTGCCTTGGTTATTGGTGAAAATATGGATCTTGGTCCTACTGCAAACGGGAATAGAACAAATTTGCAGTGGGAGTTTTATTATTGGAATAAAACATTACATGAACAAAGCTAAAATCTTTACTTTAAACGTTGTAGAAATATGGCTAAAGAAACGTCTTTCTCTTTACGCTCTCTATTCGAAAGGTAGACATACGTGAGAAAAAGGAATATATCCTAAATACACCGGTTCCTGCTGAAATAGTAGAGAGCAGCTCTGTCAGTACTCACACGCTTCGTATGACAAGCGATGATGAGAAACTGAAGAAGCTTAACTGTCCGTGGAGCCACGAGTTGGCCACGGAAGTTATCCTGAACTCATTTCCTCTCAGCTATTCGGAGTTCATTGTGAACTCCCATAAAGCAAGGGTTGGATAAAAGCTTGCAGGAGCTCCAAGGGATGCTGAGGATCACTGATAAAGACATCGAGAATAGCTCTCATGTCCTCATGATCCAAGAAGGTGGGAGTAAGATCAAGAAAGCAAAAGGGAAAAATGGCGATTAAGTACAAAGGCAAAGGGAAGTTGGTTCCAGGAACGAACTCTCCCAAGATAAATGTTTCTGCTAACTCTGACTGCTATTTTAGCAATAGCAAAGGTCACTGGAAGAGAAACTGCCCGGAGTATCTTGGAGATATGAAGTTTGAGAATGTCTCAAAAGTCTCAGTCTCAAGTATTTATGTTATTGAAATTAATGTTGCGACCTCTCTTAATGATTGGGTACTGGATACCGGATCATGTGCTCATATTTGCACGAATATGCACGCACTAAGAGGAAGTTACGCAATAAGGAAGTACAACTCCGAGTTGGAAACGGAGCACAAGTTGCAGCCGTTACAGTCGGTAGGATAGAATTGTACTTGCCTAGCGGGTTTATTCTGGAACTAGAAAATGTCTATTTTGTTCCTACCATTTCTAGAAATATCATATCAATCTCGTGTTTAGAGATGAATGGTTTCTCGTTTGTTATAAAGGACAATAGATGTTCTATTTATAAAAATGAGACATATTATGGATCATCTTACTTGTTAAATGATCTTTATATGCTAGAAATGGAAAACCCCGTGTTTAACATCAATAACAAAAGACTCAAAACGTTTCATGAAAGTATTGACTTACATGAGACATAAGTCTGAATCCTTTGACGAGTTCAAGGAATTTAAGACTAAAGTAGAAAATCAATTGAATAAAAGTATTAAGGCATTACGGTAGGACCGTGGAGGCAAATACTTGAGTTATGGTTTTCAAAACGTACTTAAAGGAATGTGAGATAGTCTCACAACTCACACCTCTAGGAACACCGCAATGTTACAGTGTTGCCAAGAAAATGAAACAAACCGTGCTGGACATGATTCGTTCCATGATGAGTAGCGCCACCCTTCCCAAAATCATTTTGGGGACACGCACTAGATACTGCCGCACTAACGATAAATATGGTTCCATCCAAGTCAGTTGAAAAAACTCCATACGAGTTATGGTTTGGGAAATCCCAAATATGTCTTATCTTAAAAATGGGGTTGCGAAGTATTTGTCAAACGCTAGACGTCTGACAAACTTGATCCCAAATCTGACAAGTGCTTTTTCGTAGAATATCCTAAGGAAACAAAAGGATATTACTTCTATTACCAGTCCGAGAACAAATTAGTTGTTACTCGTCATGGTATACTTTTGGAGAACGAGTTTCTTGCAAAAGGAAGTAGTGGGAGTAATGTAATACTTGAAGAAATTCAAGATACATCACACAATAATACATCTGAACTAGATCAGATATACCCACCACTTGATACTTCGGCTGATGAGCATCTGGAAGAACCAAATCCACAAGTAGCTGTGGAAGAGGTTCTAGTCTCGAGCTCAAGTGCTTCAACGCAAGTTGAAGAAGAACTAAATCCGCACACTGTTGTGGATGAAGTTCGACAGCCAGAAGAACAAGTGCTACGTAGGTCAACAAGAACAGTCCATGCACCCGAGAGGTACTTGGGACTACACGAGATCTCAGTCTATGATACTGAAGATCCTTTGACCTATGCGGAAGCAATGGATAGACCCGACTCTGATAAATGGCTAAAGGCCATAAGATCCGAAATACAGTCCATGTATGACAACACGGTTTGGAACCTAGTTGTACCACTTGATGGGGTGAAGCCCATAGCTAACAAGTGGGTTTTCAAAGGAAAACAGACATGAATGACAATATGACTATTTACAAAGCACGGCTAGTAGCGAAAAGGTTTCAAACAAATTCTGGGAATTGATGAAACTTTTTCACCCGTGGCTATGTTTAAGTCAATTCGGATACTCCTAGCAATTGCCGCATTTCATGATGATGAAATATGGCAAATGGATGTCAAAACCGCATTCTTAAATGGAAATTTAAGAAGAGGATGTGTACATGACACAGCCTACGGGTTTTGAAGATCCAGAGAATGCTGGGAAGGTATGCAAACTTCTTGAATCCATTTATGGATTGAAGCATGCATCACGGAGTTGGAATCTTCGATTTGGCGAAGAAGTCAAAAGCTTGACTTCGTCAGATGCGAAGAAGAATCTTATGTGTACAGAAAAACTAGTGGGAGTGTCATCGCCTTTCTTAAATCTTATATGTAGATAACATACTCTTAATAGGAAACGATATTCCTCTATTGCAATTAGCCAAGTCTTCATTAAAGAAAAGTTTTCTCGATGAAGGACTTGGGCGAGGATGTCTATATACTAGGCATAAAGATCTACTGAGGTAGATCAAAGAGACTTATAGGATTAAGTCAAAGCACGTACATTGACAAAGTGCTGAATCGGTTCAGCATGCAGGATTCTAAGAGAGAATTCCTGCCAATGAATCATGGTGCACTGCTTAGCAAGACTCAGTTTCCTTCGACAACTGATGAGCAAAGCACTATGAGTAGAGTACCATACGCTTCGGCTATTGGCTCTATCATATGCGCCATGTTGTGCACTCGCCCAGATGTCTCGTATGCTTTGAGTATAACGAGTAGATATCAGGCTAATCCAGGCATAAAGCACTGGAATGCTGTAAATAATATCCTTAAGTTCTTGAGGAGAACTAAGGATATGTTTCTCGTCTACAACGTTATCACCTAATACGAGAGATCGTAAACATCATAAGATGCTTATAATTAATTATAAAAGATATAATTAATATAAAGGTGATGTAAAGATAAGTAGAGTTGACACAGTCAGCAACACAGCTGATCCACTCACAAAATCTCTTCCTCAAGCCAAGCACGAGATGCTTAATGCTTCTATGGGTCTGGAACACATAGAAGATTGGCTGTGAGATTTTCTCAGGATCTACGAGATCTTAGATAATAAAGAGTTTTGTATATAAGTAGGGTCTACGATGATTGACTCCTAGCTTAAGTGGGAGATTGTTAGTTTGTAATAATCTAGAAGTCAATAATACGATAATTTATCATAAAGCTTTGTTCATGAATTGAATGTTTATTTATATAGCATTTTGTTGCCTTGAGTATTATTGAATTTATGGATCATTTCGAGTTCATGACTGAAATTGTGAAACTCCATAATATAGATGATATATACTCTTAAAAGGTCACTGACCAAGGTAATTAGCAGGAACACTAATTACCGCGATAAGGTTAGTATGTGGATTAAAAGATGGTTAAGTTTTACAAACCACCTGACACGAGATGTCATTTTAATCACATAGATACATGTTTTAGAAACATGGTATTTGACAGACCCCGAATGAAACATTAAATAGAATTGTGTTCGTGTCATTTATGTTTTCATTCAGTGTCACGTTCTACAGTATGAGGTATTTATCGTTCCCACTGAGAAATATGTATGTGTGATTGTTATCCACCGCTGTCCGTAAAAAGCAGTCATAACGGTAGCTTTTCCATATGTATAGCTTAGCTGAGGAAGTGATAGTTTACCAAGAATACTATTTGTCCCTCGTATCTCTATACGAGCTATAGCATCACTGGGCCCCTTGATAGAGTAAGATTATCTGCTAGCGGTATAATTACAAGAGTAATTATATTTGATAATCTGCTCAAGATCAAGAAAAGATTAAGTTAGCAAGGATGACACACATCTACCTTGAAACTAATCTGATAGCTATGAGACAGAAGAACAGACACAAGTAAATTGTTTACTGGATCGTGATATTGTACAGTACAGCATCATCTGTGTAATTGGATGGTCATGATGTGTTGCCAGATGCCACCCATGACTAACAGAAGTTAAAACAGTTTTAACTCTGTTTACCAACATAACACAGATCCTATTGGGTCACACCATATAGGAGCTACTCGGAGAATCTTACTGATTAATTATAAATTGATTATAATTAATATTAAGATGGTTATAATTAATTATACGTGTTATAATTAAATTATAAATGTTATGTAAAAATAACAAGCAAAAACATTGGTTAATTTATAAACGTGTATGACACGTTGTATAAAAGTTAATCGGTTAATTTATAAATGTGCAGGACACATTGTATAAATTATCGAAACAACAAATAACCGCAAGAAAAATATATATAATTATTCAGAATAATTATACGAATATTATTTGTGTTCGGGCCGAGGGCATTCGAGTCTTTTCAGATTCGTCCTTATCCGCATGACACGTCATCGATCCTATCCAGATGACACGTCATCGATACCGAAACAAATAACCGAAAGAAAAATATATATATAATTGTTCAGAATAATTATACGAATATTATTTGTGTTCGGGCCGAGGGCATTCGGGTCTTTTCAGATTCGTGCTTATCCGCATGACACGTCATTGATCCTATCCAGATGACATGTCATCAATCCTATCCACAAGGGCAAAATGGTCATTTCACACCTATGCCACCTTGCATGTGTAGAAACATGGAGAAGAATGTGGGAAGGGTGTGGAAGGGGTATTTTGGTCATTTCACATATAAAAGGATGAGGTGTCAATGGCATATCTTGTAAATAGGCCGAACTTGGAGGGCATTTTGGTCTTTTGCAACCGAATCTAAACACTATAAATAGGGGTGGAGGGGTAGAGAGAGAAACATATATTCACATATATACATATGCACATTCACATGTATCTTTTCGTGCAGAAACGAATCGGTATTTTCTCTCTTTCTCGGTTTCTCTCCCAAATAGTGTTTCGGTTGAGAAAAGAAAGTTATACGTAGTTGACGTATAATCTTGCGGGTTGTTGTGGAGAATATTTACGGGATCGATGAATAGTGTTTTACCGAATTTAGCGGTATGTCAGTTTTGCATATTGATGAAACTGAGCAACCGAAAATTCGTGTTTACGGGTTTTCGTCTTTTCCCCGTGAATAGTGTTTTTGCAGAATTCCGCGGTTTACGGTATTTCTGGCAGAAGAAATAAACCGCTCTCCGGTTAGTCCTGGTGGATAACCGATAGAGGCATCAGACGTCTGATGCTCCGTTCCGAGTCGATTCCTTCCCTGGTGAGGCTCTACTCGCTCGGTCTGCATTCCAACTGTGATTTGGAAACAAGGTATAAATATGTTATATTAATCTATTTAATTTGTAAGTAGATTAAAGTTTTAGAAATCAATCATGGAGTAGATCTGTAAAAGGATTAAATTGGGTTTTGATGCCAAAGGAATACTGAAGGTGGACCGCCTTGGAAAGTTTCCTGACATACCCCGTTTAATCCTGAGCTTAAGTTGGCCGTAGAAATTTTTGTTCTGCGGTCATTCCGCACCTTAAGCCTAAAAGGGGTTTTGGATACCACCCCGAAACCCCAACACCAGCAACCCTGGCGGTTTGGTTATATTTGAAAAAACTCAGATTTTGAGGTTATTTTTGTAAAAAACTTTTTTTTTTGGGTTATTAATAAAAATGGCCGGAATTTATAAGAACAGATTTCATTGCCTCATATTTGTGTAATTGCAAAACTAAATAAATTAGGAATAAATAAATTAGTTTAAAGTTGGGCAATAAATAAATTATTTTAAGAAAAGTGAGTATTTTAAAGTTGGCCTAAGAATTCCTACTTGTCCTTGATTTAGGAAACACACACACAAAATATATATATATATATATATATATGTATATATATATATATATATATATATATATGAGGAGGGTTCAAATGCCTCCATGTTTTTGTGCCTCCATCATGCCTCCATCTCTCTCCATCATTTTCAAAGTTCAAACAGTCGATCCGAACCGCTCAACCTAACCTCCATACTAAAATATGTTTGGAGACCAAATTTTATATTTTTAGGAATTTTTTTACTATTTTTTTAGATAGGTAAAAAAATACTGTTTTTAGATGGTTCAGATTTACTGATTTTGTACCTATCTAAGAAAATAGTAAAAAAATTTCTAAAAATATAAAATTTGGTCTCCAAACATATTTTAGTATGGAGGTTAGGTTGAGCGGTTCGGATCGACTGTTTGAACTTTGAAAATGATAAAGAGAGATGGAGGCATGATGGAGGCACAAAAACATGGAGCATTTGAACCCTCCTCTATATATATATATATAGAGAGAGAGAGAGAGAGAGAGAGATGGGCTATGGTGCATTGCAATGCATGGAGGGGTTTGTGCATTGGACCATAAATCTAAAATTCAAAATTCAAATGACCGATCCAAACCGTTCATCTTGTTCTCCATATTAATATGTGCTTGGAGACCGAGAGAAGGAGGTATAGGACCATTCAAGTTGCAACCTGCTAACCATAGCACTTCCAAAGAAGAGAGCTTGGATAAAGAAGACGGGACAAGGCCTGGTGCAAATGGGTTGTACGAAATATTCAAGTGCCGGAGTGTCAAAAGGTCACCAAGAAATTCTGGCACGGTACCGTTAAGAAGATTGGCAACTAAAGAGAGTCATTCAATTTTCGGGAATTTGCCAAAGGAAGGAGGTATCAAGCCGGAGAAATTGTTCGCCGAAAGATCTAAATGGACTAGGGATGGCAACTCGTCGAGAGCATCCGGCAACGGCCCGACGAGCAAATTTTGCGATAGGTCCAGGTGCGTGAGGGATTGGCAGAGCTGAAGAGACGACCCATTGAGAGAGGAAGGTGAGGTTGGGGAGGTTGCACAGAGACGAAGGGAAGGGTCCCCATAGGTTGAGGGATGTCAGGTCGAGAGAGGTGACGGTAGGACCAGTGCAGGAGACGCCGGTCCAATTGCACGGTATCGGGTCTCCTTCTTTCCAGTCTACGAGAGAGTTTGTCGTGTCGACAAGGCCATGCTTAGCCTCCAACAGAGATAAACCTTCTTGGTTGACACAGGAGGAGAGATGGACATGAGAAAAGAGGAAGAATGAGAGAAGGAGCCAATTTTTCATGGCGAGAGAGCTCGAAAGAGCGCAAGAGAAAGAGAGAGAGAGCGCAAGAGAATGTTTGAAGTGTTAATTGGGCGAAAGGGATTTCTTTATTGCTTCTGGTGGTATGCTTCTGGTGGTACTGGAATAGTTTAGTAGTAATTACTCTGTTTGAGTGAGAGGGAAGGAAATGTGAAGAGAAAGCACGAGGTCACCTGAGGTGGGGACGTGGGGTGGTTTACAAGTGTCTCTCACTCTCTCTCAACGTCTCTCATCTGATGAGACACGAGGAGACACACCAATTCTCAATGAGGCATACTATTATTAAATTTGGTCTTCTCGTGTTATATTTTATGAGCATATACATATGTCATATTTTATTTATGAGCATTAAAAGGAAAACAAAATTAAATAAAGTTCATTTTAATTTCGATTTGGTTCACACGTTATGTTATATATTAAGAATAATCATTTGAGAACCCGCGTTTCCGTCCCCGCACCGTATCGTATTGCGGTTAACTTCCATAACTGTATCGGTGGTCCCCACAAACTATTGACCTAATTATCTATGTCGCCCCCGCATTCCATTTTGAAATTAAATTTTCCATTCTCGTTCCCACATTCCTTTTGAGGCGATATTGAGGCGATATTGTGGCGATTTCGAATCTGGCATTCCTTTTGAGGTGGTTTGGAGGTGATTTCAAATCTGGCAACTGTTTCTGTGTTGAATCAGTGGTTCTGACAGGTACATCGAGTTTTATTTCAATTTTCTTTCGTTTCGATGAATTGATTGGAGTTTTGCGAATCAATTTGATAGATCTTATCGTTTTTCATTGAAATCGCTCAGCAATTTGGTGACATAATCAAATTGTGTTTTTATTTGAAATAGTTCATCAATTTCTTGTTATATTTTGAAATCGTGAGATGTTTTCTGACAATCTGATTTGCGATGATTATGTTTTGTGGAATTTGTGTGAAATTGATTTATTTTTTAAGAAATTGTTGATATATATTGTGTAAATAATTGACATTGCATGAAAGTACTGTTAATACACAGTTATTCACCAAATTGTACATATTTGAGGTGTCAGGTATTAATACTATTATTGTGATGTGTTAATACACAGTTATTTGTGTGGATTTATTATGTTATTTTAGACCTGATAGATTTGGTGTTAATACCTTATATATATGTTTTTAATAGATGATTAATTGATAGATATGGTGTCAAATATACTGTTTATTATTTGAATTAGTTTGCTGTTAAAAAGGGAAATATATAAAACTATTGTGTCATTATACATAATTTTTTTGACAGACATTAATACTACGTTCATAACGTGTTAATACTTCGTTTGCAGTTCTGAGATCAAATTAATATTTCGTGATTTTCTATCAAGTAGTATTTTTGTAAATTTTTTTGTTTTATAGTTGAGAATACTAGTTGTATGTAGTTTGCAAGTATATGTTCTAACATTTTTGTGAATGAAGTTTGTTTTGCATCTATTAATACTTCATTGATGTATAGTTAATACATGATCTGATATTTATTCAAATTTTGTATTATATGTAATTTTACTGTTGTTTCTATATACACATATTTTGTATTAATACTTGTTAGTATTGCTATCAATACTTGACTATTTGTACATATGTATTATATATAATAGTTATGAATAGAACAGTTATATGTTATATGTTAAACTTATTAATATTGTGCATTTTTTTTTAATATTAGGATGGATATTGATCTAAATGAGGATTTTGGAGATGAATTATGCATTTTAGATAATGGTGATGCATTCAATGAGGTGAATCTATATCGTTTGTATGAAAACTTATATCGGGAAAATGAGGCAATTAGTGATGATGTGGGCATTAGAGAGTTTGACTGGGGTGACAACATTGATTTGGATGTAGTTCATGATGAAACGGTCAATTTTCAAGGTGAATGTTGTGATGTACCTGAAAATGCAATAGTTGATGCTGATAATGGTGGCATAAGAGATTTTGACTTGAATTTGAATTTGGAAGATATCAACAATGAGTTTGATGTTGCACAACATGAAGGGTTCGGGGTTAATGATGATATTGGGAATGTAGAAGGTGAGGTTCAATGTGACATATATGTAGAAGGAGGGGAAGGAGTTGTAGAAGATGAAATTGATGTAATAGAAGATGAGGATCATGAATTATTGCCACCAGCTGTTGATGACGTATATGGTTCGATTGATGAGGCATGGCAATATTATGAATTGTATGCGAAGAAAATGGGTTTCTCGATTGTGAAAAGGTCGAACCACAGAAAGAGAGGTACTGCCATAGTCAACCATGTAACCTTTGCTTGTAGCAAATGAAAACCGCCGTTAAAACTTAATGATGGACCTGTCCCAGAGAAGACAAAGGGTTATATAGGGACAGGTTATTAGGCTGAAGTTAAGTTGGGAGACACTGATTTGAGTGGAAATTGGGTGGTAAAGAAAGTGTTTTTACATCACAATCATGATTTGGTACCCAAAATAGCATTTCTTATTGCCGGTTTCCGATATATCTCGAATCAATACCAGAAACTATTGGAGTATAATGAAGAAAAGGGGCTTGGTGTGTCAGTCAATATTAATCTGGTAATAAAAACAGCTGGAGGTTATATGCAGTGCCCTTTTACATGTAGAGATGCACGGAACCATATTGATAAATACAAGAGGTTGAAGTTGCAGTCTATTGGAGGGATGATACCCAATTACTCTTTGAGTATTTTGCAGTGAAGGAGAAAATTGATAGAGGTTTTTTCTATAGATATGAATATACAACGGATGGGCGTCTATGGAGCGTATTCTGGTCTGATGGTCGTAGTCGAGCATCTTACAAGTATTTTCATGATGTTGTTGTTATGGATGCTACATACTTGACGAATAGGTAATGTGGGGTTTTGTTCTAGTGCTAATACATACAAAGTTATTCTGGAGCTATTCTTCTAAGATCGCACGAGTAAATACATTGAAATTGTAATATTAATACTTGATTGTAAGGAGTAAATACATGAGTATTATTTTGTATGGATTTCTATATATTGTATATAAGTAAATACTTGCTGATTTTCAAATTAACAGAATTTGATATATGTGTCAGGTATGATATGCCACTGGTGTTATTCGTTGGTGTTAACCACCATGCACAGACCATTATATTTGCTTGTGCTTTGCTTGGTAGGGAAAGTGTGGAAGATTATAAGTGGTGTATTGCCAGGTAAAAATATTAACTCTATATAGGTGTAATTAATGTGTATCTACTGTTAATCACATCAATACTTGAATATACACCACATTTGATTTTTGCTGTACAATTGAACTGTATCTAATTTTTAAAACTTGTTATTGTACGTATTAATACTTGACAGTGTATGTACATTTTTGTTTGTTTGTACAACTGAACTGTATGTAGGTATTAGAATTTTTTTTGTTATCAATACATGATTTCATGTCAATGTCAAGTATTAACAGTACAATTATAATATGTTAATACCTGTTTGTACTGTGTAATTGTACATATGTTATCTGTCAGGTATGAATACTACAATTATAATGTGTTAATACCTGTTTGTACTGTGTAATTGTACATATGTTATCTGTCAGGCAGGTAGGAATACTACATTTATAATGTGTTAATACATAGTTGTTTGTGTATTAATAATTTATACTATATAGGTTTCTGGAATGCATGGATGGTGTAAAACCCGCAGGTATTCTAACCGATCAGTGTGCAAGTATTGAAGCTGGTATACGGCATGTTTTGGGACCTGATACTGTACACCGGTACTGTTCTTGGCATATCTTGCACAAGTTGCCTAGTAAATGGGGATTTGTCTCTGATAAGGCCAAGGATAAGAAGGTTAAGTCCGATAAGGTTCAACCTGATAAGGTCAAGGTTAAGTCGGATAAGGTTCAGGAGAAAAAGAATGAGAAGTCTGATAAAGTTAAAGAGGTGGTGTACAAGTCCAAAACAAAACAAGAGTTTGAAGAAAAGTGGTTGAAGTTAATGGAGGAACTTGGGAAGCAAAATGATCTTTGGTTTAGAGAGATATTTGCATTAAGAGAAAAATGGGTTCCAGTTTATTTAAACGGACAATTTTGGGCAGGGATGACTAGTACCCGAAGGGTAGAAAGTATGAACCATTTCTTAAATTCTTATTTGACCAAGAGAGAGAGTCTTAAGGAGTTTGTAGAGAATTTTGACTTTAAATTCTTATTTGACTTTAAATTCTTATTTGACAATTGCTACAAATCCAATAATTCAAGAGTTGTTTCATCTTGGCAGTCTTAATGAAAAATTGCACACTGCCGTTTTGAATGGATTTGAAGTATTGAGGAATGTAGTTTTAGGTCTGATATTTTGTTAATATAAATTATTTTCATAATTTCATTTGGAAATAATATATTTATTGACATTTTTTTCATTTAATTTTGTATGACAATAGAAAATGTCAATGGTGATCGAAGTAGTGATGAAAATGTGACTGTTCAAGTTGTTGGGGGATTATATCAAGGTAGGAACAGCAAAAAGAATGCACCAGTTAGACGAACAGGTATAAATACTTAGTTCTTTTGTTATCAATACAATCTTTCATATAAATGTCAACAATACATTTGAAGATAACTTATTTTACAGGTGAAGTAATTAATGATGAAGTAAATGTTCAAGCAGTACTGACTAATTCAGGATCAGGTATTTTTTCAAAAAAAATTTCACATATATTTTAACATAACTGACATTGCAAGTATATATAGTTATTATTGTTTGTATTTTGTATATGAAGGTGACGTTACTCAAGAAGCAAATGGCGAGCCTGTGCTTAGCAGCACACAATCTGAGACTAGTACAATTCTCATTGAAGTGTCAAATTGTCAACCACATACTAGTTTATTATCACCTGCTAAATCAAAGAAAAGAGGACGACCACCGAAAACTACTATTAAAAGTAAACTTGATATTGCCATTGGTAGAATGATCTCAAAGGAGAAAAACCATAATGTGAAGGGAAAAATTAGGAAGGAAAAGAAAGGAAAAGGAAAAATTGTCAAGTTATGAAGTAGAACTTCCAGTATATCATTTCAGATATAATGATAATTACAAAGACTGGAGTTTCGGTACAGATGGTTTATTTGTTGATAGCGGTAATCCTCCGTTGAGCGAACCAATAGAAATGCCTGATCCAACGTGGGACTATGGATTTAGGGATCTCATCAGCGACCAACAATGCAGACTTTTTGATGATTGGGCTATTAAGTATAATCAAAAGGAGCTGAAAGATACGGATTATTCATTCAAGAACTCAGAGTTAAACATCTTTGTCAGTGTGGCGCAGTTTAGAGATTTGTTGTTCAAGGAGAAATTCATTGGTTGTGAGGTAAGGAGGTCACTTGTTTGCATGTTGGTACTACTTATTGAACAGTTTGTGTGTAAGACTTATCTGCATAAATATAAATACCTTATTGAATACCTATTATGAATTACATTACAAATATTTATATTTGATATTATTTCTTACATTTTATTTATATGTAGATGGCTTATGTTTCAAGTGTAAACATTAATACTTGACATTAGATATACATTTGGTTGTTGCAGTTTGTTGAAATAGCATGCCGATTAATGCAAGATGAAGTACCGGTTGACGATGGTTGGTTTTTTCTGACTTCGTATGTCTCTGTAAGTGATTATATTTTAATGTCTATATGTTGGTTTTTTTTAGTGTATTCAAGTATTTATATCTATATGTTGTTATATATAAGTAATTTTGTTTGTAATTTATTTTGTTGTAAAATTTAGCGCCGAAAACTCAATACCTGAAGCTATTGACATTAGCACCATTTCTATTATGCCCTCAGTTTGAAAGAGCAAGGTGGCTGTTTATCCCCTTGTGTGGTCGGGAGCATTGGATTCTTGCTGCTGCTGACCTGCACAATCGGGAAATTCTTATGTTCAACTCTCTCAGTGATGAATTGAATGAGCACTACTTTGAGCCACATGTTGAAGTAATCAGATGGGTCAAATGTTTTCTGGCCTGGAGATTTGGTGAGTTTGTATTTTGTTTGTTATATTACATATGTCAGTACACATTGTGATTAGTATAAATACTTTATATCAAAAGTAGCAACTAATTAGGCGATGTTTGGAATTAGGTGATGATTTATGGCAAGATGTGAAATTTACCTGGGAGAAATGTCCGAAACAGGATAGCAATGATTGTGCAATTTTTGTCATTCGGATGATTGTTTGTCTCATAAGGAATGCAGATATGGACTTCGATCAAGTAAAATTTTCTTCTTGCTTATACGATTTTTTGATTGTATTTTCTGTTATTTTTATGAAATAATGTTATTTTTTGGTATTGTAGAGTCTTATCAGCAAGGAGCGCCACAGTTTTGCATATAATCTTCTTATCCATGATAAGAATGATTCCAAGTGGGGTGGGAAGTAAAGGAAGCTGTTGATTCTGTGTTATTTTGTGTTTTGCATATGTTACTGTGTTAATTCTGGTTTGTTACTTTTTGAAACTGATATTGATATGATGTTTGTTTTTAAAACTGGTATGTTAAAATTGATATATGTACGAAGTGGTTTTGTTGTTAGTTGATATATTGTGTGTTTTTGATTGATGTTTATGTTGTGTTTAAGAGTTTTGTTGTTCGAAACATATAAATAGTTTTTCAAATGGTTATATCTAAATAGAATTATATATATAAATACTTCATTTTTAAAACTTATATTATTTTGCAGAAGGAAGCTGATATGAGTACTTTTATTTTTGATGATGTATATATGTCAATCGTTTCTAATATTGTCATATTTAAATGGGAGTATATATATAAATACTTCATTTTTTAAATTTACATTACTTCAAAATCAATTATTATTTTTATAAGTATACAATTTTATGTGTTAGCACTTTATTAAGGATATGTAAATATGACAACATATACATATAAATACTTGCTAGAAAAATATCGTTAGATATCAGTGTAGTTAATGTTTGTACTCATATAAAATTGGTAGTCAACATTTTTAGTGAACATTACGTGACGAATTTGAGTGGTCTCACATGTTAATTTCGAGTGGTCCCTAGTGCGGGTACGACGCTAAGAATTTGTAAGAAAATATGCGGGTACGCTCTGTGTGTGTATGTTTTTTTCATTTTTAGTAGGGTTCATTGCATAGATATAAATACTTAGAGCATCTAATAATAATACTTTTATTTATAGTTACAAATACTTGAATCACAGTTATATAGTTATGTCAGTTATGGCAGTTTAGGTGCGGGTACTGTGCGGATACGCAAGTGCGGGTACTCATATCAGCTTCCATATATTAATATATGAGAGATGGAAAAATCAGAATGAAAAAATAAAAAAAAAAACATATACCAAAATAAAACAAAATAATAAATAATAATAAAATCTACAAAATAAATACAGCAAACACACGCAAACCATTGAAATTGAATCGAATCGATCGATTTTAACAGTCAAATCAACAAGAAAAAAAATATTATAACCTTCTAAAATTTAGACGTTAAGAAGCTGATATAAGAAAATAAAAACTTTGTTAAAGCTTGCTATTGAAAAAACAAGATCCATTTTTTTCAAATCTTTGTTTACTCTTCTTTTCTTTCTTTTTTTTTAAAACAATTCATCAAATGTATTAAGTCATCAACATAAATCTTAGTCGCATATCTTAGAAATTGATCTTTCCAAAATCAAAGAAGAAAATAAAAATGAATAAAATATTCCATTTAATATTAAAAGATAAAATATTTGCTATCCTTAGATTTCTTACTTAACATTGCACGAATCACAAAAATCTAGGCAAATATATAAAAAGCTTTTATAGGGTAAAGGTGGTAATGTGGTACAAAGAACAAAAAAAATTATGCAATTGTGCTTCTCATAATAACATCTCCCATTTTTTTAAATAACAAAAAAAAGATATATATACATACATACACACACACATATATATATAGGACTTGGCTACAGTGCTATGGGTAGCAAAGAGGCCTCCCGTGCTACGGCTCAATATTCGACTTTTCAAAATTCTAACGGTCGATCCGAACCGTTCATCTTGTTCTCCATATTAATATGTGCTTGGAGACCAAATTTTACATTTTTTGGAAATTTTTTACTATTTTTTTAGATTTATTGAAAATCGCTGTTTTTCAGACAAATCTGGACCATAAAAAACAGCGATATTCAATAAATCTAAAAAAATAGTAAAAAATTTCCAAAAAATGTAAAATTTGATCTCCAAACACATATTAATATGGAGAACAAGATGAACGGTTCGGATCGACCGTTGGGATTTTGAAAAGTCGAATATTGAGCCGTAGCACGGGAGGCCTCTTAGCTACCCATAGCATATTAGCCAAATCCTATATATATATATATATATATATATATATATATATATAGAGGAGGGTTCAAATGCACCCAAATGCACCCTATCTTTCAAATCTTTTTTCTCCGTTTTCAAAGTTTGAATAGTCAATCTGAACCGTTAGATGCGATCTATATATTAAGATGTGCTTGGAGACCAAATTTTACATTTTTTGAAATTTTTTTACTATTTATTAAGCCACATTGAATATCGCTGATTTTACATTTTCTGGACCATTGGATCAGCGATTTTCAAAGTGGTTTAATAACTAGTAAAAAAATTCCAAAAAATATAAAATTTGGTCTCCAAGCACATCTTAATATATAGATCGCATCTAACGGTTCGGATTGACTATTTGGACTTTGAAAACGGAGAAAAATGATTTGAAAGATAGGGTGCATTTGGGTGCATTTGAACCCTCCTCATATATATATATATATATAGAGAGAGAGAGAGAGAGATGGGCTATGGTGCATTGCAATGCATGGAGGGGTTTGTGCATTGAACCATAAATCTAAAATTCAAAATTCAAAATTTAAATGACTGATCCAAACCGTTCATCTTGTTCTCCATATTAATATGTGCTTGGAGACCAAATTTTACATTTTTCTGAATTTTTTTACTATTTATTAAGTATTTTACAAAATTGTTGATCCAACGGTGTCTTAACAAAACAGTAAAATCAGCAGCCACCGTTGGATCAACAATTTTGTAAAATACTTAATAAATAGTAAAAAAATTCAGAAAAATGTAAAATTTGGTCTCCAAGCACATATTAATATGGAGAACAAGATGAACGGTTTGGATCGGTCATTTGGATTTTGAATTTTAGATTTATGGTCAAATGCACAAATCCCTCCATGCATTGCAATGCACCATAGCCCATCTCTCTCTCTCTATATATATATATATATATATATATGAATTGATTAGAAAGAGCATGAGGGGCAAACCCTGACCTTCTGTCTTCGCCTGAGGGAGCATGTCATTGTGTGCAGGCATGTTCCTGTTCCGGATCTGCTCCATTTAATGTCTGTCAATGGTGATGGATGAGAGGGGTTAGAGCATCTACATCAATGAAATTAATACAGCTGTCATAGGAAAACTAGAAATCGAACATGTATGTAGCCCTTTCTATATCCATCATAGTACGTAAATTAATTAATAAATATGACACTAGAAAAGGATATTTAAGAGTAAGGTACTGAGCACATGTTATAACCCCCAAAATTGACAATCTTTTACAATGTTTTGCTTGAACGCACAATTGCACAAACAAAGGTACTAACAACCGGACCATATGGTCTTTACTGGTGCCATTCTCTACTGGTTTCATCATTGTCTCAAGTTTCAAGTGGCTAATCCTGACTGATACCAACATTTGATTTGGCAACTGTTTCCATATATAATTAGTACCATACCTATATGTTTAAGATTTCCAAAAGTGTGGAAAAAAATATGATCCCAATAAACCCTAAATTGTTTTTTTTTTTTGAGAAAAAATGAGGGTCTAGCCCTTCATTTGATTAAACGGATATAAACCCTAAATTGTTAAATAATCTTTTTTCCTCATCTATGACCTCAAATTAACAAATTTTCTAAAAGCAGGTAATGAGATAAGTATAAATCAACCTATTTCTAGCCTATGTAGCAAGTTGTGGCCTATGTAAGGGTTGAACTGATAAAATTTTATCAGCTTTAATGCATGGATGAATTGAATTACTTGCAGAGAGAGAGAGATCCACTTCTAAAAATCACGACGATGGATGAGGCAGTCACGGCGCTGTGTTACAAGGTCGTGCTCTAGTCCGGCCGTCAAGTCGCAGCAGGTCTAAAGAGGTGGCGGAGGTTACCACACGAAGCAGATGAGATCGAGAGGTGGCGGAGGTCTAAAATAGTGGGGTTTCAGCAGGAAAGAGAGAAGGTAAAAAAAAAAATGGGGTTTTTCATGATTAGAAGTGGGTTTTGAGTATGACAGCGTAAGGAAAGAGAGCGAGAGAGAGAGAGGGGGGATGGTTCACTAGACAGAGCTTTCATAATGAAGGTTTTTCAAAAGATTTTGAAATTTCAACTGTAAGCTGACACAAGATGAAATGAGCCTTCAAAATATTTTTCAATTGCATTAAAAAAAAATGCATGAAAAAAGTACACCTTTAAAATCTAATATATATATTTTTAATGTAAATTTCAATTGTAAGCCGATACATATGAAGTCAAATAAAAACTATAATGTACCATAAAAAATGAGAATGTGAGCTTAAAAGCAAATTACTAAAAGCATGCAGCAACAACAGTACTAAAACCAAAATAACAACATTACTAAAACCAAAATAATAGTCCCAGCCCAAGTGAGTTGCGGACCCATATGGTGTTCTCTAGACTAGTGAGTTCATCATTAGAATGATTTCTCTAGATATCAAGGCATGTAAACCCAACTGAGCCTTGATGTTTATATTCTATCAGCACAGAGCCGATAAAAGAAATTGATGATCATCTCTTGTGTTAGTATCTGCATGATGAGGGAATTCGTTAGCCGATTCAATTTGTACTCGATAACAGGTTATGCTATCAATAATTTTGTGTTGCAGACATGCAGCCGAACAGTTTCTAGAAGCTCTTAAAATACTTTTAAAATTTAAGTTTTAAATAACAAGAAGAAGAAATTAAACAATGAATCAACTTAATTTAATCTTTTAATCCCCTCAACCCAAAACGGCAAAACATAAGAAATCTTACATAATCACACTCTTTTCGAATTACAATTCGCTTTAAACACCGTATGTCAAAAAGAACATAGGAGTATTTCAGAAGTTATATACTGTAAGTTCATGGTGAATGGAATGCTAATAGACGACCTCGATATAAAATATAATAACTCATTATTCAATTTTAATCCTAACTTACATCCATCATATTTTGGCTAATTAATTGCTTAAGAGTTAAAGCTTTTACTGACATGTTCATTTCGTTTTTTATTAAGTGTCCGATAAAGACGAAAACCTGATCAAATAATTGTCAAGTTCACATACAAATTTTCTCTCATAGATTTAAATAATCTAATTAGGTTTTATTTTCCATAAAGATAAAGAATAAAGTAATATATGACTTAAGGTAACATGCCGATAACTATAATTGAAATGAAATTTAAAACATTTATTAATATCTCATCATATGCACATAGATAAATAACTAAAAAAAAGGTTGAGGAAATCAGTTTTGTAACTAAATTCTCATCTAACGAACACAATAATTAATATAAAAAACACAAATTGACATTTCCATACTATTGTATCGACATTGTTAGTTGAAAAAAAAAAATAAACATCAGTTGTTAGTGTTGGAGAACTATACTCAAGTTTTTATTAATTAATTTATTTATTAATTTATTTCCATACTATTGTATGGTTTGGAGATCGTTTTTTGGTAAGATTTTTGCATATGAATGAAATATATTTGAAATTTGTTTTTGATTGGTTACTTGAGTTTAGGGGTGTCAATGGATACGATACGGGTAGGGTGGAACCATTTTCATACCCATACCCACTAAGAATTGACCATAACCATACCCTACCCATACCCGTTAAGATTAGCGGGTAACAAAACGGTAGTCGGCGAATAATGAATAATACAAATATAATAGTTTTATTATTTTTACAAATAAACTATCAAAACTTATCATGTCATACATATGCAATTACAATTACTAATATAAAATTGAAATACAAATATACAATCAATTCTAACTAATAGTTTTTTATAAAGTAAAACAAATCAAAATCACAAATAACTCTTCTAACAAATTCAATTTGTTAACTAAATAACAAAACATTCAAATAAAAAAATAACATGTTTAGCATAATATTCTTCTTACAATAACATGCATACATTTTCTCATGATGTAATTTATTTTATATAATTACTCGTTACCCAACAGGTACGAAATAGCATTTACTCGTACCTATATCCGTTTATCTAACGAGAAAAAATCCTTACCCATACCCATACCCAAAAAGCTAAAAAAATATTATCCATACCTGTCTTATCGAATACGATACGGGTAGGATAAACGGGTAGACGGGTATCATTGACACCCCTACTTGAGTTCATGGCAGTGGTATCAGTCTCTGTCTTAATGAGAATGATTTTTTGTCACCTCATGCTGGGTTGATGCATGGATAATTGTTTAATCGATTTTTTAATTACTTGTACACATTTCTTGCATGGTTGATGCAATTATTTTTAAATTTCTTGTATTATTTTTTTATGAAAGTATTTTTTTTATTACTTCATATATACAACACTAAGATTTGAGAATTAAATAATTGTGTTTAGAGCTTATGAGAATCGGGTATAAAAGTATATCGGATTTTTGGAAGTGGATGGTAATTGGGTTTTTTAATACATTATTAATTTATGGGAGTTATAACAGTGAGTTATCATCATTTCGAATTGCAAATCTCCATTTGATGTATAAGTTGACCTAATGTTTATAATTAAATCCATTTTCTTAATTAGGCCTAATGGAATTGTTCAAATTAAAGCCATTTAAACTGAAAGATCTACTTATTATAATTATTTTTGTTGTTCTTTTGATTTCCCCCAAAATTTTATTCATATAGTACATTTTCATTATTTTTTTTATCAAGCTTAAGTTTCACAAATTAATTCAATTGATTAAAACCGGAACAATGAAATGAGCATTAATTTGTTTAAAAAATTAGATGGTAATATGGTATGTAAAAATCAATACTTCCCATTAGCATGATATATAACCATCAAATAACATTTTATGCATGAAGTTGTAACATTTTATACGTGATATGAAAACATAACTGCTTGTAGTAAAAGTAAAAAGGAATAACGTACTGCAACAAACTCCCAAGTACAAAAATAATCTCACATCTTTTGTCAATTGTACATATTATCTCTGGAAGCAATAAGAACAAATATATTTTTAATAACATAAAATAGCATGCAATTAATCAATTAAACAACATTTTTCTCCTTTACTTCTTCTTTCTCAGAATCACCTTTTCCCATCTTCGTTTTCTGAGAATCTGCTCTCTTCGTTTACTGAGAATCCGTGTCAGATGCGAGGGAGGTGGCCGACGACACGTCCACACCGGAGGCGGAGACGCCGCGTGAGAGATCAGAGAGAGAAATGAGAAGGGGGTTTGGGACCGGAGCTGAACCCTTCAGATCTGAATCCAACGGTCAGTAAAAGAACTCCTTAATAGACCGAGCCGGGCCGACCGGACCCAGGCTCAGTTACGAATTCATATCATCTAAGGTAACAGAATATTTCAACTTAGATCTTTACTGTCCAATCAGAATCCGCACGACTATCAGAAGAACCGGATTCTTATCGAACGGTAGAAACCTCAATATAAATATTTTGTTACCTCAGAGATATGGACTACAGTTTTTAACAAAAAACGAAGGGCTTTTCGCTAATGTAGGTTACATCAAGGGGCCAAACAAAAAGTAAACATCTTCCAGTCGAACTAAAACCCGGGTAGTGAGATGTACATTTAAATGAGGTTAGCGAATTCGGATACTTTGCCTGAAATCCGAACCCTCCTCCGCCGCCACTGTCTCCCCACCTCTCCTTCACTAAAAACGATGGACTTGCCTCCTCCCGTAGTGGATGCGGGTCGGTACACGTTCAACCCGACCCTCAAGTGGGACCCGCATGTGGAGGCCTACTTCTCCCGCGCGTACGGCGCCGATAATTTCTCCCGCATCTCCTCTGCTCTCACGTAATTTCTTCTCCCTTTTAACAGTTTCTCTTTTCGTTTAGAGATTGAAGAGCTTTGTGCACAAGCTCAAGTTTTCCAATCCAAATATATAATTGTTTTGTATTATTTTCTTGTTACATATTAAACTTAATTCAATTTTGGAGTACCAATTAGAAAAATTTCTTAAACAGGCTACACATTTTTATTTTTTTTGTAATAAGGCATAAAATGGGTACTTTATAATAAGTTTTAATAGAAAAGTTAATAAAATAAGTAAATTTGTGATTTTTTGAAATTAAAAAGGTAAATATGTTATTATGACTTTTAGAGGGGGATACGTAATTTCGAAGTTTTTGAGGTGTATACATGAAACTCACCCTTTTATTAATTAAGTATTTCTTATCATGTTAGTTGTCACTATATTAATTAGGAGACCTTCATGCTACTCCTCCATTCGAGTGAATACTCTCAAAACTTCAACCGAAGATGTAAAAAAAAAGCTAATAAAATATTTGCATGAGACCGGTTTCGCTAGAGAAGATTCGACCTCATGCATTACGCAAAATCCTGCTCTTGAAAATGTGTTATATGTTTGGGGTACGGGCCCACATGAAATAAGCTATGACCGACAGCCTGGCGAGCCAATTAAGGAGGTCATTGTCAGCCGCAAATGTGCCGAGGCTGTTCTTAGAGGAGCTCAGGTATTTGACTGGGGCATTGCGGGTAGTTCATAAAATATGATAATAATATCTCTTCATCTCTCTCTGACACCTTGATGCATGTATACTGGCAGATATATGTGCCAGGTGTAATGGCATGTAGTTCACATGTTGAGGAAGGGGATAAGGTGGCGGTGTCAGTTGCAACTGAAAAACCAACTGACACTGGTGGGTGGGCCATAGGTATTACACGTGGGACTGTTCTTCATGGCATCCCCTCAGGCAAGGAATTTTTTTTCCCGGTTATATACAGTATTTTTAATTTGGGGGAATATCATGTGTCCCCTCAAAATGTTCGAAATTACGCGTTTCCTTTTGCACATAAAATGGGTTTTATTGAAGCATGAT
Source organism: Carex rostrata (assembly GCF_964058835.1). Classification (NCBI taxonomy): domain Eukaryota; kingdom Viridiplantae; phylum Streptophyta; class Magnoliopsida; order Poales; family Cyperaceae; genus Carex; species Carex rostrata. The sequence goes on along the minus strand of NC_135918.1, from coordinate 11,866,386 downwards.
ACATATTTTTTTATTTTTTAACAAAGGGTAAATTGGGTATTTTATAAATTTAAAATGAGTTTTAACAGAAAAGACAATAAAATGGGTAAATTTGTGAGTTTTTGAAATTCAGAAGGGTAAATATGATATTATGAACTTTAGAGGGGGAAATAAGTAATTTCGAAATTTTTGAGGAGTATAAGTGAAATTCCCCTATTTATAAAAAGTTATGCACACACAATAAAACATGAAAGGTTTATTCCGTCTCCCTTTTGTTCTACTTTTTTTTTTCGTAGGCTCCAAAAGAACATCTGTATTTTACATCTTTTGCAAATTATGGAAAATGGAGGGGGAAATTGGCATTTTTATTTCTTTCAAGAGAAAGGGGAATGATTGTTTTGTACTTTTTAGTAGACACGTGACAATTGTGATTTCATGGTTTTGTACTTACTATAGAGTCTTAGCAGATGTGCAATATGAAGACAGGCATGGCCTTTACATAGGCGAAGGTATTGCTGCAATGTCTCGTGCCGGGATTTTTCGGGCTAAAGAAGGGGTTGCTATAGAAATGACCAATCGAGTATACCGGCTCCCTTCTTTTAATGGTATCTATGTTTTTTAATAATTGCATGCATATTTATCCCTTTTAATCTCATAATATCGATTTACTGGAAAACTGGGAATCCCTTGATAAATAGTTTATGATCAACTTTCCGAATGAAATGCAGGTGTTTGCTATTCTCTGTGTAGTAATTTTGATTACAGTAAACTTTATAGGGGTTTCACTGTTTTTTTTTCATTTTGGTCCTTGAAGTTTTCAATTATAACTAATTGGTTCAACCTTCATCACTAGAGAAATACATGTTAGCGTTCATGTCATGATGATGGCCATGGTGACATGTATGTAGATATAATTTTAAAATTGTAATTAATGTACGCTAACGTGGGAATTAACACTAGTATTCATTTATTTCAATAAATGTGAAAATGACCTGCGATGGATATCAGTAATTTTCAATAGATGTTTGAGGTAGGATCAGTTTCGTAATTTTGGAAAACTTTGAGGACCAACAGTAAATGCGCAAAACCTTGTACCATTTGTGTATTGTACTAAATTTTTTAATATGGTTTCATGCGAAATTGTCCTTTTGTACTAATTACTTTATGCAGATGTGCTTGAAGGAGAGATATTTCTTCAAAACCTACCAAGCATCATCACTGCTCGTGTTCTAGGTAATTATTGATTTTTAAATATCATTTAGAAATATTTGTGAGTATAGAAAACATAATATGCTTTGGTCAATGTATAACTTCTTATTGTTACTAGGAAGTAGGAAGAACAATTAAACAAGGTTGCAAAAAGTAACCATAAAAAGTAACTTAAAATTTTTAAATCCACCAAATTAAATGTAATAAAAATGATGAAATTTGATGCCAGTTTCACTGTTCATCAAATGACATGATAAAACATCAAATATAATTAAAAGTGCATAAAAAATTGATACACACCAGTATAATTTTATTTTCTTCTAATTAAATTTAAAGGAGTACAACTTTATAATTAATCCCTTACCATTTGCAATTGAATAAGTTATCTTTACCAGATCCACAGCCTGGAGAGAGAATATTAGATATGTGTGCAGCCCCAGGAGGTAAAACAACTGCAATTGCATTACTTATGAAGGATCAAGGTGAAATTATTGCCCTTGATAGATCTCATAATAAGGTACAATTATTTTAAATTATAATTATCATGGTGCTACTTTACTTTGTTTGATTTTTTGTGTTGTTATTAACACAAGAGTGTATTGTGCAGGTGATGAATATTAAAAAGTTGGCCGATGAGATGGAAATAAAGTGCATAAAGGCATATAAATTAGACGCACTTAAATCTGTTAGTTTAAGCATTAGTGACCAAAATGAGGTTATATTAGAAGAACAAAGTGTTAGAGTTGATGAAGAATGTTATGATTTGACCAATGTGAGAAAAGGTAACTCACATCTCTCTCTCTCTCTCTCTAGTTGTAGTTTTGGGCGCAATGTGTTTTTGCCTTGTTGCACCTGTATTACTAGTGTACCTTATATTTTTCTTTATTTATCTTTTGGTATAGTATACCTTTCTCCTCAGAATACTCTTTACTTTTTATTTTTTAATAAAAGGTAAAATGGGTATTTCATAAATTTTAATGAGTTCTAATAGAAAACTTAATAAATTGGATAAATCGTGACTTTTTCAAATTGGGTAAATATGATATTATGAATTTTACAGGGGAATTTACGTAATTTCTAGGTTTTTAAGGGGCATACATGAAATGCCCCATTTCTTATATCTGTTTACTTTGTAATTTTTTTTTCTGTGTTTTTGCCTAGTCTGATCAGCCTTCTTGTTTAATACTTTTGTTAGATGAGAAGGGAAGGTATCCAAGTAATGCAGAGACGAGAAAGAGAATGAGACAAATGAGAAATGGACCTGGTAAAAATAACTCAAAAGGGGGCAAAGTTGTAAATTCGAAGGGATTCGCACCCAACAGCTTTGATCGTGTTTTACTTGATGGTCCATGTTCTGCCCTTGGTTTGAGGCCTCGTTTGTTTGCTGCTGAGGTTAGCCATTTTATTAAATTATCTATGATTTTGTTTTGCATTAATACCATTGCTAAATTTATAATAATTTCTACACATAGGAATACCATAGCCTTATATTCCTTTGTACGATACTATAACATGACGTCCATGTGAAAATGTACTTGCCAAATTTTAAATTTTACAGAATTTTGTTACTATTTTTTTAGATAGGTAAAAAATCACTTGATATGGAGCCTTAGTACGGCCCAATGTGCGCTATGCATAGTATTTTATATTTCAATTTGTCTTTTATTAATTTAATACTTGACACGATTATGATATTACTACTAGGAAACAATAGATTCATTGAGAAGACATGGCACGTACCAGAAAAGGATGTTTGATCGAGCGGTGCAATTGGTACGACCTGGGGGTGTTATTGTATATTCAACGTGAGTTTTTCATTATTTTCATTTGTTTTCCTTCTATTTCTCATTTTGGGAAGATGTGGGGTATTTCATAAATTTGGTTGATTTTTCAGATGCACCATAAACCCAGGAGAGAACGAGGCTTTGGTTCGATATGCATTGGACACCTACAAGTTTCTTTCTCTTGCCTCACAGGTCCTCTCTCTGTCCCTCTCTCTCATTTCTTGATTAATTCTAGTCAATGTAATTTTTTTTTTTTTCAGAATCCAAAAATTGGGGGACCTGGTGTTATGGGAAGTTATAAATTTGATGAAACACATACCGAGTAAGTTTGTATTTTTGTTACTTTAGTTACTATGGTGTTATGCATAGCACGTATTGGTCCGTACTATGGATTAATATTTATACTTTAAAAGTTTAAACAATCGATCTGAACCATTCAACATGATCTCCATATGAAAATGTACTAGTATATCATATTTTACATTTTTTAGATTTTTTTTACTTTTTTTTTTTTTAAGTAGGCAGAAAATCACTTGATTCGGTCTACCTATCTAAAAAAATAGTAAAAAATGTAAAATTTAGTCTATATTTTCATATGAAAATCATGTTGAATGGTTCAGATCGACTATTTGAACTTTGAAAAACAAAATATTAATCCGTAGTACGGACCAATCCGCATTATGCATAGTACTCATTAGATATTGTTGCACATCAAGTACTTACATTAATATAAATTATAAAAGGATAAATTTGAACTGGTTCAATTAGTAAATTGCACAAGATCTTGACCTAGTTTTAACATTTTGTCTGATTAAATCATTTGTCTCTGATTTTTATAAGATTGCATCTGATTTATGTACTGCAAATTTAGGGAATGGTTAACAGAGAGTGAAGCCGAATTGGTACAAAGGTTTGATCCGGTCTCTGATACCGACACAATTGGTTTCTTCATTGCAAAATTTATTGTCGGTACAAAAAGTTCTTCTTGAATGAAGTAAAGGTATTGGCATTTTTTTTTTCATATATATACCTTAAATTAACTCCTGATCAATCTATTTACTGTTAATTTTTGTCTCTTTTTTTTCAGAAAATTTGAATTCTAAGCTTGGAATTTGTCGGTATAATTTTCAAGGGTATTGCTCCACAATTTGTTATTCCACATTTTTTTTTCAATTTTAAGTTAAATGTTCCCTCTTTTAAGATGTTAAAGTCATATATAGTAACAATGTTCCAGAATAATATTCTTATTCTGAATTTTTTTGGGTATCTTTCTAAATTTTGAATTTGAAGAATTGTACCAGCAAATATAATTTTATCTTATTATATTCAAGTTTACGAACTTTATATTTATTCATAAAAATATAAAAAGAGTGATATATTATTTTAATTATAAAACAAATTATCTATGAATTATATCCAAATCACGAAATTTAGACTTAGTGATATATTTGCAAATCTGAACTTTGTACTACGGGTTTATATTTATGTTTCATATTCATTGTAATCGTATTATATTGTACCATAATGGTATGAACTACACCAGTAAATCAACTTAAAAAAATGAAGAAAACTAAAGCAAAAATAATTCAGAAAAAGAAACACACATTTAAAACATTAAAAAATAATAAATAATGAACCGCATTAGCATGGTATTATCTCTACTTGTATGTTTTTATGTTTGTTGGTGGTGACTTGATGTATGACTTTTCATATTTGATTTTGGTACCTATTTTAGGTACCATATCAGGTATGCTTGATTTCTATGAAATCGGTGTTACTACCACTATTTTTCAAAAAAAAAATGAACCGCACTAGCAGATATGTTCACATCACAAGAAAGGTAGATTCGCAAATTTCTAATTATATAAAAAAAAAAATGAAATTGAATGTTACTTTTACGCCTATCAAACTTTGAATTCTTAACCATTTATAGCACCCTTCAACAAGAACATCACATATTTCTGAAATTGCAAGAAATTTGCTACACAAAGCAAATTACAATGAAATAACACTAATAAAACAATTACAATGAAAAATCATCTAATTTTGTAGAATTAGATAGAACAATTAAAATAAAATAAAATTAGGATGCGGACTCAAAAGATATCTCTAAAATAAAATTATAACAATTAATCATCTAATTTTTCTAATCAGACGGTTGAGATGTATTAAACTCAAAAGATGCTATTTTGATTTAATGCAGCACATGCAGACTCACCTACATGGACCCACTAAGTATAGTATTTGGAGATAATTTAAAGAGAATTTATAAGGAGCATGGTATATTTTTTAAGTCATTTAAAACTGTTAAAGAAATATGTGTTATATTTTTTAAGTCATTTAAAACTGTCAAAGAAATATGTGTTCTACTAAAATAAATATTTTAATTACTACTATATCTCTATACATTTAAATTAAAATAGTGTCAAATCAACTTCTAAATGACTCCGTGTGTGCATGAATAAAAAACTACTCTGTTAAAATGTTTACTCATATATTGCTCATAGATTTTAAGTGAAACTAATTAATGTCTCCTATCTTGTCCCCATAATATTCTTACTTATATGGACCCACTAAGTATAGTCTTTGGAGATATTTCAAAGAGAATTTATTAGGAGCTCCGTATATTTTCTTAGTCATTTGAAATCATTAAAAATTTCAGTGTTCCACTTAAATAATTTTTTTAATTACTAGTCTACCTCTTCACGTTTAAATTAGAATATAATCAAAATAACTTTTTATATAACCCGTGCATTATATGAATAAAAAGCTACTCTCTTAAAATATTTACCCATATATTGCTCATATATAGTTTTTAGGTAAAACTGATTAATATCTCCTCTATTGTCCCAAAATATATTCTTACTGATATGGATCCACTAAATATAGTCTGAGGAGAATTCATAGAAAATTTATAAGGAGCACCGTATATTATATTAGTCATTTAAAAACGTTAAAAAATTCAGTATTTCACTAAAGTAAATCTTTTAGTTACTAATGTATCTTTGTACATCTAATAGGATAGACAAAAAAAATATTTTAATTCCAACAAAACAATTTTGTCTCCAAATTAAGTGATTCAATGAACCAAATTATTTTGAACAATTAATTGACAATAAGTTTCCTTCTTTAAAATCCTCGTATAAAACCCTCACCGCCTCGGTTCCCACTTCTCCTCCTGTTCAAAAAACAAAAAAAAATTATATCTCTCCAAATATCAACACTATACGAAAGAAGCTGTTTTCTAATTAAGTAAATTCGAGGGATTGGATAGCAAAAGATCAGGAAATAGTAAAGAAAAGAGAGAAGGGTTTAAGAGTCAACAATGATGGAATGCGAGTCAAAGTTAAACCCTTTGGCGGACGAGTTCGTTCCCTCGCTACGTCGTTGCCTCTCGGCCGCTGCGCCGGAGTTCTTCCCGTCGAGCCATCGCCTCCGTCCGATCGCATCTCAACCTCAGCGATCTCGCGCTCAGACCGGGTCTAGTCATGCGGTAACTTTGAATCAACCCGATTACATCCATTATTCAAGTAATATAAGAAATTGTGCTCAATTCTCCTCGTCGATTTTTGTTTTGATGATATTTATCGTTTTTTACTCGAAATTAAGGAGAGGAATGCGGAGAAAGAATCGAAAATCAAGAGAACGGTTTACGTCGGTGATATCGACCCTCGCGTAAGTGATCTCATGCGACATTACGTTTGTTTTCATATATGCCCCTGAAAATAATCGTATTTACATTAAGCGAAGTATAAATTTATGCTTTTTTCCTTTTTATGCTTACAAATATACAAATTCTTTATTGGTTCATTTCAGATTACTGAGGAAGAGCTTATGAGAGAATTCAGTAACTGTGGAGTAGTAAGCTTGTTATTTATTTATTTTTTTTTATTTCACTAGTATGGCGCAAACATTTTATGCGAGAAATTTGCTAACTCGGATTATCTTCTGTGAATAATTATCAAATTTTGGTCTTAAACAAATGATATAATTGGTCCCAAAATATATTCTTTATTGGTTATTAATAAAACCTGATATTGGTGAGAAGATACTGTGTGCTGTTGAATAATTATCTGAAAGAAGTAATGCCTTTTTATAGTACAAAAGCATACTATTCTATTAGAGAACAGAGTTACTCTTAATAGAAACTCTCTCCTTTATTATATTATTAATTGTTAAAAAGATATCTAATTAACTTACATCCTCCAAAAAATAGGTGAAAGGAAGCTGCATATGTGGAGACACTAAGTCTGGTTTACGCTATGGTTTTGTTGAATTTGAAAATGAAGGTTATTTTTTTTCCCTTATTAATCAAATATAAATTCTAATTATAAATTCTAATTTTGATCAATATCTCATTTTTCTACTTGTATACATAGATTGCGCAAAAGCAGCAATGAGACTTAATTGTACCAGAATTGGCCTTTATCCTGTCAGAGTGTTGCCATCTCATAGAACCATTGCTCCGCGCAATCGCCTCCCTTCTCGTGTATGTATTTACTTGTTTTTATTTCAATACTCATTAATTTGTGTCTATTTATATATGTATTCCTAGTTGCACATGTATTAATCTGAGTATCATCATATATGTGTATCCATTTAGCGAATCCAATAAGCCAAATTAAGAAGAAAATCAAAGCAACACGATTTACTGCACATGGTTCGACACAGAAAAATTAAAAACAAAGGAAATGATGGTTTGTGATGTCACACATAAAACCAAAAAATTAGGAGATGTGAATGTGATGCTTTTCCTCCATAATCAGTGTCCACTGTAGATAAATCTGATTCTGGATTAACGCCATGGACATTTTTAATATTGATATGTGGGTCCCAGTTGATTATATACCCTTTTTTGTTATAAATATTTTGGACTGGAATCATACAAATATACAGAATTTAAAGATGAAAAACTTGCAAAGCAAATCTCATCTACCTAGTTTTTTATTTTCAAAAGCTAAGGATAGCGTTACGTACAATTTAAGCTCTGCCAATTTTGGGTTCTATTAATTATATAATATAGGCATGTATTTTGAATTTGTTATATATGCCCGATTGCCTAAATATACAGTATTGAGAAGTGTATAGGAAAATGGCTAAACGAACATGAATAAGATTAAGATAGCCAATAGGAATAGGAAACAGGGTTGGAGGAATTAGCAATGGGACCCACCATCTATTAATAATTTAATATATAAATACTCCAATTGGAGTTTTGCGACGCCTGTCACTAATTATAAAGAAAAAAAAAGACGGAGTATGGTTTCGGTTGTGAAAGATTTAGTCCCACATTGTTTGTGTAAATCTCTCACATCTCTACTGGGGCTATAATACGAAGGCCCTATCATGCTAAAGAGACACCAATGAGCGAATCACACACACACACACACACCCCATATCCGATAAATATAAAATATTATTATTGGATACACTACCTGGTGTGTCTGTTACATATTCTACGTGTATCCATATCGGATACGTATCAGATACGTATAGGTATCATCTAACTCCTGCTCCATTTATTTATCTACTTGTTAAAGCTTTAATTTCTTATTTACTTGTTTTTTTGGTAATAAATTTCTTACTTGTGAAATCATATTTTGTTTTAATTTTATAGTCTGGGGATGATCGAGAAAAGATCGTCAGAACAGTCTATTGCAGTTACATAGATACAACGGTAAATTTAACCACCCCCACTTTTTTTTCCCTAATATAAATAATTTTCGGCAGTAGGTAATTATTTTGTATTCAAATTAGTTCCAAAACATAAATTCAAGTTGTAATATCATTTTGTATTTGTGATATTGTGTAATTTTTTAATATTTATTTTGGCAGCTGTCGGAGAAAGATTTGAAGGAGTTCTTTGAGATCCAGTTTGGAGAGGTTTCCAAAATCACCCCTTTTGTAATTTATAGTTTTCAATCAATAATAGTGCCAGTTAGAAAACCCCATAAAAGCACAAATCACACTCAAAAGAATTCAAACAAGGACACATAATCACTGATTCACAAATAATTGATGTAGGTATCTTGCATTAGACTCCTGGGCGATCAAAAGAGTAGCACCAGATATGGATTTATCGAGTTTGCCAAGGTAATTTTGCAATAAGCCATTTAAAAGAATATAATTTGATATAAAATAATGTGTTTCTCTTTTTCCTTTTTTCTCTGTAAGAAATGTTTGCTAATGTTGCAGGAGGAATTTGCTGTGGCAGCAATCAAATGCACTGGCATGCTGCTTGGCAACTATAGGGTCAAGTATACTTCTTTGTTATTTCCTCTTTTCTCATATGCACTTATAACTTCATATTAGAATATCTCCTATATGCCTTCTTAAACAAAAGTAATTATTTATCCCTTTTAGCTTCAAAAAAATTATTCTTTTTTCTTAAATGAAAGAGAACTTTCGTATGGCCCTCTAAAACATGGGGCATATTTCTGATGAAGACTACTTATGATTTATATTCAAATGCCAAAATAAAAACTTAGATAATTGTGAGGGATTTTGAAATAATATGGGAAGCCGGGGTGCATAAATATTTAAAAATTGAGGGGTAGATGTGATATTCCCGGTTTTCTGTAGGGTTATGCTTGGCATTTCTTGTTTTGTAGGGACAATATATGTTTTCTTTTTGAATTTTCACTAATACTTTGTGTAAAATTCTCCTCTTTTGTAGGGTTGTTTCTTCAAAAGCAGCAATAAGGCCCAGTCAGCACTCGAACTAGAGTTTTTTTTTTTTTTCTATTTTTTCTTTTTGGTGTGTGAAGAATTTCAGTGTGTGCAACATTTGCCGCTGTGATGATAAAATGGGTGTAGAACTGTAGATGTTTTGGTTTTCTCTTTTTGCCAGTAAGAACTGTAGATGTAGGTGCATATTTTGGGTAGACTTTTCTTTGTAGGTTTGAATAGTATCAATTATAAATTTGGGTTTTATAGTGTGGGCCTTTGTAATGAGCTCGTAAAGTTAAATTTCAGTGATGGATCTTTGGTGTTAAACTGTTAATTGTTTTTCTGGCATACTCGGTTATTATATGTACTTGCATTGGGTTGTGAAATGCTAATGTGCCCTTTTTAACTGAAAGCGAAACTTTGGCGAACACTTGTTAGTGCATCAAGGCGAATGCTTATTGGTAGCAAATTATAATGGAGTATTGGCGTATTGCATTAAAAGTAATTTCCTTGAGAAAATCCAATTATTGCAACTTTCTTTAACCATCCTAGATAATTTTTCAAAGGGATCCACACCAACTAAAGTATTAAATTCATTTATTCTCATCAATTGACTACTACGTGCTGTCTGTGTTCTGCATGCCATAAATTCATCCAAAAAGCTCGTGGCTCGGGAGCTGTTTGAATTTAGTTCGGAAACAAACTCATCAACAACTCATTTGTTAACAATTCGAGTTACTATGACTCGAGTTGAGTAAATCATTTAACTTACGAGTTGAATTCAAGTTAAACTCAGCTTAGGGGTGTCAATGGTGCCTTTTTAGCTGTTTACCTGATTCGTATCGTATTTGGTAAGGCGGGTATGAATAAAGTTTTCTTTTTGCTAGCTTATTGAGTATGGATATGAATAAGAAACTTTTTTTCGTTAACCAAATGGGTTAGGGTAATGGTAATGATTATTTTGTATCCATTACCTTATAGAGTAATTATAAAATCTAAATATATATTTAATTCAATTTTCAACCCACCTAAATATATATTCGTGTTTTTGAATCTTCCTTTATAAAAAACAATCTATTGGAATTGATTGCACATTTGTTTTTTTTATTTTTATTAGCAACATAATGACATATTTGTGAAATGAATGAGTTTTTTTATGTTTAATTTGTAAAATGTAATAAAACTAATTATATTAGTATTATCTGTTATTTATCCACTACCGTTTCATTACCCGATAATATTAACGAGTAAGGATAGGGTAGGGTAAAGCTAATTTTTAATGGGTATGGGTAAAGTCAATTTTAATGGTTATGGATAAAATGCCTCCATCCGACCCGTGCCGTACCCATTGACACCTCTAACTCAGCATGCTCATTACAACTCGAACTCGGTTGATCCAATTGTTATTTCAGCACTGATTGCATATGCCTATGCTACACTACAAATAATAAAGAAAATCTTAGAAATTTACATCAGCAAAATTAAAATGATTGTGTTTAAAATTAATTCGATATTTACTTCTCATAAAACTATGAAAAGAGCATACATCAAGACTATTAACAATACAAATCTCTAGAGTTCTTGCTTTTTACAACAACCAAGTCTTTAATCCCAAACAAGTTGGGTAGGCTAGAAATGAAATCCAATCACAATCATGAAATAAAGATAAGTAGTAATAAAGTAGTAATGAAATAAAAATAATAAAAATAAAAGTGAAAGTGAAAGTGAAAGTAAAAGTGATAGTCCTAATACTAATACTAATACTAATACTAATACTAATACTAATATCAACTATATTCTACCTAAATTATCAATCGTAGGAGTCAAAGTCCTAAGCTTACATCCTTAATGCCAAATTCCTAGTCCTATGACCTAAGACCTATAATATTATCCCTAAATAATCCCTAACTACCACTAGGTTATGGTTCTAGTACGTAGATCGCTAGTTTCCACGCGCTCCTATCCGAAGCATACTCCTTAGGTACATTCCACTCCTTCAAGTTCCTTTTTACTACTTTTTAAACAAATAGAATAATTTTTTTAACAAGATCAAACAATACAATTCAGAAAATAAAATAGTTTACTTTACTAAAAACGGATAATTATGTTAATCAATAAAAACCACACCTAAAATACAGATGATGTTCATTAATTATTATTATATGCCAGTTTAATCTTATGAGTAAATATGAAATAAATTAAAGAAATAATTTTGTGTATAAAAATATATTAAAGAGCCAACAAGTATTAAGTAATAATACGAAATGAAGGGAGAGTTGAAGGTACATACGATATTAACTCTAAAAACAATTCACAGGTGCTTGGATACGAGAATTCAAACATATTTATAATATTTTTATGTAATAAGATTTTATTAATTAACAACTCAGCATAAAAAGCACCCACTCTTGACCAAAAAGCACCAAATTTTCTTCAATGCTGTCCTCGTGGGCCTGACGGTCAGGCCCAAGGAAGCAGATCACCTGTCTCTCCGGGGTGCAGGAAAATCCTGCCCCCTCAGTCACTGCGGGGTGGGGCCGGGTTTAGAGTTTAGAGGTTTAGGATTTAGGGTTTAGGGGGTCCACCAATAGTGACTCTGGGGGCAGACGATTCAATCCCCAGGCCCAATGGAAGCTGCCGCCTCGGAAGGTTAAAATGAAAAAACAAAGGTCAAAATAGTTCTAATTTTCTATAACATATCATGTTTGACAGTGGAATAAGAGATGAAGTAAACTTCTTACTCTACATTTAATTAAATGAGAAGTAAAATACAAGCAAAAAGAAAAAAAGAAAAATATAAGTAATATGGATTAAGAAATGAACTAATTCGGAGTAAAGAAAAGAAAAAGAAAAAGAAAAAGTAAAATAGAAATAAAATAGAGTAGGCGTGAAAAAACGAGAAGTGAAATAAAGGTAAATAGAATAAATTAAAGTAAGAGGGTAGTACATGCTATTCAAGTGAAAAAGCCACAATAGTTGTAGAATATTTTCTGTACAAAGTTTCACATGGTAGGTCCCAGTCCTCAGAGCTAATGACACTTCATTCGTAGATTGTTATACAATGAATTGTTTCTAAAAAAATAAACTGTTTCAGGAAACTAGAATGATCTGATTAAGGAAGAAAAGTATGTATTGTGGTAGGTTTAGTGTCACAAAAAGTATGATATTTTCATACTTTTCGTATTTCTTTGATTATTTTAAGCAAGCTTTTGGTTAATTGCAAAACAAACTTTGTTACTTGAAAGAAGAAGAGAAAAAATTATTAGCTACATCACTTCTAGGATATCGAAGGAAACTAATAGTAAAAAATAATATATAATAAAGGTAAGAAAATGGAGAGACATCTAAAAAAGTTGATCAAGTGATGAGTTTCATCAAAATATAAATTACAGATCACATGATACCTCATCTGAGTCACTAAATTCATAATGGAGGTTTGAGGGTTTAGAATTTCGGATTTAGAGTATGTTCAGTTGGGTTGAGAATAGGTTATTTTTTAATTAGGTTATTCGGAATAATCTATTCGGTGTTTAATTAGATTATAACAATTAGAATAGAAAATTTAAAACTTTTCTCTTTTTAGAATAAAGTATTCCAAAGAGTTTTGAGATTTTGCTATTTTAATAAGATAATTATTCTTGATTTGAATATTCTAACTTTTTTTTTGTTTTATAACCAAACATATCTTATTAATTTAAGTTTGAACTCGAGTTGATTCTAACCAAAAAGTGACGACTTGTGCAATTTGAGTCGTTTGGTTTTCAACATTTTTATTTGATTTGATTGTGCGTCAATTATTTTGTTTTGAATGTCAATGCACTTTTCCATCATCTATGCAAATTTAGATATGAAATTTTGTTATGGTTCATATTGGCTTTTGTATATTATTTTATTGCGGAAACAAACCCTGTTGAGGTCGGTTTTGAATTCAAATATGTTTTCTTTTTTCCCATATTCAGCATCAACTTTCAAAAGTTTTTACCATTCAGCTTCCAACTCTAATAAATTTCTGTTTTTAAGTTCCAATGCAAAACCCTGCACACTAGTTCAAGTCAATAATAATATTACAAAACAGACCTCCATTATTAAAAAAAATCATACCAAATCAACTAATAAAAAAACCACCAGATCAAATCTAAAATATAAAAAGCAAGCAATCTGAAATTATTAGAAGCATGAGAAAAAACACTTGGTGCTCAATCCTATCTGATATAATTCAAATTAACCAATTAACATAAATTTAAGCATCCACCCATTAGTAAAAACTAAAAATACCATACAAACCTCATAGTTCTATAAAATATTAGATGCTGATGTGAACCAAAATTTCCAAAGACAAAATTGCCAATAATTATAATATTAAAAATTAAGAATATTAAACATGCATGGAAGACAGTTAATTAAGCAAAATCTTAGTGTTATTAAATTGTATTATAAAGTATATATAGTGTTTAATTCAATAGCAATGAGTTCAAAGACCCATTCGCTCCTTAATTTTTCAATTTTGACCACATCAAACGCATAAAATAAAGTTGTTAAAATTAAAGTTAAATTATAATTTTATTAATCTGAATCATAAAATATAACAGTCAAAACACGCAACAAAGAGCGTTGGCATCAGCTTCAGCACAAAATCCAGCGACCAAACCCGAAACGGCCCAATTTAACCCAATAAAAGACAAACCCAGGTCCAGTAATCTATCCTCCACTCCCACAATCCACGCTAATGAACCCGTTAAATTAAAAAAAAAAAAATAGTACATACCATCAAAATTTTCAAATTGGTTATTTTTTCATCTAAATTCACTTATTTTATTAATATTCTCACTCTTAATTTAATCAATTAAATTACAAATTAATATTAATAAGAAGTTAAAATGACATTAAAAAGTAAATTACAGATTTAATATCCTCATTTCTTAATTTATAATTAAATAATTAATATGCCAGTTTAATCTTGTGAGTAAATATGAAATAATTTAAAGAGTTAAGTGTATAAAATATATTAAAGAAAGAGTCCATAAGGCCCTGTTCGGCCGCGTTACTGATTTCGTGGGGAAAAAAAAAATTCAGTTGAATTGAATTTTTTTTTTCCCACGAGAACAATATTTTTCATTTCAATTCTTGTGCCCATACCTATTTCCAATTGGAGGCCGAACAAAAATGTGTAGGAAAGTTGAAGGTACATACGATATTAAGGTATTGTTCATTTGTTTCTCATCTCATGGGAATGTGTAGGAATTCTATCCCAATAATGAAAATTCCTCATATTTATTTGGCATGCTTTTGTTTTTTTTTTAATTAAAATGGGAAAAAAAAAAGAGAATCCCTTCTTCTTAACTCTTCTGTCTTCACAAAATGGTGAGAAAATTTTGACCAAATTATTTTTCCCGCATTCATTGTTTGCTCTCTTATCTCTTTCTTTGCTAACTCATTAATCCTTATTATCCTTTATATCTTATCAATTTTGTCTTTCATTTTTTATTTTCATGATAACTGTGAATTGTTTGATTTCATTATATTAAAAATTAAAAATTATGTTTCACCGTCACTTTTACTTTTACTATTTTCTACATACTATTAATATTTTATTTTTCAAGACAAGTTTTTTTATATTATTCTAATATTATCATATTTGCTAGACTTAATTTTTTTAATATAGATCAGAATTTATCGATAATTGTTAACAAAAATTATTATTGACAACAAGTTTTTAAAACAGGAAAAAAATATATAATTTATGTGAATATTTTTTTTCAAATTAAGATTTTTCACAACTATTCTTATAGTACAATTGATCATTTATGTGAATACTCATAAATATGAATTCTCGCAAATTAATTAATAGATTTTTGAGCTGTAAAATCTCACTCCATATAATTTCGTGATAAACAAATATATTCCAACTTTAAACACAATTCCCAAGTGCTTAAAATTGAGGATTGAACATATTTATAATATTTTCTGTAATAATTATTGAGGAAGGTTCCAATGCCTCATGCCTTTCATACCTCATCATACCTCATATTTTATATCTTTATTTTCAAAGTCTAAATTGTCGATCCGAACTGTTCAACATATCCATACTAAAATATGGTTGAAGATGAAATTTTATAATTTTTGAAATTTTTTATTATTTTTTAATATAGGTAGAAAATAACTGTTTTTTTAACGATAAAAAAAAATTGTACTTATTTAAAAAAATAGTAAAAAGATTTTAAAAAATATAAAATTTATCACATACATATTTTATAGTATAAATATCATATTGAGCGGTTTGAATTAATAATTTGAAATTTAAAAATAAATAATTAAATATAAGATATGATGAGATACGAAAAACACGAGGCATTGAAAGCCTCTAATTATTTTATTAAGCATAAAAAGCGCCCATCCTCGGTAACCGATGAGACGAAATTGAGCAAAAAGCACCAAAATTTCTTCAATGCTGTCCAATTTTAGAGGAACTCAACGGTTCTAATTATTATATTAATTTTGTTTTGCCCTTTTCGCTTCTTTTGATTAATTCAACGCGGACTAAGCAATGCAATCTGCCGCCTCGAAATGTTAAAAAGATGAGAAAAAGGGCTACATGAGAACGGAGGCATCTCGATCGTCCGATCACAATCACCACAGACACCTGACAATTTAAAGCGATGCGATCGAGGGTATCCGACGGGCAATGGACCAAATTCGGTCGGGAACCCATCTACGCCGTTAATTTAAATTTAAGATTCGTGTATAAATGCAACCGACAAATGATCTTAACTTGCGCGCAATTATTGACGAGATCGAACAGTCCTGAATAGTATAGGAAATAATTTGGTCCAATGCCCATTTGACACCTTCGCTCCGGAAAGTCAAGTGGGGAAGCGGCGCCCCACTCTCCACTCCCCAACTTCTCAGTAGTCGCCAATCGCGATCACTTTCACAGTTCACACACCAGTGCTCGCGCACACACACACTCGCTTTGGTCTCCTTCCCGACATGACTGCGCTGCTGCCTCTCTTCTCTTGTCTTCTCACCGCCACCTTTCTCCTTTCCTTTCCCCTCCTTTCCCTCGCCGGAGGTAACTATTCTGCCCTTTACCACTCTCTCTCTCTCTCTCTTTATCTCTCTCTGCATGGGGCCCACATTCAGTTCACTATTTTTTTTTTTTTGACCTATTGAAGATTTGAAGGGATAGCAAGCTAGTATTGTTCCTCCCTTTTTACTGTTTTTCAATGCATTTGACATGACCTTGTCTTTACCCCTTTCACACCATTCCATATTGAAATTTGAATGAGCTCATTTTTTTTTTTCAACTTATTACATCCTCTGGTACAGGCACATTTGCTTAGACGGCGTGGGTTGTTATTTTATCTGCCATTTTTTTTTTGTTTGGGTTTTTGCCTTAGCAATTTCTTTGCTTTGGTTTTATTTTACTTTTTTTATGGTTGCCATTGTTAGTTTGTTACTTATTTGGTTCAACAAATTCATTATATTCTTTTTCCCCATCTTAGACTGTCCCTTGGAATTCACATGGACAAACTTCACCTCAGCCGGGTCAGCTTGTAACGACCCATCTCAACTGAGCAACTGTTGCCGGTACATTAACGCCTATGTGGCCATCTCTGTTGCACGGTATGCCAACTCCACCGGCAAGCTGGGGGTTCCGCCAGCATTCTCTGACCTCTGTCTTACTGCGGTTGCTGAAACCTTCCAGTTATATGGGATTCCTCTGAGTGCCACTGAGTCCTGCGGGGTGGGGCCCAAAATCAGAGTTACTTACCAGTGTGATGGCAGGGGTACTGTACTGGAGATGATGCAGTCCCCAGGATTTACTGAAGTCATTTCTAACTGTCAGGTATGGTTGCAATCTTACCATTTTGGTCTCAACCTGACAATGCCTCACTGGTACTTGGTTCGATTGCTATGGTATTAATTATTGAGGTACAATTTCTGACAGATTCCAATAAGCCCCATTTAACCGAATTGAGTGTATCTTGAAACTGGTCAGTGAACCCATGATTTAATACAGTCATAACTTACTCTTTAGAGTGAGGCTATGGTACTATGCATAGTACCATAGCCTCACTCTGACTTGTATACCTTAATGAGAGGTCCATTCTGCAATTGAGTACCACCTTGACCTGGGGTAAAATCAAGTTATCCTCAGGTGTGCAATGAAGCACCGAAATGTTGTAATGACTAGCCTGTGGCAGGTTCCTGTTTCGTCACAAGTTGGTTGCAAGACGTGCCTGAATTCGGGAATTCTGTACCTGCACCGATTAATTGGTACTGATGATAACGTAGCTTTGAGTGTATGTCGAGATGCAGTTTTTGCCACACTGTCAAACCAAGGAGACAGTTTGTCAAGTGATGATGACATGGCATCTTGCTTCTTCGGAGTTGGAGGCCTTATTACTACAACTGGTATTATCTTTTATATGACTACCTAATGTTTAGAACCTCATGATAAACTCCAATTTTTTTCAAAGACCTCAACTTGCACAAAACAAGATAAAATTAAACATTCGTAACTAATTAAATGAAATTTTAATATTTCAGACAGATCATCTGAAGGGACAACAAAACCAACTCAGTCTT
Source organism: Carex rostrata (assembly GCF_964058835.1). Taxonomy (NCBI): domain Eukaryota; kingdom Viridiplantae; phylum Streptophyta; class Magnoliopsida; order Poales; family Cyperaceae; genus Carex; species Carex rostrata. The sequence goes on along the minus strand of NC_135918.1, from coordinate 11,848,156 downwards.
CTTCGCCAAATCTCACTGCAGCCTCACCACCAACCCAAAAGAGCATTGACCTCTTTTCCAAGAAACCACAGCTGCAACACCAAGCATTTCACCTCTCTCTAATTCCAGGAATTGGAATAGGAATCATCCTGATTTCTGTTATATTGCTTCTGATTCTGATGGCATTGATTCGAAGAAAAAGTATGGAATTAAAGAATGTCAAATCTCCTAACAAGACATTATCTTGGGGTGCTTTTTCTCAGCCTCAACTAAGAAGAGGTCAAGATGGTAATTTTTTCTCTTTTATTCTTACTGATTGTATGATTTTATGTTGAGGAGGTATTGAACGACTCCAAGTGAGAACCCATAGTTACCATTAAGATATTAAGATATTAGACATGACATGCATTATTTGCATTATGACCATTTAAGGATCCATGCTAAAGATATGAAAACAGAATTGAATGATCACATTTTCTCGTGTACACTTGCAAAAGTTGAATCGGTCACATCTTATGACTCTATAACATTATTTCAGTGTGCTGGTTTGTATTGTTCGAGATTTTGAAATTGTAGGGGTGACTTGTGCCTGTTAAAGGCGACGGTATAGATCCTCTACAGCTTTGAGCAATTTTGGCTGACTTTCAAAAATTTATAAAATGCGCCCTGATCATGTCACCAAAAGAAGTACAAGTGAAAATATGTATGTGTGCTCTTTAATCCCTGCATATCTAGGAAGCAGATGTCATTTCTTGTAGATTCTAAATAATTCCAGTTCCAGATTTAAATTACAAGTTTAGGGAGAGATGCTCCTGAAGCCTAAGTGTGAATCTTGTATGGTCAAATTTCTCTTTGGTGCTCTATTTATGTGTTCAAATGTAACAGTTACAAAGGAAAGAAGAATATTATGTAAATCAAAATATATAAATCTAGTGCCAGCTGGTTTCACAGCTACAGAGCATTTCATGTAAAATTTCAAATAATTTGAACTCTATAATTGTATCAAAATTTAGGTCCATCACAAATGTTCAGAAGATACAGCTACATGGAAACAAAAATAGCAACAAACAACTTCAGTACGGAGATAGGAAAAGGCGGCTTTGGCACGGTTTTCGAAGCCAGATTTAGCGACGGCTCTGTAGCTGCAGTTAAAAGAATGGATAAGGTGTCCAAACAAGGCGAAGAAGAGTTTTGCCAAGAGATTGAGTTACTAGCTCGGCTTCACCACCGCCACCTTGTTACTCTGAAGGGGTTTTGTGTGGAAGGGCAGGAAAGGTAAAAGCCTCTTTTTTACGGTTTGTTTCGGTACCGGTTGCACAAAGTTCGAGTCACTGAGAAGAATATGTCTTAGTATTGCCGTGAGTACCAATTTCAAACTAAACCGGTGTAGTATTATATATCCAAAAAGGTCCTGGCCCATAATAAAACTCTTACTGACAAGCCAGTCCAGGTACAGATACAAATTGGTCCTTCAATATATTAGTTTAATAAAATGTTATTTATTCTGCAGGTTCCTTGTTTACGAGTACATGGCAAATGGAAGCCTAAAGGATCATCTTCATTGTATGTTGCCTCCCTTTATAATTATCTTCATTAATTATTTTATTCGAAGAATATGATCACTATGATCTGAATTTATGCTTGTGCACAATTTCAGCATCTGGGCAAAAAGCACTGAGGTGGGAGACTAGATTGCGAATTGCAATTGATGTGGCAAATGCTCTTGTAAGATTCAAATGCTTGCGTATTATCTAATATTGAACTATGAATGCATTGAATGATTGTTTGATCTTTTGGGCAATTCTAAATATACGGCTAATACTAACAAAGCAATTGGCACATATTATTTTCCTTGATTGCAGGAGTACCTCCATTTCTATTGCAACCCACCACTTTGCCACAGAGACATTAAATCTAGCAATATTCTTCTGGATGAAAATTTTGTTGCAAAGGTAGTGAACTTATCTCATTTTTTGTTTATTAAATTGAGCCTAAATGACAAAGGCATAAAAAACAGTAGCTGAAGTTTAAAATTATTAAATCAGGATAGATGCATGCTATATCGACCCAAATTTTGGGTTATTAAAATGGTGAACCTCGAGGGACAATATGCTCATTATAAGTTTGTTTTTGGGATATAAAGTGTCATTTTGGCAACATCTGACATACAGGTAGCTGATTTTGGACTTGCACATGCTTCTAGAAGCGGGACCATCAGCTTTGAACCTGTTAGCACTGATATCCGTGGTACACCTGGTGAGTACAAATTTCTCATACGAAATTTACACAGATGCCATTGCATAATCGATATTTGTATTAACAAAATTCCTCACCTGCTCTACATATAATACTGAATGTAAGCATTACTATATACAACAACAACAACCAAGCCTTTAGTCCCAAACAAGTTGGAGTAGGCTAGAAATGTAAGCACTACTATATAGATTATAAAACATGAGATATTTTCTCTGTTGTACCCTTTCCTTAATGTCTATCGCCCAAGGAGAAGGGCACTCCTTTAGGAATCCGTATCCTCTCCAGTATTGCAGAGGATCACCCTCACTTTATGGTTTGAGATAAATTTCAACTGGTTTGGTATTTGGGCTGCAGTAGGGGGCAGTATTTTTGGGCTTTGATATTCGTGCCAAGTTAAAAAGAACGGTTCAGATCTAGTAATTGCAAAAGATTCCCTTATCAGGTATTGGAGAGGATGTGAATTCCTCCTTTAGGCAGTATTAACTAAGAAGACTGTCATTTGTGATATTTCTCGTTTTTCAGGATACCGTAATTTTTCATATATTGTAGGGCACATATGAAACTTTTTCTTTCTAAAAGATATTGTCATTCAACAGGTTACATGGATCCGGAGTATGTTGTCTCACAAGAATTGACTGAGAAAAGTGATATTTACAGCTATGGCGTACTGCTCTTAGAGCTTGTGACGGGCCGAAGAGCCATACAAGATAACAGAAATTTGGTTGAGTGGGCCCAGAAATACATGGCATCTGAAGAGATGGTGCCTGAGATGGTGGACCCCACAATCAGAGACTCGTGTGACATGTATCAATTGCATATGGTGGTTGGTGTAGTGAGGTGTTGCACTCAGAGGGAAGGGAAGGCCAGACCATCAATTAAGCAAGTTCTCAGGGTCTATTCTGAAAAATTGGACCCAGTTTATGAGGATGCTGACGAAAGTACGTAATTTCTCTCCTTTAGATGTTCCAAATATTATGGGCTCAACCTGATTGCCTTTGGATAAGGTTATATTTGTACCATCTGACCCAAAAATATGTATCACTTAATTTAATAAATGAAGCTAAAATAAGCTTTAGCTTGCCAAAGTGGCTCGTGAGCTTCACTCCAAAATCTACCGGATTGTTTTTTTGTTTTTTGTGTGAGAATCTATCCAATTGCTTCAAATGAAGAATCCAACAGTTCAAACATGTATCTGATGATTGATGCATTTACATGCTAAATTTTGTAATTTTTTTAGTTTGTTTGGTATAAAGGCAAGTGGTCAAAACATGATAAAAAAAATGAATGCATTTAACTTAATCTTCATCTTTTTTACTGCTTGATTTTGTACTAAATGGAACTAAAAATTTACAAATTTGGCACGTACATGCATCACTCATCAGATCAATTGGTTTGAACTTTGAACAGTTTTAATTTGCCATTTGAAGTCGATCTGATAGATTTTGGTGTTCAGCTCAATAATTACTTTGGCGAGCCTAAGCTCATAGCTCTACTCTTAATTTAATCAATGCTATATGCAATTACAGTTATGCTGGTGTTATAATTTACCAATATGCAAATAACTAATAAAAAATATAGATACAATCATGCGAAACACATTTATTCAGTAAATTAATTGCTTCTTCATAGTTACTGTCTAAATCAAAAGAAAAACAAGGTCATTTTTCAGTTCTGAAAATGTGCTCTACCAGTCCCAACCTGACCCGGGTGATGATCTGATATGGGTCAGGTTTTGGTGAAACTGGACCTACCCAATCACTTTAAAACCCTAACCTATCTGTGATTAGGTATCATTACTTTACAAACTTTAAGTGAACCATAAATTAAGTTGTAACATCTAGTCAGGAAAAGTAAAGATATTAAAAAAGATTGCATTTGTATGGTACCATACTTGCAGTAGGTACAGATAATGTGAGTATTTTCCACGTGCATAACTCTTTCAAGGGGCATTTTTTTGACATTCTTTTTTTATGTTAATTTTTTTTTTCACAGGGACCCAGGTAGTTGGAGGTAGTATCCAAGGGAAGGAACCGATCCCCTATAGTGGCGACGCGAGATCTCTCCAATCTTCTTCAAGCACAATTAAGTCATATTGTAGCCGAAGTATTTTGCTCGAAAGTGGTGGGTCCCCCCAATCCCCCCATACTCTTCTCTCTCTCTGATATTTCTTCTCTTTTTTTTTTTTCCTTTTTTTTTTTGTTTAAATATGCTTCTATTTTGCTTTGCTTTGTTATTGTTTACAATTTTGTCGATTTTTTGGGCTTGTAGTTGTACTTAGTCTTCACCGAACGAGGTTTATGCAATGTATTCTATAATTTTGTGTGTAATCCTTAGAAATTATTTTGTAAATTTGTCTGGTAAATTACTAGGCTCTTTTCTGTTGTCTTTCTTTTATTTCTCCTGCAATACTTTGATAAAAATCATGCAATATGTAGCTCTAGAAAATGTAAGGTGTAAGTGTGTAACGACCTTGTTGCATGGTTTGTTGTTTAAATTATTTTATGGGTGCAATGACAAAGAAATTATCAACTTGATTTCAACGTGTTAAATAAAAGTAATGCGTTTAGCATAAGTTACAAATGGTGAGAAATAATGTGATTAGCATTGTCTAGTTGACCTATGGTGGTAGACTGGTAGTTGCAATTGAGCGAAACTTTTGCTGATTAAATTTCAGCACCATGAGATGTGCTCGTAATGTAACAATATCTATAGCGAGTCATAGTTCAGTATAGCAGTAACCCGCTAGTTAAAATGGTGAACTGAAAGAGCTACAAAGAATCTGGAGCCCTGTCGGTGCATGGTAATTTGACCGATAAAGACAGGTCGGCAAGTCGTAAATTAAAAACAACAATAGTTGGGATCCTCTGATGCGGATGTAGACTATCATATATTGTCGCGAGTCATCTCAGAACCTAAGCACTTTCTTTCTTTCTTTTCTTTTCCAAAAAAAAAATGTGGGCATACATATTCCCGAATTATTTTTAGTTAGCATTTGAAAAAAAAAAAATAGAAGTTAACAGCACATTAAAAAAAATCAATGTTACCTGGTACTCAAATTATGTCAAAATGTCACTTGTAGGTGACATGCAGGCAATGTTTGCATACTCTCAAGAAAACAAAATTCAAGAAATAAATTTGCAGTAAATTAAAAAAAAAAGTGTGCAGAAATCTCTGCATGCCACCTAAGAGCAACACTCGAACATAGTCGAAGTATCAGCTAACATTGGAGTTTGTTTACAACGCCTTGCCAATTTTGTATTATGCTAACTAAAAATGGTTTTGTACATATCTTTCCCAAATTATAGATATAATATTATTGTAATTATATTGTAGCACCGATGACCAGGGACAGATTTGCAACCAAGCTAGGGGATGTATAGCCATCTCATAATTTTAAAAATTTTACCATGTATAATGAAATCTAATTTAATTTTGTATTTTTGACATTTTTTATATAGTTCAACACTTCTCATAAAAGACTAGATATATGCTTGTAGATTGGTGATTAAAATTCTACTTTGTAATTATATAAAGACTTGAGTTCAAATTTTAGAGATCAAACATTATATATTTTACATTTTAATCTCCCTTTTAAATTTTTTAGTCCCATCCCTGCTGGTGACCATTTTTTTTGTTTTTCCTTTTCGTCAAGGGGCAGTAAGGAAACCACGATGTAAATTATGAGGTCAAATAATTTTACAAAAATCTTGACAAACTACACATAATGAATTGCCACATGGTGCTTATATCATTATCTGCCACATAGGATCTAAGTTTAATAAAAGAGAGAGAAAATGAGTTAACAACCTCAGCGGCGGGAAATCCAGTTGGCGTGGGAGTTTCTTTTTTATACTTCTTTTGCCATAATAATTTAAAAATATTATTTTGTAAAATTAGAAATAAACTTAAAAATTACACTTTCAAAATTATTGCTCGGAGAAATATTTTTTAAAACAGATGAGACTTTAGATCTTAGGTTCACCTCTTTCTAACAATTTTTTTTTATTGATTTGAGGGAACTATAAATTATGTTTGTCAAATATGATAAACAATAGAAAGTATAACAATGTTGTTTAATTGTTAGAGGCCAGCATAAAATGAACTGTCACATGTAATGAAGGAATAACTACACATGGCTTCTTTCTTTCCGTTTACTAACTTCACTCTGTTTACTCTGTGAGAATTGCAAACTATCTCCAAATGATTCACATTGATCTGTACACAACTAAGCATAAACACTACTGACGAAAGACATACAATTTAATTACTTAAATCCATAAATTTTACGTCATTAATTTATTTTTATTTTAACACTTGTACATTAATATATTGTAATTAAAACTTTCATTCTATTAACAAATTTCATTCTAAGACGTAAGACTAATAATAACGTTTAGTGCAAATTATTAGTAATTCACTGTATGCTCGTATTGATAATTGAAGTAATTAATAGTAATACATGATTTAGTGAAAATTAGCTAAACAATATTACATATTTTTATGTTACTAATTTGTTTTAATTTCTACCATTGGAAGAATGTTACTCGTATTAACTATTTTTGTCATGCTATAATTTAAAATAAAACAATCAAACATGGTCAAAATTGACTATACAATGCTATTTTTTCTTCTTAATACACAATAATGTATTTATATTTCTTTCAACAAAAATAAAAAACACGAAAATACAAGAACGTTGTCTACATACTATGGTACTAATAATGATAACATGTTACTCGCATTAGCTATTTTTATGACTTAATATTTCAGAAAAAAGCACGGTCAAGCAATTGACTACACTACAATTTTCTCTTCTTAACGGTATTTGAATTTCTATCATCAAAATAGAAAACACGAAAATACGACAGCGCTGACTGCGTACTATGATACTAATAATTAATAAAAAAAAAGTGATTTGGGTACACAAAATTGGATATCCTATGCGCCCACCGAAATAGTAAAAGTAGTCTTAATACTCGGTAATTCTACTACCTTATGATGTACTATGTAGCGAGTCGTTATAAACACGCATCAGGGATCCACTACAGAAAATTACACTAGTATACGCTACAGAAATTTACTTTCCATTTAAAGGATACACTACTACATCTACATCAACTTCAAGTGTCAACTAATCCGATCTCTCTCACACACAAACTCCGCGTGTGTGACAGTGCGAGTAGAGAGAGAGAAGCAAAGAGGAAGAAAGCGCTTCATCTTCCCCTCAACCTCGTATCATTTTAAGATCTAACATTTCCAATAAGAGAAGAGCAAAGAGGAAGCAAACACTTCATCTTCTCCAGTTCCAATCACTTTAAGATCTAATACATTTGCAATACTCCTCTCTCTATCACACTCGCTCGCTCGCTCGCTCTTCAGTTAAGTAATTCAAGATGCATGCAAAAACAGATTCGGAAGTGACGAGTCTGGCCCCCTCCTCCCCGGCCAGACCGCCAGCTTACTTCGTACAGAGCCCATCACACGACGGCGGTGACCACAAAACAGCGACTTCCTTCCACTCTACACCCGCCACATCACCCCCTCGCCACTCTCATTCCTCCGTGGGTCCCCATTCTCGCGATTCCTCAACTCGCTTCTCCGCCGCCACTAACAAGAAGCTGCGTGGCGTCCATGGGTCCCACGAGAAGGTCGCCAAGGGGAAGAATGACTGGATGAAGGAGGTGGAGGCGATCGAAGAAGAGGGTTTGTTGGATGATGACGAGAGATATCGAGGCAGGAACACTAAGAGGTTGTACTGTCTGGCGTTTATTGTGGGATTTTTCGTGCTTTTTACTTTTTTCGCGTTGATTTTGTGGGGTGCCAGTCGATCTCAGAAACCTCGAGTAGTTATGAAGGTATGAATAAAAATTTACCATCTCAATTCTCAAAATTTGAATCTTTGGTTGATTTATTAGTAACTAGATTAAGAGTTTATTGTATCCTGGGACCGGGTTCAATTATTTTTGGTAATGTAGTTTTAATATCAGTTAACACAATTAGCTGTTGAGACACTAGGAAAACATTTTATAATAGATCACCACTCTGTTAGACCAAATTTATACTGTGGGTTCCTTCTTTTAGAAAATGTCAAAGCTCTTAGTAAAGCAGGAGAGAACACCGGTTTGTAGTTTCATGTTCTCAAGATTTAGATCTCCCCAAATAAAATTATGATCTGATCCAAATTTGGAATAGTACTATGCAAAGTGATTGATTTTGAGATTTTCCTCTCTGTTTCAGAGTATCAATTTTCAGAATTTTATAATTCAAGCGGGAACTGATGCATCACTTGTACCAACGGACATGGCAACTTTAAATTCTACTGTAAAATTCACGTACCGCAATACTGGTACCTTCTTCGGCATCCATGTGGCAGCCACACCATTTGAGTTGACATACAATCAGTTGACCTTGGCTAGCGGTGAGGTAAGCATCTGATTTACTCTTTTCTATGTTATTACTATATTTTAAATGTGAATATTTCAGATAGGATAGGTTAGATTTGGGTCTGGTTTGGGACTGATTTGAGAAAAACCTTGGTGGGATCTACTTGAAAGTGATTACCTCCAATTTGCACCTAACATCCAATTAACCGTAAACAGTTGTGCAACTCTGCATCAATTTAATCAAATTTGGTGTATGTTATCCCTGATTCTGCAATTGCGCCTCAATTGAATCCAGATTTGGCTCAATTTCCCCTAATTTACCTTCAAATCAGGCAAGTGTGCAATCAAACATGAAGTTACACAACAAAGAGTTCAAAATGCAAAATCAGTTGTTAAACTGGTATGGATAAAGAAAAACCATACAGGTTATCTTAAAGACTACTATGTTCCTTCAATAATACATTTTCTAGATGCCCTCTTTCATTGTCGAATCTTTAAGCATTCTATAAATGCTACTTTGTCCTTTTTACCTTGCTTTATTCCAAAATATAGAAATTATATACACGAATTCCGAAATGATGATTAATCTGTTTATTATTCTTCTATACATAGATGAAGAACTTCTATCAAACAAGGAAGGGTCAGAGAAGTGTGAATGTGTTGGTGATGGGGAACAAGGTGCCATTGTATGGTGGTGGGCCCATCCTGACAGGCACGTCAGCTAATCCCAACAGCATCCCACCCGTACCATTAACCCTAAGTTTCACGATACGGTCTCGGGCTTATGTTTTGGGCCATCTGGTGAAGCCCAAATTCACAAATCAGGTGCAATGCTCACTCAAATTGGATATTAACAAGCTCAATAAGCCCATTCTACTTGACAACAAGTCTTGCCAATACTTCTGAGATAATTAATGAGAGGAAGAACTTATTGTTTTGTTTATTGGATAGTTATTGTATAATTTAATTTGGGTAATGCGCTTGTTGATAAATTGGATGGGTAGGGTTGTGGGCATATTTCTTGTATTACTATTATTTTTTAAGAGTAATAAATTTTATGGTTAATTGTACAATGAGAAAGTTTTCTTTTTAATGTAGTGTCTACTTTTATGTTAATTTGGAAACAGTGATCTAGGACCCTTTAATATGAATTGTACATCTTAGATTTGCCTAGGATCATCCAATGAACTCCGTACAATTGGAGTGGAGCTGAGTACCATTTGCCATTTTTGTATATTCTGGATAAAATGGGAACAGTTTTCTTAAAATAGCCCTTGACAAATTACAAGCATATCAGCTGGCCCAAAAATCATTTGACATAATTTAGTCAGTTCTTAGTGACAAGCAAACCAAAACTCATTTTCTATTAAAAGTAACTCCGATTTATGGGAAACAAAATACATAGTCCGGAATTCTTACCTATTTCACTGTTAATGGACGCCAGAAACAAAGTCTACTTGTCAATTTTTGTGGTTTTATAGGGACATGCCTGTAATTTTCCCTAATTATTACCGAGAATTTTTATATATTTTTCTCGAGAGGCTATAACCAGTGCCTGTAATTTTCCTTACATTTGGGGCCACCAATTGCATATTTGCACTTCTTTAGTAATAAACAATTGATCAAGTCCCTTTTGAAGAAGTTTGCATGTCTGATCTGGACACAAGACAAACACATTCTTGCATGAAAAATATAAAACGAGAGATTACACAAAACATATAATATATAAGGAGTAAGGCTTGGGTGCTATAGATAGCATAAGATCATCCGTGTTACGGTCTCAAAAATATATCGTATAAGCTTCAAATTTCGATTTAAGTAATTCAATAAATTAGTTATATAATAAACATGTAGAATACCAATTTTTACTATTTTTGAAATTTTTTACTATTTTCTATGATTTATGAAAGATAGCCAAAAATGACCTAAAAATAAAAAAAAATTGTCAATATTTTAGGTCATCTTTCATAAATCATAAAAAATCATAAAAAATAGTAAAAGAATTTTAAAGATAGTAAAAATTGGTATTCTATAAGTTTATTATATAGCTAATTTATTGAGCTACTTAAATCGAAGTATGAAGTTTATACAATAGGTTTTTGAGACCATAGTACGAATGACCTTATGCTATTCATAGCACCCAAGCCTTACTCATATATAAGAACTCATATAATTATGGGGAAGAGAAAAGGCACCTGTCAGTATCAAAAGGGTCCCAGAGTACAGAGATGAGAAGCATATGATCGGAAGAAAGGAATCTCTCCCTCTCTACACTCGGTACTTTCATTACTGCAAGCAAGGTACCAATATTACTCCTTATTTCTTTGTACCGGACCAGTAGACCTGGGCATGAAGTATACTTCCCCTTTCACCTCTCTATTCCTTTCTATATCCATCATAAATTGGTTGCTAATTTAGAAATGTGATGAGATAGAGAGAGAAAGAGAGAACAAATACTAATAAGTCTCATATTAGAAATCAATGGAAAATTTCTCAAGAGGAATTGTGTACTTGGTTTTTCTCATTTTCTTCTTATTAGGTACTAGAAGTCTTCCATTTCTCCTTCTATACACCCTTTCTAAATATTAATGAATATAAGAAAATATTGTATGAATACAATTTTTTCTTCCCTAATATGAAATCTTACAATTCCTAAAACAAATATTGTTTCTGTTATGTATGTACAAGGGGCAAAAAGATCCGAAGGAGCACGAATCTTCACAATAATAAATAACTGCAAGGAGACCATATGGCCAGCAGTTACTCCTGGGGAATCATTCGACGGGGGCGGTTTCGTCTTAAAGGCCGGTCAATCCGTGGTCTTCACTGCCCCAGTCGGGTGGAGTGGGCGCATATGGGGTAGAACTGGCTGCTCCTTTGGTCGGGATGGGAACGGCTCGTGCGAGACCGCATCTTGTGGGCCCACACTCAAGTGTGATGCATCCGGCAAGCCGCCCGCCACATTGGCTGAATTCACGCTCGCAAAACTTGATTTTTATGATGTCAGCTTGGTTGATGGATATAACCTCCCGATGGCCGTCACGCCAGTAAATGGTGGCAGTAATGGCGGCAGGAATTGCAGTGTGGCCGGATGTGACAGCGACTTGAGACAGAATTGTCCTAATGAGCTCGCTGTTAAGGTTTGTTTTCATGCGCAAACTAACATTATTACATGGAGTGAAGCTATGGTAGTATGCATAGCACAGATTGGTCTGTACTATTGATCAATATCTTTGTTTTCAAATTTCTGATAGTTAATCTGAACTGTACAACATGATCTCCATATGAAAATGTACTTGCAGAGTAGATTTTACTTTTATTTAGATAGGCAGAAAATCATTACTTTTAATGGTCTAGAATTTTTAGATCAAGTGATTTTCTACCTATCTAAAACAATAGTAAAAAGATTCTACAAAATGTAAAATTTGATCTCCAAGTACAGTTTTATATGGAGATCATCTTGCACGGCTCAGATCAATTTTCTGAACTTTGAAATGAAAATATTGATCCATAGTATGGACCATTATGCGCTATGCATAGTACCATAGCCTCACTTTTTTTTTTTTTTCTCATGAAAACAATTGATTGGATTTTTATATATTTGGGCAGGTTAATGGCAAGACAGTGGCATGTCGAAGCGCATGCGATGTGTTTGACACCGACCAGTACTGTTGCAGAGGCATATATGGGAACCCATCGACGTGTCAACCGACTTATTATTCGAAACTTTTCAAGGCGGCATGCCCCGGTTCCTATAGCTACGCGTATGACGATCCTTCCAGTATTTTTACATGCACTAATGCTGATTACATCATCACCTTCTGCTCCAAGAGGTGAGTTCTATTACCAAAAATTTTGCAAATTTATTTAGCAAAGAGAATATGCACAAAAAGGTTGTTTATCACCTCGTGGCAATGGAGACATCAGATACTATTTATTTTCATTTTTTTTAAAATATACAGGTTTTATATAAGAGATGACACGTAATTTGGTTCTAGTTGACATGGAAATTAATTTCTTTCTATTAGTTTCAGCTTTGAATCTGTCGCAACTTGCAACAGTATCAAGATTAGAAGTTCAAAACAAAAACTTAATTACCCGTCCTTATCAATTTGGGATTTAAAAATAATTTAAGAGTAAAGTTGTGAACTTGTGGTTTGACAATTCACGGAGAAAGGACATACTTTAGTATCTTAATGCTATGTCTTTATTAATTTAGAATCCATATCATTTTTTTAACCTATCTGAAAGCATCACTATCATGAACTTTAATTTATAAGTGAAAACCAAATTGTCTAGGAACTTTTTTTTTTTTTTTTGATATCTAGTAGCTCTAAAAAGAAATATTATTTGACGCTGTACAATTTCCATATGTCACTTAATGTACGATTCAGGCATAGCATGAAAAATGATTACATATAACATAACGACCTTGTCTTGTACAAATGAAGTCAAATATTCATACATAGATAAAACAAATTGGATGTAAGAAAACACTGCTTAAAACCTTATCCTGCCGCAACCTAAATTGTTTACGCCACAAGTTTCTAGAATTGTCATTACATGACAAAAATACTTTTCAAGGATGAAGAGTTAGATTGATTTTTTGACCTACTTAATTTGCGGCCCAAATTTTACTCCTTTTTTAATTTTTGAGGAATTAAAGATAAAATTTACCAAATTGCACATATATTCTGGTTGATTGTTATTGTTCGTGTATTGTATGAACAAAATACAGATGTTGCACATACAAAATAAAGTTATTTTTATATTGAGGAGGATTCAAATGTCTTCATTTTTTGTGTCTCCACCATGCCTCCACTTTTAAAAACTTTAATAATTCAAAATTTAAAACTTAAAAATCAAAATAAAACCGTTAGATGTGATTTATATTATTTTATCTATGTGCTCATAAAAAATTATCACATTTTAATTTTGTTTTTATGTGAATCAATAAGTTGAAAAATCAACGTCTAAAAATTATTCACATTAGTACGTTTTTTACAAGCTCTTGATGACAACCAAAACAAAATTGAAATGCTATAATTTTTTACACGTGCATAGATAAAATGATGTAGATCATATCCAACGGTTTTATTTTAACTTCTAAGTTTTAAATTTTGAGTTATTAAAGTTTTTAAAAATGGAGGCATTTGAACCCTGCTCTTTTATATTTTGTATAAATAGTTATATACTAATCCAAAACATAAGTAATCATGAACTTTTGTATTTTCATGATTTGTTAATTTGTAATATCGACCCATAATTTTTTTAACAAAAATACTTGAAAACAAAAATCAAGCCTCTTTTATTACAACTTCTTTGCTTATTTTATTTTATATATTGTTGAAAATACAGGCAAGCAAAGGTGTGCTCATACCATGGGAACAGGCTTGAATGCAGTGGCGCAACTACATTTATATCAATTTTCTCTTGGATTATTCCCATGTTTGCAACTGTTATTAACTGGTGGCTTTGGATATAGAATTTTATAATGTTTATTTTGCTTGTACTATTTATTCTTGGTGTGATTCCTATTCTTTCATCCTTTATTTATTTTTTCCCTTCTTTTCGATTTGTTGATGAGCATTCTTTTTAGTGTAATTACTAATGTGTACTTACAATTAGTTTTATTTCAAAACACAGTGCATTCCTGTAAACATGATTGTTTTTAAGAATGATAAAAGAGTGTATTTAATTTGTAAAACAATATAATTTTTTTCTATCTATCTAGCATATGATCAAAGGAATGGTGCAGTGGTAGAGTATCTCCACTTGTGTCATGGAGGTCCTGAGCTCGAATCAGTAATATGAAATGCTGACTCATCATAATTTTTTTTTAAAATATAGTTCTAATTTTATGTTTTTCTTGGAAAAAAAAATCTAAAATATACTCAATGTACAAAATAATTATAAAATTAATGTTCTGCCCCAGCAAATTAAGGATAGCATCAATAACTCTTATTGTTTAAGAAAAGTATCAGTTCTAACTTGAGTGCAGGTGTAAAATGGAAGAATATTTGGACATCGTAAACAACATAACACATTTATCAAATAATGTGTTAATTAGACATAAATTTAATAAAAAACACGAAGCAAGTTACATTCTTTTGCATTGAAATAGAGAGTATAGTTCCAATTTTTAGTTGAATTACGCTCATTAATCATTATTGTAACGTGCATGGATGTGACAAGATTTTTCGCTTAAATCCAAAATGTAATTAAGTTATTCTAAGCCCAAGTTTTCGTAGAAAGCACAATAGTCATATATATATATGCAGCAATGTATAAATCATCAAGTCTATAAAAAACGATAAGATTTAGTTTCATATATTATTGTTTACCTCAAAATTAATTTAAACTTTTCAATAGTCTGAATTTAACGATATTTCTTTTAATGTATTATCAAAACATTCACGCAATGCCCAAATTCAACTTAATTTAATACATAAGCCATCTTCATATCCAAAATCAACATATATTCTATTGTTCAGCAACCATTTTCGAATTAATTCGAAATGTACTGTAAAAACTGTAAAATAATTTCATTTGCACGAATTTATAAAATCGCTATCTAATGACTTTTAGTTTTTATTCCTTTTTTTAAAGCTTTTATCTTAAAAAATCTAAATGATGAAATTTGATGATGATACAAAGATACTGGTAATTGGTACCTCCTTAACTAGTAGTTTTCTATACAATCTACTAAATTAAAATCGTGGGGAAAAGAAAGGTATTCAAAATGGATTGGGGCCTGTCATGTTCAATTGGGCCCAGTTTTGTCGGTTTAATTTAGGCCCATAAATTAGCTATAGATTTTTTTATAACAAAACAATTATAAAACCTCTGAGTCCACGATGAGCCCAAAACAATGTAATGGGTTGCATAAACAAATATATTAACCCGCTTCACGTAAGTTATAGAAGAGTAATAGTAATGAACAACTGTCTATAATGAAGTCGGAGGTCCTAACGGGTTGGAACCTTGAAAAATCCATCAACCCGATTAGTTTCTTTCTTCTGCCCCAATCCAAGTATCTCCGCTGCTTCTCTCTTCTTCCTACCGTTTCTCTCTCTACCTCCGATCCGACCGAGAAACCCTACGGAGATCAAGCTTCCATCGAGGTACCTCACTCTCTCGCTTTCCTTTTCTCTTTTTCTCTGTATCTCTCTGTTTCAACACTTAATAACCTGCTTACTGGAGATAAATCTCAGGTGACCAATAAAAGAACTAAAAATCAAATCTTGCACAAGGTGGATGCTTTGTTAAGTTGTTTATTTAAAATGAGCAATGATTTTGTGTTGTGCCGCTGTTTTTTAGTTAGTTTTCTCTAAGTAAGCAATATTGTTTTTGTTATTGTAATAATTGTGCTTTTATTTTAAACTAGGGTTTCTAGTACTAAACTAAGGTTGAATTTGGAATCCATCATCTGTACAACTTTGTCACCTGAATTACGTTAAATACCAGTACAAATTCAATTCCAGAACTCGTCCTGGTGGATGTATTGGGCAAATTTTATTCAATTATTGGTTTTCTTTATTGTAGAAACTGTAAGGGTTACAATTTAGTTGTATTTTAGAATATTTGATTTCTTTATTTCTATCTACACAGAGTATGTTAGCCCTTGTATCTGGTTTGATTCCACTTAACCAAACGCATTCTGTTTTAAAACCTACAACCCACTGTTTTATTAGTTGGTTCTTACCCACAAATTTAGATCACTTCTTAAATTCTGTAACCATTTTTCTTGTCATTGGAAAAATGCCAAGGAAATTCATGAGACTACCTGTTAATTACAAACATAGAACAATAAATTAAAACTCCCTGTTGTTATTTCAGTCAAAAAATGTCGTCAGACTGCCTTCCTGCCACAACAGAATCAATTGCGCAAGCCTTGGAGGCCCCATCTCGCCCCGAATCAATCTCCATCCTCTACCGCGTGCTAAACAACCCCAACTCGTCCCCAGATGCACTCCGCATAAAAGAACAAGCCATCACCAACCTCACTGACCTCCTAACCCAAGAGAAGAAGGCTGAGGAGTTGCGCCTCCTCTTGACCCAACTCCGCCCCTTTTTCTCTCTCATCCCCAAGGCCAAAACCGCTAAGATTGTTCGCTCGATAATCGATGCAGTTGCGAAGATTCCAGATACTTCCACTCTGCAAATCTCTCTATGCCGGGAGATGGTTGAGTGGACCCGCCTTGAGAAGCGTACCTTCCTGCGCCAGCGTGTCGAGGCAAGACTTGCTGCTCTTTTAATGGAGGAGAAGGAATATTCTGAGGCTTTGAGTTTACTTTCTAGTCTGATTAAGGAGGTGAGGCGGTTAGATGATAAGTTGCTATTGGTTGATATCGATCTCTTGGAGAGTAAATTGCATTTCTCTCTTAGAAATCTTCCCAAGGCCAAGGCCTCTCTTACTGCGGCCCGCACAGCAGCTAATGCCATCTATGTGCCACCAGCTCAGCAGGGCACGATTGACCTTCAGAGCGGTATTTTACATGCTGAGGAGAAGGATTATAAGACTGCGTATAGTTATTTCTTCGAGGCCTTTGAAGCATTTAATGCGCTTGAAGATCCGCGCGCGGTGTTCAGTCTGAAGTACATGCTTCTCTGCAAGATAATGGTGAATCAGGCTGATGATGTAACGGGTATCATTTCGTCCAAGGCTGGTTTGAACTATCTTGGACCCGACCTGGATGCCATGAAGGCAGTTGCTGATGCTTACGCAAAAAGGTCCCTGAAGTTCTTTGAAACTGCACTTAGGGATTACAAGGCCCAGCTGGAGGATGATCCAATCGTGCATCGCCACCTGTCATCCTTGTATGATACTTTATTGGAGCAAAACTTGTGTAGGTTAATTGAGCCCTATTCTCGGGTTGAGATTAACCATGTGGCAAACATGATTGAGTTGCCGGTGGAGCATGTGGAGAAGAAGCTATCTCAGATGATACTTGATAAGAAGTTTGCGGGTACCCTAGATCAGGGTGCTGGTTGCTTGATTATATTTGAGGACCCGAAACCAGATGAGATGTTCCCAGCTACCCTCGAGACCATTTCCAACATGGGCAAGGTGGTGGATAGCCTCTATGTCAGGTCGGCCCGCATCATGGCTTAGGTTTTCTTTTAGGGTTTTTAAACATGGTCATTTTAATATCAGGTTTTGTTCTATTTAATGGCTGCAAGGAATTTTAATTGGGGATTTGTGTTGTGGTAGAATGTTTGTTTGTTAAATGTTGTTTCTCAATGTTTCGGCACTTTAGACTGAAGAATTGCAATGAACTGTTAGAATTTCTAAGCTTCTGTATTTGGGGATAGTTTATATCAACTACAAATTTATTTGGCAACTGTGACCATCAACAAAATAATTATAAAAACGAGGAGGGTTCAGATATCTTTATCATGTCTTCACTTTTTTATATTTTTAATAATAAAAATTCTAAAATTTATATGACAAAATAAAACTGTTAGATGTAATCAATATTATTCTCTTATATGCACATAAAAATTATCACTTTTTCGATTTTGATTTTACATGAATTAATAAGTAGAAAATTCTAGATCTAGAAGGTGTATTTTGCATGATTTCGATACTAATGAAAATAAAATTAAAATGTCATGATTTTTAATTTTTTTTATGCATAGAGAAATGATATAGATCATATTTAAATAGTTTTAGTTCTACATAACTTTTAAAGTTATTGTAGTTTTGAAAATGAAAACGTTTGAACCCTCCGTTACTAAAAGAAATAAGAAGGTAAATTGTAGCTATGTTATCTATAGTTTATATGCTGTGGGCCAAATTCAAGTACAAAATGAAAAGTTAACAGTTTCATTTTACAGGTGAGTAAACATTTATTAAATTACACCAAATACGATACACAGTTGTCTAATAAATTTTAGTTGTAAACATCATGATTGGAAGTCCTTAAAATTGGATATAAATCTGCTGTTATTTCAAAGGGATTACAAGACGCTGCTATTCCAATTCTAACCGTTCAAAGTTTTTAATGCACGAATCTCAAAGAAAAAAATATTTTTTGTATCCGAATTTCAACAAAAAATCAATGGCTGGGATCGGAATAATAGGTCCTGTTATCCCTTTGGAATAACAACAGATTTATTTCTCTTAAAATTAGATGTTACGGCTGTTATTGTGTCTATGTTGATATTTTTTGGTTTTATGTTGCAAACTATTTTTTTAGTTTCAATTTGTAGTAGAATATGTGATTTTCTTTGATGTATCGGTTACTTTGTAGTAGGATATGTAGACAAATAAACTTTGTAGATTTCGTTTCTTAATGAAATTGGTGGTATATACTACTTTTATTAAAAAAAAAAAAAAAAAAGTTGCAACGAGGTACTTGGATCCTGTGATCTCGTGAAATACTTTTCCATCATGGCCTTTAGGCTTTACCCGATACATTCTTTTCTCTTTTTTTTTTTTTTTTTTTTTTTACATGGCAATCCCGTTGCAGATTCTCTTCTTCTTTATCAACTGCATGTTTCCCCGGAGTTTCCGTGATAAAAGCCTAATTCCAGGCTTCCAGCTTATGAGACAAGTTCCAATTCTTATTTTTTAATGTTTTAAATAGCCTTAGCAGTCTAGAAGGTCAATACCTACATAGGATTGAGAAAATTGCTTGATTAATAACTTATTTATTATTAATTTGCTAATAATTTGTTCATTCACTTAATGAACCGAGCATAAACACATTTCAACTTGTTCATAACTCGTTCATTAAGAACTGAGTTACATAGAATCATGTCATATTCAATCCCAAGTAGTTCACAACAGGATCCAAACCCAAATTAAATTGAGTCTTGTTGTACAACTTAGCATGTCAGTATGCCAATATTTTTTATTGAAAGAATTAGCTATCACTTACCAGTTTGTCTAATTTTGAAACAAAAAAATCGAAACAAAGCTCAAAATTGCCTACAGACTCCATTTCTTAACGAGACGCTTAACGAGCATGAGTCAACTCAAGCATTTAATGAATTAAGCACGAGTACAGTTGTCACCTCAAAACTGTCTTCTCAACTCGAGTTGACTCGTTCATCAACTTAATGAACCCATCACGAGCATACTCCAACTCGCTCGAACTCCGATCATTAACAACCATATAGCCAAATAGAACCGAGTCTGGATCCCCTAAAGTAACTCAAATTTTGAGTTTGGATCCGAGTGGTATGATTATAATTCAAATCAATTCAGTGCGAGGTAGAATGCATGAAACCTCTTTAATATTAGTGCCAAAACAGATCTGATAGTTTAGACCTAAACTCAAACTTTGAGTTACTTTAGAAGATCCGGACTCTGTAAAGCCGAAGGAGGCACTTCTTTAGATTAAGATCCAGTGCAGTACCCTATTGTGTAGAATGGGATTTTCATCTTTTGTTTTAACGCGATACGAATATTAAAGTGAACCTCCTATAATCCAAATAGGCACCAAAATTATTTTGGTTTGACTGAAAGTTATTCTACACGGTAGGGTACTGCAGAGGATGCGCCACTTTGCTTTCCTCTCAGGCTCAGTTTTTTTTAAGAAAATACTTTTATTTCTATATTTATTTAAAAATATATAATTAAATTATGTCTCGTCTTAATCTGTTTTGCTAAAATATGTTTCTATTTCTAGGTTTTAATATTCAAAATAATTGTAAATTTATATCTTATCACAAAATTTTATTTCATCCTACTAAAAATCTTGGCTTCGCCGTGAGATCTTAGCTATATAGCAGTTTGCATTAGAGGGAATCATTAACACCGCTTAAATAATTAATTAGTACCACTAGTTTTAGTATAAGCGCTAATAATTAATTTGAATCACACAAAATCATTCGGTACTAATATACTGCACTGAAAAATACAAATTAGTTGTTGGCCAATCACAATAATTCATAATTAATAAAATCATACACAAAACAAAAACCAAAAAACCTTTATAAAAAATATATGAAAAAAAAATCAAAACAATCGAATATAATGTAAAGCACTATTTGATATGTTTATTCGTAATTGAATAAAAGTAGTCCCCAATCATACAGTACCTATTTATAATATTGATGTACAAAAATATCTCCACCCTATTTATAAATCAGACAGTATGATTTTTTTTTCTAATGCACAACTAATAATAGCAGTTGAAATCAAAAGGTAGTAAATATGCTTACCCAAAAAGAAATAGAAGAAGATATAAAGGCACAAATTTCTCCTTTTACTATTTAAGCTCAAAGCCTCAAACCTACAATAACATGGCTGATGCTTTTATTTGCTTTTATTTGCTTTTTAGTTATCATGGCATCTCCTAAAGTTGAATAGTTGTGACTTGTGATGGAGTTAGAGCGTGCTTCAGAATGGATTATCTAACAAAGAGAAGAAAAAATGAGGTAAACTTGCCATACAAATTCAGCAATTTTTATAATTTTAAATCGAGATATAGAGAGTGAAGATTTTATGTTGTCATCTGGTCTCTACTCTAAGTTAAAATTATTGTTTTTTTTTTATCTAGTACTCGATTAGCTAATGGATTTAAATCCAATTCGCTATTTTTTTTTGTTCCCGTGACGAAAATTCCGAATCCGCTCATATTATGAAGTAGTTAGAATGCGCTTTAGAATAAGCTACGTAAGAGAAAGAAAAATCGAGACAAACTCTTTCGCGATTTTTATAATTCCAAATTGAGATGGAGAGTGAAAAATTTACACTGTTATCTTGTCTCTTCTCTCATCCCTTTCTCTTTACACACTATGACACTAACACAACCTTAATTGACTTTTGGGATTGATTTCGCCTTTAACAATTTTAGCAGAAGCCTACCATAACATGGCTAATGATTTTGTTTGCTTTTTAGTTACCATGGCATCTCCTAAAGTTTAAAGTTGCTTCCTATGGTTGTGAAAGTACTTAATTGACTATTGGGATTGAAATGATGACATGGTCTAGGTAAATTTTTTTAACCATTAATTGATTAAAAATACAGCAAGATATTAATCAGTTAGTGAGGCTTACACTTGTCATTGCTGTCAAAAGTAATAAAGTAAGCTGAATAAAAGGTGATTCAGAGACTTTATTAGGGGAAAACAAAAGCATGAAGAATTATTGCATGTGCTAACTGCTCTTTATGCGGAGGCTAGTGCTTTCAGACCATCCTAGATATTACAAGTGTCATTATTACCGAAATTTTTATATTTAATAAAAATTAAATTAATATTCAACTTCTAGATACAACAAATTTATTCATGATATAAAAAAAGCAGGTCTTAAAACGATGATATATGCATTTTCTATCCTCCGTTTTTTTTTTTAAGAAATGCATTTGTTATTTTAAAAAAAAATGTATTTAGCTTATTAAATAAAAAAATCAGCCAATTGCAAAATTAACTTTTGACTTAGTGACTAAAAAAAATGTTTTTCATGTGAGATGTTACATGTTTGAAATTCGAATGAAGGGAGAATATTCTTGTGAATATCTAAAAAAAAAGTGTATCTTTATATGATTATATATGAATTTTTACATTTTTTTTTTATGAGAAGTGGTTAGGCGTATGAATTTTTACATTAAATATACTATAAAACTAGATCTCTAATTTTTTTTTGAAAAAATGTCGGTCACATGTTTCCTAAAAATATAAAATTAAAGATGGGAATGTGAGTGGGGTGGGTAGTTAGCGGGTTATACATCAAAAGATTTTGTTTGTGATTAAAAGTAGAAGCAGCTTGATGAGTCGGTGGCATTTAATTATATCATCTAAAGATAGCCTCTTCTCTTTGTCTCTTCTTCATAACTCGTTGCTATCATACTATCATGTAGGTATGTTAGATTTTGACAAAACCATTCTAAAATTAAATGCCTAAATATATTGCAAAATTTAGAGTACAAGATAGATCTACAATATAGATAGGGGTGTTTAGTTATTTTCGTAATGTTTTTAAATTGAGTGAGTCTATGGTACTATGCATATTACGGGTTGGTCCGTGCTACGGCTCAATATTCGAGTTTTCAAAATCTTAATGGTCGAATGTCGATCCGAACCGTTCATCTTGTTCTCCATATTAATATGTGTTTGGAGACCAAATTTTACATTTTTTTGAAATTTTTTTTACTATTGTTTTAGATATTTAGAAAATCACTTGATCTGAAAATTCTAGACCATCCAAAAACAGTGATTTTCAATCAATCTAAAAAAACAGTAAAAAAATTTCAAAAAATGTAAATTTTGGTCTCCAAATACATATTAATATGGAAAACAAGATGAACGGTTCGGATCGACCATTAGGATTTTGAAAAGTCGAATATTGAGTCATATTATAGGCCAAATCGTAATATGCATAGTAGCATAGACTCACTCTTTTAAATTTTACTATCTTAGTTGAAGTTTTTTGTAAGTATTAGCCCCTCCTATTTTATTTTTGTTATGTACTAGCATCTCTTTTGATGTGTTGATTTAATTCATTGGATTTTTCTTTTCTGTGCAACACAATAAATTGTATTTACTAAAACTTTGCTATTTAAATTAATAATATATTTTTTAGAACTTTTAAAGTAATATGTAATATAATAATTTAAAAAGAATTTCAATGTAAATCTTTGTAATCAAATACTGAGGATCTTTATATTCAAATCCTAATTCCGTTCTGTAACTGCTTAAATATGATTTTTTTTTTAGGTAAGTATGTCAAAGTCTACTTCAAACTTTTATTAAATCAAAGATGAACTGATAAATTTTACCATCTATCAATATTCAAAAGATTACCACTGTCTAAAATTGGTGAAGAAATGAAGAACAACTTTTTTAGGGAACTTGATAGCATCTGTCATTATCTGACAACTAATACCCCCCCCCCCCCCCCCCCAAAAAAAAAAAATAGTTCTATAAATTTAAGTGCTCTTAATATGGAAAAGTTCCAACAAGTGCAAATTATGTCATTATCTTTTGTTTGTCTTTTGCGGAATGGGCTATAAATGTCACTTTCATGCAATTTTGTTGTGAAATGATGAACCATAATTTAATGCATTATTTGACACATAGTTGATCCAAAATTTACCTTAATTACCATGTTTTATTGCATTTTATTTATCATTTCATTTAATTTTAATTAATGTTAGTCAAGACAAAAGATACTGCGCAAGTTGTTAATTATTGCAGAATTGGAGCACGAAATCTCACGATTTGCATGTGCACAAAAGATCCAAGCCGAATGGAGAAACAAATGGAGAAAATAATCTTTTCTATCATTTTATTGGGCTGATTTCACCTGGCACAGATTTGGTTTCCAAATATTGATTTAGGTGCATTGCTAGCTGATTGAGCCGAATTGATTTATTACCAAATTTTAATTGGAGCATACTTGGATATATTAGGCGCTGGGAGGAATCAAGGTCATTCTGACTTTAGCATTTCATTTATTAAATTTTTTCGTTGCTTGGAATTTTGGGGGAGAAAAGTCGGCCAGAGGAGAAAAAGTCAGATTTTTCATTTTTGCGAATTGGAGTCAGAGGCAAAACCGGAGGAAAGGAGGAAAGCTGCAGCCCGATTCTTCGAATTCGGTTTTAGCAATCTTTTTTATTCTTCTCCTTTTTTTTTACTTTTATGAGTTTAATGGAATCAAATATGACTTGTGCTTGTGTCGAAAGTATGCTTAGCTAAACATTTTATCTAGGGATATGGGAGTAACTTAATACTTTTGTTATGTTAATTTAATTGTTTGAATTTTATTTGTGGTTGTGATATTGATTTGTTTATGAATGCTTGCTTGGTTTGTTTAATTATTTCTTATTTTATTAAGGGATCCGCTAATAATAAATTGAGACCGAAAGGAGAAATTTATATTAGAAGTACTTTTTAAAATAGTCATAGTTATACAAATAATATTAGGTGAATTTGGTGATGGACCGAAAGGAGAAATTGAATTGCTAGAACAACATAAACAAACTTAAGTACTCGGAGCTACGAAAGTAGTCCAAAAGGCTTTTGGGGAAAAACACGGGTTATCAAATAGCTTAATGGGTTTAGATTAAAACTGGTAAGCCACGAACGTAGGAGACCTATTTAATCTAGATACGGTGCGAAGCCACGAAAGTGGATAAACATCTACCTTAGGATAACACCCCCTCAATAATTGCAACCCAAATATTATAAAAACAATTATAAATACATAATTAAAAGTATCATAGTGAAACCATAACCCTAGATATCCATTCTCTCTAATTTTTCTCGTTATTTACTGTTTCTGGAGTTCAATCTGCATTCTGTTGCATTCAGATAATTCAATCTGCATTCTGTCTGGAATTCAGGCTGAGTTTCTGGAATTTAGTCTGCATTAGTTTATAATTCATTCTGCATCTAGTTAATTCATCCAGCATTTTTTATTCAGTTTATAAAAAATCACGCAATATCTGCTTGTCTAGATTACTGAAAACCGGTAAACCAGTACTTGCAATACCTCTCTGTGGTTCGATACCCAAATTACTAAGCGATAAGGTCA
This sequence comes from Carex rostrata, assembly GCF_964058835.1. NCBI lineage: Eukaryota > Viridiplantae > Streptophyta > Magnoliopsida > Poales > Cyperaceae > Carex > Carex rostrata. The sequence goes on along the minus strand of NC_135918.1, from coordinate 11,823,049 downwards.
TGCGCTTGTGACCGAATTGTATTAGGATTAGGGATTAAATTGTTAAGCTACCAAAATACCATCATGAAATGGAGTTTTGTGAATTTAACAAGGTTTGGATTTTAATGCTTTGTTGATTCTATACATTATTATTTTAGTAGGACACTTTCTCGAATTTTAACGCTTGATAAAAAAAACTATCAACAAAGAATTTTAGTTATAAATGTGTTATTCATTATTTAAATGATTTAATTATTTAAAAAATATAAAACTACAAAAAAATGATTTAGAAGTTTTGATAAATAACGAATTGATTTTTTTTGTTATTAGTTTAGGTTTCGATAAATGACCACATGCATATTTAAACGATTAATAAGACATCTAAAAATTACAATGCGATTTTCATTCCTCCATATTTTATTGCAATAGTTAAAAAAAAATCAAATTAAAAAAATAATTCATACACGCAATATTGTTGACCCCAAAGACACCTAGAGGGGTGGGGAGGGAAGCGAATAGGTTTTTTTAAACTTTTAATCTAAATTAAATGATCTAGCATGTCTACAAGTTATTCTCGGTGAAAACTCGAATAACTTTAAATCTAAACTAAAATATAAAATAAATAAAGTAAATAGTAGAGTTTAGAGACACTTGACACGAGAGTTGTTTATGGAGTTCAACACTAATGTCTACGTCTCCGGGGCCCGCGACCTTCGAGATGACGCACCTTTCTTTACCCAATGAGAAAGGAATACAAGGTGGAACAGGTGAGCCCTTACAAAACTTATGGGAAGTCACACAGCCTGAGCACGGAATCGGCTCAAAGGAGCACTAAAGGCTCAAGATAACAAGGGTGAGCACAAAGGCTCAAAGGATTACAAGGTGTTTGTAGTAAATAAAGATCTCTCACAAGTCACTCGAATTATTGAAGTTGTTTGAGTATGGTGGAGGAAATCGTTGGTTGTTGAATGAGTATTGAAGTTTAAGGTCTAGCAACCATAGTGGCTCTCTTGTGAATTGAGAAGATGAAGTTTGACGGCTGAAGCACACCTTAGAAACCTATATTTGCTTCTATATAAAGGGAGAGACAAATATAAGTTTATAGACGTTACCATATCTAACGCCTGTCTTTTACGGCTTATACAGATCTATCCGTTCATATTTTGAACAAAATTAACATAGAAATTGTAGATCTTGATCTCCTGGAAATTTCAAACTTTGATTTACTCGAATTAGAGTTCGTATGACCAAATGACAGCCAAAATACGAAAAGTGTGCAGGCTGTTGGAATTATTCCATTGCAACGGTCCGGCTATGGAACCCAAACCATCAGGTGACGGTCCCAAACGAATTGAACCATTGTGGTAGGTATTTTTACCGTTGTAACGGTCCCTGTACTGTTATAATGATCATCAACTGTTCTGGAACTTCAGCACTCTTCAAACAGACGTATCTTGGTGCTCGAGTGTCCGATTTCGGCATATGACCACTTTTCTGAAAGCTTATGAAGAGTAGATATTGATTTTGAAGTCTTAGCCTTCATTGGAACAATGATGCAGTAAGCTATCTCAAGGACAAAGGAAACAATCTCAACAGTTTTGTTGCATTTCTAAATCTTATGAACATGCACATATCTCAATTCAAGGAAATTATTAAATTCAATAAATACATGATTTGCACATATAGTCAAACAGATAAGTAGATTATGGCACAAGCAAACAAATATTTGTCTCTTTAATAGAGATTTAATAATTATAGAACATTTAATTTTAGACATCATCACTAAATATACGATGTTACTTAAATTAATTAAATTATCTTTAGCATTGGCTAATAAGTTATTTGCAAAACGAATAGTAATGGAAAAATAAAACACATATTTGAAAGAAATTTTAATAAAATATGTCAAATCGGATTTAGATATTTCTTTTTATTGTAAAGTCTGTTGTTTTCAGATGATAATACCGCATTGGCGGATTGTCCAACAAAGATTTTCAAGACACATAATACATTTAATTTTTTTTAACAATATAATGTATATATATTTGAAAATTTTAATTTGATCCATGAACTTTTATTTGTATCAAATTAGTATTTACACTTTTAAAAAATAGCAAAGTTAGTTCTTAAATTTGTAAAATACGAATGGTCCATGAACTTTTAAATGAAATGAGTTGATCCCTTAAATTTTAGAAAGTAAGTTTAGACCAAAGTCAGATTTTCAAGTTATAAGGATCAAACTTGAATGGATTAATTATTAAAAAAATTCATACTGCAAATGAGTGTCAATTTTATAGTAGTTATAACATTTTACTCTAAAATATATAAAAAGTTAAATATAAGCACATACAATTTTGAAAATAAATGCAAGTCAATGAACTCTTATTTATCCTAACTAAGTAGGATGAATTTAATAATTTGACAAAGTTGAAGAATCAATTTAGTTTTTCTTACAAAAGTTGAAGTACTAATTTGCAACATTTCAAAATCTAGAGGCTAATTTTTTTGAATAAAGTTAAAATCAATTTAGTGCAAATAAAAATTTTTAAAAAAATTATTTAATAAAGTCTTGGGACCATCTTAAAATTCTCCCTGTTAAATTGGAGAGGAGCCGAACCTATTACAAATAGGCCATGCCTGGGCCCACCACTGGCCGTGGGCCCCATCATTATGACAAAGTTTGCGCGTTCTGACAGTAAATATATGTTAATGCCCCTGAAGTTTCTACAACCTTCCGACCTATATATGCTTTCCCTTTTATTAGTATAACAATAACTCTTTTGCTTCGATTAGAAACCGTTCCCAACTTCCCATACATCACTTTGGTTTGTACTTTGTACAAATATAAAAAATATTTAAAATTAAAGAAATAAAATTAGGAAAAACAGGAAAATAGTTGAAAAATGAACCGCCGAAAAATAGAGAAAACGAGATTTAACAGTCCCTATCTGTTGAGTCCCAATACTCTGTGACTAATATGTTGTGGGTCAGAGCTATGATACGACATCACAATTGACACTGATTCAACACACATAAGTACGCTCATGTGTGTCACAAAGAATCTGAAAATATATCATTGAAGCACAACACGAGCCTCCTGTCGTTGTTTGTAGTACGGTCTACGGATCAACATGTTTCTTGAATTTCTAAACGGAGACTCATGTCGGTCGATCTGGACCAATTTTTGTAACCACATAAAAGTTCTTTTGTTATGTGGGACCCAAGTTACAGCGAAAAAGCTTACATTACGGTCTACTGGCCCTGGTTTTGGGGCGAATTTTTTTTTTACTTCTTTATCTCCACACTCGCCGCTCTTAAAGTGTAGCAGTGTGGCCTCCTGTGAACTCATTTTTCACCTTCGCTTCGTTCTCTTCTTTTTTCTCTCGGTTTCAGTTTCCCTTTTTATGCTCTTTAAGTGTGGCTTGAGCGGAGCCTACACTGGATCCCTTTGGAGATTTGCAGACCTGTAATTTATTGCCTGGATTTCGTTCTTCTTCTTTTTTTTTCTGAGTTTTTCAAATTGCTCATGATCAGAATTCATCAATGGTAATCCTAATTGTTGCTATTATCCTCAGCTCATAAGCTCTTCTAGGCCGAGCTGCTGCCTTCACAATTGAAAGCTTTCCATAATTTATTGTTTCTGACAGGTACATTTTTTTCTGAGATTTGTCGTTGGTTCCTATAATTCTGTTGGATTTTGTTCAGAAATTCGTGTGGTAGGTAGTGTAAAATCAGAAAATAATTTGAACGATCAGTCTCAATTGCCTTATTTGCATGAATCACCTGATCTCACTTGCATAGTTAACAATGTTCGTCAACTTTTGGGGCATTGTGTTTGATGCTTAAGCAGATTTCTTTTGGTATCATGCTTGACTAGTCGGATCAATGTGTTTAAAATTCACTATCTAAATAGGACCATTTTGTATTTTTTTAGCTGCCTTTTGTCTCTTTTTTTTGTTTGTTTTGGTTAAATTTATACACATTTCATACCCTAAGTGTGCATGTAAAAAGTTCGATGTGCTTATATTAATGCAGAATGTAGTATTAACAGTAAGGGAGTAGATGATCTCTCTGTTTTTTTAATCATTACTTGTATTTGTATTTATTATTGTTGTTCCTATTTTGTTGGTTTATTTTCTATTTTCAGCTCATGTTCTCTTTGAGGCCAGGCCAGCTATCCTGTTAAAGCTAGAATCTTTGAATTACCAATCTTCCTAAGAGGTATGCCTACTGAGAAATCTGTTGAGCAATCAGCACTAACAAAAGTTCTTAATTAGATTTAATATATATTAGCATACCAGTAGAATCACAAAGAAACATGGATAAATATAAACAATGAAAAAGAAGGAAATTTTCAGGTAATATGATCCTGGCTAAGCAAAAATTGAATTTTAAGAAAAATGTGAAGAGCAAAGGAGAACTGATAGAAAAATGGAAGTCTCTATTTGATGCTTCAGTCTGGATAAGTTATTCTGTAACCTAAAAGGTGTTTATCATTTGTTACCGATGTTATTTATTATTTCAGATGTTCATAATCTAATGAACGATGCTTGTTCAATTTTATGTTTCATTTGTTATGAAGATTATCAACAATGGTTATTTCTCATCTTCATTTTCTATATGGAAGAAACATTTTTGTTTAGCAAGAAATTAGTTTCGGATTTATTTTCTTGGATCATCCATGTCATTTGCCTTTGCTAAAATCATATGCTCCTTTTTATTAATTTGCAATCTGCAGGAAGCATTGGAAATCATTTCAAATACCACCTAGCTTGCTATGAGTTTTATTTAAAACAGGTGTTACTACCTTCCCTCCACGATTTATATAGATATCAATTTGACTTCTATTTTTTATTACCACATTCAACCATCATTTTTTTTTTTCAACAATTATTCATCTAACTACCATGCCTTGTACGACCAAATACCACTACTAAGTGATTTAACCTGTACTTTGGTTTTAACAGGTGGAATGAAAGATTCAATAAATTACCAAAAGGGCAGTAGCATAGTCTCTGATCTGAAGTCCGTCTCATCTGTTATAATAACAAGTCGTAAAGCAAAGGTGTTCCTTTACGCTTTTGTGTTTTCATTTGTTGCCTGTACAGCATACCTTGCCTTCTTTGACCCTCCAGTCCGTACCGGCTTTGGTACCGGAGTACCACGGTTCAATAACCTTTTCTCCTCAGCCGCTTCCTCTACAGCCCCCTACAGATCCCAAGTTTCCAATTTTTTCTCCCATTTACTCCCCAATTCATCTTCTTTGTCTCAGCCTAAGGAAGCAATTAAGTCTTGGAAAGGTGGAGCAGGTGGGAATGAGGTAACAAAGGAGGGAACTCGATTTCAAACAAATGGAGATACAAGAAACCAATCGGTGGAGGAACTAGGGTTTAGTCCTACGAAAGATCAAGGTTTAGATGACAAATTAAAACAGAGTGAAAGTAGGAACCTGACTAGTACTTCAACCCCTCCTGTTGTAACTGAAATACCAGCAAAGAAAGATAGCAACATAGAAAAGCAAAGTGGCAACATAAATCACGCTGCAAGAGCACCTCCTGCAACTCAGGAAGTGAAAAAGAAAGACGGAAATTTGGATGAAAGAAACCAGAAAAGCAGCAAAAATCAGACTAGTAATGGGTCTCAAGGGAATTCGCATGTACCCAAGACTCAGGCAAGTACAGTCCCTGCTAAATCTGGTGAAAGTGGAAATCAAATTAGAACTGCTACTTCGCCTCCGGGAAATGAAACTACAGTAACTAAGAGTCAAGGTAGTAAGGGTAGCCAAAGTAATAATGCACCGGTGCCATCTGGGAGTAAGAGTGCTTCACCAGGCACTACAGTAAATAAGAGTCAAGGTAGTAAGGGTAGCCAAAGTAATAATGCACCGGTGCCATCTGGGACTAAGAGTGCTTCACCAGGCACTACAGTAAATAAGAGTCAAGGTAGTAAGGGTAGCCAAAGTAATAATGCACCGGTGCCATCTGGGACTAAGAGTGCTTCACCAGGCACTACAGTAAATAAGAGTCAAGGTAGTAAGGGTAGCCAAAGTAATAATGCACCGGTGCCATCTGGGAGTAAGAGTGCTTCACCAGGCACAAAAAATGAAAAAACCACTTCCTCGAAAAATATCCCTGCATCACCGGCAAAGGGAAATGAAAGTCCAAAGGGACCACCAAAAACTGCCCCAAATTCAGAATCAAATAAAAGGGATGATTTGATAAAATCCATGATTGGTTGTGACATGTTTCAAGGGCAATGGGTAAAAGATGATTCATACCCTCTTTATCCGGAGGGGTCGTGTCCCCATATTGACGAGCCCTTTGACTGCTACCACAATGGTCGGCCTGACCATAGTTATCAGAAGTTACGGTGGCAGCCTCACGGGTGTAAAATTCCAAGGTATAAATTTTACTTGCATGAAAATTTGGAAACTTCCCTTCAAATTTATTTATAGATACATCTTTATTTTTGGGAGTAGTTCTGATGTGCATCCATCTTTGTTGTTACATTTATTTGACGTCTTTGAAAATGTTTAAAAATACTAAATGGATGCACCATAAGATAGATGTATATTAGAACTATCTTATCTTTCTGTAACTAATTGCAGGTGCATAGATTAAATTACTATTTTATTTTTGTAATGTTTTGGGTAATAGGTTCAATGCAATTGATATGCTGGAGAGATTGAGAGGAAAGAGGCTTGTTTTTGTTGGTGATTCGCTAAATAGGAATATGTGGGAGTCTCTTGTATGTGCCTTGAGACATTCTGTAAAAGATAAGTTGAAGGTTTTTGAGGCATCAGGAAGGCATGAATTTCGAACTGAGGGATCCTACTCTTTCTTATTCACGGTTAGCTTTTTGTATATATATTTTTTTCTTATTTTCTTTGGTAGTGCCGCAGTGATTATAAATTTGACCGTTCTATATCAGAACTGCTAATACAAAAGGAAAAAGAAAATAAAATAGTGGATGATGAAAATTATTATTATATTATGAATCATATTATACCACAAAAATTGACTCATACAAAATATGTACTGGCAAATTGCTCCTTCCGTGACAAAGAATCACCTACCAACTTGGTCTCTTAAATGATAATTTTCAATATATTGTGTTTCCGTGTGAACAGGATTACAATTGTAGCGTGGAGTTTTTTCGATCGCCTTTTCTTGTGCAAGAATGGGAGATGCCAACTGGCAACAGTACTACAAAGGAGACTCTCAGGATCGATTTAATTGAGAGATCATCTCCTAAATACAAGGATGCAGATGTTTTAGTCTTCAACACTGGTCATTGGTGGACCCATGAAAAAACCTCTCAAGGGTATTGTAGTAATTTTTTTTTTTTTTTTATCATAATTCTAATGTAAATAACCTGATATTGAATTTGCAACTTTTATGACGAAGCTGAACCTGGTCTAATATTTTACAGGAAAGATTACTATCAGGAAGGAAACCATGTATATAGTGAATTAAATGTTCTAGATGCTTTTCATAAGGCTCTTAGTACATGGGCAAAATGGATCGATGCATATGTAAACTCAAAGAAGACTATTGTGCTTTTCAGAGGCTACTCTGCCTCCCATTTTAGGTTAATATTTTTTTCCCTTATTTCTAAGAATGTATACCGCATTACCGCTTTACAACTTTATATTATGTCCTAATCTGACCTTAAAACTTATCATTTATATAGTGGAGGGCAATGGAACTCAGGAGGAGCATGTGACAAAGAAACCGAACCAATAAAAGATGATAAATACCTGGCTATGTATCCTACAATAATGAACCAATTAGAAGATGTGATTAATGGTATGAAAACACCTGTAGTTTATTTGAACATCACAAAAATGTCTGATTATAGAAAAGATGCACATCCTTCTATATACCGCAAACAATATTCAACCGAAGAAGAAAGGAGGTCTGATGTGCAGTACCAGGACTGTAGTCACTGGTGCTTACCTGGCGTACCGGATTCTTGGAATGAACTTCTTTACGCTCAAATTTTGGTTAAACAACACCAAATGAGCGGTAAATAAAAGAAAGCAGAATAATAAGTAAACACGTGATAGATGAATTGTTGTACATTGAGTGTTGATTTAGTATATTTAGGATGGGGGATAAAATACGAGGTAATAATAGCAAATAAGAATTTTTGTGTTTTTTTTATTCTTGAGTTTTACTACGGGATTGGAAGGAGATGGTAGGAAATGGGGCACGTTTTAGTTGAAATCAGAGGTGTTGTATTAGTTATAAAAATAGTTAGTACCAGGATCAGCTGTCTGCTAGAGGTACCAAGTGTGTAATGCATTTTTTTTTTTCATTTTATATTTTAATTATCATTATAGCAAGAGATAAGGTTTGTCTTGGTTGCCTCATTACATATCACAGAACTTTAGAAACAATTGTAACCGATAAGTTATCTGTGATATAATATTTTTAATAAAATAAGAGCACATTACATGAAATTGGTGAACATAATACCCGGAAATATCACATGGTTATTTATTTCATCACTTCAGGCATAAAACAGTTATTATTGTTATTTATTTCGACATAATAATTGTATTGCTTGGCGGTACTATTCACTTAACCGTAATTTTCTCATATATGTAACCTCAGTCGAACTTGTATCATTTCTTTTTCAGTACTACATTACATGATAAGCATATCTATAGATAGTATCTAATCTTGGATGTGATTCAGAACTGAAAGAGCAAATTAGTTGTAGAAGTGAATTTGATAGTGAATTAAAAGAATAAGTAGAAGAGGAACTATCTTGAAGAGCAAATTAGTCTTTGGGACACCACAGAGACACTTATTATGAATATACCATGAACCTTCGGTTCGGTATCTCCCCCGCACAACTCATTGTAACTTAAATCTCGAAAACGCAATTGTATATCTTGAAGCGATTTCGGCACTTTACCCTTGATCTTATAAGTGACTAATAGGCATTTTTATTTGCATAAGTTAAGGAGCATTAATGCTTCAGAATGTGTGAGGGGCATATATAGGTAGTGCTTGAATGAAATGAAATGATGAACCAAATAATTTATTTTAGGAGTAAGGCTACGGTGCTGTGGGCTGCATAGAGGGTTACAGTGTCACGGCTCATTTGATCTAAAAAATTCTGCACCATTCAGATATTTGATTTTTTATCTATCTAAAAAAATAGTACAAAATTTCCAAAAAATGTAAAATTTGGTCTCCAAATACATATTAATATGATGAACAAGATGAACAGTTCGGATCGACCGTTAAGATTTTGAAAACTTGAATATTGAGCCGTAGCACCGTAGCCCTCTATGCAACCCATAGCACTGTAGCCTTACTCTTTATTTTAGTATCCAAAAGCATGAAGCCCGTTGCATTTTTTTTAATCAGAAATTGGCTAAACTAAGACAAGATTTTTGGACAAGGAAAAAGGGCCACTACACTGTTTTTGTTTATAACGTGCTCGATCTCAATCGTAGTGTTACCTCTAAATTAAAAAATAAATTTTGAAAATGAATATTTTAATAGCATGCATCCATCTCTTTAAAACTTTATTCAAGATTTTTCATCTATGCCTCACCATCATTATTCTTTTTTTTTTTTTTGTTATATTCTCTCTTCTTCATATTTTCTCAATCTCATTTAAGAGGAACGTATGTTTATATTTTTTTTTTTCAGTAGGAATTTCCACGCAGTTAATTTGATGTGTTTTATTATATAGATTTGTTTTGTAAAATAATTACTTATATTTGAAATTTAGTTGTTTCTAAGAGTTTGTTAATAAAAATTATTATTAAAAAATCAATTTATTCTGCAAAAGATATTATTTTTTTTGAAGTGAAGACGACGAAAAATTCTAGTTCGATATATGCTCGTATAAAGCAGTTTAAAATAATTCATGGATATGAATGAAAACTTCTATTATCTGGGCCTGATTTATGGGCTCTTCCTGTTTCGTAAGGCCCAATGTTAATTAGTAGCTCTCCGGGAAGAAAAGGAGATGTGGGTTCTTTTTTATTAGGCTGATGTAGATGCTCATATTCTTATTCATCGGATTTAGATGTCGCGAGCACTGATAACTAAGTGGAAAAATAACTTGTTTTGACTGACATGCTGTGATTTTGGTCATGTATCGTACTGTGTTGTGATTAAAATATTAAGAGGTGATCACATTACGTGAGTCATGTTGTTTCCAAACGTATTGTGTCCAAATGCGACTGGTCATATTTGATCACGATTAACTATATTTTTATAATTTAAGTTAGTTTATTCAATATTTACTATTTGATTAAAGATTTAACGGTCCTTATTACTCGTGACTCACGTGATCACATACCGTGCCGTTGTATGACGTGCCATGTTAAATTAAAAAAAAAATACTTATAGCACAAATGATTACAGCACGAGACACGCAAATTACGATACATAATTAACACACATACCGAGATATTGGATAAAGATATAAATATAGATATAGATAAGAGATATTTATTTAACTGTGATCTATAATATAATTGATAAATATAAAATTATGTATGATAATTTTTTCTTTGTTCAATACAACCGTAACGTATCCATATACAATTCCAGATTTGAGTTGTAAAAGAAGAAAAGCTTGTCATAAAAAAAAATAAGAACTGTCTATATAGTTTTATCAAGAATCTAAATAGCGATTATCGCGTTATAGCGGAAAGGCTAAAAAAAAAAACTACCGCGAATAGCATAGCTATAACAAAAGCTATCCTACATAGCGTTTTTCGTTTAAAAAATTATATTTTATATTTTTACTAATTATCAACATTATCTAAAATTTCATAGAACAATAAGTAACATAAAATTAATGAAGAAATTATAATATTTATGTTAAACCAATACAAAATTCAAATTGCTATTCAAAATATTTCTAATAGTATCATAAAGTACTATCTTTTTCATTCAAAATAATCTAAGTATCATAACATAAATTATAAAAAAAATTATTAAAAAAAAATATAAACATCATGGAATAAACTATCTATCTTTTTCTATTTAAAAACAAAATTAATCATATTGAAAAAAAATGATCTTTAAAATAAATTTTTAGTTTGGACTTTTAAATAAAAGTCTACGTAGCATAGTGTGTGCTATAACGCGTAGCGTGTGGCGCAAATAGCGGTCGTAGCTAAAATAACGCACTTTTATCATATAGCTTAGCGTTCAAGGTCCGAAAACGCTATAACACGCTATTTAGAACACTGATTTTTACAATGCAGCTATTTTAAGCTTGCTAGAGAACTCTTAATTAAAAGAAAAACAAAGTATTCTTACTCAGGAATAAAAATTTTGAAATAAGTGACATTTCATTTATACAATTATTTTTTAATATTAGTAAATACAAAAAAAAAAAAAATAACAAGGCTAGCTAGCCTGCTATTAGACTCCATATTCAAATATATTCTGCCTCCGGCCGCTTCTATTTTTTAAAAGTAATTAATTTCTTTTTTCCTATAATTTTATTTGAATGATGGCAAAAGATAAGGTTTGTCATGGTTGCTTTCATTGCACGTCACTTTATAAATAATTATAACTAGAGAATTAAGTAATCATTATCTCATGCATGCACAAGCACAACATTTCTTCTTCTCTGAGATCAATAAGATCTGATATATCATATATGAACAAATAAGACAACATCACATGAAATTAATAGCCATAACACCCGGCCACATCACGTGGGTTTTAATTATTTCGTACAAAGAAAACCCGATTTTTTTATTTATATCCAAAAATTAAATCAAATTACAAAAAATAACTAATTTCCCGTTGAATTTTGAAAACTACCCAATCCGGTTACCCAGTAACCGGATTTTCTTTTTTTTGTTTCCGGTTACCCAATTCCCGGATTATTGAAATGGGTCCGGTTATTGGTTAACCGGAAATGAGCAAAAAAAATTGGTATGGTATATGTCCGGTTAATGGTGCACCGGTTTTGTGTTTTTTTTTTTTTTTTTTTTTTTTTAAACAGAAATTTATTTATTTTTTATATTTTGTATTAAAATATTAGAAATGTTGAATATATTTCTTTGAAAATAGATGGAATACAATATAATTTGATTTATTAGAAAGACTGCAACAAATAACCCGGATCAATATTTTTCAGATCGGATTTTTCGCGGCTGTATGAAAAATTAATATATTTATTTATGTGTTATTGGAAAAAAATAAAAATGCTTAGATTCCGAGTTATTGATCCCGGTTCAAAAGTCACTTCTAGATAATCCAGAAAATATTATGATCTTTCTATTACATTTAATTTATTAAAAGTTGTATCTATTTTGAAAAATAAAATAAAAACTTTAATTTATTTAATAATTGTTATTCAAAAATAATTCTCAAAATGTTGTGCTTGTGTAACCGGAAAGAAAAAAAAAATCCGGTTACTGGATAACCGGATTGGATAGTTTTGCAAATTCAACGTCCAAGTGGTTATTTTTTGTAATTTGATTTATGTTTTGGATATAAATAAAAAAATCGGTAAACCTCACATGAATATGGACCATATTTCTTGGTAGTTAGAACATTATTTCAGTTTGGCTCACATTTAATTATTTTGTTAGATACAAATATATATACACTATTTAAGTATAGGAGATTGTTAACAAAAAAAATGCACCCGTTAAAATGATATGTATGGTTTTAAATGTAATAATGTCAAGTCTGATCATGATATTTTTTGGATCATATCTTTATTGGATAAAAATAGGATCTTAATCTCTTTATTTGATCCAGATTTAGAATATAATCTCAACATTCACACAATTATTGTCGATTAAAATTATGTGAATTCTGTTTTCAATTACGTAAAATATCAAAAATTAAATTGTAATGTCTATTACATTTTTTTGCAGTATCTTTTATATATTTTTATTTAATCAATTTAATTTGAATATTGTATTTTGTTAATAATTTAACAATTATTCCATGTATATATGTCGAGTTATGCCTTATTTTGATACTTGATTAAATTGCAGTTACGTCAAATTGTAAGTTTATAAATTTAAGACGCAGGCTTTTAAAAGGTTATAAAATATATTTTTTTCCTTCAAAAAAAAAAATCAATTTAAGACACAAGCTTGTTCCCGATTCTTGAATTTAATTACTTAAAATATTATCTAATTAATATCTATATGGACTCAAAAGATACGTTATTTAATATTTGTAACATATTTTTATTATAAGAGTGCTAACTATCACCCAAGATTTCTTTTACTACGTCTCACCCAATACATGGTTTATTTATTTATTTTCCTTTAAGAATAGTATAAGATTATTTGTTTAACTCTACATGCTTCATCTTTTTTTTTTGAAAAAAATAAATAAATTTTGTAATGAACGAGATCCGGTTGAGAAAAATTATTTATTAAGATTCCAATTTTTTTTTATTTATAGATAGTAAAGGTCATATTTGACTGTGTAGTAAAAGATGGAGTAAACTACATTTTAGTTATCAAATAAGTAAAATAAAAAGAATAAAATGAAATTATGATAGAATAAGTACTTTACACTTCACTTATAAGGCACATGGTTGTAGATATTTACTCTTTTTTTTTTAAATTTCTATCTTATTCAAATTAATTAACTTAAGTCATAACTTAAACTATCAAATGAGATATAAAACATAAGAAGTAATATAAAATAAGCAACTTAATTCCTTTTCAAATTTAATTAAGTAACAATCAAACATGAATACATGATCAAATAAATTAAAATAAGATAGGAAAAACATTATTTTTGGAATGAGAATCCAAGAATGGTGGTACTCAAAAATCAAAATGCTCATCCGTACACTGCAGCACCTCTTTTAGCATCTCTAGGAAATTATGTTGGTGGATTGGACAGACCCATAATGTTTGATTCTTTGATTCTTTGATTCTCTTATAACATGACAGGGAGCATTGGTCCCCGTTATGTCATATAAAATTTTACATGCCAACTAAGTACGTCAAATTAATTAATGTACTGATGATTGTTAGTTGTTTTTTTTTAACAAATTAATTAAGGCATGATTTATCAATAACTAAACAAGAGAAACTAATCATGATGCAATAAAACATGTCCCAATAGTGCATAGAAGATTTATATATATATAAAAAAAAGGAACTCTTTATGTACCATTTTTTTTTTATAAAAAATGTCCCAATAGTGCATAGAAGATTTCCTCAAAAGAGAACATGTAAAATGCCAAATTATAGACCATACACAAATAATTCGATTAAAAAGCTGTTATTATGAAAAACAAAAGTTTTGCAAGTTCAAAAATCATAGGAAGTATCAATAAAAAGAGTTTAAAACATCCAATGCAATCAAAACTTTTGAAGTTGTCATTTTCAGCAATGACCACATAAAGTTACATAAAGAGTTCCTCAAAAGAAATGATAATTCTAATTAGAATTATCATTTCTTTTGAGGAACTCTTTATGTAACTTTATGTGGTCATTGCTGAAAATGACAACTTCAAAGAAAAGGGGAGGCCAACTCAGTGACTTTCAAGATATTTGATAAAATGCTCAATTTTTCTTTTTGTACTTATTATTTGTATTTGACGGTTTAAACTTGATTGAATTTGGAACTGAATTTCAGGCACTTTCTGGTCTGGATTCAGCGATTTCTAAGTCTCGACAAGCAGCTCGGTTGAATGGCAATGTGTCCCTTAATGCCACTCTCAATGCACAATTGAATTGTTTGTAAGGCATGTGGACTATCTTAGTATTGTTCCACACTGTTTTGATACATTTTTATCTTCTTCTTTTTGTCAAAATTTACTATTAATTGCTTAAGGGACTTTCTTTTTTTAATTTCTGGGTTCATTGTTCAAAAGACTGTACTCAGGCTTTTAGCACTAGTTATAGGTATGTAGTTTTATAGGTAAAATGAATAATAGTTTCTAAATAATACTAATAGTATATATTATGTATATGTTTTTTATTCAATCTCTGAGTTTCTTTCTAATAGATGATTACACAGCTATACTTCCAAATAGAGAAGATTTAGTGCTCCAGGCAGTGGCAACCCAACCTGTCAGTGTTGGAATCTGTGGCAGTGATTATGCATTTCAGCTATACTCTAGTGTAAAAGTTCTTTCAATAAGGCCATGTTACTAAATTAAATTGCATATTTTTACTAAAAAACAGTGGATCCTGGAGCATTTCATGATCATGAACCTAGAGATTTATACATGTTCATGAGTTACTTTATTTTATTTTATATCACATTCATAGATGCCCTGGTTCTAGTTCTGATACTTTTGTGGGACATATGAGCTACTATTTTTCTTTGAATTTTTCATTTCATTTTCATGTAATTATGTTGTCTCACCAAACATTGCAATGAAAGGTTTGGAAAATTAAACAACTCATGAACAAGGTTAAAGCACTGCTACATAACTCATAATTAAGCTTTATTTTTTAGGTTAAAGCATTGTTGCATACTCATAATTAAGTAACAAAAATGCGCTATACATATCGTAGCCTCACTCGTTGAATAAACTATACATTATTGATTGATAAAATGTTTCTATATACATGGTATCAGTATGACTATGCTTTTGATTGGATTGTACTTAAGTATCCTCAGATTGGCAGCAGCTCTAGACCTAAAGTAAGTGTAATTTTGCTTCCTCCCAATTCTATCTGTTATGTCACAGACTGGAAACCAGAACCATTCAAGTTGTAGTTGAACATTAAGTCCCAACCAGAGATTGATCCCATCCGGGCCCATCTGCTGATAGCGAAATGAAAGAATATGGTATGACTGACCTTAGGCAAATCTGATTCGACTTTGATCAATTTGTTTTCTTAGGTTTTGTTAGAAATTAGGAATTTGTTTGACTAAGCTTAATTGGATGAAGCTTAATTAGGGATTTGTTCGACCTTTTTTCCATACAGCATCATACTCTATCATTGCTGAGCTTTGTCGAATTTGAAATATATCATTATTTTATTTTTTATGTATGGCTTTATTTAGGAAGCTGATAGTAAAGAGAGTAAAGGTACTCTTCAAATAAAAACTTAACCTGATTTGCAGAGAACTTAGGAAAGCACTTTATGAATCAGAATTTTTTTTGCTAAAGATAAAGTGATTTAATTTTGCCCATGATAACTTATTCGATGCTATATAGTTATCATGGGCAAAATGTATAAAGTTATTTCTCTGCAAAGTTAACAACATGCTATTTTACAGATTTTATCACGAGTAACTTGTTGCACCAGATTTTATATCTACTGGTGCATAAATTTGAATTTAGCTGCATAAAATTTACTTGTTTACAACTTAGTTAATAACTTAGTGATTTAATTTACCCATGGGTAAAAAGGAAACTAAACTTCTTTATGTCTTATTTTGATTTTATGCTAATTTTTATCATTTTGTAATACTCTTATGTTTAAAACATATATCGCAAGAGGACACAACAGACATTCAAAGGGAGATCTTATATACTGCTTTCAATTGTCACGGTGATAAAGGTTATGACACGGAGCAAGAGTATGACATGCAAGAAATTGAGGAAGCACTTGGTGCCTAAACATCAATGATCAATCCAATGAAAATTGTTATTAATTGATATTTTTGTTTTTGTGTAATGTGTTGCATTTAAGTATTGAACAAAAATATTTTTTGTGTAATGGTTATTAATTGATACACAAAAATATTTTCAATTTAAAATGAGAGATCAAATTTCCTTTTAAATTTGAACAATACTAAGCAGGATGTGAACAAATTAATATAATGTTATAATATTTATTGCTGTGATTTACAAGAATTTATTCAATTTGAAGGAAAATATCAAATATATATAGAAAATGCACTGTTTAGGAATTCAATATTTGTTGCATGGGTAGTCCCATGCAACAAATAGTTCTCAAATAATCATCAAAATTTGTTGCATGGGTATGAAATGAGTTGTTGCATAAACATTTATTAAAATATACTTTCTAGTCTTGCTGGCAGGTCACGAGTCATCAAATATTTGTTGCATGAGTAAATCAGAGACAATTGCATGGGTAAACATTAAACTTGTTGCATGGATAATTGTTGCATGGGCATATCCATGTAACAAGTTTCATTGTGTCAGAAATGTTAATATTTGTTGCATGGACACTACTTATCCATGCAACAAGTATTTTTACCCATGCAACAAACCAAGATTCTAGTAGTGTAAACCATAGAATTATTTACAGATAATGGGAGAACACATTTGTCTTTTGTACAAAATACTTTTGGTATGGGAGATAATTAGAAAATGCTTTATGTATATATGGAACCAGTTTTTAAATAGTCTGGAGGTTTTTTTATAATATAATTTGTACGGAATATTTTACATGTTCAAAATTCAAACTAAATATATTTTTATTAAAATTAAATAATTAAGTGACTTGATCTATAATTTCTTAAGAAAATAATATAAGTGAATCAAATGTGAAGGAAAAGAAAAGAATCAAGTATTTGCAAAATATATCCTCTTTAGTAATTGAAAAAAAAATTACATTTTTTTTCTTTAGACCTTGAACTCTTTTTCAAATGTAAACACTCGATCTTTATCTGTCTCTGGTAAAATTAAAATCATTTTATACTTGTTATTCACCTTCTCCCACTTAATTTTAATTTTTAGCAGTCTCTCAATCTAATTACATCTAGATGTTAAAAAGTATTTTCAAGGACATTTTCAGAAATATAGCTATAGATTATAAATTATGGTACAAATTTTTGGGAGTTAATTTTTTTTCTTCTAGTTTTCATACTTTAATTAAATTAGTTAATTTATTGAACATTTTTTTTACACTATTTAATCCAGTGGGATAGGGCCCACCCCAGCACCCCTGAAAAAAGAAAGTGCATAAAAGATTCCCTAAAAAGAACCGAAAATGGACAGAAAAAAACATAATGGAACCCTAGACCCGAGATACATGTTAGCTTTTGTAAACTGTACTCGTGTTAGAAGTTGGTCTCAAATGAAGAGCAAAAAAGGCAATTCCTCCTCCTTTATTCTCCCTCAGATCAATGTAATTAAGAACACTTCTAACAATTTCGGGTAGGGTTTGTGTATAACAGGACCCAACATCCGTCTAGTCTCCTTGTAGAATCCTTTGATTTATTTTATTTTATTTTTATCAGAAACTCAACATATGTTTGCATATTTAGAAGAAAAACACAAGCTTTGGTTGCGTTTCTATTAAAAGAAGTCCGCCATGCTCATTCAATTTAAGCCGAATTTACATGTGAGCATAGTGATGCATGCATGATGTATGGACAGCTAGCAGGGTAAGTTAACGGGTCAGGTCTCAATCGGGTAATCGGGTTACAAAACGGGGTCCACAAACAGCTCTTTCATAGCAAACATGCATGGAAGCACGTGACCCTTTTCAAAGTGGAAAGCAAGGTCTCATAAGTGTTAGTCTGCTAGACGCTCCATGTTTCAGATCCTCTGTGGATTTATTATACCATCCTGCACTATAGCGAGTTACTTATCAACACATACAAAGTATTCATAATAACAAGTTTGGAAATAATTCGGCTAGGATTAAAGTTCGTGATTTGCGTATAATTTAATTATAATCCAAAAATGATTTACTATTTTATTATATAAATAACATATTAAAATAGTGTTATTATAAAAGGTTAAAGTTTTGTAATTTTTACGGATAATATAAGATCAATAATGTGCTATTCTTAGAATTTTTGGAATTCGATAATAATTTAGGAAGGTAAAAAAATAATACTGTAATAATGAAAATGTTATTGGAGAACTTTTCTGGGAGGCAATTGACTTTACAATATAAAAGTTAGTAATTTTTTAAAGATAATATAGGATTAATAGTGTGTTTTGAAACAATAATTCAAAAATGTGTCATAAAATAATGCGAGTAGAACTAGGGTGTTCTTAAGTCACCAAGTCCCTGGTGAATTCAAGTCTAAAATCTGTCAAATCGGTTTTAAATGATAAATCCGAACCGTTGAAATCAACTTATCTTATGAGTGATGCGTCTACATGTAAAAATTTTGAACATTTAAATTAATTTAGTATAAAGTCAAGCGATCAAAATTAGAAGTTAATAAATTAATTTTAAAGCATTCATTTTTTGAACATTTTTTTACCACTTGACTATATACAAAATTAATTTCAAATTTTTTGTTTTTGTTTTTACATGTAGACGCATCACTCGTAAAGTAGACGGGTTTCAGCGGTTCAAATTTGTCGTTTAAAGCTGATTTGATGAATTTTAGACTTGAGTTCACCGAGAGAGTCGGTGAACTTAAGAACACCGTATTCCTACTCAAATAATGATGTTACAATATAAATATTATTGGGAAACTCAAACTTTGTTGCGAGGCAAATAACTTTTACAAGGCCTATAAAATTGTGACACCGCCCAAAAGGTTATTTATGTACTTCCCACAAAAAATCTCATAATGATATTATACAAGTCACTCCAATTCCCTTTACTTTTCAGACTCTAAATATCCACCAAACAAGGACCACATTTTGTTTCTCTTGTTTTCAACCCCTCACACAAATTCTGTGCCCAAATTGACTTAGATACCTGTATAATGTACGCTTTATTCCATGGTTTTGTCGCCAAACTACACAATTTAAACAATTTTGGTTGTCCTTTGTCAAAGTTGTATTTTTGCTCTTAAAGGAAGTTGATCTGATGTTCTCTGATGTTCTTTTAGCTTTTTTGAAGACACCAATGTCATGAATTTTAATTTGAAAAAAAAGAAGACATTGTTGACAATGGTTATTTATACATTTTATATATTTTTTAAATCAATTTAAATAAAGCTGAAAATTATAAAAAAAAAAAGTATAGGTATATTACGACATATAAGTGGGTTGATATATTAAGTATTGTTAATTTTGAACTATAAAAAAAATCAGTTATTTGATGAATTGTAAAACATGCATCAAACTTCAATATTTATTGGATAACTCTAGTCTACATTCAACTTTTATGATGCAACCATTCTATATTTTCAAAATTATTCTTTTAAATTTATAAAATAAATATGATTCTCCATCCTTAATATTGTAAGTATCAAATTTCGGCCAACTTAAGTTATTTAATATTCCATTCGAATTATAAACAGCTTTTTAATGACCATTCGAATTATAAATTAATTTGATTTCAATGCACGTTCTATCTTTATTTAATTTAAATTTATTCTAACTTTAATGCACGTTCTATCGAACAATATATTATCAATATTGAATTCTATCTCTGTAGTTCTTCTTGCATTTTTGTTTTTGACAGAGATCGATAATCTCCATTTCACCTTTTGTAACTAAAGTCACATGTAGTCATACAAACATACAAATCTCGGATGAGGATTCCGTACAATGGAAAGCAAAAATTTAATATGAATACTTCCTAATTAATATAATTAAGAAAAAGATAAAGGACCATAAAGCACTTTTCCAAGTAAAAATGTACCCTCCAGCCCTCCTTTGGTAGTAACACCAATATGTGTTATATTATGGAGTCCGTATCCTCTACGGTATTTCAAAATTTGAATTTAAAATTCATAATGTTTAATCAGAATTCAAATCAATTCGGTTCATTGTAAAAAAATTACGGGACTCCTTTAATATTTGTGCTATTTGTCTCAATATGTATTATATTCTGGAGGCCGTATCCTCTACAATATTCAAATTTTGAATTTGAAATTCAGAATGTATTATCAGAATTCAGATCAATTTAGTATATTTTTAAATATTTACGTAACTCCTTTAACATTCGTGCCAATACGGATGAGAATGTCTGGATTCTATACACCCTGCCACACCTTCAACGAGGGACAAAATTCTTATATTCTGGAGGGACAAAATTGCATAAATTGCACAAATTCTTATATTCTGGAGGGACAACATTGCATAAATGTACAATCCATAAAGCATCTCTCAAAAAAAAAAAAAAAATCTATAAAGCAAATTCAACGAGGTTCCCTCCCAAGTCCCAACTTCAAGACATAAAGTAATATGCTTTGTACTAGTACCAGTGTACCACCCCACAAAGAGAAAAAAAATAAAAAAGGTAAAAAATGGAATTAATCCATAACTCTTTGCTTTTCCTGCCATTCCACAAGTCTCCCTGCCACACCTTCATCATATGATCATATCTCCTTCAACTAAAGAATAACACACACAAACTCAACACATTCTCTCTCTCTCTCTCTCTCTCTCTCTCTCTATACTTCCAATGGGAGAAACAAGGAAGCCAAGAGAAAAACTATCTATGAAGAAGAGAGAAAAAGAACCCAACAAACCACAACAGCGCCAAACAAACCAAGAACCAGAGAGCCCATCTTACAGATTAGCCCTCAAAAGCATTTTCAATTGCAAAAGCCATCTTGATTCCTCAGAGAACCACAGAAAAAGATGTAAAAAGAGTGTTTGTTCTGGGTCTCTTTGCAAACAAAAAGAAACCAGCAGCTTGTGCAAAGCAGAGGAGGAGCCTTGTGAGAGGAGGAGAGCATCAATTAGTGCATGCACCAGTAAAGAAAGACTAATTACAAAAAAGCCCCTGAATGAGATAGTAAATGGTGAGCATGTGCCGCCTAGCAGCTTATTCTCCTCCAGTGCATCTTGTGCCTCTTCCAATTCTTATTCCTCTAGTTATTCCATTGGTGGGTCTTTTAGAGGAATGCAATTTAGGAGGTTGTCTGGCTGTTATGAGTGCCACAGTGTGGTGGACCCGGTGCACGGAGGGTCCATGAGGGTCATGTGCACTTGTCATGAATGTGGTGAGATCTTTATAAGAAGTGAGAGCTTGGAACATCATCAAGCTATTAGGCATGCAGGTATTTTTCAAATTATTTTGGACATTTTTGTAATTTTTCCAATTGTACTGCTGACTTATTATATTAGTATACTAGTGGAGAAACTAGAAACATGAACATGGAACTCATCAATATAATTATTGTTGTCCCTTTGCAAAAGCCTCTTTAAAAAAGGTATTTCCTGATTACTTTACTAAATAATTAACCATATTTCAAGTAACACCCCATTGTATATATATATATATATATTTGAATAAAATATCATTCAAAAATGAAAAAAGAACAAAACTTTATTCTATTAGTGTTTTACTATTTGTCATATCTTGACACATAATCATTAGGAAACAAATTGCATGATTAGAATACCAAATGGTTAATGGTATAATTGACAGCACTAACCAAGATTACCAAACATTTGAACCAAATCTGTATTTCCTCTGTTAGAAAAGCAAATGCCCTTAAAAGTACGGAAAACTATTTGAAGGACCAAAATACCAGGCACCTTACAAATTTTAATGACTAATTTAAATCTTTAATTTGTGTCTTTTGTGTGTAAAATTTAGTTTCAGAATTGGGTCCTGAAGACACAAGTAGGAACATAATAGAGATAATATTTCAATCAAGCTGGCTCAAGAAGAATTCCCCGATTTGCACTATCGAGCGGATTTTGAAGGTTCAAAATTCCCAAAAAACCATTTCAAAATTCGAAGATTATCGTGATTCGATCAAAATCAAATCCAGTAAATTTGCAAAGAAGTACCCCAGATGTATTGCTGACGGCAATGAACTTCTCAGGTACTATAATTCCGTAGCAAAGAAAATTCTAAGAATAAAATCCAAAGACTAGAAAATTTTAAGATCCAACTATCATCCAACTGATATTGATCCACTACGGCTTGATATCTCATCTTGATATTGGTTATAATTTCATCTGTCATGTATCAGTACTTCAGTATGGGACTAAACTATTCTTTAATATTTTGTGACAGAGATATATAATTTCTATATTACTATCTGGTAGTTAGCCAACTTAAACTTTGATACATAGCACATGAAAATATTCTAGATTTAGTTCACATTATTAAATTCAATAATACGACATTAGACCTGTAATGATCCAAGGAGATAACTAATCCCAATAACTTCATCAGATTTGACTAGGGGTGTTTAAACCAACCCTGAAAAGTTTGGATCAAATTATTCAGTTTCTCTGTTTAAATGGATCGGTTCGGTTGAATTTTAGAATTACTTTGGTTTCTATATTTGGTTCGGTTTAGATTTTTCAAAACCAAACTCTATATGGCTCAAATCCATGCTTCGGTTTTCTTGACTTAAAATGAACAAAAAAATTGGTTTGGATATTTTAGAACATCTACATATTTTGTATAGAATTGAACAATGTGTTTAATATCATCAACTAATATATATATTCATGTTTATTTCTATGATTATTAAATGGTATTTATGTATGCATTGAGTTTTGAAATTTTAAAATTTAATCTCTCTTATTTTGGTTCAACCGAACAAACTAAAATTTACTTTGATTATTTTGGTTCGGTTATTATTTGGTTGACAAGTTTAATGTGGTTTGTTCGGTTATATTTTTGGAACTGAACAAAATTTTGGTTGGACTATTTTAATTAGGTTTTAACTGAACCAACCCAATGAACACCCCTAGATTTGACAACCAGAAATTTTCTAAGGTACTAACCTTAAGAAAATATTACTTTTTTTTTTTGAAGGTCAGCTGGCAAGAAGCTTCTTGCCAGCTGATAATATATTGATAAAAAAATTATTTACATATCCAAGTGGGGTTTTCTAATAAAATTTACTTAAACCAGGCAAAGTGACAAGTCATGGAAATAAAATTTAATATCTTAAAAGGGACTAATATTTAAAAAATTGATTTGTAGGTTCCATTGCACTACCCTGGCATGCCCGCTTGGCCATAATGGGTCTACGAATCTGTGCAGCTCTAACCCAAATTGTAACGTCTGCGCTATCATAAAGGATGGGTTCAAACCCGACCCGAATGGGAGGATCCTAACCATGGCAACTAGCGGCAGAGCGCATGATGCTGTCAAGAAATCTGACGAGCAGCGGGTCATGCTCGTCTGTAGGTAACATCCATAATCCATATTCCCTTTAAGACGTGCACAGTCAATAAAAGGTTTAGTTTATGTCTGTATGTTAATTGTTAACATTTCTTTACATGATCTCAAATAAAACCAAAATGTATATACCCGAATTAATTTCTAACTTGGACATATGAACATGCATATTAGAGAAAAAAAATTGAATCAAATTATTCATGGATATGGTATTTATACCCAGTTGATTTGTGTCAAAACACACTCTGCATAATTCTTTTAGTTTATTTTTTATTTTTTGGAAAAATTTCATACTAATTAGATGGATTCAATAAAGATAGTAACAAGGCTAATGAAAAAAAAGATACATATTGATACACAGAGCTTATGAAAGATTTAAAAATAATTGATCAGAGTTTGTCCAATTTAAGCTCAACAAACGGATCTATCTAATACATCTTGCACAAAGTTTTTTACAGAAATATATAACAAATTTGTTTAATTTAATCTCTTCAAATGGATGATTTTTCTTTTTCTTTTTCAGGGTTATAGCTGGAAGAGTTAGACGCACCCAAATTCAAGAAGGATCCGAAGAATTCGACTCGTTGGTTGGTGCATCGGGGCCTTACTCCAACATAGACGAGCTATTTGTTTTCAATCCAAGAGCAATCCTTCCTTGCTTTGTTGTCATCTACAAAGCTTGAACACTATTGCTAACACAAAATGCCACAAGAGATCTTATTTCTCCTGGAAATGAGAAGTGTGAAGATTGGTCATTAACCATTTTGGTCAATGTGAAATTGTGAATTATAAGCTAGCTCCTAGTACAGTTGTGCTAGGTTAATGTTTGTTTAATCCAAAATGGTGCATCAATCAAGCTGAAACCTGGAAACATTTGTTTACCGTTAGTGTTTTATACTAGGAAATTAATTAATTAAGGTCTAGTGTATGTTAGTTTCTGGATTGTTTTTCATTTTTTTAATTTCTTTTATATTTTCTTTTCTTGAAATAAACTGAAAAAAATGAAGCAGATTGCATCTTCTTCTATGGGCATTTTGTATCTACTGCTTTGCTTTGTGACTGATATATATGTTAACTTATTATCTTGCTGCCGTAACTCTTATTGTTTAGATGCTATTTTGGAAAATTCAATCTGGATCTCTTCATAGAGAGAGAAAGATTCATGCTTAATAATTTTTTTTTTTTTTGATAAAAGTAGTTGTCCACCTGTTTCATTACAAAATCAAAGTAATTGTTCATACAAATAATACCTTAACTAAAGTTTCAAAAGGCAGTAAGAAAGAAGGTTTATCACAGAACATTACAACGACAACAACTAAACAAAAACTACATAAAATTATGATGAGTAATTTTTTTTTTTTTAGTCAAGAAAGATCTCCTTTGTTTTCATAAATTTTAATTGCATAGTTGAGTTTTAGACTTGTCTTTTTCATACAAAGAGTGGTAATGTAGTGATAATTAAAGATGACAATGCTCACATAATAAGAAGTCGTACATATTAAATATGAATGAGAATGAGAGATCTCTTATAAATTTAAGTTTGATGCCTTAAATTCTAACTTCTACTTAAAAAATATTTGAAACTACAATTTTTTTTTTCAATATTAAGATTTAGGCCAAGCTAGAGTAGAAGTCATGATTTGAATAATAAGATTCAGTTATCTAACAAATTCATGTGGCAATTGGCACGTTATGGCGTCAGACTTCATCTCGTTTAGCGTTATAGGAATTAAAATAACCCATTTATTTAAATATTATTTTACTTTATTTGAAAATTTCAAATATATTTTAACAGTATTGTAAATAACGGTATGCGGTTATCGGACAAACAGGTACCGTCAAAGAATTAATCGAGAACAATTGAGAATAATCGGTAAATTAATCGGAAAAATAGTGACGATTTGATTACCGTCAACAACTATTGGCCGATTAGTCGGTCTAAACGGATGTTTTTTACAACACTGATATTTCCATTCGAAATTGTAGTTTGGCGTTGCTTGTGCTGTTATTTATACAAGTTAAAATAATCTCATATTTGTATGTATTTTGGATGAAAATTCTTGGCTGTTATATTGATGATTTTGAGAAAAGAAAGTTCACATTTTGAATTCTAATAATTTAGACATGACCTGTCCTTAAAACCATGAATATAAAATGGTATTGAAATTGCTGGCTGATTATTTATTGTAAATATGTTGAGAAGAAAATTACATTTGTTCAATGATAAATTTTCAGATAGCTGCTATACCCTAGTACGGCTGAAATACCAATTGTATTGAATAATAAAACAAATACAGTTGTCAATGCTATTTGAATGATTTAAATATTCTAATTGCATTCTGTGTGATTAACAAAAAATAGAATGTACAAAGCATGACTTATTTTTCATTTATAAACTGAAAAATCTTTTATATATCTATTGTTGATCGAATTTCATTTACAAAAACTAAAAGAAAGTAAAATAAAAAATAATACAATTACCATTTATAACATTTATTAATTTGAGATATTAGAGAAAACTAAAAAATATACAAGGTAATTTAAAACTAACTTAATTTAATTATATTTGAAAACATAATTTTATATTCATATATTGTAAATTAATTATTATTTTAGAATGTACTAATATATAAATATTTGTACAAAACTCTGCAGTTGAATTAGGCAAAATTGTCAATTTGTGTAGCTGCTTAGCCTACCATGAACTGAACAAATCTAATAACAGTCCCTGTGGAACCCTCTAATCAAATAATAAAAATTGACGCCAAAAACCTTTATCAAAGAGTCTTTTGCAATTTTAACAGAGTTAGTGTTTTCAATAGAGGCTAATTGAGACTTCTATTCAGAGCAGCATTTATGGAAGTTAAAAACCATTTTTTGAATTTAAATTATATGTATATTAAAATTAAAATATGTAATGAATTATATATGTGTCATGATATATTGATTTACTTGTTATATATGTGTAGAAAGATAACAAGGTGGGTAGCCAAAATAAAAAAATGAAATTATTTTTTGAAATTGGTGTATATATCTGATTAAAATATAAGATTAATAGATCTGTAATATTTTAAATGTACTTTATAATTTTCAGATAAAAATCTAAATCTAATCTATGTTATATGTTGACTGTTTTGGCTATTTTTTCTAAAAAACTTTGACATACGCTATTAAATATACTGTTTTGGTTATTTTAAAGAAAAAATATATATAAGAAATAGAACCAGTGATATAGCCAGGATTTTCATCAGGGGTAGGCAAAAAAAAGGTACTTACAAACAAAGCGTTGCCAACTCACCTCCACCCGATTTTTTTATTTATATCCAAAATAAAATATAAATTTAAAAAACTAACCAACTAGCTAATGAAATTGCAAAACTACCCAAACCGGTTAACCATTAACCGGACTCAAATCAAATTTTCGGTTATTGGTTTCCCGGACCCATTGAAATAGTCCGGTTAACCATTAACCGGAAATTTGATTTGAGTCCGGTTAATGGTTAACCAGATTTGTGCATTTTCCTTTTTTTTTTAAAACATAATTTTTTTTTGTATTAAAATATTAGAAATGTTGAATATATTTCTTTGAAAATAAATGGAATACAATATAATTTGATTTATTAGAAAGACTGCAACTAATAACCCGGATCAATATTTTTCAGGCCGGTTTTGAGAATTCTTTTTTGAGACTGCAACTAAAAAGTTGTATCTATTTTGAGAATTATTTTTTAAAAACAATCATTAAATAAATTAAAGTTTTTGTTTTTTTTTCAAAAATAGATACAACTTTTCATAAATTAAATGTCCTAGAAGGATTAGAATATTTTATAGATTACATAGAAGTGACTTTTGAACCGGGATCAATAACTCAGAATCTAAGCATTTTTATTTTTTTCCAATAGCACATAAAGAAATATATTAATTTTTCTTACAACCGCGAAAAATCCGGCCTGAAAAATATTGATCCGGGTTATTAGTTGCAGTCTTTCTAATAAATCAAATTATATTGTATTCCATTTATTTTCAAAGAAATATATTCAACATTTCTAATATTTTAATACAAAAAAAAAATTCTGTTTAAAAAAAAAAAAAGGAAAATGCACAAATCCGGTTAACCATTAACCGGACTCAAATCAAATTTCCGGTTAACCATTAACCGGACTATTTCAATGGGTCCGGGAAACCAATAACCGGAAATTTGATTTGAGTCCGGTTAATGGTTAACCAGTTTGGATAGTTTTGCAATTTCATTAGCTAGTTGGTTAGTTTTTTAAATTTATATTTTATTTTGGATATAAATAAAAAAATCGGCACCTCCACACAGCCGCAACACAATGTAGTGGCTAGGGTTTACTGCAAAGTATCAGAACCGAGCACGAGTCGTGGCACCGATGTCGAAAACCTAAAACAATGGCTCTGAAAATCGGAACCAAAATTTGTAACTTGATTGTGAAACTAGAATCAGCCAGATCAAATCAAAAACTCCGATTTTTTTTTCATAAAAAAAAAACTTGTTTCATAACTAGAAAAAATAGAAAAAGAATTACTCAAATGTATTTGTCAAAAAGTTATGTTTAACTCAAAATATTATACTCAAATAATGAACTAATATAATATATGAATTTATTTTGTTAAAAAATATTTTTCCCCTTTATTATTTTCTGTTAAAAAGGAAATTCCCATTTAATATCTATTAATCTGTTTTTTTTTGGGATAAAATTTGTTTGGTTTTTTTTAATAAAATTTGTTTGGTTAGAGAAGCTATTATTTTACCTGCTTTAACTTTTTCCGGTCAATTTTATCAACGTAGTTACTTTATTTTTCTTCCAAAACAATGTCCATCTTAAGTTTAAGTTTTATAATGTTAATTGATCCTCCACTCAAATTTCCCCTCTCCAGTCACATATACATTATTCATGTCTTTTTAATGTTTAACTTTTCAGGTCCAATAAGTTGGCCCATTCAATTGAACCATCTAAATAATGGTCTCATCTGTCAGAATCGCCTTCTACCTTTGTTTTCTTTACTCATTCCTCTTTCAAACGATTAATGGATACCAACTGCGAAATTTGTGTTACAAATTTATTTCAGGAGTAGGCAACGAACATTATTTGGAGAAGGCAACAGTCTCTATTAGAGTTAGACAATGGGTCAGTCCTATATACTCAATACAAGTTCTCAAAATTCAGGAGTAGACAACTGCCTAGCCTGAATGACTGTAGCTCTGCCTCTCAATAGAACCAGGCACCTAAATATGAATTTTACATTTTTAGTTTTCTGACAAATTGAATTTCTTACATAAACATATCTATGTTAAATTCTCGATTTTTGCACTAATGGAAAAATTAAATTATATTCTAATTA
Source organism: Carex rostrata (assembly GCF_964058835.1). Taxonomy (NCBI): domain Eukaryota; kingdom Viridiplantae; phylum Streptophyta; class Magnoliopsida; order Poales; family Cyperaceae; genus Carex; species Carex rostrata. The sequence goes on along the minus strand of NC_135918.1, from coordinate 11,793,789 downwards.
TTTTCTTTTGCTTTTTACAATAATATTTTAATACATTATTTGTTTTGTACAAAATTATATTATATTCTAATTATTTCCTAATTTTTAATTTTACCGAACTTTTTTCGAATTATTAAATTATCACTATGCTATCTAGTTATGGTCTAATAACCAAAGATAAACTCCACTTGTTATACTATGCACTGACGAGAGTACTAAGGTAGCGTTTTCATCACATGCCTTATACTATGCAATATGCATTGACGAGAATAGAGAAGAAAATTAGTCACGGTGTGATCAGTCATGTCACAGAACGTTACATGTATCGATTACGTGATGTGATTGTATTCGAACGAAAATTACACGTCATGTCACGAAAACTAGTCACATCACGCGGTCACGTCACAGTATGAAACATAAAGTATTTAACTTTTTTTTGTACGCATAAAATATACAGGTTTCTCTTTTAATGTAAGTTTAGTGATACTGATACTCATGTAGTGCTGGTTTTTATTTTTTCTAGTTTAGTCTAATAAATATTAGTCATTTGAATTTTTAAAGTAATGTCAGTTGTCTAACGATCTTTCTTCAACAAAAAAAATTACAATATTATTTACTTATTTTAAAAATTTTAGAATTTTTTTTATATTTTTTTTCTGTATTTTCAACAATTTAAATTAAAATATAAAAAAAAAAATTGATGTGACTAATTTACGTCACGTCACATGATCCGCATGACACGATTGTCCACCATCATTTTAATCACGTCACGTCACGTGAAAAAAAATTTAATCACATCACGTCACGTATTTCCTTCTCCAGATGGGGAGAGGGGGCTGTCCGATGGCCATCGGACCACTTTTGTGTTCGATGGGTTCTCTTCACCGTCGGATCTGCTTTAGGATTCATGCCCGCAATTTCGCGTTTACTTTAAAATCCGTACACACGAATCCTAAAGCAGATCTGACGATGAGAGAACCCATCGAACACAAAAGTGGTCCGATAGCCATCGGACAGCCCCTCTTCCCTCCAGATGAGAGTACTTGGAGAGTCGTATATAGTAGGGCCTAGGGAGTAGCGTTTCCATCACGTGCCTTACGCGTGCCAGAAAACAGCGAATGTATTGGGCTCTCTCCATATGACGACAAAGAGGGAAGAAGAAAAATAGCCCAGCCCAATTTGAAAAGAGTGATCCATGGTGTTGTTGCTTTCCTCCATATGACGACCAAGGTAAATGAAACCTTACATAATTGATCACAACTCAAATCATGTCAATATATATAATTTGATTTTTGTCTTTGCAAAGACAAATAATTGTAATAGTTATCGGGTGGGCCGGATATTAACGTAAATGATAAAAATGAATTTGCATAGTGAGAAAGGGCCCAAGCCCATTTAGTGAAGATAATTAAAACAAATTCTAGACAATCATTATAAATATCACACTTTTTTCTTCTCAAACCCTAACTTTTTTATTCACATCTTTCACTTTCTCTCTCTTGCTCTCTTGACGGCTACAAAAGAATAAGATAAGATTTGAGAGATGCAATCATTTTTATCCACCATTTAACTCATGTGTTGAGTACAATACTTCTACTAATTGAAGGGTAGAAACTAAGATTAAGGTTGATCCTTGATTTAATATCTATAGCAAGAGAAAAACCAACCCTACATCTCAAGCCTCTATTTCTTGGTTTAGAGACTAAGATTTGAGGTATAAACTTTGAACAAGTTAAATTATTAAATAAGATTCATAGTTAGTCAAATAAGTTTTTTTGAGTTAAATTTTTAAAATTTGCACTTACATGAAATTAATAGTTCTTTCGTAAATTGCATCTATTAAAAAATAGCACTTCATTCCTAGCATCTTGTGATGGTATTAGAGGTGAAAACAGATTCAGATATTATCCGTATGTATCCTTATTTGTATTCGAACTTTTGCAGCTTAGCAAAATAGATAAGTATACGTAGAGCAGTTGGTCCTTGGAGCTTTTACTACTACTACTATTATTATTATTATTACCGCTAGAATGATCATTATTTATTATTATTATTATTATTAGTTTGAATTTTTTTTTCAACGAAAGTTCTTGAAAACTTTTGTGCCGATTACTTTAAACTTACCAATATTAAATAATGGTCCAGTTACATAATATTAGACCTTGACCATCGATTCCGACCCCATATGAGCATTTTAGTTTTTAATGAAAAACGAATTGTTATGAACTCACCTATACGAAATAAAGGAAATCATTAAAAGAATCAGAATCGACAAATTAGAAAAATGCATAAAAAATGTTTATGATGAATTTAAAAGAGATGGTGGGTGTTTTGTGATTCGAATTTATTCCGGAGGTTGCTACCAGATGCAAGGAAGGATTGGGAATTTTTATCAGGTGGTCAAAAGATAGTAAATTAGGCTGGTTTAAATAACTTTCAAAATCATTAGCTAATAGAATACGAAATAATAATAAAAAAAAAACAATTTAATTTTCATTGCCATAACTTATGATTTTTAATACTCTAAATTCACAAGGATAAAATTATGGGCCCGATCATTAAAACTGACAGCACAGAACTCAGCCCAATAACTCCTTTCGTAAACATTTTGGGCTTTGCAACGAAATTTGTTGGGCTCAGTCATTTAAACCGACCTGTACAGAACCCTAACTTCTGTAATTTTTCCTAAACCCTAGCCAGGTTCAAACCTCTTTAAAAGTTGCCTCCATGTTTTCTGCCTCTTTTTACTAGCCATCTCTGTCAATTCTAGTTTTCATTAAAAATTTACCATAACTTTTGAAGAAGCTTTCCAATTGCACAAAGAGGTTTGTATCCTTTATAAGTTTGGTGTTGTGCATTTGGCACAATTACCGAGATTGAGTATACTTTAGCTTGCAATTGTTCTGATTGTTGCTCATAGTTATCTGAGGTAAATAACTTGGCTTTGAAAAATGAGAATTACATGAGTGTGTGTGTGTCTGTGTCCGTGTATGTATTCTCAATTAGTTTCTTAGAGATAAGCTTAATTTTGTCTATTAGACTTGTCCTGTTCATACTTGGATGCAATTTTATACAAGTATCCACATGAATTTGAGTGCTTAAATGAAAAGGTGATACTGTGTATTTTTTGTGAGTACTTGCATAGATAATTGGATTCATGACTACACATCCATAACCCGAGTCAATAATTTTTTTATGGTTTTTGTTTGCGCAAACCTCCTGTATATTTAGAATCCCAAGAATATTATGTTTGTGATGACATGAAAGGAAATGCATGTAAAAAATTTCTTTACTATTGGCTTATTCTTTTGTTTTGCGAAACCTAGTGTCAGTTACTTTTAAAAATCAAACTAATTTGGTGCTAAGATTAATCATCCACAAATATGAAATATTATGGTCCTTTGAAAAAATCATATTTTTCATTCCATTTAATTATTCTGTACAGTTCCATTATTTTCTTAACTAATTCGTAATCATACCATGCTTGTTTTAAGGAATTTGCATTGGAATGCAGTCAAATAATAGATAGTGGTGTAACCGGATTCTATTAAAAAATTTAGAAATTGGATGAAAGGATCTGAAGATTCAATATTATGAAATATCTATTCAATTTCACATAATCGACGTATTATTGTAGCTTCTGCTAGTTATCCCGTAAATATCGTTTGTGCTATCATTTTAAACAAATACATCAGAGAACTATTTACATTTTAGCAACTTTAACCTAGTATAACTAAATTGTTGTTTTCTTTCTTAATATAACTAAATTGTTGTTTTCTTTCTTAATATAACTAAATTGTTGTTTTCTTTCTTAATATATGTTCTTACTTTTTTTTTTATGTTTCAGTATATTTTTTTTTAAAGTTCAAAAGTTAAGAATCCTTTTTTGGCTTGCGGCTAATTATTTTACACTTCCCTGGACTTGTGCATGTCTCTGAGCAAAAAGCAGAAAACACTTCTATTCTTTTCAGATTGCCTTCTGAGGAAAGATAAATTGAGAAACTAAAGACCAATAGGTTTATATGAATATAACTTGTCTTTGGATATAACATTCAATCATCTTGAATGGTTTCATTTTAGTCATTCCAAAGTGTATTGTGAAGAATGCACATTTGTAGATTGTTCATATATACAAATATAGAAGTAAAAAAAAAACACATGTTTTTACATTTTTCTTTTGATAATCCATACTTACGGTTGCTGTGAATTACTGAATGCATGTATTATCTTATGGTTAATAATAGATAATGCATACATAATAGTAAGGGAAAATTGCTTGGGTTGTTGATAGAAACAGAAATGTATAATTGCTTGTGTTAATGTGTCCATACAAATTATTGTCTTCAATTCCAAGAATCCTCCAGTAGTAAATGAATACTCATATACTAAATAAGCTACTTTTCCTTTTTCCTACAGACAGTCGGCAAAAGCATTTTTCATTTATGACCCAGAATTAATGACATATTTCGTGAAGCGTAGCATGCTCAAGATTCAGCATGGGTGGTCTAGGAAATGAGGTTGAGGTAAGTTTTATGCATTATGTTTACTAATATTTGCTATGAATGTGGCTGTAGTATAATTCTCGTGAGTGTGCAAATTTATCCTGCACATGGTTCACGTGTTTTCTACTGCCACAGCAGAGGTGCTTATTTGTGTTTCTGATGAATAATTCCTCGGTGTGTTTTCTGCAGAGTCTGGTGCTAATTTGCAGAGAATTTGGTTTGATCTTCCATATGGCCACCTTGAAAAACCAAATTCCAAATTCTCTGCATTTTTTCTTCAGAATACTCCTCCCAATACCCAGCTTCTCTGCTGCCTTTGCCACTTGCCAGTGGTAAGTCAAAGTGCTTCTCTACATCAGACAGGGTAGATAGGCACTTCATGAAGCTCATTCAAGCTCAACTCGTTGGTATCGGCCATTGTTTTGTTGTCAAGCCTATACTCATATGAAGGCAATTAATCATTTTTTCTTTCTTTTAGTACAAATTGTATATCTGAATTATTATGGTGTGCATAAAGCTGCTCTTTTATTATTTTTGTATCATTCGATGGATGTGTATAGTTATAAACTTGTGATTATTTAAATATTCTTTGTGATTTGGTGTCAATTCTATCTTTAATTCTGTAGGTTTTTACTTTTTTTAATTTAAGGTTTGGATGATGAATTTAGTAAGATGATATATACCCTTGACGTATTTTTATGCAACAAATTGGCACAATCAAAATTCAAACGACAAACTTGAAACATCATTTTTTTTCTTTAGTAAAATTGAATCATTAATAAAATATACATCCCATTGGATTTAGTGTATCCAACTAATAAATTTAATACAAGATCAATCTTTTAATAAAATGAAATACACGAGTGAAGCAGCACCTTAATTACATGCCACCTTCCAATCTCTCTCTCTTTCTCACCACGATCCCATTCCAAATTGTAATCATACCTCTCTGTCTCCATAATTAGGTCTCCAGAGTAAACGAAAAGGTTTACCATTATTTAGAATTTCTCACCAGAGAGACTGAGAGGCAGCAAAATGCTCCTGACCATCATTTACATCGAAAACACATGTATGGGCCAAGAAAAGAGCATTTGTTGTCAGAGCATCTGGGGCAGTGCCATTTTACCTTCCGAGATGCACTTTGTAGAAGAACAAACACACAAATGAAGTCACACATAGATTTAGTTAAGAGCCCACAGAGCTGAGAAAAAATAGTACGGGAATTTTAATTTTAAATTTAGCACCTTGAGCCTGTTTTATTAATGGATTATTTAATCCCGGTACGGGAGAATGGCTCTTTAATTTTTATTTGTAGTGAGAATCATCCTTCAAATTGAACTAGGAAAAGGTACATTTATTTGGATTTTGAATCAATTTGGTTTGGCCATGTCAGAAGAAGATAGTGTGGATTTTAGACCCTCAACTAGTTTCAGTACGCCATAAAACGATTTGCAGAAAAAGAAAAAGAGATTGACTTTAACATATCATATGACAACAAATTTCCAATTAATGCTTTAATGGTGACTTTAACATATCTTTTTCAAGTGATGTTTTGTTATTTATCTTTTGTTTTTAATTTTTTATTCCCATCGATGCCCCTTTTTGGTAATAAATTTTCAAGTACTCGATGTTTTTAAAAGAGTATTACAGATTCCATCTGGACCGTATTGGCCTTTTTTGTATAAACAATCTTATCCCTTCATTTTTTTTTGTCTAGTTAAATCAATCAGTAATAATTGTCATCTACAGCCATGTAAAAAGAAAAAAAAAAGATGTTATGATTGTATTGCCCATTACTTGAACACTAAATACTTAAGAGGAGGATTCAAATGCCTCCATGTTTTTGTGTCTCTATCATGCCTCCATCTCTCTCCATCATTTTCAAAATTCAAACAGTCGATCCGAACCGCTCAACCTAACCTCCATACTAAAATATGTTTGGAGACCAAATTTTATATTTTTAAAAAAAATTTTACTATTTTTTTAGATAGGTACAAAAATACTGTTTTTAGATGGTTCAGATTTACTGATTTTGTACCTATTTAAAAAAATAGTAAAAATTTTTTTAAAAATATAAAATTTGGTCTCCAAACATATTTTAGTATGGAGGTTAGATTGAGCGGTTCGGATCGACTGTTTGAACTTTGAAAATGATAGAGAGAGATGAAGACATGATGGAGGCACAAAAACATAGAGGCATTTGAACCCTCCTCAATACTTAATTTGTTGATAAAATATCAGTATGGATATAGGCGTGAGATGTTTCTTCTTTCAATCTTCAACCAAAATTAAAGGATTAAACACTGTACAACAGTACCGATTTCTTGTTAAATAACACAATTTACGATCAATAATTTTATTTTATGATTTAATAATAAGAAGATCTTAATTCTTTTCGTGTTCACATTTGAATGCAAACCTGCTCCTACCTATCCACTAATATATTTATCTAGCTGAGAAGGCTCATGATAATCTCAAGGACTAGCAGGTACCAGTATTTGGCAAGGTATAATCATAGATGAGCCGAACCGAAAAAGTTCGAATTAAATAGTTCGGTTGAACAACCCTACATGCGTTAATGTTGATATTTGTTTGGAAACTTTCCATGATACAAAAACAGAGGGCTTCGTACTGTCTTTGACCCTTGTCGCAATTAATGCTGACATGACATGATACCAGTAAATACATCTAATGAGAGATCCTAAACATATGCATCAAGGAATAAACCCTAATCTTCCTCCATTTCACTCATTTTCTTCATCAAAAACGATGCTGCATGTTCCCTCGCCTCATGAGGATTCTTCCCCGAGTCGATCTCAGCCATGCAATCAATACCCTTGCTTTTAATTGTTGCACTTGCCATGTATAATCCTACAGTAAACAAATTTCAAAATTAAAATAACTCGTAATTACATAAGCAAGCACTGACAAAACAAAAATCATCCTATATTTCTTTACTGTATAGTCCAAATACAAAACAAAATAATGCTTACAGCATGAAATGTATGGCCAATACCTAGGGTTGAAAACAGATTGGATAGTGGTAAAGCCATATCCACTTTTATTTTTCGGATATGGATCGGATATTAGACAGATACAGATCAGATATCCGTAGATATATACATAAATATTTTCATAATATATATTAAACTACATAGTATATATCTAATATTTTGATACGGACAATTAAAATGAAACCATATCCACCATATCCGTACCCACTATCCGCATGGATATTCAAATATCGGATATCCGTATCTAATTTTTGAATACGGATCCGATCGGGCAATATCCAACCCGTTTTCACCCCTACCAATACCCCACCCCCCCCAAACACACACAAACACAAATAAATAAAAAAGAACTAATTTATCCAGTACTAAATAGGGTACTTCTTTTTATCTTACCATTGGATATTGGATGCACGTGGTATCTTGGTAATGGCAGTTTGTTATCCCTACATAAGTCATCCAGTAGCTGGCACAATTTGATATAAATGATAAGTCAACCTCTTTGCCACAGGAACATACATAGAAAAGTTATGGAATTATGTAATATTAAACTAAGATGAAAGCAACAGCAATAGAAAGAATTTGGCTGTTGTAAAGAGAGGTGTTTTAGCATCTCTTTGACACAAATGGAAAAAAATACGGGTACATGTATTGGTTTTAGCATATTTCATATGATTTACAAGTATATACATGATAATTATAATCTTCCAAAATACCAGAAGCTTCACCAAATGATATACCTGGCATGAACTCCTGCACTTGAATTTCTTCTTTTTGTTTGGATTTAGACATCCATCAGAGGCATCAAGCTGGCCTTCACTCGAAATTGATTTTTCCCACCTTTCTATTATTTTCTCCACTTCTGGTGTCATCTCTTCTTCTACAAATATAAAGAAAAATAATTAAATAAATAACAAAACTGGGAGATTATGGTACATTATAAATGACAAACCGTTCTTTCTAAAAATTGGAAAAGGAAGACAAGTGTAAGCAAAAAAACAAATGGTCGTCATCATGTACCAGATTTGACTGGTATGGTACATTAATAAATGACACTGTAATTTTTTATCGACTGTAAAGTGCTTGTCAATTTTAACATAAAAAGTGAGAAATTGTGTATATGATACAAAGGGAAAAGATGATAATTTTAGAAGTACCACATCTAATGGTCTCAATGTCCATCTCACACTGAGCAACCTTATCTTCAAGCTTTCGCTGATTTTCACACTACGATACAAAAACAAAATCAAAATCAAAGAAAATATATATACTTCAAATATTGGAACAGAAAGGAAAATAACACAGGTTACAAGGTAGAATATATACAAATGTGTAAATAAATTCACTAACCAAATCATCCCTTATTTTCATCAGACGAGATACGCAAGATGGAATATCTTTCATCGCAAATGGAACTATCGCTGCAATAAGACAATTGTTTTATGACATTTGATTATTGTCATATTTCATGCAAACACTGGTAGAAGAATATTATATATACCTTGCTTAACATAGGTTTCAATGATTGCCCTTTTTATAGGACTGCGTGGCTTTGAGTTTACCTCCATTAGTTCCTGAAAAGGAAGAAAAAGAAACAAAATGGGGTTACAAAAGGGATAGGTTCTAAAAAAAATCATAAATATAAACTAAAGCATGTGATCCCGACTAATGTGACAGTTTCTGTATGTTATTTGCATGATCAGGTCCAAAGTAAGCTTTAGGGTATAGTTTCTTTCTTGTAAGTACCCTTTTATTACATGCTATTATTCTATTGGCCATTTTTTATGATCTAAAAAAAAGAAATAAAGCTTTTTATGTACTACCTTTGGTTCAGATTGGCTACAGTTCATTAATTATGGTACCATACAGGGATACACCAGGTATCTGAACTAGTAAAATCTAGATACCAGTATCGACGTACCAGATTCAATCTAATCCTAACGTAAACATACCTTGCTTATATTACCATTCTCTTGTTTAACATCTTTGGTAATTTGTTTAGCAGTACTGAGCTCTCTACTGTTATTACCGACTCCAACTCCTAGCTCTCTACTGTTATTACCGACTCCAACTCCTAACATTACTGGTTTCAGATCGGAAATAGATGTGACATTCTTTAGAGAGCAATTGATCGAGGGCCCTGCAAAAGATGTCACATGCTTCACAGAAGAGTTGTTTGAAGGCAAAGAGGGGTTGCGCTCTCTTTTGTTGTCAGGATTGTCATTTCCACTTTTGCCCTTTTCCCTCAGAGATCCATTTAATAGTTCCCCTTTTACTTCCACTTTGTTTGACTTTGTTAGTTTTCTCTCTCTCTTTTCAAGTTCCTTTTCTAGCTCTGATGTCGGTTTACTGAGAAAAAAGAAAGATAAAACAACAAATTTATATATCCTCAACTATTAATTATTCTAAAATATAAATAATATCATTGGTACTAAGCTAACATAAGATAAACTATAATCGTGCATCAGATAAACTACAATTATATATCCTCAACTAATATTATTATATATCCTCAACAATGAAATACACAGAAATAGAAGGTATCAAGTATAACCTACTTCACATTTAACAAAAATTAGTCTCAATTGAGCACCAGATAAACTATAATCGTGCAATTAAGCTAGCTTAAGCTTCAAATGTCCAGCTGTACCTCAACTCAGTTTAATTTTTTTGCGTCCACTGAATCTCAATTCTCCTACCACACCTCAAGGTACAATTAAATGTGCTCTAATTTTAGTCAAAATCTAGTTCACTACTAGTAATAACACGTACCTCAGCCAGTCAAAAATGATGTCGGCATAAGGCAACAAGAGAAAGAATCGAACAACTGTCATTTGTTCATGTATTGAACCACTCGTAATAACTGGACCTTTCAAACTGCACCAAGCATGTTATTTAAATACACTTAAATGTGTAAACAAACAAAGAAGAAGTAGAGCTTGAACTTAGGTACACAATATACTATAAACCAAATACAAGCAAGTAGAAATAAACAAAAATAATAACAAAGGAGTATATCTTGATCCCTACTTGTTAAGTACATCTTTTATTGGGATCTCTACAAACTTATTGCCAGCTGGCGGCTTTGAGTATTCCATCAAATATACCATCGCCCTTGCCTTTTCTTTGCTGAGGGAGTACGACTGACGACTGTACCAAGTGCGCAAATTGGCCCGGTTGATACCTAAGTTACACAACCAAAACAATCATTTGCAAAAAAAATTATATGAATCGACCAGCTCGTACATAGATCTTACAGTTTATACCACAAACTTCTACGTACCAGTCTGACTTTCAACCTTTGAAAGTGTGAAGTCTTCAAGCAAATCCTCAGACTTCTGCCCCTCTACCTCTATTTCCAGAAGTGAAAACACCCCCATGACAAAGGAGTCTCTCTCAAGAAAGCATCTCTCTCTCTTATCATCAGCCAAAAACACCGCCACTTTCTCAACCGGCCACGTCTCGATCGTTCTTGCGTCATGGTCCCACAATGCCTTTGATATGCTGCACGCACGCGTGATGGATTTCTCCACCAGAGAGAAATTTTGTGAAGGCAAGATGGTTTTTCCAAGGTAAGCTAGGAGGGATTCGTTTTTATTAACAGCAACCTTGCATAAGGTTTCTAAGGAGAGGAACTCTAATTGCGGGCATTGCTTCCGGTGGTAGTAATTGTAGAGAAGTACAACCGCGTGCATCTGCAATTATAGATTAAACAAATGAATTGTAAATTTGTAATTGCTAGAATGTTATATAACTGCTCAATAACAAAACTCTTCACTTGTCTTGTCTTTCCCTATTTTTCAAACGAACATGATATATATTTAGTTATTTACAGAACTACATCTGGAATTCTGATCACCTCCAATTAAGTTTCTGGATCTCTGTCGCCACATGAAGGTCACACACAGTTGTTGGCACATGTGATCAGAATTCCAGGCATGGTTTTGTGGGCTATTTTGATTTTTGACCAGGCATACAAGTATGCATACTGTAGATAAGAGAAGAAATTTTCTCTGACAACTGGTGTAAAATTAAAAAGACATAAAGATAACTCATACATAAAACTTTCAACACAGATTTATAAACTCTTTTTTCAGTTTATTTTTTGTTTTGTTTGAGGTAAATATCTTAATAATAAACAGAAACAGCAGCTGAATTTAAAATAAAGTAAGAAACAGAGTTTTTTTTTTCCTTATAAATCCTCACAGCCCTGCGCTCTTCCTTCACAACCTTTTTTTGATATAATTTCAACTGTATTATATATAAGAAATTCTTTCGAAATGGGATCAACTTTACATTTGACAACACAAGTTCTAGGATAGACGAGCAAAAGAACAAAAAAGAATCTCAACTTATTTGATTGAATTTTGAGGAAAATAGGAAAAAGGTAGACTTATCCCTAGCTCCAGAAGAAAAAAAAAATTTTAAAAATGAAAAAAAGTGGGTTCATTGAACAAAAATCTCGACTAGATCATACCTGTTTTGCTACATCTTCTTTCTGAGAAATGGAAGGTTTATGATTATGATTCATTTTTATGGGGAGGAGAGGTTGAACGAGCTCCGCAAGGAGAGCTTCCATGGCGTCTTCCATTGGAACCATCTCTTTAATTTATGGGGAGAAGACGAGACGGCACGGGGAAATGAAGAAATAGAAGGCAATAAGGCATTAATGGAAACATCAAATCAGATGAGAAAGGTGAATAATACTCTTTCAGTTCAATTTCGGAAACAGCTCAAATAAATTTGCAATAGGATACCTCTATATTTGCTAAATTTAATTTCATGTACGAATAATATCTGGTAAAATAAACTTTGTATTTGAACGAAAAAGTGGAACGAACGATTGAGATTTTGAACTGATGACTGATGAATCAAAATTTGTACTTCTTGTCGGTATATTGGTTTTCTGTCAATTTTTTTTTTCTGTCAAATTACTATAAAATCTCGTCAGTTAATTTTTTTTTTTTAATTTATGTAGAATTTGACAATTAAAATAATTGTTAAATATTTCTTTAAAATATTTTTGTTTTGTACATTCTCTATAAAACTGTATTATAGATATAGAAACACTAGTGAATTATTATATTTTTAACTAGGTGTATGACTTGTACAACCTCAAATAATTCAAAAGTTTATATATATATATATATATAGGGGGGTTAAAATGCACCCTCCTTTTTGTGCTCCTAACGTGCACCCTCCCCTCGTTTCTTCATTTTTAAAATTCAAATAGTTGATTTGAATCTACCAACGTGTTCTACATATTAAAATGTGCTTGGAGACCAAATTTTACATTTTTTGGAAATTTTTTACTATTTTTTCAGAATTTTTTATTAAACTAAACAATAATAAAAAATTCAGCACAGTGATGATTTTAAAAAATTCTGAAAAAATAGTAAAAAATTTCCAAAAAATGTAAAATTTGGTCTCCAAGCACATTTTAATATGTAGAACACGTTGGTAGATTCAAATCAACTATTTGAACTTTAAAAATGAAGAAACGAGGGGAGGGTACACGTTAGGAGCACAAAAAGGAGGGTGCATTTTAACCCCACTCATATATATATATATATAGAGGTAGGCTATACAATCGATTGTTCCTGAGGTCTCGTACAACCAAGTCATTTTCCGATTTTTAAAGTCCAAATGATCGATCCAAACCGTTCATCTTGTTCTCCATATTAATATGTGATTGGAGACCAAATTTTACATTTTTCTGAATTTTTTTACTATTTATTAAGCCACTTTGAAAATCGCTGATCCAACGGTAGCTTCTGGTTTTACTGTTTTGTTAAGCCACCGTTGGATCAGCGGTTTTCAAAATGGCTTAAGAAATGGTAAAAAAATTCAAAAAAATATAAAATTTGGTCTCCAAGCACATATTAATATGGAGAACAAGATTAACGGTTTGGATCGATCATTTGAACTTTAAAAATCAGAAAATGACTTGGTTGTACAGGACCTCAGGAACAATCGATTGTATATTAGCCTACCTCTATATATATATATATATATATATATATATATATATATTGAAAATGTTGGTAGAACAAAACTTTTAATATTGATTTTGCAAATTTGGTTGTATGCACATTGCAGCTTTGAACCCCAACCATGTATGGTGCCACGGTTCATGAAAGAAAATTTGCTACAACTTTAATATCATTGTCATGTAATATTATTTTTTTTAACTCTCCTGTGAAGTTTTAGTGTAATAAATAATTTTTATAAGGGAAATATTGAAAAGTTAAGGCGCGAAAATAGCGTGAGACTTCATCAATATGTCAGTTTCCGTAAACAGAGAGTTTCCGTTTATAGTTTGTTTTTCTCAGATAAACCTGGTCTACGTATACCATTTGCGGAAATCACGGGTCTTGCTCTCCATTGTCTATTATATAGCAGCCCAGCAGTATCCCATCTCCTTTTGAAAGCATTGAAAATTTGAACCTCCGTTATAAAACTGGAGATGTCCATTTTATTCCCTAACAAGTGAGTTTTAGACTTCTTGGCATCTAGCTCACTGGCCAATAGTGGCCATCCTGCTGGGTGCGTATCCTCTGAGATATCTCAACTTTTGCGTGACGGACGTGTCCGGTGTCTATTCGGGGGTGATGTAGGGGTTAGTATTATGTGTGCTTTGCGATTCGTGCAGAGAGTATTTAAACGGTTGGGATTTTCCAAAAAATCACGCAACGTTTGAGATATCTCAGAGGATACGAATTCCCATCCTGCTGAGGTACTGATAAAGTGGAATTTTATCCTCTGAATTAACTCAAAAGGGAATCTTTTGAGTTAATGAATCTCAACCGTTCTATCTGTTTTAAAATTCGTGCACACTAGATTTGCACTAATATTGAGAGACCCCAAATGTTATAAGCAAGTGGCGAATTGGCTCCGTTTAAAATCAGACGGTTTAGATTAATTATCTCAAAAGATTCCCTTTTGAGTTAATGCAGAGGATACGCATTCGACAAAGTGACTATGGATATACTCTTTTCTCACTAATAAATATCAGATGTATCCGTATGTATTTGTTTTTAATGTTTTTATTATTTTTAACTTCTTAATAGTAAAACTTATATATCAAAATGATACTCTTTTTATGTTTTTATTATTTTATGTTTCTATTATTTTTAAAACTTATATATCAAAATAATATTATATATATATAATTTATATTATTTTCTTTATGTACACATAAAAAATATTACTTTTGACTTTTGTTTCTATACGAATTAATAAGTTGAATTTTTTTGACATTTATATTTTAAATTCTAAGTTATTGAAGTTTTAAAGTTGGAGACAACGAAGAGTCAACAATGGCATTTGAACCCTCAATTAACAGGGAAAGTATCATCTGCGGAGTTTTTTCTGTGCGGAGCTTTTAATCTGGTTCGTTCGTTTCGAATCAGACGGACCAGATCAGATCTTGCCCGAGTTTAAAAAAAACTCAAAATTTGGTGAACCCTTAATTCAGTCCGTCCGATTCGAAACGAACAGATCAGATTAAAAGCTCCGCACGAAAAAACTCCACATGATAGCGTTCCCAATTAATATTCCTACTCAATGCCTTTGTTCTTTCTCAAATATTAAGTGGCGAATTTTTTTTAGGAAGCTGTACAATTAGCATTGAGAATTAAACATTGTTTGATTTCTCCAATATATTTTAATTTGCATATTAGGTTCCGCATAAACGAGAAACATTTGCAACCGCTAGTAAAAATAAATGCAATAATGTAGTAAACTGGTTATTAAAATATAACCTTGGAAATTTTATTTCATATTTTCTCATGGCCATCTTTTATGAACAAATTTGTAATTGAATAGTATTTTTAATTATTTTTTTGTGGAGTAGAATTTTCATTATTTTCAAACATGTGATCATAAAGTATTTTACTTTGTATTTGGAAATAGAGATCTATAAATTTATTTTAATTCTAAAATGGGAGGCCCTTTATTGAGCGTATATAACTCTATATTGTTATTTTTTACACTTCAGTACTCAATTTTATCCCTATTTAAGATGACCAACAACATAAATATATTATAGAGTTAGGCTAATATGACATTGGTGTTATTTCAAACTAAATAACACCACATCTTAAACCGTTAGATCTGCTTTAATATTCGTACAATATGCTTTTACTGTTCAAACACTTTATTTTGTACGAATATTAAAGCAGATCTAACGGTTTAAGATGTGGTGTTATTTAGTTTGAAATAACACCAATGTCATATTAGCCTAACTCTATATTATAAGCTAAATATATCATACCAATTTTATAATGAAAGGCAACTAAATTACCATGATTTTTTTATAGATTTTATCACTTGGCTTTAATTTGTAACTTATGTTGGCGCTAATTTAGGTACCTTTGATTATAAAATTTGAATGATATATTCAGATCATATAATATGATTATTTTGTTATTGCTCATTTGAAAAGTTTCTGCAGTCTGAGTTTATTGTCATCTAAAAAACTAAAATAAAACAAGAGCAAGGAATCCCAAGTTAGATCGTTTTTGGTTAATTGCAAGACCCATGAAATGATTGACATGACATGAAATAAAAATCTCTGTTGACATTTTGACATGTCTTTGAATGGAGATGCACTTAGCATTAAAAACAACCGTACGTAAAAAGAAAGTTGGTCTTGGTACACGCGAATCACGATGATACCAATGTAATTATTGCATTACATAACTACAAAAATAAAGTTGTTAATGTGCCTTAATTTGTCGAAGGTAAAAATTTTGAACTATCTTATTTATAGTCCAACGTGTAAATTTTTTTGTTTTTGCAAACTAAAATCTAATGAATGAAGATTGAAGAAGCACGAATTGAGAGGCATTATATTTGTGTGAATGAAATGCCTAAATTTGTTGTTTCAGGTATATGAATAATTAGTGTATTAATAATACCCGGGTCGGGTATACCCTACCCTGTCCGGGGGTACCCGTACCCGAGCCGGGGTATGGGTCGGGTACGCGGGTACGAGCAAAAACCGGACCGAATTCTGTTTTTTTGGCAAATACTCGACCATATCCGTACCCGACCATACCCGTACCCGACTTTACCCTACCCGGGTACCTGTCTACCCTTACCCGTACCCGTACCCGTACCCTTATACCCGACCCAATAATTCAAACCCCAAATTCAAATTTCCCCCCCAAATTCAAACTGTTTTTAAAATTATTTTTTCAATTTCTGTTTTTTAATTTTTGTTTTTAAAATTCTGTTTTTATTTCTGTTTTTTAATTTCTGTTTTTAAAATTCTGTTTTTTAATTTCTGTTTTTTAATTTCTGTTTTTAAAATTCTGTTTTTATTTCTGTTTTTTAATTTCTGTTTTTAAAATTATGTTTTTATTTCTGTTTTTAAAATTCTGTTTTTAATTTCTGTTTTTTAATTTCTGTTTTGTAATTTCTGTTTTTAAAATTCTGTTTTAATTTCTGTTTTTTAATTTCTGTTTTTTATTTATATTTTTTATTTATATTTTATTGTTTTAAAGTAAAAAAAAAACATAACAAAAACAGGAAAAAAAACGGAAAAAAAAAAGAAAACGAAAAAAAAAAAACAAAAAAAAACAAACAAAAAAACGGACCTACCCGGACCGCCCTACCCCTCAAGGGTACCGCGGCACGGGTATAGGACGGGCAGGGCATGGTTTTGAAAAAAATACCCGAGATACCCGGCCCGAGATACTCGTATACCCGTACCCGTGCCCGACCTCTACCGGTGCCCCTGCCCGGGTATACCCGGCCCGCCCGTGCCCTGCCCGAGATTAATACACTATGAATAATCACTAGATACATACTATTATACTCGCCATTTAAAAATTGATTTACTAATAAGTTGCTCAATATGTGTAACTATTTAACTTTTTAAGAGTAAGGCTATAGTGCTATGGGTTGCATAGAGAACTACGTTGTTAGGGCTCAATATTCGAGTTTTTAAAATTCTAATGGTCGATCTGAACCGTTCATCTTGTTCTCCATATTAATATGTGTTTGGAGACCAAATTTTACATTTTTTGAAAACTTTTTACTATTTTTTTAGATAGGTAGAAAATCAAATATCTGAATGGTGCAGAATTTTTTAAATCAAGTGTTTTTCTACCTATCTAAAAAAATAATAAACAATTTCCAAAAAATGTAAAATTTGGTCTCCTAGCACATATTAATATGGAGAACAAGATGAACGATTCAGATCGACCGTTAGAATTTTGAAAACTCAAATATTGAGCCATAGCACCATAGCCCTCTATGCAACCCATAGCATTACTCTAACTAAAAGTAAAATTAATGGTAAGAAAAAAATATTCAAAATTAATGAAACAGAATTGATATAATATTTTATTTATTTAATTTTACATGTTTCCTTTTTTCTTGAGATTTTTAAAAGTTCAAATCATATATAATTGTAATATATAATGCTTGCTTCAATTATCTCTACCTTCTCTTTTCTGTTCTTTTCCTAATATTTTATTAGTCTCAAATTAATATTAAAATTGTATGTAATATTATTATATAGTACGACCTTTTTTTGTTTACTTCTAATTTTTGAGGAAAAAAACAAATCTATATTTAACTCATATTTTGTCAAATATATATATCGACAGTACCAAGCTCATATACTATACATATCATCAAATTTGTGTCATTGAAACAAATAACATGCACAACTAATAAATGATATAATAAAAATATTGTATTCCAACACATCAATATTCCTGGGAAGATATGCAGGGGATATTACATCTATAAATCATTTTTATTAATAAGTTAGTTTAATTATGTCTAATGACTTGATTTTATTCCACTTGTTGAATGACCAAGTTAAACGAATGTACCCAAGTTATTCAGAAATAGAACCAAGTGAATAAAACAAATATATATGTAGTAATTTGCCTAAAATTAAGCTCAAATTTTCAAAGACCCTTATATCTAATTTATTAAACTAAAGAAAAAGAAAAGAAAATAACCATTCAAAAGGTAATAGTTTGCTTACACGTAATTGTTAATGAATAATCACCACTGAGACTAATAAAAAGGATGAATTATTTTGAGGAGGGTTCAAATGTCTCAATGCCTCCATTTTTAAAAACTTTAATAACTCAAAATTTAAAACTTAAAAGTCAAAATAAAACCATTGGATGTGATCTACATCATTTTATCTATGCACATGTAAAAAATTATGACATTTCAATTTTATTTTGGTTGTCACAAAGAGCTTGTAAAAAACGTACTAATGTAGATAATTTTTAGACGTTAATTTTTTAACTTATTGATTTACATCAAAACAAAATTGAAATGTCATAATTTTTTATGAGCACATAGAGAAAATGATGTAGATCACATTCAACGATTTTATTTTGACTTTTAAGTTTTAAATTTTGAGTTATTAAAGTTTTTAAAAATGGAGATATGATGGAGGCACAAAAAATGAAGGCATTTGAATCCTCCTCTATTTTGAGAACTGAATTTAAAATATAAATCTGTATTGGACCAACATGAGTTTATTATTAAAAAAAAAGTCTGAATAAAAAATATCTGGCAGCTATATATGCTGCTTTTTTAGGTCAAAATAGAATCCACAACTAAAATTATCTTTCCTTAACTGTTAGCATTAGTTGCATTTTAGCCTTTAATTGTCCTTTTCATAGTAATTAACTGTTAATTTCCATCAGCAATCATAAACTATATGATGGGCGTATTTTAAATTATAAGTGTTTGTTCTTGTTTAATTTCATCAACGATCATAACTTTAAAATGGTCCAAAAAATGTTCATCAAGTGGCTTTCTACTCTCTTCTATTAAATAAGGCTTGGTTAGGCCCGTTTTATTGCATGGAACTTAAATTAGAAATTATCCAAGTTTCAGTATCAGGTTATTTTCCTTATTTAACAACAATCCGTTCTCCACTTCTCCTAATCACCTAAGCATTACTAAAGCAAGTTCTAATCCAGGTGTGTATGCTCCACTGGAAGCAGTTCTCCACCATCAGGTGTGTATGCTCTAAGAGGGATGCTGTTCAGATCCATTAACAGCCATGTCTGCATCTCTCCCTGCATTGCTCCATCATCAGTATCTGTCCAATAAGAATTTAGAGACATAATCAGTTTAATTATGTTTCTACCAGTAGGACAAGTAGTGTTGCTAAAGCACTAAAACAGTAAGAAAAAATTTGTTTTTGTTTCTCTTGCAGTCAATTGGAAAATGTAATGATATGATATCCTCTATGCTTTGCCAATTACTAAAATGGTCTTGACATTGGCATAACCAAAATCACAGATGTTTGACTTTGGTGCACTATATAAACAAATGATCAACAGATTCAAAGTCTCCACAGAAGTGACAGTCAGTAGAGCCACTCCATCCTCTTCTGACAAGATTGGATTTAGTTTAAATCTTCTCTCTGCACTAGCCACATAAAAACTTTGATTTTGGGTGGTAATTTAAGATTCCACCACATGATACTCCTCTAATGTTCAAGAATGTGTATAATGATTTGACAGTAAAATCCCCACTACTGGGGTCCATCTCTGTCTCATACTCTCAGAGGCATCATCTATTTAAAGAGAGCCTACTAGAGTTTGTAATTCATGCCAGTTTTGCAATTCAACCCCATGTAGTTGTCTTCTAAATGTAAGTGATTTTCTACTTGTCTAAATAAATAGTATTTGGAAATGACCATGGAGACCCGTACCAGAAAGAGCACCTCCCCTGTTAATAATGAAAAAAATCATTTGTTTTGCATCCAAAGGACTTAATTTAGTCCTATGAGGACAGTTAGATTAATAGAGTATTGATATTCTGAACAGACAACTCGATTCAAAGAGCCTAGTTTGGTTATTTAATTTTTTACAGCTTATCAACACAGTTGTGAACTTACTGTAAATAGTGACCTTTGATTTCTGCATTTCTTAAATAACATACACTTCTGTGCAACAACTTAAAAAACGTTGAGATTTATTTGTACCAGTTGCAAAAATCTGTGAGGCACATCACAAGATGTCGCATTGCAAGCTACTCACCCACAGCCATGGATTTCAGTTTTGAAAATAAAACAGAAGTTACTCAGTTCCAGTTTTAAATTTATAAAGCCCAAGTTTTCAGAACTTTTAAGGTATACAAAATCAGATTTTAATTAGAACTCTGAACATAGGAATTGGCATTCCTGGGCTCTCTCTCAGTTAGTGTGATAAAAATTTAGCAAGTCTACGCTTATATATCCAGAAGGAAAAAGCCTCATAAAAATTCCAGCTCACATGAACTATTTGAAAGCAAATTTCAACTCATTTGTGAGAATTTGTGTTCAAATGCATGAACTAATTTGTGCTAAATTCAACCTAACATCAGAGAGAGAGAGAGAGAGAGATGGGATTACCCTTCACAGCCTCTGACCAAGTTTTCAATAAAAAATAGAGAGAGCGAGATGGGACTGTACCTAGTGAGATGAAGGAGAAACCACAGCATTTCTAGAGCTGAGCAGAGAGCTGATGTGTGTGTGTGAGAGAGAGAGATCGGGTGGGGGGTGTGCAAGGGAGAAAAGACGATGAAGACTTCCGAAAATCAATTAAATAAGATCCGCTTCATCCAAGTCGTAAAGTAATACATGCAAAGATGCTCTGGTATATCAGCCTGCACGCCATTTGATAAATTCACATTCTTTACTAACTTGGGTTAAAAATGGAAAAGTTAATTTTTCATTCTATGCTGGTAGTTGTATTCAAAACAGTATTCTGGTGCACAACAATCTCTAAAAAAATAGCGGATCAGCTGTAAAATTCATGCACAAAGTAGGAACTTGTGCCAAAAAAGGGTAGGTATTTTCTGAACTTCGAAAAATAATATAGTATACACGAGTTAGCATGCAAAATTTCCAAACTAAGTGAAAGATATTAAGAAATTACCATATTCCATGAACAAGAAAATCCATCAGTTGAGAGGAACCAACTCCTTGCATCCGACTTAAATTCAAATTCCAATGATTGATCATCTCCCTCCTCACCAAAATCAAAATCATAAGCCTTTTTCTTCTTCTTTCTGTCCCTTTTTCTCCTTTTACGACTTTTTCTATCACAGGTCTCAGCATCAGAATCATCAGACTCAACTAAAGAATGCTCATTGGCTTCTCTAAATTCAATTCCATTTTTCAAGAAAACCAATTCAAAACTCTTAGGTGTTTTACATTCTTTCGTCAAAATATAAAACAAATTCCACGATTGAATCGCTATCCATTTAAGCGCCTCCTCTCTTTTGATCTCCATCAGTTCTCTAGTTAGTGCCCAATTAGCCTCATTACTAGGTTCTACTAAACTCCTTGAAATGTCCCCCATATTTTTTTCCTCCTCTTTGAATTCTTCATCAGAAATTAAGCGAAAAATTTGCCTGGGCTTGGAAATAATGGAATTCATCAATAGAACTTGATCAAGAGACAATGAGAAAATTCTAGTCAGTAGAATTTCAAGCCAGCAACAAGAAAACTTCATTTCTTTGCACTCCGAATTGGGGCTTATAAATTTCCCGAGAGATTTCAAGAAAGAGAGAAGCCTCTCTCCATCAAGTGATACCAAAAGAACTTGACAAAGAGACGAGAATTTCTCTCCACTTAAACACCCCTTGACCAAATCCCAGACATCCCTGCACCGCTCTTCATACATCATATCCAGTACAAATTTCACAAAATATTCAGGGTCAATTTCCAAAATTTCGCCACTTTTAACTGATTCAGCCAGCTCGTCAGAGGACCAGAAGGTGGGGACGTATTCTAGAAAGTTCTCGACCGTACGTAGTACATCTAGGTTCTGAAAATAGTGGGGTTTTGTGGCAATGATTGCTGGTGATTGGCCGTGGGCGCCCCTCCACTCCAGCTCATCCCAGCACGTGTTGCGGTTTGAAAAGGCAAACTGGGAGAGAGCTCGGGCCCCCTTTTTGTGACCTGACTCACTTGAAATTGTGAAATTATCAAACCATTGTAAGATGCGGTTGTGGTTTCCTGAGATTCATAAAATGATATGTTACTAAAAGACCGTGGTGATAATATAAATCACATAAGATAAAAACACCCAACATAAAATAAAACAAAGACAAAAACTTCGATAATATTTACACATTGAGCATCATTACCTCGAAAGAACTTCTTCAGAACAGAACATCTCTTGGCAATGATTGGCCCGATTTTCTCAGGGCACTTTTGAAAAATCATCTGCAGTAACTGCGGGGCCACATCCTTTCTCGAAGCCTTATTTTCCAAAAGACCTTGAAATATTTCGTGTTGATCTGATGGATTAATGGAATGGATGGCTGAGATCGTGCTGCATAGCCATAGGCGAGCCTCATACCTAGCCCCATTTTTTATTAAAGAAGAGATAATCGATTCAATCTTCTCTAGCACGGATAATTTCTCTTTTATGTCAACTGTGCTGCTACTACCAATTTGGGGCTGTTGTAGGAATAGAAAAACCATGCTTAGTTGAATTGGAGTCCTGCACCTACATTTGTTTTTTCCCAAGAATCAAGAGTTATTGAGAATTCATGGAATGCTAATATTAAACATTCTATTATTTTTCTCTAAACAAGGCATGAAACCGGTGATATGGAATTGTTAGTATAAATATATCTTTCTATATTCATCTTTTCCACTCAATTTCCTCCAAAATTCTTTATTTTTGAAAATCCCGACAGTGGCTATCAGTTTGAACAGCAATTAAATTACATCCGGACATCTGGTATCTCATCTGCCTTATCACCCATTCCTACAACTCCTACAAATTGCTAGCCCCTGTTCCCATCTTTTTACAGCCAGCTAAAGCCACTGTTCGTTAACAGTATTGTAACCACGGGGAAGTTTTCAATAGCCCCAGTTCCAACATTTTTACAACCATCTAAACCACTAATATTTTTTTTTTTTGAGTGGATCTAAACCACTATTCATCAGCAGTATTTTAGCCACAGACAGAGCTTCCTGCCAACCTTTGAACTACAAGTGCTACACGAATACTATAGCATTAGAGTTAATGTAGAAATTTCAAAGAAAAAGTCTAAATTTATTGATTCCTGATAATTTCCTCCAAGATTCATTGCTCCTAACTTCAAATTCCATAATCTTGTGCAATCGACACAAATCCCAATTCACTGACTTTCAAGTTAACAAAGTTTGCAATTGAACGGAAATACAAAGTTTTTTTAAAAGAGAGAGAGAGAGAATGAAAAGAATCCATATTACGAACCATTAACTTGAACTAATTCGTGCGGATCGATAATTATCAGTTCAGTACTCTCGACAGAAGCCCAGACCGCCACACCAGTGCTTCCTCTCACAGCTCTCAAATAGATCTGACAAAGAAGGATTTAGAAAGCAGAGACGGAGCGAGCGGTGGCTGGCTGATTCCTCCGACTGATCTTCGCTCCGAGTAGCGCACGCCGGTTCTTGCTTCTCGTACTTTCTGGTTTGTTTCGTTAAGAGCATCTCCATGACTCCATCCATTTCAAAACAAGGCCCATATAAAGCCCATGTAAAGCCTGCCGACCAACACAAGGCAGAAATTTGACTGGTGGAACTCATGAGCCGAATTGAGTCTGAGTCGAAGACAATTAAAATTCAACTTGTAATTGAATAAAGTTTGAAACCAAAATAATTTCTTTTTATTATAGCATTGAGGTTGTCATGTGTTGGTACTTAATCTTTTTAGTTATATTGAGATTCATGTACTTTTTTCAAAGCATTCTTTTCATCTGTCCATTAACACTTGAAAAATATCTTGATGTAAATGGAAAATAATATTTGTCAAAATAAAACCACAAATAGTTTATTTGCTTTACACAGAAATTGCTAGTCTAGTAAAACTTATCTTTGCGTGTAAAAAGTTCACATTTCCTCTCATAGTAAAAAAATAAATAAAATTGAAGGGGTGTAAATGCAAAACAAAATTAAAAAATACTGACAAAGAAATAAAGGAAGAAAAGAAAATGTATAGTGATTAGGGCTGGCAAAAAAATTCGAGGTTCGTGATTCGATTCAGGTTTGATTCGGGTTTGATTCGAGTTTAATTCGATTCGAAATGGGTTCGAATTGAAACGAACCAAACCAGGTTCGGTTCGGAATTAATTCAAACCAAACCCAAACCTAGCCTGGTTCGATCGAAATGGGTTCGATCATTTTTATGGTTCGAATCTCATAATAACATCGGCCGTCTATTTACCTGATGAAATTAAAATCCAAGATAGAGAGTCATAATTTAACTTAGCCGACACTCCCTCGCTCTCAAATCTCAATAACTTAGTTCTCCCTCCACCTCTCCCTAACTCACTCTCCCTCTAGCTGACGCTCTCGGCGACTGGTTGTCTCTCCGGCTGTCACTCCTCTCTCCGGCCTAGATGACTGTCTCTCCTCTCTCTTCGGTCATCTCTCATAGTTTATACCAGGAAAGCCGTCTTTGATGTATTTTTTCATGAACAATTTTTCAACTTAAAAACACTCATTTCATAGTTCATACCGATAAAAGAAAGCCATGTGAATTGTCCCGTGAGAAAAAATTAATGTATAAACTACCGGTATAACTAGGACTGCTAAAAAATAATTTAGTTCGTGATTCGATTTGGGTTCGATTCGAAAAATGTGTAGTTCGAAATGGGTTCGGTTCGAAATTAATTCAAACTAAACTCAAACCTAAGGTAAGTTCGGTTCGGTTCGGTTCGTTGCCACCCCTAATAGTGATAGATAGACGTACAAAAAAGAAAATGATGTCTAGCTGGGACATGTGAATGCTCATGTATTTGCCAAATTTATGATGCATCATCAATGCCAACCTAGCATTATATTTTATCCATTTTAATTAAATTAATAGTGGCCTCTTCTCATGCCAACAATTAATAATCATTTGGGTTCTAAGTAGCTAACTATAAGCTGTATAATAGTTGTACTATAATTAATTTTTTCCGAATCTTAAAAGCTATAGAACTATCAACTATTTTTCTTTTAATAAAATTCTAAATAGCTAGTTATAGCTGCGCAATAGCTAACTATTAAACTATAGTTGTACAATAACTAAATATAGTTGTTTTTTTAGCTTTTCCGCAAGCAATAATTTCTATATAAACCTTTGATAATCACCATAAAATTTGAAAGTTGGCCGAAGGTAGCAAAATGGTGCATTCAAATGGGATAGCAAATAGCAAATATCAAATATGCATTCAAAATTCATTTTACATCCTTGTAAAAACCAAGGCAAAAACTCCTATCATATCACTAATTCCATGTGAAGAATCTCCTCCTATATATTGCGCCGGGCTAAAATTTATTCATGGACTCTACCAAAACAGATAAGGAAATAAATATTAGCAATTAATTTATAGTAGGCAAAGTAATAAGAGATAAAAGGAATAAGTCTGAATCATGATTTATGCGTGCGTAAGAAATATATGTTTATTTTTGCACCGGAAAAAACAGATTTGTTGTATATTATTTTAGTAAATACAATATTTTAAAGAGTGAGGTTGTGGTACTATGCATAGCGCATTTTATTCTGTATTATGAATAATTTTTTTTTTATTTTCAAGATCCAAACTGTTGAGGTAACCTGTGCAATATTAGTTCCATATGAAAATGTAATTGTAGACTAAACTTTATATATATATTTTTTTAACTTTTTTACTAATTTATTTAGATAGATTTAAAATTAACAGTGGCCTCTTCTATTTTGAGGTAGCTGCTATATCCAAGTACAGCTATCAGAAATACTAATTGCATTGAATAATAAAAAAAAATACAGTTGTCAATGCTACTTGAATGATCTGAATATTCTAATTGCGTATCGTATGATTAACAAAAATAATATCATGTACAAAGTATGCTTTATAATTCATTTATAAATAGTAAATTCAAATCTTTTGTATATATGTTTATTGTTCATCTAATTTCATTTACAAAAACTAAAAAAAAGTAGAAAAAAAAAATAACAAATAAGGATTTTAAATAAATTCTAAGTTAATTTGAGATATTGGAGAAAACTAAGAAATAGGTAATTCAAAACTAATTTAAATTAATTATATTGTAAAGCACAAGTTTATATTAATTTATGGTAAACTAATTATTATTTTAGGATGTAGTAATATATGAGTATGTTTAAAAATCTTTGTAGTTTGTTTTTAATCTGCACCTTATGGAAATATAAGGGAAAGGTTTCAGAGATTGGTGGATGTCAATACCAAACAACCTTTGCCGTAGAATGGACATTGAGCCAATTTTTTTTTTTTTTTGATGGTTGGCAAAAAATATGCCAACAAATGCATTGATAAAGAAAAAGTTTTTATATACAAAGCCCTAAAGTTACTCTTATTCTGCTAATATAATAATTACAAGAATACTACCGTGATATCTCAATAATTACACAAAACTTGCCCAAAGGATAATTTCCATAGCCGTATCATCAATTAGAACATGCACTAATTTCCTTTTATTAGAGAATAGCCTTCTATTTCTCTCTCGCCATAGGGCCCACGCTCCAGCCGCCCATATAACATCCTAGTGAGCCCTTTGCATCCGTGTCATGTTACAGTGTCCCCGTATCCAAGCCTGTAGGATACCCCTCTCGCTCTCGATTATCAAGTTATGGTGAGCGCCCAAACCTCTCAAAAATCTTCTTGCAAAGGGACACTCCCAATGTCCCATTGAGCCAAATTTTACTATGGATGCGTGAATTATGGAGAATATATGACTTACTGTTTTTGCTTTCAACTTCTTGGTAAATAAGATGTTTGCCACTTGAGTTAGAGAAAACTGAAACAATTGGACATTAAAATTGTAGGGAAATATATGCGGTATATGCGGCAAAGATCTAATTAATAGAGTTTATATTTTATAATAACTTTTTTTTTTGTAGAAAATAAAAGAAAATATGTTTTCCACCGTTAATTACATTTGTTATTCAATTTTTGTATGATAATTACGTGTATGTATATTTATTTGTCAAATTTTGTATGATTAATTATATTATATAAATGCACATGGTCTCTCTCTCTATATTTTTTTTTATCTTGTTTAAAATTTAAGATTTTCGATTACGCTGGTGAAGATTTCATCTTACATCCCGGCCAGAGTTTTTCTTTTATTCGTTTCATCAGATTTTTTGTCAGTTTATTTCTTTGTTTATTTGCTTTTTGAGTTTTTTTTTCATCTTTTAAATTTAATGATTCAACATGGTTTATTATCAAATTTGATGAAGGTTATATCGTTAACACGGTTTATAGCATAGATCTTTTACCTCATATTGTTAGTAATTAAGATGATTATCCTCTTTTAATAATTTACTGTTCAGCTACGATAAGAGGCTAAGAGCACTCTCTTCATTGTCAAACTGAAATTATTAGGTTGTTGGATTTTTGTTTGTTTTCGCTCAATCAGAATATTTATTTATATAATCTATAAAAGATCGGCCCAATCAGTCGAAGGCCCAGCCCAAATTAGGGGAGCATTCATTAGTTTTCTGTATAAAAGGAAGCGCGCTCAAGTTCAACCAAAATGCGGTTGTCCAATGGACTCGGTAGTATAAATCGAACCGGACAGGACCGGCTCCTTTCTGGTTTGGTTTGTTCTGACTCGTTAACCCTTCTCGGCTTCTTTCCCCTCAAGAAAACCATTTATCAGATTTCGAAACCAAATCCCGACCGTCCAAATCATCCAAACGCTGAGCTAATCTAACGGTTCACATTTCCTCCGTCATAGTTCCAGTAAGTTATAACCGCTGCCACCCCCACGTCCGGATCGCACTCACATCTCTTCGCCTCCAGTCCTCCCATAACCGCCCCTCTCCAGTCTCCTTTTATAAACCCCGCTTCCCTCTTCAAAAGGCAACTCTTTATTAACACCTTTAACACATCTCGCGCCAGTTCACCATTTCTCTCTGCTTATTACTCTGAGCCATCCATGGCTTCCCTCTCTCCATCCCACACCTTCTCCATGGCCAACCTTCTCTTTCTCTCCCTCGTTACTTCCCTCTTTCTCTTCAACCCAGCATCTGGGTACCAATTCACTGTCGGTGGGCCCATAGGCTGGACTGTGCCGACTGAAGGCAACGAGCCAGAGTCTAATTATAATCACTGGGCCCTGCGCACCCACATCCATGTCGGCGACTCCTTGTGTATGTGCTAACTCTTCTAACCCTAAATTTCTATGTATATATATGTTTCTTTTGTGATGTCATTTATCCATGCAGATTTCAAGTATGAGAATGACTCCGTGCTACTCGTCAGCCATGATGATTACAGGAGTTGTGACGCATCTAATCCGATCGTCATGTTCACTGATGGCAACTCAACCTTTGAGTTCGACAGAGTAGGATTCTTCTACTTCATAAGCGGTGAGCCGGGGCACTGTTCTGCAGGCCAGAGGATGATTGTGAGGGTCATAACATGGACCGAAGGCATGAGCCCGTCAGGAGCGCCAGTTTCTACTCCTGGACCCGAGTCGAGCCCGTCACGTCAACACCATTCTAGTGCCGCTTTCAGGTACAAAGTCGATTATGGTTCTTTCATGGTACTACCCGTCATGGTGTTGATCTTCGCTTGATGAATGTATGGTGGTTTCGTAAGGTTTTTAGTTATTTGAGTTTTGGGAAATTTGTTCACTTTAGACATTTAGTAGCCTTTTTGGTCTTTTAATTTGTCATGTCCTTTGTCATCTTTTGGAGATTTTTAATTAGTTTGTTGTATGTTTGAAACTTTTAATTATGGTCTGACCGTATGAGGCTTGTTTCTAGGCAATAATTGTTCTTTTACTGGAGTTCTCTGTTTATCCTTTTGATCAATTAGAGATTAGGCGTCAGTTCAAATCCGCATATGATCATGCATGTGAATTGATCACGAAATCATTTGACGAATAACATATTATAAAGAAGAAAACATGTCAATAATTGCAATAACTAAAGGTAAAATAGCATTGAATACTGATTATGTTAATTATGAGCGTGAAAGTGAAATGATTCGCAAAAAATATGAGAAACTATTGAAGTTTATGGTCGACCTAGCAAAATTTATTTATTAATTACCAGAGGATGTACAACCATGGAGATTTTAAAAAAGGAGGCCCTTACGTACTCCAGATTATGTTTAATTTACAAAAAAATATGACCAATTTCTACTAACCTATTGGTCTCAATGGAACAATTTCAGTATTGAAATTGGCGGACCGGGGAGGCAAAACCCAAAAACAAAAGGCAAAAAGATAAAGAAAAAAGACATAGAAATATATAGAAAACAAACTAATTAAATTTCCTAAGAAACATCATCAAACAAAAACACTTATCCTAAATTCTTTATTGTCAGATAGCAAAACAGCCATAGTTGCATTTTCTACTAAAATTAGAAACAATAAAGGATATGGAAAAAGCAAACTCCAGAAATCATTCTGTTTGTATTTTCAAGAATCACCAGACATTTTTCAAGAATAACGGAGAAATCCATGACAAAACATGGGGACATTACCAAAAAACAAAAATGCAAAAATATATTAAAAGAAAACAAACATATATATAGTTTCCTAAGAACCACTCTTCAAACTAGAGGTGTAAACGGTCGGATACGAATCGGATAGTGGTCTTACCGTATCCATTAATTTTCAAATACGGATACGGATACGGATACAAATAGTCTCGGATACGGATATGGATCGGATATTAAATGTTACGGATACGGATGGATATCGGACGGATACGGATATTTTTCATAATTAGCTTGTTGGTTACAAAATATCTATTATATTATTAAAATATTAGTCACTAATTATGTCATGAGAAGGGATCGGATGACACCATTTTTTGGTGACATCGGATGACATCGTGCTTTTTTTAAGTTTTTAAAGTCCAATCTAATAAAGCAAATCTGATAAAGCGCAAAGTTTGTATTAAGTTCATTTATATACAAAATTTAGTTCATATGTAGTATATGTGAAAAAGCATTTAGTGCAATAACCAAGCCTATATTGATTTGAAATTTGGGCCTTGGGCCAGCAAATCAGATAAGGGTCAGTGTTGAGTCTCTCAAGTCTTAATACATAACTAGTATTATACCTATATGCATTGCAACAAATATATATTATAAGATGAAATAGAATATGAATAGACTTTTTTGTTGACATTAACTTGTTTAACTAATATGGACATCTTTTTTGTAAATGTAGCCTGTTTTTTGTTTTATTATTTTTCCTAATTTGAGCATGGTATAAAAATTGAAAATATATTTTAGATTTTTCATAGCAATATTGTTGAGATAAATTTTCAAAATATTCAGATATTTATAAATTAATTGAAATATAGTTATCCGGATCAAACTGAATCTTATCCATAACCAAACCTAGAAGATTCGATCCACGTTGAGATTTGTATAAATGCTTTAGATATGTGTGGTTCTAAATTCATCTGCACAAATCTCAAAACATATCATATAAATATAACATGGCTTTGGATAAGGCTCTCACCATCTGTCCAAAGCTGGATAAAATCCCCATCCTAGAATAAATTGGAGAGATGGACTCACAGGCGTAGTGAGAAATGAATTATTCGGATTCGATTCGGTGAGATCAAAAATTTGTGATTCGGAAATAATTTGGAAATAATCGGGTATAATTTGGAAAAGATTTGGAAATTATGGATCAGAGATCTCAGTCTTGCATGAGAGCAAAAAAAAAAATGTTATGAAAAAAATTCGCAAATAATTCGTAAAATTCGGAAAAATTCATAAAATTCACGAATTATTCGGGTTTAATTCGGTCAAAGTTCAATTAACTGAATAATTCAGCGCATAGTGACAGGATACCCGAATTATACCCGTTTAATTCTTTTTTGGGGTGATGCCGAACTGAACGCCGAATTATTCGGTTGACCGAACTTTGACTGAATTAAACCCGAATAATTCCTGAATTTTATGAACTTTTTCCGAATTATTTACGAATTTTTCCAAGAATAATTTTTTTTTTTGGTTTTTCTTGGCTCCCTTGCAGGACTGAGATTTCTGATTTGGATAATTTCGAATCATTCCCGAATTATACCCAAATTATTCCCGAATTATGAATTTTTGATCTCGCCGAACCGAACTCGAATAATTCATTTGTCACTATGAATTTTAGCGTTCGATTCAACATCACCAAAAAAATAAATTATTCGGGTTTAATTCGCGAATCTTGTGACTATGATCACAAGACATCTCCATTGACTGGACCCAAGTCATGCAAAAATTATCTGATCCGCATGAAATTTGAAAACACCCCTTGTGTTTTCGCCTCTTACCTTCACTTCGAATTAAGTTCTTCTAACACCTTACTTGGATGAAGAGTAGAAGGAGGAAATGAAAAGAAAAGAAAACTTTCCATCTTGTGTTTGGTTGATAAAATTATGCCGGAGGTGAAGAATACAAGAAGTGAAAAGTTTAATTTTGTATCATTGTAATTAATAGAATCGGTTTTATGAGTGTAACAGATGAAAAAAAATGTTGCAAATATTTAAAAAAAAAATAACACAAATGTTCAATTCTATAACTTATATAATTCTCATATAAGTTTTTTGTCATAATTCTACAACAGTTACTGAATTTTTTCTAACCTTCTAAATTTTAATCAATCAAACAAAAATTAAGACGGAAAGAAAAATTAAATTTATTTTTCCTCATTAATCATCAAAACACAAAGAAGTTAGATATGTTAATTTTTATTTTTATTCCATTATCTTTCCTTCTTTTCTTCACCTTCACTTCTTTCCTCTGCTCTACATCCAAATAGTGTAAACCTTTTCGTTTTTTGAGCAAAACAGCGTGTGTGTGAGGTGATGAATAACTTGCTACCAACACGAAAGATCTTTTCCCAGCAATTATTAGGACCCTTTTTGGTGTGAAAAGGTTGGTTACATGCACAGTTCGAGTTAAAAAAAAAAGAACGAAGAAATCTGAAAACATACTTTAAAATCACTTCATTGAGTTTGCAAAAAACCCTATAATATATTATAATTTGAACAATCGTAGCGAAAAATGAAAAACTATTTTGCAATGTCATTTTAAAAAACTCAAACAATTGATTTTCTCATTTGAACAACTATATGTGTGATATTTTTTTATAGAATAATAAAATTCTCTAACAATTTGCATGTCAATTATATAAATATGGAATGTTTTCTTACGTAAGATTGCAAAATTAACAGTTCACAAGGCCTTTAATTTTGACTAAAATTTCCGCACTTAATCATTAGTACATATGTATGGTTCTAGACAACAGATTAAGTTCCCAAAAAACTTTAAACTTTATACTGTTGAAATGAAGAATTTTTCGTATTGTAAAAAATTATGTTCATTGAAACATTATTGTTGTACAAACATTACTTTATATTTCGACCATAATATAAATTGTTCAAATCATGATTTCTTGTGTTCGAACAGTCAATTAATTCAAGTCGCGCAATGCATTCGTCATATCAAATCTTGTAGGGTACCAAATTTATTATTTTCTCAGATTTTAATGTGGAATATATGCATTGAGAGACTAGGGTCGAACATCCCGAGAAATAATATAATTTGAACAAAATGTATTTAAAAAAAAGGAAGCAGCTAACAGTCCTCCAACTCCAGTCCCCCAAAAATCCCCGGACTAATTCTGTAAACATCAATACTAAATCCTGTAAACATCAATATTAAATTCTGTAAACTAATTCAACAAATCCTGTCAACATAAAACTTTCAATTATGTGTGGTCCCCAATAACTTCCACTTTAACCACCACTTAAACCACCACTTTAACCACTTTAACTACTTTGACTGGGACCACTTTTAAACCTTTGACCAGAACCACATCTAGAAGATCTCTGACATCTTTTCAAAACTAAAAACTAACCATGACTACATTAAAACTTTGTAAACAAAAATATGTAAAAAATATTCGATTTTTTTTTTCAAAATTTTTTTCAAATTTTTTTTCAAATTTTTTTTCAAATTTTTTTTCAAATTTTTTTTTTCAAAACTTTATTTTCGAACTTTTTATTCGGAATTTTTATTTTCCAAAATTTATTTTCGAAATTTTTATTCGGAATTTTTTTTCAAAATTCTTTTTCAAATTTTTTTTTCAAATTTTTTTGTCTCCTTCTAGATACTACTTTTAATTATTTTGAATTCTGTTAACCTTACTACATAACTCTGTAAATAGTTTCGTTTAATCCTATAAACCGGTAAAAAAATTTTAAATTTTTAAATTTTTGAACATGCACATATTATCTTGTGAACATGCACATATTATCCTGTGAACATACACATATTATCCTGCAGACATACACATATTATCCTGTGAACATACACATATTATCCTGTGAACATACACATATTATCCTGTGAACATACACATATTATCCTGTGAACATATCATGTAAACATACACATATTATCCTGTGAACATACACATAGTATCCTGTGAACATACACATAGTATCCTGTCAACATACACATATTATATTGTAAACATACACATATTATCTTGTAAACATACACATATTATTTTGTGAACATACATATTGTACTTGAAATTATGACAGTTGAAAGTGCGTCAGAATTAAGCTAAAAAGGGAAGGCTTTTATACACGGGGATTTTCGGAGGACTGTAGCCCGGGGGACGTTACCTTTCAAAGATCTCCCAACTCCAGTCCTTCAAAAATCCTCCAGATATTTTCAAAGATCATGTAAACTAATGGAGTAAATTCGGTAAACTTCAATACTAAATCCTGTAAACTAATTCAACGAATCCTGTAAACAAAATTTTTTTCCAAATTTTTTTTTTGAATTTTTTTTAAAAATTTATTTTTTGTCAAATCTCTTTCTAGATACTACTTTTAATTATTTTAAATTCTGTAAACCTTACTACATAACTCTGTAAATAGTTTCGTTTAATCCTATAAACCAATAAAAAAAAATTATTTTTAAATTTTTTCAATATTTTATTTTATTTTTCAAATTTTATTTTTTTAAATGTAAAAAAGAATTCGAATTTTTTTTTTGAAATCTCCTTCTAGATACTACTGCTAATTTATTTTAATTCTGTAAACCTTATCACATAACTCTGTAAATAGTTTCGTTTAATCCTGTAAATCGGTAAAAATAAAATTCAAATTTTAATTTTTTAAATTTTTTTTTTTAAATTTACATCTAAATGATATTTTCAATTGTTTTGAATTTTATAAACTTAATCACATAACTCTGTAGACAGTTTCGCTGAATACTGTAAATCAGTAAACAAATTCAAATTTTAATTTTTTTTTCAAATTTTTTTTTTTTAAATTTTGTAAACAGATATATGTAAAAAAAAATTCAATTTTTTTTTTTTAACTTTTTTTGCATTTTTTTTTTCAAATCTCTTTCTAAGTGCTACTTCCAATTATTTTGAATTCTGTAAACCTTATCACATAACTCTATAAATAGTTTCGTTGAATCTTGTAAACCTATAAAAAAAATTCAAATTTTATTTAATTTTTCAAATTTAATTTTTTTAAATTTACATCTAAATGCTACTTTCAATTGTTTTGAATTTTGTAAACTTGATCATATTATTCTATAGATAATTTCGTTGAATACTGTAAAAAAAAAAGTTTCAAATTTTATTTTTTTAAAATTTGCATCTAGATGCTACTTTCAATTGTTTTGAATAATGTAAACCTTATCACATGACTAATATGTAGACAGTTTCATAGATCTAAATACTCAAACAGAAACAAGTACATTCATTGAAACTAGAAAAGGCATATGAAATACAACACTATGTGGAAAGTCAATTAAAGATGAAAGGCACAATTGGACCTCAGGCCGTCTTCACCGGTTCCAGTGCTTCAATCATGACCACACCTGTTTCCTCTGATCACCTGGTGAAGAATTAAGTTATATAGATTTATATCAAATCAGTGCAGTAACTTGCGATAATGATTGAAACCATAATATTGTCATATTAATTACAAGCAAAAACACAACACACCTGTATCACTTCAGTTAAAACAAAATTCCCTAGTTTCGCTAAATTGATAATAATAGTGAACCATTTTAATCACCATAACTATCAATATTATGCATTAATTATTACTTGTCACCTTAGACTAACACAGTTACTTTGTTAACAACTACTCCAACAATCATCATTTAACCTTTGCTTAGAAAGTAGTCCGAACTTTCAAACTTGTTATTTTCATGAAAACTTTAGACATCAAACTTTGCCAGAATCAAGAGATTAAGTTTTTAAGCTGACCCTTAAGTGAAGATTAAAAAGATAAATGACCAATCAATCCCCTTCACTTTAGTTCGGATTTGACCTTGTTTTGGTGTACAAGAAGGTGAGTATTTCACTGGGGTAAACAGAAAAAGTAAATGAGCTCAAAGAAAAAATTAAATTAATAAGACGTACCACTATGCCAATGTCATTATTTTCATTGCCATTAAGCTCAACATAATTATCAACCACCAAATTCATAAATTGGTCAAATCCACGTAGAGTTTCAACTACAACCCGATTTGCATTTAGCTTGAGTAGAAAATAAAAAATGGTAAATGTTAGAATTTTAGAGCAGACAATCAAGAAAAAAATGAGCAGTTATGTAGCAATATATTGGGCATGAAAAGTACAGTTCCATGGACTTATCAATCTCAGCACTGTGCAAGTCAAGCCTGATAGCAGATCTGTACCAGTCAAATACTGACCAAATAGGCATTAACCATCTGGTACTGGTATCGGATAACTAACGAGAAAATAACATTGGTTAGAGAAGCAAAGCTAAACAGAAATTGGATACTTAACTTTAAATTGACAACTTTTATGTTTCATCAAATATCCACTCAACTGTCTGAATACATTGATTAGTTCAATCAAGTACATGTATGCTCTTCTACTTATCTCATCCCAAAGCATTAGAATATAGAGAACAATTTGAATATCAATTCGAATCTGCATAGGAATATTCCACAAGAACATATTCTATATATTCCAATAATTATTTGGTCAGGTTTCTCCAATAGCCAAGGAAGAGGCACTAAGCCTGCTGGAGCTATGCAAACCGACCTCTGTCATAGAGGACCTGTCACTAGTAGACTACCCAGTGGTGAATTGAATCCAAAACCATGCTATATACACTAGCGATGAATCCC
Organism: Carex rostrata; assembly: GCF_964058835.1. Taxonomy (NCBI): domain Eukaryota; kingdom Viridiplantae; phylum Streptophyta; class Magnoliopsida; order Poales; family Cyperaceae; genus Carex; species Carex rostrata. The sequence continues at coordinate 11,757,149 of NC_135918.1, read as the reverse complement.
ATAAATCTAATGCAAGAATCCTGTAATGAACCAGTATAAACAGACCTGGAAATAACATGCCACTTAAGATGAAATTCAAAATAATTAGGATCGCAAAGTTCGTGACATAATTAGGATCGCAAAGTAGGTACAAGAGTGATTTTTTCTTCTTAGTCCTAGTTTTTTGTTGATTAACATTAAATGCCTAAAATCTCTCTTAGATCATTTTTTCATCAAGACATGCATTAACAAAAGCAAAGTTCAATATTATCCAAAAGCCAACTTTCAATACCATCCCTATATGTTTGATAAAACGACACCTACTTTCGACCAGCTTGATGATTTAATGACCCATTGCCAGAAGTTGTGAATTTATTTTCAAATAAGTTTGTGAAGAGCTAATACTAAGCAAGAGAATGAGCACCTTGATTAAAATCTCAAAACCATAAGACAAGCTCAAATGTTGCAAATTGTATCTCTTCTCTTAATTTACTATTAGGCCACCGAAATCGAGACAAGTTCAGAAGATTAAAAATAGATACAACCCCCATTACACTCCTTAAAGACAATGAAACCAAATATTAACCACCATGATAATATGAGGAGAATAAAGAAAAAAATAGTTAGATTATTAGTGTTTCTTGGGTTTGATAATTATAACTTTTATTCACAAGAGTTAAAAGGATAAGCAAATGGTACCGTACCTGATCAGTTTGGTACCAATCTCTAGGTAATTTGACCTCAAGCCTTACTAGAATTTTTAATCATGTTTACAAGGTAGCAGCTAGTTAATTAAATTACTATTGAAGCCTGACTAAAGTACTGTTAGTAACAAAATTATTTACCATAATTAAATATTAATCAATCACTGAACATCCTGATCCACTGTGGATAGTACCCAGTAGAAATTGGGGTTGGGCCATCTGATACATGCTTTTGTTACAAAACCTTTTATTTTTGCTAAAATTGAATATATCTCTGTAACTAGATGACAAAATCAAATCAAGGCGAGAAAAAGAACCAAACCACTGCTTTGAATTCCTTTGACTTCCTCGATCAGAGTTAACGGTTCCTTGGCGGTGAAATCTGATCTCGGATCGGATTCGTGGAGATCAGATTCGTTTTTACCAACGGCGATCTTCCTTCTGTACAACTTTTCGGCGATTTTCCTACAGGTTCGTCTTTACCGACGGCAACGATGCGGCGGCGGCGGTGGTAGCAACAGATGAAATCGATCCGCTTGGCTGTGGCTGAGTGGACGTCCAGAGGTGACACCAGGAGCAAAGAGATCTGAAAAGAGATTGGGAGGAGAGAAGAGAAGAGAACGGGAAAGATCGATTGGGAGGATATGAGAAACCAGAACAGGAAAGAGTAGATCGGGAAAGTTTTATCTTGGACCGTTAAAAGCGGTTGAAAAGACAGTTAAAACCGCATGAAAAAGGTTAACGGGGATTTTTCGGGGACTGTAAGTCGGGGATGATACCTTTTCTCTGAAAAAAATACATTACAAGCTGAATACGTTTTAAAACTGCAAATATAATTTTAAAACATCATTGATTCTAAGAACTTCATCATCAACGATATGCGTCAATGAAAACTTAACATAATACTTCACTCACTCAAGAGGCTTGAGACAGGGGGATCCTCTCTCACTGATGTTGTTCATAATTATCGCGGATTTCTTAAATTGGCTGATAAAAAACTCACTAAGTTTGATGCATCAACCCATTCATATCCCACCAAAACTCATACAGTATGCAGATGATACAATTATCATAGCCGAGGCACACCCGAAAACTCTTAAAATAATTGCTCTCATACTGGCAATTTACGAGAAGATTACGGGATTGAAGATCAATAGAATGAAAAGCGCCTTTGTTCCGATAGCTATCCAAGGCGACCTCAGGAAGGTAATTGAGAGAATTCTAGGATGCCCCGCAACGGAACTGCCGATTAAATATCTGGGACTTCCGCTTTCGGATAGAAAACCCAAGAGAAGTGACTTCCTTCCACTAATTGTGGCGGTCGAGGCTAGAGTTGCGAGCTGGAAATCGACTCTTCTGTCCTATGGAGGGAGGCTGATACTCATTAAATCGGTCTTATCAGCAGTTCCGCTTCACTATATGCAGGCTCTGAAAATACCAAAATGGGTATTTCAGGCTATTGATAGGGTGAGACGAAACTTTCTATGGAAGGGTCACCAGATGTGTAAACTGATCAATTGTTTAGTTAATTGGAAAAAAACTTGTGCGCTCAAGGAGAATGGAGGTTTGGCGATTATGGATTTAAAAACTCAAAATGATGCTCTTCTGACGAAATGGATCTGGATATGCCACTCGGATAGACAGGGTAATTGGGCCGCCACTTTGATGGACCTATATGGTATTCAAGATTTATCTGAGGAACTATTGCAATATCGGTTTTCTTTCTTCCTCAAAGATCTTCAGCAACTATTACCATTCTATAGGGTCTCAACCAAGCAGGATCCAAATTCCCTACAACTCATGTGGAGATGGGAAGCAAGTGGTAGGTTCACAACAGCTTCCACCTATAGGATGCTACACAACACGGGGATGATCTGCGGCTACCAAAAGAGATTATGGAAGATCAGGGCACCGCCTAAAGTGAAGGTTTTTCTATGGGTTCTATTACATAACAAACTATTGACTAGGGGGGTACTCTTACGCAGAGGATGTCAAGTGCCTGGAGATTGTGTATTGTGTGGAGACACGGTAACGGAAACATATGTGCACCTTTTCTGGGAATGTGCCTATACAGCTATATACTGGTGTATGCTTCTGACATCCTACAATGATCGGCGACCGATAAATGCCAGGTCACATGTGCAATTATGGATAGCCATAGCTCGGCAATTGGATGAGGTCGGGAGGAGGACCTGGGATATTGTTTGGTCGGCAGGGCTATGAGCTCTATGGCGCGAGAGGAATAATAGAATCTTTAGCCTGAGATCGAAAACTCAGGAAATACTCACGAGAGAAACGAGAGGCGATATTAGGCAATGGATTAACCACAGTTAGATGACGAGAATAATTGATACAATGATAGACTAGTTGATAGATGAAATTTGAGGTTTGTTTGAGATAATGTAATTAATTGTAATTAAGTTTCAAACTTTATATCCATTTGAGTTGTATAATTTTCCTTATCAATGAAAATCGTAAGATGGCAACTTGCCACCTTACTCTCAAATTTTTTTTTAAAACATCATGAGTGTTCGAAATACTGTCTGTAATAGAGTAACCTTAGAAATTTCAAAAAAGTATTGTTAAACCACTGTAAAAGATAAGAGTGCAATATTCCTCATAGATATTTTCTGTTCACTTACACACTGCATTAGTCATCTTTTTTTTACCACGTCTTAAATATTTTATTGTAGTGATAATAAATATTTGTACAATAGCCTAATTAATCATTTTTTAAAACTTTTAGTGTTGTTTTTATTCTCATATAGCGCCCAATTTTTTCTGGTGTCAGCCATGAGTATTTTAGGAGTTGTGATGCATCCAATCTGATCATCAGGTTCACTAATGGAAACTGAACCTTCTGAGTTCGACTGACTAGCTAGGGTTGTTTTACTGCTGCATAATTAAGAGGCGAGTCAGGGCACTGTTCCACTGGCCGAAAGATGATTGTGCTGGTCGTGGCATGAGCCCATAAGGAGCCCAGCTTCTCTCTTGCACCTGAGTCGCGACCTGTCGAGTCGACACCAATCTAATGCCGCTTTTAGGTACAAAGTTGGTTATGGTGTTTTTGTGGGACTACCTGTCATCATGGTGGTGATCTTTGCTTGGGGAATGAATTTTGCTCCTTTTCTTGAGAAAAGGAGGACCCTCCTATTCTCCAATCCGAGCTGTTCAAAATTGATCAAACGGCTTCAATTAAATCTAATTCGTTTTAATAGATTATATTGATATAAAAGAAAAATGTAATTGAAGCCGTCTGATCAATTTTAAACGGCTCGGATTGGAGAATATGAGGGTCCTCCTTTTCGGAGCAGATTTGCTTCCTTTGCTTGGTATGGTTGGGTTTTGTAAGATTTTAAACTTTTAATTACTTGGATATTAGGAAATTTGTGCACTTTAAATAATTAGTGGGGTTTATTTTATTTTATTTTTTATGATTTTTAGTTTGTTATGTCTGAATGATTGTACGTACTTCTGAGTTCTGACCATATGAGACTTTGAAATTTAATATTTTTTTACTGGACTTCTCTGTTTGTATTTCTTTTGCATAGAAAAGCGTCAGTTTATGTAATTTTTTTTTACTGGAGTAGTTCTCTGTTTGCATTTCTTTTATTGGAGTTTTCTTTTACGAAATTGAACCTTCTAGAGGAAAAACATATTCATATTACTGTTAATAAAACAAGGATTACATGTATATATAATTATTTCGTCCTTTGTTTCTCACGGACCCCATGACTTCTTTATATAGTCTATACACATTTCAATCATCTTGAGAGAAAAGACTTTAGCTAAGCATTTTTTTTTAATATTAAGTTTTTTTTTTTTTTCATGACTTGCTTCTATATATATATAGAATTTGCTTCTCACTGGTTGAAGCACACTATTTAGAAACATGCATAGATATTGCATAATGGATATTCTGTTTTACCCAGCAATTTTACCAGAAATTGCATAATGGATATTCTGTTTTACCCAGCAATTTTACCAGAAATTGCATAATGGAGAATATAAATGTAACCAAACAAGAAACGAAAAAAAAAAAAAAAAAACTGAAAACAACTGATGAAAATATTATAGAAGTTTAACAAAAACTTAATCAAAATTTGGTAATACTTCTCCCAAAATGAAAAGTTGAAAAGAAGAATGGACAACTGTACGTCGGGATTCACACTAGTAAAATTTAATGCTTGATCCAAAAATTGACATTAAACAAAAAATTAGATAACACCAGATAAGCGTCAAATGCCTCATAAGAAACATTATCCAAATAGAGAATTTTCATAACCAAGTAAAAAGTTCACAAAGAAGGAAATTAAATCATCAACCAAAAATTGAATATAACTACGCCAAATCTAAGACCAGTCTGGCCTTCAAATACACCTTGCGGCTTAGCCACTGCTGGTTGCACTGTTCTCTGATTGGAACCCCCCTGACTCACTGGCTGTTCTTTCACAAAACAAGCCTGACTAGCCCGGCATCATTTGCCAATACCTTGCACCAGCACTGAACCCAGTTCATAGATCAACCACATCCCCTTGGTATCCATAAATTGTTTGATTGTATGAAGGAGCCACCTGACCAAATTGTTGGGATATTGTTGTGGCACTTAGAGGGACTGTTGAGGTGGTAATGCATTATGTGGGACTGGTGGATAGAAGGATTGGGCTTGTAATGCAGCTTATTTTGCAAGGATAATTTCACCAATGACCTTAACATGGGCAAACAATCTGTTGATCAGCCGATCAACAAATCCATTATCATTTTTAAATCCTACAATTCGAACAGTCTTAAGAAACTCCCGCTGGACTAATGCATCTCCCGGTCCCTCCGGAGCCGTCTCCTCGTATAAATATTCCTTCAATAGTAACAAAACAAGTTACGTATGTTTCATTGATCATATATCGATCCTTCTAGACGGGCTTACTTTAGGGGGGTAATATGAACAACACCTAGCTTTACACGGCCTTTGCTATATTGTTAACTTCCTAATCAAAGACCATTTGTAATATATCTATTGACTCTTTAAATACTCGAACCTTGTCGTTTTCTCTATTTGATAAAGTAGGATTTTTAAACTACCTCATTCATTGACTATGTTTTGTACTTTTGTCTGCCTTCCTCAATTGAGGCATGGAAATATAACCTGCAGTAATACCGAGAAACAGAGAGATAGAGAGAGATTACTTGGATGTTTTTTAAGGTGAGCTTCTGTAGTTTAGGTGAGTGATGGAGAAAAAATACTGCAAGATCAAAGACATAGAAACCCAAACTTTCAAGTTCTAGATGCTTTAAGTTGTTGAAGACTGGACAATTAGAGAACTCCTTCTCCATTACCTATTACACAAAGTAAAAAAAAAAAAACTATGTTCAAAAGAAAAATAAAAAAAAAGAAAATCATAAAGCTAATTATAAATGAGAACTTTGGGTGCTTATTATAGAAATGGGATGTGTTTACTCCAAGAACTACAAACAAAAATCATGTACCCTGAAGATATCGAATTTTATCTGAATTAGTGTAGAAAACAAATTGTGTATTTTTGGTGGACATCATCAAGAACCAATATATTTAAAATGATGCTATTATAACTTTGGTGTAGCATGTGAAAAGCCCTTGCAAGCTTATATAAAATAAAGTCACACAAGTTAATTTGATATGTGAAAAGTCCAAATTACAATTAGGGTATGTGCTAGGCTTCACTATACATTGCAAATAAAAGGACCAAAGAAAAGTTTTGTTTATTTCCAAAGTACCTAAAAACATGCCAACAAAATGTATATGCAAAAGTAGAAGCATTGCAGATTTTTGTTTTCAATATATTGCAAAGAGAGTGTACCTTTTCGTCAGGAAAATAAAATTGAAGCTTTAATCTTTCAAGATTTGAAAAGTTGGCAATAAACTTGGGGACCCCAGTAATATATTGATCCTGATCAAACCAACCAGGAACAGAGATGAGTGCATTAACTAGCGATGGCATCTTTTGCAAAAGAATTTCCTTAAAATACATGATACAAATTTCGAAGTATATGAGATTGGGCGTGGAAATCTGTAATCTACTACTTCCTTCATCACAACCTTCAATAACCAACTTCTTTAAAGTGTTGGAACATATCTCAATGATCCCTCCATAACATGATAGTACTAATTCTTCAAGCACAGGACACCCCAATAAAAGCTTCTTGTAAAAGTCATCACTCATTATAATATCACCAGTGAGGTCAAGGGTTTTGAGACAAGGAAGATTTACTGAGTTGGGTTTTATAACTACAAAAGGATTGTCCTCTATATAAAACTGCAGTTGTAGATCTATTAGTGATGCACAAGTGAAAATCAGGTTTGTGTTTAAATTCAATTTTGCACATGAATCCAATTTGACTGAGCACTCTTGAGGCTTCAACTTCATCCCATCACAAATACAATCGGCAACAGCTTGAGTGCGAGGCCAGTAAGTGCGACCGCAGTAAGTGCGAGGCCAATGAACCCCAGAATCCAACCATAATTGAAATCTTTTAATGACACATGATCTCTCTCGTTTCTCCAACGCACTTTTCACAAGTAATCCAAATTTGATCACAGATTCTACAGCCATTTCATCATCAATAATCTTAGGCAACCCAAACTCTTTAATGTTAAATTCCAATATTGGCACGGATGCCCACGTGTTTTTCCATCTTTTGGACAAGATGCATGTTTGCATGGCCTTTCTTGTACTAAGAAAAGAAAGGATATGCGTGAGAACATCATCAGGCAAGCTACTGATCTTATCGATATCATAATTCTTGTCGCCACAGCATCTCTTGGTATTCATCATCTTTCACATTCACAAAAGCATTTATTCAAACACCTTCCTGGCACGACTCTGTTCAATACATAAACCACGAATTTTAATGAGTAGCACAGAAGTCAAAAGCTTCTTAAATTGCAAGAATTTAAATGAACATATGTTACTAAATAAATAAAAAGCTATTTTCATCAAAAAAAATAAAAAACAAAAAGCTATAGATCCCAAGTGTTACAGGTACAACAGTGATCCAGATTCCCACCTTTCTCAACCACAATCATAGTTACGATTTAACAAAATATCCCAAATAAGAAAATAAAATAAAAAGATTATCCGTAATATAATTTGTTTCACTAAAAATGGCAACTTGCCTTAGCCATCATGTCTACACTATTTTTTTTATTTCCATTTACCAATAGGGGTGTCAATGGGTACGATACAGGTAGGGTGGAACCATTTTCATATCTATATCCACTAAGAATTGACCTTACACATACCCTACCCATACCCATTAAGAATTTGCTTTACCCTATCCTATCCATACCTGTTAAAAATAGTGGGTAATAAAACGGTAGTGGACGAATAACAAATAATACAAATATAATAGTTTTATTATGTTTACAAATAAACTATAAAAACTTATCATGTCATATCACAATTAGTAATATATAAAATTAAAATGCAAATATATAATCAATTTTAACAAATAATTTTTATGAAGTAAAACAAATAAAAATCACAAATAACTTTTTTAACAAATTCAATTCGTTAACTAAATAACAAAATATTCAAATAAAAAAATAACATGTTTAGCATAATATTCTTCTTACAGTAACATACATATATTTTCTCATGATGTAATTTTTTTATATATATATATATATATATATATATTTTTTTTTTTTTGAAGAAGTGGGGAAATCCCACCAGTTTCCATTGAAACTAATATAGTTTGTGCCTTTTCAATCTCCAGAATAGAGAAAGATTAGAAATACAAAATAACAACCAACCAAACTAGCGTATAACAGCCAAAGCATCATAGCTCCAAAATCAAAAGTGAACTACATGCAAATAACATTACATAAAAGACAATATAGAAACACGAGCGATCAACTTACTCATTACCCAACGAGTAAGAAATATCATTTACCCGTACTCATACCCGTTTATCTAATGAAAAAAACAAATCTTTACTCATATCCATACCCAAGTTAATGAAAAAAAAATCTTACCCATACCTGTCTTATCGAATGCGATACGAGTAGGGTAAACGGGTATCATTGACACCCCTATTTACCAAAGTATATACCAGCAAAAATGCACACTAAAGTAACTTGCATACCAGCCATAAACTATAAAGAATAAAAAAAAAAATCAAACTAGAACATAAATGAATATCTACTACTTTTTTTGTCCTAACAATACTCAAGAGCCATTATCGATTATTGTGATATACATAAATGAATTCTCAATTTCTTCCTCTTTGACATCAAAAGTGTTACCAAGATCGATGCTTGTTGAGAAAGAATTTGTTTTACCAATGCCAACTTGATTCAACACGTTCAATCAAGAACATTCTGTAAATCTCACAGTTCTTTCTGAATTATCTTGGTTGCCATTGATAACAGAAGAAAACATTAGCTAAAATATCTGAAACATTAACAAGAATTCAAGCGTCTAAGACAAGAGCAACAATGGACAAAAGATTCAATGTGATACTTCTATATATACCGGCACACAAATCTCAACTAGAGTTCTATCCCAAAATTGGCCACTAAAATTCGATGGACAGTTACCATTACAATGATTCAATGGACAGGTATTTATGCAGCAGGTCCAAGTTTTTGGTCGGTCTCGGGGTCTTTATTTGGAAAAAAGTTATTGGCATTGAGATTGATCTTTGATTGCAGTGTTGTATGGATTGTGGGAGATGGAAAGACAACATCTTATTGGCTTGACTCATGGAATGGTGCCCCACTGGCAACTTTCTGTTAACCCAAGACTATCTCTCTGTGATGCATATCCAATCAGAGCCAATTTACATGGCAATCTTAACGTGCCAAGTGATCTCTCATTTAGTCAGGCAACTGATAAGATGGAATGGAAATGGAGTAACACAGGGGCATATTTGGCAAGGTCTATTTATGAAGTTATGATGGGGATGGGAATGATCAGGCCGCTACATGTGTACACTTGGAAGCTAGGAATACCACCAATAGTTCGTATCTTCATCTATCTGTTACTAAAACAGAAAATTGTGACAAAGGATGTCATGCAGTGCAGGAATATAAAATGTGTGGAAATTGCCCCTCTGAGTCCGTATTACATCTCCTATTTCTATGCCTTAGAGCAATCGAGGTATGGTATGAGATGTCAGCCAAGGTGGGATACATGCTGATGGTACCTCATGGTTCAATTCTACAAATATGGACTGAGTCAAGGGACCAAGTGAGGAGACGAGGCAAGACATGCAAAAAAGAATGGAGAGGATAAGAATAGTACAATATATATACGATCATGAGAGAAGCGTACAAACCTGATCAAAAAAAGAGAAGGAAGAAGTAACATGTAAAAAGGTGGAGAGGAGGGAGCAGCTGCGGGGATGAAGGAAGGAGGTGAGAGACGAGGAGAGATCGCGCGGAGCCACCAAGAAGATAGAAAAAAATGGGTTAAATAAGTGAGAGAAAGGCAGAACGGGCTGGACCACACCACATGTTTTTAACTATTTTTGTTATACTTAAATTAACTAACTATATAATATTAGTCCTTCAAATTGTTCGGGAGCTATTTTGAGCTCAATTTTTGCAATATATAACCACTGACAAAATAAATTAATATCTGTTTTACAATTCAACTTTTTCTTTCTTATCTGTCTCATCAAATACAAAAAGTTAATAAAGGAAGATATATACTCCCAAGAGAAATAAAAAAATATGTTCAAATCTCTGAAAAAAAAAAAAGCTTATTAAAGGAAGGTACTATCATTCATTTGCACAAAGCATAAAACATCTTATCCTTGTGTATATATAGCTATAGTACGAAATACTTTTGAGATGTTTAGGGATCTAGTTTTTGGAGATACTTTTGTGGCTATGCTGATGGTTTAGTTGTTAGCTTTTTATGATGATGAGGATACTATTTAATCTCTCATATAACATTTACATGTTAACTTTGTTTCATCTGATGGAACCAAGCTTCTAAATAGCTAGCTATAGCGGTTTTGGACCCAAAAAGCTAAGCTACGGGCTAAAACTGCGCTAATCAAGCTACGACCGCTATAGCGGTAATAGCGGTCCGCTATAGCGCGTAGCGCGTAGCGGCAATAGCGGCAATAGCGGTCCGCTATGCTACATGGGTTATGATTTTGCAATTTTTTTTTCTAAAAACATGATTTTGCAATTTTAATGGGCCTTAATATCTAGATTGGTTTTTTTTTTTTACTTTATTAAGCTATATCAATACAATGGAACATGTGCGGGCTATACCGCTATATCAATTAAATTTTGTATCATGCATTAATATATGGTAGTGGTATATTTTGAATATAAAATATATCGATAGTTTTTGAATTAGGGATATTTTGAATGACAATTTGAACTTTGTATTTGTTTAATATGAATAATATGAGAACTTCTTAATTAATTTGATTTTTTTTTTCTTGATGAGACATTTTTACTAGGCAAAGCCTTCTATGGACATAAGGACCTATTTGTAAAATGAACATATTTTTATTTTTAAAGTTCAAACAGTTGATCCGAACCGTTCATCTTGTTCTCCATATTAATATGTGCTTGGAGACCAAATTTTACATTTTTCTGATTTTTTTTACTATTTATTAAGATGGGTACAAAATTCAATGGTCTGAATTTGATATTTTTTATACCCATCTTAATAAATAGTAAATAAATTCAGAAAAATGTAAAATTTGGTCTCCAAAGATATATTAATATGGAGAACAAGATGAATGGTTCGGATCGGCTGTTTGAACTTTGAAAATAAAAATATATTCATTTTACAAATAAGCCCTTATGTCCATAGAAGCATCACTCTTTTTACTATTAGTAGAAATATAAAATATAATTTTTGAAATAAAAAAACGCTATTTATAATAGCTTTCGCTATAGCTCCGCTATTCGCTAAAGCTTTTTTTTTTGTCTCCCCGCTACACCGCTATAAACGCTATTTAGAAGCTTGGATGGAACTGAGCTTCGTCCCTTTTATTCAAAAAAAGGTACTATCATTCATTTGTTCCAGAAAAAGTACAAGTATGCAATGAGTTTAATAGTTTAGGGGGTGCTATTTTGAGCAAAGAAGCTCATTATATCTGTCAATCATATGATATGAGAACATTTATAAAGTATGGAATGAGTTCTAAACGTTGCGCATGATCAAAGTTTCGGTCACTATATTCAAATTATACTAGCAGAACTTGGCATGGTGACTTTAGTTGAGTTATTAAATCCTCCTACCAAAAAATTTAGATAATTCTGGAATTTATCAGCAGTAGTGAAATATTAAATGAAATTGTGAGCACCTTTCTCTAATCAGCTATATTTTCATATATCATTTGTAATGAAAATAAATTATTTGTATTTTTTTAATGGAACAAATGCACAGTAGTACCTTTATTATTTTTCTAGGATTTGAACAGATTTTTTCTCTCTTGGAAGTACCTCCTTTATTATTATTATTTTTTTTACTTACATATGAGAGATAGAATAGAAGGATAAAATAGATATTTGCAGTGAAAATTTTCTCTCAACACTCAATGTTGCAAAAATTGAACTCAAAATGGCACCCCTTTATTCTTTCGAGGATAAAACAAAGCTAGTTAGGCCGAAAAAAATTATTAGTGGTGTTTATGAAAAATTAGAGAGTATAGATATTAATAATATATTAATCACTCTCTAATCAAGTTCATAATTTCGAAACATAAAGATTAAACTTTTTTTCCAATCCTCTCATCATGTTTCTCTTAGTGCAAAAAGTCCAGTATGGTGTTTGGTGGTATGCTTGTCCTTTTCAGGTTAGAATTATTCTTTAAACTTTCAACCCTAATCTTTATATCTTAATTTCAAGCATCTCTTAATTATTTTTTAATTTGACATGCTAATTAGAATTATTCTTTAAACTTTAATCAACCGAGAGTACTTCCAAACAATATATTTTTCTAGCTAGCTAATTGTCTTTTATATATTTTCATGAAGGATTAGTTGTCACACCCCGCGGCCACGGGTCGCAACAGTCCCCCGCCGTAAGCATACAACGCCGTGTATGCTTACAAGGCAATAAACAATTCATACTCAAAAAAACACAAAACCAAATAATATAAACCAAGTTTATATATACACAAATCAGAGTACACAGTCTGGTTAGAATATAATACAACAAAAGTATCTCATCCGGATACCAACCATGAGGCCTACCCTAAATCTATACAACAAAACATATCTAGGGTCATATAATGGTAAGCTACTAAGGCCTACTACTCGCGTGCCTCTCCGGAATCAGTCGCACCAGTACCTGTAATATAACCCGAAGGGTGGGGGTGAGAATAAAATTCTCAGTGCGAATTTGCCACATTTGAATTATTGGACTTGCAATCAGACTCCATATTCAAAAATGAAACCCAAACAATAACAATTCAAACAGATATATATATTCATAAATAACAGAATGCCAATGCTCGACAACAATTAATCAGGTGAATCACAGTTTACGGAATTTCCAAGATGAATTTCAAACACAACATATATTTGGCTTAACTCGACTCATTGGGGCTTGTAGCAACTATAGATGTTCTTTCGAGCTGGACCCTTTATCAAACCCACATCTGTAGGGTTACTGACACCTACAGATGGCCCACCAAGCTGGACCCTTTATCTGACACCCATCTGCAATTGCTTGGCTTAACAGTTTATTAAGGTCTGGTTCAAATCATATAAAGAAAATTCTCTTTAGAATCATTTCCAACATTCGTATTATTCAATTGACCTTCCAAATGCATTAACACGTAGGAGAATGCCACCGAGCCACAGACGTTACACATGTCACCCACGATTCCAATTCACACATCATATCATAATCACCCTCCCTCTCCCAACCGGTACTGGGAAACATCGAGGGCCGTTCACCTAAGGTCATTAGGATCCTGGGAATCAAAGTCAGCATACAGCCCGACTTTGCAAATTCATTGGATCCAAGTGCTTAACTTCGTAAATCCATTCACATACATAGTTCGTGGTGACTTTCAATCAAATCAGATCATAATAGATCGACACAACCTACAACCATACCAACATGCAAATCACTCAAGTCACATCAATTCGAGTTTAATTTGATTAGGTTATGCAAATGCTTTACACAATTCAATGATGCAATCAATGATATTCAACATGACAAACGAATACACAGTTTAATTCCTGAAAATAAAGTATCAAACAAGTCCAAGAATCCCGCACCTGGTTACGACGAGCGTACCGCTTAGTTACGGATCGGGCGTCTCGAATTGCCTCGCTAATTCTTGCTCGACCGAGCCTACACCTATTTTACACGTATACTGGTTTAGCATTGGTTCACGATTGGGATGTTTACTCGAGTTATAATAGGCTTACACCTTAATTAACCTCCTATCCTTTGGTACCAATTCGTTCGATTCCTTATTTCTTACTTAAAACCTTTAAAATTCACACCATTTACTTCTGGGTCCTTTAAACCCTACACAATTCCAATCAGGTAACAGTTCATGCACCGTTTCACTACTTTGGTTCTCGAAACAATTCAATTTACCGATTGGTTAAACCCTAATTTGGTCAAAACCTCAAATTAACCGTTAAACGTTCTAAAAATTCAAGATCAAGAGGTAACCCTACCGATTACAAGTCTAATCGGTTGGATCAAACTAATCAGTTCACGATTATGCCCAATTTCGATTTTGGCACGAAACCCTAGAGATAAAAAAAAATTCGAAATCGAGGTGAAATCGGGAAAGAATCGACAAATAAACGGTCGCTTACTCGGTTCCAACTTCGATTTCTCGCAACAATCGGGGGTTTGAGAGGGACGGAGAACTCTCTCGCGATTTTTCTTCTCTCTTGGGTGAAAATCACCAAAAATGGGGAAAGGGGCGGAGGGGAAGAGAGAGAAAAGAAGAAATTTTGGGCTTTTATGAAAAGATACCCTGAGTGCGGACGCACTCAATTCAGTGCGGGTCAGCCACCCGCACTCAGCACTTAGACGGATTTTCAGCAGTTGAAAATACACAGAAACCATACTCCAGTGCGGACGCACTCAGTACAGTGCGGACACACTCAGTACTTAGTCAAATTTTCATGAAAACGGCACTGAACAAGGGAAAAGTCTGAGCGTAATGCGGACGCACTCAATTTCAGTGCGGGTCGGTTACCCGCACTCAGGACTTAGTCAGAATTGGAGAAATCGGAGTCAGTGCGGGTCACCCAGCCGCACTCACACCAGTGCGGACGCACTGAGGAGAAATTCAGAAAACAATTAAAGGCAAACAGAGGCCAGTGCGGGTCAGCCACCCGCACTCACCACCAGTGCGGACGCATTAAGCCTATAAAGTCTCAAATTCTCGAAATTTCGACGCGGTTTCAATTCACACTTAATTTACTTATTTAGAGAATCATTATTTAAGGTTTAAATGTCTATTTCGTTAGCACCATTTTCGATTCTTGCCTTTAAAACATTCAGAATTTAATTGTTAAAGTTCCGTAACGTAGCATTAGTTGGATTTTCTTATTTTTTAAATTAGTTTAAATAAACAATATAATTTGATAGCACTTGACATTTAAGTTTTTTTTGTCTACAAATTATTTGCGATTCGTGTTGAATTAAGCCGAATAAAGTACCAAAACATGCAAGATGAATGATAATTGTGGTTACAGCATGCAATTTGCATTTCATACTTAACAAACTTTGTACAAACAAATAGAAAGTCGTGTCGATGATAAGTAAACAAAGGTTGTATTGTTTTTTACATATAATGAGACATTGAAGAAAAACCATATAAAAAGTTCATGTGATTTTTTTCACATTACCATTATTTTTATAACAACAAATTAAGTCGTATTTCAAGAAAGACATGTATCCCCACCATTTTTGTAATAAAGTTCAAAATTAGATTTAATTTGTCAGGTTAAAATCAAGTGGCAAGTATATGCCGAACATCTTGTGCAATAACCTAACCTACATTTATTTTAAATTTGGGCCTTGGCTTAACCAATAAAAAAGGGGTCAGTGTTAAGTATTGAGAGTCCCTTATATCCATAATTTCCTCCAATAATAAAATGAGAAAGGAAGACAAATATTGACTACATGCACCCTTCAAACTTAGTTAATTTTTGATCTGTTTTCATCTCTACTATTAATTAATTATAATTTCATCAAAATAAATGTAGATGGTGTATTACACTTGAAACCATAATTCTTAACAATATTCATATAAAAAGAATGGAGGCGATCAACCAAAACAACAAAACGAAGTAAATTTTGCAAAATTTACTAAAAATGAAAATAAATTGCTAACAGTTAAACAGTTAGAAAGATAACAACGAATAAGAGAGTGGAGCATAATTGAATAAACTTAAATTGAGAAAAATTAAGAAAAACGCGCACCATTTGAGGAGTATTTCAAGTATTCAATAGCTATTTTTTAGTTGATTCTTTCTTTTTAATCGAAAAATTGTTTGTAGTATTAATGACTAATAATGGAGTTTAAAAAGAAATGGACAGTTCTCCCAAAAATTATTGGAAAACTGCTTGGACTAAACTAAGATTTAGTACTTCTTGATTTGTTGTTATATATAGTTAATTTTTAAACATCGATCAATATTACATCTATAGTTCATTTAAACATTTCAAAGTTCTAAACTTAGTTCAATTTTCGTCTTCTTAATTTTTCTTCATCTTGCTTACAGATCCCTTCTTTTTCTTCACCAGAATCTTCTTTGTTATTCTTCTCCATTAATCTCTTCCTGTGTGCCATCTTCTGTTAACCTGCCCATGTTCGAGTGGGGAGTGACGACTCCTGACCCGGGCTGACCTATGGGCGGGATGATTGGATCCTTGTCATTTGCCGGTTCGTCAGTGCCTCCCGAAGGGGAAGCAACATCGCTCTTGGAACTGGGCATCTTCGAAATGAGGCCGGAAAGCCTGGTTAAATCCTCAACGCCAGTGAGTGATTTGCGCGGGTTTGTCGTCATCGTGCTCTTCGGTACGGCGGTAGGGGGCCCCACGGTGATTGATACGGGCTATATGAGGTGGCAGGTCGTATGCTATAGTTGGGCTAAACAGGGCTCGTCCTGCTAGGGGTAGCAGGCCGAGAGAGGATTAGCTCAAGGAGATCAAGGGATGACCTCGGGCCCCAAGTCTCGGAAGCAGGTAGATGACCTCGGAGACAAGGGAATGAACCCCGGAAATATCGTACTCTTTCCTGTCTGATATCTCGGAGTGTGTAAATGTGTGTGAGAGTTTGTGAGAGTGTGAGAGTGTACTGCCCTCGGTTCACCCTTTCCTTGTGAAAGGAAGGGCCTTATATAGTAGACTCACGTACCGCCTTCCCCCTGCTAGGATAAGGCAGAACGTGGGTTGGTTACAAAGATATGCGATCATGACCACGTTCAATCGTGTGAACGAGGTCGGTAACCGATGTGGTTGCCAGTTATGAGCGGTTAATGACTCGGGACCGACTTTGGGCCTTACAGCCCCATACGTAGGCTGTTTTGCCGTAATTGGGCTGACTTATCATGGACCCTGCACTGTATCCCGGGTTGGCCCTGCAAAACGAGGTCATAATTCCAGCCTTGTTTGTAGTCCAGATTGAAACTATATGGGCCGTGGAACATGGCCCTATCAGAGGCTAAGTGGAAGCAGAGGTCAAGATGTGTGTGACTTGCTCAAGGGGATTGAAACACGTGATACTTTCATGCTCTAGCCTCTTCAAGGCTTAGAACAAATTTGGTGATTGCAATACAAGACAATGCAGAAACAGTCACTGATGTGGTAGCAATAAGATAAATTTTTACCAATGCAATGAAAGGAGTGCTTGGTACATCATCACAGGTCATTCCTTTTCATGCAACTAGCCTCTACAATCCTCATGATTTACAAGCCTTGCAACTACCTTTTACCCTTACAGAAATACATTAAGCTGTGTCTCAATTAGCAAATGGAAAGGCGTCGGGCCCGGACGGCCTACCAAATGAGTTTCTCAAAATCTATTGGCCGTACCTTCAAAATCAGATCCTATCCATTTTCAATAGATTCTTTCATAATAACCTTGATTTGCTTTCATTCAATGAAGCAAAGATTGTCATGATTCCAAAAACTGATTCCCCCTCTTCTACAAATTATTATCGACCAATTAGCGTTCTCAACTTAATTCCTAAACTGATTTCTAAGGTTCTCTCCAATAGATTGAGATTGGTGTTGCCCGACCTTATTTCGGTGAATCAAACGGCATTTATTCACGGTAGGCAGATTTCCGAGAATTTTGTCACAACAAGGGAGCTCCTTCAACATGTGGCAAGTGGTGGTAAGCCGGCTGTGTTCGCGAAGATTGATTTTAAAAAAGCTTTTGATACTGTGGAGTGGGCATTTCTCAAGCAAGTTATGATTGCTAGAGGCTTCCCGAGTCGTTGGATTGTTTGAATTTGGTCATTGTAGACTTCTTCTACTTCAAGGATGTTCATCAATGGAGAATACTCATAGCCGTTCTCACACAAGAGGGGCCTCCGTCAAGGAGACCCTCTTTCTCCTATGCTCTTCAATCTTGCAGTAGATGTATTCCAAAGAATATTCAAGTGGCTAATTCGCTCCTAGACACCCCCCTCTCCAATGGATTGCAAGAATCTATCATAGCTCTTCAATATGCGGATGATACTGTAGTTCTGGTTAGCGCTGACATCTCCTCCTTAATCTCTTTTAGACTAATTGTTCGGCTATTCTCCTCCATGTCAGGACTGGAGGTCAATTTCCAAAAAAGTTCCTTCATCCCCATTAATGTCGCTCTACCAGATGTGCCTTGGGTTAGGGCTATCTTAGGATGCCCTCAAATGAATTTTCCAATTGTGTATCTCGGAATGCCGCTTACTATCAAGAAGCCTTCTAAGGAACTCTTCATCCCTTTGATTGAAAGGATAGAGCGAAGAATGCAAGGATGGCAGTCCCGCCTTTTGAGCAGGGGTGGTAGGCTAGTTCTAGTGCAATCGGTCCTCTCTTCAATCCCCATTTACCACATGATCTGCTTCCTGCTTCCAAAGTGGGTCCTCTCTCGAATAGACAAAGCGAGGAGGGCCTTCTTGTGGGGCAAATCATCTACTGCTGGTCGTCATATTTCTCTTTGCAACTGGAATTTAGTTTGTATACCTAGAGATTCTGGTGGGTTGGGGATTCCAAACCTACAACTCAGAAATCAAGCGCTTCTTATGCGTTGGTGGTGGAAGGGCTACTGTGAACCGAACTCAATGTGGTCCGTAATGATTGTCAGGATTCGAACACAGGGATCGATTGCAAATGGTCCCCTTCTCTAGTCCAAGCGAGGATCTTTTTTTTGGAGTCAGTTAATTGGGTTGAAATCTCTTTTCAGTTGGGCAACAGAATGGGTGGTGGAAAATGGAGCTTCAATTGCTTTTTGGTATGATAAATGGGGTCGGACCCGCTAGTCCAATTGGGTGCGAGACAGCTTCAGCACTCTCTATCCTTGAGAGATGTCATTGTCTCTTACAATATCCAAGACTTACCGACCTCACATTCTATCCCAACACTGACTGATCAAGAAGATGAATTGAGATGGAGGTGGTCGGCAAATGGTCGCTATAGTGCTAAATCTCTCTATGGCATAATGGCAACTGCTGGTTTAATTAGTTGGAATTTTACCAATATTTGGTCCTTTTCGATTCCACAATCCACAAAAATTTTCCTTTTCCTTCTACTGAGGGGAAAACTGCTAACAAAAGAAGTGATGCTACGAAGACATTTCAATTGCTCACCTCATTGCACCCTCTGTGAAAATGGGAATTTGGAAATGGCGGTTCACCTTTTTTTCTTCTGTGATTTTGCAAAAGCAATTTGGGAGGGGATTAGCAATTACCTGGGATGTAGGATGGTGCTTCGAGCGAATTCAGTGTCAGAAATCTGGTCGGAATCAGTGAGCAGGTTCATGGCAATGCTAGAGCTCGTACCAGATGGGAAATATTTATGTCAGCTGAGTGTTGGGCAATTTGGAGACAGCGGAACTTGGTAATTTTTGAGGAAAGGAGAGTAATGGCAGATGTGCTAATCCAATGGATTATCAGAGAAGCAACAGTATGGGAGACGCATTGTGGAGCTGGAGTGAGAAATGTGGTACCGGTACATATAATGGGATAGGTACTGGCTCCAAAGCATAGGGACTTAGCGGGTATGGATTTCTTTTTACTGTTTTTTATTTGAGTTGGAGCTTACTGAGAGATGGAATTTTTATTAATTGAAGTTCAATTGGAACTTAACTCTGTAACTTTGGTGTGGTTATTTTTAATATATCTCTCCCGACAGCCTCTGCCCGGTATTCCTCAAAAAAAGAGGCGGACTCTTAGACGGATTGCTTATGATAATCCAAAATTTTAAAATGATTAATTAATTATAAATCATAATTACAAGTTAAATTAAAATACATTTAATAGATAATTAATATTTGACAAACAATTAAAACTTGCAACTGTTAATTTAAATGAATTAAACATTAACAATTTATCTAAAAATTAAAGGTTATTCAGTTCATGATTCATTGCGATACCCCAAATTTTAAAAATAATTTAAACAATCATAAATAATAACTTAAGGCCAATTTAATAGAAATTTAACAAACGCAGTGTTTTTCAGATTTCTCAGTCTCACTCGAAACAAAACCAACCACGTGAATGGTCCGAGGAAAGAAGAGCGAGAAAAATAAAATATAATAATCGAGCGAGTCCAACATCCGATCAGGTTCAAGGGGGTGTATTCAATGGGCACAGGACTGAATTTGGGCTGACTTCTAATCAAAACTGTTGATCTACATATAAATTCGTGAGCAATTAGCAAAATCAAAATTATATGCTTTCATACGAATGTAAACTGACGTGTGAATTGCGATGCGGATTAAACGTCAGACAAAAATTGGGTATTACTGCAATTAATTACAGAACCGTCGCTAAATCTGGCTTCAAAGTTAAAACCATACCAAAGCCGACTTTTCCTATCTCCGTGCTGAAGTTGTTAATTTGTTTCTATTTTTGTTTCCATGTAGGCATGTAGCTGCAACTTCTGAACATTTGTGATGGACCTAAATTTTGATACAATTATAGAGTTAAAATTATTTGAAATTTTACAAGAAATGCTCTGAAGCTTTGGGAACATCAGGCGCTAGATTTATACATTTTAATGCTAAGAGTGTAGAATTATCATCAGTATTTTGATTTACATAATGTTCTATTCTTTCCTTTAAATAGAGCACTAAAAAGAGATTTGACCATACAAGATTCACACTTGGGCTTCAAGAGCATCTTCCTAAACTTGTAATTTAAATTCGGAACTGGGGTTATTTAAAATCTACAAGAAATGACATGTGCTTCCTAGACATGCAGGGACTAAAGATAGCACACGTACATATATATTTTCACTTGTAGTTCTTTTGGTAACATGATCAGGTTGTTCCCTTTAATAAGCATAAGTCACCCCTACAATTTCAAAATCTCGAACAATAGAAACCAGAACACTGAAATAATGCTATAGAGTCATAAGATGTGACCGATTCAACTTTTGCAAGTGTACATGAGAAAACACGATGTTTCAACTCTGTTTTCATATCTTATGGCATGGATCCTTATATGGTCATACTGCAAATAATACATGCATGTCATGTCTAATATCTTAATGGTAGCTAGGGATTCTCAATTCGAGTCGTTTAATACGTCTTCAACATAAAATCATACCATCAGTAAGAATAAATGAGAAAATAAATTACCATCTTGAACCCTTCTAAATTGAGGCTGAGAAAAAGCACCGCTAGATAATGTCTCATTAGGAGATTTGACATTCTTTAATTCCATACTTTTTCTTCCAATCAATGCCATGAGAATCAGGATGATTGCCATTCCGATTCCTGGAATTTAGAGAGAAGTGAAATGCTTGGTGTTGCAGACTTGCAGCTGTTGTTTCTTGCAAATTAGGTCAATGCTCTTTTGGATTTAGCGAAGAAGCCTGAGTTGGTTTTGTTGTCCCTTCAGATGATGTGTTTGAAATATAAAATTTCATTTAATTAGTTACACATGTTTAATTTTATCTTGTTTTGTGTCAAGTTGAGGTCTTTGGAAAAATTGGAGTTTACGTAGTCATATAAAAGATAATACCAGTTGGTAGTACTAAGGCCTTCAACTCAGAAGAAGCAAGATGCCATGTCCTCATCACTTATCAAACTATCTCCTTGGTTTGACAGTGTGGCAAAAATTGCCTCTCGACATACACTCAAAGCTACTTTATCATCAGTACCAATCAATCGGTGCAGGTACATAATTCCTGAATTCAGGCACGTCTTGCAACCAACTTCCGACGGAACTAGAACCTGCCACAGACTAGTCATTACAACAATGCCGGTGCTTCACACACCTGAGGATAACTTGATAAGATTGGTCCGTACTACGAATCAATATTTTCCTTTTTAAAGTTCAAATAGTCGATCTGAACCATTGAACAGGATCTTCAAAGGTATACAAGTACATATTCATATGAAGATCTTGTTGAACAGTTCAGATCGATCATTGGAATCAGAAAATAGAGATGTTGATCCATAGTACAGACCATTATGCGCTATGCATATAGTAGCATGGCCTCGCTCTAAAGAGTAAGTTATGACTGGATTGAATCATGGGTTCATTGACCAATTGCAAGATACACTCAATTCGGTTAAATGGGGCTTAATGGAATTTGACAGAAATCATACCACAAGATTTGATATTATAACAATCCAACCAAGTACCACAAGATTTTATACCATGCCAATTGAGACCAAAACGGTGAGATTACAAGTTTACAGCCATACCTGACAGTTGGAAATGACATCAGTAAATCCTGGGGACTGCTCATCTCCAGTACAGTAACCCTGCCATTGAACTGGTACATAACCCTGATCTTGGGCCCCACCCCCCAGGATTCAGTGGCACTCAGAGGAATCCCATACAACTGTAAGGTTTCAGTAACCGCAGTAAGACAGAGGTTAGAGAAAGCCGGTGGGACCCCAGCTTTTCCTATATTCTTTTTTTTTCTTCTTAATATCTAACTATTGTCGTGGTACTAGTACCTGGCCAAGCATTTTTTTTTTCCGTCCTGCACAATTACTCTTTGGCATCACATGATATAAGTTAGAGATTTGTTTGAGTGCACCACCATTTAGAGAAAATAAAAATTATGAAATTGAATTGACCATCTGATAAATCAATGGTAATGGCAATATGAAAAAATTAAATATAATGAGTTATATATAAGTGTGTGTGTATTTTTCGTAGCGAATTTTATAATATGAATAGCAATTTTTTGAGAGAAAATTGAATAATTAGCTTTCATACAAATAATGCTAGAACAAATTAAAAGTGAATTGTCAACAATGTACACAACTTGTTGGGAACCGTGTATCGGTGATTAAGTTCACTTAGACAATACCACAAACACCTTGTGTGCAGCAGAAAACCAGAACCGTACCAGTACTGGTACAGGACGAAATCAGCACCAATTTTCCGCAAGAAAATAGATTAAAAGCAACAATAATTATTCACACAAATTCTGAAACCCAAGACACTTTCAATTGATGAATATCAATGTTTTATGCATGAAGGCACCCAAAGAACAACAAAAAGCAAATAAAGTCATGTGCACGAAGGCACCAAAAAAACAGTGGGCACATAGGCACCAATCCAAAAGGGAATATCAGTACCATCCCATACTAGATCTATTGAACTAAATTTGCAATTCTATCTATTTTGACATTGATTAAAACCGTCCTGACTTTTGATTGAAATATAACTAGAAGAAGTCTAAGCCGTGGGCCCAGCTGCTGGCTGCACTGTATCGGAACCCTCCTGACTCACTGTCGACACTTCTTGCGCAACACCAGCCTGAGTATCTGTCATCAATCGACCCCCAACTACTGGGGCTCCACTGGCCTGAGCAGTGGGCACAGATGCTGCTGGTTGCACTATACCTTGATCAGACTCCCCCTGATTCACAGGCTGCCCATACTGACCCGGTGCATTTGGATTACCACCCAGCACTTGCCCCTGCCCACTGGTCCGAACCACTCCACGCCCACTGGTCCGAGCCGCTCCATGCCCACTAGTCTGAGCCCTTTGATCTCTCTGGTAGGGATGGTAGAATCCTGCCATTACCGGTTGTGCCTGATTATTTGGGTGAGGTGGTCGTGAACCATAGTTCTGGTTACTTCTTGGATCTTGACGTGATTCCTCCTCAAGAGGATAGATAACATTATCATACAATTTTGCGGCATGATTGGCAGCCTCTATGATATCTTCTTTGGAGTTTGTCTTTGGCTTAGTCCATCGTGCTGATAGAATTGGGAAATTCAGCTCTGCCCTATCACCTTGCAACGCTGATGCTCCAACATCATAAGCAATCGCCGCCATCTTGGCACTAGGAAAAGTGCCAAGATGTATTCTACCCGTATTGCTTGATCGTACAGAGGCTTCCCATGAGTATTGACTTTTAGCTTTGACGCCTCGGAATCCGTGAATATTTCCATCTGAAGTAGAGGATGGTACTTCAGAAGAGTTTCCTGGTTCGGGATCCATCCCTGAAAAACGTTTTATCAGCTAATTAGAGAGATGTACATGGAACTCATTTATCAAAAAACAAAGATTCTGGTGAATTTCCAACAGATATAAACAAAAGAAAAACAAGTACAAGACTCGATTTAACCTAAACGGCAATGTCTATTTAGCAATCAGTATATATACAACCATTTTAGCAAAATTAGAAAAATTAAAGACAAAGATGGGATCATGTACAATGCAAAATCCTCTGTACTCAGTTACCTCACTATAAAGCAGCAAGCAATGTAATTGAAAAACCAACGGTAGAGAAAGAGGGGGGGATTGTCTCTTACTGGCTTCTTGGATTTCTTTCTTGGAGAGATGGAGCTTCGGGGGAAAGAGCTGGGAAAGATGCTTTCTTGAAGTGTTTTCTACCTCCTTGCTACTCTCTCTCTATCTTTCTCTCAGTCGTAGCTGGGGGAGAAGAAGATGAAGTGCTTTCTTCCTTTTGCTTCTAACTCACCTCACACTGTCACACACGCGGCGTTTGTGTGTGAGAGATCGGATTAGTTGATACTTATACTCGAAAGTAAAGTTCTGTGCCGGATACTAGAGCCACCTAAATAAAACACGAGCAAAATGACCGTTCGATTAATATTATGCATTGTTCTTGACGCTAAGTAAATGGCATAGGAAAAATGTGAGGGAAGCAGGTATGGCCCCGGGGAGGGTTGCGACTTGCGACCACAGTGACAAACGAATTATTCCGGTTCGGTTCGGCGAGGTCAAGAATTCGTGATTCGGGTATAATTCGGGAATGATTTGGAATTATCCGGATCATAAATCTCAGTTCTGCAAGAGAGAAAAAAAAAATAGAATATTATGGCAAAATTTCGGAAAAAATTTGAGAATAATTCGTCAAATTCGGGAAAATTTTGTAAAATTCACAAATTATTCGGGTTTAATTCGGTCAAAGTTCGGTCAACCGAATAATTTGGCATTCGGTTCGGCATCACTAAAAAACGAATTATTCGGATATAATACGCGAATCTTGTCACTATTGTTGCAACTTGCGCCCATCCGGATTTTGAAATTTTGTGAAAAATTACGGATTCAAACTAATTTTGTTCTCTTTCTGAAATTTAAGGCCCCGGGCTATTACTATTAGTTGTTACTATTTGAAATTTGAAAATAGAGATAAGAATATGAGACACAAATGAGATTTAAAAGACACAGCTTATAAATCATACTCAAAAAGAAATAACTAGATAGTGTTAACCACTAAATCAAAATTAATTGGGTAAAAATTAGCTTTAATGTCTCGGTAAAGCACAGTGATTTTTTTTTAAGACGGAAACGAGGATCTAGCCCTCCTTTGATTAAAGAACAAGATTACAAGAGTTTTGTTGCTTGTTTAGTAAAATAAAAAGCAATTTGGCTCACATACTTGAGCCCTAATAAAAAGAAAGAAATACAAATGCAATAATCAAACTAAGTAAAGTAGAAATTGAAAGCTGAAAACACAAAAGTAGTAAATAAGTCTAAAGTTTTCTTCATCTCTCTCTTTTTTTTTCTTTTTTTTTTTTTTATGTGCGCGCCCTTTGTTTGATTGTTCTTGTTATATTCCGATATTTTGAAATATAAATTTTTCTCTAAACTGATAATTACACTTAAACAAAATTTCTAGATTTAAATAAATGATCGATCAGACTTAGAATTACCTTAATCGAATCTAAAATTTCAAATTATAAATGAACTACGAATTATGTACCGTTTAAAAAAAATAATAAGAGTTAAAAGTAAAAACAAATTATGAAACCCTTGGATTAAAATCTGACACGAATCTTGAAGACCATCTTAACCTTTGATTTTGAATTTCATAAGTTCATATTGAAAATCTGGAATTTGTTGGACCTTTGGATGAGATCTAGCACAAATCTTGAAGCAATATCACCCTTTGATCTTGAATGGAAATGTACAGGGGATTTAACCCCATTTGATATAAATTTCGGGTCCGGCCCCCTTTGTCTTCCTTTCTCCTCTCCCGTTCGCGCGAGACAGAGGGAGATCGCTCCCTCTTCTCTCTTCTCTCTTCTCTCGCTGAAACCCTAGCCCCACCCTCTCGGTGCTGCCGCTGACAACCCGACCCCACCCCTGTGTTCCTTCTCTCCTTTTATCTCCTTGTAGGAGATGGCGTCCGGGATTGATTTCCCCGCTCTTTTTCCCTCTCGATCACGCGAGCAACACGCTCGCCTCCGCTCCAGCTGTCCCGTCGTTTTGCCTGCGAGGGTGAAGCCACTGACGGTACGGCTGTCAGTGAGTTACCCCTCCCCGCCTTGCTGCCTTGTGTGATTCCGGTATATAAGACCCCTTTTCGTTTATCTCTTGCTTGTGTTTTTCTCCTCTCCTTTCTCTCATGTGTTGAGAAAATCTCCTCTCTCTCTCTCGTTGCCTTTGATTTCTGTTTGGAGTGAAAATTCAGAAACCCTAGAAATTAGGGTTGAGGCTGGCTGGTGCTATTCGGGTGCTGTGCTGGTGAATTGTTGTTGCTAGTCTGGTGTTGGTCTCCTTTTTGCTCTCTCCATTCTGTGCTTGCTCTAATCGGGTAAGTTTAGCCCTTACCTTTTTCTTTGATGGTGCTGCGAAATATTGGATTTTACGGCTTACTCGGGTTGTTGATTTTCCCGGTAAGCTAGTGCACGAGGCTATGTTGCCGTGCTTGGCTGGGTTCCCTGCTCTATTCTGATTCCGTTTGTCTCTGACTTGATGCCTTGCTTGTTGTTCGGCATGCCTCTGTTCTGGTTTGTCTTTCATTGTTGGTGACCTGTGTTGGACTTGTGCTTATGTATGCTGTTGCTTGATACTTGCCTGGTACATTGTCGAATCTGTGGTATTGTGCTAAATGCCGAAATTTGGCACTGTGACTGGTCTGGTTTTACATCTTTACCAGTATTTGACCTGACAGGACCTTAATGCAAAATAAATTTATTAGGGGTCTGAATTGTAAATTATAAGGCCTTATGTGAATTGTATAAATATAAGGGGCCAATTTGTGAAATGTAAATTGTGAGGCTATGGCCGGCCATGCATGTGAATTATATGTTCTGGGCCATGAATGAATAGGGCTTGTATTTTCATAAGCCTTGGGAATAAATTAATTGGGCTCTGATTTTTGTTGGGCCTATTTTCTAATTTATTAATAAATTAGAACAAGGCTTGGGCCTTGATATTAATGGGCTTGACAGAATTTTAAAAGGATATCAAAATTATGGTATTTGGAATATTTCCAAAAGGCGTAATTGTCGAATTTAGAACATGGCTTTTAAAGTTTAAGTTTTATGAGGAATCGAATTAAAATCGAATGCTTACGTAAACTTGAACTAGCTCGGGAAATGATTATACCGTCCAGGGTCTTGATGCCTCGATGATAGCTCATAACATAACTTGAGCAGATACTAAAATAACCCGATTGGACACCTGTATGATCCCGAAACAAATCAAACTAAAACTCCCAACACATTTAAAATAAAATAAAGGTTTCATAATAAGTCTTAAATTAAAATATTTCTTTTAATATATGTTCAAACTTGTATGAAAAACTCGATACTAATTAATAAAGGACAATTAATTAGCAGCGAAAAATGTTTATTTTGACTTACATTCGAAACGACTAATTATGCGTAGAATTAGATTAGTTATAAAATAACGAACTGCTCGACTTAGAAATAATTAGAAAGACACGTAAAATAGGTAAACATTTCTCTTCTAAAATTTTGTAAACCAATTTACGTGTCTAAATTATAATATAACTAAAAGCATAATTATAATACTTATTAGTTTAGTAATAATTACATAATTTATACATTTCTATAAGAATAGTAATATTAGTAAATTGTAATAATAAATTAACTTCAAAACTGCAATTTGACCGGTTAGAATAATTATAGTTAATTTAGAATAAATCAAGTAGCTGAATAATTAGGATATACATTAACTTGGTTAGAGCACGTATAAAAATTATGTAACTCACGAATAATGAGTTTGCGAATATTTTGACATTAGAAATTTTACAAGCAATATATCTTCAAAGTAAATTATTAAAACTATAAATTAAATAGGATTAAAATTAGATTAGTTTAAATGAAACAAGTGATTAAGATCCGATAAATCGGTTCAATCAGACCGACTGAATCGAAAACTTTTATAAGACCGAAATAATCGATAACTTAAACCTACACGATAATTGGGACGAGGGTTAGAGTATTTTAGAGTAGACTCTAATTAGTGTAAATTCGTAATTTCAGATCGGTCGATTCCGGACGAGTCTGATCCGTGGACTGATCCAGCTGACCCGTAATTTGGAGCATACGCGGAGCACGCTGATTTCGCTGAGGGTTAGTCATAGAGTCTTCAGCCCTACAGGTGTGGGATATCTGAATTATTTTCTTTCGTGGGCGTACTCTTACCAGTCGATCCATCTGACCTGACATCCGCACTTTAATTTACGTAGTTGCATTAACACTGTAGAGCATGTTTATCCTTTTCTGCACTGTAGGTAGAATTGCATAAACCCTGAAAAACCTGAATTTACTGTATTTTAGGAGTAGATTAATTAAATAATATTATAATTACATTATTAGAATATTAGGTTATTAGTTGTCTCCTTCTCGTGGGAGACAATATATTATTATTATAGTACGTGCATATGCATGCATTGGTGAGAGCTGAGCAGAGCCGAGTGACTTCGTTCCGTCTTGGTGTCACTTGGCATGGGACGGCCCGACAGCCACTGAGCTGAGGATCACTTGATCCTTGGATGGCTTTAGGATATTATATGTATAAACTTTGATTATATATCATTTTTCGATCATTTTACTATTTGACGTGAGCAGTTCCGATCTCGAGTTCTGTGGTACGATACGATTCGGGAATTTATTCCTTCCCTACATTAGGAGTTACTTTGCCTAGAACGGAAGTTCCCAAGGCCCAATGCGGGTCTTGAGGAATGAAGTGCAAGTGCATAAGGTCGGCGAGCCTTGATGCACGGGGTCGAGCTCGAGTCGAGCCCCTGATTCCTATTGGTCTGGCCGGACGGTAGAGTTCTCTCCTGCTCATGAGGGAAGAGATTAACTTTTTACGACTTGCATTGTATGATTCGAAAAGTGGCAAATGCTTACCTGGTCAGTATTCCATAATGGGTATTCATAGATGTAGTCTATGGCGATGAAAATTTCTGGGAGGAATACTCAATTGCCATTCTGCCTTGGCAGACGCTGGACGGCTCCAATCTACCACCACCCAGACGTCGTGTTATGCTTACTATAAGCGACTTCCCTCTAGATTGGTGGCACCCAACTTATTTCCGACAAGCGACTTCCCTCATGGATTGAAACTTTGTAATCTCTGTTTTGGTAGCCTCTACCAAACTTTTCAAAAAAAAGAAAAAAAGAAAAAAAAGACAAGCGACTGTCAATATCGGAGTAATGGTGGGTTTTGCTTTAGACACTATGACAACTGGGAATATGGCAAGGGTCCGACTCCTCATGGAATGCATCAGCCTAGACCATGTCCCTCCATATCTCAAAGTCATTCATGCTGGTAAAGAAACAATTTGTACTATAGAAATGGACGAATTGCAAGCCGACGGACAAGACCCACCAGACCAACCACCACCGGATAATGATGGATCTCAAAATCAACAAATGGAAGGCAATAATCAGCCTCAGATACACCCTCCCCCTAATCTGCCTCAGGAAATATGGGCACCGCGAGCACTCCCCCTCCAGGAGCGAAATCCAGACCAGCAGGAGGCCGGCTGCCACAGAACCAAGCTTAGAACCCAACAAAATCAACAACTTACCCCACAGAGATTGCTACTTCCCTAGCCACACGATATCTGAGACAGAAAAATTCAACAAAGGAAAAAATGGTACTGCCAAAAACACCTCTGCCAAAAGAACATTGATCTTTAAGGGGCATACCTTCCAAGTCCTAGAAGAAGACTTCAACCCAACGGTACTAAACAATTGCCAAAATGAGGATAGAAAACCAAATAGAAATACTGAAAGCACCGTTATCAAGGTGGGTCATGTACCAGTGCTAAAGGTGGACTACGGCATTAACTCCACAAATTCCCCA
Source organism: Carex rostrata (assembly GCF_964058835.1). Lineage (NCBI taxonomy): Eukaryota > Viridiplantae > Streptophyta > Magnoliopsida > Poales > Cyperaceae > Carex > Carex rostrata. The sequence goes on along the minus strand of NC_135918.1, from coordinate 11,726,750 downwards.
ATCCATGATAAACAACCCCTTTCACACCCTGCTGAATGGAAATACTATGAGAATAGAACCAGTATCTACCAGTGCTGCAGGTCACATCTATCCATAAAATAGAGGGACCATTCCTTAAAACCCGAAATCCAATAGAAAACACTATCTCCTGCTTCCAAGACCCAAAGACCATAAAGGATACCCAAAATACAACAAGCAATAAAGGCTTTCTAACTACAATTAAGACAAATAAATTGATCCACCAACATCCTCCTCTACAGTATAAAAAGAACCTTAGCCCTAAACTAAGTCCCTTGCACTTCAATACACAAAAATCATACAACCAAGAATCACCACTCCAACTAGATAATAACCCAACACACAGAAAAATGGACCTATCTGATGAGGATTTTGTAGAACAATTTGCAGCCTTGAGCTCTGGCTCTCTTCAACCAGTTGACATCCCACAACAGGTGACAAACCAGAGAACATGGGAACTATGTGCCATAGTAAGAGTCATCACAGACAAGCAGGTCAACTTAGCTCAATTCTCACCAAATATGCTAAGAATATGGGGGGTACATCATCATACTGAACTGTCCATCTTACAAAAGAACACATTCCTTGTTCAATTCGTCATTGAGGAGGAACTAAAGCGTGTCTATAACAGAGGTGTCTGGACCTACAGAGGCCAAGCGGTGGCCATGAAAAGAATCTACCAGCAGTTCGATTTAGCTCAACCTCAGGTACGGCATATGGAGGTATGGACGCAATGGCATAGAATCCCCAACCAAGCACTGACACATGAAGGGTTGCTGCTGCTATCCGGACATATATGTTAAGAGAATCAATCAGAGAAATTGACACAGTAATTTAACGTGGTTCGGCACAATTCGTACCTACATCCACCTCTACACACACACCCTTGTTTTTTATTTCATTCAAACTTATTTTTTCTTACACAGAGAGAAGCCTCCTTTATAGAACTGTTGTACCCTAGAAAGTTGCCAATTTAAATAAATGGAAATTGGCACCAATTAAAATGCTTGAACAATGCTAAATGTGCATAAAATCTTCCCAAAATGAAGGGAAATGGCATATTGGAGTTCATGGTAATATTCTACGTTTAAAACCATGAATTTTGATATAAAATACAGATTCTAACTCCAAATGGTTAAAGAGTTATGAATTTTCAAAGTTTCTGCTGACATGGCAACTCCTGATTGGTGCCACCTCAGCCTGGGTACCCATAGCAATAATCCTAAGCATTCTGGGTACAAATCAGGAGCCGCAAACCTCCACCTTACAAGTGGGGCCCTTTATTCAGTGAGATAAACGAAATTTCGCTGAAGTTACAAGATAGGCAGACTTGGAGCATGAGAATTGAACTCTGTACACCGAGCTGTAAGGGTTTAGGCTCACACTACACCAAGTCCACTCAAATTGTCGGGTTTAAATTAAACCCAGCGTCTCAGCGCTTCTAACCCCTTCGATTGGCGTGGACCCGGCACTCTATGCACCATATTCAAGCCTTTGCATGGCTTATCAAGCGCCAGATGCACCCAAGCCGACTCGAGAAGGGTACTGTGCCCTGGAGTCACTGACTTGTGGGCCCCGAGACCCTGACTCCTTCTTCCTCCTTTCCTTCTCGTCCTGAGCTCCGATTGAAGCTCTAAATTCATGGAAATGAAAGGAGAATTGATTAAGAGCTCACCTAAGATCGAAAAGGGGATGTAATCTCTGTTCTTCTCTGCTTTCTTTGGAACACAAGCTACTTCCTTTTCTTCCAATTGAACCCGAGAAGGAAGGAGATTGACAAGATGGTTAAGCCAAATTAGGCAAAATTAAGACTTAGGGATTGAGATAGGATCTCTTAAGCATGTCACGATGCTATCTGAAACGTCAATTTGATTGGTAACATACCAATTTGAGTCTATACATGAAAGGTGCACGGTGCAACTCGGGTGCAGTGCAAGTAGATTCAATTGGCTATCTGGATGATAAATTAGCCTTTAGAACATCATAAGGAGGTTAAAACGATGCTCTCTGTCATCCTTGCATGCTATGAAGCTCAATAATCGAGAAGGGCCCATTTTAAGCTTTGAAATAGCTCGGGTCCAACACAACATAGTCGGTTGGCTGCTCACAGCTCATTCTGGTCCCCAGGACACGTGCCTAGAACACCTGGGATCAGTCCAAGATAGAGGAATATCCCTCCTGCACCTCAGGAGTCATGCAAATCAAATTGCCCTTCAAAGCCATGAAATCAAGGGCTGCCATGCCATGCAATGCCCTACAGATCAATCCAAGGGCTGAAATCAATACAACACATTCAAGTGACATGCCAAAACACAATTGGGTGATCCCCTGCCTTGATGGCACTACAGATGATACAAATCAAGCATAGACATATGATCAAACACTAAGGGCCAAGATGAGACCACCTCAGCCCTACCAGTTCTGGAGCCAAGCTCTTTGCCTATAAAAGGGCACCTCAAATGAAGACTAAAAACACCAACACACACCCCACAGCTAGAGAAAAAAACACACACATTGAGCTCTGAGCATACAACTACACATTACACATACATTTACACACATATAAGTGGTGCACACACACACCATAAGCTTCCTCTGTCATAACAAGTCTAATTCATAGGTAATTAGAGCTTGGATTCAATGTAAGGTCCCTAGGGACCATGTTATGTATCATTTTTATTAATAAAGCTTCTTATTCTAGCTATTTGATATCTTTTGTTTTCTTTTCTGTTCTGATGCAATAACCTTCCTTACAAACACCTAAATAATGTATATAAACATTAGAAACATGAAATGTGTTGTTTTAATACAAACATTTCATAAAAAGTTATATTTTTGTACATTTTTCTCCATTTTCTTTCATTTTCTTCTTCTCTGCCTCCCTTGATTCTTTTTGTAAATTAATTAGAGGTAAAGATGAGTGTAGTGAGCCACAGGCATCCTTGCTCATCTGACCCTTTGATTTCTTTACAAAAATAATCAAAATAAGGGAATAAAGTGACTTTAATTAAAAGATAAATACACAAGGGTTGTTTAAAGTGAGCCACAGGCATCATTTGCAACTCTCAACCCTAAGTCCCCTTGAGAGAGCCTAGCTGTAGCTAGATCCAAAGAAATGGTGAGATTATGCCCTTCAAATGGCTAATTTCTCTATTTTTGAGGATCTAATTGTAAATAGTGAGAAACTGAGGACTAAGATGTAAATATGCAGCAGTTATACTGCCATATGCCATTTACACTCTTTGTCTAAGGAAGTTTTGATGATATCGCTCTCTAAAATCAAGTGGATATGCTCAAAACATGATTTTCAGAACAATCAGGGGCCTCCCTGCATATTTCCAGGCTCTGACATGTTTAAAATATATCAAAATAATGATTTTGTAAACCTTGAATCTTTTGATCTTCATGTTATATATTTCTGGTATGAAAACAGTGGCTAAATGCCCTTGAAAACTTGTATTGAACTAAACCAGACCTTGAATGAACTTGTACCAGTCCCTGGTACCATGACAAACCCAGCTTCAGCACTTAATTGCATTAGAAATAGCACTGACACAACTTTGTACATTGAAATAGGCCCTTCTGACCTCTGCTGACAAATCTGATAATTCAGACAAATATAGGAACTAAAGTGAAAAATAGACTTCACAATCAGATAGAACACATCAAAACACATGAAATTGATGTAAGGTTTGCATCATTTGGACTTTCCTATATAGAGTTATGATCTGTCAAAGTTCATCTTTTAAAAATGGAAATTCTGTAATTTAAATGGTAAAATTACCATGTATGCCCCTGATGTTGATCAAGCCATTTGACTGAGTAAATGAGCTCAGAAAAATCCCAAATTTGGAACAAAAATCCTTAACATATATATCTTTGAGTTTATGAAATAAAACAGACACATCATGTATATAAATCATGAGAAAATGGATCAAAAGGAATTGAAATAACAAGTTTAAACATGTTCCTCATGCCAAGCTGGTCCAGAACTCATTTCAATCCAATCCAATGCCCATGATATGTTTTAAATAACCTTTAAATGATGTGAATGAACTCCCTGAATGTCCAATTGAGCTTTGAAATCTCTGTACCTACCTCTGGTACCAATTCGGTACTGGAACCGAGACCAAAGAACTCAAAACATGCCCAAATCACGTTTAAACCTCAAATTGACATTCCTAACATCTTCCATAGTCTCATACGATCTCAAACAACCAATTAATTGAAAGAAATCATGGAGAAATCAATCAAAATCGATCTGAGACTCAGTCGGTACCGATAGGTACTGTAGATGCCTATTCCGCCGCCTCCGATGATCGCCGACGGCCGATAATGGTGCCAATAGACTCCTGATAACCTCACGATCATAATCATATCCTTGGTCGGCGCTGCCGTGGCCTAGATCGGCCGGACAAGGTTTGTCAGGGATGGACCCTAAGCCGATAACCCTCTTTGCACGATCCTCAAAGCACACAGCACGGATCTTGAAGCAGCACATCTGATCAATGAACCAAATTCAAACATCTAACGGCTCCTGACAGCATGGGACCCCTTTTGTCAAGTGAGTCAAATGAATTCAAATGACATAACACGAATCTTAAGGCCCAATAATCTTGATCTAGTGGCCTGCACATATCTCAAAGGCTCAAAAGCCCAAATCTCAGAAGCCCAACACCAATCTCAAAGCCCAGAAATCATTAAATAAAGCCCTTTTACATATAGACCCTTCTGTTTATTCAAAATATGCAGAGAAGCCCCTGTAAATTTACATATAGGCCCCTGTCAGAATAGAACTCTTTTAAATAAGCCCTTAAAGGCCCAAATTTCATTCCAGACCCTGTCAAAAGCCCAAATTACAGCCTCAGGTCCCTGGATATTTACAAATAGGTCCCTGGAAATATAAAATCTTCACAAACAAGTCCTTTCATGTCCTTTTTGACCATAACTTTTTCATACTAAGTCCAAATCAACTCAAATCAGTCCCAAATGAACCCAAATTCAATCTTCTATAATTTTAAATAATATTTGAACATATTCATGTCCCCATAAATAATCTGAAATGACCAAAATGCCCCTCTCTCGACATATCTTTATAAATAAAAATATAAAAAATGATATTTGAATACTCCTTTCAAACTAAAGATACATAAATGACATCTCTCACGAATGTTCTCACATTTTGAATATGTAAATCCATATTTTCATGCACATATTATGGTAATTGACCAAAATACACCTGCAAATTAAATGAGAACCAATCACATGACCAAAACAGACCATACATGAGCCCCTTTAGCCTCATTATTCAATTCAATCTAAATAGGCATACATCCTGGAATGCTTGAGGTCTTCAGATAGACTCGAAAGGTCTTTATGATGTAATTAACGGCGGGGGCTTGCGCCCGCCGGGAGTAAAACGTCATCGCAATCGAAAATAATAAAACCTCCGACAACCGATCATGAACGTAAGTCGTCACAAGGGGTGAACCAGGAGGAATGCAGAAAGCAAATCCCGAGTGAATGCCTTCCCCTGAGTTCGGTGACCTGCTCACATTCAAAGAAACAGAGCACTGAACCCAGCCGGGAGCATCTCCACTCACCCACACATGAAAAACCCGCACCGTTAGCTAACCTGACGCCGTGCAACTTTCTACGCCCTACAAGAACATAGGCAGGCCATTATTCTTTTCCTTATTTTGTAAAAGATAATAATTGGTAACTAATCTAAGATACAAAAGAAATAAATATGCAAAAGATCCATCATCCTTCAATAAGCGCCTCCACAAATTGCCTTCCTTATATGGCGCCTATTCCAGCTCACTTCCACACTCCTCAAGTTGGATGGTAGATATCTACCATTCCTAACTTGTCGAGTGAGCTGTCAAAAATTTTCGTGGACACTGCTTTGGTCAGCACATCTGCCAGTTGATCTTCAGACCTTACGAAAGAGAACTGTTTAATTTTTTCTTCAAGATTGTTCTTTATGAAGTGACGATCAACTTCTACATGCTTTGTTCGATCGTGTTGTACTGGATTGTGAGAAATATCTATTGCAGCTTTATTATCAGTATCACAGAATAATTCCATCTCCTCCTGAGGTCCATACCCAAGTTCGGTCATCAGTTTTCTTAGCCACAACAACTCACAAAGACCCTTCGACATTCCTCTAAATTCAGCTTCAGCACTTGAGAGAGCCACCACATTATGTTTCTTGCTCCTCCAAGTTACTAAATTTTCTCCAACAAATGTGAAGTATCCTGCCATTGATTTTTTGTCTGTGACATTTCCTGCCCAGTCTGCGTCCGTATAGCCTGTAATTTATTTTAGTTTTGTCATTTCGTACTAATTGTCTTACTTTTAATGTTCCAGGCAAGACGAGAGGCATGTTTCGCTCCAGAGGGTCTAGCGGTTCTCAGTCGCATTCTTCACAGTCATATTCCTCTATGCCGCCAGGTCAGCGTCTCACAGAAGAAGATATCGACATGATATCTTCTCGGGTACTTCGTCAGATGGAGGCTCAGATCGAGGCTCGGGTGGATGCTCGGTTGGAGGCTCGGTTGGGAGCTCGGTTGGGAGCTACTCAGGTATAAAATTCGATAAGTATGTTTTAATTGTGAACCGTAAACTAATCCTAATTATGTAAACTACTTTCTTACAACCTCATAGGCCGGAGGTTCAGGCTCACAGCCAGGAGGTTCGGGCTCGCACCAAGCCTCGCCGCCCGCTCCTCAGGATGACGAGGATGATGACGACACTGATGACGAGGAGCATTGGTCGGATGTTGGCGGTGATGGTACTGCTTAGGTCTTTTTATATATTTCTACATTGTCATATGATATTGTTTATGTTATTGGCACAGTTATGTACTCAATATTTATGTTTATGGTGCTGATGGTACTGTTTGGCATTTAGACTTACTGTTTATGCATTTAGACTTACTGTTTATGTTACTCGGATGTTTATGTTTGATGAGATGATATACTACTTTTTGATTTTTATGTTTATATTTGTTTGTATGCTTGTGTTGTATGTTGAGTGTGTATCGATATTTATTTTTGCTTGTATGTTGTATATTGTTTGTATGCTTTCAGCGACCGGTTCTGACTTTCTGAGACCGGAATTATTTTCAGCGACCGGCGTCATAACTTTCAGCGATCGGAATTCCGGTCGCTGAAAGTAGGTTTTGATGTAGTGTGAGATTCTAAAAAAACCTGTAATATATTATAATTTGAACAACCGTCGCGCATGTTTTGTTAAATAAAAATTAAAAGCTATTTTGCAATGTCATTTTAAAAAAAATCAAACAATTGATTTTCTCATTTGAACAACTATATGTGTGATATTTTTTTATAGAATAATAAAATTCTCTACAATTTGCATGTCAATTATATAAATATGGAATGTTTTCATACGTAATATGGCAAAATTAACAGTTCACAAGGCCTTTAATTATGACTAAATTTTCCGCACTTAATCATTAGTACATATGTATGGTTCTAGACAACAAATTAAGTTCCCAAAAAACTTAAAATTTTATACTGTTGAAATGAAGAATTTTTCGTATTGTAAAAATTATGTTCATTGAAAGCATATTGTTGTACAAACATTACTTTACATTTCGACCATAATATAAATTGTTCAAATCATAATTTCTTGTGTTCGAACAGTCAATTCAAGTCGCGCAATGCATTCGTCATATCAAATCTTGTAGGGTACCAAATTTATTATTTTCTCAGATTTTAATGTGGAATGCATTGAGAGACTTGGGTCGAACATCCCGAGAAATAATATAATTTGAACAAAATGTATTTAAAAAAAATACATTACAAGCTGAATACGTTTTAAAACTGTAAATATAATTTTATAACATCATAAGTGTTCGAAATACTGTCTGTAATAGAGTAACCTTAGAAATTTCAAAAAAAAAATGTTAAACCACTGTAAAAGATAAGAGTGCAATATTCCTCATAGATATTTTCTGTTCACTTACACACGGCATTAGTCATCTTTTTTTACCACGTCTTAAACATTTTATTGTAGTGATAATAAATATTTGTACAATAGCCTAATTAATCATTTTTTTTTAACTTTTAGTGTTGTTTTTATTCTCATATAGCGCCCAATTTTTTCTGGTGTCAGCCATGAGTATTTTAGGAGTTGTGATGCATCCAATCCGATCATCAGGTTCACTAATGGAAACTGAACCTTCTGAGTTCGACTAACTAGCTAGGGTTGTTTTACTGCTTCATAATTAAGAGGCGAGTCAGGGCACTGTTCCACTGGCCAAAAGATGATTGTGCTGGTCGTGGCATGAGCCCGTCATGAGCCCAGCTTCTTTTCTTGCACCTGAGTCGCGCCCTGTCGATCGAGTCGACACCAATTTAATGCCGCTTTAATTTGTGGGACTACCTGTCATCATGGTGGTGATCTTTGTTTGATGAATGTATGGTTGGGTTTTGTAAGATTTTAAACTTTTAATTACTTGGATATTAGGAAATTTGTGCACTTTAAATAATTAGTGGTTTTTTTTTTTTTATGATTTTTAGTTTGTTATGTCTGAATGATTGTACGTACTTCTCAGTTCTGACCGTATGAGACTTGAAATTAATATTTTTTTACTGGACTTCTCTGTTTGTATTTGTTTTGCATAAAGCGTCAGATTATGTAATTTTTTTTTACTGGAGTAGTTCTCTGTTTGCATTTCTTTTATTGGAGTTTTCTTTTACGAAATTGAACCTTCTAGAGGAAAAACATATTAATATTACTGTTAATAAAACAAGGATTACATGTATATATAATTATTTCGTCCTTTGTTTCTCACGGACCCCAGACTTCTTTATATAGTCTATACACATTTCAATCATCTTGAGAGAAAAGACTTTAGCTAAGCATTTTTTTTTTTAATATTAAGTTTTTTTTTTCATGACTTGCTTATATATATATATAGAATTTGCTTCTCACTGGTTGAAGCACACTATTTAGAAACATGCATAGATATTGCATAATGGATATTCTGTTTTACCCAGCAATTTTACCAGAAATTGCATAATGGATATTCTGTTTTACCCAGCAATTTTACCAGAAATTGCATAATGGAGAATATAAATGTAACCAAACAAGAAACGAAAAAAAAAAAAAAAAAACTGAAAACAACTGATGAAAATATTATAGAAGTTTAACAAAAACTTAATCAAAATTTGGTAATACTTCTCCCAAAATGAAAAGTTGAAAAGAAGAATGGACAACTGTACGTCGGGATTCACACTAGTAAAATTTAATGCTTGATCCAAAAATTGACATTAAACAAAAAATTAGATAACACCAGATAAGCGTCAAATGCCTCATAAGAAACATTATCCAAATAGAGAATTTTCATAACCAAGTAAAAAGTTCACAAAGAAGGAAATTAAATCATCAACCAAAAATTGAATATAACTACGCCAAATCTAAGACCAGTCTGGCCTTCAAATACACCTTGCGGCTTAGCCACTGCTGGTTGCACTGTTCTCTGATTGGAACCCCCCTGACTCACTGGCTGTTCTTTCACAAAACAAGCCTGACTAGCCCGGCATCATTTGCCAATACCTTGCACCAGCACTGAACCCAGTTCATAGATCAACCACATCCCCTTGGTATCCATAAATTGTTTGATTGTATGAAGGAGCCACCTGACCAAATTGTTGGGATATTGTTGTGGCACTTAGAGGGACTGTTGAGGTGGTAATGCATTATGTGGGACTGGTGGATAGAAGGATTGGGCTTGTAATGCAGCTTATTTTGCAAGGATAATTTCACCAATGACCTTAACATGGGCAAACAATCTGTTGATCAGCCGATCAACAAATCCATTATCATTTTTAAATCCTACAATTCGAACAGTCTTAAGAAACTCCCGCTGGACTAATGCATCTCCCGGTCCCTCCGGAGCCGTCTCCTCGTATAAATATTCCTTCAATAGTAACAAAACAAGTTACGTATGTTTCATTGATCATATATCGATCCTTCTAGACGGGCTTACTTTAGGGGGGTAATATGAACAACACCTAGCTTTACACGGCCTTTGCTATATTGTTAACTTCCTAATCAAAGACCATTTGTAGTATATCTATTGACTCTTTAAATACTCGAACCTTGTCGTTTTCTCTATTTGATAAAGTAGGATTTTTAAACTACCTCATTCATTGACTATGTTTTGTACTTTTGTCTGCCTTCCTCAATTGAGGCATGGAAATATAACCTGCAGTAATACCGAGAAACAGAGAGATAGAGAGAGATTACTTGGATGTTTTTTAAGGTGAGCTTCTGTAGTTTAGGTGAGTGATGGAGAAAAAATACTGCAAGATCAAAGACATAGAAACCCAAACTTTCAAGTTCTAGATGCTTTAAGTTGTTGAAGACTGGACAATTAGAGAACTCCTTCTCCATTACCTATTACACAAAGTAAAAAAAAAAAAACTATGTTCAAAAGAAAAATAAAAAAAAAGAAAATCATAAAGCTAATTATAAATGAGAACTTTGGGTGCTTATTATAGAAATGGGATGTGTTTACTCCAAGAACTACAAACAAAAATCATGTACCCTGAAGATATCGAATTTTATCTGAATTAGTGTAGAAAACAAATTGTGTATTTTTGGTGGACATCATCAAGAACCAATATATTTAAAATGATGCTATTATAACTTTGGTGTAGCATGTGAAAAGCCCTTGCAAGCTTATATAAAATAAAGTCACACAAGTTAATTTGATATGTGAAAAGTCCAAATTACAATTAGGGTATGTGCTAGGCTTCACTATACATTGCAAATAAAAGGACCAAAGAAAAGTTTTGTTTATTTCCAAAGTACCTAAAAACATGCCAACAAAATGTATATGCAAAAGTAGAAGCATTGCAGATTTTTGTTTTCAATATATTGCAAAGAGAGTGTACCTTTTCGTCAGGAAAATAAAATTGAAGCTTTAATCTTTCAAGATTTGAAAAGTTGGCAATAAACTTGGGGACCCCAGTAATATATTGATCCTGATCAAACCAACCAGGAACAGAGATGAGTGCATTAACTAGCGATGGCATCTTTTGCAAAAGAATTTCCTTAAAATACATGATACAAATTTCGAAGTATATGAGATTGGGCGTGGAAATCTGTAATCTACTACTTCCTTCATCACAACCTTCAATAACCAACCTCTTTAAAGTGTTGGAACATATCTCAATGATCCCTACATAACATGATAGTACTAATTCTTCAAGCACAGGACACCCCAATAAAAGCTTCTTGCAAAAGTCATCACTGATTGTAATATCACCAGTGAGGTCAAGGGTTTTGAGACAAGGAAGATTTACTGAGTTGGGTTTTATAGCTACAAAAGGATTGTCCTCTATATAAAACTGCAGTTGTAGATCTACTAGTGATGCACAAGTGAAAATCAGGTTTGTGTTTAAATTCAATTTTGCACATGAATCCAATTTGACTGAGCACTCTTGAGGCTTCAACTTCATCCCATCACAAATACAATCGGCAACAGCTTGAGTGCGAGGCCAGTAAGTGCGACCGCAATAAGTGCGAGGCCAATGAACCCCAGAATCCAACCATAATTGAAATCTTTTAATGACACATGATCTCTCTCGTTTCTCCAACGCACTTTTCACAAGTAATCCAAATTTGATCACAGATTCTACAGCCATTTCATCATCAATAATCTTAGGCAACCCAAACTCTTTAATGTTAAATTCCAATATTGGCACGGATGCCCACGTGTTTTTCCATCTTTTGGACAAGATGCATGTTTGCATGGCCTTTCTTGTACTAAGAAAAGAAAGGATATGCGTGAGAACATCATCAGGCAAGCTACTGATCTTATCGATATCATAATTCTTGTCGCCACAGCATCTCTTGGTATTCATCATCTTTCACATTCACAAAAGCATTTATTCAAACACCTTCCTGGCACGACTCTGTTCAATACATAAACCACGAATTTTAATGAGTAGCACAGAAGTCAAAAGCTTCTTAAATTGCAAGAATTTAAATGAACATATGTTACTAAATAAATAAAAAGCTATTTTCATCAAAAAAAATAAAAAATAAAAAGCTATAGATCCCAAGTGTTACAGGTACAACAGTGATCCAGATTCCCACCTTTCTCAACCACAATCATAGTTACGATTTAACAAAATATCCCAAATAAGAAAATAAAATAAAAAGATTATCCGTAATATAATTTGTTTCACTAAAAATGGCAACTTGCCTTAGCCATCATGTCTACACTATTTTTTTTATTTCCATTTACCAATAGGGGTGTCAATGGGTACGATACAGGTAGGGTGGAACCATTTTCATATCTATATCCACTAAGAATTGACCTTACACATACCCTACCCATACCCATTAAGAATTTGCTTTACCCTATCCTATCCATACCTGTTAAAAATAGTGGGTAATAAAACGGTAGTGGACGAATAACAAATAATACAAATATAATAGTTTTATTATGTTTACAAATAAACTATAAAAACTTATCATGTCATATCACAATTAGTAATATATAAAATTAAAATGCAAATATATAATCAATTTTAACAAATAATTTTTATGAAGTAAAACAAATAAAAATCACAAATAACTTTTTTAACAAATTCAATTCGTTAACTAAATAACAAAACATTCAAATAAAAAAATAACATGTTTAGCATAATATTCTTCTTACAGTAACATACATATATTTTCTCATGATGTAATTTTTTATATATATATATATTTTTTTTTTTTTTGAAGAAGTGGGGAAATCCCACCAGTTTCCATTGAAACTAATATAGTTTGTGCCTTTTCAATCTCCAGAATAGAGAAAGATTAGAAATACAAAATAACAACCAACCAAACTAGCGTATAACAGCCAAAGCATCATAGCTCCAAAATCAAAAGTGAACTACATGCAAATAACATTACATAAAAGACAATATAGAAACACGAGCGATCAACTTACTCATTACCCAACGAGTAAGAAATATCATTTACCCGTACTCATACCCGTTTATCTAATGAAAAAAACAAATCTTTACTCATATCCATACCCAAGTTAATGAAAAAAAAATCTTACCCATACCTGTCTTATCGAATGCGATACGAGTAGGGTAAACGGGTATCATTGACACCCCTATTTACCAAAGTATATACCAGCAAAAATGCACACTAAAGTAACTTGCATACCAGCCATAAACTATAAAGAATAAAAAAAAAAATCAAACTAGAACATAAATGAATATCTACTACTTTTTTTGTCCTAACAATACTCAAGAGCCATTATCGATTATTGTGATATACATAAATGAATTCTCAATTTCTTCCTCTTTGACATCAAAAGTGTTACCAAGATCGATGCTTGTTGAGAAAGAATTTGTTTTACCAATGCCAACTTGATTCAACACGTTCAATCAAGAACATTCTGTAAATCTCACAGTTCTTTCTGAATTATCTTGGTTGCCATTGATAACAGAAGAAAACATTAGCTAAAATATCTGAAACATTAACAAGAATTCAAGCGTCTAAGACAAGAGCAACAATGGACAAAAGATTCAATGTGATACTTCTATATATACCGGCACACAAATCTCAACTAGAGTTCTATCCCAAAATTGGCCACTAAAATTCGATGGACAGTTACCATTACAATGATTCAATGGACAGGTATTTATGCAGCAGGTCCAAGTTTTTGGTCGGTCTCGGGGTCTTTATTTGGAAAAAGTTATTGGCATTGAGATTGATCTTTGATTGCAGTGTTGTATGGATTGTGGGAGATGGAAAGACAACATCTTATTGGCTTGACTCATGGAATGGTGCCCCACTGGCAACTTTCTGTTAACCCAAGACTATCTCTCTGTGATGCATATCCAATCAGAGCCAATTTACATGGCAATCTTAACGTGCCAAGTGATCTCTCATTTATGAAGTAACACAGGGGCATATTCGGCAAGGTCTATTTATGAAGTTATGATGGGGATGGGAATGATCAGGCCGCTACATGTGTACACTTGGAAGCTAGGAATACCACCAATAGTTCGTATCTTCATCTATCTGTTACTAAAACAGAAAATTGTGACAAAGGATGTCATGCAGTGCAGGAATATAAAATGTGTGGAAATTGCCCCTCTGAGTCCGTATTACATCTCCTATTTCTATGCCTTAGAGCAATCGAGGTATGGTATGAGATGTCTGCCAAGGTGGGATACATGCTGATGGTACCTCATGGTTCAATTCTACAAATATGGACTGAGTCAAGGGACCAAGTGAGGAGACGAGGCAAGACATGCAAAAAAGAATGGAGAGGATAAGAATAGTACAATATACGATCATGAGAGAAGCGTACAAACCTGATCAAAAAGAGAGAAGGAAGAAGTAACATGTAAAAAGGTGGAGAGGAGGGAGCAGCTGTGGGGATGAAGGAAGGAGGTGAGAGACGAGGAGAGATCGCGCGGAGCCACCAAGAAGATAGAAAAAATGGGTTAAATAAGTGAGAGAAAGGCAGAACGGGCTGGACCACACCACATGTTTTTAACTATTTTTGTTATACTTAAATTAACTAACTATATAATATTAGTCCTTCAAATTGTTCGGGAGCTATTTTGAGCTCAATTTTTGCAATATATGACCACTGACAAAATAAATTAATATCTGTTTTACAATTCAACTTTTTCTTTCTTATCTGTCTCATCAAATACAAAAAGTTAATAAAGGAAGATATATACTCCCAAGAGAAAAAAAAAAAAAATGTTCAAATCTCTGAAAAAAAAAGCTTATTAAAGGAAGGTACTATCATTCATTTGCACAAAGCATAAGACATCTTATCCTTGTGTATATATAGCTATAGTATACGAAATACTTTTGAGATGTTTAGGGATCTAGTTTTTGGAGATATATACTTTTGTGGCTATGCTGATGGTTTAGTTGTTAGCTTTTTATGATGATGAGGATACTATTTAATCTCTCATATAACATTTACATGTTAACTTAATTTGTTTCATCTGATGGAACTGAGCTTCGGCCCTTTTATTCAAAAAAAGGTACTATCATTCATTTGTTCCAGAAAAAGTAGAAGTATGCAATGAGTTTAATAGTTTAGGGGGTGCTATTTTGAGTTCTAAACGTTGCGCATGATCAAAGTTTCGGTCACTATATTCAAATTATACTAGCAGAACTTGGCATGGTGACTTTAGTTGAGTTATTAAATCCTCCTACTAAAAAATTTAGATAATTCTGGAATTTATCAGCAGCAGTGAAATATTAGATAAAATTGTGAGCACCTTTCTCTAATCAGCTATATTTTCATATATCATTTGTAATGAAAATAAATTAATTTGTATTTTTTTAATGGAACAATTGCACAGTAGTACCTTTATTAACTTTATTATTTAATTTTCTAGGATTTGAACAGATTTTTTTTCTCTTGGAAGTACCTCCTTTATTAACTTTTTTTTTTACTTTGTTGGATTTATTAATTGGTACGCCCGTTATGAAAAATCCGAATCCAAAATTTGACCCGTTATGAAGAGATGCTGACCCGTTATGAAAAGGTGCAAACCCTTTCTGAAGAGGTGTAGACCCTTTATAAATAGGTGCATTGGTTTTATATAAACCATCCATATATCTCTCTCTATCAATCAGAAGAAAAACGTGAATAGTGACAGCCAAATAAAGAGAGAAAAAATAGAGAGCACCAAGAAACACTTTGTTAATACTTGAAGGTCTTAGGTCGTTGAAAACGCAGGGCTTCCGGCTTCGGCTTGTGATTCCTTGCATAACCAGTAATACTGCTACGCTCGCAAGATCCGCTTCCGCACAAAGATTAACGGAGTAATTTGTAAGTTCTATCCGTTAATTAACATTGGTATCAGAGCCTTTATAGCATGTATTCTGGTTTTAATACATAGTACGAATTTTTCTGAAAATTAATTTCATATTTCAGAAAAACGCCTAAATTTGAAATTTAAAATTTGGATGCAAATTTTTTTTTCAGATTTGATTTACAATTTTTTTTTTATGTAAATTTGATAAATCTAAATACGTATTTTATTTTAAAAACGTATTTAATTGTATTCATTGTTTTGGAGATTTTTTAAATGTATCTTTTTGGAGATGCATTGCAAAACAGTGATCTTGTATAGTGAAAATGAGATATGCAAAGCAAAACAATGCATCTTAAGTTTATTTTGGATCTTATACAACTGGGTTGGACAATTTTTTGGTCCAGATGAATTACAACCGTCCAAAACCATTTTTTCTCCAGAATCCTCGGAACTGCATATTTACTCTAATTAGTTATTTTGGAATTTTGCCAATGATCATGAATGATGCAATCCAATGGAATATATCTTGATAGCAATTGATTTGGAATGAAGAGATTCTAGATAAAAGAAAAAAGATCATTTGAGTGTTACATTAAGTTATATTCACTGGTGCACCAATTATGTTTATGTAACATAATTGTGAATATATAAGTATGGTTGTATCAATAAATAAAAGAGATCATGTAATACTTAAAAATGTAACTTGATGATCTCGGGTACTGCATATTTACTCTACTTAGATGTTGTTATACATTGTAGTATGTGTTGATATTTGGTGTCGACCATTTTTATACTTCCGGATTATATGAAATCCAATTTTAATTCAACCAGCGGTAATTGATGGGTTGTAAATGCCCTATTATCTTGTCATCTAGAGACACTACTAGAGTTCACTAAACACCTTCAATTGGAGTGTTGTACTAGGATTGTAAATGCCTTATCTTGCCATATGGAGACACTACTAGAGTGCTCTAAACACCTTCAATTGGAGTGTTGTATTAGAGTACTAAATGACCTATTATCTTGCCATCTAGAGACACTACTAGAGTTCACCAAACACCTTCAATTGGAGCGTTGTACTAGGGTTGTAAATGCCTTATCTTGCCATACGGGGACACTACTAGAGTGCTCTAAACACCTTCAATCGGAGTGTTGTATTAGAGTAGTACATGACCTATTATCTTGCTATATAGAGATACTACAAGAGTGCTCCAAACACCTTCAATTTGAGTGTTGTATTAAAGTTGTAAATGCCCTATTATCTTGCCATATAGAAACACTACTAGAGTGCTCCAAACACCTTCAATTGGAGTGTTGTACTGGGGTTGCAAATGTCATATTATCTTGCCATATAAATACACTAATAGAGTGCTCCAAACACCATCAATTGGAGTGTTGTATTAAGGCTGTAAATGCCATATTATCTTCCCATATACATACACTACTGGAGTGCTCCAAACACCATCAATTGGAGTCTTGTGTTAGGGTTATAAATGTCATATTATCTTGCCATCTGTAGATACTACAAGAGTGCTCCAAACACCTTCAATTGGAGTGTTGTGTTAGGGTAGTAAATGCTTTATTATCTTGCCATATACAGACAATAGAAGAGTGCTCCAAAAACCTTCAATTGGAGTGTTGTATTGGGGTTATAAATTCCCTATTATCATGCCATCTAGAGACATTACTAGAGTGCTTCAAACACCTTCAATTGGAGTGTCATATTAGGTATGTAAATGCCCTATTATATTGCCATATAGAGTCACTACTAGGGTTCCCCAAACAACTTCAATTGAAGTATATTATTAGGGTTGCAAATGTCATATTATCTTGTCATATGGAGACACTACTAGAGTGCTCCAAACACCATCAATTGAAGTGTTGCATTTGGGTTGTAAAAGTCCTATTATCTTCCCATATAAAGACACTACTAGAGTGCTCCAAACAGCATCACTTGGAGTGTTGTATTAGGGTTGTAAATGCATTATTATCCTGACATACGGAGACACTACTAGAGCACCAAACACCTTCAATTGGAATGTTATATTAGGGTCGTAAATGCCCTATTATCTTGCTATCTAGAGACACTACTAAAGTTCACCAAACACTTTCAATTGGAGTGTTGTATTAGGGTTGTAAATGCCTTATTATCTTGCCATATGAGGACACTACTAGAGTGCTCCAAACACCTTCAATTGGAGTGTTGTATTAGAGTAGTAAATGACCTATTATCTTGTCATCTAAAGACATTACAAGAGTGCGCCAAACACCTTCAATTTGAGTGTTGTATTAGAGTTGTAAATGCCCTATTATCTTGCCATATAGAGACACTACAAGAGTGCTCCAAATACCTTAAAATAGAGTGTTGTATTGGTGCTACAAATGCCTTTTTATCTTGCCATATAGAAACACAACAAGAGTGCTCCAAATACCTTCAATTGAAGGGTAGTATTAGGGTTGTAAATTCCCTATTATCTTGCCATAGAGAGAGACACTGCAAGAGTGCTCCAAACACCCTCAATTAGAGTGTTGTATTGGGGTTGTAAATGCCCTATTATCTTGCCATTGGGACACAACTAGAGTTCTCTAAACACCTTCAATTGGAGTATTGTATTAGAGATGTAAATGCCCTATTATCTTGTCTTACAGAGACACTAAAATAGTGCTCCAAACACCTTCAATTGGAGTGTTGTATTAGGGGTTGTAAATGCCCTATTATTATCTTGCCATATAGAGACACTACCAGAGTTCACTAAACACCTTCAATGGGAGTGTTGTACTGGAGTTGTAAATGCCTTATTATCTTGCCATATGGGGACACTACTAGAGTGCTCCAAACACCTTCAATTGGAGTGTTTTATTAGGGTAGTAAATGACCTATTATCTTGCCATATAGAGACACTAGAAGAGTGCTCCAAAAACTTTTAATTGGAGTGTTGTATTGGGGTTGTAAATGCTATATTATCTTGCCATATGGGGACAGTACTATAGTGCTCCAAACACCTTCAATTGGAGTGTTTTATTAAGGTAGTAAATGACCTATTATCTTGCCATATAGAGACACTAGAAGAGTGCTCAAAACATGATCAATTGGAGTGTTGTATTAGAGTTGTAAATGCAATATTATCTTGACATAAGGAGACACTACTAGAGCACCAAACACCTTCAATTGGAAAGTTGCATTAGGGTTGTAAATGCCATATTATCTTGCCATCTCGAGACACTACTAGAGTTCACCAAATACCTTCAATGGGAGTGTTATACTGGAGTTGTAAATGCCTTATTATCTGGCCTTATGGGGACACTACTAGAGTGCTCCAAACACCTTCAATTGGAGTGTTTTATTAGGGTAGTAAATGACCTATTATCTTGCCATATAGAGACAGTAGAAGAGTGCTCCAAAAACATTCAATTGGAGTGTTGTATTGGGGTTGTAAATGGCATATTATCTTGCCATATGGGGACACTACTAGAGTGCTCCAAACACCTTCAATTGGAGTGTTTTATTAGGGTAGTAAATGACCTATTATCTTGCCATATAGAGACACTAGAAGAGTGCTCCAAAAACTTTCAATTTGAGTGTTGTATTGGGGTTGTAAATGCCATATTATCTTGCCATCTAGAGACATTACAAGAGTGCTCCAAACACCTTCAATTTGAGTGCTGTATTGGGGTTGTAAATACCCTATTATCTTGCCATATAGAGATACTACAAGAGTGGTCCTAATACCTTCAATTGGAGTGTTGTATTGGTGCTACAAATGCCTTATTATATTGCCATATAGAAACACTACTAGAGTGCTCCAAATACTTTCAATTGGAGAGTACTATTAGGGTTGTAAATGCCCTATTATCTGGTCGTAGAGAGACACTACTAAGGTTCTCCAAACAACTTCAATTGGAGTGTTGTATTACGATTGTAAATGCCCTATTGTCTTGCCATATAGAGACACTACTAGTGTGCTCCAAACACCATCGATTGGTGTGTTATATTAGGGTTGTAAATACCCTATTATCCTGCCATATAGACACTACAAGGGTCCTCCAAGCACATTTAATTGGAGTATTGTATTGGGGTCGCAAATGCCCTATTGTCATACAGAGACAATACTGGAGTGCTCCCAACACTATCAATTCGAGTGTTGTATTAGGGTTGTAAATGACCTATTATCTTGTCATTCGGAGACACTACTAGAGTGGTCCAAACACCTTCAATTGGAGTGTTGTATTAGTGTTTTAAATGCCCTATTATCTTGCTATATAGAGACACTGCTATAGTGCTCCAAACACCATCGATTGGAATGTTGTATTAGGGTTGTAAATGCCTCCATTATCTTGCCATATATAGACACTACAAGTGTGCTCCTAACACTTTCAATTGGAGTGTTGTGTTGGTGTTGCAAATGCCATATTATCTTGCCTTATAGAGACACTACTAGGGTTCTCCAAACGCCTTCAATTAGAGTATTGCATTAGGGTTGCAAAATGCCCTATTATCTTGCCATATGGAGACACTACTATTGTGTTCCAAACACCATGGATTGGTGTGTTGTATTAGGGTTGTAAATGACCTATTGTCTTTCCAAATAGAGAAAATACTAGAGTGCTCCAAGCACCTTCAATTGGAGTATTGTATTGGGGTTGTAAATGGCCTATTATCTTGCCATTTGGAGATACTACTAGAGTGGTCCAAACACTTTCCATTGGAGGGTTATATTCGGGTTTTAAATGTCATATTATCTTGGTATATAGAGTCACTGCTATAGTGCTCCAAACACCATCGATTTGAGTGTCCTATTAGGGTTGTAAATGTCCCATTATCTTACCATATATAGACACTACAAGTGTGCTCCTAACACTTTTAATTCGAGTGTTGCGTTGGGTTTGCAAATACCCTATTATCTTACCTTCTAGAGACACTACTATGGTTCTCCAAACAGCTTCAATTGGAGTGTTGTATTAGGGTTGCAAATGCCCTATTATCTTGCCATATAGAGACACTACAAGAGTGCTCCAAGCACCTTCAATTGGAGTGTTTTATTGGGGTTGCAAATGCCCAATTATCTTGCCATATAGAGACACTACTAGAGTGCTCCCAACACCATCAATTAGAGTGTTGTATTAGGGTTGTAAATGCCCTGTTATCTTTTCATTTGGAGACACCTTCAATTGGAGGGTTGTATTTGGGTTTTAAATGGGCTATTATTTTTCCATATAGTGACACTGCTATAGTGCTCCAATGACCATCGATTGGAGTGTTGTATTAGGGTTGTAATTGCTCCATTATCTTGAAGGTGTTGTGTTAGGGCAATAAATGCCCTATTCAATTGAAGTGTTGTGTTAGGGCAATAAATGCTCTATTATCTTGCCATATACAGACACTGGAAGAGTGCTCCAAAAACATTCAATTGACGTGTTGAATTTGGGTTGCAAATGCCCTATTATCTTGCCATCTAGAGACACTACTAGAGTTCCCCAAACAACTTCAATTGGAGTGTTGCATTAAGGTTTCAAATGCCCTATTATCTTGCCATAGAGAGACACCACTAGGGTTCTCCAAACGACTTCAATTGGAGTGTTGTATTAGGGTTACAAATGCCCTATTATCTTGCCATATAGAGACACTACTAGAGTGCTCCAAACACTATCGATTGGAATATTGTATTAGGGCTGTAAATACCCTATTATCTTGCCATTTGGAGACACTACTAGAATGGTCCAAACACCTTCAATTGGAGGGTTGTATTAGGGTTTTAAATGCCCTATTATCTTGTCATATAGAGACACTGCTATAGTGCTCCAAACACTATCGATTGGAGTGTTGTATTAGGGTTCTAAATGCCCCATTATCTTGCCATATATAGACACTACAAGTGTGCTCCTAACATTTTCAATTGGAGTGTTGCGTTGGGGTTGCAAACGCCCTATGATCTTGCCTTATAGAGACACTACTAGGGTTCTCCAAACACCTTCAATTGGAGTGTTGTTTTAGGGTTACAAATGCCCTATTATCTTTCCATATGGGGACACTACTCGAGTGTCTAGACACATTCAATTGGAGTGTTGTATTAGGGTTGTAAATGCCCTATTATTTTTCCATATAGAAACATTACAAGAATGCTCCAAACACCTTCAATAGGAGTGTTGTATTAGAGTTGTAAATACCCTATTATTTTGTGATATAGGAACACTACTAGAGTGCTCCAAACACCTTCAATTGGAGTGTTGTAATAGGGAGTAAATTCCATATTATCTTGCCATATAGAAACCCTAGAAGAGTGCTCCAAAAACCTTCAATTGGAGTGTTGTATTGGAGTTGCAAATGCCCTATAATCTTGCCATCTAGAGACATTACAAGAGTGCTCCCAACACCTTCAATTTGAGTGTTTTATTAAGGTTGTAAATGCCCTATTATCTTGCTATATGGGGACTCTACTAGAGTGCTCCAAACACCTTCAATTGGAGGGTTTAATTAGGGTTTTAAGTGCCCTATTATCTAGCCATTTGGAGACACTACTAGAGTGGTCCATACACCATCGATTGGAGAGTTGTATTAGGGTTGTAAATGCCCTACTGTCTTGCCTTATAGAGATACTGCTATTGTGCTCCAAACACCATCGATTGGAAGGTTGTATTAGGGTTAAATGCCCTATTATCTTGTCATATATTGATACTACTAGAGTGCTCCAAATATCTTCAATTGGAGTGTTGTATTAGGGTTGTAAATGCCTTATTATCTAGCTATATGGGAGCACTACTAGAGTGCTCCAAACACCTTCAATTGGTGTGTTGTTTTAGGGCAATATATGTCATATTATCTTACCATATAGAGACACTAAAAGAGTGCTCCAAAAACGTTCAATTGGAGTGTTGTATTGGGGTCGTAAATGACATATTATCTTGTCATCTAGGCACATTACAAGAGTGCTCCAAACATCTTCAATTTGAATGTTGTATTAGGGCTGTAAATTCCCTATTATCTTGCCATATAGAGATACTACCATAGTGCTCCAAACACCATCAATTGGAGGGTTGTATTAGGGTTGTAATGCCCTATTATCTTTCCATATAGAGACACAACAAGAGTGCTCCAAGCAATTTCAATTGGAGTATTGTACTGGGGTTGCAGATGTCCTATTATCTTGGCATATATATACACTACTAGAGTCCTCCCAGCACCATCAATTGGAGTGTTGTATTAGGGTTGTAAATGTCCTATTATCTTGCTATTTGGAGACACCACTAGAGTGGTCCAAACACCTTCAATTGGAGAGTTTTATTAGGGTTTTAAATGCCCTATTATCTTGCCATTTGGAGACACTACTAGAGTGGTCCATACACCATCGATTAGAGGGTTGTATTAGGGTTGTAAATGCCCTACTATCTTGCCTTATAGAGATACTGCTATTGTGCTCCAAACACCATCGATTGGAGTGTTGTATTAGAGTTGTAAATGCCCTATTATTTTGCCATATAGTGACACTACTAGAGTGCTCCAAACGTCTTCAATTGGATTGTTGTATTAGGGTTGTAAATGCCTTGTTACCTTGCCATATGGGGACACTACTAGAGTGCTTCAAACACCTTCAATTGGTGTGTTGTATTAGGGCAGTAAATGCCCTTTTATTTTGCCATATAGAAACACTAAATGAGTGCTCCAGAAACCTTCAATTTGAGTGTTGTATTAGGGTTGTAAACGACCTATTATTTTTCCATATAGACACATTACAAGAGTGCTCCAAACACCTTCAATAGGCATGTTGAATTAGGATTGTAAATGTCATATTATCTTGCCATCTAGAGACACTACTAGGGTTCTCCAAACTCGTTCAATTGGAGTGTTGTTTCAGGGTTGCAAATGCCCAATTATCTTTTCATATGAGGACACTACTAGAGTGTTCCAAACAAATTCAATCGGAGTGTTGTATTTGGGTTGTAAATGCCCTATTATTTTCCCATATAGAAACATTACCAGTGCTCCAAACACCTTCAATAGGAGTGTTGTATTAGAGTTGTAAATACCCAACTAGAGTGCTCCAAACATATTCAATTGGAGTGTTGTATTATGGTTGTAAATGCCTTATTATCTTGCTATATGGGGGCACTACTGGAGTGCTCCAAACACCTTCAATTGGAGGGTTTAATTAGGGTTTTAAATGCCCTATTATCTAGCCATTTGGAGACACTACTAGAGTGGTCCATACACCATCGATTGGAGGGTTGTATTAGGGTTATAAATGCCCTACTATCTTGCCTTATAGAGATACTGCTATTGTGCTCCAAACACCATCGATTGGAGTGTTGTATTTGAGTTGTAAATGCCCTATTATCTTGCCATATAGTGACACTACTAAAGTGCTCCAAACGTCTTCAATTGGATTGTTGTATTAGGATTGTAAATGCCTTGTTATCTTGCCATATGTGGACACTACTAGAGTGCTCCAAACACCTTCAATTGGTGTGTTGTATTTGGGTTGTAAATGCCCTATTATTTTCCCATATAGAAACATTACCAGAGTGCTCCAAACACCTTCAATAGGAGTGTTGTATTAGAGTTGTAAATACCCAACTAGAGTGCTCCAAACATATTCAATTGGAGTGTTGTATTATGGTTGTAAATGCCTTATTATCTTGCTATATGGGGGCACTACTGGAGTGCTCCAAACACCTTCAATTGGAGGGTTTAATTAGGGTTTTAAATGCCCTATTATCTAGCCATTTGGAGACACTACTAGAGTGGTCCATACACCATCGATTGGAGGGTTGTATTAGGGTTATAAATGCCCTACTATCTTGCCTTATAGAGATACTGCTATTGTGCTCCAAACACCATCGATTGGAGTGTTGTATTTGAGTTGTAAATGCCCTATTATCTTGCCATATAGTGACACTACTAAAGTGCTCCAAACGTCTTCAATTGGATTGTTGTATTAGGATTGTAAATGCCTTGTTATCTTGCCATATGTGGACACTACTAGAGTGCTCCAAACACCTTCAATTGGTGTGTTGTATTAGGGCAGTAAATGCCCTTTTATTTTGCCATATAGAGACACTAAAAGAGTGCTCCAAAAACCTTCAATTTGAGTGTTGTATTAGGGTTGTAAATGCCCTATTATTTTGCCATATAGACACATTACAAGAGTGCTCCAAACATCTTTAATATGCATGTTGAATTAGGATTGTAAATGTCATATTATCTAGCCATCCAGAGACACTACTAGGGTTCTCCAAACTCGTTCAATTGGAGTGTTCTTTCAGGGTTGCAAATGCCCAATTATCTTTCCATATGAGGACACTACTAGAGTTTTCCAAACACATTCAATCGGAGTGTTGTATTTGGGTTGTAAATGCCCTATTATTTTTCCATATAGAAACATTACAAGAGTGCTCCAAACACCTTCAATAGGAGTGTTGTATTAGAGTTGTAAATACCCAACTAGAGTGCTCCAAACATATTCAATTGGAGTGTTGTATTAGGGTTGTAAATGCCTTATTATCTTGCTATATGGGGGGGCACTACTGGAGTGCTCCAAACACCTTCAATTGGAGGGTTTAATTAGGGTTTTAAGTGCCCTATTATCTAGCCATTTGGAGACACTACTAGAGTGGTCCATACACCATCGATTGGAGAGTTGTATTAGGGTTGTAAATGCCCTACTGTCTTGCCTTATAGAGATACTGCTATTGTGCTCCAAACACCATCGATTGGAAGGTTGTATTAGGGTTAAATGCCCTATTATCTTGTCATATATTGACACTACTAGAGTGCTCCAAATATCTTCAATTGGAGTGTTGTATTACGATTGTATTAGGGTTTTAAATGCCCTATTATCTTGTCATATAGAGACACTGCTATAGTGCTCCAAACACCATCGAATGGAGTGTTGTATTTGGGTTGTAAATGCCCCATTATCTTGCCATATATAGACACTACAAGTGTGCTCCTAACATTTTCAATTGGAGTGTTGCGTTGGGGTTGCAAACGCCCTATTATCTTGCCTTATAGAGACACTACTAGGGTTCTCCAAACACTTTCAATTGGAGTGTTGTTTTAGGGTTGGAAATGCCCCATTATTTTTCCATATGGGGACACTACTAGAATGTTCCAAACACATATAGACACTACAAGTGTGCTTCTAACATTTTGAATTGGAGTGTTGCGTTGGGGTTGCAAATGCTCTATTATCTTGCCTTATAGAGACACTACTAGGGTTCTCCAAACAACTTCAATTGGAGTGTTGTATTAGGGTTACAAATGCCCTATTATCTTGTCATATAGAGACACTACTAGAGTGCTCCAAACACTATCGATTGGAATGTTGTATTACAGTTGTAGTTGCCCAATTATCTTGCCATATAGAGACACTATAAGTGTGCTGCAAGCACCTTCAATTGGAGTGTTTTATTGGGGTTGCAATTGCCCTATTGTCTTGTCATATAGAAACATTACAAGAGTGCCCCAAACACCTTCAATAGGCGTGTTGAATTAGGGTTGTAAATGTCCTATTATCTTGCCATCTAGAGTCACTACTAGTGTTCACTAAACAACTTCAATTGGAGTGTTGTATTAGGGTTACAAATGCCTTATTTTCTTGCCATATGGAGACACTACAAGAGTGATCCAAACACCATCAATTGGAGCGTTGTTTTTGGGTTGTAAAAGTCTTATTATTCCCATATAGGGACACTACTAGAGTGCTCCAAACACCAATGATTGGAGTGTTGTATTAGGGATGTAAATGCCCTATTATCTTGCCATCTAGAGACACTACTAGAGTTCACCAAACACATTCAATTGGAGTGTTGTATTAGGGTTGTAAATGTCTTATTATCTAGCTATATGGGGACACTACTAGAGTGCTCCAAACACCTTCCATTGGTGTGTTGTTTTAGGGCAATAAATGCCATATTATCTTGCCATATAGAGACACTAAAAGAGTGCTCGAAAAACGTTCAATTTGAGTGTTGTATTGGAGTTGTAAATGCCCTATTATCTTGTCATCTAGACACATTACCAGAATGCTCCTAACACCTTTAATTGGAGGGTCGTATTAGGGTTGTAATGCCCTATTATCTTGCCATATAGAGACACAACAAGAGTGCTCCAAGCAACTTCAATTGGAGTGTTGTTTTTGGGTTGGAAATGCCCTATTATCTTTCCATATGGGGACATTACTAGAGTGTTCCAAACACATATAGACAGTACAAGTGTGCTTCTAACATTTTGAATTGGAGTGTTGCGTTGGGGTTGCAAATGCTCTATTATCTTGCCTTATAGAGACACTACTAGGGTTCTCCAAACAACTTCAATTGGAGTGTTGTATTAGGGTTACAAATGCCCTATTATCTTGTCATATAGAGACACTACTAGATTGCTCCAAACACTATCGGTTGGAATGTTGTATTACAGTTGTAATTGCCCAATTATCTTGCCATATAGAGACACTACAAGTGTGCTGCAAGCACCTTCAATTGGAGTGTTGTATTGGGGTTGCAATTGCCCTATTTTCCTGTCATATAGAAACATTACAAGAGTGCTCCAAACACCTTCAATAGGCGTGTTGAATTAGGGTTGTAAATGTTCTATTATCTTGCCATCTAGAGTCACTACTAATGTTCACTAAACAACTTCAATTGGAGGGTTGTATTAGGGTTGCAAATGCCTTATTTTCTTGCCATATGGAGACACTACAAGAGTTATCCAAACACCATCAATTGGAGCGTTGTTTTTGGGTTGTAAAAGTCTTTTTATCTTCCCATATAGGGACACTACTAGAGTGCTCCAAACACCAATGATTGGAGTGTTGTATTAGAGTTCTAAATGTTCCATTATCTTGCCATCTAGAGATATTACCAGAGTGCTCCAAACACCTTCAATCTGAGTGTTGTATTGGGGTTGTAAATGCCCTATTATTTTGCCATATAGAAACTTTACAAGAGTGCTCCAAACACCTTCAATAGGCATGTTGAATTAAGGTTGTAAATGTCTTATTATCTTGCCATCTAGAGACACTACTAGAGTGCTCTGAACACCTTCAATTTGAGTGTTGTATTAGGGTTGTAAATGCGCTTTTATCTTGCCATATAGAGACACTACTAGAGTTCTCCGAACACCTTCAATTACAGTTTTGTATTAGGGTTGTAAATGCCTCATTATCTTACTATCTGGAAACACTACTAGAGTGCTCCAAACACCATCAATTGGAGTGTGGTATTAAGGTTGTAAATGCTCTATTATTTTTCCATTGGAGTCACAACTAGAGTGGTTCAAACACCTTCAATTGGTGGGTTGTATTAGGGTTTTAAATGCCCTATTATCTTGTCAGAAACAGACACTGCTTTAGTGCTCCAAACACCATTAATTGAAGTATTGTATTAGAGTTCTAAATGCCCCATTATCATGCCATATATAGATACTACAAGTGTGCTCCTAACATTTTCAATTGGAGTGTTGCACTGGGTTACAAATGCCCTATTATCTTACCTTATAGAGACACTACTAGGGTTCTCCAAACACCTTCAATTAGAGTGTTGTTTTAGGGTTGCAAATACCCTATTATCTTTCCATATAAGGACACTACTAGAGTGTTCGAAATACATTCAATTGGAGTGTTGTATTAGGGTTGTAAATGCCATATTATTTTTCCATATATAAACATTACAAGAGTGCTGCAAACACC
Source organism: Carex rostrata (assembly GCF_964058835.1). Taxonomy (NCBI): domain Eukaryota; kingdom Viridiplantae; phylum Streptophyta; class Magnoliopsida; order Poales; family Cyperaceae; genus Carex; species Carex rostrata. The sequence goes on along the minus strand of NC_135918.1, from coordinate 11,698,213 downwards.
TTCAATAGGAGTGTTGTATTAGAGTTTTAAATGCCCAATTATCTTGCCATATAGGGACACCACTAGAGTGCTCCAAACATCTTCAATTGGAGTGTTGTATTAGGGTTGTAAATGACTTATTATCTTGCTATATGGGGACACTACTGGAGTGCTCCAAACACCTTCAATTGGTGTGTTGTTTTAGGGCAATAAATGCCCTATTATCTTGCCATATACACTAAAAGAGTGCTCCAAAAACCTTCAATTGGAGTGTTGTATTGGGTTTGTAAATGCCCTATTATCTTGTCATCCGGACACATTACAAGAGTGCTCCAAACATCTTCAATTTGAGTGTGGTATTAGGGTTGTAAATGCCCTATTATGTTGCCATATAGATACTACCAGAGTGCTCCAAACATCTTCAATTGGAGGGTTGTATTAGGGTTGTAAATGCCTTATTATCTTGCCATAGAGAGACACTACTGAGCTTCTTCAAACAACTTCAATTAGAGTGTTGTATTATGGTTGCAAATGCCCTATTATCTTGCCGTATGGAGACACTACTAGTGTCCTCTAAAGACCATCGATTGGAGTGTTGTATTAGGGTTGTAAATGCCCTATTATCTTGTCATCCAGACACATTACAACAGTGCTCCAAACATCTTCAATTTGAGTGTTGTATTAAGGTTGTAAATTCCCTATTATCTTGCCATATAGAGACACAACAAGAGTGCTCCATGCACCTTCAATTGGAGTGTTGTATTGGGGTTGCAAATGCCCTATTATCTTGCCATATACATACACTGCTAGAGTGCTCCCACACCATCAATTAGAGTGTTGTATTAGGGTTGTAAATGCCCTATTATCTTGTCATTTGGAGACACTACTAGTGTGGTCCAAACACCTTCAATTGGAGGGTTTTATTAGGGTTTTAAATGCCGTATTATATTGCCAAATAGAGACACAGCTATAATGGTCCAAACACCATTGATTGGAGTGTTGTATTAGGGATGTAAATACCTCATTATCTTGCCATATATAGACACTACAAGAGTGTTCCAACCACCTTCAATTTGAGTGTTGTACTGGGGCTGCAAATGCCCTATTATCTTGTCATATAGAGACACTAATAGAGTGCTCCAAACACCACGAATTGGAGTATTGTATTAGGGCTGTAAATGCCCTATTATCTTTTTTTTTTTTGAAAATATTTGACAGGGGCTGTCAAATTACAAACTCAGTACTATACAATAAATGCCCTATTATCTTGTCATATACAAACACTACTAGAGTGCTCCAACACCATCAATTGGAGTCATGTTGTATTAGGGTTGTAAATGCTCTATTATCTTGTCATATACAGGCACTACTACAGTGCTCCAAACACCATCAATTTGAGTGTTGTATTAGGGTTGTAAATGCCCTATTATCTAGCCATAAAGGGACACTACTAGAGTTCTCCAAACACCTTCAATTGGAGTGTTGTATTAGAGATGTAAATGCCCTATTATCTTGCCATATAGAGTCACTACTAGTGTTCACCAAACAACTTCAATTGGAGTGTTGTTTTAGGGTTGCAAATGCCTTATTTTCTTGCCACATGGAGACACTGCTAGAGTGCTCCCAACACCATCAATTAGAGTGTTGTATTAGGGTTGTAAATGCCCTATTATCTTGCCATTTGGAGACACTACTAGTGTGGTCCAAACACCTTCAATTGGAGGGTTTTATTAGGGTTTTAAATGCCGTATTATCTTGCCAAATAGAGACACAGCTATAATGGTCCAAACACCATTGATTGGAGTGTTGTATTAGGGATGTAAATACCTCATTATCTTGCCATATATAGACACTACAAGAGTGTTCCAACCACCTTCAATTTGAGTGTTGTACTGGGGCTGCAAATGCCCTATTATCTTGTCATATAGAGACACTAATAGAGTGCTCCAAACACCACGAATTGGAGTATTGTATTAGGGCTGTAAATGCCCTATTATCTTTTTTTTTTTTGAAAATATTTGACAGGGGCTGTCAAATTACAAACTCAGTACTATACAATAAATGCCCTATTATCTTGTCATATACAAACACTACTAGAGTGCTCCAACACCATCAATTGGAGTCATGTTGTATTAGGGTTGTAAATGCTCTATTATCTTGTCATATACAGGCACTACTACAGTGCTCCAAACACCATCAATTTGAGTGTTGTATTAGGGTTGTAAATGCCCTATTATCTAGCCATAAAGGGACACTACTAGAGTTCTCCAAACACCTTCAATTGGAGTGTTGTATTAGAGATGTAAATGCCCTATTATCTTGCCATATAGAGTCACTACTAGTGTTCACCAAACAACTTCAATTGGAGTGTTGTTTTAGGGTTGCAAATGCCTTATTTTCTTGCCACATGGAGACACTGCTAGAGTGCTCCCAATACCATCAATTAGAGTGTTGTATTAGGGTTGTAAATGCCCTATTATCTTGCCATTTGGAGACACTACTAGTGTGGTCCAAACACCTTCAATTGGAGGGTTTTATTAGGGTTTTAAATGCCGTATTATCTTGCCATATAGAGACACAGCTATAATGGTCCAAACACCAATGATTGGAGTGTTGTATTAGGGATGTAAATACCCCATTATTTTTCCATATATAGACACTACAAGAGTGCTCCAACCACCATCAATTTGAGTGTTGTACTGGGGCTGCAAATGCCCTATTATCTTGCCATATAGAGACACTAATATAGTGCTCCAAACACCACGAATTGGAGTATTGTATTAGGGCTGTAAATGCCCTTCATATACAGACACAACTAGAGTGCTCCAAACACCATCAATTGGAGTCTTGTGTCAGGGTTGTAAATTCCCTATTATCTTGCCTTCTAAAGACATTACAAGGGTGCTCCAAACACCTTCAATTGGAGTGTTGTATTAGGGTTGTAAATGCCCTATTATCTTGTCATCTAGAGACACTACTAGAGTGCTCCACACACCTTCAATTGAATTGTTGTATTACGGTTGTAAATGCCCTATTATCTTTCCATATAGATACACTACTAGAGTGCTCCAACACCATCAATTAGAGTGTTGTATTAGGATTGTAAATGCTCTATTATCTTGCCATTTGGAGACACTACTAGAGTGGTCCATACACCTTTGATTTGAGGGTTGTATTAAGGTTCTAAATGCCCTATTATCTTGCCATATAGCGACACTGCTATAGTGCTCGAAACACCATCGATTGGAGTGTTATATTAGGGTTGTAAATGCCCTATTATCTTGTCATATATAGAAACTACAAGAGTTCTCCAAACACCTTCAATTGGAGTGTTGCTTTGTGTTCACACGCAAGCGTATACACAAAGTTTCAGGTACAGCTAGCTATACCCTTTTAAACCGTGATTTAGAGGGTTGCAAGGATACAACTTTTGTTCCAGTGTATAATCAGGTATTGATCCACAGGGATGGTACAGTTCAACTCTGGATCCCTACTTATCTCAGTTAGGTACTAGAAGTGAGACAAGTTTGGTTTGATTTGTTTAAATTCCTAAATTCAATAACAAAAAATAACAGCAAATAAACGTTTGGTTTTACTTGAATTAAAATAAAGTTTCCAGGGTTTCAGATTTCATCCTCAACTCTGCCGCTCTGGACCTTCACGCGACTCGCGTGCTTTCGCACGTGACCCTTGTGACGTGACCCGCGTGGTCCTCGAGTGAATGCAGCATTTGACTTGATCCTGAGTTATTCACTTGTGTAAGGATCTATTGACCGTACCTAATGTTCCTAAACCTCAACTCTCGTTTATTGACTTAATGAACCTGGTAAGGAATTGCAATTTCACCTTCTTAGATCTACAACCTCATACTCTCGTTTACTGGTGTTCAACCTAAGTCATTTGTTTGGTTTGCTATAGGCATCCACTATCTCTCAATAGATGGAAATTTCATCTCTCAGTTCAATTGATCTATCCTTTCAGATCTAAGATCTACCTCAAATACATGATCTAATTGCAAGAAATATCAAGGCTTCAACAGTAGACAACAAGATTCATTCAAACAATCTCAATCAAGCAATGGAAGAATAATACTCAGACAAATAAACACAAGAAAAACTCAAATTCAAGTTCAATGCATTACAAACAGAATTTCAGATTCAATCAACCCTAGAAACAAGAAAGATCTACTCAAGCATCATAAAGAAAGAAAGAAGAAAAGAAATCATGATAAAACCGAATGAAGAAATGGATATGTGAGGAATCTTCAAATCTTCCCTCCTCAGCTCCCTTTCTTGAACGACACTCCAAGAGCTAGGTAGTTTGAACTTCTTGAAATTTCTGAATGAATTCGTTGGTGGCAGAGGGTGGTCTTTATATAGCTTTCCCAGAATGACCCCATCCAATTTGGGCCTTTACTGGGCTTCATTGGGCCTCCGCCTTCTGCTATGAAAAACCTTGATGCGAGTCGCGTCAACAGTGATGCGACCCGCGTTGGAACCTGTCTGATGGGCCTCGCGTCTTGTGGTAGCATCAGGGTGGGATGCGACTCGCGTCGGCCTTTCTGATACGCCTCGCATGAGTTGACAGCGCGACCTGCTTGATGCGCCTCGCGTCTTGTGGTAGCATCAGGGTGTGATGCGACTCGCATCGGCCATGATGCGGGTCGCGTCACAATCTCAGAATGTCAGAAACTTCCCTGATTTCGCCAATTTCTCTGCAAAATAAAAATGAAAGCGCAGCAGTACCACATTCTATAGATATTCAATGTAATGGACGCTATTTGATGGTTTAAAATACGGATTTTGGTCAGAACAATAGATTAAATATGGCAATATCAAATTCCCCCAAGCTGACCTTTTGCTTGTCCTCAAGCAAAGATCTATACTTTGGTACCAGGTTGGATACTAATCCTAAATGCAGATTAAGTTCCTATATGCAAAAACTTACATGAGTTGGTATTATCAGGAATTTCTAGAATCATTTTGACAACAATTTGGACTTTTCTTAAACCAATTTTGATTCACTCCACAAACTGACCACCCAAACTTCTCATTCTAAGATGCTTTGATATTCGAAAAGACTAATAACTCGAATCTTATCAATATTCATTCTTTAACTGAAGCTATACCCTCGTTTTGTGGTGATTTTAACAAGTTTGTCTCCCCCAAGCTTGGAACAAGTTTAGGTCAGAAGGTTGCAGACTTAGTGTGTTGATATATGCAAAAGTCTGTTAATGTTCTATCGAGTTCAAAGGCATCCAAGTGGATTGTGCCAGTACTCTTTTTTTTTATATTGGGAGACGAGCTCAAAGGCGCCCCTAGGGACTTATTGCCAGTACTCTTATTTTCTCCATCTTTTCAATTCTTTTTTTTTTTATTTGCATATACCATGAATACACACATCCACTAGTATTCTCTCATACCAATGAATATCCCAATCTTTCTTTATTTTAAATCTCATTTCCCTATTTTTAAGGGTACAGTTCAGATTCCGAATATTTTTTCGATACGATTCAGGTTTTTGTCTTTTCAATTTCACAAAACAATCTCAATCTAATCAATTTTAAGTGGTCAACCATGGTGTTAGTTCTAATCAGTTCAAGGCCAGGTCAATCATTAACCAAATGGTTTACATTAAATTCCTAATAAGAAACTCATGCAAAAAAAAAAAAATTATATGCAAGAAAAGTAAGAACAACTAAATCCTAAAATGTAAAGTCAAAATGTAAAGTCTTCCCCCCAAGCTTAGTCCGAGCATTGCCCTCAATGCTCCAAGACCCAAAGATAAAGAAAAGCAAAGCAAGGGGAAAAGGAAAAACGAACCTGATCAGTGATGTGGAGGTGGGTGATCGGGCTAGTACCCATGGTCCTCATAAAAACGCTAGTCCTGCATCTGCCCCTCAAGCGCCTCAAGCCTCGTGTCCTGAGATGCCAAGTCCATCCGGATATCCTGGAGTGTGTCACCCTGCTCTATCAGAGAGGCCTGAATATCAAGCTAAGTAGCCCGCATATCGATCTGAGTAGCCTGCATGGCAGAGATAAGGCTATACAAATCCTGGATGGTGGGGTCGGGTGGGTGAGAAGGAGCTGCTGTAGAGGTGGAGGCAGGGACCTGATGAGATGAGCTAGGGACATCAGTCATATCCACGTCAGCAATAGGAGAAGAAGGGGGGTGGAATGGAGCAAATGGTGATGGGGCTCGCTCGACTGGAGAAGACGGGTGAAATGGGGCAAGTGGTGGTGATGGTGCCCGCTCAGCTGGCTGTGGTCCAGTGAAAAGCCAGGTGCTCTCATTATCATAGGAGATAGGCGCTCGGATGGGCATATGATACTAAGTACCATTCTTCAGGCGCCAAAAGTACTGGTCTCGGTGGTTGGCAGGGCCACGCACAATCTTGATGAAAGCCGCTGACTGGTAGGCTTTTGCATCCATAAGAATCCGACCCTTGGAGAGAGTGAAGCCCTCGGTCGATACGCCTAACTTGTCAGCGATGAGAGTGACATAGGCGCCGATGTGGATGGATCCACCCACCTTCTTATTCTGTTGTATGCTGATCCAGTGTTGGACCATGAAGAGCATCAGGTCGGGCCGCTCTAACTCCACGTCGCGACGGAGCATGTGGTCTAGCAACTGGAGATCCTCCTCGTTAGCTCTAGCAACCGTCTCGCCTCGTACGAAGATAGTGTTGGCTAGGGCTCGCTGGATGCAGCGAAGGACTGGGTGAGGGATGGCGAGACCACAGTATTGGTTGCTGGTAGCTGTCTGCATACCAGTGATCAAGCGCTAGAAATGGTCCTTGTAGACACCTACACGCCAAATCTGACTGGGTATTAGGGTTTGGTGGAAACTCGAACCACTCTCGGAGCTTATAGACACCTACACGCCAAATCTGATTGCGCATTTAAAATTTGATGTAAGGTTGGTTTTCAATGTCATACCTGAGCTTAAGAGAAGAAAGGAACTCGAGAGTAAGCTCATCGTAGGAGTTGCGCTAGATAAACCAGAACGCAGCAGAAAACCCAATCCTTTGTGTGAGGCGGGTGAAATCCACGTAGACTCCTAATGCGTGGAGGACCTCAAAATTGATACGGCGCGTGTTCTCAAATCTACGCTGCCGCAAATGGTCAAACGCTCGAAGATGCCACGCCCCATGAAGAAGAAATGTGGAGCGGGGTACTGCTCAGCCCGAGGAGTGTACTTAGCAGACACGGCGTCAGAATCCTCCGAGACGTACTTGACATTAGAACCTGTCTCAGCATGGGAAGAAGAAGAAGGGTGATAAGAAGAATTATGAGAAGAAAAACGAGAATGAGTACTAGAATCAGATGCGTGAGAGTCAGATGCGGGAGATTGCGAGCGGGCGGCCATCTGTTGTTATTGTTAGGCGAGAAGTTCTTGTTGTTCTCGGACTAAGCGCTGCCTACGCTCTTGGTTGTGCTTAGATCGACGCTCGTTGAACATTTGGTTGTTCTGGAAAAACCCTGATGCGAGGCGCGTGAGAGTTGTTGCGAGGCGCGTCGGGGTAACGCGAGTCGCGTGGACTGTGAAGCGGGTCGCATCAAAAGAGCTCGAGGCGCAACAATGGCAGAAACAACTCGGATGAAGGCGGGATGGGCTCGACAATGGAGGAGATCTCAGGGGTCTCGCTCTCTCTCCCTCTTTTCTGCTCTCCTTCTCTCTTTCTCTCCTGCTCTCCTTCTCTCTTTCTTTCTTGCTCTCCTTCTCTCTGTCTCTCTTGCTCTCGTGTTTGCAGTGGAGGAAAAATGAAGAAAGGGACGGTTTAAGGAGTAGAAGTCGCGTCGCTTGGGTGACGCGCCTTATTAATGCCGCGTCGGTTGAAGACAACGCGAGTCACGTCAGTTCTCATGCAGGTCGCTTCAGGTATGATGCGAGTCGCATCGAAGGATACTTGTGTCGTGTGAAGCCTCAGCATTTGCACTGTGACAATGGGAGTCGCGTTGCTCGGCAAGCAGGGACTCTGACGCGAGTTGCATCGACTTCAACGAGGGTCGCATCAATTATTTGAAATGAACTAAGTGTAGAATAACTGGAAATGCTAAACAAAGAAATGAAAATCACGCAGAACAAAACAAAGAAAAATGAAAAGAATATACTTGGGCTGCCTCCCAAGGAGCGCTTGTTTTAGGTCTCGAGCTTGACCGGCTTCCGCTAAGTTTTCGTTGAAACAGGATCGGATAGATCCTGAACAAATCGGTCGGGTGGATCTGGGCAGAGCGCCCACTTCGGAGGTGTACGGACTGTGTGCTGGTTTGCTGGTAAAGTCCCGAGCTTGCATGTGGCTGGATGAGTGCCTATTACCTTCTCGATCAAGTTCTCAATCACAGTTTGCTGAGCTTTCAAATCCTCCAAGAATCTGAGGATGCGAGCTGGGTCGAGGTCTGCATTTAAAACCACAGGACAAGATTTATTTGGGTCTGGGAACTCATAGCTGAGGTTAGCTGAAAGAGGCTTGGGCTCAGGAGTCAGTGGCTCTGTGTGGGCCTTGACGCGGTCCGCGTCAGGTTCACTCGGGTCGCGTGAGAACCTCGCGTCAGCTTCATCAGACCCTCGTTCTCTATTTTCAAGGCCTTCGGACTGTGGCACGCGGCCCACGTGGGATTCATCCGGTCCGTGTATCAGATCCTCCAGATTGTCAAAATTCGTTTCTGCACACATCTTCTCCTGCAAATCAGCCAAATAATCGGAATAACCCATAATTATTCGTGTATCAGATACATCCGGTCCGTATTGCTTACGAGTTTGTTCTTTGGCCAATTGATCGACCACATCAAGCCAGCTGCATGTTTCTGTTTCGGAAGGACACTTCATAGCTCGATGCGGGTCGGTTCAGGTATGATGCGAGTCGCTTCAACTGGGACACTGGTCGCGTCAAGAGATGACTATGCAGGATCAATGTCAGTTGGAGGAGTTTCGTCAAAAACTAGTCATTTGCTCCTCAAGTAGTAGTTGATTTTGGTCCTCAATTGGTAGTTATCTATGGAAGGGGGTAAGAATGCCAATTTTGTAAAATGAGAAAAATAAAAGTAAGGATACAGATTAAAATCTAGATTAACTTGGATAAGTCAAAATCCAGAAAAGAAATGATTGCCGTCCCCGGCAACGGCGCCAAAACTTCTTCACACGCAAGCGTATACACAAAGTTTCAGGTACAGCTAGCTATATACCCTTTTAAACTGTGATTTAGCTTTCGAATTGGGTTGCAAGTATACAACTTTTGTTTAAGAGTATAATCAGGTATCGATCCACAGGGACGGTACAGTTCAACTCTGGATCCCTACTTATCTCAGTTAGGTACTAGAAGTGAGACAAGTTTGGTTTGATTTGTTTAAATTCCTAAATTCAATAACAGAAAATAACAGCAAATAAACGTTTGGTTGTACTTGAATTAAAATGAAGTTTCCAGGGTTTCAGATTTCATCCTCAACTCTGCCTCTCTGGACCTTCACGCGACCCTTGTGACGCGACCCGCGTGGTCTCCCATGCGACTCGCGTGGTCCTCGAGTGAATGCAGCATTTGACCTGATCCTGAGTTTTTCACTTGTGTAAGGATTTATTGACCGTACCTAATGTTCCTAAACCTCAACTCTCGTTTATTGACTTAATGAACCTGGTAAGAAGGAATTGCAATTTCACGTTCTTAGATCTACAACCTCAAACTCTCGTTTACTGGTGTTCAACCTAAGTCATTTGTCTGGTTTGCTAAAGGCATCCACTATCTCTCAATAGATAGAAATTTAGAAATTGAATAAGAAAAAACATAAAATGATTGGTTGTATCTGTAAAAGACACAATAGAGTTTGGATAAGTACATGACACTCGCCAAATATTTTGATATATTCATGATTAATATTGTTAATGTTAATTTATTGTTCTTAGTGGAATAGAAAAGAAAGAAATATGGCTACTAGAAAGTCCTAAAAAGTGTATTTTCAATATAATTTTTGTTATATATAGTTCAATTTACAACATCGGTCAATATTACATCTATAGTTCATTTAAACACTTCTAAACTTAGTCCAATTTTCGTCTTTTTTTTCTTTATCCAATTGCTTACAGATTCCTTCTTTTTCTTCACCATAATCTTCATTGTTTCCTTCTCCATTAATCTCTTCATCTTCTCCTTGCCTTTGTTTTCATCGCATAGTTAAAATGGAAGTTTCTCCTGCTCTGTCGTGCTGAGGATCGCCAAGAGAGAAGGGTGATCAGCAGCTGTTAGTTTGCCAGAAATACAAGTGATAATTAGCATTCATGGTTTGTATATATTGTAACTGGGTTTTGGTTGCCTAAACAGTGGCTTATAGTTTTATTTGCTTCAATAGTGTATCAATATAATTACTTTGAGAGAGGCAATTTTAGGGTGACCGGCCACACCAAACCAACAGAGCTAGGAGGATTCAATAAGGAATGAACGGTTTGGATTTAATCATAGCCGGACCAACAGAAATTCAGTGTCTATTGTCGATGTGGGTTCGTTTTGAGATTTGTGCCGGATTTAAAAAATGGTCTGGATTTTCTAACCTAAATAAGGTAATACCAGCCTTTCCACCAAAATAAGGTAATAAAATTAAATATCAAAGAAAGGAAAAGGAATTGGATGCTTCTAACCTCAGTGGTCCTAAATGAATGGCAAAATGTGCAATCATCATCGAACAAATTGATCGGTGTAGATCAAAGCATACCTAATTTAAGGAAAATCAATAATTAATATATAGTTCAGAAAACAGTTTGCAAAATGATAGTGGATAACGTGTTATATTAAAGATGTAAACTAAATTGATAAAGAGAAGGGGTACATACAGAGAGCTAGAAATTTGAATAGCGATGGATTTTAGTATATGTTGAAATAATTGAAAAACAAATCAATCAATTTAACAAATTGAAGCAGATAAATATCACCAACTTTTTTATTATTATTAATTATTTGGGGAGAAAAAGTGTTATTGTATAAGCCTAAGAATGATAGAATCAAAACTGAAACAGAAAAAAAAATTAACACTTAATTGTTAAGATGACATACCTTATCAAAATTCTGGCAACCCTATTAGGAGCACAAAATTCAAACTTTATTTCCCTCCAAGAGATGTTCCCTTAAGCTCATTTCTGCACTATCTAAATTTTAAAAATTGTGCATTAGGAGGTTTATCATCGGTCCTTTTATAGGTGAAGAGAAAAATGATAATGATTTTACTGTTTAATTATTTTAAGCGTATTTAACCATTTTGTGAAGGATGGAGAGTTCTTCTGCTTTGCAGGGCAGTCAAATAAAGCTTTGAACAGGGCTTCTCAAATCATGCTTCCAGATGAACATATTTTGCAACAGGCATTGAAATTCTCTTGCAAGTTATTAAGACAGAAGCAAGCTTTTGGCCACCTAAGAGATAAATGGTTTATTTCAAAAGAACTCCCTGGAGATGTAGGTAAATGAACTCAGCATTTCAAGTGGAATGAGAACTTGAGCAATGTTTACTTCACTAAACAGTTCAAAATGAGGACAAATTTTCTTTTGTTATACTTATACCAATTTTTTTTGTAATATTTTATAGTTTTGCAAATCATTTACATGAAATTCCATTTTTGCAGATGAATATTTTCAAGAATTTAAAGAAAAAAAAAAATCCTGTGTAGCATTATGATAGCGTTTATTATGAAAAATTAGCATTATGATAGCACATTCTAATTTGTTTGTGTTTTGATCATGTAAGCCCGTAGGCCCACCTTGGATGATTTCAAATTGTGGAATTTAACTTAGTTAGACTGTTTTTTTTTAAGGTTGGGAAAAAAAAAAAAAACTGTAGTTAACAGTAATGCAACCGAAAAGGACCTAAATAGCTTAACTAGTTCTCTTCAAGGTGAAAACGAAAAATAAAAGTTTCTAAAATTCTAGAGATCATGCAATCTATTTTTGAAATTTTTATACATATTATACTTGCTTAAATATTTCAGACTTGTAGAGAACTTATCTACAAAACATTATTGGCCAGCTTGTAGACAAAAATTCACCTCACTATTATTCTAATTTTAACTTAGTAACTGTAATGTGGTGCGGCTTTTTTTTTAATTCACAATAAAATTAGGTTCAAATTATAAATTTATTAAGAAACCTAACAAGACAGAGGTAAAAACAAAACCTTACTGGAGAAGGAAGGAATAATATAATTTTATTTAATTTTTTGAAGGAGGTCAATTATATTTGCAATAATTACAGTGTCTTAAGAACAGAAGTATATTTTTTCAATTTATAGGAAAATCTTACCCTCTTCTACCTTGCCACCTAATAGGAAACTATAAAAAGTATCATACATCATTTTATTTTTCATTCAGTTCTTTTAATCTAAATATATAGTAATTATTATGTTACCAGTATTGTGCATGTGCATTGAAATAGGACATATTGTAAAAGAACAACAAAAAATATCATACAATTAAAACTAATAAAAATATACAAATTATTCTATTTTGAATCCCTATATTCAAAATCTTTGATTATATTAGATCATCATATTGGTATTAACCTTTGGTACAGTAACTGATCATTCTTATTTTTTTTTTAAAGTTGGTCCGCTCATGATGGACGTTTAAATAATACTAGGATATATTTAACGCACAAATATAAAAAGATTAAAAATTAAAAATAATAAGGCGAGATAAGATTACTTACAGTGATAACGAATCAGTCAAAACTTCCATTGTTAGAGGATCGAAATAATAACTAAGATAATTTGATTTCATCTATATCGCCGCCTGAGAATAAAATCTTGACAATGTATATATAGGAGGTATTAAACCCTAGCCCTTTATATATATATATAGGAAGATATAAGTTGTCACAACCGTTGGATAGACAAGTACAATGACCAGAAGCACACAATTTTCTTTTAAAACCATTTGAGCAATTGATTTTCTCATTTGCACTCAGTCTATACAACTTAATTCGTGAACTGATTGACGAGTAAAATGCCCAGCGCATGTCAAATTCAAAAACCATTTTTGTAAGAGCACTCAATTTTTGGAAAACCATTTGAACAATTGATTTTCTCATTTGCACTCGGTCTATACAACTATAATTTATCAACTGATTGAGGAGCAAAATGCCCACCGTGTGTGTCAAATTCCAAGAGCACAATTTTTTTTAGAAAACCATTTGAGCAATTGATTTTCTCATTTGCACTCGGTCTATACAATTTAATTCGTGAACTGATTGACGAGCAAAATGCCTAGCGCGTGCCAAATTCAAAAATCATTTTTACAAGAGCACTCAATTTTTGGAAAACCATTTGAACAATTTATTTTCTTATTTGCACTCGGTCTATACAACTATAATTCGTCAACTGATTGAGGAGCAAAATGCCCACCGTGTGTGTCAAATTCCAAGAGCACAATTTTTTTTAGAAAACCATTTGAGAAATTGATTTTCTCATTTGCACTCGGTCTATACAATTTAATTCGTGAACTGATTGACAAGCAAAATGCCTAGCGCGTATCAAATTCAAAAACCATTTTTGCAAGAGCACTCAATTTTTGGAAAACCATTTGAACAATTTATTTTCTTATTTGCACTCGGTCTATACAACTATAATTCGTCAACTGATTGAGGAGCAAAATGCCCACCGTGTGTGTCAAATTCCAAGAGCACAATTTTTTTTAGAAAACCATTTGAGCAATTGATTTTCTCATTTGCACTCGGTCTATACAATTTAATTCGTGAACTGATTGACGAGCAAAATGCCTAGCGCATGTCAAATTCAAAAATCATTTTTGCAAGAGCACTCAATTTTTGGAAAACCATTTGAACAATTTATTTTCTTATTTGCACTCGGTCTATACAACTATAATTTGTCAACTGATTGAGGAGCAAAATGCCCACCGTGTGTATCAAATTCCAAGAGCACATTTTTTTTTAGAAAACCATTTGAGCAATTGATTTTCTCATTTGCACTCGGTCTATACAATTTAATTCGTGAACTGATTGACGAGCAAAATGCCTAGCACGTATCAAATTCAAAAACCATTTTTGCAAGAGCACTCAATTTTTGGAAAACCATTTGAACAATTTGTTTTCTTATTTGCACTCGGTCTATACAACTATAATTCGTCAACTGATTGAGGAGCAAAATGCCCACCGTGTGTGTCAAATTCCAAGACCACAATTTTTTTTAGAAAACCATTTGAGCAATTGATTTTCTCATTTGCACTCGGTCTATACAACTTAATTCGTGAACTGATTGACGAGCAAAATGCCCAGTGCGTGTGACAAATTCAAAAAATATTTTTGCAAGGGCACTCAATTTTTGGAAAACCATTTGAACAATTGATTTTCTCATTTGTACTCGGTCTATAAAACTATAATTCGTCAACGGATTGAGGAGCAAAATGCCCACCGTGTGTGTCAAATTCAAAAATCACTTTTGCAAGAGCACAAATTTTTTTAGAAAACCATTTGAGCAATTGATTTTCTCATTTGCACTTGGTCTATACAACTTAAATCGTGAACTGATTGACGAGAAAAATGCCCAGTGTGTGTGACAAATTCAAAAAATATTTTTGCAAGAGCACTCAATTTTTGAAAAACCATTTGAACAATTGATTTTCTCATTTGTACTCGGTCTATAAAACTATAATTTGTCAACTGATTGAGGAGCAAAATGCCCACCGCATGTCAAATTCAAAAATCACTTTTTGCAAGAGCACAATTTTTTTAGAAAACCATTTGAGCAATTGCTTTCTCATTTGCACTCGATCTATACAATTATAATTCGTGAATTGATTGACGAGCAAAATGACCAGCGCATGTGTCAAATTCAAAAATATTTTTGCAAGAGCTCACAATATTTGGAATACCATTTGAGCAATTAATTCTCTCATTTGCGCTCGGTCTATGCAACTATAAATTGTGAACTAATTGACGGCAAAATGCTCATCGTGTGTGCCAAATTCAAAAATCATTTTTGCAGGAGCACACAATTTTTGAAAAACTATTTGAACAATTGATTTTCTCATTTACACTCGGTCTATACATTTATAATTTGTGAACTAATTGACAAGCAAAATGCCCACCACGTGTGCCAAATTCAAAAACTATTTTTTCACAAGCACACAATTTACGAACAATTTAAAAAAAATCATTTGAGTAATTGATTTTCTCATTTTGCACTTATTGTATATGTGTGATATTTTTAAAGAATCAAAATAAATTCTCTTCTTTACTATGTATCTCATGGCGCGTATATAAATATTAATTTTCTTCATGTTTGTTTTATTATTTCGAGCAAAAGAAGCATAATATTTTATACCTTTTAAGTCTGTCATGGTTAAATATAAAAATTAATAAGTTTTCATTACTTTTTATTGAATAACAAATTTGTTGTACGTATTTCTTGCTGTGTAATTTAGATTAGAGATTATTTTCTCAATCCCACGAAGTTTAATATCAAATTTTCCCCCCCTTGATATTCATAACATTTTATGTCTATGTTAGGAAACAATAGAGATTTTTCATTTTATATATCAAATGATAAGTATCAATATATTTTTTAGCATGAAAATTAAGATAAAATTAGTCATAATTATATCTTTTCACCTTTTATCCTCACTTCAAATTAAAGCCTTTTTAAACCATTCCCCTCGGCCTCCCCCCCCCCCCCCCCCCCCCCCCCGTTTTTTTTTTTTTGACATTTAAGAACTCTAGAAGAGTGAGGCAATGGTAATTTGCACAATTCAACACGTGCAATGGATCCATATCTCTATTTTTAAAATTCAAATAACCGATTCGAACCGTTAAATATGAAAATATATTTGAAAATTAAATTTTCTATTTATTTGAATTTACGTAAGTAGAAACTTGCTTGATCGAAACAATTTGGACCATCCGAAAATAATAATTTTCTCTCTATCTAAAAACTAATAAATATATTATAAAAAAAAAAAATCAGTTTTTAAGTATATTTTCATAAGAAGAATATGTTTAACAATTTAAATTAACTATTTAAACTTTGAAAATGAAAATATATATGCATTATTAGAGTGTCGATTAATGATGTCCGAGATTTGATCCAACAAATATGATGGGATAATTTCTTGATAGGTGTCAGATATCTTGAAGTTGGAGAAAATAAAATATGAACGACGTGCAAGAAATGCATTTTTTTTTTTTTGCACGACATGATTCTTGCGGCCATTTTTATTAATACTCTAAAAAAAACTTAATTTTAAAAATAACTCTGCATTGGATATTTTTTAAAACTATTGCTCAAGACCACACTCATACTCAGCTTGTTCGTGTATCAAGCTGAGCGAGCGAGTTTGAATTTTAGGTTCCGAGCTAAAATTATTGCTCAAGACCGACTCGTGACTTATCCGAGCGAGCCGAGCTAGCTCATTACTAGCTTAGCAGATTTATAAATTTGTATATTTTATTTCCTGCTATATCTTAAATTTTCATAACACATCTTATCAATTATGACTAAAACAAAATAATATTTATATGACTAATTACTGAGGAATACTATTAATTCAACTGTAATTAAGCAAATCAACTACTATAAATTAAGTTTACAGCTAAATTCATACATACAAATATATCGAAATTCTAAATTCATACAAACATATTCACTAAATAAATTCATGCATATCAAATCAAACAAATTCATACAAATTAGCTTAGTTGCTTGTAATTAATTCATACGTATTCCATACAAAATTACCAATCAACTTAAACATAATCTAAAGTGCAATTACCATAACACTGGCTATAATATCCATAGACCATAATATTTCCAATATGAAGTGAACGGATCCGATTAAACTATTAAACTATATATATTAAACAGCTCGTTAACGACCGAGTTGACTCGTACCAAGCCATGCCAAACTCAATCCACTAATGAACGAGCTGTTACCGATCGAGTCACGGGCAAATACCAAGCGAGTTACGAGCCACAAGCTTTTTTGCCAGTCCTAGCTACAGGAGCCGGGGCCTTTGTACTGGCACAGCAAGGTACAAGGATCCTGTTCGACAACTTCAAAAAGACTGTTTAATTATTTAAATTTAAATTTAAAATTTTCAGAGACTTTTTTTGGAAATTTCTGTAATTAATTTCATTCGTTTCTATTTCCCTTTAATTTTCTCTTCTTGTCTAAAGGTATTGGATAATTGGACTCTTGTAATTTTTCACTTTTTTACGATAGTACAAACTCTGTAACTACGATTTATCAATCAAATGTTGGTAAAAGGTAAAATCCATATTTTTCCTGAGGGGTTGTTCGGCTGGATTAAGGCTAAAGGAGCATCCTTTAGTTTCCTTAACTGCTTAATTCTGTCGAATACCGGTTTCTTAGCATGGATTAAGTTTACATCTTTTAGCCTCCTTTTGTCCAGATCTTAATCCGCTGTTCATTTCTTAAGGTACCTTCTCCCTCTCCTTTAGCTTCCTTAATCCGTTATCCCTTCCTTTAATTTACCGAACACCGGTTTCTTAAACTTCTTAAGGACTTAATTCTAATTAGGATTAAGGAGTGTTGCCAAACAGCCCCAGATAGATTTGTGCATCAAATATTTAACGACTAAATTGCAAAAAAACCAAATCCGTATCCTATCCGGCCCGGAAATAAATCTGCTGTTATTCGGATAACAGGAACATGCTATTCAGATCCTAACCGTTGATTTTTGTTGAAGGGGGAATTTCCTGTATCCCCCTCAAAAGCTTCAATATTACGTATTTCCCCCTCAAAAAATTGTAATAACATATTTACCCTTCAAAATATTAGAAACTCACATATTTACCCAAAATCAATAATATAATAAAATTTAACACTTAAAATTTAATAAACAATATTTATTGATGTAATATGACCATTATGCCATCCCTTATTTGCTCTTTCTCTCTGTGTCCGTCCACTCCAGTTCTCTTCCCCTCCCAACTATTCTAACCAACTTTCACGATCCAGAGTTCAATGGTCTTTGAAGCTCCGGCAACTTTCGACGAGTATCCCGACAATGATGTGATCAAGAAAAGGCCTCAGCAAATGAACTTTCTAGTGTGTGTACTCACCAAGCCAAATGCATTCATGGAATTTCGGGGTAGAATAGCTCACTCTTTGGCTAAACAAGGGTAGATTGTACTCTTGGGATAAAACATGGACTATTTTGCAAAATTTCAATTCTGAGCAGACAGTAGCTCCTGTAAAGTGCTTAAGGGCAATGGGCTAGTGTATCAGGATAAAAAAAGCAGTCAAGGAGATACTGGTATTTTACTGGTAAATTGGAGTAGATAGTAAATTTCAATTCTTATATGCAAATGTAACCTATGTAACTTTTTGTTTAATAAAAGGGATTGCCTACGAGCTTTAGATGATAAAAAAAGAAGATATTTTGATTAATTAATTTTCCTGAAGTATACAAAAATTATGCAACAGGTGGTTTGAGAAAGCTTTTGTTTATTTTTCGAGTATTTATCCTGCCAAATCTCAAAATTTGAATAGAAATTATGCATTCACACGGTTTGATTAATTAAATTCATAAAATCTATGTTTTGGATTACTGGGAGGAAAATCATCTAGATATTTATTGAGAATTAATGCCAATTTGACGTCAAGAATTTTGGGAGATTTGTTGGATACGAGGAAATTGGAGCAGCACAGATAGAAAGAGAAAGGAGAGGAAGAAGGGAGGGCATAATGGTCATATTTCATTAATAAATATTGTTTATTAAATTTTTAGTGTTAAATTTTATTATTTTATTGATTTTGGGTAAATATGTGAGTTTCTAATATTTTGAAAGGTAAATATGTTATTATAATTTTTTGAGGGGGAAATACGTAATATTGAAGTTTTTGAGGGGGATACATGAAATTCTCCCTTTGTTGAAATTGACGCACCAAAAACTTATTTCGATGAAAAAAATTGAACATTTGAAATCGGAATAATAGCAGATTTATTTCCATCCGGCCCACCTATTCAGATTTTTTTGATAAACCATAATTAAGAAAATGTTTTTACTGATCCAGCATGATTGTTTTTTTTTTTTCAAAAATCAGAAGGACCGGAGGAGCCCTCCGGTCTCACTTTTTTTCTTTTCTCAAGACCGGAGGAACCCTCCGGTCTCTCTATTTTTATTTCAAAATTTATTGAAAATTTAACGAAAGCCACAGAAGATCTCACCAAAAAATATTTTCAAGACCGGAGCCTTGCTCCGGTCCCAAATTTTTTTTACTTTTTTTTACTTTTTTATACTTTTTTTTATCAACACCGGAGCCTTGGTCCGGTCTGAATTTTTTTTTTTTTTTTTTTTTTTTTTTACTTTTTTTTTACTTTTTTTTCACTTTTTTTTTCTGTGCGGCTATTTGTGTAGCATTTCTTATTTTTCATACCTCATATTTTATATCTTTCCTTTCAAAGTTCAAATTGTCGATCCGAACCGTTCAACATAATTTTTATGCTAAAATATGCATGTAGATAAAATTTTATATTTTCTAAAATTTTTTTACTATTTTTTAAAATGAGTACAAAATTCAACAGTATGGATATAGCGATTTTAATATATACACACATATATTATATATACATATATACTTATATACATATATTATATTATATTATATATATATATATATATATATACAGAGATAAGCTAATATGCTTTCGGTAGCACTTCGGCCGAAGTGCTACCGGTCCAATTTTCGATTTTTAAAATTCAAACGGTCGATCCAAACCGTTCATCTTATTCTCCATATTAATATCTGTTTGGAGACCAAATTTTACATTTTTCTGAATTTTTTTACTATTTATTAAGCCACTTTGAAAATCGCTAATCCAACGGTTTTACTGTTTTGTGCAGCCACCGTTGGATCAACAATTTTTTAAAATACTTAATAAATAGTAAAAAAATTCAGAAAAATGTAAAATTTGGTCTCCAAACAGATATTAATATGGAGAATAAGATGAACGGTTTGGATTGACCGTTTGAATTTTAAAAAACGAAAATTGGACCGGTAGCACTTCGGCCGAAGTGCTACCGAAAGCATATTAGCCTATCTCTATATATACATATATATATATACACATACACATATATTATATATAGATATACATACACATACGCATATACATATATTATATATACATAAAAAATAGAGATGCTACACAGATCGCCGCATAGGAAAAAATGGAAAAAGTAAAAAAAAAATCCATAATAGAGAGACCGGATGGCTCCTCCGGTCTTGAGGAAAGAAAAAAAGTGAGACCGGAGGGCTCCTCCGGTCTTTCTGGTTTTTGAAAAAAAAAAAAAAATCATGCTGGATCAGTAAAAAACATTTTCTTAATTATGGTTTATCAAAAAAATCCCACCTATTCAATACTGACCACGTCAACGATCCGGACCACCTATCAAATCCAATCATGTCCGTTCATTTCTAATCCAAGAGTGCTCTCTACACAATCCCCGGATCGCCTCCCCATTTGCCCCCCTTTTGATCCTTCCCTATTAATACAAAACCTCTTTCGGTCTTCCCTGTCCCATCTCACAAAAATAGAAATTTCTTGTTCTATTTCTATCTTCACTCAAGTCAAATCCCTAACTCTCCGATTCAAAATCAGCGACAATGTCGGGACGAGGCAAGGGAGGCAAGGGGCTAGGTAAGGGAGGCGCCAAGCGACACAGGAAGGTGCTCCGAGACAACATCCAGGGTATTACCAAACCAGCCATCCGACGGTTGGCGAGGCGTGGTGGCGTCAAGCGTATCAGCGGCTTGATCTACGAGGAGACACGTGGAGTTCTCAAGATCTTCCTCGAGAATGTAATCAGAGATGCGGTGACTTACACTGAGCACGCCAGGAGAAAGACTGTCACTGCCATGGACGTGGTGTATGCGCTCAAGCGCCAGGGGAGGACCTTGTACGGATTCGGCGGTTAGTCGGATCCGGGGTTTGGGATTTGGGGTTGGTTAGGGTTTAATTGGTGTTTAGTATGTGCGGTTTTGGGTTTATTAATTTCTTTTAAGGGTAAGTTGGCAAAATGCCATCTTACGGATTGATTAATATCTTTAGTTGCGTTTGTTCTTAGTTTGTTAAATGTTAATTAATATAAAAATGATTTTGTGATTAGGCGAAGAATCGAAAGATATCTTTAATGCTTGTTATTTTCTTATATATATTTCATATTGAAATGTTTGATAAATGGAACATTGAAATATTATTACCTCTGATGCATTTTATTCATGATATCTTGCATATTTTGTTGACAAAGTTTTCTTTGGCTTGTGCTTGTTACTATTTTTATTTATTTTATCTATTTTCTTTTCGTTACTTTTATAGCCTGATTTTTAAACATAGGAAAAACTGCATATGTAACCTTATTTATATTCATTATTGTATAGTATAGATGAAAGTATGCGTCTTTCTCAGATAACCTCTATTGTTTTGAGTAGTTGCGATTCACACGTCTTTTTACATTCTTATGGAAGTTTATAATTTTGATTACTCATAAATTTATATGCAGATCAATAATTATGGAGTGAGTCTATGGTACTATGCATATCACGGGTTGTTACCGTGCTACGGCTTTATATTTGAGTTTTCAAATCCTAACGGTCGATCCGAACCGTTCATCTTGTTCTCTATATTAATATGTGTTTGGAGACCAAATTTTACATTTTTTGAAAAAAATTTACTATTTTTTTAGATATTTAGAAAATCACTTGATCTGAAAATTCTGGACCATCCAAAAACAGTGATTTTCAATAAATCTAAAAAAATAGTAAAAAAATTTCAAAAAATGTAAAATTTGGTCTCCAAACACATATTAACATGGAGAACAAGATGAATGGTTTGGATCGACCGTTAGAATTTGAAAACTCAAATATAGAGCCGTAGCACGATAACAAATCGTAATATGCATAGTACCATAGACTCACTCATAATTATGATCAGAAATCAGATCGAGTTCGATTCATTGTCCATTAAAATATTAAATAGCTTGTACTATAATTGTATCTATTAAATAAATTAAAATGATTTCTTGAATTTAAATGTTTGTACAAAATACAAATGATGTAAATTGGATGGTTTATGTCCAACTTTGGATGAGATTTTGTCCAAAGATGTTTAGACAAAATCCCACCCTCCACAAAATTGGATCTCACTATCTAATGCTATCGGACCACCGAATTGGGAACTAGTGATTTAGTTGTTGCATAACTTAGGTGGACAGATTGTTATATCCCGGGCACCGGTTTATGTGACTCTCCTGGTACATTCGATTGTGAGGTTTATTCATATAACGACAAAGAGTCTAGAAGATAAAAAATATGCAGAAGGTCCAGCCCAACTGAAAATTTTGAAATACTCAAACTCGACATAGACCCAAAGTTGATAAATTGAATAAAAAAAAAAAAAGGAATTAGGCTATGGTAATATGAATAATGTATATTGGTCCATACTATATATAAAAAGGCCAGTTGTTGGGAAAGCTTCTCCGGCGCTCCTTCGTTTTCCTCTCCATAGGCTCCACCCTGTGTTCTGTGCAATTTAAAATGAATTCCTTATAAATCATGGTACATTTCGTGATAGGTTAATATAATCAATAGTTGAAATATGACATAAATTGATGCAATCGTCACTACGGTATTCTTGTCTCACTTTAAATGATTTCAAGTTGTGGAACTGGAATCTAACTTAGTTTCCCTCATTAAAATAAAAGAACGTTATTCTTTTTTATTTTTTTCATCAATAAACTTACACTTTCATAATTTTGGTTTTTGCATTCGGTGCTTTCTCAATTTGCCCCCTATTAAATAGCATAACTAGTTCTCTTGCTGGGAGAAAAAGAAAAATATAAGTTTCAAGTATTCCAGTCTTCCAGAGATGCAATCTCTTTTAGAAAATTTTCAAAAATTTTATATACTTGCTAATATTTCAGACTTGTAGAGGACTTATCGGAAAAATGTTATTAGTCAGCTTGAAGACCAAAATTCACCGCACTATTATTCTAGTTTTAACTTCTTTCTTTTTTGAGTAACTTAGTAAGTGTAATGGGGTGCAACCTTTTCTTTCAATTCACTATAAAATTAGGTTCAAATTAAAAATCTCATAAGATACCTAACATAACGGAGATTTAAAAAAAGAACCTTGAAAGAGGGGCGAACAATATAGTTGCTTCGACCTCTTATTCATGTAAATGTAGATGTAATTATATGTATTATACACTCACTTTAATTTTTCCATGTGATATTTAAGGAGATAATTTCAGTTTTATATATGATGGACATAAGAGGGACCACAGCCATGGTCGCAAATGGAGGAGATTCGAATGACAGCCATTTTTATTAATACTCTTAAAAAAAAACTTAATTTTAAAAATAACCCTACATTGGTTTTTTTTTCTTAAAATGCCTCAACCGTCAGGCCCAAGTGCGGCCCAAAACACAAGCGGGTCACAGCACTAGAGGACCGTCCGTTCCACGGGCGGTCCTCTTTTTTTTTAGAGATCTTAGTATTTTGATTTAAATAATTTTGTGAATAAAAAGTTTTCTTGTTAGAGTGTATGCCAAAAAAAAAAATTTGATATATTTATGAAGTGATGTCGTAACTCTTTATAACTTTGATTTTTTTTTTATGGTGAATTTTGATTTTATTTGTCAGTTGAATATCACAAGTCTAAAACAGTAGTCCACCAAACATGGCCTTTTGATTTTATTTGTGCTATGACAGCTTGTTGATCTTCTTCTCTTTATTTATGGTACTAAAACAGTAGTTTAGAGCTACTAAAATATGTTCAAACATCAAATTAGATCTCTATCCATGCACAAAGTATCATAGACTGACCTCTGGTATGGTATCAAGTCCAAACTCAGTAGCCAAGCACTAGGCAAAAGCCACTGGTATAGTGCAATGCACTAAAAATATCAAATTTGATCTTTGCTGGTAAATCAGAAAAGTGATTGCACCAGCATGTAGAGCATTCAAAAATACACAGAATTGATATAAATTTTAACTTATTTGGATTTTTCTACAGTTCGTTATGAATTTTTAAAATTTAATTTTCGAAAAAACTTTAAACAGCCATAACTTTGGCTAAGAAACTCGGATTTACGCGTATGAGCACTTTTCGAAAAGGGGAGGACGAGACGGATCCATTTTGCCTCGGTGGTACACCCAGCATCATCGCATCAGAAGCATTAGAATTTCCAAAAAATGTTGTTTAGTGTCTCAAAAATCCAGCTTAAGTTTTCGTTCGACGGTAGGCATTAAAAAGCAGTGATTTTCAAACCATCTTAATAAATAGTAAAAAAATTCAAAAAAAATGTAAAATTTGGTCTCCAAGCACATTTTAATATAGATTAAACATCTAACGGTTTAGATAGGCTATTTGGACTTCAAAACTAGAGATATGAGCGTGAATTAAAATGCCCCGTTTAATTCAGGAAGTAGCGTAGCCTTACTCTACATGTATCTCCATTTCTCCATTATATTATTAAGCATGTTGGGTGTCCGATCCGCCAACGGCTACGATTGAAAGATGAAATTTCGAATATAATCTCAGCCCTCCAATCACATAATTTGTCTTCTTTTGATTAAATGTATCTTAATAATGTGTAGAAGTCTAAATTTAACTAAAAAAATACTCGCCACACGTACTGCCACACAATACATTACAATTAAAATTAAACATATTCTGAAATATAACGATATAATTATTTGTTTCCTTATTTCTTTCTTTCCTTATTTCTCCCTTTCCAATTGAACCGGCTCCACCTTCCATTTCTATCTAAATTCAAATCTGTAATAAATATTCACTACCCAAAAATAATTAGATTGGCACTTTTATGGTAATAACTAATTAAGAAATATAATTTCCTATGGCCTTTCATGGTTATGACTGCCAATATATTATTTGGCAAGCTAGGTAGTATTTCATTATTATATTTTAGTCTAAGTCAATTAATATTAATTTTAATTTTACAAAATTTATAATATTCTCACTTTGTAATTAACATTGAATGACAAATTGACAATATAAGATATTATCACATAATCGTTTCAAAACTAAGACCAAATTTCATTCTAAAATGAACATAATAGCACCAAATAATTAATAATTTTATGTGTTAACCAAATGATTATGCAGACAAAATAATCTAAAATGCATTTGAATCTCATGTAGATATTTGCTGAGCGTTAAAAAAAACCTTTTTTTAGACAAAAACTTGAGTATTGATCATTAATTAAATAAAAATTTAGGTTATTTTAAATTTTTCCTTTCTATTCATGGCTGATTAAGGACTAATAGTTGCTACTTGAAATTCATTTAGTTATATATGAAGTACAAGAAGCAATAAAACAATAAATCGAAAAAAAAATAAAAAATATCAATGTAAGTTTCTATTTATTATTAAATCATTTATTTACTGATGATGGATTCATCAAAAGTTCAAAACCAAAACTTAACAAATAAATGACGGTTCGAGCAAAGAACTTAATAATTAAAGTCACTCACATGAAGATGATTATGAAGTGTGCAATGCAAGATGCGAATGCAAGCTTTTTTTTAGATGTAAGCTTTTATATGTGAAAATAAAATAAAAAACACGCTATATGAATATGTTATAATTGAATTTATTTTTTATTTTTTACATTTTATATGTGTAGGTTTAATTTAGTTTGTCAAAGTTGATTTTTTTTTCAAACTTTTTTGAAGAAGAACTATAAATAATGTTTTGATTACTTGTGTGGTTTTTTTTAATATATATGAAAATTATCATCATAGTTATGGTTCAAGCAAAACAAAACTCATAATAAAAGTTAGGCATATGATAACAATTATAAATTATGCAGTGAGTTTAATGGTTTAACGGTTTGAGTACAAAATCAGGAGAAAATGTAAATATCTTAATCCATATGTTATTCGTAATAAATTTTGATCTAAATAATATCATGTAGATCTAGAAACTAATAAAAACATAACTTAGTGGAGGAATTAATTAATATAAATTAAATTAAAATGATTGGAGTGCAAATGTGCAACTCGATCCACAGATCGGTGTGCAAATAAGAAATAATTATCAAATAGTTGCTATTTCAAATGTGCAAAAAGATAACAACACAGAGGGCTTGCCCTGGCTTTAGTGGAAATAATTAAGCAAGATGTAAGAAATTTAAGACCGAGATTTAGATCATATTCTTGACTTTCTCCACAAGTCAGAAAAGATAAATTACTTTCCATTCTCATGGTGGTGGGGTGATCTTTTTAGGGGGAATTTCATGTATACCCCTCAAAAACTTCAAAATTACGTATTCCCCCCTCTAAAGTTTGAAATTACATATTTCCCCCTGTAAACTTCAAAAACTCACAAATTTACCCATTTTATTGTATTTTATATTAAAACTCATTCTAAAATCTTAAAATACCCATTTTACCCTTTATTAAAAGCATATAAAGCCCATCAAACTCAAATTTAAATCTAAAGGGTTCCTCTACCGTTGGATCCGTGTGCATCGCATTAAGATCTGTGCATAGTGCTTCAATTTTGTAATGCCATGTAATTTGAGGTACGTTCTAATTGAAAGAAAACAATTATTTAAATATATATATATATAATCGATTATGTTGCCCTGTAATTATCATGTAAATATTTATATATTTATATTCTAATTTCTTCTTATAAATAGATTTAATTGAACAATATCAACTAACTCAAAAATAATTACCTCCTGGAAAGGTGTACTCGATCCGGTTAATATCCGTATATTACATAACGTAACATATATGTATAAGTTAGATAAACTGAACGAATTAACATATGGTTCGGAAGAAAAATAAATTATATTAATAAAGAATTACTCAAATTTAAATGATAACTCCAAAATATAACCACAATTAGCATAACCGCCTCAATTGGCGCCTAGAAATTTGTAAATTAAAACTATTCAAATAAAAGAAAAACAAAAAACGCGCTTCTAGTATTAAACCACTGAGGACACATCTGTTCGATACTCTCTCTATCTCTTCGGTTTTATTCACATAAATTAGAAAGGAACCTCATATTTAATTGCCTCTTTCATTCGTAGCACCTACAGGAGACTCAAACCGCTTCCTCTCCTTTTTAATTTTCTGCCGCTTCATTATTTGTTTTGTCTTAAACAGCCACACCTCTCAGTAGTTTAATTGAAAATAAATGAAACCTTGTCAAAAATCAAAGAGGAACCCTTCAAGCATATGCCGCAATATATCTCTCTCTTGTCCCTTTTCTTCACAACCACCGAAGAAGTCCCCAAAACCTCCTCTTGCTTTCAAAACTGTGCATCAAGGTATATCAAATTTATGTTATTTCGCTTAATCGATTAGTTCATAATAAGGGCTATATGATTATTATTATTATTATTATTATTATTATTATTATTATTATTATTATTATTATTAATATTATTATATTATTATTATTATTTGATTCATCAACTGAATTGATAATTAAGTAGATCTATGATAATTAGAAATAAATTTGTTCATTAATCGTGTGATTTGTATGTAGAAATTAATTTTTATTTTAAAAAATCATGCAGGGTTTTATTTTCATTTCATCAAAATTAATATCTGATCTATGAGTTTACTAATACTAAATTTGTTTAATCGTTTGAATGAGATTTCAATAGTTCAACAAATGTTTGATAATAACTTTGTTACAAGTTGTTATTTTAATAAAACAGCAGATAAATTTTCAATATATATATCCCTTAAAGCTTCATATATAATTTTAGGCTCCACATAAAGAATATCAAATATATGTACTAAGATTGTACGTAGTTCAACTGTTTTATATTTCTAGATGATTAAAACTACGTAGTCAATAATAAATAGATTAAAACCTGGAAAATATAAGCTATTAAAGGGTATTCTCTTGAAATTATTTTCTTTCTTATACCGTAATTAAGTTTTCAATTTTAGTTACAATCAAATATTATTTATTTAGGAATTAAAAATCTTAAGAGTTGAAATTTATGACATAGTATTACAGGTTTTAGGAAACGAGAATAAATAATTTTAAATATTATTAATTAAAGGTATGTTTGTGTATTAGGGTCGACTTTAAAAGACGTAAGCCACGTATCGGAAGATTTAGAAGTTACTCAGATATCAGGTACGGGTTTCCTGGACATTGTCAAATTGTTACTTATCGTTTTGTTTGCATTTATTTATTTATGGAATTATGCATGTTGAATCGAACGATCCTTTTTATTTGTTCAGAATACTAGGATAAGATTATTCGATTGATCAACGGATTTTTAAGATGTGTAGTGTAGAGTATGATATTTGTGTGATTAAACGAAACAAACGTGGAAAGTAACGGATAAGTTAAAGGAAAATGGGCCAATATGCGTTGAACACATGTTGGAATGTATACATTGGGTCTAGTGTCCGATTGGACCCCTCATTAACGTGGCGTTAGTTGGACTTTCTGTCACGGGTCAATATCTTGCGGTGGTTCGAGTCCCCGTTGAGTGAGACAGTTGAAGTAGTGGTGGTTCGAGTCCCCCTAGTGAGACGCCAATAGCTGGGGTGGTTCGAGTCCCCTTGGTGAGGCAAAGAAGATCTAGCGGTGGTTCGAGTCCCCGTCTAGTGGCATGGCCAAGATCTAGTTGGGTTTGAGTCCCCCTGGTGAGGCAGTTAAAAACTTGAAAGATAACTTAAGAAGTGTGTGTGTGTGTGTGTGCCCGCGTGTGTGTGTTTTAAATATTCATTAGTAAGATCGCATGCAAGGGTATAATTTTAATATCCTGTTTGTGTTAATAAGTGAATTTGACAAATTCCGGGACTGGAACTAAATCCCGTACTGAGAGACTGTTCGATCTCTCACCCGTTCCACTTTTATGTGGGTTCCAGGAAATCATGAGGCCGACATGGAGCATGAATAGGAGGGATACGGATCAGGAAGGCAACGAACAGAGGGCTCAATTATCTTTTTATTTTCTTTTTAGTTAAACTTTAATTCTCTCTTTGAAAGTGGATACATTGACTGACATGGCAATTATCGGTTTGTTTGCCATGTTTGTCTTGAACTCATGTTGAATGTGTGTTATGTACTCAAATTAATTGTAGTGTTGGAAGACTTGTTTGACTTTTAAATGTTGCATGAGTATTTATTATTGATAATGTATGTGATGTGCACACGCCTTACGTGTAAATACGTGGCGGGTTGTCTTGGGGTGTGACAAATTTCGTGTTGATCTAGCATGCACGGATCTTAAAGCAATATTGATTGGTGCGCATCGCATTAAGATCTGTGCGTGTTCGCATCAAGATCCGTGCTGATCTTGCGCACACATATTTAAAAGTAGTTTGGACGGTAGAAAAATTGTTCATATTCAATTTTGAGTTTGATGGGCTTTATATGCTTTTAATAAAAGGGTAAAATGGGTATTTTATAAATTTAGAATGAGTTTTAATATAAAAGACAATAAAATGGGTAAATTTGTGAGTATTTGAAGTTTAGAGGGGGGAATATGTAATTTTAAACTTTAGAGGGGGAATATGTAATTTTGAAGTTTTTGAGGGGTATACGTGAAATTCCCCCATCTTTTTAAGGATGACAAAGAAACAAAATTGAGAAACTTAACACAAAACATTATATTATACAATTTAGATTATTTTCTTGATTTTCTCTAGAAAAGCTTGTAATTTATGAAAATGTAATTTGTCATTTTGTCTATTTTTTTTTATGAAAATATGTCATTTTGTATGAAATTTTTTTCAATGTTCGTTTATAATATAACCCGTTGCAACGGGAACATATTACTGGATTGAATAGAATGTGTTGATAAAACATTTGAACCTGATTTTTGCTTTCCGATAAAAACCCTGCGTTCGTCCCTCCGTGTCAGTAGGCAATTGTGGGTTAATTTGCCCCTTGGGATGAAAACAACTGTAGAGCCATTAGAGGAATGAAAAATACTGGAGAGCAACATGTTCAAATGCTTTATAGTTAAATCGAATAAAAATCAACAATATTACGGGTCCAACCAACCTCATCCCCATCAAGCACCAGATTTGTTTTCTTTGTAAATCTCATCGACTTCTCAACTAATTAGTCATGTCGTGTGGGCCTCTTTTGCGAAAAAGATAAAGCATTGCTGTTTTTGCTAACCTAATTGGGCCTCGGAAGGGGATGTTAATTGGGCTGTATAATTTTTCCTCCACTTGTTCGAATTATACTTGGGCCCAAGGCCCAAATAGTTTGTTCATATTATTTCTAGTCTATTTAACAAGAAAAGGTCGGTTGTCAACCCTAGCCATCGCAACCTCTGCACGGCGTCTCTTTCGTCACTATATGATTATCGAAACCCTAATTTCTGAGCTAGAGAGGGGGGAGGACATAGAGAAATGGCGGGTGGGAACTTCTTGGGGAGAGTATTGAGCTATCTTGTAAACGAGATCGTCGTCGAAGGGCTCGCAAATAAGTAAGTCTTCTCGCTTTTGTTTTTCCGATTCGAATGTTATGGATTTCTATTTAGATTTTAGGCTTCATCATCTGGTCGTTGAGGAATCCATCCTCAATTGACCCGTTCCCTTGAAGCAATATTTCTAGTTGTATTTGCTTATCATTTCTGTATGGACTTTATAATGTCCATACATAACAAGCTTCTACATACATTTAAGAGCTACAAACATTATAATTTTGTTAAATTGTGAATGCACAAAATATTTGGTGTTATTCGTAAATAATAAAAAAATAAAAAAAACCATTATCTTTTCTGTATTATAAATCTGTAATGTAATTGGGATCAAGAACAGTGATGAGCTCTATACAGACCTGTAATGATAATGCGGAGATGATCGCATTTTATAAAGAACATCTAAGGGGCTGAGTTCTGTTTTCCCTGTTATTATTCTATATCAATTTTTGTAGGATAATACACATCAGATTTTAAGGTTTACTGGTCCATACATTAAAACTATTGAATTTATATGCTTTATTTATTGGTTAAGCCTGTGGATAAAAATGTATATGCATAGGCTTGTAAAACAATAAAGCTAAAATTGGTTTCCTCTCGCTATCCGGTGCATTTGTTATATTTTTGCAATTGGACGTCGAGGAACAACATTCTTTTCTAACTTTTTATTTTCTTATTTTTGTTATAGTTTTGTGTTCCTGAATATAATCTGGAATTTTCACTTATTAGTACAACCAAACTAATTGGGTTTGTTACCATTTGTTCCTCTTCTAGCCAAGCATTTCAGAGATTTGCTGTCAGAACTAACAAGGTGATTAATGAAGTTTCAAACAAAGGTAAGTTGTATTAATATTGGTTTGATATTGAAAGTAATAATGGGCTTAAAGAAAAATGTTTTTGAAATTGTTCTTTATTGGTGATTTATGCAGCTGCTCAAGCAAAGGAAGGAATACTCGAACAAGTGAAGGAGGCATCCAGGAATAATGATGTGAGTCAGATTAATTCCAACTTGCATATGTAATTATGTACAATTACAAAACCTGAAAACATGTTTGTAAACCCTACACATTATTCAAGTTTGTTCTTAACTTCTGTAGAAAAAAAAAAAAAGCCAAACTGTACTTCTGATTTTAGTTCTATATAACATCAGAGGTATTAGAGGGGATAGTTATAAATTGTTATTCTAGTATTCTGCAGGACATGTTTGATAATTCTGTTGCGCTGTGAAAAGAATATAGTTATGGATTCTTAAATCTACATTAATTTCTGTTCACTAAATTTAACTTTTGAATATTCACAGAATTTATTTTGATTGTCTTATTTTTTGCAGGCTTTCAAGAGGTAAACTGTTTTGCTCAATATAATCTTGTGCTCTTGGTTATTAGGATTTAGCATATGTTTCGTATTGATTTTATCTGTAGTTGTATACAATGTTCCTGTACTCACTTTGTTTGTCTATATTGATGCTCACTTGTAATATTTATTGAGCAATGGATCGACTTCAATAATTGTCAACAATAACTTTTTGCATCAGCTTGTGCTGAATGAACATGTACATTAAAAAGTTAAAAGGTGTTGAAATTTGTATAGGTTATTTCTAATTGTCTTGTGGTGGGTATTATTTAGGGGTGAAAACGGAGCCGGATTATCCGGCGGATATCCGCTCCGTATCTGGATATAATCCGAATCCGGATAATCCGGATTCGGATAATTCCCGGATACGGATTCGGATAATTTTCGGAAATCCATAAAAGATCCGGATACGGATACGGATTCGGAGTCCTAAACGGAGCGGATATCCGGATTATCCGGATTCGGATAATTTGGCCAAACCCATATAAAAGAGGAATAAATATTTGCTATAGGTGGGATTTGAACCCATGTCCTCCCATCTCAATACCTTAAGACCAAGCTTCAAACCACTACACCACAACATCTTTTGTTACCATACACTTATTTGATATATATATATTATATGAATAGATTATCTTTCATCTCTTATAAGTTCATTAATATTTATATTTAATGTTTTAATTAATATTTGTATTTTAGAAGTTCATATATCTTAATTATCCGACCATTATTCGTTTTATATCCGTATTCGAATCCGTATCCGTGGACTATCCGTTCCGTATCCGTATCCGTTTAAGGCGGATTTGGTTTTGAATTTTGATATCCGTTTACTATCCGTATCCGTATCCGCTCATTATCCGACAGATGCGGATATGGTATTAGCATTATCCGCTCCGTATCCGCTCCGTTTTCACCCCTAGTATTATTCGAATGATAAAATGGGGAAGATGTATTAGGGATATGCTATTTTGAAATTTTTAAAAAAAATACAAAGAAGTGTGCCAAGACGATTTTCAGGTCGGAATATTGTAATACCTTACAGTTAGGCTTGCATTTAATTTTGGAGAATTTGTTATTAGGAGCGGTATCAACTATTAGCTGCATGATTAAATTTTTTTTTTTTTTTGGTTCTTACATGGCCCGTAGGCCTATAGTATTTCCTCAATACTGAACACTGGCTCAGTTCTACCCCTCCTATCCCATCTGTATAACCTACCATGCTTAGCTAATCTATGAGCTATTTCAAGGTTTGGGTGTTCTCTTCTGGAATGGATAGCAGTGATCTTATACTGCGTCTGTATGGTCCAAGCCTTCCAAATCTCCTGATGAGATCTCCAATCAACAATTATGGGAAAAAATTTCAGCAAAGCATTTACAGTTTCCTTGGAGAGAGAATAACACTCCTTCATCGCCTGCTTTTTGTACCAGTAGCTGATAACCTTCTAGTAATGCTTTTGCTTAGGCTTGTGCAGGGTTAACTGCTAGGACTGATTTAGAGATCCAGTGTGTTACCTTCCCCTCCAGTAGATAAACCCCTATGCCAGCTAGACCTCCTTGAGTCCAAGAACCATCAACGTAGCATTGGAAGGCAGTATGAGGCTGACCCTGCTCACTGACTTCTACCTCTCTTGCTAGGCCTTCACGAGTTAGTATGATTCCTGATGTGAGAATCCTTATCTCACAGGAATATTTCTCCTTTTTGTAAAAAGCCATGCAAGTTTCTATTGACTGCCTTTTCCCCCCATGAATTGCCTCTTTTCGCATTCTCCAAATTGCCCACAGCGTGCTTACAAAAGTACAGACTTCCCCCTCTGACAAACTTGCAGACATGACCTCCATTGTCTCCTTAAACCCTCCTATCATGCAATCCGTTCTCAAGGGTATAGCAGCAACAAACCAAGCCCTTTTGGCAAATTCACATTGGAATAATGCATGCATAATCGTCTCAGGTTCAGTCTAACAAATCAGGCAAATGGGTGAAATGTGCCGCATTCTATATGATAGCACCGCCATCACAGGTAAAGCTCCTTTGATACATCTCCAAATGAAGACCTTCAAATTAGGGGTCAATTTCGTAACAGACCAGAGCTAGTTCCAAAATTTTTAGTCTTGGGCGTGATTCAGTTCTCCTTTTAGCATCTGCTATGCATTAGTCACTGAGAATTTTCCATCCTTTGAGTATGTGAACAGCAGTGTATCAGGGGCTGGATGAGGAGAGGGTGTAATTGTATCCATAGTTGCTATTGCTAGGGCCTGACTGTACCCAAACAGTTGCTGCAAACTGTCAAAATCCCATTCCCTGAATTTGCTATCTATCAAGGAAGACAATTTTTCCTGCCTCTGCTGGGATGTTCATGCAACTAACTCCTGCCAACCCGGGAACCAAGGCTGAGAGTAGATTGCAATAGTACTCCCACTTCCTATCTTCCACACTACATGTACTGCCAGTATAGGTCTGAGCTGCATGATATGTTTCCAGAACTTAGAACACCTATTTCTTCTCTGAATCGACCAGAAAGCACCTCGAGGGAAGTATTGCGCCTGAATCGCTTTGACCCACTGAGTGTAATCTCCCCTTGCCATTTTCCACACCATTTTGAGAACTAAAGACCTATTAATTTCACCGAGACTCCTCAAACCCAGACCATTCATTCCTTTCGGTTTAGTAACCTCCTTCCAAGCCACATACGATAGGCATTGTTTGTCATGCTTCCCTCCCCAAAAGAAATTGCGAGCAATCGCAGTTAACTTGACAATTACCTTTCCAGACAACACTATTGTACCCATAGCATAGATAGGCAAACTATCGAGGACTGATTTGATCAACACCAAACGCCCAGCATGCATGAGGAAGTTTGCTTTCCAATGGTTGAGTCTCTTTTCGAATTTATCAATGAGATAATCGAAAGAACTATCCCCCTCTACTGTTATAGGGCACCCCAAATACTTCTCGTCAGGGTTTGCTTCCCCAACTTGAAAGTTGTCAGTCATAATTTGCCTGTCTTGAGGTGTTGTATTTGCGGAGAACCATGCTCTTGATTTGGCCTCGTTGATAGACAGTCCTGAAACAAAAAAAAAAAACTTGTTAAGGATGGAGGCAATGTTAGTTACCTCCATTGATGTAAGTTTCCCCATAATCAGGAGGTCGTCCGCAAAGAGTGAGCAGGTTAGCGGGTCTAGCAATTTTCAGGCCTGAAATCAGACCCGGTTTGAGGCTGTGATTGAGGAGTCGGGCCAAGGGGTCCATGGCTAAGATGAATACATAGGGGGACATGGCGCATCCCTGCCTAAGACCTCTGGACGGTAGGAAGAACCCGTCGCCAACACCATTGAATAAGATAGTGAATCTTGCAGATCTCACGCAAGCCTCAACCCATTTACAGAATTGAGCTGGAAATCCATAAACCGACAGTAGGTGAAATAGAAACTCCCAATTCAACTTGTCGAAAGCTTTAGCGAGATCTGCTTTGAGAACAAACTACTGGTCTTCACTGAAAGCCTTCTTAAAGCTATGAATAACTTCTCTTAGCAAGATCACATTATCCGAAATCTCCCGTCCAGGGATGAAAGTTGTTTGGGCGTTTGAGATAATTTTTGTCATCAGCGGCTGCATCTTCTTTGCCAAGAGTTTAGAGATTATCTTGTACACAATATTGCATACGATGATTGGCCGGAAATCAGTGACCTTGGTTGGCGTCTCTATCTTGGGGATAAGAACCAAATTGGAATGCGCAGTAGATGATTTCATAACTCTCGTGGTAAAGAAGAGCTCCACCTCCTTTATGACTATTGGGCCGAAAGAGTTCCACTGTTGCTGGATTAAGGCAATGTTTATGCCATCTGGACCCGGAGATTTTAATGGGCCCAGGGCGCTGACAGCCCAAAAAATTTCAGCTGCAGTTGGGATTGAATCAAGGCCCGCACAGTCAGTTTGAGGCACTTTAACAATTTCATCCCTGATGATCTCTGTGAATTGGTTTAGTGCAAAATTCCCAACTGGAGGCCTTATAAACTTCCTTGAAGTGGTTAACGAATTGCCTGCGTATCTCTTCTTCCTTTACCAGCCATTCTCCCTCATTGTTTTGTATAGCCTGGATTCTATTCCTTCGCATCCTAACCACCGCAGTCATGTGGAAAAAATGCGTGTTTTGATCGCCCATCAAGTCCCAATTCAATCTAGAGCGTTGAAGCCAGTAAGCTTCTTGAGCTGCTAGGAAATCATTGTGGTTTTGTTGCAGAATTGCCATCCTTTCACGCACTGAATCCGTTTGCGGTTGGTTAATAAGTAGATTCATTTCCTTCTCAATCTATACAGCTTCCCAATTCAGGTCTCTAGCACCCTTACTCCATGCCCCAACTTCTTTTTTAAAAGCACCACACATCTCTTCCCAAGACTAATCACGATTATGCCCTGCTCTAGCACAAAGATCCCCAAAATCATGCTGCAGGGACCACCATTGTTCTACCTTAAAAGCTTTTGCCTTGCGTTTTGGTTTTGGTTCTGTTCTCAAGAGAATTGGGAGATGGTCACTCGAGTAATTTGGGATATGAAAAACTTTCGAATTTGGGTATAAATTAACCCAATCAGCTGCTGCCACAGCCCTGTCAATCCTTTCAAGGATCAAAGATCGCCCATTTTGGTTATTAGCCCAAGTATAGGCCAGACCCGAGTACCCCAAATCCATCAGACCTGTTCTATGTAAGAAAGAACGAAATTTCGTGTGCTTTGCCTTCAGCTTTGAACTGCCACCTTGCTTCTCACTTTGGTCTGTTATGCAGTTGAAATCTCCAATAGCACAAACAGGCAATTCGCAAGTGGCAGTATAATCTGAAAGCTTATTCCAAATCTCTATGTTACGTCTATCGTCACAATCGTCGTATGCTGCAAAGAGCAGCCAAGGCTTTGCCGCTGGTCCAAATTGGACCTTTGCGACAATGAATGAAAAAGAAGTCTCTAAGACATTGACCGAGACTTCGTTTCCCAAGATCATCCATAAACCCCCTCCCCTTCCTTGGGAGGGAATAATTTCACAATTCTGTAACGGTAACCGAGCTATTCTTTTCCCGGCTGTCTTCTCAGAGCATTTTGTCTCTGAAATGAAGGCTAGGGGAGCCCCTGTGCTGCGGAGGTAACGGCTGAGATTGGAGATTGTCGAGGGCCCTCCGCTGCCCCGACAATTCCATGAGAAGACACTCATTTTTGGACCAGCGGCGCCCCAGCCTCTGCCGAGGGTCTTGCCGCCTTAAATTTACGGTAGGTAACAATTTCATCTCCTTCTTCATTCTTTTTCTCCTGAGATTGATGTATGGCTTGGGAAGATGAGTCCCCTGTTAGAAGTAAATGACCGGGTCGGGTAGAGGATTCGTTATTAGGATGGGTTTGGTTTAAATCATTTAGATTTCTTTTGAGGCCTGCTACTGGTTGAGTAGGGAAATCATTTCTGGGCTTTGGGCTCGGCTGAGTCTTCCTAGCAGGCCTTTGAGTAGGCACCAAGGTCTGGTTTGTGATCCACGAGCCTTTCGTCGGTTTTAAGATCCCCTCTAAATCAGACCCTTTTTGGGCGGCCAACTTGCTTTTTATCTTGGCCAGCTGTGCTCTATCATAACATGAAGAAATATCGTGTCCCAGGGCCCCACAAAAGCAACAGATACGGCCAATCTTTTCATACACCAAGAACACTTCCGTTTCACCCAAGATTGGGTTGGTTGCTAATATTCTATCCTTGATCGGAGTATCCAGTGGCAGCATGATTTTGAGTTTAAAGAACTGTTTACCATTCATATACCAAAAAATAGGCTCAGATAGTGGAACCCCTATTTGCTCTGCCAGGATCCTTATACCTTCCTCCGTTAACAATTCTGCCCTCAGATTGTGAAATTGTACCCACAATTCAGCATGGGTGAGCTTAGCACCGTCCACCTCTTCCATGGAGGCACATTCGGCTACCACCACTAGGTCTTTTTTGTAGGTCCATGGACCGTCAGACAGTATTCTTGTAAGATCCCTCATATTCTCGCACTCAACTAAGTAAAGACCCCTCTCTGTCATGGAGAAGGTTGTTGATGGATTTACCCCCCCAAGCACGTCTCATCTGCTTCTCAAACTGCGCATCAAAAACCGTGCGATCAGATATAACTTTAACCAACACACACAGATCCCAGTTCCGGCTCTTAACTGCATTTGAGGGTAAGTCGACAGAGACCATACTGCCCTGGCCTTCTATTTGGAGACCCGCAAACTTGCGGATAAGTTCTTCATCGGATTGGTTCATTTTTATGTTGGGGTTTTGCTTAATTAGCGGCCAGGTATGTGAGCAGGGATTTATAGTTATGCTTGGTTTAGATGGAGGAGGGTGTTTACAAGGTTGGTGTTTTGAGTTGGGTGTATGAGGTAAACATAAGGCAGGTGGAGGACCAAGTATTGATGACTTCTGTTGGTTACACTAATAGGAGGCGGCTGAGAGTGAATTTTTATGGGTTGTCTTTACTTGGCCTAAGGTGGATTTGCTGAGAGTAGGGACTTTGTAGGTTTGGTGAGGTTTGTATGTGATTGGGTGGAGGATAGAGCCGTTGTATACTGCCAAATTGGTCACCTTTATCCCATGAGAGGGGGATCTCCAGGTGGCAGTGGGTAATAGGCTCATATTCCTTTTGGTTGCATCTGCACAGTGGCCACTGATCCTATGTGGTGGTACTCTGTAGATTTGCATAATGGAGAGGTTTTTGAGAGGATTGTTGTTTCGTAGAAGGGATACACTACCCATCCTTAACCACACGAGATCCTCAGGTGCCTGCTTCTTATCGCCTTCCACACATGTCCTTTTCCTGCACACCCTGGGGCGTGTGGCAGGATCATCCTCGGTATTTCCCCGTTGGCCAGGTGTAATCTTTGTCCTTTGCAAGATTCTCCGTGAACTTTGTGCATGTAAATTTGTGTTGCACCAGTGGAGGTTGAGCTCCGGCATGGCAGGCAACAAGCTTCTGTTTGTATCGACCAGCTGCTGCCTTATCAGATAATCCCCTCCAGGCGGAGCACCGATCCATTCTAAATCCCCAATTAATTCTTCCATTGAGCCACCAGAGGTCTGACCCTGGAAATCCTTCGGAAGGTGATTTTCATCTGCCTCCCAACCAATAACCTCAAAGCGACACCTTGTCCAACCATTATCATAGTGCAGGGTAGCACTACGAGGGATGAGGTATGGATCAAAGATTTTGACCACCAGTCGGAGGCTAGATCTATCGATTCCTCTGGTGTTTTCCCCATCTGCGTATAGGACCTCTCCGAAACCAGCTGTCAAGAGGCTGAAGTAATGGGGATGCCAGAACTCACCCGGATAGTTGATTACACGCATATAAACTCTGTAAGGCATAGGGGTTGGCTTCCAAGGTTGTGTGTGATCATAAAGGTAGAAGGCGATGCTATTACCAGCCGTCCATGGAGCTAGCTGATCCATAACAGCCTCCCTATCTAGAAACTCCGGCAATGCGATCAGGAACCTTACCCTTGAGCATCTAGAAACACTGTAATGGTGTCTTTCCCCTCCATAAAGCCTCACCAAGTGATCCTGAATGAGGGAGTAATCCCTAGCAGTCGACCCCGGTAAGAAAAAGGGCCATTATGGATTGTACAGCCTTTTTAACAAGCTTTTCATGGTGAATGGATGGTGGAAAGAAGACGTAGTTGTGCTCCAGACTCCAAGGAGCGTATGGGTATTGGTTACTCATGGTGGAGTCAGTTGAGGGATTGTGATTGAGAAGGTGTTTGGGATTGTGAGAAGTGAGAGACTTGCTGAGATAAATTAGGAGAAAGGGTTTTGGGATGAGCTGTAGAAGAGAGAGAGATGAGAAATTAGGAGGGAGGAGAGAGGTGTATGAGACGGCCGTCTTAGGGGAGGAGAGACAGCAGTCACAAGATCTGCTAAGAAATCGCCATTAGAATCGCCCAAGTTTCTCTTTTTTTCTCTAAAAGGGGCAGAGTCTAGATGGTTATATGCATGATTAAATTAAGAGGTCAAAGAGTACAAAAATCTGTACATGGTTTTTAGCTCTTCATTTAGATATATGATTGAAAGCATCTGATTTTGTCAAAAAGTGTATAAAAACGGAGATGTTGCAAAAATTTGCTAGAAAGAATGTAATTCAAGATTAAGATTGTTTATGGGTACGACGTACGATATGAAATATTAATTTTTTTTTTTTAGAAAGGTATTGCAGTGTCATGTACCATGTAATTTTGGAGAGCATTCCAATTTTTTTTTTTTAGAAAGGTATTGCAGTGTCATGTACCATGTAATTTTGGAGAGCATTCCAATGTCAAAGTTATTACCTTTTTTTGTTTTTAATAATCTTCAATGAGTGCTGGATTCAAAACATGTGATCTTCCATATAAATGATAATATCTTTAGTAAATAGTAATTAGACTAGGCATAATTTTTGTATTGGACCTCCCACTAGCTTAGGGGTGTGCTTCGCAATTAAGGGTGACAACCTTAATTAATGGAAGGGAAAGGAAGACGCTCACCCCCGAATAGTAATCTTTACACCCCGATTTGGGGGTGAAGATTGTTGCTAAAAATCACTACGCGTTCATGTATGTATATAGAGATAGGCTAATGTGCTTTCGGTAGCATATGGGCCGAAATACACACGATTCAAATTTGAAATTTCAAAATTCAACAAGTCGATCTGAACCGTTCATCTTGTTCTCCATATTAATATGTGCTTGGAGACCAAATTTTACATTTTTCTGAATTTTTTTACTATTTATTAAGCCACTTCGAAAATCGCTAATCTAACGGTTTTACTGTTTTGTTAAGACACCGTTGGATCAGCAATTTTCAAAATGGCTTAATAAATAGTAAAAAAATTTAGAAAAATGTAAAATTTGGTCTCCAAGCACATATTAATATGGAAAACAAGATGAACGGTTCAGATCGACTTTTTGAATTTTGAAATTTCAAATTTCGACCGTGTGTATTTCGGCCCATATGCTACCGATTAACTCCTATATGGTGTGACCCAATAGGATCTGTGTTATGTTGGTAAATAAAGTTAAAACTGTTTTAACTTCTATAATCATGAGCGGTATCTGGCAGTATACATCATGACCATCCAATTACACAGATGATGTTGTACTGTACAATATCACGATCCAGTGAACTATTTACTTGTGTCTGTTCTTCTGTCTCATAGCTATCAGATTAGTTTTAAGGTAGATGTGTGTTATCCTTGCTAAGTGAATCTTTTCTTGATCTTGAGCAAATTATCAAATATAATTACTCTTGTAATTATATCGCTAGCAGATAATCTTACTCTATCAAGGGACCCAGTGATGCTATAGCTCGTATAAAATACGAGGGACAAATAGTATTCTTGGTAAACTATCACTTCCTCAGCTAAGCTATACATATGGAAAAACTACCGTTATGACTGCTTTTTACGGACAGCGTTAGATAACAATCACACGTACATATTTCTCAGTGGGAACGATAAATACCTCATACTGTAGAACCTGATACTGAATGAAAACATAAATGACACGAACACAATTCTATTTAATGTTTCATTCGGGGTCTGTCAAATACCATGTTCCTAGAACATGTATCTATGTGATTAAAATGACATCTCGTGTCAGGTGGTTTGTAAAACTTAACCATCTTTTAATCCACATACTAACCTTATCGCGGTAATTAGTGTTCCTGCTAATTACCTTGGTCAGTGACTTTTTAAGAGTATATATCATCTATATTATGGAGTTTCACAATTTCAGTCATAAACTCGAAATGATCCATAAATTCAATAATACTCAAGGCAACAAAATGATATATAAATAAACATTCAATTCATGAACAAAGTTTTATGATAATTTATCGTATTATTGACTTCTAGATTATTACAAACTAACAATCTCCCACTTAAGCTAGGAGCCAATCATCGTAGGCCCTACTTATATACAAAATTCTATATTCTCTAAGATCTCGTAGATCCTGAGAAAATCACACAACCAATCTTCTATGTGTTCCAGACTCATAGAAGCATTAAGCATCTCGTTCTTGGCTTGAGGAAGAGATTTTGTGAGTGGATCAGCTGTGTTGCTGACTGTGTCAACTCTACATATCTTTACATCACCTTTATATTAATTATAAACATCTTATTATGTTTACGATCTCTCGTATTAGGTGATAACGTTGTAGACGAGAAACATATCCTTAGTTCTCCTCAAGAACTTAAGGATATTCTTTACAGCATTCCAGTGCTTTATGCCTAGATTAGCCTGATATCTACTCGTCACACTCAAAGCGTACGAGACATCAGGGTGAGTGCACAACATGGCGTTTATGATAGAGCCAATAGCCGAAGCGTATGGTACTCTACTCATAGTGCTTTGCTCATCAGTTGTCGAAAGACACTGAGTCTTGCTAAGCTGTGTACCAAGATTCATTGGCAGGAATCCTCTCTTAGAATCCTGCATGCTGAACCGATTCAGCACTTTGTCAATGTACGTGCTTTGACTTAATCCTATAAGTCTCTTTGATCTACCTCGGTAGATCTTTATGCCTAGTATATAGACATCCTCGCTCAAGTCCTTCATCGAGAAAACTTTTCTTTAATGAAGACTTGGCTAATTCCAATAGAGGAATATCGTTTCCTATTAAGAGTATGTCATCTACATATAAGATTAAGAAAGGCGATGGCACTCCCACTAGTTTTTTTGTACACATAAGATTCTTCTTCGCATCTGACGAAGTCAAGCTTTTTGACTTCTTCGCCAAATCGAAGATTCCAACTCCGTGATGCATACTTCAATCCATAAATGGATTCAAGAAGCTTGCATACCTTCCCAGCATTCTCTGGATCTTCAAAACCCGTATGCTGTGTCATGTATACATCCTCTTCTTAAATTTCCATTTAAGAATGCGGTTTTGACATCCATTTGTCAT
This sequence comes from Carex rostrata, assembly GCF_964058835.1. Taxonomy (NCBI): domain Eukaryota; kingdom Viridiplantae; phylum Streptophyta; class Magnoliopsida; order Poales; family Cyperaceae; genus Carex; species Carex rostrata. Next base: position 11,655,481 of record NC_135918.1, on the reverse strand, counting down.
ATTTCATCTTCATGAAATGCGGCAATTGCTAGGAGTATCCGAATTGACTTAAACATAGCCACGGGTGAAAAAATTTCATCAATTCTCAGAATTTGTTTGAAACGTCTTCGCTACTAGCCGTGCTTTGTAAATAGTCATATTGTCATCCATGTCTATTTTCTTTTGAAAACCCACTTGTTAGCTATGGGTTTCACCCCATCAAGTGGTACAACTAGGTTCCAGACCGTGTTGTCATACATGGATTGTATTTCGGATCTCATGGCCTCCAGCCATTTATCAGAGTCAGGCCTATTCATTGCTTCGGCATAGGTCAGAGGATCTTTAGTGTCAAAAACTGAGACCTCGTGCAGTCTCATGTACCTCTCGGGTGCATGGACTATCCTTGCTGACCTACGTAGCACTTGTTCTTCTGGCTGTCGAACTTCATCCACAACAGTGTGCGGATTTAGTTCTTCTTTAACTTGCGTTGAAGCACTTGAGCTCGGGACTAGAACCTCTTCCACAGCTCAAAAGTATACCATGACAAGCAACAACTAATTTGTTCTCGGATTGGTAATAGAAGTAATATCCTTTCGTTTTCTTAGGATATTATACGAAAAAACACTTGTCAAATTTGGGACCAAGTTTGTCAGACGTCAGGCGTTTGACAAATACTTCGCAACCCCATTTTTAAGATAAGACATATTTAGGATTTCCCAAACCATAACTCGTATGGAGTCTTTTCAACTGACTTGTACGGAACCATATTTATCGTTAGTGCAACAGTATCTAGTGCGTGTCCCCAAAATGATTTTGGAATGGTGGCATCACTCATCATGGAACGAACCATGTCTAACAGAGTTCGATTTCGTCTCTCAGAAACACTGTTCCATTGCGGTGTCCCCGGAGGTGTGAGCTGTGAGACTATCCCATATTCCTTTAAGTACTTTTTAAACTCAAAACTCAAGTATTCGCCTCCACGGTCAGAACGTAGAGCCTTAATACTTTTGTTCAATTGATTTTCTACTTCAGTCTTGAATTCTTTGAACTCGTCAAAGGATTCAGACTTATGTCTCATGTAAGTCAATACTTTCATGAAACGTTTTGAGTCTTTTGTTATTAATGTTAAACACGGGTTTGTCTATTTCCAGCATATAAAGACCATTCATCATAAAAGAAGATCCATAATATACCTCATTCTTATACATAGAACATCTATTGTCTTTTATAACGAAAGAGAAACCATTCATCTCTAAACAAGAGATTGAAATGATGTTTCTGGAAATGCTAGGAACAAAATATACATTTTCTAGTTCCATTACAAGCCCGCTGGGTAGACACAACTCTATATTACCAGCTGTTACGGCTGCAACTCGTGCTCCGTTTTCAACTTGGAGTTGTATCTCCTTGTTATGTAGCTTCCTCCTATTTTTCAGTGCTTGCATATTTGAACAAATATGAGCACATGATCCGGTATCCAGTACCCAATCATTAATAGAGGTTGCAACATTAACTTCAATAACATTGATACTTGAGACTGAGACTTTTGAGACATTCTCAAACTTCATATCTCCAAGATACTTCGGACAGTTTTCTCTTTCAGTGACCTTTGCTATTGCTAAAATAGCAGCCAGAGTTAGCAGAAACATTTATCTTGGGAGAGTTCGTTCCCGGAACCAACTTCCCTTTGCTTTTGTACTTAATAGCCGTTTTTCCTTTTTGCTTTCTTGATCTTCCTCCCACCTTCTTGGATCATGAGGACATGAGAGCTATTCTCGATGTCGCCATCGGTGATCCTCAACATCCCTTGGAGCTCCTGCAAGCTCTTATCCAACCCTTGCTTTATGGGAGTTCATAATGAACTCCGAATAGCTGGGAGGAAATAAGTTCAGGATAACTTCCGTGGCCAACTCGTGGCTCAACGGACAGTTAAGCTTCTCCAGTTTCTCATCATCGCTTGTCATACGAAGCGTGTGAGTACTGACAGAGCTGCTATCTACTATTTCAGCAGGGACCGGTGTATTTAGGATATATTCTATTTTATCATGTATGTCTACCTTTTCGAGTAGGAAGCGTAAAGAGAAAGACGTTTCTTTAGCCATATTTCTACAACGTTTAATGTAAAGATTTTAGCTTTGTTCATGTAATGTTTTATTCCAATAATAAAACTCCTACTGCAAATTTGTTCTATTCCCGTTTGCAGTAGGACCAAGATCTTGTAAAAAACACATTAATGTCGATGATTTTTAGACGTTGATTTTTGAACTTATTGATTCACATAAAAACAAAATTGAAATGTGATAATTTTTTATGAGCACATAGAGAAAATAACATAGATCATATATAACAGTTTTATTTTGACTTTTAAGTTTTAAATTTTGAGTTATTAAAGTTTTAAAAAATGAAGACATTGTGGAGGCACAAAAAATGGAGGCATTTGAACCCTCATCTTTAAAAAATAACCATAAAGATTAAAAGAAGTTAAAATGTAACCTATTCAAAATAAATCTAATTACTTCACATCTAACCATAAAGATTAAAAGAAGTTAAAATGTAACCTATTCAAAATAACCCTCATTTTTCAATTTACAGGGGAATCTCTTCTACCCTTGCCACCTAAATAGCGAACTTAAAAAAACAAGTGATTTAAAATCTAATAATTTTATTATATCATCGATTGGTATTAACGTTTGGTACAGTACCTGATCACTCTTATTCAAAAAAAAATAAAAAAATTGGCTCCGCTCATGATAGATGTTTAAGTAAGACTAGCATATATTTAACATATAAATTTAAAAAAGATTAAAATTGAAAATAATAAGGCGAAATAAGATTACATACAATGATAACTGGTAACGAATCGGTCAAAACTTTCATTGTTTGAGGATAAAAATAATAACTAAGATAATTTGATTTCATCTATGTCGCCGCCTGGGAAAAAAATATTGACGATGCATATGAAAGTACTAAACCCTAGCCCTTGTGACAACCGTTGGATTGACGAGTAGACCATGTGTGAAATTCGAAACATACTTTTGCAAGAGCACACAATTTTGAGAAACCATTTGAGCAATTCATTTTTCTCATTTACTGATTCACGAGCAAAATGCCCACTGTAATTCTAAAAACTATTTTTGCAAGAGCGCACAATTTTTAAAAAAACTATTTGAGCAATTAATTTTCTCATTTACACTCGGTCTATACAACTTATAATTCCTGACATAAATTGATTGACGAGCAAAATGGTCACCGCGTATGTCAAATTCAAAAATCATTTTTGCAAGGGCACACAATTTTTGGAAAGTCATTTGAGCAATTAATTTTCTCATTTGCACTCGATCTATACAGCTATAATTTGTGAACTGATTAACGAGCAAAATGTCCACCGTGTGTGCCAAATTCAAAAATCATTTTTGCAAGAGCACACAATTTAAAAAAAAAATCATTTGAACAACTGATTTTCTCATTTGCACTTGTGTATATGTGTGATATTTTTATAGAATCCAAATAAATTCTCTCCTTTATGATGTATCTTGGTGTGGATATAATTATTAATTTTCTTAATGTTTGTTTTATTATTTCGAGCAAAACAAGCATAATATTTGATACCTTTTAATTTTGTTATGGTCAAATATAAAAATTAATAAGTGTTCATTGCCTTTTATTGAATAACAAACTTGTTGTATGTACTCTTGCTGTGTAATTTATATTAGAGATATTTTTCAATCCCACGAAGTTTAATATCAAAATTTTTTTTCCCCTGATATTAAAAAAATTCATGTCTATGTTTGGAAATAAAAGAGATTTCATTTCATATATCATATGATAAGTATCAATATGTTTTTTAGCTTGATTCAAACCGTTAAATATGTTTTTCATATGATATATATTTGGAGATTATTTTTTTTATTTATTAGAATTTTCTTAAAATTGACTGATCGAAAAAAATTGAACCATTCAAAAATAATAATTTTCTCTCTATCTTCAAAAGTAATAAATATATTTTAAAAAAGAATGTGAAATTCAGTTTTTAAGTATATTTTTATAAGAAAATTATGTTTAACAATTCAGATTAACTATTTAAATTTTTTTTATCAAAAATAAAACTATTTAAATTTTAAAAATAAAGACATGAATTTATCAGGATGTCGGTTAATGATGCCTGAGTTGGAAAAGATCAGTGAATGACAGTGATGAACGAGAATTGTGGATCAAATATTTAAAGACTAAATTGTCAAAACCCGAATCCGTGTCCTATCCGGACCACGTCAACGATCCGAACCACCTATTATATCCAATCCTATCCGTTCATTTATAATCCAAGAGTGCTCTTTACTCTACACAAACCACGGATCGCCTCCCCATTTGCCCCCTTTTGATCCTGCCCTATTAATACAAAATCTCTTTCGTTCTTCCCCATCCCATCTCACAAAAGATAGAAATTTCCTCTTCTATTTCACTCTCTCAAAATCTCCAACTCTCCGATTCAAAATCAGCGACAATGTCGGGGCGAGGCAAGGGAGGAAAGGGGCTAGGTAAGGGAGGTGCCAAGCGCCACAGGAAGGTGCTCCGAGACAACATCCAAGGCATCACCAAACCAGCCATCCGACGGTTGGCGAGGCGTGGCGGCGTCAAGCGTATTAGTGGTTTGATCTACGAGGAGACACGTGGCGTGCTCAAGATCTTCCTCGAGAATGTGATCAGGGATGCGGTGACCTACACTGAGCACGCCAGGAGAAAGACCGTCACTGCCATGGACGTGGTGTACGCGCTGAAGCGCCAGGGGAGGACCTTGTACGGATTCGGCGGTTAGTCGGATCCTGTGTTTTGGGTTTGGGGTTGGTTAGGGTTTAGTTGATGACTTGATGTTTCGTATTTGCGGTTTTGGGTTGGGTAGCGACAGGGGTACTAGACTACTAGGAGTCTTACCTTCATTCAATAAGCCAATCCTATATTGGTTTAGGTTCTGAGTAATTTCTCTAGGTTGCGGTTTGCTCGGGGGTGGTTAAATCTTCTTGTAAAGATGGTTTTGTGATTAGTGTAGAATTTAAAGTTCATATCTTTTATGCTTCTTTGTTATTTTTTTTTATATCTATTTCTTGTTGATGAATCTCTAAATGTTTTTTTTTGTCAGATCAGTCCTTTAGGTTTTGTGTATTATTTTTTATATAGAGTTAATTTTGAGGTTCAACTCTGAAGAAGTTTCACTGTTCAACAGAATGGCAAGTATTGGGGTGTTTGATAAATGGAATACCGAAAGATTGTAATCTCTGATGCATTTTAGCATGATATTTTTCGTTATTATTCTAGCTTGATTTTTCAAGATTAAAAAAATTTGCATTTGTAACCCTATTTATATATATTCATTATTGTATAGTAAAGGTAAATTGCATTCATCAACTTTCTCGGATAACCCCTATTGTTTTGGGAAATTCAATTCAGGTACAGGCTGTTCTCAGTAATGCTTAAAATAATTTGTTAGATTTTTGTTGTTAAAATAATAAACAAAAATCACCATCATCTTACTTTAGAAGTAAATACAAATGCTGATATGATAATGTAATTTTAATATTTTTTATAAATTAGTTATGTTTTCTAGATTGCTATTTCTTTTACTTATTATGTGCAAACAATAGTGAAAAATAGAGAATGGCGGGATTAGGACAGTGGCGTGAGTAATTTCTGAAAATAAAATTTAAAAGATATTAGAGTGTATTCGAGCTCTTTAATTAAAATCAAGAGCAACTCGTGTAGTGGGCATTCAACCGTCTGTGTGGTATTAGGCTCAAGAGAAACTCTCGTTGTTTCCCATTCTTTTTTGAGTTTGATTCCGGACTGTTCAATTAGGCCCTGTTTAGCGCGCTAATAGGATTGAGTGTGAGCATAGAAAAAGTGAAAATGTGAACTGTTTTTTACTGTTTATGTGAAAAAAAAAAAAATTCAGTAATACAGCTGAACAGGCCCTTAGAATCTAGATGATTATTAAAGAAATTTTGTAAATTTTTAATTTGAATTGGATTGGTCCGAGCTGTCAAGCAACCAACATATAACAAATTTCAAGACTGCAAATATATTTTTCGAGCTATTAATTTTTTTTAATTTCAAGACTGCAAATATATAGATTAAAAACAGTAATGAATTTTTTTCAAACAAATTAGATAGGATCAAATTCTTAAATTTCCAAGAGATTAACTTGTTTTTAATTTTGGCCATCTTGGTAATTCAAATCGTTTTAACACATAATTCATAATACAACACGTTAAAATAACATTTTCTTTCATTTTATTTTGCAATTGCCTCTTGCAATTTACTTGTCTATTTTAGTTAAAAGGTAACTTTTCCAAAATAATATTTTTCAATTTTATACAAATAAGTTGTTTGAATCTCAACAATTTGGATGAAATTTCCTGACATGGTAACTTTACAGCTACAAATGACTAATCTTATATTATCTCTCCTCCTTATTAAGGAGCTTAATGTCTAGATCCTACAAGGGTCCTGATTTACTGTTTTTTTTTTTCGGAATGATGCTCAGCCGTTGAATTTCCAGATTGCATATAGATGAATTTTCCAAATTATGAGCTTCAACACTTAAGTATGCACTGGTCGCACCGCATATGCACTGGTCGTGACAATACGGCACGTGACCAAAGTTACTGTGTGTTAGTCACGACTCACGACATGATTTTTCCACTCTATCTGTCTCGAAATGGATGAAAGGTCTTGTTAATATTTTTTTGTAAAATAATATGAACAAATATAGAAGTATTACATAAATATTAACTAATATTGAAGTTTTACACTTTTTTTTTTGCAATAATAATATAAAAAATTAAAATTACAAATGTGACAACAAATCTATTCATATTTTTTAATATTCATAATTTATAATAAGTTTAAAAAAAATTAGTATTTGGATAAAAAGTTAAGAAAGCTACATTTAATTACAAAAGAAACAGATAATTTCAATATTCATTTCTTTCAAGATTACAAATTGTTCGTATCCATATAGCCTGTGTCATTTTTTTATCTTACCTAAAAATTCTTGTATCAATAATTATACAGATATTAACTATTCCGTTCACAGTCCTATATGAGATTAAAATAGAAAAACTTATTCTTGTTTACTGGATATCTCCAGCAGTAAGCAATGGAGGTAATTTATAGTCAAAATTTTGAAGCGGGAAACACTTTCTCAGTTTCTCTTCTTGCCCGCCTTCTCGGCCTCCAGTACTCTACCAAACACAGAACAAATTACGGACATATTACCCACGTCATCGATCCGGACCCTCAGCACGATCCGATCGACACCGTTGATTTCTAATCGAAGATTGCCATTTTCACAGTCCACGGATCGACTCCTCATTTCCGCCGTCCCCTACGAGCTATTAATTGTCCCCTTCCAATAGAATCGAATCCAAATTAACCATCTTCCATTTCTTTCTCGCTCTCTTCACCCTAATCAAATCAGCGACAATGTCGGGGCGAGGCAAGGGAGGTAAGGGTCTAGGTAAGGGAGGTGCCAAGCGCCACAGGAAGGTGCTCCGAGACAACATCCAGGGCATCACCAAGCCCGCCATCCGACGGTTGGCGAGGCGTGGCGGCGTCAAGCGTATCAGTGGCTTGATCTACGAGGAGACACGTGGCGTGCTCAAGATCTTTCTCGAGAACGTGATCAGAGACGCGGTGACCTACACTGAGCACGCCAGGAGAAAGACCGTCACTGCCATGGACGTGGTGTACGCGCTCAAGCGTCAGGGGAGGACTTTGTACGGATTCGGCGGTTAGTCGGATCTGGTGTTTTGTTTTGTGATGTCGGGGAGTATTTTGATTGGGTTTGGTTATGGTGTTTGTGTTTGGTGTTGGGTAGCGATAGGTATAGGGTTTAATTAGTATTTAGTGCTTTCGTTTTGGTAGCGATATTGAACTTCTAATGTAAAACCTCTAATGTAAAGATGTTCATGTGATAAGTGAAAGTTGAAAGATTCGATCTTTAAATTCCTTTACTGTTCTTTGGTTATGTTGTCTTTTTGTTCAGTAATTTCAAATGCTTCTAGTTGTCTGATTTGTCAAATTAATTTTCTTGATTATCAATTAAATCTGTTAAATTTGGGGATTCAAAAAGTTGTATTATTTTATCTGAAATTTGGAGCCTCCAGATTTTAACCAGGCAATATTGTTTATTGGGTAGTCCAAATCTTTTCTTTTCTTGGAAAATTCATGTGACAGCCTGCTTAGAATTTTTATTGAATACATCTTAATTCCTGCAATAGAGATGGTACATTTGTTTAAGGTTGCAAAAGTCAACCGGCGTGAATTTTGCAAAATTGCAAAGTATTAATGGTTACAATAAAATAACTTATGGCCTCCTTGTATAATAAATGAAAATATAGGGTAAAAAGTGAAATTCCAATGAAATGACAATATATTGATGTAAGGTTATCGGAAGCAAATCTGCTGTGATCCTACGATCCACGGGATCGTAGGTTCCTGCGATTTCAATTTCAACCATTCATTTATTAAATTGTAGGAATTTTAAAAGGATAGTTTCTGTGCACGAATCTCAAGACACATGAACAGTTGAGATTAGAATCGCAGCAGATTTATTTCAAAGGTTATCTTATATTCACGCAATCTTACCTTGTATGCGGTTCTGATTTAAGGAATTGTAATTAAATATTTTTTGAAGGGCTAATTTTCTATTTAGCCCTCAAAACTTCTTGAATTTTTTTTTTGAAAGTTTGACTGATGCAGCCAAATATTGCATTAATAAAACAGAGTTGTCTACATCTGTTACAGTACAGTTTGTACTATATATGAAAGTAACGCAGTGATATAGCGGATTCAAATCTGCACTCTCATTTTTCCATCCTATTTTTCCATCCAACCGTTCAAAATTGATTATATGGTTTCAATTACATCTAATTTGTTTTAATAAATTATATTGATATAAGAGAAAAAAATAATTAAAGACGTATAATCAATTTTGAACGGCTCAGATTGAGGAATAGGAGGGTGCTCATTTTCTTGAGAAAATGAACAGATTTGAATCCGTGATATAGCCATCTTTGCCTGCTGATTTTTTCTTGTGCGCCTCCACTCGCTCATTCAACGTCTGCAATACTTTTTTTTAATAGTATATTCTCCCGTTTCAACAGAAATTCCTCCACAGCAGCCCCTCTCTTCTATGATTCTTCCTGCTAATACCTGGACTGGTACTCTTCCTGCTTCTTCAGTTTCTTATAATAAAATTAAGTGATTTAGGAGTTGCATTAGGACATCATCATAGAGAAATTATGGTAGTACTAGCGCAGAATAATGTTTTGCAAAAGAAATTCCCCCACTATTATGTTAAAATCAGGACAATCAAATCTTTAAATTTCTTATTGCTAGCTTCATTTTGTTGGGAACAGAAATTGCTCAACCAAATGGCCTGTTAAAACCGTAAAAAGAACCTGTTACATGTATAATTTTAAATTTAAAAAATAAATGTTGGTGGGTCCACATTATGATGGCCTTCTACTTTAAAAGTTAAAAGATTTAACATTAAGTAGCACAAGTGTTTCATTATCACGTACTTTAGGAAAATAAAGCTCTATTTGTTTCTTTATCGAAGAAAGGGTATTTGGTCTAAAGTGTTTTTTTCCTCTCACCTTAGATCTGTGAGAATTAAAAATTTAGCTATTAAAATCGCTAGCCGTGGCTTAGCCACCTTTCAAATATGTTGAGATCCGCCTCTAATTGTCATAGACAATCAATTTTAACAAGGAAAGAATTATAAATACTCATGCCGAACTATGTTTTATTTTCATTTTGACGAGTGATGATTTTTTATATACTTTTCATTGATTATAAAAAACCTATTAGCATTGTTTGATTTTCATGACACGTATTTTAGTAAATAAATTTTGATTTTGTAAAACTGATCCGACCAAAGTTGGTCCTATACTTCAAGTTTTGGATAAGTTGGATGATTAACATTTAATGAAGCGAGAAGAGAGAACTGGTCAGAATCAGTATAGAAAAGAAAAAAAAAATAGTTTCTTAGAATACGACAAGAAAATAAAGGTTACGAACGGATTCTCGATTCCAGCCCTTTTCTGACACAATGTTTCTTGGAATTCTAAGAGTTGTATAATAAATAATATATAATTCCATTATTTTGGCATAGTAAGGTGGATGTGACAACTGACAACCCGGCATGATTATACTTGAAGCCTCTCTACTCTACTCCACCAGAGTCCAGCGTAGCTCTGCGGCTTGATTAATGCTAGTAATTACGAGGCGCACGTCATTAGTCTTATTATTAGTGTTTGAACGTTGTGCTATGTCAGTGACATTTCATGTTTTCAACAAAGAAGCTGATAATTAACTCCGCACCTCCCACTCCGCACAAATTGTCAAAAAACTCCAGCTGTCATTTTTTTTCATAAGGTATTAATACTTACGTACAGAAGTATTTATCTCTAAGAACGAAAGTATTTATCCCTAAGCGCAAAAGTATTTAGGGGACCATGCACGTTTTTTTCATGGAGGGTGGGGGGAATCTCAAATCACATGGGGGGCCATGCACGTTTTTAGAGGTGAGTTTTTTTTTATCTCATTTCAATCTCGTCCACATTTCTCACGATCTATGAGAAATTTTGCGAATCTAAAACCACGAAAGTTTTCTACGTAATTTTCTCTTTAAAATGAGATCCATGATGACATACTTTCGGGCAAGTCATTACAGAAGTATTTATCCCTCATCGTGCAAGTATTTATATCTATACTTAAAAGTATTTTTTTGCATATAATACTTATAATACATGATATTAATACTTTCATATTTCAGTATAAATACTTATAATAATTGATAATAATACTTTCATATGTCTGTATAAGTATAAATACTTGCACGATGAGGGATAAATACTTCTGTAATGATTTGTCCGAAAATATGTCATCATGGATCTCATTTGAAAGAGAAAATTACGTAGAAAACGTTCATGGTTTTAGATTCGCAAAATTTTTCATACATCGTGAGAAATGTGAACGAGATCAAAATAAAATAAAACTAATTTGGAGAGAGATAGAGTGGGGGGGGGATGGAATCGGGGGGGGGGGGGAGTAATATAATTGTTCTTTTAACAAAGCTTTGCTACTTAATACGAACGGGACACTTTGTATTTCGTAACTCACGGATAATAATGAGTCACGTGTTTTCTGAAATAAAAACTTTAAGGGCATGTTCGGCAGGACCTTTGCCCATGAGATTTTAATAAAAATGACTTTGAATGTTTTTTCCTATGAACTATTTGGCAGCTGATAATATTCATTTTCACAGCCTGTTGGGAACATTTCTTATCTTTTCTTTGTTAGGACCTGTTCGGAAGTTACTATTTACGTGGGAAAAAAAAATTCACTCAAATTGATTTTTTTTTCCACATGAACAGTGAAAATCAGTTCAAAATTTTTTCATTCCTATTCACATTCCCTTGATTCCGCCGAACAGGCCCTTACTTTGTAGGAAAAAAACAATAAACTCCAAACTTCATTTTATTTCTCAAAAACTGGAGCTCACAACTTTTTCATTTTTTTTCTTCTCCCAAGGTTTCGTTAAATATTAGGTCCTATTCGGCAGTAATTCCGAAAGCATTGTTCACGTGGAAAAAAATCATGTTCAAAATTTTCAATTCCTATACCCATTTCTATTTTCTACTGCGCTATCAAACAGACCCTTAATTACATATTTATGAGTCATTAATTTGTTGCATGTTTGAAAGAGAAGACATTGGTTACAACCACTTACCATACAGTCAAAGGCATTAATATTTTAACTGTATAATTAATTGTATAGGACAAAAATACTTAAAAAACAAACAATACTCATATTATGTAAGTAGTTAACTGTATAAGCATTAATTTCACAATTAATCGTAAATTAAATTTATTTATTTATGTTCACTTATTTAAATTTTTTAAGAAACTCTATATATACAATTATATTGATCACTAAAATAGTCTAATATTATTATTACATCTTCTATAAAAAGAACAACAAACAAACATCCTAATAAATTTCGATCTCATGCATTTGCCGAACACTTACATTCACTAATTTCCTTTGAATTGAATTACTTTAATTTTGACAAATTAAAATTTTCATTCTCATATTAAAAATTCCTATTCTCACAAAATTATCATGCTATTGAACATGACCTAAAAAAGTTTCACAAGTACATATTGAAGTTGTGTGGCGAAAATACACATTTACATGCACTTTGCCTTCAGTCTGTTTTGTTCTCTACCATCACAGGACAGGAATCATCTCCTTGCGTACCAACCAATACAGTTCTATCTAATAGTTTAACTTTGTGTTAGTCAACACTAATACCAAACAAATATTTAATAAAAAAATCCTTAATTAAATGCGTATTAGCCAATACATCATTAAAACCAGTTGCAGCTGACTCGCTCAACTTTCCTTATACGTACCTCACTGATACTGTTATAAAAAAGGTTCGAAGGATACTGCTAGAAAATATGAATACACACAACAATAATAAGCAATTTTGATACAAAATTGCTTATTCGTATATATTTTTTTAATACACATATACAGATAATTTTATTTTATCAGCTTTTAAAATTTCAAATCATTTCCATCTCTACTTCCACTTACACTATATTCATTTATTTATTTTATTTGAGAGGGATTCCAATATAACATCCTTTTTTCCCTACCACAAAATGCCACAACCTAAATTATTAATTTATATTTCAAAATTTTGAAAATTATATATCAAATATATACCATTAATTTTCTTCGTTCTAATGAGAGATATGTCCATATAAAAATGTTATGATATTTTGAATTTAATTTATATTATGTCAATTTATCGAAAAATAAATACATTAAAATTAATTCATCAAAAATAAGACTTCATTTTTTACTCACTTGAAATATAAGTGAATTTCAAAAATCACAATATTTTTTTATCAAAATACAACGCTCATGAAATCGAAGAGGATCAACCGTTTATATTTATCATTTATATTTTAAAATTTTATCATTTAGCAGCTCAATTACAAGAATACGTGCGGATGTTCTTTTTGTAAGATTTGTTAATTACCAAATTAACAATTTTATCGAGGAAAAAACACAAAAATTAACATAAAAGTCCTAGAAGGTTCGATGACGAGTGATGATTTCCAGAATATTGACATAAAAGTCCTAGAAGGTTCTTTGAAATGTTGTTAGAAAGGGACAAAAACAAGCCAATAACGTGTAATTACTAAATATAATCTATCTAAGTTAAAAAGAATTTTTCTGATCTCCTTTTCATTGATAATAAAATGCCAATTAGCATTGTAAGATTTTATTTTCTTAAAAACGTATTTCAACGAAGAATTTTTTTTTTTTTTTATTAAAACTACTCCGACCAACGAGCAACATTACATATCAATAAATATTCCAGGATCAGAATCTTGGTTGGGACAGTTTTAAAAAAATAAAAAAAAGGGAGGGCATGTGTGAATTTTTTCTAACGCTCCTGAATAAAAATTTCGTTCGTATGTCCGACAAAATAACAAATAGACAAGTCTAAAATATTTAGAAAGGTGTTACTGAAATGGAAGTAGTTGTTAATAGGTAAAGGCAAAGCCAGAATAAGATCATTGATGAATGATGCCTCATTGCCTCAACTCCGATTTTTTTATTTATATCCAAAATAAAATATAAATTTAAAAAACTAACCAACTAGCTAATGGAATTGCAAAACTATCCAAACCGGTTAACCATTAACCGGACTCAAATCAAATTTCCGGTTATTGGTTTACCGGATCCATTGAAATAGTCCGGTTAACCATTAACCGGAAATTTGATTTGAGTCCGGTTAATGGTTAACCGGATTTGTGAATTTTCCTTTTTTCTTTTTCTTTTTTTTTTGTTTGTATTAAAATATTAGAAATGTTGAATATATTTCTTTGAAAATAAATGGAATACAATATAATTTGATTTATTAGAAAGACTGCAACTAATAACCCCGATCAATATTTTTCAGGCCGGATTTTTCGCGGCTGTACGAAAAATTAATATATTTCTTTATGTGCTATTGGAAAAAAATAAAAATGCTTAGATTCTGAGTTATTGATCCCGGTTCAAAAGTCACTTCTATGCAATCTAGAAAATATTGTGATCCTTCTAGGACATTTAATTTATAAAAAGTTGTATCTATTTTGAGAATTCTTTTTAAAAACAATTATTAAATTAATTAAAGTTTTTGTTTTTTTTTCAAAAATAGAAACAACTTTTCATAAATTAAATGTCCTAGAAGGATCACAATATTTTCTAGATTGCATAGAAGTGACTTTTGAACCGGGATCAATAACTCAGAATCTAAGCATTTTTATTTTTTTCCAATAGCACATAAAGAAATATATTAATTTTTCGTACAGCCGCGAAAAATCCGGCCTGAAAAATATTGATCCGGGTTATTAGTTGCAGTCTTTCTAATAAATCAAATTATATTGTATTCCATTTATTTTCAAAGAAATATATTCAACATTTCTAATATTTTAATACAAAAATAAAATAAAATAAAAAATTTCTGTTTTCAAAAAAAAAAAAAAAAAGAAAAAAAAAAAAGAAAAGGAAAATTCACAAATCCGGTTAACCATTAACCGGACTCAAATCAAATTTCCGGTTAATGGTTAACCGGACTATTTCAATGGATCCGGGAAACCAATAACCGGAAATTTGATTTGAGTCCGGTTAATGGTTAACCGGTTTGGATAGTTTTGCAATTTCATTAGCTAGTTGGTTAGTTTTTTAAATTTATATTTTATTTTGGATATAAATAAAAAAATCGGGCCTCAACTTCTACTCGACTACTCTGTATTCATCATCTCTGTACATTTCGAGCAGCTCACCTATAAATTCTTATGCAATTTATTTTAGTTTGTAATTCCTTTTTCTTTACATCAGAAAATTAATAATTAAATCCTTTCCAATAAAGAACCTTGAAGTCTTACAAAAATCATTTAGTATCGTACTCTTGTGCCGGCCCAAAAAAATGCCACAAAACACTTAGGGCCCGTTCGGCAGCCCAATAGGGAATAGGAATGGGTGTGGGAATCAAAAATTTTGAACTGAATTTTCCTGTTCACTGTGGGAATAAAAACTTAGCTCTGAGCAAATTTTTTTTTCCACAGTGAACAGTAGGGAGCCAAACGGGCCCTTAAGTTGACAGTTATTCTTCAGTTGATGAGATAATGGAGATTTTAAGAGTATTTTTTTTGATGAAAAGGCCGAGGCCCAGCTTCATTAATGAAACTTGGTTAAATTACAACCAACAACTGTTTTCATCATCGTGAAAACCAACTACCAGCAAGGTCGGCAACATAAAAAGAAAGAAATCAGTGATCACATGTACCAGAATTATAATCCCAAAAATGGATCTTCTTGCATCATCGCAAGGAACTAAACTAATTGTCTAACTGATACTACCCTATTATGGTATCCATTTGGGATATTTTTGCAAAACATAAAAAGCCTGAGCTGCACAGTCACGCGTCAGGGGGTGGCTGAACCTGCTGGGGAATCGGCGGGTTGATAAGGGATCATGTGGTCGTCTCCTGGCAGCCACACTCGAAGTGGTATAGCTTCTAGCGCCTCCGCATCTGGTATCCAACCTTGTGCGTGTTCTTTGGTCTTCTCCTTAGTATGTTTGTGTCCTAGCCAATATTGCAAAATAGAAATAATGAGAAAGATAATAGTCCTGCCAGATTTGGGTTGAGCAGTTTGGAAACATAACTCATTTCGGTGTTTCCAAATTGTCCAACACATAGCACTAAAAACCAAAAGAAAAGCCTGTTGATCAAATTTTGATAAAGTAAAAGAAAACTCTACAACATCAGCAATAGTGTTCCATTGTGAAAAAAAATATTGACTCTTTCCCAACCAAAACCAAATTTGTTTGGCGAAGGAACATGTGATGAACAAATGGTCGGCTGTTTCTAGTTGGTGACAAAACATACAGGTTATGGCCCCTTGCCACCCTTTGGTTAATAGAACATTTTTGGTCAAAATTTTGTGTTTGCTAGCCAACCACATAAATATCTGTATTTTATGAGGAACAGGAATGGACCACCAAAGCAAGGCATGTTGGCCTTGTATGCCTCGGAAATTCAAAATCTTGTAGAGGGATCTAACTGAAAATTCCCCCGAGGTTTCCCATCTCCACGAAATCCTATCCTGCATATGTGTAAAAGACATGGTACTAATATCATGAAGAATGGAGGTCCATTCTTGTAAATCAATTCCAATAAGAGTTCTTCAGAATTTAACACAGGCCCCTTGAGAGTGAATGACTTCTGTCAAGTACACTGTCTTATTCCAGCATATCTCATACAATTGTGGGTATATTTGTGCTAATGTGCAGTTCCCTTGCCAAATGTCAGACCAAAAATGCACTGTGGAATTAAGCCCTGGAGTATATGATATACTCATATGACCTATGGAATTAAGTTTCAATAATTCTTGCCAAAAAGGGGAGGGAGGAGTGTTATGTTCTGTGATATAGATATATGTCAGGAGAGTTTTCCACTTACTACTAAAATCGGGATCTTTGAGTTTCCACCACCATTTGGTCAAAAGGGAAATATTCATATGTCTTAAATTGAGGATACCTAAACCTCCAAATTCTTTGGCTATGCATAAAGAAGGCCAATTAACTAAAGAGTATCTTTTCTGACTTCGATCCGTCCCTTGCCAAAGAAATCGACACCTAACTCTATCAATTTCTCTTATTACGGTGATAGGAACTTTGAAAAAAGAGAAAGCATATAGTGGTATAGCAGAGAGAATAGCATTAGTAAGAATGGTTCTTCCACCTAAGGATAACAATTGCCCTGTCCAATTATGGAGCTTTTTCTCAATTTTGTCTACTAAGAAGCGCCAATCCTGAACACTAAGTTTCCTATCATGTAGTGGCAGGCCCAAATATGTAATAGGGAAGGAGGCAGTTTTACATTGAAACAAATTAGCTAGTGCTACTGAGTTAGTGGTGTTGATGCTATACATCTCAGTTTTGTCTAAATTGATCTTAATGCCCGATAAGGCTTCAAATGCTTGCATGGCCCACCATGCAGCCTCTACTATTGCTGGTTGTGCTTCTAAGAAAAAAATTGTATCGTCGGCATAATGACAGTTAGTTAAGGACTGGTTTGCAAAGCATGGGGGTCCTAACCCTTGAATAATTTGAGCTAATCTACCTTTACGAAAAATTTTGCTAAGGGTGTCGGCAGCTAAAATGAAGAGGAATGGGGAGAGAGGGTCTCCCTGCCTCACCCCCCTTTTACAATAAAAATAGGGAGTGAGGTTGCCATTAATACTAATACATGATTGTGAACTACGGAGCCAATTGTGCATCCATAATACCCATCG
Organism: Carex rostrata; assembly: GCF_964058835.1. Lineage (NCBI taxonomy): Eukaryota > Viridiplantae > Streptophyta > Magnoliopsida > Poales > Cyperaceae > Carex > Carex rostrata. Next base: position 11,638,074 of record NC_135918.1, on the reverse strand, counting down.
AGGACTAAACCCTCTACTATTGAGTACCTCTATCAAATATTCTCAATTGATTTTGTCGTACGCTTTCTCGAAATCTACTTTAATAATTACCCCCTGCTGGTTATGAATTTTGCTATAGTGAATAACTTCTTGCCCTAACAAGACATTATCTAGAATATATCTATTCGGAAGGAAAGCGGATTGGCTGTCATCAATAATCCTGGACATGACAGGAGATAATCTATGTGTAAGAATTTTGGAAATTAATTTGAAGCTACAGTTGACTAGGCTAATGGGCCTATATTTGCTGATGACATAAGCATTTTTATCCTTAGGAATGAGACAAATGATAGATTTATTGAGTTTGTCTAAATTGAGGCTATTCAAATAAAACTGATTACATAATTGAAGCAAGTCAGCCTTAACTATGTCCCAAAAATATTGATAGAACTTAAAAGAAAAGCCATCAGGGCCTGGTGCCCCATGGGGCTCACAATCAAATAATGCTGTTTTGATCTCTTATATAGTGAAAGGTTGATGCAATAATTGATTTTCCTGGGGAGTCACCTTATTAGTATCCTCCCAAAAGTCTTTGTTTAGAGTGACATATTTAATACCTGGGAAGCCTAGTATATCTTTATAATAAGTGCTAACATGTTGCTTGATTTCTGGAATAGAATGGGAAGTATTGCCATTAATGTCTAAGCTATGAATGTGATTTTTTTTATTCCTATGATTAGGTAGGGTATGAAAGTATTTCGAGTTGTGATCGCCTTCCTCGAGCCATTTTTGTTTGGCTCGAGTTTTCCAATGAAGTTCTTCTTCTAAATAAATAGAATTAAGTCTACTTTGTAACCTACACCATTCGTGATATTGTGACTCATCCAGCGGATGTAATTCCTGTGTGATTTCTAACTCATGCAATCTGGTAAGGATATGTTGTTTTTCCTTTTTTTTCTGCCCATAATAATTCTTAGCCCACCCTTTAATTTTCTTTTTAACATGACCTAATTTGTTATGCCAGCTATTAGCAATATCAGGAAGGGTCAGTTTTTTTTCTCCCCACCATTGTGGTAATAATTTCACAAAGTCCTCTTGTTCTAACCAAAGAGGGTCAAATCTAAACTGATGCAAATGATGAGGAGATGTGAGAGAAACTTGTAGGATAATCGGGCAATGATCGGACCCATTCTTGCCTAGATCTGTAACTACACTGTAAGGATATAATTGATCCCAATCTACTGATGTGAAAATCCTATCTAATAATGCAAACTGATGGCTATTGGACCAGGTATACTTTCTGGTGTGGAGTTTATGTTCCAAGAGATGATGCCTATTGATAAAAGAATTAAATGACCTGCTAACTGAGAGATCTAAATCTGTGCCTGATTTTTCCTTAATAGTTCTAAGAGCATTAAAATCCCCACATATTAACCAAGGGACATGCTGGCCCTGCCGGACCAGATCCAATTCTGCCCAAAAGGAAGGTTTAAGAGCTCGTTTAACCGGACCATAGACAATAGTAAGTTGCCAAATCATAGAATCAAATTTGTTTTCCAAATGGATATTAACACAAAAAGTATGTAAGCTAACAGAGATCACACGAATTTTATTGCTGTCACCCCCAAACAAAATTCCTCCCGAGCTTCCTCGGGATGGTAGGAAGTGCCAGATATCGAAGTGGTGAGATATCGATTGAAAAATTCTACTAGAAAAATCACTCTTTTTTGTTTCTTGGATGGCTATAATATCTATATTATGAAAATTAATGATATCCTTGAGTGCATGTCTTTTGCGACAGGAATTCATGCCCCTGATATTCCAATTGAGTAATTTCATAAGGAAACTCGGTTATCCCCAACTATATCTAAGATCAAACTATCAGATTGTAAATCCTGTAAGTTAAGACAAACAATGTCTGGCTGAGTTTTATTCCTATCATGTAAGCCCTTTAACAGTTGCTCAAATTGAGCTCTACCCATGGATCTAAGTCCTGCAATAATGCTGTCTCGATCTTCAGGAGAAGACCCCAACTGAATATGATATATCCTAAACATGTCATGAATTTGATCTTCAGTAAATCTAAGATAAGGGTAAGAATCAAGTAATGGATTACCTGGAGGCTTGGCTGATCCAGAGGCCTTCCTTCTTTGTGCTTTTTTCATGATGGGGGTGTGAGTAGAAGTCATGAGAAATCTGTAACTCCTTCGTGGCACTAGTCTAGTGAACTTCCTATAGTATTCTTCTTGTGTCATTGCAGCATTATTTGCTGGTGGAAACTTAATAGGTGTGTCAGACACCTCAATGACTTCCTCGGGGTGGGATTGTGAATTCGGAGTAGCTTTTTTGGTGGTGGATCTAGGAATATGGGAGGAATTGGGTTTAGGGGATGGGGAAGGACTTTTACTCTTGGATCGCTTTTGTGGAGGTGTTTTGGATCTGATTGGAATGGTGAATCGGACTGCTTTTTTGGTAGTGATTTTCGTGATCGTAGGATTTTTAATGGCTGAGTGTTTCTTTTTGGCCTGAATTTTCTTGGCCCTAGCAGATAACGGTTATGCATCCAGAATATCATCTATGAGATCATAAATTAGGATGCTGCTGTCTGAGTCAGATGCTGGGTTGGCAGGTTGTTCAAGAGTGACAGGAGTGGGAATGACATCATCCATTTCGGCTGAGTCAATGTTGGCTGAATCAGATGTTGTGATAGGGTGATCAAGAGGGACAAAAGGAGGGAGTACCTCAGCAACCATGGCTGAATCGATGTCACTGACCATCCCATCCTGTGGGGGAGTGTGCTGGGAAGGTCCAGCAGAGTGGGAGGTTTGAGGGTGGGATGTAGAAACCCCCCCTCTTTCCAGCTGATAAATGGCATTGAGAGAATTTTGAAAAGAATCCTCATCTGAATCTGAATCATCAGTGTTATGTCCAAGCTCTTTTGTGCCTTCAGCTGAGCAAGAAGGGATGGGGGCTTTACCTTTGCCAGCTGGAGATTTACCTAAAATAGGTTTAACTATAGGTGAAGGCTCAGATAAAATTACTCCTCTCTGCCTGGGTGGTTGTGGTGAAGGCCCATGAAGGCCCAGTCTAGGATGAGCTGGAGGTGGTACTGGCCCATTGTTATGTGGGGGTCCAATAGAGGTGTGAGAGACAGGAGGCCCAGTAGGAAATAGGTGAGGTGAGTGAATTGGAGGCAAAGGATGATTCATTTGAATATGAGGAAGGACTGTATTAGGAGCCCCCCTGTCTTCCTCCATATGAGCGATACCCGCATGATGGGGGTGCTGGGAAAGATGGTCATTGACCACTGTTCTGTCGTTCAGTGGCAATCTCTCCCCCCTTGTGGGGGTTCTCCACTGGTGGCAATCGGTAATCTAGGGGGCTCTGGCACGACCCCAAACGGTGTGCCATTCGGGTAAGGTCTGCCCTGGAGGCGACCTCTCCATGCATTTACACTTTCAGTTTGGTCAGTTTCGATCTGAAATTCTAAATCATAATTGGAGACAAAGCCAGTGGCATCTCTATGAGTTAAGCTATGGTATCTTGGCAAAACAGGTAAGGTCCCTATCCCAATTCTGATACGGGCAAATCTATAATCAAATCGGCTTAGAGTACCAGGATCGATTTCAAGTACTATTGCCCCAAAAGGGAGAAAAATGCCATTGAACTCCCCCCAAACCCATTTATCCATGGGGAATCCATAAACTCGAACCCACACTGACTGTAAACGCTTACCGGCATTGAAGATTGGATCCCACTTGAGGATAGGGAACTGAGCATCTTCAACCCGAAGCCATCTCTTCCGGGTAGCTGCATGGAGCCAGTCTGTTGAAGGTGCTTGAATGAGGTACTTGAACTCATCATACACTCTGACTGTCTAGAGGAATGGGGGGAAATAGTACCGAAGTACCCGTTCCACCTTCTCAGGCCCCCAGGTAGCTATATCGTCTAGCAGAAAGCTCAATTGCAATTCACGTAAAATAGCTTCTGATTCAGGTGTAGAGTTGAGCATTAAGATCGGAGGTCGTATATCTCTCCCCTGAGGCGGCTCATTCTGCGGTGGACGTGCTCGAGGCAGCTCCGGTCGCGGATCGGGCCGCGGAGCACGGTGAACTGGCCTATCTGGTGGTGTTTGAGTCATGCCAGGGTGCATCGGCGGGTGATGTGGTGCAGGTTGTCTGAGGATTAGGAAATCCTTGAAAAGGGCGATCAGGAGGGACCTGTGACGCCGTGGGCGGAGCTGAATCCATCATCGGTTCGCCGGGATGTCTAAGATCAGGCGGCTGTCGTGGGTATGGCCGATAGGGGGGTCGCGAGCGAGGGTAACCTCGCCTGGGCGGCGCCATTGTTGCTTGATCAGATTGCTTATTCGCCTCCCAACTCAAACGACGTGAATGAGGTGAAGTTGAGGTGACAGTGTCACAGTAGGCACCCTTATGACCAGATTTGTTGCATATAAAACAAAGACTCGCATTGCGACAGACATTTGCTTTATGACCTTTCTCACCACATTTCATACAGATCGGATGGAGGGGAGTGGATCTAGATCGAATTTCTGCCACTTTTTTCTGAATTTGCTGATCTCGAGTTAGACAACTTTTGCGCTTCTGTGGTGGAGATTGAAGTGAAACTTCTGGAGACAACACTAATTTGTCACGATAGGAAGTAGATCGCGGGCCTTGATTCAGCCCAGTCGCCATTAGAGATGCGAATTGAGCTCGGGCGATTTCCATGGAGCGGGCTCGAGAGAAGGCCATAGGCCTTTTTACTTTTTTTTTTTTTTTTGTTGTTTTTTTCCTTCTTTTTCTCTGTTTCTATTTTTCTGTGACTCTCTTCTTTCAATTCGCCGTAATCGCCATATGTGTCGCCATTAGCGAGCTCAATTCCTCCATATTGGCCTCATTTGATTCGTTATTTCATTGGCCCATTTTTTTATTTGTAGCTATCTTCGTTTGAAACAAAATACAATAAGTTACGATGATGACTATTTATTTTCTGAAAAATAAAATGAACCCGTTAAATAAAGAAAAGACGTATTCATCTCACTTTATTATGTTAAAGTTTTTCCAGTGATTGATCAAATTACTCCGCGAATGTTTGTACTTTGTAGTGTTATTATCTTAAAATATTATTAGCACTTTTACTTAAAGTCAAACTGTATAGTTGTGTTAAGATGAATATTAAATTAAAATATTCGTTATACATAACAATATCTCTCCGTATCTTTTTACACTTGTTAAAAAAGTAACAATATCTCTCAGTATTTCTCCGTATCTTTTTATACTTGTTAAAAAAGTAACAATATCTCTTAGTATCTCTCCGTATCTTTTTACCCTTGTTAAAAAGGTAACTTAACTCGCATCTTTTCCAAGAACCAGTACCGCCAGTAGCTTGTCTTACAAGCAACCTCATTACCACATTACCACCTCTCCTTGCCATTTCCCAAATCGTTTTTCTCTAGCCTCACTCATCCTGCGGCGAAGAGCGCCTCAACTACAGCAGCATCGATTTCTCTGTCTCCATAAGTAGCGAGCCACTCCCGGCGACTTTCCCAACCAAGCGTCAGATGGCTCATCGGCCGATCTGAGGATTTGTTCGACGGAAGCGAACAAATACTAAATGTAGGTATTAATGTTTTTATTTTTGTGTGTGTGCTCGTAGTCTTTTAATTTCAGGGAGCAAAAAAGATATTAAAAATACTAAATGTAGGTATTAATTTAGATTAATGTTTATTTCTCTACTTTTCCCTTTCAAAATACTTGTCGAGATTATCCGACGATGGCATCGATGGAACAGAAACAAGGTGCTGGTGATCGGAGCGTTGGGATACATCGGGAAGTACATAGCCATCGCGAGCGTGAGGTTAGGTCATCCCACCTTGGTTCTGCACTTCTGTCGCCTAGTTTTCGCAGCGCCGATCCTATTGAGAATGAGATTATTGAATCTTTCAAAAAAAACAAGGCGTTACTCTCTTCAAGGTGAAAATCTTTTCCCTTTGTTTTTATTCTCGTTAATTATTTTCCTATTTCGTTCTTTTTCCAGCATGGGTTAATTTGCATATATGTGTATCTTACTGAACGGGGGCAGGAAGGGGTTTCGGTAATGAGCGATTTAGGAAGGAAGCAGAAGACCGGTCTAGTCAGGCATTAAGGAGCATTTGCCATTTGAAAAAAACGGATTATAAGACATTCCAATCGGAGTGGTCCGTATTGCCCCATTTATTAAAAAAACAATTATTACTATTATTGGACTACGACTTCTTCTAGCTGCTATGGGTCAAAGTCAAAAACTAGGTCTTTTGCTTTCTTGACCAAGATATATTCTTACATATTAGTAATAGGACAGTTCAGGATTCCCATATTCAAAATAAGCACTAAGCCGATCGAGCTCATGTATTTACCTAGATGTTTTTTTGGCTTAGAATAGAAGAAAAAAAGGAAATTCTCAAATGTGGTTCTTGCTTCATTTCAAGAAAAGAAAATGCAGTTCCTACGATCCTTTTTTTGTTTCTAAGTTGCTTGAGTTTCTTTTATTTCCGACTTTCTTCATTAGTTTCTGAGACACAAAAGATAATTGAGGTCGTTGGTTTAATAAATTTTCAGCTGCTGCAGAGCTTTAACGAAAAGTAACTTGACTAATTTGCATATCAGTTAGAACAAAATCAACTAATCAAGTAATTATTTGGTATTGATTTCAAAAGAAAGTCATCATTAAGTGTTTTTAATTAATGCTGTAGTGTGTAAAAAAAGGGATATGTTTTTCTTTGAATTACCTTTTGTAAATGCCTTGATAATATGTAGCAATGCAGGGGGGTATATACAACCATTCAAGGTTGGTACAAGATATCTATGCTGTCAATGTGGTGATATGACCGGGATCATAGCAGCCATCAAAGAAGTTGGCAATATTATTAAGGTTTGAACTTCCTTTTTGAACTGATATGAATGGCAACGGTTTAAAGTTTCGTAAAATAAGAGGGGAAAAAATGACAACTTTTCGGACAAACAAAAAACTGAAATTGAGGGTTTTTTAGTGAGCTTGGAGAATAAGCTTAATTGTCTTAAACATTACATTGTGCACCTTACATGGTAAAGGCTCATATATAGGTACAACATAACATTGCGCTCCTTCTCTTATTTCTAACAAATGGAAATGTTGGATCAAAATTGTAGAAATTATCCTGTTGGGGATACCAAATGATGGGGACATCCCCATGCGATCCAGCCAGCAGAGATGAAACTACAAAGGTGCCGTGAGATGAGGCGGTTCATAGAGCAATCCGGTGTGCCATAAGAGGCTGTTACAGTATGAAGAGGTATAGCCTTTTTTCTTCTCTGGAGAGACATCAGTTTGCCGAAGGGCAAGGATTTGAATACAAACTTTTGAAAGGATTTAAAGTAGAACATATATGATTAAGGGTTCACTTGGTTAGTTATCCCTATTTTTCTCTTGTCTTGAGAAAAAAAGCATTGTAAATAAAAGCAGTATAAATAACTAAGCCCATTTGAGATAATACTGCAGAACACAAACGAAACCAGAAGGAATTTGTGAGAGCTGCTGGTTGATATAGTGAGAGAACTGCTTTATTAGAACCTACTATAAACTAATCTGGGGCCCCATTTCATACACGACTACTGTAGAAACAAAGCAAATAATGTTGCCTCTAAATAGACAGGTATAGCTGCAGATTGAACTTCTTTGTATCTTCCTTATCAGATCTTGCCATATTTCTGAAGAAGTCTTTACTACAATTGACCTTTTCTATGTTTCATGTATTTGTTAGATTTATGAGGTCTGCTTTTTCAGTGGAAGGACAGATCACCTTGAATTCTGGTTGCTGTGCTTGAGATTATTCAACTTGGTGAATTTATGCTTTTAGTCCATATTTGTTTTCAGGTTAACAACAATTGACTGTGCACATAACATGTCCCTTTTATAATCTTTGTAAATTAATGCATCAGCGATGGAATCATGAAGTCATCTCTGAAAGCTGGTAATGGATGTGATGGTCCCAGCCAAACATGATGACCATTTTGTAGAATGATGTCATCTATATTTACTATTGCGGTACATATATTTCTTCCATTTTATCTCTTCTATGATCTTAGGATGGAACACTTGTGTTCTCTTGCCAAATTTCATACATATCTTTGAAAATATCAAAATATATTATCCTGCTATGTATCTTGAAAAATATACCCCTCTGTTTTTTCCACCACTTGTGCATTATTTTGCATGCCTTAGGAGGGCATGCATGTTGGTGTACTTGTTTGATCAAACTCTAAATTTGCTAGAATATTGTTGCAATTGTACTTGTTTGATCAAACTCTAAACTATATGAGTGCCAATTGGCCTTTGTCGGAATTACAACAAAATTATCTCTGTAGGTTTTCTTATGATTAACAAACTTGCTGTACGGGCATGGTACTTTGTATTTTTCGACCAGTACTGGTTGGATCAGAAATTGACAATGTCTCAGTTTTTTTGGTAACATTATCTGTGTTGGTTTTAGCTTAATGGGAGAATTGCCGAAGTGAGGGCCCGACTAGAAGGTTTGCACCAAACACAATGCCAGCCCTCGTGTGTTCTTTCTATGATAGCTCAATGACTAGGCGCGTGGTCTCATTTGAAAGCGAGATTACTCAGAACTGAACCTGGCAGGTATGACACAACACCTGATCTGCTAAAAGGTACTTATTACTTGTGTTAACCCAAAATACCTAACTGCTACCCAAACTCAGTTTTCGTAAGGTTTCCTGGAAGATGACAGCTACCGCCAACTTAGATACCATGATGCCCAATGATTCAAAACCTGGGTTGATCTGAAACCAGAGACAACCTGATCAGCATGATCCTGAATGGACCTGACCTCTGATGCCTGATGGTCTGAACCAAATTGGCATATATTTACTGGTTGTGTCTCAATTTTATGAATATATACATTCATTTTTTTTTACTTCAATCTTGTATACTTGAGTACATTGGTCAGTTGAGATTCTAAAGTAGATACCTGGAATCGGTCAATTGGACATGTGAGAAATTTTAGAGCACAGCATGCAGCAGTTGTTGTGAAGTACTAGGTTCTAGTTGATTTAGAAATCCATAACTGAGTTGTGAATAAGAGAGTTGCCTTTTTAGATTATTTAATTGTATGTTACTCCAAAATTTCTATAGAGAGCAAAGATAGTCTAGGCTGTTGATTTTAGAAAAGGATGAAAGCTTTCTTCATACTCTCAAAATGAGCTTTTTCTTCTTCTCTTCTTTGATATTGCAGGCAAAGAGCATCACTCATACAGTCTGTTGTAAAATGTCAAGTCAGGTTGGCCTATACTTGACCGACCTGCAGTGGGTCAAGACATGCTGCCATGCATGGTTTATTGACTGTTTTATCACCGCTGAAGTACCAAACACTAGTAAATGATTCCCTCATCCCTAACTGTTAATTTTTTTTTTTCAACCCTGTAAATCAATATAGCTAATATAGTCCTTCACTAGTGCCCTAAGTATGTGTGATGAATGCTTGCAGATTGAATTTGGATAGCTGGAGAGACATCTGTTTGCGGAAGGACAAGGATTTGATTGCAAACTTGTGAAAGGTACTTTTCACCTCTACTATCTAGATCCATCAGTCAAGGTGCCTCTATTTCTTTTCAGGATCATGCAGTTGATCATATGTGGTCGGGCCATGTCATGACGTATATAACCTGTATTACTCTGGACCTGGTGGGGGTTAAGAGCTGATTAGCCTCAACGGGACCAGTAATTGATTGGTTCACTTAGATGCGTTAGGACGATCCATTGGGTCGAGCCCTGAATTGACCGCCATAACTTGGGGTATTTCACGTAACTCGGGCATATGTAGATACTTAAACATGTAGGATATGCCAATAAATTTAACTTTATATTATTAATCCTTTTGTGTAACTTGTGTGTTTATTTGCATAGATCTGGGGAAAAAGAATGAAAACTTGATAGGAAACCCTCGACGAGCCTCCACTCAGAATGACTATCAGTAAAAGCTTTGTGGATGGAGGTGGTACAAACTTTTATTTTCCTTTTTTTGATTAAATAAAATGGTTCATATCTTCATATTCTTTCATCTTTTTACATTATCTTTCTACTTTGTGCAGGTGTTATAGGCTGAAATCTATCACAGTTAACTGTGCAATCGTTTTTTTCCAAGCCAAAATAAGTTAAGACATGTATCAGAATTCTAGATGCACTATCAAAAGATCTTTTCTTTTTATTATTATCACAATACGTTTCTAATCAGCTTTCTCTTTTCTTGTTTATTTTACCTCGTTAAATTTATAACTTTATATCGTTAGTCCTTGTGTAATTTGTGTTTATGTGTGTAGAGCTCAGAAAAAGAATGATAACTCAGCAGGAAATACCCCGACAAGCCTCATCCCACGTGGACTGATTGGCAGAACCAGTTGTTCTGCCCAAGTTGACATGTAACCTAAGAAACCTACAAATTGTAAATTGTAAATTCCAGTGTTAACCAATCATAAATTCTCTGTTTTGCCTTTTTGTCAACTTGGATGCTCATGCAAGTTCATGGCCAACTCTTCCTGTGTGATTCATTGACTGAGGTTATCCTCTCTCTTATCTCTGTTAGTTATTTGTTTTCCTATATATTTTTTCCTCGGTTGGTTTATTCATGGACTCATGGTTGGGACAAACTTGGGTCCGATGCCCATCGGACTCAAACTGAATTCAATGGGTTCCAAAACCGTCCGATATGCTTTAAGATCTGTGCTCCTCACTTTAATATCCGTGCACATTTTTTTCAATATCCGTGCACACGAATCTTAAAGAGGATCGGACGGTTTTAGAACTCATCGGACCCAAATTTGAGTCCGATGGGCATCGGACCCAAGTTTGTCCCCTCATGGTTAGGGTATGGTCAGACCTGAAAAGGAAGGGTGGCTGTGAGCTGAGTCTCCCAACTTTGGCCTGTGATGTCACCATGATCCTCCCCCTTGTCCCTTTTGTGTCTCGGTGTATCATTTAAAGTAGAACATATATAGTTAAGGGTTCAGTTGGTTAGTTTATCCCTACTTTTGTCTCTGTCTTGAGAATAAAAGCATTGTAAATAAAAGCAGTATAATTTCCTAAACCCATGAGAGTTAATATTGCAACACACAAACAAAACCAGCATGAATATGTGAGAGCTGGTGGTTGATATAGTGAGAGAACTGCTTTATTAGAACCTACTATAGGCTTATTAGATCTCGTCATATTTCTGCTGATGTCTTTACTACAATTGATTTTTTCTATGTTTCATATATTTGTTAGATTTACGAGGTTTGCTTTTTCAGTGGGAGTACAGATCACCTTGAATGCTGGTTGCTGTGCTTAAGATTATTTAATTTGGAGAATTTATGCTTTTAGTTCATATTTGTTTTCAGATTAACAACAATTTGACTGTCCCTTTTATCATCTTTGTAGAGTAATGCATTGGATAAGGAATCATGAAGTCTTCTCCGAAGGCTGGTGATGGTTGTGATGGTCCTAGACAAACATGTCGGCCATTTTGTAGTATGGATGTCATCTATGTTTACTATGGCGTTACAAATATTTCTTCCATTTTATCACTTCTATGATCTTAGGAGGAAACACTTGTGTTCTCTCGCTCCTTGTTTATTTAAGTGTTATTTAAAATATCCCTCTGTTTTTTCCGCCATTTGTGCATTATTTTGCATGCCTTAGGAGGGCATGAATGATGGTGTACTTGTTTGATCAATCTCTAAATTTGTTAGAATATTGTTTCAATTGTACTCGTTTGATTAAAACAAAATTATCTCTGTAGGTTTTCTTAAGATTAACAAACTTGTTGTACGGGCATGGTACTTTGTATTTTCCGACCAGTACTAGTTGGATCAGAAATTGGCAATGTCTCAGTATTTTTTAGTAACATTATCTGTCTTGGTTTTAGCATAATGGCAGAATTGCCGTAGTGAGGGCCCGACTAGAAGGTTTGCACCAAATACAATGCCAACCCTCATGTGTTCTTTCTCTGATAGATCAATGACTCGGTGCGTGGTCTCATTTGAAAGCGAGATTACTCAGAACTGAACCTGGCAGTTATGACACAACACCTGATCTGCTAAAAGGTACTTATTACGTGTGTTAACCCAAAAAACCTTACTGCTACCCAAACTCAGTTTTCGTAAGGTTTCCTGGAAGAGGACAGCCACCGCCAATTTAGATACCTTGATGGCCACTGATTCAAAACCTGGGTTGATCTGAAGCCAGAGACAACTTGATTTTAGAAAAGGATGGAAGGTTTTTTCGTACTCTCAAAATAAGCTTTTTTTTATTTTTTTCTTTGATATTGGGGGCAAAGAGCCTCACTCATACAATCTGTTGTAAAATGTCAAGTCAGGTTGGCCTGTACTTTGACCGACTTGCAGTGGGTCAAAACATGCTGCCATTTATGGTTTATTGACTGTTTTATCACTGTTGAAGTACCAAACACTAGTAAATGATTCCCTCATCCCCAACTGTTAATTGTTTTTTTTCATCCCTGTAAATCAATATAGCTAATATAGTCCTTTACTAGTGCCCTAAGTATGTGCGATGAATGCTTGCAGATTGAATGTGGATGGCTGGAGAGACATCTGTTTGCGAAAGGGCATGGATTTGGTTACAAACTTGTGAAAGGTGCTTTTCTCCTCTACTTTCTAGATCCATCTGTCTAGGAGCCTCTTTTTTTGATCGTATGTGGTTGGGCTATGTCATGACCTATATAACCTGTATTCCTCAGGACCTGGTGGGGGTTAAGAGCTGCTTATCCTGCCTGGGACCATTAATTCATTGGTTCACTCTTAGACATGTTAGGACGATCCATTGGGTCGAGCCATGAATTGACAGCCATAACTTGGGGTATATCACGTAACTTGGGATTATGCAGATGCGTAAACATGTTGGATATGCCAATAAAGTTAACTTTATATTATTAATTATTTTGTGTAACTTGTGGTTATTTGCGTAGATCTGGGAAAAAAGAATGAAAGCTTGATAGGAAACCCTCGACGAGCCTCCACTCAGAAGGACTGTCAGTGAAAGCTTTATGGATGGAGGTGGTACAAACTTCTATTTTCCTTTTTTCGATTAAATAAAATGGTTCACATCTTCACAGTCTTTCATCTTTTTACACTTCTATATTTTTTTCTCTTTTTTTTATTATTTATCTATTTACATTATCTTTCTAATTTGTGTAGGTGTTATAGGCTGAAATCTATCACAGTGAACTGTGCAATCATTTTTTTCTGAGCCAAGATAGGTTAAGACATGTATCAGAATTCTAGATGCATTATCAAAAGATCTTTTCTTTTTATTATTATCACAATATGTTTCTAATCAGCTTTCTCTTTTCTTGTTTATTCTACCTCGTTAAATTTAAAACTTTATATCGTTAGTTGTTGTGTAATTTGTGTTTATGTGTGTAGTGCTGGGAAGAAGAATGAAAACTCAGCAGGAAATGCCTCGACAAGCCTCTCCTCACATGGACTGATTGGCAGGACCGGTTGTTCCCCCCAAGTTGACACAAAACCTAAGAAGCAAAAAAAAAAATTGAAAAGATTAGTTGATAATTTTACTAAACATAAATGTAAAACAAAAATTGCAAATTCCAGTGTTAACCAATCATAACTTCTCTGTTTTTCTTTTTGTCAACTTGGATGCTCGTGTAAGTTCATCGCCAACTCTTCCCGTGTGAATTATTGACTGAGGTATCCTCTCTCTTATCTCTCTTATCTCTGTTAGTTATTTGTTTTCTTATATATTTTTTCCTCGGTTGTTTTATTCATGGACTCGTGGTTAGGGTATGGTCAGACCTGAAACGGAAGGGTTGCTGTAAGCTGAGATAACTCTTGAGCTGAATCTCCCAACTTTGACCTATGATTTCTCCATGATCCTCCCCCTTGTCCCTTTTGTGTCTCGGAGCATGATTTAAAGTAGAACATATATAGTTAAAGGTTCAGTTGGTTAGTTTATCCCTACTTTTGTCTTGAGAATAAAAGCATTGTAAATAAAAGAGTATAATTTTCTAAATCCATGAGAGTTAATATTTCATAACACAAACAAAACCAGCAGGAATATGTGAGAGCCGGTGGTTGATATAGTGAGAGAACTGCTTTCTTAGAACCTACTATAGGCTATTCAGGGTCCCCATTTCATTCACGACTTCTTTACTACAATTGACTTTTTCTATGTTTCATGTATTTGTTAGATTTACGAGGTCTGCTTTTTCAGTGGGGGTACAGATCACCTTGAATGTTGGTTGCTGTGCTTTAGATTATTTAATTTGGTGAATTTATGCTTTTAGTTCATATTTGTTTTAGGTTAACAACAATTGACTGTGCACATAACACGTCCCTTTTATCATCTTTGTAGAGTAATGCATTGGAGAAGGAATCATGAAGTCTTCTCTGAAGGCTGGTGAAGGATGTGATGGTCCTAGACAAATATGTCAGCCATTTTGTAGTATGGATGTCATCTATGTTTACTACGGCGTTACAAATATTTCTTCCATTTTATCACTTCTATGATCTTAGGAGGAAAACTTGTGTTCTCTCGCCTAATATACATATCTTTGAAAAAAAATCAAAATATATTATGCTGCCTTGGATCTTAAAAAAACGTTGACTTGTCGCTCGCCTAATATACATATCTTTGAAAAAATCAAAATATATTATGCTGCCTTGGATCTTAAAAAAACGTTGACTCGTCGCTCCTTATTTATTTAAGTGTTATGTAAAATATCCCTCTGTTTTTTTCACCATTTGTGCATTATTTTGCATGCCTTAGGAGGGCATGAATGATGGTGTACTTGTTTGATCAAATCAGCATATATTTACTGGTTGTGTCTCAATTTCATGAATATATACATTCATTTTTCTTTTACTCTAATCTTGTATGCTTGAGTACAGGTGTCTATTGGTCAGTTGGGATTCCGGAGTTGATATCCCGGAATCGGTCAGTTGGACATGTGAGAAATTTTAGAGCACTGCATGCAGTAGTTGTTGTGAAGTACTTGGTTCTAGTTGATTTAGAAATCCATAACTGAGTTGTGAATAAGAGAGTTGCCTTTTTAGATTATTTAATTGTATGTTACTACAAAATTTCTATAGAGAGCAAAGATAGTCTAGGTTGTTGATTTTAGAAAAGGATGGAAACTTTTTTCGTACTCTCAAAATGACCTTTTTTTTCTTCTTCTTTTCTTTAATATTGCGGGCAAAGAGCCTCACTCATACAATCTGTTGTAAAATGTCAAGTCAGGTTGGCCTGTACTTTGACCGACTTGCAGTGGGTCAAAACATGCTGCCAGGTAAGGTTTATTGACTGTTTTGTCACCGTTGAAGTACCAAACACTAGTAAATGATTCCCTCATCCCCAACTGTTAATTGTTTTTTTTCAACCCTGTAAATCATAGCTAATATAGTCCTTCACTAGTGCCCTAAGTATGTTGCGATGAATGCTTGCAGATTGAATGTGGATGGCTGGAGAGACATCTATTTGCGAAAGGGGAAGGATTTTTAATTACAATCTTGTGAAAGGTGCTTTTCTGCTCTACTTTCTAGATCCATCTTTCTTGGAGCCTCTTTTTTTGATCGTATGTGGTTGGGCTATGTCATGACCTATATAACCTGTATTCCTCAGGACCTGGCGGGGGCTAAGAGCTGCTTAGCCTGCACGGGATCACTAATTCATTGGTTCACTCTTAGACATGTTAGGACGATCCATTGGGTCGAGCCCTAAATTGACGGCCATAACTTGGGTTATATCGCCTAACTCGGGATTATGCAGATGCTTAAACGTGTTGGATATGCCAATAAAGTTAACTTTAATTATTAATCCTTTTGTGTAACTCGTGTTTATTTGCGTAGATCTGGGAAAAAGGAATGAAAGCTTGATAGGAAACCCTCGACGAGCCTCCACTCAGAAGGACTGTCAGTGAAAGCTTTATGGATGGAGGTGGTACAAACTTTTATTTTCCTTTTTTCGATTAAATAAAATGGTTCACATCTTCATATTCTTTCATCTTTTTACACTTCTATATATTTTTTCTCTTTTTTTTAGTGTTTATCTATTTACATTATCTTTCTAATTTGTGTAGGTGTTATAGGCTGAAATCTATCACAGTGAACTGTGCAATCATTTTTTTCTGACCCAAGATTGGTTAAGACATTTATCATAATTCTAGGTGCATTATCAAAAGATTTTTTCTTTTTATTATTATCACAATAAGTTTCTAATCAGCTTTCTCTTTTCTTGTTTATTCTACCTCGTTAAATTTATAACTTTATATCGTTAGTCGTTGTGTAATTTGTGTTTATGTGTGTAGTGCTCGGAAGAAGAATGAAAACTCAGCAGGAAATGCCTCGACAAGCATCTCCTCACATGGACTGATTGGCAGGACTGGTTGTTCCCCCCCAAGTTGACATGAAACGTAAGAAGCAAAAAAAAAATTTGAAAAGATTATTTGATAATTTTACTAAACATAAATGTAAAACAAAAATTAGAAATTCCAGTGTTAACCAATCATAACTTCTCTGTTTTGCCTTTTTGTCAACTGGAATGCTCATGTAAGTTCATCTACGACTCTTCCCGTGTGAATTATTGACTGAGGTATCCTCTCTCCTCTCTCTTATCTCTGTTAGTTATTTGTTTTCTTATATATTTTTTCCTCTGTTGGTTTATTCATGGACTCATGGATAGGATATGGTCAGACCTGAAGCGGAAGGGTGGCTGTAAGCTGAGATAACTCCTGAGCTGAATCTCCCAACTTTTGCCTATGATTTCTCCATGATCCCCCCCCCTTGTCCCTTTTGTGTCTCGGTGTATGATTTATAGTAGAACATATATAGTTATGGGTTCAGTTGGTTAGTGTATCCCTACTTTCTTCTTGAGAATAAAAGCATTGTAAATAAAATTAGTATAATTTACTAAACCCATGAGAGTTAGTATTAGAACACAAACAAAACAAGCATGAATATGTGAGAGATGGCTTGTGATATAGTGAGAGAACTGCTTTATTAGAACCTACTATAGGCTAATCAGGGTCCCCATTTCATTCACGACTTCTTTACTACAATTGATTTTTTCTATGTTTCATGTATTTGTTAGATTTACGAGGTATGCTTTTTCAGTGGGGGTACACACCTTGAATGTTGGTTGCTGTGCTTTAGATTATTTATTTTGGTCAATTTATGCTTTTTGTTCATATTTGTTTTAGGTTAACAACAATTGACTGTGCACATAACACGTCCCTTTTATCATCTTTGTAGAGTAATGCATTGGAGAAGGAATCATGAAGTCTTCTCTGAAGGCTGGTGAAGGATGTGATGGTCCTAGACAAATATGTCAGCCATTTTGTAGTATGGATGTCATCTATGTTTACTAAGGCGGTAGAAATATTTTTTCCATTTTATCACTTCTATGATCTTAGGAGGAAAACTTGTGTTCTCTCGCCTAATATACATATCTTTGAAAAAATCAAAATATATTATGCTGCCTTGGATCTTAAAAAAACGTTGACTCGTCGCTCCTTATTTATTTAAGTGTTATGTAAAATATCCCTCTGTTTTTTTCACCATTTGTGCATTATTTTGCATGCCTTAGGAGGGCATGAATGATGGTGTACTTGTTTGATCAAGCTCTAAATTTGCTAGAATATTGTTGCAATTGTACTTGTTTGATCAAACTATAAACTCTTTGAGTGCCAATTGGCCTTTGTCGGTATACAAACAAAATTATCTCTGTAGGTTTTCTTATGATTAACAAACTTGTTGTACGGGCATCGTACTTTGTATTTTTCGACTGGTACTGGTTGGATCAGAAATTGACAATGTCTCAGTTTTTTTTGGTAACATTATCTGTGTTGGTTTTAGCTGAAATGGGAGAATTGCCGAAGTCGGGGCCCGACTAGAAGGTTTTGACCAAATGCTGTGCCAACGCTCTTGTGTTCTTTCTCTGATAGGTGATTGGCTCGGTGCGTGGTCTCATCTGAAAGCGAGATTACTCAGAAGTGAACCCGGCAGGTAAGACACAACACCTGATCTGCTAAAAGGTACTTGTGGTAACCCAAAAAACCTGACTGCTACCCAAATTCAGTTTTCGTAAGGTTTCCTGGAAGACGACAGCTACCGCCAACTTAGATACCTTGATGCCCAATGATTCAAAACCTGGGTTGATCTGAAACCAGAGACAACCTGATCAGCCTGATCCTGAATTGACCCGACCTCTGATGCCTGATGGTCTGAACCAAATCGGCATATATTTACTGGTTGTGTCTCAATTTTTTGAATATATACATTCATTTTTCTTTTACTTGAATCTTGTATGCTTGAGTACAGGTGTCTATTGGTCAGTTGGGATTCCGGAGTTGGTATCCCGGAATCGGTCAGTTGGACATGAGAGAAATTGTAGAGCACAGCATGCAGCAGTTGTTGTGAAGTACTTGGTTCTAGTTGATTTAGAAATCCATAACTGAGTTGTGAATAAGAGAGTTGCCTTTTTAGATTATTGAATTGTATGTTACTCCAAAATTTCTATAGAGAGCAAAGATAGTCTAGGCTGTTGATTTTAGAAAAGGATTACAGCTTTTTTTGTACTCTCAAAATGAGCTTTTTCTTCATCTTTTCTTTGATATGAACTTTTTTGTACTCATACAGTCTGTTGTAAAATGTCAAGTCAGGTTGGCCTGTACTTGACTGACCTGCAGTGGGTCAAGACATGCTGCCATGTATGATATATCGACTGTTTTATCACCGCTGAAGTACTAAACACTAGTAAATGATTCCCTCATCCCCAACTGTTAATTGTTTTTTTTTTCAACCTTGTAAATCAATATAGCTAATATAGCCCTTCATTAGTGCCTTAAGTATGTGCGATGAATGCTTGCAGATTGAATGTGCATGGCTGGAGAGACATCTGTTTGCGAAAGGGCAAGGATTTGATTACAAACTTGTGAAAGGTGTTTTTCTCCTCTACTTTCTAGATCCATCTGTCAAGGGGCCTCTTTTTTTCAGGATCACGCTGTTGATCGTATGTGGCCGGGCCATGTCATGACCTATATAACCTGTATTCCTTTGGACCTGGTGGGGGTTAAGAGTTGCTTAGCCTGCACGGGACCACTAATTCATTAGTGCACTCTTAGACGTGTTAGGACAGTCAATTGGGTCGAGCCCTGAATTGACAGCCATAAGTTGGGGTATTTCACCTAACTCAAGGTTATTCAGATGCTTAAAAATGTAGGGTATGCCGATAAATTTAACTTTATATTATTAATCCTTTTGTGTAACTGGTGTTTAATTGCGTAGATCTGGGAAAAAAGAATGAAAGCTTGATAGGAAACCCTCAACGAGCCTCCACTCAGAAGGACTGTCTGTAAAAGAGTTGTGGATGGAGGTGGTACAAACTTCTATTTTCCTTTTTTCGATTAAATAAAATGGTTCATATCTTCATATTATTTCATCTTTTTACACTTCAATATATTTTTTTTCTTTTTTTTTGGTGTTTATCGATTTGCATTATCTTTCTACTTTGTGTAGGTGTTATAGGCTGAAATCCATCACAGTTAACTGTGCAATCATTTTTTTCCGAGCCAAGATAGGTTAAGACATGTATCTGAATTCTAGATGCCGTATCAAAAGATCTGTTCTTTTTATTATTACCACAATACGTTTCTAATCAGCTAACTTTATATCGTTAGTCCTTGTGTAATTTGTGTTTATGTGTGTAGAGCTCGGATGAAGAATGATAACTCAACAAGAAATGCCTTGGCAAGCGTCTCGTCACATAGACTGATTGGCAGAACCAGTTGTTCCCCCCAAGTTGACATGAAACCTAAGAAGCAAAAAAAATAAAAATGAAAAGATTATTTGATAATTTTAC
This sequence comes from Carex rostrata, assembly GCF_964058835.1. NCBI lineage: Eukaryota > Viridiplantae > Streptophyta > Magnoliopsida > Poales > Cyperaceae > Carex > Carex rostrata. The sequence goes on along the minus strand of NC_135918.1, from coordinate 11,618,190 downwards.
TAAACATAAATGTAAAACAAAAATTGTAAAATCCAGTGTTAACCAATCATATCTTCTCTGTTTTGCCTTTTTGTCAACTTGGATACTCATGTAAGTTCATGGCCGACTGTTCCTGTGTGATTCATTGACTGAGGTTATCCTCTCTCTTATCTCTGTTAGTTATTTGTTTTGCTATATATTTTTTCCTTTGTTGGTTTATTCATGGACTTGTGGTTAGGGTATGGTCAGACCTGAAAAGGAAGGGTGGCTGTAAGCTGGGATATAACTCCTGAGCTGAATCTCCCAACTTTGGCCTATGATGTCGCCATGGCCCTTGTCCCTTTTGTGTCTTGGAGTATGATTTAAAGTAGAACATATATAGTTAAGGGTTCAGTTGGTTAGTTTTTCCCTACTTTTGTCTTGAGAATAAAAGCATATATTTACTGGTTGTATCTCAATTTCATGAATATATACATTCATTTTTCTTTTACTTGAATCTTGTATACTTGAGTACAAGTGTCGATTGGTCAGTTGGGATTTCGGAGTTGATAGCCCGGAATCGGTCAGTTGGACATGTGAGAAATATTAAAGCACATCATGCAGTAGTTGTTGTGAAGTACTTGGTTCTAGTTGATTTAGAAATCCATAATTGAGTTGTGAATAAGAGAGTTGCCTTTTTAGATTATTTAATTGTATGTTACTCCAAAAATTCTATAGAGAGCAAAGATAGTCTAGGCTGTTGATTTTAGAAAAGGATGAAAGCTTTTTTCGTACTCTGAAAATGAGTTTTTTCTTCTTCTTTTCTTTGATATTTCGGGCATAGAGCCTCACTCATACAGTCTATTGTAAAATGTCAAGTCAGGTTGGCCTGTACTTGACCGACCTGCAGTGGGTCAAGACATGCGGCCATGCATGGTTTATTGACTGTTTTATCACTGTCGAAGTACCAAACACTAGTAAATGATTCCCTCATCCCCAACTGTTAATTATTTTTTTTTTCAACCCTGTAAATCAATATAGGTAATATAGTCCTTCACTAGTGCCCTAAGTATGTGCGATGAATGCTTGCAAATTGAATGCGGATGGCAGGAGAGACATCTGTTTGCAGAAGGGCAAATTTGATTACAAACTTGTGAAAGGTGCTTTTCTCCTCTACTTTCAAGATCCATCTGTCAAGGAGCCTTTTTTTTTTCAGGATCATGTAGTTGATCGGATGTGGTCGAGCCATGTCATGACCTATATAACCTGTATTCCTCTGTACCTGGTGGGGGTTGAGAGCTGCTTAGCCTGCACGGGACCACTAATTCATTGGTTCACTCTTAGACGTGTTAGGACGATCCGTTGGGTCGAGCCCTGAATTGAGAGCCATAAGTTGGGGTATTTCACCCAACTCGGGGTTATGCAGATGCTTAAACATGAGGGTATGCCAATAAATTTAACTTTATATTATTAATCCTTTTGTGTAACTCGTGTTTATTTGCGTAGATCTGGGAAAAAAGAATGAAAGCTTGATAGGAAACCCTCAACGAGCCTCCACTCAGAAGGACTGTCAGAAAAAGTGTTGTGGATGGAGGTGGTACAAAGTACAAACTTCTATTTTCCTTTTTTCGATTAAATAAAATGGTTCATATCTTCATATTCTTTCTTCTTTTTACACTTCTATATTTTATTTTCTCTTTGTTTTTAGTGTTTATCTATTTACATTATCTTTCTAATTTGTGTAGGTGTTATAGGCTGAAATCTGTCACAGTGAACTGTGCAATCATTTTTTTCCAAGTCAAGATAGGTTAAGACATTTATCAGAATTCTAGATGCATTATCAAAAGATCTTTTCTTTTTATTATTATCACAATATGTTTCAAATTAGCTTTCTCTTTTCTTGGTTATTCTACCTCGTTAAATTTATAAGTTTATATTGTTTGTCCTTGTGTTATTTGTGTTTTTTTGTGTAGAGCTCAGAAAAAAATGATAACTCAGCAGGAAATGCCTCGACAACCCTCTCCTAACATGGACTGATTGGTAGAACCAGTTGTTCCCCCGAAGTTGACATGAAACCTTAGAAGCAAAAAAAAAAAAAATGAAAAGATTATTTGATAATTTTACTAAACATAAATGTAAAATAAAAATTATAAATTCCAGTGTTAACCAATCATAACTTCTCTGTTTTGCCTTTTTGTCAACTTGGATGCTTATGTAAGTTCATGGCCGACTCTTCCTTTGTGATTCATTGACTGAGGTTATCCTCTCTCTTATCTCTGTTAGTTATTTGTTTTCTTATATATTTTTTCCTCGGTTGGTTTATTCATGGACTCGTGGTTAGGGTATAGTCAGACCTGAAAAGGAAGGGTGGCTGTAAGCTGAGAGAACTCCTGAGCTGAATCTCCTAACTTTGGCCCATGATTTCTCCATGATCCTCCCCCTTGTCCCTTTTGTGTCTCGGAGTATGATTTAAAGTAGAACATATATAGTTAAGGGTTCAGTTGGTTAGTTTATCCCTACTTTTGAGAATAAAAGCATTGTAAATAAAAGAGTATAATTTACTAAACCCATAAGAGTTAATATTGCAGAACACAAACAAAACCAGCATGAATATGTGAGAGCTGGTGGTTGATATAGTGAAAGAACTGCTTTATTAGAACCTACTATAGGCTAATCAGGGACCCCATTTCATTCACGACTTCTTTACTACAATTGATTTTTTCTATGTTTCATGTATTTGTTAGATTTACGAGGTTTGCTTTTTCAGTCGGAGTACAGATCACCTTGAATGCGGGTTGCTGTGCTTTAGATTATTTAATTTGGTGAATTTATGCTTTTAGTTCAGATTTGTTTTAGGTTAACAACAATTGACTGTGCACATAACACGTCCCTTTTATCATCTTTGTAGAGTAATGCATTGGAGAAGGAATCATGAAGTCTTCTCTGAAGGCTGGTGAAGGATGTGATGGTCCTAGACAAACATATCAGCCATTTTGTTGTATGGATGTCTTCTATGTTTACTATGGCGGTACAAATATTTCTTCCATTTTATGACTTCTGTGATCTTAGGAGGAAACACTTGTGTTCTCTCGCCTAATATACATATCTTTGAAAAAATCAAAATATATTATGCTGCCTTGGATTTTGATAAAATGTTGACTCCTCGCTCCTTGTTTATTTAAGTGTTATGTAAAATATCCCTCTGTTTTTCCCACCATTTGTGCATTATTTTGCATGCTTTAGGAGGGCATGAATGCTGGTGTACTTGTTTGATCAAACTCTAAAGTTGCTAGAATATTGTTGCAATTGTACTTGTTTGATCAAACTCTAAACTCTATGAGTGCCAATTGTCCTTTGTCGGAATTACAACAAAATTATATCTGTAGGTTTTCTTATGATTAACAAACTTGTTGTACGGGCATGGTACTTTGTATTTTCCGACCAGTACTGGTTGGATCAGAAATTGACAATGTCTCATTTTTTTTTGGAAACATTATCTGTGTTGGTTTTAGCTTAATGGGAGAATTGCCGAAGTCAGGGCCCGACTAGAAGGTTTGGACCAAACGCAATGCCAACCCTCTTGTCTTCTTTCTCTGATAACTAAATGACTCGGTGCGTGGTCTCATTTGAAAGTGAGATTACTCAGAACTGAACCTGGCATGTATTAACCCAAAAAACCTGACTGCTACTCGAAATCAGTTTTCGTATGGTTTCCTGGAAGACGACAGCTACCGCCAACTTAGATACCTTGAAGCCCAACGATACAAAACCTGGGTTGATATGAAACCACAGAGACTCCTGATCAGCCTGATCCTGAATAGACCTGACCTCTGATGCCGGATGGTCTGAACCACATCAGTATATATTTGCTGGTTGTGTCTCAATTTTAAGAATATATACATTCATTTTTCTTTTACTCGAATGTTGTATACTTGAGTACAGGTGTCGATTGGTCAGTTGGGATTGTGGAGATGATAGCTCGAAATCGGTTAGTTGGACATGTGTGAAATTGTAGAGCACAGCATGTAGCAGTTGTTGTGAAGTACTCGGTTCTAGTTGATTTAGGAAGCCATATCTGTATTGTGAATAAAAGAATTGTTTTTTTAGATTATTTAATTGTATGTTACTCCAAAATTTCTTTATAGAGCAAAGATAGTCGAGGCTGTTGATTTTAGAAAATGATGAAAGCTTTTTTCGCACTTTCGAAATGAGCTTTTTTCTCCTTTTCTTTGATATTGCCAGAAAGGACCCTCACTTTCTCTATCATACAGTGTTGTAAAATGTCGAGTCAGGTTGGCCTGTACTTGACCAACCTGCAGTGGGTCAAGATATGCTGGCATGTATGGTTTATTTATTGTTTTATCACCACTGAAGTACCAAACACTTGTAAATGCTTTCCTTATCACCAACTGTTAATTTTTTTTTCTACCTTGTAAATCACTATTGCTAATGTAGTCCTTCACTAGTCCGCTAAATATTTGCGATGAATGCTTGCAGGTGGAATGTCGATGGCTGGAGAGAGATCAGTTTGCGGATGGGAAAGGATTTGATTACAAACTTGTGAAAGGTGCTTTTCTCCTCTACATTGTAGATCCATCTGTCAAGGAGCCTCTGTTTTTTCAGGATCATGCAGTTGATCGTATGTGACTGGGCCATGTCATGACCTGTATTCCTCTGGACCTGATGGGGGTTAAGAGCTGCTTAGCCTGCACAGGACCACTAATTCATTGGGTTAACTCTTAGACGTGTTAGGACAATCCATTGGGTCGAGCCCTCAATTGACAGCCTGAAACTTGGGGCATTTCACCTAACTTTGGCTTATGCAAATGCTTAAACATATAGGATATGCCAATAAATTCAACTTTATATTATTTATCGAGTACAAGTGTACAACTAGGGGTGTTCCTAAGTTTACCAATCCTCTTTGTGAACTCAACTCTAAAATCTATTAGATTGACTTCAAATAATAAATCCGAACCGTTGAAACCTGTTTACCTTACGAAGTTACGAGTGATGTATCTACATGCAAAAAATTTAAATTTTCAAATTAATTTGTATAGAGTCAAGTGGTCAAAAAAACATTCAATAAATGAATGCACTAAAATTAATTTATAAACCTTCTAATTTTGACCACTTGACTTTATACTAAATAAATTCGAAAATTTAAAATATTTGCATGTAGACGCATCACTAGTAAGGTCGATCGGTTTCAACGGTTCCGATTTGTCATTTGAAGTCAATTTGATAGGTTTTAGAGTTGAGTTCACAAAGAGGGTTGGTGAACTTAGGAACACTCTAGTTCTACTCTTATTAATCCTTTTGTGTAATTTGTATTTATTTGTGTAGAGCTGGGAAAAAAGAATGAAAGTTTGATAGGAAACACCTCGACAAGCCTCCACTCAGAAGGACTGTCAGTAAAAGCTTTGTGAATGGAGGTGGTACAAACTTCTATTTTCCTTTTTCCGATTAAATAGAAATGGTTCATATCTTCATATTCTTTCATCTTTTTACACTTCTATAGTGTTTTTTTTCTCTCTTTTTTTATAGTGTTTATTTATTTACATTATCTTTCTACTGTGTAGGTGTTATAGGCTGAAATCTATAACAGATTAACAGTTAATAGTACAATCAAGTTTTTCCGAGCCAAGATAGGTTAAGAAATGTATCAGAAATCTAGATGCATTATCAAAAGATCTTTTTTTTTTTTTATTATTGTCGCAATACGTTTCTAATCAGCTTTCTCTTTTAACCCGACTGTAGCCTAGAGAGACTTCTTGGTAGATTGAGCACGAAAGTATGCTTGGAGACAATAAAAGATGTGTGTCTTGTTTCTTTTACCACACTAAATTTATAACTTCACATCATTAGTGCTTGTGTGTGTAGAGCGAGGAAATCAATCATTACTTCTCTGTTTTGCCTTTTTTGTCAACTTGGTTGCTCATGTAAGTTCATGGCAGACTCTTCCCGTGTGAATTATTGACTGAGGTTATCCTCTCTCTTATCTCTGTTAGTTATTTGTTTTCCTATATATTTTTTCCTCGGTTGGTTTATTCATGGACTCGTGGTTAGGGTATGGTCAGACCTGAAAAGGAAGGGTGGTTGTAAGCTGAGATAACTCCTAAGCTGAATCTCCCAACTTTGGCCTATGATGTCGCCATGATCCTCCCCATTGTGTCCCTTTTGTGTCTCGGAGTATGATTTAAAGTAGAACATATATAGTTAAGGGTTCAGTTGGTTAGTTTATCCTTACTTTTGTCTTGAGAATAAAAGCATTGTAAATAAAAGCAGTATAATTTACTAAACCCATGAGAGTTAATATTGCAGAACACAAACAAAACCAGCATGAATATGTGAGAGCTGGTGGTTGATATAGTGAGAGAACTGCTTTATTAGAACCTACTAAAGGCTAATCAGGGACCATTTCATTCCCGACTTCTGTAGAAACATAGCAAATGATGTTGCTTCTAAATAGACAGCTATAGCTGCAGATTGAATTTCTTTGTATCATCCTTATCAAATCTCGGTATATTTCTAAAGATGTCTTTACTACAATTGACTTTTTCTTTGTTTCATGTATTTGTTAGATTTAAGAGGTCTTCTTTTTCAGTGGAAGGACATATCACCTTGGATGCAGGTTGCTGTGCTTCAGATTATTTAACTTGGTGAATTTATGCTCTTAGTCCATATTTGTTTTAGTCCATATTTGTTTTCAGGTTCAACAATTGATTGTGCATATAACGTCCTTTTTTATCATCTTTGTAGATCAATGCATTGTGCATATAACGTCCTTTTTTACTAACCATTATCTATGTTGGTTTTAGCTTAATGAGAGCATTGGTGAAGTCAGGGCCCGACTAGAAAGCTTGGACCAAACGCATAGCTAACCCATGTCTTCTTTTTCTGATAGCTCAATTTCTCGGAGAGTGGCCTCATTTGAAAGCGAGATTACTCAAAACTGAACCTGGCAGGTATGACACGACACCTCATCTGCTAAAAACTACTTATTACTTGGGTTGACCCAAAAAACCCGACTGCTACCCAAAATCAGCTGTCATATGGTTTCCTGAAAGACCACAGCTACTGCCAACTGAGATACCACCCAATGATACAAAACCTGTGTTAATCTGAAACCTGAGGTAGCTTGATCAGGCTGATATCGAATGGACCTGAACTCTGATGCCTGATGGTCTAAACCAAATCGGCATTTATTTACTTGTTGTGTCTAAATTTTACGAATATATACATTCATTTTTCTTGTACTCGAATCTTGTATACTTAGTACAGGTGTCAACTGGTCAGTTGGGTTTCCGGAGTTAATAGCCAGAGATTGGTCAGTTGGACTTCAGATCTCTATGTACTTGATAACAAAATTTAAAAATTTTAAGAGTGGCTAAGCATCCCTCATCATGAACTAAGATCCACTCCTGCCTAAACACGCTAATCTGACAATTTACAATTGTGTATCAAATAATTTGATTACAAATAAAGTAATGTGTAAAATCTGCAACAAATAATGTCACTGGACAATTAAAGAAATTTGTCTCTAAATCACATTTCATTGTGCCTGGTAGCCCAGACCAGCTGATGTTTGAATCATGATACCCAAACGGGATTTTTACATTATTGAAAGTCTATCGAGGGCCCGTAAAGCTGGGCTTGTGTCGTATGGACCTGGTCTGTCTACACAATATCCTCCAAAAATAGTTCTGTCTGGTATTCTGAAACCCAGATTGTTACTTAATCCCACAAGGAGAGCTTCCATCTTTGCAGGCTTTGGAGACATTCCATAAAATTGGAATTATAGAGTTGGTTTCATCTAATTAAGGTCGGATTCATTATCGAAGTAATTTATGTAGTGGATGGAGATGGTGGACTTAGTGGGACACATCTTCTGTTCAATTGTTTATTTAAGTGGGACAAGCGTCTATTTGAAAAGGAATTGCAAAAATGTAGTGAAATTTGCATTGTATGATGAAATAGGTTATCAGTCATTACCTCTAATTACTGGGTTTGAGGCTTTTGTGTAAAAAATTACTAAATTTACTAATTTTATAAAAAGGTTAGTTTTTGTAATTTTATGGCTGGGGGTACCCTTAAATTATATGCATATAATTGGAATGCATACAATCACAGTAATATGACACATGCTTTCACGTCCTACCGGTTATCAAATTTATTAACTTTTTGTGCAAAACTGGAGATTAATGGATGCAAGTGTTCATGCAAAACTTGTACGAACACAAATTTTCATATATATCTAAAATTCTAAATTCACTTTATGTTCAAATGCGTTCCGACACTACACTCAAATCCACAGAGGCCCACATTTATGTTCTCAGCCGAAATTTATAAATATACAATTCTCTCAAAAAAGATAAATCAAACAATCAAGATTTCTAAAAAATTCGAATTTTGACACAACCGCATTCTCTAGGTGCGGCCACCCTTTTTTTTCTGTTCAGATTGAACTACACGAGAAGGGAAAAAAAAAAGGTGGCCGCATTTTGGAGATGCGGCTGTGTCAAAATTCGAAATTTTTAGAAAACGTGGTGGTTTGATTTATCTTTTTTTGGGTTATGATATATTTAAAAATTTCGGTGTTCTCAGCCTACATTGAAACCAAAAATATTGTCACACAACAAGCTGCGCTAGAATTCAGTATTGTTATTCAAAGTAAATGCCTTTTATATAAAGGCGACTACTGAAAAAGACTTCCAATTAATTGTTCCCAGTCAGATAACAACATAACGGTGGTAACACAGACATACATTATCACATAAATTTCATTAGCTACGTTAACACAAGATAAACATAACATTCATATAAACTTTGCAATTTCATTAAAAGCAGCCCTTAAATTATCTTTGATAGGAGACATCGCAAGTTAGAAATCTGATCAATTTTTTTGTTAATATTAAAAGTTAAAGACATGACAGTATGACACTATCTTCTAATAAAAATATTTCGGTATATACAAAAATGCTCTGAAGCTGAGCAAGTGACTTCGACAAAAAGCATAAACTATTACTACAACATATGTACTAATCTGCCATGCTGCACAACTGTCTTGCAAGAGCTGATAGTTCTCTGATTGATTTGTACTCTCCATTGTATCGGGGCTGACAGTCGGATCAGGTTGATCATTGCTAAATCAGAGACTCCTCTTTAGCGATTTTGGGGGTGGGGGGTCAATTGCTTCTTTTTTGATGCCAAGTGCTGGTTCAGCTGGTTTCAAGGGTTTTTTTTGCCGTTGCAGATGCCTCAGTTAGTTTGATTGGCTTTTTCATTGTTCGACTGATGAGGACCTCTGTTTCGAGATTTAGTGGTAGCCCGCCTTGCTTCCTCTGTGACTAGATTCAAATTATTGCTGCTATGCTGCTAGGTTTAGGTTGGGCACTCTCTGTCCAATAGAATCCAACAGAGGAGCCCGCGGTCTTGTGGTCGCAGGAGCCTCCTTAGACAAGGCATAATTTTTGTATGAAGAATTCAGTTACATCAATGGAAGATGTGACCTTGGAGTAATTGAAATTGGTTGGGTCCCCTACCTGATCTAATCCTCTACTCTTCGAGTTTTCAGTTTTTTTCATCTGGAAGATATGCACAAAAAAAGAAATAATAGTGTTACTCATTTAAAAATGATTGATCGACTATTTGCAATTCACTAGGGTTATAATTACAATATTCATTGATTCAATATGAATCAATTAAAATCAGAGCAGACATACAAAATAATGGTCGCTTATGACATACACTCGGGTCTGTAAATTTTGCACCTTCAAATATACTCTTGGCCTTTTCAATAGTTAATCAACAAATGATAAACAGAGTGACGATCTCTGTTTGTTTTGGTACTTCCCTTTATAGAAGTAACTACATTCACTGAAGTTTATATACTCTTGGCCTTTTCAATAGTTACTGTAGGGAAGTCGACTTCCAGATTATTTGTCCATATGTACAGTTGAATAAAAGCATTTGTGGGACAATTTGCAATTAGTATTTGAGAGAATTCGCAAATAGTACTTGCGGGACAATACAAGCAACAGAATCTTTTCAAATATAGGTACAGGTGGATAAAATCATTTTAGACGGCTCTGTGCTCTTTAAATTTCAGTTCATTATATTTTGTTACCAACTAGCAAATGTAAGGAATGTTTGAAGCTTAATTGGCTTGAGTTGGGGCTGGAGACGACAAAACTTTAGGATCAAAGGTAAAGATCCTCTTTAAACTTAAATTAAGAAGTAATAAAATTAAAGAACATACCGACTTAGGCTTAGGGTTTAGGGTTTAGGGTTTAGTAGTTTATCACAAAATCGTCTAGGGTTTAGGGTTTAGTAGTTTATCACAAAATCGTTTAGGGTTTAGTATTTAGGGTTTAGTAGTTTATCACAAAATCGTTTAGGGCTTAGGATTTAGGGTTTAGTAGTTTATCACAAAATCGTTTAGGAGTAAGATTCAAATCTAAATTGAAAATCGAGAAACACCTTACCTAAAAAGGACAAATTATGAACTATTGTTTGCATAGCAATTATCTCATCATTATGCAATTGCATTTTTAAAGCGGGAGAATTATGTATTTAGAATATTGAAAGAATTGTTGATTTATAGATTTAAAAAAAAAAGATACAATATGTTTGACCGTTCAATATTATCAAATGGTAAAAAAAAAATGGAATGCAAACATTTTTATTTTTTTAGTTTATGAGAAAAGGAGAAAAGGATATGATGACTTTGTTGTATGAAATTAGTTATTTTTTGAAATAACTCTTGTCTAAACTCAAAATTCTAAATTTTAAATATATATTAAGTACAAAAGCACACCAAAAGCACACCAAAAGCAACATGAGGATTGTTGCCTACTCAAAACTCAGACATACAACATCGTTTTTCAAAAAAAAAAGAAAAAAAAGACGTGACATCCATATGAAAAATTATCTTTGTATACTATTTGCTATCTGAAAAATACACGACTAATGCATGCATATGAAAAATTGTGATAGTTGCATGACTAATGCATGCGTAAGTTATGAGTTTTAAATTCAATGTATATAAAGTGCAAAAAAAAAAAAAGTTTTTTTGAATTGTTTGTAACCAAATAAATTTACATTAGTAAAAGTATAACACAGTTGGAAAAATCACTGATATTTAATTAATTAGAAGAAATTGGAGGATAATCAATAATAAGATGAAAGTGACAAAAAACATCTTTAGTTTAACAGGATCCATATTCTTCTTTTATTTGATATATATCAATACTACTTAAAATAATAATTTCAAATCACCAATTTGTAATCATGTTTTCTTTTAATATTATTCTCACTCTCTGACCATTTTCAATTTGAGATGAATTCGTTATAAATAATTTTGGAAGTGTTAAATTGCAAAATTGTCCTAGGCCAAAGCTGTTGAAATTAACCTCCGTTTCTTTTGTTTGATCTAGATCCTCTGAATTAACTCAAATTTTGAGTTTAGATCCGGACCATTCGTTTGTAATCTGGGCCAATCCGGCCCGAGATAAAATACACGGAGTCCCTTTAATATTTGTACCAAAGCAAATCTAACAATCTGGTACTAAACTCAAAATATGAGTCACTTTAAGGATCCAAATTTGCATTTTTATTTTGGTTATCTTGTTTTTATTATATTGCGTCATCCCATCAGTCACGGTTTGGAGGTAAGCCATTTCGAGCTGGATTATTTTGGTTGAAGGGTGGTTCATCATATTATTGGTGCTTTTCATTAGGGTTAAGTTGCTCTATAAAAACAATTAAGCGTTCAATTAATACATTTTGAATTTGTTGCATTGCTTCTGGTTTGTTACATTTGCTCGTTGTTTTTGCTCGGTGATAACAACAATGTTCGGGTTGCCCATTGTTGTTGTAAAGATAATGTCAAGTCGAATGGTTGATGGTGATATATCTTCACACAGACATGAATATGATTGTTGAACTTACTCTGATACTGCTTGACGACAACATGTCTCGCTTATACATATCTTGTTTGTTTGGTTTAGTGAGATAATATTAAACAATATAATAATATGAAATTTAGACAAAGAAGAAAAATATCACCAGAAAAAAATATCATCTCAAGTTCTTCCTCGAGGAATTTTGATGGAGCCCCTTTAAGTATCTTGTATTCCCGATTTAATCCTAGATTTGGGTTGTCTAAAATCTGTATTTATATTAAGCATGTAGATATTCTGATCTGCTAATAATTATGATTTAATTTGTTGAATTTTAAACAGTTAAGATTAAAAAAAAAAATCTGCAATTGTGATTTTATGTAGTAATATATTTAAATTTATTGTATTAAAGAGGAGGTAGCACAGTTGACTAAGAAAAAAAGTCTTACGACTGTTAGTTACTCAAAGGTCGAGAATTTGATTCTTTCTCACAACTTTATATGCTGTGCAGGTTTTAAAAAAAATGATAAGCTCTCTTAATGCGAATTATAACATGATATGATTTGGAAAATAAAAATAAAAGCAATCGTTGCTTCAAAATAACATCTATCAAGACAATAAGTGTGAGTCTATGGTAATATGCATAGCACGATTTGATTCGTAATACGAATTAATATTTTTTTTCAAAATTCTAATGGTCGATCCGAACCGTAACATGATTTTCATACAAATATCTACTTATAGACCGAATTTTATATTTTTTTAGAAATTTTTTTACTATATTTAAGACAGGTAGAAAATCACTGTTTTTGAATGGTTCATAATTTTCAGATCAAGTGATTTTCTATCTATCTTAAAATTTAGTAAAAAGAAACAAAAAAAAATAAAAAATTTGGTCTGCAAGTACATATTCATATGAGAATCATATTAAACTGTTTAAATTGACTGTTATAAATTTGAAAACGAAAATATTAATATGTATTAAGAACCAACACGTGATATGCACAATACCATAGACCCGATTTTTTTATTTTTATCCAAAAATTAAATTGAATTTCAAAAATCAACCGAACCACATTTCAAATTTTAAAAGTACCCAAACCGCTAAACGGTTAACCGGACCCTAGGTTCGGTTAACGGTTTAGCGGACCAAGGGTTTGGGTTCGGTTAACGGTTAACCGGATTCGTTGGTTCGCTGAACCGTTAACCGAACCCATTTTTTTTTTTTTTTTTTTTTTTTTTACTTTTTTTTACTTTTTTTTAAAACAGAAAATTTTCAATTTTTTTTTCTATTGAAAATATACATGAAAATTCGTATTTAGATTTATCAAATTTACACCAAAAATTTTTGTAAATCAAATATGAAATTTAAAATTATAGAAAAATACACATACACATATACATATACATATACATAAATAATATACAGTTACCAATTTTTTTTACTTTTTTTTTACTTTTTTTTACTTTTTTTGAAATATACAGTTACTAATTTAAACTGAGAAATTCATTTTGATGGTTCATGATTACGGATCTTATACGACGAATTTAAACTGAGAAATTCATTTTGGACGAATTTTGGATTAATCCGAGAGTAAATTTTTTTTGGGATTAATTACTAATTTTAATCGGAGAATTATTAATTTTATTTAATTCTTTGGTTCGTATAAATTTTGAGAATTATTATTCTTGAATCAATTCATAATTATTCTCTATTATTAAAATTTATGGGAGATGCAAAAGTTGGAGACCTTTAACCTCCCAAGAGGCCTCACATGCGCATCTCTATTTTTGCTATATTGGATCTAATACAACTTAAGATGAACAAAAATTCGGTCCAACCTCAATGACAGCCATGCGTTTTGGCAAAATGGGCCGAACTCGCTGAATTTTGGCCAAAAGTTGATTGCATGGCTAATAAAGGGGAAGGACCGAATTATGTGTTATATGTGTTGTATTGGATCTTGACTATATGTTATATGATAGGATAAGATGGGATTGCATGTACAAAAAACTATATATGTATATATGTTGCACAAATTGTATTATGTTGGTATTTTCTATGATTTTATATGAATTCATATATAATTTTCGGCCTAATTAATTTTCTGTTGCAGAAATTTATTATATATATTTTCATATAAATAATTTTAGACCTTATTATTATTATTATTATTATTATTTTAGACCTTAATAATTGGATGTTGCAGAAACTATATATATTCTGTCGGAATATTTATTTTATTAATATTCTATATAATCTATATACACTAACCCTAAACCCTAAACACTATATATTCTATATAATCTACATATACATATAAAATAAAATTCGTATTTAGATTTATCAAATTTACACAAAAAAAATTTGTAAATCAAATCTGAAATTTAAAATTATAGAAAAATATACATACACATATACATATACATATAAAATAAAAAAATACATATACATATGCATTTAAAATTTTCTGTTTTAAAAAAAAAAAAAAAAAAAAAAAAAAATTGGGTTCGGTTCGGTTAACGGTTCAGCGAACCAACGAATCCGGTTAACCGTTAACCGGACCCATGGTTTGGGTCCGGTTAATGGTTAACCGAACCATTTTGAAAAGGTCCGGTTAACCGTTAACCGGAAATTTGGTCCGGTTAACGGTTAACCGGTTTGGGTAGATTTCAAATTTGACATCCGGTTCGGTTATTTTTTGAAATTTAATTTAATTTTTGGATATAAATAAAAAAATCGGACCATAGACTCACTCAGACAATAATATAAAACTATCGTGAGTTTCAGACCTGATTGATTCAAAATCTACCTATCATTCTTGAAAACCAGAGGATCCGGGAACCGCAAACGAGCTAAATTAAATAAGGATCTCAATGAAATTTAAAGCAACCTGAAGCCATATCAAACCAATACGATCCCAAGATCAATCCAATTGCCAAGTGCCAACTCTACTCACATGTATCCCAAGCTTTTCAAATCATTCGTACATTACATAATATTGTAGTATATTGGAATTTCAGCATATATTATATTGGAATGAAGTTTGTAGTGCAACACTGAGTTTGTAGAAATTCTTTTCTAAACTGTTATTTGCAATCTATAATATCAGGATGGAGCCTGTTGAGTGCCGCAATAGTATTTGCAAAATATTTAACATTTTTCTTCCCTCAAAATTTAAATATCTTTGACAAAATATTTGTACATATAAAAATAACCTTGCCTAGTACATGAAGCGATCTTATATTAATTTTTAATTTTTTTATTTTTTTATGTCAGAGCTTCGACAAAGCATAAGTATATTTTTTAATCATTTTTTCAATCGAGTAGCCGCTCAAGAACATACAAGAGTTCGGGAATCCGCATCGTATGAGATAACATAATTTTTCAGTTTTCAATCCGGACCGTTTAATCAAAATTTGTGCTAGTATATATATAATGAACGGACCAGATTCAAACTCAAAAGTTCTGTTACATCAGGTGATATATAAAAATTCAGAGTTCAGCGCCTTAAAGTTTTTGTTTCTGTTTTTTTGTTAAACCTTGGTAGGTGCTACCCAGTGGAAAGTTTTTGTTTGGAACAATTCATTTTCATTTTGGTCCCCCCCAAAAAAATAAAAATAAAATAAAACAAATAAGAAAAAAAAGCCAATATCGACGTCCTTAACTATTTAGTTTATCTCTAATTCTGACAGTACATTTAATTGGTACTCCAAAAATAATATTTCAAAAATTAAAAATGCAACCTTTTTCATTATGTAGATATGACATATCAAGTTAGAGTTAATTTAAAATGGGTAAATTTCGTCATAGGTCACTAAACTTTGTTATTTGTCACGAATTGGTCACTCAAGTTTGATTTGTCTCTTTTTAGTCACTTAACTTTGTTATTTGCAGTGTTGTAAAATGCGGTATGCGGAAGGCCACATATATGGTATGCGGCCGCATATGCGGATTTTAAAATAGGAATTCATATATATTTGGAATACATAGTAATACAAATAGGAATAAGAATTTATGAGGAATACAAATACAAATTGCAAAGCATAATACAACCATAAATGTCACAACTCACAACATAATACAAACCTAAATGTCACAGCCTATTATGCGGGTTATATGCGGATAATATGTGGGTTAGAACGTGCATATATATTAAGCCGCATATTAAACCGCATATTAATTTTCTATGCGGTTCGGGACCTTATACGCATATGCGCCGCATATAACTTTATTTTACAACACTGGTTATTTATCCCAATCAAGTCCCTTTATACTTTTCCATCAAAAATCTTAACGGAATATGCCTATTCCATTAGTATTTTGGATGGAATATACTCATTATGTTAATATTTTAGATGGAATGAGTATATTCCGTTAATATTTTGGACGGAATGAGAATATTCCGTTAAGATTTCGAATAAAAAAGTATAGAGGGACTTGATTGAGACAAATAACAAAATTGGGTAACTAAAAAGAGACAAATCAAACTTGAGTGACCAATTCGTGACAAGTAACAAAGTTTAGTGACCTCCAACGAAATTTACCCATTTAAAATTGAGTGAGTCTATGGTACTATGCATATTACGATTTGGCACCGTGCTACGGCTCTATATTCAAGTTTTCAAATCCTAACGGTCGATCCGAACCGTTCATCTTGTTCTCCATATTAATATGTGTTTGGAGACCAAATTTTATATTTTTTGAATTTTTTTTACTATTTTTTGAAATTTATTGAAAATCATTGTTTTTGGATGGTCCAGAATTTTCAGATCAAGTGATTTTCTAAATATCTAAAAAAATAGTAAATTTTTTAAAAAAAATGTAAAATTTGGTCTCCAAACACATATTAATATGGAGAACAAGATGAACGGTTCGGATCGACCGTTAGGATTTAAAAACTCAAATATAAAGCCATAGCACGGTGCCAAATCGTAATATGCATAGTACCATAGACTCACTCTTTAAAATTTATTGGTCATTCATAAAAAGTAAACTGTATAAAGTATTATTTTTTAAGTTTCTAAAGTATTTAACGAAAAGCTAAGCAACTTTTAAATTGGTCCAAGTTTGATAAATGTCACATTTAATATGAAAAACATATTTACGTGTTAATATTTATAGTTTGAATAATAATTAAAAAATAATAATCAAATGTTCATTAAATTAATTGCAAGTACACTAAAATTATATTTGATAAGTGAAATAGCCGTAGTTTACATATTTTAAGGTTTTTTGAGGCACCCAAAAAATGTTGTAAGCATATTCTGAGTTGAAGTAAATTGAATTTAAATTTAAAACATCGAATTTTAATATTCAACACATTCTATTCTTACAACGATTAGACTTGGTCCACTTGGATCGAATTGCCCATTAAACTGTCCGTTTTCAGTTTGAACCATTCAAATATATTGATATTCGTGCAAACTCAATTTAAAAAACCTCTACTAAAAATTCATCAAATACGAACTTTTTTTAAGATGCAACAATGAAATTTGACCGCCAATTGTTCAGGATGAGATAAGGATAAAAAAAGTCCGTATTTGATGAATTGTATATTATTTTGTTGTACAGTTTTCAGTAGTGCTGCAAACGAACCGAATCAAATCGAATTGAGACTAGTTCGAATTCGAATTCGAAATTATTTCAAACTGAACCCAGTTCGAAATTGAATCAATTTCAAACCTAAAAAGATTAGTTCGAATTTGATTCGAAATAATTCGAACTAGTTCGATTTGATTCGAAATTAGTTCGAAATTGAGAGCAATTCCAACTAATATTAACCGGCCGTAGATTCCTCATCTCAGGCGTCCTTCGTCACCTCTTCTAGTGGAGCTCTCTTTTAAAGTTTCTGAGGACAAACAAAGGAGGAAGAAGGTTAAACGGGGTGGACCTCTCTTTTTGAGTTTCTGATCGTCTGTGACTAATACCAACCAACCATGTCATGAGGTCAAAGTTATTTATTATGTTCCTCTAGGTCTATAATTTTTCATAGTCTCGGTGCCACAGAGGATCAGAAAAGGAGCCAAGAGGTCACACGTGAAAGCTGTTGTTTATCAAGAAAAACGAGGTCACACTTCTCTACAATGTTTCCTCTGCAATTGACAAAATTCATGATCTCTATGTTAGTTTGTAATAATCTAGAAGTCAATGATACGATAATTTATCATAAAGTTTTGTTCATGAATTGAATGTTTATTGAGGAGGGTTCAAATGCCTCCATTTTTTGTGCCTCCACCATGCCTCCATTTTTTAAAACTTTAATAACTCAAAATTTAAAACTTAAAAGTCAAAATAAAACCGTTAGATGTGATCTATATCATTTTCTCTATGTGCTCATAAAAGATTATCACATTTCAATTTTGTTTTTATGTGAATCAATAAGTTCAAAAATCAATGTCTAGAAATCATCCACATTAGTGCATTTTTTACAAGCTCTTGATGACAATCAAAATAAAATTGAAATGCCATAATTTTTTGCACGTGCATAAATAAAATGATGTAGATCATATCCAACGGTTTTATTTTAACTTTTAAGTTTTAAATTTTGAATTATTAAAGTTTTAAAATATGGAGGCATGGTGGAGGCACAAAAAATGGAGGCATTTGAACCCTCCTATGTTTATTTATATATCATTTTGTTGCCTTGAGTATTATTGAATTTATGGATCATTTCGAGTTGATGACTGAAATTGTGAAACTCCATAATATAGATGATATATACTCTTAAAAAGTCACTGACCAAGATAATTAGCAGGAACACTAATTACCGCGATAAGGTTAGTATGTGGATTAAAAGATGGTTAAGTTTTACAAATCACCTGACATGAGATGTCATTTTAATCACATAGATACATGTTCTAGGAAAATAGTATTTGACATACCCCGAATGAAACATTAAATAGAATTGTGTTCGTGTCATTAATGTTTTCATTCAGTATTAAGTTCTAAAGTATGAGGTATTCATCTTTCCTACTAAGAAATATATATGTGTGATTGTTATCAAATGCTGTCGGTAAAATGCAGTTATAACGGTAGCTCTTCGGTATACATGGCTTAGCTGAGGTAGTGATGGTTTACCAAAAGTACTATTGCCCCTCGTATCTCTATACGAGCTATAGCATCAATGGGCCCCTTGATAGAGTAAGATTATCTGCTAGCAGTATAATTACAAGAGTAATTATATTTGATAATCTGCTCAAGATCAAGAAAAGATTAAGTTTGCAAGGATGACACACATCTACCTTGAAACTAATCTGATAGCTATAAGACAAAAGAACTGACACAAGTAAATTGTTTACTGGATCGTGATATTGTACTGTACAGCATCATCTGTGTAATTGGATGGTCATGATGCGTTTTGCCAGATGCCTCTCATGATTATAGAAGTTAAAACAGTTTTAACTCTATTTACCAACATAACACATATCCTATTGGGTCACACCATATAGGAGCTAATCAGAGAATCTTATTGTGATTGATTATAAATTGGTTATGATCAGTAGTAAGATGGTTATAATTAATTATACGTGATATAATTAAATTATAAATGTCATATAAAAATGACAAGCAGAAACAACGGTTAATTTATAAACGTACACGTTACGTTGTATAAAAGTTACCGAAACAACAACCGCAAGAAATATAATTGTTCAGAATAATTATACGGATATTAATTGTATTCGAGCCAAGGGCATTCGGGTCTTTTCAGATTCGTCCTTATCCGCATGACATGTCATCGATCCTATCCAGATGACACGTCATCAATCCTATCCACATAACACCTCAGCCTCTAGGTGGCATGCCTTATCATAGGGGTATTTTGGTCTTTTCACACCATTTTAGAGGCTATAAATAGAGGGATGCATGAAGAGAATAAAATACTAATTCACTCGTATTGTTTCGTGTCGAAACGAATCAGTATTTTCTCTCTTTCTCGGTTTCTCTCCCAAATAGTATTTCAGTTGAGAAAAGAAAGTTATATGTAGTTGGCGTATAATCTTGTGGGTTGTTGTGAAATATATTTACGGGATTGATGAATAGTGTTTTTCCGAATTTCACGGTATTTCAGTTTTGCTCATTAATGAAACTGAGTTACCGAAAATTCGTGTTTACGGGTTTTCGTCTTTTTCTCTGTGAATAGTGTTTTTGCAGAATTCCGTGGTTTATATTATTCCTGGCAAAAGAAATAAACCGCTCTCTGGTTAGTCCTGGTGGATAACCTATAGAGGCACCATACGTTTGGTGCTTCGTGGAGAATCATTCCCCTGGTGTAGCTCTTCTCGCTCGGTCTGCATTCCAACTGTGATTTGGAAATAAGGTATAAGTTGTTATATTAATCTATTTAATTGGTAAATAGATTAAAGCTTTAGAAAATCAATTATGGAGTAGATATGTAAATAGGATTAAACGGATCTTCTTGATTCATTTAATCCGTAGCTTAAGTTAGATGTAAAAATTTTGTTTTACTCTTTCCGCAGTTTAAGCTAAATTAAGGGGTTTGAACCGTCAAAACCCCAACACTCTATTACCATTCGCTTGTTAGATAGATAAATAGAATAAAGACTCATTGGAGAGAAACAGCCGAATGGAATTGGGCCTGTTTAGATTCGCGAACCTATCGATTTGAATTTGCCTGGGTTCGAATTCAAATTCAAATTAATTTCGAATCGAACTGGTTTGAATTAATTTCGAATCGAATTACTTTCGAATCGAATTTTTTTCAAACTTTTTCGAATCGAACTCGAATCGAATCATGAATCTCGAATTTTTTGTGCACCCCTAGTTTTCATATCGTATTTGAATGAATTGGAATCAGCTGAAATTCCAAGCTCAAATTTTAGGGTCTTGAAGTCCGTCCTCTCTCCCTATCTCTCTCCTCAAAGACCCCCTATCTCTCATCTCTCTCTTCTTTCCCTCTCCTCAAAAATTTTAAGGAGAGAGAATCTCTGAGGAGAGGGAAAGAAGAGAGAGGAGAGAGATAGGAAGAGAATCTTTGAGGAGAGGGAAAGAAGAGAGAGGAGAGAGATAGGAAGAGATGAGAGATTTCAGGATCGTAAAATAGAGATAGGAATTTTAGCAGATTTGAGCGCCATTTGAATGGATTGTATATTATTTTGTTGTACAGTTTTCAGGTCGCATTTGGATGAATTGGGATCAGCTCAAATTCCAAGCTTAAATTTTAGAGTCCTGAAGTCCATCCTCTCTCCTCAAAGATCCCCTATCTCTCCTCTCTCTTCTTTCTCTCTCCTCAAAGAGATTTGAGGAGAGAGAAAGAAGAGAGAGGAGAGATTTCGTGATTCTAAAATAGAGGTAGGAATTTCAGCAGATTTGAACGCTATTTGAATGGATGAGGAATAGTGCTAATCATAAATAGCGTTAACTCAGAACTCCATTATGTATTTGAACACAACTCCTTATGCTGGTTAGCTAATTAATTATTTATACTTTTAGCTTTTTTGGTTTATACTATATTTTTACAGGAATCATGGGTAATAATATATATTTTTTGCATTTTAGAAATTATAATCTTTGAATGCTGACCTGTATACGACAGCGAAAAAAAAATCATGAACACCTTTATTACGATATTGATATATGTAATGATACTTTCATAATATTTATTTAAAAAAAAAAGGAATATTATTGTGTGAAAAGTGGTTAGCTAATTCACGACCATTTTTATTAATACCCAAAAAAAAATAGAAAATTTTAAGAATGCCCTCGATTTAATTTTTTTTTTATTGATGCCCCAACCGCTAGATTTGCGGGCGGTCCAAAAATGAAGCAAACCGCTCCAATTCTGGGCGGGCCGAGCTCCAAGCGAAGGGCTCCAATTCTAGGCGGGCCGAGTGAATCCAGTGAAGCGCCCAATATTTGGGCGGGCCAAGCTCGAATCAAACCGCCAAAATTTCCGGCGGTCCATTAATTATAAAATAATCTCAAACCGTGAATATAAGAATATAATATTAAATAGAATATAATATTAAATCAATAAATCAATCCTACCCGTGAACTTAAATATAATATTAAAATCCTAAAATCAATCCTACCCGTGAACAATATTAAATATAATATTAAATTCCTAAAATCAATCCTACCCGTGAACACCCTGAACCCCTAACCCTGTCTCTTCCTCCTCACTCTCCACTCTCTCTGTCTCTTCTTCCTCCATGCGCCGCACCAAAAAAAAAAGAGAAGAGATCTCGCCGCAGCAGTAGAAGAAAAGGGAAAAAAAATAAGAATCTCAACTCTGCTAGCTTCTTCGCTGGTCTCTACTTTGTCTGTGCTTCACCATTAAATTCATCACTCTTCTTTCTTTCTCGGGTGAGTTTTTAATTCGAATGGATTGAATGTTAAGTTGTGTAATTGTTGAATTCGATTGGAATCGAATCGATTAAATACGATTCGAAATGATTCGAATGTCAAATCGATTCGAATGTCAAATCGATTCGATAGATTCGAATCGAATCGTTTGAATGTTATTGAATGTGATTAAATGTGATTGTGATTTTGGTTGTGATTGCGGTTATGATTGTGATCAAATTAGTAATTGTTATTAAAAAAATGTTAGGGTTTTGAAAAAATAAATGTTAGGATTGTAATTGTTTAGAAAAAAATTCATGTGATTGTTAGAATTGTGTATTGTTAGAATTGTGATTGTTAGAATTATGTATTGTGATTGTTAGATAAAAATTCATGTGATAAAAATTCATGTTATAATTGTGAATGTTAGATAAAAATTCATGTGATAAAAATTCATGTTATGATTGTAATTGTTAGAATTGTGTATTATAATGTTATTTGGTAATTGGTTATAATTTAAATTCGATTAAAATTCATGTGTTAGAGTTATTTAGTTAGAATATATTTTCTAAGTGTGGTCTAATAAATGGGTGAGATGATTTATATTGTCAATTTAGTAATTGTAATGTTAAGTGTTAGTTGTATCATGTATTTTTGTTGTGGTAATAAAAATATGTGTGTTATATTAGTTATTAATGTTTGCATGCATGTTATAAAATGTTGTAAAATATTTGCATGCATGTTATAAAATGTTGTAAAATATTTGCATGCATCTTAAATTTTTTTTCTATATGAATAATGTTTGCATGCATCTTATAGTTTATGGTTATACAAAATTAGGATTATAGTTTATGGTTAAAAATTTAGGGTTAGGATTTATGGTCGAATTTATGGTCCATATTCTATAATTATTATAAAAATATTATATAATTATAGTTATGATGAATATATTAATATTATATAATTAGTATCTTATTAATTATATATAACTGTTATATTGTTAATATATTAAATAATTAGTATAACAACAATTAGTGTAGTTATATTATAATATATAGTTATATTATTATTAGTTATTTCAGAAAAAATATCATATGTTTTAATTATCTATAATTGTCTGTAAATGTAGTATGCCCAGAGAGCGCAGACGATGGAGAGACCCTCCGGATGCTGTGGATCCACCACCGGATGTTGTGGATCCCCATCCGGATGCTGTGGGTCCGATTGGAGCGAGTCCGTACTCGGTGGATCCAACTGGAGAGGGCTCGTCATATGAAGAAATGACTGGCGCAGGATTTGGGGATTCGGGAGGAGCGGGTCCGTCCTCTGCGGCTGGGACATCGTCGGGTTGGCATGATCCTGACACTTTCAGTCCTCTTCTATGGACCCATCATGTTAAACACCGTGTCTCGTTGGCATCGCTTGAGGTACGTGATTATTATACGTAATGTAAATAGTACTGAAAGATGACACGATTTGAGTCTCACAGGTTGATAATAAATACAGGATGATGTCATGCTTACGGTGAGGCACCGCAAGTCTGAGATTCCGTTCGTTGCCAATCCGTTGATGCAGCGATGCCTCATAAATCTCGGGTTGTTTCAGATTGCCACCATGCCGCAGAGTAGTATCAATCAGGCTCTGATGCATGGTCTAGCAGAGAGATGGCGTCCTGAGACTCATACATTTCATCTCCCGGTTGGGGAGATGACAGTCACCCTTGGTGATGTGAGCGCATTGTGGGGTTTACCTATTGATGGCATCCCCATAGGTGGCATCTCAGACCATCCAGACCTGCAGAATATGATACCAGAGCTGTTAGGGTGTCATCCGAAGATTCTGCAGAAGAAATTGAAGAAGAAGAAAGGGGACGAGGATGACTTCCGTTCTTCCCCGTACTGTATTTCTCTAGCGGCACTCCGATCTTACTTCTTCCGGAATCGGATATTTCCTGAGACTGAGGACGTTGATGCGATCCTGAGGTACCATTACACTATTTAAAATAAACTTATCAATCCATCTATAATCTGAACAATTGATATCGATTATTGTATATTACAGTTATACTAGGGCATTTGTGCTGGATTTGTGTGGTGCAGTCATGTTCGTGGACTCTAGCGGTGATGCGGTCCCGATCATGTTTCTCTCTCTGCTGAGGGACATGCTATCTCCATCGAGGTGGAACTGGGGTGGAGCTGTTATCGCCCACTTATACAGAGCCCTGTGTCATGCTTGTCTGGTAAGTCTATACTAATTTGGTTATGAAAAATACGTTTTTATTTAAGGTTGAATAAGTACCGAGTTCTTATTTTAACTTAAATTTTCAGGTGAAGAACAAGCAGATTCACGGACCGCTTCTTCTACTCCAGCATTGGTCGTGGTCACATCTGCCCGTATGTAGGCCAGTTATACCAGATCCATTACCCCTACGTTGGGGTTGGCCTGATCCAGAGAGATGCCCCGCATACGGTGCCATATGGGGCAGTCAGCACGAGTACGAAGAGATGGGCAGGTTATGTGACTGCAGGGTATGTGACTTAGTTGGGGTCCTTGGCATGTACAGGTTACCGCTCTTGCATCTCCGAATTTAACCACATACTTGCAAGCCCTCTTCACAAACGCCATAGTGCCATCTGGTTTACGGCTGGTAGGAACGTACTCATTTGGATTTTGCACTTCGAATTCTGTTCCATCATTACCCATCGGGATCACGGTCATAGTTGCACCTTTGTCCCTGTGTCGTCTTAGTTTCTCCTCCACCCTTGTTGAAAATGACTGGTTCATCCTTATTAATTCTGCAGCCTTAGCACGCCGTTCCTGAAACCAGGCATTTAACTTGTAGAATGTGTCCTCTACAACTGCAGCTACAGGTAACATCCGGCTTTGCTTGAATACTGCATTCAGCGACTCGGATCCGTTGGTGGTCATAATTCCCCAACGCCAACCTCCATCACGGGATTGATATATTTTCTCGTATGCTGGGTCTTCGTTGACATCTCGGGGATTATTTTTGCCCACCTTCATTAAGTAGAGATTTGCCTTTGGCATGTACTACATAAAAAATTAGGAAATAGAATAATGTAAGTAAACAATTGTACTAAAAACAATTGTTTTCTTAAAGTACAATAATATATGTAAACAATTGAAATACATGTACCTTTGCAAAACCGCTAGTCATCTCTACCACCCTTCTCGGCTTTTTCTTTCTGCAATTCCATCTAAATGTATCAGTAACCCACTTGTCACCCCCGGTTGTCTTGGAAAGGTTCTCCGCAACGTGTTGCATACACAACCTGTGAACACACTGGCCAGTACGGGTTGACCAACCGTAATCTTCACGATCAAAAACATATTTTATTCCTTTGTGCTGGTCTGATATCACACAGAAAAACTTCCCTTCCCCAATCACCCGTCTTCTTAAAAACTGCATAAAGAATCCCCAGTTCTCGCCGTCCTCTTTATGAACAATTGCAAACGCCAAAGGCAACAGCTGGTTCTCAGCATCATATGCGCATGCTATGAGTAGCCTCCCCTCGTAACGTCCAGACATGAAGCATGCATCAATGCTGATAACAGGTCTGATGTATGGCACAGCTTGGATACAAGCACCAAAAGCCCATGCTATGCCCTTGAATTGTTTAGCTCCCTCTATTAGTACTCCGTCTTTATCAAAAAAAGGGCCATGCCACCGCTCATATACGGTGCCGACATTTGTACTTGCCATGGCTTGGAGCAATGGTGCCAGATAGCCATATGAATCCTTCCAACTACCGAATATTCTGCAAACCGCAAGTTCACGACCTCTCCACAGCCTGTTGTATTTTGGGATTACATATTTGTATTTGTGTCTGACGGTCATAGCCACCGCCTTGATACTCATCGATGGATCCAACTTAATGTCCTCCTCAATTGCATCGGCAATTAGTGATGCCGTCAGCTGCGCATGGTCTGTCCTTGTGGATGCAGACTTGCATGTATGAGGTGGTTCACACTTCTTAATCATCCATGCTTCCCCTGAACCCGCAGGGGTTGCAAAAAGGCGGAACTCGCAGTGCGGGTGAGTTTTACATAGCACAACTAACCTTGTTCGGTCCCTTTTGTGTAATATACATTCCCAGTTACCGTGAACATGAGTCTCATTTATTTTCTTTACAAGTTCGTCTATGTTGGTATAAAGTTGCCCTGCGGCAAGTTCTTTATTGTATTCAACACGAGGACCAAAGAAACTAATGTCTGCCTCTTCGAAAGCTGTGGTGTCGTTGAATGTGGCAACCGGATGCTTATTCCCCCGACCTCTAATCGGGAATTTTTCTGCCCTGGACAACCCTGGTACATTTGCATCACCATCTGATAAGTCATCAGCTTCCCAAACCCCTTGGTATTCATCCCCCGTTTCCATTTCCCTTTCTGGTACGGCATCGATAGCATCTACATCAATATCAATATCAGTTCGATTAACCGGTACCGGTCCTGACTCTGGCATAGTTGGAAATCTAGGGATTATGGGTGTATGTCTCGGTGGTGGTGGTAACTCTTCAGTATTTTCTGGGGAGTTGTGGTACCCCTGGTTGTCATAAGGAGAGTGTTGGTGGTACCCCTGGTTGTCATAAGGGGAGTGTTGGTGGTACTCCTGGTTGTCATAAGGGGAGTGATGATGGTACTCCTGGTTGTCATAAGGGGAGTGCTGGTGGTACACCTGGTTGTCATAAGGGGAGTGCTGGTGGTACACCTGGTTGTCATAAGGGGAGTGCTGGTGGTACCCCTGGTTGTCATAACCTGAAGGTCCAGCCCCAGCCGCACTTGAAGGTCCAGCCCTAGTCCGGGGAACCCTCTTTGAATATATGTCCATTACCGGGACCCCACTTGCCGCAAATTGAGTGTATACAACTCTCCACAAATTTGCATCTGTTATTGGAAACTTCACAAAGTAAGGTCTACCCCCCCCACGTGAGTTGTCAATCCGTGTAGCCAATTCTATTTCATACCTGTTGGGGTTTACAGCAGTCTTTTCGTATATTAGCTGCTTCAGTTCCTCAAATGTGGTATTTTCATTAACCTCGAAGCCAAATGCGACCTCTTTCGTGTAATGCACGCCATCTTCACCTCTTTGTAGCTTGCCGCCCACATGCAGTGCAACTAACATCTTTTTCTTAACAAACTACATTTAAAAAATAATTTTATGAATATTAAAGTAATTATTCATAAATTAAAACGGGTACAATAATCTAATTACAAAATAATTAAAAAAAACTGCTACTTTTGCTACAGTAATTGTAATAGTTAAAGTAATGTACATTAGCAACAGTTACCGTAATAACTAATTTAGTAATACAACAATTACACTTACAGTAAATGAAACAGAAAATAATTAAAAAAAAATACCTGTTACAGTAAAATTCTTCTTCAATCGTCAAATAAATCGCCTTCAATCGCTAAATGAATCGGCTTCTCTCAAATAGTAAAATGACAGGCTTACACTGAATGATGGAATGATGAGAGAGAAAAATAGGCGTAGAATGACGGGAGAGAAGAATAAAGAATGGAGCTGAGAAGAACTCCAATTTATATATTATATATATTGGTGGATCACCAATTATTTAATATACTGTTGGATCACAGATTCGAATGGAGCTCAGAAAAACTCCAATTTATATATTATATATATTGGTGACACCGATTATTTAATATACTGTTGGATCACGGTTCGAATATTTTAATATTTTAATTACGGTTAGGAATTTAATATTATTAAAAAAATATTGATCGGTAATATTATAATATAAACGGACCGCCCAGCGGTTTCGTTTTTGTTTTTAATGTTGAAAAGATTGAATATTATAATATATATGGACCTAATGTCACGGTAAAGTTTAAAGAATAAATAATAATTTAATAAAATAAGAATTTAATAATTAATAAAATAAGAATTTAATAATGGAATATTTTATAGTTAATGACCCGCCATATTTTTGGGCGGTTTGGTTCGGTTTGGTTTTGAGCATGGACCGCCCGGTCCAGGAAATGGAAATGGCCCGGTCCAGGAAATGGAAACGGTCCAGGAAATGGAAATGGCCCGGTCCAGGAAATGGAAATGGGGCGGTTTGGTTTGAGCATGGGTTTGAGCATGGACCGCCCAATATTGGGGCGGTTTGGTTTGAGCATGGACCGCCCAATATTGGGGCGGTTTGGTTTGAGCATGGACCGCCCAATATTGGGGCGGTTTGGTGTTGATCATGGCCCGCCCAGAAATTGGGCGGTTGGGGCATCAATAAAAAAAAAATTAAATCGAGGGCATTCTTAAAATTTTTTATTTTTTTTTGGGTATTAATAAAAATGGCCGGCTAATTCATCATTTCTCTTTTGAGATACAATATTTAATGATACTTTTATAGCATTTGTTTGGAAATTGAACCGTACGATGCCTTATGAATATACATATACACTTTGTTTTTTTAAATAACTAATTGTATTTTGCCGTACCTTTTCAAATGACGTCTAATTCTTTATTTAAAAGAAGGAATAGTAAATTGATGTCATATAAAATGGTTCGCTAAATTATTTTTATTTTCAGCTTTTTTGGGTTATAATATATTTTGAAGAGCAGTAGATTTATCTCATAAAAATTATGGTAAAAACCTACTTGACCAATTAACTTATGAAATTGCGGCGGGTTAAAAAAAGGTTGAAAATTATGTAAAATAAATTGTAGAATACGAGAAACATTTCTTTTAAGTATTTTAGGGCCTGTGGGGCAAATGAAATTAAAAGGAAAGAGGAATCCATGATTTCCTTTTTCGCTGTCGTATGATTAATTTTTGACAATCATTGTTTTATTTTTCATCCGTCAATAAAATTAATTTTTCTTATTTGTCAAGTAAGCCGGCCCAATTAAATTAGACTTCAAGTTGAGGAAAAAAATATGACAGAGGGCAGAAATGAGTTGACGGCGTCAACGGGGCTCGGTGCTACATACTTGCCCCCACGTACTTTACAGTTTTCATATTAAAATTTCAAAAAAAATACATGGTATACGTGAAATTCCAACTTTCTTATTCAAAGAACCAGGAAAAAGAGAGAGAGAAAAAAAAGCATACGCTTCTTCTCTTCCTGTGCCACTTTTGTATTTGTTTGCAAATTGAACCGTAGATGCCTTATGAATTTACACCTTTTTTATTTTTTTTTTAAATTGACCATATTTATTTTGCCCTACCTTCTCAAATGACGTCAATTCTTTATTTAAAAGAAGGAATAGTAAATTGATGTCATATAAAATGGTTGGCTAAATTATTTTTATTTTCAGCGTTTTTGGGTTATAATATATTCTGAAGGGCAGTAAGATTATCTCATAAAAAAAAAATCTAAATGTGTTTTCTTTTGTTTATGGTCAACTACTTGACCAATTACCTTATGAAATTTTGGCGAGGTAATTTTTTTTCAAAGATATGTAAAATAAATTGTAAATACGAGAAACACTTCTTTTAAGTATTTTAGGACCTCTGGGACAAAGGCAAATGGGAAAAGTAAAAAAAAAAAGAATCCATGATTTTGTTTTGTTTTGATAAAAGGCATAATTGCCCATTTCATTAGCATGAAATCAGAGTTAATTAACTTATAATTGCAAGAGAAAGTTTAAAGCATAGCTAGAGCAAAGTCATAAATAATTAATGCAGAACAAAACACAAACGCTCTGTGTTTAAGAAGCCACCAAAACATAATTATGGAAAACCGACAAGCAAATACTAAGCCACATTTGATAGGGCTGAGGTAAATTAATGATTCTAAATTCGAATCTATAAAAAAAAAAAAAAATGTTCTTCATCATTGCATTAAGCTGGAGATCCAGCATCCCTCAGCAGCAGAATATCTTCTACCTCTCCAGAGGCAGTACCCTGATACGCCACAATTTAATTGTCAGAAGAATCCCAAACACAAAGAGGTATTGCATTTATGTCATTAGGCAGTCAGTCTTCTACAGCTTTCTTAATTCTTTTATTCATATGCTCTGTTCAATATTCAAATACAGAGTTGATTAGTAATATAATCTAACACTTTTTTTCAGAACTAGATTGAAAACAAATTTCATTTCTTTATTTTTAAATCATCTAACAAACTGCATTAAATATAACTGAGAAACCTATCTGTTTCACATAACTAAGTTAACAAGCAAAATCGAAAATATTAGTACAGGAGTCCCAAGCATCCCTGATTTCTTTCTTCGCTGTCGTATGATTAATTTTTGCCAATCATTGTTTCGTTTTCCACCCGTCAATAAAATTCACTTTTCTTATTGTCAAGCAAGCCCACACCAATTAAATTAGTTTTAGACTTTTAGTTGAGGAAAAAGTAAATTATGACAGAGGTCGGAAATGAGTTGACAGGGTCAACGGGTCTTGGTGGTACATACGTAAAATTTCGAAAATTTTCAGGGTATACGTGAAATTCCGACATTCTTAAATTAAGAGATTTTTTTTTCAGAAAATTAACATGGCATACCATGTGGTCATATGAGTTTCACACAATCAAGACCGTTAAATCTTAACTGAATAGTGAATTTATGAATAAATTAATTCAAATTACAAAAAATAAAAATAAAATAATGTGACCAAACATGTATGGTTATGGTCTAATTTAATATGGCACGTGACTCAAGCCACAAGCCCACAACATAACAAATTTACATACCTATGTCTAAGACAAAACCGTTAACTCGCTCGGCTAGCTAGAATTTCCTCATATATGTGTGGTACCTGAGGGGATACTCACTCTTTGTTCAGAGGAAGGGTTATATTTTATGTGGATCAATTACATCTTGTTTAGATGGAGAGGAAGGGATGGAATGCCACAAATATGAAATATAATGTATTAGAAATAAAGATTAACATATTTAATATTATTATATTTTAATGATTAATGAGAAAAAATAAATTTAATTTTTTTTCATTTTATTTATTATTTAGCTAATTAAAATTTAGAATGTTAGTGAGAAATTTGGTGGCTACTGTAGGTTTGTGATAAATTTTTTTTGATGAGAATTAAATAATTAAGATATAGCATTAGAAATTTATGGTTTTTTCTTTAAAAATATTTACAATAATTTTTTTTGTCATCCGTTATACCTCAAATCGAGAGGGAAATCAATTTTATTGATTACAATAATGCAAAGTTAAACATTTTTTCTCTTGTATTAATTATTCACCTCCGATATAATTTTGTCAACCAAATATAATTCGAGAATTTGTTTCTTTTCTTTCCATTCTATCCCCTCCTCTACTCTCTATCCAATCCAATGTTGTAAATAACAGTATGTGCTCGTTTGACGGACATGATACCGCCAAATAATAATTGAAAATAATCAGTCATAATCGCAAAAAATCAGCTGATTAATCAAATAATCAATCAGTCCAAATGAACGTTTTTTACAACATTGATCCAAACAAGGTGTTAATATACTATACGACACAACTGAAAAATCAAAAGAATATTGCGAGAGTGAACGGAATTTGTATTCTAATTTCAAATTATCAGAGGAAATATACGCAAGATGGCTTGAGAAGTATTTGAAACTTTTTATTTATTTTGACCAGTCATTTTATATACAAACGTACCAGGTTTCAGATTACAAATTGGAAGCTTTGTATTTCCATTTTAATGTCTTCTTTTGTATATGGTCAACGGATCCGAATCTGCTGAAATCTGAGGTCGATACTGTTGACCCTGAAATTCCTGCAATCTGAATCCAGCCATCGAACTGTTTCAAGATATGTGCAAAAAAAACCCAGCTGTTTCGAGATACGTTCTCGAAAAAATTCAATGGCTCGATTTTGAATTTCAAAAATTTCAGGGTAAACAATATCCGATCTCGGAATTTTAGCTGATTTATTTCCATGGTCAACAACTATTTGATCAATTAGCTTATGAAATTTCGGTGGAGTAAAAATAATTTGAAAGATATGTAAAATAAATTGTAGAATACGAGAAACACTTCATTAAGTATTATAGGACATCTAGCCATCTAGGACAAAGGAGAAAAAGGAATCCATGATTTCTTTCTTGGCTATCGTATGATTAGTTTTTGACAATCAATATTGTCGTTTTTCATCTGTCAATAAAATTCATTTTCATTTTTCTTATTGTCAAGTAAGCCGACCCCAATTAATTTAGTTTTAGTTGAGGAAAAAGTTAAATATGACACAGGTCGGAAAGAGTTGACGGCGTCAACGGGTATCGGTGCTTAGTGCTTACCTGCCCCCATCAACTTTACAGTTCTCTAATTAAAATTTCAAAACTTTTCAGGGTATACGCGAAATTCTAACTTTCTTATTTAAGGAACCAAGAAAACGAGAAAATTACACACACTTCTTCTCTTCCGGTTTTCCTTAGTTCCTCGCGACCGTACCTTCCCTATTAACTGCAACTTTTTTAGGAGGGGAGCATCGTTTCTAGCCGGAGATCGGCCATGGATACACCATACCCCTCCACTTTAACCCCCACCACTGCCGCCATTTCCTGCGGTGCGTTTGATCCCTGCAGCTTAGCCACTGACGCTCCGCTGCCTAGGCCTAAGCTTTCATTGGAGCAACTGAAGCAATGCTCGGAGGCACTCTCCTTCTTTGAAGAGAAGGTGAAGAACAGGAAAGCTATTGCGCAGGAGTTCAGTCAGCTTGAGGTAATATTCTGATTTCATCAAGAATCACTGTTGATCAAACCTGGTTAATGGATTCTTACTCTAAATCTTGATAGGATCATAGGAACAAGCCTCTGTTGAGTCTGAAATTCTGAATTTGCATTACTATTTGGAATAAGGTTGCAATTCGCATCCTAAGGCTTCTTCGAATCTTGTCTTCTCATTTAGAAAAAGCAGAGGAGAGCGGGAAAAGTTAAAGATAAAGTATAATCTAATTCCACCATTGAAAATTTGAAATGGTGCAATTTCATTTTTTCCCCTAGAAAACTATGAAATTACACATTCTCTCTCTATAATTTATAAAATCAGATTACACTTCTAAATTTCAAAAAGAGTTCAGGATATGGGAGTTCAGCCAAATCCATATGCCTGGCACAGACCCAAAACAGCCTACTGATTGACCTGTCGCCAATACTTGTTATGTGGCTTCTGTTAGGGATATTTTTGCTGATACTTGGTTGTTTTGATGTTATCTGTGTCTTGCTGATTTCTGTGATTAGATATTGTTACTCTAGGTTAGTAGGTACCAGTTGCTGGTACAATAGATTGTAGGTGTTGTTTTTGGTTAACTGTAGTTATAATCTGTCATTCAGGTTTGTAATAATTCTGAGAAGCATTCCAGTTGCTTGGAACTCTTTTTAGATAACACTGATATATGGTTTCTAATGAAATAGGTGGGTTTTCCCCACTTTCTTCCAAAAATTTCAAAAATTTCAAAAACTCACAAATTTACTATTTTTTTTTATTAGAACTCATTTTATCAAAACTCATGTATAAAAAAATATCAGTCTTCTAATTGGTCGGTTTTAAAAATACTTAATTTCGAAGTTTTTGAGATGTATACATGAAATTGTCCCATGCTGACCAAAATATGCTCCAAAGATTGTTTGTAGAAATGATCTATATCGAAACATCTCCTTTACTTTCTTTCTTTTTTCAGACTATGACGGCACCAAGGAACGACATCAAGAAAGAGTGCACTAAGGCTCTCGGCAATGCCAACAAAAACAAAAACCGATACATGGATGTCTTGCCATGTAATTCCATCTCACACCTATACTTCGTTAATAATCTAATTGCCATTCTCTTCATCTTACTTGCTATTTCTCACCATCTCAGATGATAATACACGGGTCATTCTCAATGCTTCATGTGAAAGCAAGGATCAAGGAGACGACTTTATCAATGCTAACTTTGTTACAGTAAGACAACTTCCATTCTCAGTAATTTTAGAATTAGCTGATCATCGTTTTGTTGAGTGCAATCTTTTAAATCATACCCAATTTGATATTTTGCAACCGACCTCTTAAAAAAAAATATGATACACACATATAATGGAAAAGACAAGGAAATATAAAAGCAAAGAAATCAATTGCACAAGACCAGAATAGAACAGCTGCTTTAAGTACGTAGAATCTCTTTCTGTAATTGCTTTTTGGTTTATGTTAAAATATCTGTAACCTGTAGGTGGGGCCTACAAAGGAAGTTTCTTGATTTATTGCTACCCAAGCCCCAATTCCTGAGACATTTGATGATTTCTGGCAGATGATATATCAGTACCGTTGCTCTGTTATTGTTATGCTCACTCCTTTTGATAATGCCAAGGTAACTTGCTTTCCATACAATTTCTGCAGATTTACTGCTCTCTGATACTGAAAGAACAAAAGACTACTCTCTGATTCTGATATATGTAAAATTTGACATCGCTACTTATATGCAATGGCAGATTACAGGAAAATGTGATAATTATTTCAAATCAGAGAAGGAGGAAGGGCAGTTTGGCAATATTAATGTTACAACCAAATCTCGTGTTGTCACCGCCTCATCATTGGTTCTTCGCTGCTTAGAATTGCAGTGCAATGATGTATATTATTACAATGCCTCATATTTTTTTTTGTAGCATCTTATTATGCAATTCAATCTAAAAAAAAATCAACAATGAAAAAGCCTGTCCAATTTGACTATTTCGTTTGTAATTTTTTATCTCCCTGTTTATAACATCCTTATCTAACTTTTGGGTCAGGCAATAGTGCCTCCAGTACCAGCTCTCCACATTGAGTACCCAGAGTGGCCTGATCATGGCGTACCATTATGCACTGTTGCTGTGAGAGAAATACTGACACATTTGTATCATGTACCGACTGATGCCGGCCCCATTGTTGTGCACTGCAGGTGTGTCCTCAATTAATTTCTCTCTCTCTCTCTCTCTATATTGTCTTTTTCCTTGAAGAAATACTTCTTTCTCTATCGTTTTCTTCCTCAAGGAAGTTGGATGGAGCCCCTTCAAGTACCTTGTATTCCTGATTAATTTGGGTTGTCTAACATTTGTATTTATTGCTATCATCAGTGCAGGCATCGGAAGAACCAGTACATACTGTGCAATCCATAATACTATTCAAAGGATCTTGCTTGGTGACACATCCTCATTGGATGTCGACAAAACCATCGTTGATTTTAGATCTCAGAGAATGAGGATGGTACAAACACCGGTATGTTTTTTTCCCATTAGCTCACCATTGGTGTATAATAAGGGAAATTACGGGGTACAATTGGACCAGTACATAAAGCAAAATATTTATTACATAGATTGGATAATAGAATTTAATGTTTAATAGTAAGATAATGTAGTAGCTCAATGGTGTTATAATAGTGCATGCATTAGGTTATGGGCAAATTATTTTCTTCTTCATCTTTTTATTTTATTTTATATATTTTTACCTTTTTTATCTATAGGAGTAATTTTTGTTTTGCTATGATGCAATAATTGATGAGTTAAGAGTTGTCAAAGAGGTTTGAGCAATGAGATAACAGAAGGTTAGATCCTTTTCATGTTAAAACTATCCAGGCAGGTCTGGGTAAAGTTCCTGTTGATACAGGCATCGTCGTCTTGAAATGTCCCCTAGTAAATATGATTTTGTTACGAGTATGGTCCAAATGCCTCGTGTCTTTTTTGTCTCAATCACGCCTTGTGCTTTATCTCTATTTTTGAATTCGAAATAGTCGATTTGAACCACTCAACAACGATAAAATTTGATTTCCAAGCACATTTTAATATGAAAATAATGTTGAGCAGTTCAAATTAATTATTTGGACTTTGAAACAAAAATAAAAATACGAGGCACGATTGAGACATTGAAAGACAGGCATTTGATCCCTGCCCTTTTGTTATCCCCTATCCTCGACCAAACAATTGTAGGAAGAAATCAACAAAGAAAGACAGTAATTACCCCTCTGCTCCTAGCCTCCTACAGATGGGGTAGTGTACTTATGTATCAATGTACTTGTCTCAATGTCAAAATTCAAAAATGCGCTACAATATACCTGAAAATTTTAAATATACCATACTCTCAAAAAAGATAAACCAAACAACCACGATTTATGAAAAATTCAAATTTTGACACGGCTGCATCCTATAGGTGCGGCCACCCTTTTTTTCGTTTAGATTGAATTACCGCACGAGAAGAACAAAAAAAAAAAAAAAAAGGTGGCTGCATCCCTAGATGCGGCCCACAGAAAACTACCTGCATCTAGAGGATGCGGCCATGTCAAAATTCAAAATTTTCAAGAAACGTGGTGGTTTGATTTATCTTTTTTGAGGTTATGGTATATTTAAAAATTTCAGACAATATACTCACATTTAATTTTTTTTGGACCTCCAATTCAATCTGCAACCTCTAAAAATGAGACTGCAGATTAAATTGACGGCCCGGTATTCAGCCTAAAATCATAAAATAAGTCTACGATTTGAGCACACAGCTGGTAGAATTTGAAATTTATTATTTTTTTCATATATTAATAATTTTTTTGGAATTTATCTCCTGCCTCCGCTGGAAACGTGTTCTCTGTAGTACCGCCTCACTCTACGCCGTTTTTTGTTTATGTACCACCCTAATAAATAAGAATTAAATCAATACCATCCGTTAATTCCGAATTCAGATTCCGCCACGTTCGCACAGTAGATCTGCGAACGGGTCGCTACCCGTTCGCGTAATGAATCAGCGGACTGACCCGTTCCCGACGACCCGTGCGCGTAACAGATCGGCGGACGGATGACCCGTGCGCGATCTGACCCGTTCCCGACGACCCGTTCGCACGATAGATATGCGTGCGTGGCGAATCCGGATAAAAACCCCTCCGCAGTGGTTTTTTTACTCTGTCCCTGTCTCCGCAGCCGCGTCCAGCACAGCAAAAAGGTAAATTTTTTATTATTTAATTTAATTTTGTTAAATAATTTAATTTAATTTAGTTAGTAAGTAGTTTAGTTTTATTAGATAGTTTATTTTAGTTAGGTACCAAAATAGTTGTATATAAATTAGATTAAATTTTTTCCTAGTTTTAGATAGTTTATTTTTGTTAGGTACCAAAATAATTGTATATTGTAAATTAGATCAAAATTAGGTACCAAAATAGTTGTATATTGTAAATTAGATCAAAATTAGGTACCAAAATAGTTGTATATTGTAAATTATATAAAAAATAGGTACCAAAATAGTTGTATATTGTAAATTATATCAAAATTAGGTACCAAAAGAGTTTATTGTAAATTAGATCAAAATAGTTGTATATTGTATATTGTAAATTAGGTACCAAAATAGTTGTTTATTTTTTTTTGTATTTTTGTAAATATTTGTGTTAATTAGATGAAAGTAGTATATTGTGATCTATTTGTAAATATTTGTGTAATTTACGATATAATATTATTTGTGTATATTTTTTATTAAATAGTAGTATATTATAAATTACACTAAAATAGTAGTTTAGTTGGGTACCAAAATATTTGTGTATTTAAACCAATTTAGAATTGTGATTGTATGTATAATTTAGAAATTATATTTAGAATTTAGAAATGTACCTATTTAGAAATGTACCAATTTACAAATCGACAAATTTAGAAATGTTGTATTTAGACCAAAATAGAGTATAAATGCATCAATTCAGAATTTATTTTTTTCTGAATTAGCGTAGATTGTAAGATTTTTTACCGATTCATTCAAGAATGGCGATATATTATTGAATTACCATAGATATTTGTATTATTGTTAGATTTGTACTATTTGAAATTATCAATAGAGGTCAAAATTGATAAAATTGTTAAATTTGTTGTTAGTATGGCGTCAACCAGCGGTACCAATCAAAATCGGACGCAAGATGATTTACAGTTAGATTTATCACTGGCCCGTCACGTATTTCCAAATATGACGGAAGAGAGTATCAGTCCTCTTTGCTGGTATAAATTCGAGGAGCACAAGATGAAAAACGCATATGTAAGTTTTTGTTTTGAGAAATGCAAATAATTTTAATTTTCATTTAGATAAAAATAGGTAAATTATATGTTTGTTTGTTTTGAAATTGAATGCAGACTCATACCTTGACGAATACGCGGAACAATAAGATGAGTATCCTCTACGACGACCGATACGCTCCCGTGTTGAAGAGTTTGGGTTTGTGGCATGTCTCACAGCTGACCCCCATTGTCGCAGATGTCCCTCTTCTATCTGCGTTGGTCGAGAGGTGGCGGCCGGAGACACACACATTTCACATGCCTGTCGGAGAGATTACGGTGTCTCTCCAGGATGTCAGTTGTCTCTGGGGACTGCCTATTACTGGACGGGCTGTGACGGGTGTGGAGTACGGGGACTTCACAAAGGACGTCGAAGAACTGTTGGGACCCAACCTGATGAAGGAAAGGTCCCTGAAGAGGTCGAAGGTTGCATCGAAGAATGACATCAGTATCCCTCTTTTGCGGGCGGCATTCAGGTAAGTATTTTTTTTGTAATAGTAAGTATTTGATTGTGATGCTTCATACTCTGTACTAAATTAGTTCGTATATGTAGTGGAAAATTGGAAGAAGATGCGCCTGAGGAGAAGATAGATCGGTGGACACGGGCTTACATAATGGAGTTATTCTCTTGCTGGTTGTTCCCAGATTCCTCTGGGAACACCGTTCCTGCTTGTATGCTACAGTGGCTAAGGGACTTGGATGACCCTCCACAGATGAATTGGGGTGCAGCAGTCTTGGCATGTCTGTACCGAGGCTTATGCATTGCGTGCCGGGTATAAATTACTTTCTCTTCTTATTATAAATAAATTATTTTCTCTTATCGAATTTAAAAATAAATGCAACTTGTATAAAAATAGGTCGACAAACAAGGTCTGTACGGACCGATTGGTCTCCTTCAGCATTGGTCGTGGACGAGATTTCCATTTGGTCGTCCACAACCACTAGACGAGGGTTGGGCTCCAAACTGGGGTCGTCCGGACGGGGAGACCTGTCCTGCGTATGCTCAGAGATTCTGCGCTAGAAAGACCTTTGTCGCGACCCCTCACGGCAAGCCTTCGGGAGTTTTCTTTTTCCGAACTCAATTCGAGCAGATGACTCCAGATCTACATGTCGAGTGGCGACCGTATGATTTTCGCGTCACAGTGTATGAAGAAGATGAAGAACCTTACTCTTTCCTCACAAAACTTCCTTCGATCTGCAGTCGCGAACGAGAATACTGGTTTGCTCAGGTGCGACTAGTTTTTTTTTATTTTCTAGTTTACATTTCATAAACATATTGTAGTTTAAAATTGAAACTTAGACACATAAAATATTTGCAGGTGCCGCTTATCTACTACCAGGTTGTTGAGCATTATTACCCTGGACGGGTAATGAGACAGTTTGGTATGGCCCAGTATTTTCCAGTCCCGGATCCTATCACAAAGGACGACTGGTATGATCTTCACCAACCGTTGTGCACTACGGTCATGAAGGATTGGCGGACGGAGCACGCCTTGCATGTACAGCGACTAGAGGCTATGAGTCTGGATGACATGGTTCCTGATATGTACCAGATTTATGCTTTCGAGGAGTGGGACCAGCAGTATCGACAGTGGTACCAGAAAAATTGTGCATTCACGGTGTACATGTTTGGTGTCATGTCAGAGATCAATAGGA
Source organism: Carex rostrata (assembly GCF_964058835.1). Taxonomy (NCBI): domain Eukaryota; kingdom Viridiplantae; phylum Streptophyta; class Magnoliopsida; order Poales; family Cyperaceae; genus Carex; species Carex rostrata. The sequence continues at coordinate 11,578,402 of NC_135918.1, read as the reverse complement.
AGCCGCTTCATGTACCACGCGACACGACTACCCCCCAGTATGGTTTCATCCCTAGCAGTGGTCCGGCTGCACAGATTGTAAGTTTTTTCTACTATATTATTTCAATACAGTTATGGTAATCATCTTTTAAAATATTGATGAAATGGTTTATTCACAGGTACTGATGAACATCAAGGCAGTTCTGAAAGCTGCAAGATATGGGATCACAAGAGGCTGGAAGAAGGTGGGGAAGATGATGTTGTGCATATCTGCACCTCCGGTGGTCGTCGCGGGGTACAAAGACCAGCTGGACAAGATCCTGCGGCTAGCAGATCTTCCAAGATACGAGGATTTGGCAAATATGAATGATGAAGATTCTGCAGAGCAGATGAGCACACCAGAGTCGGATCTTTCAGAGATCTTGTCTGCACCGACGCCTGAGGCAGCATTTCAGAGTTTTGGAGATCGAGTGGTACGTGCATTTTTCTAATAACCTACTTATTGAGAAACCAAATTATTCATTTATTAACAATCTATTTTCAGGGAGATGAGCCCCGGTTCGAGGCTGCACAGGATTTTGAGCCGACTCAGCCATCGCAGGATTTTGAGTTTGACGTGGGTTCGACATATGATACCATATACACTCAGGGTTACTCTTATCCTCAGTTTCACACACAGGATGATCCACCACCAGAGGACAGTGCAGCAGTGTACCAGACGGAGACAGCTTCATCCTTAGCAGATACTGCTGTAGCTTCTATTTTCGGTCCTGTTCCTAGCTCATCTGAGGAGGTTTTGTTTGGACATATACCGGAGGAGACCCCACCACAGCCATCGCGGCAGTATACGCCTGCTTTCAATTTCTTAGGTTCGGAGATTGAGGAGGTACCGGAGGAGTTGGGACGTGGTAAGAGACATAAGATCAGGAAAGACCCGTACACACCATCGACCAAGTAGTTATTCGGACTGTTATGGCTATTTGGACTTTTTGTTCTATTCGTACTGTTTGGACTGTTATTTAGTTATTATCATGTTATTCTGACTGTTGTTTGGTTTATGCTTGCTACTATATTATCTAGTTATCATGTTATTCTGACTGTTATTTGGTTTATGCTTGCTACTATATTTCTTAGAATTCGAATAAAAAAAAAACACAACTTCTACTACAATAAAAAAACGGCATAGGTTCGGATAAAAAAAAAGCACACAATTCTACAATAAAAATTAATATATAAATTCCTGGCTAAAATCACAACTTCTATTACAATAAAATCACAACTTCTACTACAATAAAAATTACCCTATTGCGTATTTCCTCTCGCATCCCTTCTTCTTCTCGCATTCCTCTCGAGAGTTTCTCTACTGGTTCGGTGACCCTTTCGTCGTCCTTCCAATACATCCATCCACATTTGGATCCGGTTGTGTCGTCTCCTACCCAATTTTACCAACCGATGCTCTGGAACTAATAGATCTCCTTCGTGCACCGGCCAATCACATTGATTGTCATACACATGGAATTCACCACTCCATGTGTCTATGAGTGTTTGAATGTTGTAATAATAATTAACGAAGTCATTTGGATTCAAGTTCCTATAATGTTAACACATTAGTAAGTAATACCGTCCCTAATATGAAGTTTCAAATTAAATAAAACATAATTTTACCTTAAACGACACACCGCCATCACATGAACACATGGTATTCCGCCCATCTGAGGCTTCTGGCACTGACATTCCACCTCATGATCGTTCTTCACAATTACCTTGTACCTGCAGTCGCTAGACGTGTGTACCCATCTGCCATTATCCATGTCAAAATTAATCTTTTTGCCATGTGAGGTCACCATAAATTCATTATGGCCGAATGCAAGCGTTGACATTTTTTTAGTCTTCTCAATGTGCTTATCCAGCTTCTTATGCATGCGAGTGGAAAAAAGCTGACTCGCTGCTTGCAATTGCACAGCCGTCTCACTTCTTTTCTCAAACCAGCTAACACACTTGTAGAATGTCTCCTCAATGATTGCGGCAACTGGTAACCTACGATAATTAAAAATTACAATTAATTGAAGAAAACGTTAATAAAATATAGGAGGATTACAATATACAAACCTGCGAGAAGTTTGGAAGACATGGTTGAGCGATTCAGAACCATTGCTAGTCATTATTTCCCAACGAGATCCATCATCCATAGCTTGATACACCTTCCATGGCTTAGGCAGTTCTTCCTCGTCATTTTCATTATATTTGCCACATGTATCCAAATAAGTCAGCCAAGCAGTATTTCGCCTCCCGATTGCATCAAGTCCTTCTTGCAATCTTCTTTTCTTCTTCTTTTTAACCATAACCTTGAAAAAAGTGGAAGCTACCTTATCCTTAGTGTGCTTTCCAAAATTCTCAAACACATGTTGAGAGCAGTAGCGGTGAGCACACTCTCCTTTCTCCTCACACCAACCCAAATCATCTTGAATAAACACCTTTTTTATGCCCTTGTGTCTGTCAGATACCACACACATGTATCTATTTCGCCCAATTACAAACTCCCGCACCCACTTCATGAACCATCCCCAATTCTCAAAATCCTCGCTCTCTACCAGTCCAAATGCTAACGGGATTAACTGATTCTCTGCATCATATCCGGTTACAATTAACAGTTTACCCTTGTATCTGCCAGACAAGAAACAAGCATCGATACTGATGACGGGTCTGAGGTGACCGACCGCGGCAATACATGGTCCCCATGCCCATGCTGCTCTCATGAAAAAACGATACCCTGGCTTAGTGGTTGGCTTTGAAACAATTTTATATTGGGTTCCCGGATTTGACCTTTTTATTGCCTCCAACAGAGGGACAATCAGCCCATAAGACCCCTCCCAACTACCAAAGGCCCGAGCAATTGCTAACTCTCTACCACGCCATAATTTGTTGTACTTTGGAACGATGCCCTCGTACCTTTCAGCGCATAAGTCAGCGACTGCCCGGATAGAAATATTAGCATTTTTTTCCAATGACAATTTTATACAGTTGGCGACCATAGCGGACGTCAACTGTGCATGATCTAACCTGGATGCCGATGCGTGACATGTGTGCTTAGCCACATTCTTCGTGATGGCCCAAGTATTACCAAAGCCTGTAGCCCTCGCAACCAACGCCCACCTGCACCGGGCGCTAACACACTTGTACCTCAACCTGGTGGTATCGCTGTGTGTATTTTTTATCTCCCTATTTTGTTTGATGTGCCAGTGGTTAATTGTATCTTTCATCTTATCCTTGTTGTCATATGTCATCCCCTCAGACAATTCATGTCTTTCTCCCTTTTATTTTACAAAAAAAACAACAAAAAATAAACAACATCAATTTAATAACAACAATTTAATAATTAAATTATAATTAAATATAAATTAACAAACATACCTCACAAGTCGCAAAAAAAGAGCTATCGGCCTCTCCAAACCCTGATGTGTCGTGAAATTGCTCAAACGGATGTCTTTCCCCACGATCCACTATAGGCCACTTCCGTCTACCAAGCACAGGAATACCAGTATCCTCATCACTGTGATCTGATACCCCACCGTCCCCATTATCATCCCAATTAGCCTCTGCCTCCATTTCTTCAGGATTATCGTCCGTATTGTCAGCATAATAAAGCCGTTCAGGGGTTTCAGATCGCTCCCTTTCAGATTGGACTCGGCTAGAGGACGAGGATGGAATCTGAGATCGACCCCTGTCAGATTGGACCCTACTAGGGCCCGCTACACACGGGGCCCGACTAGGACCTGCTACAGATGGGGCCCGGCTAGGACCCGTTACAGATTGCTCGAGCCCCAAACCCTGAGTCAACTGCAACAATTGCCTAGTATTCTGTCTGGAGTTATGTCTGGAGTTTTGTCTGGGGTTGGCTACAACATATAACTCCAGGAACTTGAAAGTCATATTCATTGTCATTTGGACATATAACTCCCAACTGCTATCGTCTTGTACCGGTAGCTGTTGGAACCAGGTTTGATTGCCTTGGCCAATATTGATTCTTGCGGTAATTATCAGTTCATAATTATGGTGGTCAATACCGAGTTGTTGGTACACTTCCCTATTTAAACCTCTAAAATCCAAATCAAGCCAAATATTGAACATTTTCGGCACTTGGTGGCTATAATAAGCGCCATTTGGTCCTTGTAATACTTCACCATCAAAATAACAAGCAATTCCAATCATAATTGGTTGAATAAACCTAATAATAAAAAATAACTAAATTAAAACAACTACAAAAAATAAATTTTAAAAAAAAAAGGATGAAAAGGAAATAAAACGTACCTATGCAGCAGCTTCGGTGAAAATGTGTAGAATGCTCTGCAGAACTGATCTTATATAGGGAGAATTTGCCACGTGCGCAGATCAATAATGCGAACGGGTCAGTCCGCCGATCTGTTACGCGCACGGGTCATCCGTCCGCCGATCTGTTACGCGCAAGGGTCGTCGGGAACGGGTCGTCGGGAACGGGTCAGTCCGCTGATCCATTACGCGAACGGGTAGCGACCCGTTCGCAGATCTACTGTGCGAACATGGCGGAATCTGAATTCGGAATTAACGGATGGTATTGATTTAATTCTTATTTATTAGGGTGGTACATAAAAAAAAAACGGCACTCTACGTAGTCCAAGCTGAGCAATGCTTTTAGCCCAATAGTAATGCTCGGATAGTCTTCGAGATTCGTACCAGGTTAAGCTAGACGGCTGGGATTCCTCATTTTAAACCGTAACATTACCCACCTCATCAATCCGGATCCTCAACGCAATCCAATCCACACCGTTTATTTCGAATCGAAGAGTGCGCTCAACACAGTCCACGGATCGAGCTCCCAATTTTCTCCGTCCTTTCACTTGCTATTTAGTCCGAACCTCATCTAATCGAATCCAATATAACCCTCTTCTATTTCTCTCGCTCTCTTCACTTCAATCAAATTTCAATTCTCCGATCCAAAATCAGCGACAATGTCGGGACGCGGCAAGGGAGGCAAGGGGTTAGGTAAGGGAGGTGCCAAGCGCCACAGGAAGGTGCTCCGAGATAACATCCAGGGTATCACCAAGCCCGCCATCCGACGTTTGGCGAGGCGTGGTGGTGTCAAGCGTATTAGTGGCTTGATCTACGAGGAGACACGTGGCGTGCTCAAGATCTTCCTCGAGAATGTGATTAGAGACGCAGTGACCTACACCGAGCACGCCAGGAGAAAAACCGTCACTGCCATGGATGTGGTGTACGCGCTCAAGCGCCAGGGGAGGACATTGTACGGGTTTGGTGGTTAGTCGGATCTGGTGTTTCTTGCTTTGTGTTGTGATGTCGGGGAGTATTTTGATTTGGTTTGGTATGGTTTGTGTTTGGGGTTTAGTAGTGTAGGGATACGATTTTAATTAGTATTTAGTGCTTTGGTTTTGGTAACGATACGGCACTTCTTGAACATCGAATGTAAAGATTATCATGTGATTAGTGAAAAAATTGAAAGATTCCATCTTTAAAATTCTTCTCTGTTCTTTGGTTGTCTTTTATTGAGTAATTTCTAAATGCTTCAACTTTGGCAGATCTGTTGAATTTGTTTTCTTGATTATCAACTGCATCCTGTTAAATTTGGGGATTTAAACAATTTGTTACCTGAAAATTGGGTCCAGATTTTAATAGGGCAACATTATATATATATATTGGTCCCGTTCGGCAACACATGGTGGATTAAATAATAATTCGTACTAAGGAGGGGTTGTTTGGTAAGCTAAAGGAAGGGGCGAAGGATTAATATGGCTAAATGAAACTAAAGGAAGGGGGGGAGGTGCTTTAAGGAATGGGCAGGGGATTAAGATCCGGGCAAAAGAAGGCTAAAGGAGGTTGTCTTAATCCGCGCTAAGAAACTGGTATTCGGCAAGATTAAGTGGCTAAGGAAGCTAAAGGAGGCTCCTTTAGCCTTAAGTAGGCTTAAGGAGGCCCTAGCCGAACGGGGCCATTGGGTTCTTTGTTGGTATTTAATAAATGTTTGTTAGCACAATGAAACATTGAAATATTTCTTTTTGTAATTAGCAGCGAAACTTGAAATATTGGGTTCAGTTGTTTTTTTGGTTCTAAAAACAGTGGGACAAAAGTCAAACGGGAAGACTTTTTACATCGTAAATTATGCCCCCTGTAATTCTGCAACATTTCAAATTATTTGACCGGCACCCTTGTATTTGTGTATAAATATGGAAATACAATCCCAAAGAAAATGTCGAATGGAATGACAAAATAGCGATAGATAATGTTACGTGTTTTTAAGTTTAGGAAATGTAATTAAATACTTTTTGAACAATGATAATTCTGAGTTTTTTATTTTTTGAAGGAAAGCCCATAGGCAATTACTTAATTAATGAAGAAAAAAAGTCTTACAAACTACTATCCTAATAATGCAAAATAAAGTTTGCATCCCCTCAGTTAACCTAACATAACATTTTGTACATCTAGCCAATAACAGTATTTGAATTTACAATCTATTCTGGTATCGCTAAACCTGATGGAAGCAGCCAATAGTCCTCCAAAAATCTCTGAATATTTTTAAAAATCTTGTAAACAAATGAAGCAAATTCAATAAACTTTAATACTAAATCCTATAAATTAATTCAACGAATTTTGTCAATATAAAACTTCTTATTCCTGTGTGGTCCCTAATAATTTTCACTTTAATTATCACTTTAATTTCTACTTTAACAACTTTAACTGCTTTGATCGGAACCACTTTTAGATCTTTGACCAGGATCACATCTAGAAAATCTCTAACAGCTTTTCAAACTAATAATTAGCCAGGACCACTTTAAAATTTTGTAAATAAATATATGTAAAAAAAAAAAAAAATTCAAAATTTTTTTTCCAAATTTTTTTTCAAATGATTTTTTGAAATATTTTTTCAAAATTTTGTTCCACAATTTTTTTTCAAATATCTTTTTAGATACTACTAATTATTTTAAATTCTGTAAACCTAATTACATAACTCTGTAGATAGTTTAGTTGAATCCTGTAAATGATAAAAAAAAAGTAAAATTTTAATTTTTTTTTTCAAAATTTTAGTTTATTTTCAAATTTTATTTTTTTAAAATTTGCATCTAGATACTACTTTCAATTGTTTTGAATTCGATAAACCTGATCACATAACTCTATAAATAATTTCGTTGAATACTATACATCAGTAAACAAATTTCAAATTTTAATTTTTTTCAAACTTTTATTTTTTTTAAAAAAATTTGCATCTAAATTCCACCTTCAATTATTTTGAATTCAAAGTTGCAAACTTAAAAAAAAATTAGATAATCATAAGTTGCAAACTGGTTTTACTTTCATGTTTGTTTACTACACATTTCCTAATTCTTTGTACTTTTAGGATCTGTTCGGATGTCACGGGATTATACATGATGGGATTTGACAGGAATGAGAATTCACTTTTGAAAAAGCGGAAACCATGGTAGCGGGTAAGCATAGGATTATTTATAGCAATGGGTGTTCGGTTGTACCGTGGGATTCATTGTGGGAAATTCTATTTTTCTTTTTAAAATGTTTGATATTATACAATTTTCTTTATTAATAAAATTATCAATAATGTAATTAATAAAAAGATTAAATAATAACATAACATTACTTATTAATTATTATTTTATAACCTATCTTATTAATTAGATTAAAATAATGCAATTAAGTAAATTCCTATCGGTAGGCTTCTATGCTGTCCTCTTAGCGTGTCAGCATTTGACTGTACCAGTCCAGTACGCATCTCTTCATGTTGGTGCCTATGCTTTAGTTTACCAGTCTGTTCGGTACTGTACTGTCTCACCATCTTGTCAATGGACCAGTTCCCTGGTACCAGTCTTGTTGTATCCCTTTTTTGGTGTCTATCTGCTTGTATAAACAATGACAACACAAAAAATATAAAGAAATCTTGATTGTCGTATTAAAGATAACAGTACACAATTCTTTATGTCAATACTTAACAGAGATGATAAACATGTAATCATTGATCATTTTAAATTAAGCTTCATTTTAACAGTATGTCATTTTGAATACAAATCTTGATCATTTTTCATTTTATTAACAGCATGAACTTAAGCTAAATCATTAATTAAGTGATTAAAACTTTGAATTACTCTCTGGTATGCAATTCTTTATGGCAATACTTGTTCTAAAAATAAGATAAACACAAGGGTAATGAAATTGCCTTTGTGCAGTATCCACAGGCATTTCATTATTTCCAAAGGTATATCTAATTTCTTCAATTAATATATGCTTTGATTCAGTAACATACTATCTTTTAGGAAGATCCATGAATACAAAATTATACTATTTTTTTCGTCTTTCAATATTGCCATTATAACTCTTTTATACAATTCTGACATTGCTTTTTTTAAGAATATCTATACTGCAAGTACCAACACTCATATTCTAGTACCAGTAACAACCTAAATTGGATGCATATATAAGTCCTACCTATTTAATTAGCAAAGACAAATTGAAGAAAAAACAAGTTCAAGATATGCGAGAATATGTTGTGCGATAGTATTGACATAAACAATGTGGTTACATTGTTGTGCTTAACGGATAGGCACAATTGAAATCATCTCAAAACAACATGCTTAAAATTTATAATTTTCCTTTTCAATTTCTTTTAATTATCTTTTGGTTGTATGTATCTGAATTCTGAATCAGTTGGAAGATTTACTATTAATCAAAGTAACTGAATTTATTTTGCAGGACTTGTTTTTATCAAAACCGACTACATCATATGGTTTTGCTTGGTCATGTTCTGTGGATTGTACATTATACATTTGTATCCTCTGTTTTAGTCATTTTTTTGCATATTCTTTTTTGTACCCTATAAAAAATATTAATGCGAGTTATCATTCATAAAACTTTATTATGTGTTTATTATATTTATTTCAAAATGAAAAAAAAAAAAATCAGGCACGGCCGTGTATATGGATAACCAGGCGCAGCCGGAACAGCCGGTTGTTGAGATGCTCCATATCCACTAACTGATATCATCGATAAAGACGACCCCAATTCCAATCTTGAAGCACCGTCTTCAGTTGTAGAAACGGAGTTGCCAGTGTAAGCATAGGCCTTTGAATTAATTTCAGCAGAGGTTAAGAGTACAATGAGAAAAGTAATGAGAAGTGTTTGAAGTCTCATTGTCAATTATACTTTTCTTCGAGTGGGAGCTTGATTATGTTTCTATTGCTCGCACGCCTATTTATATCAAAAGGGATCGTAAAATGTCAAGTAGTTAAGTAAATCAAATTTTCTTTACCCATATATAGTAATAGTGCAATGTACATGCAATAACTTGAAAAGTATTGTTTAAATTAAGAAATTAAATTATACGTGTATTATTTTTCTATTTATTTTTTTAAATATCATGCGTAACAAATTTAGGTCGATTATTTGAAAAACGTTTTGTTTCAAATCAAACAATTTAAAGTTTTCTAAGATTGAAATTTTAGTGACTTGTGATAAATGACTCATTCAAATTGATTCTCAATTTTATACGCATCATACCTAAATAACTAATTAAAAAACACATCCATAATTTCATTTTTTGACATAATTTTTTTTTTTTTAGATGTCAAGTAAATGTAAAGTGTAATTACTAATTACCCTTGTGATTTTATGTGACTGATAGCGGCTGGCCAGCTAATTCCTCTTATTAATTTCTCACCGATTTTTTTATTTATATCTAAAAAAAAATATAAATTTAAAAAACTAACCAAACCGCTTGTTTATTTCGAAAACTACCCAAATCGGAAAAAAAATTTCCGGTTTCAAATTTTCCGGAAATTGGATCCTAAATCCGGAATAATTTTTTCCTGATTTAGGATTTTTTTTTTTAGGAATTTTTGTTTCCGAAAATTTTTCTTTTAGGAAATTTTTTCTTTTCGGATTCTTTTTTTTTTTTTTTTCATTTTTCAGTTTTTATTTATAATTTATTTATTTTTTGTATTGAAGTATTACAAATATTTAATATATTTTTAAAAAAATAGATGGAATACTATATAATTTAATTTATTCGAAAGACTGCTACAAATAATCCGGATCAACATTTTTCATGCCGGATTTTTTATGGCCGTAAGAAAAATTAATATAATATAATATATGTATATGTATATATAATATAATATATGTATATGTATATATAATATAATATATGTATATATAATATAATATATGTATATATAATATAATATATGTATATATAATATAATATATGTATATATAATATAATATATGTATATATAATATAATATATGTATATATAATATAATATATATGTTAAAATGTGCTTGAATATCAAATTTTATATTTTTTTGAATTTTTTTACTATTTATTAAGTATTTAACAAAATCGCTATATTCAGACCATTGAATTTTTGTACCCATCTTAATAAATAGTAAAAAAATTTAGAAAAATGTAAAATTTGATCTGCAATCACATTTTAAAATATCCATCATGTTGAATGGTTTGGATCGACTGTTTGGACTTTGAAATCTTTGAAAATACCGATCGTTGAATGCCTACCGTTGAACGAAAACTTAAACTGAATTTTTGAGGCACTAAACGAGGGTTCCAATGCCTCATTTTTTTTATACCTCATCATACCTCATATTTTATATCTTCATTTTCTTCATATTCAAAGTCTAAATTGTCGATCCGAACCGTTCAACATGATATCCATATTAAAATATGGTTAGGGATGAAATTTTATAATTTTTGAAATTTTTTTACTATTTTTTAAGATGGGTAGAAAATCACTGTTTTTTGAACGGTTCGGATAGAATAAAATTTTTTGTTGAATGGTTCGGGTCGAATAAATTTTTTAACATATATATTATATTACATATACATATATATACATGAGATAGGCTAATGTGCATTCGAATGTATATGGTCCGAAGTTCTTACGGTCCAAATTTGAAATTTCAAAATCCAAAAGGTCGATCCGAACCGTTCATCTTGTTCTCCATATTAATATGTGCTTGGAGACCAAATTTTACATTTTTCTGAATTTTTTTACTATTTATTAAGCCACTTTGAAAATTGCTGATCCAACGGTGGCTGCACAAAACAGTAAAACCGTTGGATCAACGATTTTCAAAGTGGCTTAATAAATAGTAAAAAAATTCAGAAAAATGTAAAATTTGGTCTCCAAGCACATATTAATATGGAGAACAAGATGAACGGTTCAGATCGACCGTTTGGATTTTGAAATTTCAAATTTGGACCGTAAGCACTTCGGACCATATACATTCGAATGCACATTAGCCTATCTCTATATACATATATTATATTATATATACATATACATATACATATACATATACATATACATATACATATACATATACATATACATATACATATACATATACATATACATATACATATACATATACATATACATATACATATACATATACATATACATATACATATACATATACATATACATATACATATACATATACATATACATATATTATATTATATTATTTTTTCTTACGGCCGTAAAAAATTCGGCATGAAAAATGTTGATCCGAATTATTTGTAGCAGTCTTTCGAATAAATCAAATTATATAGTATTCCATCTATTATTTAAAAATATATTAAATATTTGTAATACTTCAATACAAAACTACGATCACAATGGGTGGAATGAGGCAGCAAATTAATGACGCAATTTAATTTTAGTAATCTAAAGCTGTAAACTACTTAGAGCATCTCCAATCCAGCAATTGAAATTAATTGCTAAATTAGCAATTATGAAAATTTTAAAAATTAAGCAATCCACTCTTATACATTGGTGCAATCAATCAAACAATTGAGAATTAAATATTTGACCAATAGGAATTAAACATTTGGCCAACTTATCTTTAGAAAGAGATTTCTTATTAAGCAATTTTTTCCAACAATTGCTAAATAAGCAATAGCCATACAACTCAGCAATTATAAAAACAATTGACACATCAGCATAAACAATCCATAAGCAATCACTGTTGGAGATGCTCTATCTGCCATGACATCCGATATAAGAAATTTCCATGTGAGCAAGGGACATGCGCCTCCAAACAAGTTCACGAAGGGGGACATTTTTTTTAATTATTATTATTGTTTATTCTTGTCAGTATTTAAGAAAATAAAAAGAATAATTTCCTCTTAGATATAAATGCCCCCGAGAAGTTAATATACAAAGAATAGAGATAAACCGTCAAAACCATTGGTAATCTTCATCTTTTCCAAGGAATATTTATTGTTAGTCCATTTTTTTCATGCTTTGAATGGGTCAAAGTAAACAACACTGGGAGAAGCCCACACTACAAAAAGATCCCAATCCCTTACATTGAAAAGGGGTAGTCCAAAAAGATACCATATATAATAGTGCAATGTACATGCAATAACTTGAAAAGTATTGTTTAAATTAAGAAATAAAATTATACATGTATTATATATTTATATTTCTATTTTTTTAAAATATCATGGGTAACAAATTTAGGTCGATTATTTGAAAAACGTTTTGTTTCAAATCAAACAATTTAAAGTTTTTTAAGATTGAAATTTTAGTGACTTGTGATAAATGACTCATTCAAATTGATTCTCAATTTTATACGCATCATACCTAAATAACTAATTAAAAAAACACATCCATAATTTCATTTTTTGACTTTTTTTTTTCAGATGTCAAGTAGATGTACAGTGTAATTACTAATTACCCTTGTGATTTTATGTGACTGATAGCGACTGGCCAGCTAATTCCTCTTATTAATTTATCAACATCTGTCATTTTATTATTAAACTTACTCTAAATCTAATCATTTTTTGCTATCCGAGGCTAATAAACCCTTGTGCACAGGAATAAAGCATAAAAAATAAATTAACACAGACATAAACAATCAATTAAAATTCGTGTATACTTTTAAAAATAAAACTTTGTCATATACTTTAATAATTTTCGTTGAAATAAAAAAAAAATATAGTCCTGAATGTCATAAAAAAATTACAAGTGAATGCTATGACTACTTAAATAATAACATTTTAAAAAAGTTTTGAGGACTGAAAATATAACCAAAAAAGAATAGCAAAATTTAACTCACGATTTTCTATAAAGTATTGTTTATTAATATCCCATTAGTACTTGAGCGTTTCGTTTGATTACGGCTAATTATTTTTTTCCGTAAACAAAAATAAAATAATAAAGAAATAAAATAATGTTGTATGTTATTGTTAGTTGTATCTTATTTTTGCTAACCATATACATCTTTAGTCATCATGAACATTATTTAGATCAGGATGGATTCAATCTTTCTAACTTTAATTATTTACAAATTTCGGAAGAATAATATTAATTATCTTAGACAGTATACTAAATACTGATTTCGAATAATCCGTTATTTATATCTATGTCATTAGTTTATATTTGACTACTATAGTACCATGTTAAAATTAACTAATGATTTTTTTTTATTATTAACCTTGAGTTACTTTGATTTGCAATACGATCGAGGTCATGACATGTGTAACTTGTCATTAGATGCACGTGAGCTAGTTTTGGTATTTACAGGAGACAAAACGACGCCTAAAAACCAACAAAATTCGTAAAGTATATTATTGAGGGTTAAGAACAAAGATTTAGGCATATTAGATTGTCAGCAAAAATAACTTGTACATATTAGAGTGTCTCTTGAAGCTAATGGCACCAACAATTGTCTTCAAAATAGAAAGGTACACATCACCGCCTCACCGGGGGTTGAATGATTGGAGAAGCCCAAAGTCCGTTGTTTGCTTTCTCTCAGACTTCAAGCCCATCTCCAAAGGGGCACACTACTCCGTATAAGAAGATAAAATTGCAATCTTAGATCTCAATTTGATCAGACGGTCACCAGTATTCCCGGTTAATCAACCTCCGTTCGTTTGGTATCACTGTCGATTCGGGTTTTCCGTATAATTTTCAAGAAAACAAAAAAAAAGGCATTCTGAATAAACCGTGTTATTTCCATCGTTTTACCTTAAAATGAAGAAAACAAAAAACAAATTTGTTTAAGGGGTTGTAAGTCGCTTCGACTTCTCTATTTCTTTTTTACTCATTGATAGTCTACCTCTTTCATCTTCCTTTCAGCTCTGGTATCCTTCTCAAATCTCCTCTCTTATGCAATTATTGCTTGAATTGATTTGCTATATGTTTAATTTTAAATTACACACACACACACACACACACACACACACATCTCTCTATTTTTCTATTATTAAACACGTTGGGTGTCCGATCCGCCAACGGCTACGATTGAGAGATGAAACTTCGGATTTGATCTCAGCTCTCCAATTACATATTTTGTCTTTTTTTTTATTAAATGCATATGTTTTATGTATAGAAGTCTAAATTTAGTTAAAAACATACTCACCACATATGCTGTCATACGATATGTTGCAGTTAAAATTGAATAAATTTTGAAATTTAGCGATATATTTATCCGTTTCTTTATTTTTTTTGTTTCCATATTTCTCCTCTTCAATTGAGAAGACTCCACCTTCCATTTTCTTATTTATTGTTTCCTTACTTCTTCGTTTCTATACGGATCACAATGGAAATCATTTTTTTTATTTCCTTATTTCTCTTTCTTTGTTTCTATACATATTGGTGTGGTCAATTTAGAATATATTTCTGATATATAATATATCAATGTGTGAGTGTGTGTGTGTTCTAAATTAGAAACAAAGAAGAATATAAATTGGAACGTGTGTGTAAATATATATTTTTCTTATAATATGTGTGTGTGTGTGTGTGTGTATCCTATACATACACACGATAACACTTTTTATTTATGTTTTTTGATATCATATTATATGTTGATATTGAATTGTTGTATGATATTTGATATTAGATTCGAATCGAGCTATTATTTGATATCATTGGTACTTAAAAATAAAAAATCATCACATCATCAAATCGTTATGAGAGATCACGATTAAAGTTAATTAAAAATACATAATCGTATAAATTTTCTATTAACATGTGTTTTAATTTTTAGATAATTATTATTTTCATTGATATATTTGTTTCTTATAATATGCCTCCGTTGCAACGCACGAGTATGATACTAGTATATATATATATATAGATGGGCTATGGTGCATTGCAATGCATCGAGAGGTTTGTGCATTGAACCATAAATCTAAAATTCAAAATCCTAACGGTCGATCCGAACCGTTCATCTTGTTCTCCATATTAATATGTGTTTGGAGACCAAATTTTATATTTTTTGGGAATTTTTTACTATTTTTTTAGATTTATTGAAATCGCTGTTTTTCAGAAAAATATGGACCATAAAAAACAATGATATTCAATAAATATAAAAAAATAGTAAAAAATTCCCAAAAAATATAAAATTTGGTCTCCAAACACATATTAATATGGAGAACAAGATGAACGGTTCGGATCGACCGTTAGGATTTTGAAAAGTTGAATATTGAGCCGTAGCACGGGAGGCCTCTTAGCTACCCATAGCATATTAGCCAAATCCTATATATATATATATATATATATATATATATAATATATATATATATATATATATATATATATAGGAATATGCTAGCATGCTATGCATAGCATAGAGCCCCTCCATGCAACACCTTGGATTTTGACTTTTCAAAATCCTAACGGTCGATCCGAACCGTTCATCTTGTTCTCCATATTAATATGTATTTGGGGACCAAATTGTACATTTTTTGGAATTTTTTTACTATTTCTTTGGATTTATTGAAAATCGCTGTTTTTAGCAAATCTGGACCATAAAAAAACAGCGATTTTCAATAAATTTAAAGAAATAGTAAAAAAAATTCCAAAAAATGTAAAATTTGGTCTCCAAATACATATTAATATGGAGAACAAGATGAACGGTTCGGATCGACCGTTAGGATTTTGAAAAGTCAAAATCCAAGACGTTGCATGGAGGGGCTCTATGCTATGCATTACATGCTAGCATATTCCTATATATATATAGTGACTAATGTGCATTCGTATGCATATGGCCTGATATGCATATAGTCCAAATTTAAAATTTCAAAATACAAAACTTTGATCCGAACCGTTCATCTTGTTCTCCATATTAATATGTACTTGGAGGCCAAATTTTACATTTTTCTAATTTTTTTACTATTTATTAAGTCACTTTGAAAATTATTGATCCAATGGTGGCTGCTAATTTTACTGTTTTGTTAAGCCACAATTGGATCAACAATTTTCAAAGTGGCTTAATAAATAGTAAAAAAATTATGAAAAATGTAAAATTTGGTCTCCAAGCACATATTAATATGGAGAATAAGATGAACGATTCGGATCGACGTTTTGAATTTTAAAATTTCAAATTTGAACCGTATGCATATCGGACCATATGCATACGAATGCATATTAGTCTCTCTCTCTATATATATCTATATATATATAGAGAGAGAGAGAGAGAGAGAGAGAGAGATGGACTATGGTGCATTGCAATGCATAGGCCCCTCTTGTGTATTGAACCATAAATCATTGATTCAAAGTCCAAATGACCGATCCAAACCGTTCATCTTGTTCTCCATAGTAATATGTGCTTGGAGACCAAATTTTACATTTTTTGGAATTTTTTTACTATTTATTAAGCCACTTTGAAAATCGCTGATCTAATGGTCCAGAAATTTTTACTGTTTTTACTGTTCACCTAGATTTTCAATAAATAGTAAAAAAATTCCAAAAATGTAAAATTTGGTCTCCAAGCACATATTAATATGGAGAATAAAATGAACGGCTTGGGTCAGTCATTTGGACTTTGAGTCGATAATTTATAGTCCAATGCACAAGGGGCCTATATATTGCAATGCACCATAACCCATCTCTCTCTCTCTATATATATAATTTAAAATTAAACATAGCAAATCAATTCAAGCGATAATTGCATAAGGGAGGAGATTTGAGAAGGATACCAGAGCTGAAAGGAAGAAGAAAGAGGTAGACTATAATTAACTAATAAAGAGTAAAAAAAAATAAAAAATAGAAAAGTCGAAACAACTTACAACCCCTTAAACAAATTTGTTTTTTTTGTTTTCTTCACTTTAATGTACAACGATGGAAATAACACGGTTTATCCATAATGTTTTTTTTTTTCTTGAAAATTATACGAAAACCCGAATCGACAGTAATACCTAGGGCTCCGACATTTTTAAAAATACCCAAAAAAAAAACAAATTATTAAAAATAACCAGAGTCCGTCCAAATTTTTAAAAATGCCCAAACCGCTAATATTTTTGGCGGTTCGAGATTTTTTTTTTTTTTTATTCCGAACCGCCTAATTTATCGGCGGTCCGAGAAATTTTTTTTTTTTGGCAAATCAAATTTGCACATCTGGTTAACATAGCAAAACACCTTCAAAAATCATAAAAATTGACCGACATGCAGTCTTGACATCGTAGAATAAGACTGTGAAGTTTCATACAAAATCTCCGAACAGGTCGTGAGTTATCGGCTCTCAAAAATTACCCGAACTGCTGAATATTTCATTCTGAGTCCAACTTTGCACATCTGGTTAACATAGCAAAACACCTTCAAAAATCATGAAAATTGACCGAAATTCCGTCTTGACATCGTAGAACAGGACTGTGAAGTTTCATACAAAATCTTCGAACAGGTCGTGAGTTATCGGCTCTCAAAAATTGCCCGAACTGCTTAATATTTCATTCTGAGCCCAACTTTGCACATCTGGTTAACATAGAAAAACACCTTCAAAAATCGTGAAAATTGACCGACATGCAGTCTTGACAGCATAGAACAGGACTGTGAAGTTTCATACAAAATCTCCGAACAGGTCGTGAGTTATCCGCTCTCAAAAATTGCCCGAATTGCTGAATATTTCATTCTGAGCGGATAACTCACGACCTGTTCGGAAATTATATTTTCGCTTAGGCTTGGGCCAAAATAAATGAGCTGAGCCAGGGGTCAGCTCGGCTCGTTAAGCTACAGTGAATTTAGGATTTAGTTCCGTAAAATTTTAAGTTCAGTCTCATTTTTAAAGGCGCAATTATGCAAAATTGATGTATTTTCGATTTGGGAAGAAATGATATGGCTTTAGTTGCTTGAAGATGTGCCTGCTGGATAATTTCTTAAATTTTTTGAATAAGATTTCTTATTATTTTTTTTTTTTTGAATTTGTATAATAACAGCTCGGGCTGGCTTGTCACAAGCTAAGGCCCAGCTCGGTTCGAGCTAGCTCGTTTAGAGCCCTAGACTGATACCAAACGAACGGAGGTTGATTAACCGGGAATACTGGTGACCATCTGATCGATCAAATTGAGATCTAAGCTAGATTGCAATTTTATCTTCTTATACGGACTGTGCCCCTTTGGAGATGGGCTAGAAGTCTGGGAGAAAGCAAACAACGGACTTTGGGCTTCTTCAATCATGCAATTAACCCCCGGTAATGTGAACTTTCTAGTTTGACGACAATGGTTGGTGCCATTAGCTTTAGCTTCAAGAGACACTCTAATATGTACAAATTATTTTTGTTGACAATCTAATACGCACAAATCTTTGTTCTTAACCCTAAATAATATACTGTACGAATTTTGTTGGTTTTTTACTTTTTAGGTCTCGTCCTGTCTCTTGTAATACCAAAACTAGCTCACGTGCATCTAATGACAAGTTACACATGTCATGACCTCAAATTATTTTTGTTGACAATCTAATACGCACAAATCTTTGTTCTTAACCCTCAATAATATACCGTACGAATTTTGTTGGTTTTTTACTTTTTAGGTGTCGTCCTGTCTCTTGTAAATACCAAAACTAGCTCACGTGCATCTAATGGCAAGTTACACATGTCATGACCTCGACCGGACGTAATGCAAACTCAACAATGATTAAAAAAAAAATGTTAATTTTAGTGTTGTATTATAGTAGTCAAATATATAGACTAATACTAGATATAAAATAATCTGATAATTCGAATTAATATTTGATTTAGCGGCTAATTTAGATAATATTTTCCAAGTGTAAAGTTGATAGTTGAAATCCGACTGAAAATGATATTTAAATTTGAAACAATTATATTTTTTTCTCAAAAAGAAAATTAACTTGATGTGGTTAGCAAAAATAAGTATATAACTAACATAACATAAACCTTTATTTTTTGCACAAACAAAATTGTTATATTCCTTTTATTTTTGAGTTGGTTTGTGATAGGAATAAAATAAGTAGTGATTTTCTCTATCATTTGATCTAAAATATTGCTATTTATCAAATTACAGTTCTCATATTCTATAGAATCAAATTCATTTTTTTA
This sequence comes from Carex rostrata, assembly GCF_964058835.1. NCBI lineage: Eukaryota > Viridiplantae > Streptophyta > Magnoliopsida > Poales > Cyperaceae > Carex > Carex rostrata. Next base: position 11,559,072 of record NC_135918.1, on the reverse strand, counting down.
TTTTACTTGATTTTCAAGAATTGCAGATTTTCAGTGTTATTCAGGCTAAAACAGGCCTAAAACAAAGCAATTCAGATACTTAGTCCCCGGGCGTTCGGATGCCCTCATCCGCAAAGCGACCCAGAGCTGCCGTGCAAGAAGTAATGCCATATGTGTGGTTTACCCGTGAACCGCATGCGACCCAGGTATCCGCATAGATAACTGCCAGAACAGCGCTTACAGCTCTAACTTGACTACGAAGGCCTATATATGCATCTGAACGAAGAGAAAACATATATGTGGACTACCATTCATCATTCCACACCAGAGAGCATACAATTCACCATAGAATATTAGGTTAGAACTAAGGTTCCTCTTATGGAGGCTATGAAAGCATAGAAGAGTAAAATAGCGAAGTCTCCATTAGAAGAGAAGAAAAATGTAGGATCTGAAGATGGTGTGCATGAGAGTAGAGACCGCATAAGTGTACTCTTTCCATCTCTCTCTATTGTTCTCTTTCTTCATGCCTTTTGTCTTTTTTGTTGTTGAACTTGCCATGAGCGGCTAAGCAACCTTTTTTTAGGGTGAAGACATATAATCTTGAATTCTTATAAGTTTAATCTAAAGGTTTATTTATAGTTATCATTTGCTTATGATATGAATTATTTCTAAGTTTTATTCCACCTCGACGACATAGAGATGTACACTCCATGGATGGCGTATAGGGTTGACCAGCAGGAACATAGTACAATTATCTTAGATCCAATAAGAGAAATATGATGTAACTGTTGATCTCTTGTGATCCGAACATCAATTAGAAACATATTGGAATATAGATCTGCAGACGAACGTCGCGTTCTATAAAGTGATAGTAGAGTAATCTTAATTATTACTATTATAAAAGGTGTATAGGACGAACATGCTTATGAACTTAAACCTTTATAGTCTTGATATTTGAGACTTATTATTAATCTTTATGCGATTGTCTAGGGTGAGGCTAGGATACCATCCCCTTAACAGTCCTACTCAATTAGGGTGTTATAGCGTACCTATGATTAACACTATAACAGGATTAGCAACTCTCATATTGCATTTGACACCAGTACTAGACGTGTATAGTTCTGGCCAAACTATGTGCGATTTCAACTGGAGTGAAAACTAGACGTGTACGGTTTACGCAGTAGCATGCGGATGATGACAAAACCGCATGCGATTGTTACCAGGAATTAGATTAAACAAATTTGAATGATAGAATGTTTGAATCCCTAGAAGCCTCGTCTTCTAAACAACTAATCAATTACTTACTACATTGTTGTAACTGAACATTACCACTAACCAATCAATCAAACAAACAACCAAACCAACCTAAAAGGATCGATAACCTCGACTTGATTTGCGATTAGGTCTCTTAATACAGCATCCTTGTAGATCGACACCCCAATATATACTATATGAATTGGTTCATGCATTTGTGAATCGATAGTAGAGTAGACAATTAGGGTTATAAATATTATTAGCTCTGATTTTGACCCATCAATCTGCAGTTCTCAAAACTTTTTTTTTTTTAGAAAAGATATGGGTCTAGTCTGTATTTAACTGATATGTCCTCAAAATTTTTTGAAAGGTTAATAATTAGCCACACCATGTTTGGTTGTGGCCTAAAGGGTGGAATAAGGAGTTTATGCCTCGTTATTCCACCAAATTGAGCCAGACTAACATGGCATAAGTCAATCTTTAGACTGGTCTAAATTAAACCACCTCACATGGTGGTTTAATTTTTATTCCACCTCGTGGCCTAACTTGAATGATTATAATAATATTTTATTTGTATATAATTAGTATATTATTATTAATAATTATTATTAGTATATAATTATATAATTAATATCTTATATTGTTAATATATTAAATAAATATTATAATAATATTATATAATTAATATCCTTTTATTAATAATTATTAATAAATAATTATACAATTATAAGTTATATTGTTAATATATTAAATAATTATTATATAATATTGTAATATATTATAGTTATTATTAATATATTAATATTGTGTAATTAGTATCTTATTAACGATATATAACTACATAATTAATATGTTATATTGTTAATATATTCAATAATTATTATAATAATATTATAATATTTTATAGTTATTATTAATATATTAATATTAGATAATTAGTATCTTATTATTAATAATTATTATTAATATATAATTATATAATTAATATTTTCTTATTCATATTTATTATTAATATGTAATTATATAAATAATATGTTATTTTGTTAATATATTAAATTATTATTATAATAATATTACAAGAGATGGGCTACAGTGAGTTGCGAAGTAAAACGCGTTTCTACTTCAAGCCGTATTTTTATTTTGAAAATCTAAACGACCGTTCTGAACCGTTAGATGTTTAATCCATATTGAAATGTGCTTGGAGACCAAATTTTACATTTTTTGGAATTTTTTTTACTATTTATTAAGCATTTTTGAAAATTGTTGTTTTGCTGTGAACAGTAAAAACAGTAAAATTTTCTAGACCATCAGACCAGCGACTTTCAAAATTGCTTAATAAATAGTAAAAAAATTCCAAAAAATGTAAAATTTGGTCTCCAAGCACATTTCAATATGGAGAACAAGATGAACGGTTTGGATCAACGTTTTGAACTTTAAAATCGCAAAATATGAGCGTGAAATAAAATAGTCGCTTTACTTCGCAACTTACCGTAGCCCATCTCATATTTGTTGGGTTTTGACGGTTCAAACCCATTGATTAAGTATGTTGGGGTTTTGACGGTTCAAACCCATTTATTTGGTTAAGGTGCGGAAAGAGTAAAACAAAAATTTTTACATCTACCTTAAGCTACGGATTAAATGAATCGAGAAGATCCGTTTAATCCTATTTACAGATCTACTCCATAATTGATTTCTAAAACATTAAATCTATTTATCAATTAAATAGATTAATATAACATGTTTATACATTGTTTCCAAATCACAGTTGGAATGCAGACCGAGCGAGTAGAGCTACACCAGGGAAGGAATCGACTCAGAGTATCACACGTGTGATACCTCTATTGGTTATCCACCAGGACTAACCAGAGAGCGGTTTATTTCTTTTGCCAGAAATACTATAAACCGCAGAATTATGCAAAAATACTATTCACCAAACTTTGGGTCAATCAGATTCACTAATTATCAAAATCTGAAATATCACTAAATTCGGTAAAACACTATTCACCAATTCGAAAAGCCGTAAACAGAGAAAGAGAGAATTCCAATTAACGAAGTAATCAGATTAACACGTGAATTAGTGAGTTTTCTCTTTCACCTATGCCCCTCTATTTATAGGCATTTGAGGAGGTTCGCAAAAGACCAAAATACCCCCGAAGTTGCCAAAATTACCAAAATGCTCTTTTGGCATTCAAATTTGATTTTGCAACTTCATATTGGTTAGATTAGTTTAATGGATTCTAAACCCATTAACCCAAACCCATTATGAATAGTAAATATCCAAATCAAATATGTATAATTGTCATGTACAATTATATTCGTCTATAGTTTTTGTTTGGTAATTTTTATACAACATGTCAAACATGTTTATAAACTAACCAGTGTTTCTGTTTGTCATTCTAAATGACGTACAATTAATTATAATTAATTATACCAAGTATAACTAATTATAACCATTAGTTTTTGCTTTGTCATTTTTAACATGACAAATATAATTTAATTATAACACGTATAATTAATTATGACCATCTTAATATTAATTACAATCAATTTATAATTAATCAGTAAGATTCTCCAAATAGCTCCTATATGGTGTGACCCAATAGGATCTGTGTTATGTTGGTAAATAGAGTTAAAACTGTTTTAAGTTCTATAATCATAGGAGGCATCTGGCAGTATACACTATGACCATCCAATTACACAGATGATGCTGTACTGTACAATATCACGATCCAGTAAACAATTTACTTGTATCAGTTCTTCTGTCTCATAGCTATCAGATCAGTTTCAAGGTAGATGTGTGTCATCCTTGCTAACTGTATCTTTTCTTAATCTTGAGCAGATTATCAAATATAATTACTCTTGTAATTATACCGCATGCAGATAATCTAACTTTACCAAGAGGCCCAGCGATGCTATAGCTCATATAGAGATACGAGGGACAAATAGTATTCTTGGCAGACTATCACTTCCTCAGCTAAGCTATACATATGGAAATGCTACCGTTATGACTGCTTTTTACGAACAACGTTAGATAACACTCACACATACATATTTCTTAGTGGGAACGATAAATACCTCATACTGTAGAACTTGACACTGAATGAAAACATTAATGACATGAACACAATTCTATTTAATGTTTCATTCGGGGTCTGTCAAATACCATGTTCCTGGAACATGTATCTATGTGATTAAAATGACATCTCGTGTCAGGTGGTTTGTAAAACTTAACCATCTTTTAATCCACATACTAACCTTGTAGTGGTAATTAGTGTTCCTGCTAATTACCTTGGTCAGTGACCTTTTAAGAGTATATATCATCTATATTATGGAGTTTCACAATTTCAGTAATGAACTGAAATGATCCATAAATGCAATAATACTCAAGGCAACAAAATGATATACATTCAATTTATGAACAAAGCTTTATTATAATTTATCGTATTATTGACGAGTTAGGCTACTATGACATTGGTGTTATTTGAAATTAAATAACACCAACTTTTAAACCCTTAGATCTGCCTTGAGATTCGTAATATCCGCTTTTACTGTTCAAGCACTTTATTTTGTACGAATCTCAAGGCAGATCTAAGGGTTTAAAAGTTGGTGTTATTTAATTTCAAATAACACCAATGTCATAGTAGCCTAGCCCATTATTGACTTCTAGATTATTACAAACTAACAATATTACAAAATATTATAGTTGTTATTGATATATTTATATTATATAATTAGTATCTTATTATTAATAATTATTATTAATTTATAATTATATAATTAATAATTAATATTGTTAATATAGTAAATTATTATTATAATAATATTATAATATATTATAGTTTTTATTGATATATTAATTTTATATAATTAGTATCTTATTATTAATATATAATTATATAATTAATATTTTATATTGTTAATATATTAGATAATTATTTTAATAAGATTATATAATTAGTATCTTTTTGTTAATAATTATTATTAATTTATAATTAATATTTTATATTATTAATATATTAAATAAATTTTATAATAATATATAATATATTACATTTATTATTAATAATTAACCAATTGAGGCTTTCAAAACTTTAGTTCTCCACCAACTCTAAGCAAACAAGGAATAGTTTAAGCTATGATTTAACTTTAGGCCTCAACTAAACATAAATAATTTAGATCGGCCTAAGTTGGACTAACCAATTTAGGCCTCCTTAGCTTTAGACCACAACCAAACATGGGGAGAAGTCATAGCAATATGATATCCATTTTATGACAATTCAGCTATAGATTTTTTTTCGTTTAGTTTCAACAAAAATTAAAAGTAATGACTAACTTTTTATTTCTTTATACAACAATTTTAATTGATTGTTCATGTCTGTGTTAATTTATATTTTATGCTTTATTCCTATGCACAAGGGTTTATAAAACACGGTTAGGATAGCAAAATTAAGATGTGCGCGCAGGAAAGCGAAAATATAACTAATGTGTAAATTAGAGTGGCCAATTAAAATTGGATTTAGAATTAATTTCAATGGTAAAATAACAGTTTTGGAGAAATTAATAAGAGCAATTAGATGGCCAGTCATTATTTAATCACACAACATTGCAAAAATGAATTAAAAATTAAAATTATAGATTTAATTTGTTCTCAAGATATGATGTGTATAAAATTTGGAATCACTTTGGATGGGTAATTGAAACAATACCTTTTATGATATGTATTTACATTGTGCTATTATTTTCCTAAGAATCAGTATTTGATTCAGCGATAAAAAAAATAATATTCTTTATGTGAAAGGTTGATTGTTCAAAGTCATAACATGATAATTCTTTGTAAGTATTCGAGTGTGAAGTGACTTCACCAAAACCCTCCTCTTAAAAAAAAAAAAAAAAAAAAAAAATTCAGGACTCCTGATATAAATAGGCGCGGGTGCGAGCAATAGAAATCTAAGCCCACTCCCCCTCGAAGAAAAGTAATTGACAATGAGACCTCAAACCCTTCTCATCACTTTTCTCATTGTACTCGTAACCTCTGCTGAAATTAATTCAAAAGCCTATGCTGAAAATGATTCTACAACTGAAGACGGTGCTTCAAGACTGCAGTTGGCATCGTCTTTAGCAGGAACATTAGGAAATGGTTTCTTCAATGCAAATAAACCGGTTTATCAAACTAGTCAGCGTGGTGAACCATACACACGGCCATGCACTATGGCTTACCATTGCTAAAATACCTAAAAATACTACTTCAAGATGCTTCTGTTGCTAATGTTTCTGCAATATGCCACAATTAATTATTATTTATTATTGGAGTCGTCAGTTTTCTGTTTCATTTCAAACTTCAATCTTTCTGTATGCAATATATGTTGGATGAATTTACTTTGTAATCATTTATGAATAATTTATTATTAGTTGCAATTAATTGTAATTAATGATTTTCGTTCCATTCCATTCCATGTGGGTCCCGTAAATAATGTCTTTGTTGGTTCGCTTGTAAAGATTAGCCCTTTTTGATGTGTAGCAAGATTTTGGAGAGCGAAAAAAAAAAAATATGAGAAGCGGTGGAGAAGAGATAGGATGTGAAGCATATCTCTTGTCTAGCTGTTATGTGCAAACTAAAGGAAAATGGAGGAAAGTCATGAAGTTTTTCTCTCATCTGAGGCAATTAGCATTTTAAAAGTTGGGAGATCGAGGAAGAGAGTGCATGCCTCCTCTTGGATTTGCTCCACAAGGGAAATAGATGTAGAGGTTTTTCTTGGAGAATAGAAAAGGAAAAGCCTGCCAAGTGCCAATAGTTTAGAACAGAAGGAAAACTTAAATATAACAATACGACGGTAGTAAGTGTGATCCCCCTAATCAATAACATATTTTGACACGAGGAGGAACATGTTGGAACTTGAGTTCTAAAAACTCAAAATTCTCCATTCAATAATTTTGCTTAAAATATCTATTTGTAATATTGAAATCATAGAGAATTAAATTGTAAATCTCATATCCATTCATTTCATTTCCGTTAATTACTCTCTGAATTGATTCATAATAAAATGAATAATAATTAGCCCAAAGGGCACTTGAGCACCGTTTAACCCACTACTACAAAAATGGTCATTGTACACTGCACATTATACACGGATTTGACAATTTTATATAAAAACCGTGTAGAAATTGTAATTTTTTGAAAGCCCGAAATATCTGTGGGATCTCTACACGGATATTTATTAAATAATCAGTGTAGAAAACCATGAGAGAGCTACACGGACGTTTATTAGGAAATGTACACGGCTTATTGTGTAAATAACAGTGTAGAAAGCCTTGAGAGAACTACACAGATATTTAATTAAAGAACCGTGAAGAAAGGTAGGAATTGTACACAGATATTTATTTAAATAACAATGTAGAAAGCTTAAAAGAGCTACACGGACGTTTAATAAAGAGCCGTGTAGAAAAGTTATTTTAGGGTTTTGGTTATATAAAATGCTTTCTCCTTTCAGCGACGTTTTGATCAATTAATACTCTCTCTCTGTTGGTTTGATTTCTGTGCACAAGGATGTCAGATATGAGATCTTTAAAGTTAATTTGTATCTCTCATCTCTATCTTGCTAAGGTTATCTTGCTAAGCTTAATCATGTATATATATACTTCTCTTTTTTTGTGCCGAATTCTCATATTGGCACAAAGTGTTTTTTAGTTAAAAATAAATATATAATTTGTAATAGTTCTTCAGGTTTTTTGACTTATTGCCGAACCAAAGTCAAAGTAGCTTCAACTTCATCTGCGGTGTGGATTTTCTTGCTTCAAAGAAAGAGATAGCGATGTTGGTCTTGCCCACTGGCTTCGAGTGTCCATACCTTCCTGTTGGTGGTACTTTTGAATAGGAATAGCGAACAACTTCTAAGAGTAGCAGGAGTGGAATGACTATTTACTATAGCTACCTATAGAGTGAGGGTAAGAATTCGAAATAGTATTAGTCGGGGGAAGATGAGGACTTCGAGTTGTAAAGGAGAAGTTGAAATAGTTGAGTCAAAAGCGGATACTGAGAGATGCATCATTCCAGCATGCTTTTGTGAGATAAAATGCAACAAGAGGAATGTTGAAACGGTCGATCTGTTAGTCAACAATTTGCTTGCCGTAGGAGAAAGAAATAAATATATTTGGTGCCGAATTCCTTGTGCCGAGATATATTTATTTTTGGTTAGAAATAAATATATCTTGGCAATAAAAAAATGATTTTATTTTGGTGCCGAATTCTCATCTCAGCACAAACATAAAAAAAAGTTGATTTTCTTTGGTGCCGAATTCTCATCTCGGCACAAGAAAAAGAAAAAGAAAATTTGATTTTTTTGGTGCCAAATTCTCATCTCGGCACAAAAAAGAAAAAATTGGAAAAAAATAATAATTCTACACAGATATTTAACTTAAAATCCGTTTATGAAGAGTTATAAAATAATAATATAAGAGAGCTATACGGATATTTAACTAAAAGTTCGAGTAGAAAGAGGAATCATACACGGATATTTAATTAAAGTCCGTGTAGAAAGAGGAATCATACACGGATATTTAGCTAAATATCCGTGTAGCTCGGTTATATGGAGAGCGACACTGGCAATCAGTCGTACACGGTTGTTTATGTAATAATCTGTGTAGCTATCTTATAATCGCACACGGGTAAATATCTGTGTGTATTTTTATTTAAGAATTTCTACACCCTCACAGCGTACACGGCAGGAAATCCGTGTAGCTCCTCCATTTATATCCGTGTGCAATCTTTTATTATGTAGTAGTGACCTTTGATTGGTTATCCATTAAGGGGCGTTTGGTTCGCGCTATAGATTATGCCAGGGAATAGAGGATTCCCAGGAATGTAATACCTAGGAATAACATTCCAAGGAATGTGTTATTACCATGTTTGGTTCACATATAGCTATCATTTTAGTATTCCAAGGAATTTGCCATTACCATGTTTGGTTTGTGCATAGCTATGACTTTAAAGTATTTCTAGAAATGTATCATTAAAATAAATATTTTTTTAATTGATTGATAAGGTAATGATTGATTTTTTTAATTATCATTTTTATTTTACTCTAAAATTCAAATACAACTGATCTTATTGGTTATATTTTGATTTTGTCAGATAGCACTGCAAACTTCTTTTGATCTAATTGTCACACCCCGCGGCCACAGGTCGTGACAGTCCCCCGCCGTAAGCATACAACGCCGTGTATGCTTACAAGGCAATTAACAATTTAAACCAAACAACACGCAATTCAAAACAAGTTTCTAATATATAATCAGAGTACACAGTCTGGACAGTAAATAATACAACATAAGTATCTCATCCGGATACCAACCATGAGGCCTACCCTAAAACTATACACCAAAATATCTAGGGTCCTGAGATGGTAAGCTACTATGGCCTACTACTCGCGTGCCTCTCCGGAATCAGTCGCACCAGTACCTGTAAAATAACCGGGAGGGTGGGGGTGAGAATAAATTCCCAGTGCGAATTTGCCACAGATAGACTATTGAACTTGCAATCAAACTCTATATTCAACAATGAAACCCAAACAATAACAGTTCAAACAGATATATATAATCATAAATAACAGAATGCCAATGCTCGACAACAGTTTAATCAACCTGAAACATAGTTCACGGAATTTCCAAGATGAATTTCAAACACAAGATATATTTTGGCTTAACTCAATTCAATAACTCAATTCAATAGGGCTTGTAGCAATTACAGATGTTCTTTCGAGATGAACCATTATCAAACCCACATCTGTAGGGTTACTGACACCTACAGATGGCCAACCGCTGGACCCTTTATCTGACACCCATCTGCAATCGCTTGGCTTAACAGTTTATTACGGTCTGGTTTCAAATCACATTAAGAAAATCCTCTTTGGAATCATTCCAATAGTCGTAATATTCAATTGACCTTTCAAATGCATTAACACGTAGGAGAATGCCACCGAGCCATAGACGTTACACATGTCACCCACGATTTCCAATCACATCTCATAACATAATCACCCTCCCTCGTCCCAACCGGTACTGGGAACATCGAGGGCCGTTCACCTAAGGCCATTTAGGATCATGGGAATCCAAGTCAGCATACAGCCCGACTTGGCAAATTCATTGGATCCAAGTGCTTAACTTCGTAAATCCATTCACATACATATCAAATCAAATCGTGGTGACTTTCAATCAAATCAGATCATGATAGATCGACACACCCTACAACCATACCAGCATGCAAATCACTCAAGTCACATCAATTCGAGTTTAATTTGATTGGGCTATGCAAATGCTTTACACAATTCAATGATGCAATCAATGAGATTCAACATGACAAACGAATAACAGTTTAATTCCTGAAAATAAAGTATCAAACAAGTCCAAGAATCCCGCACCTTAGTATGACGAGCGTACTGCTTAATTTAAGGATCGGACGTCTCGTATTGTCTCGCAAGTTCTTGCTCGACCGAGCCTACACCTATATTATACGTATACTTGGTTTAACATTGGTTCACTATTGGAAACATTTACTCGAGTTACATCAGGCTTACACCTTAATCAATTTCCTATTCTTTGGTACCAATCCGTTCAATTCCTAATTTCTTACTTACAACCTTTCAAATCACACCATTTACCTCGGGTACCTTCAAACCCTGCACAATTATAATTAGGTAACCATTCAGTCACAGGTTCACTACTTTGGTTCTCGGTTCAATTCAATTCACCGTTTGGTTAACCCTAATTTGGTCAAAATCTCAAATTAACCGTTAAACGTTCTAAAAATTCAAGATCAGGAAGCAACCCTACCGATTACAAGTCTAATTGGTCGGGTTAAACAAATCAAATCACGATTATGCCAACTTTCAATTTTGGCACGAAACCCTAGAAATCAGATTTCACAAATCGGAAGAAATCGGGAAAAAGATTGACAAACAAACTAGTAAGGAGTGTAGAGGAACTAGTCCTCGAACAATTTGAACACAAATCTCGAGTTTAAAACGAGAATCCGAGAAAATCGAGAAATCCGAGATTTTAGAGAGAAATGGGAAGAGAAAGAAATACCGAACAGGAGAGCTAGGAGAGATTCACGGTCGCTGACTCGGTTCCAGTTTCGATTTCTCGCAACAATCGGGGGTTTAAGTTAGACGGGAAACTCTCTCTTTCTTTTTCCTTCTCTTGGGACGAAAATGACTTAAAAATGGGGAAATAGGGATGTGAGAGAGAGAGAGAAGCTTCAATTTGAGTTTTAGGGTTAAAATTACTCTGAATGCGGATGCACCCATCCGCACTGCGGGTGGCTTGACCCGCACTCAGCACTTGGTCGTTTTCGGAAGTGAAATTTAACACAGAAATCACCCGCAGTGCGGGTGGCTTCACCCGCAGTCAGGACTTAGTAGATTTTTGGAATGAATTTTAACACAGAAATCACCCGCAGTGCGGGTGGCTTCACCCGCAGTGCGGGTCACTCACCCGCACTCGGGACTTAGGCAAGAGTTCAGGAAAAGTCCGAGCGTAGTGCGGATGAATTCCACCCGCAGTGCGGGTCAACCTCATCCGCACTCAGTACTTAGTCGTTTTCAGGAATTTCAGTTCAATACAGGAATTCATGAGTGCGGCTGAACCCATCCGCAGTGCGGGTCACTCACCCGCACTCAGTACTTAGCCAATTTTTTCAGAATTTCAAATCAACACATGTTTGAATGAGTGCGGATGCACCCACCCGCAGTGCGGGTCAACCCATCCGCACTCAGCCTATAAAATCTCAAAATCTCAAAATTTCAACGCGGTTTTGATTCATACTTAATTTACTTATTTAGGGAAACCTTAATTAAGGTTTAAACTTCCATTTTATTAGCAAAAATTTTTTGATTCTTGCTTTTAAATCCTTTGACTTTAATTATTAAAATTTCGTAACGTAACACTAATGCTTGGTTTTTGTTTTTGTTTTCTTATTGGAAGTCCATAGACATACATTAAAATTGAAAATTAAGTTTACATCATTATATCCCATTAGAAATATTTGCATTATAGATTATTTTAGTAGGTTGCTTTGTTCAATCAATCAAGAGCCGGAATTATAATAATTTAATGTTGTATTAGTTAGGTTTAGTTTTCCATGTGCTGGAAAAATAGTAATTACCAGAAAAGAGAAGCCAAACTAATCAAAATCTCAGAGATCAGAGTGCCTGGCAATATTGAACTAGTAAGTTAATTATAGAAACCACAGCTTAAATTGAGGTCCTTTATATATATATATATATATATATATTTTCTTTTTCCTTTTTGGAATTATAAGGATTTACAGAGATGCTATGATAATATATAAAAATGTATCCTAAAGTCAATTGGTATAGAATTTTTTTCTGACAGACCTTTACCGCCTGATCGTATGGCAACTGAACGGAGATATAAAGTCGAGACTACTCCGCTAGTTGAAGATCAAAATCATATATACAATTGACTATAAACCCCATAATATTGTAATTCAAATATAATATAAACACTATGTATTGATTAATTCCTCCTGGCATCAACCAGGTTAATAACCCACGCACGCCGTATATCGTATCTTTTATTTATGCAATTCCCACATTATAAGCATTTAAACATAGAAAAAGATAAACTATTTACTAAGATTGACCTCCAAAAATCTTGGATTCAAGTTCCCATTGACCCAAATAGTAACTTGATGGGGTATTTATTTATTATATTCATATGGATCTGAATAATTAATTTTCTTTCGACGAATTTTACTTTTTATATCATAAATTACAAATTTTGAATTAATTATGTGTCTTCATCTAACGGCACATCAGCATTTGCTTAGATGGAACAGGATTGAGACATCTGAGCATTTAAATCATTGTTTTTTTTTTTAAGCAAAAGTTACTGAAAGCATGAATTTAGATTCACAAGGGTGGTCTCACACATTTTTATTTTTGGAATTCAGCTAAATATGGTACCACAAATCAAACCAAAAAACAACCTAGCTAGACACAGACAATATACAAACATAATGGATGCATCCTCACGTGTTAACTAAACAGGTACTTATCATTACATTGCGAGGATTTAGCTATTTACTTCATTAATTACCCGAATGATATGAACTATAAAATTCAGTATATATAATCTTGTCATCGAGATATTCAATTGTGTTTCAATATACATGCATGTTATCATGTAACAAACTTATATAATGGTGATCCAAATTAACAAATTTTGTTCCAATAAATAATCTAAAGAGAAAGTGTAAACTCGAGGGTTGAGACCCGATAAAACTTGAAAATTAACGGGCAATCTCAAACTTCCAGAGTAAAAGTAATCATGAATCTTTTATATAGCAGTCTGTTACAACCTAATTCAACAATTTTGTTAAAAAAAAAAACAATTTATATCTCCTTTTTTTTTCTTTTCTTTTTTTGAAAACCTTCGCAGAAGTTGCAAAGTCGTGAGGGAAAATCGAACTCTCGACTTTTGAGTATAATAACTTTACGACTTTTTTCTAGCCAATTGTGCGACCTCTCCTTTTAGATCTCCTTTTTTTCGTTATGAAAATGTCTAAAGAACATTCACAAATAAAAAGTTTCAAGATTTGACAATCAGGTAATTGCTATTTTGTTTATATGGGTACATGTACAAAAATATTTCTACTCGACCCGTAGCTTACAATTGACAATTTGACATCCTTGCAAAAGCACTCTAAGCCAGCGGCATGTCGCCAACCCAATTTGAAGCATAATTGGATAAACTGGGCTGGATTCTTCGGCCCATCTGGCCCGCACATTCATCTCATAATCATCCAAAATCGCCTTAATTCCTTCCCAAACCTTCATCTTTCAATCATCCAGAGTCGCCTTAATTCCTTTCCAAACCTGATCCTCTTTTGGTGAATCCAGCTAATTCAAATACTCTGTCACTGTTGATTTATTCCTCTGCATCGGTGATTTCAACGCTTGGTGGGACGAGGTCTCGGCCGGAGGGGTGACTATACAAGCGGAAAGCCTGCATGGCCCGGTAAGGTGGCTGAGCTGCTCGACTGGGAAGATCCATGTCACGGGCCATTCTTAGCTTGCCGGCTTCTGACAGGGGTCTCACTAAGGATTAAGGAAGCATGTCTGATGACATAGACGAGGATCTTTGATGCCATATATCTGACATGCCTGGGATCAGAAACACAAACATAAAATGAAATAGAAAAAAATATGGTGTTTTCACAACTAAAGAAACAGAAAAATTACAAACTTGGAGCTTTAAATTTTCTTGTCCATTGATTTAAACATAGATGTCAAAAATCTTTTAAAGGAACCATGTCTGCAAATATGAAGTTCTATAATAGGCCCAATTAAAGATCTTTTATTGGGCCACAGTGCCAGGGCCTGTCACATGAAGGGCTTAAGGTTCGGTAAATATCTGCACATTCAAAAAGAAAAACAAAGCACAAGCAATCGGTCAACACTAGAAGCCACATACATTATTAGTCGAATCAATGTTAAACATGGTGTTTGGGCTTATATCGCAAATGATTTAATGTTTTACAGCACAAATAAATACTCGGGAGGGGTAGTTGAAATAAAGACAATAAGTTGGGTTCCTAAAATCTTATTATTTCATACCAGGTTCAAAAAGTGAACCAGAAGCCTAACATAAAGACAAAGTACTACAGAGGTGTTAAAAAATTAAAGACAAAACACCATACAAATGAAAGCATATGAAAGTAAAACTTTTAGCTATGTTAACCTAATACTCCTGGGAGGGCTCCGTATCCATATCTAACACATATTTGACAGTGACACGTCTCCGATACGGTCACAATACGTGTCGGATACATCAGCTGGCGTGTCTTTATCCTCTTGATACGCCCGTCAATACCTAGTTGAATCGTGCCGATACGGTTCGATACAATCGGGACACGCCTAATTTATTGTCTCCGCAGACTCTGGATGGTTTTTGCAGTTTTGCACCTGGTCCAAGAGATTCCTTTCAGATAATTAGCTTTAGGGGGCGTTTGGTTCGTGGGCTGATTCCCTGCATCTCAATACCTGGAATGTAATTAGTAATTACCGTGTTTGGCATAACTAATATGGGAATAGACATAGTAATGGTAATGGATAATTCCTGACTATCTCGATTCCCTCGTTCATGGTCATCGTTATAGCCGGAACTTTTCCATTCCCACTCCGCGGATATCAGCGAACCGCACACGCGCGCTTCTTATTTTATTCTGTTAACAGTCTTTTCTTCTTCTTTCCAATCGCCGACTCCGATTTCTCTTCAACCTCCGTCGCCGATTTCACTTCTACGATTAAAGGTTCTCTTCTACGATTTCTCTAGCTATCTACGATTAAAGTGTTGTTCTCCGACTCCACTCCATCTCCGATCAAGTTTGTTATCTCTCTCTGCGCGCTACCCTTTCCCAATTCCAATCCAAAAATTGACGGAAAAATTAAATCATGGTGCTACGATAAAGTTTTGTCGGAGCGATATGCATGACCTGTAATCAAATCAAATCATGGTGCCAACATAAAATTCATGACTTAGATTTTGTCCTTTGCCTTTGTGATCATTAGAAAACGATAAATTAAATCGATTGTTCATGACCTGTAACAAAGTAAGTTTTTCTATAAATATTGTCAACTTAGATTTAAATAGATTGTTCACTGCCACCAAATAAGAATAATGCTGGTTTCTTTTCTGGGAATTAGTCTGGTTCTTAGTATGTACCAGTACCAGTAGAAGCAATTGTACTTTCTTTTCCAAAATTTCCATACATTTGAATTTCTTAGCACAATATTTTGGATTTTGATTTACTCATCTGTCATAAACAATTTTATCTAAGAAAGCCTAACTTTTTTTTTTTTTTGATCACTGCCCGTAGGCTGAAAGCCCAACTAATTGAACTAAGATTCGTATGGTGTACTGTGTAGAGCAGTGACATATCTTTAGAAATAGTTTTTTATGCAACCTTTCATTCTTTCTCTCCTGCGTTAATTCTGCTCCTATTTGCTTCTAGTCTGTTCTCCAATGGTGAGTAAATTAAAATCCATACTGGTACAAGAAGAGATCGTCTCATAAACAATTTTTTTTTTTGTTGTCTTGTATTTGATTAATAAATTAATTGCACTTTGAGAATGTATGTTGGGTAGTCAAAAGGCAAAACTAGATGATAGTAATTTTGGTTTGTAGATGCTTGCATCTTCATTGCAATAAGAGCAACTTCTAAATTTGAACAAAAAGTAATTTCTGGATCCTTTCAAAAAAGTTAAATTTATGGTTGGTTCCTTGCAAATATAAACAAAAATTTATGGTCGAATAGGGGCATAGATCCCTAATTTTACTCAAAAAGAAGAGATATTGTGGCAGCTGCAGTTCGTACCAGTTGGAACATTGAATTAAATAGCATCTATACTGGTACAAGAGGAGATCGTCTCAGTGACCGTGGCAGATCGTACTAGTCGCAACTCCAACCCAAGTGAAGTAGCCATATCACATTGCAAAAGGAGCAAAGGATTATGAAGGAAATTAGAAGGACGGCTTTAATTTGTGAATATATCATTCTCTTATCTTGAACGGTCCACGGTACAAGGTACCCGGTACACTCACAAGATGATAGGACAATACACAAGCCGGTACTGGTACGACTCGCTGCAAGCTAGAGTGGGTCAGTTCATTGATAAAAGAATAGTGCTTTGTGGCTCAACTTAAATTGTTGTTGGAAATGTTTCATTTTTCAGATCTATGGAGGAGCAACTATGAATAACACACTACCTAGCGGTGTTCCTGGCACTGGTCTATGTGAAGGATCTGACATGGGAATTTTCATCATAAGTGCTTGTTATCCTGATTGTGTGCATTGTCATGGGTCTCTTTACGATCTTCTGCATCAACTTCCCTCTGTGAAATTGTTTTGTGGCATATCTCATGTACCTGTTTTCGCTCGTACTTGTTTATGTGCTAGATTATAAGTTTGGCTAGTCATAGAATCTGGCATGGTGAGAAAATATCATTTTTTTTTCAAAGCTGAGAAAATGAATATCTAGTTTTTTTTTTTGTACCTACTATGTTGTGATCTCTTGAATATTTTGTAATGCTGTGTAATGATTTTTAATATTGTAAAATTATTGTATTGGATATCTTTATTTGACATATTATGTGATGAGCAGTGAAAGAATTTGTGGTGATATATTTATTCGGTACATTTAACATTTATTGTCTATAAATAGATGTAAAATATGTGATAACTATGGTCAGGACACACTGACACGGAACCTGACCAGAAATGTACTGTATTGATAAAATAGCGTTATTTAGTTAATAATTAATAAGGAGTTTGGCTAATATAACATCAATGTCATTTCAACCTATATAACACCAATTCTAAAATCTATCAAATCAACTTCGAACGACTAATTCAAACCGTTCAAATCGATCTACTTCATTAGTTGTGCGTTTACATGCAAAATTTATAACTTTTCGAATTTATTTAGTATTAAGTCAAGCGGTCAAATGTGTGAGTTTTTAAGTTAATTTTAATACATTAATTTTTCAATATTTTTACCGCTTGATTTGATACTAAAATAACTCGAAAATATAAAAAATTTGTATGTAAACGCATCACTCATAATGTAAATCAGTTTGAACGGTTTTGATTAGTCATTCGAAGTCGATTTGATAGGTTTTAGAGTTGGTGTTATATAATCTGAAATGACACTAATGTTATACTAGCCAAACTCATTAATAAGTAGTGAAGTTATGTCTATAGCTATTGCAATAACTATGTGTAAACTAAACATGAGAATGATCTATTTTTGGAAATGTTGAAGCAATAACTATGTGCGAATCAAATATAATAATGATACATGCTCTGAAATGACATTCTCTGAAATGATCTATAGCGCGAACCAAACACCTCCTTAATTATTTGTGCTCTCCTGATCCAATACGCCCCGCCTAAGAGATTCCTTCCAATAGTTTTTTTTTTGAGGAAAAATAAGGATCTAGTCCTTATTTGTTTTATTGATCATAAAGAGGTTTCAACATGAAACCGATTACAAAAGCTCGATGTTATTCAACTTCGTTGAATATAAAGAAAACCAAATGAAAAACAGAAATAAAAACAGAAGAACCACAAAATAATAAAATTGACTACAAGCAGGGTTGAAATTGTAAAAATTGCAAGACTTCTTGTCAGTGAGTAGAGATGCCTTGTTTTTCAATTCTGCATCGTTCTTCTATGAATACAGCATATGTTGCTGCACCCAATTTCACAAAACTTCCTTCTTCTATTGTCGTACCAGTGGTCAAATTTTGTACCAGTAACCGAATTGTGTACCAGTATCCCATTCTCTCTTGAAATCTCCACTGTCCTCCCTCAATTAATGAAGAAATCTCCAATGATCTTGCTCCTCTTCCATTAGCTCTTGTACCCCTAATGTAGAAACCGCCATTGCTCCTGAACCTCTTCAACTAGCTCATGTACTTCTTTAATCTGATCTCTAAAGATTCTAGCACATCGCTCTCTCCAACAAATGAACATAGCTAATAGAAGGACCTCTTTAGATTTAACTTCTCTATGTTCTTTTACCACCCATTTATGTGCGCAATCTTCATCAAATTCATCTCGCCAATTTCTTACTGGTAATTGAAATATACCAGTAAGAACTGTATAGACAGTCAATGAGAAAGTACACTCGGAAAATAAGTGTTTGATTGTTTCCTCATTAGCTCTACAGAGTACACACATACTCGGTAGACTCCATCCTCTTTTTTTCAAATTTTCTGCCGTCAAGATTTTTTCATGATAAGTTAACCAAGCAAATACCTTCATCCTTGGAGGTACCTTCATTTTCCAAACCTTATGTATCTGACTTGCATTATGAGCATCTCCTTTCAAACCTCTATACATTGATCTCACGGAGAACTCCTTGGTTGTTGTCAGATTCCATTGTAGTTCATCTAGTGCTCCTGATAATGGTGGCTGATTTCTTAAAATGTTATGTAGCTGTTGCAATTGTTCCAATAGCTCTCTTTGATGTACCATTGCCCTTATGGTACATAAATTTTCAAAATTCTGGTGGTATGCCTGTTGTACTGTCAGATTTTTATCCACTGCTGCTTCAAACAGAATAGGAAATCTTGTATTGAGGAAACCATGTCCCCAATTATTATCCCAGAACCGTGTTCTTGTGCCATCGCCTACTATCCTTATCATGAATTTTTCACAGTCAGCTTGTGCATTTTTTAAAGTTTGATTGAAGAGCTTGCAATTAGGCACATCTGTTAGTCTTTCCATCTCAAAAGAAGATATGAACACAGATTTCCATAACCTTGCATCCGGTTTTGCCCAATACCAACACCACTTGGCTAAAAGGGCCTCATTGAAACTTTTTAAGTCCATTATCCCCAATCCACCCATTTCCTTTGGCATGCACACTAAATCCCAATTAGCTAGTGGTATCTCTCTTTCGTCACTTGAATTTTTCTTCCAAAGAAATTTCCTTCTTGTTTTGTCTATCTCATGAATTACCCATATTGGTAACTTAAAGACCGACATGAAATACGTTGGAATTGAAGATAACACTGCATTGATTAACACCAATCTTCCCGCAATTGATAAGTATTGTGCAGCCCAACCTTGAAGTCTCTTATTTACCTTTTGAATTAAAGGAATAAAAGCTGTTTTTGGAAGAGACTTATTTGACAGTGGCAAACCAAGGTAATTGAAAGGAAAAGTTCCTTTCTTACAACCCAATACATCTATCAACTGTTGTGTAAGATGAGAATTTTCTGATGTGACCAATAACTCTGATTTATCCATACTAATTGCCAAACCCGAAATCTGTTTGAAGACAGTTAGAAGGATCTTCAATGCCTGTGCTTGCCTTAATTCGGGTTTCATGAAGAACAAAGAATCGTCTGCATACAAAAGGCAAGGTCTCATTTCTATGAATGGCAATTGCCATTGTCCTTGTTGAACCAATTTTTCCAACCATCTCGGGATAAAATCCATAGCCAATATAAATAAAAGAGGAGATAAAGGATCCCCTTGCCGCACTCCTTTCTTCAAATGAATTTTTTTCCCCAATAATCCATTTATTATTATTTGAGATGTACCCCTTAGCACACAGGTTTCCATCCAAGTAATCCATTTTGAAGGAAATCCAAGTCCCTCCAAAATCTTAATTAAAAATTTCCAGTTTAACGTGTCAAACGCCTTATGAATATCTGCTTTGAATAAGGCAATTGGGATTTTGTTTTCCTTTGCTATCTGAATTGATTGCTGTGCATAAAGAAACCCTTCGGTAATTTGCCGCCCTTTCACAAATCCTGTCTGGTTGTCCTTAACCAAGTGTTGAATATGTGGCTGGAGTCTATTAGCCAAGATTTTAGACACCATTTTCTGTATCCCATGCAATAAACTAATAGGTCTAAAATCATGTGGCTTCTTTGCTTCCTCCTTCTTTGGAATTAAGACAATATATGAAGTGTTGAGAAAATCCAGATTTAATCCTTTTTCTAATGTTTCATTGATGACCCTGTGTATGTCAGGTATGAGAATATCTCGGAATTCTTTATAGAATTCACCCGTAAAGCCATCCGGACCCGGGCTTTTGTTAGAGGGCCAAGAGGTGATAACTGAAAGGATCTCCTCCATTGTCACCGGCTCGGTCAGTTCTTGCAGATTATAATCGGCACTGTACAAATTACTCCAATTGATTTGCGGCATTTCCTCTGACTCACTTCCCATCAATTTTACATAAAAATCCCAGAAAATTTGTGCTTTATTTGCTTGGGCTTTATGCATCTGTCCCTCATGTTCAATTACATGAATTGTGTTTCCCCTTTTAGATGATGTAGCAAGTGAATGAAAATACCTGGTATTGCGGTCTCCCTTCAATTCCCACTTTACCTTGGACCTTTGTTTCCATATCTCCTCTTCCAATACAGAAAGATGAACAAATCTCCTCTTGAGTGTGATATGTACCCATTTCTCCAATTGTGTGACTCTTCTAACCTCTTGAACTTTACCAATCCAGTCCATAAAATTTCTGCAAATTAGGATTTGTGCCTTGATGTTTCCAATTCTCTCTTTTGTCCAATTCTTTATCTGAGCTTGAAGAGTGTTGAACTTTGCATGAAGATCAGCAGGTGTAGCTGCCATATCCATATCCTGCCAGGTTTTCCTTACAAAATCCTTGAAGGGAGCTGATTGTAGCCAAATATTTTCAAATCTGAAAAAAATTGACCTTTTAAATTGTGTGGCAGCTGTATAGATCAAAGGTGTATGGTCAGAGGAAGTGTTTGCAACCGCCTCCTGTTTAGAATTCGGAAAGGAATCACTCCAGCTTGCTGTTATTAGAAATCTGTCCAAACGAGCCATGGTAGGATTCTCTCTTGTGTTTGACCAAGTAAAACTTCTTCCTCTCAAAGGCAGATCAATTAAATCCATCTCCAGCAGCAGGTCATTGAACTTTAATGATTCTCTCCAATTGTTGTTGTTCACATTGGTCCTGTCTCCACTTAATAAGGTTACATTAAAATCTCCACAAATCAGCCAAGGAATTTCGTTGGGAGGTTTGATATCCTGAATTTCTTGAAAAAATAATCTTCTCAATTGGATAGAAGTAGGACCATACACAGATGAGATTTGAAACACCTCTCCATTGAATTCCAGTGTAGTTGTGACATTGTAATTTCCCTTGGAAGATTGAATCATCTTATATTTTCTAGCATTCCATGCTAGCAAAATACCCCCCCTTGTACCTTCTGCTTCCAAATATACAAACTCTTTATATCTCCTTCCACACGCTTGTGATACAATTGTATGGTTAATTTCACTCAACTTTGTTTCTTGCAAGCAAATAACATCTGGTTTCTCAAGCAGAATTGTTTGTCTTACTGACAATCGTTTATCCTTTTCATTCAAACCCCTAACATTCCAAGTCAACACCTTTATTTTAGTTGCACAATCCATTAATCACTGATAACATCTTCATTAAAAAGGGGTACACATATTCCCTTACAAGTCTTTCACCTCTGATTCCAACACAACAAGACAAAACAACCTCTTCCTCTAAATAAAACCGCTTCTTCTTTAGACAACGATACTTAGTAAGAAAAGAAAACAACTCCCTCTTCCATAACCCAGCACCCCTGCCTAAAATACCAAAACACTGCCTCTGACATTTGACAGTTTCAGACAAGAAGAAAAGATAAAGTTTAAAAACACTAAACATTTTAAAAGATAAAAGCTTCATAGAAAAGACTGGTTCAATCATCCATATCTTCCTCCTTTTGTCAGCCCATGACTATTTTAGCCACCTCTTCGTCAATTCCTCCAGTCACCTCAACTCCTGCCATTCTCACCAGCAACTCAGCTTGTTGTTTGTCTAATGGGTCTAAAGTTTGCTGGTATTTGAACTCCACTTTCTTCAGTTTACCACCCTTCCTTTGATACTTCCTCTTTCCCTCATCATATCGCACCCTTTCTTCAGAATACTTCTCAAGAAGCCTTGGGCTCCTACGGGTCTTGGTAGAATCCACTGGAGAGACCTGCACCATTCTAACGTTGGCCTCTTGCTGAGTAGAGTTAAAAATTGGTACCTCAAAGCCAGGTGGCGGATCCAATAAAAAGCTCTCTTCTTGATCTTCAGGTCCATTAAGATCCCTTTCTTCTATTGGGCCCAATAAGGCCCGATTGCTAACATTTGCTTCCCTTTGAAATCTGTTTTTGTTGTCAGAAAGAACTTCCAGAAAAGTCACATGAGAATTTAATTCTCCTTGATCCCAACACATTAATTGGAATTTTTCAAAAAAGGTAAATGCCAACCTTCCAGAAAAGATCTTAATTCCAGAGAAAACGATATTATGCATTAACTGCATTGTTGGTTTCCAAAAAGAGAATTTGAAAATACTCACACCCGATTGGCTTACCACTTTAGCTGCATCCATCATCAATTCACAATTTTTTGGGATTTCAATTTCCTTTTTATTACCTGCCAACAATTTTAGATTGTTGTCTGTCTTGTGAAGATTCTGTTTTTCTCCAAATGTTACTCCTGCCATCAATAATGCATTGTACAAATTTGAAATCCATTCCTGAGCAGATCTTGTCCAGTTCGAACCTGCACTGGAGAGGGCTCCTTCCTGTCTGTTTGCCCTGTTTCCACCCCTTTCCCTGTTCTGACAGTTATCTGGTACATTTCGGTCTTGGTTTCTATGCCCTCTACCTACCTGTCTTCCTCTACCTCTATCTCCTCTTCCACCTTGGTTTGGAGGTGGAGGATTATCTCTAGTAATCCACCCATCCATTTCAATTCTAATGTCCTTTTGGTGTGGGTTAACATAAAGGTTCAAATTAAAAGGTACCTCCCCAGCATCTTTGGTTGCTACCAGAATTGTCAGATATTCGTAATTCCCATTAGAAAAATACGGTGCAATCCTTAAGGGGTAACCAAAACCATTTAAAAGCTGACAAATGTCTGCTCTGTTCCAGTGTTGTAATGGAGCCCCATAAACCCTTATACGTGCTCGTGCACCTAATGGATCAAATGCCATTTGCAACTCCGGGGCATAAGGATGTAATTCAACATTAATACCGTTACCTATGTAGAAGACAGCCCTTTCAATTGCAGCTCTAGCCATGTCCTCGTCAGGGAAGATGAGTATGGCATCCCCAAAATCTCTATCTATGATAAAGACTTAAAATCCAAAGGATCGGTGTGGAATTGCCTACCCATACAGTAGGTCAGCCTTTGTCTGAAATGAGGATCTGTTGCACCAGGTCCTGCAAAGATGAATGCTGATTGCCTTAAGAATTGATTTGTCGGGTGAAGATCCTCCTTTGGGGCAATGTAAACGTTGAGAGAGTTGGGCCTTCTCTCCCTGATAGCTGCAGGGTTGTTCATGCGCATTGTCATCCAGTCCCTTGGCGCCTCCATTTCTGATTCTGAATTGTTAGGAATAACCAGTGACTGATTTTGAGTAGAGGAAGAGGGTTCTTTTGTAGAAGAATTGATAGAAGGAATTATGACTTCCTTTTGTGCAGAAGTTCCTCTTTTATAGACTGGATTATGAACTTGATGACCCTTGAAATCCTTTGGAATTAACTCTGGACAATTTCGAACGATGTGTCCTGCCGTATTGCAATGAAGGCATTTTCTCTGATTTTTGCAATTTAGCTGGATGTGACCCTTCAATAAACACTTGAAACACCTTCTTTGTTGTCTTAGTTTCTCTGCATGCAACTGGAGAGGAGACTTTTGATTTCTCCAAGATGGTCTTGCTTGGGAAGGAGTTCTTTTCCTTTTTCTCGTAACAAGGATCCAGCCTTCAGAGTCTTCAATATTTCTTTTGTTCCCAAGAATTGAATTATTAATCCTCTTGTTTGAATTTCCAGTGAATGAGTTGTTGAAATTCCTCTTGTTAATTGGTTTCCTGTAGTCTTTAGCATTGAGAACCACCTTCTTTGAATGATTGCCTTCAATTCGTGCTGAGGTGGATTTTGATTTCCTATGAACCAGTGGGTTGCCTTGTGTGCTGTTTTTCTCTAGAACCTGGAGAACCGGGTGCTCTCCAATTAAAAGCACATTATTTGCATTAATCCCTTCAATTTGTACAGATGGTAAGAGAAACTCTGGCGGAGGGAAGGACTTGTCGGCTGGTCCTTGAGATGCTTCCTGAACCCGCTGATTCCTTCTTGTGTCATCTTCCTTACTGTTTTGAAGTTGATTGTTCCCAAAATTGTTGGGTGTCTCTAAGTGGGGTTTCTGCAATCGCTTGAGTATGGTGGGAATGGAATTAATTCCGTTGTTTGATAGGTTGAGGGTGGTGTTTTGATTGGTTTCCGGCTGAGCTCCGCTTGATTTTAGTATCGCCTCTAAATCGCCTCCAGATCGCCCTTGTCGCTCTTGGTCTCTCATCGCTCCCATGAGAGAGCTAAAAGTTAAAACAATAGTGCGTGTATTATGTGGAGTTGAGTTGAGTTCCTCCTTCCAATAGTTGAATTATTTTGCTCCATGCGTGATTTAAAACCACGCCACTCTTACCACTTTGTTAAGAGGCAAAACACTTATCCACTGTACAAGACTATATTATATGATATCTGTACTCCTTATGAGAAGTTAGAGGCTAAAGAGAGGTCCAAAGGTGTCACACTAGTCGGAGAGAAAAACATCAAGAAAGAGGCTAAGAAAAAGAGGCAGGATAGGGAAAGATAGAAGTTCTAATATGAGCAACTCGGATTGCGAAGAAATTGATAAGAGGTCCATTTTTAAAATAGAACTAACAATGAAACACACATAAAAAATTGAATAATATTTACTTGATTATATATAAGATATTAGAGGATAATCAATATTAAAATGAGGTTTGAAAGCTTTGTCGCCAACATTAAAGCGTATTTCAAATAAATTTTTTCATGAAATCAAAACTTTATACCGAAAATTCTAAATTCTAAATACTACAGCAAAAAAAATACTAAAAGTAATACGACAATTCTCAACTGCTGAAAATGATATATAATATTTTTTTTGTTGGAAAACATAAGCCACTCATATAAAAAATGTGTTTGTTACATAATTAATACACGTTTAATTAATAACTTCTACATAAGTAGACAATCTTTTATTAAATGTATGTTCGTAAATATAATACTTCAAACTTCTTCAATAGTACATCTATTTCTATCTTAAACTTTTTGAATGATACTTTGATGGTGTTGATTGGGGGATTGCGTAGATAACATAGTCAAAAGCAACTAGAATGTCGTTAAGAGTTAAATGGTTTAATATAGTCTTTTCATGTACTATCAAAAGACTCTTTTGATAGTACATGTAATACTAAAAAATATATATAATAAAAATATTAATTTCAACAATATACTTTAGAAATTAACCTTAAGTTCACAAAATATATATAAAAAAAGAGGAATATATATATATGTAATTTAAAATTAAACATATAAGCGATAATTGCATAAGAGAGGAGATTTGAGAAGGATACCAGAGCTGAAGGGAACAAGAGGTAGACTACAATTAACCGATAAAGAGTAAAAAAACAAAAACAAAAATAGAAAAGTCGAAGCGACTTAACCCCTTCAACAAATTTGTTTTTGTTTTCTTCACTTTAATGTAAAACGATGGAAATAACACGGTTTATTCAGAATGCCTTTCTTTCTTTTTTTCCTTGAAAATTATATGGAAAACCCGAATCGACAGTGATACCAAACGAACGGAGGTTGATTAACCGGGAATACTGGTGACCGTCTGATCAAATTGAGATCTAAGATTGGAATTTTATCTTCTTATACGGACTGTGCCCCTTGTGGAGACGGGCTTGATGAAGTCTGAGAGAAAGCAAACAACGGACTTTGGGCTTCTCCAGTCATTCAACCCCCGTGATGTGTACCTTTCTAATTTCACGACAATGGTTGGTGTCATTAGCTTGAGGAGACACTCTGATATGTACAAATTATTTTTGTTGACAATCTAATATGCCCATCTTTGTTCTTAACCCTCAATAATATACTACACGAATTTTGTTGGCTTTTAGGCGTCGTTTTGTCTCCTGTAAATACCAAAACTAGCTCCCGTGCATCTAATGACAAGTTACACATGTCATGATCACCTCGATCGTATTGCAAATCAAAGTAACTCAAGGTTAATAAAAAAAAAAATCATTAGTTAATTTTAATATGGTACTATAGTTAGTTTTATATCCGTATTCGAATCCGTATCCGTGGACTATCCGTTCCGTATCTGTATCTGTTTAAGGCGGATTTGGTTTTGAATTTTGATATCCGATTACTATTCGTATCCGCTCATTATCCGACGGATGCGGATATGGTATCAGCATTATCCGCTCCGTTTTCATCTCTAATGATAATACATCTATAAAAGACAACTGGAGCAAAGGCTCCATGAAATTAAGCATAAAATCGAGTAAAAAGAGGGCAAATAGACCATGGCATAGGAACCAAACTCATACATACAAAACGGAAGTTCATTCTTTGCTCAAAATAACTTGTATAACCAAGCTGGAGGTTGATAACACAACAAATTATTATTTTAATTAAAATTTACAAAACATGAATCCTTTAATCACCTGCTGCTGGGGAACTGAGAGGGGTCAAGAGAAGAAGAGGAGGCAGGAGAAGAAGAAGAAGAGGATAAGGATATTTTCGTTATTAATTATTTGGAGTGACAAAATTAGAAATAAATGAAGTTTAGAGTGGCATTCTTACAATTTCAAAATTCGAGATGACATTTTTTAAATTTTAAATTTTTGGAGTGACAAATAACCAATTTTCTCTTTTAAAAAAAGAAAGAAAAAAGTACATCGATCTACAATTTAATATCTTTATGTAAAGAATGTACCACATCTACATTGTGCTATTGCTATCGATAAAGAATCTTGAAACATTATATATTTAATTTAGATTTTAACCGGGAATACTGGTGACCGTCTGATCAAATTGAGATCTAAGATTGGAATTTTATCTTCTTATACGGACTGTGCCCCTTGTGGAGACGGGCTTGAAGTCTGAGAGAAAGCAAACAACGGACTTTGGGCTTCTCCAGTCATTCAACACCCCGTGATGTGTACCTTTCTAATTTCACGACAATGGTTGGTGCCATTAGCTTGAGGAGACACTCTGATGTGTACAAATTATTTTTGTTGACAATCTAATATGTCCATCTTTGTTCTTAACCCGATTTTTTTAAAAATACTCTAAAAAATAATTATTTTATTAATAATAACTAGGTTTTTGATGGAATTTTAAAAATACCCAGGCCGCAGATTTTTTCTGCTCTCCGGAATTTTTATCCCGGGCCGCAGAAAAAATTAATTATATGTCACTTATATTAAGTCCCAATCCGGCCATCCCCCTTCAAACATTTTTCTGATTCCGGCCCTGCCGTTAGTTCAAGTTCAAAAATTATATATACAACTAAAAACCATACTTGTAAGTCAAATATTATATAAAACGCTCTTTGTTCTTCTATATATTGATGAATTCCCATCAACCAGCTTAATAACCCATAATCCATATCGCCGTATATCTCATCTTATATTTATGCAATTCAGTCACATTATGAGTGTTCAAACAAAGAAAAATAACTGTTCTTTTGAAGTAAATATTGTCAATAGTCGCTACTGTCAAACTTAATAAAAATAATAATAATAATATTGTCAATCGTCTAGTAGCTCAGCGTACGTAACTAAGGTTGACCTCCAAAAATCTTGGACACAAGTTTCCATTGACCCCCATAGCAACTAGATGGGGTGTTTAATTACTATATTCATACGGATCTGAATAATTAGTGTTTTTTTTACTAATTTTACTTTTTATATCACAATTAAAATTTTTGAATTTATTACTGTGAGTCTTTATCTAACGGCACATCAACATTTGCTTAGATGGAACAGGATTGTGAGATCTGAGCATTTAAATTGTACTGTTTGAATAAATTTATGACCCAATTCGGACTCTGAATTGTCAAGCAGTACATTTGTTTCTTCAAGCAGTACAATTGACAAATTGGGTTGGCGGTGGCCCAATTCGGACTTCTTCATTTACAAATTACGTACCATTGACAATTTGACATCCTTGCGAAGCACTCTGAGCCACCGCCAACCTAATTTGAAGCGTAATTGGATAAACTGGGCTGAAATCTTCGTCCCCTCCGGCTTGCACCTTCATCTCATGATCATTCAAACGCCTTAATTCCTTCTCAAGCCTTCATCTCATAATCATCCATAGTCGCCTTAATTCTTTTCAAAATCTGATCCTCTTTTTGGTGAATCCAGCTGATCCAAATAATCTATCACGTGAGAACAAGTGGTGAGGTATCACGCTTGGTGGGAGGTCTTGGAGGAAGGGTGATTGTACGAGCTGGGAAGTTTCTAGAAAGATTACGAGCCGGAAAGCCTACAAGGCCCGGTAAGGCGGGCTGAGCTGCTCGACTGTGAAGAGGTTCCGAACTGTTAGCTCAAGCTCAGCCATGTCACGGGCCATTAGTAGGATGTTGGACGCCGGGTTGGGGAGGGTTGACGTGGAGGTGGAGATGTGCGAGTGAATCTCTCGTAGGTTTTGGTAGAGAGCGAAGTTAATTAATTGGGCCACAGTTGCAGGGTCTGTTACTTCAGGTTCAGTAGATATCTGCACATTTAAAAATAAAAACAATCATAAGCAATACAAGAAGCTACAGATGTTAGTGGAATCAATGTTAAACATGGTGTTTAGGCATAGACTGAGTAGCAAATTACCTCAGTAGTTTTCAAATTCAAACTTTTAATATTTTGATGAAATTTGAACCGTTAGTATTTTTTCCAATCCTAACTCAAATCCTAGCTACACTACCACTACACATATTATTATGAGAAGTACGTTACTATATTTTAATATAAAAATAATGTACCTGACAGTAAAAAAAAAAAAAAACATGACGCGCATACAACTTTTTTTTTTTTTGTTAAATATGTTTTACCAAAATAAAATATTAGGGTTTCTATCAAGTGAAAACTCATGCATACATTTTTATCGTTCAAAAACACATGAAGCGCATATGATAAATTGTTGCACAACAAATGCATGCTTAAGTTAAGTTTATATAAGTGTAAATGATATAACATAATATTTGTTAAGAATGTCTAAACCAAATTATTTTAAAATGTTATAGCTAACATATATAACACGCATTAGGAAACAAATACTTTGTTTACTTGATTATAGAATATTAGAGGATAATTAATACAAAAATGAGATTTAAATTTTTTATCTAAAACATAAACATGTAATTTCTTAATCCACACCTAGTTTTGGCAAGGTGTGTAGCTCCAATTTTATTAATGTTGTGAATTATTCTTTTTTATTATTATGCAAGAGCATAATTAGACAAATACACAAACTTTGGTTATTTTAAAAAAATAAGCAATATGCCAATCTACTAACGTAATTTTTTATTTAATAAATGTAAAAGAATTAATTAAGTCTTTGGAGTAAAAAATATTAAACAAATTCATAATTTAAAATATTTATTCTCAGTTGGAAAAATTAAATTACTATATTATTCTCAGTTAAAATCAACAGTTAACTTTATTTAAAAAACATTTTCACTTTGTTTTGAAAAAAATGGTTGTTCGTGTTTCTAAACAACCGTTAGGATTGAAATTTAAAATTTTGATATTCCTAAATCTTGAAATTTATTTAATATAAAATTTACATTTCTTAATAACAATAATTCGACGTTGGTTTCCTATAGTACTTACCGATGCTAGATTTGTCCTTCGAAAATCATTGCTTTCGGATGGTCCAGATATTTTAGATCAAGTTATTTTCTATATATTTAAAAAATTAGTAAATGAATTAAAAAAATTAATCTTCAACTATATTTTTATATAAAAATTATGTTTTAACGATTTAGTTCGAGTATTTGAATCTTGAAAATGGAGACATAGATTTATAAAACGGATTGATTTATAATATGCATATTATCATAGCTAGCCTCACTTTGCTAAATGTGTATTAGTTATTAGATCTTAAAAAAAATAGTCTTCAACATAATCTATCACTTTTTTTTATTATATAATAATAAAAAAATTACTTATCTTTAAACTTTAAATAGTTGACATGCATAACAGTTTTTAATTAGAATAATTAATCCCTCGAACTTCACTGCATCTGGGTCCTTTTAATGTATTGGCTGCAACCGTGGGAGGAATACAAGTGCTGACGAGTGGGTTAGTCCAGAAATGAAAATCACTGCAAAATACGAAGTAACGACGAAGCGATTTGAACTGTTGAACAGATTGTTGGGACAAATCAGCACACAAAAATGATAGGAAGGACTGTGGGGTGTGTAGAGTGATTAGAAAGATTTAGACAGAGAATTTAAATAATCTTTTATTGTGTTAATTTTATGTATGGATTAAAAATTAATCAATTAATAAACCATTTGTGTGTTTGTATCTAAGACTCGTGTTTGTCATTAATGTATACGAGTTCTTGATATTTGATAGTATAAATTGATTCGATTCTTGCATTTTTAGTTCAATTTTTATGTAATTAGTTGCACTAAGATTAGGGACATAACAAGTTACAACAATGCTTGCAGACTGAAGTTTGTCTGTCTGGTCTTAAGCCGGATTTGCATTAAGATTCACACAAATAATTTAGACTTATGAGAGAGTTAAATTTGTTTCTAAAAATGTTTATGCGATTCAAACATCTTATATTGAGTAGGGAATAAATTTTTGTTGAATGCTCATTAATATTTCAATTCCTACCACCCACCCACATCCAATTGACACACTAAATTAGACTGATGCGCAATTGGGTGCGCATGCTGAGAGTGCACACCAGTTTTTATTTTATTTTTTGGTACAGGTACAATGAGCTATTTCATAAAGGGTTGACTGGTTGTACTTGATGCATCTCTTATCATTTAATTATTCTATGTGATATTTACTGTGTTATATTTTGCGTAACATCTTTTTTTACACTCCCCCTTTAATTACTGATAACTAAAAGAGTGCTAACAACATTATAAAGAGTTCCCGTATAATAATTAATCATTATCATTACTTCATTTTAATTTTATATATGCACACATTATAAATGGGCACAGAAAATTCAGATGCTCTTGTCACATCACAAATGAACACTTTAGGTTTGGGAGATTACTCGTGATGTAATTATAATTAACATTGCCCTCTTCTTAATTTTCATTGACTAGAGATGTCCATTGCTCATTAATTTTGCTCACTAAATCTGAGAGGATATTTAGAAACAATGAATTCTTATTTTTAAGTCTTATTATTTGAATTGAAATGGTGTACATCTTCAGTATGCACACCACTTGGTGCACCTCCTTAGTACGCGCATTAAATTGGTGCTCCTCCTCAATATGCGCACCAACCCAATTTAATTTGTAGACCGGATGCGTCGATTTTTTTATTTATATCAAAAAAAAAAATCAAATTACAAAAAATAACCACTTCGGCGTTGAATTTCGAAAAATACCCAATCCGGTTATCCAGTAACCGGATTTTTTTTTTCCGGTTACCCAATTCCCGGATTAGTGAAATGGGTCCGGCTATTGGTTAACCGGAAATGAGCAAAAAGTTTGGTATGCTATATGTCCGGTTAATGGTTCACCGGTTTTGTGTTTTTTTTTTTAAACATAAATTATTATTATTTTTTATTTTTATTAAAATATTAGAAATGTTGAATATATTTCAAAATAGATATTTTTTTTATTTTTTTAATCTATTTTGAGAATTATTTTTGAATAATAATCATTAAATAAATTAAAGTTTTTGATTTTTTTTTCAAAATAGATATAACTTTTAATAAATTAAATGTATTAGAAAGATCATAATATTTTCTAGATTACATAGAAGTGACTTTTGAACCGGGATCAATAACTCGGAATCTAAGCATTTTTATTTTTTTCCAATAACACATAAAGAAATATATTAATTTTTCTTACAGCCGCGAAAAATCCGACCTAAAAAATATTGATCCGGGTTATTTGTTGCAGTCTTTCTAATAAATCAAATTATATTGTATTCCATCTATTTTCAAAGAAATATATTCAACATTTCTAATATTTTAATACAAAAAATAAAAAATAATAATAATTTATGTTTTTTTTTAAAAAAACACAAAACCGGTGCACCATTAACCGGACATATACCATACCAAACTTTTTGCTCATTTCCGATTAACCAATAACCGGACCCATTTCACTAATCCGGAAATTGGATAACTAGAAAAAAAAAATCCGGTTACTAAGTAACCGGATTGGGTAGTTTTCAAAATTCAACGCCAAAGTAGTTATTTTTTGTAATTTGATTTATTTTTTGGATACAAATAAAAAAATGAGAAAAGATTTCTGTCCACTGAGTTTTGTCCACCATTTGTCCACAACCTTATCCACTCCCATCTAATTGTCTTTTTACAGTATACAAGATTCAATTTAAAATTTACAGTATTATTTGAAAATTTTACAGTATACGAGATTCAATTTTACAGTATATATTTTACAGTATGCAAGATTCAATTGAAAATTCTATTGTATACAAGATTTAATTTTTACAGTATACAAGATTCAATTGAAATTCTACTGTATACAAGATTCAATTTTACAGTTCTGCTGATTTAATTTTACAGTATACAAGATTCAATTGTAAATTTTACTGTGTAGAAGATTCAATTTTACAGTATACAAGATTCAATTGAAATTTTTACTGTGTAGAAGATTCAATTTTACAGTATACAAGATTCAACCCAGTGCGGACACTAATAATTAACTCTAACTGTCAATAACCACTAATAACTAACTTTAACTGCCAATAACTTCTTATAACTGTAATTTCCGAAAGTACAGTTTGAAAGTACATTTATTTTGTCATGTTGTGCAAGTTGCAATCTTTTTCTAACTATCATGGTATCACTTCAAATAGTTGTTGGATGTTTTGTGATTAACTGATATATTTTATATGATATATTGTATAATTATACAGCATGTAGAAGTAATTTTACAGTATTCGCGCAAGTCAAAGCTGTGGACAAATGGTGGACAAAAAGCTGTGGACAATTAGATGCTTCCTGAAAAAATCGGCCGGATGCGTGTGGGTGATAACTATAATTTAACTAATATAGTAGCGTTTGTTTAATTCTGATTTATTAAGATGGTAACTAAAAAAAAGGTTTCGGCTTCCGGGGTAATACCAAACGGATTCTTAAGTGGAAATATTGGTGACCGTCTGATCGAATTCAGAAGTAGGATTGGAACTTCCTCTTCCTGTACCTACTGTGCCCTTTTGTGAATGGGCTTGAATCCGATTTTTTTTTTATAAACCATAAAAAATTAAATGAATTTTACGGAACCAACATGATTATTTTTTATTTTTTGAAAAACCATAAGTACTGAATGGACCGTTCGGTCTCACAATTCCCTTTTCTCCAGACCGAACGGACCGTTCGGTCTCAACTTTTTTTTTTCAATTTTTCACGATTACTGCACAATTTCTGCCACAGAAGATCCCATCCAAACTATTTTTTCTCCAGACCGGACGAACCATCCGGTCTCCACATTTTATTTCTCCAGACCAGACGGACCATTCTGTTGTTCGTACAATAATCTTTTACGTCTATTTGACAAATTTGCAAAAACATACAATTATTGAATTTTATGATTTCTTCTACTTTAAGATTATGTAGGTTCAAGAAGAATTGGAATTGCAATGTAAAATGCTTGGACAGAAGAAATCATGAAGACTTTTATCAAGAATACGAATTGTAAAATCAGAAGCTTGGTAAAGTAAGTTTGAGGCTGTTTTTACAGAGCAAAACGTTATGTAACGTTTGTAAAACGTTATAACGTTTTACTACTGTCAAAAACACTAAGTAAAAGCTTGAACAAACTCAGAGGAAAACATAAAACGTTACAACATTTTATAAAAACGTTGTAACGTTTTTAGGATGTTAAAGGACTGCGAAATCCAGCTGTACAAATCCTCTAAAACGTTATAACGTTTTCACAAAACGTTGTAACGTTTTAATTAAATTTGTTATTCAAAACAATCTGCTTTTGATCAAGATTTTACAGAACAAAACGTTATGTAACGTTTGTGAACAAGCTGAGCTGTCAGGAAATTGAAAACCTAAAATCGCATTATAATATAAAACGTTGTAACATTTTAGCTCAATTTGCTCATTTTTGAGCTGTCTCTATAAATAGAGCAGTGGGGTCTCTTCCCCACTTAACCTAGCCGTCCCTAAACTTCAATAGAGGCGATTTTCTGAGAGCTTGGTTCCACCATTGTTGATTGAGCTTAAAACTTCAATATCTCTCAATCAATCTCAAACAACCTCAAACCCACTTCACTAATCTCTAATTGGATTAGGTTAGAGTGATCTATTAAGTGTTTCTCTTGTTCTTGAGTAGCTTGTGTGACTTCCCTTGTTTGTAAGGGCTCGCCGGCTCAAACCTCGAGTTGCTCGTGTGACTTCCCTTGGTTGTAAGGGCTCGCCAGCGCTTATCTCTCGTTGGCCGTGACTTCCCATTTTGTAAGGGCTCACGGTTCACAATTGTAATCCTTTCATATTGGGTAATAGAAAGGCGCACCTAGAAAGAGGTTGCGACGCCCCGGAGACGTAGGCCATTGTTTTGCCGAACTCCGTTATCATCCCGCGTGTCAATTTCTCTAAACTCATCTCTTTTACTTTAAATTGCAATTTAATTTCAGTTTTCGAGCTAATTAGAGGTGCCCCTTATTTCAACACATTCGGTCTCCCTTTTTTTTTTTTTTTCCACACTCGTGGCTCCCTTCTCCTTTTGTTTAGTATGCATGTAGTAATTGTTGAATGATTTATTTATTTGCATGGTTTATGTGCATGTAGGTTTTTTTAGTGTAGATGATGCATGTAGTATTTTTTTAATTATTTATTTCGTAATTATGTAGATGAATGGTTTATTTGCATGTAATTTTTTTTAGCGTAGATGCATGTAGTAATTGTTGAATGATTTTTTTTAGTGTAAAATAAATGTTAATATTTGATTGGGTTTGCATGTCATGCATGTCAATATTGAATTGGATTTGCATGTTAATTTTTTTTGTATGTATTTATTTATATTGTAGTGAAAAATGGAAGGTGAAATACAAAGTGAAGAGCCTTTATATTAAAAAAAATTACATGGAGACTGAATTCCTAATTCCGTCTCCAATTAAAATTCTCCAGCTAATAATAACACTTGTTCAGTTAAACTAGTAGTAATTATTTTTTTAGAAAAATTAAAAAGTTTATTTTATCTTTACTTTAATTATTACATACCAGGAAACAAACAAATTGCAAACATTATGAAAACAATAATAATTAGGATGTTTGTACCAACGCTAGCTACTGCTGCAAATATTGTGTAGATATTGACAAGCGTTAGCATTTTAATATTATGTATATACATGTATATGTATATAATATATATATTATAAAAAAATGAGTTTAAAAAAAAAATTTAAGACCGAATGAACGGTCTAGTCTTGGGTAAAAAAAAAATGAGACCGGATGAATGGTCCGGTCTTGAGAAAAAAAAAGGAGACCGGACGGTTGGTTCGGTCTGGAGCTTTGTTTGATCTTCTGTGAAAAATGGTGAAAAAAGGTTAAAAAAAAAAAGTTGAGACCGAACTGTCCGTTCGGTCTGAGAAAAAGGAAATTGTGAGACCGAACGGTTCGTTCATTTAATTATTTATGATTTATAAAAAAAATTCCTTGAATCCAAGTAAAAGTTGCCTATCCAATCATGCCATCTCGTCTGATTAATATTTGGGTTTAAACCCACCTTTTGCATCGGATGGATCAGATAAAGTTTGTAAGGCTCAATATTGGTGCCTTCCACTAAATTCCAAACATAAATTCCCCGTGAGACCGGATCAGATAAACATTCTGATCGGAATAAAAACTAAGGAGAAAAGAATTCAATTCAATAGAAAAGAAAGGATTGGGATTGATTTGGAATTGAATTTTGTTAGTTGGAAGGAGTAAAATGCATAAGCGAATTCAATATTTGACAATGAAAGAAAAGTCTAAAAGTTCAATTAATTTATAAAGGACTGTCATTACCATTACTCAAAAGGAAACCTTCGTAACAAAAGGAAGAAATAGCCAAAAAAACCTAAAACGAAGTGAAGACGAAGAGGTGAAACTCACGGCTCCTCATTAACTCAGCCAGATCCATACTTTAACTCTTTCCTCCCCGCCTCTTTTTCTCCTCCTTTAGTTACGACTTTCTCATAAAGCTGGGGTCCACAGCTTCTCCCACAACAACGAAAGGGCAGGGTACGTGCAACAGCAGATAGATGAGGGTAGCGACATAATTTTATCTCAACGAAATCGTTTCTCGTCAAATACCTTCAACTTTCACGTGATTTTGTTGGAGGAAATATGCCCTCTCAAATCCATCCGAATCAAATCATCTCCCTTTGAGATCTATGTTCCGATCAGACAACAGAAAAGAATTCCGATTCTATTTCTCATTTGAGCAAAAAAAAAAATTTGTTCCGATCATAGGGAAAGTTTGTACGGATTATTTTGGTTTTTCAGGGTCCTATGAGGCGAATCCGTATCCTCTCAGGTATTGCACAGATATTGCAGAGGATCACTTACTTTACGGTTTGAGATTAAATCTCAATCAGCTTGGGATTCGGGTCACTGTAGGGTGCTGTATTTTTGGGCTTTGAGATTCGTGCCAAGTTAAAAAGTACGGTTCAGATCTAGTAATTGTAAAAGATTCCCTTATTAGGTAATGGAGAGGATGTGAATTCCCTGTGAGGCTGTGACTGCTCTCCTGTAAATACCAAAACTAGCTCACATGCATCTAATGAGAGTAGTTGAGAAATTAATAAGAGCAATTAGCTGTCTAGTCGCTATCAATCATATAAAATCACAAATAAGGGTAATTGCAGTGTATATCTATCTTTTTATATTACATCTACTTGATATCCTAAAAAAAAATGTCGATCGTTTATATTTAAGTAAATAAAATTAGGGACACGTTTTAGTTATTTAAATATGGCATGTATAAAATTCGGAATCCATTTGAATTAGGCAATGACTCCAATGAGTCATTTATCATAGCTATTAATTAAACTCCAACATTGAAAAACTTAAATTATTTGATGTGAAACTAAATATATATCTTTCAAATAAAGTGCATGCACTCAAAACATATTATTTAAATTAAAATTATAGATGTGTTCTAGTTTTGATATGACGTATATATATATAATTTGAAGTTTATTTAGAAGGATCATTTATCACAAGTTATTAAAACTCTTTCGTTAAAAAAATTAAATTGTTTGATGCATGGGAGATTAAGCGTATTCTAAATCAAACCAAATTTGTTACGTGTGCTTTTCAAAAAGATGAAAAATACATATACAATTTTAGTTTTCTAATTTCAAACGGTACTTTTTAAAATATCAAATCTCCACTTTGTTATTACTATTGGTAGGGAGATATATCGATCTTCCTAAAAATTTAATTTAGTTGCAACTTAAAGTTACATATATAACATTTTTATCATCCCGGAGGAATTAATGTATACTCTTAAAAAATCTGGAAATTTGCGTATTTTCTTTTGTAAAATTCATAATATCATATTTACCCATGACTCCTATTCTTACTCAAAAATAATATCATATTTACCTTTCTAAATTTTCACAAAGGCACAAATTTACTCAATTTATTATTTGTTTATTGAAACTCATTTTAAAATTAATGAAGTTCTCATTTTACCTTTATTAAAAATTAAAAGTATGTATTACGTATAAGATAAATGTCCAGTCTTTTAATTAGTCAATTATAGAGGATAAATAATTCATTGATCTACTTGTGATGCAGACACAGTAACATTTAGACATATACTTGTGTGTGCATCACAACTGGCTAATTAGAAGACTGCACATTGCTCTTAAACATGTTAATTTTTATTTTTTTACTATAGATTAAATTAGGTACTTCATAAATTTAATATGAATTTATAGTAGAGGCAAAAAATTGTGTAAATTTGCAAACATTGGAAAGTAAATATGATATTATAAATTTTAGAAGAAGAAACATATAATTTCAAAAAAATTGAAGGGTATACGTAAAATTCTCCATTAATATAAATAGGAGTGCGGCGAGCAATATAAAGTTATAAACCGAAACCCACTCCATGAAAAGTAATTGACAATGAGATCTAAAACCCTTCTCATCATTTTTCTTATTGTACTTGTAAACTCTGCAAATTCAAAGGCCAATGACCTATTTAACAATGTACTACATCCAAATGGGAAATTGGGAACGCTGGTGGCCAAAACAACCGTGGTCAACCATATACAAACGATCATTGCACAAACATATACCATTGCGCCAATGGTAATACAGGCGGCGGATAATTAGTACTTGAAGCTGGTTTTGTTGCTAATGTTCTGCAGTATATATGCCACAATTCTTCATTGGAGTTGTTACTTGATTCTCTGTTTCAGTTCAAACTCCCATCTTTCTGTATGCAATATATGTTGGATGAATTTACTTTGTAATCATTAATTGATGAATAATTAATTATTAGTTGCAATGGCTTCCAAAAATGTTTGGATTCAAGTTCCCGTGTAGTTTTTTTTTTTTTTTTTTTTTTTTTTTTGCTTAGTATGAACTGTGAAGTCTACGCTTAATAATTTATTAATAATCGAAGTGTCAAACCAAGAACATACAATGTAAGGTTAAAGATTGTGATTGTTACTTAATTACTTGATTACCTATTGTTTATAGTTTGGATGATGCATCTGGATTAATGGTTACAATCGAGCTAATTTAATTTCAAATGCATCTCTATTTTCTGAAGTATATAAATTTTGCTTGGTCAGAAAACCGAAAAGGAAATATCCGTAGGAATTAATTTTTCCGTAGCATGAACTTCAAGATTACCATCTCAGCTCTCTTGTAATCCGAATTGTAAACCACATACCTGTATTTTTGTGGATAAAACAATTTTCAGGTAGAAAATGAAGTTCTTTTTAACTTTTAAGTCTCATTTCACTCAGTGAATTCTTTTTCTGTTTTTCTCCTGTTAGACATTATGTCGTACGTCAACCAAATTCTACATTATCTTTGCTTCTGTTGGAAATTTGAATGAATTGGAGAGCAAATATGAGAAGATTTGTTAGAGCTAGTGTTAGTCCTTGTACTCTATTTAATTTGCTCTGTAAATTGCTGAATTCCGGGGCTTGAGTTTTAGATGTCATGCGGAATTAAAGCTAGATTAAGCAGTTACTTTCATAGTGGAATTTTCTTTTTCTTTTTTCGAAAAGCTTGATAGAGGCTGTCAAGTGGTTTATTGATTAGAACAGAGTGGAAATGACGCAATCTCAGTTCCGGATCCCGGCTCCGTTAGTGACGGGTTTTGAACATGGTTTAGTGAAATTAGTAACAAAGAGTGCTAAGTAGCAAAACCGAGAATGAAATCTCTCTCAAAAAATATATTGATACCAAAAGTTAACCCTCTAAAGAAGATGACATGACATCTCTTTTACAGTACAACTATCATAATGAAAAAATTTAGAAACTAACAACAAATAATTTATAACTTTTGAAAACTTTAACGTAATTAAAACAACATAGAAAATAGTAATATAATTTAGTTTCATAAAAAAAATACAACATAATTTAATTATACAATTAATCATCATAAAAAATGATGAATTAGTGGGACCTCTTCTTGAGACCTGTCCCTAGCTATTTAAGAAGATTGAATAATAATTAACCCGTAGCGAGGACGTTCGAATCGAAGTTTGAGTCCAAGCCGAAATTCTGGTTTTCATTAGGAAATCTTCAAACAACATTATTTGCACAGTATAAGGTTGATAAAATCCCACTTGCCCATTTGCATTCCTCAAATTTATCTCCATTTAAAATTTTAAGATTTATGTCATATCTTTCAAATCTCCTATGAAGTATTGTCATTAATGGTTTTTACTTCTTAATAGCTTCTACGATCGGACTATATTTTTTTTTTTTTGAAATATTTGACAGAGGCTGTCAAATTACGATCGGACTATATTATTACGTCTAATTGAGGTTTTGCTGATCAAAGGAACTGGAGCACATATTGCCAGTACATTGTGAGGATAAATGTGAGGATTTGCTACAATAATTACCAGAATGATATGAACCATAAAACTCAGCAAATCTAATCCCATCATCAGGATATTCAATTGTGTTTCATATCCATGTTATCATGTATCGATGATATTCGATATAATCTGATAGTGATCCAAATTAGTAAATTGCGTTTAAATTATTAATCTAAAGAGAGTATAAATTTTAGATGCCATTAAACTCAAAAATTAACCCTGCAGTGCTCTGACTGCATCCTTCCTTAATATCAATATCACTAGTTTTATATAACACTCTGTTAGATCCCAATCCAACAGTTTTACTCAAAAACAAGGTTAATAACTTTACTTAATTTATTTTATAATTGTTTCGAAGATTTATCTTGTGTGGAAGAAAGATTTTTATAATTGTTTTATAATTTTGTACGAGTGATGTTTTCCAAAGGACACCAAACAAGTCGGGAAAATATAGGTGAGGTACTGTCATACTGAGATGCTGGTGTTCCTAAAGACTTTCACTATTTTGTTTTACCCCTAAGCTGTTTAATTGAAGAATCAATAAAAAGCTTCAAGACTTGACTATTCTTGCTATTTTGTTTATACGGGTACGTGTACAAAAATATTTCTACTCGACCCGTACCGTACCATTCACAATTTGGCATCTCTACATGAAAGCACTATGAGTCACTGCCAACCCAATTTGAAGCATAATTGGATTAAATGGGCTGAATTATTTATCTCCTCCGGCCCGCACCTTCATCTCATAATCATCCACAGTCACCTCAATTCCTTTCGAAACCTGATCCTCTTTTGGTGAATTCAACTGATCCAAATGCTCTGTGCCTCTGTCACTGTCACTGTTGATTTATTCCTCTGCATTTGTGATTCCAACTCATCAGACCTGCGTGAGTACAAGTGGTCAAGTATCACGCTTTGTTGGGAGGTCTTGGAGGAGGAGCTACTGTACAGGCTGTGAAGTCTCTAGAAAGATCACGGGCCGGAAAGCCCGCAAGGCCCGATAAGGCGGACCGAGCTGCTCGACTGGAAAGAGGTTCTGAACTGCTAGCTCAAGCTCAGCCATATCACGGGTCATTCTTAGCTTGACGGCTTATGACAGGGTCTCACTAAGGAAGCATTTCTGATGAAATAAACAAGGATCTTTGATGCCATTTCTCTGACAAGCTTGGGATAAATAACACAAACATAAAATGAAAGAGGAAAAAGAAAATATAATAAGAATAATGAGGTATCTAGAACTGAAGGAACAGGTATTTCATCTAACTTAGAACCTCCTCTATGAATTTCTTAAATTTGATTTTGAAACTGATGAATTTGGTCGCGTAAATTATCAACCATTTTAAAATTATGAATTCATGTCACAAAATTAATCTAGCTACTATTTGTTTATTTCCAAAAAAGGATGATGCAATCACTGTACGGATTTATAGGCCTATTAATTTAATTAATTGTAGTTATAAGATCATTACTAAGTTACTAGTTAATAGATTAGCCTTAGTTATGGATTCTATTATTGATTCATCTCAGACCACATACATTAAAGGAAGGTTCATCCTTGATAATGTAGTTAGTGCACATGAGGTTTTGCATCAAGTTAAGATTAAAAAATAGAATGGTGTTTTATTTAAATTGGATTTTGAAAAAGCTTTTGATCATGTTAATTGGGATTTTCTTTTAGAAGTAATGCATGCTAGAGGCTTTGGACAAAGATTTATTACATGAATTCGATTAACTCTAGAAGGAAGTAGAACATGTGTTAATTTAAATGATACTTTAGGTCACTATTTTTCTTGTAAGAGGGGGGTTCGACAAGGTGACCCACTCTCTCATTTTTTTTTTTATTCTAGTTACGGATGTACTTAACAAAATTTTACATCGAGCTAGATTGGGAGGATATGTTGATGGGTTAGGTGATTTCCGTAATATAGGCAATATTATGAATCTACATTTTACATATGATATTTTACTATTTTCTAAAGCTGATAAGGATATTCTATTGCATATTAAATGGCTTATTCCTGTCTTTGAAAATGTTTTCGGACTCAAAATAAATTATGACAAAAGTGAAATATTCCCTCTCAATTTGTCTGATCTTGAATGTGAGGAATTGGTTATTGTTTTAGAATGTAAAGTAGCTTCTTTATCACTTACTTATTTAGGGGTACCCATTAATAATAAAGCATTAACTGATATAAATTGGCAAATTTTAATCGATAAGATTGAAAAAAGACTTCAAAGTTGAAAGTGATCTTTACTCTCTTTAGGAGGTAGAGTCACTCTCCTAAACTCCGTGTTATCTGCAATCCCTTTATATTGGATGTCCATGTATAGATTACCTGCTAAAATTAGGAATAAGATAGATAAAATTAGATGCGAATTTCTTTGGCATGGTGGAAATCCCACAAGGAAAAAATATCATTTGGTAGTGTGGAGGGAAGTTTGCAAAAGTAAAGATCAAGGTGGTTTAGGTGTATTGGATTTAAAGTTAATGAATCAGTCTCTTTTAGCTAAATGGTAGATTATATTTCTAGATAATTATGTTCATGGTACATAGAAATCAATCATTTTAAGTATGGATGTAGAACCAACCCTTCAGTGTGCTCTCCATTCTGGAGATCAATTTTAAAAGATCATGTGATGATTAACTTAGATTTAAATAAAGAAATAGGTAATGGTAAGTCTAGGGTTTTCTGGTTAGATAGATGGTACACTGAACATGTTCTACAGCATCAGTATCCAAATTTGTTTTCAATTGTTACCAATAGATTTGTGTCTGTGGCTGAAGCTTTTGTTAATTCTTATTTGCAACTTAGTTTTAGAAGACAATTAACTGGTATCTATATGATTGAATGGTTAGCTTTGCAAAATAGATTCTTTCACTTTACTCTATCTGACCAATTAAAAGATAGGATTATATGGAGATGGTCCACCGACAATAACTTTACTGTTCATTCCTTTTATAAATGGTTAAAATATGGGGGCATGCCTAATTCTGAATATAACACTATATGGAAATCTCATATTCCATTAAAAATTAAAATATTTTTGTGGCTTGTGCGAAAAGACAAGATTTTGACTAAAACCAACTTAGTAAATATATAATGGCAAGGAAATACGGAATGTATGTTTTGTGATCAAATAGAGAGTACAGAGCATCTTTTTGTTCAATGTTCTTTCATTAGCTTAATCTAAAACTGAATAACAAATCATAATAACTTTAGTTATAATTGTCACACTTTGAAGGATTTATGGATGATTGATACTTCTATTCCTTTAAAAGATAGATTATTAATTGAATTATTACGAGGTACTATTCTATGGACTATTTGGTTAGAACGCAATAGATTATATTTTAATGTTAGTTCCCCTTATTCTATCAAGGTTATTGGTACTAAGATTATAACTTTGACTCAATTTTGATGTAAATCTAGGGAGGATGATTCATTCTCTAAATTAAATCTTATATTGTCTTTTGATGTTAAAAATCTTCCAGATCTTCTTCTGCTGGAAGAGGAAAGAAGCCCAAGCACGACCCAAACTTTGGACCTCTTGGTGCAGGGTTCTGGGGATGGCAACCCTCATATCCAATGTTTGGAGACGAGAAAGAGAATGAAGACTTATTAGATTTGTAGTTCTTAGTTTTATGCATGTTATGATGTTTTTGTGTTTTCCTATGATTGTTGCCTTCTTCTATTGTGGGCAATTTTTATCGGCTTATTCTCAGTGATAGTTATTATTTACTCTCGCTAGCAATTTTTATCGGCTTTACTCTCAATAGTAGTTATTTTTGGAAAACTCACTTTTGCTATCAATACCAAAATTTAAA
Source organism: Carex rostrata (assembly GCF_964058835.1). Taxonomy (NCBI): domain Eukaryota; kingdom Viridiplantae; phylum Streptophyta; class Magnoliopsida; order Poales; family Cyperaceae; genus Carex; species Carex rostrata. The sequence goes on along the minus strand of NC_135918.1, from coordinate 11,514,317 downwards.
AATCAACGAAATGGCTTTTGAGAAGGTTATCGTCCGACACAGGATTTAAGTGACTACAATCTGTTCATAATGTTTTTTAAATTTCCCCATTTCAGTTTGTACCCAGCAAAATTTATAAAGTGATTTAACAAAACATGACTAAATCACCAATCATTCACCCCCTTAAAAACTTAACATTTTAAGAATTAAGATTACTAAATTATGAAACGTTAGATTATTAAATATTATCATTATTCTATTTTTTTGTCTGGGAAATCCTACTGGTTTTTTTCTTATTCATGTCATTAAGCAATTAAAAATTAAATCGGTGGCAATATTTAGCAAAAAAATGTAGAAAAATAGCACGGCCGCGCAATAGTTATCCCAGCCGATTCTTTTTTTATTTTTTTGGGGCCGCTACTGTTTATCCCGTCCAAGTTATTTATTTATTTTTAACTGTAAATCTGTAAAATTAAGCCGGTAAACATTAAAAATACATTGAGAAATTATATAATTTTGTAATTAGATATTGCTTTTAAAATTAGAAGTGGAATAAGTTGTCAAAAAAGAAAATCTTAACAATATTTTTAAAACTTTCAAACAATATTTTTAACTTCCCAGCGGAATATTGGTGGCTGATCAAATTCTGATCTAATATGTTGGAATTTCCTCTTCTTGTACTGACTGTGCCCCTTTGGAGGAATCCGTATCCTCTCTAGTATTGTAGAGGATCACCCTCACTTTACGGTTTGAGATTCAGGTCGCAATAGGGGGCAGTATTTTTGGGCTTTGAGATTCGCGCCAAGTTAAAAAGAACGGTTCAGATCTAGTAACTCTACGGAACAGTATCTCTGTAGTACTCAGAGGATACGAATTCCCTTTGGAGATGGAAGGTGCCATTAGCTTCAAGATTCAAGAGACTAATGTGTACAAATAATTTTTGTTGACAATCTAAAAATGCGCAAATCTTTTTTTTCTAAACCTCAATAATATTATGTACGAATTATTTTGGTTTTTAATTGGGCGTGGACGTCCTGTAATGACATCGTACTGCAAATCAAAGTAACTCAAGGTTAATAAGAAAAAACATAAATTAGTAAATTTAGAAAAGGGTTCAAATATCTCCATTAATTATGTCTCTATTTTTTAATTTCTAATAACAAAAATTCTAAAATTGATTTGTCAAAATAAAATCGTTAAATGTGATTTTTATTATTTTTTTTCATAATAAAAATTATAAATTTTCTAGTTCTGCCCTATCTAACCCCTATCTAAATTTTCAAGTTCTGCCTTGCCAATGGTACTGCACCACCAGTGCCAATAACATTAAAACAGCCATGTTAATACTTATTCAAAGCAAATTATATTTCATGGAAAATTGCAAATAAGCCCACCAAATGACAGAATTTCAACATTAAGCCCTGCTTCCATTACAGATCCAGGATTTTATCAAAGAAACAGAGCCGACAAAACAAAATATAAGATTAATGATGCACATTTTTTTTTCATTGAAGCAAACGGTTTAAGAATCTATAATTATATATACTTTACCATCAATTAAACACAGGTCATTGCAGAAAATGTTATATGGAATGAAACACATTCTATTCTTATTTTCAGTTTCAGCCACTTCATCAGTTTACTAGGCATTTACCAGTACCATTTTACCACAACAATTCAAAACTAGAGAAATTTAAGAAAATTCTTGAAATTTTGGAAACTGACCAAGATCTCTAATTGAGACCATAACATCTAGCAGGGTTTGAGAGAGGTGTTTAACAAAGAAAGCACCCACCTCTATCCTCCACATCCACAACCGTAAAACAAAATTAAATAAACTGTTCATTCATTCATTTTTTTCTGATACTTCTTTCATCGGCTATATTAGTTAGCTTCGGCTCTCTCCTGTCCACAAACTTCACTTTCATGTCTTCTTCACCTAGTACATACATACACAACCATGTAAGGATCATTAATTGAATGTTGACACCCATTTTTAAAATACTGGCAATAATGCTGTTCAATTTCTGGATTTAGTCATTTCTGAGCTCTATTGAGCATTTGAGGTTTCAACATCAAATATCAGATAGTACAATTTTAGTGAACAAATCTGGTACAAATGCTGTATTGAGTAAGGCCTTGATTAATCTAATACAAATCTGGTACATATGCTCACAAAAGCGAATGTATAAAGTGTCTGAGATATTTGATGCTCTAATCCAAGACCAAACTGTTTGGAATTGGTTGGGATTTGCCATAGCAGAGATTGGGTACTGTTTAGGAGGCATTACTCAGCACTTCTCACTTTGAAACAACCGAAACACTAATTAACAAAAAAATATTTTAGAACTGCTATAAGCTGTATACAATTTTATTACCAGACATGCACTTCATACTTTCTTGAAAATAAAACACACTATATATATGTATATGAAAATCAAAGGACAAGTATCGATCAAGCTTATGGTCATATTCCACACGTAACACCATGCGTCTAAAGTTGGTATGATTAACTGTCCAATAAAAATTGCCATATGAATTATGGTTCTAAAATAAAACTAAACTGTAAAGGAAGCATTATGGAAGCACCAGATCAATTGCTTCAAAAGAATGATTGACCCTGGATTAAAGAAAGCATGTCACGTACTCTAGTTGAGAATGTTACCAATATATACCCCCAGCAGCAGTTATCCCACACAAGTGCTCTTAGATAAGTGAATATCAAGTGTGCAATAATGACACCCTTTTAGTTTAGTCCAATTAACTCAAAATGAAGGAAGCTGTCGAAATCATTATCAGTATAACCTGACTCCATACTCAGCTGTGCTTTAGTTGTTCTGTTGTTGTAACTTGCTAGCCAAATTATTGTGTCTAATTTCAATTGAAGTGATCACTGAGTTCTGCTACTATATTACCTTAAATAGTTGATGTCTTCTGGATCCATGCACATTGATTGTAAGTAATTATGTTAAAGTGTAGGTTAAGTTGAATCTGCCTAACCAGTACAATTATAACTGCTGATTCATCTTATGTTTTTTATTTAATTAGTTTGCAATTGTTAAAACTCCAAATTATTGCATAAATTAAAAACAGAAAATATTTAACCAAAGTTCAAAAAGTCTTCTGCATGGCCTTACCCGCATATTTAATTTTTCAGTTGTTGCTCCAGCACTCTCCTAGTCAGCTCTCTATCATCTTGGGGGCAATAGGATTCAACTGCCAATGAACATTTTATGCTAGACATGAGTATAATACAAGCTGTTTGGTCATGTAACGACCAAATATATTCTAGCACTGGAAATTACCACTTTTCCTATTTTTTATTTATTTTTTATTTATTTTGTCTTCTACTGAAACTTAGGTATATTTATGCTTTATGAACCAATCAAAGCTTAAGCACAGAATTCCAGAAAATTTATCCAAGATATTGGTACTGGTTGGGCTTGCTATTTATAAATATATATTGTCAAGGATCTTTAGGTTCTAAATAATCTAATACAATTTGGTTTGAATGTTGTACCCATACCTCATTGTAAGTGATGTTGTTTCTCCGGCACCAGTCTCTCATCAAAGGACAATCACCAATGATAATAAGATGCCTGAACTGGAGGCTTTCAGTAGCAGGAGAGATGTTTATGTTCCTACAGTGTAGTAGTTCCACAGTTTTCAGCTTCACCAGGCCATGAAATCCTTCCAACACAGACAGCCTTGGGCACTTCTTTATTACAAGAACTTCTAGAATGCTTGAATGGTTTTGAACCGATAGTAACGGCAAGGAGCTCAGCTTGTCACAAGAATCCAGTGTCAGGAACTCCAGTGATAGTGGCAATGTTTTATCATTCCAATTGCATAACTCTGGACAATATGATATGTTTAAGCGCTTGAGGTTGCTAAGGTTATCCAGTCCTGCCACTGATATTAACTTTCTGCACTTCAATATCTCCAGCATCACCAACGAAGGCAGATTTAGCATTATACACTGGCAGCTCACCCCAACTGATGGTGAACAAATAAATGATTCCACTTCTCGAAAATCTCCTTTTGTTAAGAATAGAGTAAAGGGTTTTTCAAGAAGTGGAATTGTGGAATTGACTGATGCATGTGACAGATGGATCACAATATTCCCAAACAAATTCAACACTTTAGTCGTTGTATCTCTCTGTTGCATGAGTAAAAAAGATAAAGTGTAATTAAAGAACATAGAGTAACGAGTAAAACAGATTAGTGTAATTAAATAATGTAGAGTAATGAAAAGGTTTTCAAATGATTATCACATGGTGATCCTTTACCTGATAGACATATCTTTCGCCCAAATTCATTCTGGGACAGTCATAAAGTTCAGCCCTCTGGATCATGGAGTGTAACACATCCTTCACAGGAAACTGGAGAATGGGACAGTGTGATATTCGCACGTTCTTCAGCCCTTTATGTATTTCGGGACAATCCTCAAATAGGAGGTTTGTGTGAAACAATGTCTCTCTCTTCACCCAGTGAATTGAGGTGAGCATTGGACAGTGAAAGACATCAACCATTTGGATACTTGATTGTAAAGGAAAAGCGATTTCCTGAATACTACAATATGCTATCTTCAGTTTCTTGATTCCGGTTGTAATAGTTGGGAGTTCCAATTTTGGGCAGCATTCAAAACTAACTTCCTCAACAGAATTTAAGCCCCCAACACTCCAATTAATCGAGATTAGCTCTACACAATTTGAGATCGTTAAGTTCTCAGATACTGACCGGAACATGATTTCACGAAAACCGCAATCGTGTATCTTCAATTTCAAGGTTCCAACTGGAATGCTTAGGAGTTCCAATTTTGGGCAGCATTCAAAAGTAACTTTCTTAACAGAATTTAAGCCCCCATCACTCCAATTAATCGAGGTTAGGTCTACACAGTTTGAGATTGTTAGGTTCTCAGATATTGACCCAAACATAATTTCACGAAAGCCACACCCATGTATCTTCAGTTTTTTCATTACTAATGGACATGGTAGGAGTTTCAATTTTGGGCAGTATTTGAAAGTAACCTCTCTAACTTGCTGCGGAATTGTTGCAATTTTCCATAATTTTGGGCAATTATCTATAATGAGCTTCTTAAGACAGGGGAAGTCGCCAGCTTCTGCTTGCCACTCCACCAAATTGAGTGTGTTCCTCAATGAGAGCACTTCAAGTGATGTGTAACTAGGTTCCTTGGACTGCTTGGAACAACCATGTTCTGCCAACAGTGAATAATTGTTGAACACATCTCCCACATTTCTAACACCAGTACTACCTGATATTTCGAGAAACCTGAGATATGGCAGTTGACCAAATGGTGGTAAGAAGTTAGGCTCAGTACAAAAGTTAAGAGTAAGAGATGTCAGTTTGGGAAGAAATGGGTTAAGCAACCATGAAGGAAAAATCCGCTCTTCATATTTTAATATTGCAAGCTCTGTCAGGTTACCATGAGGTTGGAGGCTCTGGAGTACAACATCCTGCATCTTTTCATCACCCTCATTCTTTGCATTTTTACTTGAACTCACAGTTAAATGGAGATGGAGCTTATCTCTGCAATTCAACACACTACGATCTTCCTGAAAGTTTAAAATTAACTTGTGTAAATTTGGCTTTGATGTAAGATTGGCATTCCTAGAGTGTACCACATCACTGATGTTTCTCAACCCTGTTATGCACAACAACCCACTAAGCTTATTCATATCCTTAAGCTCTCCCAGCCCCCCACTCATGCCATGATCCATGACACTAAAATCCCCACTTAAAGGTTTAAGAGTTGTTAATTTTCCAATCCCAGATGGCATGTAGATAAGAGATGCAGGTAAATCTAGAATGCGCAGCCTAGTTAACTGCTCTATGCCCATTGGTAACTCTTTGAGTTCTGAACAGTATCTTAAAGATAATGTATGTAGGTTACGAAGCAGGAAGATAGATTCAGGTAATTGTTGAATTTTGTTACTCCTTAAGTGGAAGTACCGAAGGTTAATAAGGTTTTTGATGTTTACAGGTAACTCTCGAAGATAAAAGATATCCATATCAAAAGTTTGGAGGTTGTAAAGAAGACACAAAGTTTCAGGAAGCGTTTCCATCTGACTATGTTCAATAGAAAGGTAGCGCAAGTGCCTCAGCATGCCAAGTGTATTAGGCAACAAGGAATACCTCAACTGAAGAGCTCTTGCACAAGCAATCTCAGAGAAGATTGCAAAGTCAAAGTTCTGTGTTGGGCAATCCTTTACAACTGTTCTGATAGACCAATAGTTGTTGGGTCCTAAAAAAGAACCCAATAACATATCTTGTTCGGTTAAGTACAGATGATATACTTTGTGCGCACCATTGCATTGTTGGTCATTTTCAAAAATAGGTCGATATGATTCTTGAGAAATGGATCTTGCTAGATCATGTATTAAATCATGCAAGCAATACTTAGTGGAAAAAAAAATAGCATGTGCCATCTCAATAAGTGATCTACCTTGCAACTCATCGAAGTACTCGCTTGCCATCTCTTCCAATGTTTTCAAATTTCTTGTATTGTCATTAATATAGCCTTGTGCCATCCAGAGCCTAACCACCATATCTTTTTCAAATGGTGTATCTTTTGGAAACATGGATAAATAAAGGAAACATGGCTTAAGATGTCGCGGCAATTTATTGTAACTTAACCGCAATACTGGCATAATCTCTCCTGTCTGATCTATTTCTGTTATATCATTCTCTAAGATTTCTCTCCATTTCTCTTCACATATTTCATAACGGAGAATGCCTCCAATTGCCTTTATGGCCAAAGGTGAGCCTTTGCACTTTCCGACAATACCATGACCAATCTTGTGCAGATTTGCAATTTCACTTGTCTCCCTAGTGCCAAAAGAAAAATGCTTAAACAGAGACCAACAATTTTCCTCACGCAAGGAACCTAAAATAAAAGGTGATGTTGTCTGCATGATCTTAGCAACCGAGGTATTGCGAGTCGTTGTCAAAATTCTTACAACTTTAGCACCAAAAAAACCAATTTGAAAGCACTCCCAAAGGTTTCTTTTTTCATTCCACACATCATCTAGCACGAGAAACAAGCCAAGGCCTCTTATAGTTTTCTTGAGAACATCTTGGAGCATGCTTAGCTCAGAAAATTGACAAGGGCTGTTACTCACCAACTCAATGATAGCTTTGGTTAGCCGCACTAGATTAAAATCTTCAGATACAGATACCCAACATCTCTTGTTAAAAAACTGACAAATCCTAGAGTCATTGTAAACAAGCTGGGCAAGCGTGGTCTTGCCGAACCCACCCATTCCAACAATGGGAAGAACCATAAAATCTGGACCATCTGATGGGTTCAGGAGGCTAATGATCTTCTCTTTCTCCTCCTCCCTACCAAAAATAGCTCTCTCATCCACATGAGAGCTGGTTGGCGGCCGGATTTGTGGACTGATAACTAGTCGAGTCCCATCATCCTCCCTCAAATAAAGATCCACACGAGCATTTGAAATCTCTTCAAACCTCTCTGTTATACTCTTGATCTTCTCAGCTATGCCATCTGGTATGGACACCTTGGTAATAGTAAATGAATAAGAAGCATAGGAGGATGATGCATACATCTCAGTAAATTTCCTCTTAGTCCCTATAGAATTGTATATCAAAAAATTTCTTGGTGACCCCCATCTTTATCTCAAAAATTAAATAAATCTATTAGTCCCTTACAAATTCCTCGGCAACTCAAGAAATTTTAACACAAGGATTTTTTTTAGGTTTTCTACTTTTTTCTTCGTAATATTTTGGATGGAGTGCATAAGGGCTAAAGTCCCATATTGATAAGCTTTTGAAGGCAATGAGGATTATAAAATGTGACATTACAGCTGTATCTTGTTATCTAACCACGTGGGCACTATGCCACTAAATATAAAATGTGACACTATGCCACTAAATATAAATGTCAAACCCACTTGGGCACTATGCCAGTAAAAGACAAAAAAAAAAAAATAGTGTGCTAAAGATACACTTAACACAAGGGCTACCCAAAGGATTTCTTATACTTGGTGTTGTTTTGGATGGAGTTGCGTAAGGGTTAAAGTCCCATATCTATAACCCTTTTTTAGGCAACGAGGATTTAAAAATGCAACATCTCAGGTATAAATTATTATCTGCACTTGGCAGTAAAGATAAATGGAAAACAACTCAACTCATATGAGTCAGAATACACACATGAGAGCCAGCCGATTTAGTAAGACAAAAGAAGTGTGATAAATTTTGCTAAGTCTCCATACACAGATGAAATAGTCAGCAGACATTTCATTGAACATCTTGTGTGCAATATTTAAAGTACCAAAAGATACGTTTAGAAATGAGGCACAACTGCACAAGGTACCAAAAGATACAATTAAAATCATACCTCCGTCCCTATGGTAGGTCTCAATGGCAGCATCTCCGCTCTCGACGATGGATCTGAGCACCTCATAGTAGAAGTCGTCCAGTACATCCTCTGCTTGGTAGGCCACACCTCTCAGCTCCTCCAGCCACAGCCGAACAGAGCTGTCGTGAATCTCCCTCCCTTCCGCGTCCTGTTGAACGGCCTTGATCCTTGTAAGCATCCGACTCAGCTTCTCCAAATCCTCTGTGACACTTTTGTTTCGATCGGTAACAGAGGATGGTGGATTCTGGTGGTGCGAAGTGGAAGTGGTGCCTCCAATGGCGTGAAGGAGCTTGGTGGAGAGAGATTGGATGGAAGAGAACAATCCGGACGCCATGACTTCAATTGAATTGAAGGGAAAGTGGGAAACTGGGAAACTCTCTCTCTCTCTCTCTTCAGTTTCAGTCTCTCAGTCTCGGAAATAAATCTGCTGCGATCCTAAAGAATCGCAGGGTCCCTGCTATTCTATATCGAACCGTTCATTATTTCGAGGATTCGTGTATTAAATAATCTGATTGGAGATTCGTGAATTCCAAAAATTTAATGGCTTGATTTGGAATAGCAGGGATCCTGCACTCACTGGTAGCTACTCGCTTAACTAGACTTTCGCTTCTTCTTTTCTTACAGCAAGGTTGACTTGCTATGAAGTTGCGCAACGGAGTGGGTACGCAAGCGAGAGTGCGTATCCTCTGAGATATCTCAACTTTTGCGTGACCGACGTGTCCGGTGCCTATTCGGGGTGATGTCGGGGGTCAGTATTATCTCTGCTTTGAGATTCGTGCAGAACGTAGTTAAACGGTTGGGATTTTCCATAAAGTCACGCAAAGTTTGAGATATCTCAGAGGATATGAATTCCGCAAGCCGTGGGTTTATTCACTGTGGCACACTCCTCATAGGAGACCATGCTGCATGTCGCGGAGGGGCAGGAGGGCTATAATTTTTATCCGCTTCTTTCTAATTACACGTTCTCTTGCCATATGGCAATTTATACGAATAGCTGAACACCATTGGAATTCAAATCCTCTGAGTTTGCTCAAAATTTTAGATCCGGACTGTCCGATTTACATCAGCACAAATATTAAAGCACACGTGCATTGCAGGACTGGACAGGATTGATTCAAATTTTGATCGGATGGTGTGAAGCCTAAACAAAATTTGAGTTGACTCTGAGGATCCAGACCGATCGAGGAATTCACATCCTCCCCGGCAGAGTGGTAAAAATGGCACGTCACGGAACGGCACAGCACGTGTTATTGTTTCGTGCCATGATTTGCGTGTCACGTACCTTGATTACTCCTTGACATTTTGGTCACGGCACGGCACGTAATCACGCGAGTTACGTGTGATTAGAACCGTTAGATCCTAATCAAATGATGAATCTTGAATAAACTAACTTAAATTATGCAAAAACAGTTAAACGTGAGAAATGTGACCAGTTATATTTGGACACAGCACGTGAGTCACAGCGTGACTCGCGTGCCGTGACCACCCCTTGACATTTTGATCACGGCATGACACTGCACGGGTCACTGTTCACTTAATCATGGCACGATACCAAAGTCACGGCGTGTTAGCCACAGCACGGTACATTTTTTCCACTCTACTCATCGGTAGTGTAAAAATAAACCTTTTAGAATTAATAGATCTAGACCGTTCTTTTAACTTTGCACGAATCTTGAAGACTAAATAATATTGCCCCTATATTAGTCCGAATCTCAAAGTAGCTAAGAGTAAGAAGGGAATCCTTTACATATCGGAGGGGATACTCTTTCCATCGAGAGGGCTCCTCCACGAGGAAATTTTTTATCTATACAAATTATTAAATTCATACGTAAAGAGTACTTGATTTTCAACAAATATAGAAAAATCTGGCTCAATGAGTCCGATTCAAATATATAGACCGTACTCAATGGTCCAGATCCATCGATATATTTTATTAAAAAAAAATAGATGTTGATGGGAAAATCTAGAATATAGATGCCATAGAAAATAAGATTAGAAATGGATCGGCCTGAAGATTCAATTATAGATTGATTAACTATAACAGCTACCATTCATCTTTTATACCGAATTAAAAAAAATATTATTTGGATCTGACTCATTGAATCAGATCAACTTAGGATTGATGAAATGTGGCATACAAATATAGAAAAATCTGGCTCAATGAGTCCGATTCAAATATATAGACCGTACTCAATGGTCCAGATCCATCGATATATTTTATTAAAAAAAATAGATGTTGATGGGAAAATCTAGAATATAGATGCCATAGAAAATAAGATTAGAAATAGATCGGCCTGAAGATTCAATTATAGATTGATTAACTATAACAGCTACCATTCATCTTTTATACCGAATTAAAAAAAATATTATTTGGATCTAACTCATTGAATCAGATCAACTTAGGATTAATGAAATGTGGCATACAAATTTATTTTTTTTACAGTTAAAAACAAAAATATATATGTATATATCGATAGATCATTGAGTCTGATCTATATATTTAGATCATTGAGGCAGATCTTTCTAAATTTGTAGAAAATCAAATACTATTTATGTTTCCGTATGAATTTAATAATTTCTATAGATAAAACTCCACAAGGAATCTTTACAATTTAGTGCAGCCTTTGAGGATGTAGAGTGTAGACTATAACATCAACGGACAACAATTGTACAAAGTAAAAGATATAATTACAATAAAATGACATTGCATCTAGGGTTGCACAAAATGTTTGTAGTTCGTGATTCGATTTGAGTTTAATACGAAAAAAGTTCGCAATTAATTTAATTTGAAATTAGTTCGTTTTGAAATAAATCAAATCAGTTTGGTTTGAATCTTATTCAAATCAAACTCAAACTGGATATAATTTGTTCGAAATTGATTCGCAAACTATTTAGGTTCGAATCTCAAATAATGCAACTAATAGATTCAATAATCAATCTTTAATAATGCAGGAACTGAACTTATATGAGAGTTCAAAATTATTAATATAATGGTAACTTATAATAGAGAAATATTTTAGCAGTGTAACAAACTAACAATGAAATAAGTTATATTTGTCGGATTTTTTAAAATACCATACTCAAAAGAAAAAATAAACCAAAACACTCTAGATTTTGGAGATTTCCATATTCACCCGGGCCGTACAACCCATCTGCGGCCCATTTATGAGGAGGGGGAGGCGCAGATTGGCTTAGAGGTTCTCAAAACTTAAATATATCCATATTACAGTGTATTTTTTGTGCTTTTGGGGGAACTTTAAGCCAATCTACGCCCCCCCCCCCCTCCCCATAAATGGGTTGCAGATTGACTGTGTAGCCGGGTAAATATGAAAATCCCCAAATCTACGGTGTTTTGGTTTGTTTTTTTGTTTCTGATTATGATACAAATAAAAATTTTGGTTCTATTTGACTAGATCCATGCTGTGGTTTTAATCAATCTAGCAGTGTAAAAGGTAAGGGAATTTTAAGCTGGCTCATAATTCATTAGTGTTAATTCGTGAAAGGTAAAAGAAAAGAAAAAAAATATGTGAATTTTGTTCTGCATGAAGAAAACTAATGCATAAACTACTAGTATAACTAGGATTACCAAAAAAATTGTAGTTCGTAATTCCATTGACTTCGATTCGAAAAATTTGTAGTTCACAATTAATTCGATTCAAAATTAGTTCGTTCTGAAATAAATAAAACCAATTCGGTTCAAATCTTATTCAAACTCAAACTCAAATTGGAGCAAGTTCGATTCGATTCGATTCGTTTGCAGCCCTAATTGCATCTATTATTTTGAAATAAAAAAACAATATATTTTGAAATCGATAATGACTGTGGTACTGTGAATTATTTAGTCTGACAAAATGGTCGGCAACTTGAATCCCTCAAGTACGTAATATAATTTGCGTAGGGCCATTAGTATTTGGTTAGGTGAAACCCAGCGTTGACATAAAATAAGTAATGTAAATTAATAACATGCGCGTCTGAAAAAGAAACATGATCAAGGGTTGTATTTTGTATATCCTCAAATACAATAAAATAAGTATGGATGCATGAACGAATTATTTAATTAATCTAATTGGAAAAATCAAGTTACAGAAAAGTTCAACTCTCTTGACTATAGCACAATTCCATTTAAACTTTAATCAAAAACTAAATTAAAATGGAACACCAACTGAGCAATAATTAATAATAAATGACCAATGCATCGGAATGTGGGTGCAAATATTAGTGTTCAGTAAAAGAAACCAGGCACTGACGCTTGTTAATCGGTTTGATTAGGTTACAACAGAATTAAAATAGACAAATTAAAATTTTATTTTGTTTAAAAAATACAATTCAATTAATCAAAATAGACTTGTCAGTTAAATTAAAATCGAACTAAAGAAATCCAATTAAATTTCAGTTGAACCGAAATAGAAAGATTAATTGTAAAAATAAATATATATTTTTTTAATTTAATTTTCATTTTTTTAAGATGGATTTAAAAAATTTGTTTGATTCGGTCTAACTGGTTTTAAACTGAACCAAGCAATATACATTATGTCATAATTTTTAAATTTTTTTACAAGTTTGGTTCGGTCGGGGGACAGGTACAATAATTTTGATCGGTTCAATCTAACCGGTTTTAAAAATTATAAACCGAACCCAACCATTAAACCGGTTTTTAAAAATGACCGAACTAATTCATTTAACTGGAAAAACCGAACCGTTTAATCCGAACTCTCTTAGTTCAGATTAAAATAGATTGAACTGGACCCGACGAACACCCTTAGGGATTGTACTCAAAATATATCAAAACAATTTCAAATGACAAATCTAATCATTAAAGTTAATATACTTCACGAGTGATACATACGTTTAAATGTAAAATTTATAAATTTTTGAATTAATTAATATAAAGTCAAACGGTTAAAAAAAATAGTCTTTAAGTAAATTTTAATACAAAGTAGAAAATATAATATAAGAAACTGTTTATCATTTTTCATGGAGAATTTGAAAATTCAAGTTTTGATGGATATGTCAACAATTACACTCTATTAGTAATTAGAAAATTGTAACATTATCGCAAAATATATATGTGATATTAATAACAAAATCAAAATACAAAATGAATGTATGTATTGTTGTATTTGTTTGGTAAAATAAGAATTGTTTTAAAGAACCAATATTGTTTCTTGAACAGATTAGTGTGATAGCTTAATTATTTAGAAGCTAATTAAAGATAAAATAATAATATAAAAAATATCCATTAAGCAGGAACAAAATAAATATAATACTAAGGTTGGATTTTTGAAGTATTTACAAATTAATTAGTTCTGGATGTCAAGAATTAATTTTATAGACTTGATAAAAAGATATTGTATAATAATTATCAAGTTAACTAATTAAGGTTTAAGTTCTTAAAATGACATATGGGATCCGCAATTTTAATTTTTCTCCTTCATATGAAGATACAAGGAGAGAGATAACACATTTTTTTTGTATGAAGAAGTGTTTAATAAACTTGTTTTCAAACAATTTTGGATTAGTTATCAATTAAGAAAATTTGAGGGTTTATTTTATAAAATGTGTAAGCAAAACAATAAAAAAATAAATAAAAGGAACACCGTGGCTTTTGTGCCACGCGGCTCTCCTCCATTAATCATCACCCTCTAACCGCCTCACTACCCTATGCTATCTGCCTATCTTCGATTCTCTGAAGAAGAAAAAAAAAAACAAATAAAATGAAAAAAAAAAGAAAAAAAGAATACGGAAACAGAGAGAAAAATATTAAAAGGGAGATTGGTAATATGTTTAATTGAAAGTAAATAGAAGCTATCCATCGTCGTAATTATAGAGAGATGGGCGAGACAGACGTGATGGAATTTTTTGGAGTAGCACGGCTTACGAGTTTATTGTTTTCTCTACGATATCTGGTGCGGGATTACTAGACTTGTTTGATATTACATTTTTAAAAGTAAATTATTATTTGTTTATCATGTTGAATAACTGATTATTGCATTATTTGATATGTGTGAATCATGTGCATATATAGCCCAATCAAATTATAACTGAATTTTATGTGATATTATTGACCTATCATTTTGTACGGTTTACCGTTTGTATGATTCTTCTATTCTAAATTACAGTTGAGTCACCACAAGTTTATGTTTATAGAAATCTGTGAACTTTGCAAAGTCTAGAGTCATGACTAGACTTTGGTTACGGAATCCTTATGCGCATATGGTGAATGGTCCTCGCTAATCCCAGTACCGGTTGGGAGGGGGAATCTGAAACTGATTCTAACAGTGACTATGGGTGACTATAAAGAGACGTCTGATTGATGTCATATCCAGTATGGGACCGGAATGATAGGTTTGTTTAATGTGTTGAGAATTACCGATTTTGAGTTTATTGCGTACGAAATATTATCTGACTATGAACCATACTTTAATTAACTGTATAAGCCTAAGCACATTAGATGAGGGTTAGTGGAGGGTACTGAGTACTGGCAGGTGTGGGTTTAGCGTGGCCACCTGCGTGACAAGTTGGTGGATCATCTGTTTGTGTTACTAGACTTAATGATCGAGTTTAAGCCAAATATATCTCTGTTGAGCTTCATTCGAGAGTTGGGATTCAATTGAATATTGTGATTGAGCATTTGCATTCATTTAATATATATAAACTGAACTGTTAATATCAAGTTTCAAGGATTTAATTCTGGATATGGATTGATTGCAAGTCCGGTGGCCTGATTGTGCCAAATTTGCACTAGGAGATAATATTTATATTATTTCTCACTCTCACCCTTTGAGTTATTTTCAGGTTTATTATACGGACACAATGAGACGGTTCTGGATTGCATTTGACAGCATAACCACATGAAATTGGGGATTTGGGATGTTGAAACTAACAGGATGCGAGAGATATTTATAAAATATAGTTTGCCGTATTCTATCAGATAAATTTTGTAAGAAATATTAGGATGTGGTTAATATATAATGGTGTTATTGGAAATGCATATAAAAGATCCACTGTCTTATGTATATGTTTTAATAAATATACGTGGCAGATTGCGGCCATTTTTTTTAATACCCCAAAAAAAAAAAAAAATATAAAAATAACCTCTGTTTTGGGTTATTTTCATATATGCCCTGACCGCTTGGAAATGGGGCGGGCCAAAACTTTAGCAAACCGCCCATATACTGGGCGGTCCACTTTTTTTTTTTTTTTTTTTTTTAAGTTTTGTTTTTTTTTAAACAGAAATTTTTTTATTTTTTTTATTTTTTGTATTGAAATATTAGAAATATTGAATATATTTCTTTAAAAATAGATGGAATACAATATAATTTGATTTATTAGAAAGACTACAACAAATAACCCGGATCAATATTTTTCAGGCCGGATTTTTCGCAGCTGTAAGAAAAATTAATATATTTCTTTATGTGTTATTGGATAAAAATAAAAATGCTTAGATTCCGAGTTATTGATCCCGGTTCAAATGTCACTTCTATGTAATCTAGAAAATATTATGATCCTTCTAGGACATTTAATTTATAAAAAGTTGTATCTATTTTGAGAATTTTTTTTGAATAACAATTATTAAATAACTTAAAGTTTTTATTTTTTTTTCAAAAATAGATACAACTTTTTATAAATTAAATGTCCTAGAAGGATCATAATATTTTCTAGATTACATAGAAGTGACTTTTGAACCGGGATCAATAACTCGGAATCTAAGCATTTTTATTTTTGTCCAATAACACATAAAGAAATATATTAATTTTTCTTACAGCCGCGAAAAATCCGGCCTGAAAAATATTGATCCGGATTATTTGTTGTAGTCTTTCTAATAAATCAAATTATATTGTATTCCATCTATTTTTAAAGAAATATATTCAACATTTCTAATATTTCAATACAAAAAATAAAAAAATTTCTGTTTAAAAAAAATCAAAACTTTAAAAAAAAAAAAAAAAAAAAAAAGTGGAACCCCAGACCGCCCAAGCCAGGGGCGCTTCATTTTTTATTATTTTTTTTTTGAAAGTTTTTTTTTTTAAACAAAATTTTTTTTATTTTTTTTTATTTTTTATATTGAAATATTAGAAATGTTGAATATATTTCTTTAAAAATAGATGGAATACAATATAATTTGATTTATTAGAATGACTACAACAAATAACCCGTATCAATATTTTTCAGGCCGGATTTTTCGCAGCTGTAAGAAAAATTAATATATTTCTTTATGTGTTATTGGACAAAAATAAAAATGCTTAGATTCCGAGTTATTGATCCCGGTTCAAAAGTCACTTCTATGTAATTTAGAAAATATTATGATCCTTCTAGGACATTTAATTTATAAAAAGTTGTATCTATTTTTGAAAAAAAAAATAAAAACTTTAAGTTATTTAATAATTGTTATTCAAAAAGAATTCTCAAAATAGATACAACTTTTTATAAATTAAATGTCCTAGAATGATCATAATATTTTCTAGATTACATAGAAGTGACTTTTGAACCGTGATCAATAACTCGGAATCTAAGCATTTTTATTTTTGTCCAATAACACATAAAGAAATATATTAATTTTTCTTACAGCCGCGAAAAATCCGGCCTGAAAAATATTGATCCGGGTTATTTGTTGTAGTCTTTCTAATAAATCAAATTATATTGTATTTCATCTATTTTTAAAGAAATATATTCAATATTTCTAATATTTCAATAAAAAAAATAAAAAAAATTCTGTTTAAAAAAAAACAAAACTTAAAAAAAAAAGAAAAAAAAAAGAAAAAAGAAAAAGTGGACCGCCCAGTATATGGGCGGTTTGGTAATGGCATGAAGCGCCCATTGCATGGGCGGTTTGCTAAAGTTTTGGCCCGCCTCGTTTCCAAGCGGTCAGGGCATATATGAAAAAAACCCAAAACAGAGGTTATTTTTATATTTTTCTTTTTTTTTTGGGGTATTAAAAAAAATGGCCGGGCAGACTGTTATATCCAATTTGGGGTGTGACAAAAATATTTCCACAGTAATACTTCAAAAAAGTTCAATCACTTTAATATGAACTGATTTTATCATCACTTCATATTTAAGATAATTAATTTTCAACTTACGCATTTAGTAGATATTGCTTTTACCATATTATTATATGGTATATACGGTTCATGCAGCACATAATTTGAAGTATAAATACTTAAATAGTGATGTTGCATGAATATGAGTATGAATATGAGGACAGGTATCGTATCGAATATAACTTATTAAATTAAATTAAAATGGAAAATTTTCGATCCGTTCCGTACAATTGACATTTTGACATCCTTGCAAGGCACTCTACGCCAGAGTCCAGGTCGAAATTGCCTACCGAGCCACCGTCAACCCAATTCGGAAATCACGATGTACAGTCTGAATTAACCTTTTTTTTTTTTTTGGCTCATTACGTGGCAGTGTTTTTAGCAGAATGTATAAAGATAAAACAAATTAAGCATGCTGGTTGATGCTCTTGGTGGGTTCTTTCTAAGATATAAACGGGGCGGTTAATATCCGTTCGAGTCACTGACATTAGCCGATATATTTCACAAGATACGTTTTAATTGTCAAGTTTATAAAATTTCAAATTAAATTATATAAACTATAAAATCAAGTAATTATAATAAATAAAAAATATACATTTTTTATAGTTTGATTTTATACTAAGTTTTAAAAAATTATAAATTTGACATGTAAATGTTTCGCTCGTGAAGTAGATTGACTTTAACAGTTAAGATTCGTCGTTTAAAGTCAATCATATAGGTTCTAGAATTAAGCATATCGAAAGATTGGTGAGTTTACGAGCACTATAGTTCTACATTCAACATTGATCAACAAGTTGTTTGTGAGTTTAACTTCAAATGTTATCAGATTGATTTAAAATTACAAATTCAAACCGTTAAAACTAATATAATTCACGAACAATGTGTTTACATGTCAAATTTATAAAAATTTAAATTAATTTAAAATAAAATCAAGTGATAAAAAAAAATAGACATGTTACTTTTTTGAACTATTTGACTTTATATTAATTTAACTAAAAAAATATAAATTTAATATATAAACGCATCACTTATAAAATAAATCAGTATCACCGATTTGAATTTAAAAACAAAAATGTTTTGAGCATTACAAAAAACATAAATAAGATCGAAATAAAAGAAAATGGATATAGATTATTAAACATGTAGCTGAGGTCCCTTCGAATTCGAATCCTCCCAGGTGCCTGAGGTGTAAATTATTAAACGTGTCATTTCTTTAACCTGGAACGAATCTCAAAACGGACCTCTATAGTTATCATAAAACCGAATTGAGTTTGACCGGCCGGAATTAATCGGGCCGTCCGTTGCTAATTGTTCTCGCTTCCGATAGTTCTGATTTCTCTCTCGCTAAAAAGTAAAAACCACGATTCTCCTCTCTCGCTAAAAACCCCGATCAGCTCTCTTGCTAAAAATAAACCGGCCTTTTGCCTCTCCGATCACGTGCGCATTTATCCGATCAAGCACGCACTTCTCCCTCTCGCCCGGCAAACTCGCCGCTGGTTCTCCGATTTAGCGGTTCACCTGATGCGACACGCCGCTCTCTCCTTCGAATGAAAATGACAAGGAGGAAAATTTGGATCTGCTCGAGTGTCGGAAGGTGAAGAAGAGGATGCGCGTGACGTCGTCGCTCTTGTTCTTCTCTTTCCGAGGGCTGATCGACTCTCGCCAGTCGCCAATGCCATCTGGAGCAAATTAGGGTAACAACTTGTTCTCTGTTTCTTATTTGTGAAATGCTTTGTAATGGCGTAGGAGCTGAGGTTCTCGTGCGCTGAGTTGTTCTAAATTGATGGATTTTTGTAATGCATTTTATCCTTTTTGAAATACTGATCTGATCAACTCATATGTACTGACAAAAGTTCTGTAAATAAAAGGAAAAGGAATTGATTAATTTTTGTACTGCATTTTATCCTTTTTGAAATACTGATCTGCTCAACTAATATGAACTAACGAAGTTATGTAGATAAAAGGAGAAATAATAGATATTTTCCTTGTTAACATTTTGTGATGAATAAGTTAAGGCATGTTTCTCTTGTAAAATCTGTTGATCTGTTGTAATTTCTGTCAAACCATGATCTTGATTCTGATATATAAATTAATTGCCATCTTGATGAAAGCACACAATTCGTAAGGACAAGAACAAGCTTATTTTATTTCAACAATTTGATTATATTGAAAATAATGTTCCCTTTGTTTCATTTGCCATTTTTTTATTTTATTTGGGAATGTAATTAGTCGATTTATTCTTGAATAAAGCTGTTTGGTCATGAGAGCTATATTAGCTTTTCTTCTCTGATAGGAGAAGAGCCCATGTCCACAAATTATAGATAACACTTGGAATTTCCATAACATAAAGTTTGATTCGTCAAACTTGAGGTTAATCGAGTAGTGAAATTGAATTGGATTAATGATTTGAGGAATATGAGTAGGAGGTGGATTTGAATCTGGAGTACGAATGCAAGAGTTCGGTGGAGAAGGAGCCATAGTTTTGTGCAATCTTGATTTTGGATGTTAAACAGAGATGAGAATACCCCTTCTTCTATCTTTAGTAAGTTGACTTCGGCTTCCCCATGTATTTACACATTCTGGTCTCAAATTGAAATTATCCAATTGGTGAATTTAATTTAGCGTTATCTAACAAGAACTTTTTCTAATAATATTTTGGTTATTGTAGGAAGTGCCATTGCAGAGTTTGTTGAAAATTTTAGTGCTCTACATTATATTGTTTGTGCATACTCAGAATAGGTTTTATGTTAAAAAAATTAGTGATCTGCATTGTATTGGTTGGTTAGCACATCTTGATAGTAGTTGCTGTAGATCCACTTTTACATACTGATCGAAGTTGCACTATGATGTAGGGGAAACTCACTTGATATTACGTCATGAAGAACATGTACTTCATCGCAATGTTCATTCTTGATTTCCCATATGTAAGTCTTTATGTTAATGGTTTAGGGTTTAAAACAGTGGTACACTAGAATATTTTTGGTTTAAAACAGTGGTATACTTTCTACTGTTTTGCATTCAATAGAGCTCCTTTTAAAACAGTGGCCATAATTAGATATGATGTAGAGGTTCATTTTATCTGTCAACTTCTGTCCAAGTTCCTATATTTTGTAAATGAAAACTCTGTTTTTGTTTAGCACAATTAGCTAAAAGTTTGTATACTTCATTGTTGTTGTTATTCTCAAAGAGTGTACATGTGCATTACCGAACAGTACAACAAAAATTTAATATTTATTCTCAAACAATTTTAACAAACATTATGCAAATGCAATTCTGACATTTCTTATCTAAATAATGCAGTGTGCATTACCAACCAAGACATCTACGGAGAAAAAACTTCACGATCAGATATGTATCGAGTGGTGTCATTTTCTTTTGCGACAATTTTAAAACTAATTTAGTTTATCTATTGTTGTATGTTTGTGATGTTATATCAGTTTGTCATGCCAATTTTTGTGATGTTAAAAACTAATCAAGTCAATGCCATCAACGGCGGTTGATGTATGATTTAAACCGCTGCTGATGAGTATCTCTAGTAGCAAGTTACGCTCTTGGCTGTGTAGCACTGAATCCATATCCTACGAGGTAACATAATATTTGAGTTTGGATTCGGACCATTCGATAAGGTTCCGGGCCAATCCAGTCGAGATAAAATGCATGAGATTCCTTTAATATTCGGGCTAATTAAAACAGATCAAATAGTTAGAATCTAAACTCAAAATTTTCAATTAGGTCTCCTTCAAAACAAAAAAAAATAGACTAAGAGCCTTGCAAAAAGCAAGAACTAGACATCAGCTCAATCTTCGTAAACGATTTCTTTTACAAGTGGACACAAAAGATAACCCATTCTTAGCAAGAATCTCTCTGGTGAGATGATGCCATCAAGTAGGTGCAGCTCCCATTATCCGATATTAAAAATGTCTCTCCTGTCTACGAGAAGTCAGTAAGTCGTATTGTCAATATGCTCTTTAATTATGTTCATTATTTGGTAGACAATCCACACAAAAAAATTAGACGAGGATCTTATCTTGTTTTTCTAAAGGAGAGGTTATATATCCGAAAATCTCCGAATGGCCTACTAACACTATTACGGATATTAGAACGGTGTCGTAGCTATGTCGACATATTATTAAATTAGTGACTGTGTATAAGCTGGCTCGCTAAAAGCTTTTGGAATATAATAAACTATAAAGGTAATACGTACGCTACAAAAACATGGAGTGATAGGCTGATAGGTTGAATTTAATTTTGAATTTCTATATTTATTCAGTCTAGACTCTAGAGCGTCCGAAGTGCCATCCAGCTTTTTAAAATTATTTTCAATATATAATAAAAGTCTTCTCTTATCGTATAAAATAAAATAGTCAAAAAGATCCCCTTGCATCGCGTCTTTATTATTAACTTGAAGTTTTGACTCGAAAACATTATGAAATTAATCTTCTAGAAAAGAG
The DNA here is from genome assembly GCF_964058835.1 of Carex rostrata. Taxonomy (NCBI): domain Eukaryota; kingdom Viridiplantae; phylum Streptophyta; class Magnoliopsida; order Poales; family Cyperaceae; genus Carex; species Carex rostrata. The sequence continues at coordinate 11,492,445 of NC_135918.1, read as the reverse complement.
TATTAAAATCTGAACTTTCGAAATTAATTATTTTCAACTTGTTTTCTTGTCACTGCTCGATGTAAAACATATCTATTTCATTTTTATGGCTATAATTGTAATAAATTACGAGACAACTTTTTTTATAGATTTATTGTGAATAGGATTTTATTTGAAATTAATATAATTAATATATATTGATGCATTAAAAAAATATTTAACTGGTTAAGTCAGTTTGAGCTTCAAGATGTATGTAAATATGAAAACGCATATATAACTGCGTTGACATGCCATTCGATCGGTATGAAAATCTTAAAATATTATCATTCTATCATAGTGTTTTCAAATAAAAAGTTATAAATGCCTTTTATTTTATCCAATATTTTATATAAATAAAATAACAAACTACTTTTTAAGGGTCAATTATTTTTAAATAAAAACCAATTTTTAATCACATGATAAGGAGGTTTGTACATTTCATCTTTTGCGTAATGTGGGTTTAGCAAGGTAACAATACCTATGATATTAAAAAATTAAAATATTAATTCTTATTAGTTACTATACAAACTATGAACAACCCAATTTTCCACATCGCATTTATTACATTTTGGGGGAAATTATACATTTATTTATCCCAAAACTTGATTTAGAAAGAAAAGTTAAATTTTATAAGAGTCATTGTTTTCGAATTTTGCACTTAATGTCAGATAACCAGGAACAAAATTTTATTCTTAAAAAGTTACATATTCTGGAAATTAAATAGAACAACGTGTACAATTTTCAAAATAATTCTCATTTTATTGGACGAAACCTTTATTTTTTAAGTATTTTATATTGTGTCCATTTAAAAAAAATATATGCTAATGTAAAATTTGTAGGAGGTAAGCAGAATAAGGAAATGAGGGGTGTTCAATTGCTGGACTTGTAATTACTTATTAGAAGGATTAGAATGTGGACATTCACTTAACCTTTTTTGTGTTTAGATTACAATGCCAATCATGCTCAGAAAACAGGGCCCACCATGCCGACTTATTCAAGCTGGGTCCCTCCCAATCCCGATCATCAAATTGAGATAAGCTTCTCACGTCCGTCCACATTTCAAAGAGGCCAAGACGCGTGCTGCTTTTTTTCCCTTTTCTTTTCCTTCTGAAAAGATAATTATCACCATCATCATTATTATCACCTACCGATAAGAACCTTCATTTATACTTTTAAATAATTTTTCCATGGACTAATTGCATTATCATCCCTAACACAAAACTTAATTGCATTATCATCCCATTCAACACGTGATCGCAATATGATATTAACAAAATATGTATAAAATATAATAAGAGAAAATCATAGCGAAGCATCAAGATTCAAGTATCACACTAAATTTTTTTTCCTCCAATAATATTACAATATAGAAAAGAAAAAAAGGAAAAAGGAAAAAAAAAAGAAGCTAACTTTCCCTTTTACATGATTCAACTAACTGCCGATCGACAGTTCAGAATCTTACGATCTTAGCCGCACGTACGACCGGATTCTCCCTCGAGATCGCTTCCCGCCCTGCTGCCTTATAATCAAAGGAACATCCGTGCTTGTCAGAGTACCGGTGATCCCCACAAAAGAGATCACCGCATCGGCACCTGAAACCGGTCAGACCGACCCGTTTACGGCACCTGAAGCACCGGCTAACTGGCCTACCAGGCCCGACTGAACCGGTTGTAGCCGGTGATGTCACCAATTTAACAGGGGTGGCTTCAGGTGCTGAAATTTCAACAACAGAAGAAACAGGATCTGATTCGGATCGGGGTTTAGATTGGATTGGGTTGGATGGAGGTGACAACGGAGCTGCTGTAGGAGAGGCGCAGTTGTTGATGCATATGGGAAGCGATTCGGGGACCTGCAACCCTGTCTCTTCCTTGTTGTCGCTCTGTGCCATCTTTTAATTTGATCAATTTAATAGACTGATTACCGAAGAATTTGAAAATTATGAGATTTTTCTCAGAGAAATGGAATTGGAAATTGTGGTGAAGAGAAGAGAAGAGAGGAGTTTATAGCTGGAAAGGAAGGAACGGAGGATATGATTTTAAAAGGTGGGAAGAAGAGTCCAATTCAGTGGGTCACCGAGAAGAGGTGTTACGCGGAAATTCCTCAAATGGGACGCGTAACAGGCAACAGCGCGTCAAATTCGTTTCGCGTTTATTTCAATGTTACGGTAAGGTAACTAATCCCTGAGCGGCGTTTCTTACTTTCTTTCAACCGTTCGATTCCAGCTTTGGATCCTTTGTTTAATTAACGGATCGTTTTATCAAAACGAATTAAACCCGTTAATTACTCCCTCGATATTTCTCGCGAATTCGCTTTGCGCGACCCTCTTTTTTTTTCTTTTTTTTTTGGCGTGTGGCGAATTCCCGACCAAAATAAGGAATCTGGCGAGAATTGTACGGAACGGAAGGAAAAAGACAACGGACTCCTCCTTCCCCTGTTTGTTCTGATCAAGATCTGACGCGGCCGACTAGGTAAGAATTTACTTCTTCTTTGTTCTTCTTCCTTTGTGCAGTAGAAGGTGCTCTTCTGGTTTTCAATCCCTTGCAAACTGAAACCCTATAAATGAGATTTTGATGACAAACTCTGTAAAATTATAGAAATTTGAGTATAATAATAAAATCTCTGAGAGAGAATTCATTCTACAGAAAATGTTTAGCTGATCACGAAATATCAATTTAAAATCATGTCTATTCTATTCTTCTCTTTTCTATTCTACTGATTTCATATTTATTTTGGTTCCTAAGAGTGGTAGTCCAAGGCATCAATACCTCCGCAAATCAAGTTCCTACCAAAAATCCACGCTGGGTACCAACCTCTTTGTTCATTGTTATTTTCTCTTTACTTGCAATTGAATCCAAAATTCACAGGTTAATCGAACCCTGCCTAAGATGAAATTGCAATATACGACTAAATTGCTACTTGCATTTCTTCTTGACTAGTTATTTTAGAACCAGTCATAGCTTCATAAAATTAAGTCATAATAATTATTTTTGTTAAATTGAGGGCTTGGATGTGAAATAAAAATATGAACAAACATACTCTTAATTGTTGGACAGCAACTGGCATATTTCTTATTTTTTGCATAGTGTTAATTGTCAGCCTGCTATAAGCATTTTCTTGTACTCCTAATTTGTTATGTTTTCAATTACAGTTAACTGGGATCAGTACAGCCCAATAAGTTTGTTTTGCCTCAAATTACTCATGAAAGATGCGTGGCTGAATGATCCTGATAGATCTCTTTTTTCAAACCTGTATCTCTAAAGATGCAAATGTTTTATTGTTTCCAGATGTTCCAACAACCCACCATGAACCAACAACACCATTCCCTGTATCCTCTTTAGCCAATTGCTAATGCCGCACTCCTGGATTAGATCCAGGTTCTGTACCAATGAGTCCGGTACCAGTCCCAGTACCAAGATGTTACCATCTCTACACATTTCTGGTACAATCAAAACAAATAGTACCAGTCCCAGTACAAACAGATAGTACCAGAGCTTCTTGGAATGTAAAAAAAAATCGTGAACAACATTTCTCACGACAAAAATGTATTATCTGCATTTTACAAAGATGTAAGATATGATTAAGTATTCGCATAGTGCTTTGACAATATAACAAAACAAATTCGTTATAATACCAGCATATAGCTGTCAGAACTCCTGTTGGCACGTGATAAATGACATTTCATTCCAAAAACAAAAAGAAACTAAGGAACCAACAAAAGTACAAACGCATTGTTGATTTATATTGATACAGCCTTTTGAAATGACTTGAAGTATACAGCCTAATACATATTAGATACGACACACATTTGCATACCATCATAGAAAAAGAAGAATACAACAAATATAAATTATTCTATCAGTATACTTTTAGCAGTACAATAAGAACAAAAAAATACAGCAGGAGCCGTCCTTGAGGAGGTTGCTGCTATGCCACATGTTATTGTAGCAAAACAAGGCATTGTCTAATCAAGAGATGGACGTGAAGACCTCTCGACGTGTGCGCACGATAAACCAACGATCATGAAGCACTCAACTTCTTCTCTTTCAAAATCATCATTTAGCCTAACCATCAACAACTTCCAGTAATGCATTTTTCCCTTAAATCCCAATTCCTTTCAACTAAATTCACCTTCTTTGGATCCTGTTGATAAAACACTCTTGGTTCTTAATCTTCTAATTTCCTCCTTGCATCAACCACCTTAATTAATTAATTGCCCATGCCGTATATTGTATCTTATATTTATGCAATTTTTCACATTATGAGTATTTAAACAAAGAAAAGAAACTATCATTTTAACTAAATATTGTCAATAGTCTAGTGGCGCCCTCAGTATAACTAACTAAAATTGACCTCCAAAAATCTTGGATTCAAGTTTCCATTGATCCACATAATAGATGGGGTATTTATTTACTATAATCATACGGATCCAAATAATTAGTTTTTGTTGACTTATTTACTTCTAATATGATAACCTCAAATTTTGAATTTATTACTATGAGCCTTGGTCTAACATCGGCATATCAACATTTGCTTAGATGGAACAGGATTGAGACATCTGAGCATTTAAATCGTACTGTTTGAATAAAGGTTAACGTAATTGCAAGCATGAATTCATCAGTTTCATAAATCATAAGGGTGCTCTCACAAATTTTTACTTTTGGAATTAAGCTGAATGTGATTCCACAAACCAAACCAACCTACACAGACAATATACAAACATGATGGATGCATCGTGGCATACCACACAACACGGTCCTTAGGTTGAATGAACCAGTGACACCGATATAAAGGGGCGACTGTATGAGCTGATGAACCAGTTACATTGAGATTCCAACTCGTCAGGCCTGCGCGAGTACAAGTAGTGAAGTATCATGCTTGGTGGGACATCTTGGAGGAGGGGTGATTGTACGAGTTGGGATGTTTCTAGAAAGATTACGGACTGGACAGCCTACAAGGCCGGGTAAGGTGGGCCAAGCTGCTCGACTGGGAAGAGGTTCTGAACTGCTAGCTCAAGCTTAGCCATGTCACGGACCATTCTTAGCTTGCTGACTTCTGACAGGGGTCTCACTAAAGAAGCATTTCTGATGAAATAGATGAGGGTCTCTCATGCCATCTCTCACAAGCCTGGTATCAGAAATGCAAACATAAAATGAAATAGGAAAAAGAAAACATAAAAAAGAATCATGAGCTCTCAATACAGAAGGACAGCTAGTGGATGTATTATACTATATTACTATATAGGAATGGGAAATTACAAACTTGAGCATTAAATTTTCTCGTCACTTGATTTTCACCAAATATTTAAACATAGATGTCAAAAATCTTCTAAAGGAACCGTGTATGCAAATATGATGATCAGATGATGTACCCATAAAAATCTGAAAAAAAAAATCCTCTATATCCCTCATTAGACTACAAACGATGTTTGCAGTGGCATATCTGATTTTAAGATACTTTTCAATGTTCTGAGAATTAAACTACTACTTGTCATATCCAACTTTCCTATACCAAGGAATCGAACAGAGGATTCACTGAGTTGCATGCCTCACCATAGACCTTGTCAAGGGAGTGAGACAGAATGGATGCCAAGTCGGGGAGGGTTGACATGGTGGTGGAGATGTGCGAGTGAATCTCTTGTAAATTTTGGCATAAGAACAAAATTGTTGTAATTGGGCCCCAGTAGCAGGGCCTGTTACTTGAAGGGCTGCAGGTTCGGTAGATATCTGCAAATAAGAAAAAAAAAAAAAACAAAGCAGAAGCAATCGGTCAATACAACAAGCCACAGACATTAGTCGAATCAATGTTAAACATGGTGTTTGGGTTTAGATCCGAGTAGCAAACCTAACAAAACTCCTATTGCAAGTTTCCATGAATATATTTGAAAACAGTGATATTGTCTAAGAAACGAAGTTCATCATATCAGAAATGACTCAATATTTTACTGCACAAATAAATACTCAGAAGTCAGAATAACCACTGTCATGCATAACATGATCAACCAATAATAGATTAAATATGAATGTTTTTTAATTTCTAAGTTAGGAGGGGTAATTTAAATAAGATTTCTCTGACCAAAGCTTGTTTCATACCATGTTCGTCAACAAGGGACACCGGAGCCAAAAATAAAGACATTAATACAGAGGTGTTAAAAAAGACAAAACCAGATATAGCAAAGGTCCATTCATCCTAACCACCTCAATCTCCTCCTGAATTCGCAAGACAAGCTTTGAGATCTGATCCTTTGAATGTATGGTATTCACATAATCTGAAAGCAGGTTCACACAAAGCGCCAGAAAAGAGACATGAAATGTCTCAGACCAAGTGCCGGTAGAACTCCCTTTACATCGGTGTTGCGAGAGATTCTATCTAGCAGGTTTTCTAGCATGGTGAATAGCCAAGGGTAGTCTATGGTAAAAAAAAACCTTCAAAAAAGTTGATGCAGTATATGCGGATTTCATTAGGTTTGCAAAAGCCTTTACCAGGGCTTCCCATACCCGCTCTATTAGAAGGGGCTCTTCTTTCTGAAGAAGATATTGTCTTGAAAGAAAATTACAAATAGAGATACAAAATAACATATTTTGAGGCTTACTTCACCCATGAAAATACTCAAATATATCTTTGGCTGTTGAACCAATAGCATTCCACAGACCCTCACCTCATTTTTCCTTTAAATACAGATCAATTATAACCAATGATTAATTGGTTAATCGAGGAACGATAGAGGAAGGACTCACAGTTTGATTAGGAAAAATATGCTAAATGAATGGCATTGTGTATTAAAGTATCTTGCGAATTTTACATACTAACAGATCTATACCTTTTTTTTTAACAAATGGAAAAAGTAACCTCCTCCCCTAATTAAAGGAGATATTAAGAGTAACACAGACATGCTAGATTAAATATTTTCAAGAATACAGAAAGGCAAAGAGTACATAAATATTTGTCAGTTGCCTATTGTTAAAGTTAGAGATATTTCCAGTGTCAGAAGGGTACGTAAGCTTTCGTATCCTTTTTGTTTTACTTTAGCTTTTTATTTGGTAATCACTACGGAAAATAAAGTAATATATATATGCTTCACTGAGGCTTAACCATTAATATTTAGGCCACAGACACCACAGAAAATCTATTAAGGCATAGTCGCAGTTAGTCAAGCTTCAACAGCTTCTCAGAATGGCGAGATCTCGTTCCCGCGCTTCGCTTAAATTTTGCATTTATTAGTGAAGAATGACAATTGGGCTGAAATTGGTTCGCAGTGTAGAAGACTTCAGGCCCATAATGAACACACTAAAAGTATTTATATTTCAGTAAGGCCCATATTGAACACAGTAAAAGTAATTCTATGTCAGTAAGAGATTCCGGCTAAAATCCTACAAACAGAAACAGAAACAGAAACAGAACCAGGCAAGTTGGGGTGAATATTTTAACCAGCAGTGCATGTGCATATAACTCATGCGCTCTGCATAAATAAAAAACTGCACTTTCAAAATATTTACCCCCAAGTTGCTAACATGCTAAATTTACATCACATCTGTAAACAGTCAGATAGATAGACTATAAAAAGAAAAATTAAACCTGAGCCCAAAGCTGACTTGTCATCATGTCAGGATTTTAAATATAAAACCTCCAAAGTTTGTTTTCAAAACAGAGGTTTGGCTACCAAAATTAAGCACATCGACATAGGCATATTGAAACTCTATAATTGATATGTACAGGAAAAAAAAAATTAGCTATAAGCTAGCTACTTAAATAAATTACTCACATGCCGACTGCCAAATTCTAACTGGCCCAGTTGCTCAAAAAAGAATTATAAACGTTCGTTGGAACTTGGAAATATGTTTGATAAACTTTCTTTTGAAAAAATTCATGGATACGATTCTGTTGCCAATGTTTTGTATGCTCGAGGTTCTTGTTTCGTCTTCGAAAAGGTACCTATACTTCCTTTTATTTTTATTAGTTTTTCATTTTATTGTTTTTCCCTTGTTTTCTTTAAATCACTATAACATCTGTGTAGTTATTATTCCTTAACATTTTTGGTATTTCTTAACCATATTTTGTACTTTCCGACTTTTTTTCACATTTATAGTTATTATTCATATATACATTTCATAGTGTGCTTGTGATATAGATGTTGTTAACATGCATCCAAGAGCAATATAATCTTTGTTTTTTCATCTATAAGGGTTTTCAAATTTTCTATTTTGAAACGGACATGTTCAGATTTTTATTAATTGGAAAAAAAAAAAAATTAGATCAAATAACTTAATTCTTTTTGTACTTTTAGTAAATATCTAATTTTATAAATCCTTTATATGTACAATCAGGGTTTCATTGTAGTATAATAGTAGGGGGTGGGGGCCTCCAGCCCTCCATAGAGGAGTTTCAAGACAACCAAGGAGGTACCAAATTAAAAAGTACAGCCAAAGCAAGAAAACTTGGAATTCGTATCCTCTGCATTAACTCAAAAGGGAATCTTTTGAGTTAATGAATACTGACCATCCAATCTGTTTCAAGATTTGTGAAGACTAGGTCTGCACTAATATTATAAGGCTCCCTATATCTTAAGCAGGGATCGGATTGGCTCCGTTTAAAATCAGACGGTTGAAATTTATTAACTGAAAAGATTCCTTTTTGAGTTAATGCAGAGGATACGCATTCGAAAACTTGAAGGTATCCGGTACCAATCATCAATCTCCCCACAAGGAGCCTTTCCCTGTTTCCCACCAAGAATTCACATCCCAGCCCCTAAAGATATCTCAAAATTTGAGTTGATCCGTAAAAATCTGAACGGTTAAACGCAAATCTTAAAGCAGTCCATTTTATATTAATACTGCCCGTGCATCTATATAGATTATAGACACCAAAAATAATTTTTTGCCCGGTTTTGACATCAAGTGAAAAGTTGAGATAACTCAAGAGCCAACACAAGGACCCTCCCATCAAGACAAAAGCTGTAAGGACAAATTATTGATCATTGTACAAAAAAAAATCTGTTTTATGAAGCCTTCTTAATTTGTTATTTTTATTTTACTTGTATGATTAAATGGTTGGCGCAGAGGACTAATTTACAGTCTAAATTACCATTATTAGTCCTGCCTAAGTGTTTAATATCTATCTCTAGTGTTTGGCCGCTTACTGGTACAATGAGGATTTGCATTCTTCTGGCGTTTTTACATTCCATTTTAGTGATTACAGAGTCTAAGTTATTTGTTCCTTATGATTACATTAGTATAGATTTTCATTTTGCTTTTATGGATTGTATTTTTGGTTTTCATTTGGGTCCCTTGTTTTATGTTGTTTTGCACTTTTGTAACCTTGACACAATTTGTGTCCATTATAAATGAAATCTAAGGACTAGACCCTTACCTTTCTCTCAAAATATATATATATATATATATATATATTCCGAACTTCGTTATCCAACTAGAATCCGGACCAAATCGGCATAATTTAACATTTTACAGAACCTTTTTAATTGTCGTGTTGTCAAGTTAAAACAAGCAATCCAAATTTGTTCTGCACCAATGAGTTACTGCAGATGATATTATTATTTTAAATGCCACGGACAATAAAATCGGCTGCAATGGATCTCGACCCAAAACCAAAAGGAAGTTTTGAGTTCAATTTTTAGTACTTGCCGACTAGAAACCAATAATAAAAGATGAAAGAGATTAATGTCATTATGGGCCTTCTACAGCAGTCAATGAACCACGTGTGTACAAAGGAAGATGTGAGGTTATCCTCCGTTTTTTTTTTTTCCTGCCACCCTCAAAAATCAGAATTAAATGAATATCATCCGAATAATTAGATTTCAGATTCCGCCACGTTCGCACCGTGAATCTGCGAACGAATAGCCAACCCGTTCGCGGAATGGATCTGCAGACTGACCCACTCGCACCCTGACCCGCTTGCGTGACCCGTTCGCACCGTGAATCTGCGCACCGACCCGTGGATATGTGCACTGACCCGCTCGCTTTGACCCGTTTGCGTCATGACCCGCTCGAGTGACCCGTTCACACTGTGGATCTGCGCACCGCCACGTTCGCAGATCCACCCGTCCGCAGATCCACGGTGCGAACATGGCGGAATCTGAATTCCGATTTTTCAGATGGTATTCATTTAATTCTGATTTTTGAGGGTGGTAGGAAAAAAAAAAAAAACGGGGTTATCCTCAACTCAATACATGCTCATATTTATTCTAAATAGTTGTATTGGCAACTGTTTTGTAATTGCGACACGGTCGGACAAATTAATTATAACAACCCTTTTTAGTTCGTGTGGTAATTTAATTATTGGGAATTGGTTGGTCACTCATTAAGTACCGATCAATTAAACTATTAAATGTTCAAACAACTAGATTAATAATTAATTGATAAAAGGTAATTTGAAGTATACAATTTTTTTGTTATTTTCTCTTTCGGTTCTGCATGGGCTACTAGATCCGGTATCTGGAGAGATCTCATATTCAATCCAACTGTTTTGAACGAACATTAATTGAACAGATATACATCTCAACCATTTGCATCTCATTAGAGAACAACATATGACGTACTAATGATACTACTACATTTCAAGATTTCTTATATTGCAACATTAATTTAATGCTCTGAATAGTGAATACTGATCAAACAGTGCTTTGTAGTGCGATCTTGTTGTTACTGAATAGAGAAAAAAAATAATGTTATCGATTTAATTTATTGTTTTTCAATTTATGAATAAGAGCTAATATAAGAGCTCCTGTTGAATCTGAAACTGAAATTAGAAAATAAGATTTTGGAAAGAAAAGGGAAGAATGAAGTTTGAGAAAGAGAGAGAAGAGAGAGAAGTGAACAGTGAACAGTGAGTGGCAGAGGTCATATCAAATCAACATCTCTTAATGAGATATGTTGGTCCAATTATATATGAATCTCATGTGGTGTTGGATATCTTTGAAGCCAATAATTAATTCAATCGTTTTAAAGAGTTGATTGAAACAAGTCCTCTTTTTTAGTTGCCTTCTCACCTAACCCTTTGTGGCCTCCTTCCTACTTTGCTACTTTGCTAGTTCCTGTCCTGCCCCTCACAACTTAGAGTCCGCATCTTCTACATTAACTCAATTTTTGAGTTGACTCATCTTAGCCGTCTGATCAGAATTCGAATTAATTCAGTCTGAGATAAAATACACGAAATATCTTTAATATTCGTACCAACACAGATCAGATGGTCCGAATTCAATCTGTATTAACTCAAAAGTTGAGGTAATGCATGGGATAGGATACGAATTCCACAACCTAGGTGCCATCTCCTTTTTCATTTTTGTTACCGTACCCATTCTACAGAAGTCCTTTTAATAGATATATATAGGGTGGTTTAGCTTTCCAATTTCTATTTTAATGTTCATAAATAATTTCTGCTTCTGAGTTTTAAACCAACGGCTTTTCATGTAAACGATGTTCTTATTTGTCAATAGATTAAATACTGATTCTTTCATTTTATAAAAGTTAGACACATGAATTTATCAAAATTGCTATTTTGTGTGGAATTTGTATCCTCTACATTAACGGAACGTGTGTTAATAGATTTGGACCATCCGATTGAAATATGCACTAATATTAAAGAGCGCCATGCATTATAGGTGTGGGCTGGATTGGCTCCGATTCTGATCTGACAGCCGAAATGCATTAAACTCAAAAGATTTTTTTTTTTTTTAAGTTAATGCATAAGATGCAGACTTCTTCTTTTTTGTGTGTGTGCCGATTTTCTTTTATTTTTAGTTTAAAAAAATGTCAAAAATTTGTGAAATCAGTAAATTACGGATCTTAGCACGAACAATACATGTGCCACAGTGCTAGCCTTTTTTTCACAAGAAAATGCACCGCTAAGAACACTGATTTTTTTTTCTTTTCTCTATCTAAAAAATGTTTAAAAAGTATGTATATAATTTGATCTCTAAAGATATATTTGTATAAAAATTATGTTTAACAGTTCAAATCAACTGTTTGAGTTTTAAAATAAATAATATGAATATTGTAAAGAAAAAGACTCTTACTTCATAAATCACAATGGCATTGATTTTAATTAATCAATATTTTCAGCGAAAATGACTAAGAATATCTTTTCTTTTATTATTAGAAATTAAATGACAAAGATTTAATGCTCTAATAAGGAATTTGACAATCATACGCGTACCCTATTGGCTATTGTAGTGTACGGGTATTATATTTTTTGGAAGAAAGATTCTACGGCCTACGGGTTTTGGTGTGTGTTTGTAAAGGAATAAATTAGAATAGTTTATAATTAAGAAGCATAATTGCATAAACGACAAACATGTGCTCTTTTGGGATAGCAAACAAATAAGGTAGTGGGTCTATTGTTCTAAGAAAATAATGCAATTCTTTTTGCATAGATTTGCACAATCATATATATATATATATATATATATATATATATATGACTTGGCTACGGTGCTATGGGTAGCTAAGAGGCCTCCCGTGCTACGGCTCAATATTCGACTTTTTAAAATTCTAACGGTCGATCCGAACCGTTCATCTTGTTCTCCATATTAATATGTGTTGGAGACCAAATTTTACATTTTTTGGAAATTTTTTACTATTTTTTTAGATTTATTGAATATCGCTGTTTTTTATGGTCCAGATTTGTCTGAAAAACAGCGATTTTCAATAAATCTAAAAAAATAGTAAAAAATTTCCAAAAAATGTAAAATTTGGTCTCTTAGCACATATTAATATGGAGAACAAGATGAACGGTTCGGATCGACCGTTAGAATTTTGAAAAGTCGAATATTGAGCCGTAGCACGGGAGGCCTCTTAGCTACCCATAGCACCGTAGCCAAGTCCTATATATATATATTAAGTAATGCAATTCTATTGTACAAAAAAGACATCTGATCAAATGTTTCAGAATGATTCTATTTGAATTATTATTTAACACAGAGATAACTTCTGACATTGATTTTTGAAGTTTTTATTTCGATTAAAATAAATCTAAAATATTTAATGGTCTTAATTTTAATTTGAGTCTTCAAATTTTGTTAATAAGAATTAACCAAAATAGCCTTGGTAGCCACTACCAAGTCCATGAAAAAAAAAAAAAGAATTAACAAAAATAGTGGCAAAATAGAACTAAAAAGTAGAGATATTTCAATATGAATGAATTAATAATCTGAAATTCTAATCCTCTCAAAGCGGAATTCAAATTTCTTGATTTTGAATTCGACGTTCGTTATAAATTTCTTGATTTTGATTTTCGAATTTTAAACTTAAACATTATTGAGTTAGATTGAGAATGCACAAATTTTGATTAAATGATCCAGATTTTAAACTGAAATATGTAGTTAGAGTGAGAATACATAAACCGGCCATAATTGCAAGAGAGATCAGCCAATTAGTCCCAACAGGCAACAGTACATTGACCAACACAACACACATGCACCTATTCCTTTGGAACATGTTCCAGACTAGCTCTGACCTTGTGGGACCCACAAGATCTTTTGTGGCCATACTATATATGAAATTGTGCCTCAATCAAGTAAACTATATAACTGAGAATTTAATTTTTGTCTAGTGGTTAACAATAATGTTTTTTTTGTGTAACATATTTGAAGTCTGGATTTTTGTGAATATTACAAATGAGTGATTTATTCTGAATTTCTTGCTAAATACGGCAAACTTTTAAAATGCTAAAATTGATATTGTATATTTTACTGAAAATTGTATTTTAATGAATTAGTATTAAAAATAGCCCCAGTATAAAGGAAGGAAATAAATCAGCTAAAATTCTGAGATCGGATACTGTTCACCCTGAAATTCCTGCAATCCGAAATCCAGCCATCGAATTTTTTCGAGAACGCATCTCGAAACAGCTAGTTTTTCCTTGCACGTCCCTCAGAACAGTCCGACAGCTGAATTCGGATTGCAGGGATTTCAGAGTGAACAGTACCAACCTCGAATTTCAACAGATTCGGATCCCTAATGATTATACTCTAAGATATCTCATATTTTGCGTGACCGATGTGTCCGTTGCCTATCCGAGTAGCGCAAGGGCAGTGTTTTTTAAGCTTTGAGATTTGTGCAAAACGCATTTGAACAGTTGAGATTTTTCAAAAGTCACGCAACATATGAGATATCTAAAAGGATGCGAATTCCGTATCGAGCAGTGCTTCAGTTTGGAAATGAATCTGTTATTCTGATCTCATTCTAACTGTTTAAATTTTTTCATATATGAATCTTAACGAAAATCAACAGTTAAAATCGGAATAACAGATTTCTGTTATTTCTTTAGATAACAACAATGGAATAACAGCAGATTTATTTCCGCTTCAGTTCTTATACCCAAAAATGTGCAATATGACCATAAAAACAATCTCTTGTAATAATGAATTTTATGATGACAAGTCGACTGGAACTTTTCATATATTGTAAAATTGGATTTGCATTTACTGTTTTCTTATATCATAAAAGTAAAATCTTGCTATTACAACTCATTCCATCTGACTGATATAAACGATTTAATATATAGCATAGGCAAAATACTCAGCTTTTTTTTTTTTTTTGTAATATTTCGAGTTCAATCTCGATGGTATAGTTTTTTTTTTTTTTTTTTAAAAGAAAAGAAAAATAACGTATATTTAAATGTAATTGTGAGATGAGATACAAAAGATAAACTTACGTTGTATTTTGTGAGCATTTATGATTCTCTACAATAATTATTAGTGTCAAAATGTTTTGTTATTTTCATGCTCTAATTATGTCTCACATCTTTATTTTTATTTTCAAAGTTTAAACAGTTAATTCAAACCGCTCGATATAATTTCATATTAAAATATATATGTCTTGAGACTAAAATTTATATTTTCTAAAAACTTTTAAATCGGTACAAAATCTCTAATTTTAATATATTCTTGACCATACAAAAACAATGATATTGTATCTATTTTAAAAAAATCCAAAAAATAATATTAAATTTGATCTCTAAGCACACTTCAATATGGAGATCATGTTTAGAGTGGGAAAAATGGCACGGCGGAGCCGGCTCCATTACGGAAGAATGACACGTGTGTCGGTTATGTGCCATGACCATTCGTGTGTTGTGACCATCTTTAGAAAATTTGGCATGTCACGTTACACGAAAGATCTACTCATGGCACAATACATGGTCACATGAGTCACCTGTAATTATGACCGTCACATCTTGACCAAATGATAAATCTTGAATAAATTAACATGAATTATGATCAAATAGTCACGTGAATCATGTTTGGTTACGTCACGTTTAGGCATAACGTGACTCACGTGGCTTGACCATTTACTTGAAGTGACCATCCCTTAACATTTTGGTCATGGTACGATACAGCATGTGAAAAATTAACTTGGCCACGATACGGCACGAGATTAAAGTCACAGCATATTAATCACGGACAACACATTTTTTCCACTCTATTTATATTAAATAATTCGAATCAACTTTTTATTGTGACAGAACTAAAACATAATATATAATAATTATGAAAATATAATAAGATATTTTAACCCTACTCGATAATTTTTATGACATTATGATGATCATGTAGATATGTATTGAGGCAAACTAGCTCCTGCCACATGTGCAAACTCCATGTAAAGAATTTCAAAAAAATTTAAACATGGTTCACATTCTTTTTGAATTTTTTCATAAAATATACATGCGGTATTGCTAGAAGGCAGGCGAGCTATGAAAGATTTGCTCTGGATAAGATAAGCTTTTCTTACTAAATTATAAATAAAAAAATCATGTCAAGAAAAAATCTCTATTAAATTAAATCAAAATCAAAATCAAAAGATTTTTATAAGTGAAATTTTATATAATGCCATTTTTTGAAAATCTATCAAACAAAATATCCCTCTAAAATTATTAACAAAATGCTCTGGGCCTCAATATTTCTCTCCCTTCGCCTTCCTCCTCTTTCCTCCCTGTTACTTTCTTCCCCTTTTTTCCTTTCTCCTCCCTTCCTATCTGTGGAAGTATTAACATGTATCCGTTAAGTGTAGATTTGAATCATAGATTTTGAGCCGGACAGCCGGTATGATTACCCACAATGCGCCAATAGTATTCATGTGTTCTTTAAATTATATATTACGAAAAAGTTCTCGCTTTGTAAATTTGTGGAACATCATGTTGACCATGATTCAAATTAAGTGAAACCAAACTTGTTAACTCGTCTTCCAATGGAGAAGCAAGCGATAGTGCTCTACAAACTCTTATCTTTTATAGATGCCAAGCGAAGTTGCTTCACAGTGTAAATCCAAGTTCATGTTATAGCATGACAATGCAATCTAGCTACTCGTTAATTTTTAGTCAATAGAAACTTTGCAAAGGTGGTATGCAATCAATCCAGAATGAGGTTGCATGCATTTACCGAATGTTATTGTAGAGGGGTTCTGAATTGAAACACAAGGTTGTTAGCAAGTTCTATAGATAGCAAATACTTTTTTTATTGGTGAAAGAAAAACTTCAAAAGGAGGGTAAATCATTTGTACACTTATTCTAAATAGCTTGTATGTGTATAATTTGTTTAGTTAGATGTGACATACATTCTTTTGCCTATTCCACAATCATGTTTTTTTTTTCTTCTCAAAAATATATCTTTGACACATGCACATGTATACTGTTACTACTTTGTTTGGTACAACAAGTTATACAGGAGAGCAACCAATCATCGAATGAGGCAAAGACGCAGCACATGAAGATCTTACGGATCTCCTTGCCTTGCCAAGCTATTTACTTATTTATGCAGTGAATTTCTAGTGAGCTTTGGAATATTTTAGTTCCTCCTTGGAGAACCAATAAGCGGCTTTTACACATTCGATTCGAGGAACTCCACTTCATCCCAATTGTGACCTCAAGACCCAGCCAAAATGAAACGTTGTTCATAGTGTGGTTTGCAATTAATAAAGAAAAGGCACAGTATTTAGAGTCCAAGAGAAGTTGATGATTTCATACTCTCGGATGGATAATAATGTTTTTCAAATTTCATATGCAATTTTTAATACATATTAAGAAAAATATGCCTCTGGAAACCTAAATCATCAGTCTCTATTTTGAAATTGCTCAAGCGAGTATAATTACTCTGTAGTTTGTGCCCCTATATGTGAATTACAAAAAAAGGTACCTTATTGGTTGGAAAAATAAGGAAGTGAAATATATTTTTTTTCATCGTTTTTCTTGTTTTGGAAGAGCGAAATGGAGGGAGTAACTAGAAGGAGGGAGGGAGGAAGAAAGGAAGAAACTATTGGGTCACAAGAGTATTTTGTTAATAATTTTAGAGGAGTATTTTGTTTGTTGGATTTTCAAATAAAGGCATTATGTAAAATTTTCCGAAATGGATGATTTATATCCATAATTTCACGTCACAATTCATAATTACTAAAATAAAGAGGACAGGTCGTAACGGTTATAAAGCTATCTAATTATTTCCACTTTTGCTCCCCCCCCCCCCCCCCCCCCCCCCCCCCCCAAAAAAAAAAATATAATTATAAATAAAAAAATAGATTTCCTAAATTAATCCTTCTTTTTGTGCATGTCATTTTGTCATGTCCTTCAAAATTAAAAAGCTCCGTTGCAAAAAAAGAAAAAGAAAAAAAGTTTCAATTATACATCCTGACACAGTACTGCACAGACACTGAGACACACACCCCTCTCTCAGTCTCTCTCTCTCTCCTCTCTCCTCTCTCCTCTCTCCTCTCTCCTCTCTTTCTTTCTATTATAATGAAAAGAACTCTCCCTCTTTTCCGTTCTCTCTCTTTCTTCCCACACCTTTGAAAAGGAGCTTCATTTCCTTTTAATTCTCATTTTTTACACATAAAAGTTGAAGCTTTTATCTTATAATTGACCTCTCTTTCTCTCTTCTTATCTTAAAATCTATCCTAACACAAAAGAAACCATGCATGCTTTTGCTACTATGTCAACGAGATCTGAATTTTCCACCCAAATGCACCAAAATTTAAAGCCTTTAGACCCCATTTTTACCCAACTTTAGTTCTCTTTTTTTTAGCCTTTTCTTGACCTCCTTTTTCTTCATCTCCTTCCTCTCACCATCCCAAAATACAAGCACACAATACCAAGCAAATTACAAAGTACCAAACAAACATGAATGCACATAGAGATCAAAATTTTGGGTGTTATATCCATCCACAAGAAATTGTTATAGGAGTTTGTGCTTTGTGTTTGAGAGAAAGGTTGCTGATTTTGGCCTCAAATCAAAGTGAATTGCCTTCCAATAAGGATAAACATAGTTCTTTTAGAGCAGGAAGGAGGAAAAATAGCATCACCTTGCCAAAGGTTTTTGCTTTGGGTTCTTTTTTGACTCGGCTCGATTCGAGACGCCATCAACCCGACGATTACTCCGATGAAGTCTCGATCGGAAGCTTTGAAGGTAACAATCTGCTTTTATTTTATTTTATTTTTCTTCTCTATTTTGGCTACTTAGAAAGTATTTCCTGATCATTCCAATATTTTTTTTTCCAAAAAGTATTTCAATTTTTGTTTTTGTTTTATATAATGTATGTAGATACAATTTAGTACTATTGCTTATTTCATTTTGAGATTTATATAGGAGAAATTGGAAGGATATATGGCTAAAATATGGAATAATTACCATTATTATGTCACTTTAATGTACAATCTTAGCTAAATCTACCAAAATTTCCTAGATATAAACAATTAATGTACTCATAGGAGTAAAAAATGAAACGGTACCAGGGAAATAATCAAGTTACTAAGCAATATATGTTAGTTTTTTTTGAGAAAAAGCAATGCATGTTAGTTTTTTTTTTGAGAAAAAGCAATGTATGTTAGTAACTAAATGGTGTTATATTTTGTATGGTAATTGCCCCTGCTTTTCAGATATTAAAAAAATTGATCCTTGAGTTCTTATTAATTATTTTTTATTGAACAGTTTGTTGATAAGATTATTTATAACTTGATCCCTCTCTTCACTTTGCTGTTTTTTTTTAGAAAATAAAAAAATTGGATCAAGTTCAATTTTACTAGTTCTCTCTCTTGATATATATATATTTTTTAAAAATATATATATTTTAAAGAAAACCATTAACAGAGATATTAAAAACTAATTTTAGAATTTTTTTTGTATAACTAGATTCGTTCATATCAATCAAATTTGAAGACAATGGAAAGGCATCATGGGACAACAAGAAAGTAATAAATACAAAACCAGATACAATGGAAAAAGAGAAGAATTCTATTAAGAGTGTGGTGGAGCACAGTAAGCGTAGTGGCATGCTGAGGTGGCGAAAGCACATTGGCCGGTTGCTCCATCTGTCGCGATGGAAGCGGTCCAGCAAGGCGGGATCGTGCCACTCTGGATCTAATGGCAAAGTGGATAGTGTCAAAGCAAGAAGAGGATGGATGAGAAGCTCTACTAAGAGAAGAGCTACAAGTGTGGACTAATTACAAAAATGTTAATTAATTAAGTTATTGATGGTGCATGCATGATAATTTGGTAAGTCTTTTGGAATTTTTTTTATCTTATTGTTGATGTTGTTTATATGTGTGTTGCTTGTGTTTGTAGAGAAATTTTGATAGAGGTGTAATTAAGAACTTTATAAAATGGTGTGGTAATATTCCACTTGGAAATTCTAAGAAAATATGAAGAATTTAATATTCCACTTGGAATTTCTGAAAAATATTCTACTTAATATTTTAATCTTTATATATATTTTTTTTAATATTACACATAGCTGCATGTGACCACGTGTTACCAAAAATTCAGATCTATTAATTTATACAAATTCTTCTTGTCCGGATATATCTGTCTATATGTTTTCTTGTAGACAGTAGGGATTGGGACCTGTTTTGGGATTTTTAGATATCATGCATCAATCAATTTACGCTTTTTGTAATAATAAATTATTACTTTTTAAACAAGCCTACTAGTGTACAGGTCAAGTGGTCAACCAAAAGATAATTTATTATACTCCATGGCAGAAGTATGACGTGGAGACTTCCTACGTAATTAAATATAAAAAATACTAAAAAAAGTTTGGCGTTGAGAACTTGAGAGTTGAGACCCATGTCTCAGACTTTAAATAGGCTTTTGTGTACATGACAACTCTGGTCTTCTGTGAATCTTTTCTTCCTTGGCAGTTGGTACATGGTACGAATCCGTATCCCCCAGGTACCTGAGGTACAAGTGGTGAATCTATACCGTGCATTTATCTGGAACAAATCATAAAGCAGACCCTCTACAGTCTCAACTCTCAACAACCACCGAATTGAGTTTGACGTGAATAAAATTAATCTGCACCGTCTCTTTATTTCAATTGCACCTCAGGTACCGAGGGGACAGTGACTCACTTGGTACTTGGTACTTGGTATTTGTACCATCTGTTTTACATTTTGTGATAGATAAGATGAATTTTTACTAATAAAAGCAGACATCTATGCTGCTTTTTATTAGAAAAATAATAATAACTGAGAAACAAAAATACTAAGTATGATTATAAAAAGCAATATCATAGAGATGCTTTTGAATTATATTCCTACTAAGGCAAATATTGATAACAACAGTATTAGAACAAACTCTAACAAATAATTAACTTCAGTTCAGCATTATTAAAAAAAAAAAATAGATTTCTTATTTTGAATTAAACTTTCATGATATAAAAAGGTCCATGTAGAGACTACGGAGAAGATTATTATACACTTCTACTAAAAAAGCCGCTTTTTCTTCGCTTTATTTATAATCTAATAGCACTACATCTTAGCAAGGACTTTGTTATATCATACCCTAGAAAAAAAAAAGAATTTTTAACACAGGTAAGAACAAAAGGCAAGAAAAATAACAAAAATAAATAATAGAATTATGATTTGGAAGGGAGAGGAGAAAGCAATGTTATCAAAACCGGACCGGACGTCAACCCGGTAAAGCTCCGGTTTAACGGTTCACTGGTCAGACCGATGGTTCAACCGGTTTGACTGCTGATTTTTTAAATACTTACATATTTATTTATAAGATATAATTATTATTATAAATAATTATGTTTTATGTAATAAAATTTCCAATATACATATTAACAATGTACTATAAAAGTAAATTTATATATTAGAAATAATTATTTTTTATTAGAAAATAATATATCTATTGTAGCTCAAATGTAGAACTTATTGTTAAAATTAGTAAAATAATTAAATAAAATATTATGAAATATTTTTTTCATCGAAGAAATTTTATATTTTATACTTCATAAATAAATTGAATAACTACATAGAAATTCTTTAGTTTTTGTGATCAAGTGAACTCCTAATGATCCATATTAGAATTAATATTTAGTTTATAAAAAAATAATATTGCAACAAATGTTGGATTATTCTTAAACACATAATTGTTTACAAAAGTATGTTACAAAATATAAATGACTACATAAAGTTAGCCACAGAATAATACACATTAGATTCCACTTTTTCTTCTAAAAAGTTGTTCCATTTTCTTCTCAAAAGTTGTTTCTTTCCATTCAAAATTGAAAATAGTCACATAACAACAATGGACAAAAAACCAATATAAAACCGGTTTTGTTTTTACTTTTACTCCGGTTTTTTATATAAAACCGCCCGGTTTAATTAAATATATCCGGTTCTATTGCATATCTGATCCAAATAACGAACCAAACCGTAAACCTGTCCGGTTCCAGTTTATTCCGGTCGAACCGGCCGGTCCGGTCCGGTTTTGATAACAGTGGGAGAAAGTCTAGGTCCAAACTAATTTGATTCTCAAAGTCATTTATATATCCAAAATTTTCAATAAACCGCAACGAAAAAGAAAAAAAATACTTTTAATGTATTTTGTTAACATTTGCATGTGAACATGAAAGGTCCCTTTGAGATATATATAGTGTCATAAAAGATAGTTTAGAGAAAAACTTTGGGGAAGAGTTTGGATGCATGTTATTAGTTTCCCTTTTCAGAAAAGAGAAAGGGAGACCACTTAATTGGCAGATGGGAGAGATGCACTTTTTTCATTTTCAGCTATCAAGTTCAAATTAATTTCTCGAGGGGATAGAATCTTGCAGCCATAGATTGAAACATTTCAACTAACAAGAAAAATGCTCTCATAGGGGTTTTTCCTTCAAAAATAAGGAAAAAGAAAAAGAAAAAGAATTTATGATGTATATATGTCAATATCACACCAACTCAATATTTGTAAAGTTTATGAGGGCTAAACAAGAACCCCTCCGCATTTTAATAATTATAAGGGTCTTATTGAAAAAAAATCAACAAATGGGTCTCTCCTCCCATTCTCTTTAACGGTTAATTATCGTTTTTATTACAAACATGAGTATTATTAATATGATAAAAAGAAACTTCAAATGAAATTAAGCTTAACTAGGTTTATGTAGGATGCAAATTTTATACCAATGGAGGCCCAATTTCAAATTTTATAAGCATGTAGCTCAATGTTGTATCCTCGTGACATTATGATTTTTTTAGTGAAAAATATCTTTTTGAAATTTCAAATGTTTTATAATTGATTTTTATTTTTTTTCTACTTCTTTATGATATATATATATATTTTTTACTTTGTAAATAGCCAACGTAAGGTCATTATTACAATTAACTATAACTATGAAAAAGAATATATTGACTACAGAGTATTTTTTACAACTGTCAATAAAATTCATTAAATCGAAAAATTATAGTTACATATTTGTTATTTCACATTTATATCTTAAGAACCATTTTATCACTGGTTATAATGTTCATGAGATTATGTTAATAATTTCTCAAATCACAATTTAATTAAAAAAATTAATATAGAAAATATACCTATAAGTGTAATTAATTTTAATAAGCATTATGTCACTTGCAATTGTTGTCAAATAAGTTAGTTGTCAATATCTTTATACAAGGAGCCACTAAATTCTTTTTGAGTGAAAGGGAAATATTATTTAAAATTGCCATTTTGAATAGAAAAATAGATTGCAAGGTATGTATAATTTAATAATTAAACTTATGGATAATTATATTAAACGGCGTATAATTTTTTTTACAATGAACATCTAAATTTCCCTAATGATAAAATTAGAAACTACAGAGGAACTAATTAATTGGTATATATGCATCAACTTGATCCATTATTTTTAACATTATGATTTGTGAAGAGTGGGTTGCCATGCTGTCCCTTAGTCGTTCCTTTTTGGAAAAAAATTACTTAGAAATCTTTTATTGATTTTAATAAAGCTTGAAGCAAAAATATATTTGTTTCTAGAAAGTATGTACCTATGTGTTCTTAATAATTAGATTTTTTTTTAATTAAAACAAAATAATTGTATATGGAGTATTTTCGAATCGATCTCCAGCCGATATCAAAATACTGCCACCATAAGTCTTATCAAAAGTATAATCAAGCGAATAAAGCGCGATTGCAATTTGCGGGCTAAACTTACAGCCTAACAAAACGAGATTTTAACAGCACAATTTTTATTTCATTCAGCGCTGCATGAAGCCAAAACTACTCTGTTAAAAACTTCACCCCTATCAAAAATTAAACTCAAACGAGCGGTCCAGGGGAATTTATACTAAAGGAGCCGAATTCGAACTGAACTAGCAACTCAGAGCTCTGCCCGTCAAAATCAGAATATTGCTCTTCATGACTTCATCGAAACAGACATTTAAAAGTAGAATACGAAATTTAAGAAAAAGAAAGGGAAAAGCTACTTAGTGTGTAATACTGTAATGCCATCCTTGTCAGAAAATTTTCAGTTTAATAATAACAATCCAATCATATTAAATTATTAATAATTACCCTAATAGGGTAAGGCTAGGGTGCTATGTGAAAACAAAACTTTCAATTTGCTCTCAATTATTACAATACATATTATGAAGTTGGTTACCAAAGTATATATATAACTGATGATATTTATTTTTTCAATATCGCCATTGCCATTGATTTATCGGATGGTCAAATCAATTTCATAATTTTTTTTTTCCCTAAAAGGTAGCAGTCGAGCAAATCTCTAACTTGTAACTTATTTATGTCAAAGAGTAATTGAGCAGGATGAAAAGAAATGCATGGCCAGGACTGATACCAGAATATCAGTTTGATATTGCAAATTCTAAGGAAATAAATAAGGAAATTTCTACACATAATTACAAGGAGACAGTATATAACCTAAGAGATTTTGTGCATATATTATATCATCATGTGACCAATTAACAGCATAACAAACCATTATGCTACACACGTGTCTCCAATAAATCAGTAACAATACTGATAAAGAAATTTCTACACATAATTACCTAACAAAACGTGCTTAAATACCCCGTTGGGTAGTGCATAAATAAAAGCAGATTAAAAGCCTATAAAAAGAGAAACCGGTTTCTGAAGATCCAGCGAGGACTCCTATGATTCAAATTTGCCAGTATTTAGTTATTTTGCAGTAGGATTATAAAACCTGGACAACAATGAAAAGAGAAACATGTTAACACAATTGATATTTCAAGGAACTTTTAAACAAACAAAATTTATAATTCTCTAAAGGTATCCAATCTCATGTCATTTCATACTTTTTTTACTTTGCTCAACACAGAAAAAAAAAAAATTATATCTAAGAAAAATATATACCTGTCAGACTCGTCCACTCTGCTTTACATGATCAGTGAAAAAAGCGGGCACAGGTATGGGTGTCGATAGCCGCTTCCAATTTTTGTTCCATGAAACCTGGTAAAAAAAACTCATCTCTTGCTTTATTGACACCCTCGTCAGAATCTTGCTCAAACTCAATCAACTTCCCAAAGAGCATTATTGTACCAGTTGCCACGTTCTTCACCGAGCTTCTGGACTGCTCGGTACCGGTCTCGGAAGAACCTTCTAGAGGGTTCTCAGGTAAAACCTGATTTGGGGTTAAAGGGGGGGATGAACCCGGTGTATAGACTGATGGTTGGTGGTGGTACTGATGCCTGGCTCCCTGCATGCCCACAGGAAAAGTGGTACAGTGGTTTAGCGTGAACGGTACCATGGTTTCACACTTGAATCTTTCGGAAGAGTGTTGGTATATGTTGTATGAAGTGGTAGGAAACTGCTTCAGAGAAGGGGTGGGGCATGGGGCATGAGTGAGATGGAGTGGAGGGGTAGGTGATGTCATTTCACATGTTTCGGTACAGTGATCGTATATGTTACATGAATCTCTACGGGCCCGCTTCAAAGGGGTGATGTATGGGGTTTCAATGACATGGTGGATAGTTGTAGGTGAGGCCATTTTGACATTCCATGGGCTCACATATCGTACTGATTGTAGCATCTCAGGGTCGTCCCATGTAACCTGGTACCAAAGAGAATGAATGAGACAGGTTTTGGGCAATGTCCTTTTCTTTTTGTTTATTTTGGAATGAGTGGTACACAACATGTTTCATTGAACAAAATACACAGTTTTTACAATCAACCACTGATCATATTTCTGTTATACACTTTTATCCTCTACTCTTTACAATACAGGTGTTGCATGAATGTTCTAATACATGCATTCCTTTTTGCATCCCAAAATTATATGTATGATTAATCTGACATTCCACAAATTCCAAACTAGAGGCATTTATGCATTAAATTGTAAAAGAACACACAACAAGTAGAAAAAAGTAGGTTTCACAACAAGTAGAAAAAATTATATGTATGACTAAGGTCTACCACATTTAGTAAAGGAGCAACAACAAACATCTCATCACATGGAATCTTTTCTTCATTTATCAATTTATATATAGTCCTCATTTAATATAATAATTCCTACTTTTGGCTGTATTAAATAAACAGTGCCCAGGAACAATTTTCCAAAATTAAATTTGGAACTACATCTACTATCCAGAGCATGATGTTATATAAGTGAACAATTAAAAAGGGAAACATTAAGTTTTGAAAAACAGCTACTATTCAGAGGGAAATGTTACATAGGTAACAGTTGAAACAGGACCCAACTGTCACATGCTTGTTGTCGCTAAACTAACTACTTTCTTTTATTAAATTCTCCACGGAAACAGTTTATATCCTTATAAAAAAAAATTAGAAAAGAGGAAAGGTAAGATTGTTCAACACTTTGTATGTACTCTAATAAATGCTTAACACATGTAGATCGACCATCTCAAAAGTATGTAATGAAAGATAGGAACCAATATCTCATGTGATTATGTCGGCCTACCTTTCTACAATTAGTTCCAACATACTAATCTCTCTCTATTGGAACCAAAAACAGAGAGTAAAAGTTCACACCAAGCCTGCTGTATGTAAATACTTTTAATAAACTAAAATAGACTAGAAATCAGTTATTCCCTTCTTCCCTGCACAATGTTCCGTTTCAAAGTATAATGCATAGCCTTGCAAAAAGTAAAAGTTCTCAAAAAACCCGTCAACATGAGAAACATGCGAGTACATTATTATGCTCCCTAACAATTTTCCATAAATACCCATATCATCCATTTTCATATTTATCTTGAGTGAGGCTATGGTACCAATGCATGGTGTAGATTGGTCTGTACTATGGTCTATGCATAGTACCATAGCCTCACTCCAAGTTTTTTCTTATTTTACATAGTATGCTCCTCCATTTTCAAAATACACACTCAAACAGAGACATAAAGCGTACCTGAAGAGCACGCCAAGGAGAGCCGAGCCAAGGAAATGGCTTTGAGAGAACCGTGGATACAGTACCCTGGTACATGGTGGTACGAACTGAGTCGGTCATCTCAATAGCCAACTTGACTCTGACACCAGCGGACCAATAGCCTGTCAGCAGGGCCCGCTCAACAGTCTCTTTCTCCACCAGAAACAACGCTGTTACATCTCCGCTCCTCGGAAAATACCCAACCTTCATTATTTAATATACAAATAAAATTCATTTTATACAACCCTTGCGAAAGTTTGAATGCAAGGACTATTTGGGGAAGTAGTTGCACAAGTGTAATAAATTACAACCAGTAAGTTAATAAAATATAGGTTCCTCAAATACCTTACCAAAAACATTGGATGATGATCATGATTATTAAAATTGATTAATCGTAATACTAATACCAATATTGAAAATTAATGACGAGGATAAATAACTGACCTTAAAGCTCCTCCCTGCAGCAGCGGCCTCCACTGCATCAAACACCTCCTCAGCTGAGACCTTTGATCTGACATAGTGGGGCCCACGTCGCACTCCTAACATAGCACAAGATAAAATGATACTTCATTATGGTTCATCAAAAATTAAAAACAGACTAATCACGAGACCAGGATGAAATAAAATAATATATATATTTTTTAATTTAACGCAGTACGAAAGTTCAAATCTTTGAGCACCTAAGAAATACAGCACGCAATCAAAGTTTACGACTTCAACAGATTTGAAAAAAAAAAATCCAGAAATGTCGAAACTTAATACAGTTAATGTTGAAAACTTTACCAACAAGAAGGTCATTTCCATTCCTGATGAACACGACAGTATCTCCAGCAACGAGCTTCTTGTCATTGACAAACCGGGACCAGCCGGTGGTCAACAGGTGCCTCCTGGGGGTCCCACGGTATATGTGCCTGAACTCGAAGACCTTCCCGTGGATATCGCGCATGGTCAGATTTTGAACCGGTGGGTCGCTTCCCAAATCCAACGGTGGAAAGATCGAATCAGCGCAGAATCGAGGAACAGAGAACCCTCCGCCATTGTTCGCGTCGCTCTGGGTCAATACCTTGGAGAAAGATGACGCGGGATAGATATGAGGTGGTGACGTGGCAGCATGGTAGCCGTTGAACGGACTCGGCGAAGATGCGGTTGGGTCGATGGAGATAACGGAGTAAACCTCGTCTGAATCGGGGTCGGCGAGGAGGTTCACCGATGTAACAGTACAGAGGAAGAACGGATGGTGGAGATTCGTCGGGGAGAAATCAGACGGTACGGAGGCGCACTGTTCGAGCTGGCCTTCAGGGAAGTAGTAAACCAGCGAGTCCACGTGAGGCGCACGTGCCGATGGACCTCCGCACGCGCGCCAAATGTGAGGAGGTAGCTCCGTCGGAGAAGATACCGGCGGCGTCGCCATCATCGCTTTTCTCCCTTCTTTACCTTTTTTTAAAAATTTGAAATTTATTTTACTACTTTTTGTGTGATTTCTCAGTGGAAATGAAAGTGTACGGCGGTATTTATACGGGTGGACAGAGAAAAGACTGCAAGTCTGAAAGCGGTTGTGAGTGACTACGCGAAAAATGGCAATGGAGAAAGCACGGTAATTATTTTAGCGGGAAAAGTAAATTTATCTCTAGTGCACCATTTAATGCTTGCACCATTTTTTTTTTGCAGAATTATGAATTTTGTCATTTTGATGTGGTCAGTTAATAAAGCATTCACAAATCATTAAATTTCTCGAGGACTTCGAAAGAATTCTAACAACGGGAGATTATTTATTTATGTCCTAGGTAACATACAAAGTTGACTGAATGGATACAAAAGCCGGAATTTTAAATATGTCGGAAATTTACACCTTTCAAAAAAAATATATGACATAAACAAAAGCAGAGAGAAAAAGTCATTCTTTGGTGGAATATTAAAGTTCGTTCTATGGATGGATGAGAATAGAAAATGTTTGTTGTGTTTTTATCGGTTTTATAGTAAACTGTGAAAAAACATCAATAATATAGAATTTGTTCTTAGTATATAATTATGTTATAGTATTATGTACCATTTGAGATTTAGTGTATATTATTATATTAGAGTACTATTGCTCAATTGTAACATTCCTCTTATTAAGAATCTTTTTGTGTGTTTATTTTCTTTAAATGAGATACAAGAGCAATATGAAAAGACAAAAATGAGAACCTTGAATTATATTTGCATGGACTAATTATGACAATGATGGGCTTTCCATGTTCTCATCAAATGAGAAATTGGAAGAATTTAGTTATACCGTTTGGTCAAATATATATACAATGAAAAATTCATATTAAAGAACTAAGCGATCGAAATGCGATAAATCACAATGATGATACAATGAATTAATTGCTGGAATTTTCCTAAAAAGAACAGTCAAGATTATTTATCAACCTATTGTGTTGTTTGAATTGGTAGTGAAATTTCACAAGATTGTGGTATAACTTATAACATTATTAATTTTATGTTAGCTCTTTGTTGTTGCTCACAAATTTTTAATTGCTCTGAATTTTGTTTTGTTGTTAGTTTCTTGCATTTTTTTAAATGCACGAATTTATTTTTACTTTTTCTTGGTTTTTATTAATTTAATTGTTTCTGAGTTTTATACTTTTTTCAAATTTTTAAACTGAGACAAATTTGTATATGTTAAATATTTTTTGTATACAAACTTAGACACATCTCTATATAATGGAGAGAACTGCACGCCGTCGAATTATAAACCAAAGGAGGAGGAATCAGGTAACATGTGATTTATGCAATTAATGAAACTGATTATGATTTATAAATAACAAGGAGGAAGAATCGGATGAAAATATTTCTGTACAAAAAGGAAAAAAAAAATCTAACTTAGACACCCCTGTTTCATTTTGTCACCAGCTTCATACAAATATAATGAACCATGGACCGAGAGCAGGCCGGCATGAAATTGTTGACCCAGAAGTGTTACCAAGTCACGTGTATCCTCGGTGCAAATTACAAAATATGATATATGATCCTGTTATATTTTAAATTCTTTCGGATGCTTTTATTTTCAGTGGGAATTGATGGATTGGGAAATAATTGGGGTTATAATTGATAGGTCCATTCGGATGTCTATTTTTTTCCCATCTCTTTTTCGTTCGGATGTCTATTTTTTTTTTTCCCATCTCTTTTCCGTTCTTTCTTTCTAACTTCTCGTCCGATAGTGCAAAAGCGTAGAAAATAAATCGCGAAGAATGTGTCGCTCTCTTGCTGTTCTTCTCAATCAATTTATTTAATCTACTTAATTAGTAATGTTATATTATAAAATAATAATTAATAAGTAATGTGATGTTATGTTATGTTATTATTTAATCAATTTATTTAATTGCATTGATAATTTTATTAATAAAGAAAATTGTGTAATATCAAAATACTTTAGAAAAAAAATGATTTTTCACAACTAATCTCACGGTTCAATCGAACGCTCATTTCAATACATTTCCGTAATTAATTCTATGCGAACCCACATCCATGTGTTTCTGCTTTTTCAAAAGTGAGTTCTCATTTCTGTCAAATCTCATTCCGTGTAATTCCGTGACATTCGAACATGTCTTTAATTTTATCTAAGGGCACCCGTTTATGTTTAAAATTTTCTTATGCAATTTGTAACAAACATTTATATTCAATGGGATTCCAGATTTCTCATTATTTCTTATGAAATTAGATTTAAACAAAACTTGATTCAATATTATGATGTCCTGCTAGCAAAAGTGCAAAACATGAAAACAACAGCTTGTCTTCAGAAATTAATATAAAAATATTTCCTTTGAACAAGGATTTCTACGCTTAATTGCTGTATTGATGCTACTTCTACGACGCCACGCCACGCCACCTAATGTTTTTGCCAAACATGCGTTTTCACTTTTCACGCGGAAACGGATCACGAAATTTGACAACGTTGAAGACAACAGCATGGGAATTCAAAAAGGGACAAAAAGGATCCTATTTTATGCAATAGGATCATACCACGTCAGCACTGTAGCCATTTCGTAAACGGTCGCGACTCGCGAGTGACAAAAGGCTGACGTCAGGATGGAGACAAGTCTCAGCGCCTCAGCGGGAACCAGCGAAGAGCAGAGAGCATGACCAGAACCTGCCGGGGGAAATCAGCCCTGATATTCTTAA
Organism: Carex rostrata; assembly: GCF_964058835.1. Taxonomy (NCBI): domain Eukaryota; kingdom Viridiplantae; phylum Streptophyta; class Magnoliopsida; order Poales; family Cyperaceae; genus Carex; species Carex rostrata. The sequence goes on along the minus strand of NC_135918.1, from coordinate 11,461,630 downwards.
ATAATTACATTGGTGCCACTCAACAGTTCCATTGGGCGCTTGGCCGTTATAAAAGGATGGTACAGGTTCGGTTACAATTCGAAATTTTAATTCATCTGGACGATATTGCCCTTTTTATTAAGGTCGGCGCTTCATAGTGAATTTTAAAACGGACTTACATAAATCCAGCTTAGGAAATTTAGGTACGACCGAACAAGGCCCGGTAAGGCCCATTAGTCAAATGCATGTAACTCGGGTTCTCTTTATTTTGCAAGGGCCGGATTTGATAAGGAAGGACAAGATATACTTTGATTCTACAACTTACTTTGGACTTTTAATTGCTAATGTTTTTTTTATTTTTTTATTTTTGGAGATCATTTTCTATACGCAAGTAACTCAATATATCAAAACCAACAACTATGAAGGCAGGCAACATATTGTTTTTCTAGCTACTATAGATTTCTATGACTCAAAAGTAGCTGAATTTTCTTTTCTCTCAAAATTTCTAATAAAATAACTTAATTTGATTTTAATGCAAATTTACAGTAATATGCAGTATTGCTTGATGATTGTTTAATGAAAGCAATTCGGAACTCTCTTTGTAAATTATTCTACCATTTGTCCAATCTCTTGTGAGATCTTGTCAGTGGAAGAGGGGGAGATCTGACGCCCATCGGACCAATCTTGATGCGATGGGCTGTTAAAACCATCCGATTGATCAAACTTTTTTTATTAACATAGTAAAAGAAAGGAAGGTACTAAATCCGCTTTGAACCCGATTCCAATTAAATCTATTCTATTCTCCATCTCTTTCTTCTCAATGTCTTCCCCAATAAAAGGAAATAAATATGCTGTTATTTTTTTAGAATAACAGGAATCTATTATGCCTAATAGGTTTCTCCTCAAAGAAAAAACAGGAACATGTTATTTTGATCCCAACTGTTGTGCAAAGTGATTGCAAAGAAGTCTACTTGGTTTTTCAACGAAAAAGCTCATAACGAACTTTTTCCATCATTTTGGAGGATTCTACTTGTTTATTATAATGTTTACTGTTAACTTATTTATTTTTGAAGTAAAAGTAAAAAAAAAGCCACCTACATGATATCTTTTTAGAAATTATCCAACTGATTCTTTTTGTTGTGCAATGTCTATTATCAGTGTCTTTTTACTTTGTTTTGTGTGCTAGTAAATATCATAAAGGCATAAACATATTTTCAAGAACCGTGTATCTCATGAAACACACCTAAATAAAAATCCTAACCTGAGATAAAATCAAACAAGAAACTCAAATAAAGGTGAGAAATTAAAGAGGGAATCGCAATTGAGAATACTATATATCTCGATCTTATATGGGCTTATTGGGCATCCATATGACATTCCTTCTGTGTAATTTACTTTTTTTTAAATGGCTGTCAAATCAATACAATGTCCCGTACACCCTGTTTGGATGGAGAGCAGGGGAAGGAAGGAGAGGTGAAGAATAGAAAAGAATGGAATGAAATGCAAAGGAAGATTAACATATTTAATCTCTTTGTATTTTGATGATTAATGAAAAAAAATAAATACAATTTTCCTTTCTGTTTTATTTATTATTTGGTTGATTAAAATTTAGAAGATTAATTAGAAATTTGATGATAGTTGTAAGTTTGTGATAAAAAACTTGTATGAAAATTATATTAGTAAGATATAGAGTTTGACGTTTGTGTTATTTTTTCTAAAAATATTTACAACAAAATTTCTTTCTATTCGTTACACCTCAAATTGAGAGAGAAACTAGTTCTATTAATTACAATGATATAAGATTAAACCTTTCACCTCCTATATCCTTCACCTTTGTCATAATTTTGTCAACTAAACACGATTCAACATAAAGTTTTTTTTTCTTTCCATTCCCTCCCTTCCTCTACTCTCCATCCAAACAAGGTGAAAGGTTTACTTGTTTGGCATTGAATAAACTTGATTTTTTTTTTTTTAATGCATTCAATTTTTGAAAGTTTTTTGACCACTTGGCTTTATACTAAATTAATTCGAATGTTTAAAATTTTCTCATGTAGACGTATCACTTGTAAGGTAGGCGGGTTTCAACGGTTCATATTCGTCATTTGAAGTTGATTTGATATGTTTTAGACTTGAGTTCACCAAGAGACTTGGTGAACGTAAAAACACCCAAGTTGTACTCTATTTTTTGAACTTGATTTTATACAAAATTAATTTGAAATTCTAAAAACGTTACATGTAAATCCATCACTTATGAAGTAAATGATTTCAACAGTTTAGATTGATTGTTTGAAGCTAATTTAATAGATTTAGTTTTGTTTTTTTTGTTTGAAAGCCTTGGCAGTAGCTAGATTTTGGAATTTAGCTTACCAAATATCTTGGTGAGCTTAAGAACTCTTATAAGTGGGCTCATCAAGTAGAGGAGAGTAGCTCCGATGGGATCATCAAGACCTCGAAGTATAAATTGAAGATTTGAGGTTTCAGTGGCCCAAAATCATACAACTTTTATATTGTTCTCTGCGGGCCCGCTTTATTTAAATAGAAAGCCCAACTCTGAAAGTAAGGCCCATCAAAAAGAGCACTGGACTGGGCCCCACTTACCTCACTTGAGAAGCGGGGGTCGGCCGATGCTGATAGGAGCCGTCCGATCGGCATCAAATTCGTTTGTTAACTTCGTGATTTGCGTTGATCAATTTCGCACGAATCTTAATGTACTTATCGACAGAACCTACTTCCTCTCTCTCAATTTTTATAAACTGAGCAGCGGCGGCTACGACTCTCTCTCTGCCCTCCGACTATTAGGGTTTCTATATTTCCTATATTAACTCTATTCTTGGCATTTCATTGTACAATCCTTACTTGTAGACAAATGGTAGCACACCTCCCCTGCCGGGTAATTATATCTTCGTCTTTGCTACGATTCTTTTACTCTTGTTTTGTAGCCATTGTTATGATTTTTAGTTAAGTTTCTGTTTGTTTATAATCCTTAATCGATGCACGGTGCTTACCCCGGGCTTATCTGAGAAATCTATTGAAGAATAAGCCCCAATGCCTGTGTTAAATTCCAATGGCCATTCAGTGTTACAGATCACGAATTTTTTATGTATGATTTGTGTCAAGAGATGGCAACAGTTCAATCTTTATCAGATTTCATGTTTAAATTTGTATTCTCAATTCAGAGATGATGATCCTACTTTATCCGCGCTTCTGAGTGCATCAGTGAAGAATGGATAATTATGGTTGAATTTCTTGATCTGATCTGCAATTCGAGAATTATTCTTTTAGTTATGAATACTTTGGCTGTGAAAATTAAACTGTAGCTTAAATATGTCAGTTCTTCTTCAGACAATGCATGATTGATAAAGCTATATTCTATCAAAGTCTATTTTTTTTCTTAAAATTAATTCATTTTGATTATAGTTTTCCATTACCTGATGATGATTGAGCCCATTAATTGAGGTTTAAACAGCTCCAGGTCCCTGAATAAGGGTGAACCTCCTGTGAGCTTTTATTCACATATGACTATATTGGACTATTTCTGAGGGAAATTCTGAAAGTTGTTGTTTTGTTTTTAAGAAATTGAAATTTGAATTCAGTGAGGACTAGTCTGCAAAATGGATGCACTGTGAATCCAGGCCCCTGTTTAAGGGAGAACCTCCTGTGTGAAACAGTGTTATCATGACAATTAAAACAGATACTTCTGAGGCATACAATTTTCAATTTTAGATTTTGATTTAGTTTACTTGCAGGATACCAATTTTTTTTTTTTTTTTTTTAAATTTCATTATTTTTTGGTATTTTTGAGAGATTATCCTAAATTCTCTGATACAACTGTGTTATCAGATTAGGCAGTTGGGTAAGTGAACTTACTGTAGATTAGTAAATTCTCTGCATTTGGATTGTTGTATGTGGTAGAATGGCAGGAGTTTGGTTTTTCAGATGTGCTTCAAAAGTGAAAGTTCATTGATCCTATTTTGGACTTTTTCCTTCATTTAAAGGGATTTAAATCTCATGTTCTTTTGTTTTATCTAGAGCGAGATTTAATGTGCTCTTCTTCACCTGTGTTGCATAGAAAATGAGTTCATTCCTATCAGCAGCCTCATTGTAGGTAATATTGTCCCTTGCTTAATATAATTAGGACTTATTGTTTATCTAGATTCACAATTATTTAGGTAAATCAGTTTGATTTTTCATAAACTAAAATGGAGAACGTCTACGAATTATGGTTTTGATCAATTGCAAAATTAATAGATTTGCAAAATTAGTTCATGGAATAATTATGTACTTTTATTTAGGACATAAGTGTCGTAGTATGAAAGCCATCATTGGGACTTCATGTTTATCCCTCTTTCTTTTGAAATTACTTCTCAAACAATTAACTGGAGTGCCATAATTAGGTGTCATTGTTTATATTTCCATTTGATGACTTGTTTGAAACAGTTTATAATGTCCTTTGGTTAATTATTAGTTTCCAGGTATGTATACCTCAAAACCAATATGTAGAATGTGAATCCAAAAGGAAGTGCAAAGAAATGTGAATCCAAAGTAATTAAAATGTGAATCCAAAATCAGGTGGTACAAAGAAACACCGGGTTGCAATTTATGATGGAAGTGCTAATATCAGTTTAGATTTGTATTACTGTATTTCAGGATAGTAATGTGCATGGAAGCAATTGTAGAACTTAAAATCGGGTTAGACTTGAATGATTTTGAGTATATTCCTGTATATTTTTCTTGCTTATCAGATGAAGGAAATTTGTCTAATGTTATTGGTTTCAGTTACTCCTTGCTATGTTGACAGTTCACTTTTATGTGTTCTAGCATCTCTTTTTTATGTTTCAGGTGGTACAGGATGGCAACAAACTACAGAGCGTTATAACAAAAGACCAATGAGTTAAAACACACAGACATCTTCATGTATAATTTTTACCACAACAAATTGAACAAGATCTAAACCCTTGGTCTTGGACATTGTGGCATTCAGCGCTTCTAGAGCACATTAAGGTGTCTATCAAGGTTCTAAATAACATCTCTTATAAGTTTTAAGGTTCAAAAAAGTTATTGCACAACTATAGCAAGTTATTTAGAACCATGGTTTCTAAACATGCAAAAATAACAAAAAATTAATGGATAAAATTATAAAATTTCAATGTCAAAGGAGTTTAGATCCCCTACAACCCCCAGATCCGTCACTGAACACACGTTATTGGAGCAGCCTATAGACAGTATCTGCATCCGAGATATCTCAACTTTTGAGTTGATACATATAAAAAATTGAACCGTCTGGCACGAATCTCTAAGCAACCTTGAAAATATTGTTTTAGTTGTAAGTTATGCATTGCACTTTGTGCTGTACATTGCGTTTTAGAGGCCCTAGTTTTTTTTTTAGTCTTTACTGCTATGCTAAGCTGAAATGGATGGTCTAGCAAACTTATTTTTTTCACAAATGTACTATTCATGGATTGTAAGACGAGTTGTTTGATTTGATTTTGGTAATTTCTTCATCCTTAATTACCATTCAGTTTCATTTGAATTTGGAAATTTTCAAATTTTGTCGACTATTGCGTTGTTTCATTTCTGTTTAAATGGGTATTAGTGTGATTCATCTGCAATTCTGCATGCCCAAATACATTCAGTACCGTTTGATTTCAGCTCCATTCTTGGTCTCAGTTATCTCGTATTTCAGTTCGTATCAATTCAGTTCATGTCAATTCACTCTGCTTGAAATTCATTTATGTTTACTTCATTTTATTTATGCCTAAATCCCCCGTTTCCACTGTTGGTGTTGTTTGGTGAGAGATTAATCCTCCTTAAGGCTCTTTTAGTCTCATTTAACTTCTTTAGTCACTTAATCTTGCCAAACATCGATTTCTTAGCAAAGAATGAGATCACGTGCATTAGCTTCCTTTTGCCCGAAATATTAATCATTTGACTGAGCCTTAAGGCACCTCTGCCCTTGGATTAAGCCTCTTTAACCTCTATGTACGGATTAAGCCTCCTTGAGCCTTCCGAACATGATCTCCTTAGTGTGGAATAAAGATCAATAAGCTGCCCATTCGGAGCCGTAGTGTAGTAGTTCTTTGATTCTGACAATTGCTTTAGGCAGATAAGAAGTATAGTGAAAAGTGGGTGGAATGAATAAAAGTTACCATCCTGTACCATCTGAAACATAAAAAAGAGTTGCTAGAACACATAAAAGTGAACTGTCAACACAGCAAGGAGTAACTGAAACCAATAACATTAGACAAATTTCCTTCATCTGACAAGCAAGAAAAATATACATGAGTATACTCAAAAAGTCAAAATCATTCAAGTCTAACCCGATTTTAAGTTCTACAATTGCTTCCATGCGCATTACTATCCTGAAATACAGTAATACAAGTCTAAACTGATATTAGCACTTCCATCGTAAATTGTAACCTGGTGTTTCTTTGTACCACCTGATTTTGGATTCACATTTTAATTACTGAAAAAAAAAAATATATATATATATATATATATATATATATATATATATATAGAGGTAGGCTAATATACAATCGATTGTTCCTAGCCTCCCGTGCAATCAAGTCGTTTTTCAATTTTTAAAGTCCAAATGATCGATCCAAACCGTTAGATGTGATCTCCATATTAAAATGTGCCAGGAGACCAAATTTTACATTTTTTGGAATTTTTTTACTATTTATTAAGCCACTTTGAAAATCGCTGATCCAACGGTAACTTCTGATTTTACTGTTTGGTTAAGCCACCGTTGGATCAGCGATTTTCAAAGTAGCTTAATAAATAGTAAAAAAATTCCAAAAAATATAAAATTTGGTCTCCTAGCACATTTTAATATGAAGATCACATCTAACGGTTTGGATTGATCATTTGGGCTTTAAAAATCAGAAAACGACTTGGTTGCACGGGAGGCTAGGAACAATCGATTGTATATTAGCCTACCTATATATATATATATATAGAGTACGGCTAACGCGCTTCCTCTAGCATATGGGCCGAAATGCTTCCGGTGGAAAGTTGAAATTTCAAAATCCAAAAAGTCGATCTGAACCGTTCATCTTCTTCTCCATATTAATATCTGCTTGGAGACCAAATTTTACATTTTTCTGAAATTTTTTACTATTTATTAAGCCATTTTGAAAATCGCTGATCCAACGGTAGCTTCTGATTTTTACTGTTTGGTAAGCCACCGTTGGATCAGCAATTTTCAAAGTGGCTTAATAAATAGTAAAAAATTTCAGAAAAATGTAAAATTTTGTCTCCAAGCAGATATTAATATGGAGAAGAAGATGAACGGTTCAGATCGACTTTTTGGATTTTGAAATTTCAAATTTCCACCGGAAGCATTTCGGCCCATATGCTAGAGGAAGCGCGTTAGCCGTACTCATATATATATATATATATATATATATATATAGAGTTAGGCTGGGGTGCTATGGATAGTATAGTGGCCTCCCGTGCTACGGCTCAATATTCGAGTTTTCAAAATCCAAACGGTCGATCCGAACCGTTCATCTTATTCCCCATATTAATATCTGCTTGGAGACCAAATTTTATAATTTTCTGAATTTTTTTACTATTTATTAAGCCACTTTGAAAATCGCTAATCCAACGGTTTTACTGTTTTGTGCAGCCACCGTTGGATCAACAATTTTGTAAAATACTTAATAAATAGTAAAAAAATTCAGAAAAATGTAAAATTTGGTTTCCAAGCAGATATTAATATGGAGAATAAGATGAACGGTTCGGATTGACCGTTTGGATTTTGAAAACTCGAATATTGAGCCGTAGCACGAGAGGCCACTATGCTATCCATAGCACCCCAGCCTAACTCATATATATATATATATAATTAATGCTACAAGAGTTCTACATACTAGTTTTGAGGTATACCTACCTGTAAACTAATAATTAACCAAAGGACATTAAAAAATGTTTCAAATAAGTCATCAAATGGAAAAGACACCTAATTATGGCACTCCAGTTAACTGTTTGAGAAGTAATTTCAAAACAAAGAGGGATAAACATGAAGTCCCAATGATGGTTTTCATACTACTACACTTATGTCCTAAATAAAAGTACATAATTATTCCTTGAACTAATAATTTGAATAATTATTACAGTTTGACATGCATCTGATATGATAAAATATTTTGTGTCAACATAATTTGAATAATTCTTTTAACTTTTTTTTTTATTATTTTTTTTTTTGAAAGCTTAGCAGTTGCTGCTAAGAATGCATTGAAAAGGAAAAATGATAGATACATCGCCTCATTTTAGGCCATCTTTTTTTTTTTTTAGGTACAACCAATCCTGCACCCCACTTCCTAACTCAAGGCAACTACCCATTAATTACCTGTCTCCCTTATTCCAATTCAGAACATTACAAAATTATTAGAATTTATTATGCCACTACAAAATTCCCCAGATTTTTGCATGGGTATTCCACTTCTCATGCACGTCCCCCATTTTTTTTAACAGTAGCGCATCCACAGCATCATCTCCATGCAGATTAAATCTGCCAATTGTTGAGGTCTCATTTCTTTGCCTGCAAAAACTACCGCATTTCTTTGTCGCCAGATCCACCAGCATACACATATTATTCTTACCGGCCCAGTAATCCTCCAGTCCGTAGGCTTGGCTATTGTCTGAAGAATTGATTTGCTCCATGTTTCTTCCAGTGACCGACCTTCCTCTATCAGCTTGTAGCCTAGTTTCATGCTCACCTGACTCCACACTTGTTTTGCAAAAGGGCATAAAATAAGCAAGTGGAGAGCTGTCTCAAGATTGCAATTCTGACACATAGCACACTCTGTTCTCCCTCCTATGTTCCTTCGTTGCAAAACGTCTCTGGTTAGTATCTTACCTTTGAGTAGCAGGTAAGCGAATATTTTGACCGTTGCAGGTGTCTTATACTTCCAGACAGATTTAAACCCATCTATCGGCCTTCCTTCACTCATGATTGTCCGATACACAGACTTTGCTGTGTACACTCCGTGTGATGTCCATTTCCATCGAATTCTATCTTGGCCGTCAGTCAGAATTACCGATTGGATTTGTTGTTGCTGCCGTGTTGTTAAGTGGAGGGTTTGTGGAGCATATTTAGCATCTCTTAGTGAGACGTGCGGCCTCAATTGCCTTGGTGTGTTCCTTATCTGGATTGGCTCTTCTCCCCAAGAGTCGAACCAGAATGAGATGCCTCTCCCATTTCCTATTTGCCAAGTCGTGCACCAGACAAAAATCCCCCTCAATTTGCCTATCTGCTTCCAAAAAAAGGATCCTCCAATTGTCCAATAGAGCGGCCCCCCTATCCTGATGACCATTTGCCTTAATGTATTAACCGTTATGGTCCACAGTGATTCCGGATTGTGATATAACCGCCACCACCACCTTAACAGTAACGCCCTGTTTTGGACTTTCAAATCCGTCACTCCCATACCTCCCCATTCAATCGGTGTACATACCGTTTTCCAATTTATTAACGAAATCCCGTTTCTGTCCGAATTGCTCTTGCCCCACAAGAAACTTCGGCGGATTCTATCGATTTTTTCAATTACCCAATTTGGAAGCAAAAAACACGTTATGTAGTATATCGGTATGGAAGACAATACCGATTTAACTAGTTGCAATCTTCCTCCACGGGAGATTAATTTTTGCTTCCACCCTTGCAGCCTTCGGTCTATCTTTTCTATCAAAGGTGTGAAGAGTAGTCTACCTGGTTTTGTCACCGTAAGCGGCATTCCCAGGTACATCACGGGTAATTCTGTTTGTAGGCAACCCATAACTGCAGCCACATCTTCCGTTTGATCTGCGCCTAAGTTAAACGGCACAAAGCAGCTCTTGCCATGATTTATGTCTAGGCCGGAAACCTTTGCAAAGATCCTTAATATCACCTTTAAAGTGACCACCACTTCCACTTGGCCACTTGCTATTATTGCCGTGTCATCGGCATATTGGAGCACCGTAATCGGTTGGATCATCCTTGTGTTGATCGGCAAGTCTAGTGTCGCATTTGCCGCATGTATCATTTTTTGCAAGACATCAACAGCAATCAAAAATAACATGGGCGATAGGGGGTCTCCCTGACGGAGACCCCTTTTGTGGGGGAAGTAGGCTGTTTGCTCCCCATTTATTATAATTCTTGAAGAAGAGGATTTCAACAAGTGCTCAATCCAATTTACCCACTGTTCTGGGAACCCTCTAACTCGCATCACCTCTAACAAGAAGGACCAATTGATAGAGTCGAATGCTTTCGAAAAATCTATTTTTGCAAATATAGCCGGGCTGCCCTTCCTTGCAATAAATTGCAGCATTTCTCTTGTTGAGATGAATGTTTCCGCTATATGCCTATCACGCACAAATGCCGTCTGGTTGGCAGATATCAAAACCGGCAGCCACTCCCTTAACCGGTTTGCTAGCACCTTGGAGATCAATTTGGGAAAGACATTGATTATACTAATCGGCCTATAGTCTTCGACCCTTGTCGAGACCTCTTTTTTAGGCACCATGACTATATTAGCTTTGTTTAGATTTGTCAAATCTAGCCTCTGCTCATAAAATTCATGAAACAATTGCATTACTTGTACCTTTAATATCTCCCAATATGTACCCAGGAATTCGTTGGTCAGGCCGTCCGGGCCAGAAGCTTTATTCCTTGCCAATTGTTTGACTGCTGCATGTACTTCATCATGGCTGAATGGCTCTTGCAATATTTGGAGGCCCTCTGTTTCCCCATACAAGGCTGCCGGGTTAAAATTTATTGCCCGGCCATCTTGGCCGAGTATATTCTGCATGTGTATAAAGAACTCATGCTTTATTTCCTCCTCATTTACCGTCCTTTGCCCCTCTCTTTCAAGCACAGCCACCGTGTTACGCCTCCACCGTGCCGATGCATATTGGTGAAAGAAACGTGTGTTCTTATCACCACATTGCAACCACTGGTTAATTAATTAATATGCTTACCCGTATGATGCCCAATCTGCCCATATAAGATTCGAGATATAGTATTCTCAATGAAATTCATCCATCCTTAAATAAATTAATAATTGTTTCACCTTGTGATGAGTTGTTAATTTGTTTTTATTTTAGGTTAAAAAATTGTATTTAGTTATTATCATCGCTTAATAGAGATGTTTTATGAGATAAACAGTGCTTGGAAATATATTTAGCTGCCGTAACCTTTAAAAGTAGAGAGGGTTGGAGGAAGGCGTTATGAACTTGCGATGACATGTTTGTTACTAGCACACAAAATAAAACAAAACAAAACTGATAACTTCTAATAGAAATTTCGCAACAAGAAGAATTAGTTAGATAACTTACAATACGAAATCATATAGATGATTGAATTTTAATTAAAAAAAAAAGTAAACAAATAAAAAATAAAGAAGTTACGCGTGCTATATTTTAAATAGTCTCTCAAAACATTATAACTAGTTGTTACCACGGAGTTGGGGTTATCCAAAATGATGGAAAGGGTTCATTCTCAGCGTTTCCGTTGAAAAGCCAAGTAGATTTTTTTGCAATATCATACATACCAAAAAAATTATTATGAAAGTCACTTTGCACCATACCAAAGGCATGTTCCGTGAAGTAGATGCAGTTTGCTTTGCCACTTTGCCTTCTTGTTGGTAGAGAGAACGAGTCATTATTTCCAATGAACAATAATTGATCACCTATGGAGTCTATCTCAGTCCATTCATATTGCAAATGGTGACAAAGAGCAGGCGGAACGCGTTGACTACATTTATTCAGTGAATGAACTCTAAATTTATAATTTTGTGTTCTATAGACTAGTAATAGACTTCCCGATGCCATGACCAAGTACTTCCGGCTAAAGTCATGGCGATCAATAGAAAGTCCCAAAGTAACCATTTCGGTGGAATTTGGATCTATGATGTTGAAAGACATTAAAATACCCACACTAGTAGTGCAATAAAATTTTCCTTCATAATAAATTATATCAGAAAGTGAATGTATGTAACCTTCGACATTCGTCCATTTTTTATCTCCTATCCTACAATAGGAGAGCCTCCGATTTTTCTCAACTATTGCCATTATGATACAATCTTGTTCTGATATTGTCGGGTTCGTGGATAAGATTGCTTTGTGTATATAACTAGAGCCTTTAAGGGGAATATTTGGTTCACCATCATAAGTTAATCGTTTGGTGAACATGCCAACTGGGGGAAGTCGTATTACACGCCTCGTCAATGGATTCAAAAGACTTACTTCCATACTATCAATACCTCCTAGAACAAGCCATCCCCATGAAGATCCACATACCCACTTGTTAGCTGCCTCTGGCATAAATATTTTGTGTCTTGCTAGTTCTCCATTCATTTTAACAAACTTGCGCGAATTTGAATATTGGTAGCAATCATTGAGCAATAATATTGGAGCTCCGATTGGTATACTTCTAGAAAAACAACAGAAACGATTCATACACATCAACCGCCACGATTTGCAAACTGCACCTAATGTTGAGAAATCAGCATAGCACATCTTCTTCATAATCTCATCTAAAATGTCTTCGGGAAGATAAGCCCAATTGCTCGTGGACAATGCTAAGCACCAAATTTAAGTTTCAGTTATTGTTTTATTTTTTACTCTTTGAATTAATTTAAACATAAGCCAAAAAAAAAAAATTAAGAAAATTAACTAAATGATTACGATGAGAAATGAACATAATAGAAACAATTTTTAAAAAAAAAAATGACATTTTCTGGCCTAGTAACTAAAAACAATGTTATATGGTGGTTATTCACAAAATTGAATGACTTGACCACCAAATTTTCTCAAAAAGATATAAAAGAAAATATGAAAAAAGAACTCACTTGGCCTAGACGACGACCTGTGGTGGCCAGATACTTGGGGCATTGGATTCCCTCTTTCCACAATTTAAGCTTGAATTGTATTTGTTTGAGCATTAGTTTTAACATGATTTGCTGGTGCTGAAAATTTGTTAGGCTTTGATAATTAATACAGGAAGGACAAAGATTTAGGTATCAAGATAAACAAAGATATTTATAGACTAGTTTTTAAAAAAAACAAGATGACATGTAATTATGTACAATAATAATAAAAAAAAAACTATCTTAAGGCAATTTAATTGAAAGGCTCTATTTTTAGAGGGTACTGTCAATTTTAAAAGTTCTTTGTATTGTTTGTCATATACTATAAAAATTTGTTTTATTCTCGTGGATGAAAATAACTATTGTTGAGGATAAGCCAACAAAAATGATTATTTGTGAAGAAATTGCTATTATACCGACCAAATTATCCATGAGAGTTCTGGCGCTGTTAAACTCTTTTACCCATGCAATAAAACAAGCTCTTCGTAAATCATGTTTGCGTGTAACGTGTTGCTTTATAATGATTTCGGCTTATTAATTAAGATAAGAATATTATGACAAAACAATCTTGTAGAATACTTTACACAATAAAATTTTATTTCGTGAGTACGTAATTTTCCTAACGGACATTTAATATCCATATATACGGTTCTCATAAAATGCAATCTATTATAATCTTAAACTAGAAACCAAAAGCTAATAATTTAGAGAAAAGGTTCTGATCCACAGCGTTCTGTTCACATTTTGTCCACATAATTTTATCCAATTCCATCTAACTGTTTTTAACGGAAATCCATTTCTGTTATTCAATTTGACAAAATATAAAATCACGACAGAAACACTACAGCAGAATGGTTTATCAGCGACCGGGGATGACGCCGGTCGCTGATGCTCAATTTTTTCTCAAAAAATAGAAAAAAGAAAAATCTATGGCGACCAGCACTTTCAGCGACCGTATCAGCGACCGGCGTCATCGCCGGTCGCTGATAGTCATTTTTTTTTTTTTTTGAAATCGCTGAAATTTTCGCTGAGAAGAAAAGGCGCCAACGCGTCGTCTCTCCGCCAAAACCCTTCTTCTCCGCCAAAAGCCCAAAACCCTAATCCGAATGCCTCTGTCTCCTCCGGCGCCTCTCCCTCCTCCGGTGCCTCTCAAGCGGATCCTCTCCACTGTCTGCCGTCGTCTCTCTCCTCCCAGCGCCTACATGTAATTCTTAAACCTAATTTTAGTACCGAATTTCTTTAAGTACAGATTTTCTGATTTGAGTAATTTCTGATTTTCTGATTTGAATCAATCCAGTTCTGATGTATGCTAGTTCGATCTGACGATGTTTCAAAATCATCAAATTTGGCTTGTATATGAAATTGTGAATTTTGGTTCTATTTTATTAAGCAAAATAATAAAATCAAATGTGGAACGAATTGACCAGTAGCATTTGATAGTTGAAACTCATAACACAAGGGGTCTACTTTTACCTGATGTTGATTATGAGGTTGTTGGTGGTCTGTTACTGCACCAGTTCGGTACGTACCCTCTAATTTTGTAGTGGTACAGTATACTAGTACTGCATACCAGTACTTTAATTTTGCCCGATCAAGAGCCTCGTGTAATTGCTTATGTCGACATGGATTGCTTCTATGTGCAAGGTTATTCTTCTCAAATTTCTCAATTTTGGGACTAATTTTAGTTTGATTTGGGTTTCTTTAATTTCAGTGGAGCAAAGGGAAAACCCTGATTTGATTTGGTAATAATTGTTTTATCAACATATCCATGTCTAGCATCACCTCTAAGGTAATATTTCTTTAAATTATTATTTATCATAATAATTGTTCTCCATTCCTACGTTTTGCTGATTTGAAAAATGCTGATTGGTACAGTGGTTTGGCGAAGGAGAGAAGTATGTAAAAGCCCTCTTTTCTCTAGCTAGCAAGATTTCGCCTAGTGTCATTTTTATCGATGAGGTTAGTCTGCATGTATTTATCGATTGTGTTCATATATGTTCAAAATATTTGTATATGCTCAAATATAAAATATTTGTATATGCTCAAATATATCAATTTGGATTTTTTTGCTATTTTTAATGAATTTTTGAAGTTCAGTCTTTGAAATGAGAAAAAACAGCAAAAATGACAGCACTGTTCCCAGTTAGGCTACTGTTTGGTATAGCTAGGAAGCCCTAAAATTTATGAAACTTTACCAGCACATAGAACAACATGCCAAAAGACATGACGTATGTTTAAATACAAACCCTAAAATCAGAAAATACATAAAAAAAAACATAAAAGACCCTAAAAACTCACAAATTATAAAGAAAGGTCCAAAAGTCCATGAAGGAAGACTCGGATCGCGAATCTGAGCCCGCAAATGGCGAAATGATTTGTTTTGCATCCGGTTTTGGGCTGTGGAGTTCCTGTCAAAATTTCAGCCCGATCCGACGGACGGATCAAAAGTTACGCCCTTTTTTCGTGAAGCATGCGCAGGACTCAATGTGTGTATATGTATGTCATGATTTTTTATTTATGTTATATGATATCATGTTGTATGTCAATATTGAATTGTTGTACGATATTTGATATTAAATTCAAATCAAGCTATTATGTATGTTATAATTATTTGATATTATATTCGAATTGAGCTATTATTTGATATTATTGTTTGATCGATGTGAATGTGGAATTATATGTCATTTGTTGTCTTATTTATGTTATTTGATGTAATGTTGTATGTTGAAATGTCATGGAGAAATGTAAATAACAAAATATAAAAAAAAATGTTGATATAAGTATCAGCGACTGGTATTTAGGTATCAGAGACCGGTTTCATCGGTCTCAGATACCTTTTCATGACGTTAGTAAAAAACAACTGCGACCAAAAAATTTGGTCGCAGAAAAAATTATCAGCGACCGGATGACGTCATTCAGCGACCGGTGACGTCATCAGGAGGGTATCTGCGACAATGCATTCAGCGACCGGGGTATTAGCGACCGTTTTTCACTTTCTGCGACCGGTTTGATTTTCTGCGACCGGCGCCTATACTTTCTGCGACCGAAAAACCGGTCGCAGAAAGTGGGATTTGTTGTAGTGAAATGTATTCCCCCAAATTTAGCTTCCCCTTCCTTCGCCTGTCTTTCGCTCTCCCATCAGACTCGTGCCAACAACACTTCCATCAGACTCGCGCTACTGACAATTTTCTCCTCTCTCTCCCTCTCTCTCTCTTTCCTTTCTCCTTGCTCACCGTCTCCAGTTCGGCCACTTGGACCTTGCAACAGCACCGGCGAACTTGATCCAGAAGATAGATCTGGCAATTGGTCGGCTCGAACCGTCTCCTTAGCGGCCTCTCCCTGCACGCTCTTCCTTCTCAGCCCTCCCGCCTCTGTCAAATCTCCTGTCAGACCATCTGCCTCAGACGATTTCGGTCACGCCTCCGCTCAGACTCACCCTGCATAACCTCACCCTGCATGCTCTCCATCAGACAAAGATTGGGACAATGTTTCTTCCATAGTAGAGTGCTTGCAGATTTTTTAATTATGATGCCACCATGAAAATTTCCGCGAGTTTCCCACTATGTAAAATAAGAAAAAACTTGGAATGAGGCTATGGTACTATGCATAGTGCATATTGGTCCGTACTATAAATCTTCTACCTATCTAAAAAAAATGTAAAATTTGATCTATAAGTACGTTTTCATATGGATATCATGTTGAACGGTTTTGATATATTGACTGTTTGATCTCTGAAAAGAAGATGTTTATCCATAGTACAGACCAATCTACGCCATGCATTGGTACCATAGCCTCACTCAAGATAAATATGAAAATGGATGATATGAACATGGCGTGTTTCTCATGTTGACGGGTTTTTTGAGAACTTTGAAATGGAACATTGTGCAGGAGGGAAGAAGGGAATAACTGATTTCTAGTCTATTTTAGTTTATTAAAAGTATTTACATACAGTAGGCTTGGTGTCAACTTTCACTCTCCTCTGTTTTTGGTTCCCATAGAGAGAGATTAGTATGTTGGAACTAATTGTAGAAAGGTATGCTGACATAATCACATGAGATATTGGTTCCTATCTTTCATTACATACTTTTGAGATGGTCGATCTACATATGTTAAGCATTTATTAGAGTACATACAAAGTGTTGAACAATCTTACCTTTCCTCTTTTGTAAATTATTTTATAAGGATATAAACTGTTTCCGTGGAGAATTTAATAAAAAAGAGTAGTTAGTTTAGTGACAACAAGCATGACAGTTGGGTCCTGTTTCAACTGTTACCTATGTAACATTTCGCTCTGAATAGTAGCTGTTTTTCGAAACTTAGGGCCTGTTCGGCAGTAACTCTGAGAGTTACTGTTTACGTGGGAAAAAAAAATTACTGAATTTTTTTTCCCACATGAACAGTAACGAACAGTGCAAAATTCAGCCCAATTCATACCCATTCCCATTCCTGCGTTACTGCCGAACAGGCCCTTAATGTTTCCCTTTTTAATTGTTCACTTATGTAACATCATGCTCTGGATAGTAGATGTAGTTCCAAATTTAATTTTGGAAAATTGTTCCTGGGCACTGTTTATTTAATACAGCCAAAAGTAGGAATTATTAAATTAAAATGAGGACTATATATAAAGAGGAGGGTTCAAATGCCTCCATTTTTTGTGTCCCATCATGCCTCCATTTTTAAAAACTTAAATAACTCAAAATTTAAAATTTAAACATCAAAATTATACCATTAGATGTGATCTATGTTATTTTCTCTCTGTGTCCATAAAAAATTATCATATTTTGATTTTGCTTTTATGTGAATCAATAAGTTAAAAAATTAACGTCTAGAAATTATTCACATTAGTATACATTTTTACAAGCTCAATATGACAACCAAAATAAAGTTGAAATGTCATAATTTTTTACACATATATAGGTAAAATGATGGAGTTCATATCCAACGGTTTTATTTTGAATTTTAAGATTTAAATTTTGAATTATTAAAGTTTTTTAGAAATGAAGGCAGGATAGAGACACAAAAAATGAAGGCATTTGAAGCCTCATATATAAATTGATAAATGAAGAAAAGATTCCATGTGATGAGATGTTTGTTGTTGCTCCTTTACTAAATGTGGTAGACCTTAGTCTTACTATAAATAATGAGTGAAACCTACTTTTTTCTACTTGTTGTGTTCTTTTACAATTTAATGCATAAGTGCCTCTAGTTGGAATTTGTGGAATGTCTGATTAATCATACATATAATTTTGGGAAGCAAAAAGGAATGCATGTATTAGAACATTCATGCAACACCTGTATTGTAACGAGTAGAGGATAAAAGTGTATAACAGAAATACGATCAGTGGTTGATTGTAAAAACTGGGTATTTTGTTCAATGAAACATGTTGTGTACCACTCATTCTGAAATAAACAAAAAGAAAAAGAAACATTGCCCAAAACCTGTCTCATTCATTCTCTTTGGTACCAGGTTACCATGGGACGACCCTGAGTTGCTACAATTAGTACGATACGTGCCGAAATTTTTATTAATAGGAAATATAATAATTAAATATCGAGATTAGAGAAAGCTTTCGGATTTTATTCAGAAATAGAGAAAACGTGATGGGAAATCACGGTCACTGGCCGTTATGGTTTATCACGGCCAGTATTAATTAGCCCTTAATTAACCCTTTTCAACTGAGTTTGAGCTTCTAACTGAACCGGGGAAAAAATCGAAAAAAACCACGTCCATTATAGGTTGAAACGGCTAGAGCTGTCCGTGATAGCAAGCTACGACCAGGAGCATAAAAATAAAAACAGCGGAAAAAAAAACAAAATCTGCCCGTGATGCCTAGTACCGGCCAGAGGAAAAAAAAAAAAAGCGGGCCGTGATGGGCCTTTACGGACAGGGGTGCGCAAAATAAAAAACTGGCCGTGATAGATAGTAACAGCCTGTCGGCAAAATAGTTAAGATTCTAGACGTGATGCTTTGTGAAGGGCAGACCCCAGAACGCCCCAGCCAGTGCTCTGTCTGTAATTTTTCATAACATTCAAACATACTATAAATTGGCCCCAGAACGTTCAGATATACACAACAACTTCATAATCCACTCTTAATTCCAAAACGTTACGTTATCTCCTCTGAAAAATAATATATCATTATTGTCATAGACTGAAACTAGATTATTTCTTAACGGTAGCACGGGGGAACCTCTATCTGTTTCACGTTGCAAAGCTCTCCAATACTTTCTCAGGTTCTCGTATTGTGAATTATGGCTTCAATCAATGTGAGTTATATATGTGAATTATGGCTTCAATCAATACTTTCTCAGGTTCTCGTATTATAAAGTTTTAATTCTGATCCTCATTAAAAATGAACTAAATTTTTTATGTTTGCAATTACCCTTTGTAAATATTTATAAGCCATATATTGAACAATTGGAGAACAGGAAAAAGTACATGTACTTGTGTTCTTTTTCTGTTTAATACCAAGCATTTTTTCGGAAAGGATATAATAAGAAAAATTTGTAATGGAGGAAAAATTAAAAAAAAAAAAAGTTTTAATGGATGAATTGAGTAATATGATTTCTGACAAAGGAAGATTAAAAAAAATCTTTCATTTCATAGCAGTTTTATTATTAGAGGACTGTACATTTTTTTTATAAATATTTTAAAAAAAATTTAGAAAAATTTAAACTGTTGATTGTTCATAAATTTTTTAAAAATATAAATTTAAAAATTATAAAAAAATTACATGGATACATTGCTTATGAAAAAGAATAACAATAATAATAAAACTTCATCCACTATTTTTTTTGAAAATTACTAAAAATAAATTTGTTTAAAACTGCAACATCGCCTTCTTTAAAATTCCACTTGCACTCATATGTAACAAGAAGTATAATGTCGTACCACCCTAAAAGAACATGTGTTAAATCAATATTAGTTTATATTTTAAGAAATCACAGGAAGTACAAAAAAGTTTATGAACTTGTGCCTCTAGCCCTGAACTTTTGTTCCTTCAAATGAAGCCACTGAGCAATTAAATTTGGTCAATGGGATATGCGGATGCCAATAGTTTTTATACAAGAGATAGAACCGCTTTATATATCTGATGTGAATAAATGTGGATAAATAGACACATACCCCAGTTTATAAAGAATAATCTACAATTCTGGTCATTTTTCGTTAATATAATGCTGGAAAGTTTATTATCTATGTGTTAGCGAAGTAGGCTTTATATGACTAACATACATTTTTTTTATTATTTTCTATGGTTTATGATATTTGTTTTAACTTTTAATAGAGTTCATAAAAAAATTTGTCTTCGACTAATAAATGGAATCACAATCAAAAGAATTCTGGAAAAAAAAAGTCATTGTAATGACCTTTTTTGCCCAAAAATTAAATATAGCATTCAAACTAACCTAGTATTATTTTTATTTTTATATGCGCCAAAATATGAAATTTATGCTTTAAAGCTCAGGTGCAAAACCAGAGCTACCAAACATGCATCTCATGTTTATCTACTCTACATGCTAAAGTTAATTCTCCTCAGAAAAAGAAAAAAGAAATAAAGAAGCCAGTAAAGTAATCCCCAGAAGATTACACCTCACATTCTACAGTAAAAACAAAATAGCATTCTGATCAGTAATCAACGCCAAAAAAAAGAAAGAAGAAGAAGAAGAGAGATTCGGAAGAACATGGATACTCCAAATATTTGATATTTGAAATTTGTTTTTCTAGGTTTCAGAGATGCAATATGTAAATAAATAAAGTAGTTCATAGTATGCAATTTATTTTTAATTAACATAATAATAAATTATATCTAATTTATTTATTATTGTATAGGTTAATTTATCAAAATAACTAATCATGCTTCTGCTAAGGATTCATTTCGGTGGTGAAGTACGACACGGTCGTAAAGGAGCGGCATATAGAATTGGTCCTCGATTCTCATTGACGGCAACTGATGAATCTGGCTGGTATGATGTGAAAGGTGAAATTTATCGTCAGCTTGGATATTCTGAGAGTGAGTATAATCTAAAAATACTTGCACGGGTTAATATTGGTACAACATCTCGACGTTATTATGAGATACTAGAAATCGTTTGTGACTAGACTTGGAGAGGTATTTATACCCAAAGTGTGAACACGAGTACCCAGTTTACTTATGTTGATTTATACGTTGAGTTGGTTTCAATTGTCGGTTCAATGCAACTACAGCTATTCATTGATAGTATGGTACCGGAGACACAACTAAAAGTTGTACATACCCAATACAGTGTTCCACAAGCAGGTCCCAGTCTATTCCAACCCTATCAGACACAACCAATCCAGAGGCAAGACCTTTATCATGACCCTTATCCCGATGTAAACGAGTCGTCTCTGCCTGTTCAGACAGATATGGGTCGGATGGAATACAATAATCATGGCAGTCCATGGATTGAACCCCCAAAGGTAGATAATTCTTGTCCTGATGACGACGTGCCTCAAAGTGATGACGAAGATGATGCTAACTCGTGTGAGGATGATACTGATTGGGAAAATGAAGTTGATTCAGAAGGGGATGTCTCGGCTGATACCCCGAG
The DNA here is from genome assembly GCF_964058835.1 of Carex rostrata. NCBI lineage: Eukaryota > Viridiplantae > Streptophyta > Magnoliopsida > Poales > Cyperaceae > Carex > Carex rostrata. The sequence continues at coordinate 11,440,233 of NC_135918.1, read as the reverse complement.
ACAATCGCAGCGACCCCATGTTCAGGCTCAACATTTTCCCATATCTTATCGCGGTATGAGTCACCCTGTGGCAAGTTTCAATGACACCTCAGCATTCTGAGAAGCAGACATCAGCTACTTTGGTAGGACCAAACCCCTTTGTGATCCACTTGTTGTAGGTCAAGAGTACTCTTCGAAAGAGGCTCTAAAACATAAAATATATCAGTATCACATAAAAAATAATATTGAAATAAAAACTACTGGTAGCAATAGAACCAGCATTATAGTCGAATGCAAGGACCCCAGGTGCGAGTGGCGTTTGTATGTCGTGTCTTGATTTTTTTCATCTAAGTGGGAAATTAGAACAATTTCAGGACCACATACGTGCCTTGCCGATGCTTCTCGTACTGATCATGCACAATTAACTGCAGAAATGATCACTGATGTTATACGAGAAGATATTAGGGAAAATGTTACCTTCACCATTAAAAGCGTTAAAGGGCTAGTCCGTAGAGAATACAAGGGAATCATTCTCAAATATAACAAGTTGTGGCATGGCCGAGAGCTAGCAATCGCACAAATATTCGGTAGTTGGTCAGGCTCGTACAACCTTCTCACCCCACTGTTGGAAGCAATTAAAAGAGCCGTTCCTGGCACAAAATATGGAGTTGCGCACAAACCCCTGCCAGATCCAATAGAAAGGTTGTTTAAGGCAGCTGTGTGGGCTTACGGTCTGTGCATTGCTGCAGTTCCTCATCTCAGGCTAATTATTAGTATTGATGCATGTTTCTTGTCTGGTCGGTATCAAGGGAGATTATTGATGGCATGCGGTTATGATGCGGAGAACCAGTTGCTTCCCCTGACTTTTGCATTAGTCGAGGAAGAGAGATTCAAGACATGGAGATGGTTCATGAGGTGGTTGCGTTTTGAGGTAATCGGTCCTAAGTTCATGTGCGTTGTTTCTGACCGGCACATGGGGATCAAGAAAGTATTCACCGATAGATTCGGTAGTTGATGAGAAAGGTACACAATAAAAAAATCTGCGACATATTTAAAATACTAGTGAACAAAAAGAAGCCACGAAGGTTTGAGGAGTACTTCAAATTTTTACGGAGGAAAAGTCCGGTTGCAGTTGAATACTTAGAAAATATCGGTAAATATTAAGATTCCAACCATAATGAGATCCCTAAACCATGGAAGGTGTATCAATGCATGGACGGCGGCGCCCGCTGGGGAATTATGACTACTAATGGATCAGAATCGTTGAATGCGGTATTCAAAGATAGTCGAAGACTGCCAGTCGTTGCACTCGTGGAAGACACATTTTACAAGTGTCTCAATTGGTTTATGGAAAGACAAGAGAAAGCAGTGGCTCGCTTAAACCAGCAGCAACCCTGGTCAGAGCGAGTTCAAGAAATACTGACAAAAAGAATAAAGAAATGCAGAGAAATGCATTCAATGCCAGTCGGTGAATACGAGGTCAAGGTCAAAGATGAGAAAGTCATATACAAAGAACAAGACGGTAATTTTTCTTACAAAAGGGAAACCTTCAAGTATAAGGTCGTCACTAGTGATGAAAACAGAGTAGCATGTGCATGTCTCAAACCACAACTTATAGGTATACCGTGCGCTCATGTGCTTGCCGTGTGTCAGGAACGGAGATACAACCACAATTTATTTGTGCATCCTTTGTATTCCACGAGCACACTTGCTGAAACTTGGAGTGGCCAGTTGCACAGATTTGCCAACCAATGTGACTAGCCACGTTATGGTGGTCCAACCATTGTTCCAAATAAAGACATAATCAAGAAGGGTAGGAGAAAGCACGGTCGTATAGTCATGACGATTGATGAATTGCAAGGAAGGAGATTGGGACACAAAGCTAGACGTTCTACGTCCAACAGACGTGCGGCAGGTTAATTTTATTTTCATTTGTAAATTTCACTTTCATTCTCATTTGAAATATATGTACATAATATATTATTGGCCACGTTGTTGTGTTATTGGTTTAGAGGCTTCTTCTAGTAGGACAATGGGACAGCAAGCTAGACGTTCTACGTCTGACATATATGCAGCAGGTTTTTTAAAAATTTAATATTTATTAGAATTTTTTTTCTTATCCAAAAATCGTGTATTCTATTTAATGTTTTTAAATTTTTTTTTATCAGGAACATCTTCTGGTTACAGTCGAAGATGAAGCCATACGTTCAAGACTCATTTTAAGTAGTTTATTTTTGTAGTTCATTTGGTTTGCAGTTGGAGATTATGTTTGTAGTTCATTTTAAGTAGTTTAAGTTCGTAGTTGGAGTTTATGTTATTTGATTTGCAGCTGGAGATTAATTGTATTTATTTTAGCAGACGTAGAAACATAATTATATTTAGTTTAAGATCTGAAACAGATGCAAGAAGTATTTATTTTTGTTATTTTTGAACCATATTAATTGTAATGCATTTATTTTAGCTATTTTTGTTATTTTTTTATTTTTTACTAATTTAAGGATCTTCATGCATAACGATCATTATAGTTTAATAACACGCTCCCGATGCGCTTCTCCTACCTTACCCAAGCCAAGGTCACATCAATCCAATGCTCCAATTCGCCAAACAACTGCTCTCCACGGTATCCGGTCGAATTTAGCAGTCAACATCCGTTTGAATGGTCTGATTCAGTGAAACTGACACAAGATCTCTTAGTAGGGGTGCACAACGGGCGGATCGATGATATTTTATTCAAACTTGAATTCAATTCGATTATATCAGATTAAAAAAATTCTTTACTTGACCCACTCATAATCCAACCCAACCCATTTATTTTTTTATATATGGGTTATGCGGGTTAGACGGGTTATAATTTTGATCGAAAATCTATTATATATCTTTTTACTATTTTTATTAAAACTAGGTACAAATAAAAGTGACAAACATAAATAAAATCATATAAAGTTCTAAATATTTATGTAAGTAAATTCATATCCTGAGATAACTAAATATTTATGTTTATATCCGAACCACCCGATCCCGAAGTGAAATACACAGAACCTATGTGGATTCCGATCAAACGGTTCAGATCTAAATAGAAATATAATATTAGCTTTTTTTTATTTAGGAATAATATAATATTACCTTATAATTAAGTTCATAAGAATTCCATGCACGCATGCATGGTACCCAGAGCTTGAGCAGATGTGGCCAGCGAAAAATTCAGAAATGAGGACTAACAATTAATCATGCAATCAAATTAAAGAACAACAATGTACTTATTATATTAGCCGACATGTGTAATTACTAATTACTGCATCTCCCATCTTTCAAGGCATGATCAGGATCGACAGACCTTCAACCTATATTTGAAACCGGGTCCAGGTATAAACGGGTTATTAAGAGTAAATCCATGACTCGACCCAGAGTAACGGGTTTATCAAAATCTAACCCCTACCTGGCCCAATAACATCTCAACCCGGTAAAATACGGGTCGGGTGGGTCGACAGTATTTTTGTACACCCCTATCTCTTAGTAGTGCGCAACTGATCAATATATCTATATTGGCTGACCTCTGTAAATTAGCCGAGGAAAGGTTTTGCAAGCGAACTTCTAGTAAATACTGGTCTTGGCCGAGCAGTACAATCATCATCGACCCAAAGCCATGTGCATGAAATCTGGTGTCATGCCTATAAATTCCAATAACAAGTTGTTAATAATTTGTTAGTGGGTACTATATATCCTTTTTGTAAATGAGAAGAAATTCAAATGCCTCACGTTTTTCATATCTGATCGTGCCTCAAATTCTTTATTTATGTTTTCAAAGTTCAAAAAGTCGATGCAAATTGGTCAACATAATTTCTATACTAAAAGATACTTAAAGATAAAAAAATATTTTTGAAATTATGTTACTATTTTTTTAGATAAATACAAAATCATTATTTTTGAATGGTCCGAAACAATATTTTGGTACCTATCTAAATAAAATAGTAAATTTTTAAAAAAACATATACAAATATTTGGTCTCCAAACACAATTTATATGGAGATTGTTTGAACTCTAAAAATGAAAATAAAGTATGTGAGGTATATATGATATGACATGAAAGACATGTGGCACTTGAGTTTCCTCTTTGTAAATTTAGATTATTAGTTCTGCGTAAATATTACGTAGAAAACAACACGCACAACAAGAATGAGACACCTTTCGCGAGGATAAAAAAATGACTTTTTGCGACGGACTACTCTCATTCTTCAGCTTTTTCTTTTTGCGACGGTACTTTTCGCGAGGGAGTACCGTCATAAATTTGCTTTTTCTCTCGCAAAAAGTATCTACATTGTTGTAGTGACGTTATTGTGATTAAGTAACATGCAATATATATTAAAAAAACCAATAAATTAAGATACTTCTAAATAGTCCTCTAAAAATAGAGCTTATTAATTAAGCTAAAGATAATTCTTATATATATATATATATATATATATATATATATATATATATATATATATATATTTTATTAATGATGTGCCATGTTGCTTTGTTTCGAGAAAAGGATATAAATATTTTTATTTATATTGATACCTGAATCTTTCTTCTTTCTCTATTATCAAAGCCAAACAAAATTTAGGAGCAACAACCAATCATGTTAAAACCAATGCTCAAGAAGAACATCCAATGCCCCGAGCATCTTGTCACCCGATCATCCTCTAGTAAGTGAGAATTTTTTTCTTAATTGTTTTTTTTTAAATAAAACAAATATGTGAAGGTCAAGTTTCCAAATTCCATTGATAATATATGAAAATCAGAGGTTTCCCAAGTTACAAAAGGAGAAAATAAATAAATAAACAAACTGATAGAAGAGGAGGATAAAAATAAACAAAAATGTAAAATCATGATCACCTCTTGGTTAATTTATTTTCTTGAATTTTGTTTTTCATATGTTTACATTGTTTCAAAGAGTCAAATAAAAAATAATAATTAAAACTTTGTTGCTTAGCATTGCCCACCAGCGACTGGTCTAATCTTCTTGAAGACATATTGGATGAAATTATGAAGAAAATGTGTTGTGTTGATCTTGCAACATTTGGTTCTGTTTGTAAATCGTGGCGGCTGTTGTACGTTAATCGCTTATGTTGTCTTCCTAGAAAAATACCACTCGGAGTTCCAGTATTATATTTCAATGCTTACAAGCTAGATTCAAATTCACGCAAGTTTGTTAAAATGAGTGGAGAACTAGAGAGCGATGAAATCTTTATGCCAGAGGCAACTAACAAGTGGGTTTGTGGATCCTCATGGGGCTGGCTTGTTCTAACAGATAAATATGGTACAGATGTAAGCCTTTTGAATCCATTCACAAGACGTGTAATACAACTTCCTTCATTCGACACTTCTGAAATCATTCGTGCAGTTTCACATGATGGCTTTAGTTATATAATCAAAGCGATTTTATCAACGAACCCAGCAATATCACAACAAGATTGCATCATAATGGCAATAGTTGGATCAATGAGGACACTCTCCTATTGTAGGATTGGAGATAAAAGATGGACGAATGTCGAATATGGCTTGCGATCACTTTCTGATGTAATTTATTATGAAGGAAAATTTTATGTCATTGACGTTTGGGGTATTTTAATGTCTTGCGATATCATAGATCTAAACTCCACAGAAATTGTTTCTATGGTAACTCCTATTTATTCCTATTTCAAATATTGTGATAGGAAATTCTTAGTCATGGCATCAGGACGTCTATTACTAGTCTCAAGAAGATGGAAATATAGATTTGAAGTTCATTCACTAAACAAGCGCAATTCGTCTTTCCTTGTTCAAAGGCCGCTCTCCTTTTTGCAGATTCCTAATAAAGTTGAAATATGGCACAAATGGGTTAAGATAGACTCCATAGGTGATCAGATGTTGTTCATAGGAAATAACAGCTCCTTCGCTCTTCCGACACAAAGCCACAGTGGGAAAGCAAACTGCATCTATTTTACAGAAGACGATTTTCTTTGGCCACAGGGTTACCTTCGTAATGATTATATTGGTTTGTATGATATTGCAAAGAAATCTCTTTGCATTACCAACGAACACGCTCAGGATGACTCGACAGCATGTCCTCAGCTCCTTAGATCATTTTGGGTGACCCCAACTCCATGGTAACTAGCTAGTATTTAATGTTTTGGTTTTATTGTTGATGTGATAATGTTATTTGATGTGGGACTTTTCTGAAAATGTACATGTCAAACTGCATGCCACACAAAATATGTACTCTTAGTCTTTCAATTAAAAAAGTTCCGTTTTAGTTTCCCCAATACATGAGAAATAATATGATTAGATGTCAATTTATGGATCGAGATACCTCCCTCTAACATGGTTTTGATATTCAGATTGGAATTAGTATCATAATCAATGATCTGAAATCGGAATCACATGAATCAATTGAAACTGACATTCATAAATATAAAACTCGATTATTTTCACAAAAAAAGAAAGTCACTTGTTGGTACTTAATAATGATAAACAATTAAGAGAATTGTTAAAAAAATGTTAACATAAAAATTTTTAGTCAAATGTTCGTATAATTATAATAGAATGCGTAATTTAGGAGTTTAGCCCCAGATTCTGGTCCATATATATTTTCAGTTTAAAATTAAGTAAATCAAACGTCCTTATTTAAAACTCCGGTCCATGCATATCAAGGCTATTTAAAATACTTTGAGGATAGTTATTTGGAAATTCGGCATGCCCAAGGGTTTTTCCTCAAAAAAAAAAAAAAAAAATGAAAATCCGGCCTATCCAAAGCTGCAATTTTAAATTTCGACCATTTCGTTTTATATTAAAAAAATAAAAATAAAAAACAAGTTTGGGCCGAAAATTAAACTTCCGACCTCTCCCTTCAGGACCAGAAAATAAAACTGCGATCTTATTGAAATTTTAACCTCCTTTTTTCTCATTTTTTTCAGAAATTTCATAGTTAAATTCTGAAATTTATAAAATTGAAATTAGTTTGATACTATTCTAAAGTTTTAATTTAGAATTTTATATTTCGTAAATGAGAAATTCGGCACTCAGGAGCTCTTTCAGGAAAGATGTACCCCGGCCATGCATGCGTTGCAATGTTCCACCTTTCCTTTAATTCAAAATGATAAATTGAATCACAAATATAATTATCTTCGCACTCAGCAATAGTGATTTGCAAAAATAAAAACACACACTTGTTAACACGGCATGCACGCCTTCGTACGTACACGGCCAGACACAACATGTGTCGTTATGTACCACATGTTTGTGTTTGGAGGTCGAGATATGACACGGCATTCGGCTAAACACAGCACGGGAACTCACATCTGCCAAATGAGGTGATTTGAAGTATCAAATCAATTTGTAACAAGATTTTAGAAGGATGCATGACAATTTACACATGCATGCTCTTCCAGTTCGCTGGTTGCTTCTCACTTGATCACATTGTATTAACAGAGAAATTTTGACTTCGTACATTGTTGTTTTAATTTTATATAATACTTGCATGTGCTGCAAGAAGTCAGAACTGCTCTATTAAAATCTTTACCCATAAGTACACGTACTTCTTTCAAAAAAGATCAGCGATAATGGCAGATGATGCTTCATCCAGCACTTTCAAAAATAAAAAAAAATGGCAGATGATAAAGACCTCCCAAAATGCTCCCATTTGCTTCTCCTACTGTACCGAAGCCAATTAATGTCGCATCAATCCAATGCTCCAATTTGCCAAACGGCTGTCCCCCACGGTCTCCGATCGAATTTAGCAGTCAAGATCCGTTGAATGGTCTTGTTCAGTGAAACTGAGAACTGACACAACATCTCTTGGTAGCTTGCAACCGATCAATTTAAGTTGGCTGACCTCTGCAAATTAGCCGAGGAAGTGTTAATTGTGCAAGGGAATCTCTGCTGACATTGTTGCAATCACCTTGGTCTTGGTCGAGCAGTATAAATGTACAATCATCATCGACCCAAAGCCACCTGCATGAAATCCGGTGTCATGCCTATGAATTTGAATAGCAAGTTGTTAAACTGATAGTGGGTACTATATTCTATTTGTAAATGAGTGGGTTTAAATGTCTCGTATCTTTCATACATCATGCTACATATTTTTATCTCTTCTTTTAAAGTTCAAATATATAGTCGATTCAAACTGCTCAAAATTATATTCCTATTAAATATGCTTGGAGATCAAATTTTATAGTTTTAGAACTTTTTACTATCTTTTATATATGTACAAAATCGCTGTTTTTGGATGGTCCATAAACAATTATTTTGTACCTATCTAAAATAAATAGTAAACAATTTTCAAAAATTACAAAATTTAATTGGTCTCCAAGCACATTTTAATATGGACATCTTCTTGAGCGATTTGAATCGATTGTTTGAACTTTGAAAATGAAAATAAGTATGTGAGGCACGATGAGACATTTTATCCTGGCCTCTTTGTAAATTTAGATTATTAATTCCCGTTAAATAATGTGTAGTAAAATTTAGAATAACAGAAATAATTACAAAGCAACAAGTTATTGTGATTAACATGCTATATATATATAACAAGCAATAAAGGTACTTTTTTTAAAAGTTCTCTAAAAATAGAGCTTATTAGGCTCAAGATAATTCGTAGATAATGAGGGTGCCATGTTGCTTTGTTTCAAGATTAGAATATAACTAACTTTGTTGAATTTTTCTCCTTCCTCTAATTATCAAAGCCTAACAAATTTAAGGATTCAAATCCCCAGTTTTTCTATAACAAGAGCAGTCCTATTTTAGAGAGAGACAAAGAAAGAAGGAGAGAGAAAAAGAGAAAATAAGAAGAGGACCCTGCTTTGGGATTCTCACCTCATATTTTAGGAGCACCAACAAATCATGTTAAAACCAATGCTCAAGAAGAAAAACCAATGCCCCAAGCATCTGGTCACCGGGTCATCCTCTAGTCCTAGTGAGAATTTTTTGTTGATTGTTTTTTTTTTTTAAATAAAAACAAAAACAAATATGTGGAGATCAATCTTCCAAATTTCATTTATATGGAAAACAGAGTTTTCCAAAGTTACAAAGGATAAGAAAAAGAAATTAAAAAAAAGGGAAAAAAATGCAAAAGAGGTAAATTACAAACAAACTGACAGTACTAGAGAATGATAAAAAGAAACAAAAATAAAATAAAATCACCTGTTAACTATTTTTCTTGAAATTTGTTTTGCTTATTATGTTTAAATTCTTTCAGAGTCAATATAAAATAATAACTAAAACTTTGTTGTTTAGCATTACCCATGAGAGATTGGCCTAATCTTCTTCAAGACTTATTAGATGAGATTATGAAGAAGATGTGCTATGCTGATTTTGCAACATTTGGCGCTGTTTGTAAATCATGGCGGTTGTTGTACGTTAATCGCTTTTGTTGTCTTCCTAGAAATATACCACTTGGAGTTCCAGTATTATTTTTCAATGCTTACAAGCCAAATTCAAATTCACGCAAATTTGTTAAAATAAGTGGAGAATTAGAAAGTGAAGAAATCCTTATGTCAGATGCAGCTAACAAGTGGGTTTGTGGATCCTCATGGGGCTGGCTTGTTCTATCAGATAAATATGGTACAGATGTCATCCTTTTGAACCCATTCACGAGGCGCGTAATACGACTTCCTTCATTCGACACTTCTGAAACCATTAATGATGTTTATCGTGATGGCTACAGTTATATAACCAAAGCAGTATTATCAACAAACCCAGCAATATCACAACAAGATTGCATCATAATGGCAATAATTGCATTTAGGAGAAAACTCTCCTATTGTAGGATTGGCGATAAAAGATGGACGAATGTCGAATGTGGCCTGCACTCACTTAGAGATGTAATTTACTACAAAGGAAAATTTCATGTCATTAACAATTGGGGTGTATTAATGTCTTGCGATATCATGGATCGAAATTCCACAAAAATTGTTTCTATGCTAACTCCTATTGATTCCTATTTCTACTATTGTAATAGGAAATACTTGGTCATAGCATCGGGGCGTCTATTACTAGTCTCCAGAAAATGGGAATTTAGATTTGAAGTTTATTCGCTAAACAAACTCAATTCGTCCCTTGTTCAAAGCAAGTTTCCTTCTTTGCAGATTCCTGATAAAGTTGAAGTATGGCATGAATGGGTTAAGGTAGACTCCATAGGTGATGAGCTATTGTTCATTGGAAATAACAGCTCCTTCGCTCTACCGACACGAAGGCATTGGGGAAAAGCAAACTGCATCTACTTCACAGAAGACACTTTTGGTTGTCTGCGGGGTCACCTTCGTAATGATTATATTGGTTTGTATGATATTGCAAAGAAATCTATTTGCATTTTCAACGAACACGCTCAGGATGACTTGACCGCACGTCCTCAGCTTCTTAGATCATTTTGGGTGACTCCAACTCCCTGGTAACTAGCTAGTATAGTTAATGTTTTGGTTTTCTTGTTGATGTAATAATGTTATTTTATGGATTTTTCTGGAGAAGTACATGTCAAACTGTAAGGCACGCAAATGTACCTCTAGTCTCGCAATTAAATAGTTCAATTGGAAAAAGGAAAAAAAAATGTTTTAGTTTCCTCAGACATGAGAAATAATATGGTTAAAAGTATATTTTCTTAGGAGAACTCAAGTGCGAGGCCAAGGACCATCAAAATTAAACTATAATTTGGAATTGTTTTGATTATCGATCTTTTTGATAGAAACAAAATCGCTGTTTTGGATGCATTCAGAATCTTCTGAAAATAATGATTTTGTACATGTCTACAAAAATAGTAAAAAAAAAAAATGTTCCAAAAAGATATACAATTTGGTAGCCAAACACATGTTAATATGAAGATCATGTTGAGCGATTCGGATCGACTATTTGAACTTGAAACAAAGAAAATGATGTGGACCATGATTGGAGCACAAAACCAATAGTATATTTTAACCTACAATTTAAAGAGTAAGCAAAATATTATTCAAGTATAATAAATGATTCAAGAGCTGCATTTTATTTAATTCTAGCCTTCCAGATATATGATATAATCAATTAATTCGGATGAAAAAAGCATAAGAAAAACAATCGAGAAACTAATCTCGCATAGACTAGAGCTATATATATATGATTGGAGCACCTGATTTTCTTCTTGGGCACTAGTTTCAACATGATTTGTTGGTACTTTAAAATTTGTTAGGCTTTGATAATTAATACAGGGAGGAGAGAGATCGATTCAGGTAACATAATTAATAAACAAAGATATACTCATAGCTTATTTTAAATAACAAGACCAAACGTAATTAATTAAAAAACAAATTTAATTACTATCTTGATCCTAGCTAATAGCTAGGCACTATTTTTTTAGGAGATCCGTTTTAACAGTACGTAGTTTGTATCTCCATTCTTATATTATGTACGTAGTTGTCCTGATCTGCCAACAGCTGAGATTGAAAGATGAATTTTCAAATTGAATATCAACTCTTCAAGTATATAATTTGTCTTCTTTTGATTAATTAAATACATTTATTTTATTTGTAGAAGTCTAAATTTAGCTAAAATCATACTCGCCACACAAACTGCTACATAATTTGTCATATTAAAATCCCTAGCAATATGTTTCCTTATTTCTCTTTACAGTTATTTTGGATTTTTAAAATTAAATTATTTTTGAATTTAGCTTGTCACCATATTCATCCAAATATACGTTTTCACTTCAGGATCATTCCATTATAACTAATTAATTTGATTTGCATTAATTGCTCTCTGTCATTAATAATAAAATATTTTCATGTTTACAAATCGAAAATCCAACCCACAATGCATTCTTACAAATCTTCATTATTGTTATAAATGGAAGTCTCCATTATTTTCTCAAATCCTTCATGTCTCACAAACTTAAAAAAAAAAAATCTTTTGAAAGAAACAACGACATAAAAACAACTTACTTTAATTTAATATTTAAGTAAATAAAACTTTCAATTTCATCAATTGTTATTTTGAATATTCCTTATCAGGACTTGGCTACGGTGCTATGGGTAGCTAAGAGGCCTCCCGTGCTACGGCTCAATATTCGACTTTTCGAAATCCTAACGGTCGATCCGAACCGTTCATCTTGTTCTCCATATCAATATGTGCTTGGAGACCAAATTTTACATTTTTTGGAAATTTTTTACTATTTTTTTAGATTTATTGAAAATCGCTGTTTTTCAGACAAATCTGGACCATAAAAAACAGCGATATTTAATAAATCTAAAAAAATAATAAAAAATTTCCAAAAAATGTAAAATTTAGTCTCCAAATACATATTAATATGGAGAACAAGATGAACGGTTCGGATCGACCGTTAGGATTTCGAAAAGTCGAATATTGAGCCGTAGCACGGGAGGCCTCTTAGCTACCCATAGCATATTAGCCAAATCCTTCCTTATCAACTAATTACATATAAAATATATAGTTGTCAATTCTAAAGATCACGAATATTATATTTATATAATCGTTCAGATTTTAATTTTTTCTTTTAATTTTTTAAAAAAATATGAGATGCAAATTCTTATAAACTTTTAAAATATATTTAATGTGAAGATATAAATTTTTGAAAATTAACAATTCAAAAAAAAAAAAAACAAGAGTCATAAGTAAAAGATGTGTTATTAGAACCGCTAAATTTTTTCATACTTTCCTTCCGGCCATTTTTATTAATATCCCTAAAAAAAATAAAATTTTTAAAAATGTCCCGATTCCTCATTTTTTATTAAAAATGCCCTAAACGCCTGGGCCTGGGGCGGCCCAAAACAGCCAGTGAGGCGCCCCCCCTAGTGGCGCTCCATATCCCCAGTGAGGCGCCACTCCCTGGGGCGCCTCACTGGTATTTGGTTTTTTTTTTTTTTTTTTTTTTTGAGAAATAGGATTTTGATTTGAATAATTTTGTTTAAAATAGTGTTTAGTTTATGTATATGTGTATGTGTATGTCAAAAAATAAAATCCAGATACTATTTTAGAACTGTAGTTATTTCTATCATATTCAAAAATAATGCAGCCCATGTTCAACCTAAATAGCAGGAATTTAAAATTCATAAAATCCAGATACATTACTAAATAATACAGTACCGTCGAGTCCATAGAATAAGGTAACATAAAATTCATACAGCAACAACCAGTTCAAATAGCAATTATACAAACCGTTACATTTAAAACATAAAATACTACAACAACATACAGTTCGGGTCTAAGCCTTACGAGATGAGGAGCTTGCTCCCTTTTTTTCCTCAGCCCGACGGACGCACGCAGGACACTCCCACGTAGTGAGACGAGCGTCATTCAGCAGATCTGCATGCGGGTCCATGCAATTGGGATGAACAGCTTTGCCACATTTATAACAGAAGAACATATCCACCATATCTCCGTTCAGCTCACATAAGCAGCACTGTCCCCATCCAGGTGGAGGGACCCTGTCCACCCAGCCTTCCATCAGCATTTTTCTAATTGATGGATCAAGAGTGCTCAGAAATTCTTCATTATTTTTGGGTGAAAATAATCTTTCCAAATTCCTCATCGCGTAGGCTTCAGCCGTCCAAAAATTATTAATGAGTGCTCTTTTTGCTTCGCGTTCGGTTTCAGTTCTTCCTCTATTTTTTCCAACTTTGGGTGCCATTATAACTAGGGTTTCAAGTGACAGCAATTGATTAGGAAGGCTAATTATGTGCGTAATTAAATACTAATTGTACAGTAATCAACGGCTAATTAGAAAATAATTAGAAAATATATAAAAAATAATTGAAATAAATATTTTAAAAATAATTAAAAGAAATATTTAAAAAATAATTACAAAAAATATTTAAAAAATTATTAAAAAATTATTTAAATTACCTGTAGCTGTAGTCGCCCAGAAAATCGCCCGAAATCGCCTTGAGCGCTTTCTCCCTTCTTTCTGCCTTTGAGGTGGAAGGTAGACTGATGTTGGAGTGAGAAGAGAGAGAGAGAAAAAACGAATAAATAGGCATCCCTAGTGGACCGCCCGTGGCCCAGGCGGTCAGGACCCTAGCAAACCGCCCCTGTCACAGGCGGTCTGCTGGGAGTGTGGGTCGCAAATAGTGAAGAAATTGTAATTACTTGAATATAATTTCTTAGTTTGAATGTAATTACTTGAAGTATACATGTGCTGCTTTTAATTATATTGTTGAACTTTAATTGTATTGTTGAACTTTAATTGTATTGTTGAACTTTAATTGTATTGTTGAACTTTAATTGTATTGTTGAACTGTGTTATAATAATGAAATGTAAAGTGCAAACAACATAATACCAACATGAACATAAAATAAAAAAACGTAATGTCAACATAATACAGCAGTCCCATAGTCAAAATACTACAGTCAGAAATATATCACAATAAACAAAAACTCTACAATCATCATCTTCGTCTCCTTCCGGATAGAGACAACCTAGGAGCCGCTACGCCCTTGCCATGCCTGTGCGGCTGCACGCGCCTCTGCGGACTCACATCTCGGAGTGCATCCTCTCCCAAATCCTCCTCATCGTCCCCCATATCCTCATCCTCGTCCCCCGTATACATGTGCTGCGTACCTGTCCTGGCTGCCCGTGGATCAAATCCAGCAGCTGACTCTGCATTGGCGGGCTGTGTACGCAGCTCCCATGGATCTTGCTCCCAGCTTGCAGAATACGTGGAAGGAGGCGGTGCGCCAAATAATGCAGAGACAAAGCCATCTGCAGTCTGAGATGAACTCCCACCAGCCTCAAAGTCATGCTCCATCTCCACTCCATATCGTGGTCTGTGGGAGCCATACGCCTCTGCATCTGTATCTGCCGGGTCCAGCTCATTTATGCTAAATATGGGATCGGCATTCCAACGAGGTGCTCCATCCTAGATTAAAATAATGTTAGTTTTGCTACATACAAAGAACTCTGCAACAAATAATGGTATAATTGGCGACTGACCGTGCCAAGCTCTACTGCAACTCCGTATTTATTTTTATAAGCATCCCATCCTTGGGTATTCAGCACCCAGTCGTGGAACGCCCAACCTGAGTCATCAGCTGCATAATTGGAAGTTAACTGAGTTAGAACGAACAATTCAACGGAAATAAGAATATTGTGTGTGTCGTACTTTTAATATTAACTTGTAATTACCTGCAGGAGCTTGCGGCATCTCATCGCCGTAGACAGGGACTCGTTGATAATCTGGATTTCGCGGTGCAGACTGTATCTCCCGCCAATTGATGTTCTCCCCAGCATCGCGCAGCATGCCAACGAGGCGGCCTTCAAAACCGCCTGTCTCCACGATTGGTGCAGTGTGCTCGAGCATCTGGCATCCTATATATCGCCAAGCATCCTTGCCATGCACGCCAAGCTGTGTCCAACTCCTCTCATAGCGGTCAACAGCTGCACACAACATGATTATGCCTACAGTAAGTAATCTGGATTTGCACTTTAAAATTAAAGTATGTTTCGGTTTTACTTACCGCGCGAGCATTGATCGGACCCCAGGGCATATAATTGCTGGATGAATCCATCAGCCTACGTCGTAGGGTCTCGCCATAATGGCCTGTCAGGTAGACTGACGGCATGCCCCATCTCTGGTACCATACGACATATCTCAGATCCCCGGGACCAGCACCCAACGATGTAGTATCTGGCGGGCTCCATAAGTGCTGCTCCGGATGTCGAGCCCAGTTGTACTGCATGACGAAATGCTGGCTCCAGTCGACTTTAGCCTTAGTGTGCGCCGTTCTGCAAGTGCAATTAATTAGAAAGTAGAGAAACAGTGGATATATTAAAGTTAAAAATTAATTAAGTAGAGAGAACTTACTTGTGGAACTTGTCGGTAGCATCCTTGCCCATCAACGGGTGCTCCGGGATGAAAGCATCCAAGCCAAACTGCCGGGATACCCGATCGGGGTAATGGTACTCCACGATCCAGAAACAGACGACCGGTCCCCGATAATACCATAGATATGTCTGCTCTAATGTCAGCGGGCTCAGCCATCTGCGCTGATACCATGCACGATACGGAAACCAATCGATATTCCCATCTCGGAGCATCTGGAGCTGACCCCGGACATAAGAAATCCCCCTGCCCCTCTCTTCATGATCGTGATGACTGCCCCATATGGCGGCGTATGCGGGGCATCTGGCTGGCTCAGGGCCTCCCCAATCGGGATGCGGCAATGGTATGACTGGCCGATTTATGGGCAGATGTGACCACGACCAATGCTGAAGCAGTAGAAGTGGTCCAAAAAGCTGTTTATTCTTGACCTGAAAATTTACTTACAATAAAAACTGGGTGCTTCTTATCCAACCTTCAATAACAACGTATAATAATACAGACTTACCAGACAAGCATGACAGAGGCCTCTGTATAAGTGGGCGAGGACAGCTCCACCCCAGTTCCATCTCGATTCTTTCTCCAAGTCCCTCAGCAGGGAGAGATACATGATCGGAACCGCGTCACCGCTGGAATCCTCGAACATGACAGCACCGCACAAATCCAGCACATATGCTCTAGTATACCTGCAATATAAAATAATCAATGTAATTAATTGAGACTGTTGAGCAACTACTAAGTTAATTTAAAGAGTGTAATAGTACCTCCTGACCGCCTCAATGTCATCAGTATCAATTTCTAACTGCCTCCCATAGAAGTGATTCCGGAGTGCCTTTAGAGAAATGCAGTACCCGGAATAACGAAACTCCTCCTCCTCCCCCTTCTTCTTCTTGTATTTCTTCTGCAGAGTCTTCGGATCACACCCTAACAACTCCGGTATCATCCTCTGCAGATCTGGATGGTCTGAGATGCCACCTATGGGGTCGCCATCGATACGTAAACCCCATAAGGCGCTCACATCACCAAGGGTGACTGTCATCTCCCCGACCGGGAGATGAAATGTATGAGTCTCAGGTCGCCATCTCTCCGCTAGACCATGCATCAGAGACACATCGATCTTACTCTGCGGCATGGTGGCAAGCTGGTACAACCCGAGGTTCGAGATGTATCGCTGCATTTCTCTGTGTGGAATGAATGGAATCTCAGACCTGCGGTGCCTCACCGTAAGCATGACATCATCCTGTATTTATTATCAATTTGCCATTTTTTAGTAACTCAAAATAATGTCATTTTTTTTTAAGTATAAAAATCACGTACCTCAAGAGATGCCAATGAGACGCGGTGCTTAACATGATGGGTCCATAGAAGAGGACTAAATGTGTCAGGATCATGCACACCATCTGGAAAATCGGCCTGAGACGACGGATCCGCTCCAGTCGGATCCTCAAAACCCCTGCCAGTCGTATCATCATACGACGACGGGCCCTCTCCAGTCGGATCCACGGAGAAAGTGCCAGCTCCTCTCGGATCCACCGAGGACGTGCCAGGTCCACTCGGATCCACAGCCTCTGCACCCTCTGCAGGCTCAGCTCGTACTCCCCACCGTCTAACTCTAGGCATACTACATTTGCCAAAAAATATTAATCAAAACGTACAATTTATATAAATTTTTTTAATAAGAATTGCATGTATATTTTCCCAAAATAATTGTAGGTAAATAAATTGCATGTATATACAATTAATTTACACTTTGCATGTAAGTAAATTGCATGTATATGCATTTTTTTTTTACAAAAATTAATTTTGTTGAAAATAAATAAACTTTACAAAAAAGAAAAGAAAATGCATATACATTTTTTTTGGGTGTATATGCAATTTGTTTACAAAAGTAATTTTGCATGTACATGCATATACATTTTTTTTTTGGGTGTATATGCAATTTGTTTACAAAATTAATTTTGCATGTACATGCATATACATTTTTGGTAAACAAATTAATTTTACAAAAAAAAACAAAATTGATTGTTAAATAAAAAAATGCGTATACATGCAATTTACATACAATTATGGGTTATTTTTTTGTAGATTTATTGAAAATCATATACATGCATATACAATTAATTTTGTTGCATGCATATGCATTTGCATGTATATACAATTAATTTACACTTTGCATGTAAGTAAATTGCATGCATATGCATTTTTTTTTTTTACAAAAATTTATTTTTTTAGTGTATATGCAATTTGTTTACAAAATTAATTTTGCATGTACATGCATTTTTTTTAAAACATTTCAACCAATTGAACCATAAATTATAATCCTAAATTGAACCGTAAATTATAATCCTAAATTGAACCATAAATTATAAGTAATTCACAACCATAAATCCTAAATTTAAGTATACAAATCTAAATATAAGCAATTCACATTTGACATCCATAAACCCTACATTCAACCATATCACATTCAACCAATTTTTCACATCCATAAACCCTGAATCGAATCGAATCGAATCAAATTACAATCAACAATCAATTTAATCACATTTAACAATCAATTTAATCTAATCGAATCAAATCGAATCGAATTGAATCACATTCACAATTCTAACCCTAAATTAAACTAATCGAATCGCAATGAAAAAACATACCTTCAACCGAGGAGGGAGCGGGGGAGATGACAATGTTGCGGTCGGGAGCGGGTGGTGAGGCGTCGACCGGCAGGGCAGGGCAGGGGCGTTTCCTTCTCTCTTTTTCTCTTTTTTCTGGTCTGGAGGCGGGGCAGAATGGGGGAGAGGGGGGAGAGGCGCTTCTGTGCTGGGTTTGTATATGGGGCATGGGGCGCCCGGGCGCATGGCGCCTCACTTGGCTCATGGAGCGCCCCAGCCTATGGCGCCTCATTAGCGTTGTGGGCCGCCTGGCGGGCTGGCGCCTCCCTGGGTCTTTTTGGGCCGCCCGAAATCCAGGCGGTCAGGGCAGTTATAAAAAAAAAAATTTGACAGGGGCATTTTTAAAAATTTTATTATTTTTAGGGATATTAATAAAAATGGCCGCTTTCCTTCTCTTAAAAAAAAAAAAATAGGCAACCGATACCTTTTATTAAATTTTTTCTTTTAATGATTGTATGGAGAAAAAAAAGATACCGAAGACAGCCAGTACATTTTTGACTTCTCATAATAAAACAAAACTAATATTATTTTCTTTTCAAGTTTCAAACATAGATAAATACACCATTACAATTAAAATTTAATCGGATTGTCAAGAAATCCTTTGAGCGGTGATGCAGTCCAAAGGGCTTTAATTTAGACATACCCCACTCCTATTATTTTCTTATTTCTCTATTATTTATGTTTAGGGTTACTGTATCTTTGTGGATAGATAAATAACAGATCTTATGTTAATGAAAACAATCATATCTTGATCTGGAGAGAAAATGAAGAATATGTAGAACTTTCGTGTAGAGAAATGATATGCAGAGAAATTTTCATTACTAAAATAATTTTTCATCAAGAATATATATGTAGAGAAAATTCTTATTTGAATCATTCAATCATATCTTTTCTTGTTTCTTTACATGTCATTTCTCTTCTAAATCGTTTAATGACCGGTCTTGCTTGTGGAGAAAATTAGATATTAAATCATAATTATATTTCAAGAAATTTGTTCATGTTATATTTGATCTCTTTCTTTTTATTTGATGTTGTTTCTTTTATTTTTACTTATTATTTGGATTTCCATTTTTTTTATTTGTGTCTTTTATTTTTTATTTAAATATTTATTTTATTTTGTGTGAATGTCAAACAAAAATGTCTCTTCATATTTTATTCAATCTTATAATATGTCGCCGTTGCAACGCACGGGCACGATACTAGTTACTTGTTATATATAGCTAGCATATGTTAATCGCAATTATAAGCTCTCTTCATAAATCATATTTGTATGCGGCTTGCTGTTTTGCAATATTTCTGCTATTCTAAATTTAGACAAGGATATGACAATGCAAATATGGACGAGTATGAAATGCCTAACACGATAATACTTCAATTTCTTGTGTAAATTTTCACTACGGTCATTCATTGATTCCATTTAAGCATGACAATGCAAATATAGACGAGTGTGAATGACAATGCACTCCGGAATATTTTCATGTCTTCAATTCTTCTGTACGGATGCGAAGTTTGGCGATGTCCAGCATGTCGCCTTGTCTAGTCCACATGCTTTCAGTCTCGCATAAAGTGTTTATATATACTGACTTTCAATGTACATTTTATTCCTGAGTGCAAAAGGGCTAATACTTTGTGTTATCAGAAATAGAAGTTTGAAAATTGTGGTTTAATTATACCTACTCTAAAAAGTGTTTATATATATATAGTGAAATTGTTGTTTACCTTTTGCGATAAATGAAATTCCGTTTCAGTTCGCATCATTTCAGTTTGGTTTATGAGAATTCCCTAAATCTGAACCCAAGACTTGGTCTCATCTATTTTAGATCTATTGTTCAAAATCAAGGTTAGGTTCTTTCGATTTTTTTTATTTATTGCTGAGACAAATATCAGTTTACTTCATTTTATACGAGTGTTTGATATTTTTGGGGTTTTATTCTTTTTCAGTTGCTTAAAGTAAAGTTAAATTGTTAGGCTCAATTATTTTTCTTTTAAAAAGTGTTGAAATGAAAGCTTGATTAACTTATTATTCTTCAATTTTAATTCGCCAATTTTGCTTCCATGTCATTTACTTGATTACTCGTTAAGAAGTCATGTTCAACTGCACGCTAAACCGACGACATTATATATATGTCCATCATTTTCTTTACGTCCCCGTACATCCAATCATCTTTTAGATGCTATTCTTGAGAAATTGAACATGCGCCTCTCTGAAAAGAGATTAGAGCTCATCCCACGCCTACAGTTCCTTATATATGTCCATCTCCATCATAATTTTGCATGCACATGCATTGTATTATATGAGTAATACTGTGCTAACATAAATTTGAACGATTCATTAAATTTTTTCATTAGTAAAACCAAAACGATAAGCATTTTTTTGTGAAAGTCAATTTCTATATTGATTCTTGTGATTCCCATTTCACATACTACATTGTTTCTAATTCTATTTCGAATTATTCTGAATTTCACAACCAACATTTTTTAACTATATTATTCGCATGTCCCCAGGAAACTAAAGAATATTATTATTTCTCATGTCATGAGGAAACCGAGTATTATTATATCAACCATATAATTCCAAGACTAGTAGTACATATTTGCGTGTTTACAGTTTGACTTGTACTTTTTCAAAAATGTCCCACTTAAAATAACATTATCACATGCATGAACAAGACATTCAAAACAATAACAACTAGTTACCAGGGAGTTAGGTTCACCCAAAATGATGGAAGAAGTTCATCATCATGAGCGTATCCATTATAAAGGGTAGTATATTTCTTTCCAATATCATATCTACAAGTATAATCTTTATGAAGATGACCTGGAAGTGTACCAAAATCTTCTCTGAAGTAGATGCAATTTGCTCTGCCACCATGCCCTTGTGCCGGTACAGCAAACGCACCGTTATTTCCTACAAACAGCAGATGATCACCTATTGAGTCTATCCCAGTCCATTCATACCATATTTCAACTTCATTAGTAATCTGCAAAGAGAGAGATGGCATTTGAACCCGAGATCTTTTGAGTTTGCTTAGTGAATGAACTTCAAATCTATATTTATCTGCCCTTGAGACTAGCAATAGACATCCTGATGCCATGACCAAGTATCTCTTGTCAACACTGGTATACGTACGGTAATGAACAAGAGTTAATATAGAAACTGTTTCTGTGGAATTTGGATCCATGATGTTGCAAGACATTAAACCATCATCATCGGTAATGGCATAAAATTTTCCTTCGTAATAAATTACATCAGCAAGTTTTTGTAAGCAACCTTTGACATTCGTCCATCTTTTATCTCCTATCCTACAATAGGAGAGTTGCCTCTTTGTTCCAACTATTGCCATTAGAATGCAATTTTGTTCCGATATTGCCGGATTTGTTGATAAAATTGCTTTGTGTATATAACTAAAGCAACCAAAAGGAACATCTGGTTCTGGAAAGCAGTTAAAATTCATGGTGAAAGTGTCAACCGAGGGAAGTCGAATTACACGCCTCGTGAATGGATTCAAAAGGTTTACCTCTATACCATCAGTACCTACACCTGCTAGAACAATCCAGTCCAATGAAGATCCACAAACCCATTTGTTAGCTGCCTCTGGTGTAAAGATATCGTCGCTTGTTATTTCTCCACCCATTTTAACAAACTTGCCTGAATTTAAATATGGTTTGCAAGCATTAAACAGCAACATTGGAACTCCGAGTGGTATATTTCTAGGAAGACAACAGGAGCGATTGATGTACATCAACCGCCACAATTTGCAGACTGCACGAAATGATGAAAGATCAACATAGCACATCTTCTTCATAATAGAATCCAATATGTCTTCGGGAAGATTAGCCCAATCACTCGTAGGCAATGCTACAAGCAACGAAGTTTCAGTTATTGTATTATATTGACTCTTTGAAACAATTTAAACTAAGCAAAATAAAATTCAAGAATAATAATTGATTCAACAGGTGCATTTTATTTAAGTCCTGCCTTCCAGGATATATCTTATAATTCGGATGAGAAAAGAACATAAGAAAAACAATCAAGAAAATTCCCTCACCTAGACTTGAGGATGACCTGGTTGCCATATGCTTGGGGCACTGGATTTTCTTCTTGAGCATTAGCTTTAACAAGACTTGTGGGTACGTGGCTCCTGAAATTTGTTAGGCTTTGATAATTAATACAGGGAGGATAAAGATTCAAGTATCACGATAAATAAAGATATTCATAGACTATTTTTTTTAACAAAAAGAATGAAAAGAAAGGATGACACAAAACCATATTTACTATCTTTAGGCCTTTTTTTTTTTGGAGATAAAAAGATAGAGGTTTAACATTTCAAATTTCATCTAATGTCCATAAAAGAATACCATCCGGATTTTGAACCTATATATGTAATTATAGGCTCTATTTTTAGAGGACATCTACTTTAGAAGTGCTTCTTATTGCTACTGAAATCAATTCACAAAGAATATAAGAAGACTATGGTCTTAATTTGAAGTTGAAAAATCTCAGGAAAAGAATATCAGTAACGTCCAAAACATATAGAAGGTACCGCAAAAAAAAAACAAAAGCACAGAAAAAAACGAATCTTAAATCATTACAACTACTCAAGAAACAAAGATATTGATTAGGCTTACATGAAATATACATTTCTAATTAATTCGCCAAAAATAGCTGCAAGAAGAATCCAAACATTCAGAAACCAAAATCTCAAAGGAATCAGTGGAAGAAAACTATAGAGCATAAATAAGCACGCTATTTCAACAAATTATTCTGATGAGTAGTTAAATGCTAAGTTTTGACAAGCGATAAATTTAAGGGGCGAAGCCTGACTTTCAAGCTCTGAGGGTCAAATGTGAATGGAGTCAATCATATACATATTTCATGTTGCATATGGTGGTAATACGCATATATGGTAAAATATATAAGAAATATGTTGAAGATAAAATATCAATTAGAGATCAAATACATTGAAAGCAACTCAATTAGAGATCAATTACAAAATATAGCAAATCTTGTAATAAGAAAATATTTTAGCAGTCTTTAAAATTATGTAGCCTAAGATATTGAAATTATATCATAAATCATAAAATCAGTTATTTTCCTATGAAAATTCAATAAAATAGTGTATAAATATAAAATATTTAAAAATGATGGGATGAATTGACCTCCATTGGATACATGCATGTGCATCTGCCCCTGGATAAATTCCAACTGAAGTTCATTCTGAGATGAAGTATACCGGTATCGCTTAATCAACATTCAACAAGGAAAATTAACTGAAGAAACATCAGAAAAAATCTGATCCAGTATTTATTTTCTCTTTCCCTCTTATTTTTAATAGAATCAACCGAATTATTCTAGAAATGAAAATATTTGTCGAAGAAAACTTGAAAAAAAGGCAAAAATGGAACAAACAAGTGGAGAGAGATATGGTACAGTTGCAAATAAGGAAGAGAAATCGATGGATCCACCATTAACACGTCAGCCAATTCTGATATTTCAAAAACTTCATCTCTGCTTGCCTGAGACAACGCCGATCTGAGGGGAGAGAGAGGGTACGACGCGTATTAGGTTCTGAGATCTGAGAAACAGAAGGCCTGATGTTTGCTCAGGTTTGGATTTGATTGGATAATAAATGGTTACTGCGCAGTGATGTTTGCTTTAAACCTTATTTAATGACAAATTTATAATGGCGGTTCAGATTTTCATTTTGCTAAGACTTCCTAAAATTTGGGCTTACTAATAGGCCGGACTTGGACCCAAGACTTGGTCTCATCTGGCCCAAATAAACATATATATTTTATATTTCTTTAAATCAAATTAGGTTCTTTCGATTTTTTTTTCCTTTATTGCTGTTCCAGTGGGTTCACATTCCCCTTGTTTTCTATTGTATATAATATTTCTTTTCTGCTTTACCTCTTTTTCTATTCTGTATATATTGCTACGTACTCTGCATCTAGATGTGGGTTGTTTCATGGCCGTTACAGGGGCTTGCAATGTTGCATTTACCCCTGCTAAATTGTATAGTTTGTCTCATGCTGGTATAGAGTCAATCTTTCATGTCGTTTTATCCCTGTTCAGCTAATTATCAGCTGAGATATACCGGCTACAATATCAATATGTATGTGCTTCAAGTAACATATGCCTTGCTGCATGCCAATCTTTCATGTCGTTTTATCCCTTGATGCCAATCTAAATAGCAGCTCGATTGACCTCCTGTACTTCAATTAATATATATATGCCCAAGGAGTTCACATCCTCTGAGATATCTCAAACTTTGAGTGTTTTTTTTGGAATATCTCAATCGTTCAAATATGTTCTGCACGAATCTCAAAGCACAAATAATATTGGCCCCCTGCGCTATCCCCGAATAGGCACCATACACATCGGTCATGCAAATGTTGAGATATCGCAGAGGATACAAACTCATGCCTAACTGCCTAAGGGCCTTTCTACCCAAAAAAAAAAAAATTATACGAGTGGATGAGGGATGTGTGTGTGTGTGTGTTTTTTTTTGCAGTTGCTAAAAGTAAAAGTTCAATTGTTATATATATACTCATTTTTTTTTTTTACTTTTAAGAAAGGTTAAAGTGAAAACTTGACTGACTTGTTCTCTAATTAAAATTCGCCAATTTAGCTTCCATATCTTCTGCTTGATTAATGACATAGTGTTGGAACTACAAGCTGCACGTAAAATGTATGGCACACTGGATCCTGGTATGGCGAAATTAGGAATGGAAATCATTCTCCATATTCCTGCCATAATTGAAGATTACATCTCTGCCATAATTGAAGATTGTATAATCTTCATAGATTTGTTTCCTCCATACTTGATAATGTATAATATTTATTTCTATAGTTAGCTAGTAACAGGGCCGGTCCTGAAGATTTTGGGGCCTGGGGCAGAAGAAAATTTTGGACCCTTTATATATACTGGTGTTGTAAAAAATGATTTTAACGACTGATTATATGCCTGTTTAATCGTTAACAGTGGTCAAACATGTACGAATATACTTATCAGAGGTCTATTAGTGATTTTTTTCTGATTAATCGGCCGATTATTCTTGATTATTCCCAATTATTCTGTTTATTCTCGTTTGATCGTCTATTTATTTCCGTTTACTCCAGTAATTATTTATTTTTACATTGCATTTTTTTCTGTGACTGTGTGATAATAAATTTCATAAATCATGTATTGTAGTTTTATTTGTGTTTAGCTATACATTCAATTTTTTTATATATGTTTTTTCTTCTTCCTTATTTTGAATTAATTAATTAGTTCCTCTATTATTTATATAATATATTTTTCGTTCTTACTAATATAATTTTTTCAATTAATACTGCATGTTCATATATTAAATTAAGTTGTTATTACAAACTAAATTTAGTAATTTTATGTTATAATGTTTCATATCTTTCAAATAATATAGTATTAGTATTTGAAAAAGTTTAATTTCGAATTTTTTTTTTCATTAAATAAATGTGTAAATACATATACATGTAAAGTGTGTGTGTATTGTTAAGCGTAGTGTCGTGTTATAATAATAGAACTAAGTTAAATTAGGTTTATTTTGATAAGTTTGATGAGTTAAATAAATTATTTTTAATAAATTATGAATATATACACATAATTTTAATAAAAATACAAAATTGTCCGTATAATTCTAATTAATCACTTGATGGTATCCCGTCGTTGGACACGCGCATACCGTTATTTACAATACTTATATATATAAATTTTTTTATTGATATGTCAATAGATCGTACTTATTTACAGAAAAGTTTGGACCCTTTATATATTCAAAGTTTGAGTTCTAATATTTTATTTATTTAATATATACATTTTTTTTAATATATGCAAAATAATTTTTTTATTTTGGGGCCCTCTTGAATCTTGGGGCCCGGGGCGGTCGCCCTGGCTGCCCAGCACCAGGGCCGGCCCTGGCTAGTAATAATGAGGGCATGATTCTTTCCTTAATATTATGGCTGCTGTAAACTCTATAAATAAAGACATACAATTTCGTGTGTATGCATAACATTGTACTAAGATTATTCAATGAAATAAAAATAGTGGAAGGGGTTGGGCGGAGTGTGGTGTCAAATTATTTCGTTAAGTTATTTTAACACATAGTAGAACAGAATGGCAACATATGTAAAAAGATGTTTTAATTATCTCCATATATAAATAATTTACCATGCGCATATGCAGGTCATCTTTAATTAAACTCTAACAGTTGCATACCCATTACAATTAATAGAGCCTACGCAACTCCACACTACAACAAAAACATAAAAAGAAAAAAGAGACACTGAAAAGTGCACCACCATTTATCGGCCTTACTCCTCTTCGTCATCAGTAATAAATCTCCCTGTACCGGGATTAATAGCTGCTATAAAGAAAAAGATGATGTTGAGCAGCAATAGGGGCTCGATTTCATTGATCGGCACACCAGTCTCGATGTTGAGTTGAGCAAGTGCTCCTTTTCCCGTGATAACCTCTCCAATCAGGGAAAATGCAATGCCAAGTTGCGCAAGTCTTCCCACGAAGAGCTCGTTCGACTTGGTAAAGCCGAAGAGAGGGCCTTCAAGATTAAATTATTGATAAATTAATGGCATTGTTAGTCCTATATAAACTGGATTTCTAAATCAAATATATTTAAATATAAAAAATTGAAAACTAATGTTGTATGTGTTTATAGTTAATTTTGATTTAGCTTTTATGCATGTAGAAGGTTGTCACCTACCATAATTAACGTGTATTAGCTAGTCATGAACAACATTACGTCATTACTTATTATAATTTATGTTTGAGCAAAATAAAATTGAAGGTGTATTTGAACAACCGGAGTGATAGATGAATGTGACATGATTAATTGTGGGTAACTAAACTATCTATATTTTTCCTATAATCATTATTATATATTACAATTTATGTTAGCTAGGAAGGTTCAATTCTTCATTACTTTCGATTTTTCACATTTGATATGAAATAACATTTTTTTTAAAAACATAAGTTATGTTAATTAAGCTAAATTTACCTCCTTCACGGAGTCCGAATGCGCCTCTTATGCCCTTTCCAGGAGGGATGACAGCACGATCCAACCCGGTCGCTTCATCTACGAATCGACCACGGTCACCAAGAGCACCAATTGCACCGAGGAGTGTGAACAGGATGAAGAAAAGCAAAAGTGGTTCAGCCTCATAAATCGGGATACCAGTCTCGAGGTTCAACTGAGACAGTATTCCTTTTCCTGTAATTGCCTCTCCGAGCAATGATGCCTGAGTTTTGGAACAATTATCGACAATTAGTTGTGGCGAAGAACAATTTATTAATTTCTATTTCTTGCCTTTTATGAAGGAAAATAGAATATATAAATTAATACATGTATAGTCTGCTTAATATAAATAGGAAAAAAAATATATATATATATATATATATATAATAGAATTGGTTTATGGAAATTCAACTTACTGCAAATCCAATCATAGCAACACGACCTACGAAAAGCTCGTTTTCTTTGGTGAAGCCGATCCCACCGGAGGTACCGAAAATACCATCTTCTACCTTAGGCTTGGGCTTTTCTACCTACAGAACAAAAATATTTCATGTGAAAAATCAAACAGTTTGAATTATACAACAGAAGGTAGCATCTCCATTAATTTCACACACACAAAAAAAAATTATATACTAGAAATTTGTCAATTTTGATTAATTCTACTTCCTCAATGCAACTGGTATCTTTCTGTTAATATACCATCTTAGAATTACAAAATGTGCACACTTAGAGTATATAAAACTGATCAAGACAAGTGCAGACTTTGCCGCATAACAAAATTAATTATAAAACAAATTGTATATAAACCTTCTTTGTTACTGGTTTGGCTTTTGATTTGAAAATGGCGTAAACAGGGATGTATGAAGGACGAGATTCTATCCGTCTTGGAGAGGGTTGTGGAACTGCGAGACGAGACAAAAACGAACTCGGCTCGACAGATGTGCGCGAGGCTAAGAATTGCCCACTGAGAGTGCTAGACAAGAGCATGGATTGTGCCATGTCTATGCAAGAGAATTGGACTAGATATGTGTGTTAGTGTGTTGGGTGTTTGTGATGGAGTGTGTTCTGTTCTATGATAGAGAAAAACTTGATGAAGGCACAAAGTCTAGTGTGCAGCAGTGAGTGTTGCACATTTATTGTTAGAGATGGGGGATAGGGTTCATGGGCTCTTGATGGGCTCTGAGGTGGCCACGTTGGCATATGTAATCTATGGTTCTGATTTTATTGGATGCTTTTGTGATCCTATTTGGGCCAATAGAATTATTTCCAAAAAGCATAACGGGTTCACATCCGAATGTTCTCCTTAATGCAATTCTATAGTTTGTCAAATAAATGCAGGTTTTATAAACAATAAATGTTCTCCTTAATGGTTTGGAGGTAACGGGTTTGGATTAAAAGCCCAGTAATTTTATTAGATCTATTTGCATTCGTATCTGTTATGAGAATCTAGATCCGACATTCCGACTTAGAGGGAACCTACACCGTGGCACCCAAATGTGTGATTACACCAAAATAAATCCAAAGAACCAATAGCTCTCTCTTCTTTTCACACGTGGCATGATTCATAAGCATCAATTTGAAGTGTCGACAGATGAATGTGGCAGAAGTGAGACACTCCGAAATTAATGGGAAGGAACACTGCACATACAATAAGTCAGCATCACAGATTGCCACAAGGAAATAACCACAGAGAAGTTGCATCCATGTAGGCTACGGGGTTCTGACATGTTGATCCCACCTATAAGATTTTTTATTGTCTGTCTCATTACTTGTCAGCAGTGACTCAGCACAAGCGACACGGTCCCTTTTTTGGTATCAGCCACAGAGAATCAAAATGCATGTTCAAGAAAATATCAAAAATAATGTCCTACAAAATTCGTTGTCTCGTAGATACTGGAAGGTTCTATGTCAAGCGGCGCAGATTGCGCCACGCCAGCCAAATCAGACAAGTTACTAGTGGGTAGTGGCTTGGATTTTCTCCTATATTTGCGTGAACTATTTTAATTATCGTTAACTCAAACGAAATTACGATCTCAAAAAAAAAAAAAAAAAAAAAAAAAAAACTCAAACGAAATTATGCGGGTGATGGAAACTTTCTTTGATAAATATTATTCAATATTTGCAATATGTTACATATTTTTCATGCTTTTAAATAAAGATAATATAGGTACTTAATTAATTTAAAATATATTTTCATAGAAAAGACAATGAGTAAATTAGTGAGTTTTTAAAATTGAGAAGGATAAATTTGATATTATTAATTCTAGAGGAAGAAGTACTTAATTTCAAAAACTTTAAGAGGTATTAGGATTGCTAATGATTAAGGTTCGGCTCGGCTCAATGAGAGAAGCAAAATGATTCGGCTCTAACTCGGCTCTCTTTTGAAAAAAAAAAAAAACTCAGCTCGACTCTGCTCATGTAAACACTTGGTTCGGCTCGCGAGCCGACTCATATTTTTACTTACTTTTCAAGGTTTATTTTCATAAAAACAAAACATCTCTATCTATTACTTTGAAATTTGAAAAAATACTTATGTAATAGCTGTGGAAATATGTAATAGCTATTATTGTCATGGAATTTGCAAATATGAAAATTTGGAAATAAACCAGCTATTATTGTCATGGAATTTTCAAATTTTTTCCATATTTTTAAATTTCAAATTAATTTTTAAATTTTGAAATTTGAAACAAAAATAAAATTTGAAAAACTTTGAAATTTGAAATTTGGAAATTCCATGACAATAATAGCTGGTTTATTTCCAAATTTTCATATTTTCATATTTTGAAAATTTTTCATATTAAAGCATCAACAATTGGTGGCCTCGTCACTTTGGGCTTCCATTTTTCTCTTGTCAACTCCACTGATTCTTCCTTCCCCTTTAAAAGTCTCACTACCTATCAATTTCAATCTTTTTACGTTAAATTTAATTTAATTTAAAAAAGTTCATCAGGCATGCCACGCAAATAAGCAATGCTGGCCGATTGGTACTTTGAAAAATTTTGAAAATTTAAAAAACTTTGAAATTTGAAATTTGAAACATTTGGAAATTTGGAAATTCGATGACAATAATAGCTAGTTTATTTCCAAATTTTCATATTTTTTTCATATTTGGAAATTTCATGACAATAATAGCTATTACATATTTCCATAGCTATTACATAATTTTTTTTTTCCAAATTTCAAAGTAATAGATAGAGATGCTTTGTTCTTATGAAAATAGGTCAAAATATGAGTCGGCTCATGAGCTCGCGAGCCAAGCCGAATCGAGCCAAGTGTTTACATGAACCGAGCTTTTTTCCTTTCAAAAGCGAGCCGAGTCGAGTTTGAGTTTTTTTCAGTTTCGAATCCGATACATTATGAAATATTGAGCAGCTCAACTCATTGATTCGTGAGCCGGCTCGACTCATTAGCAGCCCTCAGAGGTATATATGAAATTTCACCAAATATAAAAAATAGAGTCATTGTAAATTGTAATTGTGGACATTGAGTATATACTATATAGAATTCACTAGCTCTGAATTGGTTTCAATAAATATGTAAGTTTATCTACAATAAATACCATAAAATGTTATGTAATTTGCATTTCCAAATATGAGTATTTACGAAATCATGCAAATATTCGTAACAGATCAACTAATCAGCAACTCCAAGTGGACGTGATTAAGGAGAAGAAATCGTTTCGGAGGGGAATATTGAATAATTGGTTGTACTGATTGTAACACTATCAACTTTTAAAATTCAGATTAATGAAAATAATATGTGGTTAAATCGAATAATATATATATACGTATATACGAAATTAGTGACGTGGATGGTGAACAATAATTATACGATTAATTGTGTTAAGAAAGAGGAGCAATAGGTGTTATATAAATCATTTAATCAATATCGAATAAGTGGAGGGTTTATTTTGCAAAAATACCACTTACAAGTGGGGCCCCTTTGTCATTCTTTCCTTCCCCCTCCTTCCTTTCCCTTCCTGCGTCCCCACCCCTTCCTTTTCTTTTCCTCTTTTCCTTTGTTTCCGCCAAGAGAGAAAGAACGAGAGAGAGAGAGAGTGAGAGAGAGACACCCCGGTGACCGTATTGCGCGAAAACGGAGATTTAGGAAGAGGAGCTCAAATCTCGCACATCCATCCGTTCCATTGGTAATTCCCCTTCCTATTTCTCTCTCATTTCGTGATTTCTTGTTTTTAGGGTTTCGGTGAAAACCCGTAGAATCGTACCAAATTGATTATTCCGTGCCTTTGTTGTTTATATAGTGTAAATTGACTGATTCCGTGTTCCAAAGTGCAACCAAATTCCAATTTACGGATTTTTCCCAAAAAAATTGATTTGAGGGTTTAAATTGTAAAAATGCCGGAATTTAATAAATTGACCTATGTATAGATCCTAACGAGCACGGCTAGCGGGATTGACGAGCTTACCGAGTCGCGAGATCGCGGACCCTCTGCGTGCCCTACGTAACCAGGTGCGGGGGTTCACGGGATCTGTTTTGGGGTTTATTCGTAGAACTAAATAACGGTGCATATTATTATATTTATGTTGATTGCTTGATTTAAATAAACTGTGCATAGCATGTTCAATCTCTGATTGAAAGCATTTGTTGCCGCATTGCATTAATTGTGATATTAGTGAAATTGAATTGTATAACTGTTATGATTCTCATGTTGGTACGGTTTATCGATTGTTGATCTGTCGTTTTGAATAAGTGAGTGGAACCACAGTATGACTTGGATTGATTGTGTGAAGTGAACAGTGTATCATAGTGGAAAGTCTAGCTAGCTACTAGACTTTCATCCAGGACCCTTATGCGCATCTGGAGAATGGCCCTAGTGAACCCAGTACCGGTTGGGTAAGGGAAGTGCAGTGTAATTTTAGGTAGAACTGTGGTTCAGTGATTCAGTGATTCAGTGATAGTGTCAGTGATTTCTTTTTGAGAAAAGTGGTATTCTGTTGCATATTCGCGGAATATGCCCGTGTTTATTTTAAGTGATGAATTGATGAGATTGTATGACTTGAAACCAGAAAATAGAACTATTAAGCCGGAGGCGATAGATAGTTGATATCTGTACCTCATAACCAGACTTATATATATTATATCTGTGAAACCAAATCTTTCTGGAAATTCGTTGATTGATGTTGATGAAATGTGAATTGAAATCCGTTTGAATCTATTCCTGGTACATGTGCATTTATTGTTATTGGTAAATAAATAACTCGATGCCCTATTGCTAGTGTATTTAGTTCTGGTGATGGATTTCGCACAAATCCAGTAGCCCTTTAAATTCCGCACTGAGAAAACGGATGACAGGTTTTCTCACCCCCTCCCCTCGGGGAATTTTTCCCTTTGAATTGATATGTGCAGGTAAACGCGAGTGAAGTGGGACTCGGGCTCGACACGTGAGTGTAGGCCGGGCTAATAGGTTATGCCAAACCCTTTTTGTACCCATTTTGAATGTGTAGTTGAACCCGTAGTCGGTTATTTTGATGTATAGGTTGTTATCGAACCGTATTATGTTATAAAACCCTAACGGTATGT
This sequence comes from Carex rostrata, assembly GCF_964058835.1. Lineage (NCBI taxonomy): Eukaryota > Viridiplantae > Streptophyta > Magnoliopsida > Poales > Cyperaceae > Carex > Carex rostrata. Next base: position 11,407,175 of record NC_135918.1, on the reverse strand, counting down.
TTTAAATGGTTGTTATGATTTAAATGTTGAAATTGCATTTTAAATGTCATTAAAATTGCTAGTGAATGGGGAATAATTGTTTAGTTATACGGGGATTTGATCGGGTTTGAAAACGGGGTGAAATTTCACGAAAATGGGCAAAGGAATGAAAATCAGTACCCTTATTGCGGGCCGCAATAACCCTATTGCGGGCCGCAATAACCCTATTGCGGGCCGCAATAACCCTATTGCGGGACGCAATGAGAGTAGACAGAGGGAAGTTCGCAGGTTAGCAGCCAACCAGGCCATTGCGGGCCGCAATAAAGTTGTTGCGGGCCGCAATAAAGTTGTTGCGGGCCGCAATGAATGGAGGCAGAGGGAAATTCGCAGATTAAAATCCAACCAGGCCATTGCGGGCCGCAATGAATGGAGGCAGAGGCGAATTACAGAGGCTGGAAATTTTGGGAGTGTTGCGGGCCGCAATAGCCCTATTGCGGGCCGCAATGGGGATTCTGAAAAATGCTATTTTGGGTATAACTTAGTCAAATCAAATCGGTTTTGAACCAAACTTGTTTTAAATCAAATCATATGATAATGGGATTGAATTTCAATGAAAATTATGTGAAATTTGACTAATTTCGGCCGTCGGTTAAAGGATTTGCATACCATTTGACTTCTCCCAAATAAAATTCTCCGGGCTCTATTGAGCGGTGCTTCGTAACCTCAGACAACGCTCGCAGGGGGCTGCCGCCCCCCCTGCCACCCCCCGCAGACTAATAGAATGAGGCCCACCCGCATAAACATATATCAATATATATATATATATATATAGATCTGCATGAACAAAACCGCATTTTAAAACGAAACTGCGCGACCCCCTGTCCCGGGGTGTGACACTGATAAAATAGGGTAGTTTTTTTTTTATGGGTAATAATTGTGGCTTTTATAGTTTTCAAGTACTATTTTTGCTATAATGTTGATATCTTAGAAAAATTAAATATATATATAGAATTTCATGTAGCTTTTTTGTGACTGTGATATTGCTCAAATAACAAATTATTTCTTCCTTTGACCTGATAATTGTATGTTATTTCAGAAATCATACCAGAAAATAACAAGTAGTGATGTATATCATTGATAAACAAAAGTTACATTTAAATAATCATATAACTAATATATAATTCACAAAACTGACGATAGTAAAAAAGGTACAAAAGCATAACAGAAGGAGAACAACAAAATAGGGCTTGCAACATCTGATTAGTTTCAGTTATCCATCAATTTATTTGAACCCTCCAACTCCTATTCTAACAATAAATTTAAGCCAAGAAAAAAGGGACAATGTTAGACAAAGAATTATTCAAATTCGTCAACAGATATTTTAAAGCCGGTGGTTAGTTGCCATTATAGGCTAGTGACAGCATCTATCTTGGACAAACCACTTTACATTTGACAACCTTAATTGACTAAATTATCTCAAATTAGAAGGCCTCTCTCATTCTCTTCGTTATATCATGGCACGGTCTCATAACTCTGTGGTCTGACAATGCTTATGCACTCATATCTTAGGATCTTTTGAAATTTATACATCTTTCTCTTTTCCTTGTATCTCATGACTCGTGCTTCTCGGATCAACTGCACTAAGATCGAGATTTATCAGATGTGAAAGGCCTTGTACAAGGTCGAGAGTTCCATTCGGGGCAAGGAGATGGGATTTTAAGATGTCAGTGATGGTTCCCCGATGCTTTTCAAAGGCATGGAATGACGAAGGTTCAAAGGCTCAATTGTGATCTAGCAAATATATTTAGTGGGTGCAATGCAAAAAACAATCCCGAATTAGGGAATTAAGCAATTTATGGTCACCACGAGTATGCATCAGTTGGTATTAAGGGATATCAACTAGTAGATCTAATTGAAATTAGCATAAAGCTTCCATAGCTCTCCTAGAGCAAAATAAAAAACAGATCTTCCTCTTCCCTTGCCTTATCACAATTCAGCTCTTAGGAGCACCATTGCTCAGCTGCATGACATAGCACGCAGGAGAACTGGAAATGATTGTTTCGTATTTTATAATGCAAAACCTATTAAGTTTGTGAGTTCACACATTCGAACACCAGAAACTTAGCCCCACAAATAATTAAAATTTAAAAACTAATATTTAGTAGAAAAAATGAACCAGGTATCTCCAAACATATAGCATCCATTACAAAGAAACTATCAAAAATAGCAAAAGCTTGCAGCAGATAACTGCTCACAAGCAACAGAAGAAACAATATTCAAACAGATTAGATGTTGATTCACTAAGCAATGCAACTATCAAAACTGGTAGTACAAAATTTAAGAACTCTCCACAGCTGTAGGCGGGGCCAATGCCTGTCCTGGTTGGCGGCCCTGGAGAGATCCTTTCCAGTTCAGAAGCTGAAATAGAACAAGAATTAGATAGGAAAAGGCAGCCTATTGTCACATTAAAATAAACACAAATCTATGAATCAGTAAGACACTGGTACCAAAATTGCATAATTGAAAAGAAAAAAGGATTTAAGCCAATATGAACTACAGAATATTAAGACTAATCGAGACATTTTTAAGACAGGCAACAACTACAGGATGAACTAAATTGCAAGGAAATTTCCTGAGAATCAAGCATCACAACAGAAAAATGAGAAAAATCACAAGCAATAGTTCAATACCAAGCTAAATTTTCACCAACTTAATCACAGTTCATAATAAATTTGACGATACTTAATTACTGCTACTAGCATTAAAACCTCGGTGATGCAGCTGGTCCTAACCTGAAAATTAGTAAATGATATTTTGAATTTGAAGAGAACTGTGACAATGAAGTATATACCTTGGCATTGACACCGTCAGGGACGATTCTGCCCTCGCTCTTGTACTTGATGTACTCAGCACGAGTGAACTTGGTGAATCCCCTAACAAAGAGAAGAAGGTTATACCATTAAACCCACAATCATAATAAATCCTTCAACTATACAAAAAAACAAAAAAAAATTGATACTTGGTACATACCACTTGCCACTGACAATGATCTTCTGACGACCAGGGAACTTGAACTTGGCACGGCGAAGAGCCTCCTCCGCATGCTGGGCATTGTTGTCCTTGCACCTGACAGAGAGCAACACCTGACCAATAGCCACCCTGGCGCATACCCCCTGGGGCTTTCCAAAAGCACCCCTCATGCCAGTCTGGAGCCTATCAGCTCCTGCACACGAAAGCATCTTGTTGATACGGAGCACATGGAAAGGATGGACACGGACACGAAGGTGGAAGGCATCCTTGCCAGCGAACTTGGTCATGTACTTGTTGCATGCAATGCGAGCAGCCTCGAGAGCTTCGCTTGACACATTTTCCTTCTCCCAGGAGGCAAGGTGGATACAGAAGGGGAAATCATCTGCGGGTTTCCTCTTCATGCCGACATCATAGATACGGATCTTTGGGTCGGGCACACCACGACAGTAGCGTGACTTTGGGTATGGCTTGTTCTTGATCTGACGATAGCATCTCGCCGGTCCTGAAGATAATAAAAAAAGCTCACAATTGGTTAAATTTAATTTTCATTGTACATATAGCAGCAGTACTTGCTATGATGATAAATAAATACAATAGAAATTTCTATTAACGTAGGTGCGAAACAAAGGCTTACTTCTCCCCATGGTGACGCTGAAATGATAGGCGGCGCGGTGGAGATGAAAACCCTAAACTATTTCCCTACCCTTTATTGAACAAGTGTGAATCGAGACGAGGAAGAAGCAAATCAAATCGACCGATCGATCCATGACAAATGTATAATATAATGGGCTTATTAGTAGGCCGGACTTGGACCCAAGACTTGGTCTCATCTGGCCCAAATAAACATTTTATATTTTTTTTTGTTAATCAAGGTTGGTTTATTCCATTTTTGTTCCCTTTATTGCAGAGACAAATATCATATTATTTTTAGAATAATTATTTCTGTACCTGCGCTACAGTACCCGCACAGTACCCGCATTTAGAGGAATAATGTATTATGGTCCCCACTAATTATATTGTGTCCACTAATTATTATTCTTAAAAGATATTATATAGTCTCAACTAATTATTATTCTAAAATTCCAGCAGCACCCTTTCAAAGCCTCGGCACTAATTCCGCATCAATATTTCTCTAACAAAAATAGTTGACCTCATAAAAATAAATACTTCAATTCATAGATATAAATACTTTCAATACTTAGATATTAATATTTTCAATGTCATATGTAAAAAGAGGAGGGATCTAATTACAACATTATGGCAGTTTAGGTCCCCACAAGCAGTTATGTAAAAATTACAACATTGTTTACTATATAGATATAAATACTTGTGTTCTTTGAACTATATACTTCAAGATTTTACTATTAATATTAAAAAAAAATTATAGATTTGGAACGATTGCGGTCCCCACAAGCAATTATGGCAGTTTAGGTGCGGGTACGACGTCAGAAATTTCAAAAAAAAGGTGCGGGTACAATTATTTAAAAATAATTAATTTATCATTTACATTGTTTACTATATAGATATAAATATTTGTGTTCTTTGAACTATATACTTCAAGATTTGACTATTAATATTTTAAAATAAAGTTACAGATCTGGAACAGTTGCGGTCCCCACAAGTAATTATGGCAGTTTAGGTGCGGGCACGATTATTTAAAAATAATTAATTTATCATTTATATTGTTTACTATATAGATATAAATACTTGTGTTCTTTGGACTACATACTTCAAAATTTGACTATTAATATTAAAAAAAAAAGTTACAGATCTAAAGTGCAGTTATGGCAGTTTAGTCTTCACAAACAATTATGGCAGTTTAGGTGCGGGTACTGTAGCGCGGGTACTCATATCAGCTTCCTTATTTTTATACGAGTGTTTTGATTTTTTTTTTTTTTTAAGTTGCTAATGACGAACCCACCTTTGACAATATATTGAACAACTGTGGCCGAAGCAAAGTGTGGTGGTAGTAGAATTAATAGTTTCCTAAATATTGAAAAAACTATGTTTGTATAGAGTTGGTACTGAAAAACTTTAGCTACTTTCCATTTCTTTCTTTCTTTCTTTCCCCTTTTTTTTTTGTTTTTTTTGTTTTTTGAGGGACATACATGTACGCTTTACTCTCATTTAAGACCAGGTTAATATTTCTTATAGAAGCCTAGTTTATCCTCAACAAGGGTTATATTATGGCTCCAATGAATTGATTTTCTTAAATTCTGCACCTTTAATTCTGTCTGTAACTTTAATTGTGCGCAGCAGATTGTATAAAGCTGCTATATATACATATTAATTCGGCGTGTACGTACCTCTGTTCATTGGTTACCTCAAGAGGAGAGGAAATGGAAAGATTTCTACGATATGTAGATGATGAGGTTACCGAATTTTATGAGATGACCGGAACACCTTCAAGTGAAGGCAACTTCTTAAGAAGAGAGACTGCCAGAGATCAAAAGTGTCGTTCGGCAATAAAATCTTAATTCCATACTAATGCAGATCATCTTCTTTAATCCGTATTAAAATCTTTATTCATGTTCAGACTTTAAGACATCTCTACTTCTGAATTAAGTTTACTTACCTTTTAGACACAAATTAAGACAACTGAATACAATATAAATTACGTTTTAATCCGACTTCTCATGTTACCGTGGTTTGGTCAGGCGGAGGAGTTTAGACCAAGGAATGAGCAAGAATGTGAGAGAATAATAAAACATATAAAAATGTTTGTGAGCTCCCAAATTTTAATGATATCTTAATATATACAAAATTATCACCAAACATATATGTTATTACAAAATTATTACCAAATACAAAATTGTTACGTTCTTGTGCATATCATGCCACCGATGAAAATTATTTCTAACTATAATAGTTGTGTAAGCCTTGTACGTACCCATTAATGATACATATATATTCTGTCTTTTAATCTTTTTGATTGCTAGTAGTAATTAAGCTGTACGTAGTAAGGTAGGATCGATGACAGGAAACATTTGTATGCATCCAGATCAGCAAGGCCTTTAAAGCATCCATGCACCTCTGATAGGCTTTAATTATGTACTATAGGTGCGTCTTTTGCAAAAGACGCTTAATTCCATAGGACCTGTGACATTCCATGATTAGTTGAATGGGTTTATATAATTAAGCAAACGAGCCGGGGTTATACTGTTCAAGCACTTCATTTTGTACGAATCTTAAAGCAGATCTAAGGGTTTAAGATGTGGTGTTATTTAGTTTGATATAACACTAGTGTCATATTAGCCTAACTCATTAATGATACATATATATTCTGTCTTTTAATCTTTTTGATTGCTAGTAGTAAGCTGTACGTAGTAAGGTAGGATCAATGACAGGAAACATTTGTATGCATCCAGAGCAAGGCCTTTAAAGCATCCATGCATGCACCTCTGATAGGCTTTATGTACTATCTCCATGTTTGGTTGTGGACTAAAGCTAAGGAGGCCTAAATTGGTTATTCCAATTTAGGCCGGTCTAAATTATTCATGTTTAGTTGAGGCCTAAAGTTAAACCATAGCTTAAACTATTCCTTCTTTGGTTAGAGTTGGTGGAGAACTAAAGTTTTAATTTGAAAGCCTAAATTGATTAATTATTTATAATAAGATAATAATTATATGATATTAATTTATTAATAATAACTGTAATATATTATATATTATTATAAAATTTATTTAATATATTAATAATATAAAATATTAATTATATATTAATAATAAAATACTAATTATATAATTATAAATTAATAATAATTAATAAAAAGATACTAATTATATAATCTTATTAAAATAATTATTTAATATATTAACAATATAAAATATTAATTATATAATTATATTTTAATAATAATTATTAATAATAAGATACTAATTATATAATATTAACATATCAACAACAACTATAATATATTACAATATTATTATAATAATGATTTACTATATTAACAATATTAATTATTAATTATAAAATTATAAATTAATAATAATTATTAATAATAAGATACTAATTATATAATATTAATATATTAATAGCAACTATAATATATTGTAATATTATTATAATAATTATTTAATATATTAACAATATAACATATTAATTATATAATTACATATTAATCATAATTATGAATAAGAAAATATTAATTATATATTATTAATATATTATAAAAATTATTAAAATAATTATTTAATATATTAACAATATAGGATATTAATTATATAATTATATATTAATAATAAGATACTAATTATATAATATTAATATATTAATAATAACTTTAAAATATTATTATATTATTATAATAATTATTTAATATATTAACAATATAACATATTAATTATATAGTTATATATCGTTAATAAGATACTAATTACACAATATTAATATATTAATAATAACTATAATATATTACAATATTATATAATAATTATTTAATATATTAACAATATAACATAATAATTATATAATTATTTATTAATAATAATTATTAATTAAAGGATATTAATTATATAATATTATTATAATAATTATTTAATATATTAACAATATAAGATATTAATTATATAATTATATACTAATAATAATTATCAATGATAATATACTAATTATATACAAATAAAATATTATTATAATCATTCAAGTTAGGCCACGAGGTGAAATAAAAATTAAACCACCATATGAGGTGGTTTAATTTAGGCCGGTTTAAAGATCGGCTTATGCCATCTTAGTCCGGCTCAATTAAAACACATTTAGTGGAATAACGAGGTCTAAATTTCTTATTCCACCCTTGAGGCCACAACAAATAGGTGCGTCTTTTGCAAAAGAAGCTTAATTCCACAGGACCTGTGACATTCCATGATTAGTTGAATGGGTTTATATAAGCAAACGGGCCTGGGTTTTGGCATATTTATAGGTTCAATGGGTTTAATTTAGGGATGCAAACGGATCGAATACGGATTGGATAGTAGTAAAACCATATCTGTATCCGTTTTTATTTTCCGGATACGGATACGGATCGGATATTAGACGAATACGGATACAGATCGGATATTAACCGGATACGGATATCCGCTTTTTATAATAGTGAATAACATATTTTTTTTCATAATATATATTACACTATATAATATATATCTACTATTCGGATACGGATAGTTAAAATTCAAAACCATATCCGTATCCGTACAGATATTCGGATATCAGATATCCGTATTAAATTGTCGGATACGAAGTCGGATACGGTTGGATAATATCCAACCCGTTTGCATCCCTAGTTTAATTTTATTTCTTGAATTCTTGAAGATTTTTTTTCTTTTTTAAAGTGTTGGTGGAATTTGGATACATTAAAGGGTTATTTATATTACAGCAGCTATTTATGGGTAATAAACTAATTCTATGAATTGTGTGGATTGAGCATGCTGTAGGGGTGTAAACGGATCTGGATAATCCATTCCGAATCCGCTTATGAGATTGTTAATGTAAAAATACTAAAGTGCGTATTTTCAATGGTCAACGAGCGGCATACTGCTCTAAACTAATTGAGATTGTTACTGTAAAAAACTCTTAAGTGCGCATTTTCTAGGGCTGACAATGAGCCGGCTCAGTCCGAGCTAGATCAAACTCATGGCTCTCTTGTTTTAGCAACGAGCGAGTCAACATTCGGATCCGAGCTAAAAAATTGGCTCGTGACTCGCTTATTTAGGCAACGAGCGAGCTGAGTCAGTTCATGGACCAAAAGTCCAAATATATTAGATTATGTATTAAAGTTAACTACCATAAATTAAATTTGCAACTAAATTTATACATATTTAAATACTAAATTCCCAAATTCATGCAAACATAGTTCACAAAATCAATTCATACATACTAAATTTACACAAATTTATACTTGGACCGAGCTGGCTTGCGAGCGAGCTAAGCCCCAGCTCAAACTTATTAAATTTTGATCGAGCTAATAGTGAGTTGACTCATTAATAGCTCGGTCCACTAACGAACGAGTTGTTAGTGAAAGAGTCAGATACAAGTCGCGATCGATTCACGGTCCACGAACTTTGTTGCCCCCCCTAACATTTTATAATTTTAAGCAGCAAGTTGGCAGATACTATTCTAAGCTCAACCTGACAACCTCACAATTTGAAAAAAAAAAAAAAAAAAAAAGATTCCAGCGATGTCATAACCCATTCTTGGGTCCAAGGCCAGCCTATTAGTAAGCCCATTATACTTTGTCATTAAACTTCAGAAAGCCCACATTCATTATCCAACCAAATCCTAATCTAAGAGAAAGCGAAATAGTGACTTGGATCGATCGGGCGCTTTGATTTGCTGCGGCCTCTTTCAGTCTCTCTTCCTCGTCTCGATTCACACTTATTCAATAAAGGGAAGGGAGATAGTTCTAGGGTTTTCATCTCCACCTCGCCGCCTCATCCTTTTCGCCTCCACCATGGGAAGAAGTAAGCCTTTCTTTCGCACCTACCTTAAGAGAAATTTCTGTTGTATATCTTTATCATCATAGAAAGTTCTGCTGCTGTATGTACAATGAAAGTTAAATTTAACCAATTGTGAGCTTTTTTATTATGTTCAGGACCAGCGAGATGCTATCGTCAGATCAAGAACAAGCCGTACCCAAAGTCACGCTACTGCCGTGGTGTGCCCGACCCAAAGATCCGTATCTATGATGTCGGCATGAAGAGGAAACCCGCCGATGATTTCCCCTTCTGTATCCACCTTGCCTCCTGGGAGAAGGAAAATGTGTCCAGCGAAGCTCTCGAGGCTGCTCGCATTGCATGCAACAAGTACATGACCAAGTTCGCTGGCAAGGATGCCTTCCACCTCCGTGTCCGTGTCCATCCCTTCCATGTGCTCCGTATCAACAAGATGCTTTCGTGCGCTGGAGCTGATAGACTTCAGACAGGCATGAGAGGTGCTTTTGGAAAGCCCCAGGGGGTATGCGCCAGGGTGGCTATTGGTCAGGTGTTGCTCTCTGTCAGGTGCAAGGACAACAATGCTCAGCATGCTGAGGAGGCTCTTCGCCGTGCCAAGTTCAAGTTCCCTGGTCGTCAGAAGATCATTGTCAGTGGCAAATGGTATGTAGAAACTATCAATATATTTTTGTTTTTTAGTTTACTTGAAGGATTTAATATGATTGTGGGTTTAATAGTATAACCTTCTTCTCTTTGTCAGGGGATTCACCAAGTTCACTCGTGCTGAGTACATCAAGTACAAGAGCGAGGGCAGAATTGTCCCTGACGGTGTCAATGCCAAGGTATATACATTATAATTACACTTCTTTGGAACTTCACAATATCATTTACTAATTTTCAGGTTAAAACCACTACATCATTGAGGTTTAATTTAATGCTAGTAGCAGTAATTAAGTCTGGTCAAATTTGTCATGAGCTGTGATTGAGTTGGTGGAAATTTAGCTTGGTATCAAACTATTGCTTGTGAATTGCTCATTTTCTGTTGTGGTACTTGATTCTCAGGAATATTCCTTGCAATCTAGTTTGCCTGTCATAAAAATGTCTCAACTGGTCTTAGTAGTCAGGAGTTAATATTGCCATACTGGTACCAGTGTCTTATTAATTAAAAGATTTTATGTTTATTTTAATGTTACAATTAGCTGTCTGTTTCTATCTAAATCTTGTTCTATTTCAGCTTCTGAACTGGAAAGGACCTCTCGAGGGCCGCCAACCTGGACAGGCGTTGGCCCGACCTACAGCTGTTGAGAGCGCTTAGATTTTGTTCTACGAGTTTTAATAGTTGCATTGCTTAGTGAAATCAACATCTAATCTGTTTGAATATTTTGAGTCTTTTGTTGGTTGTGATCTGAAATTACCAAGTTTTTGCTATTTTTGGTAGGTTCTTTGTCATGGATGCTATGTTATGGAGATTCCTGGTTCATTTTTAATAGCCCTAGTTTTATTTGAGAGTTGAGACTAATAATACACAATTCATAATGCAATTCAAATTACTGCCATTCATGATTCAAATCAGGATTCAATATTATATCCGGAAAACATTGAAATGGTTGATTGCTATTTTTATGTCCTAATATTTAGCTCTTTATACTTCAATTTATTTTCATAGAAAAATTTACCCAATATAAATTCAGAGAAGATTATATTTAATAAACAACCAGAATTCAGGGACTTGATTATTTATTTCATAAATAATTGGAAAATTATTTAAAAAAAAAAGTGTATGTTCTCGATTTGAAATCATTATTGAAAAATAAATACTACAAAAATTCATAAATACATTCAATAAGAATAAAATTAGTTAAAAAAAATTGAGTAACTGTAACAAACTGAAAGTTTAACAGGGATTATTATCAGAAATATAACATAAGCTCTTTGTCACATAACACCCATCTGAAAATAAATGCATTATAAAATTCATTTAATGGGCTCATTGTAGTATCTAAGGTTCCTAAATTTTTATTAATATCCTCAATTAAAAAAAAAATATCCAGAAATGCCCTCAAGTTTCTTTGTTTTTTTTATTTTAAATTCACCAACCGTCATAATTCCCAGTTCATGAATTGAATGGCAGTTTATTAATATCCTTCTTCTTCAAGGCGTTTATTCCCAAACAAATTGGGATAGACTAGAAATAAAACCCAATCAAAATTAGCAACACAGGGACTTCCCAGGAGGTCACCCATGCGGGAGAGGGGGGTTTCCGATGGGCATCGGACCAAATCCTGTTCGATGGGCTGTTGGAACCGTCAGATCTGCTTTAGGATTCGTGCGTACGGATTTTAAAGCAGACACGAAATTGCGGACACGAATCCTAAAGCAGATCCGACGGTTCCAACAGCCCATCGAACAGGATTTGGTCCGATGCCCATCGGACACCCCCCTTACCCCACCCATGCTAGTACTATTTCTGCCCAATTCGTGAGGGTTTCATTTTCATAAAGAAGCTGCTTTTTTACCGCTAGCTCGCCAAGCCTATCACGAATCCTCCTTCTTTTTCCTAGCTTAGAACAGGCTGTGTAAAAACTACATAAACAAAGTTGCAGTTTATTAATATCCTATGATCATTTATATATATGGATTCAATAACAGGGGTTTTCAACACCCATTTGTAGGTTACAAACGCACAAATTATCCGTATGAATTCGAATCCGTATTCGAAATAGATATGAATATCTAATATCTAAATATTTGTACAGATATGGATATGATTTTAAAGTTTAATTATTTGTATCTGAATAATAAATATATACCATATTGTTTAATATATATTATGCAAAATTTATATTATTCACTATTAGAAATATATATAAATATTATAAAATTTAATATTTTTTAATACAGGAGGGTTCAAATGCACCATTATTTTGGTACTTCAATATTCTCCACATGGACTGCATCTTTTATCTCCATTTTCAAAGTCCAAACAGTTGATCCGAACCGTTCAACATGATCTTCATAATAAAATATGCTTGAAAACCAAATTTTATATTTTTTAGATTATTTTTACTATTTTTTAAGATAGACACAAAATCAATTTTTTAAGGAGATTCTGGACCATCCGATAAAGTCATATTGTACCTATCTAAAAAAATAGTAAAAAAATTCTAAAAAATATAAAATTTGGTCTCCAAGCATATTTTATTATGAAGATCATGTTGAGCGGTTCGGATCGACTGTTTGGACTTTGAAAATGGAGCATATTAGAGCACCAAAATGATTGTGCATTTAAACCCTCCTTTTTTTAATAATAATTTTTAATAAATAATAGTATCGAATAACAGATCCGATCTGTAGTCATTTAATATCTAGTCCGTATCTGTATCATATCCGATCAATATTGACAAAAGAAAAAGGATACAGATTGCATCCCTAGCGGACCATTTGACATCATCGTTAGCGGGCAAGAAACAATCAAACAAACATATTTAAATTGCAATCGTTGCGCTTGTGAGCTATGGGCCTATGGCAATTCGTAAGTTAAAAGCTCACTCCCCGTTGACTTAGAAACTAGAATCCCTCCTCCCCCAGTTCCCTCGTAGTATTCTTCAGGAAGTGCTGGCAGTGAAATATATAAGCAAACAAACCCAAATTCACATCAAGTCTCCATTGATCGAAGGTGCAAGCTAATGGGCTCTGTGAAACTCCAACTTCCCACAATCAATTTCAAAGGGTTGGATCTGAACGAACCACTTGGATCCAACTGGGAAACAGCCCGGACCGAAGTCTTGGCCGCTTTGAAGATTTACGGCTGTTTCGATGCGGTATATGACGGAGTCCGGCCAGAGGTGAATGAGACCTTGTTTCATTCGATCATGCCGGAGATGTTTGCACTGCCGCTCGAGGTAAAGCAGACGAATAAATCAAATGTGTATTTGGGTTACATCGGGCAGATCACAGATGTGGCCTATGAGAGCCTTCGTATACAAAATGCACCAAGCCCAGAGAGTGTCAAAAGATTCGCTGGAATGCTCTGGCCAGAAGGGAACCAAAAGTTCTGGTAAGGATTGAATTTGTTGCAGCATTGTAGTAGTAATTTTAATCTGATTCAGTTCCTCTGAATTCTAATAACTTGAATGAACTTGTGCCAGCAACACAGTTACAACATATGCACAACAAGCCCGCAATCTGGAACAAATTGTTGAAAGGATGATATTTCAGAGTTTGGGCATTGAAAAATACTGCAATTCTCACCTTGAATCACTGGTTTATGGAGTGCGCCTCTCAAATTACGGCGGCCTTCCGATAGAGGAGTCTAAAGTTTCTCTGCCTGCTCACGTCGACCCGAATTTGATTACTATTGTTCGTCAAAATGGGGTCGAAGGCTTGGAAGTTTACACAAAAGATGGAGAATGCATCCGAGTAGTTCCTTCCCCGGACACTTTCACAGTTATGATTGGTGAATCGATGACGGTTAGAACCTATACTCATGTGTTCTTTTGTTTATTGAAGTAAAAAATTGATAAATAAAGATCTGATTTAAACACCTTTTAATTGCAATTTAAGCATTATTTCAGAATGGTTATAGGAATAAATATATAGTTATTATTTGTATGAACTTTCTGATGGGTATTTCCAGGTTCTAACAAATGGAAGATTCCGTGCACCGCTCCACTGTGTATCAGTCAATCAGAAGAGATATTCTGCTCTGCTAAGCTCATTTCCCAAGGAAGGTTACCCAATCCAGCCCTTAAAAGAGATGGTAGATGAAAATCACCCTTTGCAATTCCATCCGTTTGATGTTAACAAATACTTGCAGTTCAAGTACACTCCCGAAGGGCTCAAACTTGAGAATCCTCTAAAGGTTTTCTGTGGGGCCCAAGAACAGAAAAATTATGACTGATTATTTGTCTTTTCTGGTTAGTTTTCTTATCTAAGGGAGTATATGTGTGAATCCCTTGTGCAATCATCTTTATTTTTTCTAAAAAAAGAAAAGAAGAAGTGTGAATTCGTGTTAGAATTGTTGACACTTTATTATCGAATAAAAAAGTACTTTTATGTTTCGTAAAAATAATTGTTATGTCAGGAGATAATTGTTATGAGTAAAAAAAAATATGCGGGTTAAGTTTATATAGATTATTTATCAAATTTAATGAATTTTAGAAACTATTTTAATTATGAATTTTGCAACTCAACAGAGAGGAATCAAATTTGATCGAGCAATCAATACGACAAATAAGACTCTTTATCTATAACTTATTTTCTCTATTACAAAAATAATATTTGCATGACATCTCGTTTTAAATTCACTTTTCTCCTATATCTATCTCCACACATATAAAACTTCTTTTCATGTTAAGTTTCAATTAGACTTGTTTGTTTATCTTGATACTATATTTTATTGGTAAACTATGCTAGATAATGTTATAAAATATCATATGCTTCATGGCAGCGATCGAGAAGAAGAAAACAAATTACTCTTGATAAAGTATTTGGAAAGCCAATTTTTCAAAAGTGATAATTATATATAGAATATCCTATAAATATCACTTATTCTGAATAGAGTGAAAAATCGTTATAAAATAAATTCACTTTTATTTTGTAATTTAAAAGATAAAATTATGTATCTAGTAATTATGTTTACAGTTCTTAAAAAAAAAAAAATCAAATTTGTTTTGAGATATGAAAAAAATATATATTGCATGCCTCTAGTGTCTGTTTGATGATCGATGAAATAAGATTGTGATGGATAATGATCGATTTTACATAATTGTCTGTTATAGATGTTAAAGAAAATTATTAATTGACGCCAAGTAAAAATATTCTTATAAATAATATTCTAGTGAGATACCAGAGAAAATTATTAATTGATTGATTATTATCTATTTCACATAATAAGATGATGGCTAACCAAACTTTGATGGAAATGTATCCAGTTATTTTCACTTGAAGTACTGATTACCCAATATCAAACAATTTAATCGTAAGTGAAAATATTTCTTTATGGGAAACATTTTAAATAGCTAATATCAATCGATTTGATCTTGGGTGAAAAGTGTTGAGTATTTTGTGTATAGGGTTTTATGCTGAATTTTATACTCTTTGAACTTTTAAATTTATAAATCAAATACTCAAAAATGCCGGCACAACCATTATGTGACATAAAACGGATAGAAGCTACAGAGCTTTTGAAAATAAACAGAACTTTTTGTTTAAAGAAATTATTTAAAAATAATATAAGATAATAGACGAATTGTCTTGAGATTTTGATTTTAGAGAAGGAATTGAAATTTCTTTCAATTTAATTTGGCGATTTTCTGTGGTGGCATCAAGTGGGTGACATGCTGAATATTGAAGGAACCTGAATATTTTTCAATTCCTTTTATAATTTTTTTTTCATATATCTATATATTATTCTATGTTATTTATATAATTTCTGTATGTATTAAATATTCTTCAAAATAAAACCCTGTACTATGTTACAACCTTTAGCTTCTTTTTCTAGGGTTGGAGATTCTACTGACAACCTGGAGTAGAGTGTAGGACGGAGTTCGGATCCAGTGAAGTAACTCAATCTTTGGATTTTAAATCGAGGCCATCCAATTTGAATCCGTGATAATCTGTCCAAAGTGGAGCACACACATCCCGGAAGATGAATTAGAATTACAAAACAATCTCGAACAACGGATTCAAATCGGACGGTCTCGATCCAAAACTCAAATATTGGGTTACTTTAGGGGATCCGGACCCGTGTAGGACATGGCCTTGTAGATGACGAATTCGTATCCTCTGAGATATCTCAAACTTTGCGTGACTTTCTGGAAAATCCTAACCGTTTAAATACATTCTACACGAAT
This sequence comes from Carex rostrata, assembly GCF_964058835.1. Taxonomy (NCBI): domain Eukaryota; kingdom Viridiplantae; phylum Streptophyta; class Magnoliopsida; order Poales; family Cyperaceae; genus Carex; species Carex rostrata. The sequence continues at coordinate 11,390,884 of NC_135918.1, read as the reverse complement.
CTCAAAGCACACATAATACTAACCCCTTACATCACCCCGAATAGGCACTGGACACGTCGGTCACGCAAAAGTTGAGATATCTCAGAGGATACGCACATGACCACAAGGAATAATAACCACAGAGAAGTCAGTTACATGACTTGCATCTATCTATGCTATGTCATTTTGACATGTGGGTCCCACTTGACAGAGTGTTAAAGTCTGCCTCATCACTTGTCAGTACAAGCGACACAGTCCGTTTCTTGGTATCAGCCACAGAATCAGAATATAAGTTCAAAAAAAATATCATACTCAGTGTAGCACTGTAGCGCTTCCTCTGAAAAAATGTCCTAGAAGAACATACGTTCGACAGAATCTCATCCAAACGGCTCAGATTACGCCACGTCAGCCAAATCAGACTAGTTATTGGTGGCATGGATTGTCTCCTATATTTGCGTGAACTACTTTAATCTTCACTAACTAAAACGAAATTATGCTGATGAATAAAACTTAATCAAGCATTCAATTAAAAAATCAATATGACAAATAGATAAAACAAATATCCGAAATTTAATAGCAAAATAACTTTAAACCGGTTAAATATTTATTTATCAATTAATGATTCTCTTTGATATCTCTCCATATGATTTTAATTTGGACCAAAATATATTAATTAAATAAAAATAATTTTACACTGAACAATTGTAACTTTTTGAGTCAGCATTCATGTAAACTTGTAATACAACAAAATTTCCAATCTTAAAGTTTTATAGAAATCATTTGTTGCAAATGTAAACTTGTCCGTCTTTTTTTCTTCATTATTTATTGGGGGAATTTTATGTTTTAAAAAATAATAATAAACCGACTACACTAAACTTACCAACCGATTTTTCGGTTTAATTTGTTCATCCGAACAAACAGAAGTATATTAATTTGTAGTATGTTACTTAACACCATTTAATTATTGATATTTTAAATAACTTATAAAGAGAGCACATTGTAGAAATAAATTACAATAATTAACCAATGAATGCAAAATATTCTAGTATTTCTAATTCATTACATTACATATAGCACATTAAAAAATATGCACCAAAACATACATAATTTTTGGCTTGATCTTCCAAGAGAGATGATTGATTTCAGCACCTCACCGAGTTATCAAAACATACATACCATGTATCTCATTGCAGGGAACACGAATGCAATTGCTGGAATTGCAGAAATGCCTCCAAACTTAACCAAGCTAACATGTTCTCCTATCATTTAAATGATGATCCAATGCCGAAACTTGAGATAGTTGATATATGTTTGACTTTGTTCCATTTCTCCCCCTACTTGTTCTCAATTTTTGACGCCAGTTGTCCGTCAACTATCTTCAACACCTATAGGGTGGTCACATAATGTAGTTCAGGAAGAGCACGTAAATCACAGTAGTAATCAATAAGAAGGTACTTGAGCACGGGGAATGCTCCGGACTCCAGCTTCCATTTATTTATTTTATTGACATGATTGAGTTCCAAACTTTGTAGTCGAGGAAAACCTCTATACAAGCAAACTATGGTATCCACCTCAATGTGAATGGAATTCAACTTCAGACACTTCAAACTATGCAACTATCTCAAGTTTCTGCATTGGATCATCATTCAAATGATAGGAGAACAGTGTCAGCTTGGTTAAGTTTGGAGGCATTTCTACAATTCCAACAATTGCATTCGTGTTTCCTGCAGAGAGAGATACATGGTATGTATGTTTTGATATCTTGGTGAGGTGCTGAAATCAATCATCCCTCTCAGATTTTATGATAAAACCTTGATGACAAGCCAAAATTAACACCTCAAAATTCAGCACTACCTAGCAATTACTATGCATTTTAAAATTTACTTCAGCCTTCATAATTAATTGGAATAAGAGAAACAAAACAATGTCAAGCTATGCACTAACATCTTGTCATAGTAACTACGTACTGACAATCTGATGAAAAGAAACAAAATTAACTTCAGCCTTCAAAATTGGAATGTCTACATTGACCTAGACATATAACTTCAGCCTTCAAACAAAATTATAAGAAACCCAATTAGTCACATATATTACATATAAAATCGTAAGTAGAAAAACTAATAAACGAAAATATTCACAAGGTTGCATGAATGTATGTCAGGTTTTGGTATCATGAAGGAAAGGCAAGGTATTGGGTTGTACCAGTGACAACATGGATCAATTCATGATAAAATGGAAACTTACTCTAACTAATTATTGGTCACAGAGGTAATGTCCAAGAGAAAAAGAAAAGATGTGAAGATCAATATAAGGAAATTTAACATAAATCACATATTCATGAACAATAGCTAAATATTATAATGTGATAAGGTCAGGGTTCAATTATGAAAGGTTCATAAATATTTTTTTTCCGAAACAGCAATTCAGATCAGACAATCAACTGAATTTTGCAAGATGAAACAAACGATTGTATTATTGGAGTACTGTTATAATTTATAAATGAACATGACATTTCACACAAGCTTTTATAGTATATAACCTTTAATGGTGAGCGACAGCAGTAGGCGTGAGATAGGGTTCGGCGATTTGACCACGGTGAAGCGCGAAGAGGGGGCTGAGGAAGTGGGGAGTGAAGTCACGCAGAGAGGGTTGGAGGTCGCGAGTGAAACCCTAGGGACTGGGAGTTGGGGATCGGAGCATTAAAACCTGCGATCCTAATCAGACGGCCCGAAATGCATTAAATCTCTTTTCAGTTAAGGCAGGAGATGCGGACTCGGGTTCAAAATCTCAGGATGTCCGCTGCTCTCCTATTTACTCTGTTATTGAAAATCTAACCTCTGAATTTTTTTCATGCACGAATTATAACACAAATGAACGGTCAGATTTAGAATAATAGAATCCTGCTCTTCTATTTAGAGTGTGCTCTAGAAGGAGGAATAACCCTTTCATTAAAGGGAGGCGAGGGAAAATTCGCTGATTTTTGGGCTATTCATTGTCTTCACCTACTTCAGAAGAGGGGAAACAGAGAGGTAGAGGAAGGGAGAAATTACTGTTCGGAGGGGAGAAGAGAGGGCCTTAACGTTGATTTTCGGCCAGATCTGTCATCCCCGAATCGGAATGTAGAAATTACTGTTCGGAGGAGTTTTTTCTTCCTTCTGTCCTTTCCCCTTCCTCTACTGGCGTCGGTTTTGGAGCAGGCCCGAAAGCAGCGGAGTTGGCTTCCATAATCTCATCCCCGCTCATATCCTTTATCTTTATTTTTAATAATTAAATATTAAATATTAAAATGTTTAAATAATCTCCATATCAGATCTAGAAACTAAATTTATATTTATGTTAAAACTTTTTTTTACTATTTTTAGATAGATACAAAATTAATTTTTTAAGATTTTTTTTACTATTTTTAACATAGAAACAATAATTTTATATACTTGAAAAATAGTAAAAACATTCCAAAAAATATAAAATTTTATCTCAAAACACATTTCAATATAAAGATCATATTAAGCTGTTCGGATTGGTTGTTTAAACATTAAAAACAAAAATAAAGAATATGAGACACAAAAAAGTATGAAAGACATGAGACATTTTAACCGTCTTCTTAAAAGGAAATTAAAAATAATTTCTTGAACATTTAATAAAAATTAAATTACTTTTAGTTTCTCAACCTATCTCGTGCAATTAACTTTTAATTGCTTTCAGCAGAAAAACTAGCAGTTATTGCGCCATAACATAATCGATGTGTCTTACTTACATATATCCATATCCAACTTAATTCACATTTCAATTGGACTTTCTCTATAATGGATTAATGGTGCACGATCTATTTAATAAGGGTAATTATAATATCCCCCACTTATCCATCCTCCATTTCATCCCCCAACTAACTTTCTATTTTAATTATAACTATAACTACTATTTCTAACAACTTTTATTTCTTTCATCTTTCTCCCTTTCTCTTCCACCTCTATTTTCCTCTTTCACCTCCATCTTCTTCTCTCACCTCTGCCTCCGCCTCCGCCTCCCTCTCCCACCTCCGCCTCCCACCTCCCTCTCTCACCTTCACCTCACCTCACCTCCGCCTCTACCTCCCTCTCCCACCTCCGCATCCCACCTCCTCCTCCACCTCCGTTTTTCCATTGATAAGCTCCCCTCCCTCTCCCACCTCGAAATGATAAATACAATAAGCTCCCTCCCTCTTACACTTTCGCCTCGATTTTTTCCCTCTATGCCTGCTGCTCCTGCTCTAGCGAACGTTCTGGCGGAGATCATCCGTCACTCCATCCCAATCAAGCACGCCTCTGCCAGGAATGAATACTTCAATGTGTATGAATGAATACTTCAATGTGTTTGAATGAATACTAGAGCACGTCTCTACCGGGTCAGATCCGTCACTGTCGATCGTATCAAAATAATTTTGTATATGTATATGCAATTAATCTTTTTCATGTTTATGTTCATTTTCCTCATGAAGTAGCGAGTTTTGCAAAGAACAAAGCTTTATTAATGGTGAATTAGACCACTGCGTATTAAATAAATGACATAAAAATAAATTTTGAAAAAAAATAGAGATATATGAATGAATACTTGATGTCTTAGATATGAATACTTCAATGTGTATAAATGAATACTTAATATCTTATGTATGAATACTTGCGTGACAAGATATTAATACTTGTGCAACAGACAACTCGAAAGTATGTCATCATGGATCTCATTTAAAAGATAAAATTGTGTAGAAAACGTTCGTGGTTTTAGATTTGCAAAATTCTTCCCAGATCGTCAGAAATATTGGTTAGATTGAACGGAGAAAAAAAAACCTACCTCTAAAAACATGAAAAAAAATGGATGAGTGATGTGTCCAGTTTTTATATTTACACTTACACGATGAGGATTAATACTTTCTCGATAAGAGATGAATATTTGTGCAACGGACAACTCGAAAGTATGTCATCATGGATCTCATTTGAAAGATAAAATTGTGTAGAAAACGTTCGTAGTTTTAGATTTGAAAATTCCTCGTCAGAAATATTGGTTATATTGAACAGAGAAAAAAAACCACCTCTAAAAACGTGTAAAAGATGGATGAGTGATGTGTCCAGTTTCTATATTTGCACTTGCACGACGAGGATGAATAGTTTATCGATAAGGATGAATACTTGTACAACGGACAACTTGAAAGTATATCATCATGGATCTCATTTTAAAGATAAAATTATGTCAAAAACATTCGTTGTTTTAGATTTGCAAAATTCTTCATCGATCGTCAGAAATATTGATTAGATTGAACGAAGAAAAAAAAATTCCACCTCTAAAAACGTGTCCAGTTTTTTTTTTAAAATACTTGATATATTAGGTATGAATACTTGATGTGTTATAGATGAATACTTGATGCATTATAGATGAATACTTGCGTGCGCCAGTTGTAAAATCTTTCAAATATTATGTGGTCCCCCTAGGTAGTTAGTAGTTATTGAAGTAGTTAATGACTGGGGGATGAAATGAGAGATTGTTACGGGGGATAGCTAGATGCTCCCATTTAATAATCACTTCAAAAAAAACTGTTAAAGTTAGGCGGAACAACACAATTTTGAACATTATTTTTTTCTGTATTTAGTTAGTAATTTCTTTTGTATACCGAATTACTATAAAAGCTTCTGTCCAATTTGGCTATTTTCACAATTGATAATTACAAGGTTAATTATCCCTCTCTTTTTTTAATTTAACTCACAAGTGAAAATTTCTCTATGAACCGAATGAAACATAATTTTATTTCTCACACTTGACTCCCTAATAAATTTTTTTGGCTTTGTCATTTAACAAGTGAGTTGAGGTATACTCATACTCAGCTCATTAAGTTAACGAGTGAGTTGCTAAAGAGCGAGTTGATAAATGAGCGAATTGTTAATGAATTTTTAATGAGCGAGTCATTTAACAAATTGTCATGATCCATTTAACCTTTTTTTTACAGTAAAAATCCGTAGTAGTATAGAGGTAGAAGCTCACAAAGTTTCTCACAAAAATAAGGTTTTGATACATATTGAGCGCTTTAGGTTTTTATGTTTTGGTGATTTGGTGATTTTGACGTATCATTTATCCAAAATTTTAAGCGAAATGAGGCAGGGATTTAATGAGGCTCCAAAATTTAATTTAATGCAGCAAAAACTTGATTCATTGATTTACAATGTTATAAAATGCGGTTTCTATGCGGTATGCGGAAGGCCACCGCATACCGCTGTTGGGTTTCGAGGAACGGTTCAAACCCATTTAATTAGCTTAAGCTGCGGAAAGAGTAAAACAAAAATTTTTACATCTAACTTAAGCTACGGATTAAATGAATCAAGAAGATTCGTTTAATCCTATTTACAGATCTACTCCATAATTGATTTCCTAAAGCATTAAATATATTTACAAATTAAATAGATTAATATAACAATTTATACCTTGATTCCAAATCTTAGTTGGAATGCAGACCGAGCGAGTAGAGCCTCACCAGGGATGGAATCGACTCGCAGTATCACACGTGTGATACCTCTATTGGTTATCCACCAGGACTAACCGGAGAGCGATTTACTTCTTCTGCCAGAAATACCGTAAACCGCGGAATTCTGCAGAAACACTATTCACCAAAATAGGGACAGATTAAATATATTTAAGACTCCAAGTTATTCAGTTTCACTTAAAAAGCAAAACACGAAATACCGCAGAGTTTGCAAAAATATATTTTTCCGAATCTCGTAATAACCGAAATCAGGGAAGAGAGAAAAACCGATTAACAAAGTAATCAGATTAACATGTAAATTAGCAAATTTTCTCTCTACCCTCACCCCTCTATTTATAGTGTTTTGAGGAGGTTCGCAAAAGACCAAAATACCCCTCAAAACAAATCTATTTACCAAAAGCCCTTGACACCTCATCCTTTAATATGTGAAAAGACCAAAATACCCCTTCCACACTCTTCTCCATGTTTCTACACCCCTAAGGTGTCATGCAAGGTGGCATAGGTGTGAAATGACCATTTTGCCCTTGGCCCATTAAGGCATGAATAGTAAAAGGCTTTGATTTTGGGCTTTGACTTTGGGCCTTTAATTTTAATTAAGGCTTTGATTATTTTGGGCTTTTAAACCCATAATTCAAATCCATAATTAACAATTAAAATTCCAAATCATATATATATAATTGTCATGTACAATTATATTTCTTTTCGGTTATTGTTCGGTAACTTTTATACAACGTAACGTGTACGTTTATAAATTAACCGTTGTTTCTGGTTGTCATTCTAAATGACATTTATAATTTAATTATATCACGTATAATTAATTATAACCATCTTAATATTAATTATAATCAATTTATAATTAATCAGTAAGATTCTCCGAGTAGCTCCTATATGGTGTGACCCAATAGGATCTGTGTTATGTTGGTAAACAGAGTTAAAACTGTTTTAACTTCTGTTAGTCATGGGTGGCATCTGGCAACACATCATGACCATCCAATTACACAGATGATGCTGTACTGTACAATATCACGATCCAGTAAACAATTTACTTGTGTCAGTTCTTCTGTCTCATAGCTATCAGATCAGTTTTAAGGTAGATATGTGTCATCCTTGTTAACTGTATCTTTTCTTGATCTTGAGTAGATTATCAAATATAATTACTCTTGTAATTATACCGCATGCAGATAATCTAACTCTATCAAGGGGCCCAGTGATGCTATAGCTCGTATAGAGATACGAGGGACAAATAGTATTCTTGGCAGACTATCACTTCCTCAGCTAAGTTATATATATGGAAATGCTACCGTTATGGCTGCTTTTTACGGACAGCGTTAGATAACACTTACTCATATATATTTCTTAGTGGGAACGATAAATACCTCATACTGTAGAACTTTGACACTGAATGAAAACATAAATGACACGAACACAATTCTATTTAATGTTTCATTCGGGGTCTGTCAAATACCATGTTCCTAGAACATGTATCTATGTGATTAAAATGACATCTCGTGTCAAGTGGTTTGTAAAACTTAACCATCTTTTAATTCACATACTAACCTTATAGCGGTAATTAGTGTTCCTGCTAATTACCTTGGTCAGTGACCTTTTAAGAGTATATATCATCTATATTATGAAGTTTCACAATTTCAGTCATGAACTCGAAATGATCCATAAATGCAATAATACTCACGGCAACAAAATGATATATAAATAAACATTCAATTCATGAACAAAGCTTTATGATTAATTTATCGTATTATTGACTTCTAGATTATTACAAACTAACAACCGCATATACGGTATACGGCCGCATATGCGGATTTTTATGCGGATTTATATATGCGGGTTTTTTTCATTTAATATTAAATATAACACCCTTAATTAAATATTTAATATTTTAATATGGTTTAATCTAATCAAATATTTGAATAAAATCATCTATATCAAATATATTTGAGCATTTAATTAAATTTCATTAACAATGCGAGGTCTCCAGTATTAATGAAATATGATTGATTAAAAAACATTTCATAAAAAGTTTCAAAAACGGCTCCAGGCTTGAGCGCAACAATATAAATATTAAATTTGGGCTCCAAACCTTCGGCCCAACAAACATTCAGTGTATTGGTATTTAATAATAAAATAAGAGAATCGCTTGGGAGTTTGGACTTCGGAGGTATCCGGCATAATAGAAGTAATACTTAGTCCCACAGCACCAAAACAAAACAAATATAACGTCGGGTAGCCTATAAAAGAAGCTGGATAGTAGAGGAGGAAGCATCTGACTGGACTGTTGTCCGGATGGATATTTAAATAGGGATTTCGCATTGTATCAGCTATGTGATCCGATATCCCTTAAGAATTAAAATATGTAAAATATTTGAAGTGGATATCCCTTAAGAATTAAAATATGTAAAATATTTGAAGTGGACTAAAATTCGCATATTAATCCGCATAGTCGGATTCTATGCGGTCGAGGACCGCATACGCATATGCGGCCGTATATGCGGCCGCATAGGCCGCATTTTATTACACTGTTGATTTATTTGAGATTGGATGTGGCAAATTCTTAATGAGCGAGTTAGAGTATGCTCATGCTCAGCTCGTTAAGTTAACGAGCGAGTTGATAATGAACGAATTTAAGCGAGTTATTAATGAACGAGTCACAAGTTATGAGCAATATGTTATCAATTACTCAAGGAGAGGTAAGCAAACTGAATGAAGGGTCTATAGGGCTTTCCACCTGCAATTTAGGCCACTAATTTAATAGGTTATAAAGATATATAATTAATTGTAAGCATCAAAGGTTCTATAGTGTAGTGGTTAGCACTCCAGACTTTGAATCTGGCGACCTGGGTTCGAATCCCGGTAGGACCTAAAATCTAAAATATTCTTTTTCATTTCCTTTCGTTTTAGAGGGTACAAACTGCCTATATTAAAAATGTTTTTCTTACGTGCGATTATTTTGTTCGTTACTTGTACAACTGCCACGTAAACCTAATTTATTAAACTTACGAGAAGATATTACGATAAATATTTGTTAAAACGGATTCGGTCAAATGCCAACTTCTATCTTTAGCAAAATAGTTTTATGAATCTTGAAAAGAACTTTTAGTAGACCAAATTAAGTTTAAATGTCTAGAAATAATTTCATCATATTTTTACTTTTCAATTTTTTAATAACAAAATCTTAAAACTCAATATCAAAATAAAAAAGTGAATGTCCATAAATTATTTGCATGAGTGTATTTTTGTAAACTCTTAATGTTAATTAAAATAATATTGAAATATCGTAATATTTCATATACACACGAAGAAAATGATGTAAACTATATTTAAAAGTTTTATTTTGTTAGAGTTTTACATTTTTAAGTTATTAAAATTTAAAAAAGGAACATAATGGAGGCATTAAAATTTTTCAAAATAGAAAGACGAACCATATTCCACTTAATAAGCTACTTCTCCCCATTTCGATCGGAGAAATCATGAATAATTTTCTTTTTCTTTCAAAGTTATGGAGACAATAATGCGAATTAAGTAGAAAAATGGGTGTGTCTTTTCCATAATTGTAAAGAAACTTTATTAGACTTTAAAGAAAAAGAGAAATTAAAGATTGTAAAAAAAAGCTCTTTTTCATTTCTTTTGCTCTCAAAGAGAATGGTGTCTGTTTTCATAATTGTACAAGACGAAGCCTTTTTGAGTTTTTGTATAATACGCTTCCAAGTTATTTTGCTTTTTTAGATAGCATCCAGTCATATGTTGCCAACTCAGCAGGCAAGTTAAAATTAGTACAAACAGCACGTAGCTATAAATAAATAAGATGAACGGTGGACCCTTTTTCTCTTCCTTCTCCCATGCTTCTCTTGTTCTTTCTTCAGTAATAAAATCAGTCAAAATTTTTGCCAAAAATAAAACAAACAAAAAGAAAAAGAAATGACCACTGGATCAATAGCAAGCGCAGGGGATTCTAAAGTAGAGACGATTGCACGACTGGGGCAATGGCGGATCGATACTTTTGGGCCTTGTTCGTACCGCCGATCTGATTCCTTCAGGCTTGGAATTTGGAACTGGTAACATCTCTCTCTCTTGTAAATTTTCTAATGTGGTCTGCAAACCGAATATAAAATATTTCATTTTGGGCTCCAGTTAACATCTCTATAAGGTTATAGATATTTGTGCTTGATTTGACTTCAATTCGAACCGATACTTCGATTCAAGTGTGGTCTGTGATGTAATTGTACTAATAAACATGCTCATCTCCTCAGTATGGGAGGTTCAGTCTAGCTCTTGCTAGCTAACTGGTTTTTGTAATTATTATATTTCAGTAATGAAATGGGCTCTGCCTTTTATTAAAAAATATATATATATACTGATTAACATGATTTAATAATGATTGGTAAAAATTGTGTGAATTTACCTTTCTTTGAGATCATGAGCGGTACTGTAAATCCATTTCTGTAATAAACCCTTGTGAAAATTACACAAATAGGTACCTTTCTGTGGAGAAGAATCGGGTGATGGTGGTCAGGTTGTACCCAGAGCCATGCCGACTGGCCAAGGAGCAGCCTCCCTTGGCTCGATTTATGCTTCGTGTCTCCAACACAGCACCTGGTCGCCGCTGCTGCGTCTCCCCTGGTACCTGACACAGTTGCTCTAACCATTTTTTTTTCTATTTTGATAACTGGAATGATGTTTATTTTCTCAGAAAGATGTTTAATATTTGTTTTATTTTATCTTTCAGTTCATGAGAAAGTATTGCGCGGAAGTGATGACTTTGTCTGGCAAGTAGATTCCATGTTTCATGGGCGTTTCACAGTTGATGTAGAGTTTCTAGACCTCAAAATCGCTAGTATAAATGTAAACTAATTCCCACTTTTATTTGACATTTTAAAAAAAAAAAAAATTGTACTTGATTTAGACGGGGTAAAGTACCAGCCTACCATCTCATTCCTGTGTAAATCTACTGTGAGTTGATCCAATTAATTGTTGGGTATGATGTAATGTAAGGATTACCAGTAGTCTGTGATCTAGTTATAATAAACCAGTACCAGTCACTGGTGTTTCAACTAAAGTAAAATTTGTACAATTCAACCTTAGTAACCATTCACATCCCAAAACAAATCTTCCAGTAAACATCAAAAAAGCAAGACACAGCATAATTGAGCACTTTAGCCACTGCTCTCCAGCATTGATACCAGCGGTACCACCCTCTCTTCCCAAGCCAAATTTCCAGCTAGATTAATGCATTGAAGTAGAATAAGATCAAAGTCTTCAGGCATCCATTGCTGCATTTGAGGGTGAGTGAGGTCATCCAAATTACATGCCCAATAAGACAATAAGGAGAATTGTGAATACCATATTTATAGTGGCAATCAAAGGTTTATATGAAAAAATTAAAACATTCCTCATTATCCAAATGCACCAACAGAGTGCACCAAGTATAATATGATATCCTCAAAGTCCCTCAAATGTTAGTATAGTTCCTGACGAGCCCCCATCCGGAACCATTTTTTTTGTACAAAAGGACATAAAAAACAAATGATCTCTATCTTCAGGTATGTTAGTATTATTGCACAGGAAACAGTAATTATCACCTACTCAAACTTTATTATCAGTTCTTTTTTCTGAATTTCCCAACAACGTAGTGATGTTTACCTGCTGATGACCTGAAGGACATTTTCCCTTTCCTTTTCTTTGTTTTTTTTTAAAATAAATAAATAGAAAACTGCTGATAATTTATGGCTCCTTTCGCACATTTTATCCAGGGAGGTGAACCAAGCCCAATATGGCCTGACGAAGACATGCTGCAACCTTTGGCAAGCCGAAGCAGCCTTCGATGCCTCTCACGCATGCTCTCAGAGTCGATCCACACTGACGTGACAATTCACACCTCCGACGGGGATCTACAAGCTCACAAGGCGGTGCTCTCAGCGACATCCCCTGTCTTCGCGAGCATGTTTTTCCATGATCTCAGAGAAAACCAATTGTCGACCATAGACATCAATGACATGACACTTGGTTCGTGCTCCGCACTCCTTGGGTATATTTATGGGGACATTGATCAGGGTGAGTTTTGGAAGCACCGTGTGGCACTGCTGGCTGCTGCTGACAAGTATGACATAGCAGATCTGAAGAGCTGTTGTGAAGAGAGCCTGGTTGAGGATATTGGGTTGGGAAATGTGCTGGAGCGGCTGCAGGAAGCGTGGTTGTATCGGCTTGTTGGGCTCAAGAAGGCGTGCATGAGTTATCTGTTCGAGTTCGGGAAGATTCATGATTTGAGAGATGAGATCAATGCATTCTTCAGGCAGGCCGATCGGGAGCTCATGGTCGAGATGTTTCATGAGATACTGGGTGCCTGGAAACCTATTTAGATATTGTAACTTTTGAAAGTAGAGAGAGAATTGTATATTGTTTGTATATTGAACAATTATTTTGTGTATAATCAGAGATAATAGCATGTTTGTGTGATATATATTATCCTTTAAACAAAATTGTTTGTTGATGTTGGCTGTGTAAGTATGTCTGCGCACCTAGCACAGAAGAAATAGTTACCAGTGCCGCCTTTCAGATATTTGCAAAGTTCAAGCACACCAAAGAACAAAAAGAAAAAAGAAAAAATAGTTGAAAGAAAGAGTGCAACAAAAATAGTCAGGTTAATTAGCTAACGTTCTAATAAAGTGTAAATGCTCTTTTTAGTCTTTACGGATTTTTTTAAGATATCTAACTGTATTTAGTACTTCTCATTATGATTTCAAACTTGTGATGTCCCACATGAAAAATAGTGTCTTTGTCACTAAATCAAACGAGTTATTTTGTAGGCAATTTTCTTTCTTTTAAACTTGACAAAATTCCTTTTGTGTGAATTCATACAGTAGGTTTTCACCCACTATTTGAAAAACAACGAAGGAAAAAAAAAATGCTTTCTAATAAATTGGCACATGTAAACTGTATGTTACTTTTGACAAGATCAGCAACTATATCCGTACCTGCCTTATTTTTCATGTCTTTAATGAACACACAGAGTAGGATGCTAATTTGAGAGAAATACTCTGATATTTCCTTTTTTCTTTCTTTTATTATTGATCTATAAATTTGGCAACCGCAGCAAAAGGAGATTTGATCCACGGACCATCTTATTATTACGAAGGCCCATGGACCGTATATATCTATCATTTCTTTGGACAAGCCCTGGTTTATTTTGCAAACTCGCAAGACATTTCAGAAGGCACTTGCTTAGGAGAACTCAAAAGTGCGAGGAAATATCAAAATTAAACTCCAATTTTATTTTTAAAAGTTACAAAGAAAAAATTAACAAACAAGAAATAAAAAAAACTGAGGTAATTGGAAAAGAAATATACGTGTAACTCTTTCAACAAAGTGTCGAGAACTCAAAACAGTACTCTAAATATCTCTTAGTTTCTAAAAGGTGCAAAACTTGTTCTAATAACTAGTATAATATTTTTGCATGCATAGTATTATACTAGTAAATTATATGAGTAAAATATTTGTTCTTAACATAATTTTGAACAACTTCTTTAATTATGTCATTATTAAGCACCAAAAAGTGACATCCTTTTTTGTGAAAAAAAATCGAGTTTTCTATCTGAAAGTCAATTTCTATTGATTCGCACGATTCCGATTTCACATGTTACATTGATTCTGATATTAATTCGAATTCTCAATTTCACAACCATGCTGTAGACGTATCTCCAGAAAAATGATATTTTTAACCGTATTATTTCTCATGTCCTGACAAAATTAAAAATAATTTATATTTGTTTCCAATTCATGACCATATAATTCAACAATTTAAACTTGAGTTTTTATAGCCTTGTCTTAAAAAATATAAAGCAACATGACAACTATTTAATGGGGCTTCGGCCTTTTAACCAAAATAAATAAATAATAATAATTAATAAATATATTTACTATCTTGAACCTGTTTAATAGGCTCTACCTTTAGAAGATTATTTGAAAGTGATTTTATTACTTATTATGTAGCATGTTAAGTGCCATATAGTGCATTTTTTAAAACTTCGATTAATAAGGTTATTCAAAGGCACATAAAGTGCATTTTGAGTGCCAAATTGTAGATATCTTGTTTGTTCGTAAAAATTAGTTTTTGCTACGTTCTATATTTTAATTAAATAATCATCAACGCACAAGTCTTGATTCAATTTATTTATTTAATGCACTTATTGCATATACTTTATTTAAATATTTATAAGATAAATCACTACAAAAAAATAATAATAAATCTTTCTACTTTGTTAATCATAAATACACACACTTTTTTAGTTCTTCTCCATACAGAGCTATCCCCGTTAGCATTGGTCAACAAATCACAATCTCATGCTCACCGTTGAGAGCCTCTTGTTATGTATTTCAATGATCTAGTTTCTCGTCTTCAAGAAATTAGATTTAATAATCTTTTTAATGTAATTAGATTAAGTATTAAAGAAATTATTGGCGGATTGTAAAGACTTTAGATATATTTAAGTGAGTTGTGAACTCAATGAATTAATTGAGTTAAGTGAAAGTAAAAAAAGAACAAATTCAATATAAATAAATCATATATCATATTTTGTTAAAAAAACATGATTTAATTTGAATAAAATAATTTATGGAGAATTCATTAAAAATACAATATAGTTTTTGAAGTGTTTAATTGTGACTTTATTAATATTTAAGAATTACTTTTATGCTAACGAGTATCTAGAATCATATAATAAAGTGAGTCTAACTAATACTAGATATATAAAAATATAATTGTTGATTTTCTTTAATATCTTATTGTAAAATTCAAAAATATTCACAATAACCATAAAAAATACTAGGCACGTAAAGTGGTCTTATTTGATAGCGATTTTTAACTCTCTTTTTTAACAAAGAATAGTTTGTACTATTTACATCATTTATAAGGTATTTCAAGTAAGAACTGAATAATATTTGCATGACAAATCATTCAAAAAAAACTCTTTCTCTCGCTTTCTCTCTCTTACCCCACACGCAAAACTTCTTTCTGATATGGAATTTCAATGAGACTTGTATTTTTTTTTCTTGATATTAAAATTTTAAGTACAAATATGATATTTCATGTCATTAATAAATCATATGCTTGAGACCATCAATAAAGAAAAAGTATTTTTCATAAAAAGATGTATTCATTAAAAAAATATATATTACTATGCTTTAGAGATAACTTTTGAATTCAGCTAATGAGTCAACTAAGTTTTGTCATTGCATGCATAAAATCTCTAGTTTGAGTCATTAGCTGAATTCAAGTTAACTCTAAATAATACTTAACTCATTAGTAGGTCTAATTACATACATTAGCCAAATCTCTAGTTGACTCGTGAGCTGAATTCAAGTTATCTCTAAATCAAACTCAACTCATTAGTAGGCCTAATTACAGACGGACATTAGCCAAATTGTCTGTACTTAGGCCTACAAAATATCTAGTCTTGTCATTGCATGCATAAAATCTCAAGTCTGCATCTTAATGCACAGTTTGAGTTTAGTCTCGGGTTGTTCATACAAAATTTGAATCAATTCGGCTAATGTCTGTAATTAGGCCTACTAATGAGTTTAGTCTGATTTATAGATAACTTGAATTCAGCCCATGAGTCAACTAAATTGAGTCGACTCTAGTTATTCATTCAGGACCAAGTTGAAAATTCAATTCGGAATCACGAGCAACTCAAATTAATTCGACTTAACTCGTGACTCGTGACCCAACTCTCTTTTCTGACAGTTCCATTTTGACATGCAGTTATGTATGGATTACGTACTATTGAATTTTAACTGCTTCATTCGACTTTAATCTATCTAAACTATTCATTTTTTTTTTTAAATAATCAAGTATTTTACCAATCAGATTCAGTATCAATTAAATTGGCTAGCTACTTTTTATTTAAGTAAGGTTAGAGAAGTAGCGAAGAGAAGATAATGGATAAAATTGGATTGTGCGGAAACTGAGAAAGGGAGTAGGGTCTAGTCCAGAATGGTCAAGTGAGGGTTAGAAAATTAGGGATTAGGGTCTGGTCTGAGTCATGAGTCATGAGTTGAATCTGAATTGAGTTGGGGGCAACTCGAATTCGACTCATGAGTCAATCGATAAGAACTAACTTGATTTACTAGTGAGTTGAATCCGAATTGATTCCGAATGAATTGTGAGTCAAATTTATATTGGACAGTTCATATCTAAACTCATAATTTGAGTTAATTTAATTGGAGGATTCGAATTCTCAGCTTCTTTGGCATGATAGTTTCTTTTGAGCGTCATTTCAGTTTTCATTAAAACACTCGGTATGTTTGGATGTGTCAAGAATAGAGTCTATTCTATAATAGCGACTATTCGGAATAACAATGTGCATCTAAACAATATTTTTGCTATTCGGAATAGCTAGAATAATGGTTATTTTATATTCCTTGTAAATGTTAGAATAACTACTATTCGAAAATGTGAAGAGAGAGGGAAAAATGATTATTTTTTGGATTTTCGTTAACAGAGTCCCGAAATGATAAAATTGACACTACTTTATATTATCTTCACATTGTGACAATTCGTTTAAGACCTCATTTGCCTATATTTTATCTTAATTATCACCTTGTTAACACTATTATTTATCGATTACAGCTATTCACTATTCCAAATATACAATCCAAACAATATTTTTACTAATCCGAATAGCACCATTTTCACACTAATCTAAAAATCACTATTTTTTCTCTATTCTTATTTATTATTATCAAATTTTGCTATTCTAGCTATTCTAGATCTCATCCAAACGTACCATTGTTTTCATAGGAGGCTCTTGCCAGAGAGAGCAAAGGCGAAGGGCATGAATTGGATGCGATTGAATGGTTGGACAAATATCTCCGAGCAAAACTAGGATGTGATGTGTTTATTAAGAGGGGTTGGTGAGTACACATCCAAAAAACTATCAGATTAACTTCAAACTACGAATCTAAACTGTTGAAATTCAAGTATTTTGTGAGTGATATAGGTACATGTAATTTTTTTAAAGTTTCAGATTTATTTAGTACATAATCAAACAGAAAAAAAAATGATAAAAAAATTAATACATAAAATAATTAAAAAAAAAAATTACAAAATGTCCATTATTTTTGACCGCTTGACTATGTGCTAAAAAATTCAAAACTAAAATTTTGCATGTACATGCATCACTCACAAAGTATATAGATTTCAACGGTTTGAATTCGTAGTTCGAAATCAATCCGATAGCTATTCACCAACCAATCTCTTAAAATTTGTCCTTTATATTGCTCTGGGAAGTGATGTCATTCTGAGCACCGAGCTACTTGACGAACTGGCTTTTGGGCTTTTGAGCTACTTCACGAATCCAGCCGGCATGAGTGGTGGTGTCAGCCGTTAGCGACATGCTACCGACATTTCGCTTAATATAAAGGAATTCGGCCATGTTGCATTGGGTTGGGTCCCGCAAATGAGGATCTTAGCCCATTCATCGGTAGGTAGTTGTTTGACACATTGCGGCCCTAATCAAATATTTTCTAGAGGTCCATTAACCGGGAACTTTGATCAAGGGTGGCGAGTGTTGTTCGTCGTGTCATGGTCGAAGAAGAGGGTAGAGGGGATGTTGATTCGACACAATGCAAATGCAGAGCAGATTCAACCCATATTCTTGACACATTTAACACAATGGACGTCTAAAAAATATCTCTAAGGATTCCTATGAAGATCAAAATTTTTATCTGACTTATGTTAGAAAACAAAATCTTGACTTAGGAGGTGTTGCTAGCGAGGGGTTGTATGGTGCAAGTGGATTGTCACTTATGCATGACAAATTTGTTGGAAACAAAGAATCATATCATGAGGGACTGTCCTTACGTGATAAAATTCTAGAGAGGGCTACTGGCGCATCACAATATCCCCTTCGGTACCAATCAGAGTATACAGCGGCTTTGGACAAGGGAAAATGCATGGAATGATTGTAGCAGAGAGGGAACATTGGAGTATGATTTGGGATGCAGGGTCTGGGCCCTCTAGCGAGAGAGAAACGGAAGAATTTTTTTCAAACAAGCATCACGAAGTGCATCGTTTGATAAACTGGATGGCCTTAGATATTTATCAGTGGATGAATTCGGTCTAAAGGCATCGTGGAATTTTTATATTTTATACTTGTAATTAATAATAGAGTAGAAATTTTGTAAATAAATTTTTTATCAATACAAATGTTGGCTTTGCCAACCTTCAAAAAAATAAAAAATAAATATTTCTCCTGTTAAACATTTTTCACATATTTCTGCCCTAAAAGTTATATATGCCATGCTTGCCACCGTGAGATGGAAAATATAGTCTGTATATAAGCCTACAAAATATGGTAATATCTCTCATACATTTTCCCAGCCTCTCAGAGTCTCAGTAGGTAAAAAAAACAAAAATATGGGATACTTCTTGTGTTGCACTTCTCACTTTGTACTGCTATACATGACATTTTTGGATTTGTAGGAATAAATGGAAAAAATTTCAAAAAATGAAGTTTATATTTAGTTGCAACATAGAGGTCGTTTGGTCTCAAGGAGCTTTTCCCATAGACAATGCAAATCTCTGGGCTCCTGATAATGAGCAACAACATAATTCTCTTTACATCCTAAGATATTTATATTATCTTCTTTTACATACTTTACATCCACACCCCCATTTTTGATGTTATCCACCCAGATGCCCATTGCCACATCCTCTAGCTTGAACATCTGCATAATTAATTATTCTTTCTTAATTTGTTGAGATTTCAAAACTATATAACAAGTACAAACAAATATAAGAAAAAACAAAACATTTTTGTACCTTAAGAGAACCACTTTTATGTTGTTCATGGACTATTTTTGCAATGTCATGTGACACTACATAGCCTGGTCCATGGGCCCATGGAGGGTAATTTGCTTCTTTCCATTCCTTCACAAAAAGAAAAAACATTTTAATATATATTAGTAAAGAAAAATGAAAATCCAATATCAAGCATGTATGTATAAGCACTTGATTTAACATAAAGAAAACTTCCAATAGGGTACCTAAAATACACATCTCTCTTATTTAAATTAACAGACACTGGGAATTTAGACTAAAACAGGGGAAACAGAAAGTTAAATGGTGTATTTTTATGCTTTATTAATGCTAAAATAATGATAGTTGAAATTTAGAAAGGAACAAGTTACCTCAGTTGTGATGTACCACTTGCTATTAATATCTCTGTGTGGCCCTGAGTCGTCATTTATGCGCCCGTACAACAATCCATTGGTGATATTCATTTTCTTTAGAGAAGAAAGAATACTGTCAACACGCACAAATGCATCATCATCTGTCTTCATCACGTAACTAGCCAATACTGCATCTGTCTGGCATACAGTGTACCAATAAATGTTCAAAATTAAAAAAAAATGATATATTAATTTCAATTAAAAGTTAACTGTAACAAAAAAGAAACGAAAAGAAAATATTACCCCATAAATGCAAATAGCAATAGTTTTCCATGTTATTAATCCATAGTAATCAACGAATGGTAAAATTTGAATATCACCATATGTTGTTGCCTCATTCCAGAGCTCCTCATTCACCACTCCATTTTTATGCTTCAGAATATGAAAAAGAAAAGGATAAAAATGATATCATGAAACCCAAAAAATTAAGAATAAACTATTTCTATATAGAATAATATTTAGAAAAAAACCCGTCAATTGTTACATTTCAATTTTTAATCCTGTATGTTAAATAGACTTTCAGTGTCGCGGACAATGATGAATTACAATATAATTAAAGAAGAAAAGTCCATACCAGTCCAACAAAAAACCGTACCACAACCCTTCCAGACCTAACATCTTCATATTGCATCCATGTTCGTCGAACTGCCATCCTTCTTTTAAAATTGTTGGCAGTAGAAACAACACCAATAAAGAGATCAACTGACTTATGCGGAGCAATTTGGGGGGACTTTAGCATTTCCAGGTCTATGATGCTTCCGAGCTTCTCTGTTGTCGGCAAGCCGCTTGCTATGACAGATAATAGCTTAATATCTCCAGATATTCTCACATTGCCAATAAGCCAAGGTTCAAAATTCTAGCAAACAAATAATATTGCATGAAGTTGTGATAATACTATGAGTGAGGCCATGGTACTTTGCAATGTGCAGATCGAGCCATGCTATGGATCAATATCTCCGTTTTCAAAGTCTACACATGATCTCCATATGAATATGTACTTGGAGACCAAATTTTATATTTTCTAGATTTTTATTACTATTATAGTATTATTTTAAATAGGTTGAAAATCACTATTTTCGGATGGTTCCAAAATATTTAGATCAGGTGATTTTCTACCTATCTATAAAGTAAAAAGGTTCTAAAAATGTAAAATTTGATCTCCAAGTACATTTTTATAGAGTGATCATTTTGAACGGTTTAGATCAAATGTTTGAACTATTTTGAACGGAGATATTGATCCATAGCACAAACTGTTCCGCGCTTTACAAAAGTACCATAGCCTCACTCTAATACTATTTGAACTTGCCATCATTAAGAAAACAATTAAAACAAACATTTATGAAATAAAACATACTGATCGGTATGGAAAGGAGGTTATATGCCTGCCGTCTACGACCATGTGCATCCCTTCTGCACCAATTCTAAGAACAGAAATGGTGAGGAACCCTTGCTTATAAGGAAAAGCATTTTTACGCTCCCCATCATTCATTTTCATGTGCAAGGACCTCTTTGTAATATTATAAAAGTTCTTGCCCTTCTCAGAAAATATTCCTTTTCCTGTCCTATTACCATTATCTCTGCACATTTCTAATCCGTCCACTGAAAAAAAAATGAAAAATAAAATTAACTATATTGAAAATACCAGAGGATAGAGGCATGTGTTCATGGACTTTTAGACCTTTGTCAATGTCAAAATTATTTAATTTCTATGTAATTGCAGTTCATGGTATGAAAACCACACTTGTAGAAGACTTGTATCAATTCACATATTAAGTTATTTTTATTATTGTTGGTACTTGGTACCATGTTTAGATCTATATATCATATATGACAAACATTTAAACTCAACCCGAATATGATACTGGTTCTATGGTACTAGACTAGTAGTTTCAATTACCTTTCTCTTCGCTGTTAGACTCCTTGATAGAGGGGCACCTTACCTCGGGGCCCCATTCGCCAGTTGGTGTCCATGTGTTTTGCACAATCACCGGATCTTCTGTGACCTTATCCCCAAGCAATCTCACATTGTAGTGCAGAACAACAGGCGGATCAGGTTCACCAGGTAATGAAGACCCAATAAGCTCAATCTTAAAACTACCATAGAGTCCTCCAGGTGTACCAATCACGGTTAGAGAGGAACCCAACACCATACCACATGGTATTTTTAAGTAGAATAAATTGCCATTAGTAAATACAAGTCTGGAGGAATTCATTTCTCTTATTGAGTATGGGCATTGTTCCTTCTTGTCAGTACCCGACCCGTCAAGAGATCCCTGGTTTTGATTTTTTATGTGGTTTTTTAAAATTGACCATGCAAATCCAGCTTCTTGCATGGCTTCAATGGTTTTTGGTAAGCTGTTCGAGAAATTTAACAAAGGATTTAAAATTTGCCAAGTGTGAAGTAACCCGAGTTGCACGTAAGTAAGATTACTCGGTATTGTGAGGTTGGCTAGAATTTGTTCAGTTGAAATAACCACAAATGGTGATGGGTTGATTTTATTTTGAGGCAGATTGGGTGCAATCTGTAGCGTCCATTTTAGGGTTTCTGTTGAGTTTCTATATAGGATGTTTCGGAGTGATTTTTCGGTTAAGGGGTTTTCTATTATGAGATATTTGAGAGTTAGTAAAGAGAATAAAATTATGACCACTACACTTCCTGACCATCTCTTCATGCTCCAAAATTAAACAATTAGATATCAATTGTGATGAGTTTCCTACAAGCAAATGAAAATTAATCATAATATTAATTACTTAACAAGTAATGATACTACTGGAAAGTACCAAAATTACATAACTGTACGAAACAAATATTATTAATTTAGTTCATATTTTATTGCAGTTATAAACTTGAGAATTATTTGCCTTTTCTCCGTTGAATCCTTAAAATAAACCTTTCTAAAATGATGGGAATTCTGAATTGATTAGACAAAAGTTCTTTTTCCGGTTATAAATTAAGTAAAAGATTGAACTTTTGTCGGTTGAACACTGATTGGTATCTTCAAAATGAAATATCCGGGTACATGAGTATAAAATTAAAAAAAAAATCAAAATTTCATGAGAAAATCAAAGACATAACATATCACAAAAAAGGGCCTAGGGAAATACTTACCAGAGATTATTATAAAGGAAAAATAAAACAGTACTAGTATATCGCCATTTTTATCTCTAAATCAAACTGTGTACACCATTCACACCAGTTCAAACTTCAAACGATGGATGTCACTAGAGAGAGAGAGAGAGAGAGAGAGAGAGTCTTACTTGCCCAGTATTTCCAGAAAAGAGAAGCAGCGCAAGCATGCTTGACTGGAAAATTTAAATACAGAGAATTCGTTCGTTCGTTCGTTCGTCAAACAAAAAATTTAATATTTCAAACTAAAAAAAAAAGTCTTTTTTCACATTCGAAATTCTCACGACTCTTTTTACAAGGTAAGGAATCTGGGTTTATGTAACGGCAGTTAAAAGGAAAGTAGAAAAGAGTAGAAAATAATAGTTGGGGAAAGGGGAAGAGCGACTCGAGGAAAAGAGAGAGCGCGCAAAGTTCCTGGCGAAGACCGGACTTTATTTATTTAACGGGACTTTTCATACGAGAAAGCTTTGTTACTCTTTTAACTCAACTTGGTCCTTAACCGTTCAGTTAACACCGTTGAAGTATAGGGGTTAATAAGCCACTTGTTAGTGTAAGACATCTGTATCCGTCATGGACCGACTTTTAATAAGAAATTTTGACAATACACTTCTCAGGTTATTGAGTTTTACGAGACGGGGACAGATGTTTCATGTTTCCGTAGTGGTCCCCACAAAGTCGACATTATCACATAATTTAGAGTTAGGCTGGGTGCTATGGATAGCATAGTGGCCTCTATGCTACGGCTCAATATTCGAGTTTTCAAAATTCAAACGGTCGATCCGAACCGTTCATCTTATTCTCCATATTAATATCTGCTTGGAGACCAAATTTTATAATTTTCTGAATTTTTTTACTATTTATTAAGTCACTTTGAAAATCGCTAATCCAACGGTTTTACTGTTTTGTGCAGCCACCGTTGGATCAACAATTTTGTAAAATACTTAATAAATAGTAAACAAATTCAGAAAAATGTAAAATTTGGTCTCCAAGCAGATATTAATATGGAGAATAAGATGAACGGTTCGGATCGACCGTTTGAATTTTGAAAACTCGAATATTGAGCCGTAGCATAGAGGCCACTATGCTATCCATAGCACCCCAGCCTAACTCCATAATTTATTACCTATGATGTATCTATTAATATTTTATCTGTTATTTTTTTTGGAAAAGTATTAAGGATAACTACACGTTGAAATCTCGATATAATAATAAAAAACTAAATTAAACGTGACAATTGAAACTAAACACATAAACAGTGTTACTAAAACATGTTGGTTCAGGTAATTTATAATATCTTACTATTTAGGGTATGTTTGGATGTGTCAAGAATAGAAGCTATTTTAGAATAGCGGCTATTCAAAATAGCAATGTGCATTCAAACGATATATTTGCTATTCGGAATAGTTAGAATAGTTGCTATTCTCTATTTCTTGTAAATGTTGGAATAGCTACTATTCGAAAATGTAAAGAGAAAGGGAAAAATGATTCTTTCTCAGATTTTTGTCAACACACTTCCGAAATGACAAAATTGACACTGCTTTATATTATCTCCATGTTGTGACAATTCGTTTAAGATCTCACTTACTTATATTTTCACTTAATTAGCACCTTATTAACACTATTATTTATCGGTTACAACTATTCACTATTTCAAATGTACAATCCAAACAACATTTTTACTAATTCAAATAGCACTATTTTCACACTAATCTAAAAATCACTATTTTTCCTCTATTCTTATTTACCATTCTCAAATTTCGTTGTTCTAGCTATTCTAGCTCTCATCCTAACGTACCCTTAAGGGATATGTTTTTGTTACTTGTTTGTCACAAGTTACATCCTCGTACTACATATTTCTATTTTCATAGAATCGAAAACCGTTCCAACAAAACATTTGACAGTAGCTGCGGATGCCACTCCGTTGCTTTTCAAATAGGGCTATTGTATTCAAAATCTAACCATTGAATTTTTTTGATGCACAAATCACAACACAGATGAACGATCGAATTTGAAATAATAGGGTCCTGCTCTCCTATTTGGTGAGCAGCGGAGTTGGACGCGCTGCCAAGGGTCACAGCGAGAGGGAATGAATTTCAAATTTAAACTTTATTTTTAAAGATTGTTAAAATTGTCAACATAAAGAACTTTGGAGTATATTTCGACATATAAAATGTAGTATAATTTTTTTTAGATTTCTATTTATTTGTTAGTAACATAAACTAAATGGAAATCAGAAGATATTCTGGTCATTTTCAATTTCATGTTGATTGATCATTTTGAATTACAGCCTGGCCCATATTATTTAGAACCCGGCCCAAATCGTATCTTCTTTCCCAATAGATCCAATTTCGGCAACATGGAAAAAAAAAAATCATGACAACGATGATTTCTCCCTCATAATTAAAATCAATTAAAAGATTTTAAACAATGAAAAAGGAGAAATAAGATAAATGTTAACCCATCTGATGATCTGATTGATTTAGAAAATATTATGTTTGACATGACACCAACACTAGTAAAAAAAAACAAAGGTGAAAAGTAGCAAACAGGTAAGCATTTAGACCTGATATAAGCACATGACCGGTACAGTGCCCAAAATGCTGATATTGTAATCCCTGGTACGTACCACATATTAGACCGACAATTAATAAAAATAACAAGACATTTAAATTTTACGATGATATCCATGCTACTAGCTTCCATTAAAATATTCATCAATCTCCTATTACAAAATAAACACCCTTAAATCTACTTGACAGTAAATTATTTAATAAGAACATCCTCATTCCTTAAAATTCATTAATGATCTGAACAACCGAAGAATAAGTACCCATAATGGCTGCGAAAAAACCCAAAATAAAAATAAAACAAATGAGTGCTAATTCAGCCTTGCGGCATCTCCCGAGACCAATTATCTTCAAATAACAAGCACATGGCAACAAAAAGGAGACGGCAATACTTAGAAACGATCCGACAAGCGTCATAAGATGCCCGAAAAATGGTACCCCTAATGCTATAATAACAGTGCTAAGAACCAGTAAAGTTCTATTTAAGTATGAAATTGATCTCTTGTGGTGAACAAGTAACTTCTCTTCTATTGCAGCCGCCACCGGTGCGATCATTAGTGCATATTTCGAGAAGGGGTTAATGAGTGTGGTGTATATGGCTATTTTTGAACTTAACTTACCAACCGGGAGGTTAAGCGTCACTTGCGAGTTTATGTCATCACCATACATGAGGTAACCTAGAATTGCCATTAAACCATAGTTTAGGCTGCAGAGAGAAAAGCATACAACCAATACCTAGAAAAACAATAAACAATAACTTCAATTAAAGATATAATTTTTGTTCAGCATCATCAAGCAGATTCAATTGATATAAATCAATTGTTTGAAACCCATTAAAAAAAAATATTGAGACATACAATGCAGTCGAGGTCAGTGTTTTAAAATGCGGTTTTGTTCATGCATGCGGAAGGCCACTGCATACCGCATATGCGGTATGCGGACGCAGGATTTTCATGCGGATTTTAAAATAAAAATTCACACACACACACATATATATATATATATATATATATATATATATATATATATATTCATATTCATATATTTGAATTTATTTTTACATAATAACATAACCAACAATAATTTTTTGATTTTTTTAATATAAATTTTAATTAAAATACAATCAAATTATCAAAACCGCATGGAAAGACTGCATGGCCTCATATTTCAGTCCACATGGCCGCATATTCGGACCGCATGGCCGCATTTTTAATCCGCATGACCGCATATTCGGACCGCATATGCGGCCGCATAGAAAAACCGCATGGGCATTCTGAGCACGGCTGCCGACCGCATACGCATATGCGGCCCATGCGGCCGCATTTTAAAACACTGGTCGAGGTACATACAAAATGGTAGGTTCCATATATAAATTAACTAGGCTTAACTGAATTCATATCACCTAAGGTAACATAATATTTCTATTAGATCCAGACTATCCGATTAGAATCCACACAAATATTAAAGGGATCCCGTGCATTCCGCCTCAAGTCAGATTGGTCCGGATTCTGAGACGGTCTGGATCTAAACAAAAATATTTTGTTACCAGAATATGGACTCGGCTTAACTAGGGCTTTTGTGTTGCAACTGTAATTGAAAAAGGGGTAGACATTATACAAAGATTTCATTTTATTGTAAGTATGCTTAAAGAGGAAGCCCTTGTTCATTACTTGGTTTTTTTTTATTGTCTAAAAAAATGCTTGTTAGTTCTATCACTTACTTTACAACTGACAAAAATATAAATTCAAGTATACCTTGGAAAACTTGGTCTTTTCCTTCATGGAATTACAGAGTGTAGGAAAAATAGCATGGCCGCAATAACAAAATGCGTAGAGACCCAGGGCCGTCGGCAATCCCTTAAAATTTATCATTCTTCCTTTTCCATGAAATCCAACTCCATCAAAAATGGCTGCCCAAAATACACAAACAACAACAATCCATGACGCAAGGACCCCACCGGCAGAGATATACGCCAACAAATCAAGCCTTCTTAGCCATGTTGTCGGCAATACTGCGACTGCTACTATCCACACAAAAAGTTGCTTCCCTTCCAAATAGAAGTCTCCGATTTTGACACTTGTGTTGGGAAATAATTTGTCAAGGTTGTCACCTTCCAAAATTAGAAAACCGATTGCTACTAGGTAAAGTTCCAGGTACATGAAGATCGATACCAGTAGTTTACCAGTAGAACCAAATGCATGGAAACCGATTTCAGGGTAAGTTCGGATAGCTGGGTTCGCATCGATGCATCTTTGCAAGAGAAGGCCAGTATAGCAACAAATAATAGAGACTACAAATAAGAGAATCAGGCTTAACCAGCCTCCTTGAGAGAGTGCATAGGGGATGGATAACAGCCCAACTCCTGAAAAAAAAATTGCATTTAAATAAAATAATGCATTTCAACTGAACTATGAGGTGCATGCAGAGCATCTCCTGCAGATGGTTTTTTGGTTTGTTCAAAAATAATGCATGTGGGTCAAATTGTACATTAAAAGTAGTAAATTATATAATTAAAGGGGACAATTTGTCAAAAATTGACCCTTTTGAAACTTTATCAGTCTATTATGTAAACAGTGCAGGGTTTAAATTGTCACAGGAAGCAATTTGACAGAGAGAGAGGGAGAGAGAGAGAGAGAGAGAGAGAGAGAGAGAGAGAGACCTGACAAGGCATTGAGGCCATTGAAGCAAGTTTTCGCAAAGGTTGCAGTACTTGTACCGTCACCTTCTCGGTCTTCTTTGGAACCTTGGAGAAGAGGCTCTTGGTAATGATCCATTAAAATTTGATGGTGAGGCAACTCAGGCAAGGGGTTTTTTTGTGTCTCCGTATAAACCCATTTTGCCATTATTGCTTAGTGTTGATTTCAAAATTTCACTTGTCACCACCTCTTACTTATATAGTAAAAATGCTTAATTTCCGGAGACTATTTTGTTTTTTATTCCTCTGTTATTTTTGTCTTTACCAAACATATATAAATGAACAAAACATGCTACTTTTTTATATTGGCATGTGCAATTTTAAATTATTTCCCGATCCAACTATGTCAGACTATGTTTTCAGTGCCTGTCTCAATTCTTTTGTGTTTATACCAAATTTACTCTCAGTAAAACTGTCTTATTTTTGTTCAATACTTATTACACAATAATTAATGAAAATATTTAATGTAATGTTACTATTTAATTTTGTAAAGACTAAAGACCACAATTGAGGAATGAGATATTTTATGGTTGTTATCCATATAAACATATATAATTGAACAACAAAAAATTGACAATCTTTTTATATTAAACAATCTTAACTGTCATCCTATTAATTTTCTTAGTTACAATATAAAAAGAGTAAGGCTTTGGGTACTATAGATAGCATAAGGTAATTTGTGCTACAGCCTCAATTACCTATTGTATAAATTTCAAACTTCAATTTAAATAACTCAGTAAATTAGTTTCATAATGAACTTGCATTATGATTTTTTTACTATTTTTGGAGTTTTTTTTTATTATTTATTATGATTTATGAAAGATGACAAAAAATAATCTAAGATATTCGTATTTTTTATTTTTAAGTCATTTTTTTGTCATCTTTCATAAATCATAAGAAATAGTAAAAATTAATATTCTACAAGTTTATTATATAACCAATTTATTGAGCTACTTAGATTGAAATTTAAAGTTTATACGATAGGTATTTGAGGCTATAGCACAAGTGATCTTATGTTAACCATAGCATCCAAGCCTTCACTACTAGAATCTCGGTTTGTTGCATGAATAAAATTTGGCTTGTTGCATCGGCTTACCGTTGCAACAATCCCTAAAAATGTCAGTTGCATGGGTTACCCATGCAACAAGCCCCAAAAAATACCGTTGCAACAACCCCCGTTGCAACTACTCAATTTCGGACTTGTTGCATGGGTTTACCATGCAATAACTTCTGGAATACTTGTTGCAACGGTGTGTCCATGCAATAAGTACCCATGCAACAAATCAGATGCAGGAAATAGTTGCAACGATATAGCATTGAGTAGTTGCATGGATGAAGTGTG
Organism: Carex rostrata; assembly: GCF_964058835.1. Classification (NCBI taxonomy): domain Eukaryota; kingdom Viridiplantae; phylum Streptophyta; class Magnoliopsida; order Poales; family Cyperaceae; genus Carex; species Carex rostrata. Next base: position 11,361,430 of record NC_135918.1, on the reverse strand, counting down.
TGGGTCCCATGGATTAGTTGCAACGATAGGGGAGTGAGTTGTTGCATGGATAAAGTGTGTGGGTCCCATGTATTAGTTGCAACGATAGAGGAGTGAGTAGTTGCATGGTTAAATGTCGTGGGCCCCACATGGTTTGTTGCATGGGTAATTAACCTATTAGTTGCATGGACAAAGAAGGTGGGCCCCACCAGGTTATTTGCTAAGATATTGTCTGGTCTCCATATTTGTATAGATTTTATGATGCAAAAAATTGTCATTACCAAAAAAAAAATCCAGGCCCAATTCTATAATTCACCTCGTACCAATTTGGTACCTGTACCGATTTGGTACCAACCAAATCTTTTACATTTCCCATGAAAATTGAAACAGAACAAGAACACAATAAAATATAGAGAGAAACATTGTACTTATCATTAATCAACATACCAAATTCAAGCATGCATTGTAACATAAAACCAAACAGAATTATAACCACAGAACTATATAGAACTTGTTTCTATACCCAAAATATACGCACAACCCATCAACAAAAATTTACAAAATAGGTTACCCCAATGGACCTTCAACTTTCATCAAATCAATAATTTGGGACTCTATTTATACCTAGCTGCTCCACTGCTTTAACAAATCTCTTATGGAATTCCCTTTTTGTGTTCTTACGGTGGTGTCACACTTTGTCTCCTGAACTAAATGCCTTGTTAATTAAGAGAGTAAAAGCTTAGTAAAATCACAAAAGAAGAAAGATATTAGCATATATGAGTTGAATGTGAAACCTAATTCATACCTTACGAATGACATGTTGCCAAATATTTCTTAGTTTGTATTCTGATAATGGTTTCTGAAGAAACTCTGCTGCACCAAGCTGAAAAGAGCCAAAATGAAATGTATAAACACATTTTTAAACATATATTAAGAGATTACAAGCTAATTTCATCTTTTGTAATTATGAAATTAGGTCTCAGACTTACAACTATCTATTTCAACATGGTGCTCAAGCTAGAATCACTCGATATCACTGCATGCCAATTAGATTCCAATACCTAACCATATATCACTGCATGCTTCAATTTTTGATCAATTGGATGAATGGGTAAATAAAAGCAAAATTTGATCAAACTCGGGTGCAAGACAATAAATACAGTGCTATTTAATTTAAACGGTTCCGATCGACCAACGAGTGACATATTTCCACGTGTCTTCATTAACTCATGAAACGAGAGTTTATGTTTCATGTTCATACATGGAAGATACAAGTCATACATGTGACATGCTTGTAATGATATATAATTTAATGTGTCAAAATCATTTAATTAAGCAATAAATATGTTATAATATTAATTATTGTATAAATTTCATTAATATAATTTTCATCACAAAAAATATTTTTTAAAATTAAAGTAGAATTTGCAACATTGGCCACATATTATCCCATTTGGCCATAAAACCGTTAATAATATGAAATTATATTGAATGTATTTTTTGAATTTTTTCATATTATTTGTAAAATTGTAATTAGTTTCATAATACAAGTTATAATTGTATTTTCACTGTTTCTCTCCAAAATAGAAAATTTATTTTATAAATGTCACTCAACTTAATTTATTTTATTAAGTATCAATTTTTTTTAAAAACAATAAGGATTTTAAAAAACCTTCTAATATCAATTTTTTCATATCCTATATGCATGAGAAATCTGCCAATAAATATAGATATATTTATTTTTCATATTGTTCATAGTTAATTAAATGATTTTAAGCAAATTTCATCTTATTTACAACATACAAGTGGCATAAATAATAAAAGCATAAAAAAGTAAAAGTAATTGTGCTATTTCTCTAATTTAGCGGTATATGTTTCTTTTATTATAAATACTTCTTGGTTTTTAAAAAAATTGCCAAATCAAACGGAGCAATTTATGTTACGACATTAGCTGGATTTGTTATAGCTAGAATAATGGAAAAGTGGTGCCAAATCTCAAAATAATGAAAAAAAAACAAACCTCCATGGAACTGTTGCATGGGTTACTCATGGGTTACTTATGCAACTGTTTAGTCTAGATTTTGGAGAATTGTTGCATGGACAAGTCCATGCAACAAATAGTTTTCAAATAATTGTTGCATGGGTTATCCATGCAACTGTTTAGTCTAAATTTGGGAGACTTGTTGCATGGATATGGGATGAGTTGTTGCATGGACATTCATTAGAATACACTTTCTATCCTTGCTAGCGGGTCACGGGTCATCAAATATTTGTTGCATGGATAAATAAGAGGCAGCTGCATGGATAACCATCAAACTTGTTGCATGAGTAACTGTTGCATGGGACTACCCATGCAACAAATTTAACTGTGTCAGAAATGCCAATATTTGTTGCATGGACACTACTTAACCATGCAACAATTATTTTTACCCATGCAACAAACCGAGATTCTAGTAGTGCTTACTCATATAAAAAATACTATGAATTTTGTATATAAAATCATTGTTTTTGAATGATCAAGAATATTCTTAAAAACAATAATTTTGTACCTATCTAAAGAAATTGTAATTTTTTTTGTACAAAATTAAAATTTGGTGTTTGGACGCATTTTAATATGAAAATTATAATGAGTTGCTTGAATCGATTGTTTGAACTTTGAAATTAAATATAAGAATATAACACACTATTGAGGCATTAAAAACATGAGGCATGTAATTAAACCCCTCTCTTTATATATTAGTAATAGAAAAAAAATAGGAATTACTAAGATTATATATTTTCTTAATAGGCTGGGTAGGAACTGTAGTATTATCACAAGAAAAAAAAAACAAGTAATTGCGGCAATATTATAGCTTCTTACCTATCTTTAAAAGGGAGAATTTTATCTATACTTTAAAAAAAACTTGGAAATTACGTTTTTTCTCTCTAAAATTCATAATATCATATATACCCTTCTAAACTTAAAAATTTTACAAATATACCAAATATAATATTTTTCTATTAAAACTCATTTTTAATTTATGAAGTTCTCATTTTATCTTCCGAAATATTTATTAATATCCAAAAAATAAACAAAATTTAAAAATCTAGCCAATTTTTCATAGGATTTCGAAATCTGCCTTTTCGGTGACTAAATAACCAAACAAAGCCTCTCTTTCCGGTTATTTAGTCACCAGATCCAGAAATTGGTCCGGTGACTAAATAACCGGAGAGAGGGACTTTGTCCTATTATTTAGTCACCGAAAGGGGCAGATTACAAAATCTTGTGAAAAATTGAGTAGATTTTTAAATTTTGTTTATTTTTTGGGTATTAATAAAAATTTTAGTTTTATCTTTCATTAAACAAAAAATAAAAACTAGTAGCATATTTTAGAAAACTATCAATCTTGTAATTGATCAATTTTCGAGGGCAAATGGGTCATTGCTCAACTTCTGACACTTACACAATCATATATCTAAATGGCACTGTGTAAGCGTTAGAAGTAGAGAAATGACCAATTTATCGTTGAAAACTATCCAATTCGTAGACTGACATTTGTCTAAAACATACTACAATGTTTTATTTTTTTAATGAAGGATAAAATGAAACTTCATAATTTTAAAATGAGTTTTAATATAAAAGACATTAAAATAGATAAATTATGAGTTTTTGATATTTAGAAGAATAAATATAATATTATGAAGAAAATACGCAATTTTCAAGTTTTTTAAGGAATATACATGAAATTCTCCCAATTTTTTTAGATTTCCTTTTCCTAGAAATTTTGACTCAATTTTTTTAAGTTGGGAAATTTGACTCAATTTTTTAATCTTAAAAAGTACAACCGATATTTTCATCGAAAATTGTCAAATTAGATATTTTCACAAATCCCGTCCGTGAAGGCGCTCATCAGGTCAAAGATTGCGATGCTCAGTTTAGGTGAACTTTTTTAGTACAGAAATATGGTAATTGGTGCAGGTACCTAATCTAGGTCTTGGCAGTTGGCATTATCTTCACAGAATTTTTTATTTATAGAAATAATATTAAAATAATATAAAGTTCTAGATGAATTTTATGGGTATTTCAATTCGGTTAAATGAAACGAACTTTTTTTTCAGTTCCTTTTAAAGGAATGGAAATTTATTTTTTTTGGATCTCTTTCGACCGAAAAAAATAGCCTTGCCATGCACAGATTGCTAAAGGGATTGAAAAACAATTCGATTCTTTCAGAAGAGACTGAAATTTTTTTTTAGTACTTTCGGCCGAATTAAAATACTATTAGAATATATCTAGAACCATAAGTTTTATACCTTCATTGTACTTTCACTTTTTAACTTTTTAATAACAAACATTCTTAATTTATATGTCAATATAAAATTATTAAATATGATCTATATTATTTACTTTATACGTAAAAAAATATTAATTTTTTATTTTCATTTTTATATAGATCAATAAGTTGAAAAATCAGTATTCAGTATTTATCTAAATCGGTGTATTTTTATAAGTTCTTAATATTAATTAAAACATAATTGAATATCGTAATATTTTATCTATGCAAAGAGAAAATAATATAAATTATAACAATATTTTATATTTAAGTTTTAATTTTATGTTATGATGGATGCAGAAAAAAAGAAAAACATTTGAATGATTAAATCTCCTCTTATTTTAAAAATATTTGTAAAAATAAAAATACTGTTATCTATCAGGTTTCTTGTTCCAATAAAAAAGATAGAAAAACCAACGAGGTAAATATCTAGTATTAAGGGTGTTAATGGGACTTTTTTTATCAGTTTATCTGACTCGTGTTGTATCTGAAAATACAAATAAGAGTAAGATTTCTTTTTCATTAGCTTATTAGCCTATTAGGTACGGATAAGGATAATAATTTCTTTTTAGTTATATTACATATTTTCGTATAAGATAATTTTTTAAATTAAAATTATATATATAGAGATGGACTTGGGTGAGACGCAGAGTATACGCGTTTGGTGCTCCATGGTACATTTTAGCCATTTTGAAAATCCAAACAACCGATCCGAACCGCTTAACACGATCTCCATATTGAAATGTGCTTGGAGACCAAATTTTATATTTTTTGGAATTTTTTTACTATTTATTAAGCCACTTTGAAAGTCGCTGATCCGGTGGTCCAGAAATTTTTACTGTTTTTTTTACTGTTCACCCGGATTTTCAGATTTTCAAAGTGGCTTAATAAATAGTAAAAAAATTCCAAAAAATGTAAAATTTGGTCTCCAACCACATTTCAATATGGAGATCACATCTAACGGTTCGGATCGGTTGTTTGGACTTTCAAAATGAAAATATGGCGTGAAGTACAAACGCGTGGTGCTCCGCGTCTCACCCAAGTCCATCTCTCTCTCTCTCTATATATATATATCTTTTCAAAAGAATACATGATACAATAAAAATTTATATTTTATTATATTTTCATAATATAAATTAGTTATATTCATTATTATTATTTTTTCTTTTAAAAAATATTTTATCAAAAGCACAAATTAAAATCTCAATGACACTTTTTTATCCATATATCCAATATGTACTGAATTAAAAAATACTAGAAAAGATTAAAAAAAATGTTATTATAATAGATACGGATATAAAAATATCTCCATTCAACTCGTATTGTACTGTTGACATCCTTGATAGATATCATGTACAAATTATGAATGCGTATCCTCTGCATTAACTCAAAAAAGAATCTTTTGAGTTAATAAATCTCAACTGTCTAATTTTAAATAACGCTTCTAATATAAGAGATCCTTTAATTTTAATGCAGATTTAATATACATAAATTTTAAAACTGATCAAAAATTCACTTTTGAGTTGACGCAGAGGATAGGAATTCGCAAATCAGTGTGACAGTGTCTTTACCGCTTTAATTAATCGAAGTCTTGACTGCGGTCAAAGTTTGTCTTACACCTGATGTATGGTCTCTAGACTAGGCACTATATATTAAATGCACCCCTTACCAACATGCGGTTGTACTGAATGTTTAAAATATTTTAATTTTTAAAATAAAAATATATATTGGGAATAAGATGTATCTTTTTTTTTCTCAACAAGATAGATGAGATCAATGATTCGGTATAGCATTCCTTGTATGTCATAGCTTATCTTCTTCAAATAAAATTTAAAAATAACCGATTCAGTCTCAATTAGCTAGGACTCAATTGAATAAAGGTTAATGTCACGGAATCAATAATTTGCTTCTATTGATTTTATAATTAATGTGTTGTTCTTAGTGCGGTGAATTGTAAAAATCAGTTCAATTAGTCTTTTTTCAAAAAAAAAAAACAAAGACAAAAAAAAAAAATTAGTCTAGATCTCTTCCCAATAGAGCTGTATCATTGATAGATTCTATCTATTTAAAACAAAAAGGAATTTATATTGTTCCTGCAAATTAATTTTTTAATTTCCGAAAATAAAAAAATTGGGATATGTGCAATATTATTGCTGGTTGAATATACACCGCATAAGGTAGCATCGATGTCAATTCTAACTAGTGTCGAAATAGTACAAGACAATAGATGAGACATTGTGATTACGTATTTTAACGGATGTAGTGATCTACGCCTTTAATTCATTTGTATTTATACTTGGGAAGATATGTTATTTGCATCACCCTGTATATGGTACTATTAAAAAAATAGAAATACAAAATGTGGGGTCATTATTTTCCTTGGGAATTTTATGTAAGTTTTACTGTTTATCAAACGATTTCAAATTTTCAATAATATATATTTAACGACCTTTGATAAAATATGAAATTATACTTTAATTCTATTAAATTTTGATATAACTAATTCACAAGATAAAAAAAAATCGGTCTATAAATATTTTTCTATTTTCATAAACTGAATTAAAAATTCATTTTTTGTGAATACCATTACCATATCATCATCTATTGATAAGTCTCCGGGTTTTTAATATCAGCCAAGTAAGCTTTGAGATGATTCCAAGAATATTACTTCCGACCGGACAAAAACAAGACGCATGACTCCGAGAAAAACAAATTATTGACATGAAACATGGTGTACTTTTTGTCAGAACTAATAATCCACGGAAGAAGCAAAATTACTTGTCCTTGTCAAGTCGAGCAACCGAGAGGATGCGAATTCGAAATTCACATCCTAGAACTAGAATAAACTGGACAAAGTATCCTATGTGCGGTTCATATATCTACAAGTTCCATCTCTTCCTTCCTCGGCCTTCACATTATTTAACATAACATAACAGCTCTCTCTCTCTCGGATCTCTTTCAAAAATAGCTGCCTGCCCCTCCCTAGAGCCCAATATAATTTCTGCTGAACCCAAAAGCTTTTAGTTGAATAAAAATGAGAAATAGATGAAGCCCAACAATTAAAATAGATGAAGCTTTTAGTTGAATAGTTTCTGCTCAGCCCAAAATGAACAAAACACAAAATGGAATTTAGTGAAGAAAACGCAGCTAATCTCTATCTCTATGGAAGAAAACGCAGCCGGCAGCTCTCTCATTTTCACGAGTCACGACTGGAATTTGAAAACGAAATCGAACGGAAAAAAAAAAAAAGAAGTTCGGCGCATCTCGACTCTCTCTCTCCCTCTCACTCGAAGCACACCAAGTCGTTTTCTGACTCGCGGCAGCACACCAGCGGGCAGCAGCACTTCGGAGCGATATCGAAAACTCACGGTAAATTTCGCTCTCTTCCCTAATTTTGTAAATGGTTTTGAACTTCACTCTAATTTACTTGAATTCATTGAATAATCATAAATTGAATTCAACCCTAATTTATTGAATTAGAATAAATTGTCTTCCAACTCTAATTTATTCATTGAATTAGGATAAATTGATGTGAACCCTAATTTACTTAAATTCATTGAATTATGATAAATTGACTTGAACCATAATTTACTTGAATTAAATTATGATAAATTGAATCCGATTAGTTAATGGGTTTGAATCCAATAAGCTAATTGAATCCGATTTCTGCCCCTCCCTGGCAGAAATCCTGTGTCCGCCCCTATTTCTCTTCGCTTTTCACAGTGCAAGTGTGCAACTGTTGCTGCTGCTACCAATCTAATCTAATCTAATCTAATCGTGGGATTCCCTTAATGAACCCTTTCACCGTCTCCCACCTTTCGCCCATGCTCTCATCCCCTTCTCTACCGCCGCCGCCGCTTTCCACGGCCGGAGCATCTTCCTCCGCTTTTATTCCTCGATTGGACATTTGGCTGGGGCGGTCCGCTTCCCTGGCCCGGAGTTTCAAAATAAAGACAAGAGTAGGAGGGGCCGAATCACCAAGTGTCGTTTCTACGAGAAGAAGAGCGCTTCTTACGTCTGATATGGGGGCTGAAGAGGAGGTGGGATCATCTCGCTCACTGCTCCAGGTTCAGTCGGCTGAAGGTTAGCCATTTACACACTTTACTTTACTTTACTTTTTCCTTCCCTGTAAACAAAATCACTCTTCTTTCTTTATTGTCCTTTTTTATAATTACCAATCAGTGCCTGTCTACGTTGGTTCCTCCATCCAGCTTTCATAGAAACTTTGCAATATACCCTAAGTTCCTTATTAACTATGAATTTTTCCATGTAATTACCACAAATAAGTTATTTTGGTAGCAAGATCAGAAAACTGTAATTATAGAATAGAATTAGAGAACCAAGAAAAGTATCAAGATTGCTAAATTGTACAAAAAACAAGACCTAAGTTGTTTCCGACAGTACTTTTGGCAGCGAGACCAGAATTGCAATTGTAGCATAGAACTAGAGTGTCTCCCCTCATCTTGTAATGTATGACATATTGACATTGTACTGAGGCACACGGGCTTTATATATTTTCACTAAGCATGCCTGATTTCGATTGAGTTAGCCTACCCCAACTTGTTTGGGGACTAAAGACTTGGTGGTTGTTGTTGTTGTATGCCTTCTTTGTACATAGCTTTTACAATTTTGAGATGCTTTATATACCTTTTTGTTGGTTTTGCCTGATGACATATGCTATTCACTCTTATGAGTTTTCTTATGTTATCCTTTTTCCTTCTTTTTTTACCTTTTATTTTTGGTAGAGCTGCTTTCGTATATTAGAAGAAAGGTCGAGAGTGGAAAGCTATCTCCTGATGTTGGCCATAAACTAGAAGAACTCTATTATAATTATCAAAATGCGGTATCCTTTTATTTTATTTGACTCATTGCATAGTATGGCCCTCATCATATAAAATATAATCTTATTGAATTTTGTCTTTCCCGTCTCACACATTGTTTAATTTATTGTTTGCCTTGAAATAGGTTTTCCTCGAGGAGTGAACATCTTGTTCTGGCCTTTAAAAATTAAAAGTGTAGTTAGTATCGAGCAGTAAATTGGCATTTTTGATGTTATAGCTTTTATCCCTGTAGATTTTGCAAAGTGGGAATCCAAATGCACACGAAGTTATACGCGCTAACATGGCTGTTGCATTTGATCGTATGCTATTGGATGCAGAGGTTGGGCTCTTCTTATAAATTTACATATATGTATATACTTTAGTATCTGCCTTTGCTTGTTTCTAACTTTTTTTAATTATTTTTGTTGATAACACATTTTTCTTTCTTGTAGGACCCGTTTGTCTTTCCTCCTCTTCATAAAGTTATAAGGGAACCTTTTGACTACTATAAGTTTGGTCAGAATTACATCAGACCTTTGGTCGATTTCAGGTGATTATTACCCCTTTAGTTCTCTTAGTTGATTTAAACCAAAAAGATGACATATCAAATTCTGGCTTCATATACTTGTAGGTGTTAACTTCATTGATATTTTAATTGTCATATTTTATGTGTGGATCAGGAGTACTTGTGCAATTCTTGAAGGGACATATTTTTAAATACAGTAAATAAAAATGCCTCTCCAGTAGCTATTCTAAGGTTCAATTTTAAATTTTGAAAATGTGTTTTTGGATAACAGGAACTCGTATGTTGGCAACATTCACCTCTTTCAAGAAATGGAACAAAAACTTGAGCAGGTTAGATATGCTTAGTGTACATGATCTCATGTTTTATTTTTGAAATAAGTCCAAAATTGACCTTGATTAAGTTTTTACAAGAAGGCCCCGGACTTTTATCTATTCATTGTAGGTCCTGAACTCTTGATTTTTATTCAGTCAAACCCAATAGTTAATTAAACCGCTACTCTTGAACAATCATTCAATCACATTACGAATTGTAGATTTTCTAAGATAACCTTACAGTTTCCAAAGGTCCTAACACTGTTAAGTCGGTATTATCAAGGATTTATAGATTTGGTACTAATAATAAGCAGCAAATTCTGTAGGGTTTAGGTGTATTATCATCAATTAGAGAACTTGTTGTTTGATTTTAAAGACTTAATTAACGGAAGGGCTCAAACAATAAAAAAAGCTATTGTGAGTCTGGTTGACAAAATTGAAAAACTGAGGGGCAACTTTGGATTCCTGCACCTTTTGAGGCCAATACATCCTGTGTATTTATTGAGTATAACTAGGGTGTTCTTGAGCTCACCAATTTTTTTGTGAGCTTAACTTCAAAACCTATTGGAATGATTTCAAATGACGAATCCAAAGTGTTGAAACTGATCTACTTCATGAGTGATGCGTTTACATGTCCAATTTATAAATTTTTGAATTAATTTAGTATAAAGTCGAGCACTCAAAAGAAGAAGGTTTACAAGATAAGTTAATTTTCATACGTTCATTTTTCATTGTTTTTTTACCTCTCGACATTACACTAAATTAATTCAAAAATTTATAAATTTGACATGTAAATGCATCACTCATGAAGTAGATCGGTTTCAACAGTGGAGATTTGTCGTTTGAAGTCAATTCGATAGGTTTTGGAGTTAAGCTCACTTAAGCGCTTGATGAGCTTAAGAACACCCTAGTTCTACTCTATTTCATTAATGTGTGTATATTTTTCAATGATTGCAGGGTCATAACATAATTCTTATGTCGAACCATCAAACCGAGGCAGATCCGGCCGTCATTGCTCTCTTACTTGAGAGAGATTGTCCTCGAATAGCTGAAAATATTGTTAGTCATTAATTAATTTTTTCTATTATCTTCCAATTATTATTTCTGCAAAACTTATTAATGGAAGTTTTGGTAAATTTTATGTGATGAAGTTTTTCCTTGCTGGCGATAGAGTTGTTACTGATCTTCTTTGCAAGCCCTTCAGCATGGGAAGGTCCGTCCCTCACTTTCTCTCTTCCAACTTTACTTTTCTAATAACTTGTGAGTTTGAGGGGTTTAAATTTGGGTTGATGATTGCTCTTGAAATAGAAACCTGATATGTGTTTACTCCAAGAAACACATGCATGATGAACCTGAGCTAGTTGAGATGAAGAGGAGGGCAAATACCAGAAGTTTGAAGGAAATGGCTTTGCTTTTACGGTAAGCTGTTGCGTCTTGAGCTCTATTTTCTTTTTGTTTTTCTCAATTTAATTTCTAACTCTAAAATGGTTCATATCACTATCATCGCATGTTTCTTTTCCTTTTCTAGGAATGTTTTGCAAAATTCCTAGATATTATCAAAGTACTAAAGAAAGCTCCTCTTCTTTTCATTATTTGCACAAGCCCCTATTTCATATATAAACTAATCCATGCCCTACTGTAAGCCACCATTTTGGATAGCCTAATCCTATATGACAAACTGAAAAGGCCCTTAATTAAATTGAAGTCAAATTATTTAAATTTTATTTTTTAAGTGTTCATTTCAAATTAGGTTATTTTCATGGTTTCATTACAGAAGGTTGGAGTTGTTTTGTGTTTTCCAAGAATTTTTACACAATAATAAGAAAAGTGCTCTTGTGGTTGGAGCTGAATTTTTTTTTTATTCAATGTAACAGAGGTGGATCTCAGATAATATGGATTGCGCCAAGTGGTGGAAGGGACCGTCCTGATCCAATAACAGGAGAATGGCATCCGGTTAGTTTCTGTTATTATCATGCTTTTTGTATTTTACAGATGCAATATCATTAGCTTACATCAGCTCTGGGAAAAAAAATTAAAACAAGGGCAGACCCCTTTTGACGCGTCATCAACCGATAACATGAGAAGACTTGCTGAGTATTGCCACACACCAGCGCACATATATCCTCTTGCACTGCTGTGTTATGAGATCATGCCTCCTCCCCGCCAGGTAATATTCTTTTCCCTCCTTAAAGATAATTCAGTAATTGTGAATTTACATTATAATTTCTATATATTGAATTTTTACTTTTTTCAGGTCGAGAAGCAAATAGGAGAGAGAAGAAAAATATCTTTCCATGGAGTTGGCTTGTCCGTTGGCCCTGAAATGAAGTTCCAGCAGGTTACTTCCAATTGCAAGGAAATTGAAGAGGTTCGTTCTGGCTACTAAGTCTTGTATTTTCTTTTGAAAGGTATGTGGGTGCCCCTGCAAATGAGTAACTCGTATTTACAGAATAGTACCGAAGCTATTCTTTTCATTCTAACCATGTAGAGAGGGATACTTGAGTTTCTTTTTGAGAAAGCATGTGGTTCATCATTTTTTGTGGGGTATGTGGTAAATTGCAATCATTTATACCTACCATGTGCCTACTTTTTCGGAGTATGGGTAATGCAGAATTGCGTATATTTTTTTTATGTTAATACTGCTTTAGTTTTATATATCTCTGTTGTTTCATATTGACAGGGTAAAGAGTTGTTTTCACAGGCTTTGTATGAATCTGTGACAAGGCAGTACAATGCCCTCAAATCTGCTATCTATGGAAACAAAGGACTGGGTGCCTCCAGTGATTCCATCTCCCTTTCTCAACCTTGGCAACCATAGTAGTTAAGGCTATAATTTCCTTCCTTTTTTTAGGTGAAAATATTAAATTCAAGTTCATTCCATGTTGTCCTGACTTGATTTTCTGAAGTTGCATTTTTCTTGGCCTCAAGCAGATGGACTCTACTGCTCGAGCACTCTATGCTTATATACTGATATTCTGAAGAAAATGAGTAAATTTTTTTTACAGTTTAACTACCCAATACCAATCAACGTGTTAGGAAGTCTTCTGTGGAGTTCCAGTGATATAAAGGTACTATGACTACTATTTTTGTATCAGACTTACTGACCGTGGGGAAACTGTAGTGGTTTGGATTGGATACCTTCTGATATTTGAATTGTGTTTTTCTTTTTTTTTGTTGGCACTTTTTTAGTTGAGTCACAACTTGCAACGTGTGGGATTGATTTTGGGTTGAATTAAATTGTGTACTGTCAGTAGCTACCCTGAATTAAATTGTGTACTGGAGTAGTAATATATAGTACAAACTAGCTAGTTTTTACTTTAATACAGATACCCCCTTCCATTTGTCATAGATACTTCAATGGTGATTATAGCTTCAGGAGGTCAAAATGGTTGAAGAATTGCAAACGGTCGCTTGTAGCCAAGCTTCTTACTTTGGGGGGTTTTGCATTGGTCTTTTGCTTATTGAAACATCTGCTCCTGATATATATATATTGTTTTGTTCCTTTAAAGGCCATACTGAATTAGGTCATTAGCTTGTGATGTAATGGCTTGTGAGTTTGTAAATATAAAACCGCTGGTCATGAGTCAATTGATTTTGGTCACTGTCGGTTTAATCCAATTCTTCTTTATGAATAATTGTTTTTTAGCTTTTGGGGACCTCATTCATCTATTTTGCGTGTTTTGTGAAGTTTTCAAGTCCCAATTAGAAGCACAGATGGGCAATATTATGTGATAATTGCAAAATTGATTGTATAGATGTATAAATAGAGTGCTCTGTATGTTTTTTTAATGACCAATTCACGTTTAATTTATAAAACTAATCGTGTCATTTTGATCTTATGGGAGTTTTGAAAAAATTAAGATAAAAATGTTAATTAGTAGTTTGTCAATAAATTCTGTCGAGCTGTGTAAAATAATTGAAATATACAATTAATGTTAATATTTTCTTCATAATATAATAAAATCGTTCACTTTTGTATTATCTTTGAGAATTTTAAAGATGTGATGAAATATAAATAGTGAATACGCTAGAATATTTATTGATTCTATAAATCAAATTTTTAAGATAAGAAAATCATATAAAAAGGTATGAGATAGAAATAAATTTTAAACAAAATAATTATTTGGCACAAGTCATTGATTTTCAAGTCCTATGTATATTATTATATGGCACAAGTCATTGATGCATCATGCATGATTGTATAAAAAAATTCAATAGTCAAAATGACTTCAAAATGAAATATCAATGTCAAATAATTAATTATATTATCACATAAATTTTAATAATATAAATTACATTAATTTTCATCAAAATTACATTAATGAAATATCAATGTCAAATAGTACCTATCTGCTGTTTAATATTATTTAAGTAGAATTTGAAAATTAAATAAAATTTCTATTAAATAATTAACTTATATTTCTAATATGTAATTTTTTATATTTATTTAAACATAACCATATGAAAAGATTTTCCAAATAAAAGAAAAAAACTATCTGGATCAGTTTTATTGCTAAAAACCGATCCAGATACTATCAGGATCGGTTTTATTACTAAAAACCGATCCAGATACTATCAGGATCGGTTTTTAGCAATAAAACCGATCCTGATACATTTTTTTTTTTCAAAATTGGTTCTGCAAAAAAAAAAAAAAAAAAAATCAGGGTCAGTTTTTTATAAAAAACCGATCCTGATACTATTAGGATCGGTTTTTTATAAAAAACCGACCCTGATTTTTTTTTTTTTTTTGCAGAACCAATTTTTCAAAAAAATTGTATCAGGATCGGTTTTTTATAATAAAAAACCGATCCTGATACTATTAGGATCGGTTCTTTATAAACAACCGATCCTAATGATAACTTCCTATATAACCAGCTTAGCTAGGGTTCTTCTTATTTTCATTTCGCGCCTCTCATTTTCAATTTAGCGTCTCTGTCTCTGTCTCCGTATCTCCCTCTCAAATCCTCAGTACTCTGTCTCTCTCTCTCTGTCTCCGTCTCTCCCTCTCCTCCGTGTCTCTCTCTCTCTTTCTCTCCGTCTCTTCCTCTCAAATCCGAGCCTCTCGCACCTCCGGCTCAATTGTGCCAGTTTTTAATTTTTTTTATTGTTTCAAAAATTAATTAATGGTGTTTGTATATTATTTTACAGTTTTGAGGACATCTCTCTCAAGTTACTTAATCATCTGGCCGATCAACTATCATGGTATTAGCTTTATCTAATTTTCTCATTATTATACTTTTAAAACACATTTTTTTGTATTTTTTATTGGAAAATGTTTTTCCATCTAATTGTTACCTTTGTTTTTGTTTTTAGGGTCTTTTTTAATCTCAAGTGATGTGATTGCAAAAGAGGTAATTATTGATTTTTTTATTGTTGTGCTTTACATTAATTGCATAAATGTGTATATTGTATAAATGTGTGTTAATTGAAGAAATAGCCCAATTAGTCAATTGTATGTTTGTTAATTAATTTTTTTTTGGATTTAAATTTCTTGTTATAACATGTAATGCTTCACAAAACTTTTTATGAAGTACATGAATTTTTTGTAATAGTTTAAGATGTGTATGATAATTAATTTAGAATGTGTATATAATATTTAATTGATTATTGCTTCTTACTGTGCAACAAAAAAAATTTAGGATGCTGGCCAGCAAAATATATATGGAAGCTGGTCAAATAAATAAAAATATTTTTTTTAGCTTCAATAAAACATCAGGATCGGTTATTTTAAACAACCGATCCAGATTACTACTATTAGGATCGGTTGTTTAAAATAACCGATTCTAATTCTAAAAAAAAAAAAAAAAAAAAAAAAAAAAACTTCTAGGATCGGTTTTTATTTAAAAACCGATCCTAGAAGTTTTTTTTTTTTTTTGGAATTATGATCTGAAATACAATCAAGATCGGTTTTAATATAAAACCGATCTTGATAGTACGTATCAGGATCGGTTGTTATGTAATTTAAAAAAAAATTCGAAAATACTATCAAGATCGGTTCTTATATAAAAACCGATCTTGATAGTACGTATCGGGATCGGTTCTTAGTCAAAAACCGATCTAGATAACAACTATTAAGATCGGTTTTATTAAAAAACCGATCCTAATAGTTTCTATTTGGATCGGTTCATGAAAAATATAAAACCGATCCTGATAGTATCAGTATCGCCTTCATCAGGATCGGTTGGATTCCGATACTGATATGTGTATATAACCGATCCTGATTCCTGTTTTTCCACTAGTGTAACACATTTCATAAATAAAACTTTTAAAGAAAGAAAATTATATGATAATATATATGAAATAATAGTTGTTTAAAAAAAATTAACGAAGGATAAAGTTGTCCACATATTAAAATATTTTAATAATATTGTGTTAATAGAAAAAAAAATAGTGTGGAGATCATAATCCAAATTTTTGTTGTGCATGTATTCTCTCTGAAATAAAGTCAATCTAGTATGGCAGAAAACTAAAGTTTTCGTACAAGGAGCAAAGGAAATCAAATCAGCAACCCAGTTTAGATTGGAAATATAATCCAGAGTATTTTACCCTAGTTTTGGTGGCAGTGAGAACTGAGAAGTTGCTTCTAGTACACATATTTAGATGGCGGATACTTACTGAATATTTAGCCAGCTTGATAATATTTTCCAAGCTAGTCCATAATAAATGAAAGGTTACCTTTTTCTGGAAATCAAGAGATCTGGTTTCAGCCTTAAATGCACCGGTGACAGTCTTCTTAAAATCTTCCTTCAGAGACATAGACTGATCGAACCAGACTCCATTAGCAAATGCCAGATGGGGTCCACCCAAATCTGACCCATCCATCAACACAAGCTCCACGATCTGAGACGACAACTTGATCAGATCCGATGAGGATGAACCAGACCGGAGAAAGGAGAGGAGCTGATAGAGCGTGGGGCCCTTTGCTCCCATGGCAACGAGGCTGAGAGCCACATGGAGAGATCAAGAGGGGGGAGAAGACAAGGTATCTGTATTTATAAGCAAGGTTTACCGTTTACAATTAATATAACTAACTTCTGACGTTAAGACACCCATTTACATTTGCCTTCTTAATTTGACTTGATCAACTGTTAACCGTTTGAAATTCTCTAATAGAAAGTGTAGTAAAGACTTGTAAAAGAGAGTTCAATCAGGAGGCCAAAGGCCATTAATGCTAATTGTGGGTGCATATTGGTTGTCCGTATTTAACTTAACAGTTTCATTTGAATTTGAAATGAAACGGGCTCTTCGGGTTTTTTTTTTTTTTTCCACAAAAAGAAAGATACAAATTGATTGTAATGTAGAATTTGCAGTTAGTGTTAGTTAGGATTAATTTAAATGTTGTGTGATGAAGTTATTTTAATTTAATAAAAAACATCTACGTTAATTAGGGTATTTTGTGATTTAGTGTAGTTTAGTTTTAAATATAGTGTAATTGCTATTTGTGGTTTCGTATAAAATTGTAAATATAGACTAGATGTAAAAAAAATTACTCCAAAAAAAAAAATCAAACACAATTTGCCCTTCTAAGAGCGAGTGATGGGGACCTTTGTTTGTAGAGCTAACATTTTTTTTGGTAAATAATATTAATTTAATTTGAGTGGATTTTTAATAACTTGTTGAGAATGAAGTTAGAG
This sequence comes from Carex rostrata, assembly GCF_964058835.1. Classification (NCBI taxonomy): domain Eukaryota; kingdom Viridiplantae; phylum Streptophyta; class Magnoliopsida; order Poales; family Cyperaceae; genus Carex; species Carex rostrata. The sequence continues at coordinate 11,343,850 of NC_135918.1, read as the reverse complement.
TCAAAATGGCATTTTTATAATTTGTTTGACGGTTCTAATGTAATATCTAATTTTTTTATTGAGTCAGAGAACAAAACAAAGTAAACATAACAGCTACTTTGAGCCACTTCTCTAAATATTAATTGTATGTTGAACTTTTTTTTTTTCGTTTATCTGAAATTTTCTCCATGACCGCCTTAAAATTAAATAATAAGTTTTCACATTAAATATACTTTGTATGATATAATTTTTAAATTTTATTGACTTTGAACTTTTCTTGCTGATGATCTTACAACCGAAATCATAATTTTTCTCATTTATTAAATTGGTATTCCTATATCAACTTAAATTACTTTTGTTTTTGTTATCTGATAATCATAAATGTCCGTTGAAGATGTCAGTGAAGAGGGTGCGGATTCAAAGGGAAGGGGGTCTTTTATATATATATATATAGAGAGAGAGAGAGAGGAGAGTTCAAATGTCTCCATTTTGTGTGCCTCCATCATGCCTCCATTTTTTAAAACTTTAATAACTCAAGGTTTAAAACTTAAAAGTCAAAATAAAACCGTTAGATGTGATCTATGTTATTTTCTCTATGTGCTCATAAAAAATTATCACATTTTAATTTTGTTTTTATGTGAATCAATAAGTTCAAAAATCAACGTCTAGAAATCATCTAAATTAGTGCATTTTTTACAAGCTCTTGATGACAATCAAAATAAAATTGAAATGTCATAATTTTTTACATTTTCGTAGATAAAATGATGTAGATCATATCCAATGGTTTTATTTTGATTTTTAAGTTTTAAATTTTGAATTATTAAAGTTTTAAAAAATGGAGGCATGGTGGAGGCACAAAAAATGGAGGCATTTGAACCCTCCGCATATATATATATATATATATATAGAGGTTGGCTAAGATCAAAGTGGTAGTTCGTGAGCTTTGGTGCTACCAATTCGTTTTTCAATTTTTAAAGTTCAAAACATCGATCCGAACCGTTCAAGTTGTTCTCCATATTAAATTGTGCTTGGAGACCAAATTTTACATTTTTCTGAATTTTTTTACTATTTATTAAGCCACTTTGAAAATCGCTGATCCAACGGTGGCTTAACAAAACAGAAAAATCAGAAGCCACCGTTGGATCAGCTGTTTTCAAAGTCGCTTAATAAATAGTAAAAAAATTCAGAAAAATGTAAAATTTGGTCTCCAAGCACAATTTAATATGGAGAATAACTTGAACGGTTCGGATCGACGTTTTGAACTTTGCAAAATTGAAAAACGAATTGGTAGCACCAAAGCTCAGGAACTACCACTTTGATATTAGCCAACCTCTATATATATATATATATATATATATATATAGAGTATATATATATAGAGGTTGGCTAAGATCAAAGTGGTAGTTCCTGAGCTTTGGTGCTACCAATTCGTTTTTCAATTTTCAAAGTTCAAAACGTCGATCCGAACCGTTCAAGTTGTTCTCCATATTAAATTGTGCTTGGAGACCAAATTTTATATTTTTCTGAATTTTTTTACTATTTATTAAGCCACTTTAAAAATCCCTGATTCAACGGTGGCTTAACAAAACAGTAAAATCAGAAGCCACCGTTGGATCAGTTGTTTTCAAAGTGGCTTAATAAATAATAAAAAAAATTCAGAAAAATGTAAAATTTGGTCTCCAAGCACAATTTAATATGGAGAACAACTTGAACGGTTCGAATCGATGTTTTGAACTTTGAAAATTAAAAAACGAATTGGTAGCACCAAAGCTCAAGAACTACCACTTTGATCTTAGCCAACCCCTCTCTCTCTCTCTCTCTCTATATATATATATATATATGAGGAGGGATCAAGTTACAACATTTTTTGAGTTACAACAAGTTACAACAAGCATTATTTACATTTTCAAACTCCAAATCGTCGATCCAAACCGTTAAATGTGATCTCTACAATAAAATGTGCTTGGAGATCAAATTTTACATTTTTTAAAATTTTTTTACTATTTATTAAGATGGGTACAAAATTCAATGATATGAATTTTTTTAGAAATTTGGACGGCACTGTAGATGATACTGTTCATCTACAGTAACCAAACATTCCAGATTATATCTATAGATAGATTTGGAGAGAGCGCAGGGAGCTAGTATTATTTGGTGCTTCGAGATTAGTGCAATGCTAAAAGGACGGTCCAGATTGACCAATTCTAAGAGATTCCCTTGTCCAGTATCGGGAGGATATGAATTCGTGTAAACTGGGTAGGGGTTCAAACGGATTGGATAGTGGTAAAATCATATCCGTATTCGTTTTTATTTTTTGGATACAGATACGGATCAAATATTTGACGGATATGAATACAGATTGGATATTAATCAGATATGAAAACGGATACGGATATTCGCTTTTTATAATAGTAAATAACATAAATTTTTTCATAATATATATTAAACTATATAATATATATCTACTATTCAGATACGGATAATTGAAATTTAAAACCGTATTCGTATTCGTATCTGCACGGATATTCAAATATCGGATATCTGTATCAAATTTTCGGATACGGATTCGGATACGGTCAGATAATATCCAATCCGTTTGCATCTCTAAAACTGGGAGTCCGCATCCTCTGTAATCTGTATTCATGCACGTTTGAGTTTAGCTCAGGACTGTTAGATTAGAATCTGAACCAATACAACTGTAATGCGCAAAGTCTTTTAAGATTCGTGCTTGTATGTAACAAATGGTCCGGATTTAAACTCAAACGGTGTTATTAATGCAGAGGATACGAGTTCGTTAACTGGAACCAACTTATTTATTATGTTTGCATTAATTATTAGGCTTACCTCGGTGGACAATTAATTCTAAAATATGAGTAGAAATAAGTTGCTCTTAAGCTCACCAAGTTTTTGTGAGCTTAACTTCAAAACTTATCAAATTAATTTCAAATAACAAATTTAAATCGTTCAAACTGATCAATTTGACAAGTATTGTGTTTACATGTCAAATTTATAAATAATTTAATATAAAGTCAAACGATGAAAAATGAATGAATTAAAATTAACTTATAATCCTCTTATTTTTTACCAATTGACTTTATAATTTATATTAAATTAAATAGAAAATTTATAAATTTAATATGTATTTATGATCGCTTTTAACAGTTTGAATTTATTGTTCAAAGATATTTTTTATAGATTTTGTAGGTAAACTCAACGAAAGACTTGATGAGTTTAAGAACACCCTAGTTCTACTACTAAAATATTAAGACGGGAATGCTAGAATGTTATCTAATGACGTGCTCTGCAATTAAAAATGAGAAAACGGAGGGTATTCAACAAAATTCACCTTCTCTACGCAACAAAAATTTACTAAATTTCTATATGACGTTTACGTTTTACCCCTTCCTCTTTCCTCCACTCCACTTCAAAATTTTCAAATTTAGAACAACCGACCTCGATCAGAACCAGTCAGTCACGCTTCTGCTGCCCCCCTCCCCTTAATTAAAAACATTGTGGAGCACTACCTTATATAATGATATTTAACTTCATAATGTCAACACTTAAAATTAATAAAGTTGACAAAAGGAATTATGACATTTAAAATAGTTTGAAAGCTATTTATTTTTATGATATTTTACTAACTGATGATTATCTAATAATCTTCAAAATTTTCTGAATTTCTCCCCAGATCGAAAGAAACTGGATAAGGATAAAATAATTATGAATTTTCTATTTATTTGGGCCCAGCCTAGCACAATAATTGAAATGATAATGGGCCAAGCCCATTTTGTATTTGTTGAATCGTACTGCTACAAACCATATATATGTTCAATTTGTTCAATTTAATTAAGTCATTAAAATTGTGTTATATGCAATCAAGGTTCAATTTATTGTGCTTAAAACATATTGTGTATTAAACAAACGGTTAATTTTTCTATGGGCCCATCTATTGTATTAAACAAAGTTGGGGGTATTTGTAATTATTCTGATCATTTTGGATCTAAAATATAAATCACAAAGCGAAATATTTGATTGGGTTAGCACCAATGTTATCAGAACCGGACCGGACATCGAACCGCTAAAGTTTCGGTTCATTGGTTTACTGGTCGGACCGGTGGTTCAACCGGTTTAATTACTGGTTTTTTTAAATATACATAACTTATTATCTGAGTGCCAAACTGATTATATGCTTTTACATCTTCTAACAAGGAATAACGAAAACATATATGGTTAAATAAAACATACAATTCTAACAAGCTCTAACAAAACAAAAAAGTCAAGAAAAAGAAAATAGAAACCCAACAACATAATAGAAGTTCAATATTCTGTTTATCTAATATAGCATAGTTGACATATAATATGTTGCAAGTAGCCTCACAAGTTTGAAGTAGCCTCATAACACAAAATAAAAGTTTAATATTTCTAAGAAAATTAACCAACAACAAATTTAAAATACTAAAATCTAGATCTGCATTGTAAATAGCTAAGTAAAATGCCACTCAGTAATTGAAGCACACCCCGGGTAGGTGCTTCTTAAACCGAGTAATGCCACCGCCTTGAAATGTTTTCTCACAATGGAGACAAGCAATGACTTTTACATTTTTATCCTTCACAGCAACAATGCGTTCAACACAACGTCCCCAAGCCGGATCAGTTTTGCCTCTCGTAGCTGTTTTCGAAGAAGAAGGTGCAGCAGGTCCATTTGCTTTAAAATTAACTGCTGACATAGTCCCTGTAAAACAAAAATGATTAGGGAGTTAGGCTAATATGACACTAGTGTTATATCAAACTAAATAACACCACATCTTAAACCCTTAGATCTGCTTTAAGATTCGTACAAAATGAAGTGCTTGAACAGTAAAAGCGGATAGTACGAATCTTAAAGCAGATCTAAGAGTTTAAGATGTGGTGTTATTTAGTTTGATATAACACTAGTGTCATATTAGCCTAACTCATGATTAGGTTCTTCAAGAATGTATGAAATTGCAAGAATGGAGGTCAAAAGAGGATGATTTCTCTCGGATTACTGGTACACCAGTATTTGTATGGTAGGTGCCATCTGGTCAATATTGGTTTGGTTTTACCTAAGATTTTAGTGTAATGAATGTACTGAAATTTGGTCAGTACACAGGTAGAGAGGCCCAATATCCACTAAACATTTTGGTTGATATACAGGCGAGGAACCTGAATGTTAAAACACATTGACCATAATCTTGCAAATGTATTGCCTCAGTTGTACTGGCACTTTTACAATTAATCTCCAAACAAGCCAAGAAAAACTAAAGATAATACATAATAAATATGTATGTTATAATTAAATAACATGCATGGAGGACATGATAACAGATAGAAGGTCTCTATTTTCTAATTATTAATGCAAATTTTCTTTTCATATTTTCTAATTAGGAGATGAAGCGGCAATGTGATGATAAAAGGTACATATTATTCAGACCACTTCTATATTTTTTTGTATGGGTAATTGGGCAAACTACAGGAACTATTTTTCGTCACTTACAGTGCTTCTGTTCATGTATCAGGGACCATCCGCGTTGGTTTGAGCATTTCAACAAACACCTTTAATGCATTATTCTATTTAATAAAATGATCTAAAAAAATCAATATTTTCAAGTGCATGGACTACAAATTCGAATTAAGTGATTAAAAGAGATTACTTACGGTATTTTGTGCAGGTTTGATTTCGTTTCAAGTTTAGTCTTTAGAATGCCCTTGAACCACTGTGCAATACACCAGACTAAAAATAAGAAGATTGAAGGAGAAAGCCAAATAGAAAGAGGAATGAGAACCAATTTCTTATTTCTTTCCATCTTAACCAGTGGAGAAAAGGGGCAGGAAATGAAAAACTTGGCGAATTCGGAAGATGCACGAAATCAGATTTCAACAAGAAGAAGATACAGAGATTTTACCAAATTGGATTTGAACCGGTACTTTTAGGCGGTTTTATTCAACGACTTAATACATGAACCGACCGGTAAAATTGGTTTTCACCGATACAATAGCGATAGAATTGCTGAAGCGATAAATTATCTGAACCGAACCGGACAGGTGACCGGTTCCGGTTTTTTCCGGCCAAACCGGCCGGTCCGGTCCGGTTCTGATAACACTGGTTAGCACTTGAAATACAATTGCAAATCTGACGTGGCTTCGACGTCGCAATTGCAAAACCTGCTTTCACCGATGAAGAGGAACATCAAATTTTGCAAGCTTTCAAATTGCTTTCATAATTCAAAAGCTTGCAAAAGCCTTTCATTTCGCTGAATTCCACCTCGTTGCTCCATCCAGTCCAGGGTCAGAAGAAGGAACCGTAGAATGTAGCAAAGCAGTCCATTAATTATTTCATAGGAGATATCTTTAATTTACTTTTAATTATTAAAATAAAATAAAGGAAACATCATTTCCAAATTAATTAAATCTAAGTCAAAGCAAATCCGTTACAACAATTACAACTGGAGGTTTTACAGAGGTAGTTTAATTTTTGTAAATCCCTCATTTATCAAATCAATTAAAGAATTATTATATGACATAAAAAGTACGTATTTCGAGGAAAACCATCTTCACGCCATTATTGGACATATGAAGTGTCAACCTTCTTTTTTCCAAATAAAAGATGGGATCAAAACCGCCAACATTAAATATTCACCTAAAGTATGTCAGAATTTTAAACATGTAATTATGCTCTCTCTTTATAGTCTAATACTCGTACGTTTCTTTTATTTTATATTACTTGGTACGTATACTCATCTATTATGCTCTCTATCTACTTGACATTGTAATTTTGTCTAATAATTCGTATGTGATGTACCGGACTTTCAATCATGGGATGCAGAAGAGGCAATTTCCCGTTTACATATCTTGGCTTGCCTGTATCGGCTAATCGACTACACAAAACTGTCTTTTAACCGGTGATTCAAAGAATTGGTGCAAGGTTATCAGGTTGGGTGGCAAAATTTCTCAACATGGCAGGCATGGTGGTTTTGATAAATGCAGTTTTGTCATCAATTCCGATATATTATATATATATGTCGGTTTTTAAACTGCCGTCATGGGTCATAACTGAAATTGATAAGATAAGAAAAGGGTTTCTATGGCATGGAATACGAGGTGGTGAAAGGAAAATTTATCTTTGAATTGGGATCTCATTTGCACACCTAAAAATCTCGGAGGACTGGGAGTGTTGGATATCAGGATGCTTAATCAAGCATTGTTGTCGAAATGGATATGGCAGTGGTCTAAACCGCAACAGAAACTAACTGTGGAAATCAGTGATAGAGGCGCTATATAGCCAACAACATGCAGGTTTAAGGGCTTCTTCCCTTTTTAAAAATCGTTTAATTAAAAAGTGCAGCACCATTCTGCAATATTTTAATGACTAGAATCGTGGGAGATGCAAGCACTATAAATTTTTGGGATGAGGATTGGGGTGTTGGAATAATGAATTAAAGGGCACTTTCAGATTTTGTACACGTTTGTAAGGCAGAGAGAGAGAAACATCCCTGCACCATGTGCTAAGTTCTTCTGACCTGTCCTATCACAGCAGGCACATGATGAAATGAATTCTTTGAGGGAGATCATAACTCGGACAAGATTAGCAACACTTAATGGAGGATTGGATGATGTAGTTTGGAAGGACCATGTCAGTGGAAGCTTTACGGTGAAGTCGGCGTATTTAGCACTAAAGAATGGAACAAGGACTGAATCAACAATTAAAGGTTTATGGAAGCTCTCTGTGCCACCCCGTTTCAAAATTTTTGCATGGTTCTTAGTGCTGAATAGAATTTTGACTACTGATGACCTCAACAAGAGGGGCTTTAGCCTTGTCAGTATATGCTACCTATGCTGAGCACATGAAGAAACAGCAACACATCTATTCAAAGATTGTGTTTTCTCAAAGCAACTGTATGATCGGATATTCAATTGTACCTTTCGACGCTACGGTTATCAGGTGGATGCAACTCTGAACTGTGAAGATTTTCTGCTCCACGAAACAAAAACACGAAAATTTAGAGAGTTGTTGCTGACAGCAATATTTATATTGTGGCGAGAGAGATGAACAATAATATTTAGAGACCGTTGCAAAACGATCGATGACCTGACAAAAAAGGTGAACATTCAATGGAATTTAGCAAACAGAGGAGAAATGTTGTGCTGACGAGGAGACATGTTTGTCTATTTGTTTTATTTATTTATTTTTGTTGTTGTTTTATTCTTTCTTTTTTTTCCTCCACACTCCACATGTAAATACACCACGGGGTTACCTCTCTAAACTCCAAAAAACAATGTACCCAATTGCAATTAATAAAATAGGATCACAACTCCTATTCTTACTAAAAAAAAAACAGAGAAAATGGAGAAAGAAAGAGGGAAAACAAAGGAAAGACACATGCAAAGATTTAGAACTGCTACATTTTGAAATTTAATAAACACAACCACCTCTAAAGAGTCTATCATTTCAATAATCTCAAAACACAATAAACTAATTAATCTAAGAAACAACCATAATTTGGAAACTTTATCTTACAAACCATCAAAAGAAAAAGAAAGGCAGAGATTCTTGGATTTCTCACTCCTCTAACAATGGATTAAGCACACGGCCCACAAATAGAACAACTCCAGTTATTTCTTCTCTTATGACGAACACAAATGGGTGATCAGCAACAAATTCTGTGACCCCTCCAATATATGCTGACATTCCTACAATTTGAACAGCAGTTGCCGCAGCTGCCTCAGTCCCTTCTTCATTGACCTCCACAAATGCCTTGTGAAAAACTGAACCTACATACAGATCCTCACCTACTGATGTATCTACAACCATCTCTGTCAGATCCTGGCAGGTTTCAGAAAATGGCAACTCCAAACCCAGCCCTTTTAAGACCTTTTTACTTTCAAACCCAAAAGAGATCTTGAATTTCGGCAACTTGAATTTGTCAAGCTTGACCTTGTTATGGGGTATGTGTCGATCCAGAAAATGGGTTTCAGAACCAATTTTCTCAGTTAAGCTCCAAATACCATCTTTAGATTTAGGTAAGAAAACATACATTGAAAATTGCCTCTTATCATCTCCTTGGTGGTACAGTAATTTGAGTACTGAGAAATTGTCATATGAAGAGAAAAATTGCTTTTTGGTACTTGATAAGAAGGGCGCTTGAACTGTGGTCCCATCGAGTAGGTGGAACTCAGCTTCTTTGGTTTTTGCCGGGTCAAATTTCTCAGACCATGCACCCTTGAAGTAGAGGGCATTGCTCAGGATGAGTCGGGTGTCTTGGTCCACTGAATCAGGTTCAAGGAGGTTTTTTATGAGCCCGGCTGTTGCGCTCTCGACCCATGTGTTTACTTCAGAAGCAGCTTCCGACGCCTTGTGATAAAACCCATGAAAATGCAAAAAAAGTTATCAAAATATAATCAAGTAAATGTACGGATCATTTTAATCCTCATTAAATATCTTTCATGCTGTCATATTTTTTCATGATGTAATTAATACTGTGATTATTAGGCCTACGGCTACCGGCAATTTATGAATAAAAGGAAATATACATGTGATTATTAATTGATTACTTGATTTCTATAATTTTTAAATAATTTTTTTTTTATTGTGCATTGCATATATATGTATGAAAAGTTTGGACTCAATATTTTGCGTAACAAGAAACATATAAGGAATAAAACTTCATCGATGTATTTTTTTATTGTAGTGTTAGGTAATATTGTTATTTTCATATTTTAAATTATAAGTTGACTGTCAAAATTATTCATGATAATTCGTACTCAGTATGTTTTTTTAATGAGCAATTCACGTTTAATTTATAAAACTAATCGTGTCATTTTGATCTTATGGGAGTTTTGAAAAAATTAAGATAAAAATGTTAATTAGTAGTTTGTCAATAAAATCTGTGGAGCTGTGTAAAATAATTGAAATATACAATTAATGTTAATATTTTCTTCATAATATAATAAAATCGTTCACTTTTGTATTATCTTTGAGAATTTTAAAGATGTGATGAAATATAAATAGTGAATACGATAGAATATTTATTAATTCTATAAATCAAATTTTTAAGATAAGAAAATCATATAATAAGGTATGAGATAGAAATAAATTTTAAACAAAATAACACATTTCATAAATAAAACTTTTAAAGAAAGAAAATTATATGATAATATATATGAAATAATAGTTGTTTAAAAAAAATTAACGAAGGATAAAGTTGTCCACATATTAAAATATTTTAATAATATTGTGTTAATAGAAAAAAAAAAAGGTGTGGAGATCATAATCCAAATTTTTGTTGTGCATGTATTCTCTCTGAAATAAAGTCAATCTAGTATGGCAGAAAACTAAAGTTTTCGTACAAGGAGCAAAGGAAATCAAATCAGCAACCCAGTTTAGATTGGAAATATAATCCAGAGTATTTTACCCTAGTTTTGGTGGCAGTGAGAACTGAGAAGTTGCTTCTAGTACACATATTTAGATGGCGGATACTTACTGAATATTTAGCCAGCTTGATAATATTTTCCAAGCTAGTCCATAATAAATGAAAGGTTACCTTTTTCTGGAAATCAAGAGATCTGGTTTCAGCCTTAAATGCACCGGTGACAGTCTTCTTAAAATCTTCCTTCAGAGACATAGACTGATCGAACCAGACTCCATTAGCAAATGCCAGATGGGGTCCACCCAAATCTGACCCATCCATCAACACAAGCTCCACGATCTGAGACGACAGCTTGATCAGATCCGATGAGGATGAACCAGACCGGAGAAAGGAGAGGAGCTGATAGAGCGTGGGGCCCTTTGCTCCCATGGCAACGAGGCTGAGAGCCACATGGAGAGAGAGGGGGGAGAAGACAAGGTTGGACTCATTAGCGATGCTAGAGCTGACGTGGTGAGCCAGGTTCAACGAGAAGGCTGTCTGGTTCCCGAACGATGCCCTCAAATCCATTATTTGAGGGCATCTTTGCACAGCGAGAAGGCAGTCAGGCCATTGCGGGAAGAAAATCCGCAGCAATCCTGTTTGAGACGAGAGAGAGAAAGAGAGAAGGAGAGACAAAAAAAGCAGGAGAGGGATACAGAGAAAACATGATCTTGTTATTCTCATAGAAATAGAATTGCAGCAGATTTGGTTCTGTTTTCTTTTTCTTTTTTGAGCATAAGCCCACTTAGGCAGATTTTATTAAAAACTGAACTGTTACACGGTCCTAAAATATTAAAAAGTAACTTCTACATCTAAGAAAAGGTTAAGCCTTTTTTCAAACTTAAAGTCAAACATAGCAACTAACTTAAAATACTCCAAACCGCTAACTCCCTGCTCCCTTCTCATTTGTGCAAATAGTGTAAGTTCAGGGGCTCCGTTGTAAGTTTCATTTTTCCTCTGACAGGTCTAATTTTCTTACCAGTAACAGCGGCAAGACCTATAAAGCGGCAACAAGTAAAGCTGCAAGCCCTCTAACAGCGACAAGACCCCCTCTATCTCCCTAATTTCACTTTTGCACCAGATTTGAGCGACAACCAGCAACAGCGGCAAGACCTGCTCTTCCCATTCTTTCCCTTTCTCCTGCCTCTCCTTCCAATCTGAAAAAAACCCGATTAAGGTTGTGTTCAATTTCCGTTTGTGGTAGGAAACATTGCAGTGGTGTGCCTTTTCCTGATCTTCCTGTTTTCCTTGCCCAATTCGCCATGTTGTGTGAAGTTTTGACCGCCTCTCTCTTGATATGCTGTACCAGTATCCTGCTTGGATTAATTTGGTGCCCATTGATGCACTTCACTACTGATTCTGCTGCTCTCCAAGAGGGAATTTTTGTAATGTCCCCTTCCTGAATTGCCTTAATCAGTAGTTGGCAATCTGTGAAAATGTAGAAGGTACCTTCGCATCTTGCCTCCAAGGCATATTGTATCGCCATCAGCATTGCCTCAGTTTCAGTATGAAAAGGATCAAATTCCTCTCCTTTGTCATACTGTATGTAAACTAGGTCACCTCTCCTATTATATACTGACATGCTTTTTCCGGACCCATGCACCTTATCCCACGACCCATCAACCAGTATAACACGTCCATTTGTTGGTATATTAACAGCCTCTACCACTAATAGATCCCTTGGCCTCTGTTGTTGCTCTTGTTCCCCACTTGTTACCAGTAGAAGTTTTGCCAGTACTTCTCTGATATTGGGTTTCTTGCCATTGAAAATTTCATCATTTCTAACCTTCCACAACATCCATAGCACATTACAGAAATATGCCATTTGTGTCTCATCTAGAATTGCAGTCATTTTCAATAGTGTCTCCTCAAAATTCATTGGCAATTCTCCCACTCGTAAAGAAATTCGTGATGCAAACCATATTGCCCTTGATGCTGGACAGAAAAATAGCATGTGCATTGTGTACTCATTTTCAAGTCCGCATCTTGGGCAAGCTGGTTGTATTCTTCTTATCCTTCTTGAGAGCTCATGTGTTGTTGCTAACCCCCCTTGCAGCGCTCTCCACAGAAAGGTTCTAATCTTAGGAATAATTCCTTTCCATTTCCAGAGGCCTTGTAATACTTTTAACTTACTCTCTTCATATTTCGGATCCCACTGCATAATTCCCACTAGCATGCTGTACCCCTCTTTGACCGTATAGTTCCCTGTTTTTGCTGGCAACCATATTGCTCTATCTTGGATTAGTGGGTTTCGGATTGGTTCTGTTTTCGCGGGGGTTTAAGAGCTTGTACCTTTTGTTGTATTTCGATTCTTGATTGTCTTTAATACAGGTATCTGTATTTAATTATAAGCAAGGTTTACCGTTTACAATTAATATAACTAACTTCTGACGTTAAGACACCCATTTACATTTGCCTTCTTAATTTGACTTGATCAACTGTTAACCGTTTGAAATTCTCTAATAGAAAGTGTAGTAAAGACTTGTAAAAGAGAGTTCAATCAGGAGGCCAAAGGCCATTAATGCTAATTGTGGGTGCATATTGGTTGTCCGTATTTAACTTAACAGTTTCATTTGAATTTGAAATGAAACGGGCTCTTCGGGTTTTTTTTTTTTTTTCCACAAAAAGAAAGATACAAATTGATTGTAATGTAGAATTTGCAGTTAGTGTTAGTTAGGATTAATTTAAATGTTGTGTGATGAAGTTATTTTAATTTAATAAAAAACATCTACGTTAATTAGGGTATTTTGTGATTTAGTGTAGTTTAGTTTTAAATATAGTGTAATTGCTATTTGTGGTTTCGTATAAAATTGTAAATATAGACTAGATGTAAAAAAAATTACTCCAAAAAAAAAAATCAAACACAATTTGCCCTTCTAAGAGCGAGTGATGGGGACCTTTGTTTGTAGAGCTAACATTTTTTTTGGTAAATAATATTAATTTAATTTGAGTGGATTTTTAATAACTTGTTGAGAATGAAGTTAGAGTCAAAATGGCATTTTTATAATTTGTTTGACGGTTCTAATGTAATATCTAATTTTTTATTGAGTCAGAGAACAAAACAAAGTGAACATAACAGCTACTTTGAGCCACTTCTCTAAGGGCCTGTTCGGCCGACAAATGGGAATGGACACGGGAATTGAACTGAAAATCACTGTTCCTGTGGGAAAAAAAAATTCAGTTGAACTGAATTTTTTTTTTCCCACGTGAATAGTGATTCGGCCGAACACGCCCTAAATATTAATTGTATGTTGAATTTTTTTTTTTCGTTTATCTGAAATTTTCTCCATGACCGCCTTAAAATTAAGAATAATTATACTAATCCTCCACCCCTGTCCCCCCATTTATCCCAGCACTCTCTCTCTCCAAATTAACTTCCTTAACTGCATTTTATCCCCTCATTAATTCCGCTAAGAATTTCAATTTATCCTCGCATTAATTACTGTGAATTAATAACAATTCTCGCATTACTTATACTGCCCTTTTATTAACAATCCCCGCATTAATTATACTGTCATCTAATAACAATCCCCGCATTAATTATACTTTCCTTTAATAACAATCCCTGCTAACAATTATTTATCTGTTTATTGATGTTCAAGAAAATATTTATCATTATTCTGACAAGTATTTATCCTTATATCTGAGAAGTATTTATCATTGTCTCTGACATATTAATACTTTGATTTGATTAAACATTACTTATTGACAAGTTCGAGAACAAAGTTCAAGAAAGTATTTATCATTGTTCTGACAAGTATTTATCATTATATCTGAGAAATATTTATCATTGTCACAGACATTTTACTGAAAGTTACAATTATGTCTAAGAAGTTTTTATCCATGTAACATAAAATATTTATCAATGTAGCATAAAATATTTATCATTGTGTCTGAGAAATATTTATCATTGGGTGAGGGGATTGTTTATTTAATGGTCCCTAGTTGTGCGGAAACAATCCAAAAAATAAAGAAATTTTGTATGGGGATAACTGATAAGTATTTATGAGATGATTGTTTATTTAATGGTCCCCAGTTGTGCAGGGACAATTCAAAAAAAAAAGGAAATTTTGTGCGGGGATAATTGATGGATTGATTTGTTCAGTCATAAATAAAGATCATTGCATAGGGATTAATACTTTGCAAATTCAGAATAAATACTTTGATGCTTCAAGTTAAATACTAACAGTTTCTGCGGAGTATTAATGATTGAGCGGTCCCCCATGACTTTTTTGGCAGTTAGTGCGGGGTTTTTTGTGGGGATAGACCTGCGGGGATTGTTATCATTATCCTAAAATTAAATAATAACTTTTCACATTAAATATACTTTGTATGATATAATTGTTAAATCTTATTGACTTTGAACTTTTCTTGCTGATGATCTTACAACCGAAATCATAAATTTTCTCGTTTATTAAATTGGTATTCCTATATCAACTTAAATTACTTTTATTTTTGTTATCTGATAATCATAAATGTCCGTTGAAGATGTCAGTGAAGAGGGTGCGGATTCAAAGGGAAGGGGGTCTTATATATATATGAGTAAGCTTATCATGCATACATTGCAATGCATAAATATTTTTGTACATTTGACTATAAAGTACTGGATTCAAAGTCCAAATAACTGATTCAAACCGTTTATCTTGTACTCCATATTAATATGTGTTTGGAGACCAAATTTTATATTTTTTTTAAAAATTTTACTATTTTTTTAGATTTATTGAAAATCGTTGTTTTTTATGGTCCATATTTGTTTGAAAAAAGTGATTTTCAATAAATCTAAAAAGTAGTATTTTTTTTTTTTCAAACGGTTATACTGAGACGAGAGCCAAAGAGGTTCAGCGATGGCGAGAAGTGCAAGAGAAGAGGAGAGGGAAATTATACAGAGAGGAGAGATAGGCAGGGGAGAGAAAGAAAAGGAAAGGAGAAATTTCACACAAAAAAGAGAGAGGCAGGAAAGAGAAAGATATAAGGAAATCTGTTAGTACTAACGGAGCAGACTCACATTTAATTTTTTTCGTTCCGTGAATCTGATCAGCATTTGCGAATCAAAAAGCATATCCAATGGTTTAGAAGTTATTATAACTTTATATAAAATTCTAATGTTATGATATTAGCTGGTCTTTCTCTCTCTATATATATATTAAGGAACTTAATAAAAAGATTATCAGAAAAGGAATGAAGTATTTTAGCTTATTGATTCCATAAAATGAATTGAATAATTGTTTCATGTCATTTAGTCATTTTTAAATTAACCGAACTAATATTTCGGTTCCTTAGAAAATATACCGAATGATAACCATCAAGAATTACTTTTGACAATAATTAAAAAAATTGAAGAGCCAACTTTTCAAAGTCACAATTATATGACTTCCTTATAAAAAAAAATGATTACAGATCATCTAATTATATATTCAAATGTTAAAGAGCTTCTAATATTAAAATAAAAGCAACATATGAATATCTTCCCGTCATATATAAGATATAGCTAGAAATTAAAACAACATTGGAGCGTTGTGCACGTATCTTGAAATAAATTAGACTGAGCGTTGCGCATTGAATTCAAATTCAGTCGGACTTATCCTCCCTTAAAGGAAGATAGATTTATCATCTATAGCCTATTTTGTAGCATCATAAAACACTTACAGTTCACCCAAAGAACATTGCATCTAATTAACTATTCTTTGAACAAATACTTAATTGACTGTAGCAGGCAATAGCAGTTATATTATTCTAGAATTTCAAAAATGAATAATTATCAAATTTTGTAACACGTCAAATAAATTAAAAACTGAAAAAATAAAATGGATTCTGTTTCTTAACTCTTTCATGAATATGACCTTATTTAATTACAAACACACTACATACAAGTACTAGCAAAATCATATCTTATACAAGAAATTAATCTGCCTTGCTCACTTACAATCTATATCAACAAATTTTGTAAAATAAAATTATCCAAATCCAACCTAAAAAATCAAATATGCCATATAGAAAAAAATAACTAAAGCTGAAATATTTTACCAGTAACCCAATCAACATGAAGTTACTGTCACAATAAGCACTTTGTCAGATGGTCTATCTTCTAATGCAGTGCTCTCATTCCTAAGTACCAAAGAGGCCGTACAAACTTGTATTCTGGCCAAAAGATGGAGAAACACACTTGGACATCTACACCAATGTTCAGAAAACTATCATTAGATTCAAATCCATAAAACCTACCTTCTAAAGTTTTAGATGGGTGAAACAGTTTTTTAAGCAAGTTTAAACTATTATTTCGTATATGACCAGCTTATATTTCAAATCTTTTTTATTGGAAAATTAATGACCTTAAACTTAACAAGACCTGAAAAATCAAATACAATAGAGATACTGACTAACCCTGATCCCAAGCCTACCAAACCAGTGTAACCTGATACAAAATATGACCATTTAAAGCAAACACTGAGACATTCTCAACTCAACTTACAGTTGCAGTTTGACCAGAAATATACATATTAAAAACATATAATTAAAGATATTATGCAAATGCAACTAAACTTACTGATAAATCTACAGCAGGGGTGTTGTTCAGAACTTCAGATCAATAAATTCCTTACCTCCTGATCAGAGAGCCCGACAGAAGTGCTTCTAAAACAATTCACATTTGGCCTCTCATCCCCAGCCTTATTAAGACAGAAAGTTCAATTTTAGAACATTACAAATATATGCAGATATATTCAAAGTTCGCATTTTTCTGACTTCTTTGGATTTTAGTTTCAAAACTACGGTATATTCTAAGTTTAAAATGTAATGTATATGTAGATATAACAACCAATGGGAATTCACACAACTGCATCCATGCCAGTTGGTACAGTAACCCTAGAAATAAAAAAAATTTACCATTCGTGACATCCAGTAGTAGAATTGTCCTCTCTGAGCCAGAGCTTTGTGCAACACTTGATGTAGCATTAATATTTCTTACTTCCTTCAATCGTCGCTTCCACTCTGATGGAGACAATGGTAGAATTATCACTGCAAATGTTGACTAGTCAATAAACTCTGAAAAGTAGAAAGAAAGCACAGCTCATAACTCATAAGACACCTGCACAAGGGAAGGCTTATATCTCAATTTCAACCGAGGGAAAGCATGTCCGTTTAATTCCAGTGAGGTTTGAACTAGAATATCAAAAAACCTATGGTCCTTTCCAAAAAATTCCACATAGGCAATTGTATCATTTCTTGGACCACTGTATTGCACATCAATTTAACTAATTTTAGACAGACTAGATTCTAAATGATGTTTTAAGTTTTAACAAGTATAGCTTAAAACAAAACGAAAAAAGGATTTGTCAGTGAGCAGTAGCGAATAGTGAACCCAAGTGATTCAAATTCGCGGAGGAGGAGAGGATGAATTCAAAATCAATGTTTTTCCTCATCCCTTATATTCACACTTCCGAATAGGAGCTATGCTGCTATTCTAACATTTACAAGGAATAGAGAATAACAGTTATTCTAGCTATTCTGAATAGTAAAAATATTGTTTTGATGCACATTGCTATGAATAGCTACTATTCTAGAATAGCTTCTATTCTTGTGTCATCCAAACATAGCCCTACTATTTTTGTTGATTTCAGTTATTACATGATAATATTTGTTCTTTATGTGTTGCAGTCTTGCAGAGCTGCTCTAAAACCAACAATAAAAAAATGGTAAGAAAGAAAGGGAAAATGAAGGCTGTGTTTTAAGGCCTATGGGCCGGGTCTATCAAGTCTTTGGATAAGGCCTGCTTCCGTAGAGAGAGAGAGAGGTCTGTCGGTTGGAGAAAGGGATTGTGAACTTTCGATGACTATGTTTGGCCTTCATCATATATAATAACTAGCACACAAAATAAACTAAAAAGATACCGAGGGCAACAATAAAAAATAACAGAAATTGTGCAACAAAAAAAAAAGTTTAGATAATTGAAAATCAAGTTATCTAATTAAATAAATGTTCTGGTATCCCGAGTCATCATACCTGAGCACGTCCCTCAAGTAGTTTAACATAAAAACCTTCCAATATTGTCTAACTTCAATTTCCAGCACTAATATCCAAACATTTAAAGTTGTGTTTATAACATTTTAAAATGTTATTCGCAAGCATATAAACCTCAGTCTGAAAGCATTTCTAGATAGTTTTAACTCTCAACTACTTTTGTCTTCAAGCCAAAAAAAGAAAGATTATTTTTACCCACTCGAAAGTTATTCACTTATTCTTCATGGATCTCATTTGAAAGAGAAATCGGATAAAAAACGTTCATATTTTTAGATTCGCAAATTTCATTACAAATCGTCAAGAAAATGAATGAGAATGATCAGAGAAAAAATAAAAAAAGTGAGTGAAAGGAATATTTTCGTTTTTGGCTTGAAAACAAAAGTAGTTAGGAGTTAAAACTATACAGATTTAGAATTTTAATGCTTGCAGATAGAGGTTTAAATGCTTGCGAATAACATTGTAAAATGTTATACACAGAGCTTTAAATGTTTAGATATTAGCGTTGCAAATGAAAGTTAGATAATATTAAAAGTTTTTTCTGTTAAACTACTTGAGGAACGTGCTCGAAAATTTTGTTTGAGGTACAATTATTATGCTCCATCTAATTATTTAATATTTTGAACTCATGACTTCCGTCTTGCAAAATTTGTTGTTTCTCATTCCAGATAATTGTGTATTAATTCTTATTTTTGCTCATAATTTTAACGCAGCATCATTTTTTACACGGATATTTACAACCTTATAAAGAAACTTTAAAATTTTAAGCAAAGCACAGTACAACTAATGAAGTTATCGAACAAAAAATAAAATAAATAAGAGAAATATAAAAAGAGGAATAACATAATAGTCTGCAGTTCTGTGGTAGTTAATTTCATATATGTGAATTTTTCCAAACTGTACAAGTAAAATTGAGTTGTAGACAAAAGATTGATCTAGAGTAGGCAAAAGGCTCAATCAGAAATAAACAAAAAATCTATTATAAAGGAATCACAACAAAAAATTTAACATCGAGAAATAGACAATTGTCCGAGTGCATATCCTCTGAGATATCTCAACTTTTGCGTGACCAACGTGTCCGGTGTCTATTCGAGGTGATGTATGGGTCAGTGTCATGTAGGCTTTGAAATTCGTGCAGAATATCTTTAAACGGTTAGGATTTTTCATAAAGTCACCCAAAGTTTGAGATATCTCAGAGGATACGAATTCCAATTGTCCACCTGCACTTGTAGGTCCGCCTCTTGTGATTTCTACCTAACTTCCATGTATTTTGATAAAAAAAAACATATGGATATTTTCCTCTCCCCAGACCTCGAGGTTTTTAAAAATACCCAAAAAATAATATTTTATTAAAAATAACCAGGTTCCAGCTAGATTTTTAAAAATACTCAGGCCACAGAAAAAATTCGCGCCCCGGAATTTTTATTTCAGGCCGCAGAAAAAATCAGCGCTCCGAATTTTTTTTTTTTAGAGAAAGAAAATATCCATAGTTTGGTTTTTTTTTATATAAACTCTTTTTTTTTTATAATATATGTATATATATGATATATAGGGTAAGGCTAAGGTGCTATGTGTTGCATAGCGACCTATGGTGCTACGGCTCAATATTCGAGTTTTCAAAATCCAAACGGTCGATCTGAACCGTTCATCTTGTTCTCCATATTAATATGTGTTTGGAGACCAAATTTTATATTTTTTGGAATTTTTTTACTATTTTTTTAGATAGGTAGAAAATCAAATATCTGAATGGTGCAGAATTTTTTATATGTATATATAATATATATAGAGTGAGTCTATGGTACTACGCATATTACGATTTGTTACCGTACTACGGCTCTATATTCGAGTTTTCAAATCCTAACGGTCGATCCGAACCGTTCATCTTGTTCTCCATATTAATATGTGTTTGGAGACCAAATTTTACATTTTTTGAAATTTGTTTACTATTTTTTTAGATTTATTGAAAATCACTGTTTTTGGATGGTCCATAATTTTCAGATCAAGTGATTTTCTAAATATCTAAAAAAATAGTAAACAATTTTCAAAAAATGTAAAATTTGGTCTCCAAACACATATTAATATGGAGAACAAGATGAATGGTTCAGATCGACCGTTTGGATTTTGAAAACTCGAATATTGAGCCGTAGTACGGTAACAAATCGTAATATGCGTAGTACCATAGACTCACTCTATATATATTATATATATATATATATATATATATATATATATATATATATATATATATATATATATATAGAGTACGGCTAACGCGCTTCCTCTAGCATATGGGCCGAAATGCTTCTGGTGAAAAGTTGAAATTTCAAAATCCAAAAAGTCGATCTGAACCGTTCATCTTCTTCTCCATATTAATATCTGCTTGGAGACCAAATTTTACATTTTTCTGAATTTTTTTACTATTTATTAAGCCATTTTGAAAATCGCTGATCCAACGGTAGCTTCTGATTTTTACTGTTTGGTAAGCCACCGTTGGATCAGTGATTTTCAAAATGGCTTAATAAATAGTAAAAAATTTCAGAAAAATATAAAATTTGGTCTCCAAGCAGATATTAATATGGAGAAGAAGATGAACGGTTCAGATCGACTTTTTAAATTTTGAAATTTCAAATTTCCACCGGAAGCATTTCGGCCCATATGCTAGAGGAAGCGCGTTAGCCGTACTCATATATATATATATATATATATAGGGCACAGCTAAATTGCTGCCGGCAGCATTTCAGCGGAGGTGCTGCCGGGGCAATAACGTAATTTGTGATGTTCAAACAACAAATCCAAACCGTTAGATGTTTAATCTATATTAAAATCT
The DNA here is from genome assembly GCF_964058835.1 of Carex rostrata. NCBI lineage: Eukaryota > Viridiplantae > Streptophyta > Magnoliopsida > Poales > Cyperaceae > Carex > Carex rostrata. Next base: position 11,322,607 of record NC_135918.1, on the reverse strand, counting down.
ACTAGGAGACCAAATTTTACATTTTTTGAATTTTTTTACTATTTATTAAGTTGGTTTGAAAACCGCTGTTTTCAATGCTGCAGAAATTTACTGAAAACAGCGGTTTTCAAACCAGCTTAATAAATAGTAAAAAAATTTCAAAAAATATAAAATTTGGTCTCCAAGTAGATTTTAATATATATTAAACATCTAACGGTTTGAATTTATTGTTTGAACATCACAAATTACGATATTGCCCCGGCAGCACTTTGCTGAAATGCTGCTGGCAGCAATTTAGTCATGCCATATATATATATATATATATAGAGGTAGGCTAATATACAATCGATTGTTCCTGAGGTCCCGTACAACCAAGTTATTTTTTTTATTTTTAAAGTCCAAATGATCGATCCAAACCGTTAATCTTGTTCTCCATATTAATATGTGCTTGGAGACCAAATTTTACATTTTTCTGAATTTTTTTACTATTTATTAAGCCACTTTGAAAACCGCTGATCCAACGGTGGCTCCTGATTTTACTGTTTTGTTAAGTCACCGTTTAATCAGCGGTTTTCAAAGTGGATAACTTTGATCAGCGGTTTTCAAAGTTTGATCAGCGGTTAAGTCACAAAAATATTTTACAAAAAAGAACAATCTGTTTCAACTTTAAGAAAAGAAGAAGAAATGTAAAATATTACCATTTCAAACATTGATTCGAATTTATTTTCTTTCAAGAGTCAAAGTGGATAAGTTCAGATACTATTCAAAGTTAAACGTGGATTCACATTTCTAAACTCGTCTTTTAAACATAGAGAAACAAATAAAAAAAATTCTTGTGTTTATCTATTTTTAATGAATATCAAGACACGTCAGGTTTTTAAATTAATTCTAATGTGTATACCTTAAATAATCATGTTGACGTTACAAAATACTATATATTTATTAACTGGTTCAGGACTCAGTTCAACTACTGGCCATCCATAATTTTGTTTCAAAAATATATATATATATATATATATTAAGTAGATAACTTGTATTGCACTAAGTAAAACGAGGCGTGTCCTAATTAAGTGGTTCTAGATCATAAGGGCTTTTGTTGTAATTTTAAATAGGTTTACCTAAGCTATAATACGTGTAATATATCAGAGCTGTATAGGGCTTTTAACACTACGACTATGAGACTACTGATTTGTAAATATTTTTTTAACAATCCAAAATCATAAGATAGGCAATTGCCGTCTTACCATCAAAAAAATAAAACGAGGCGTGTCCTTAGAAGTCCTAGGATACGCCACAGGACAACTAATTGGAAGAAGTCAAATTAATTATGTGCTATAATTTTGCTTTGACTTGAAAATTTTCAAGTTGCTAGTTATTTATTTCCGATGTTTTTATATATATCCAAAAAATAAATAAAATTTTAAAAAATAACCAACTAGTTATTAAAATTGCAAAACTATCCAAACCGGTTAACCAGTAATCGGACTCAAATCAAATTTCCGGTTAACCATTTCCCGGACCCGTTGAAATAGTCTGGTTAACCATTAACCGGAAATTTGATTTGAGTCCGGTTATTGGTTAACCGGATTTGTGCATTTGTGCATTTTGCTTTTTTTGTATTAAAATATTAGAAATGTTGAATATATTTCTTTGAAAATAGATGGAATACAATATAATTTGATTTATTAGAAATACTGCAACAAATAACCCGGATTAATATTTTTCAGGCCGGATTTTTCGCAGTTGTAAGAAAAATTAATATATTTCTTTATGTGTTATTGGAAAAAAATAAAAATGTTTAGATTCTGAGTTATTGATCCCGGTTCAAAAGTCACTTCTAGGTAATTCAGAAAATATTGTGATCTTTCTAGTACATTTAATTTATAAAAAGTTGTATCTATTTTGAGAATTATTTTTGAAAAACAATCATTAAATAAATTAAAGTTTTTGTTTTTTTTTCAAAAATAGATACAACTTTTCATAAATTAAATGTCCTAGAAAGATCACAATATTTTTTGGATTACCTAGAAGTGACTTTTGAACCGGGATCAATAACTCAGAATCTAAACATTTTTATTTTTTTCCAATAACACATAAAGAAATATATGAATTTTTCTTACAGCCGCGAAAAATCTGGCCTGAAAAATATTGATCCGGGTTATTTGTTGCAGTCTTTCTAATAAATCAAATTATATTGTATTTCATCTATTTTCAAAGAAATATATTCAACATTTCTAATATTTTAATACAAAAAATTAAAAAAAATTAGAAATTTCTGTTTTTTTTTTTTAAAAAAAAAATTCCGGTTAGTGATTAACCGGTTAAAAAAAAAAAAAAAACACAACTTTCCGGTTAGTGGTTAACCGGTTTTATTTCTTGAGTTCGGGAATCCACTAACCGGACATTTGTCCCAAATCCGGTTATTGGATAACCGGTTTTGGTAAATTTCGAATTTCAGTCGGGATTGGGATATCTTTTATTTATTTTATTTATTTTTTGGATATAAATAAAAAAATCGGGGCATGTTGTGAGTTTGGATTGGTCATAGATATCATGTCACCAATGATATCCAATAAAATAAATATTACAATCTTTTTTGTGGTTTGGTTTTAATCAGTATAAACATTTCTTCTGAGATTTTCGTGAGAAATTTGACAAAAATTGCTCTAATATTGAAATTATTTTGGTTTGTTATATTGCTTATCTTGCTGTAATATTTTTAACGGGATGCAATTTTTTGCTGCTGAATTTCAAAGCATTAATTAAGTTCTTTGAGTCACGTTATGGCCTTAGTATGGAACAAGTGTTTTTATTTTTTATTTTTTATTTATTTCCGTTTAAAGGGACAAGATTTGAGAATTTCATAATTGTCTTCTATTCTAAATTTATAGCTTCTATTTTCTCTAAAAATTATAACATCTCTTATATTTTTCGGAATTTTAACTTATTATTTATAATTAAACAACGGAGTTACCAACCATTTCTACTGTACATCTTTTTTTCTACAACCCTATCTATACATATATAGTTTTAATTATACAGTTAGATTAATAGTGCAGCTGTATATAAGCCTTAACTATACAAAGCTTAAATATAGAATTTTCTTTTGTTGGTTATGTCTATCCAGATTACAATTCTATATTCATTACCTATTTACTTAGACATAATTTATTATTAATCTCATGAAAGAGACTTCATTGCTACAACTTGTTGTGCGTCTTCATTACAATATATTGTCAATTGAAACTGAACAGCTAAAAATTGACAATTAGATTAATAGTGCTAGCTTGAATTGTAATTATATATAAAATGTCATATTCATTTTACTAAACAATCACTACAAATATTATTTCTTGATAATTAAATAATGGAAAGTTCTAACGTACATTCAACTTCTATGTTTAAAAAAATTTATATCTTGAAAAATATTGTTCCGATTAAGACTGTTTAATTTTTAGAGCACTCTTCATTAAATTTGGATAAATTTAAAATCTGTGAAGGATGGGGATGTATTTAAGGAGGTTTGTTTGGGGAAATAAATTTGAATTTCCGGGTACGGGTAGGGGGGTTCGGCGGGTAGGCCGTCCGGTCCGGATTATCACGGATTTTTTTTTTTTTTCAAAAAACTGGTTCCGTTCCGTTTTAACCCCCACCCGGGTAATTTCAATACACTACTCAGTAGAGTAGTTTTTTGGTTCCTGATATCAAAATTTGAAGTACAAATACTCTAGTTCATGTCATGCATGAATCATATGCTTCTGACCATCAAGAAAAAAATAAAATTACTTTTGACAATGATATAAAAATTTGAAGAGACAATTTTCCAAAAGTAATAATTATTTGACATCCCATCTTTTAAAAAGAAAGATGATTACATGACATCTACTTAATTATATATTCAAATGTTAGAAATCTTCTAATATCATTAAAAGCAACATATGAATATCTTCCTATCATATGTAAAAATATAATTATAAATTAAAACTTTAGAGCCAAAATTTCGAGAATGTACATTTTTTTAGCATCAAAATCAGAAGTATGCTTCTTAATAATATATACTTACTTTATGTTTATATTTAAAGAAAGAGTTGGGCTACGGTGAGTTGTGAAGTAAAACGACTATTTTACTTCACATCCATATTTTGCGATTTTAAAGTTTAAAATGTCGATCCGAACCGCTTAGCATGATCTCCATATTGAAATGTGTTTGGAGACCAAATTTTACATTTTTTGAAATTTTTTACTATTTATTAAGCCACTTTGAAAATCGCCGATCCAGCGGTCCAGAAATTTTTACTGTTCACCCGGATTTTCAGATTTTCAAAGTGGCTTAATAAATAGTAAAAAAATTCCAAAAAAAATATAAAATTTAGTTTCCAAGCATATTTTAATATAGATTAAACATCTAACAGTTTGAATCGTATATTTGAACTTTAAAAATGAAGATATTGCGTGAAGTAAAAACGTATTTTACTTCGCAACTCACCGTATCCTTACTCTTAAAGAAATATCCAATTATAGAAATTAATATTTTTTTATGTCTGATCATACATTCCGACTTAGGCCGGTAAATGTGTTACTTGATATATATGTTACATCGCAAACAAGAAGTAAACAAAATAACATTGTTATTAACAGCGTAGACAATAGGTCTTTAATTGCTGTATTATTTATTACTGTGATATTTCTCACTTCTCTCTTACCTTTCATCCGTTAAAATTACTACTCATGTATTTTAATTTTTAATATTATAAAATTTATGTTAGGCTATTGCCTACTACCTCAAAAAGAAACTTAACACTATACTGAAATCATTTTTGATATGGATGAAGTGCTTCTAAACATTTTTTTTTTTTTTATTCTGGACAAAAGGATATTACGAACTGCAGTTTATTTTGGGTAGAAATATAGCAGTTGTCTATATTAATGTTTGAAAATATAATATTACGAGTAGAACTAGGGTGTGCTTAAGTTCACTAAATTTCTTTATGAACACAGTTTTAAAATGTATCGGATTGACTTCAAACGACAAATTCAAACCATTGAAATTCATCTACCTTACGATTGATGTGTCTACACGCCAAAATTTTAAATTTTTGAACTAATTTTGTATAGAGTCAAGTGGTCAAAAAATATTCAAAAAATGAATGTAAGAAACTTAATTTATAAACCTTTTAATTTTGACTGCTTGATTTTATACTAAATTAATTCGAAAGTTTAAAATTTTTGCATATAGACACATCATTGTAAGCTAGGCAGATGGATTTCAACGGTTTGAATTCATCGTTTGAAGCTAATTCAATAGATTTTAGAGTTGAGTTCACAAAGAGACACATTGAACTTAAGAATACCCAGTTCTACTCTAATATTACTTTATTAATTAATTATGATTTTAATATATAATGATGTGTAAGACGAGTAATGGATTGGCCACTCATTATAATTCTTAATTATTTTAATTTCTAAATTAATGCTACAACAATATGTTGCTATTATATCATTGAAGTACATATTCATTCTATTTAATTATTTTGACTATATTAATGTCCGTTGATTGGAATTTCATTCAATTAATCTTTTCGAGTTCAGTCCACGTGTCATTCATGTTATCTTTTTGGTACGATGCACAATAGATTAGTTTTAATTCTTAAGAGATAAATTGTATTAAATCTGAAATATTAATTTAATAACAGGCCTTTCTCCAATTAACCACCAAGACTTTGTATAATTGTGATTTTTAAACCGTAATTCAACGTATTAAGTACCTGAGTATGTATGACATTACAATAAATTATTAAAATTGATTTTTGATATCTCTAATCTATAATTGAAATTGCCTCAGCATCTTGAATTTTTTTCTTTTGATCTTCTGGAACGCTGATATGTGACCAATGGAGTAGTGGATGTAAAGTTAAAAGGAGAAGATGGGCAAATGCGTAGTGACAATATACGATTTTAATTCGTGAAAAAATCGCGAAAAAATCGCGTATTAAATGTTTTTTTGACTTTTTCAAACTGAATTTCGAATAAAACACAAAAAAAATGTATAATATGTTTTATTTGCGAATAAAATGCGAGTCACGAATTATTCATGAGAAAAATACGAAAAAAAATTGGGTTTTTTTTGTGCTTTTTGTTGTACCGAATTATTCCCAAATTATATTCGAATCACGAAGTTTTTATTCGAATTATATCCGAATCATGAATTTTTTACCCGCTAAACCGAACCCAAACTATTCATTTATCACTATGGACAAATATATGTTCTCACTCCACCAAATATATGAATAACTACATAAACGGTAAACCCCATCAGTTTGAAGAGAGAGATTTTTGTGGGCCCCACATGGCGTATCGGAGGCCCAATCAATGTATGACACAGTAAGGCGCTGTCTCCCAAGATTTGTTGTTTCGCATTGAAGATAATTTTTTTGTGTTTCTTATTTTGCTCAGAATTTTCACGCAACACCATTATTTACACAGATATTTACAGCCTTATTCAGTGTCTCGAAATATTTGTAAATTATTGTTGTTCCTACGGCATGTAAAATTTGCGTTTTTTTTTTATTGAAGATAATGAATCTATTATGTATTTATGTAGCAAGCATATTAATTCATTTAATTTTTTTTATAAGCACACTGAAGGATATAACCATTTTTTTTATTTTTTTATAGCTACATAAAACATGAACTTTTTCTTTCTACCAGATATTTATCTCGGTGCCAGGAAATTTATTACTAAGAAGATAGCTGTCGTTCTTACCAGTATATTAACCAAACATGAATATTATATAGAAGTTTCCTTTGGGAAGGACCTTGACTATTAGATATTCAACATTTTGAAAAATCAAACCAAACCCAAATATTTTAAAATATATCAATTGACTTCATTGACCCATTCAATTTTTTTGTCCCGTTAGGTATGTTGATAATCCCATGAATTCAAGAAATTCACTCTGGCTTATTTATATTTTTCACCTCAATTTTGCTTTAATTAAAAACCATTTGGTGCTTAAGAGCTAAATTTACAACAAACAAGTCATACACTTGTGATAAACAGGAATATTCCTCTTTACTAAAAAGGTAAAATAAATCAGATGAATCATTGATTGACAAATTATTGACAATTAAATCAGATGAATAAGAACTAATTTGTACTTTCCATGTCAAATTATCATCATCTCCCACTATTGACAACATAATGGGTAAGTGATTGACACATGGGAAGTTGGGGGGGTTCATTATTGCCTTCAGCACTAAGGAAAAGTTCCCCAATTACAATTATAACTACTACATTAAACTAATACCATCAGAAGAGAGGTTACTTTCATGGAAATGAACAAAGATCAATCAGAAAAATATCAGATATAAATTAAGTAACACTTCTTATGGGTGGTCCACTAATTAAGTAATTAGTAGAGTAAAACAAGTTAATTACATGCAATCCATGAAAGGCAATGACATTTGCACTTTTATTTTAATTGATCACTCATGCATCCCCAAGTTGAATTTATTTTGTCATGGATGTGAACCATATATATACTTCTTTATAACACTAATTAGTTTTCATGAATGTTTATCTTTGGTAGATTCAAATCTTCAAAGGCTATACAATTCATATAAAATTCTAAATAGTATTGTTGGTAGACCTTTTTGCTAAAGAAGACATAAATTTATGATTAATCATTCGGTCTCTATTTCTGGACTTTGCATTAATGCTTTGACACATGCCTTGTTTTTAGGTTCAACTTTAAACATGCTAGATAGAACAATAAAAGAAAAATGCCTACAAATTAATCTAACTAGAAAGGCTGTCTCCAAAATCATTTAATGTTTGAGGGGTACATGTGAAAATGTTACTGTGCTTAAGAATACCCCCTGATCCACTTGATACTAACAATATATATATATGTCATCTCCCCTCTTTTCTCCTTCCCCTGCACCTTTGCTAAGTTATCATGAAATAACAGGCCAAAAGCACACACTAACTGTCCATTTCTACAGTGAGAGAGTTAGAAGAAGATGGAGAAGTACGAGCCGGTGAGAGAGATCGGGTCAGGGAATTTTGGTGTCGCCAGGTTGATGCGCAACAAACAAACACGTGAGCTCGTTGCCATGAAGTTCATCGATCGTGGTCATCGGGTGATTATTTTCTAAATAAAGTGCTATTTCTTTGTCATAGTATTGCTGGAGAAAATTTTGTCGTCCACAGTAACTTGAATTGTTCTGTTTCCTCAGTTCATATTAAATACAATTAGATTTTATAGAGAACAAGTGAACAACTTGCTATCTCAAACATAGCTTTTCTTTTTTCCTAGTAATTTTTGTTTTAGATGCCAATAAACTCTGATTATATAGAAAAACACCAAATAATTTGGGTCTTGGTAAACAAGTAATGTGTTTCTTCTCATTTGTATTGAATTTTATCTAGCCTGGAATTACATAGAATACTAAGTAGAAGCATGCATCTTAGTGCATTAGATCATTACTATGTAATTGTTCTCTCAGGTTAAACATATTTATTTTTATATCACATATTTCTTCATTATCTAACTTTAATTTAATTTATTTTATTTTCATTCTAGTGACTCTTGTTGTTGGTTTAATTTGTTAGATTGATGAGAATGTGCTCAGGGAGATAATAAACCACCGCTCTCTCCAGCATCCAAATATTATTCGTTTTAAGGAGGTGTTGCTCTTTATCATATATTATTACCTTTTTATATATAAAAATCTCACAAGCTAAAATTTGCTTCCAATTAAAAAGAGTCATTGGTTAGCAAAGTAAGAAAATTGTGAAGAAGAAATTAAGATGGGTTGTGAAATATTAGTGCTTCTATATATTGCAAGCACTAATTAAAGTGGGGCTTGACCCCTCTTGTTTCCTAAAAAAATATATATATTGCAAGCACAAACTATTGTTTCAAACCAATATAGTTGCATAATATTTTCGCAAAATTAAATATAAGAATCTTTATAAATATAAATTCTTGGGATCGATGCTATAATTAAACCTTGGATTTACATGAATGTCTCTATATGTTGATGTTTGTTCTGCATAAAAGAAAAATGTCTAACAATTTGAAAGCATTGATTGTGATTGTGATTGTGATTGTGATTGTGATATTTCCAAATGAGCTATCCACAATCATTTCATTGTTGTAGTTTTGCATTCGCAAGTACACTTACCACTCACCGAAAGAGCTAATCCAAAACAGGATTCAAGCCTTATTTTTCTTAAATAACAATTCAGAATAAAATTTAGCAGTCTTACAAATGCATGTACTACGCTTACAACCCATGCGCTAGCTAAAATGTTGGATATATACATGAAAATCTCTGAATCTAGATAATTATTTCATGGAAACAGGGGTGTCCGATTGACAATGGATCAAATTCAGTTAAATGTTTCGTCAGAGCCGTTTAATTGTGTTAAAATTCGTGCAGAAAACTTAAATATTTGTACATATTAAGTGCGTACAAATTTTAACGCGAATTAAATGGCTCTGACCGGTCATCAGAATGAATTTTGGTCCGATGTTCACCGAGATGCCCCTCAACTCCTTGTTTTATAACAAAAATAACATGATGATGCTATTGATTACTGAATCCATATCCTCTGAGTTAACAAAATATTTCTATTTGGATCACGCCGTCCGATCAGAATTTGGACCAATCCGGTCCAAGATGAAACACATAGAGCTGCTTTAATAATCGTGCAGATTCTAATTGGACAATCCATATCCAAACCGGAATATTTTGTTACCATAGGTGATACACATTCATTGATTACTGCTTTCAATTTTGGTACTTCTCAGAACCTAATTAAAATTAATGGATACCCTAGTTACTCATCAAAAGAGTTGCTCAAGCAAAATTGAACACCTATTTTTTTCTTTTTTCTTTTTTAATAATTATAATTTAGGTGGTTTTAACACCAACACATCTAGCAATTGTAATGGAGTATGCTGCTGGTGGGGAGCTCTTTGAGAGGATTCAAGAAGCGGGGAGATTTTCCGAGCCTGAGGTTCTTTAATTTAAAAAACACAATTTGTCATAAAAATATCAATTTAATCAAAATTAATTGATTTTTCTTATTACTTTTTCCTCTTGTTATCACAGGCAAGGTACTTCTTTCAGCAGCTCATTTGTGGCGTCAGTTATTGTCATTTCATGGTAAGAAAAATTATTTAAACCTAAATTATTTATAGAGAAAAAAAAAATTACCAAATTGTCTAGGGTTCATCCACCAATCAGAGACTGCCACACAGTGCGGTGCCATATGGATCCAGGAGAGGCGTTGAACAATCCCTGGCCTCAAAAAAAAAATTCAAAAAGTGCTTCTTTTGTCATGATTATTGTTAGAAAATTTTACAAAAACTATGCTTGTTTTCAAATAATAATACAATTATGTACTATTTAAATTATTTATCCCACTCTATCTTATTTTATAGCTCCGCCCAACTGCCACATGTCCACATCCAATACAAAAATTTCAGAAGAGTATGAAATGTTTATGTTCATAATTTCTAAAAAAATTATGCAAAATTTGCACATGTGGCAGACTCTGATTGGTTTGGTGTGTGAGCCTAGACGATTTCGTCTATGATAGTTAATCAAACTCTTATTTATAAATTAAAAAAAAAAAAGACTCTTATTTATAACATGATTAATAATTTTGATTTTTTCAGAATATTTGTCATAGAGATCTGAAGCTTGAAAACACTCTCCTAGATGGTAGCCCAGCGCCAAGGGTAAAGATTTGTGATTTTGGTTATTCTAAGGTAAACTACAACACCTCATAATTTGCATTAACTAGAAATTAAATTCATATTTTATGCGTTAGTAAAACAGGAAAACTTATTGTCTTGTTGTGAATTACGTGCAGTCGTCGGTGCTACACTCGAGGCCCCGAAGTGTTGTTGGAACTCCGGCGTATATCGCACCAGAAGTGTTTCAACCTCGTGGATACGAAGGGTATGAAGGAAAGGTTAGCATTTTTATTTATTCTTGTTTTTTTTTTTCTCTTGTGTTTTTTCCTTAAATTCTTTTTAAGCTTGACATGTTTGTATTAAGAGATTTCAATTTTTCACTCCTAGATGTAGATATTTTTCTTTCAAAAGTCTAAAGTGAAATGTTCACTTGTTCTTCACAAACTGTAAAAAATATAAAAAAACTAATAAAACTTATTCAAATTAGAAGTTTCTCATTTATAATTTCTTTTCATTTTTGATCATGTAATCTCATTTCTTTTAACAAAGAATTATGACTTAAGACCTTATTAAGCTTCTAAAATCTTAATACCTTATTAATATTCTTAAGAAGATACACCTCAGAGATAAAAACTAATAGTAACATACTAATAGTACTGCTCAAGAAAAACTTTTTATCAAACTAATTTTAAACTGCTTGATAGATAAAAACTTTATACTTTATACTTTGCACCTATTTGCAGCCTTCACTAAAATATATCAATTATCACTTTTGTCTCTTTGTTGTCTCTTGGATTTTTGTTTGGTTTTATTTACAAACCAAAAGGAATATGTCATTGGACATTGTAAAGTTGTCTCCCCTGTCATTTTCTGATTCTTTTACTCAATCATAGCATTAACAGCTATCAGTTAATTAATCAATTACCTAAATTAATAATCAATATTTATGATGTTTGATTCCCACTTGCATTTTACTTTACCATCTATATTGTTTTGTTTATTAGAATGAAACTGTGTGGTACTATAATATTAACAGCAGAGCTCATACATCTTATGTCAAATCCAACTACTATATAAATGTGGTAAGAACAAAAGACATAGTCACCATCAAACCTACCATAGTGGATACTGGATAGTGGATAGTAACACTGTATAACAGGGAAAATTTCTACTTACACCCCTGTAAATGTTTAAAAATCTTACATACTTTACATAAAATAACAGAGGCAAAACCCTCAATAACTAGTCCTCATTTATCATTCCCTATTTATCTTTACTCAAGTATAAAATGTTTGGGTAACTTGGAAGAATATACTCTGCGGTACCTGACCGCATCAGTTTAAGTCAAAACCGAGCCAAGTTTTTTTCGAAACTGTTTGGAATGTAGGGATCCACTTTAAGATTCACACTAATTTAGATTAAACGGTTTGAGTCTAACCTAATAGGGTTAGGTACCTTATCTATCCGAACTCGGGGTAATCCAAAATTTTAATTTACTATTAAAAAAAATATAGACCAATAAACCATGATTTCGTGGGAATTCCATATTTATCATGGACTCAATCTGTTGTTGAGGTCACCAAAGGGGTGACCGTAATCAAAAAGTGAAGAAATGTATTGATTCCTTCTCAATTTTGGCACTACATTGGTTTCATTTGGTGACCTCAACGACAGGTTGATTGAGGCCATTATATTAGACATGACACTTATTTATTTGTGCGTGTGTGCGTGTTTTTGAGTGGCCCATGAGTCCCCATGAATGGGCATCATCACAATGTGGAAACATAAAAGATAAAAATTAATGAGAGGATTATTTTCACAAAATTTTTATTTTTTAATTTTTATTTTTTGGCACATGAGTAGTGTAATATCCTGAGGTCTGAATTCTCTTCATTTGGTTTAATTTAGTTAGGATATGATCATTAATTTGTTTGGTTTAATATAGGCTGCAGATGTATGGTCATGTGGGGTAACCTTGTTTGTGATGCTAGTTGGTGCTTATCCTTTTGAAGATCCAAGAGATCCAAGAAATTTCGGGAAAACAATCTCAGTGAGTTTGGAAATTTCCTTAATTATCTCTCGTGGTTTCGAGAAAAGTAAAATACATTGTTTTCCTTTTCTTATGATTTTTGTGTGTATTTTGTAGAGAATTAGATCAGCAAATTACAAGATACCTGAAAGGGTTCATATCTCTGACCAGTGCAGGAATCTCATTTCACGCATCTTCGTTCCCACCCCGGGAAGGGTATCTTTTCTTCATCCCTAGAAATTTATTTGAAACATCTCAATTTTTATGTTAAAATCTGAAAGGAAACAGCATTTTAAATTCAAGATGAATATTTTATCTCCTTATGCAAGCAAATCTTTATTAACTTCACAATTAAACATTTGTATTTACTACTAAATTTCTCCATGTATCACAAAATCAAATATTTACAAAAAACACAATTATAATTGAGGTGATGGTAATATGTATATTTATGGATTGACCGGTGCTCTGGATCCATATTTCTATTTTCAAAGTTCAAACAGTCATTCTAAACCATTAAACATGATCTTCATATCAAAATGTACTTGGATACAAAATTTTATTTTATTTTTATAATTTTTTTACAATTTTTTTTTAAAATAGGTAGAAAATCACTGATTTTGAATGGTCAAGAATTTTTAAATCAAGTGATATTCTACCTATCTAAAAAAAAGTAAAAAAAGTAAAAAAAAAAAAAAAAAAAAAATTTTGGTCCCATATTTTTATTTGTAGATAATGTTTAGCAGTTCGAATCAATTATTTAAACTTTGAAAATAGAGATAGGGATCCATAGTACGGATCTATTGTAATATGCATGTTACCATAGCATCACTCATTATAATAAACATTAAATCTATGTCATTCTTTAAATTTTAATCCAGCTTTTCAATTTCCAAATATACAGAGGATCACAATGAATGAAATAAAAAGCCACCCCTGGTTCTTAAGGAGTCTTCCGAGGGAACTGAAAGAACCGGCGCAAGCAGCGTTTTACAGAACAAACAACAGTCAAGCGCCAGCATACTCGGTTCAAAGCAGAGACGAGATATGCAGGATAGTACAAGAAGCTCAGACCATACCAAACGTACCGTCCATCCCCGGATACGGTTGGGGCTTCAACGACTCAGATGATGATGGTGAAGAGCAAGAGGAGGAGGAGGAGGAGGAGGATGTGTATGATCGGACAGTACGACAAGTGCATGCCAGTGGTGAATTTGACATCGGCACGTTGCGCATATAGTGAACTGTGAAGAAAATGTTTTTATCAGGTTGTGAAATCAGGTAATGTTTATGTAAGCATCCGAAGTAATAATATTAGACCTAATGCAGTTTCTTTACCAGAACTGGAACTGTGTATCAGATGCTGGACAAGCTTCTCTCAGCATGTAAGTTAATTATGGGAAAAGCCATGTTTAGCGCAAAAAGTTAAGAGAAGGCTACATGTGATAAAATGTTTGAGAAAATGTTTAAACATGATATGATTTCCAAATAGGTAGAGCATACAACCAAAAGGCCGTATCATGTGAATCATGAATTTAGCACAGCTACCTTCTTTTCTTTTTAAACTATATAGTTTGACTATTTGTTCAAGAGCGCGTCAAGATTAGTGCAGCTGAGCTCAATCTCCACTTACGGAATGCTCCTTTAATTTGTCCTTTAATTTCTCCATTGCTCTCCTTCTCTCATCACCCGCTCTTGTTCTCTTTCCCTCTCTCTGCAACCTCTCGCTCTCTCTCCCTCTCTCCATACCGGCTCTCCTTTGCTCGATTAAATGACGGCCCCAGTTTTTCACCGGCTCTCATTTCCTTGACAGATGATTCCAGAAAGCACAGATTTCATTCAAAGTACATAATTGGATTTGGGAAGGTAAAGAGATATGCAAAGCGTGTCACACTCTCTCTCTCCCAATATGATCTCCGAAGTTATTTAAAAACAATAATAGTATCCAAATCTGGATTTGCTCTCTAAACTAATTTGAAAAACAAAAGGAAAGAAAAAAAAATGAAGTAATACATACAACTCTAGTTCAGTTTGATCTAACCATAACCATATTTATTTTTTTCTTTCTTCTTCCTTGCCTAATCCACCAAGACATAAAGGCAAGCGACATCTTACTGGACACCGATTTCAAAGCTCGAGTTGCTGATTTTGGATTTGCAAAACTCATTCCAGATTGAGCCTCTCATGTCACAACTCACAACACAGGTAAAAGGCTCTTTGGTCGTCGCACCGGAGTACGCAATGCGCAGCAAGGTCTCAGAGAGTTGCGACATGTGGTGCGAGAGTATGCAATGCACGGCAAGGTCTTAGAGAGTTGCGACGTGTATAGCCTTGGTGTATTACTATGGGTGTTTGTCACTGGAAAAAATCCAATTGAGAAATTGGATTCGATGCAGAATGTGTTTTAACCAACTGGGCACTTCCTTTTGGTTAGAGAGAGAAGGTTTAGTAAGATAGTCGGTTCACTGAATGGCGATTATGTAGAGAGAGAACGAGAGACGGGGTGCCCGGAGAGGTAAAGAGAACAAGAGCGGGTGTGGAGTGAAGAAGAGCGAAGACAATTTCTTTGCTGACAACAGTGGACAAATTAACAGAGGCTCCGTTAGTGGAGATTGAACCACTAACAGTACGAATCTGGATGCGATCCTGAACGGTTTAGATGACGAACCAGGCTTGGTCCGATGGGCATCGGAACTGAGTCCGTATCCCCTCACGTACCTGAGGCTATTTGCATGAGAAATCAACAGTCCGGATTAATTCCAACTGTACCACACTCAACCCGGTGCCTATAAAAACAATAGAGGGTTCGAGATTTGTCAAGTTAAAAAGAATGATCCAGATCTATTATTGTACCGGAACGCCCCCGCTCCCGATATCGAGTTAGGTTCAAGGCATGGATTATTGAGACATTATAACCCTTTCTCATTTCTTCTTTACATATAAAAACAAATTGATTTCCCACAAGGTTCTTTTGTATTCTTTTCTTTTTGTTCTCTTCCAGGCTTAAATCCACATACGCATATCAAATTTTGTTAGTTTAACAGATGCGCATATTATGAACATTAAGAATGTCAGAGTTACAAAAAGGAAAATAGAATGCAAAGAAAATAATTAATAACCAACAGAAAATTTGCAAAAATGAAACTACCCTTTATCAAAATTTAGAAAGAGAGATGCTTCTTTTTCTTTTCTTTTATCCTCTTCTTTTCCCTAAGACTAATTACATCCTTCTTCCTCTTCAACGCTTGACCGAAACTCCAAACAGATAATTACAAGGTCACCTAATTGTTTCACTTTCTTCACCTAAATTAAAAAAGAAAATTAATAACTCAAGGCATCATATTCTTTCACCTGCTTTCAAAGACCAAACTCATCATCACTACTAATTGAAACCACATCACTATCATCATCGTCACCATCCTCCTCCCCTGCATCGGCCATCATACCGAGCAAATCATGCGCTGCACCTAGATCCAGATCATCAACATCATTGAACTCCCCATCATCATTCTCGCTATCGCTATCCAAAAGGTCGATATCTTCATCATTATCGCTTTCACTGAGGATGTCATCAGAATCGTCAGCAGCAGCCAGATCGAGCATTGCATTCATGTCATCACCATCTGATTCCTCCTCATCAGAATCCTCGTCTTCTGTCTCACCACCGTCGTCAGGGTCAGAATCGTCATCTGCTGCTCGCCGCCGGCCGACTTCGTAGAGGCGTGCTGAGGAGAACATCTCTTCGTGGTCATCCATCGCAACTACACCTACGAGTGAGTCAGCAGGGTCCACTGCCAGGTCAAGCACGCAACGGTCCACCTGCAAAAAACAAGTGGTGTCAATAGAGATGTTTACACTTCTTTTCTTTTCAACAGTAACAACAAATTAGTAATTTAGAGGCGTCAGATTCTGAGTAAGATGATTTTTAGAAATGGGAAGCAGTTCACAGATGATGTCTGTCAACCCTGGTTCTTGAAAAGTAAGACATTTCTGAGCTTTCGAAATTTGGGAGTTCAGGTATTGTTTCAGTCACTTGTTTTCTACTACAAAAGAAGGGAAAGAAAAAGTGGTGGTAACAAGTTAACATATTCTATCTATGCAGCCATGCAACATATTCTCCATACCTGGTAAGTTGCAGTTTTGAGAAGACGACTATTATAGGAAAATGTTGAAATAGAAAATATGAATAGAAAATAAAATTGGCTAAAAGAAAAAAAGACCAAAGTTACCCCAAGAAAAGAATCATAAGATTTGTTAAACAGGATCAACAATAACTCTCCCTTAATTGCACCCCACCTCATTGAAAACAAGAATAAACTAAATGAATTTGCCTCACATAACAAATCCTATTTAACCCCATCAAAAGGTACTTGCATCAATCAGAGAGAGCAAAAAGTTGAATACGAACAAATGCAGAACCAAAAATTGGAATGAAAACCTAAAAGCTAAAATCAAGACATGAAAAAAGGTAGAAACCTGGACAGTGGCGATCTCAGAGTAGTTGGAGGAGTCGATGGTGCGGAAAGCGGGGAAGAGCGGGTGGCGCACGCGACGGGTTTGGATCGCTGATGACATGTCCTCCAGGTTGCGCCGCAAGATAGCGTAGATCACATCTCCTGTTCCATTGAATGTTATCACCGTCTGATCCAGAGATGGCACACTCCTCAATAGCTTGAACTTCCTCAAGTCCCACACCTCCGAATTCAGTATTACCTATCGTGACCACCAAACCAAGTTAGAATTAAGTTTACCTGTTGCTCCAATAACTGATAATTGTCATTTGTTAGCATTTCTGAAAAACTGTACTTGTAGAAGAAGGGTATCCTTGTGGTGCTACCTGTAATCTAAAGTAAACTCAACATTGCAAATCTGGCTTCTTTGACTAATATCAGTAAACTCAACATTGCCGAAAACTTTAAGAGCAAGGGAATGTTGACACCCCAACCCAAATAGTAATTGTGCATATTAATTAATTATTTCAAGGCCCAATTCAAATTCTCTTCAAACTTTCAAAAATAGGTACATAGATAAACATTCAATACTCACCTCATTGCCAGCAGGATGAAAACCACCGCCACCATAATCTGTGAACTGGTCGAACCGGTGCACTGAACTGGCACTGCGCCTATCCCACAAGACCCCATTCCACAAAAGCATATCATCACAAGGACTAAAGTGAATAAGCGATGGTGCATGATTTTTACCCGAACCACCACCACCACGACTTGCCAGCCCATTATCTGGCAACCTAAGCTCCAAGTTGCATGTTTGCACATCATACAACAATACCTCCTTTTGAGCCTGCTCTACTGAAAGGGCAGCAAAGCGTGCACCAGAATGGCTGAACCTCGCCGCTTTACACCCATCAAATGAGTGAAGGGGCCCACCCGACATAGAATATGCATCCCACAACCTCACTTCATACTGAGTAGAAGAAAGTACATACTGGTCTGCTGACTGAACTAGGGTAACAAGGGTCTGGTGAGCTGAGTGTGACTCCACAATTTTACCGGAATTACAATCAAAAATCTTCAACTCGCCAGAATAATTACCAGTAGCAATTCGGGACGAGTCACCTAGGAACGTCATGCATGTCAGAAGAGTGACATCATCACGACAGGTACGACACGGCCTGAAACGGCTGTAGATGAACTGTCTGTCACGACGAGGACAATGAGCAGCATTGAACTGCTTCTTTATCTCCCTTGACGCCATTCTTGCCGTCACATTGGTTGGTGCACCAAGGGCACGGCTTGGCTCAGGACAAACATGTGGTTGTAGGAGAGAGAGAGGTGGTAAGGTCGTTATAGGGGTAGGGCACTGCCTATGCTGGTGCTTTAGGTACTGTACCACTAGAGAATCTAGTGTCATTCGGTCGCTGTTACCGGGTTGCATGTCAGTTGAGGCAGGCATGAGATGGGATGGTGTGGCTGTACCAGTCATCAGTATACCTGGTATGCCAGGAGTGTAATTTACATCATCTAAATTATCCACAGGTATACTGTTAAAATTTGCACGTCCAGAGAGGGTTAAAGATGTAGGAGACACTATTGGGGGAGCATCATTCGGTCTGCGAGTGGGCCCCGGTGTCTGGCAAAGAGGTGACCGGTATGAAACAAGATCTGCTGTTGCAACCCTCTTAGTAAAAATTGGAGTTAAAGAGAGGGAATCTTTTGATTCATTAAACTTCCTTTTCATCGGCAAAACTATAGGGGATTTATATTGGGCCTCCGTGTCAGCAATGGAATCAGGTGCTGCAGCAGACGAGGATTCTGTAGGTGGTTTCAAAGCAGCATTAGATTTGGTGTTAGAAGAGAAGACCAAGGGCTTCCTTTTCAGGGCTGAATCAGACCGTTTGAAGGTGATGTCATCATCGGGTGACACAGTTTTTGATGCATCTTGGAGGAAGCTGCTATTGGTACGGCTTGAAGGCCATTGAATCGGGAGAGAAGGAGGTTCCTGAAGTGATGTCTGGTGAAGGGGGGGAGGGGGACCTGATCCACTACCTGAGGGGAGGGGAGGTATATCAGCCTCCTTCAATAGTGTGTCGGCAGTTGATTTTAGACCTGATGCTTGGAGATGCTCGTGTATCAATTGCAACAACTCCCTATACCAAAAAAAAAAAAAAAGATACTCAAGTTAGGCAGCTCAAATTTATGAAATTATTTTCATCCCCCTTTGGTAACAAGGTACATTGTGTGAGGATCAAAGTGAGATTGTGTACTGGCTAAGTTTATGGAGTACCCACAATATTGAAAAATTAGGAATAAAAACATAACCTGCAAAAAGAAAATACCATAAACACCCCTAAAAAATATTAGAAATTAAGCCTAATGACTCACTGTATCTCTCAACAAAAAATAAGTCAAAGGCAGGATGCTTTTTGAGTAGTATTTAGAACTTCAGAAAGGAGGGTATAGTTGACATTTCCAATGTAGGGACAAGATAATTCTGGCTTTTCAGAACAAAGTACTGTAAGGCGGATTTCAGACCTGGAATGGTAAGAAATTGGAGTGGCAGCAGCAATGGCCGCTCGTTCAATCCGCCTAAGAGCAGGGGCCGCAGCGTCAGTGGCAGCAAGAGTGGTAGCCTTTCCTGAGTTTGTGAGAATTGCGATAAGCTCAATAGCCACATTGGTGAGCTCTTTTTGCCACCTGCCCTGGTCACCCCCCGAAGGCTGCCCGGTTGAGTCTCTAATGAGCTCTGATAGCTTCTTCCCCACCTAAGAAATGGACATACAGAGGATTTATTATTAAAAATTATGGGACTTCTTTTCTTAAAAATATATATATATATTAATATATATACAGTTAAAATAAGAGAGACAATTACAAGTCTAAGAATTGTCTTGTGTCCAAGATACATCCCACTAGAAATCAACAAGCGTGTACTATTTGCTTCTTTGAATGAATCATTATATATAGGCCAAAGCAAGGGCAGCTAGGCAATTGGTTACAATTAGAGAAAACGTCATGTGTGCTTTTGCACATATATTAGAGAGAACATCATATGTACTTTTGCCTATATACGGCTCACGCTATTGTCAACTGCACAAGAGATTGACTACTTCCCACATATTCTTTCTTTGGGCTGTTGACATGAGCCATATATAGACAAAAATAACAGCAGTTTGGGTGAATTGGCTACTTCCAAAGTAATTACAAAAGATGGCAGAAGCTGTTTGTATGATGTATACCAGCAATATTGTAACTTTACAATTTTTATGTAGCACACATGACGTTCCTTTTCTCTGTCCTTCGCATCTCAAAAACAGAAAGAAAAAAAAATACCTGCAGCTTAGTCAATATATGTGCAATTGTATCGTCAATTGCAAGCCCCAGCAGCACCCGACATGCAAGGGCCCGGATCGATTCAACAGTGCCAGGTGGTATGATCACGCGAGAATTCAACAAATTCAAGAGCACTTTTATTCCATTATTAGCCCTTACAGCCTCGCGGGCCTGACGATAACCCTGCTCAAGCTGTGCAGCAAGTCCCGCACATCCAGCACCTGAACCCAGAGTGATCCGGCGGTCCCCCACCAATGCTGATGTCACTGCTGATGTATTGGTATTGGAAGGGTTTGATGTGCTCTTGTCTGATGTAGGAAGTGAAACAGGTGGTGCATTATTGCTAGAAGGTATAGAGGAGGGCTTGTTGCTGATTGAAGGAGGGGGACACACGAGGTTTATTAAAACATTCAAAGCCGGTCGAATTACCTGGGGCACCATGATAATAAATAAATAAGACTTAAATTTTCTAAATGACTTCAGACAGACAAACCATAGTTTTTTTTTTTTAGGAAAGTAGGCTTAGCCTACTTAGAAATTTATTGATAATAAAGAGAGAGAGTTACAAGGGAGTGTACGAATTGAGAGGGGAAACAAAATAGAACATAAAGATAGAGAAGAGAAAGAGAGAGAACATAAAAATAGAGAAAAGAAAGAGAGAGAAACAACACTAAAGTTAAAACCACTAGCTAACTAGTCTAATATCCCTTAAAATACTAAAAAGTGTTTTGTCTAGTAACCAGCAATAATAATTTATCAAGAAAGAGTGGAAGACAGTTTGTGTAGGATGGTACAAGATATTAGAGCTAGGCACTCAAGATAGATAAATTCGAAGAAACTTATAAAACCATTGAATTGCATTGCAACAGAAGGAGATAGAAGTTAACCTCAGGATCCACATAATTAGCAGCATGGGCAGCATCTAGAATGACAGCCATGCCGACACGATTGTTGCTTAATTGTGCAGTAACAATTAATTTACGAGTACACGGTACAAATGTCACTATATGAAGGATGCCAAATGCATACTGTGCCATGTCATGTAGGTATCGCTCTACCGGGGGTGCCTGTACAATGTCATAAGAAATTAAAGCTCCTTAATAACACAAGGACAGGAAATAAAAACAGAAGGTAGCATGGAATGATAAACAGATAGTAATAAATGCAGAGAGGAATACCTGACACAATTCCAACAAAGTAATATGGCCATTTAATGCCAAGAACCAATCCACCACAGGCCAGCGGGCCCGAACAAGATTTGTGCCGAGCTTTCTATCCCTCTGTATTTGTACAAACACTGCATCTATTGCCTCACTGCTGATATCAAGCGGTTTGTATGCAGCCCTGGCTCCTGACCCACTCCGGGCCCCGCCACGTGTGCCTTTGTTCGGTCTCAGATAATCTACTAAGAGTAGTAGGTGGGCACGAAAGTACTGTCTTAAAGCAACACAAGTGTGATATGCTATCTGCTTCTCTGACGTCGTCAGTACTTCTGGATTAGGATTAGGAGTAGCATTTCCCCCACCTGATCGGACAGAGGCAGCATTTTGAAGAATGTTGAGAAATTTCTGAAGGCCTTCTTTCGAGTCGAAGGAGTCCAATATTGCACGAAAGACAAAGGCTGACCCGAAAAAAATTGCCGCGTTCTTTCTAGCTGGGTCTTGTTGGCATTCGAGCAGTTGAAGGGCTAGCTCAACCACACGGTTCACTACATCAGGTGGCAACGCAGAAACACGCTCCATGATACCCTGTAAATATGTGTAGGTTGGTTTTAGATAAAGAAGCATTGTTTTCAAAAGGTTGGTTATAATTGTATTAACGACCTTGAACCCTACCCCCATCCACCCCCCACAATAAAGAAAGACAAATATCAATTGGGGAGGGAATTAATTGTTCTTTAAGTCAAGTTTTCATTATGAAACTAAGATAAACTTTCTTAGGGATTTGCTTTATTCCTTGGAAAGAACTAGCATCTTGTAACAGAATTCACCACATAAGGCCCATGTTTTATTTTGGAGTGAGGCTATGGTAATATGCATATTACACAACAGCCCGCGCTATGGGCTCATATCTCCATTTTTAAAGTTTAAACAGTCGATCTGAACGGTTTGACATGATCTTCAGACCAAATTTTTTTTTTATTAGAAATTTTTTACTATTCTTTTAGATAGGTAGAAAACCACGATATGAAATTTCTGAACCATCCAGAAAAACAGCGATTTTCTACCTATCTAAAATAATAGTTAAAAATTATAAAAATATAAAATTTGGTCTAATACATTTGATATGAAGGTTATATTTAACGGTTCAGATCGACTGTTTGAAATTTAAAAATACAAATATGGATCCCTTGCACGGGTTGATCCGTAATATGCATATTACCATAGCCTCAACTCTTTTGGTTATTGTTTATGGTTGCCTACTACACTATATATACTCTTATTTACCTGAAGAGAACCAATGGTGAACAAGCACAATGACAAACCCACGAAAGTATGAGGCAACCTTCTGACTTCTAGAAGCTTTTGAATCCCACCACGGTCCACAAACAGAGCTGCAAATTTCTTGTGTGCACCAAGAGCATTAATGAGCTTGAGCACCTCAGGCAGTAACAGTGCAACTGTCTCCTGATCCTTGTTGGTGCGTTGCAATAATGCAAGACACACGTCAACTCCCTTTTCATGCAAGATGGGGCCCAATGCCTCAACATATTCACCCAGAATTTCAAGGCACTGGATACAGTATATTTCACGAAGCTGACAAAGGGATTCCTGATCAAGAATTGTGAAGTCCTCTAAAGCTGCATCCTCGCTCGTGTCTTCAGGTTTTGGTTCATCAGGCCTAGTGTTGGATTGATCAGAGCTGCACAATGCAGAGATAAAAGCACAAATGGATTATTTCAGATTAACCAAAGAAAAACTGGCCACATCAGACAAATGTTTTCCTCCTTTGATAGGTAAAATAATTTTTCTATGGTTATTTTCAGAGAACGGCTTACCGAGAGACATCAGTTGACATGGCAGCATCAACAACAGTAGATGCAGTCTCATTAGCTGCAGCCAATGCAGCATCTTCATCATTATTTTTCTTCCAAACCTAAAAACTCAGACAAATAAATTAAATATGAATCTGCAAACCATAACTATATTCCCACCAAATAAAAATTTCACACTTCCATTTTCTTAAAACGCAATAATTCAACAAAAAGAATAGCCTAGAGACCACACCTCAAAAACAAGTGAATTACTAAAAGTATATGGATCCCAGTATCACATCTGATACTATACATAAGCAGAAGGTAGGACACTTCTCAATATCTAAATATATGATAATATACTTTTATGCTTTAAATTGTTTTCAAACAATATACTAATACACATTCTGAAGATTAAGCAACAGACAATCTGGCAATACTATTCCCTATTAAAATTGAACAATTATTAATTGTGTGCACAACCAATACTAAGCCTGCTTCAAAACTTAAAAGGTTTCAGATAATCTGTGGCAGGAAATAAAACATACGCAGATCCCACAGGAATCCAAGACCTTATTTCCGAATGAGAGGTGTAGTTAAATAAGATACTCCATCTGGCATGCCAGATACGAATCATATACATATCATGTGTGTATCTGTATCAGATACGTATCAAATACAGGTACTATAGGAGTTCACCCATATCGGGGGTAAGATATCAAGTGAGAGTGAGGTGAAGTGTAAAAGGACAAACTCAGGGATTAACAAGGTTCTAAATAGTATTTAGTGTTTTAGTGTGATAAAGTTCTGATAAACCATGATACCAGTATATTGTTTAGACAAATTTATGAAGATTGTAAACACCCAATTATCGATAACACATCTATAAGCATAAATAATAAACATAATTATAATGCTAAAAAGAATATACCATACTGTCCGTACTTCATACAGTAAGTAGATATAAATGCATCTATGATTTAAATACTACATAATTTCAAAATTAAACAATAACTAGCTTGGTTCAATGCTGCATCATTTTAAAATTAAACAAGTACAAGCATCGTTCAAATACTAAAAGTACTCTCATATCAAATTTGGTGGATGATAAGTAACAATAAATTCACCTGCTATATCAGAGAAATAATACTGCAATATCATCGAAAAGCAAAATCTTGCTATTAAAAAGCTAGGGTACCACTAATAAGACGAGCAAAGTACATTGTTACATCAGGTTGGTAATATATTTAATGATGAAGAAACGACACAAGCTCCATTTACAAGCATAAAGAAAACAATTAAGAATTATCTGGTTATTACCTCCAAAGCAGCAGTTTTGACAAGCTCAGCTGCAGCATCACCGGCAGCTTTAACTGCCTCATAAGGCGCACCAGCTGCCCTGGCCTCAGACTCTGCTGCTCCAATAGCTCTCAAGACAATCTCTGAAATATCCTTTGATCCAATTACACAATCTCTCAGCCTCTCATCATTGCTTTCTCCACAGATAGACCCAACATTCGAATCAACAATGCCCGTAGTCTTTTTTGAATCAAAGTTTCTTTTATTAGCCTCCTCACCCCTTCCCAGTGACCTGTCTCTCAACCCACGGTTTGAGCCCGGTGACATCAGCATTCTCTCATTACCTAAAATGCCTTCACCAGCCTTCCCTTTACCTCTGTTCTTTACTTTTCTAATCCTTAGTGAGTTCTCGTCAGCTAATTGCCCTTTCCCCTCAAGTACCCCCAAATTATTTGTAACATCTCCATTTTCCTCTGATATGTCGCGCGAACCAACCATCTCTGGAGAAGAATCGGTCAACTCAGAACTCAACAAGTCACCATTTGCATCCCCTAACAGTCTTGGAATGGTACCTTTGTCAGAAATTTGATCACCTATCCGTAATTTGACCCTGGCATCATCCTTCAACCTGACAGAGACACCTGCTGGAGGGAGTGTAGAATTGCCTTTTTGACTTGATGCGGCGTCTCCAAGTACTCTTACCCGTAAAAAGTGCATGAGCTTTGCTGAAACGCCTAATGTCAAGATTTCTTCTACCAGCGGACCGTCACTGAATTTAACAGGAAAAAAACAAAAATTATTACTATGAAAGGCAACATTTTGCTTTGCACAACTGACACTTCACTCTTTGATTTTAGTAATTATATGTGTTCAATTCAGATTAAATACTTTAATTTAGGTTTGTAGAAGCACATCAGCTATATCCAAAACAATTAATGAATAGCTGCAAGACATAGGATTATTACCCATTTAAAGCAATAGCAAGAAGCCCAACAGAATAGGTTCTCAAGAGCTCAGTATCAGTCGGTTTGTTCTTCCCCAAGTGCTTCCAGTTGCTTTCATTTGCAGCACCAGCAGTGGCAACATCATCCATCACCCACTTTTTTATATTATCCAAAACTGCATCGTCAAATACATGCGGGAACTGACCAGTGGAAAAAAAAATAGTCTATCAGATTGCACTGCTTGCTTATTTCCTATAAAATACTAATTACCCCAGAAATTATAAAGTTTAATATTAGTATGTGCAAGTGAAATACTGTTTTACATGCAATTTAAAAGAAATAAGCTAGTTCTCTAGAAAGCAAAAGGTGAGTAACCGGTGCACATGAAAATCCTAGACAGATACAGCCAACATTCCTAGGTTACATGTTCAGACAAAGGAATCAAATAAAGGGGTAAAAAGGGAAAAATAACAAACCAGCCAACCAGAAGAGCAGATAATGAGTAACCGAGCAGCAGCTGAGCTGATGCTGACTGGACATCGGTTCTCTGACAGAAATTTTGAGAATACCAATTCGTAAAAATCATCATTATCCTGAAAAGGTAAATGTAGAGAATCATGAAGCAAAAGAAATACTAAATTTTGTACATATAATACGTTATAATCGAAGTTTAATCCCATACCCGAATTATATTAGCTAGTTTCCCAATGGTGTGAGAACCTCTTCCATTGTTGGACAGAGAATTTGACTCCTTTAAGTACCTGAAAGGAGACAACAATTTGGGATTAGCAAATAGGAACTTTGAATTAGCAAGTTGTCACGTGAGGTTATCAAAAATTAGTAAAGATCAAAGGTGTTTATAATCATGGTTTTGTTCACCACCTTAATTTTTCAAATTAGCAAAGCTCACTTACACTGTAGTAAGCAACATATCACTAATTGAAAACCCAACAATATATTTTATAAAAGAAATACACACACATTGATAATAAATTTGCATATATCCCCAAATATCTCCGAAATTTCCCAATATTACACAAAAAAAAATCAGTACCTAGCTTCATGGGACTCGAGCAATGATGCAAGGCTATGAATAAGCTTAGGATTAGGGTTTGCTTGGGTCTCTAATATTCTGTCCATCAACTTCTGTGCTTTCTCCACCGCCACATCGTCCACCTCATCTCCTCCTCCGCCGCCGCTTCCCTCCGTCGCTACCGCAGCCGTTGCAGCCTCCGCAGCGACTGGAGGTGCCGGTTCAGTCATGGCTCTAGAAATTGTACAGTAATAGATAGGGAGTTGAGAGAGAATCTAGGGTTAGCGTTTTTTAATGTTCGCAAAAAGAATTCGAGAGAGGGAAAGACGGAGAAGAGAAGGTTCGCTTCATTTCTATACCTAGAGCAGACGGCTCTGTGGTATGATGTACCGCAGGAACGATTTAATACTTGTTCAATTATTGAATGCTCCGAGAGCACCGATGCACCAATGATGGTAAAATTGGTAGTTGGGTATATGAACCGTTCTAGTCTGTTCTACAAGAAATGTTACCTTATATTGTTTTATTTATTCATCTAATATAACTAATTTTTTCACTATAATTTTTTAGCTTTCTTATATATTTTCTTTTTTTACTGATATAATATACTTTATCACAAAAGTAATGTGTGTGACGTTAAAAAATAAAAACAAGAGACAAAATTTTTCCACAAAGTAACTTAAATTTTTTTATATCACTAAAGAGTAAAGACACTAAAAGTTTTTCTTATCTATAAGTGATTTTATTAGGTATCTCATTTATATTTTTATTTTAAAAGTGTATAATTATTTAGAAGAGTCAGAGTTATTTTTATTTCACTCGCTAGCATAAAACTCATGAAATTAGAGTTATTATCTTATTGTTCTTTCAAAAAAAAGGTTTCAAATGCATTAATTTTTTTTGGGTATTAATTTTTAAAATTTGAATAACTTCAAATTTAAAACTCAAATAGTAATATAGATCCGTTAAATATTAACTATATTATTCTCTCTATGTATATATAAAATATTACACCATCTTGACTTTGTTCTGATTGGCACCGCGAACTTACAAAAATATTTTTTTTGCAATCTTCGTCGAGGTGAGAAGAACTTACAAAACAATAATGCGGATAATTTTTTAATGTTGATTTTTGACCTTATTGATTCATATAGAAATAAAATAAAAAAGTGACATTTTTTATGTGTGTAGAGAAAAAAAAATATATTGGATCTAACCGTTTTATTAGGATATTTTAGTTTTAGGATTTCTATGATTACAAATTTAAATTTTATTAATTTTATTAATAAAATTTAAATTCATCAAGACCATAATTTACTAAGTTTTTAATATCCTCAATTAAATTCAAAGTTGCCCCCGACTTTTTTAAAAAAAAAAATACCTCAACTGCCAGAATTTCAAGCGATCTATTTCTTTTTAGAACCATAAGGAATTCTGACAATTCTGTTTTTTTTTTCTTTTTAAATGAGGAGTAATTGAGGAGTAAAAATGTTCATCGTTATTTTTTTAATGATTAATATTAAATAGATAATATAAAACCCTGACTAAATGGACTATCAGTAACTGAAATTTGAGTTTAAGTTTCCGATTTTTTTTTTGAAAAAAATGAGGAGTAATTGAGTAGTAATTGAGGAGTAAAATTGTTCATCATTATTTTTTTAATGATTAATATCAAATGACTAATATAAAACCTGACTAAATGAACCACCAGTAATATAAAACCCTGACTAACAATTTTGAAACTTAAACTCAAACCTGACTAAACCTATGATTAATCAGCAATTGAGGTTCTTCCCTTTGCCAAAAAAAAAGAAAAGGCAAGAGTCTCAAAACTTGAGTTTAAGTTTCCGATTAAGTTTTTTTCCATCTAACTTTCTATTCTCTCATCCTTTACTATACTCTGTCTTGAACATTGATCATGTAAATGTATGAAGTCTCATATTAAGAGTTTTTTTTTTGTTATATTTTTATTTTTAGTTAAAATGTTTTCATTTTGAAATTTAGTTTAGCATTTTTGATATTCAGATCTAGGGTATGTTATAAACAAACACAGATCATTTTGAGAATTTAGTTTGTGTTTTATCAATAATTCAGTTTAGTGTTTTCATTTCAAAAAAAAAAAAAACCGTCGGGAATTTCTGACAGTTCTGAAAAGAAATGGACCACCGAGAATTATGGCGGTGGGGGCATTTTTAAAAAAAAAGAAAGATCGGGGGCAAATTTGTATTTTTGTATTGTTGTATTTGATTGAGGATATTTAAAAAATCGGCATAGTTTGTGGCTGTTGTACTAATAATTAAGGAAATATGTTTAATCTTAAATGCTTACATTTATTTATTAAACATGGCAATCTAATATCTTAAAAATAATAGAATTAAGACATTGTCAATTAAGGTTTCTATTTGTTATTAGTTTAGATGTCTCCTTTTTTTCTAATAAAATAGTTCATGAGCATGATTATTTTCTAAATATAATTAAAAATGTATTAATAAAGATTTTCACACGGTGCTTTGTTAGGGATGTAGATAATAATATACAAGCGCATATCAAGCAAGGGCAAGCCCTGGATACATCTTCGAGCATGCCGTACCAGTAACACCGCCGCCACTGTTAATTGATGTAGATCTCCGAAAGGGGCCCAAAATAATAAAGAAAATCCGGCCCAATATAAATTAACCACATTCATTGACTAATAATAGGCCTAGCTATTCAATCAGGCCCAGTATTACTAAACAAACTTTAAAAATTAATTATATACAATAGTTCAAAACAGGGAATAAAAAGGACAGGTTCTTTTGGAATTATTTCTCCATTTTGGGCTTATTAGTCCCAAATCCAACTTATTATTATTTTTTTTTTGTGTGTGGAACCAGGGATGAAATCCTTGTTTCAAAATGTTATAGATTTATTGGTGACAAATAATTTGCTTCTGCTTTTGTTTTACAGTAAATGCTTGCCATTTTCTTTCATTTTTTTTTTATTCATATAGACAAATAAGAGAATTTGTAAGAGAGCTCTATATATAGATGACCTCTAAGAGATATTCGACAAATATATTTGTATCTTTGAGTGTATGATCCAAACGATATATATGGCTGTGAATGTCCGGCCGGTAGATTTGTTTTAGGAAGCATTAGAAACAAATGCATCTCCATATCTTAACAAAAAAAAATCTCATTGATCAATATCCAACAAACATGATTATTATACAACCACTTGTGAATTTGAGATTGAGTGTGTTTGTGGTTCTCCTGTAATTTAGGGTTTCAACGTCACCGACCGTCACCGCCTAGGTGCCCTGCCATTAAAAAACCCACAATGCACTATAAGAGAATCCAGGTATAAATCAATCTTTAAACCATATATATTGATTGCAACATGATCTGTGGTTAGTGCATACATTTAGAGTTTGTTTTGAACTTGTCATTGTCAATGCTAGACCACCTCTCAAAATCACAACTGCTACTTCATGCAAGTCATTTTCATGGAAGAGGGCATAGATAAATTAGGTCTAGTTATGATTATGCCAGCAAACTGGCACCGTAAAGAAGAGACAATGCAGAGTTACAATTGGTTCATCGGAAAGTTAAAAAAGTAAAGATTTGGAATCAAGAAATGAAATTTGCTTATGCAGATATCTTTTAAGGTTACTGTTTGCTTTGACAGAATAAATATTTCATGTAGGTGCATGCCTGTCGCTATCGACTGATTGCCGCCATTATTTTGTACATGACAAATGAATTATGAATTTATGGGAAATGATGGTTTTAATTTCATTATATTTTTACTTTTCTGAAGTCAATCTTTACTGCAAAGTATGTATAATTAATATACAACTGGAACTGAGAGGTGCTTGAATGTCACTTTCAGTCTTGTATATAATCCAATTAAACAACAAATAAAGTTGAATGCACTATAACAGCATTGGGTTGAAACTTTGTGAGATATCTCAAAGTCTCATAGCCATAGCTGAATTCAGACTTATCAGTACTATAATTAATTCATGTATATTTGTCATCATTAAGGATTACTGAATTATTTGCATTAATTGATGGCAAAAGCTACTTTATATATATTCTGGTCATGCATTTTCTAATTTTTTACCTTTTTGTTTTGTTTATAACAACCTTTTTTAATTGAACTTTTAGTTAAGCATTGTATACAACTTCATGTGTGTGTCATAGTGTGCAAGATAATGAACTCATCGATCATTCCGACTCTTCTTTTTTTACAATCTCTCTCAGAATAACACAACTTAATCAAATACAGTGAATGTTCTTTTTTATATCAATGACATTAAAAATATATGATAAATTACAGTGAAATTTTAGTCAATCTACAATAAAATGTATGATGATGCTTAGTGCGCAATCAGATGGTAATTATCTGGTAATGAACTTGGCTAGTAATTAAAGAAATGGATTCCGAGGTATATAAGAACTTATATATAATGGGACATATACCATATATGCACCGTAATACATTACGCTAACGACAAAATAAAAATACGAGTTATATGATGGTGCCGAGAAGCATTTTGCAAAATCAATACACAATTACACTAATGTCATACCAATTACACGATTTTACAATTAATGCCCCTAGCAAAGTTCTTACATTAGTCATCTACAATTTCCTTTATTGTTCAACATAAAGATAATAACCACAAATAATATCAACTATCATCTCAAGTCTTTCAATTAATCAAGCGGGAAAACTGGCGCGATTGACGAACCCAACTCGTCAGAATTAGACGAAATCAGACTATCAAGAAACTTCCAATCAATTCTTTGGCTGCTTTGTTCTTCACTAATCGAGTTCATCATGCCATCGAAACCATTTGACAAGCTCGGGCTATCCAATTGCGGCATTTCTGTATACTGATCCAGAAAAATGTGCTTCTTCTGGAGTTCCTTGGTGCAATTCAAGGATTCTCCATGCATTGCTGGTTCTTGGTAAGAAAGCATAGAGTTGCTAGCTCTAGAGAAGTTAGCTTGATTGTAGCAAAACGGGTTAAAATTGTTGTAATACGGCCTTTGGTTCGGGATCGGTTTTTTAAATGCACGACACACCACCCATCCTTCTTCCTGAAAAGTGATTTTATTCATACATAAAGTTGTATTAGTATGATTAGCATGCGTCTTTTATAAGTAACTAGAAAGAAACTAATACATTTGCACTAAAAATATACTTGATGAATTGTAAGGAAATTAATTAAGTGGTGTGGGGCTACAAACTTAAAAGAGGATCAATCTTTTTGTTTTATTGGAAGAGACATTTATATATTCAAAAGATTTTACTCAAACATTTAAAATTATATAGGTAATGATGATGGTGGAGCATGGTAGTGATGAATTCTTAACAAAAGAAAGTTATAATATCTATATATTTTGCAATTATATGTCTAACAATTAATGTATATATCATGTTATAATTGTTATACACTGATGCACATTAGAGAAAATATAACTTGCCTGAGGTGGTGCATGTTCGCCTGATTGGAGACGATACTCGTGCATGATCCAATCGCTCTTTCTCCCGTTTGGTGCACGGCCCTTGTAGAACACAAGTGTTTTCCTCATCCCTATGACCCTAGAATTTGAAACCACTGGCTTGTCACGGCCCGTTGCTTTCCAAAACCCTGCTGTGGTTGCTCTGTTAGTACGAGTCCCGCTTGGGTATTTGCGATCCTTGTAACTAAAGAAGTACCATTCACTTTGCTCTTCATGGCCATGTTTGCACCTCTCTACATTCAAATTGCACCATATATAATAATCCATTATTATATATCCATCTATATACATATAAGCATCATTTACTCATTAAAAACATATTATATATATTGGAAGGATATATATGCTCTTTACTTTTGTTTTGTGCAATCTCAGATCTCAAGGTGGTTTAATTTAACAAATTTGTTAATTATGTTATAAACTTAAGTTACCTCCATCAAATATATAAAACGGAAATCATATTAATCTCATTATTGTCTTTGTATCGCGTAGATAATCAACAAAACTTAATAAATTACCTTGGAGATCCCATGGCTCGATGCGGTAGAGATCGACATCCCGGATTATCTCGAGATCAATCTTCTGTGAGGTGACCTTGCGCATGAGATAGTAGCCTACAAGCTCTTCTTCTGTGGGGTGAAACCTAAATCCAGGTGGTACACAACAATTCTCCTCTTCCATTGCTAGCTAGTGCAATCTCTGAAAGTATAGCTTCTTTTATGTTAGTGCTTTGAAAGAGAGAGGTGTGGGGCATAGAAGCCTTTAGAGCCAAAAAAGGGAAGGAG
Source organism: Carex rostrata (assembly GCF_964058835.1). Classification (NCBI taxonomy): domain Eukaryota; kingdom Viridiplantae; phylum Streptophyta; class Magnoliopsida; order Poales; family Cyperaceae; genus Carex; species Carex rostrata. Next base: position 11,289,549 of record NC_135918.1, on the reverse strand, counting down.
ATCTTAGGTGTCATACCTAGAGCCCACACACTCTGCTTGTCTTTTCTCTCTTTTTATTATAAAATTGCACAATTTATTATTCTCAAAGATGTGGTTACTATTTATTCTGAACTTTTGAAATTGAGCATTTTTATGTAAATGTTAGAAAAAAAAAATATGTAAGAGTTGCCTTGGAATAATATTTGTAACCACCAAAGGTTTATGATGGTCTTAAAAAAAATGCAGGGACAAATGAATTGAAATCACATATTCTTAATTATTTACATGTATCAAATCCAAACAGGTTCAGAATTGCAACTTTCTATTTTGATATAAAAAGGGACTGTACGAATAAAAATAAAGTAAGGGGAGACTAAAGACAGCAAGGGATTCTATACAAGTAAACAAACAGAGATCATAAATGAGCCCTTTTGAGAATCTAGGAGCACTCATGCAAAAAATATGCAAATTGCACCATATCTATATCATGATTAGGTCTACTAAAGTAATAATGTCACCGTTGTAGAAACTCTACATTATGCTAGTTTTAATTCACATTGTGAGTGGTCTCCTATCTGCAAAGTATATCAGAGGGGAAAGGAAGAAAAAATTACTTAAATGCCCTCCAAAAATTCTTGCACATATATGTAAGTCTAGTATATGAATACCTTGGTATAGTTTTAAATATGACTGTCTTGTATATTTTTAACTTCATAATAAAAATGCCCAAAAGGATTTGTTTTTAATTAAAGAGCCAAATTATATTATTCTAAGCTTGGAAGTGTGCATATATATATATATATATATACTATTACATTATTCAACCATCATTGTATACTAATTAAGTTTTCCTTCTTACACCTTGCGAAGGCCATGTTGTAAAGTTCATATATACAAAAAGGGTACAAGAGTTTAGACATGTATAGTGGAATCTAGGTTGTGTGTACATGTTTCTTTGAGTGTACTTCAAAACAAGCTGGCTAGGATACTTTCACATCCACCACCCCTATACATAAAAACATGCTGCTATGTGGTGTGAATGCATGTAGCTCATCATGTGGCGAGTCATTGTGAGATGGACTCAAAATTAAGGAACTAAAAGATAAGCATCGGTGGGTCCGGGTTTCAGCGGCTCGCTACATGCCGCATTTTTTTTTTTATATTAACACAGTATTCAAACTCAAAATGCATACAACTCAAAAGGTAGCTGAAGGTCACCAGACTCACCACCAATGGTGTACATTGTTGACAAATGTTCAAGTTTTCATTTTTATTTAATTCTTGGCGAATATAGATATCCCGATTCAAAATCATTGTTGTTGGGGTGTATGTGTGAATATAATCTAAAAGCATAATATATTTTTGGCTCACTTAATTGCTCTTTGAATTGACCTCTTTTCTTAATTTTAGTGGCAGAAGTAATATGAATTTGTTCAAAAATCACAAGAGATAATTTAAGAAAATAATGGCTCTAATAAGCACGCATTTATTCTTAATTCTAAAGAAATGAACCTAGCTAACCTAGCCATTAATGAAAGCTACTGTGCATATATATACAGTTGTTAGAACCTAGCTACCATTCCCAAAATTCTTCATATAGTGCTAGTCATCATATATAAACCAAGAGATAAAATAAAATAATTTTGAAAACCACTGAACCAAATTAAAGAACAAAAATAATGATGCTTATGAAGAACTCATAATAAGAATTAATTAACACTCACCAAATCAACAGTAATATCCAAGCAGGGAGTAGCTAGCTAGTGATCGATCAGGCTTGAGAAAATGTTTGCTTTGTACTTGAATGAATTAATAATGAATGATTAAGAGAGCATGGGACCTTTGTATATATATATAGATTATATAGTGGTAAGTAATGGAAGAACATTAATTAATGCGTGTAATCACATTGATAGTTACATGTGTAATTGTTTGTATCCCCATCATGAAGTGCGCGTGCGGTCGCCAAAGTTAGAAAGCGATAGATTTTCTACATATATTTTTTTTATTTTTTGGGTTATTTTTGTTCTATTGATGATGTATTCTATAGATCCAACTGATAGATTGATCTACCAACTAAATTGTCAACTTGAAGCACATATCTGTTTTTATCTGAATAAATTATCAGTGCACCTGGGGAGGGGGGCAGCTTAATTAGAGACATAATTAACCACGGCAATTTGTTGATTTGGGAATCCCTTTTGATTTAAGGCATTAATTGTCACGTTTAGTAAAGTAATTAAGATATTGTTCTTCATATGAGAGGTTGTATATTCGAAATTTAGTACTAAAATAATTTGAGAGTTTTGACTCTCATCTCATGCTAAAAAATAATAATTGTGACTTTTTTTTAATAAAGGTTGGAAGTTAAGCCACCTAACTATTTAATATCTATAATGATTTCCTCCTTTCGAGTTTCAAACATGTGATCTCTCGCACAGAGAACATTTCCTTTGTCATTAGACTAAAGACCAGTTCTCAATAATAATTGTGGCTTGATCCCCAATTTTACTTCAAAAAAATTGTGATAGAATTAGTAGCAAAGGTAATTGTCCTCGATGCGAAAACTCGCAAATTTAAAATTTAACGCATACACTAGAAATAATTTGAGTATTTTTATCGACCTCATCTCATGCTCAAATTTTTTTATATGTACTTCATTTATAGTATATATATTCAACAAATTAGAATTGCAAACAAGTTAAACTCAAGCAGACAGATTTTGATCCTATTTTATTTATATATTTAATTAATTAAATTGAGCTAAACTCTTGAACTTGGACTGACCCAAACTCAAACTCTTCATAATTTATCTTGTATTTATATTCATGTTATATTTCAAAATGAAATGTCAAATGTTTAATATATAATTATTATTTCATAATTAAAAAAATATATTTAATATTTTATTGATCTTACAGTAAAACCTTTAGAATTTTTTTTTAAAATAACCATCTTAATTATGTTATCTAGTAGATGCTTCTAATTACATAATATATAGGTATCGATTGTACTTGAGATCGATCTACTCAGCCATATAAAACCGATCGAGCTCATACTAATTAATTGAACTCAACCTATCAATTAAGATGCTAATTAATCAAACAAGTCAAACTCTAGATAAATTCAAAATCAAATGCAAGTGAGTCATTAGCCTACAAGCTAAACTAATAATTATACAAATTATATATTGTAACTAGGTTGATTAGCTAATGCTAATCAAACTAATGATTTTGTGCCAATAAAGTCCTTGCATGCTCTAATTACTTTTAGAAACATCATCCTCCATAGATCATTAATTGTCGACCGAAATTTTGATTGAAATAACAATATATAATTATGAGGTAAGTTATTGATCTAGTAGCAAATTAATGTTATGAGGAAAACTGCAAGTTTAAAACTGATCAACTGAAGAATTTAAATAAATATATAAATTGGGAAACCTAACCGCCCCAATATTCTTTACTACAAAATAATATATATTCTTAATATTGCATGAATTACTAACTATTCTTTTTGGTGTCACAAGAAATTAATTAAATTATTTTTGCAGATGATTTCTAGACATGCACATGGCTATTTAAATGGGCTAGTTTTAGGAGAGGATTAATATTTTGCTAGATTTTTTGACAGAAAAAGGAGGTGGTCTATTATTTGGACGGCAGAGAGAGAGAGAGAGAGAGAGAGAGAGAGAGAGAGAGAGAGAGAGAAAGGAGAAAACCCACAAGCCACTACCACCCCCTCCATTAATTACTACTGCCGCTATTTTGTATTGCACGACTTTAGCTGCTTTGAACCCAAGTTTGATCATTTTTAGCAATTTATTTAGAGATCGATAAATGCATTGGATTGGATCTTACGTACAGTACCATGTGTCACATTCACGTTCGTCATGTCCTCTTCATTGGTCTAGAATATATTTTCCCCAAACGTATATATGACTATAATTTAGAGCTAATATATATCTGAAGGCTAGGGTGTCAAGATTTGTAATCATTTGGGTACGTTTGGATGAAATAAGAAATAGAGCAAGAATAGAACTAATTCTAAATTTTGAGAATAGCAGTTAACTCAATTTTTGATTGAGTTAGTAAAATAGTGAGCTAGCCCATATAAAACAAACAAAGAATAGTGAGTTAGTGCTATTTTTGCTCTATCCAAACATCGAATATCTCAAAAGAATAGTATTGTTTTCGAAGTATATATTCTACAGTAAGTCATAATTTTATATAAAAAAAAATTAAGTATATTTTGTTTTTAAATTGAAAAAAAATATATAACAGAAGTATATATTTTGAAATTTATTTTAACAGAGAGGCAAGTGTTCGCTTCTTGTTTTATGTGGCTATGTCCCTGTATATCAAGTATTAGTTGTAGTGATGTAATTTTTCACAGTAGAGATTTTTTTTTAAAAAAATTTAGCACTGACTAGATTGGAGCTTTAATTTGAGAGGTGCACTGAGTTATGTATGTCTATATATGCTTGTAATAAAAATGTTAATTGATTAATCTATATAGCATGTTGATATGTTGTTTAATTTGATCTCAATCATTCTTATTTGAAAGGTATATATATAAAGTATATATTTAGAGCATGAGAAATCTTCCATTGGTTAAGAAAATGTATCAGCCACAATAATATTATGATCGCACATTTATGTAATGCCTTAATTATTTGTTCATGTACTCATATAATTGAAATAATTATCTCATACTTCGAATGCAATTATGTTAAACCAAAAAAGGTCTTAATATAGAGTTTGTTGAAAGCTCCTACAGTAAGTTAATATTTTAAATTATTATATCTGAGATATATATATATATCTAGCAAAAGTTAGGATAACAAAGAAAATTGGGAGTTATTAAATTATTTTCATATTGCTTCAAGTTCTCATAAGTGCATTCATTAATTTAAATATATTTGTGTTTTTATTCTCCTCAATTACAATTATATTCCTTGAAATAAATTTAGATAAATTAATAAGGTGACCAACACAATTCCTCTTGCAAAGATTGTGTATATAAATTTTGAAGTATGAGATGAAAATAAAAAAACTTTAAAAGTTTAAATTATCTTTATTGCATACCCTAAATTTAATTCGAACATATTATTATTTATATGAAGGATAATATTTTCAACTGTTAAGATAATATTCTCTATGTGGCTAAAGGCTACTATTCGAAAACCAGCCTTTAATCTAGCTAGCAGCTAAAGTCGGTGTCATGTGTAGGAGGTCTCAAGTTTAAAATTCATATGTCCATAATTTTTAAAAGTAAATAAACTTGCTGCTAGCTCATCTTTATTTTTTTTTAAATGATGTTTTTTTAAAATGAAATTCTCTAACTTTCCTCAAATGAAAATTTAATCAAGGCTATATATATAGGCGTACGTGGAAACAAATAAAGTTGTTGATTGTGATATATAATTAGTAAGAAGGATAATATTAATTGTGCTCATTAATTAGTTTCATTGCTTGGATTTCAAGACAGTTACTTTGGATAGTATATGATATTCATGAGCACAAGACAAGACAAGATATATAATTATAATCACCGTCTGTTTATTATTTTAAGGTAAAAGGGAATTAATTTGGGACCCACCCCTCCTTTAATTTTATTGTTGAGTTTGTTCATGTTGAATTCTAAGTTGGTACAAAGAACTCCGTACCTGAAGTGTCCACCTTGCCTGCCTTGAGAAAATTTAATTTCTAATTGCCTTGCCCCTTATTCCTAAAATTTTGGTTATGTCCTTGTATTTATCAGTACATGTCAAACACTTAAAGTGTTGATCAATATTTTAAAATGCACCATTAATTTTATGTTCCAATAATACTCCATATCTTTATCTTTGTTCTCAAAGTTCTAATAGTCGGTTCCACATGATCTCTATATTAATATTAATGTACGTAGAGACCAGATTTTATATTTTTTGAAATGTTTTTACTATTATTTTACATAGGTACAAAAACACTGCTTTTGGACTGCAACTATGATATAAAAATAGATGTAAAAATTATCATTTTTGTCACTAAAAAGTAAATAAGCAATAATTCCAACTTACGGTGCACGAAGTCACATAGAATCAGAGGCAAACACTATTTTTCGTGTGGTTCAAAAGATATACTTAGGAGTAAAAAAAATTAAAACACTTCTATGTTTATGGTTTTTTTGAAAATAATGTATTAAAATATACTTAATATTTTTTTAATGAATAATTATATTGATCCCATCACCTCTGTCTCCCCATTTAACCCCGCACTCTCTCTCTCCAAATTAACTCCCTAAACTGCCTTTTATCCCCGCATTAATTCCTCTAAGAATTTCCATTTATCCCCGCATTAATTACTGCCCTTTATTAACAATCCCCGCATTAATTAACAATCCCCACATTAATTATACTGTCCTCTAATAACAATCTCCGCATTAATTATACTATCATTTAATAACAATTCCCGCTAATAAATATTTATCTGTTTATTGATGTTCAAGAAAGTATTTATCATTATTCTGACAAGTATTTATCCTTATGTCTGAGAAGTATTTATTATTGTCCCTGACATGATAATACTTTGATTTGATTAAACATTACTTATTAACAAGTTCAAGAACAAAGTTCAAGAAAGTATTTATCGTTGTTCTGACAAGTATTTACGATTATATATGGGAAGTATTTATCATTGTCACAGATGTTTTTCTGTAAGTTGCAATTATGTCTGAGAAGTATTTATCCATGTAACATAAAATATTTATTCATGTAACATAAAATATTTATCATTATGTCTGAGAAATATTTATAATTGATATTTTACTGAAAGTTGCAATTATGTCTGATAAGTATTTATCCATGTAACATATAGTATTTATCAATGTATCATAAAGTATTTTTCCTTATGTCTGAGAAGTATTTATCATTCATATTGTACTGAAAGTTGCAATTATATCTGATAAGTTTTTATCCATATAACATAAAGTATTTATCAATGTATCATAAAGTATTTATCATTGGGTGAGGGGATAGTTTATTTAATGGCCCCCAGTTGTGCGGGGACAATCCAGAAAAAAAAAAGAAAATTTGTGCGGGGATAAATGACAAGTATTTATGAGGGGATTGTTTATTTAATGGTCCCCAGTTGTGCGGGGATGATTCAAAAAAAAAAGGAAATTTTGTGCGGGGACAACTAATGGATTGATTTATTCTTTCCTAAATAGAGATCATTGCATAGGGATTAACACTTTGCAAATTCACGATAAATATTTTGATGCTTCAAGTTAAATACTAACAGTTTTTGCAGAGTATTAATTATTGAGCGGTCCCCCCCATGATATTTTTGGCAGTTTGTGCGGGGTTTTTTGCGGGGATAGACCTGCGGGGATTGTTATCAGGATCCTTTTTTAATATATATAAAATTATTTATCATCTTAAAATTTTGTAACACCCTACTTAAATTTTGACTACGCCGAATAATGATTAATTTTACTAATATTGTATGCAAATTTAAGGAAAATTACATTGAAAAAAGTTATTTTTCATCCGTAAAAAAGAAGGAAAAAAGGCATAAGATAATAAAAAGCAAGGATCAGCACCAAGATTGGCCAATATGTCTAACCAATCTACAAAAAACAAACAAATTGATGTGACAAATTAATACATAGCTTTCCACAAAATCATATGTAGTTTCCTAAAGTGCAATTGTGCATCTTTGAACAAAAACAAAAAGAAGTCTTCTAATAAGACAAAGGCGTGACAAAAAAAGAAGCTTTCATTGATTCATTTGATTTCTGAATCTCAACTTTTGTCATCTTTCTAGAAACTTCTCTAATATATTAATTAGTACAGATATTATTTTGGGACATATTCACCAAATATTTAAAATATCTAGACCTATGGATTCAATGTATGATCACAGCTTAGCAAGGCTTATTCTAATTAATAATTAAAAATATAATGATAAAATTGAGGATTTCTTCATTAATTCTTGTAATTGTAAAAGGTGACTTTTTTTTTTAACCACACCAGTAATTTAAGTAATTATTATAAGTAATTTTGAACTAACTTCATCTTACAACTAATTCTAATTTCAATTTGTGAAATCCATTAAATATAAATCTTTACAGTTTATTTTCTTAAATCACTGTAAATAGCAATAAACAAATTCTGATGTGCAACTTCAACAAGATTGGCATTTAAACAATTTTGCAACATAAGCAAATTTTACATGCTTGCTATTGGTGTTACAGTTACCGCATCAACATTATAATTCTCTTGAAATTGGAATAGATACTCTAATAATAAAATTCCTTGATTTAGAAAGTATACATAAATTACCGATTTTTTTATTTATATCCAAAAATTAAATCAAATTAAAAAAAATAACCGAAGCACCGTTCAATTTCCAAAACTACCCAATCCGGTTATCCAATAACCGAACTCAAGAAATATAACCGGTTATTCACTAACCGGGAAGTTTTTTTTTTTTTAAAAAAAAACAGAAATTTCGAATTTTTTTTATTTTTTATATTAAAATATTAGAAATGTTGAATATATTTCTTTAAAAATAGATGAAATACAATATAATTTGATTTATTAGAAAGGCTGCAACAAATAACCCGGATCAATATTTTTCAGGCCGGATTTTTCGCGGCTGTAAGAAAAATTAATATATTTCTTTATGTGCTATTGGAAAAAAATAAAAATGCTCAGATTCTGAGTTATTGATCCCGGTTCAAAAGTCACTTCTAGGTAATCTAGAAAATATTGTGATCCATCTAGTAAATTTAATTAATAAAAAGTTGTTTCTATTTTGAGAATTCTTTTTGAAAAACAATTATTAAATAAATTAAAGTTTTTATTTTTTTTCAAAAATAGAAACAACTTTTTATTAATTAAATGTACTAGATGGATCACAATATTTTTTAGATTACCTAGAAGTGACTTTGAACCGGAATCAATAACTCAGAGTCTGAGCATTTTTATTTTTTTTCCAATAGCACATAAAGAAATATATTAATTTTTCTTACAGCCGCGAAAAATCCGGCCTAAAAAATATTGATCCTGGTTATTTGCTGCAGTCTTTCTAATAAATCAAATTATATTATATTTCATCTATTTTTAAAGAAATATATTCAACATTTCTAATATTTTAATATAAAAAATAAAAAAAATTCGAAATTTCTGCTTTTTTTTTAAAAAAAAAACATAACTTTCCGGTTAGTGAATAACCGGTTATATTTCTTGAGTTCGGTTATTGGATAACCGGATTGGGTAGTTATTGAAATTCAACGGTGCTTCGGTTATTTTTTGTAATTTGATTTAATTTTTGGATATAAATAAAAAAATCGGCATAAATTAAGTCAATAGAAACTTTACAAATTACAACCAACTTATATAATTCAAGTGATTGTGTGTATATATATTAGAGAAGATATCACTTGATAATGGTTATTTTGACAATTTTAACAATTAATTTTAAAAAAAAATCATGTGTATGTTATTGAACATATAGATAGTCTAATAATCAAATTTCATATAATTTAAGTATTGTTTGAAGATGCATTAAGAACAGTGAATTTCATACCGTTGAAATTTCAATCACTTGATGTATGATGAAATATATACTACAACTTATTATTTTTATAGACATGATATGCACATTAGATCGATCTGTCTATAATGTTGAATTTTAAACTTAAAAACTTAATTTATTTATAAAAATTTCATGATTATTAAAATAAAAAAAATTATCAAGAAATATCTCCGGTCCCTCTATATATCAATTCATCAAATGTATTCTTTATTTTCAGCATAGAAGACTCAAATAATTGACCCCTAAGATTCTAGATTTACTATTTAGATATTAAAAGATTAAAAAGAAAAGAAGATAAGCTTTGTAGTATTTTTTTTTTTTTAACTTTAATCTCATGTTTTGAAAAGCCTTATCAAAGTAACATCAGATACAGATCCGGTCATAGTATTTTATTGGATTTAACGCCGCCCATTTTATGAGCAAACTTGTTGGGAAAAATGGGGTGGTGTTTAAGTTATAATAAGATAAATTTGATTTGTTCTATTAGTGTGTGTATAGTGTATACGTTAGATATATAATAAAAAAAAAATAGAAAAAGCCTGGGGTCCGGGAGGAAAAGATGGATGAGGTACTTTTTTTTTGGGTCGGTTTGCGGGTCCCACTCGTCTCTTCCAATTTCCAATCAACTTCGCATGCCTTTGTGCTACCAACAAGCTTCTAGACTCCTTTGTTGATAAAAAGAGATCAGACAGCGGTTTGTGATTTTATTAAAAGAAAATATTTGGATGTCAATATGTCATGTCATTAGTATGTAAATTGGTTGTTGTTTGGATTATCTGACGGGTCAGATATCGAGATTAAGTGAAGTGCTTACGTATTGTATCATGATTAACATTGGATCGATGATCACAGTGTATTTGTATGTGGTAGTCATGTAGCGATAATAAGAAACGTGACATGACCGTTATGTTATTTAAGTTTGATCACAATTATCTTTTTTTTTTTCTTCTTATTGTAAGTTTATTTAAGGAAAAGAACAGAAATATTATTAATATGTGAAAAATTGTCAAAAGTTATATTAAATATAATTATGTGATCACGTATTGTGTTGTGGCGTGATCAGATTGAATTATATGTTGTATCATGAATTTTTCTTGAAGAATAGTCACGACACGGAGTACACGAATCACAACATATATATCGTGTCGTGTCATGCTATAATGGAGCCATGATGACATATTGTCATAATTTTTTTTACATCCCCAGCAGCCACCGATCCATTGCTAATTAAGTTTAAAAAGGAAATTATGAAGAAACCAATAATATAGAGTGAGCTTTGTGCAATTGTGCAGTCTTTTGCAAAACGCTCCAAAATATAACAGGAGTGTTACTACAGTAACTGGACTAATTATTAAATTAGTATGTCAAGAGTTCAACAGTGAAATACAGATGCACTTTTATCTTATGCCAATTGGCACGATAGTTCCCCAAGTGCTTAACATATTAAATCCTTAAGGTTAATCTAGGTGCTCATGAACCTTTGTAAATTTTTTTTTCTTTAATACAATCATTGGCCAGTTTCTGCCACTAACCTTAAAAAAAAATGTAAACTAAATATAAGTTTGATGTGTATTTGGCAAATACTTTGGTAATCATTTAAGTATTTTACGTGTTTTTAATTTTATTGCTTACCAACAAAATACATCAAGATAATTTGATCTTTTATTATTTAATATTATTTTGCCTACTTTATCACAAGTTCAATATCAATATAAATTAATCTTTGTCGTTTTGTTGGAAATCTGTCTTTGGTATAGTAGCAAAATCATATACTCTGCACAAGAAGTCGCATATTCGAAATTCGTATAAAAATTTCTCATGATATTAAAACAGTTTGGTAACTTAATTCCCCAACTTTACTCAAAAATAAAAATTACTGCATTTGTCAAATGTCAATTCATGAAACTGTAAATTCAGATCACGGTATAAATTTCGGGAAACTACTATAACGTTGTTCTCTCCACTGCTTAGAATTATTTTTATTTATGGGTAATTTTGCAAAAGCTTGTGTAGTCATGATTGCTGTTAACTAATATGCGAACCCCGAACTGAAATGAATAGTTGATTTGCTCAAATATCAAACAGAACAAACTGATTGAACTCAAATACCTTTAGACAGCCTACCAGCGAGTCTGGTTTGTCTTAATTTGCAGATCTAAACCAAATTAAAAACAAAAATATGGTACTTCACAAACAAACCTAATTCAATTAATAACAAGAGAAATGACACAAACTTGCATGGTTCAAAACCGAAGCAAGCAAATCATATACGAATGCACACTGATGGCATGCTATCTATAAGACTAATGCTAAATGTATCTAACCGAATGCCCGCAATTGGTACCATATATTTTTCCAATAGTCTTTCCAACCAAAATTACAACTTTTCCAAATGAAAGAGAACAGGGAAAATACTGAGAAAACCATTGAATCATCAATAAAACAGAACAGAGAAAATTGCAAAATGGAACATTTTGTCACATACAACAAGGTACCAAAATATATCCTTTTTTTATATTAGACCAACATAAGAGTCCATGTCCCCAAAATTTCGTATATACTGCAAAATTTGTTAGGCTTTTAACTCTGGCATTTTCTGTTGAGCAAATCGAACCAAACATAACATCTGAAAGAACAAATAGAAAAATATAACCCTAAATGACAGTTTTGAATTAATTAAGCAAAAAGATAATTCTAGTAGAGAAACATATTTATTAGTCCTTCTTTGCACGAGCCTGCCTGGCACGGTGCCTTAATTCCGCTCTCTTCCATCTCACCATCAAACCACATAGTGTGATCAAAGTATTGACCTAAATTTTAGGAGAGAAAACATCGCAATACAAAATAAGTTGTGTAAACATTTAAAAATAATGAAACATTACCTTGTGTTGATTTAACATTTGTGAATGCAAACTTCATTGTTTCCATAAATACCCCCAACAGCCTTACTAGTCAAAAGGATACCACATAAATATCTCAGCTCTGAGTTGTTGGTACAAGTACTAGGATATACTGGTACCTTATTAACAGATAACTAACGCATGCCAGTACCTAAGTTTAGTTGCCAGTACCCACTGTATTTCTTTGGTTGTACATTTTGAATGATCTTACTAAGGACTAACTGGGGCACCAAAATAACATTTTGGATCAGACTTTAATACAGCACGTGTAGCCAAATACAGGTATAAAATCACCAGTCTAATTCACTGTACACATGTAGAAATAATGCAGCACAATCTTATTATCTGATAATTCCTTAGCTAAGAGCATATATGGACAAAACAAAAGTTGTAAAACAAATGAAAACATACCACAATAAGGACAGTAATAAGGATAAGTGGGCCCGACCAAAGTACTGAAATGAAGACCCCACTTGGATCAAAATAATTCTGACTCGAGAAACTTTTCCAATTCTCCCCCAAGAAGGTGTTTATCCTCTCAGCCATATAAACCCCAAGAACTACAATTACGCAAAATAATATGCATGTAAGTAGCAGTACACATCACTTGTTATTCAATATATTATTGGGGCAGTAAACAATTTATAGCCAAAAAGGGGTGAAAAGTGAAAACACAATGCCGACTGATTATGTAATCCTTAATGATTTAAAAGGAAACTTTCTTCTTTTCTTCCTTCTTCGGTTTTCTAATCTTAATATGTGTCTGAATTCAGCAAACAATCATCGAGTACTTGAAGTATCGAATATGAAATTAGAAAGGGAAAAGAAAATAAGGAGGAAAAAACTTACAAGCCAGAAATGAGAGGAAAAGCTGAAAATTCACTCTTCTCCTAGAAAAGATTACCACTAGCAGAAGAACCACATAAAATGATAACAAACCGATCAGCCATGGCTCCTATATAATCAGAAAAATTATGGCATCAATAAATTTCATTTTTGCCGTTGTATTTTCTTGACATTATCAAATTAGGAGTTTGCTGTGTTTTGGATTGATCCAATCTCACATCATTCCCAAAATTTAATCAAATAAATACATTAGTAGATAGACTTCAGCTTCCTAGTGAGTTATTTTGACATTAACAAACTTCTACATCTAATCAAATTATTTCTCTCTAATAACAGTTACTTTCTAATCTGTAAACTTCTCCCTGATCAAACAATACCCTTTCACATCAACAACTAGACCAAATTTTTAGCTTCCAAAATCGTACACACTAAATTCAACAATTATTTCTGTGACAGCGATAAAGTATGAAACTTTGATGAAAAAACTGGAGTGTAAGTAAAAGAATAAAAGAGAAATTGAGAGAGCACCTTCCAATCAATGGCGTGGAAGAAGCCGAGGAGATTATCAACGGCTGGTGCGAATCCGGATCGGAGCTCGGACGAGACCCGCTGGAGCAGATCCGAGACCAGATCGACATGCTCGTTCATCGCCACCTTCACCTCCTCCACAACCTTATATACCTCCTCCATTTCTCACTTCTCTGATTCTGATCTTGTACGAGAAGGAGAAATGAACAACTGAGATCTGAGAGATCGAAACCGAGGAACTGAGAAGGTGCGAGACATGTGCTTAGAAGACGAGAGCAAGAGACCATAATTCCTGAAAGGTGGGACCCACAATTTCAGTGATAGTGGAAAGTGGGACCTGCAAAATCAGAACGTAATGGGTTCAATAGTGGGCCAGAATCATGTTTCCTTTGATACTAAAATAAGGATGTGTTTTCGGCCCGTTTTCATTTAGTATGACGCTTCGGTTTTTTCTTCAATTCGGCCCAGATATTACTGTAAGCCCGGTTAATTTCATAATTCTACACAGAGGATACCATATTTGAATTGCATATGGCAATTTGTCGTTTCAGCTCCTTAGAAATTAGAAATTCCAGCACAATGTTATTCGTTCAATATGAATTGCTTCTTTTGGTTTAAAAACCAAAGCAAAGTAAAAAGCAAAATCAGAAATTGGTATATAAATGGAGAGTTGTACAACTTGGCGAAACCCTGAGTGTCCGATGGGCATCAGATCAAGTCCAGTCCGATGTTCGGTCAAAGTGGTTTAATTTTCTTTAAGAATTGTACGGACAATTTATTGAGAATATGTTCCATAAATTTTAACACAGATCGAACAAATCCCATCCGGCATCACACCGAATTTGGTCGGATGCCCACAAAATGTTATTTTCTCACAACTTGGTGACACAGGCTGTACATGATTATGGGTTCTATAATAGGCCAGATAATTTATTTTGCTTCAACCAAAATTAGGCCTTGAATTTTGGCCCATTATCATTTTACATGGACGTAGTTTGGAAACACAAACTCGCTGAAACATTTGACTGAATTTGATCCGTTGCGAATCGGACAACCCTGATTGCATGAAACAAATTATCTAGATTTAGAGATAAACATGTATCCAACATTTCAGTTAGCACATGGGTTTCAACTTGATGTACTACACTTGAAACTTTCAAGTGTAGTACATCAAATTTGGATAAGATCGCTAAAAAATAGTTTTAAATTGTTATTAAAGAAAAATAACTAAGGATTGAATACCAATTTATTGAGCTACTTAAATAAGTTTATACGATAGATTTTTGAAGCCATAGCACGGATAACCCAAGCCTTACTCTAAATATAATTAATAAAAGATTTTTATCGTTATAATATGCTAACAAAAAAGCAATAAAAGTACATTAAAATAGTCCTCTAAAAATAGGGCCTATTTTCAAGATAGCAAGTATAATTTTTTAGTTACTTAGGTGTCATCTTGTTTTTTTTAAGACAAATCTATATATAAATATCTTTGTTTATCTTGATACATAAACCTTTCTCCTTGTTTTGCCAAAGCCTAAAAAATTTTAGAAGCACCAACAAATCATGTTAAAACAAATGCTAAAGTCAATACAACTCAAGCTTAAATTACAGAAAAATAAAATCCGCCAATGCCCCGAACATCTGGCCGCCAGATCATCGTCTAGTCCAAGTGAGAATTTTTTCCTTGTTTGTTTGTATTATTATGTTCTTTTTCTCATCTGAAATATGATGTATATCATGGAAGGCTGGAATTGAAAGGCGCCAAACATTTTCTTTCTTGAATTATTATTCTTATGGTAAACTTTATTTATTTAAGGAGTCGATATAAAATATATAATAACTCAAACTTTGTTTGTTTATTAGCATTGCCCGCCAGTGATTGGGCTAATCTTCCGGATGACATATTAAATGAGATAATGGAAAAAGTGTGCTCTGTTTATCTTTTATCTTTTGGTGGAGTCTGCAAATCGTGGCGGCTGATTTACATCAATCGCATCTCTTGTCTTCCAAGAAATATACCAGTCGGAGTTCCAATATTATTGCTCAATAGTAAACCAAATTCAGATTCACGAAAGTTTGTTAAAATGAGTGGAGAACGAGCAAGTGACGAAATATTTATGCCAGAGGCAGCTAACAAGTGGGTATGTGGATCCTCATATGGTTGGCTTGTTCTAGAAGGTACTACTGTTCATAGGGAAGTAAGCCTTTTGAATCCTTTAACGAGGCGTGTAATACACCTTCCTTCAGTTGACACTTTCATCTTTAGGTTCATTTGTCAAGATAAACTTGATGGTCCTGCCAATGGCTTTAGTTATATACGCAAAGCAATCTTATCAACGAATCCGGCAATATCTAAACAAGATTGCATTATAATGGCAATAGTTGGATGTATGACGAGACTCTCCTATTGCAGGATAGGAGATAAGAAATGGACGAATATCGAATGTCGTTCTTTATCAGAACTTTCTGATGTTATATATTACGAAGGAAAATTTTATGTCATTGACTTTTGTGGGGTTTTAATGAGTTGGGACATCATAGATCCAAGTTCCATGAAAATTATTGCTACGGAAGGCCCGTACAAAAATTATGGTCCTGGTACAAACTTATTGGTCATAGCATCGGACCGTCTATTACTAGTCTCAAGATTAATAGAGAAATATAGCTTTCATGTTCACTCACTAAACAAAGTTGAAACACAGTATAAGTGGATTAAGATAGATTCTATAGGTGATCAGTTGTTGTTCGTAGGAAATAATAGCTCCTTCTCTCTACCGACGTCACAAAGCTACAATGGCAGGGCAAACTGCATCTACTTCACAGATGTCGAGTATTGTTATCTTCACTTGCGTGATAATTATATTGGTATGTATGACATTAGAAGAAAATCAATTCTGCTTTATAGCGGAAACGCTCAGAATGAACTTCTTCCATCATTTTGGGTGACTCCTACTCCATGGTAACTAGCTACTCGTTAATGTTTTGGGAGTATTTAATATATAGTATAGAGCAAGCAATTGCTATTTTATTGTAATGTTTATTTATTTATTTTTCAAGTACAAGTTAGAAAGCCACCTATATGCATGCATGATTTCATAAAAAATAAAAAATAAAAAGTTGAATTATACAAAGAGGGATCATGTACATTTTATTAATAAATTGATTAATTCTCTAAGTTTCCTTTTGATTTATTTTTCTGTGATACTAAATCTAAACGGACAAGAGCCTTCTAAGATCTTTTGTTAAAACATGGCCTACATATATCTAAATTGATTAATTCTTTTTGTTCATTTTGTGTACTTTAATTTTAAAAGGAAAAAAAGTACACTAGTGAGTTAAAATAAAATTAACCCATTCATGCATGGCGCCGACAGTCACTCACTGAAATCAATAGAATATATATAAAACATGCATATTGAACTTATTCTATAGAAGTTCAATATTGTAAATAATTCTTTCTTATTTTCAGTTGACGATAACAATCTAAAGTTTTTTTATTCTTAATATTTCCCCAAATGAAGTTTCTTATATCGGTTCTGTATAATATACCGATACAGGAATTAAGTAATTAAGAAACCTAACCTAATTTTTATAATTAATGAACTGATCCTTTTCTATCGGTTATGAGCTATGTTACTCGGATATTCCAATATAGACTCCGTACCCGTATCGATACCGTTACGCATCCGATACGGCCCCGATACATATCCGATACGCCAACTGACATATCGATTTATGTGGCGTATCCTATATCACCTAATACAGTCTCCGATACGACTCTAACTCGTCTGAATACGGATCAGCGAGATGTGTCAGAGCAGCATCTCTCTCCCTCTCTCTCACTTAACTACACCTAGAGCACCCAAATGTGAATTATGACTTCTTCTCATATCATTTTACTAGGGTAAATTCTCTTATTACTGTTATGTAGAAATAAAAAAATGTGTTACTGATGTAATGTTTTCATAATTTCTAGAATGTGTCTACGTAGTGTAATGAAATAGAACGGTCGGCCCAGAATCAGACCGGAACACCCGTAGTTCGGACCTGGACAGTTCTCGATCGGATCGGACCGTGGCTAGAAATGGGTCTAGCAAGGATTTGTGTCAAAAATTTTCACTAGAACTATGTAGAACCGGATCACACTAACTCGTGGAACTGTGTAGAACCGGACCGGACCAAATCCGGACCGCACCGTGTAGAACCGGACTGGAATCGCCTATACCCGGATCGGAACCGACTATACCCGAACCAAGCCGCCTAAACTCGAACCGAAACCATCTATACCCGGACCAACTAGCTTAAATCCGGATCTCACCATGCATATTGCTTCCATGGATGCATGTTGCGTGCTAGTTTCAGCATCAATTCAATCTTTCAAGCACACAAGTCTATCGAAAACATTTGAAACTCAGCTTACTGTGATTATTGGTGAGGATCATGTTCGCCGAACTAAAACATGATTCATAAAGGACGATTGACACGGGTCCGACAAATATATCGCGAGCCGGACACCAGCATTGGATAGGCACTTGCGTTCTTCTTCCAGTACTCCATGTCTCCATGGCGTCAATGGATTCATGTTCCATCATTGCCAAACAATAGCTTACTAATTGTTTGTATTAATTTGGTAGTTTCACGGGTCTTCATCAACATGCAAATCCAATATCAATCCACTACTGTTGTTACTCCTGTCATTACTAAGAAAATAAAAAAAATTTAGTGAACAAATAATGTAGATATTATAAATAATAAAAATTAAAAACACATGTATATTTATATTCGTACCTAACGCTGCAACGAGTCGAAGACAGTTGATTGACATTTCGTCTTGAGTTGTATAAGTTGAACATCTCCTCCAATGCTGAGTTCACGCGAGTGTCCTTCAATATTGCCTAAATGTAGATTATTCTTGTATCTTTGAAGCATTTTTATCGTGAGCTTCTTCTTAAATGACAGATGGAGGCACAGTCTGGGTACGGGTGGTGAGATCCAAGTTTAGACAGGTCCGATCAAAAATTCATGATTCAGAAATAATTAGAGTATAATTAGAAAATAATTCGAAATAATTATACATTGAGTTCAGATTCGAGATTAGGCCCATCAATATATAAGATTAAAATTTTGGACTTTTGGACTTCCTTATATATGAGATTAGGCCCATCAATATAAACAAGCCTTAAAATACTGGGAGCAAAAATTTTGTCCGAGCCAAAATCTTATCCGGTTTCTACTTCCTGTCTAGTGGTTTGCTAACGGGTTATCCGTTAGGGGTAACGGGTAGGACGTGTAAAGGGGTAGGCCGGGTACGGGTAAAACCCGTGACGGGTAGACGGGTAATTTTCCCAAAACCTCTATCCGGTCCGTTTATTACCCGTACCCGTTGCGGGTTGACAGGTACGGGTCCGGTCCGCCCGATTTTTTTTTTTTCTGTTTTTTTCAAAAAATTCAAAATTTTTTGAAGTGAAACGGGTCGGGTACAGGTAACGGGTACGGGTAGGCGGGTAGACGGGTACAATGGGTTTTTTTTCAAATTAGGTTGTCCGGTCCGTTTATTACCCGTCTACCCATTTGTACCCGGGCAACGGGTACGGGTAGCTCGGGTAACGGGTACGGATCGGGCAAAACGGATTGAACCCGTTAGGGGTTTAGCAAACCACTATTCCTGTCGCCTCCCTAGTCCCATACAAGAAAAAAATTGGTGAGAGCACTAAGATTTCTATAAAAGAAGGTTAGGGTGCACGAGGGATATGTACTACTTGGACTGGGCCAAAAAGTAATCTTTTCAAGGAGAAGCTTGTGGCCTAGGTTCTTGGGCATTGGCAATGACCAAGAAAAATAAAATTTGCTTAAATATCGTGAATAATTCATTAAAAACATGAATAATTTGTAAAATTCGCATTTTATTTAGTCAAAGGTTCGATCAACCAAATAGTTTGGTATTCGGTGCGATGACCTCATAAAAATGTTTTATTCACGAATTAAACGTGAATCTGATCACTATGGTTGGTACTACCAATTCGTTTTGTAATTTTCAAAATTCAAATAATCAATTTAAAGTGCTATGCATGTTCTCCATATTGAAATGTGTTTGAGGCCAAATTTTTCATTTTTTTTTTAACTTTTACTTTTTGTATGGACTTTTGAAATTCACTGTTTCACAGTTATTTTCAAAAACCATAAAATATTGTACAAAAATTATAAAAACATATAAAATTTAGCCTCCAAGCATATTTTAATATAAAAACACAATGAACACTTTAAATCAACTATTTAAACTTTAAAATTTCAAAAACAAATTAATAACATCAAAATCATAATAATACCACTTCCATCTTAACCAATCTCTCTTTAATTACTATGATCTCTCTTGGAAAAGAGGAATAGTTTTCTACTTTTCTGCAATTATTCATTCGATTTCAATATACGGCGGTGAAATGATTTCTCTCGACGTAAGAGAAGATCAAAAGATAAAAAGAAGAAGGGAACAATTAATCATAAGATTATGTAAACAGTACTTGGAGGGATACTCCGTTCTTATATATTTGTATCATTTTATTATAAATTAAAAAGGTAGAGCAGTTTCAATTTTTCATTGATTAGATATCAAACCTCGATGTGAACAATTTTATTTTTATTTCATATACTCGTATCAAACCTCGTCCGGCCAGATTCGTATTGTCACCGAGATTTTTATTAATACCCTACAAAATAAATATATCAAATTTGTCCTCGATTTGAAAATATTTTCAAAACTACCCTGAACGCGCAAACGTGGAGCGGTCCACTATGACCACCAAAACGCCCACCAGTGTGACGGTCAGCTCCCAACACCAGACCTTGGAGTGATTTGGTGTTTAACCTTTTTTTTAAAACAAAAAAAAGCTGAGAGACTCCCCTTTTGCCCGACAGTCCCTTAAAAAAAATTCGCTCCAACCCGCCACCTAGTCGCCTGAGTCGCACCCCACCCTGCGCCCGCCACCACCAGGCCCCCCCCCCCCCCCCCCCCCCCCCCCCCTCCCCGACCCCCTGTCTTCTCGCTCTTCCCCCGCTCTCTCCACCCTAGTTGCCATATAGGGACCGCCATCCACCTCCTAGGTTGGATCTATCCGGTCGTCACCCCCATTGTTGATAGTTTTTTCTTATTATAATGTATATTTGACTGTAGTATTTTATATTTGATATTATTTGATTTTATATTTTATGTTGCCAGAATTTATGTTAGCTTTTATGTTGTTCACTTAACATTTTTGTTATTTTTTGTGGGTTTATCTATTCGAACAAAAAACAATTTATTAGTCATAACAAAATTATAACATAAAAATATATTAAAACAGTACCACATTACACACAAAATATGTAACTAAGATTTATAACATATAACATATAAATTTATAACATAAAAATATATAACTTTATAACATATAAATTTATAACATATAACATATAAGTTTATACACATAAAAATATATAACAAAATATATATACAGATTTAAAAAAAAAAAAGAAGGTTAAGCACCAAACCGCCCCAACACTGAGCGGTCTGGTTGAACGTCCCACTGGTGGGCGGTTTAATTGGTGCTCATAGCCCAATGTTTGAGCGGTACTCATGACAGTTTTAAAAATATATTCAAATCGAGGGCAGATTTGATATATATATATATATATATATATATATTGTGTAGGGTATTAATAGAAATCTCGAGATTATTATTGTCTAAATACTTACAGTAAAATTTAGAATAGCAAAAATCACTGTAACAATATGTAACGTATAAATATAAATAATAATGAGATTATTATTGTTATAATAAAATGCTTTGTAAAAAAAATTACTTTAAAATAGTCCTCTAAAAATAGAGCCTATTTTCAAGATAATAAGTGTAGTTTTTAATTAATTAAGTGCCAGCTTGTTTTTTTTTTATTTAAGGACAATGCTAAAAATATCTTTCTTCATCTTGCTACCTAAATCTTTCTTTCTCCTTGTATTATCAGAGCCTAACAAATTCTAGGAGCACCAACAAAAATCATGTTAAAAAAAATATTGAAGCTAACAAAACTCAAGCTTAAATCATGGAAAAAGAAAATCCAATGCCCCAAGCACCCGGCCACTAGATCATCCTCTAGCCCAAGTGAGATTTTTTTTGCTTCTTTTTTTTTATATATATATGTTGTTTTTCTCATCCGAAGTGAAGTACGTATGACGGTTGGAATTATATAAAATTCACCTATTGAATTATTTTTCTTATGCTAAAATTATTTAAAGAGTCGGTATAAATTAAATAATAACTCGATCGAACTTGGTTTTTTCAGCATTGCCCGCGAACGGTTGGGCTAATCTTCCCGAAGACATATTGGATAAGATTATGCAAAAAGTGTGCTCTGTTTACCTTTTAACATTTGGTGCAGTTTGCAAATCGTGGCGTCTAATGTACATGAACCACATCTCTAGATCTCATCTTCCAAGAAATTATATACCAATCGGAATTCCAATATTATTGCTCAATACTTGCAAAGTAGATTCAAATTCACGGAAGTTTGTTAAAATGAGTGGAGAAGTAGCAAGTGGCGAAGTTTTTATGCCAGAGGCAACTAACAAGTGGGTGTGTGGATCTTCATGTGGCTGGCTTGTTCTCGAAGGTACTGATGATAGGAAAGTAAGCCTTTTGAATCCATTAACGAGGCGTGTAATACAACTTCCCTCGGTTGACACTTTCATCTTTAGGTTCATTTGTCAAGATAAACTTGATGGTCCTGCCAATGGCTTTAGTTATATACGCAAAGCAATCTTATCAACGAATCCAACAATATCGGAACAAGATTGCATTATAATGGCAATAGTTGGATGTATGAGGAGACTCTCCTATTGTAGGATAAGAGATAAAAAATGGACAAATATCGAAGGTTGTTTATCAGGACTTTCTGATGTTATATACAGCGAAGGAAAATTTTATGCCACAGACATTTGGGGTGCTTTAATATGTTGCGATATCATAGATCCAAACTTTATGGAAATTATTGTTACGGGAAGTCCGGATATTAAATATTATGGCGCGGCTAGGAACTATTTGGTCATGGTATCGGGACACCTATTACTGGTCTCAAGATTAATAGAGAAATATCGTTTTGTTGTTCATTCACTAGAGAAATACAACCCGTCTGGTGATCAATTACCTCCATTTTCCTATTCTGACATTCCTAATGACGTCAAAACACACCATAGATGGGTTGAGATAGACTCCACAGGTAATCAATTGTTGTTTGTAGGAAATAACGGCTCATTCTCTCTACCGGCACAAAGCTTAAGGCACAGTACTAGAACAAACTGCATCTACTTCACAGATTGTCATCATCTTACCATGCGCGATAATTATATTGGTATGTATGACATTACAAGAAAATCTATCTTGCTTTACATCGGAAATGTTCAAGATCAACTTCTTCCATCATTTTGGATAATCCCAACTTCATAGTAACTAGCTAGTTATCGTTAATATTTGTTTAAATTTGGAGACTACTTAAAATATATATAGTATGAGTAATTGCTATTTAATTATAATTTTTATTTGTTTACTTTTCAAGTACAAGTTAAAGAGCCACCTGTTGGTTTCATCAATATTTACAGAAAGAGCGAGCCCTATACATTTTATTATAAGTTATATCTAATTTGTTTTATTCTTTTTGTTACACAATTAATTTCCATCATTTTCTTTTATTTCTCTGAGTTTCTTTTTTGTTTATATTCTGTGCTAGTATATCTAAACTTACAAGGACTTCTAAGATGTTTTAGCACTTGAAATAAAGAAGACCTTGTCCAAAGACATGATAGACCCGGCCCAAGATTTTAAAACACGACCTTAATTTACAGTTTTTTTTTACCATCTTTTTTCTTCTTCTTTTTATTCAT
The DNA here is from genome assembly GCF_964058835.1 of Carex rostrata. Lineage (NCBI taxonomy): Eukaryota > Viridiplantae > Streptophyta > Magnoliopsida > Poales > Cyperaceae > Carex > Carex rostrata. The sequence goes on along the minus strand of NC_135918.1, from coordinate 11,265,802 downwards.
TTTTATTCATTTACGCTCCTGACACATAAATTTGTTTAAATGATAATGTGTAAAGCATAAGTTGTTATTATCTCATGAAACATCTAATTAATTAGGTTTTCAGACATCAATTATCTCATGAAAAATCAAGTACAGCTAGGGGTGGCAAAAAAGCTCGTAGCTCGTGACTTGATCGTGATTCGCATTTGACTCGCTCGCTAACAGCTCACTCGTTACTGGACCGAGCTGTTAGCAAGCCAGCTCGTCACTATCTCGATCTAGAATTAACGAGTTCAAGCTGGGGCCTAACTTGCTCGCCAGTTAGCTCAGTTAGATATCAATTAGTGAATTTGTATGTGCATTTTATACTGTCTAGCTCGGTCCAGCTCGATCTACAAAGTTTGTAGAATTCATTTTCTTCTTAAACAAGATTCAATCAGTCCCAGTGAGCCGGCTCGTCATCTTGCGAGTTAGCTCAGACTGGCTTGTCACGAGTTCAAGCTGAGGTTTTAGCTCGGATACCCTAGGTCCAGCTCGTTGGCCGGACTGTAGCTCGGTCCAAATTAAATTAACAAGCTAGAGCTAGAGCCTAACTCAGACCGAACCAGCTCGTTACCACCCCTAAGTACAGCCATGCATCATGATGCATGATTCGGTCTAGCATATTGCCCAGCCTGATGTCCTCGACCAGGAATGCGTATCCTCTGCATTAACTCAAAAAGGAATATTTTGAGTTAATAAATCTCAACCGTTTGATTTTAAACGGAGTCAATCCGGTTCTTGCTTATGATATAGGGGGCCCTTTAATATTAGTGCGAATCTAGTATGCACGAATCTTAAAACATATCGGATTGTCAGGATTCATTAACTCAAAAGATTCCTTTTTGAGTTAATGCAGAGGATACGAATTCCTCGACCAGGCTCTCCTCGTAAAAGATCTTTAGGCAGCGTCATGTGGTGCTTCCAGAATTCATCTCCAATCGCGCAATTGTCTCCCCTTTAGAATCCCTTGCGCTTGCCGATGTTGATCCTACGCTCATCTCTCTTTCTTTTTATTTTCGCCATTTTTGACTGTTTATATCAGAAAAAGAAAGCACTGAAACTAAAAAAGAGAGAACGGGAGTTGAAGGAAAAGATTAGAAAATAACAAATAAAAACTACAAAATTTAACAAAATGGATCAAATCAATTAAAGTCGCATGTTCTCAACACATAATAATAATAATAATAATAATAATAATAATAATAACAATAACTACAACAACAATAATATTTTGAGATGCTCCGACACGTCATGACTTAACGTGTGGTACGTATGTCAATAACGGAATGACCCGGCACATAAATCATTTTGATTATGATACGCAACTCACATAGTCACATGCATGACTAAACATACAAGTGTGTGTGTATATGTGAGGAGGGATCCACTTACACCATTTTTTGGTGACACCAAATTACACTCGGCATTTTCAAAGTTTTCAAAGTTCAAACAGTAGATTCAAACCGTTCAACATGATGGATGTATTAAAATGTACTTGCAGATCAAATTTTATATTTTTTTGGAATTTGTTTTACTATTTATTAAGTATTTTACAAAATCGTTATTTTTAGATCATTGAATTTTTGTACCCATCTTAATAAATAGTAAAAAAATTCAAAAAAAATGTAAAATTTGATCTGCAAGTACTTCGGATGGATATATTAAAATGTCTACAAAGTTTTTAATATGGGGATGTTGAATATTATGATGATTTGATGGGTAAATTGGCTATTTCAAAAGTTTAGATGGGCATACTGAAATTTTTTCTCTAATTATTAATTTAGGTAAATTATAACAAGTAATAAATTGTGTAAATTTGTAAGTTTTAAAAATTTAGAAGAGTGAGTGTGATATTATGAATTTTAGAGGGGGGAATGAGTAATTTTGACATTTTTGAGGGGTATACACGAAATTCCCCCTATTTTTTTTCTTTGCTTGAAATTCATGTAAACTGTACACATAATTAAATTGGTAAGGATGAAAAGAGAACTATATTACTTTGATTGGAGATTTATTTTCGGAGGAATTTAGAAAATACCCCTCTTTATCAAATTGTTAGATGAGAGGGTTCAAATGCCTCTATTTTTTGTGCCTTCACCATGCCTCTATTTTTAAAAACTTTAATAATTCAAAATTTAAAACTTAAAAGTCAAAATAAAACTGTTGGATATGATCTACATCATTTTATCTATGCACATGTAAAAAATTATGATAATTCAATTTTATTTTTATTGTCATCAACAGCTTGTAAAAAACGCACTAATCTGGATAATTTCTAGAAGTTGATTTTTGAACTTATTGATTCACATAAAAACAAAATTGAAATGTGATAATTTTGTATGAGCACATAGAGAAAATAACATTGATCATATCTAACAGTTTTATTTTGACTCTTAAGTTTTAAATCTTGAGTTATTAAAGTTTTAAAAAATGAAAGCATAGTGGAGACACAAAAAATGGAGACATTTGAACCCTCCTCTTGTTAGATAAAATACCCTCTTTGAAATCTTTGACAAAATCACCTTGTGAACTCTACTTTCTCTTCCCTTCCCTCTCCCTCCTACTCTTTCCAATTTACCTCTCACATATTTTGAGTCCGCATCGTCTGCATTAACTTAAAAGAGCATCTTTTGAGTTAACACATCTCGACCGTCTGATTGTAAACGGAGTCCATCCGGCCCCCGCCTAAAACATAGGGGTCTTTAATATTAGTGCGGTTTTAATTTGCACAAATCTTAAAGCTTATCAAACGGTCCAGATATATTAACTCAAAAGATTCATTTTTGAGTTAATGCAGAGGAGACGAATTCACATATTTTGGCGCCTCTCTTCCTCAACCAGTTGGATTTTATTTTTTTTCTTCCAAATTACGATAATGGCGTCCTCCTAAATTGCGTCCCTATTCCTTCATTCTCTCTCTCTCCGTCTGCTAAAACCCCATGCTCTCATCCACCCTCCTCCATTCTATCTACTAAAATTCCCGGCTCACTCCATATCTCTCTCACTCTCTCTCTCACTCTCTCTCTCTCTCTCTCTCGCCTGCTCTTCCTCTCTGATGGCTGCAAACAACTTTCCCCTTCTATAACCACCATCAGCCCAGATATGCTTTCTATCTTCCGATAGGGAACATGATAGACTAAGAGAAGATCTCAATGCCTCCCTCCTCCTATGTCCAATAGGCAATGCTCTACCCATCGACCCCCCTAGTCTAGCTCAGCTACTTGCTTCCCGTTATGGAGGTTGTCCGAATCACTGGACCATCAGACGTGCATCCTTGGGGTACCTGGTCAGACCACCGGATGGGATTACTCAAGATCGAGTTTATGAGGATTCTCTTTTCTGGAAGAGGAATCGCTTCACTATCAACACCTGGTGGGCTCTCAACAGATCTCATGAGCTGCTACCGTCACAGGAAATCACCATTCTAGTGAGAAATTTCCCGGTGGATTTCTACCATCAGTCTCATTTCAAGCAAGCCACTACATCCATGGGCAGGCTCCTGCAAGTTCTATATGAAGGTCCATATGGAAAGGATCGCCACCAGGTAAGACTACTCTTGAGCTGCCCTGACCGGAGCCTTATCCCACAAACACTGTTCATCAGACACGACAACCGCATCTCTGAATACCCCATTATCATTGAGGATGACCAATCCTTGCTCCCACTTCATCCAGACGAACCACCGCCTCACCCACCATCCCCTCCACCAACAGGGACGATGCTATCGGTGGGTTTGCAGATAAGGTCACCTCTGTACATTTCATCAGGTAGACGATGTGGTCTACATGCCTAGGATCATCTCGGTACTCTTACCAGAGGAAGGGAGGCACTGCGCGCAGTGGACTCCGATCACCGGAGAAAAAGAGGAGGCTCATGGTTTACGCCAGAGTCCAATGGACCGGGTCTACAATCCTTATTCAAAAAGCCGGGTCCAGAAAAACTGCTACAACAGTTGCCAAGCTTCCAGAACTTCCCTACTAAGCTCATGTCCGAGAAAATACAAAATACCACGCGCTCAAGGTGTCCACACACGATGGGACATGTGGCTAACTGATACTCATAACGGCTCGTTGAGAGATAAAGCAAGGCCCAAAGAGTCACACTTTACCTTTGTGCACTCCGGGTCTGTCAACAAAGGCCCACCAGCACATGACCTCAAAAGAACTCTACTTTATCCAATGCACCAAAATACCACCTCGATCGCCACAAAGAACCAAACCCCTCACGCAACAATCTATGATAAAGCACAGTCCCGTGCAAAACCTATACACACATGTCTGGAATGCTACTCTATCGTCTCAAAACATAAACCATCCTCTCAAGCTCCTCCCACCCATACACCTCTGCTCCCTAACACCTCTTCTTACACATCCTCTTCTTCCTTCCCCACATATACAACTCTACCTTCTAACATCTCTATCTCCCCCACAGAAAAACCCATTAGACCTCAAAAACACTCTACTTCTCTACCTACCATGTCCACTCTTTCAAAAGAGGATAAGGCCTTGATCCAGAAATTTATAGGCCTCCAAACACAAGATGCTGATGCTCTGGTCTACTTCTCACAATAAGACACGGTCCTGGTGGACTGGAGTAAGAGTTTTTTGGTTATGGTCATCTCGGATAGAATGGCTTTTGATTACCCCTTCTCAAAAGCCATGTTGCAAGCATGGAACGCGAACCCAGGCACTTCTTTTCAGCAGATAGCAAGGAACTACTTTTTTGTTGAATTTCAAGAACCACAAGATATGAAAATGGCTCAGGGAGGCCCCTGGGCGTATCGAGGGGACCTTGTGGTGGTCAAACAAGTCAACTCTCAGGCATATCTACACCCGGGACACATCAAGGATGCTATTATCTCTGTCCAGCTGTATAACATCCCAGTAAGCAGTGTAAATGATGAGGGGGTCCAGAAGGTTATATGAGAGATTGGTAGGCCTTTATCCCCACCAGTGGAGGGCTTCCTATCAGGCCGTCGATTTCTCAAGTTGAGGGTGCTCATTCCCCTTAACAAGCCTCTAAAAGATAAAGTCTTTGTCACGCATCCAATCTTGGGGAAAATAGTCATCCATTGTTTCTCTGAGAAAGTCACTCGTATCTGCACTTTTTGTGGGGACCTGGGGCATGAGATCACCTCCTGTCAGGAACTCTAAAGCCTAACAGAGCTTTATCACATGTCAGCTGCATCTGGTACAAGTTTCAGCAAGAACCTCTTAAATCCGACCAAGAGGGCTTGGATAACCAACGTGGGGCTGATACCGAGGTCGGCTCAGGAGTCATCGGTTCTAAACAAGAGAGCCTATGTATCCACCTCATTTGATGATTTATCGGGCTTAGACTCTGAGGGTGCCCCACCACTGAACAATAAGGACTTGATCAATCCCAATACTTTTTCTATCGTCTCGCACAAAAGGGCTAGGCCGGGGGCCCAAATACCCCGGATCTGGATATATGAGTATTGTCGCGTGGAACTGTCGGGGAAGCGGGGGCTCTGTCAAATGGAGGTTTGTGGGTGTTTATGGTGATCCGCATCGATCCAATAACTCTAGAATCTGGGCCCAAATAGAGGTCTTTCTGGAGCAACATGATTTTCCCACCATTCTTCTTGGAGACTTCAACACAATACTCTAGAGTCAGAGAAATGGGGCGGGTGCACTTCTCTAAGTCTTGCGAATAGGGCTTTTAGGAATTGGGTGAATGAGGCAGGCCTAATTGACTTGAGCTTTAGTGGGCCTGCATACACTTGGACAAACAAACAAGGCTCCCATGCAAACCTGAGTTGGACCATGTCATATCCTCAATCAGCAATTTTTAATCTGCCTAGATTCAACAGTGACCACTCCCCGATTTTATTGAGAACTAGGCCTAAAGGTGTTTCAAGAAGGCCTAATTTCAAGTGTGAGTCTTGGTGGCCGCTTAAGGAAGGATATACTGAGGTGTGCCAGAGGGCGGCGCAAGAGGGAGGGAATGACTGGAGCCTCTTGTCAAGATCTTTCAAAAGGGGGATAAAGGCATGGGGGGCTCAGAGTAAAACTCCGGATTCTATGTTAAGGGAGATTGAACAGAGAATGACGGAAGTCCAGATGCAATACCCGGGATCTGTACCAATTGAAATGGAGAGGCAATTGCAGAAGGAGCACAAAACGGTGCTATTGATGTAGGAACGGTATTGGTATCAGCGAGCACGAATCAATTGGGCTACTCTTAGTGATCAAAACACCAAGTTTTTCCACGCCATGGCTGTCACAAGGAAAAGAAGGAACACAGTTCGAGCATTACAGGGAGATAACGGAGAGTGGATTTCAGATGACAAAGAGATCTGATTAACCTTTATAAACCATTTCAAAAAGATATACAGGGGATGGGTCCAACTGAAAATTGTGAATGTAATCCCGGCCCAGGTAACTCAGGGCCTCCCGTAGGTATCTTATTTCCTTCTAGATACCCTCATAGCCCAGCCTATGGTGCATGAGATTATATCTGCGCTGCATGCCTTGGGGCCAAATAAGGCCCCCGGGCCGGACGGTTTTAATGCAACCACTATTCAGGAGGGTTGCAAATTCTTTGGGCCTGCAATCTTGAATGAGGTCCATAGTTTCTTTGCAACAGTGCAGATACCATCGCATGTGGGACGCTTGACTCTGGTGCTTATCCCAAAGACAAAGGAGGCTGTTAAAGTAACCCAATATCGTCCCATCTCAGTTTGCAACGTTTCATACAAGATAATCTCCAAGTTGTTAGCAAACCGTATGAAGCCTTGCATGGCCGCCTGTGTATCCAAAGCACAAGGAGCTTTTGTCCCGGGCCGACTCATATCTGACAATATAATCATACTAAGGGAGGTCTTGCATTCTTTTAGGCAAAAGGACTACAAACACAAGGATTTTTGCCTAAAAGTGGACCTATCAAAGGCTTTTGATAGGATGTGTTGGGATTATTTGCACTTTGTATGGTTTCCCGGATAGATTTGTTGATTGGATAATGGGGTGTATAAGATCGGCTGAATTTATGCTGGTTTTCAATGGAAAGGGGGATGAGTTTTTTCGGTCGACGTGTGGTCTTAGACAAGGTTGTGCTTTATCTCCATATTTGTTCATAATTGGAATGGACTTACTCTCAAGAGGTTTGGACTTTCTAATCTCTTCAAAGCAGCTAAATGGAGTAAAGCTAGCCCCAACGGCCAACACTATCACCAATTGTTTGTACGCGGATGACCTGCTTGTTCTAGGCAGGGCTACAAATGATGAGGCACATACAATCATGCAAACCTTAAAGACTTTTTCTCTGGTTTCTGGGCAACAAATAGGTCCAGAGAAGAGTTTTATTTGGTTTAGCATCAATACACCTCAGGTGACTCAAGATCAGGTATCCCGTATCCTACAGGTAGAGGGGACGCGTCAAACACCCCAATACCTAGGAATCTCTGTTGCCACCAACCCAAACTCACATGACTTTTTGATTGAGCGCTTTTCCTCACGTTTTAAGTCTTGGAAAATTCATACCCTATCTCAAGCCGGCAGGCTAACCCTCATCAAGTCAACCTTATCCTCTACACCTGTATATGCCATGTCCACCATCAAGATCCCAAAGAAAACCACTACAACACTGACAGCACATATGAGATCTTTTTTCTGGGGGAAGCAGCATGGCACCAAATATATGGCATACATTGCATAGGCAACAATAACCAGGCCTATCTCGGAAGGTGGACTAGGGGTCAGGGACTTGGAGAAAGTCAATGATGCTCTGCTTTGCAAGAATCTCTGGGCAGTGGCTAATGATAGAGATGCTCTTTGGGTGGACATCATAAAAGCAAAATACCTCCCATGTAGCCTACTGTGGCAATCGGGGAGGAATTATAAGTGCACGGCTTTTTGGAGATCTTTAATGAATTTAAGGGAAGTGTTACTGCTGCATCTGGAATGAAAATTGGGGGATGGTGAAGGGTGCAATGCTTTCGGGGAACCGTGGGCAGATCAAGTGGTGCATATCAACCCTATGAGTGCGTAACAGAGGAAATAGATGGTCAAAGATTTGGTTGATGAAGAAACTGGCGAGTGGGATGTGCAACAGTTAATTAACTCCTTCAGATATACAAATTGCATGCATATCATTTCTACCTGCAAGCCCCCTAATATTGAGGATGGTAAGGATGCTCTCTATTTTAAACCGGGAACCTCTGGTCTCTTCTCAGTCAAGGAAATGTACAAAATCATCTCTGGCCAGAATTCACAACCTGATCCGACTCAGTCCAGAGTTTGGCAAACAATCTGGAAGAGGGGCACTCTGCCACCTAGAATCAGATTATTCCTCTGGCGCCTGATTCACAATGCTCTGCCTCTAGCTTCAACTTTGACAAGACGTGGGGTACAACTGGATACTACCTGCCATCTATGCAATCAAGGAGAGGAGGACATTTCACATGTCTTTCTCAATTGTCCTTTTGCTAGAGCATATTGGTTCGGGTCACCTATGCAGCTCAGATTGGATGCCTTACCACAATCAATCGTAGAAATTCTAGCGGATTCTGCTGGTATCTTCTCTGATGATCAATGAGAGGGTCTAGTCACAGTCCTTTGGAGATGCAGAAACGATCGTGTATATGGGGGAAAGAAGCAGAAGTTTAGGGTTTTCTCTCGCTACCTGGCTAAAATATCAGATGAGATCCTTATCGCAAAGTCCAGCTCAAAGCAAAAGGACACAAGTGCTCAGGTGCAGCAGACAAGGGCCATTCAACAACGGGTAAGAGAAGCTGAAACTATTTGCTTTGTAGATGGATCATGGGGATCGGGTTAGGAGGGTGGCATAGGTTTTGCCCTGATCAAGAGAGGGGAACTTCAGGCTTATCGCTCTGCAAGCTATGAGGCGTGTTCTCCCCTACAAACAGAGGCTGCTGCTTTGCTTGAGGCAGTAAGATATGTCACATCTCAAGGGATTTCTGTATGCACCTTCCTAATAGATTGTTAGGCCTTGGCAAATGCATGTCAGTGTCAACATATGCCTTCAGGGATGGATTGGATGGCCTTCCATGAGACTCTGCATGTGTGGAAATCTTTTAGAGAAATACCTACTTTTGAATGCTATTACACCCCAAGATGCCAAAATTCTTTGGCTGACCTACTTGCGAGTAGGGGTGTCAATGACACCCGTTTACCCTACCCGTATCGTATTCGATAAGACGGGTATGGGTAAGGTTTTTTTTTTCGTTAGTTTATTGGGTATAGATATTGGTAATTTTTCGTTAGATAAACGGGTATGGGTACAGGTAAAGGTTATTTCGTACCCGTTGGGTAATGGGTAATTATATGAAATATATTATATATAAATATATCAATATTATATCCAATTTATTTATTTTTCTTCTTTTCATATTGTTGTATGCATGTATCAACGCTAGAGACATATATATCAACGAATTCATTTCCTTGTTTTCTTCCTTATTCATCGTTATTGCATTTTTCTCAATTCTACAAATGAAAATATTCCATGTTTCAAAGAAAATATATCCTCACCTTATTTTCTGGCAATAATGTATTGTTTGGTCTAAATAAGTAATCCATTAATGTTAGCTCAGGTGTTAGCGTCTGAATTTTGCATTACATGTCAGTATTCTCAAGGTTATACTATGCATATATGTATTTAATAATTGAATGAGATGGAATGAAATGTTAGAAGAAAGAATGTAACAAATGACAAAATTGACCATATGCTGTCCGAACCATTATATTGGTATTTTCGTTATTCGCCCACTACCGTTTCGTTACCCGTTAATCATAACGGGTATGGGTAGGGTAGGGTAAGACAAATTCTTAACGGGTATGGGTAGGGTATGGGTAAGATCAATTCTTAGTGGATATGGGTATGAAAATGGTTCCACCCTCCCTGTATCGTACCCATTGACACCCCTACTTGCGAGGAAGGGTAGAATAGATAAGTTGAACTACACAGGGTACACATACCCTATCTTGAAGGAATGGAGTTAGTTTCGGTTGTTTTTACTTTGGCAGGTTACTTTTGTTGTTTTTCCAACCAACCATGTAAAAGCTATGTTATGAAATGAAAGCCTATGGGCGTGTTGTCCTTAAAAAAAAAAATTATGTTAATTAAGAACAGGGTACTTACGCACTAGTTGAAGAAGTCAAGCTTGATCATAATATTATTATCCATACCATTTAACTCATCCAGCGTAAAAAACAAAGATAACTAATATTATTAAAAATATGAAGGCTACATATATATTACAAAGAAATAGAGATATGCTATGCCCATTGCCTCATTATGTATAAAGCATCGGAAATGTTGAACAGGGCAACTGTTATAATTTACCTCTTACCTATCAGTTCTTTACCTTAATCATACCTTTGCAAACTCTTTTGCGGTTCGAGCAATAACCGCCCACCAATTCGATCGTCAACTTCCCTCGTTGTACCTACTTACTTTCATCGTGTGTGCAGTACTGCAGCCCAAGTTCACCATCTACTGCTTTAATATAGTTGTTGTTGGATAAATATTAAAAAAAAATGGAGAAAAAGAGGGAATCATACGAGATATCAAAACAGTAGGTAAGGAAGTAGCAACCGAGACAGAGAGCAGCAACTCTTAGAAACTCAATGAATCGGCTCAAGTTCTCAAAGTTACGGTGAAACCTTTTAATTAAAACCAACAATCAAAACAGCATCGGCTTGATATCTCCGCCGACAGGAATATATAGTTAAATATCAACGTACGGTTTAAAACCGATGGCAAAAACAAATGAGCTGTGGCCCATTAATTGGCTTCAACTCAACAGTAGTTCGACTCATGGTCTCGCAAGATTAATTGTTCCGTCTGAGCCATACCGTTTTGATCCTATAATCTAAGAAAACAAATCGAGTGTATATTTTTAACTTCAAGATTTTTATAAAACAGTGCTGCTTGAATAAAACAGTGCTGCTTGAATTTATATATTAAAGTTTCTCCAAAAAATGAATGAAAAGATATCCGATTATAAAAGGACTGATAAGATGAGCTGGAAGAACAAGGAGGTGATATGATTGTAACTTTGACCCATTAAATGGAAAATGAATGGTAAAAGATTTGCCAATCGTTCTCTGTAATTCATGAACAACTCTGTAAGTTCAGGATTAGATATTTGCTCTGCTTTAGAGTTAAAAAAAAAACAAAAAAATAGTCCATACGGTTTGTTGTACTATTTTCAAAATTCAATTTTTTTTCAGATTTTTTGTGACTGCACATGTTTATATATATATGTATATCGAAGGAAATCTTCATGTATGATTACAAATAAATATTTTCCTTCAAATCTTAAGATAAACTTCAAGCTTTATATTTATTTCATACATAATAGTTTTATAATTAGTGTATTTATATGAAGTTTAACATAATTTTTCTTGATGCCAGCATGGAGTTAAAATAAAAAAAATATATAATTTAGTGTCTAATTAATTTATTAATAAAAGTTATCATTTTAGTTTAAACTTGACTAATCTGAGTTTCTAATGGGTTTGATATATTTTTAAAAAATATTGAACAAAGATGATTTAATTAGAAGGTTAAATATGATATTGTGAATTTTAAAGAAAAACATATAAAAATATTTTAAGAAGGTTAAATATGTATATATAAATAATTAGAAGGTTAAATATGTATATATAATATGTATAATATATGTATAATATATGTATATGTGTATCAAATTTGATCTCTGCTGGTAAATCAGCAAGTCTGGACTGATACAGGGACCAAACTGCAAAAGTGATTACACCAGCATGTAGAGCATTCAAAAATACACAGAATTGACCAAAATTTCAATTTATTTGAATTTTTCTACAGTTAGTTATGAATTTTCAAATTTCAGTTTTCGAAAAAACTTTAAATAGCCATAACTTTGGCTAGGAAAATCGGATTTGCACGTATGACCACTTTTTGGAAAGAGGGGGGATGAGACGGATCCGAATATCACCTAGCAATTGATTTAAGCAATTGTGTTTTAAAATAATTAGTAATTTTGATTTATAATTTATTATAACAAAAATTATTGAGTTAAAAAATGAACGTTTAAAAAATATATTATCAATGTAAAATGAACGTTTAGAAAATATATTATCAATTTAAAATGTAAACTAAAATTTTCGAGATATAAATAAATTATAAACACGTGTAAAGAAATAAATAAATAGATTTGTACTTGGCTGAATAAATATACAAATTTTTCGCATGAATAATTTTTATATATAAGTTACAAATTTTATTTATTTATATACACTATTTGATATTGAACTATTCATATTTTATAAGTCAAATTATAAACACGTAATAATATTCGTACAACACCGTAAAAAAAACAGAAAAAAAAATCGGACCAGACCGCCCCCCTATCCGGACCGCCCGGCCCCCCGCGGGTACAACGTACATATTAATGTTTTAATGTTTAAAATAATTAAATAAAAAGTTAAATAAATAAAATAGAGAACAAATAATGTTAATTAAACGTACATATTTAACAAATAAAATTTTAATATCTTATAGATTAAATAAAATAATTTTATAATTTATAGTTTTTGAGGAATTATTTGCTCTCAATTATGTGAGGATTAATTTTTCTCCTCAATTGTAATGAATATACCTGGTCGATTTGTATCAACCAAGTCGTATTAGAGAGTCCATGTAGAAAAAAAAAATACTTTTCTTTTGTGCCGGAAGAAGTACAAAACTTATAAAAGATATGTTGAAAATTGTGTGGAGACCAAGAAAAAAAAAAGCTGGTATAAAGTAATTTAGTGCTATACCAGCAAAAAAATTGTGCAGTCCATTTTCCTTTTTGTTCGAGAAACATTTCAGTAGGCGTCTACATGAAAAGTGTCGAGTATATCAGATTAGTTGTGCCCTAGTGAAAAGATAAAAAGCACTTGCTATACACCCCATATGTTCACAGTACGGTGAAAAATGAATTATTTGGATTCACTTAGATGGGATCAAAAATTTATGATTCAAAAATAATTCGGATGTAATTTAGAAATAATTTAGAATTATTTGAAATGAAGATCTTAGTTCCACAAAGAAGAAAAAAAAAAGTTGCGAATAATTTGGTTAAAATTTGATTGATCGAATAATTCATTATTTGGTTTGCTATAGGGTTGTAAACGAATCAAACTTACCTCAATTTGAGTTTGAATAAGATTCGAATCGAACTGGTTTGATTTGTTTCGAATCGAATTAATTGCGAACTACAAATTTTTCGAATCGAAGTCGAACAAATTTATGAACTACATTTTTTTTGGACAGCCCTAGTTATATCGGTAGTTTATGCATTAGTTTTTCTCCTCGCGAAACAAAATTCTCACGGTTTCCTTTTACCTTTCACGAATTCACACTAATATATTATGAGTCAGTTCAAAATTTTCTTACCTTTTACGCTGCTGGATTGATTAAAATCACAGCATAGACCTACTCAAATGAAACTTATTCCATTGTTAGTTTGTTACGCTACTGAAAAAAATTTCTTTTATAAGTTACCATTATATTAACAATTTTGAGCTGTGATATATGTTTGGTTCCTGCATTATTAAAGCTTAATGATTGAATCCAATAGTTGCATTATTTGAGATTCGAACTTAAAATAGTTCGCGAATCAATTTCGAACGAATTATACCTAGTTTGAATTTGATCTTATCGAACCAATTGATTTGATTTGTTTCAGAACAAACTAATTTTGAATCGAACTAAACTCAAATTAAATCACGGACTAGGATTTTTTTTGCCACTCCTAGTTCGCTATCACTAAAAAATATTTAATTCGCGAACTAAACACAAATTTTGTGATTATGGATCACAGTATGAAAACTAACCAAATTGTATGTCTCAAGCCAGAAATAGTCTAAAGATTAACCCAACAAAAATGCTGTGGTGCGTTGGTCTCTGACAATTTACCCAAAAACCCCTTTCGTAATGAAAATTACCAAAACTTTGATACCTTTGAAAAAGCCCTCTTGATTAACCATATTTACTCCCAGTGATATACAAGATCGTGAGTTTTTAATAAAACCCAAACTTCAAACTGAGATGACAGAACCCGAGAGAAACCATTTATTTATCATTTAGAAACGGAAATAAAAGAAAAAGATTTATATTCCTAAGTTTCATCAAAGAAAAACTCAATTAAACAAAAATGTAAATAGTTTCAAAAATAGTGCACCGATTACAATAAAATGGTTCAGAAATTTTAAATGCAAATAGTCTAAACAATTTCAGCCATATTTCTAATTTCTAATTGACTGAATAGAAAAACAAATTATTAATTATCTGTTATTAATTGCCGTGAGACGATCAATGACTTCTTCAAGGCGAGGCCTACTCTCCCTTTCAGCCATTCTACAGTGAGACACTAATAGGACTACATCCAGTATTTCTTCCACAGGAATTTGTTGATCATCTTTTAAGCTTGGATCCATGATTTGAGTGACATAAGCAGGGGTGATGTTTCGGTCCATAAACTTAGGCTGGAGGTCTCGTCCCATGACTAAGTCCAAAAGTACCGATCCAAAGCTAAAGATATCTGTTCCTAATGAAACAGAGCCTGTGGCATTATAAAATAAATTATTATAAAATTAAGTTTGCTGTAACAGTTTAATAAATATTAAAACTTATTCTACTCTTTTTTACCATTGTTGTGAATAGCTACGTCCATGTAACCTTTTGTCCCAAGAAACTTCTTCCGTTCTGTAGTCGCGTCGATATCCCCTTTCTCAATTGTCACAGAAGCCCCAAAATCTGCTATATACGGATTAAGGCTCTGCATATATATTTTCCAAAAATAATTAATTAAAATAAAATTGACTCGATCGTTACAAAATCCATCTCAAATATCATTAATTATAATATATACATACCTCATCCAACAGTATATTCTCTGGCTTCAAATCTACATGGACAATAGCCGTCTCCCCTTCTATTTCTTCCTGGAGATACCTTATCCCGTCTAAAACACCTAGGGCTATCTCTAGCCTTTTCTTCCACGCTAATGGAGGATGTGAAGCATACTGTCCCTCTATAATTATTATAATTTTATTAATTACATTTACATCGATCTTTCTGAAATAATGAATGAGTACCTACTCATTTATCAAGAATATAATTACATATATAAAGGTAGAATTTAAAATTTTATAATGTTCCAGCTTTAATTTGGAATATCTCTTAATTAATTGTCAGAGGGTTTTTGAGGCAAAAAAACATATACAAATTAAAGTGAAATTTAAAAAAATATAAAACTTACGTCTAGAGATTAAAGTATCGAGGCTACCTCCTCTCAGAAAGTCATATACAATTGCCCGCACTTTTTTATGGAGACAATATCCTATGAATTTGACGATTCTGGGATGGTTGCACCTACATGCAACTCTTAATTCATCCTGCAAGTTAATTTAGCAAAAATTTCCTCAATATATCTGAAACATTGCAAACTACATTTGAAATATATATATATATATATATATTTCTTTATAATTACCTCAAATTGCGAAGCATACTCTTCTTTAATGCATTTGATTGCAGTATCTCGCCCCCCCAGTAACCCACGGAACACTTTAGCCGTAGTTCCTTCCCCAATGGGCTCCTGGTTCGTGATAACAGCTAATACAACGTCTGCGGTGAACCTAATAACATTTTCTGGAAATTCGATGTCTAAAACGGGGTCTGCCACAACTAGAGGTGGTGGCACCGTCACACCTTGTAAAAAAAATTAAAAAAACTATTATATGTATTTTAACAATCGACGTAGCTATATATATATTCACAATTAGTCACATAAAAAGAGAAATAAAGCGACTACAGAACAGTAATAAAATAAGTTTTCTTGGGACTACGGGTAGTTAATTCATTTAATCCCACAGCCTACATACGTCCATGTGAAAACAGTAGTGATAAAAAAGCAGATCTCCGATAAAAAAAAGCACATCTCCGATAAAAAAAAAGCAGATCTCTGATAGAAAATACAATCTTTACCTTCTGTTTGTTGACCACCACCATCTCCAATAGTTTCATCTTTGCGATTATCATCAGTAGTCTCATCCTCTGTGGATGAACATATGCTTTTAAATATATTCCCCGTGCAAGAAGACATAGTACGTATTAGCAAAACGAAACTAGAAACTAGAACAGAAAAAGAAAATGGAAAAAGAAAGAGACGAAAGAGGAGCTAGCTCGGCGGAGTGAATATGAGAGAGGAGAGACTGGGGGTGTATATTATATATATAGGTATTAGGTTAATATGTCCATTACTTTAAATAAATTTTATAGAGAGTTTAAGTTATACCGTCCGATCTGCGTTAATCGAATTCTTATATAGATCGGACGGTTTCGATCCGTCTTCGGATGAAATATTGTCCAATTCTGTTTGCACAAAAATCCCACAATATTTAGATGAGACAAAAAGCAACGGAGAACTTATTCTCTGGAATATCTCAACCTTTGCGTGACTGACGTGTACGCTTTTTATTCGGGAGGCCAGTAGTATCGTGCTTTGATATTCGTGGAAAGCCTATTTGAACGTCTGAGATTTTCCATAAATACACTCAAATTTTGAGATATCTCAGAGAATTTGAATTCAAAGAGGTGCTCAGAGCTCACTGCAGATATCACGTTAAACTGGTTTCTCAAATGATACATGCAACGACAAGAAATTGTAACTGAAGATATTTTCTGTGCCAACAAACTTGACGATTTATCTAAAATTAATTATTCTTTCTTAAAAATGTAATTCAATTTTATTCGTTTTAACAAATATTAAAATTTTAATATATTGTTTGCATTATAATTAAAATAATGAACTATTCTTGAATTATATCTATATTTTATTTGAAGTACGTCCGATTAATATTCATGACTTCTAAATTTGTCACTGTGTTCACTAACATATAACAAGTTCGTGATTCTGGGGTAAGAGAGAGATATAATGTATATGTATAATTCAATCAATAAGAATATAACTTACCTCATGTGTCAATACAAAATATTTGTATAAATATAAATAAAAAAAAAGTTCATAACTTTTATGAATCGTATGGAATAAATATTATATATATATATATATATTGTTTCTATAATTTGCTAAATTGGCAAATAATTCCTACACATACTCAAAAAATAATTTGAATATAATATGGATATTATTCGAAAATCTTATTATTATAATCACTGTGACAAATTAAAGTTACAAATTTATTCATATTGCACATCCTGATTTACATAATTCCGTTTAGTGAAATTTTGATTACAGGAGAGTTAATAAGAAAATTTGTCAATAACGATTAATTATATATATTTTTCAGATAAAGATGAGTTTAAAATTTCAATATAAATATGCACGATAAATCTTCTAACTGAACGTCCAACATCCATTTTTTGTTTGTTTGATAATATATTGAATATGGCTTGTTAACAAGATAATATATATAATTTGATTTATTTCTCATCTTTAATTATATTTCCCAAAAAAAAAACAATTAATTAGCATAGTAACATATAGCCATAAATCTTTAATAATACATGAATTAAACTTATATTCAAAATTGTTAATATTAATGGTAACTTATAATAAGAAAATCTTTCAGCAGCGTAATAAATTAACAATGGAAATAAGTTTTATTTGACTAGGTCCATGCTGTGATTTTAATCAATCTAGCAGAATAAAAGTTAAGGAAATTTTAAACTGACTAATAATTTATCACTGTGAATCGTGAAAGTTAAAAGGTAAAAGAAAACCGCGTGAAAAAAAAAATTAATGCATAAATTATCGATATACGACTGTCAAAAAAATCCATAGTTCATGATTTGATTGACATCAACTAGATTAAAAAAAAATTACAATTAATTCGTTCAATTAAAATTTGTTATTAAATAAATCAAATCAATTTAATTCGAATCTTAATCAAATTCAAACTCAAACCGATGTAAAGTAAGTTTGATTTGGTTTGATTCGGTTGCAGCCTACAAGCAATGAAGATAAATTAAAGGCGCCCAAAACTTTTTGAGGAGAACATTATTTGAGCTGCGTGCACGGCTTTCAGAATCAGAGCTGCTCTCGGCAGCTTTACTGTAAAGTAACACAAAAAAACAAAAATATCAAGAAATTAAGAATTTGATCTCGCAACTGATTATATTGCAGCATAAGAAGGTAATAAAATAATACAACATTGAAAGGACAAGACAACACATATACACAATAATGATTCCCCTAAAAAAAACCATAAAAAACACAAGTAATGATGACATTGAAAAGCACTATAATATAATATAATAACACTAATTAATACAATGAACTAATATATCAAATAATCTGATTAAATACAACTAGAAAAACAATATATATCTTCCCAAAAATTAATATAATACATTAATGAATAATATCATATATATAATCTAATTAAAACTTGTAGAAAACCTTTCAAAAAAGTTAATATCTTAACATTTTTCCATACCAAATAAATATAACCAAAACAACATGTATAACAAGCAATATAAAGAGAGCGCGCCGTTTGGTTAATATCAAAACGTTTGTTCCGCACTTGTGGTGCAACTAATTAGTTTTTATATTTTAAAAATTCAAACAGTCAATCCAAATCGTTAGATGTGATCTCTATATTAAAATTGCATGAAAACCAAATTTTAGATTTTTTTTTTTACTATTTATTAAGTCAATTTTAAAATCATTGATTTTATTAAACAGTGAAAATTTTATGAATCATTAAAAACAACGATTTTAAAACAGACTTATTAAATAGTAAAAAATTCAAAAAATGTAAAATTTGGTATCCAACACATATTAATATAGATTGAATGTTGAACGGTTTGGATCGTGTTACATCTGCAAAAAAAAAATAAAAATAAATAAATAAATTTCGTAAAACGTTATAACGTTTTTAAAACGTTATAACGTTTTTAAAACGTTATAACGTTTTTAAAACGTTATGTAACATTTTTCGCTGTAAAACTTGATAAAAATAACAATTTTATGAAGGCTGGATTCAATTAAAACGTCATAACGTTTTCAGAAAACGTTATAACGTTTTATACACTAAATTCTGCGTTTTATACACTATTTTATGCGTTTCTCACCAGCTGAATCATTATAACGATTTACCAAAACGTTATAACGTTTTATCCGACAATGTGAGGGTCTATTAGCAAAATTTTGTGTCTCTTTCTCTCTCACTTCGTCCCTTCTCCTTGCCTCTTGTGTGTTCCGCCAAAGAAAGAAGAAAAGAGAGAGAGAGCTTCCCTTCTCTCCAAAACTCACCAAAACTCCAGTGAAATCGAAGGAAGGAGCGAGAAATTGGTTGCTTCTCTCATCTAGCCCTCCCATTTGGTAATCCCTTCTCTCATCTTCTCTCTCAAAATCCGAATTTCACCATTGTTAGGGTTTTTCATTTTAAACCCGAGATTTGTGGTTAAATTACTTGTAGACTAGCTCCTTGAGCCTCCTTGGTTGTTTATGTGTCGATTCTTTTCCCGATTTCACCTCGATTTTGGATTCTCATTTCTAGGGTTTTTGGTACCAAATCCGAAATTTGGAAATGTTGTTGATCGGTTAGGCTAATCCGACCAAATAGACTTGTAATTGGTAAACCTCTCTCTCAACCTTGACATAGAGCGATTAATTCAATTTTCGACCAAATTAGGGTTTAATTAATCGGCAAATTGAATTGTTACGAGAACCAAAATAGTGAGACGGTAAAGGAATTGTTACCAAATTGGAATTGTGTATGGTCTAGAGGACCCAAATGTGAATATGAGAATTGATAAGAGATGTTAAGTAATTAAGACCAATAAAGAAAAGGTTGACACTAAAATATATGAATTTCGTTAAGAAAAGTATAAAGAGATTAGTACAACTCAAGCAAGCACTCGAACAAAGGTAAAACAAGGGTACATGTAATATAGGTGTAGGCTCGGTCGAGCAAGACTTTGCGAAACATTTCGAGACGTCTGATCCATAACTAAGCGGTATGCTCGTCGTAATCAGGTGCGGGATTCTTGGACTTGTTTGATACTTTATTTTCAGGAATTAAACTGTTTATTCGTTTGTCATGTTGAATGCTTAATTGTTGCATACTTTGAAATTCATGTTGCATATTGATTCTCGCATAAATGAGAATGATTGAATTGTTCGGTTAAGGTAAATTGGCATGTTGGTATGGTTATTATTTGATTAGTTCTATTAATTGTTCTATACGTGAATGGATCTGCCAGGCCGACCTGTTTAGGTGGCTGGATCAGGTGACGGTGACCTATCCGTTGATCTGTTTCTGAATTTGCCAGGCCGACCTGTTTAGGTGGCTGGATCAGGTGACGGTGACCTATCCGTTGATCTGTTTACTGAATTTTGCAAGGCTGATAGCCGACTTTGGTTCTATTTGAATGAAATTGCAAAGTTGAGCAGTATGGCTGACTTTGATTCTGCGTGATTGCATTTTTGTCAAGTTGACCTGTATAGGTGACTTGTAACCAGACCTTAAGAAATGGTTAAGCCAAACAGCTACAGATGGGTGTCAGATAAAGGGTCCAGCTTGGTTGGCCATCTGTAGGCGCCTGTAACCCTACAGATGTGGGTTTGATAACGGTCCAGCTCGAAAGAACATCTGTAGTTGCTACAAGCCCTAATGAATTAAGTTAAGCCAAATATATGTTGGGTTTTGAAATTCATCTTGGAAATTCCGTAAACTGTGATTCGATTTATTATTTGTTGTCGAGCATATGCATTCCTTTTTATTATGAATATGTATTTGTTTGAATTGCTATTGAATGGGTTTCATTTTTGAATATGGAGTTTGATTGCAAGTCCAATAATCTAACTGTGGCAAATTTCGCACTGAGAATTTATTCTCACCCCCTCCCTTTGGGTCATTTTCAGGTTTATTACAGGGATACAACAGATGAGGATATTGGTAATGCATATAAAAGATCCACTGCCTTGCGTATATATATGCCTTAATAAATATACGCGGCAGGCTGTCAGACTCGGGATTTGGGATGTGACAGATCGGCTGTTTGAACTTTAAAATGTAAACATCGAAGCATTTCTTCCACGGCTCCAGAACAAACATTTTGATATTAGCCAACCTCAATATGAAATGTGCATGAAGATCAAATTTAAAAACCAAAGTGTTTGCTCCACGGCTCCAGAACAAACATTTTGATATTAGCCAACCTCAATATGAAATGTGCATGAAGATCAAATTTAAAAACCAAAGTGTTTGCTCCACGGCTCCAGAACAAACATTTTGATATTAGCCAACCTCAATATGAAATGTGCATGAAAATCAAATTTAAAAACCGAAGTGTTTGTTCCACAGCTCCAGAACAAACATTTTGATATTCATGAAGTAAAGTGAGTGTTTTACTTCAAAATCATATTTTTGTCATTTTAATGCTCAAAATATTGATTCGAACCGTTCAAGCTGATCTCCATATTAAATTGTGCTTGAGACCATATTTTAAATTTTTTTGATATTGTATTACTAGTTTTTTCTAATTTTTAAAAAATACTGATTTTTTATATATATAGAGAGAGAGAGTAGGGCTACCATATTTTGCAAATTAAAGTGGGTGTTTTAATTTGCGCTCATATCTCCAGTTTCAAAGTTGAAAATGCCGATCCGAACCGTTCAAGTTGATATCCATATTAAATTGTGATTGAAGACCAAATTTTATATTTTTTGGAAATTGTTTATTTTTTTAGAATTTTTCAAAATCAATGTTTTTCAGAAAATTGTGGACCATAAAAAACAGTGATTTTCAAAAATTCTAAAAAAAAAGTAAAAGTTTTCCAAAAAATAGAAAATTTGGTCTCCAAGCACAATTTAAGATGGATATCAACTTGAACAGTTCAGATTGGCGTTTTGAACTCTGAAACTAGAGATATGAGCGCAAATTAAAACACCCACTTTAATTTGCAAAGTATTGTAGCCTTACTCTCTCTCTCTATATATATAGAGAGAGAGGGGTTTTAAAATAAAGAAAATGGGTTTAATTTGTCCAGAACGACTTCTACAATTTTATCCAAAACAAGTTTCAAATTATCCGATCTATGTCAAAATTTGTATGACTGATTTAGAACTTGGTATATTTAAATGGTTTCATAAATCTAAACTATTCATGTAAATTTTGATACTTATCGAACAATTTTAGGAATGTTCATCGGTGTGGTTTGGTTAAAACTTAAATAAAATAAGCAAACTAAATTTTTATTTAGTTTTCAAAAATATAATCAAATTGACCGAAATAAACTTATGAGACGAAGTAAAACCGAACCGAACAAGTTCAAATTGTTTGGTTAAATAGAAATAAAAAGATTAATTATAAAAACAAACATTTTGTATTAAAATATAATCAACAGATAGAGCCACCGCTTCCTCTTATTTTTTATTTTTTGTGTGGTAGTATATTCTTCTTTTATTATACATAATATATCAAATATAATGTGGCTGTCAATTGTATTGCTTCTCCTCTTAATAATGGTTACTGGATCAGACGGTTTGAACTTTGACTTTGGATAAAATTTGTCCACACCTCTTTGCACAAAATCCAATTTCTTTTTTAATTAAAACAAACTGAATTGTTCACGTTGATTTTTTTTTTATGTAAAGCTGGGTTTAATTGAGAGTTTATTATTAATATGTAATTATTTATATATTATGCAATATTTTTGCTATTTCGTGAGCCGTTACATTACTTTTCATTATTTCCTTCCTATGTTTCTGTTTCCCCGTTCCTAATTTATCAAGAAAAAGTTGCTTAATTATTAAAATATGTATCCGCCTTCCAATATATTTCTTAGAACATGAACTTTTGTATGATTTTTACAAGTTGGTATACTTTTTAAAATTGGGGATTTTCGCTTTGGTGATAATTCATAATCATTTTCAACATAATTGGAAATTATCTCATCAGACTTACATTTAATGTAGTTCTGCTTAATCATTACACAATGTATACATAATCACTTATTATAATTACATTTCTTGATATTGCATTTACAAAATTCTTTACTACCTTTTTTTTATGTCGCATTAATTAATTGCCTCAGTTTACTTTAGAGTAAATTGAAATTGTTTTCTACTTAAGAAAAAATCATCACTAAAGATCAAACTGTTGATAATGGGTTATCAATAGTTTAAATGAACAAAATTGGCTTGATATCTTTAAAAAAATTAGATATTTCTACATCGATCTAATTATATGCAAGTAGATAATTACCCATAAATAAATAATTTCCTTTGTTTTATCTCTCTGTAATATTACTGTGGACTAAGATAATTTGTTTTGGAAAGGTTTTTGGCTTAGCGGCATATGCAACTAATTAATATATTGATAAAGAAAAAATATTTACAGAATTTTGACTAAGATAATTACCATGCTTTTTGTTGTAACAACTTTGACAAAGACAGCCCATATGTAACTAATGTTTTTCTTTTCTAGTCTGTTGTAGGCTTGTAGCTGTGTCAGTTGTGTGTATATATGGACCAACAAAAATATAAAGAAAATAAAATAAAAGAGAGAGACCAGTTTACATTTGTAACAAACTATTTCTTGACAACTTAAGATTGGGTTAGAAAATTTTGTAGTATTATTGCATCAGAGTTATTACGTAAATTCCGATTCAAAGGTACAAATTCTCTACTGTTTATCAAAAAAAAAAAAAATTGTCCAATGTAAAAATATTTACAATTTAATTAATTGGTTTTTGTTCAAATTATAATCATAGAGGTATATCAAAGAGAATCATTAATTCATATATAAGTTTTTACCCAGCTTTGAAGTTCTTTTGTCGTTAAATTATTCGATATATTTATCTATTGTATTAACTTTTTAACTTAATGTTTCATTAATATTTATGAATAGTATCAAAAAGTTCTCTCCGCGCGCATAATTTCGTTTTGAGTTATTAATGATGATTAAAATAGTTCACGCAAAAATATAGGAGAAAATCCATACCGTAACTTGTCTGATTTGGCTGTCGTGGCGCAATTTGAGCCGCTTGATATAGAATAGAATTATAGAACCTTCCAGTATCAACGATAAACAAAGTTTAACGAACTGTGCTGACTGCTGAGTGCTGACAAGTGATAAGGTGACAAGGCACACAATTTATTGTCAAAAAAGAAAAAAAGAAAAAGGACAAGGCAGATAATGGCCCCACACGTCAGAAATCCGTAGTCTCAATTTGACATGTGGCAATATGTGATTATTTGATTTCGGAGTGTCTCAGTTTTGAGTTTTGACCCGACATTTTTATTAATATCCAACATTAATTAGAAAATAATCAAATCTGATCAAATTTTTTGGTTTTCATTGAAAGTACTCAATTGCTCATGTTAATTATTTGGTTTTTATTGATATGTGTACATGCACTGAGGCAATTGCTCATGTTAATTATTTGAAATACATCACCCGATTTCATTCATTCATATATGGAATCCGCATCCACTTCATTAACTTGCAATTTAAATTAATTTCCGAACCGTGCAATCACAAATTGGATCAGTCCGACCCATAGTGATATAATTCATGTTTTATTCATGATGATTCACAAATAAAACATTTTTTCGATTTCCGAATCAAATGGTGAATTATTCGACATATTTAATTATTCACAAATAAAATGCAAAAAAAATATTTTATTTAAATTTTTGGGTTTTTCTTATTCTTTGTGGTATCAAATCATTTCTGAATTATACCCTCATTATTTTTGAATCTCGAATCAATAATTTTTGACTCCGCCGAACTGAATTTGAATAATTCATTTACCATTATAGGGTACGGGAATGTTTAATGTTAATACGGAATTAAACTGTCCAGATCTTAACTCAAAATTTGAGTTAACTCAGAGGATACGAATTCTCACATATTTACCTTAATTAAGAAAGAAATAATTTAGAATTATAATTATTATTTTATTTTTAAACTGTTGTAAGACTAATCATATTTGATTTTGGTATCTATTTTAGATACCAAATCAAGTATGCTTGATTTCTATGAAATTGGTAGTTATATCACTATTTTTCAAAAAAATATTATTTTATTTTAGGATAAGCCCGTAGGCAATCTGGAATTAATTTTAGATGGGACCTGCTTGTGATGAAATGATATGGTGCTTGTTTAATTTTTTTTAATTTGTTGTTTCAGGGTTCTAAGGTCAGATCCTATCTACATGTTTCTGAGCAATATATATAAGAGGTGAGGTTCTCATTCTCTTGTCAGGTGAGCATTTGCTAATTAAAATTAGAATATTTTATTTTTTATTATGTCTTAATTAGCAAATTGGTATTTAAGGACAAATTGAATCAATTTTCATTTCTTTTCTTCGTCTCCTTTACGGTTTTAAACTATCTACAATTTTGTATTCATTTGTATTTTTCCTACTGGCAAAGAAGAAGAAATGTAATTTGAATCTCTGTGTTTGTAATTAGTTACAGGCAGCCTATTAATAGGCGATTTACATTGTTGTGTTGTACTAAAAGTTAAAAAACAAAGGTAACGGAACTGTTATTCTCTGAGAATGGAAGAATCATCTTTGAACCAATTGCCTCAAGTATTTGATACAAATGGAGATATCCATTGGACTGGTTATTAGGTTATTTAGTGTCCGTTCAAGCTGGCCCAAGAAGAAATTGGTAATAAAAAAAAAATAAAACAATCGAATTAGGTCGTCTTGTGTCCGTTCAAGCTGAGTAACCTACTAACCTTCCTCTCCAACAGCTCAGCGAAAGAGAACAAAATGTAAGGACATAGCTGGCCTGTAAAACAGTAAAAGAGAGGAATGGTCGAATGGATGCCTCACATTGCGCCACACTTGCCCTTATTGCTCTGCATGCTAACCTATTAAACACTCAAAGCCGCAGCTCTAAATCTCTAATCAGGGCCTTCAATTGATATATAGAGCATCCAAAGGTCCAAATCATCAAAAGCAAAATCTAAAATAAAATAGCAAAAGAATTTGTACTGACACAACCCAATTCAAATTGTTTTATCTCATGGACAAAATTACCCATCATAAGTAATTACTTCTTTTTGCTCTCTTAAATAGGATATACCAAGTGTTTCACATTTTTCTTGATTTTCTGTGTAATTATGCCAAATGAGTTTTATTATGTATACAAAATATAGTAATGGATATATTCAACAGAAAATAATTTAAAAGATCCGATCTCAAAAAAATAATGTTCATGAAATTTATATATAATTAGTATCAATAGATTTATTTTCAACAAAAAAAATATTTTCCCTAATTAACTTTTCTTCTTTAAGCAGCTCGTGGAGTTGGGTAATATAAATGTATATATTGATAATAAAAACTTTCATTCTTGTAATATATTTAAAAATCTTAAAGTATGGTGAAATATAAATATGGAATATTATCAAATATTTATTTAATTTATAAATTAACTTTTAAAGTAAGAGAATCAAACAATAATGTATGTAAGAGAAGGAATATTATTATTTTCCAAAAAAATTAAGGAAACAAAATCTTATAGTAATGAATGACAGATACATATTTTAAGGACATAGGTAATGAATGGTAAATTTTATTATATATTAGTTAGCAAACCGGTGATTGAGTGCTCTTTTATTAGTAGTGTCAATATCATCACTCTTTTATTTATTCCTTTTGTTTTCACTTTTCTATATATATTGCTATCTCGACAAATCGTAATTACTTTCCCGTAGTTTGGAAATAAAAATTAATCTTGATTTTAAAATCACGATCAGACTTTCAAAATCATGATTGTTGAAGTGATTTTTAATATACTACAGTGTTCTCAAATTTTGATAGGAGATTGAAACTTTGTTCTACTAGTTTTAAAATTTTATCAATTTGAATTTTAAAATTTAAATTCAGATAATTAATTTATTAAAAAAGTTTTTGAAAAAAATCAAGTTTGTATAAATAGAAATTCTAGAGTCTTCAAATTTTCAAACTCAATTTTGAATTTAATAAATCAGCCCAAAATATTTGGAAATTCTAGACTTGTACGGACAATTTATTGAGAATATGTTCCATAAATTTTAACACAGATCGAACAAATCCCATCCGGCATCACACCGAATTTGGTCGGATGCCCACGAAATGTTATTTTCTCACAACTTGGTGACACAGGCTGTACATGATTATGGGTTCTATAATAGGCCAGATAATTCATTTTGCTTCAACCAAAATTAGGCCTTGAATTTTGGCCCATTATCATTTTACATGGACGTAGTTTGGAAACACAAACTCGCTGAAACATTTGACTGAATTTGATCCGTTGCGAATCGGACACTCCTGATTGCATGAAACAAATTATCTAGATTTAGAGATAAACATGTATCCAACATTTCAGTTAGCACATGGGTTTCAAGTGTAGTACATCAAATTTGGATATATAAGATCGCTAAAAAATAGTTTTAAATTGTTATTAAAGAAAAAAAACTAAGGATTGAATACCAATTTATTGAGCTTACTTAAATCGAAGTTTGAAGTTTATACGATAGATTTTGAGGCCATAGCACGGATAACCCAAGCCTTACTCTAAATATAATTAATAAAAAATTCTTATTGTTATAATATGCTAACAAAAAAGCAATAAAAGTACATTAAAATAGTCCTCTAAAAATAGCGCCTATTTTAAATTGTTCTAGAAGGTACTGTTCATAGGGAAGTAAGCCTTTTGAATCCTTTAACGAGGCGTGTAATACACCTTCCTTCAGTTGGCACTTTCATCTTAAGGTTAATTTGTCAAAGATTTCAAAGAGGTATTTTATATAATAAGAGAGAGTTCAAATGTCTCCATTTTTGTGTCTCCACTGTGCCTTCATTTTTTAAAACTTTAATAACTCAAGAATTAAAACTTAAATGTCAAAATAAAACCGTTAGATATGATCAATGTTATTTTCTCTATGTGCTCATACAAAATTATCACATTTTAATTTTGTTTTTATGTGAATCAATAAGTTCTAAAATTAACGTCTAGAAATCATTCAAATTAGCGCGTTTTTTACAAGCTCTTGATGACAATCAAAATAAAATTGAATTATCATAATTTTTTACATGTGCATAGATAAAATGATATAGATCACATCGAATGATTTTAATTTGACTTTTAAGTTTTAAATTTTAAATTGTTAAAGTTTTTAAAAATAGAGACATGATGGAGACACAAAAAATAGAGACATTTGAATCCTCCTCATCTAACAATTTGATAAAGAGGGGTATTTTTTAAATTCCTCCGAAAATAAATCTCCAGTCAAAGTAATATAGTTCTCTTTTCATCCTTACCAATTTAATTATATATATGTACAGTTTACATGAATTTCAAGCAAAGAAAAAAATAGGGGGAATTTCGTGTATACAAATTGCATTTTCTACATGTTATATGCATTTTTTTAGCAATATGTCGGACAATTTAAGCCCAGATTCATGCATATTATT
This sequence comes from Carex rostrata, assembly GCF_964058835.1. Classification (NCBI taxonomy): domain Eukaryota; kingdom Viridiplantae; phylum Streptophyta; class Magnoliopsida; order Poales; family Cyperaceae; genus Carex; species Carex rostrata. The sequence continues at coordinate 11,237,316 of NC_135918.1, read as the reverse complement.
TCAGTCGTTCAATATACAATTGAAATCATATAAATTTTTTTTGACATATCAAACAACTACACTTAATTTAAAGATCTAATTTAAAAATAAAATTTGTTATTCAAAATATCCCACTAAATTAAGGTTCATGAAGTATTAGAGAAAATCAATATTAAATTGCAAATCAATAAAATTTGCATACTACTATTAAGCATATGTAAAGAGAGTTCATCTTTTTTCACTTACTACTTTTCTCACATGTATTAGATGTATATTTTCACAGTAAGTACATGAGTCTCCTATCATGTCTGAAGCATTTCATACCATGTAAAAATACAAATTGCATTTTCTACATGTTATATGCATTTTTTAGCAATATGTCGGACAATTTAAACCCACATCCGTGCATATTATTTCAGTCATTCATATACAATTGAAATCATATTTTTTTTTTTTTGACATATCAAACAACTACACTTTATTTAAAGATCTAATAAAAAAATAAAATTTTCTATTCAAAATATCCCACTAAATTAAGGTTAATGAGATATTGTAGAAAATCAATATTAAATTGCAAATCAACAAATTAATTTGTATCGTTAACAAATAAGTAAATTTAGTAAATTTTAATGTTCCAGACAAAAGAAAAACAACCCAGCCCCACGTCTGGGATGGCATTTTGGATCTACAATATATAAAAGCATTAGTTTCTGTAAATTCAATAAAAATGAGGTTAAGGAATGAAAAAAAAGAATACTCTTGCGGGAGGAAGAGGAGAAACAGCGACGACGAGGTAAGAAAAACACCGACGAAGTTTCTGTATTTTTTTTAAAGAAACAGTATAAGAGCAGTGTGGATCAAAAAAAAAAGCAGGAAACGAGAAAAAATTAAACTGAGAAGAGAAAGAAAGAAAACAACCCTTCTTCTTGATCTTGCTCGAACAATTCGCGAGGGAGAGAGAGAAGAGAGGTCTGGGGGAGTGACAGTCGCTCTACTCGAGACAAATTTCTATTATTTTTAGGTGATATCTGACACAATCTCGGTTCCGGATCTCGACTCCGCTAGTGACGGGTCTCGAAAACGATTTAGTGGAATTAGAAACAATGAAAATGTTAAATAGCAAAGGCAAGATTAAATCTCTCTCAAAAAGAAAATATATTATCAATTTTTTTTTCTTACATGAGTACTCCTTTTATAGCCCATAAAGAGGGATTAATTTGCACATAGAAATAAACAAAACATAAATGACTACTTAGAAAATATAAATATAGAAAGAAACAAAACATAAATATTAGTCTAGGAAGTGTAAACTCTACTAATATTTTCTAGGAAAGCTAAATGATCAATTTTTGAAGTTGGTTCCTCTTTAATAGCAGTAGAGTGCTTCTCAAAGCGAGTCTGAATCCGAATCCGAGTTTGAATTCGGATTTGAGTTCAAGCCGTAATTCTGGTTTTTGTCAACATCGTTCCTTGACATTAAAAACATTTATAATTGTTTGAAGCACCACAACTCAACAAAAAAAGTCTTCCAACGATACAAAGATTATAAGAGTCATTTCTTTTGATTTAAAATTAGAATCATTTGCCTCAAATTAAATAGAAGTACAACACTATATGGTGCTGTGATTAAAACTCAATAAATGTTATAAGAGTAATTTCTTACAATTATAATATTTTAATAAAAAAAGTGCAACTGTTTCAATTGATAGTGTGCCGAATACATGCAAAATAGAGTAGAAGAGTTCTCAATTTCTAGTTTCATAATCCTTTTTTTCTTCTCCTATTTCATGTTTTTGCTGAACAAGACCTCTCTTCCGGCCATTTTTATTAATACCCTTCAGAAAAAAATTAATTTTAAAAATAACCATCAGTTCTATTTTTTTTTCAAAACTAACATAACCGCCAAGTCCACGGGCGGCCCACTAAATAAGTAAACTGTCTGGCCCACGGGCGGTCTGAAAAGGAGGAAACCGCCCCCCCCCCCCCTACAGGCGGTTTGGTACACAGTAAACCCCCACCCGGATGACATCAATAAAAATTATTTTGAAGTATATCAATATTTGTTTAAAAATTGCATAATTTTTTTTTGCATGTATATCAATATATTTTTTTTAAATATGTATATATATATAATTTTTTTGCAAGTAAATTGCATGTATATCAATATTTTTGAAAAAAAAAATATGCATATATTTTTTTTTCAAGTAAATTTATATTACATTTAACATTTAAATTAATATTGTATTATATTTAATCTAATATTTTATTTAATAATAAACTAAAATTAGTTACAACTTATTAGTTACAACATAATTATAACAAATCGAATTAAAACATATCAGATTATAACTAAGCAAGTTTTAAAACTAAGCAATTCCATAGACTAGCAAATTATAACTAATTAGTTACAACATAATTATAACAAATCGAAATAAGTTCACACTAGCAAAATAACAGGTTTATCTGCCCCTGCCACCACGTCTCAATAGACCTAACAAACGACTAGTTCTACTGGTACCAGCTGCAGGTGCGGCATTACTTGTAGAGCCTTGGCAACTAGATGATTGGCTCGGAGGAGGGGGGTTGTGTTCTACCAGTTGCTTCAGCAACAACTATGGCATTTTTTCTTTCGTTGTGCTCGTTTATGGCATCTGAACATAACAACACAATTCAGTTAGTAATATAATAAGATCATAAATGAATTTTGTACAATGCTACATAGCTGCCCTGCGCCTGTCAAAAACAGAACAACGAGCCTGATTTCCCGACGGTCGCCTGCCACTCATCTCGTCCATGGTCATTATAATACGCTTGTGTCTGCTCCTCCCCTTTCTTATCCATCCTTCTGAAGGGAGTATTCTATCACCGACATATGCAGGCCACTCATGCTGATCGGGAAAAGAATGGAAAGATCCACCCCAAGTGGAAGCAAGGTAATCGGTACGGTACATGTCAGCAACATAGTGATCCTCACAGTAGTTCCTCACTCGGCATACCGCCATCACGTGACTGCAGGGTATGTGACTTAGCTAGGGTCCTTGGCATGTACAGGTTACCGCCCTGGCATCTCCGAATTTAACCACGTACTTGCAAGCCCTCTTTACAAACGCCATAGTGACATCTGGTTTACGGCTGGTAGGAACGTACTCATTTGGATTTTGCACTTCAAATTATGTTCCATCATTACCCATCGGGATCACGGTCATAGTTGCACCTTTGTCCCTGTGTCGTCTTAGTTTCTCCTCCACCCTTGTTGAAAATGACTGGTTCATCCTTATTAATTATGTGGCCTTAGCACGCCGTTCCTGAAACCAGACATTTAACTTGTAGAATGTGTCCTCTACAACTGCAGCCACAGGCAACATCCGGCTCTGCTTGAATACTGCATTCAGCGACTCGGATCCGTTGGTGGTCATAATTCCCCAACGCCAACCTCCATCACGGGATTGATATATTTTCTCGTATGCTGGATCTTCGTTGACATCTCGGGGATTATTTTTGCCCACCTTCATTAAGTGGAGATTTGCCTTTGGCATGTACTACATAAAAAATAAGGAAATAGAATAATGTAAGTAAACAATTGTACTAAAAAAATTTGTTTTCTTAAAGTACAATAATATATGTAAACAATTGAAATACATGTACCTTTGCAAAACTGCTAGTCATCTCTACCACCCTTCTCGGCCTTTTCTTTTTGCAATTCCATCTAAATGTATCAGTAACCCACTTGTCGCCCCCGGTTGCCTTGGAAAGGTTCTCCGCAACGTGTTGCATACACAACCTGTGCACACACTGGCCAGTACGGGTTGACCAACCGTAATCTTCATGATCAAAAACATATTTTATTCCTTTGTGCTGGTCTGATATCACACAGAAAAACTTTCATTCCCCAATCACCCGTCTTCTTAAAAACTGCATAAAGAATCCCCAGTTCTCACCATCCTCTTTATGAACAATTGCAAACGCCAAAGGCAACAGCTAGTTCTCAGCATCATATGCACATGCTATCAGTAACCTTCCCTCGTAACGGCCAGACATGAAGCATGCATCAATGCTTATAACGGGTCTGATGTATGGCACAGCTTGGATACAAGCACCAAAAGCCCAGGCTATGCCCTTGAATTGTTGAGCTCCCTCTATTAGTACTCCGTCTTTATCAAAAAAAGGGCCATGCCATCGCTCATATACGGTACCGATATTTGTACTTGCCATGGCCTGGAGCAATGGTGCCAGATAGCCATATGAATCCTTCCAACTACCGAATATTCTGCAAACCGCAAGTTCACGACCTCTCCACAGCCTGTTGTATTTTGGGATTACATATTTGTATTTGTGTATGACGGTTATAGCCACCGCCTTGATGCTCATCGATGGATCCAACTTAATGTCATCCTCAATTGCATCGGCAATTAGTGATGTCGTCAACTGTGCATGGTCTGTCCTTGTGGACGCAGACTTGAATGTATGAGGTGGTTCGCACTTCTTAATCATCCATGCTTCCCCTGAACCCGCAGGGGTTGCATAAAGGCGGAACTCGCACCGCGGGTGAGTTTTACATAGCACAACTAACCTTGTTCGCTCCCTTTTGTGTATTATACATTCCCAGTTGCCGTGAACATGAGTCTCATTGATTTTCTTTATAAGTTCGTCTATGTTGGTATAAAGTTGCCCTGCGGCAAGTTCCTGATTGTATTGAACACGAGGACCAAAGAAACTAATGTCTGCCTCTTCGAAAGCTATGGTGTCGTTGAATGTGGCGACCGGATGTTTATTCCCCCGACCTCTAATCGGGAACTTTTCTGTCCTAGACAACCCTGGTACATTTGCATCACCATCTGATAAGTCATCAGCTTCCCAAACCCCTTGGTATTCATCCCCCGTTTCCATTTCCCTTTCTGGTATGACATCAATAGCATCAACATCAATATCAATATCAGTTCGATTAACAGGTACTGATGCGCGCAAAAGCGTATGCACAAAATTTCAGTACAATAAGATGTACCTTTTAAACCTTTAACACGCGTTTGAGTTAAATTGCAAGTGCACAATTCTATCAAAGTAGTATTTGAGGTGTCAAACCACAGGGAGTATGATAAAAACTTAGTTGGGGAGGGGGGGTTTGTTCTAACAAATTCTAAGGTTGGGTTCAATACCCAAAATGAGTTTGAAACAATAATTGTAAATAAAAGCAAAAGAAAGGAATTGATTTGTTTTCAAGATTTAGAGATCTAGGGGTCTTTGGTCTACATTCCCTTGCTAACTCTATCTATTCGGTATTTGTTTAAGTTCATGTATGATTTGATGAGGTTTCTAACCTAATATGTCATTAAAGGTCACTTTCGTGAATTAACAACATGCCTAGGTAACTCGAACTTCTCGATGAAGTCCCCCACCCTAGTTACCTAGAACCATTGAGCTCTTGTTAGTCTCTCGGCTCCTCAAATATTGATATTTCACGATTAAGTCCTTCATACCAATACCCGATTCGATTTGAGATGTCCTAATTAGGGTTTGCCTTCACGGTTAGGTCCTTCACCAAATTCCTAACCTTAATTTCTATAGTTCCGGCTTAGATTACAAATTGGTTAGATCCTAATCCAAACCTAGGGTATTTTGCATTCATAATTTGGTACTCTCCTCTCATCCTAGCAATATTGGTTCTTTTGAATCCAACACGGGACTACTGCGATTTCAAGTACTAACTATGTAATTAACACAAATGATAAATCACAGAAATTAACATCAAATCCCAATAAACAATCATAACAAAGACAAATAACCGAATAAGATACAATTAAACAAGTTCATGCATTGACCTAAACCCCTAGAGAGAGAACTACTCCCTCATGGAGAGATCCATTACAAAAAGTTGGCAAAGTAAGAAGAAATGAAATAAAGAAATGATTACACCCTTTATTGAATCAAGAACCTCTATCTTACCAAATCTTGCTCATGAAACCCTTCGTCTCCTTGCTTGAAGGCTTTCCTACTTCAGAATTTATCGCTAAATATTGTGAGTGTGGAGAGAGAGAATGAGATAATGGATGATGGATGATGATGGATGATTTTGATCTTTGCGAAGAGATGCCTTCAATGGATAATGAACCCCCTCTTTTATAACTAAAGACCATGCCGAATTTAGAGGCTAGGAAGTGGAGTTAGTGGGTGCTGTATTTGAATTATTTTCCATGATGTCTTGTCCAAGTTTAGCTGTAAAAACGTGTCCTTGGTGCGCCAAAAATAGAAACCGTGTTGAAAACGTGTAATTTTGGCTGTCTGCGAGTTTATTGCATCCAACTGACTCCAAATTTTCTTTTTTTAGTTTCTCATGTTGTAGATCTTCTTCCTAGCTTTCCAAAAAGTGGTCGCAAGCCTAAATCGGAGTTACGAGTCAAAAATTATGGTTATTTTAAGATCAGGCTCCAGTTATGCGTTCTGCTACAGTTTGTCCGCACTGCTACAGTACCATCCGCACTGGGATCCTCACTGCGGCTGCATCGAGATCCGCACTAGGCTCGGACTTTTTCTGTGCGACCAGAGTGCGCTTGCATCGAGATCCGTGCGTCCGCATCGATATCCGTGTATCCGCACGGATTTTGATGAATATCTTATTATACCTTTTTAAAATTGGCGCGCATCCAGAAATCCATCTAAGTACTTATTGCGGCCATATCGCAAACCGTGTGTCCGCAGTGGGCATTTTTCTTCGGTTTTTCTTCATTTTTCTTCATTTCCTGCAAGTTAAAACCAAGCAAACGCAGTAACTTGATCCTAGGTGTATTCTATTCACTTTATATTCAAAATACAAGATATTTGGTGTTATTTTGTGATAAAAATCAGATCGAATATGTATATAATTTAGGCCTATCAGGTACCGGTCCTGACTCTGGCATAGTTGGAAATTTAGGGATTTATGGGGTGTCTGTCTAGGTGGTGGTGGTAACTCTTCAGTATTTTCGGGGGAGTTGTGATAACCCTGGTTGTCATAAGGGGAGTGGTGGTGGTAACCCTGGTTGTCATAAGGGGAGTGGTGGTGGTACTCCTGGTTGTCATAAGGGGAGTGGTGGTGGTACTCCTGGTTGTCATAAGGGGAGTGGTGGTGGTACTCCTGGTTGTCATAAGAGGAGTGGTGGTGGTATCCCTGGTTGTCATAACCCGAATTGTCATAACCTGAAGGTCCAGCCCCAGCTGCACTTGAAGGTCCAGCCCTAGTCCGGGGAACCCTCTTCGAATATATTTTCATTATCGGGACCCCACTAGCCGCAAATTGAGTGTACACAACTCTCCACAAATTCGCATCTGTCATTGGAAACTTCACAAAGTAAGGTCTACCCCCCACCCCAAGTGAGTTGTCAATCCGTGTAGCCAATTCTATTTCATACATGTTGGGGTTTACAGCAGTCTTTTCATATATTAGCTGCTTCAGTTCCTGAAATGTGGTATTTTCATTAACCTCGAAGGCAAATGCGGCATCTTTCGTGTACTGCACGCCATCTTCACCCCTTTGTAACCTACCGCCTACATACAGTGCAACTAACATCTTTTCCTTAACAAACTACATTTAAAAAAATATTTCATAAGGATTAAAGTTTTGTACAGTAATTATAACGGATACAGTAATCAATGGCTAATTAGAAAATAAAAAAAATAAAAAATTACATATTGCTACAGTAATTTATGTTGCTACAGTTACAGTAAATTTGTACAGTAATTGCAACAGTTACACACAGTAATTAATAATTAGCAAATAATTAACAAGAAACTAAAAAAAATCTATTGCTACAGTAAAATCGTCTTTCAATCGCCCAACAATCGCCGGAGCTCTCTCTCTTAAACAGTAAAATTTTGGTTTACAGAATGGTTGAAGTGGGCAGGAGAGAGAAAAAATCGGGTTAAATACCTATAGAGGACCGCCAGTGGGGGGGGGGGGGGGGGGGGGTTGCTCCCTAGCAGACCGCCCGTGGGCCAGGCGGTTTGCCTATTAATTGGACCGCCCGTGAGCCTGGCGGTTGGATTATTTTTGAAAAAAAAACAGAACTGCTAATTATTTTTAAAATTAAATTTTATTTTTTGAATATTAATAAAAATGGCCGTCTACTTTCCATCCAAACAAGGTGTAACATGTTTCGGAACAAATTCCATTATTAAACAGAAACTTTATTCTCTCTTGTTTACTCACGTGGGCTGCATAACTTTCTTTTCAATGTATTATATACTGAATTCATTCCTCGAAGTGACTTGAAAGTTGGAAAGTGTACGTCCATGCCAATGTAGACGGGATTATATCTCTAGTTCTCTACTGAGACGTGCCTGACCAAAGCAAAGTATTCCACTTCTATCTTCTTTTGGGAAAAGCCAAGTCATGGATAACTTTCAAATAAATTATTTGATGAGTTTGATGAGTTTGATGAGTTAAATTAATTAGTTTTAATAAATTATAAATATATATACATAACTTTAATAAAAACAGAAAAATATTCACAAAATTTCAATTAATTAGCCGTATATTAATTAATTATTTGACAATATCTAGTCCGTCCGACAACCATATACAATCATTTACAATACTTATTATAAATACGATTTTTGATCTATTTTGATGAATCAAGTATCAGTCGTATTTTTCTTCGTTGTTTTATTCCTCAATATTATATATATTTGTTAATTTTATTTTTAAAATAATTTAAAAAAAAAAAGAGGACAGAAAAAAATATTAAGTTTTTACAAAAAATATTGAACATTAAGATGGCTTTATGAAAGAAATTAGCTATTTTAAAAGTTTGCATAGATACAGTAGAATTTTTTTTTTTATATTTTAACTTTTCAATTTAAATTTTTTTACAGTTCAGTCCTGTAAAATTGCGAGGCATAAATCTGAATAAAAATGTGAAGTATAATCTAGATACGAAATTGATATGTTATTTTATCAATCTACCAGCATAAATCCTCGTAGAAAATCGTAAAATCGGTTGGTAAACGTTGCAAAACCGGTCCTCCTCCTCCTCCTCCTCCTCTTCCTCCTCCACGGCTTCACCTAAGAGTAGGTTTGGTGGGGTTGGTAGGGGAAAAGGAAGAGAAGGAAACAAACACCTACTAGGCTACTAGGCTACTACACATAAAGGGTATAAATTCCTACCCTGACAGAGAGACAGCGTTGGTGCATCTCCAATTCCTAAAAAATCTGAATCTATTCGGATTCCACATCAAACTTAGGCCAATCGTAGAATCTACTGATGGAGGCCTCTACACTTACCTCTCCTTCGCGCTCTCTTCTCTCTAAACCCGCTTCATCTCGCTTTCTCTCTCAATGCATCTCTCCTAAATCCGTCTCCTTCTCCAAGTAAGCTAACAAATTGAATTCTTTGCACTTTAGTTTCCAAATTCAGATGATAATTTCATTTTTTTTAAGATATTCCTTATTCAACTGAGTATGTAAGTTAGAGTAGTAACGGAAGATATTCCTTATTCAATTGAGTATGCAAGTTTGTATCTTTACTTTAAATTTTGTGAAAAATACATAATGTTGTTTGTGCAGGGAAGTTCCATCTCTGTTAGAAATTAGCTGTTTTTAAAATTTGAACTTTTGCGCATAATTAAATTTCTATTGGTGCAGATCTTGGGAGAAGAAGATAAACCTTGAATTGATCAGAGTCATGGCAAGTTCACAAAATGGTACCGAGGCAATTGTACCAGTTGATGACTCGATCAACCCAAGGGTGAAATCTCTGAAACCATCAAAGACTATGGCAATTACAGATCATGCAACTGCACTTGTACAAGCTGGAGTTCCTGTAATCCGACTTGCAGCTGGTGAGCCTGATTTTGACACACCTGCTGCCATCATTGAGGTAATAACTGTAAATTCTTTATCCAACTTTGGGTAATTTATTCAATCTAATCAGGGAAAGTAATTTGACTTGCAATAGCTTAGATTATGACATGTACAAAAATAGTTCCAAAAACTAAAATTAATTTTTAATTTCTTTTTGATATATTCCTCCTATCTATATTTGGAGAAGACAAACAGTTCTGTTTGCTGTGTTTTTTCAGGCTGGTATCAATGCTATAAGGGAAGGTCACACAAGGTACACTCCAAACACCGGTACAATCGAGCTGAGAAAGGCTATTTGCCATAAACTCAAAGGTAAATTTCTATACTTTATCTTAGGATAAAAGTAGTCCTATACTAACAAATTTTTGCTCCAAGTAAAAACAATTCAGTGTAGTTGTAGTGACCTTTGTTTTTAATTCCTCAAGCATTTAACATAATTATGTATAATGTGAAATATCAGAGGAAAATGGGTTGGAGTACACACCAGATCAGATAATGGTTAGTAATGGTGCCAAACAGTGTATTATGCAAGCGGTATTAGCTGTTTGCTCACCTGGTGATGAGGTAAATATTTTATGTTACATTTTTTTTTTTTAATAAAAGTGGATATAAATCCACCAATTTCATTGAATCACAAAGTGTTTGAAGGCTAAATACCAAACCACTGGTACCACTCCCTGATGCAGTATTCAAGAAATATTATAATATTTTCTGTTACATTAAATATTCTCTCAATTGTAGCATTTTCCTTAGTTTTATGAACACCCTATAAGCTTTAGAGAGGGGAAGCACTTTCAGTTGAGAAAAAAACACCATATTTCCATCTCACAACTATTTCCCATCAAAATAGACCTTTACTTTATATATAGCCCTTTTTAATGGTACACCTTATTTATGTACGTCTTTGCTAATAATGTCACAGCCATTAGCAAATCTTTTGAAGTTCCTATTTTGTATATCTTACTGTAGCATTATAATAGTTCAGACTCTATTGCAAAACACAAAGGAACCAATTGGAATTAATCCTGTAAAGAATCTATGCTTTGCATATATCCTAACAATAAAATGATCTAAAATACTGTTATAGTGTCTTAACCAAAGCAGAAATAAAATGATTTCTTTTGTTGTTAATCCTCACTGGTTTTCTTTGTGAAGTCACATAGGTATCAAATGCTTTTTGCAAAAAATACCAAGCATCTATAATTTAATAATCGACAAATGAGAATGTCGAATCTTCTAGGGTTTAATCTGAAAACTGTTCTTTCTAAACTTTTTGCAGGTTTTGATTCCTGCCCCATTTTATGTGAGTTATCCAGAAATGGCCCGGTTAGCGGATGCTAAACCTGTTATCCTCCCCACTGACATATCTGACAATTACTTGCTCAATCCTGAATTGCTCGCCTCTAAAATAAACGAGAAATCAAGGCTTCTTATTCTCTGCTCACCTTCAAATCCTACTGGGTCTGTATTCCCAAAAGAGCTTCTAGAACAAATTGCTGATATAGTCAGGAAATACCCTAGACTTCTGGTAAGTTCTTTGATTGTTCATTTAATTCTCCCAGTAAAAATTCTAAAATACAGTTGAAGGTGGTCGTCATGTTTGCCATGAAAATAATCAAATATAAATATTACTTTATCTTTAAATTGACAGGTATTGTCTGATGAGATATACGAGCACATTATATATTCACCGGCTAAACACACCAGCTTTGCATCTCTGCCAGGAATGTACGACAGAACTTTGACTGTCAACGGATTTTCAAAGGTAAGTATTTAAAATTTGATAATTAACATGTCAAATAATGGGTTTATTGCCAACACACTTATTTGGTTTTGTCACATGATAAAACAGAAATTGATGTCCAATAATAAGGATGCATGAAATTTTATATTAACCCTATAGGAATCTCTTGTATCATGGTCTCATCAATATGTCTTTGGGGTTCGATTTGTGTAGTATTAGAGCATATTTGTTTTATTTTGTAGGCATTTGCAATGACGGGTTGGAGGCTCGGATATCTTGCATGCCCGAAACATTTTCTTTCTGCATGTGCAAAAATCCAAAGTCAGGTACTCTCTCTCTCTCTCTCTCTCTCTCCCTCTCTCTCACACACACACACACTCACTCACTCTGGTAGTGCTGTCAAATTGGGTCCAAGAGTGGTAGAAAATATGTACTTGTACATCAAATTTACATTTTTTTAATTTTTTTACAATTTTTTTTTAATAGGTAGAAAATCACCTGATCTAAAAATTCTAGACCATTCAAAAATGTTGTATGATCGATAGGAGAGGCAACCTAGTCGAATGTAGTGATTTTCTACCTATCTAAAAAAAAATAAAAAAAGTTCCAAAAAATGTAAAATTTAGTTAGCAAGTACAATTTCATATGGAGATCATGTTGAACGGTTGAGATCGACTATTTGAACTTTGAAAACCAAGATATTGATCTATAGTACAGACCAATCCGCATGGTACCATAGCCTCACTCTTAATTCTTTATATTGGTGGTATGCAAAGCACCCTTCATTTTACTGGGTCACACATAAAGTTCAAGTTCATTCTTTAATTATTTAATATTTTTTCATAAATGTCAGAACACTTCCGGCGCAAGTAGCATCTCACAGAAAGCAGGATTAGCAGGTCTGAACTTGGGTTATGCTGGTGGTGAAGCCGTTGCAACCATGGTTAAGGCTTTCCGTGAACGCCGGGATTTCTTGGTCAAGAGCTTCAGAGAATTACCAGGTGTTAAGATTTCAGAACCCCAGGTGCTAATTTAAGTAATTATTTTTTGCTTTTTGTCAAGGGTCTGATTTAATGATTACCCTTTTGGTTCTTTTTTTTTTTTTTTTTTAATCTTTTGAAGGGGTGCTGGACTGAAATTAGGAGCAGTATCTGCAATTCCCATTTTCTAGACCAAAATTAGGAGATTTCGAGAACTTCAGCAGTTGAACTGAAAAAATAATTTCCATTATTTTATCGGTAACCACATTATAAAAGTAGCAAACACAAAAAATTTTAAGCCAAAAGGTCAGGGAAAAAAAAACAAAAAACAGGTTGATTCCTTACTATAGGTACAGGTCAAAGTTGGTAAAGCATATACATGGTACTAAGCAATTGACCCAACATCAATGATTGATTTCCTTGATAATTATTACTAGTCAAAATCAGAGGTTATGTAGCTAATGAGTACATTTGTTTTTTTTCTTTTTAATGTTCATAGTATTTTGTTACAAATGCAGGGGGCATTCTACCTATTTATCGATTTCAGTGCTCATTATGGGTCTGAGGTTGAAGGTTTCGGCACCATTAAAGACTCTGAGTCTCTTTGCCGTTTCTTCCTTGACAAGGCTCAGGTTCGGTCCAATTCATCGCACTTTTTAATTATGTTTCAATAAATTCTTTAAATGTTTTATTAATTATCTTTTTCTTTTGTTTGGGAACATTGTCCTGGTTGTAGTTAAATGTGCCTCTTCATTGTTTATTAAATTGCCTAGACTCTTCGTCTTGTTTGTTCATATATAATATACCTAAAGCAGAAGGGTAATTTGGTCATTCTTTTAAGCAGAGGTCTGAACTATCAAAGCTGAGTGGTTCATAAATAATGTGAAACATTGGTTCTTTTATTGGAAATTATATTTCAATCGTATTAGGTTGCGCTTGTACCGGGAGATGCATTTGGCGATGATAAATGTGTTAGAATCTCTTATGCTGCATCTCTAACTACGCTTGAAGCAGCGGTGAATAATATAAAAGAAGCCATGTCGTTTCTCAAGCCTCCTGTTGCTGTCTAATAGGTGTTATTAATTAGAAATTTGTCAAATTTTTAGCCCCAAAGCGGCTGTGGTCTTATTTAAATGTGATATGTTGTAGTTAAGGTTTGGAATTATTTAGGCATCATATATTGGTTTTTGAATAAAGCAGGATTTTGTAATTGTTTGCTCATGAAATAGTTGCAGCTTCGTCTAATTTAAATGTAACATGAATATTTTTTATTTGAAATAATATCCTATGCTATTGTAATTTTGCTGGTTATAAAAAAGAAACATTCTGAGTTTTATCAATTCAATAATATACTGATTTCTATGTATCTAATACCAATTTCCAAAATATACTCGTGTATGGAGCTTTCTATTTTAATTATACTGAAGGAAAACGAAACATAACATAATTTGATGCGCTACTAAAATGATGACACCATAATCACGTTTAACTATTTTTTTAATTTTAAATTAATTTATTAAAAAAATACTAAAATATGTAAGTGTTGGAAAATAAATTAAAACAAATAATGTTAAAAAAATAGTCACATCAGTTTGCGTAGCATGCCATACTGTGCTTTTTTTTAATGGAAGAGAGACGTCAAGTGACATGCAAAGTCATGTGATCAACACGTGACATCACACGTCGTGCCGTACTCATGACACAAATCCATTAACGGCATGACTCATGACCAAGGTTCTAAATAGCATTTATCGCGTCATAGCGGGAAGCCGAAAAAGAAAGCTATAGTGAAAACTATGCCACATAGCGTTTTTTTATTTTTATAAAAATTATATCATATATTTGTACTAAAAGTAAAGCTAAATACACTTAAGTGTACCGTACTCTTAAGTTTAGGTCGTTTGATTTATTTAAAAGTCGTGTAGATCCTTTAAAAGTCGTGATAGCATGACTTTTAAAGAAATTGAACGGCCTAAACTTAAGAGTACGGTACACTTAAGTGTATGTTGGCTTTACTCTTGTACTAAATATCAACATTATCTAAGTCTCATATAACAATAAATAATATCAAATTGATTAAAAAAATTATAATATTCATATTAATCCAATACAAAGTCCAAATTGCGACTCAAAATATCTATAATAATACTAATATCATAAACTATCGATCTTTTTCTATTCAAAATATATTCAGCATTATGACATAATCTATCTTTTTTCTATTTAAATTTCAAAATAACATATACATCATGGCATAATTAATTATCTTAATCTATTCAAAATATTCAAACTACCATATAGTAAGTATCATGTTGTTACTTCAAGAAATATTTTAATATTTAAAATCTGAGCCTTTATTTAAAGCCCATATAAATTGAAAAAAAAAAAAACAGCTCATGTTGCATAGCGCGCTGTAGCTTCCTTATTTTATTTCGTTTGATGGATCTCTCATTTAATAAGTAATAGTTTACTATAAAACTTAATAGGTCAATTGCAAAAAAAAAAAAAATCACGGTTAAAATCCAATCTGAGCCTTTATTAAAAACTCATATAAATTGAAAAAAAAAAAAAAAAAAACAGCTCATGTTGCATAGCGCACGCTATTTGCGCTACATGCTATGCGCTATAGCGGACCGCTATTACTGCTATAGCGTCCGTAACTCAAATAGCGCGTTTTGATACCATAGCGTAGCGTTTAGGATCCAAAAACGCTATAGCGTGCTATTTAGAACACTGCTCATGACTAACTTCCTTCATAGTTTAATTATATTATTGTGTTGCATAAAATCTAAGTCAGAGATCCGAAAATGATCTAAACAAAACTTGGTTTTAATTAGCAGCTCGTTGTCACCACATCTTATTTTATTTAGCCGAAGAAAAGGAGGGAAAGAGAGAAAATTGTTCACAATTTGTTAAGACAAAGGCCAGACTCAAGACAGATTATACCCTGTTGCGGTATACCAAGTATTTTATGATTAATGAGAATAAACAAAAAACAAAAAAACAAAAAATCATTAGAACTCCAAAAATACAAATTACATGTCTTCTTTATTAGGTTTGGCGCATGTCCAAGAGGCAGATCTCTTAATCAAGGGTTTCATGGCCTTGTCTTCTTCTAGAGAAATCATGCCAAGGTGAGACGGGTCTTCGAGCAACATTTTCGACACTAAATACCCTGCAATCGACCATGTCTGGAATTTCCGTGCTTGTTTACCGACGTACCGACCAAGTGTACCGTCGTAGTATTCAGGCCAGCTGTCCTTCTGGAGCCGAGATTCGGCAAGCTCTATGGCCCGCCTTGCAATCTGAGGCCGCCCAGTCTTTATGCATGCGGCTGTGAGTAGCCATAGAAGCACTAAAAAGTAAACGAGAAAGAGAAATTACGGTACAAATTTTGCATCTCTAAGCAAAGCTAAAAAATGCCATGCATATTTTAGTTGCATATATAAATATTATAAACATGCCTGAAAATATGTCTTTAAAATCAAATGAAATACAAACTATCACTCCAAATATATAATTTAGTGCCAACAAGGCTGTGGTTAAGAAAACAGCTAGACATGTGAAAAAATGTTACTGGTATGCATACTTCCAATTAGAAAGCAAAACTTCAGTAAATAGAAACAATAATAGATTTTTTTTTCATATAATATATAATATATTCATTGTTAATAACTGCATGGGGTGGGTTTGTTGATGATACCCTATTTGAGTAAATCAGGGGTGGTAATCAGGCAATTCTTTGTTAATGAATGGAGTAGACAAATAAGAGATCTTGAGTCATAGATTCTGTACTTTATCTAGGATCAGGGTTCAAAGCAGGGTTCAAATGCCTCGTGGCTTTCATACCTCAATTGCGCCTCATATCTTATATTCGTTTTCAAAGCCCAAACAGTCGATCCGAACCACTCAACATGATCTCTATATTAAAATGTGCTTGGAGACCAAATTTTATATTTTTTTTTGGAAAAGTTTTACTATTTTTTTAGGAAAGTACAAAATCATTGTTTTTCAGAAGATTCTGGACCATCCAAGAACAATTAAATAAGGGGCGTCTCAAACCCAATTTCAGCCGAAACCCCCAAAAAAAAGCATGAAAAAAAATATTGTTGATAACAATTTAAATAAGTGTCTTGCACACGCCATCATTTTAGCATCTCAACACAAAAATACAGGTAAGAAAATTAATATTACCTGGCCAGGATCCGCCATTATGGTAACTCCAGCGGGTGTTTTTAGGATCACAACCGGTGACAATACGCCACTCATGACTTTCAATGGCGGGGTAAGTTATTTTAAGGGGTACCTCTCCTATGAGCTCCTCCCACCGCTCCTCCATGAGGTCCATTATCGCCGTTGACTGCTCCGGTGTCGCTAGAGACGACAAGATCGCCATTAAGTTGCCCAGTGCGAACCATCTGAAGTCCATTCGGGCCGGGCTCACATTTCCTGTTGTTTATTTTCTTGTTAGAAAAGTAGTGTTGTTCGTATGAAGTGTTTTTCTTTTTTACATTGTGCATGTATCTGTGTCGAGGTGTAGGAAAGTGGGTCGTACATGCATATCATATGGGTTAATTGTATGTCTAGGGATTAATTTGTTTTATATATTTTTCCCCTATGTTGGTGTTGGAGATTGGGGGGGGGGGGGGAGGGGGGGGGGGGGGAGGGGTTAAATGGCTCTGTTACTAGCAAATCACTTAAAAATACCTAAATGAGTGCGGCTATGGTACTAAGCATAGCGCAGATTGGTCCGCACTACGGATCAATATTTTTGTTTCCAAAGTCTTAGTAGATCTGAACCGTGCAATGTGATCTCCAAATGAAAATGAACTTGCAGACTAAATTTTACACTTTCAGAATTTTTTTAGATAGGTAGAAAATCACTACTTTGAATGGTCTAGAAATTTTACATTAAGCGATTTTTCACCTATCTAAAACAATAGTAAAAAATGTAAAATTTGATCTACGAGTACATTTTAATATAAAGATCATGTTAAACAGTTTCAGATTGATTGTTTGCACTTTTAAAATGAAGATATTGACCATTATGCGGTATACAGTACCATAGCCCCACTCTATCTAAATTGACCATACAATATGGAGAAGCAATTAAACAAGGTGGTGAACTCGGCAGAAGTGAGTATATTTGGTACCATAATAATAAGGTTGGATCCAGACAGTAACAAAATCCCACAAAATCATTTAATACCTATGAAATATCCGCCTCGACAAGGCATGAAGTCAAAGACCCAATCAGGGATAGAGTCGGGAATAACGTTGAATTTGTTTACGGCAGTATGAGAATACTCCTCGGTCTTGTACCGGTAAATGTCGTTTAACTGCTGGAAGTCAAGCCAGAAGTAGCTCCTCATGTGATAACTCAGCGCATGTAATCTCTTTACAATTCGTTCGACAAATTCCTTCCCCTCTGCATCGTGTTTCAACATCAGAAGCGCGCATCGCAATGACATAAAAAATAAGGCTTGGATTTCAATTGGGTATCCATAAATGCCCTGAAAAGAAAAAATAAAAAGATACTAAGATAATAAGATGGTATTCTGACTTACTGATGAGAAGCTGCTTCTGATAGTACCACTCAATTGGATGTTTGGAATTTCACATTGTATTGATTTTGCAAGGGTGAATAGTGATAAAGCACCAAGTCCGTCCCATTAAAAAACGAGAGAGTTTTACTAACATCAGCTATAAAATGCATTCCAAGAAGGAAAGAATTGCATATAAGCCCACAAATCAAACCTCACAAAATCCTTACTCATTACAAAACATGGTATTGAAAAATGGAATCATCTCTCATTTCTCAGTATGGTATCCTGTATTTTCTAATAGCAACAAAGAATAATCCACCCTAACATAAAGCAAAAGCACACTTCAAAAGAAGAAGAAAAAGAACTTACAAACAACCAAAAGAGTAAATAATTATTGAGTGAGGCTACAGTACTATGCATAGTGTGGATTGGTCCGTACTACGCATCGATATCTCAATTTTGAAAGTCCAAATAGTCGATCTGAACTGTGGAACATGATTTTCATATGAAAATGTATTTGCAGACTAAGTTTTACAAATTTGATAATTTTTTTACTATTTTTCTAGATATGTAGAAAATGACTAATTTTGAATGGAGTGATTTTCTACCTATCTAGAAAAATAGTAAAATAATTATAAAAAAATGTAAAATTTGATCTACAAGTACATTTTCATACAGAGATCATGTTAAACGGTTCAGATCGACTATTTGAACTTCTAAAACAAAGATATCGATGCGTAGTACGGACCAATCCACACTATGCATAGCACCATAGCCTCACTCTTTTAGGAAAGAAACAAGGAGTTGTTACTCTTACTCACCATCCTTCGATCAATCATAGAACAACCATCAGCACAGAGCAAGGTAGGAAAGGTGTCAAACCCCTCAGATAAGCACAAAGCGAGAATCAACCTCATCCCTCTCTGGCAATCATCAGTCTCAGCCAGAGAGATATCCCCTGTGTGCTTGGTGTATGCCCTCAGCAGTATAATCCACCAGAAACCCGAATCAACAGGCGCCACCCGCCCAATAGCACTCTCCCCGAAATCCGCTATGAGAGTGTCAGTCTTGCGGGTCGGGTTATGAAGAACCTTGAAGGAGGCCGGCATGGCACCTTCACCTAGTTTGAACCGGTCAACCCTCTTCTCCCAGCCTTGTAAATGAAGGGTTTTTAGGAGGAAGTTTTTTACTATTTCGGGTTCGTTATTCATGAGGAATGCCAATGCGCTCGGTACGAAGTCACGCACAAACACCTGGTGTGCATGGAGAATTAGTGTTGGAAGTTGAGGCTTCAATGTATGAGTTAGGATAAATATGGGTAAATTAAGACAATTGTGATGGGAGATAGTAGATCATGAGGTCTATTTTTACTTAAGTATCATCATTTGGGACTTAACGATAGCATATTGATGCCAGTTTACAAATTGTAAGTCTAATTTCATTTTTAGTTCTGTACTCAGCTGCTTAACAACACAAATAAGATATGAATCAAGACTAAATAGGTTTCATTTTATATATTTTATGTTTCTTCACTTTATTTTCCCTTACTCTTTCATACTAAGGATTATTTTGCAAATTTCTTTTTTTTTATGAAATTCATTTTACAAATCTTAAGCCTCTTTCTTTCTTTTCAGATTTATTTTTCTTCTTGGTTTGTTTGGTACATAACAATGCAGGCCAAATTACAACAAACTAACACTTTCTTTTTCAGGCATATTTGCAAAAATAAGAATGACCTACTGCAAAAATAGGTTTTAGGTTGAGGCTTGATTGCACAAGCAAGAGTTAAATAGATTTGAGAGGATATCATATACCTAAAACTAATTACACATAGAAAAATCAATAAAAAATATATATAATTATAATTACCTGATCATAATTCAGAACCTCCTCTGAGGCATGATCATAAGCAGCAATGGTCCCCACTGGCTGCTGATTGAAATACACCATTGATCTCCTGAGTGCCTCCCATGCCTCACCCACCATGGGATGGGGATCAAAAACCTCACCTCCGAGTGACGAAGGGGTCCCGATGCCTGACGATCTGTACCCTGGTGAGTACAAGCTATCATAACTCTCCAGCTGTCGCACATTTATTGTGAGTTCGCTGAAGGATCTCTCATCAAAGGACCTCTTTCTCTCTATCTTGAGTTTTGGCTTGTCTAACAGTTTTGCCAAGGCAAGGTCATCAGCATCGGCTGCCGATGTGGTGGGCCCCACTTTAGAATTCACAGGACCATCCATTGATTGGAGAGACTGGTGGGGTTAATCCTAGGTAATTATGCTGGGCCAAAAGTGTGATAGTGTTATTTAGGTACAAGAGGGATTGTGCATTTATACCTCTGGTTTATCAAATTAATTACATCATTTTGTAGATGATACATACATAGAATTACACAGCTAGGAAATAAGACTTGCCCAAAAGTCACTTTCAGAGAATTAAGGGTTGACCAAACAAATAATCAGTTATTCATAAGAAATTCCACAAACCAAACATAATAATATCAATTAAACCCATAGGCATGTTTTCATTCACCATCAATTATTTTCTCTCTCTTCATTGTTTTTCATAAGGGTGTATGAGTGAATTGAAAATGGAAACTAGACAGAAATAATTTTGTAGATATATCCAGTAAATCTAAAAAAGGAGTAGATACCACATCAACCAGCAAATCTGCCTTCAATACTTACAATTTTTTAAACAGATAAAAAAAATAAGAATCAAAGGGCAAACAGTTCGCTAAAATTCATCAATTCTAACTTAAATCCACACATTTTCATAGAAAAACTTGGCGAAATTCCCGATGAAGTCGAAGAAAGCATACCTTAAGATATCAGTTGAAACTTTTCACCAATTTTGAAGGAGATCCGATTGGATAATGAGAGATGAGAGGAGAAAGAGAGGAGGACAGAAATGTGTTTGGTGGAGGTTTTATAGAGGGTTAATTAATTAGAGGTGTGTTTATTTTTTTTATTTTAAAAAATTTAATACCTTATTACTGTGCAAGGAGGCAACCGGTAGTAACCGATGAATGACACGTCAGCATCCGGTCAAACCGGAAACTGTAGTTTGGCTTCTTTCTCTATTTATGCTTTGGTGTCCATGGAAATATAAATATTTGTAAATAGTAGAAAAGTTATTTGCTGGAGGAGCAAAAAATATAGAAAAAAAAAATGAAATAATTTCTTAGGGAAACGGAACAGTCGAATATCAGCTCAAAATTGTTTAATCTGTACCAAAATTCATGTAATTTATTTAGATTCACATGACACGTCAGAATTGCTTGTTCATACTAATTTCTTCCCCCGGTTTTGAGTTGCAAATAAATGAAATCAAATATAGAAAGTAAGATAACGTCCAAAATTGTGGACCCAATCTTATCCGAAATGATTTTACAAATAAAAATTTGGATAATGGCAAAAGATACGAATAATATAAGCACGGTAATATCGCCAAAGAAATGCTAGACTACCAAAATTGACAGAATCCAAATTTTATTAGCCTTCTAATTCCATATTTGTACTCTTTACAACACAAGATTCTTTTTTCTTTTTTCTTTTTTCTTTTGAGTGGTGGGTGAAACCACCGATTTTGATTTATTAATATGAAACCATTCAAACAGGATATCAGTACAAAACCACTGGTACATGGTACCTGACAAATGTACTGGTACATATCTAAAGTTACAAAGTTCATCTCATGCCATCACATATATAGAATAGAACAAAAGAGCATGCATGAAACAAACCAACACAATACTCAAGATATTATTTGCAATTTTGCACAAATGTCCTGTATAGTTTTTTTTTTTCCTCTGCATGAGGCCCTTCGTTTATTAGTAAATTCCATTGATTACGACTTGATAATTGATACTACTTATAATGCGCTATGATGAGCTATCAAATTGGAATCACACAACCTTTTAGAAAATATTTCTAGTTATTTGACATTTTCAATTTTGAGGAAAATAACAGAATATTCCAGCCTTGTTTTGACTTTTGTTTATATAGTCGCGTACATACAAATGCAATGTTTTCTTTTGATCCATACTTTGAAAATTTGTAGAATTCATTTAGTCAAAAAAAAAAAAAAGCAGAGAAATTTTAAAGGGATTAAGAAATTATTAAATCCAATTTTACTTCATCTATATTTTATTTTAAAGAAGGCAAATTTAATTGCTTAAAGGATAGAAGAGGCGAAATGTTCTCCTACCCTCCTCTCTTATAATTAAATTTATGAAGCGTAATCAATTTATATCATTCCCTCCCTCATCTTTAGTCTGCATCCCATGAGGTAACATAATTTTTGAGTTTAAATCTGGATCGTCCGATCAAAATCTGAACTAATTCGATCCAAAATAAAATATACATGACCTCTTTAATATTCGTGCGAAAGCATATCAGATGGTCCGAATTTAAGCTCAAAATTCATGTTACCTCATTTTTTTTGTTACCATTTGTTGTTTTTGCTGCCCCAAAACAGATTGAGTAAAAAGTCATTTTAAATTCAGTATAACCACACAATAAATTCCATTCTTTATTATATTTTATTGCCAAAAGCATGTAAAAATAATGTGACTTAGCTCTTAAGTCCTTTTATATTGAGAAACTTTATTCAAAAGCTAAGTTTGAGTTTGAAATCTATCTTGGTATCTTGCCAAAAGATATTTTAATTTGGCATGTAACTTAGAATTGGATAAACGTACATCACTTTCAATGGCCTCTTTTCAACCTTTCTTTTTCTCCATCTTGCCTATATTTATTGAACAAGTAGGCGGCTAGCTCTAAATTGCTTGTATATATTTATTTTTCTTATACTTGATGTTGATATGAGGTCAAGAATTTCAACGGTCACAAAATTTTGAGCTCCCCATAAAATTGCAAAATAATGCTATAATTAACGGATTCAGAGTAATTCAAAATTTGAGTTTGAATCCAAACTGTCCGTCGTAAACTAGCACGAGTTTTAAAGCTTTTCATGCATGTGGTAAAGATATTGGTAGTGCTAGTTTGGTTTCATGTAGTGCACAAGCAATAGAGTTAAAATGAAAAGGCATAAAATCCGTGCGCTGAGTGAAGCCAAACTATCACCGTTAATATCCTTACTCCATTTCACCTCATTTTTCTCTCAAAAAGGAAAAAAAAAATTCATTATTCCAATTTATATATATTAAAGTTGTCCCGCAAAATTTATTCAAATCCGTTTTCTCTGTTCGGTCTGAATTTTAACAAACTCAAAAACTTTAAGAGGATCGGCATTTAAAACAAACGAGATCAATTTGAAATTACTTTTTTGGTGGGTGCGGTTGTTGGAGAATGAAAATTCAATAAACAAACAGAGATACAAATCAACGATAAAATTAATGGTGAAAAGGTGCTTAAAACATACTTAAAGAAAAATGGACCAACCAGCAGATCAAATTTTATAATCTTAGCTTGCTGTATAAACAAAAATATTATATGCAACATACAAATAATATATTAAACAATTCAAACGTGGGATCTTATAATTCGTGTCTAGCTTCCGAATGAAAAAAGGGGCACCGACATAAGTACAATAATAATTGGAATAATAATTATAAAATGCAATTATTGTGGGGTTAATATAACGAAAAGGTGAGTGCTGAATGTTGAAGAAGAAAATTAATAGCTTAGTTGTCATAATAAAGAGAGAGAGAGAGAGAGAGATGAGATTTCATTTATGTTTCAAAAAAGTGATCAAGAATTTAAATTTTTCAATAATTCTTTCACACAATTGTCCTATGTCGTTCTATGTATATCAATATATATGTGCCCATTGCAATTAAACGAAAATTTTATATTCTATTGCAGTAAAAATAAAAAAACTATAAATCGTTCTATACATGCAACCAATAATGATAGACTAATAAATGATAAAAGAAAATAATATTGTACATTTGCAATAGATATGTCACCTAAAATCATATAAGAATTTCTCCGTTTTACATTCTAGGGTTTGTGCATTTAACTCTCCACCGTTATGAGAGGATTTGAATTATCTCTATTGTTTATTTTTATTTTTTATCATACTCTTTGTAACAATTGAAACATTAAATTTTCAACATAACAGTTGTAGACCATTGAATTGCGCAAATTAAGTAGGATAAGCTCGGGCTGATAGTTATTCATCACTAGTACATTAACCTCTATAAATTTTATTAATCAATAAAAAGGTGAAAATATTAACCGTGCAAATTAACCACGATAGACCAACTCTAAATTTTCCAATATATGTTAATGAATTATTTTAGAATTAATGTCAAAAATCATAAAATTCTGAGTCATTCTATACAAGGTCAAAAAGGTGAAATAATCAACAGTTTGAAATATGTAACTAATTTATTAAGTACTAACTATACTGTTTCTTATATAAATTTGAATGCAATTTTTTTTAGAAGTTACCCTAGTAGTTTATAATCTCAGCTATTACGTGGATACAATTTTTTTGTGACTAGTAGGTTCACATAATAATAGTACGAGAAGTACAAAATTCAAATTTCTGTTAAATTGAAAGAGATGGCAGCCCCAAGCATCCAAGTCTAATTTTTTTTTCCTCATTTAAAATGTTGATTTGAGGTCAATTCAACGGTCAAAAATTTTAAAGCTCCGCCTAAAATCGCAAAATAAAATGCTAAAATTGACATAACATGAAACATATTTAATTCGCTATGCACGTAAATAATTATAATATTGTTGGCATGAAACAGATCGAAGACAGACGATGAAAAGAAAATAAAATGGACCCAACACTACGGTCTAATATTATTATTATTTGCTTGCTATATTATCAGATATATGACGCGCAAGATCAAAATGAGAATTACAATATACAATTAAAAACACAATGAGCAATAGTGTTCAACTATGTATTCTTTAACATAAGATTTTCAACGAAACAAAGGTGTCAACAGAAGCAACACAATTTCTTTCTTTTATTATTTCTTTTTATTAGTTTGCATTATGAGCATGCGTGCAGACAACTGGAGCACCTTCATTAAGTGTGCATTCAATTTTAGAGAGAGCATGGTTACATTTTTAAAACATAATATTGGTGTTATTTTTTAAAACAAATCAGTATAGACTATAGAGTATAGACCAATAAAAGGTTTAACAACTGAAAATGCTCGATGTTGGAGTCGAGAAGAGAAAAACCAGAATAACAGGCCCATGACAGAATCTGGTCAGAAATTGGAGGCCCAATTAGATTTTGTTAAATTTAATTTAAATCTGTTAATCTAAACCATATTTTTGTCCATTCTTTTTCAACAGTAAGAATAAGGGAATCGGGACGGTCCGATGTCCAATTGGAGCTATTCGATCAACATCAAAATTCATGCAAATCAAGTGCACACGAATCTTGAAATGGATCTAACAGCTCAACCTGACATCACACCAAATTTGACATCTGCCATTACATACAAATGCAGACACCAGTAGTTCATGTATTATTTATGAGGTACCAGAATGCATTCTCCATCCTCTCAAAATTGTTCATTGAAGATTGATAGCTCAGATTAGGATGGTACCATCTCAGCCGTTCATTTCAATCCAACACAAAATCCTTAAACCTAAACTGTAAAGATTGTACAGATTGCGCTGGAATAACAGGCTGCTGCTATTCCTGGAGAGGATATAACAACAGCATTTGATTTGATCCCCTCCCCTCAAACTGAGTTTAAAAAACAAAATTTATTAAAAAAAAAATAGTCACCAAAGGCACCAGTTATATTGCATATGAAACAAGTTTACAACTCATATAAATTACAACACACTCCCTAATCACCACCACCAATACTGATGCAACATCATATCAGAAAATCAGACCAGCAAGAAACAAACCCACTTACTGGGAACAAATACCGGAACCCACGGACCCACTAAAAGTCTCTAACAGTATACAGTATTACAGTAAGAACCCTCAGGCTGTGTTACAAAGTGGTGACAGCTCCAGACACACGTTTAAGAAGGTCCATATTAAAATCAAATTAATAAGATGGGCGCAACCCCGAGAAGATATATTTAAAGCTGAGCGTTTTAGATATTTCAGAGTGCTACCTATTAGATCATATGCCAAAATGGTATATAGATATGTGAGCTCTATAATCTTAGATGTGTTAAAGGGTTTTGTAGTTGGCAGCGTGGGCAACAAAATCCGATCATGCCGGCTAGGTGATCTCTCAAATTTGATTAAGCTTTGTAAGCTAAAAGCTTAGCTTACAAAGCTTAATCAAATTTGAGAGATCCCCTAACCAGTATGATCGATTTTTGTTTCCCACGGTGCCAATCACAAAACCCTTTAACACCTCTAGATTATAGAGCTCACATATCCGTTTTGGCATATGATCTAATATATAGCACTCTGAAATTTCCAAAAGCCTCGGCTTCTTAAAAATGTTTTCTCGGGGTAACACCCGTCTTGTTAATTTTGGTTTTAATATGAACCTTGGTTTTTGTGGTAATTTTTCCAAATTATTATAAGCCCTGAGGTCTAGTATTATCAAGACATAAACCTCGGTACCATACATATCGTCTTGCTATCCTGCTGCACCCGGCATCAAAACCTCCAGACCCATTTCAGTTGCATACCCATACCACTTCACATCTTTTTGTACCGGCCCGCAAGGCGGTACCAGAACCCAGCTCCTGTCTCTCACATCAAACAACAGTACTTTATTAGTCAAAGAATTGTGCAAACAAACCAACCCATCTCGATCTACCGCCTCAAAATGAAACAGCCAACAGTAACCGCCTGTAAACCCTTCAAATACCTCCTCAGTTTCAGATAAAATGGAGATCTCCCTCCACTTGAGAGACTCACGGTTCTCACCCCGATTAAGCATAAGAACCCTTATTGTGGTCATAACCCCTACATCCTCAAAACCCGAAACCAAGTACAAGTTCTGACCATATGAGAATATATGTGAGGACATCATATTTCCGGGCATGGGTATAATAAATTTCCATGTATGGGAGATTAGGTCGAATTGTAAAAGTTGATCTGGCAGGTAAGCGTGCACGTACAATGAACTGTTTATCAATGCAGTGTTGCCTAGTACTACAAATTGGCTCTGGATTTCACCAGCAGGGACCCACTTCCCATGTCTAGAGTCATATACCTAAAAATTTGATTTTGCAAGACAGTTAATTCAAATTGAAGCTCAATTTATAGGTAAAATCACAAAACTGAGCAGCAGTTGAAAGTAAGATGGGAACATTGAGTCTCTATTTGTAGAATTTAAAAGTGACAGAGCCTCAATTGCCCAAGTGAGAGAGACATAATTACCCCAATCTTAGATTGAATAATTCTAAACAGCAAATTTTAGGAATAAAATCGGATAGCAATTTTTACCTGAGAAAAGACTCCGTATTTCCATGAGCTAGCAGCAAGGATCTTGAAATGATCCGACGAACGGGGAATATTTACTTCAGCATCAGGGATGACAGCTAGCACATACGGATCTCCAACGGGAATCATCGGAGGGATCTCCTGAGGCGGAAGGCGGGAGAACATACGCACGGCGACGAGAGGCGATGATACAGTTGAAGGGCCTGCGTTGTCAGCTCCAGTGGAAGGAAATATGCAGATGGCGAGAGAGGAGGAGGTGGCGGAGGGGCGAGAGAGGGAGAGAGGGGACTGGGAGGGGATAGGGAGGGAGATCCAGCGACGGGAGGACGGGTGGAACGAGAGGATGGAGGAGAAGGGAGGGGAAGCGGGGGAGAAAAGGAGGAAGAAGAGATCGGGGGGAGGGGAAGGGAAGGTGGGGGAACGGAGGAGGGAAGGAAAGGCGCGGGATATGGAGAGGAGGGGAAGGAGGTAGGAGACCGGGAGGAGGGAAAGGATTCTCTCTTGGAGGTGGATTGGGAGAAAAAGGAAGGGGAACGGAGGTGAATCGGAGGAGCACATAGTGGTTGTCATTATTAGATTGAGTGGAATGGAGGAGATGAGGAATCAAAACTAAAGAAGAGAGAAAGACACTGAGATCTGATTATCTAAAGATGGAGTCCGCATTCTCTGAGGTAACAGAATATTTGAGTTTAGATTCTCGACCGTCCGATCTGATCTGGATTAATCCAGTCCGAGGTTGAACGCACGCGTCCTTTACTATTGGTGCGGATTCTGATTCAACGGTCCCGATGTAAACTCAAAATTTATGTTACCTCCGGTGAATGAATTCCTGAGAGGCATGGATTCAAATTCAAATAGTACTGGCCTGAAATTTCTGGGGTAATTTGGCGAACACAGTAGAATTTGTCAACATTTTTCTTTCTGAAGTTAGAAATGTCAAAAGAACTGATCATCTTCTATGAACAATTTATTTTTTCATATGATCATCTTGCATAGTTGCATTAACTAATAAAAATTCAATAGGAAGAAGGAAAAAAAAAATCCAGGTTACCTATTTCATTTTCTACTGAACGAGCTCCTCAATTTCCCCCTCTGAAATCTCTCAAGCAATTTATTTGTCTCCATCTCTGACAATTTCTTCATATCCCAATCACACCATGAAAAATCATCAAGAGAGTGCAAGATGCTGTCGATTATTTAGCATTTGGTCGTATTCGAAACCCTAACAAAACTAGGGATGTGTTACATACTTACATGTGTTATGTGTATGTTGAGACGTGGGCCCGTACTTTCAAGCCAACCGGCCTTGTAAAGCCCGGGAGGTATTTGAACAAAGCATGCACTGTTGGCCTGTTGCCAATCTCATATGGACATTAACGCATATATCCAATTATTCCCAATTTTTTTAGGAGGGATCACATCAAATTTGATTCTAAATTCAGTTTTTATCACCCATGCACTTTCAGAATACACATCAAATTTTTCGATACACGAGAATACACACCAAATTAATTTTTTTTTTCTTTTTTGGTTTATATTTTCTTTTAGTTCTGTTTTGTTATGTTTGAATTTTTTGGACTATTTTTTTTTCTTTTCTTTTCTATTCTATTTTGTTATGTGATGTTTAGAATTATATGCACACATATATCAAATTTGACGGTGAAATTGTAGAAAATAAAACACACTTGTTTAACAAATAAAATTTTGTACTAAATTTGAACTAAAAATTACTACAACAAATTATACACATAATCTAAGCAGCATTTTGTACTAAGTTGATGCACAGATTACTACAAATTATACACACAATATGAATACTACAAAATTATACACAGGACAGAGCAAAACTAAAAAATATATATTTAGTGTGTATTCTAAGAGTGGGCACTAAAAAAATAAAAAATATATTTTGATACGTATCCTTAACTGGTGTACCAAAAAATTTGATGTACTTCTTGGAGATACGTGAGTGGTAAGAATTTAAATTTAAATATATAAGTGATAGTTGTTTAATTTTGATTTGTTGAGGTGGTAGCTAAATAAATCTCAGCCAATTATTCAATACTCACAGTACAGTACTAATCAACAAGTTTTTTAAAGAAATTTTATAGCAGAATGAAACACTTATTAGTCACTAGATTAAACAAAAAATTTGCAGATATATTTCAGCGATGCTAATCGCACCATGCAAAATAATCAACTTCTTATACTTATTTTGATAGCGTTAATCCGCCGTAAAGAGCTCATGTCTGATTGTCTTAATTCATAAGTAAAAGCTAAAGAGTTTTTATTCTGAAGTAGAGATGTATTAGACCGAAACTTTTATTTATATCACAATAAATAAATAAATAATCAAAAGACACTCATTTGGTGGGAATTCAAAATTCACTCTGGCTGCTAATTCTTTTAGCGGTCTCAAAAACTGAGGACTGTCAATTAGCCATGCGGCTCCAGTCTAGGGGCCCATCTTTTTTTTTAACAGAAATTTATGATTTTTTTTTAAATCGGTGTCATTTCATTTGGAGGCCGAAATATATGTATTTGTTCAAACTTTTAATCAATTTAGGAACATTTGTCATTCCTTGAAATCTGTGCCACTTACAGAAAAAAAAAATTAGGGCTGCCAATTAATTTGGAGGCTCCTAAACTGAGGCTGCATGGTCAATTGGCGGCCTCCAGTCTTTGGGGCCGCTAAATGAATTAGCGACCTGGATGAATTTTGAATTCCCATCAAACTAGAGTGTTTTGGTTTATTTATTTTTTTAATATGTTAGAAATAAAAATTTGGTGTATTAGAGTTTGGACAGATGATTAAGATTCGAGCAAAAGAAAACTACATGAAGAAATCTTAATCCTTGCTAAAAAGTTAGTGTTTGAAAATATTAAGAGACTAACAAAGTTAAAAAAAGTGAAAAGAAACTTAAAGAGACTTAATACAAAGGGGGAATTTCATGTATACCCCTCAAAAACTTCAAAATTACGTATTTCCCCCTCTAAAATTTGAAATTACATATTTTCCCCTCTAAACTTCAAAAACTCACATATTTGCCCATTTTATTGTCTTTTCTATTAAAACACATTCTAAATTTATAAAATACTTATTTTACCCTTTTATTGAAAAGCATAAAACACCCATCTGACTCCAATTTGAATCTAAAGGTTCCTCTACCGTCTGAATTGCTTTGAGATTCGTGCGGGCTAGATTAGCACAAATCTTGAAGCGAACACGCAATAATCTTATTGCAATACGTGCGGATCGGACGATAGAGAAACCCTTCAGATTCAAATTTGAGTTTGATGGGGGCATTTTATACTTTTAATGAAGGATAAAATAGGTATTTTATATATTTAGAATGAGTTTTAATATAAAAGACAATGAAATGGGTAAATATATGAGTTTTTGAACTTTAGAGGGGGGAATACGTAATTTCCAAATTTAGAGGGGGAAATACGTAATTCGTAAGCTGCCTGCCTCTTGAGTCTTGAGTGACATTTGTGATTATTTTAGGGTCGCAGCGGGACTCACAGAAAGTAGGTCCGACCAAGTCAACAAATAGCGCTGTATTACGGATAAGGGGAAATTTTTTTTGAAAACTTGGTAGTGGAAGGGGAAATTAATGATGACGTGGAATAGTCGTCACATTTGCAATCGAGAGTCGAGACTGGAGACTGCGAGTTCACCGGGAGTCCGGGACCAGCATTATCTACTTATCTGTTAAATTTTAATTTTTAAAGCTTTATTATGGAAGCTTTCGTGCAAGTCATAGGAGATGCATGAGCTATCAAGTTCCCAATCATTAGTTCCATTGCTGTTCAACCAGCGTTGAATATTAATATTTGTTTCCTTCTACTTACAACTTGCAAGGGATAATATCAAATAAATAACAACAAACACAATTTTTCTTGGTCGTGTCGTGATTTTGTTTGTGTTTTATATATGTGCAACTAAAACTACTTAATTAAAATAATTATACATGCGTAAGAGATTTTAAGTTCGAAATTTATATTGATATTTTTTATGAACATTAAATAAAAATTAAAACATCAGAATTCTATCTTTCTATCTCAAAAAAGGAACTAACTCTCCTACTCTCCAAATAGGAGAGCAAGACCCTGTCATTTTAAATCGAACTGTTCATCTGTGTTGAGATCCATGCATGAAAAAAATTCAACGGTCCGATTTAGAATAGCAGAGTCCTATTCTCCTATTTATAGAGCAGCAGAGTCGGATCCCTCAAAAAATATCACAAAAATAACTTGTTTATTCACAAATTCAAGCACCTTAAGTGATATTGCTGCCTGTCAGTTCGAATGGCAATTTGTTGGGTAATTTATCTTGCATACTAATTAAAACGAGCTCCACTTCGTCCGTCTTCTTTGAAATTCGTGCTAGCATCCATTTCACAAACCGTTTTATAAAATCAAGGATTTAGAGCGCACGCACTTGAACCAGTGCAGTAAATAATGGTATGCGCTTGTCGGACGAACATGGTACTACCAAGTGATTAATCTGAAATAATTGGTAATAATCGAGCGATTAGTCGAAAAAATCTATAACAGTTTGAACACCGCTAATGACAAATTGACCAATTAGATGGAAAAACTCATATTATTCTCTTTGCATCATTTAAAATGAGTTTGGGCGGGATGCATTATTTTGATTTTTTTTTTTTAATTTGTTTCTCCGTAAGACGTTGATCATATATTACACCACCGTTACTTCTGAGAAACATAATATGGTTTTGTAAATAATAACGTTTTTTTTAACAGAGATATATGGCCTTCATACATTTTATATCAGCACTTAATTTTTATTTTAACTATTTCATAAAAAAAAAGGTAATATCGTAGTAAGATGACATGTTGATTTGATTAAAATAAACAAAATTTTGGTTTCGCAAATAAAGTTAATTACAATTATATCGAGCAAGAATTATGAACTTTTTATATGTAGCATTTAAAAAAAAAATTATGCCATAAAAAATTTAAATTTATGCCATCAACTTTCATTTTTTTTTCCCTTTAAATTACTAGTAAAAAAAATCAGCAAAAATTCGGTGGCCTGAATAAAATAAAAATAAAAACTACCCTTATTTTTTTAACTAATTGCTAGGTAGCTCTCACTTTCTTTCTTTTTATTTGGCATTTATTTGCCCGACACTATAATCCAGATGCTACTGTTTCTCTTTATTGAGCATGACATGTGATTAATAATAAAAAAAAATAGGGAAAATTAGATTCAGGCCACCTCGAAACTATGAATTTAGAAAAATACCACTCCAAAATTCAACTTTTGCTGAATGCCACTCCAAAACACTGATTTTCAGAAATTTGCCACAAATACCATCCTATTATACATTTGTAAATAAACAATATACAGTAAAATAGAACTGACCAAAATAACCTTCATCTTCAAAATTTACTTTTCTCTTCTGACGTGATAAATCTATTTTTCTCTGACCTTTTCTCCGTTCAATTTGTGCCCCGATAAACCAGTGGCTCCTCTCCTTAACGCAATAAACCAGTGCCTCCTCTCCTTCTACCTTTTCTCCGTTCAATTTCTCTTCTAACGCAATTTCATTATCTAAAATCAAACAAGACAAAACAAAACAAAAAAGTAGTCCTCTTTTTAGATTAATTCAACCAAACCACTGAAATGCACATTAATTATTGCTTCATCTGTCTCCCTCTAAACTTCCAATTCATAAAACTAACTTTTAGATGATGATAATCAATACATAATACATCCAAATTTAAAAAAAATTCAAGTAAAACAGGTCCATAGGTAAAACCAGTATACTAAATCAGAAAAAGTATATAGAGCGAAGACAATCATTTCATATCTTGCCTAATTTGTTGTTGTGAAAGCAACAGGAATGACTACAATGGATCTATTTAAACATATTCCCTTAGATCCCTCACCCAATGCTCAAAAAACGATCTACTGAAACTACATCAACTGAGATCGTCAAAACCAGTACCAGTATACTGTTCACCTCTTCAAATCGTCAGAACCAGTACCAGTGGTAGTACCTTTTACATCAAAAGGATGGATCCAAATCCAACTGACTTGGCAAGGCCGCCTCTTCAACTGACCTTGTTATAAATTTTATTTTTTACCGTTTTGAAAGGATAAGGGCATTTTTGGAATACACAAAAATACTGCTCAAAATACAATATATTTTGTTTATTTTTTAGTACAAATGTATAATAGTATGGTATTTGTGGCACATTTCTGAAAATCAGTGTTTTAGAGTGGCATTTAGCAAAAGTTGAATTTTGAGGTAGCATTTTTCTAAATTCATAGTTTTGAGGTGGCATGAATCTAATTTTCCCAAAAAAATATGCATCACATGTGCAATAATAATACGATTCATATCTA
This sequence comes from Carex rostrata, assembly GCF_964058835.1. NCBI lineage: Eukaryota > Viridiplantae > Streptophyta > Magnoliopsida > Poales > Cyperaceae > Carex > Carex rostrata. Next base: position 11,203,486 of record NC_135918.1, on the reverse strand, counting down.
TCTGTAGTTCTATACATCGCTATCTATACTCTGTAGGGTCCCCATCTCCACCAACCGTAAGTTGAAAAATATTCCTCTAATTTAGAAAATTTCCTCGTCCATCTATATGCTCCACAAAAATTACAAGCTTGTGAAAAATATATGTGCCGGATTTTTTTTTTTTTAACACCATAAATTTGTCACTACTTGTTTAATATTTACAAAAGATCTTCATTTAGGTTTGAAACCTATGACTTATTGAGTTCTTGAACAAAGAACATTCCTTTAGTCATTAGTTCCAATTAAGAGAGATATTTTGTGAGAAGATGGAATGAGTTAAGAATAGGGGTAGAGAAATTGAAATTATTTTGTGAGAGGTGTTGGAACAAATTTTAACAAAATTTGGATAACATCAAAATGAATTAAAATATAAAATAAATAAATACACAATTAGAATTATATTATTGTGATAGTAAAGCATTGTTCTTAAGTGTGATACGTCATTCTACATGCAAGATTTTTGCAATCATCATCAAGAAAATTAAAAAATGTCACTCCTTAGAATACCCGAGTTTTTTAAAAATACCCAAATTTAAAAATATTTTATTATAAATAACCATATTTTTGGCAAAATTTTATTTTTGCCCAAACCGTACAGATTATTTACGGTTTCAATTAAAAATTCAAACCGTAAATATTCCTTACGGTTTGAATTTTTTTTATTTAAAAATTCGGACCGTATATATTATTTACGGTCCGAAATATATATATATATAGGCCCAAATTTGCACCTCTGGTTAACATATCAAAACACCTTCAAAAATCATGAAAATTTATCGACATGAATTCTTGACTTCATAGAATAAGACTGTGAAGTTTCATGCAAAATATCAAAACAGATCGTGGGATATCGGCTCTCAAAAATTGCCCGAACTACTGAAGGAGTGCTTCTGAGCCCAAATTTGCACCTCTGATTAACATATCAAAACACCTTAAAAAATCATGAAAATTTACCGACATGCATTCTTGACTTCATAGAACAAGACTGTGATGTTTCATACAAAATCTCAAAACAGCTCATGTGATATCAGCTCTCAAAAATTGCCCGAACTGCTGAAGGAGTGCTTCTGAGCCCAAATTTGCACCTCTGATTAACATATCAAGGTCCATTGTAAGAAATAGTATGTTGTTTAGTTTGTTTGAATTATTAAGTTAGAGATTTGTACGAATTTTATTTGTATGGGATGACAGCTGAAGGAGTTTCATTTAGTTTTCTTATTCTATTTAACTTTCTTATTTTTGTTATTTTTAAAGCTTGTCATATTGTTGTTCTTAATTTTATTCTTCTATTTAACTTGTCGTATTGTTGTTCCTTATTTTTAGTGTAGTGTTTTTTGTTATTTTTAAATACTACCCAAGAACGATAACAATATATAACATAGCTCAACCCAAAGCATAATAAAATATAACGAAACTAAACTGAACAAAACATAATACTACGCTAAAGGAAAACATAATAAAACATAACCTAGCGCAACTGAACAAAAACTCAAACATAATAAAACATAACATAACTAAACTGAACTAAACTCAACGGTAATTCGAAGGGCTATTTTCCCTGCTGAAATTCTGTTCATGCCAGTTATTCCACTGTAGTTCTCCGTGCTGTGCTCTACGGGCTGGTGTATGAAGTTCCTCGGGCTCAACCTGTACACTCATCCTGAGTGCACCACTCCATGCATCATTGGGCTCGGCAACCTGGGTAGTTGGCGGTGGGGGTGGGGTATGGAATAGGGAATCCGCAAACTGGAACGCATAGTCAGACTGAGTCCCGCTACCAGATGCCTCCCAATCGTGAGCCCTGGCTGGATACGGCTGATGCGGGGAGGCGGCTGTGGGCTCAAATGGATACACCGACGTATCAACGCTGATGTCCAAATCTGGAGACTCGTGCATAGGCTGGGGGTCCAGAAACCTGTGCTGCTCATGCGGCTCAGGCAGTGGAGGCATGTAGGCAAGACCCTGCAAGGATACCAATTAGTTTAAAGAGAAGGATCTTTTAACTAACTTGACATAAAATAACTTAATTCAACTAACTTGACATAAAATAAAGGAATCACATACCGGGGGAAGAAATGGACGTCCGTGCTCGTCACGGTAGGCGTGCCAACCGGCCATGCGCAGTACCCAACAATGATAGTCTCACTCTGGCTGCTCTGAGAGCTCCGGTGGCATTTCACTGTTCAGAACAGGTGGCGCGTCAGGCTCGTCCGGTTGTACTTTGCACCAATTAATATCCTCTCCGGCGTCTCGTAGCATAGTGACCAGCTTTGCCTTGTGATCGTGGTCCTCAATGTAGGGGGCAACTAAGTTCGACATCGCATGCCCGACCGCTCTGTAGCCACATTTTCCGACACCTTTAAGCGCTACCAGCAGCTAAAAAAATAAAACAAGGTTAGTTAAAAAAAAGCTATTAAAAATATTCATACTGTTCAAAAATGTGTTCTTCTAGGTGCATTACCTGGCGAGCACCTTTTCGGCCAGTGGGGATATAACCATCATCGTCGAAGATCATCGAGCGAAGAAACTCACCGTAATGTCCCTCTATATACATTGATGCCATGCCGACCCGCAGGTACCAAGCCTGATATCTTAATAGGCGATCTCCTTGGAACTGCATCACATCAACCTCCGGCATCTGCCATAAGTTGGCACTCATATTCACTGCCATGTTATAGTGCTCCATGTGATACTCACTCCAATCTCTATCGTAGTGATTAGCGTGTCTTATCTTGTAATTAATATGTTAGTTGCAATTTAAAGCCAAGAAATAATGTTAAGTACAAAAATGCTAAAAAGAACATAAATTACCCGTGTAGACTCATGATCACAGATCTCGGGACTTTTGGATCTGCGGGGATGACTGGAGGAAAATCAAACTACCGGAGGACCCGGTCTGGATAGTGGTGCTCCACTATCCAGAAGCACACCAGTGGACCCCTGTAGAGCCACATCTCATGATCATCCTCTACAATCTGCGGCAGCCTCCCCTCAGTGTATAGCTCATGGTACGGAGTCCAGATCACCTGCGTCTCACCCAGACTCTGAATCTGAGATCGGACCAACCTGATACCTACTGTCTTTCCGTGAGGGTTGTCCTTGTACAAGTGATGTCTGTACCATTTCATGCCAAATGCCGGTCGATTTCCACTGTCGTGCTCTCCCTATGGATCCTCGTTCGGCTCAGGTACCCCCACCGGTAGCCGTGACCATGACCAATGCTGCAGTAGTAGTATCGGCCCATAGATTTGCTTAGTTTTCCGCTATATTTTGAAGAATATTAGCCGTCAGGGATAAGTTAAATAATTAAAATAAGACAGCAAGTGCATGACCAGGTAGATAATTAAAATAAGGCAGAAATAGCATACTGACCTTGCAACCGTGGCACAAATTGGAGTAAAGATGTGCTAGGACAGCCCCACCCAAGTTATACCTGCAGCTCGACGGCTGAAGATCTCGCAGCAACTCTAGATACATTATCGGGATGGTATCACCACTTGAATCAGCAAACATGAGATAACCAAATAGGTCCATCATGAATACCTGTGTGTATCTGTAATATCTAAATTATAGAGCAACTCATTTTTCCGCATGAAACAGAGTACAAAATAATTTGCTGTCTTCGGGAATGGGCTCATCAACCGGGTCGGCTGCGGGTGGTCTCCTAGACCGTCCCCTAGCCATCCTACGTTAATAGTTAATAGTCTAATTATTAGAAGGATTTTACTAAGAATAATTTATGCATATCAGCATCTATACTTTCTATAACCATTTCTCAAGTTGTATATAAATATGTTTTTTTTTTTCTCTTTTCTTGTATATAAACATGTTGTGTGAGTCTATGGTAATATGCATATCACGGGTTGGTCCGTAATACGGATCAATATTTTTATTTTCAAAATTTTAACGGTCGATCGGAACCGTTCAACATATTCTCCATATGAATATGTACGGTTTCAAAATTCTAACGGTAGATCGGGCCGTAAAGAATATTTACGGTTTGAATTTTTTTGAGGTTTGCGGCGAAGTGCCGCAAATGGTTGTATTAAGTAGAAAAATATTTGCAAATATTTACAACCCAAGAGTATCTAATGCATTATCTTTCATTGGGAGGTTGTATGTTCGAAATCCACACTAACACCAAGATAAGTTAACGAGCTTTGATCCTTATTTCATTATTAAAAAGATAAATTAAAAGTTATAATTAGAGATCGTATCTTATTTCTATATATTTAGTCGGGTAGTAGTTGATACTAATTCGGATTTTTTTGTAGCCAAATTCAATTTTAAGTTGATGCGGTCTAATTAATTAGATGCTGAATTATTGGGCGATAAACAAGACCAGATGTGAGATTTGTCTAAGCATGTGATCTCAGAGAAAATTAAATCACACATATAGAAAGAATAATAGAAATGATATCCTGATGAAAAGAAAAAAAAAAAAAAATCAAAATTTCGTCAACGTGCAAGCTAGCTCGTTTCATACGTACACGGACCAGGTGTCATTTTTTTAACTCTTATAGTTTGACTAATAAAAATTATTAACATTGGTTGAGCTTTACAGTATTTTTTTTTAATACATTTAGCCTGTCACAATTCACAAACCAAATCAATATCTAATTCACAATTTTCAAGAATGGTGGAGATATTGTCACCAGTGGAAAATATGGAATCAGGATCGGTTATATACACATATCAGTATCGGAATATAACCGATCCTGATGAAGGCGATACTAATACTATCAGGATCGGTTTTTTATTTTTTAAAGAACCGATCCAAATAGCAACTATTAGGATCGGTTATTTATTATAACCGATCTTATTAGTTTTTAGGATCGGTTTTATTAATAAAAACGATCCAGATAGATATTAGTATCGGTTGTTTCTTATAGCCGATCCAGATAGATCGATCCTGATTCCAGTTTTTCCACTAGTGTGTGCAAAATGCAAATGACGTTGGAATGCTAATTAAATGTGGTACGTGGTTTCTGATTGTTCCAACTTAATTATTTAGTCCGATTGAACTTTGAATTTAAATTCCATGCATGCACATGACATGCCAATGCATATAATTCAATATAATTAAGTTTACACTAAATAAAATCAAACTTTCTTTTTACCATGCAGCAGATTGGTAACATCATAGTCCGATTTTTTTTATTTATATCCAAAAAAAATATATAAATTTAAAAAACTAATCAAACCGCTTGTTTTTTTTCGAAAACTATCCAAACCGAATTTTTTTTTTCCGGTTTCAATACCAATTTCCGAAAAAAAAATTTCCGAAAATTGGATCTTAAATCTGGAATAATTTTTTCCGGATTTAGGATTTCTTTTTTTTTTTTAGGAATTTTTTTTTTCCGAAAATTTTTTTTTAGGAAATTTTTTTTTCATTTTTCAGTTTTTATTTATAATTTATTTATTTTTTGTATTGAAGTATTACAAATATTTAATATATTTTAAAAAAAATAGATGGAATACTATATAATTTGATTTATTCGAAAGACTCCTACAAATAATCCGGATCAACATTTCTCATGCCGGATTTTTTATGGCCGTAAGAAAAATTAATATAATATAATATATGTATATGTATAGGTATATATAATATAATATATGTATATGTATATATAATATAATATATGTATATATATGTATATATAATATAATAGAGTAAAGCTAGCGTGTGACATGCTCACCAAGAAAGTTTGGTGAGCATAACTCCAAAAGTATATCGGATCGATGTCAAATGTCAAATCCAAACCGTTGAAATCCATGTACTTCATGAGTGATGAATATACATGCAAAATTTTGAAAGTTTCGAGTTTATTTGCTACACGGTCAAGTGGTCAAAGAAATAATAAAAATTGAATATATAAAATAACTTATAATAAAATGTTCATTTCTTTGACCACTTGACCGTGTAGCAAATAAACTCGAAACATTCAAAATTTTGCATATATATGCATCACTCATGAAGTACATGGATTTCAACGGTTTGGATTTGGCATTTGACGTCGATCCGATATACTTTTGAGTTATGCTCACCAAACTTTCTTGGTGAGCATGTCACACGCTAGCTTTACTCTATATATATATGTTAAAATGTGCTTGCATATCAAATTTTATATTTTTTTGAATTTTTTTTACTATTTATTAAGTATTTAACAAAATCGCTATATTCAGACCATTGAATTTTTGTACCCATCTTAATAAATAGTAAAAAAATTTAGAAAAATGTAAAATTTGATGTGCAAGCACATTTTAAAATATCCATCATGTTGAACGGTTTGGATCAACTGTTTGGACTTTGAAAACTTTGAAAATACCGATCGTTGAATGCCTACCGTTCAACGAAAACTTAAACTGAATTTTTGAGGCACTAAACGAGGGTTTCAATGCCTCATTTTTTTTATACCTCATCATACCTCATATTTTATATCTTCATTTTCTTCATATTCAAAGTCTAAATTGTCGATATGAACCGTTCAACATGATATCCATATTAAAATATGGTTAGGGATGAAATTTTATAATTTTTGAAATTTTTTTACTATTTTTTAAGATGGGTAGAAAATCACTGTTTTTTGAACGGTTCGGATCGAATAAAAAATTTTGTTGAACGGTTCGGGTCGAATAAAAATTTTAACATATATATTATATTATATATACATATATATACATATATTATATTATATATACATATACATATACATATACATATATTATATTTTTTTTTTTTACGGCCGTAAAAAATCCGGCATGAAAAATATTGATCCGGATTATTTGTAGCAGTCTTTCGAATAAATCAAATTATATAGTATTTCATCTATTTTTAAAAAAATATATTAAATATTTGTAATACTTCAATACAAAAAATAAATAAATTATAAATAAAAACTGAAAAATGAAAACAAAAATTTCCTAAAAAGAAAAAATCCTAAAAAAAAAAAAAAAAATCCTAAATCCGGAAAAAATTATTCCGGATTTAGGATCCAATTTCCGGAAATTTTTTTTCCGGAAATTGGTATTGAAACCGGAAAAAAAATTTCCGGTTTGGGTAGTTTTCGAAAAAAACAAGCGGTTTGGTTAATTTTTTAAATTTATATATTTTTTTGGATATAAATAAAAAAATCGGATCATAGTTAACAGCCTCAAATAAATTAAAAATAATTATTACAAACTATGGCGATCAGGTCACCGAATTAGAAGCGTTAGTTGGTAATTTGAATACCCAATTCGTTGTTTAAAAATTAAAAGTTAAACAAATCCTTGTTTGGTTGTTTCTCTCCTTGTCCTTCATTTGGTCAATTAGGACCACGATACCCTCCATTTAAGGAGAATAATGGAGATCTCCCTTTCTTTCTTTGTTTCTTCCATTATTTCTTCTATTTGTAACGCAATTCTAAAGTGCAACTAATAATTAATCTCCTATCTCTTGATATTGTTGTTGTTATATATTGTATGTACTGATCCTTCTCCCTCTCTTTGAGACACACATGCACCTCAACCAATGGTACCAATTAATGCATGGCCTGCCATGAAGTATATTGTCAAAGGTGAATGAATACTTATATAAACCTGATTCCTAAGAAAATAATTTCAATTATCTTCAGAGACGGTTGAATCAAGAATGCACGCCACAAAGCACCGGATCCTCCCTCAGCCCCTTCTTCTACTTCTCCGCAAAAGAGAGGAAAAAGTTGCAGCGGGAGAGGGTGACGGTGAGGTCGAACCACCGGTAGTGAAGAGGCGGACGGGCCTCAAGCGGAGGGGCGGCGCGCTTCCTTTTTTTTTTTCTTCTCTTTTCTGGCGGAGAGGCGAAACAAAGAGAGGGATCACGTGTCGCGATTTTAAAGGGATGAGTTCAGGCCGTAAGGAATATTTACGGTTCAGATTAAAAATTCAAACCGTAAGGATTATTTACGGTTCTAATTTTTAATTCGGGCCGTAAGGAATATTTACGGTTTGAATTTTTAATTGGAACCGTAAATAATTTGTACGGTTTGGACAAAAGTATAATTTTGATAAAAATGTGATTATTTATAATAAAATATTTATAAATTTGGGCATTTCTAAAAAACTCGGTTAGAATACAGTCATAAAAAGGACTAATGATAGCTCCTTTCAACAGTCAGCGTGAATGTATCAATATTATATTATATTATATTTAGGGATACAATTGAATAATTATTTGATCAGTTGTTTTGGAAAATATTTTAGTCAATAGTAACATGTATATATTACTCAATTATACGCAATTTTTTATATTGGAATATCCTGCGTAAACAAATGTACAAGATAATATAATAATTTTGATATAAAATAGCTTTTCAGTGGTCTAGAATTGTCTAAAACACAATTTTGTTAGATATTTAATAAATAATATTAAAAATGTAAAATTTGATGTCCAAACACATTTTAATATAGAGATAATGCTGAACAACTTTGAACTTTGAAAATCACAAAATCATCGAGAAAGGGGAGGTAGCACAATTGACTAGGAAAATGTCCTAGAGTTGTTATACCCAAAGGTCGAGAGTTTGATTCTCTCTCACGAACCTTGGTAGCTACTACCAAGTTTTAAAAAAAGGAAAATCACAAAATCAAATTATTATAAGTGAATTCCTCCTTATTTTTTAAAAAGAAAGAGAGATTAATATAAATTGCATTAAATGAGCTATATATGGAAACGGCTAGTATAGCACCATAGCATTTAATGGCAAAAGACTAATTAGCAAGCTTCTAAATAGCTAGCTATAGCGCCGCTATAGCGGTTTTGGACCCAGAAAGCTAAGCTACGGGCTAAAACTGCGCTAATCAAGCTACAACTGCTATAGCGGTAATAGCGGTCCGCTGTAGCGCGTAGTGGCAATAGCGGTCCGCTATGCTACATGGGTTATGATTTTGCAATTTTTTTTTTCTGAAAACATGATTTTGCAATTTTAATGGGCCTTAATATCTAGATTGGTTTTTTTTTTAATTTATTAAGCTATATCAATACAATGGAACATGTGCGGGTTATACCGCTATATCAATTAAATTTTGTATCATGCATTAATATATGGTAGTGGTATATTTTGAATATAAAATATATCGATAGTTTTTGAATTAGGGATATTTTGAATGACAATTTGAACTTTGTATTGGTTTAATATGAATATTAGAACTTCTTAATTAATTTGATATTTTTTTTTGATGAGACATTTTTACTAGGCAAAGCCTTCTATGGACATAAGGACCTATTTGTAAAATGAACATATTTTTATTTTTAAAGTTCAAACAGTCGATCCGAACCGTTCATCTTGTTTTCCATATTAATATTTGCTTGGAGACCAAATTTTACATTTTTCTGATTTTTTTTACTATTTATTAAGATGGGTACAAAATTCAATGGTCTGAATTTGATATTTTTTATACCCATCTTAATAAATAGTAAATAAATTCAGAAAAATGTAAAATTTGGTCTCCAAAGATATATTAATATGGAGAACAAGATGAACGGTTCGGATCGGCTGTTTGAACTTTGAAAATAAAAATATATTCATTTTACAAATAGGCCCTTATGTCCATAGAAGCATCACTCTTTTTACTATTAGTAGAAATATAAAATATAATTTTTGAAATAAAAAACGCTATTTATAATAGTTTTCGCTATAGCTCCGCTATTCGCTAAAGCTTTTTTTTTTGTCTCTCCGCTAAACCGCTATAAACGCTATTTAGAAGCTTGCTAATTAGTAAGAATCTTACTAGCTAGCTTTCTACCGTTAGTAGTTCATCCGAAGTCCATCAGATCGGCGTTGAACAAAGAATTAAAACCGATATTCTTTATAAAAACTTTGTTTATATATGAAACTTATAAATTTTTGATTCATTTGATATCAAGTCAAAAGGTAAAAAATTCAGTTAATTTTAATGCACTCATTTTCTTTTAATCAATTTTGATCGCTTGATTTGATATCAAATGAATTTGAAAATTTATATATATATTTTTTTGTATGTAAACGTATCATTCGTGACATATATCGATTTGAACAGTTTGAATTTTTCATTTGGAGTCAGTTTGTTAGATTTTGAAGACTATTAATTAGAACTTTTGTTGAAATCCACATAAAACGCTAGCCGGACTCACTATAAAGAAAACAATTATACTCATGATACTTAATTACAATTAGGGGAGCAACGGCTCAAAAAAACTAAGCGAGCACGGGCGTAAAATATTGAAGAAGGCAAGACGACAAGAGTGAGTAACATCAATTCAACTTTTTAATTTATCCAATATCGGATCATTTTATTCAATTTCGACCTATTAAAAATTTACGGGTCAATATTAATAATTGAGAAAAAAAATTTAATAAATATTTGGTAGTTTTAAGATCCGTACATTAAGAATCCGGACAATTTAAACTCTAAAATCCGAAATTTTTATTGATAACATTTCAAAAAAAAAAAAAAAAAAAAAACACTACTAAAATTGGGTCTAAAAATACCAAGGCTCTAAAAATACCAAGGCTGTCAATTCAATATGTGGCCTCATTCTTGAGAGGGTCGTAGATTGAATTGGTGGTCCTCCAAAAAGCTAAATATCAGTATATTACAGTGCATTTTTGGGTTTTAGGGGGCCTCCAATTCAATTCAAAATCCAAGAATGGAGCCGCATATTGAATTAGCGGCCTTGGTATTTTTGAAATTATTCAAAAAAATGTGACTTTTTAGTTTATTTTTATTTAGAATATGGTACAAATAAAATTTCGCCTCTAAAATTCTCCAGGGCAACCGCAGGTCCGCAGCTCAACAAATAAAAATTGACAGTTTACTGTATAATGAATTGACCAGTGCGTATATTGAACAGATTTTATTCAATTTTTATATAGAGAAAGAAAATCAAATTGTATATATAATAATCAAAATGAGTATAAAAGCATATATTGTTTAAAAATGACAAGTATGAGTTTTATACTATTATATTACAAAACAAGCTGATATTCTGTTGTTTTGTGGCTAGAAACAGTTGATACTAATCAAATATAAAAAAAAATATTAAATTAAAAAGGTTAGACTCAACTTGTGAGATATCTTGGATTATAAATGTTTAGTAAAAGATGACATGTTAATACAGAATCAAATACATGATTTACTTAATTAATTAATCTGCAATTACTTAGTCTCTTGATTAGGTAAGAACAAGTCAACATCTTCTTTGTCTGTTGCCTATTTCAGAAGAAAAAGAGAAAGAAGCAACCCTTCATAGAGAGAAAGAGAAGGAGAAATAGGAGGAAGATAATGGATCCTGACCCGCTACTCAAGCAATCGGAGCCGTTGATCGGAGTAGTAGATTATCGAGGCCGTCCTGTTGTGTCTCGCGCCGTCTCCGGTGGATGGCGCGCTGCCTATTTTGTTTTAGGTAAATGAAAATTTTTAATTCCAGCTATTAGCATTTTTCTCATGAAATATGAAAAGAACAAGGAGAAAGATGTTTTTATCAATGGCAATACTTTAGCAGGGAGAGGAAAATTTGAGATAGAATTTTTTTTTTAAAGTAAAATTGTTGTTGCTGTTGTTTTTTCTCTCACGAAATATTGAAAAGAATAAGGAGCTATTTTGTTTGATGAATGGCAGTGCATTTGCTGGAGAAATGGTTTTTGCAGCAAAAAGTATTCAATGTCTCATGTGGTAGTATTTTAAATTATTATTATCAAGTTGGATAAATTAGCATTAAGCAGAATTGTCCATCAGTTTTTTTTTTTATTTAAATTACTTGTTGATTTTGGAATGTAAAAAAGATATTTGACTTTCTAGTCGTATTTTCATTTTCAAAGTTCAATTAGTCGATCCTAACTGTTCAATATGATGTTCATATTAAAATGTACTTGGAAACCAAATTTCTCATATTTTTAAATTGGTTTTCATATATTGTAATTGTAGGTTTGGAAATTATTTTAAGATTTGCGTACTATGGAGTATCATCAAATTTAATATCATATCTGACCGAATCACTGGGGCAATCAAATGCTTCTGCTGCTGCTGCGATCAATGCTTGGACAGGCACTTCCTCAATGTTACCTCTTTTAGGTGCATTCCTTGCTGATTCTTATCTCGGTCGATATCGAACCATCATTATATCTTCACTTCTATATATTATAGTAAGTTTTCCCCTCTCTTCCTTCTAATTTTTAAACTAATTAAGAGGCCAAGTACTTTTTAGGAGGAATTTTATATTGAAACAACAAGACATGAAAAATACATAATTCGAGCTTTTTTGAATTGTATACATTAAATTCCCTTTTTTTCAAAAAATATATATTTGCTGAAGTTATTAAAAAAAGAAGAGAGAAATTATACGGAAAACGCCAAAACCACATAAATAGAATATTTTTATTTATTGATTTGTGTACCATTTTGGTTCTTGATAACAGCGTATGCTGATTCAATAATCTGGTCCGTTCGTTTTGAATCGAGCGGACTAGATCAGAGCTTGGCCAAATTGAAAAAATTCTCAAAATTTGCCCTGCCTTCTTTCTACCCACTCGATTCAAAATGAACGGACCAGATTAAAAGCTCCGCAGAGGATATGCTTCCTAACCATGTGTGCATGTGGTATTGCGGTTGAATGTTGATGCGTACAGGCTTACACGCAGATTGCAAGAGCGCCAATTTTTTGAATAGAATTGTATTTGCTGAAATTATATTTGCTGGAAATTGGCTAGAATTGTATTTGCTGAAATTATATTTGCTGAAGTTATAAACTAATCCATTTAATTTATAATATCATAATCAATTGAATATCCTCTGACTCTCAAACTCCAAAGTTTGGAGAAAAAAAAAATGAGCCGCATCCTTTAGATGCGACCGTTGTAGATTTGAAATTGTACATAAATGATGATTTTTTTTAGTTTTTTTTTAAAAGGTATTTTTTTTTTAATTTCGGGACAAATAGTTCGAGTATTCATATCCGAGTAGAGATTCGTGTATAGCCATTATAAAAATGAGAAGTAAATTTCTCATTTTTAAATATTTATAAAAAAAATGTAATCTGAATTTTGAAATTACAATTTTAAATATTCATAAAAAAATTATCATTCGAATTTCGTACTTACAATCTTACATAAAAGATTGTCTTTATAAATTATATAAAAAAAAGATTATTTTTCAGCAATAATTTCCTTTTTCAATAATTTATTTATTCACCGGCCGTATTATTGGCTTTCCATGCACATCAATCAACTTTCAACCAAGCATGTGAGTCCAAAGAGGCAAAGACCAAACATTACATCGTTTTCTTTTTTCTTTTTTCTTTTTCCTGGTAAATTTTTCAAGTCTTCCTGGTTGCTGGTTGGTGAGAAAACTTATTGTTCTAGCAAGGCTTTGAAACTATTAGTATAGTAAAAATGGTTTAAATGCTATATTATATAATAACTACGTTACATCATTTTTGGATGTGGATTGCGTGGAATGAGAATGAATAATTGAATACTGATATGATTATTAATTGGTTATAAACTTAAAATTAATAAAGTATTAAAGCACGGAGATATATAGCAGTTGCGTTGACGTGTCAAGATATTTTTTTTCTACAATATAATAATTACAATTAGTACGAACAGATAGACTCCTACTCAACAACTATATATGATATTGATGCATTTAGAATCTAATTAAAATTTGATTAAATGTCCATCAAAATTAATGTTGACATGTTACTTTCAATATTGAAATAACTGTTCCGTAAAAATAAAATAAAAAAGTGAGGAGAGTATAAATACATTTATTTTATAGTCTTCATCATTTTCTTTTTTTTTAATAACAAATTCTAAAATTTGCATGTCAAAACAAAAGTATGGCTAGATTTGATTAAATATTATTTTCTTTACATCATGTACATAAAAAATTATCATCTTTCAGATTTTATTTTATATTAATTAGTAAATTAAAAAATCAATGTTAATGTACTTTTATAAGCTTTTGATACCAATTAAAATAAAGATAAAATATCATAATCATTTACACATGTATAGAGAATACATTATAGATTATATCGAACGGTTTAACAATTAAGTTTTAATTTGAAGTTATTAAAGCTAACAAAATAAAAACCTTGAAACCCTCCTCAAAAAAATAAACTTTTATTTCTTTATTTTGCTTGTGGTCACAAATTCGCAATATTAGAAGAATGAAATTGAATTTATTTCAGCTCATGTCACCCTTTTATAATTCCACCTCCCTCATAAAAGAAATGAGATGAAAAAGGCGGGAGCTAATTAAGTGCAAAACAGAAGGCTTAATTGCATATTTTCATTTCAATTTCATTATTTCACAATTTCACAAATTTAATCTAATTCCACTCATATTCAACTACTATTCCATCCTTTAAATATAGACACGCGACAGAAAGTTTATTATTAATTTATGATGACATAAAAAACAAGATGACATAATAATTGAAGAATTATCATAGTATAAACTTGGTAAAATAATTAGTAGACAATACATTTAATTAGTATAAAACTCAAAATTTTATACTAATTAAAATTTGGTGAACTCTTAATCCAGTCCGTCCGATCCGAAACGAACGGACCAGATCAAAACTACCGCAAAGCACCGCAGGTAAAACCTCCGCAGAGGATAGCGTTCCAGTAACGTCCGGATTCCAACCCAATCTCTTAAATCCAACCTAATAAATCTCCAACTGCCAACTGACAGTACACGCCAAATAGCTTTGACCACTTTTTTCTGTGGCCCGTCTAAAATAGCCAGGAAAAAAAGCAACATTTTCTCTCCAGAGTAAAACTTGCAAAAACTTTGGTTCTTTTTTCAAGTTCCAATTCCCACATCTTTATTTTTGGGTGATGTTCAATTCCCTCTATCACGTTAGGCTAATATGAATAATTGGATTCGGTTATATACTTATATTTCATGAAAGATTTAATTTTATGAAAAGTTTGAAATAATGAACAATAATTGAATTACTGCCCTGCAAAGAAGCAAAGGAGCATTTTATTCAAGATATCATACGAGCCACACAAACCGAAGAGGCTTGATGCTTGAATAAAATATCTCAGTATCTCACAGACTCACATAATTGTACATACTTTTTTTGATAAAACATAATTGTGCATACTGCTAACCTTAAATTAATTTCAGGGCTATGCGATGCTAACTCTCTCAGCCGTGCTCCCATACATGCGGCCACCGACATGTAATGACAGCGAAGCCACTGACTGCCGACCGTCATCCTTCCAAATAGCCTTCTTCTACATCTCATTATATATAGTGGCATTCGCACAAGGTGGTGATAAGCCGTGTGGTGTAGCCTTTGGTGCTGATCAATTCGACCAGAATGACCTGAAGGAGTGCGAATCTCGTAGCTCCTTCTTCAATTGGTGGTACTTCTGCATGGCTATCGGGATTAGCGTAGCAGTTGTCGTGTTGAGCTACGTGGAAGACAATGTCGGTTGGGGGCTAGGGTTCGGCATCCCTTGCCTCATGATGGTTCTCTGTCTTATAGTTTTCTTGGCCGGCTCAAAGAGGTATCGGCTCTACAACCCGAGTGGAAGAAACCCGTTTGTGCGGATCGGGAATAGCTTTATTTTACTTCTAAAGAGTTGGCGTGCAGGCTATGATCCAGTCGAAACACGCCGAGAAGTTATTGAAACCAAGTAAGAACATGACAATTCTTTCATGCATGAATCTAGTTCAACATTTTCACTAGAAGATATAATAATGATAATGATAATAATAAGAAAAAAACACACACAACAATAATAATATACTAAATTTAAAATTTTAACCTCTAAGCATTCCTTGATGGAAATCAAGTTTAATTTATACCTCTTAATTACATGTGTGCAATTCTGGTGTCTAATTAATACTTGATTGATTCATGGGAACGTTTACTTAAAATTAACATGTACTTTTTTTTTTACAACACTAGATCCTTCGTCACGGAAGAAAGTGGTTGCGAAGACAACATCGAAGAACGTATCGAGGAAGCAAAGGGGGTTCTCCGATTGCTTCCAATTTGGGTAACATGTCTAATTTACGGCGCTGTATTTGCTCAAATTTCAACATTGTTTAACAAGCAGGCGAAAACTCTAGATCGATCAATCACCTCAAGTCTCGAACTACCTCCTGCAGCAATTCAAAGTGTCGGTAGCATGGCCATCATGGCTTTTGTGCCTATCTACGATCAGATCCTTGTGCCAGTTGCAAGAAAATTCACAAAACACCCAACCGGCATAACAATGTTACAAAGGATCGGTGTCGGCATGGTAATCTCAGTTTTGACCGTGGTAGTAGCGGCCCTTGTCGAAACAAAACGACTAAATACAGCACGAGATTTCGACTTAATTGACCAGCCAAATGCCACAATTCCTATGAGTTGGTGGTGGATGGTACCACAATACTTACTGATTGGTATTGGTGATGTGTTCACAATTGTGGGTTTACAAGAATTCTTCTATGATCAAATGCCAATTCATTTCAGGAGCTTAGGGTTAGCTCTCTACGTAAGTGTTATCGGCTTAGGTAACTTCATTAGTAGTATCCTGATTTCACTTATAGATAAAATTACAAGCGAAAATGGAGATAGTTGGTTTGCAAATAATTTGAATAGAGCTCACCTTGATTATTTCTATTGGCTTCTTGCCTTTTTGAGTATAGTTGAGATGGTGCTCTTTCTGTACTTTGCTAAGAGTTATGTGTACAAGAAGAAATACCTTTGATTATTTATTTATTATGTGTAATTTATTTTGACTTTTGTATATATTAGTATATACTATATAGGCTATAGCCACTTTGATTGGCTTGTAACATAATGAAATTACTTTTGTATTTGTATGATAATAGTTAAATTAAATTTCTACTGTTAAAACCTTTTTACTGGCTCATAGATAAATGAAATTTTTATACCCTTATTTATTGTGTGGAAAACATCACAATTTTATTCAATAATGGAGGTGTCAAGTTTCCATATTCTTGGTGACAAGTGAGCCTATAGTTACAAAATTATCTGCTATCATTTTTCACAAAAAAGAAGAAGAGACAATGCGTCAGAGAAACAAAAATAGATGTCGGAGGAAGGCTATACAAAAAGTTGATATTCTAATTTTAGTATTATATTAAGGTATAATCCTCTTCTTTTTCTCACTGTGAAAACCTTTGCAGTGTCTGCAATACATTTTCTGTTAATTTGTGTATCAAAATCTATCAAATAGGATTCAACCGAAAGGATCCAAACCGTTTAAATCGATTTAAACTCACATTGTTTAAACTCCACAGTCCACATTTCTACATGTAGAAGTATAAATCTATTTAGACTCGTCCTCTTCACATGTAAATGTCATGATTTGTTCATTTTTTTTCGAAAACTTTCTTAAACCCACATTATTTGATTGCCAGATACTCGATTTTTTTTATCGGTTTTGAATTATTTTTTTTCATTTTTAAAACAACATGTAATTAAGGATACATATCCACAGTAATTTCTGCAATTTTTGAATTCTTTGTACGTCATTTAAGGATACATATCCACACGCAATAGTAATAAGGATTACATATTCACATATAATAGATTACTTATCCACAATACTAGCAAATATTATACAAATATTTCTCGTTCCAATTTATTTCAATATCATTCATAGATATTTAATTGTTCTTTTCATTGGTCTATTTTTAAGAAAATATATATGTTATTTTCTATGGATTATTTTTTTTTTCTCTTATAATATGTCATCGTTGCAATGCACAGGCATATTAATACTGATGCATTTATAATATAATTTGTCATGTTTGGTTGAGTAAAGTTATCCTGGATTAATCATGTTTGGTTGGACTTTGGTGGAATAAGTTGATGAAGAGAGATAAAATTATTAGGTGAATGTTACTCTAACTGCAAGACTCATAGATGAAGTAACATATAAGGTGATAGATAGTAAGCATAGTTTCATATTTGATCATGTGTAATATAGTGAATATAATGTAACATTTAATCGTGTGTAGTATACTAATATTCATAGTTTCATATTCTTTTTTTTTTTTTTTGTAAATCGACAGAACCAAAACCTCCGCCTAAAGCCCAAAACAAATAATAGTCCTAACAACTCGCTCATTTAAATAAATTATGACAATTTGTTGGATTTTGTTATGATGACTTTTAACAAATTTTGTTATACGTGGGCACACTATATAATTTTGTTATGAGTCATAAGTCATAACTCGTGAGCCGCTCATAACTCGTGAGCCGCTCATAACTCGCTCATTAAAAGCTCGTTCATTTACAACTCGCTCATTTATCCGCTCATTAACAACTCGCTCATTTACTTAATGAGCGAGCATGAGCATACCCTAACTCGCTCATGCTCGCTCATTAATCACCCCTAGTTCCATGCATGCGGTCACCTACATGTACTGATAGCGCCAACTGCCGACCATCATCTTTCCAAATATCCTTCTTCTACATCTCGTTATATCTAGTGGCATTCGCACAAGGAGGGGATACGCCATGCGTTGTGGCCTTTGGTGCTGATCAATTCGACCAGAATGACCTGAACGAGTGCATATTGCGTAGTTCCTTCTTCAACTGGTCATACTTTTGCAGTGCTGTAGGGATCAGCGTAGGAGTTGTCGTGTTGAGCTATGTGGAAGACAATGTCGGATGGGGGCTAGGGTTCGGCATCCCTTGCCTCATCATAGTTGTCTCTCTTATAGTGTTTTTGGCTGGGTCGACGAGGTATCGGCTCTACAACCAAGTGGGAGAAGTCCATTTGTGCGGATCGGGAATAGCTTTACTTTACTTCTAAGGAGTTGGCATGTGGGCTATGGTAATGTCGAAGCACGCCATGAAGTTATTGAAACCAAGTATGAAAATTACAATTATTTCATGAATTTAGTTCAATATTTTCTCAAGAGGACATAAAAATAGTGATTATGATAATAAAAACAACAACAATAATAATAGAATACTAAATTTTAAATTTTAACATTTAATCAAGCATTCCTTTATGGCAAGTTATACATCTTAATTACATATATGCACAATGCTGGTACTTAATTAATCCTTGATCCATGACAAGTTATACTTAAAATTAACATGTACAGTTTTCTTTTTATGTAAAACACTAGATCCATTGCAATGGAGGAAAGCGGATACGAGGACAGCACCCGGAGCCATATCGAGGAAGCAAAAGGGGTGCTCCAACTGCTCCCAATTTGGACAACATGCTTAATTTAGGGCGCGGTATTTGCTCAAATTTCAACATTATTTAACAAGCAAGCGAGAACCCTAGATCGATCGATCACCTCAAGTCTCGAACTACCTCCTGCGGCAATTCAAAGCATTGGTAGCTTCGCCATCTTGGCTTTCGCACCTGTCTATGATCCGATCCTTGTGCCGTTTGCGAGAAAATTAACAAAACACCCCACTGGCATCACAATGTTGCAAAGGATTGGTATCGGCATGGTGATCTTGGCTTTGACCGCGGTGGTATCAGCCCTCGTCGAAAGAAAGCGGCTAAAGAGGGCACAAGATTTCGACTTGATTGACCAACCAAATGCCACAATTCCTATGAGTTGGTGGTGGATGGTACCACAATACCTACTGATTGGAATTAGTGATGTTTTACAATTGTGGGTTTACAAGAATTCTTCTATGATCAAATACCAATGCATTTTAGGAGCTTAGGGTTAGCTCTCTACCTAAGTGTTATTGGCATAGGTAGCTTCATTAGTAGTATCCTCATTTCACTTATAGATAAAATAACAAGTGAAAATGGAGATAGTTGCTTTTCAAATAATTTAAATAGAGCTCACCTTAATTATTTCTATTCGCTTTTTGCCTTTTTGAGTGGAGTTGAGTTGGTGCTCTTTCTATACTTTACCGAGGGTTATGTGTACAAGGGTAAATGTCTTTGATTATTTATTTCTTATGTGTTATTTATTTTAACTTTTGTAAAGATTACTATACATTATACGTTTGGATGTACTGAGAATAGCGCTATTTTTAGAATAGCAGTGCTATTCTAAATCTGATCTATCCAAACATACTCACTTGTTATTTGGAACAGGCTGAATAGCGTTGTTCCGCTATTTCTATAAAAAGTCGGAATAGCAATTGGTGCTCTCTCTAAATGTTTAATCTCTCCATTGTTATTCTAAATGTTCAATCCAAATAATATTTTCGCTATTCCAAATAACACCATATCAATACTATTCTCACACTCTTCCAAAAATCACTATTCTCATATACTATTCTCAAATAGTAACTATTCTAGCTATTCTAGAGTGCATCAAAACGTACATAACCACTTTGATTGGCTTGTAAAAAAAATGAATTTATTTTTGTATTTGTATGATAATAGTTAAATTAAATTTCTATTGTTAAAAGCTTCTTAAACCCTTATTTATTGAGCGAAAAACATCACAATTTCAAAAATGTAGGTGTCTAGTTTCCACCGATTTTTTTAAAAATACCCAAAAAAAATAATTATTTTATTAATAATAACCAGGTTTTGGATGGAATTTTAAAAATACCCAGGCCGCAGAAAACATTTGCGCCCTGAAATTTTTTTTTTTTTTTTTTTTAGAATTTTTATTCCGAGCGCAGATTTTTTCTGCGGCCCGGATTTTTTTTTTTTTTTTTTTTAGAGTTTGGAGAAAAAAAATCCATTATGTATATGTATGTATATGTATATGTATATGTATATGTATCTGTATGTATATGTATATGTATATGTATATGTATGTATATGTATATGTATATGTATATGTATATATATGTATATGTATATGTAGATGTATATGTATATGTATATGTATGTATATATAAATATACAAATATATGTATATATAAATATACATATATATATACATGTATATCTATACATATATATGTATATAATATTTATGTATATGTATATAATATTTATGTTTATGTATATATATATGTATATAATATTTATGTTTATGTATATGTATACACATATATACACATATATACACATATATACACATATTATATACACATATATACATATACATATATTATACACATATTATATTATATATACATACACATATATTATTAAAAAAAATCAGATCATGGATATTTTCTTTCTCCAAACTCTAAAAAAAAAAAAAAAAAAAAATACATATACATCTACATATACATATACATAAACATAAATATTATATACATAAACATAAATATTATATACATATACATATATTATACATATATTATATACACATATATACATATACATCTATATACATATACAGATATATACATATACATATATATACATATACAGATATATACATATACAAATACATACATATACATACATATACATATACATATACATATACATATACATATACATATACATATACATATACATATACATATACATATACATATACATATACATATACATATACATATACATATACATATACATATACATATACATATACATATACATATACATGATGGATTTTTTTTCTCCAAACTCTAAAAAAAAAATAAAAAATAAAAAAAAAAAAATCCCGGCCGCAGAAAAAATCTGCGCTCGGAATAAAAAATTCTAAAAAAAAAAAAAAAAAAAAATTTCGGGGCGCAAATTTTTTCTGCGGCCTGGGTATTTTTAAAATTCCATCCAAAACCTGATTATTATTAATAAAATAATTATTTTTTTGGATATTTTTAAAAAAATCGGAGTTTCCATGTTCTTGGTGACGTACAAGTGATGACACGAGTGACTGGAACTCATAGGCAACCGCAGCTCGATGAATAAAAAATGACATTTTACCGTATAATCAATTGACCAAAGTTTATATTGAAAAGGAAAATGAAATTATTTATATTACTTTAATCAAAATGAGAATTAAAGCATATATTTTTAAAAATGAAACTTTGAGTTGTATACTATTATATTACAACAAGAGGATGTTGGTGTTTTCTGACTAGAGAGTTGAATTTCAGAAGGAAAATAGCAAGTAGCCACCATATGGTTTAATATATTGAAAAAAAAATTTATCTTATTTACTATCATAATTAGACAAATATATGAAATTTAATATTTTTTAATAAATATTTGATTCTATCTATATCCGTATCTGAAAAATAAAAATAAATACATATATTATTTTACCACTTTCCGCTCCGTATCCATTCCGTTTTCATCCCAGACTTGATTTTTTTTATAAACCATGAATAAAAGATAAAAAATAAAAATCAATTTAAATGATTTGAATTTTATAAAAAGGACTGAGATGTCTACTACTAATTTTTCTTTTTGTTGGGCCTTCGGCATGCCTCAATTTCACAGATTCTCAACCAAATCTGTGTGACCCTCCTTGTGAGTTGTGACCTTTGGTGAAATTCCAAAATTCATTAATTGAAATGTGTCGAATAGGTTGTTTGGCTCAATTTTTTTTTTTTGTTGATTTTCAAAAGAATAATTATATGAAACTCTCCACTCCTATCTTCATCATTTCCCCATCTCTTAAATAGATTTTAGCAGTAGATTTTTTTTTTTAATATCATTTGCATTTCTCACGATCTATGAGAAATTTTGCAAATCTAAAACTACAAACATATTATACGCAATTTTATCTTTCAAATGAGATCCATGATGACATATTTTTGGACTCATCGTTACACAAGTATTTACACCTCATCGTGCAAGTATTTATACCTATACTTGTAAGTATTTATTTCCAATCGTGGACCCCGCATCTCCACACCATCTCCCAATCTCTTAAACATATTTTAACTTCCATAAACTAACTTAACTAACTAGTTTAATTAAATTTATTCAAAACACTGTGGTCTTCCAAGTTTAATTAAATTCATAGGTATAAATACTTGAAAGATAATAAATTAATACTTGCATATCTAATTTGATATGACTATATGGGGAGAAGAATCATATACATTTTTAGAGGTGGTTTTTTTTTTCTTTTTCAATGTCGTCCACATTTCTCACGATCTATGAGAAATTTTGCGAATCTAAAACCACGAACGTATTCTATGCAATTTTATCTTTCAAATGAGATCCATGATGACATACTTTTGAGTTCATGGTCACACAAGATTTATACCTCATCGTGCAAGTATTTATAACTATACTTGTAAGTATTTATCCCCAATCGTGGATCTCACATCTCTGCATCAATCTTCCCCAATCGTCACTGCGTCAACCTTTCTCTAACAAAAATAGTTGACTACAAAGGTATATATACTTGTGATACTTGATATTAATATTTTTAAACGTCAGCAGTGTCATATGTGGAAAATACTAGGTATAAATACTTGTGCAACGACGAGCTCGAAAGTATATCATCATAGATCTCATTTGAAAGATAAAATTGCGTAGAAAATGTTTGTGGTTTTTTATTTATAAAATTCATTATAGATCGTGAGAAATGTGGACGAGATTGAACAAATAAAATTGGAGGATAATGGAGGGATGAGAGTGGGGGGACAATTATGAGGACCCTTTTCAAAAATAGATGAAAGAACTTATAATTTGAATATCTTAGAAGGAATATTAAAAAAATAGATAAAATATCTTATATTTGAGATGTACTAGAAGTACTACTAAATATTTTTTAGACAGAATTTTTTGCGGTTGTAAACAAAAATTAAAATATTTCTTTATGTGTTACTGGAAAAAAATGTTTTAGTAGAAGTACACCATCTATTTTTTTAAGAAGCTATTTTATATTTTTAATATTTTTCTAAAACTACTTTTAAAGATATAGATGGAGTATCTTAAAAGTTGAATGTATTAGAAAAATCACGATAATTTTGTTTTATTTATCAAAAATTGATTTTTGAACCGGAATGTTTTCTCTGAGTCCTAGGACCTTGAATGTTTTCTCTGAGAAATAATTTGTTTATTTGTAAGTTTTGGGCTAACTTGGATTAGAAAAAATATCAATTTGGGCGCCATGCACCTCCAGGCACTCCCTAGTGTTGCCATCTCTGTCTCTATTTGTAACTTATTAATCTTTGATTAACTGTAGCTTTAAAAGAATATATTTTTTTTTGAAATAGTGGGAATCCCACCAGTTTCTATTGAAACTTATAAAGAATGGCCATAACAAACTCCAAATTTGGAGAATGCAACAGCATACAAGATCCACATTACAACACATAACAAAAGAAAGAAGAAATTCAAACTACAACATATAATAGCTGCTTTAAAAGAATATTAAACATAATTAATTTGAAATTTGGGTGAATTCGATATATTTTAAAATTATATTGGATAAATATGTCAGTTACTAGAATTTAGGAGGTTAAATACGTTATTATAGAATTTGGTGGGGAAAATAATTAATTTTATAGTTTTTGAGGGGTATGCATGAAATTCCCCGAAAGGTAAGTTTCAACAGTTATCTGGCGTATAGAAGTTTGGTATAACATGACATGCTAATACAGAATCAAATACATCATTTAATTAATTAATTAATTAATCTGCAATTAGTCTCTAGGCAAGAATAAGTCAACATCTTCTTTGCTATGTAGGTATTTCATTACCTGTTTCAGAAGGAAAAGAGAAAGAAGAGACCCTCCATAGATAGAGAGAGAGAGAGCTCCTAGGTAACCACTGCCAAGATTTTCGAAGAGAGAGAGATAGAGAGACAGAATGGATCCTGATCCGCTACTCGAGCAATCACAGCCGTTGGTCGGAGTAGTAGATTATCGAGGCCATCCCGTTGTGTCGCGCCCCTTCTCCGGCGGATGGTGCGCAGCCTTTTTTGTTTTAGGTAAATGAAGATCTTTGAATTCTTGCTGTTAGCATTTCACAATTGCATTGCTTTTGTTGGGTAGCATAAATTGAGATAGTATTTTTTTTAAAAGTAAAATTGCTCTTTTTTTCATGAAATATTGAAAAGAATAAAGGAGAAATTCTTTCTTTGATCAATGGCAATGCATTTGCTGGGACAGCACAAATTGAAGTAGATTTTCTTTTTCAATTTGAAATTCCAACTCTTTTGAGAATGTTAGGCGTTGAGATCTTCAGATGTACATTCAATGTCTGATTTGGTAGTATTAAATTATTATTCTCAAGTGGGTCAAATTAGCATTAACCAGAATTATTTATCATTTTTTTAAATTACTTATTTATTTTGGAAATTAAATGAGCACAAAAATGGAAAGTTATTTTTTGTTCTTCCTTATAATACTAAATTTATATTGGTTTTCCAATATTAATTGTAGGTTTGGAAATTACCTTAAGATTTGCATTTTTTGGGATATCATCAAATCTAATATCATATCTGACCGAGTCACTGGGGCAATCAAATGCTTCTGCTGCTGCTGCGGTCAATGCTTGGGCAGGCACTTTCTCTATGCTACCTCTTCTAGGTGCATTCCTCGCTGATTCTTTTCTCGGTCGATATAGAACCATGGTTGTATCTTTGCTTCTTTACATCATAGTAAGTTTTTTTCCTCTTGTCCTTCTATATATTTTGAAACTAATAAAGAGGTGTCTTTCTTCTTCTTTTTTAACATATATAGTTGCTTGTTTAAAAAAAATGAGAAATTATACACGAAACCACAAAAACAAAAATAAAATTATTGATTAGGGCCAGTTTTTGGATAGACTTGATTTATGAATTATATTTATTTATGTATGTACAGTTTGGAATATATATCCGTGAGTATACCTAGAACAAACTGAGGGTCAAATCACAGGTCGGAAATATTACATATCGAAATAAAAACATTAAATTTATAAAGCATCAAACCCACTGTCAGGGTCATGAAATCCAATAACTTTTTTTTTTTCTTTCTGAGAAAAATTAGGGGTCTGAATATTTATCTCTGAGATAGAGATTTGTATATAGTCATTTAACTATTTTTCTAAAATAGTTTAATTTTTGTTTACAGCTGAATGCTTTCTAAGACACTTGTTGTCTAATTATATGTACCAGCTAATTTTTAACTCTTTAAATCAAGAGGAGGGTTCAAATACCTCTATTTTTTGTGTCTCCATCATGCCTTCAGATTTAAAAAATGAGTTATTAAAGTTTTAAAAAATGGAGACACAAAAAATAGAGGCATTTGAACCCTCCTCTTAAATCAATGATCTTTAAATCAATGAAATCGCCTACTAACTTTACACCAAAACAAAAAAAATCCATTAATTAAATACAGACATGCGACGGATGAACAATAACCGATCAAGAAGATCATAATGACGTACTAAACAATATAACATAATAATTGAAGAATTGTCGTAGTATAACTTTGTTAAAAGAATTAGCAGACCAAATTAATGAAGGCCCAAAATATATGTATCTTTTTTTTGGTTGAAATATAATTTGTACATATTGCTAAAATTAAATTAATTTCAGGGCTATGCCATGCTAACTCTCTCAGCCGTGCTTCCATACATGCGGCCACCTACATGTACCGGCAGCGACATCGCCAACTGCCAACCATCATCTTTCCAAATATCCTTCTTCTACATCTCGTTATATTTAGTGGCATTCGCACAAGGAGCAGATACACCGTGCGGTGTGGCCTTTGGTGCTGATCAATTCGACCAAAATGACCCGAAGGAGTGCATATCGCGTAGTTCCTTCTTCAATTGGTGGTACTTTTGCATGGCTGTCGGGATCAGCGTAGGAGTTGTAGTGTTGAGCTACGTGGAAGACAATGTCGGTTGGGGACTAGGGTTCGGCATCCCTTGCCTCATCACGGTTGTCTCTCTTATAGTTTTCTTGGCCGGGTCGACAAGGTATCGGCTCTACAACCCAAGTGGGAGAAGCCCATTTGTGCGGATTGGGAATAGCTTTGTTTTACTTTTAAGGAGTTGGCGTGCGGGCTATGGTCATGTCGAAGCACGCCATGAAGTTATTGAAACCAAGTATGAAAATTACAATTATTTCATGAATTTTAGTTCAATATTTTCTCAAGAGGACATAAAAATAGTGCTAATAATAAAAAAAAAACACAACAATAATAATATACTAAATTTTAAAAAAATTAACATTTAAGCAATCCTTTATGGCCAGCAAGTAATATATCTTAATTACATAAATTCACAATGCTGGTATTTAATTAATACTTGATCCATGACAATTTATACTTAAATTTAATGTACATTTTTTTTATTTACGACACTAAGATCTGTTGCCATGGAGGAAAGTGGATGCGAGGACAGCACAGGGAGACGTATCGAGGAAGCAAGAGGGGTGCTCCAACTGCTCCCAATTTGGACAACATGCTTAATTTATGGCACGGTATTTGCTCAAATTTCAACATTTTTTAACAAGCAGGCGAGAACCCTAGATCGATCAATCACTTCAAGTCTCGAACTACCGCCTGCGGCAATTCAAAGTGTTGGTAGCTTGGCCATCTTGGTTTTCGTACCTGTCTATGATCAGATCCTTGTACCGTTTGCGAGAAAATTCACAAAACACCCCACCGGCATCACAATGTTGCAAAGGATTGGTATCGGCATGGTGATCTCGGCTTTGACCGTGGTGGTATCAGCCCTCGTCGAAACAAAGCGGCTAAAGACGGCACAAGATTTCGACTTGGTTGACCAACCAAATGCCATAATTCCTATGAGTTGGTGGTGGATGGTACCACAATATCTACTAATTGGAATTGGGGATGTTTTCACAATTGTGGGTTTGCAAGAATTCTTCTACGATCAAATGCCAATTCATTTTAGGACCTTAGGGTTAGCTCTCTACCTAAGTGTTCTTGGCATAGGTAGCTTCATTAGTAGTTTCCTCATTTCACTTATAGATAAAATAACAAGTGAAAGTGGAGATAGTTGGTTTTCAAATAATTTAAATAGAGCTCACCTTGATTATTTCTATTGGCTGCTGGCCTTTTTAAGTATAGTTGAGTTGGTGCTCTTTCTATACTTTGCCAAGGGTTATGTGTACAAGAAGAAATGTCTTTGATTATTTTTATTTGTTGTGTGATATTTATTTTGACTTTTGTATAGATTACTATACACTATATATAGCCACTTTGATTGGCTTGTAAAAAGAATGAATTTATTTTTGTGTTTGTATGATAATAGTTAAATTAAATTTCTATTGTTAAAAGCTTCTTAAAGGCTCATGTAATCTTCTTAAACCCTTATTTATTGAGCGAAAAAACATCACAATTTCATAAATGTAGGTGTCCAGTTTCCATGTTCTTGGTGACGTACAAGTGATGACACGAGTGACTGGAACTCATAGGCAACCGCAGCTCGATGAATAAAAAATGACATTTTACCGTATAATCAATTGACCAAAGTTTATATTGAATATTTTTTATATTGAAAAGGAAAATGAAATTATTTATATTACTTTAATCAAAATGAGAATTAAAGCATATATTTTTAAAAATGAAACTTTGAGTTTTATACTATTACATTACAACAAGAGGATATTGGTGTTTTGTGACTAGACACAGTCACACAGTTGATACTAAACAAAACCCAAAATATATTAAATTAAAAGGTCTGGCCGTATGACTCAACTTCCGAGTTATAAGATGACATGTTAATACAGAGAAATCAAATACATCATTTAATTAAGAGTGAGGCTATGGTACTATGCATATTACGATTTGTTACCGTGCTACGGCTCTATATTTGAGTTTTCAAATCCTAACGGTCGATCCGAACCGTTTTTCTTGTTCTTCATATTAATATGTATTTGGAGACCAAATTTTACATTTTTTGAAATTTTTTTACTATTTTTTTAGATTTATTGAAAATCACTATTTTTAGATGGTCCAGAATTTTCAGATCAAGTGATTTTCTAAATATCTAAAAAAATAGTAAAAAAAATTTCAAAAAATGTAAAATTTGGTCTCCAAACACATATTAATATGGAGAACAAGATGAACGGTTCGGATTGACCGTTACAATTTAAAAACTCAAATATATATTCGTAGTACAGTAACAACCCTTGATATGCACAGTACCATAGACTCACTCTTTAATTAATTAGTCTAGAACTCTAGGTAAGGGCAAGTCTACATCGGAATCAAATCTGCTGAAATCTCAAAAGAATTTCAGGGACCCTGAATTTATTCAGCCGTCTAAATTTTGTATACACGAATCTCAAAGCAGAAAGTTTTTATGTACAAATCTCAAAATATATATTGAAACATATAGACCATTGAAATGAGAAATTCAGATTCCTGAAATCCTAGGGATTTCAGCAGATTTGTTTCCGTCTACATCTTCTTTGCTTATTACCTCGAGGCCTCCACTGCTCCACAGAGAGAGAGAAGGAAGAGTGCTTGGTACTTGGTAGTCTCTACCAAGTAATTTTAAAAAAAAAAAAACAGATCGAGAGAGGGAAGAGAATGGATCCTGACCCGCTACTCGTGCAATCGGAGCCGTTGATTGGAGTAGTAGATTATCGAGGCCGTCCCGTCGTGTCTCGCACCTTCTCGGGCGGATGGCGTGCTGCCTTTTTTGTTTTAGGTAAATGAAGATTTTTTAATTCCAGTTGTTAGCATTTTTCTCATGAAATATTGAAGAGAATAAAGGAGAAATATGTTTTGTTTTATCAATGGCAATAATTTTGCTAGGGCATCACAAATTGAGATAGATTGTGTTCTTTTAAAAAGTAAAATTGCAGTGCATGTGCTGCGACAGCACATTTTGAAATATTTTTTTTTTTTAAAGTAAAATTGCTTGTTTTTTTTCTTTTTTAATTTTGAGAAAGTGGAGTGTTGAGAACTTGAGATGTATGGCAACGGGAGACCTCATTGAAAAAAAGTAAGAGAATTCGTGCACATTATTTATTCAAATAATTTACACCGAATGAAAAAGGTTTTACAGCTAAAAACTTGAAATGTCTGATGCGGTCGGTAGTGTTTAAAGGAACCGAATCTCCTATTCATCAATCAGCAGAAAAATTCTACCCACTGTTGAGTTAAGTCAATTTTTAATTGACACGTGACATCTATCTTTCATCTAATTAATGAATTCTAACCGTGTTAATTTTTTAACTGTGATTTACAGCTTTTCGTTAAATATAGATAATTTTATTAAATATACAATTTTTTTTCTATTACATGATTTAATTTAATTAAATAGACATATTTTTCTATGTATGAGCACTTCTTTATGAATTTTTTTCTGCTATTCTCTGTTTTTATCGTTGATAGGTATTGAGAAGTGTTTGTTTTATTAATTATGAAAGGAAAGGTCAAGAGATGGATGCCACAATCAATTAAATAAAAAGATCTTTATTAACGGAAAGTTGTGATTTATAGTTGAAGAAATTAACACTGTTAAAACTCATTAATCAGATAAAAGGTGGATGTCATGTGTGGATTAAAAATTGGCTAAAATCAATGATAGACAGAAATTTTGTGTTTAGGTAAGTAGGAGATTTGGTTCTTATTTAAAATATTATTTTCAAGTTAGGCAGATTACCAAGCAGAATTGTTCATCATTTTTTTGAAAATTCAATAAGAACAAAAAGGAAACTTATTTTTTATTCTTCCTCAAAATACTAAATTTATATTGGTTTTCAAATATTGTAGGTTTGGAAATTACAGACAGATTTGCATTTTATGGGATATCATCAAATTTAATATCATATCTGACCGAATCACTCGGGCAATCAAACGCCTCTGCTGCTGCTGCGATCAATGCTTGGACAGGCACTTCCTCAATGCTACCACTTTTAGGTGCATTCCTTGCTGATTCTTATCTAGGTCGATATCGAACCATCATTATATCTTCGCTTCTTTACATTATAGTAAGTTTTTATCTCTCTTCATTCTATTTTTGAAACTAATTAAGAGGTACATTATTTCTGTTTTTTAACATAATAACATATATAGTTGCTTGTTAAAATAATGAGAAATTATACACGAAACCACACAAAATATATATAAAAAGGAGGTTGATCTGTCATCTGTGTACCATTTTGATTCTTGATAACAGCGTATGCTGATGTGATAGTTGTACTGTAAACCATGGGGGTTATGGAATTCAAATCCTCTTGAGTTAACTCAAATTTTGAGTTAAGAACAGGACCGTCCGATTTAAATCCGCACGAATATTGAAAGAGTTATGTGCACTACAGGCGTGTGCTAGATTGATCCGGATTGTAATCGGACGGTCCAGAGATTAACTCAAATGGTGCGTATTGTAGGCTTTCCACAGCAACCAAGCATGTGATCAAAGACCAAACATGACATAGTTTTTTTTTTTTTTTTTTTTTTTTTTTTTGTGTAATTTTTTTCAAGTCACCCTGGTTGGTGCGAAAAAGTATTGCTCTAGGAAGGCATTGAAATTATTAATATATTGAACATGGTTTAAATGTTAAATATTATAATAGCTACGTTACATCATTATTGGATGTGGGTCAACTAAAATGAGAATGATATGACCAATAATTGGTTATAATTAATAAAGAATTAAAGCGAGGAGATAGCAGTTGTGTTAACGTGCCAAGATATATATTTTTATTCTATAATATAATATAACAATAAGCATGCATCATATGCATCATAAACCTCTTTGTAGCCCAAAATATAAACTACAGACTTTCAGTAAAAAATCCAACTTGTATTAAGTCAGCCCATAGAGTAACAGAAAAAAAAAGGAAAAAATGACTACTAACCGGCCCAAATATATGCACTTCTTTTATTTTGGTTGAAATATACGCACTTATCATGTCTCACATAATTGTACATATTGCCAAATTCAAATTAATTTCAGGGCTATACCATGCTAACTCTCTCAGCCGTGCTTCCATACATGAGGCCACCAGCATGTAATGACAGTGCCACCACCGACCCATCCACCTGCCGACCGTCATCCTTTTCAGATAGCCTTCTTCTACATTTCATTATATCTAGTGGCATTCGCGCAAGGAGGCGATAAACCATGCGGTGTGGCCTTCGGTGCTGATCAATTCGACCAGAATGATCCAAAGGAGTGCATATCACGTAGCTCCTTTTTCAACTGGTGGTACTTTTGCATGGCTGTCGGGATCAGCATAGCAGTTGTGGTGTTGAGCTACGTGGAAGACAATGTCGGATGGGGGCTAGGGTTTGGCATCCCTTGCCTCATCATGGTTGTCTCTCTCTTAGTTTTCTTGGCCGGGTCAACGAGGTATCGGCTGTACATCCCGAGTGGGAGAAGCCCGTTTGTGCGGATTTGGGATAGCTTTGTTTTACTTCTAAGGAGTTGGCGTACGGGCTATGATCCTGTCGAACCACACCATGAAGTTATTGAAACCAAGTATGATCATTGCAATTCTTTCTTGAATATAGCTCAATATTTTCACAAGAGACATAATAAGGGGAAAAGACATAACAAAAATAGACTAAATTTAAAATTAAGCATTCCTTATGGCAAGTTATATGTATTAATTACATACGTGTGCAATGCCGGGTATCTAATCAATCCTTGATCCATGGCAAGTTATATGTATTTAAAATTAACATGTACAAGTTTTTTTTTTTTTTTTTTTTTTTTTTTTTTTTTTATGAGATTCTTAGTGACAGCTACTAAGCATACAAGTTTCTTTTTCTTAAAACATTAGATCCTTTGCCATGGAAGAAAGCAGATGCGAAGACAGCACCGAGAAACGTATCGAGGAAGCAAAGGGGGTGCTTCAACTGCTTCCAATTTGGACAACATGTCTAATTTATGGCGCGGTAGTTGCTCAAATTTCAACATTATTTAACAAGCAGGCGAGAACCCTAGATCGTTCAATCACCTCAAGTCTCGAACTACCTTCCGCAGCAATTCAAAGTGTCAGTAGCTTGACCGTTATGACTTTTGTGCCTATTTATGATCGGATCCTGGTGCCGGTTTTTAGAAAATTCACAAAACACCCCACCGGCATCGCAATGTTACAAAGGATTGGTGTCGGCATGGTGATCTCGGTTTTGACCGGGGTGGTATCAGCTCTTGTCGAAACAAAACGGCTAAAGATAGCGCGGGATTTCGACTTGACTGACCAACCAAATGCCACACTTCCTATGAGTTGGTGGTGGATGGTACCACAATACCTACTAATTGGAATTGGGGATGTGTTCACAATTGTGGGTTTACAAGAATTCTTCTATGATCAAATGCCAATTCATTTTAGGACCTTAGGGTTAGCTCTCTACCTAAGTGTTCTTGGCATAGGTAGCTTCATTAGTAGTTTCCTCATTTCACTTATAGATAAAATAACAAGTGAAAATGGAGATAGTTGGTTTTCAAATAATTTAAATAGAGCACGCCTTAATTATTTCTATTGGCTTCTTGCATTTTTTAGTATAATTGAGTTGGTGCTCTTTCTATACTTTGCCAAGGGTTATGTGTACAAGAAGAAATGCCTTTGATTATTTATTTCTTGTGAGTTCTTTATTTTTTTTGTATAGATTAGTATATACTATATAGCCACTTTGATTGGCTTGTAAAAGAATGAAATTGTTTTTGTAATTGTTTGATATTAATTAAATTAAATTTCTACTTTTAAAAGCTTTTTATTGGCTCATGTGAAACTATAATCATTAATTTACAGTAAATTGAGAGGAAAATATCACAATTGTATTCAATAAATTGAGGTGTCCAGTTTCCATGTCATAGGTGACAACTGACAAGTGATAGGCTTACAGTACAAAATTAACAAGCCACAAGGTATAAATAAAAAAAAAAATTAAGTCAATTTGAAACATCTTCCTGAAGTTGCAAATTACCTGAATTCACCGAGCCACTTGGAAAGAATGATCAATCATTTTTTTAGAAAAAAAAAAAAAAACAAACAAAAGACAATGCATCAAAGAAACAAAAATGGTTGTTGGAGCAACCATCCTGTCATGGTCCATACTCTAATTCTAATTCTTTTTTTTTTCTTTTTCATTTTTGTATATTCGAAATAGTTTCCTTCTCAAAACATTTTTCTTCATCTTCCCTTATGTTTTTATTAAATTACAGTAAACTATAATCAAGTCTCTAGAGTTTGAAATATTAAAAGAATTATTCGAATTTAAACATGCAATCTCTCACATAAAAATCTGACTGTCTTTAATTCCAACTGGTTAACAAAAAGATTTAATTCTTTTTGTTTTTTGCACAATGCAAACTTTTTCCGGTATCTGCAACGCATTTTCTGTTAATATATATTTCTTTTCTCTTTATGTTGGTGCTTTTGTCTTTAAAATGTAGCTTCTAGAGTTTTAATTTGTAATAAGAGAGAAAGCAAGAAGAAGAATTTTTACAGTGAATAAGAAGAAGGGATAAGGAGAAGTTGTTACTCCTTACTCGCCTCGTCGGAGAAAGTAGAAGGCGATTTTCACGAGACCGAATCATCTGTCCTCCGGGGTGCAGGAAATTTCTGCCCCCAGAGTCACTGCGGGTGGGCCCTCATTTAAAAACAGTAACAGTAGTTAAACCCTTTAACAGTAACCGGTCCCACTCCGCAGTGACTCTAGAGGCAGGAAATCCAGTTCCGATTTTCACTCGTATCATCGATTGGAACAAACAGGAAGAAAGAAGGGTCTCCGTGCTTATTCACATGATTGCGCAGAGTGAATTCTAATTTTTACCTCTTTCCGATCAGAGTGTTAATATTTCTTGGAGAATCTAATAGAGTTCTTGCAACACAGAGATCTGCAAAAGACATGGCAACATTGCAATGGCCACAAAAAATCCACATTATCCTGATCCTTTTCAAATCAAATCATCACAAGTCACCAGTCCCTCCCGACACTGCCAAGTTGGTCTTATGATTTATACTATTTTATAGATAGAGATATATATATCTTAATTCGAATGCATCTGTTATCGACTTATCTGGTACTATAAACTATTTTAGTGCGCTTTCATTATGAATTCATGATTAAGATCCCTCAATGACATTTTTGTCTTCAACCCCTCTATTTTCAAAGGAAAGCATTAGATGGACAGGTGGGAAGAAATATATTACCAAATAAATTTATTTATGAAATGTAACAACTAACGTTAATATTAATGTAAGATTAAAAGATGATCATATATTAATTTTAATTCAATGTGAGCTTTATTTTATTGATGATCAAATGTCGATAAAATAAAATTGTTAATATATTAAGTCGACCAATGGACAATCAATTAAATTTTGAATTGTCTAATTTAATATATGGCATGTCCAAGTCTATAAAAAATATTTAAATATAATTCTAATCTTTAATTTAAATATGTATAATGTCTCTTGCAAACAAAAATTGATGTCAAACGTACTATTCTTAAATATGTCATTAGAACTAGCTAGTAATAAATTGTGGCCGTTCATTTTTTTTTTTTTTTTTTCTAAACTATTACATATTCATAAGAAATTTTCATTCAAATGTTGAACGTGTAACTTTCAACATGAAAGACATCATCTTAGTCATTAGACATTTGTTCAGTGACGATTCATGTGTTTACTGGTAAGATATGAAGTCGATACGGCATTTTAATATAGTGTAATAAGTAAGAAATAGTGTATTCTAATGGATTTAATTGTTTCTTAATTCTGTCGTCAAGGATATTTGAAGTGTGCAAATAAATAATTGTACGCGTTTACTGCCCAGATCAGCAAGTTTGTTAATTTCCATACGACATAATACTGTGTGGTTGACCTGACCTATTTTCTGGTACCACAAATGTTTTCTTTTGTTAGGCTCAATTAAGTTTTAATTAGCATTAAATAGGACAGCGAATTAGTACACAGAGAAACAATTGCATGGATAAGTAATATGTCGCTATATCAACCTTATCCACTTCACTAGATTAGATATATAGAAGAACAGAATATAGTATTACGAAATTTGAGGTTCCATCACATCCATCACATGTAACAGGCCGGCGCCATATCCTTACATAATTTGTTATTTATAGAAATTATTTAAAAATAATATAGGGTAATAAATAAATAAATTGTCCTGAAATTTTGATTCACAGAGAGAACTCAAAATTTATTTCAGTTCCTCTGGTTTAGGAATCTTAGATGAACAGAAAATTTGTTTCGGTTTTGGTCCTACAGAATTACCTAAGGAAATCCAAAATTAATTTCGGTTCTTTCTATGAGAATTTTTTTTCATACAATTCATTCATTACCTTATACTATTTACTATTTCTAGAGTGAGACTATGGTACATTGAAAAATACGGATCGATCCGTACTATAAATTTATATTTTTATATTCAAAGTTCAAATATTCAATCTAAACACCTCCATATGATCAAAATATAGTTGGAAAGAGTATTATCTTCAATAATGTATAAAAGATTTTCTTTACTTTACAGTTTGAGATTTACTCTCAGTCGTTTTGTTAAAGGAACGATCCGGATCCACTCATTCTAAGATATTCATTTTTACGATACCGAAGATGATGTGAATTCATGTAGTTGAAAACCAAACATTTACAATTTTTTTTAAGAATTTTTTCACTATTTTTTTTAGATAGATTGAAAAAAAAAACTACATTGGCATAGTTCATGAACTTCTAAATTGAGTGATTTTCTACTTAGTTTAATAAATAGTAAAAATTTATTTTAAAAAAAGTAAGATTTAATTTGTAAGAATATTTTCATATAAAGATTATTTTAAACAGTTAAGATCAATTGTTTAGATTTTAAAAACAAAAATATAAATTCATACTACGATGTATACTTTGCAAAGTACTGCATAATTATGAGGAGGGTTCAAATGTCTCCATGTTTTTG
Organism: Carex rostrata; assembly: GCF_964058835.1. NCBI lineage: Eukaryota > Viridiplantae > Streptophyta > Magnoliopsida > Poales > Cyperaceae > Carex > Carex rostrata. Next base: position 11,166,765 of record NC_135918.1, on the reverse strand, counting down.
TGTCTCCATCATGCCTCCATCTTTCTCCATCATTTTCAAAGTTTAAACAGTCGATCCGAACCGCTCAACCTAATCTCCATACTAAAATATGTTTGGAGACCAAATTTTATATTTTTAGGAATTTTTTTACTATTTTTTTAGATAGGTACAAAAATACTGTTTTTAGATGGTTCAGATTTGCTGATTTTGTACCTATCTAAAAAAATAGTAAAAAAATTCCTAAAAATATAAAATTTGGTCTCCAAACATATTTTAGTATGGAGGTTAGGTTGAGCGGTTCGGATCGACTGTTTGAACTTTGAAAATGATGGAGAGAGATGGAGGCATGATGGAGGCACAAAAACATGGAGGCATTTGAACCCTCCTCATTTTTATACTATGTCTATAAATAAAAATTGTTTATTCTTATGTCAATTTCTGAAATTCTTGGAATTTCTAATATGACGTGGCAGTTTCTAATTCAGTTTTAGAGATGTGAGAGAGTTTCTTATTTAGAAACTATGCAGGAAAGTTTATTAATAAAAAATTGTTTATAAACTTCATGATAACCAAATAACTGGCTCAAATTACTTCTCTTTTTTTAATTTATTGCTTACGTGACTTAATAGAAACTTTAAAGTTAATTTTAGAAATGTGAGAGTTAGAAACTTTAGAGATTATAATTTCTAAAAAATAATTAACAGTTATTTAAAAATTCATTTATGTTGCTTGTTGTACGTGACTCTTATTTTTATATGAGGAGGGTTCAAATGCCTCCATGTTTTTGTGCCTCTATCATGCCTCCATCTCTCTCCATAATTTTCAAAGTTCAAACAGTCGATCCGAACCGCTCAACCTAACCTCCATACTAAAATATGTTTGGAGACCAAATTTTATATTTTTAGGAATTTTTTTACTATTTTTTTAGATAGGTACAAAAATACTGTTTTTAGATGGTTCAGATTTACTGATTTTGTACCTATCTAAAAAAATTCCTCAAAATGTAAAATTTGGTCTCCAAACACATTTTAGTATGGAGGTTAGATTGAGCGATTCGGATCGACTATTTGAACTTTGAAAATAATAGAGAGAGCTGGAGACATTATGGAGACACAAAAACATTGAGGCATTTGAACCCTCCTCCTTTTATATTATGAACCGATGTGTATTCTTATCCCTTATCTGTAAATGAAAGTGCGTTTAACAGACAAGACGTAAATCAATCAAATGCAATGGTGCAATGTTATTTTTATAAAAAATAAGAGCTGTTACAGTGTATGTACCATAAAAGATTATTTTATTGAGACGAGTTATTTATTGTATCAAAAGCAACCTAACATTATAAAGTGTGTTGATATTAATACACTATCCGCACACCTTACCTGATGTGTTTATACTTTTTTTTTTTTTTAAAAAGTGTTATGCCATACGTTAGTTAGACATTTGCTAACGGGTTACCCGTGACCCGTTCCGGGTTACCCGTGACCCGTTCCGGGTTACCCGTTAGGGGTAACGGGTAGGACGGGTAAAGGGGTAGGTCGGGTACGGGTAAAACCCGTAACGGGTAGACGGGTAATTTTTCCAAAACCTCTATCCGGTCCGTTTATTACCCGTACCCGTTGCGGGTTGACGGGTACGGGTACCGCGGGTACGGATCCGGGTACGGGTCCGGTCCGTCCGGTTTTTTTTTTTTTTTTTTTTTCTGTTTTTTCCCTTTTTTTTTCTGTTTTTTTCAAAAAATTCAAATTTTTTTGAAGTGAAACGGGTCGGGTACGGGTAACGGGTACGGGTATGCGGGTAGATGGGTACGGGTAGGCGGGTACGGGTATAACGGGTTTTTTTTCAAATTAGGTTGTCCGGTCCGTTTATTACCCGTACCCGTCTACCCGTTTGTACCCGGGCAACGGGTACGGGTAGCTCGGGTAACGGGTACGGACCGGGCAAAACGGGCTGAACCCGTTAGGGGTTTAGCAAACGTCTAACGTTAGTACGTTACTAGGATTACAAATTTCAAGAACAACAGTTTTACTTATTCAAAAGTCTTTAGCTTGAATATTTTTTATGATCGTTTATAAAAAAAATGTAATAAATATACTTTAGAAATCAGACATAAATAATTTTTACGACAAGTATTACGGATAAGGGATACAAAAATGAATTTTCTATATTAAATTTAGTCGTTCCATTTCCACTTACATAAATACACAAAAGATATCATTGATCCTTAATCCAAATAAAACGATGACAACTCGACCAAATCAAACTAAGATATTAGTTTAGTCATTTGAAAAGTGGCGGCCATTTTTATTAATATCCCTAAAAAAAAACTTAATTTTAAATATGCCCCTGTGTGCAACTTTTTTTTAAATATGCCCTGACCGCCTGGACTTCGGGCGGCCCAAAAACCCTGTGAGGCGCCAGGCCCTGGGGCGCCCCATAAGGCAAGTGAGGCGCCAGCCCCCAGGGCGCCCCATGGTGTTTTTTATTTTTTTATTTTTTTTTATTTTTTTTTATATAGATCTTAGTATTTTGATTTGAAGAATTTTGTGAAGAAAAACGGATTAATCTGGACCGCACATCTTAATGGATAATTTGACTAATCTGAACCGTCGGTTAAAGGATTTTCATGCAATTGACTTCTCTGAAAATAAAATTCTCCGGGATAAACAGAGCGGTGCTTCGTAGCCTCAGACACCGCTCGCAGGGGGCTGCCGGCCCCCTGCCACCCCCCGCATACATACACATATACACATATACATATACACACATACATATACATATACATATACATACACACATACACACACACACACACACACACACACACACACACACACACACACACACACACACACATACTCATACACTTTTGCTTTAGTTCATACTACAATTATAATTTGACATATACATATAATATATACATATAATATATACACATACACATAATATATACATATACACATACACATACACATACACATACACATACACTTTTGCTTTAGTCCAAAAAAAAAAAAAAGTTAAATCAATTATGCACAATTCATTGAAGAAATATATTTTTTAACTGAATATTGAAAAAATGTACCACTGATTCAGTGAACCAGATATAATTTTTACAATTAACAAGAGCCAACAACCATTATATTATTTTTGTTGTTTTTATTTATAATAATGCAGCACACATACCAAAGAATTAAAACAGAGCACATATGGATAGGATCGATGACGTGTATATATTATATGTATATATTATGTGTATGTGTATATATTATGTGTATGTGTATATATTATATGTATATATTATATGTATATGTATATGTATATGTCAAATTATAATTGTAGTATGAACTAAAGCAAAAGTGTATGAGTATGTGTGTGTGTGTGTGTGTGTGTGTGTGTGTGTGTGTGTGTGTATGTGTGTATGTATATGTATATGTATGTGTGTATATGTGTATGTGTATATGTGTATGTATGCGGGGGGTGGCAGGGGGGCGGCAGCCCCCTGCGAGCGGTGTCTGAGGCTACGAAGCACCGCTCTGTTTATCCCGGAGAATTTTATTTTCAGAGAAGTCAATTGCATGAAAATCCTTTAACCGACGGTCCAGATTAGTCAAATTATCCATTAAGATGTGCGGTCCAGATTAATCTGTTTTTCTTCACAAAATTCTTCAAATCAAAATACTAAGATCTATATATAAAAAAATAAAAAACACCATGGGGCGCCCTGGGGGCTGGCGCCTCACTTGCCTTATGGGGCGCCCCAGGGCCTGGCGCCTCACAGGGTTTTTGGGCCGCCCGAAGTCCAGGCGGTCAGGGCATATTTAAAAAAAAGTTGCACACAGGGGCATTTTTAAAATTAAGTTTTTTTTAGAGATATTAATAAAAATGGCCGGTAAATTAACATGTAGGGACCAAATATGAATAATGGACAAAGTTCAATGACTAATAAAACTTTACGGATTCCAAAAATATATCAGTACTCGAGGAATCTCATTCTCATCTGAGTGAAGTAAAATAACATTTTGTTTTTTTCATTACAAGTACTAATTTTCATCTAAATATTTCACTCGCCTTTTGTTTTAGACGAATATTCTTAGTCTTTTTAATTTTTATCATATTTTATGTTCATCATTGTTTCCGGTAATTTCTCATAAAAAAAATGAGAATGATTCAAATGTCTTTTGTTTTTCATGTCTCATTGTGTCTCGTATTCTATATCTTTGTTTTCAAACTATCAATTCGAACTGCTCAACATGATATCCATATTAAAATATGCTTTGAGATCAAATTTTATAAGTTTTGGAAAAAAATTATATAGGTACAAAATCACTGTTTTTGAACCATTAAAAAACAATGATATTATACTTATCTAAAAACAATGATATTGTACTTATCTAAATAGTAAAAAAAAAAATTCAAAAATTATAAAATTTGGTCTCCAAACATATTTTAATGTCATGTTGAACGATTTGAATCAACAATTTGAACTTTAAAAATAAAAATATAAGATGTGAGCCATGCTAAGACATGAAAGACATAAGTTATTTGAACTCTGAAAAAAAAAAAAGATTAAGTCTTCTAATGTAATCATGTTACATCATATATATTCTAGCCCATTCAATTTATTTATCTGTATTCATTTATCTTTATAGGATGACTCGCGTATTATGCTACTCTCTATTCTCATTTAAAAAAAATATGTATATGACAAAAAAAACTGTATTTTTAGCATTATATATGCTTTTAATATTTCAAGCAAAAGCAATTTAGTTTTTCCAAAATTTATTGAATATTTCGTAACAATTTCGTTTTAAAAATTTAGCATTTTTCAATAGATTTTTCTTCTCAGTGTTAGATAGTTGAGTCTGGTTCGGATAAGTACAAAGTACAAAGAATGACCTGAGGAAAGCCAACAATTTTTGCACTTCAGTCCTCCCTGAAATGAGCTTATATTATCTTTTTTTTGTCCATTTTTCTGATATTTTCCTTATTTTAACAATTAGGAGGTTATATCAGTAAAAGTGGAAATTTCTGGCGACATCGAATCGAGGATGGATATGCTCGAAACGACGAAACCGGCTCTTCTCTCTCTCTTCCCCCTCTCTGTTTGATGGTCATGGAATCTGATGTTTCAATTCTCTCTATACTCTTCGGAGCTCTTCTTTCAATTCCAGGTACCATTTATCAATGTTCGTGTTTTGTAAATTAAATTTTTCCAAATTTCATACTAAATTGTCGTTTTCAGCGAATTCTTTCTTATCCGTTATGAAAGATCTTTCCTTTTCTAACGCAGTGCTCTCGAATTGCAGAATTGGAAGGTGTATCATCCAATAGATTCCTTTCTTGATTAAAGATTTGCGGATATTTCCAAGTTGAAGCTAATTAAGAGTGTTTACTTTTACATAATCAAATTGCTCAAGTAGAGGTTTTTCTTTCTGGGTTTGAAAAGGGGGAGTCATGGCTTTCGTAAAGCTAAAAAAGGGTTTCGTGGAGTGGTATCGTCTTATTTTCTTGATAAATCTATGCTTGATGGTGGATTTGGCTTCTTCCAATGTGGTGCTAATGGGGAACAACCTCACCTTTTCATTTGATGATGTTGAAGCAAACTTTGGTAAGTGATCTCAATTTCAATTGCTGTTTTTTTTTTTTTTTTTTTTATTAAAAAAAATTGTTAATTCACTCACTTAAGTTCAAATATCTGTCCTTTGGTAAGTGACGCTGTACTGCTCTTCACATTTTTTTTATTCCCTAAATAACCTAAAGCAATGCTTTCTGACTTATCCATCAAAATGCCAAGAATTAGGTTTTCATTGTAATTCAGGCATTCCGGTAATTTAATAAGGTATTGAGTTGGGATGAGTAATATTTCGAGTTTGCGCTTCACTGTTTGTTTCAATTTTGTCCTCCTTCGATTTATTTATATTTATAATAGTTATTTTTTTGTAAAATTTGACAGCCCCTGCAGTAAAAGGGTCAGGCATATGTGGTTCAATTCAAATAGCAGAGCCTCTAGATGCGTGCCATAAATTAACGAATGAAGCACGGGGAGGTCATGGTCAAGTTCTCCCGTTCGTCCTTTTAATCAGGGGAAATTGTACATTCGACCACAAGGTCAGAAATGCCCAAAACGCAGGATATAAGGCCGCTATAGTGTATGACAGTGAGGATGACGGCGCTTTAGTCTCAAGTAATGAATCCCCTTATTTGCAAATTATAGCATGTGTTTTTAAAACGGCCTTGTTTGCATTAAGATGTAAAATGCACTTCAATTTTATTCTCATGCACCATAAAAATATTTACAGTGGCAGGTAGCTCTAGTGGCATAAAGATATACGCTGTATTTGTCTCCAAGTCCTCTGGTGAAACCCTAGCTCGGTACGCTAATCGGTCAGATGTTGAAGTGTGGATCATACCGACATTTGAAAACTCAGCATGGTCAATCTTGGCAATCTCCTTTATCTCCCTTCTCGCCATGTCAGCAGTATTGGCAACCTGTTTCTTTGTCAGGAGGCACAGGATAAGGAGGGAGAGGACAGGGCGGGGTCCAGATGTCAGAGAGTTTCACGGCATGAGTAGTCAACTAGTGAAAGCCATGCCAAGTGTTGATTTTACGGTGGTGTCAGAGGAGAGTTGTACTGCCAGTACATGCGCCATTTGCCTCGAGGATTACTGTGTCGGGGATAAATTGAGGATTTTACCATGCCGTCATAGTAAGTTCTGGATTCTAGTTTTATCTTTATTACTTACATTTTTTTAAAGTTAAATAGTCTCGCAGTTTAATTTTGCGGAACAGTCGATATCTTACCTTTCCATATTCATTGTAATTTTTTTATCTTGACTCATATCTTCTACTTATTTTAATTTTGTGATTTATGAAAATCTGAAGTCATAATAAAGTTTTGCTCTCTTAAAAGCATATACATTGGAATAAAAGCCTTTAAAAGTAGTTTTGTCAGTATGAAAAGCTCTTTTTTGAGAATTAGATGCAAGTATTACCTTATATGAGAAGTCTTGCTGTACCTGCGTATCAGGATTTGCAAAAAATTATAGTACTCCGTCCAATTAAAAAATAAGCAGAATAAAGGAATTGAAAGTTCTCTTACTAAACTGTACTGATACGGTTCAGTTCCAGGTGCGACTTGAATATATAATACTAATTTTTGCTTAACAATTTTTGATACGCACTAGCATCCATGTTTTAATCAAAGTACAAGCTTTCATTTTAAGTACTACTTGATTTGAGGGAGAACAACATTTAAAATTTGTGGACTAAATAAAATTCTTTATTTGAAATGTTTCATTCACAGAATTCCATGCGATGTGCGTAGACTTATGGCTCACCTCTTGGCGAACCTTCTGTCCAGTTTGCAAACGTGACGCAATGGCCGGTACATCATTCCTTCCTCCCCCTACTGAAACTACCCCTCTCCTCTCCTCCCCTTCCCAATCCTTCCACTCCAACCTCTCCTCTTCCTCTCATTCCATTCAAATTGCCCGCCCCCCTCGTTCCCAATCCATCTCCCGCACATACACCCCTATTTCTACTCCATCCCAAAACCCTAACCCCCTTCCTAGACATAATTCTCCTTCCCCTTTTAACTCGTACCGTGGAACCCCCCGCCGTCAGTCTCCTCCAATTTCCATCAGTAGAAGCTATGCCGATTTCCGTGGCGTGTCAAGCTCCCAAAGCTATGCAGACTTTCATGCCATGCAATCGTTTCATTCATATCGTGGGCCCAATGCATCATCCATTCACCTTGCCTCGCCTCACTCTTTAGGTTTTGTGCCTTCGTCGTCACCGATCTACAACAATCGATATGCGTCCCCATATAATGTCCCTGGGTCGAGCATCAGCTCCTCGGGTTATCTTGTTGGGTCGTCGGGCCTACCGCAGTCATACCTGCGGCACGTTGAATCCGGCGCAAGTCTATCTGGGATGGGATCTGCACAGTCATTGCCTCAATCAGGGTATCTTGTGGGGTCATCGGGTCTACCTCAGTCTTATCTGCGGTATGTTGAGTCAGGCACTAGCCTGTCTGGGATGGAATCTGCACAGTCTCTGCCGGGATGTTGAGCAGTCCATTTTTGAGGAACTGAAGCATTTTGCATGAAAAAAACTATCCTGAGAAGTACTCAAGATATTGCTCTGTACATGCCAAATCATGAATTAGTACCTAAGCATTGGGTGCATTTTCGGATAATAACTCGAACTTCTGATCTTAGGTGAGGTAAGGTTTTGCGGCTACTGATTATTTTGTTGTGTTGCGAGTGTATGTATGTATTGTGCAGCGTTGTTCGAGTAGCCTTTTTCTTTTCATGGTCTTAGATAGAGATATTTGATTTGTTTGAAGACCTTGATAGACTTCTGTTGCTCTTGTATTTAGTTAATATATTTATAGTCTTTTTGTGCATTTTTTTATTCTGTGCTCGTTAAATTTTTTGTGATATAGCCTATATGTGACTGTGAAATATGGTTGCATCACTAATTTAATTTCTCTCCTAACAACTTTCGTTTCAAGGTACCAACAACAATTGTACTATATTGTTAGTAGGATTATTATACTAATCGAAGTTCCCCCTTCCAATTACATCGGAACTGTTCAATTTGCATTAAGATCAGTGTCATCAGTGGTGCTGGCTCCGTTAGATTTTAAACGAAGGAAATTATGTTACCTTTCATTTAGTTCTGTTCCTTCTATTTCTCTCTCGGATCATTTAGATCATGGCACAGATCTTAGCACAAAGAGGACGCTCCGAATTTCGTAGCCCACTGGCCCTATAATATGCAATATTACATAGCCTCACCCATAACTAAATGTGTATTATGAAATAGTAATTTGTATTTTAAAAGTTTTGAATAATGAGTCTAGAATAATAAGAAATTAAATATTAAAAACATGTGATGGTTATAATTGAAATAGACATGAGTGTGGTATCAGCATAGAAGGTCAATATATGTAAAATAATTATCAAGACTTCTTTAATTAAATAACTTTCCAGATGCACCTTAAACACTCAACTCCCGTGAAAGAAGACGATTAACGTGATAAGAGTCGGGTATTACTGTATCAGTAAGGCACTGAAATCTTCTGGTCAGATCCATAGATTTCAAGTTTGATTCCTTTGTTTCCCGTTTGCATCATCCTCCGACAAGAAAATCTACCTGATAACAACACATTTTTTAAATCAGCCTGACTAGAAGGAAACGGCCTGTTATTCAAACTAATCGCTCATTCTTCTATCTTTTAAAAATACCCAACTCAAAACATTTATGGCGCACCTTGACATAGAAAATAGCCCATATGAATCCCTTACTAAAATCACTTCAAATTAAACAAACAATTATCTCGGGAGAAGGGAGAAGGGAGAGAGACACATGTAAGTTCTCTATAGTACAATTAGCAACTAAACCTCAAGTGAGGAAAATTGGTTACATCTACAATGGTGCTAATCTGAAGCATCCATGTGGACCCCTCACCAACCAACTCGAGGCCAGCTGACACTCTTTTCATAAAGAAAAATATATATATATTCTATGATTCTTCTTTTATGATTCTTCTCTTTCTGAAGGGCTTCCTTGAAGAGCTACCAGGAGCACTGTGGGCTTGGCGCCTCTCTTCCTTTCGGTTATCTGCCGCAGTAACTGCGCGCCTCATGATGGCTGCCTTGTATACTGGTTTAGGCAAGTGTCTATGCCTGAAATAAAAAATAAAAAAATTGGAATGTTCAACTTCAGCATCATGTCATTCCAAGATCTTTCACCTATTTTCTCTGGATGTAAAAGACTAAAGACCATAATTTGTTACATTTTGATACTATCCTGTCAAGCTTATAAATAATTATGCACCACAATTTCCTATTGTCAGCCCAATTATATGTAAACCTTAATTTAATGGCTTAATTGCACAGCTATCTCAATCCTCGGATGTTGCACTATTAATCCCCCCTTTTATGAAATCATGCTTTAACACACCCTATAGTATAGATTTTAATTATGCCAAAATTTAAATTACTGTTTATCTATTGGACAACGGGTTGACAATGCTGACACTGTTTTTAATTAGTCGAAGAAATTTTAAAAAATGGATATCCATTTTTCTTGATTTACTACTGAACACAACCAATCCTGGTCAACATCAGCAAAAGTAACGGTGATGGCAAGAAAACTGACAAATTTGACTGATTATGCTTGTTTTCCTGAAGTTCAGGGATCAATTTGGGAAAATTCAGAAACTAAAATTTGAAGTCTAAAATTTCCATTTATTTGTCCATGGATAACTCCATGCTTAAGATGTGCAACAAAAAGGCATAATGTATTATTTAATGTGCTTATGAGAGAGACTGACTTGACAATGCGTTTGATCTCAGGTAGATGCTTAAATCGTGCCTTCAAAGCATCATTGTACTCATGCTTCTTCTTCTCTCTAGGTAATATCTGACAGTGTATACTATACCACATTAGTATTCTGGCAAATTGACCCTGGTAATCGTCTCCATAGGCATCCAAGATGTTAAACAAAGGTGGTCATAGTAACAGATATTACTATCTTTACTGTACTGTGCTAACCCATTTTTGCCAAATTGACACTAGAACTGGCCTCAAAGTTAATCCAACAGGATTCTATACTGGTGTAGTAATCTACAGCGGGTCAAATCCGGTATGAACAGTTCAAAATCAAACTGATGCAATAAAAAAAGGACACATACAACTCCAAGTTGTTCAGAGGCTTTTGACTTCCAAATCCGAAGGTTTGTGTCATCACTTCCAGATATTACATATGATGCATCACAGCTGTATCTTACAGAAAATACCCTACAAGTATATAATATACCATAGTATTTAGTCACAAAGCCCAAAATCAAAAGGTAATTAGGCAAAGACTAAAATTTGCAGGAATATTATTATTTCTTCTGAAATCTTTTATTCTTTTCTACCCGCTTCTATATTTTTTTTTTACAATAAAGAAATCCTTCTGTTCTGACCAAAATTTATTCTAAATCCAGCCAGGAGGTGAAAATAGCAAAATTTTACCCACTCAAAACTATTGCAGTAAATAAATAACACAATTGGTGTGTGTGTGTGTGGGGTGGGAGGGGTGTGGTGGTGGTGGGGGGGTGGGGGGGGGGGGGGCGAGACCTTTGCATCCGCTTGGTATGGTAAATCTCACGACTATGATCTCCATTGTGATTGAAGATCCTAACCTGTAAAATGTTAAGTTATAACTAATTGCCAAAAGGTATTAACAATATTGAATATCTGAAATAAGAGATGGGAGAAAAGTTTACAGTTCTATCATAAGAGCCCGTAACGAATTCACGGCCTGTAGGTGAGTAATCCACATCCATGCTGAAACAATTTGAATACTAATTAACTTTGCTGCCAGTTGTACAACCAAAGGAGGGGGCAAAAAAAAGTATACAAATGGTTCAAAAAGTAATTTCTATACTCACACGGCAGAGACATGATCCCTGTGCACAACCTTGGCCTCATCAAGTTTCCTTGCGTCAAAAGTGTAACAGTTGCAATCTTCATTTGCCTGTATAAGCTTATTTGAATATAAAAATATGTGCAAATTAATGAAAAACATTCTATGTTTGCAAGGATGGGGACTGTACCACAGTGAAGTTAATAGGCTCCATTGGGTTCCAACAGATGGAGTTAGTTTTTGTCTGCATTGAGCAAAAGACCAAAAGCATGAAGTCAGATAAGTTTATACGTAACTTTTTACATAAGAATATCGGAAGAGAAGATTTACCTGCATTATAACTTTTTTGAATGGAGATGATGTGCGCAAGTCATATAGTATAATTCCACGGTCACTACAAAAACATTTTTAAAATTAAATTAAATTACACTTCAACGAGCAGGCAATAGTTTGCTACAACCGGTACAATCAGCTTAAATTTATATATTTTTTAATACTTTTTAAGGTCACCCATTCTGTGTTTATTGGTATTTTTAAAAGCTATATATAATTTTCTTATCCACATTGTTTTTGAATTAAGAAATTATATGTTAAAATATTTGTTAAATATCTTGTGCATTAAACTTAGGGAAAATTACCAGATCTCCGTATCTGTATAATATGTGATATGATACCCGCAACCGTATCCGTGCAGTATAGGTTGAAATTTTCAAAACCCATAAAATAATATGACATATTTTCACAAAACAATTGCCATTTACAAAAAAGTTAATTTTAGATATTATGCTTGAATAAGTGTGATAAAGGAGAAACTGATTATATGTACCTAGAAGAGGTAGCCAGCAAGTTGGGCTCACCGGGATTGAACCGAACAGAAATCACTGAATCATTTCCCCATTGAAATGTGCTTATTGGCTCCGACCTTTCCTCAAAAAAAAAAAAAAATTGAAAAGAAAGAAAAAAAAATGATATACTCTCATTTGCACCAGTGTTTTAAAATGCGGCCGCATATGCGTATGCGGTCGGCAGCTTTGCTCAGAATGCCCATGCGGTCCGAATATGCGGTCATGCGGATTAAAAATGCGGCCATGCGGTCCGAATATGCGGCCATGCAGTCTGAATATGCGGCCATGCGGACTAAAATATGCGGCCATGCAGTTTTTCCATGTGGTTTTGATAATTTGATTGTATTTTAATTAAAATTTATATTAAAAAAATCAAAAAATTATTGTTGGTTATGTTATTATGTAAAAATAAATTCAAATATATGAATATGAATATATATATATACGTGAATTTTTATTTTAAAATCCGCATATATAAATCCGCATGAAAATCCGCATATGCGGTATGTAGTGGCCTTCCGCATGCATGAACAAAACCGCATTTTAAAACACTGTTTGCACCCATGTACCATAGAAGTAAAAAAAATAAAAAAAATGTACTACCTGTTGTGATCCCAAATATCAACTTGTGCACCAGCTGTTGCAAAAATACTTGTGTCCCATTGATGATCCACACCCCTGTTTGTTTTTCAGTGGAAAAACAAAAATATGGAAATAAGATTTTAACTGTATTGTGTAGCATATATCTCCAGGGTTCCAATGATTTATAGTGGTAAGAGAGTTCACCTTTCTGACATTGGCACACATCCCAACCAATACATACCCAAACAAAGTGGATGATTATCCTTCTTTCTTAAATTACTATTATTGAATTCAGTGATTTCGGTGTAAGCTTTGGTTCTTACCTCAGTCAAACACGAAAAACATTCTGAATAACATATGTGAAATAAAAATAAATAACAGTTCTAAGATCTTTAATTTTACACTACTCACCAGAAAGCATGCTTCCAAGTGTAGACTGCCAATGGCTGAAAACAAAAAACAAAAAAAGGACTAATTGTAAATGAAAACTGTAACAGAAAGCAGCAAAAGAATATTGACTATTGAAAACTAGTCCAAAGAGTCATGTAAACAGAACTTGTGAAGTTAAAGCAGCAACCAAGTAAAACAGACCACCTTTGAAGTGTCTGCAGTAGAGTCAAAATTGAGGGGAGCGACTTTCCATTGTCGAACTCTGCATCCAATAAAGTCAAGTTCAATGAATCAGGAAAAAAAATAAGCTCATACATTTTTTTACAAAAAGTTGGGTATTTCTGGTACACCTATCTATCTATAATGAGTGAGGCAATAGTACTATGCATAGCGCACATTGGTCTGTACTTTGGATCAATATCTTCATTTTCAAAAGTCCAAACAGTCGAGCTGAACCGTTCAACATGACCTACTCCATACGAAAATGTACACGCAGACTAAATTTTAAAAGTTCTAGAATTTTTTTTACTATTTCTTTAGATAGGTAGAAAATCACTACCTTTGAACGGCCTAGAATATTTAGATCAAGTGATTTTTTACCTATCTAAAAAAATAGTAAAAAAATCTAAAAAATGTAATTTGATCTACAAGTACACTTTCATATGGTGATCATGTAGAACAGTTCATATCGACTATTTGGACTTTGTAAATGGAGATATTGATCCATAGTACAGACCAGTGTGCGCTATGCATTGTACCATAGCCTCACTCGATCTATAACATATACAGGCAGGCAATCTATCCAACATTATTCAGCAACTGCCCAAGTTAATCAAAAGCTCAACCCAAGACACGCACAAATTGACAGAAAAGAAGGATTAGTATCTTCTTTCTCTTTATATTTACTGTGTCGGAATATTGGATATTTTTGGTAGCAAATGGTTGCGACATTTTGACTCTCAATGGTGTTAAAAAGCTGTTAATTCACACTTCAGAAACAAGATAATACAGACATCCTGCTGCATAGGGACGAGAGAAAAAAAAAAAGGCTGTAACTTGACTTACGTGCAATCAGTACCGCATGATATAAGAACCTCTCCATTGGTGGATGATGTCAGACCCCTCACTGCCCCCTGGTGTCCTGGGAACTGGGAAACTGTTTTCCTATTTTTTTTTTCAACAAAAATTCAATACAGCAATCCAATTGAAATAAGGTTTGACTTGTATAACTATTATCAGGAGCTAAGAATGTTAGAGCTATTCATTAACTTGTGTAACTATAATATACCACCAGCACACTCTTGTCTCTATAATTTTTGAAATGGGAGGATTCACTTGATAATGTTTATCTTGACAATCGTGACAATGGTTTTTCAAATCAATTCGAATAAGGCTGAAGGTCAAAAACTAAATTTATGGGTATGCATTAAGGATCAATAATTTTGGACAGCTCAAAATTCAACTCACTTGATGTACGGTGAAGCATACACCAAATCTCATCATTTTGTTATAGACAAACATGGTTTAGATCATGCTTGTGATGTCAGATTTCAAATTTTGAAGATTGTCAAGACTGTACAGTAACAACAACAACAAGCAAGCCTTTAGTCCAAAACAAGTTTGGGTAGGCTAGAAATGAAACCCAATCACAATCATAAAATAAAAATAAAAATAATTTTCATGAAATGAAACCCAATCTCATGAAATGAAACCCACAGATATTGTCAAGACTGTCAAAATAAATAATTTTCAAATGACCCAGTTTGTGATGGCAAATTTGCATGAAAGTGAAGCACTGGGAAATGACTTCATATTTTGTAGTCTTGTAAACAAAATCTGGAATTTTTCCTTCTTTTGTGTAAGTGTTTGTGCGTGAGGAGTGTAGAATTGTAAAGAACAAATTTATATAATAAAAAAGCCATAAAAGTACCTTGTAGCCAAGTCCCATAGACGAATATCTGCCAAGAGGAGAAAACAAATAAATAAATAAATAAAATAACACTTGCTTACATAGCCTGAAAGGCCAATAACTGGTATTGTTTGTAACTTTGCATCAGTGATTCACGACTTAAAGTGTCATCTAAGCAACCAACTAGAGGCCCCATATAAAATCATAAATAAATTCAGAACAAACCATGTAACCCTAATATTAATTTCTTATAAATATCGTAGTATTTATATTGTACAAATAATAGAGCTAACTGTATTGCGTTGAAGTATAATACCTCCGTCCATGGATCCAGAGAAAACCGATTTCAAATGATTAGGGTTTTTAGCCATGCAAGAGATCGCGTCGATATGCCCATCCATTGCACCAACAAATGGTCTCGCAAATATCTACAAAATTAAAAAGAAGTGAATAAAAGAGGGAAAAACAATATACATTTGTATCTATGGAAATTTGATATATGACAAAGCTACACAGGTTTCGCTACTTTTAATTAGCTGATGAAATTCTGAAAGGACAATTGAAACAATTGATTTGCGGTGTTCAGATGAAAATACAAAACCTTTTAAGGGCATCGTGACAAAATGATACTTCTGAAAATTGAATTTGCATATGCATGAAAAAAGTATTTACCTTCTCCAATTTGGCCGCATTAAGTGCTCTGGTGTACTCCACAGCCTTCTCTTGCGTATGCAAATTTGGGTCATAGTTTCTGAAGACTTTCTGCTCGATTTTTTTCATAAAATTAACATAAGTAGATGAATATTTCTGAATTTTAACATTCTCGTAACGAACGGATATGAAAAAATGCTCGAATCAGTGAAAAATCAACCTGTAAATCCTTGCTGCGCTCTCGAGTGAACTCCTCCGTCGATCGCGAAATTACCTTAACCTTCATCTCATCCACAAATATAAGCAAAACTAGAACTCTCAGTTATGCGAGATTTCAACTTTGAAAGGCCTAGAATTCAATCGTGATAAGTGGAATTCGTTTTTAATCAGGGTTTAATTTCAAAGAAAATCGGCTAGGGTTTAAGAGTGTCGAAAAAGCTGCGAGGGAGGAGCAGGAGGTTTTAATTTTCTTTTTGGATTTTCTAAAGTAACGAAAGAGAAATTGATGGGCCCAGTGTCGGTGGGAGGGAGGTCTTTCCCGTCCGTATCGCTATATTTTACTGGGCTCAATCCGAGATTCGATATGAACCGTTTGATTTGCCGAAATTTTTATTAATAGAAAATATATTAAATAAATATCGAGATTAGAGAAAGCTTTTGCGTATTATCGAGATATAGGGAAACCGTTATGGTTTATCACTGCCTCTGGCCGTTATGGTTTATCACGACCAGCAATAACACTTAATTAATCATCATCCATTTTAACCAAGGTTCTAAATAGCGTTTATCGCGTCATAGCAGGGGGCCTCCAAAAAAAGCTATAGCGAATAGCGACGCTATAGCGAAAGCTATTCCAAATAGCGTTTTTTATTTTTATAAAAATTATATTATATATTTGTACTAAATATCAACATTATTTAGTCTCATAGAACAATAAATAATATCAAATTGATTAAAAAATTATAATATTCATATTGAACCAATACAAAGTCCAAATTGCGACTCAAAATATCTATAGTAATACTAATATCATAAACTATCGATCTTTTTCTATTTAAAATATCTTCAACATCATAACATAATTTATCTTTTTTCTATTTAAATTTCAAAATAACCTAGAAATTGAAAAGAAAAAAAAAATCATACTTCTAGTAAAATAAACAGATGATCCTTGAAGAAATTCTTGTTAGTCCCTAAAATTTTCATAATTTAGCAATTATTTATTTGATTTATCATCAGTTAAAAAAAAAACCAAGAGCAAAATGAAAAAATTATTATAGATTGAAAAATGATATAATGTAATATTCATCAAAATTAAACAATATCTTCACCATTTATTTATTTTAAAGCTCATATAAATTGAAAAAAAAAAACAGCAAATGTTGCATAGCGCGCGCTATTTGCGCTACACGCTATACGCTATAGCGGACCGCTATTACCGCTATAGCGTCTGTATCGCAAATAGCGTGTTTTAATGCCATAGCATAGCGTTTGGTCTCCAAAAACGCTATAGCGCGCTATTTAGAACACTGATTTTAACTGAACTGCGCAAGAAAAAAATCGGAAAAAAAAAACCCTGGCCGTTACTATCTATCACGGCCAGAGACAGAAAGAAAGAAAAAAAAAAAAAAAAAAAGGGGCTGGCTGTGATAGCCCATCACGGCCAGAGGTGAAAAAAAAAATTATTTATTTTCGCGCCTAGCCGTTACTGTTCATCACGGACAGAGATTTTTTTTTCCTCTGGCCGTTCCAATCTATCGTGGACAGGGTTTTTTTTCCGGGTTTTTTATGGTTCAATTAGAATGGTTAATCTTGTTAATTAAGTGCTAACTCTGGCCATAATAAGCCATGACGACCAGAGGCCGTGATAAACCATAACGGTTTCCCTATATCTCGATAAAACGCAAAAGCGTTGTCTAATCTCGATATTTATTTAATATATTTCCTATTAATAAAAATTTCGGTTTGATGAGCCGGGGGGATTTCTAGATTGGTCGCAGTACCTATTACCTAACAATGATTAGAGGTGAACCGAGCTGGTTTGGACCCGATTTTTTTATTAACGGGAAAGACAAAAAAAAAATATAAATAATGGGATAAGATTTTAAGAAATTTTAAAAATATAGGAAGAACATTTATAATGTTCAGTGTTTTTTTTTTGTCAAAAACAATCTCACAACAACAGCTGTTAGAATCGAAGTATAAGAAAAAAGAAATGTAGCTTAACGTTATGAACCATAACGTCCAGCTATATTTTTTGTAAATAATTATTAAAGATTGATTATGTTATATTCCGAAATTTTAAAACTGGATTAATTTGCTAAATCGATCATTACGCTTAAATAAAACTTTTAATTAAATTAACGAGCGTTCAGATTTTATCTGACTGATTAAAATAAATCTAAAATTTCGAAATATAAATGACCTATAAAATTATGTACATTAAAAAAATTAGAGATTTAACAATAAAATGATTATGAAAGATAAATAAATATATCGAGTTCCAATTAGGAAGAATAAATATACGAAATTCGTTCATCCATGATGTATAAATAATTGATCTGATAATTAAATATATATAAATAATTTGATATCAAATTAATCGTATCATGAATTGGGATATAAATAAATGAAATTATTTGTACGAAATGAATTGTAAAATTTTACAAAAATTTGATTCAAAATAAATTTAGAAAATAGATTTCTAATGTTCTACTAATCAAGTATTACAATCTCTGATTTAATTGGGCCGTTGATCTCATTATCTAGACCCTCCCCGCACGGATCTTAAAGCAAGGGATTTAAATCCCTCCTCTCTTCTCCTTTCCTCTCTCTCCCTGCCCCAAGGGACCCCCAAACCACTCCTTTCTCTCTTCTTTTCCGCCTCCTCCATCCTCTCCCGTAAAAACCCTAAACCTACCCGCTCTTCCCTCTCTGCACCCCGGCCCCACTCAGTGAGTCCCCTCTCTATTCCGTTCCTTCGTGTAGAAGGAAATCACTTCCCGCTCCCTCTCTCTCTCGATGTCCTGTCGGCTGTCAGTAAGCCCACGCCCCTCTGGGTGAATTTAATGCGAAACGGTGACATTGCGTGAGGTTCTCTCCTTCCCCGGGTATATATGCATCCCTCCTCTCTCTTGAGGTTTTTCTGGTTCGTTCACTCATGAGTTGAGACTATACCCCTTTGTCCCCTTCCATTTTCTGTGATTTCGTGTTCTATCAAACCCTAGCGTTTGGGGTTTTGGTACCGGCCTCTGATTCTTGGTGCTTGCTTGGTGCCATTTTGTTCGGTGCTAGTGCTGGCCTTGTGCTGTTCTGGTGCTCGCTTGGAGCTGGCCGTTTCTTTCCCTCTCCATACCGTGCTAGCTCAAATCGGGTAAAATTCTGAAACACTCGTTTAAATTGATCGGATTTTGTTCTTTGCGCGAGTTGTTGATTTTCTCCGCAAGGATCTAACTTGGGTCTGTGCTGCCTTGTCCTCATGGCCGCCCCCCTTCCTTTTTCTGTTCTGGTTCACTCAGACTCGTATGTGTATGTGTATGTGCTTGTGTTTGTTACGGCTTGGTTGATGCTTGACTGGTACCGTACCAGTACCTGTTCTGGTCTGTTCTGTGGTGCTTGATTTCTTGTTGCCTTGCTCTCTGCTCTCTTCTGTTGTTACTGGTACGGCTTTGTACCCCCCTGGTTTGGATGCTCTTGACTGTACCGATACTGGTACACTCCCTGTGACTGTTCTGAGCCGTTCTGTTGCTTGATTGCCTTGTTCTGTTTTGTTTGGCTGGGTGCTTTGCCTCTAACTTGTTGCCTTAGCTGTGCCTTGCTTGCTCTGTGTTGGTTCTGTTTGCCTTGACCTGTGCCTTGTTTTCTGTTTTGCTAGTCTTGCTTGTGCTTGGCTGTGTTGCTGTTGTGTGAATTGCGAAGTGCTGGTACCAGCCCAGTATGCTACTGGTATGGTGCTGATTTCGTGTGTATACCAGCCTTTGAACTGACAGGGACCATTTTGCTAAATTTTAAAAGTTTAGGGGATTAATATGCAATTACCTCCAAATTGTGTAAATGAATTAAATGCAAGGGCCTGGATGTAAAATTAGAGTAGTTATAAAATATCGAATTGGGCGGTTTAGTTAGAAATGATTTGAAACGCGTAAAATAGATAAATAATTCATTTTTGAGAAGTTTTATAAACAAATTATGTATCTAAATTATAAACTAACTAAAACATATTGAACTAACTGTTGGGTTTTGTGGAACGGTTCAAACCTATTAGTTTAGCTTAACAGCGGAAGTGTGTAAAACAAAATTTTTACGGTTAAGTTAAGCTAAAAATTAAACGAGGTATGTCAGGAAACCTTCCAAGGCGGTCCACCTTCAGTATTCCTTTGGCATCAAAACCTCATTTAATTCATTTACAGATCTACTCCATAATTGATTTTCTAAAGCATTAAATCTATTTACAAATTAAATAGATTAATATAGCAATTTATACCTTGATTCCAAATCTCAGTTGGAATGCAGACCGAGCGAGTAGAGCCTCACCAGGGATGGAATCGACTCGTAGTATCACACGTGTGATACCTCTATTGGTTATCCACCAGAACTAACCGGAGAGCGATTTACTTCTTCTGCCAGAAATACCGTAAATCGCGGAATTCTGCAGAAACACTATTCACCGAGAAAATGATGAAATAAATATATTTGTGTCCCGAAGTAACTCGGTTTTGCTTAAAAGCTAAACCGCAGGATTACACAAAATATATTATTTCCTAATCTCGAAATAACCGAAATCAAGGAAGAGAGAAAAACCGATTAACGAAGTAATCAGATTAACACGTGAATTAGTGAGTCTTTCTCTCTACCCCTACCCCTCTATTTATAGACTTTTGAGGAGGTTTGCAAAAGACCAAAATACCCCTCAAAACAAATCTATTTACCAAAAGCCCTTGACACCTCATCCTTTTATCATGTGAAATGACCAAAATACCCTTGCCACCTCACATGACACATGTCAACACATGGGAAGTCGGCACCAAGGGAAAAAGACCATTTTGCCCTTGGCCCATTAAGGCATGAATAGTGTTGGGCTTTGATTTTGGGCTTTGACTTTGGGCCTTTAATTTTAATTAAGGCTTTGATTATTTTGGGCTTTTAAATCCATAATTCAAACCCATAATTAACAATTAAAATTCCAAATCATATATATATAATTGTCATGTACAATTATATTTCTTTTCGGTTATTGTTCGGTAACTTTTATACAACGTAACGTGTACGTTTATAAATTAACCGTTGTTTCTGCTTGTCATTCTAAATGACATTTATAATTTAATTATATCACGTATAATTAATTATAACCATCTTAATATTAATTATAATCAATTTATAATTAATCAGTAAGATTCTCCGAGTAGCTCCTATATGGTGTGACCCAATAGGATCTGTGTTATGTTGGTAAACAGAGTTAAAACTGTTTTAACTTCTGTTAGTCATGGGTGGCATCTGGCAACACATCATGACCATCCAATTACACAGATGATGCTGTACTGTACAATATCACGATCTAGTAAACAATTTACTTGTGTCAGTTCTTCTGTCTCATAGCTATCAGATCAGTTTTAAGGTAGATATGTGTCATCCTTGTTAACTGTATCTTTTCTTGATCTTGAGTAGATTATCAAATATAATTACTCTTGTAATTATACTGCATGCAGATAATCTAACTCTACCAAGGGGCCCAGTGAATTTAGGGGTGATTAATGAGCGAGCATGAGCGAGTTAGGGTATGCTCATGCTCGCTCATTAAGTAAATGAGCGAGTTGTTAATGAGCGGATAAATGAGCGAGTTGTAAATGAGCGAACTTTTAATGAGCGAGTTATGAGCGGCTCACGAGTTATGACTTATGACTCAAAACAAAATTATATAGTATGCCCACGCATAACAAAATTTGTTAAAAGTCATCATAACAAAATCCAACCAATTGTCATAATTCATTTAAATGAATTGTTATGACTATTATTTGTTTTGGGCTTTAGGCGGAGGTTTTGGTTCTGCCGATTTACAAAAAAAAAAGAATATGAAACTATGAATATTAGTATATTATACAGGATTAAATGTTACATTGTGCTCACTATATTACACATGATTAAATATGAAACTATGCTCACTATCTATTAATCTTAACGAGGCAAGGTTGATGTTACACATAATTACATATGATTAAATGTGACAGGGATTAGATGTGGCAAATTTTTAATGAGCGAGTTATGAGCGAGTTGGGTCATGCTCATGCTCGCTCATTAAGTAAATGAGCGAGTTGTTAATGAGCGAGTTTAAATGAGCGGATAAATGAGCGAGTTTAGGCGAGCTTTTAATGAGCGAGTTATGAGCGGCTCACGAGTTATGAGCGATTTACTCACCCCTACCAGTGATGTTATAGCTCGTATAGAGATACGAGGGACAAGTAGTATTCTTGGTAGACTATCACTTCCTCAGCTAAGTTATACATATGGAAATGCTACCGTTATGGCTGCTTTTTACGGACAGCGTTAGATAACACTCACTCATATATATTTCTTAGTGGGAACGATAAATACCTCATACTGTAGAACTTTGACACTGAATGAAAACATAAATGACACGAACACAATTCTATTTAATGTTTCATTCGGGGTCTGTCAAATACCATGTTCCTAGAACATGTATCTATGTGATTAAAATGACATCTCGTGTCAGGTGGTTTGTAAAACTTAACCATCTTTTAATCCACATACTAACCTTATAGCGGTAATTAGTGTTCCTGCTAATTACCTTGGTCAGTGACCTTTTAAGAGTATATATTATCTATATTATGGAGTTTCACAATTTCAGTCATGAACTCGAAATGATCCACAAATGCAATAATACTCAAGGCAACAAAATGATATATAAATAAACATTCAATTCATGAACAAAGCTTTATGATTAACTTATCGTATTATTGACTTCTAGATTATTACAAACTAACACTAACAATATTAATTTAGTGATAATTACGAAGTTTACACCTTTATTAAAATAGTAGCATCATGTAAACTTAAATAATAAAACTAACTTGCGAAATCAAAATTTAATCAAGTGAATTATTTATACTTCGTTAAAAGTAAACTAAATTAAAACACCCCACACTCTAAATTAAAGTAAAAGTCTAATAAACGAGTTTTAATTAAAATTGTTAAACTTTTCAAAACTTTTATAAAAACTCTGTTGTTAATTATTAAAGGACCAATTTATTTAGCAACGGAAAGCATTTACTTGACTTGGATTCAAAACGACAAATTATGCGTAGGATTAGACTAGCTATAAAATAACGAATTGCTCGACGTAAAATTAATTAGGAAACACGTAAATTAGATAACCATCTCCTTCTAAATTTTTATAAAATAAATTTTGTATCTAAATTATAAAATGACGAAAACATATTAGAATCAAATATTAGTTTAGTAATAATTATACAAATTACATATTTTATTAAATTAGTGGCATTAATTGAATTTAATACTAAATTTACTTTCAAAAAGAATCGTATTCGATCGGTTACGGAAATGAGAGCTAATTCAAAATAAATTAAACTAAATAAGTAGTTAGAACACATTTAAAAATACCGTAACTCATAGATAATTATTTTGCGAATATTTTGACATTTGAAATTTTACAAGCAATATATCTTCAAATTAAATTATTAAGGACTACTAGTTAATGTAGATTAAAATTAGATTAATTTAAATCAAGGTGAATGATCAATATTTGACGAAATTATAAATTAAGATTTATGCTTAATGCTAAGCTCGATGGCATGAAAGTAATGATTAATATCTGACAAATCGGTTCAGTCAGACTGACTGAATTGGAGACTTCTATATAATCAAAATAAATCGAGAATTGAACTTACACAATAATTGGAGCGAGGGTTAGAGTATCTTAGATAGACTCTAATTAGTGTAATTTCATAATTTCAGATCAGTCGACTCCGTACGAGTCCGATCCGCAGACTGATCCGACTGACCCGCAGTTCGGAGCATACGCGGAGCACGCTGATTATTAGCGACAGAGACTCCAGCCTTACAGGTGTGGGATATCTGAATTATTTTCTTTCGTGGGCGTACTCTTACCAGTCGTTCCATCTGACCTGACATTCGCACTTTATTTTTAAGTAGTTGCATTAAAACTGTAGAGCATGTTTATCCTTTCTGCACTGTAGGTAGAATTGCATAACCCTGAAAAATCTGAATTTACCGTATTGTAGGAGTAGGGTAATTAAATAATATTATATTTATATTATTAGAATATTAGGATACTATTTTGTCTTCTTCTCGTAGAAGACAATATATTATTATTATTCTACGTGCATATGCATGCATTGGTGAGAGCTGAGCAGAGCCGAGTGACTTCGTTCCGTCTTGTGTCACTTGGCATGGGACGGCCCGACAGCCACTGAGCTGAGGGTCACTTGATCCTTGGATGGCTTTAGGATTTATATTATATGTATAAACTTTGATTATATACCTTTTTCGATCATTTTGCTATTTGACGTGAGCAGTTCCGATCTCGAGTTCTGTGGCACAGACGATTCGGGATGTTTCCTACGCCTACATTAGGAGCTACATGCCTAGAACGGGTTACCCCACCACGGTTCCGATCTCGAGTTCCGTGGTGGCATTTTTATTACTTGAGACTGCACAGTTCCGATCTCGAGTTCTGTGTAGGTCTGTTTTACGCTACCGCATGGTTCCGATCTCGAGTTCCATGGCGAATTTGGTGATTTGGTCTGCATGGTTCCGATCTCGAGTTCCGTGGCAGAGTGGCGGGTGAGGGCACAGTTCCGATCTCGAGTTTTGTGGCACTGGTGATGATATTTTTACGACTTGCATTGTATGATTTCTCCTATTGGATATGTTTGGCTTATGAATCATCTAGGTGAGATGACACACCGAATTTTGATATAACTATCGGCTAGTGTGCTATTATCTTGTGGAGCAATGCTCGATGTCACTAGGCAACGTGTATCATTGCACTCTGATCACAGTCCTTGGATTATATTGCTGGATCTTGTGATCCTATTGGCACAGCACGGGGTGATTTACTTTATCCATATTATTATTATTATTATTATTATTATTGTATTTGGGCACACAGTGCAAGGAGTACTGGATTCCGACTTGATTTATATCCGATATTTCACATTGATTTTATTTTGGGTTTATTCCGCATGTTAGCATAATAGAATAATCGCATCATGGCATCATTCAAAAGTATTATAAATTATATTAGATATTAATATAGGTTCACAGGTGCATATTTTTAAATTGTATTCATATTATAAATAAAAGTGCTTTGACCATAGAGGATCCCTGAGGGGATAATTCTGAGTCACATACTGGGCGATTCGTCGCTCACCCACAAGTTGTTTCGTGGGTTTTAGGTACAGCATCTGGCGATCCGCAGCAGGAGTTGTCAGGAGTTGTCCCCGATGGCCACACTATTTGATTAGCTAGAGTTAGACTTTTGATTAGGTTTACGAGTCTCGTATTTCCTGTGTTATATATACGAGCTCGATAGATATGTATCCCCTTCTATAGATGGTGTTATTTGGATTCCGAGATGGATCGAATTATATGTTATGTATGTGTATGTTTATTTATTTGCTATGTGACTGATGCTTGATATTTATATTATTTTTGCTTCCGCTGCTGTTTGATTTATTATTTATGGTTAGCCTTGCGTGCTTAATGATTAATTAAGCACGAGGCGAGGTTGATCACATCTTAATCCAGAATTCCTGGTTTGGGGTGTGACAGATTAACTGAACATTATAGTTTATAATATTTAATTACAGTGTCAGAATGTTATAAACCATAACATTCTTCTTATTTTTAAACATTTTATGAAAACATTTTTTTATCTTTCCATTAATAAAAAAAAAATCGGGATTTGGAGTTTTGGACCCTATCCAGCTCTGCAGTCTTCAAAACTATGGACATTTTTACAAATTTACCCTCCAATAATTCAAAATAAATACGACGTTTCATTTGATGCAAGTTATTTATATATTTGTCATCAACAAATTATATTGATGATAGATTTGTGTCGATTGACTATTCATCAAGCATTTATATACTAATTTCTAGATTTTATATGTGCTAAAAGAGTAGCAGCCCAAAGTTGTGCAGGCTTCTCATCTCAGGATCATCACATCTGATTAAGAATCGTGCATAACATCTCGGACGGCCGAGATCTACAGTACAATTTTCTTCATTTTTCATGCAGTCCAGTGTTTATGGCTTAGTGTGCAATGGATGACCCTTGAATCATTGAATGCTTACGGGTAGAAAGAACCTCTCAAACATCATGTCATGTTAATTTATCTGTAATCCCTCTGCAACTACTATTGTTCTATAATGGTACCGGTCAAAATACATGCACACAGTCACGACAATGATTCAGATAAATAAAAAAAAAATCAAATTAAAACTTATCAGTGACATCAATCAATCTAAAAGTAATAATAGTTCATATCCATTTTACTTTTTTTTTACAAAGTGACAATTGCCCAAATAAAAAAAAAGAGGGAAATTAAGATAATCGACAAATCTAATTAACCCGGTGAAATCTAAAATAAAATGTAGCTTCTAAGCCTACACAAAAGTCAACTTGCAGAGATACTCTTAAAATTATTCAACACCCTCAATTTTTCCAGTAGAAGCATCAGCATATGCTCGGTGGAGACCAGGAATAACATGTTCATATGGCAGAACAAACTTGTTGACAAACTTCTCCTCGCTTGGCTTAATAAAAGAAGCAAATTTTAGATTTGCCACGGGAATTCCTTTGGACATCAGAAGCTTTCTAACAATATTTCTGGGAATCAACCTATTCTCGAAGTTGTACATGAGCAAAGATGGATTTCGCACTACATCAATCTTATTACAACCGGCTTCCTTTATCAGGTATTCCATTTTGTTGCCAACCAGCTTCTCTGGTAACCCCAACAACGTAGGGGCTCTACTAATCATAAGCGCTGCCTCCTTCCGTGAAAACCCTATACTTGTCAAGTTACTTAGCCTTGCATCTAAGGTGCGTTGGTTCACATAGGCGAGAATAGTTAATGCATTGATAAAAGTTCCTGATAAATGAGCAACGCCTAATTCCTCAGCCCTCTTAGCTATCATTTTTAAAACATCAGGCTTAGATGAGATCAATCTAGGAGCCATCTTCATCAGCCGTATAATTTTATGAGGAGATAAAGCATATTGCTCTCGGAGGAAAGATAAGTTGGGCATTAGCACTTTTTCCAAGTTGGTACTGAAAAGTGATGAATACACAGGGTTTTTCAATAGCACAGAAAGAATCTCTACCGATCCAAGGACTCCAATGAAGAAGTCAATCTTTTGCACAAAATTGGCCCGAAAAATATAAGGGTTGCTCGCAATGAAACCTGAGATGTCTTCGATGGAGAAGCCGAGCTCTTGTAACTTGGCAATGTTTGGTCTCATGTTATTCTCCACATGAGAGCAAAGGATGCGAGATTCTCGGGACACGGCGGTCTTTATGTCTGACTCGTTTACGCCAATTTCTCTCAGGAAGCGGAGCACTGCATCAGGGTTATTAGGGGACTTGAGGTGGTGGATAAGCTTGGATGCTTTGAGTGCCTTTTCGGAGGAAAGACCACACGATTGGACGAGGTATTGTACGGCGAACTGGGGATTTGGGGGCGACGCTTGAGTTGAGCAGGAGGCGAGTGCTGTGGTCCGAATCTGATTGAAGGGAAGAGATGAACGGAGGCAATGAATTCTCCCCAGAAACAGATTTATAGACATTGTCACTGAGCTGAGATTGTAAATTGAAAGGCAGCTGTGCAGCTGTTGGAGACGAAGAAACGAGCGGATAAATTTTCAGAAGAGAAGCTTCTGCGCCGTATAACATGTGAAATTATCTGTTCTTTGATTGATTATGGGCTTTGGGCCTTTTCAGGCCAATAACATGTGATTTTTTTCTTTCATTGAATCGGACATGTTAGGACGACTCATTGTTTATTGAAATTTGTGATAAGTTAGGTGGAGTGACATTTATATTTTAAAAAAGAAACTTGATAATTGTATTCCAAATAAAAATTTTGAGCGTGTCCTCAAGTAATTTAACAGAATTTTTTTTCAATATTATATAACTTTCATTTTTAACGCTAATATTCAAATATTTAAAGCTTTGTTTATAATATTTTACAATACTACTCACAAGCATTTAAATCTCTATCTACAAGCATTAAAATTCAAAATCTATATAGTTTTAACTCCTAACTACTTTTGTTTTCAAGCCAAAAACAGAAAAATTCCTTTCACCCCACTTTTTTTTATTTTTTTCTGATCATTCTCATCCGTTTTCTCAACGATTCGTGACGAATTTTGCGAATCTAAAAATATGAACGTTTTTTACCTGATTTTCTCTTTCAAATGAGATCCATGAAGAATAACTTTCGAGTTATATTTGTGTCGTTTTTTTTTACCACTTCAAATCTATGTGACTTTTAGTTTTTTTTATTTTGCTTCAAAATAATTTAAACCGATGTTTACAAGCATATAAACCTCATGTACAAGCATATAAACCTCATTAATAACACTTTAAATCTCTAGAATAAAATATATAAACCTCATGTACAAAGAATTTAAAACTCAACAATAACATTTCAAAGCATATAAACCTCAATAATAACACTGCATTTACAAAACTCATTTACAAAACATATAAACTTCATGTACAAAGCCTTGAAAATTTTAATGATTGTAGACTGAGATTTAAAAACTTAAAAATTTAAAGTGCTCATGAGTTTTACTTTAAAAAAATAAATGACTTTAAAATTACTCAAAAGTATTTCTTCATGGATCTTACTTGAAAGAGAAAATCGAATAGAAAACGTTCGTATTTTTAGATTGTAAAATTCATCATGGATTGTTAGAAAAATAAATTATAATGATCAGAGAAAAA
Source organism: Carex rostrata (assembly GCF_964058835.1). Taxonomy (NCBI): domain Eukaryota; kingdom Viridiplantae; phylum Streptophyta; class Magnoliopsida; order Poales; family Cyperaceae; genus Carex; species Carex rostrata. The sequence continues at coordinate 11,137,974 of NC_135918.1, read as the reverse complement.
ATAAAAAGGGTGGGTGAAAATAATCTTTCCTTTTTATAGCTTGAAGTCAAAAGTAGTTGAGAGTTAAAACTATCTAGAAATGTTTTTAGACAGAGGTTTATATGTCTGCGAGTAACATTTTAAAATGTTACAAACATAGCTTTAAATGTTTGGATATTAGTGCTAAAAATGAAAATTATACAATATTAGAAGGTTTTTCTGTTAAACTACTTGGGAGACGCGCTCGGATATGATGGCTCGGGGTACCATAACATTTCTCTTTTAAAAAAATATAATGTGGTTTTTCGGCCAATGGAAAAAATGATGAAGAAAAAATAATGAGATTCCCATTTGTACATAAATACATGAAAAAAACAATCAGAAATTTCTTTTTCCCACATTGGAAAAAAAAATAATCAAATTTTTTTTAGCACACTTGCTGTTTTTGCTTTTACAGTTTTATTTTCTCCTGCTCATACGATACCGTGAAAAATTATGATTCACGTGATTCACAACAACACAGGTCACTTACATAATTCATTCTTCATTTACAAAAATTAATAGATTTAGACAAACAACAAAAATTGATTAGTTAAAATTAAATATACGAACCAAAGTTCAATAATAAAAAAAAAGAAAGAATTTACATAAAGTTTAGTGATCTCATTGGCACTGTAAAATAATTTCTATCAACTACGCTGCATTACAATGAGTTCACATCATCTGCGTTAACAGTGCGTTAATGCAGATGATATAAATTTCATTATAATGATGACCATTTAGTAATTCATTAATAATTTCTTTCAAATTAAACGCTAGTACTGGAGACAGGTGTTTTTCTGTTACAGATTATTTTAACTCAACTCCTGTTACTTGTTACAGACAGATGGGACCTACAAGCTTATATATAGATATAAAGATATAGATAGACTATACTTAGTTACGGACCCACTGCATACAGTAACTCTCTTTCTCTCTCTGCCGTGTACCCAAACTTTTGATCTCCCCCACCTCTCTTTTTTTTTAAAATACTTGGTAGAAGCTACCAAGCGGATTTCCCCCACCTCTTTCTTTCTAGATTTCTCCCTCACCTTTCTCTCGGCGCCTCACTGAGTCTCTCTCTCCTCTAGGTACTTACCCTCGGACTCTCTCTCTCTCTCTATTAATGTTTAAATTGATGAAATTGTAGTTTGAATTTTGTTTTTAATATTGTAGGGAAACTCTGCCCAATTGTTCCCAGAGCTTGTATATTAAGTTGATTATGAAACAAACTGAAGAGAGGAACTTGTAAAAATCACAACTAGGTCCCTATAAATATTAAATTTTGCTTATCATAGAATTTTGTTTTATCAATAATTTGAGTTTTATCAATTTTGCAACTGAATGAGAGTGAAGAAAGCATCCTAATAAAAAACACAATCAAGTATATTATGAAACAGTAATTGATAAGGGAGCTATTATCTTTTGCAATCAAAGATTAAACTCAAAAGAAAATATAATTTTTTTTATTTGTTAGAAAATTTTGGGGTTTAGGGTTTAGGGTTTAGGTTTTTTTAATTAAACATTGTGGTTTAGTTTCTGTTATTAGAGCTGCAATTAATTTAGGGTTTATTTTCATTATTCTGCTAAATCTTTTTTTTTTTTTTTTTTAAAAAACCAGCAAAACATCGGTCATTTTGGCCTATTTCAAAAAAAGTTATCTTCAATGCATTTGAATTAAATCTTCAATTTTTCTGTGCTTTTAGTGAAACCAGCATAGAGATTTTGCAATTAATTTCAACTCAATCCAATATATGGATGAGAAGATATTGAATTTACAAAATGGTACCCTGCACAATACAATCCACAGTTTTCTGGTTTTTCAGAAACCAGAAAACTGTGTTCAGGGTGCCTCCTTGCAGCTGCAAAATCTCCCTCTAGAATTATTGTTTTGAGTTGAAATTTGTTCTAAATGGTTCATTTCTATTTTTTCTATAAACAACAGAATTTTGGAATTTTAAATCAATAGTAGCCACAAACAATCACTGTTTTAAAATGACAAGTTGACCACAGTTTGGAATTTAGGTTTAAATTGTGAAATTATGGTATAGGGTTTAGGACTATATTGTGGTTTAGGTTAAATTACTCTAAAATGTGAAATTGTGGTTTGTGAAATAGGTCAATGGAGGTCGAGATGGCTCAAGCTTCATTGGGCATCGAAAAGGCCAGGGAAGAGAGGATCAACTCGAACAAGGAGAGGATGAAACAGCTTGGCATCCTCAATCTCTCACGCGATATCAACAGTCAGTGTTTTGTTTTATGGTTGAAAAATTATGAGAGATACATATTTCCATTCCTTTTCTTTTCTAAATTTGAATTCTGATCAAAGAATGTTTATTCTTCCTAGCTTGATATTCTAGTGCAATTTCCATATGTCTAGCTTGCTCAAAGGCATCTAGCATACTAATCGGTTTCAGTGCTAGAACCAAGTGGTTGATATCCTCATTCAACCCACTAATGAATGCAGCAGTAAATATGGAGACTCTAATTGAGATCTGGTTTTCACCTTCTCAAATCTCTGCATGTACTCATCAACAGTATGGGTTTGATACAGTTTTTTAGTTCTTCAAAAGCACTAATGCTAGCTCCACTCTAAGGGATAAAGGTGAGGCGAATGAGAAGAGAAAGAGAGGTAGAAAGGAGAGAGAAGATGTAGAAGGCAGCGAGGCGAAAGAGGTAAAGGAGAAAAAAAAGAAAGAGAAGGGGATGGAGAGGAAAGGAGAGAGAACTTCTTCGAGAGAGAGGAAGGTTGTGGAGAGGTATTCTGTTACTGGCTCTCCCAGGAATGGCTCTGGTAAAAAGGGGATTTCTATTGTTCAGGTATTGTCCTTGTCATTTCATAGGTAGCTTTTTCTCATTTGTTCTGTTTATTACCTGTTATTCAGATTTAACTCCACATTGATAAATTGTAGATCTTGAATCATTGAAGTGTATGAACACATTAATTTATATCCCGTGGCATCATTAATTCAGTTTCAGATTTCAAGCATGTATTCCAAACTAAACATTTATATCCCGTCGCATCATTAATTCAGTTTCAGATTTCAAGCATGTATTCCAAACTAAACATTTTGGACTAATTTACTTGTCAGTGGTGCAAGGCTTTCATCCAGGGCTTTTTTCCAGTAATTGTAAAAATTAAATCTCTATAAGATTTAACATAGAGAAATTGGGTAATCTACTTATTTTGTGTCTTTACTGTATTAGGGTTCCGGAACAAAGCTGAAGGATATCCCAAATGGTACAGTGTTGCACCCTTTTGGAAATACACATTTAGCTACTTTTTTTTACTTTTTTCATGAACTTTTATGATTACCTTTAATCTGTTTATATTTCTATTTCATGTTTTACCTTAAGTTGCTGAGTAGGAAATTTCTTGTGAACTTGTATTAGTTTCTTTCAAGTTGTCAAAAAGAAGGGCCGACGAGACACTCCATTCTCTTCATGTTTTTCTCTTTGGGAGAAGATCTAATGTAATTCTCACTGTTTCTCATTCACTTATAATTGCACAACTGAATTACTTGAAAAATAATTGCATAATTAAACCCCAATTGCACATAATTCGGTGTTTGCTGCAAATTTAATTATAGTCTTTACCAGTATGTAGAGGCTGTAATAAAATTTAAATACTTTGCATTGAGCATATAACCTTGTTTTTTTAATTTGAAGAGGAATTTTCTCTAGGCTTATCATTTGAAGAGGAATATCTTCCAGTTCTCTGGCTTTGTATGGACCAATGTAAGCTTTTAAATTTACATCATGTATTGTACTGCATATTTTAACTACTTTCTCTCGCATTATAACCAATAGAGATCACAAGAAGGGTGCATTTGCCTTCTAGTTTCCAAGGTAAGGTGAAATAGATGGAACACCCTTCAAGGAATGGATTCTTTTATAGATTAATGAGTATGGCTAGTATAGCATTAGTGTCATTTCAGTCTATATAACACCAATTCCAAAAACCTATCGAATCGACTTCAAACAGTGAATCCAAACCGTTTAAATAGATCTACTTCATTAGTTGTGCGTTTACATGTAAAATTTATAACCTTTTGAATTTATTTGGTATCTAGTCAAGCGGTCAAATGTGTGAGTTTTTAAGTTAATTTTAATACATTCATTTTTCAATTTTTTTATCGCTTGATTTGATACTAAAATAACTTGAAAATATAAAAAGTTTGCATGTAAATGCATCACTCATAAAGTAAATTAGTTTGAACAGTTTGGATTAGTCGTTTAAAGTCTATTCAATCAATTTTGAAGTTAGTGTCATGTGACACCGATGTCATACTAGCCGGACTCTAGATTAATTGCTGCTGTGGTATTTTCCGGGACAAAGAAAAGATGAGGCTAAAGGAGAAGATTGATAAATTTTCCAAAAATAAGCTGTGCGAGTTCTGCGAGCTACTGGACATTCCCATAAGCAAAGCATCTACTAAGAAGGTTTGAAAGACATGCAGATTTTGTTATTATAACTAACAAATGTTTTTGCCTCTGACGAAATAGTACAATTTTGTTAAATGTAGAAAGAGATAACTGGAAAATTGGTTGAATTCTTGGAGTGCCCACATGTTGCTAGTGGTGGAGTGAAGGTTCTAATTTCTTTTTAACTTCCTCTTACCACCATTTTTTCATTTACTTTCTCAGTCAAATGGTTTTGAGCAAGTATACAACTTTGTAGTGGCGATCTCTCCATGCTATTGACTTGATATACTCTCATTTTTAATATAATTTTTTAGAGAAGAAAGAAGAGTAGTGAGAAACAAGCAGCTGAACCGGAGCAAGAAGATGTAGATGAAGAATCTGACAAAGAGGAAGATGACTCTGAGGGAGAAGTGGGGCCCACAGATTCTGAAGAAGAGCCAGCAGAGGACCACATAACAGCAAAAGATAACAAGGAAGTGAAAGAGGAGGAAGGAGAGGAAGGCGAAAACATAGAGGAAGAGGAAGAAGATAAAGAGCCTCAAGCTAAGAAGAAGAAAAGGTCGGCCGCGGAAGCTTCTAAAAATATGAAGATGGGGAGGATGATGAACCCAAAGAAAAATAGGGTTTTGCAGTAGATCATAGATTTTGAATATGAATATTGTTGATGTAAACATTACAGGTCTAGAACCAAATTTCTCGAGGATGCTTAGCTTTATTGTTATGTTCTTCGAAGACATAGTCAGCTTGTAGTAAATCTTAACTATCCATTCCAAATCAAACGGCTGATATTAAGAAAAAAAAGCTACTGCCATGAACGAATGGTTTTTCACTAAAATATCCGGTTTGCAGTCCAATTGCACCAAAAATATATATATGGTCAGCCTAACAATATCAATCCAATGCGAAAATTGACAAGATATAAATGGAGACGTGACGTAGATAAAATAAAAATTATTGTAGGAACTGACATTTAAGTTTAACAAAAGGGGTGGGAATTGGTTGCCTAAATCTCACCGATTTTGGTCTTTTTGCTCCCTCCAACTCAATGATTTCTACTTGCATAAGTAGTAAAAATGAAAATTCAATGAAATGTGGAGCCTAGATTGCACGTTACAAAGATTCAACCTCAATTTTCAATAAATTTTTATTTCTCCTGCTCATATGATACCGTTTAAGATTTATGGTTCGCGTGATTCGCAACAGATCACTTACATAATTCATTCTCCATTTAAAAAAAAATAATAGATTTAGACAAATTAACATCAAAAACTGATTAGTTAAAATTAGATATATAAAGTTTAGTGATCTCATTTGCACTGTAAAATAATTTCCATCAAGTACGTTGCATATTAATGAGTTCACATGCATCATCTGCATTAGCATTAACGTGCCGTTTGAGTTTAGTGTCAGACTGTCCATCATAATTTGAGCCAATCCGGCTTATTATCTACAATGCACGGAGTCTGTATCCCCGGTGCAGGTGCAATTTATATAAACGAAATTAATTCCAACCAGATCAAACTCAATATGGTACCTATGAAAATTATATGGGGTCCGTTTTGAGATTTGTGTCAGTTTAAAAGAGCAATACATATTTTAAAAATTGCACCTCATGTATCTAGGGGTCTGAATTCAAATGCACAGGGGCGGGGCCCTTTAATATTTGTGTGGATACTGATCATCCGGTCCGAATCTAAACTCAAACAATGTGTTAACGCGGAAGATATGAATTTTATTATAATGACCATTTTATAATTGAGTTTGGCTAGTATAATATCAGTGCCATTTCATCTTATATACCATCAACTTCAAAACTTATCGAATCGACTTAAAACGACGAATCCAAACAGTTAAAATCGATCTAATTCATCCGTTGTTCATTTGTATGCAAAATTTATAATTTTTGGAATTTATTAAGTGTTAGTCAAGAAGTCAAATGTGGAACCTTTTAAGTTCATTTTAATGCATTTATTTTTCAACGTTTTTTAACCGCTTCACTTGATACTAAAATAACTCGAAAAAAATATAAATTTTGCATGTAAACACATCACTCAAAGTAGGTTTGTTTGAAGGATTTGAATTCATCGTTTTGAAAACTATCTAATAAATTTTGAAATTCATATAATATAACACCAATATCATAACTCTTTGTAATAATTCCATTCAAAATTAACATTTAGGGGAATAAAATTTGCACCGGAGACTCTGTTTTCTCTGTCCCAAACTGGACAGGTGTATATCTATTACAGATTATTTTAACTCAACTCCTATTACTTGTTAAGTTGTTATAGACAGATGGATTCTACAGACTATACCTGTTACAGACAGATGGGTCCTACAGACTATACAGAGATAGACTATACCTGTTACAGACAGATGGGTCCTACAGACTATACAGAGATAGACTATACTTGTTACAGACAGATGGGTTCTACAGGCATACAGATCATTTCTCTCTCTCAGCCGAGTAGGCGAGTACAACATGTTTAATTTGCCACTGAACCGTTCAGTTATTATGTTACTGCTACTAACAAGGTCAAAAAGGTCATTGTGGTAGGTAATTAATATGACCCAATGCATTCTAGAAAAATAAATCCTAAAAGATGTTTGCATTATATATATCATAGCAATAAAAGCTCAAAAATGATAGAAAAGGTTTCATAAATGTGGAGGAGTTAAAAAGAAATTCCATATCAATTATTATTTGTGCTTTTCAAACAATACATCAAATTTTAACCTAACATGTAATACAATAATGCACTGACAACACTTACATCAGTATCTATTAGTATTTTAAATCAGTTAGATCTATTTTTAAGGTACAATCACCAAAGCTAACATCTATTCTTCAAAAGAAATTACGAGCGCCACAATTGATTGCTATCTTCTCACAAAAACTTAAAGATAGCAATTAGGAGCGCCACTACTCATTTCTCGTGTTACTGGGTCTACAACCATGACCTGAAGATCCAGACTGGCCACCCTGCGGATAGTTGGGACCACTGTCACCAAAACTGCCAAAAGTAATTGCTCCTCTAGATCCACTGGCAGCCATGGGAGGTTGGGAAACATGCATGGGCTGACTCGGGCCAGGCATTACTGGAGGGCGTGGAGGCAAGTGGCTCTGCCGCTTGGCCGCCTCGACTTGTTGCCTCTGCTGCTGAAGCTTTTTCCTCGTCTGAAATTCGTGTGCCGGCTCATACTTTGGAAGGCTGCAGTATCAGAGCAAGAATGTATAAGGAATTTCTTCTTTTGTTTTCTTCTATAAATAAGTGAGGGATAAGGTGTAAGGACAGTGATGGTAACCTTTTAGTGTCGCAAGGTAACGGATCGGTCGAAAAATATTCATCATCAAGCGCATCTTTGTCAGAGATTCTCTGTGATAAACAAAATGGAAAAAATAAAAAACCAAGAAATTTGAAAACTAACAAAATATATTTTAAATCAAAGAAAATTTCAAACTATCTTTAAATTATGATGCAGACCAGATTCACGTCCCTAAAACTCCGAAATTTTAGTATGATCTTAAAAAAGAATTGCAACTGGAGGTCCTTCCATTACTTCCAACCTAAAATCAATACATCAAACTAAAAAGAACTGAACAAAATTTGCACATTGCACAAATCTCAGTCCGTAGTGACTAAATGGAACTCCAGAACATAGGTTATTCGTAGCTTACTATAATAACATTGGGTGAGATACCAAGGACAGGAAACTAATCCAAAGCCAAAAATGTAATGATATTCAATATTGAAAGCAATAATATCACTGCCTTATACAGAAAAGAGAAAAAAAAAAAAAAAAGGTTTTAAGGCGTACTCACTTTTTTAGGATCAAGAGTCAGCATCTTTTCAAGCAAATCCAGTGCATAATGGTCAAAACTGCCACACAAGAAAGAAATTAATGGTTCAAGCATGTACTAACAACAATTAATCATGCAAAATGAACCCATATGTTATGTGGTTTCTTACTCCTTAAACACCTCTCCAATGCGTCTTTCCATGGGATAATGTACGATGGCATCCGTGATATCGTTGTACCACGGCATTTGAGTAACGCCTGGCCAATTGTTCTCATCCGGGATCCCACATTTCTCAAATATCCTTTTCAGCTGATTCAGCTACATTCATGCAACAAAACAGTTTTTGTTACTTGCATTAGTTCAAGAGCATTACAGTCATGAATTTTCATGTAGAATATCTCATTGTTTTAAAGTACAAATCCTTCATAAATTTCTGTACACAAGGTGAGAACTGCAACTTCACTAGAAATAAAAAGATAAATGACATAGCAAAATATTACCTCATTTTTTCCACGAAATATAGGCTTTCCAAGAAGTAATTCACCAAAAACGCAACCAACCGACCACATGTCAATTTCAGGTCCGTACTTCTGGCTTCCCATAAGAAGTTCTGGCGGTCTATAAAGTAACAGATGGTAATTATAAAATTGAAGTTCAAAATCAAAATTTTGAAATATGAAAGAAGATTACCTGTACCAAAGAGATATCACACGGTTCGTTAGGATATCATTTGGATAACCAAAGAAAATCCTTGCCAGACCAAAATCAGCCAGTTTCAAATTCCCCTCGTTGTCAATTAGAAGGTTAGCACCTGCTCAAAACAGTTAAAGTTAACCAACAAGAAACCAACATATAAAGAAACTAGAATAGAGGTAAACTAAAACTGACAAGAGAATTGGACATGATACAAACTCTTAATATCACGATGGAGAACATTGTTGTCATGGCAATACTGAAGACCAGTTAGAAGTTGCCTCATGTAACACTGGAAAAATTAAACAAATAGCAGAAAAAGGAAAAGATAAACATTTGCAGGTATAGATTCAAAAAGGAAAAAAATAATACAATTATGTCACCTTAATCTGAGGAATGGAGAATCGAATCCCTGTCCTTAACAACCCGGAAAGGTCATGATCCATGTAATCAAAAACCATGTAGATGCTCCCTTTGTACTTGTCACCGTCAACTGGTAGTTGAAGCAATGCAAGGGAATCATGCTGTATCACCAAATTAAAAGTAAAACTAATATTTTAGTTTATGATGGGATAATATATTACCTGGGCTGCCTTGTTCATCCTTTTCTTCTCCTGAAAAAATTTGGAAATTAAACGTACATACGACATTAATCAAAGCAAGTTTGAAAATAGAAAGTATTCAAAATATTACATTTTATTCCCGGTCAAAAATCTAAGACTCATGGAGCAATCCTTTTATGTTTGCAGGAGTAGGCAATCTTGAAGGTCTATCCAAAATCACCAAAAGAAAACTCCATATCAGTATACACATTACTCAATTCAGACATGTATTGGAAAATAATGGTATTTCAGGGACCAAAATTGGTTTATTTCATCAAATTCAAGGATAATCAATCAACTATACCAGAAGACAAAAAGGAACAATTCAAGAGTGTGATATGAACCTGGAGAAATGACAATCTCTTTCAGCCGAATAACATTTTGATGATCTAGCCTCTGTAGAATATTGATTTCGCGAATTGAAGTTATATCAAACTGCAAATAATAAAAAAATTGAGACTTCAATTCCTTAAAAAGGATTTACCGAGAAAAGATAGGCATGAAAGAAACAAAGATGTGCATACTCCTTCTCTTTCAGTTATCGTTATAATCTTCTTTAGTGCTACAATTTCTCCAGTTTCCTTATCCTTAGCCATATAGACTTGTCTGCAGGTAAAGAAAAGCAAGATTAATACCAGATTCAATCTTGACAAACAAGGTTTTTTCATGCCTATGAAACATTTTTTATGAATAAAAGTTTTTTCGCGTTTACTGTAAAACTAGTTCAAGAAGTTCTTAATTAGACAAAAATGCTTGATGAACTTCTCTCAATATGGGAAGACTGCTTACAATATCCGATGTTAACTAAAAAAAAATGCACCTTCTAGATCTGATCCACAAGACCAGTGCTTTACGACACTATTAAGTAATAAGTCAGCACTTTTAATTAGCGTAATTGGAATAAAGATTGTACCATATTTTGTTAGACAATTCAATCTTTAGGATCAAAGGAGCACGGACAACTAATTGCATAAATTAGCATAATTAAACTTAATCACCGGGTTTTTTTTTTACTTTTTCCCATAGATTAGTGCAAGTTCATACTAATTATCAGGTTAATAGCTCATGAATTCTGATTTTCATTCTTCATCCAAGGCACATTACATCAAATCAAGAAACGAAGAAATCTTTGGAAAAAAAATAAAAAGCTGAGTTAATTAGTGGAGTAACCCGTAGGTGCCTTCGCCAATCTGCTCCAGCTTTTCAAAGCAATCAATGCCTCGAGATCCCCCCAATGGAACCTCTCCAAGATTCAGCTGTCCTGGGGCCGGATCAGCCATCCGATCTCAAGAGGACAAAAATGGAAAAACCCGAGTTGTACGAATTCTCAAGAGAAGGTCGTGAATCACTCAACCAGGGTTTATCGAATGAAAAAAAAAGCGCGTAACTGAATGGTTTAATGTCAGAACCTGCCAACTCAAAAAAAAAAAAAATGTTAGAGACCTGTAATTCTGTTTTTTTTCTTGAGGTGGATGGAGAACGGCCTGGATTTAATCCCAGCCGGGCCGAAATAATTCGGTGCGTATTGTAAATAGAGAGCGTCGGCTCTAAGATTCGTGCCCGAGTTACTAAACGATGTGAGGGGATACGGATTCGCGGAGATAGAGGCCGGATGTGAATTAGGAATTAGCAATAGAACAGAAGCCCGTGGATCCATAGTCCATGGGCCATGCTTTGGGTCACTTCGATGGGCTACAGATGGGTCCATGGTCCAGGATTTTTTTCCTGGACTGGATCGCACACCCAGTAGGATTATAATATTTCATTTGCGACCATAATAATATTAGTCCGAGTGTGTTAAAATTTATCACGTTGGTGTTACTCACCGTATTTTTAACATATTATTTTGTTTTATCCAATTTGTTCTCTCGACTTTATTTATGCACTTTATTTACAAATTTTGAGAAGCAATGAAAATATGGCATGTATTGTTTCGGGTTTAGGCTGTACTTGTTTCTATAAGAATAACATGAAATTTTTTTTTGAATAATTGCACTTTTATTAGATAATGGTATTGATTTAAGAACAAAAATAATCAAATTTCTGATAATTGCACTTATTTCTAGGGCTTTTCTATTTTTTTTTTTTTAAATTGGGCAGAGTTCAGAAATTGGGAACTGAGAACTGATCGTTTGATGCAACTAGATGGAGCTTTCTTAGTGTGTCGGATCATTTTGTGGCGGATATGGACCATGAAAAAATGTAACGAGTCGCTGTCATCTAGGAGTCCGGTGCCCTTTTTATTGAGTGCGCATCCTCTGAGATATCTCATATTTTTGCGTGACCGACGTATCCGGTGCCTATTCGGAGATAGCACAAGGGTCAGTATTATTTGAGCTTTAGATTCGTGCATAACATTTTTAAACGGTTGTGATTTTCGAAAAAGTCATGCAAAATATGAGATATCTTAGAGGATGCGAATTTTTTTTAATGCCATTTCACTCTGTGTTAATTCATTTCTAAGTGAAGGAAACTTTTTAGTTAAAAAAAAACAAAATTAACATTTTGAATTGGATTGAATTGAAAACAATGTTTTGAAATAAAAAAAAATAAAAATTAACATTTTAAATTGAATTGACAAAATATGTCTTCAACAGCGATCCATTTTTAAAAGTTGACCCGTTCATTTTTAAAAGTTTTATATTTGTACATAATTTTTTATATAATATGGAGTACAATATTATTTATATAATATGGAGTACAATACTATTGGCACTGTAAAATTAATCTCCTATAGCATGAAAGTTAGGTTTCGCTAGGTGCAAACGGATCAAATAGTGAAAAAATTATATTGGCATCCATATTTATTTTTTGAATATGAATACAGATTAAATATCAAACGGATACAAATCGAATATTAACAGATACACATACAAATATATGTTCTTTTTATAAGGAGTATAACGTAAAAAAATCATAATACATATTAAACTATATGATTTATAACTACTAATCGGATACAAATAATTAAAATTAAAAATTATATTCATATCTGCATCCGTATGAATATTCAGATGTTAGATATCCGTATATAGTTGTGAGATATGGATCCTATCCGTTTGCACCCCTGCCGCTCCGCCCGTGTATGTCTTGCTGCTTAGAACATCTACAACGCAAATTGCTAAAGGATTGCTTAGTTTGACGTGTCAATTGTTTTTGTAATTGCTGGGATGCGTCCGAATTTTTAATTGAGAAAAAGTTCTTGTCCACCTTATTTTGTCCACCGTCTGTCCACATAACCGTATAGGACCACTTCTAACGAACCTTATCTGATTTCCCATACCTTTCTTTATAAGAAGTTTTCCAATAAACCTCTAATCTCTTTCTCTCTCTTCTCTCCCTTGTTCTTTCCACCAGATCAGACAATCGATCTCTCTTATTGAGAGCGTTTCTCTCCTTCGTTTTTTCCATTAGATCAGACAATCAATCTCTTTTGTTGAGAGCATACTGAAGATCTGATTAGACAATCGCTCTCTCAACTTGAACAAATAAAGAGACAAACTCGCAATTTAGAGAACACACAATCAGAGAGAAGCTTCGATAATCAATCTCACCATTGGATCAGTTCCTTTCTACTTACCTCTTAGTTATCCTCCTATCGATCTCGAGATCTGGTTTATTTTTCTTTTCCTTTTTCTTAATTTTGTTCTGATATGGTTTTGATAGGGGTTCTGTGCTACGTACAGACATGGATTTCATTATGAAGCCTCTATTGTCTCCATTTATGGATAGATGTCCCTCTGTACAATTAACGTGTCACGTCAATGGTAATTTAATTCACTTTTTTTTTTAATTAACTTACTTTCCGGCCTGAATGATTGTTAAATGAGTCTATTAATGCTATAACTTAATTTTTGACATTGCCGTTGATCTAGATCTCGTCTGATTTTGTAAATTTTTTTATCTCAATGTCTGATTTGAATTTTTTATTTTGAATTTGATATTTAAATTCAAAATTACATATATCATTTTTGTAATGTCGTCGATTTGAATTTTTTGATATAAGAACTTATAAGATTTGATGCATTAAGGGATCTTGTAATTATTTCTTTATTTCTATTGAATTTCGATATGGAGGAGATATGAGGAGATGATATGAGAGAGGTGACATGGATGAGAGATGATAGAGATGTGATGTAGAGTATTTCTCATGTTAATTTTACAGTATTCATCTTGTTATTTTACAATATTCAACTTGTGAAAATCTAGAGGAAAGAGATGATAGAGAGACGATATGGAGTATTAATCTATTAATTTTACAGTATTTTCCCGTTAATTTTACAGTATTCATCTTGTGAAAATCTGGAGAAAAGAGATGATAGAGAGGCGATATGGAGTATTGATCTATTAATTTTACAATATTCCCCCTATTAATTTTACAGTATTCATCTTGTAATTTTACATTATTCATCTTGTGAAAATCTGAAGGAAAGAGATGTTAGAGAGGCGAATTGGAGTATTAATCTTATCATTTTACAGTATTCAACCTATTAATTTTATAGTATTCATCTTGTAATTTTACAGTATTAATATTGTGGAAATATGGAGGAAAGAGGTGATAGAGAGGTGATGTGGAGTATTGATCTTGTTATTTTACAGTATTCACCCCGTTAATTTTACAGTATTCATCTGTAATTTTACAAAATTCATCTTATGAAAATCTGGAGGAAAGAGATGATAAAGAGGTGACATGGAGTATTGATCTTGTCATTTTACAGTATTCACCATGTTAATTTTACAGTATTCATCTCGTTATATTACAGTATTCATCTTGTGAACAGTTACTAATGTTTAACAATGTGGTTGTAAATATTTGATGTATTGATGATTTATAGTTTGCATCTATTAGTTTTACTGTTTACATATTTTAAATTTATAGTATTGAATTTTGCAGTGTGTTTATCTCAGTTTTATAGTGATTTAGGTTTCAGATTTACAGTTTTATAGTTTGCATATGTTAGTTTTATAGTTTATATTTGGAAATTTTACAGTATTAAAGTTCTATAGTTTGCATTTTTATGTTTACAGTATATGTAGTTTTAATTTATAAGATATAGATGCATATATAAATATTAATAATTATGAATTTTTTTCAAAAAAAAAATAATAAATTTTAATTTTTAAAAAGAAAAATTGATTCAAAAAAAAAATTGTATAATTTTCAGAATTATTTTGAAAAAACTGTATAACTGAGAAGTGGTTCAATTTTAAAATATAACAAAAAGTTTTAAAACTGTCATTAACTATAAATTAGAGAAGTACATCAAGTGGTCCCGTATCAAGTACAATTAGTTTGACAAGTTGTGCAAGTTGAAAGTACACAAAGTAGTCTCGCTGAATGCTAGAAACTTAAAGTGTGTTTTTTGTAAGATTTGTTATACAAGTTACAGTATTAAATTAGTAATTTTACATGATTGATGCAAGGTAAATGACAGTTTTTTCTGTAGACAAAAAGTTGTCAACAATTAAACACTTCCTTTTTAATTTACCAAATTTGCTTTGAAAGAAATGATTGGTTTTTGAAAGAAATCATTGCTTAACGACATGCTAGCAAAATTATTGGACAAAATTCTTTCTTTCTTCGTAACTCCAGCGCTCTCTCTCCCCTAAAAAAACGAAACCCCTTTCATTCTATTTTTTCCTCAATTTGGCTACTACCGATGACAGGAACTTGACCTGTCTAAGCTCTAGAAATTCGCAATTGAACCGAATTCTCAGTTTCTTGGACGAATTAGAGCAATTTCAAGAGAATAAGCAAACAAGGAAGAACACAAAAACAAACAGTGGAAACCAATAGAATCTTATTATTTTCGATAATCCGAACTGATACAAGAGTTGCCTTTTTATAGGCGAGCTTACAAAAACAAGAATTAAGGAAATTGAATCACTAGATCTTTCTAATTCCTAACAGAATGCCATGTGGCGAGACACATCAGATTAGTTAGCTGTGTTGTCAAGAGAAACAATCACTACTGGACCTCTCCAGTTCCGCCCATTTAAGATTCATTAAATCTGACAATGAGACCCTCACGTCAGAGACAGAACTCCAACGGTCATCTGCTTAATTCTAGCCCGCTCTCCCTTCTTCTTGCTCCAGGCTCACTGACCAAGTCAAAATTGGATTCTACAAATCCCAATTGTGACATTCCCCTCCCCTTAAGAGTTTCCTGGACCTCCAGGTTAAATTGGGGATACTTTTCTTTAATAATCAGGTAGTCCTCCCATGAGGCGTCTTCCTCGTTTGAATCTGTCCACCTAATCAAGAGTTGAGCCACAGGTGACCCGCCTCTATTCACTAGCCTTTTTGCCATCACCATTAGAGGTTCTTTTGGTACCTTCTCTGAATCTCCGATAATGGGCAAGTTAGGAGAGGTAACCTGACCCCTTGCGATATGCTTCTTCAACTGAGACACATGGATGACATCATGTATAGCTGACCCCGGAGGTAGACTGAGGCGATAGGCTACCTTCCCTATGCGTTGTAGTACTTCGAAAGGCCCATAGTACCTCGGGCTGAGCTTTTGATTTCTAACGCCTGCTACTGATAACTGACGATAAGGTTGGAGTTTCAAGTAGACCCAATCGCCAACATCGAACTCCCGCTCAGTCCGGTTAGTGTCAGCATACTTCTTCATTCTATCTCTTGCCTTAACCAGATTATTCTTCAATTGTTGAATGGCGTCATGCCTATCCTTCATCAATTGATTAACTGCTTCATTCTGACTTTTAGGAGGGCATCCCAGGGGCAATTGAGGTGGAGGATAGCCATACAGGGCTTGGAAGGGTGTGGTCTTTATGGAACAGTGGTAACTGGTATTGTACCACCACTCGGCTAATGGCAACCACCTTACCCATTTCTTGGGCTGTTCAAACACCATTCCTCTTAGATAATTCTCTAAACATTGGTTCACTCTTTCGGTTTGTCCATTGGTTTGAGGGTGATATGCACTACTCATGTTCAATTTAATGTCCAATTGCTTAATTAGTTCTTTCCAAAACCGGCTGGTGAATACGGGATCTCTATCAGTAACAATGATTATAGGTAATCCATGGAGCTTGTACACCTGATTGAGGAAAGAATGGGCCACATCTATTGCCTTGTAAGGGTGAGTTAGTGCAATGAAATGGCTGTACTTAGTTAACCTATCCACCACTACCATTACTACATCTTTACCCTCAGCTTTAGGCAACCCAGTAATGAAGTCCATGCTAATGTTACTCCAAGCCTCCTCAGGAATTGGAAGAGGTTGCAAAAGCCCTGGAGATGGCACTAGTTCAGGTTTGTTGAGCTGACAGTTGTTGCAAGATTTGATGTAGTTGTGAACCTGCTCCTTCATGCCAGGCCAGTAAAACATAGCTCTAAGCCTCTTGTATGTTACTGTTATGCCTGAATGGCCACCCATGGATGAATCATGCACCTCCTTGATCAGCTTTTGCCTCCAATCACCAGCCTGTCCAACACAAATACAATTTTTATACCTGATAATGCCTTGGTGTATGGAGAGGTGGTTGTGCTCTACAGGTGGTTGTGCTTCAGCAGATGTGGAGTGCTGATTTGCCTCGTTTGCCTTTAATTTTTCTTGTAGCTTGATAATCCATTCATCACCATGGTAACTCTCCTTCACCTCATTCACCCACTGTGGCACCAGTTCAGTGAAAGCAAACAAATTTGCAATTTCTAAACAATCTTCCCCTTTTTGGCCTTCTCTCCTAGACAAGGCATCAGCAGCTCTATTCTCTACACCCTTTTTATACTCAATTGTGTAGTTTAGACCCAAAAGTTTGCTAAGGCCTTTATGTTGCATGGCTGTGTTCACTTTTTGTTCTAGCAAATGTTTGAGACTAATTTGATCAGTTTTTATTACAAAAGGACCTCCTATCAAATAGTGCTTCCATTTGCTGACTGCATTCAATAGTGCCAGCAACTCCTTCTCATATGTGGATAAGGTTTGGGTTTTAACTCCAAGCTTCTTACTAATAAAGGCAATAGGTCTTCTGTCTTGCATAAGAACAGCACCTATGCCTTGATCACTAGCATCAGTCTCTATGGTGAAGGATTTGGAGAAATCTGGTAAGGCTAAAACTGGGGCACTGGTCATGGCATTTTTCAATAGTTCAAAGGCAGTTTGAGCATCATCACTCCATTTAAAGGCATCTTTTTTTAGCAACTCAGTAAGGGGTTTAGATATGATACCATAGTGCTTGATAAACTTCCGGTAGTAACCCGTAAGACCGAGGAATCCTCTCAAATGCTTTACTGTTTTTGGTTGTGGCCAGTCACGCATGGCTTGGATCTTGTTAGGGTCAGTTGCTACCCCTTGTTCAGTTATAATATGGCCAAGATACTCTATTTGCTTCACCCCAAATTCACATTTCTTGAGTTTAGCAAATAATTGGTGCTGTCTCAGTATTTGCATCACTGCCTTTAGATGTTCTAAATGAGCTGTGAAGGTTTTGCTATATACCAGTATGTCGTCAAAGAATACAAGTACAAACCTCCTGAGATGAGCCTTAAACACGTGATTCATGAGTGACTGGAAGGTTGCAAGAGCGTTAGTTAAGCCAAATGGCATGACGGTGAATTCAAATAGCCCATCATGTGTTCTGAATGCAGTTTTGGGGATATCCTCCTTTCTCATGCGAATCTGATGGTAACCCGACCGCAAGTCGAGCTTAGAAAAAAACTGGGCACCCTTTAGCTCATCCAATAGATCATCTATCAATGGAATAGGGAATTTATTTTTTATGGTTTGATCATTCAATTGCCTATAATCGATGCACATTCTCCATGTGCCATCCTTCTTCTTTACCAATAAAACTGGTGATGCAAAGGAACTAGTTGAAGGCCGAATAAACCCATTCTTTAATAGCTCCTCTATGATCTTCTCGATTTCAAGTTTTTGGAAATAAGAGAACCTATAAGGTCTCAAATTGATCGGTTTGCTATCAGGTTTCAGCTCAATATGATGGTCAAAAGATCTGGGTGGTGGCAAGGAAGAAGGCTCTTCAAAGATATCTTGATACTCTTTGAGTACCAAGTTGATTTGGGGATTAATTTCATCCTTAGCTGGTGAGTAAATTTCTTTCCCTTCAACATGAAATAGTTGTGCAATTATCACTTGACTACCTTTTCGTTTCTCTCTTTCAATATCTGTCACCGGTTCACATATTTTCAATTCTGCCGCAACACCTTCAGCTTGTAGGTGTATGGGTTTTTCGTCCATCTTGAAACTGATAGAACCCTTGCCCCAATCAATATTCATTAAACCAAAAGAAGATAACCAATTCATGCCTAATACCATGTCATACCCTTGTACTTCCAATATTCTTAAGTCACTTCTAAATTCATGCCCTTGTAATTTGAAACACAGTGCCTTACACATAGTGTCAGTGTACATAGTGTCACCACTTGCTGTTCTCACTAGTAAAGGAGTGATATGAGTGGTTGGCAATGCTAGGTTGTGGATTATAGTGGGACTGACAAAGGAGTGAGTACTCCCACTGTCCAAAAGAGCACATACAGGAATGAGACCAATATACCCTTTAAATTTCAAGGTTCTACTATGACTGGTATCACACACAGTGATCATGGCGTGGTCATCTTGAGGTTCAGGTTGTGAGTCTTCAGTAACCATCCCATTTTCGATCTCAAATTCATTTTCCTGACTCCATTCACCATCTACTTCCTCTGCACTTAAGGCATGAATGCCCTTCACTACACATTTATGGCCCGGGTGAAATTTCTCCTTACATCTAAAACACAGCCCAAGAGCCCTCATTTGTTCAATGGTTAAAGAATTTGGAGCATTGGATTTGGGTTTCTGCACTAGCTGGGTGTTTTCAGTAGTGATCTTATTACCAAATTCTTGGTTTCTATTGATCCTGCTAGTCATGGCAGAAAATGGCTTCACTACATTCTGAGTTTTCTTTGGGAACCCTTCATGAGATAATTCAATTTGTTTAGCAATTTTAAATGCTTCCATGAGATTGGTAGGGGTAAAAAGGTCAATGCTGTTTTTTATCTCTTCTTTCAATCCACCAATGAAACCCAGTAAGTAGAATTCTTCATTCTTAATTCGGGTTCTACAAATCAACCTTGCCTTTGCTTTTTGGAACTGTTTGATGTACTCTTCTACCCTTCCTGTTTGCCTAGTGCGTTGGAATTCTTCTACTGGATTAACAGTAGTACATGGTCTAAACATCTCCATAACCTTTTCTACTAACAAGTTCCAGGAGGGTTGGGAGTGTTCCACTTTATAACATCTATACCACTCTCTAGCATCTCCCACAAAATGCATAGTTGCCATTCGGGTTTTATGAGGTTCAGGCACTTGAAACACATCGAAGTATGACTCACAATCTTCTTCCCATTCTACTGGGTTCTCACCATTAAAAGAAGGAAAATCCATTCTTGGATAATTG
Source organism: Carex rostrata (assembly GCF_964058835.1). Lineage (NCBI taxonomy): Eukaryota > Viridiplantae > Streptophyta > Magnoliopsida > Poales > Cyperaceae > Carex > Carex rostrata. The sequence continues at coordinate 11,118,012 of NC_135918.1, read as the reverse complement.
AATCGAAATTGTTGCGCATTATACCTGACTTCCCCTTCCGTTTCCTTCTCACCAGCAATTGTGTTGCTTGTATCTCCAATTGTTGGACCTTGTCTCAGCATCATGGATGTCACTAAACGCTTGATCTCAGCAATGTCGCTCCTTGTTTCTGTCATCTGACCCTCGATCTGATTCATACGGATGCCCAACTCCTTTTGGCCTTGACCCAACTCTTGCTGGGCAGAATGAGATTTGTCGAAACGATCTTGGAGAGATTCCAGCTCCAATTGTGTCTCCTCAGCCACCGACATAGCACTCTTCGTCCTACCGGCCATTCTTGCACTTCTTGCACGCGACTTCCCCAGGCTGTATCGTTACGGCTCTGATACCAGATGACAGGAACTTGACCTGTCTAAGCTCTAGAAATTCGCAATTGAACCGAATTCTCAGTTTCTTGGACAAATTAGAGCAATTTCAAGAGAATAAGCAAACAAGGAAGAACACAAAAACAAACAGTGGAAACCAATAGAATCTTATTATTTTCGATAATCCGAACTGATACAAGAGTTGCCTTTTTATAGGCGAGCTTACAAAAACAAGAATTAAGGAAATTGAATCACTAGATCTTTCTAATTCCTAACAGAATGCCATGTGGCGAGACACATCAGATTAGTTAGCTGTGTTGTCAAGAGAAACAATCACTACTGGACCTCTCCAGTTCCGCCCATTTAAGATTCATTAAATCTGACAATGGGACCCTCACGTCAGAGACAGAACTCCAACGGTCATCTGCTTAATTCTAGCCCGCTCTCCCTTCTTCTTGCTCCAGGCTCACTGACCAAGTCAAAATTGGATTCTACAAATCCCAATTGTGACGACTATCGTTCTTCTTGCCAATTTCTCCAATGGATTTGCCTATATTTTCCCTTCATTTTGACATCTCATTTATTGGAGGAAATTCTATCTCAATTTCTAAATTTTCTACGACGAAATTCTCACAACAAGGGAGAGTGGGATGGACAGGATTTGGAGCTATGTCTTTTCCCGGGTTTGAGAGCCGAGGTGTGCTGAATGCCAGAGTCCATCTCCGCGATGAAGAAGCTATGTGTAGCTCCGTCAATCAGAAGTTGTTCGTCGTGTTAACGCTTGCATCGAGCTTTGAATGCCTCCCAGGTGGTCGCTGTCAGAGATGATGGTACGCTCGAGATATGGCTTGTTGGATGGTATCATAGAGGACGACACACTCAACAAATTAAGGTCTGGAATTAACAGTTTTCATATCTTCCCCAATTTCACTTGATTGGTTCTCTTAATCATTAAATGGAACCTAGATTGAGCTTGCCAGTAGGGGATCAAGCTGGTGGCAATGAGGCCAAGCATCCCTAGTGTAATTAGCTACATGGCCTGTAATTTGTATGCTTCAATTTTTTTTTTTCTGATTACTTTGATATTGCTAATTTTCTTTGCATTATAAGCTTATCCATTGTTGAGTTGACTTGTTTGAACTCTGGTATAAGAATTTTCTATTTAACTTCATTGAATGGTAGATAATAACTGGCCCATTATTGTTAGTTTATTAATGTGATGCGTCATTTTGACATTAAGTTAGATTTTTTTTTTTTGTATGAGGTCCATGTAATTACTGCTTATGCACATCTCTGGTTGTCCATGTAACCACAGGGCATCCTTTAAACAGAACCAGTATCCACTAAGTTAGAGGCGAGGTTTGGGAGTTTCTTCTTGGATGCTTCAATCCGAAAATCTACTTCAACAAGGTCGAACATATTAGACAAAAGAGAAGGTACTTGTTATTTTTTTATTTATTTCTTAAGAGTCGGAACCAGTATCCATGATTCTAGTATTAATCCTGACTTGTTCATACCAGAATATAGACAAGTATGGTACCAAGCATGTACTGGAGCTGACTGACTGCTCCTTTGGTACATTACAAATCATAGTGAAATGGTTCTTCCAATTTAAACAGAATGAGTGTTTTCTATTTCTTTTATAATTAAGCAGAACAAATTATTATTCGTAACGAAAAAAAAGCAAAACATTTTTATGGAAGGATAAAGAAATTAACATCAACTATATTGAATATGCTACCAATAGAAACTTCAATCATACATATGATCAAGCTAGTTTTAGTGTATCAAGACCGGAAGTTTCTCGAGTTCATCTTGCTGAATATCAAGAATATTTACAAAATCATACAAAAATTCGTAATAGATCGACTAATCAGCAACTCCAAGCGGACTTGGTTGAGGAGATATGGAACCGTTTTGCAGGGGTGGATGCTGCATAAAGGGTAATGTTTTATTGTTTTTATTGTTTTTTACATTCCAAGAGAGGAGAATCAAAGAGCTAACCAACTTGCAAATTCAGCCCGTATACATCAGACCTCTTATGTGGGATTCACCTATCCTCTCAATTCAATCTTTAGACGGTAATCTTATTTTACCAGTATAGCTATGTGGATGTGTATTGGTGCTAGGTAGCTGTTGTAAGAAGTTTGATGAAATTAGCTGTAATAACTTTCTGGTAAACGGAAGAGGCATAAATTGGCTTTAAACCCAAAAAAATAACTTGTTAGGTTCCTAACATCAATTTCCTATTAGTGTAGGTACTTAATTTATGTTGGATGGTATTGTCAGCTGGTTCTTATCCTCATCAGGATCTGCGCCATCCTTCTGCTGCAGTTTGCTCTAGATGTTTTAATTAATTATTTTTTTCATTAAGCTTCCCATGTAGTTACTGTTACAGCTCAGTTTGTATCATTTTTGTTTTATTGTACATGCCTTGCTCACATTCTTTATCTAAAAAATGTTTTGACAAGGTCAACGGTAGATGCAAAGTTGCAAGCTGGATCAATGTACAGGAAATAATTACAAGCTTATTACATTATTTGTTTTTGAATGAATAAACTTGATTCTGCATGTTGGTTTGGATATGGTGTAAAACTGACTTCTTTTGATTTTATTGTGTGCGCATATCAATCGGTGAGATACATAGTATGAAATTAAATCGTGTAATTCTCATATACGCTGAAATTCTGATAGAATTCTGACATAAGAGAAGAGATTATTTTTTCCAAGATAGAAAAAATACACATAATTGTTGCAAGTTGCAAACTTGAAGGCACCATGGTACCGCTTGTACAAATGACTAGTAATGAATGGGCAAAATTTGTAGTAAAGCAATTGACTACAGATGAGGTGATTGATTATGCTCACTATTGTCGATTCGATTGCCAGTATTTTTCCGTTCCAGTGTTTCATTTACTGCAAACTTAATTAATCGTGGAAAAAGCTCCATGATTTTATTTGCTTACCTCCATGGCTCCATCTGACTGACACTATTTCTCTCTCCCCATCAACTTCTGATTGAAATATCTGTGTGTGCTTGCACATGGTCTTACTTAGTTAATTAAATTAGACAATGAAGAATTGCCTGGGCCAGAACTATCAACCTATATAATGATCATCCTAACTAATTAATCCAATGAAGTATAGTGAGCCGTAGCTAGTTTTCATGAAGGGTCTCTCTAGATTGAAATACGGAGGAAGGAAGGAGAGAGCAGAGCGAGAGAAGAGGGTCTCTCAGATTGACCAACGGAGGAAGGAAGGAGAAAAGGGTCTCTCAGATTCACCAACGGAGAAAGGAAGGAGCCGTTTTTTAATTTTTCGCTGATGTGGCATTAATTGCTGGGATGGAGTGTTTAACAATTATGAATATATTTAATTGCTAAAGGTAATGACGTGGCTGTTTAGCAATTAAAGTTAATTGCTCCATTGGAGATGCTCTTAGTTTTAAGTTTTAACAATGAAGATAAACTTCAATTCGAGCCACCCGATCTGAAATCAACGATGCAAATTTGCCTATCATCCAATGAATTTCCTTCCAGCTGGAGAGGATCTGAACCTGGTTTTGAACACAGCTGGGCCTGAGCGCCTGACAAGATAACAAAGCCCAAGCATGCTAATCCCCAAAATTGCTTCTACAAATTTTAGAAAACACCAGTATACAGAGCTTAGACAAAATATGTTACATCTGTTTATTGGTAATAAATGTTATTTTGAAACTCTTATGTCAATTTTTTTTTGTTTTAAAATGTTCGGCAAGACAGTAACTATTTTCTTTATGCGTGCGTTTATATGCTAATATTTTTATGCATGTACGTTGGTTTTAGTTCCATTGTCATGTATTTAGAAATCTTTTTTAGCGTTTTCTCGTCCATCTGAATCCACAAATTTAATTAAATTTACTGAATAAATATATTTGAAAATTATACATAATTCAATAAAAAATTCAAAACTCAAAATAATAAAAAAAAAAAACCTTCGCATTCTTTTGATCTGGTTGAGACTAAATTGTGACTATTTTTTTTCCAATTGTACCTTCCAGTACTTGAGGGGATACAGATTCATCGACTGCGTATCCTCTGCATTTCTCTTTTGAGTTAATGAATCTCAACCGTCTGATTTTAAACGGAGTTAATCTGACACATAACTATAATATAGGGTTTCTTTAATATTAGTGTGAATTTAATCTGCACAAATCTTAAAACATATTGGATGGTCGAGATGCATTAACTCAAAAGATTCCCTTTTAGTTAATCTAGAGGATATGAATTTGGATTCATCCGAGTCAGTCCGTTTAAATTTAATACGAATCTCAAAGCGGACCTATCTTCCAATTTCCAAATAGACACTTGGTTTTGGTCCCTACACAATCCTGTAATTTCGTACTGGTACTGGTACTGGTACCACCAGTGAGTTTTGACGGATGTACTCCAGTGAAAGCTTTGTCATGAGGTTCTTGGCAAAAGAAGTGGTGCTTTTAAATGCTTCTTTTTGTTTTTTCCTAAAGGGACCCTCCAAGTTATCGATATTTGTGTCGGAGTACCTCAAATCCTTTCTTTCATTTTTGGTGTCAGCCTTTTCTCGAAAGAGAAAAAGAGAGAGAGATGTATGGATAGAAAGCGACATTAGTTCTGAGATGCTCTTCGCATGCCAAAGGGCTAAAGTGCAAAAGTCGCGGAAAGCAAACTGTCATGGCGATTTTTTGCGCGTGCGGCGTGCGTGTGGTTCTAAATTTTTAGTTATACTTTTGTATACTGGTACCCTGATCATCATTAAAAGGTAGAAACCCCAAAAAAAGAAAACTACAGATGTAAAGCCTAACGATGAAGGATACTGTTTACAGGTACCTGATCGAGGTGGTCAAAATTTCAGATTGCTGTTATGAATTTTAAAGATGGTCAATTTATCTGCAAGGGAATAAAATATTGTTAATGATAAATCGACAAAAAATATTATTTTCAAAAGAATCGCTATTAACAATAAGAATATATGCGAGGATATGGATGTTGTTAAGCAATTTTATCATTGTAGATAAAATTTATTTTTATAGCGTGGGCCTTACTAGATCCACTTCTGATACTAATTTGTGGATCGAACAGGTAAACGAACCGAGCCGAGCTGAGCCGAGTTAGGTAGATTTTGAATTCGACTCATGTCAAAACGAGTCGATTTTTAGCTGAGTTAATCACGAGTTGAGCTCAACGCCTGTGCCAGCTAATTAAAAGTTTGTTGATTTAATGATTTTTGTTGACTTAGCGCGTGAACCGCGCATAGATCAACAATCTGAAAAAAGTTTTGTCTTTTCATGACGGGCACAGAGTAGTAAAAAAAGGTTACGAAAGATGCTTCTTTTTTTGCAACGAACTAAAGAAGAAGCCGAATAACACAATCCGAGTCAAATAGAGCGAACTAACTATAATCTTTTTGTGAAATGATCTCATTTGAGCCACGAGGTACGAGTTTTTAATTAGTCATAATTAAACGGTTTTCATATTACCACATATGAACTGATATGAAATCTGAAAACATGACTAGTAAATCTAACGAACTAATAACTGAAATTGCAACATCTAGCTGTTTGATGTTCGAAATGTTGACCTAGCTCAATAAAGAGTAAGGCTACGGTGCTATGGGTTGCATAGAGGACCTCTATGCAACGGCTCAATATTTGAGTTTTCAAAATCCTAACTGTTGATCCGAACCGTACAACATGATCTCCATATGAATATGTACTTGCAAACCAAATTTTACATTTTTTTAGATTTTTAGAAAATCACTTGATCTGATTTTCTAAAAATCTAAAAAAAAAGTAAAAAAATTCTAAAAAATGTAAAATTTGGTTTGCAAGTACATATTCATATGGAGACCATGTTGTATGCTTCGGATCAACCGTTAGAATTTTGAAAACTTAAATATTGAGCCGTTGCATAGAGGTCCTCTATGCAACCCATAGCACCGTAGCCTTAGTCCTCAATAAATTAGTTACATAACAAACATGTAGAATATTAATTTTATTATTTTTGAAAAAAGAAAATAACTATTTTTTATGATTTTGAAAAAATTAACTATATTTTACCATCTTTTTCCGAATTCGGTACTATTATATTTTTAATATATAATTAGATCGAAAAATGGTTCTAATAAAGATAAAAGCTCGTTTCTTTTTTATTTGAGCAGAACTGGAGCCATCAGACTCCATTCATTTATTCAATAGACTCAACTAAAATTCAAAAATTCATTTTTTAAACTCAATACATTTTTTTAGAACTATAGTGGTTGAATAAGGTCCAAAAAAATTATACTTTTAGTTATTTTCTAATAATAAAAATAAATAAAACAAATAGTACATTAAGTTGAAAGAATTAAAGAATAAAATCTTTTTTATTATGACATACTACTTTTTTTCTATTCATTACCTTTGAGGATCAGTCGCAGTCTCATAGACTCTACCAAAAGCCTATACAAACTTTTTCTTCATCCAACTGTGTAAAACATTAGAGTTGCACTTAAAAGCCGTGTACTCTACCATTGAGTTAGCAACCTGGATAATTAATAAGATAGATATGATCAAAATAAAAAATAAATTCAATTTTATTGCAGGACTATGTTAAAATGATAAATTAGCAACAAAGAAATAACAAATTCAATAAAAAAAAGAATCTCAATTCAATTACTAATACTAAAATGAGGAGGGTTCAAATGTCTCCATTTTTTGTGCCTCCATCATGCCTTCATTTTTAAAAACTTTAATAACTGAAAATTTAAATTATAAATGTCAAAATAAAATCATTAGATATGATTTATGTTATTTTTCTCTATATGCTCATAAAATATTATCACATTTCAATTTTGTTTTTATGTGAATTAATAAGTTGAAAAACAACGTCTAGAAATTATCCACATTAGTACATTTTTTACAATCTCTTGATGGCAACCAAAACAAAGTTGAAATGTCGTAATATTTTACACGTGCATAGATAAAATGATGTAGATCATATCCAACGGTTTTATTTTGACTTTTAAGTTTCAAATTTTGAGTTATTAAAGTTTTTAAACATGGAGACACAATAGAACAAAAAAAATGGAAGCATTTGAACCCTCCTCTACTAAAATTGAGAAAATCGAAATCCATTCCTATTAAAATGAAAGAATAATGAAAATTCATCTAATTTATGATCAAATTCTTCTTTATTAAGAAGAAGAAAAAAAATGTCTTGATGAATGAAATTGAAACTTACTGTTCGGATAAAACCAAATAAAGAACATAATAAACAGATCTATTGATCTATCCACAGATCAAAGTCTATTTGATCAATACAATATTGTATTGATCAAATAGATTTTGCCAATAGAAAAAAAAACTGAAAAAAATAAATGATAAAAAATACTCGTGTGGTTTAAACTATGGAGTCTTTGTTCTTTTTATCTTTTTTACAATTAACCTTTTAATTTGTTCAATGGAATATTTGTTTCGGCTCCAGCAACACACAACACGATGGTTCATGTACATAGGTGCCATAATAGAACTGAGTTCATTTATGGATCTCATAAAAAAAAAAAAAGAGTTCATTTATTTTATTTGCATTTCTTTTGCTCTGCTTACTAGTCACCTGCCCATGAGGCCACGAAGGCAATCATTTTCTTTGAGTTGGGTCAATGATTGCTAGTCCATACAAATTGACCAAATAAAGCATGTATCTTCTCAGAATTTTTTTTAAAACCATAGATAAAAAAAAAAGATTTTATCAAATCAATTTGACTGTTTTGTTTTTTACAAAAATTATAAGAATCAAGATGCCATTTCGGTCTCTTTTTTGTGTGGACCGAATTATCATTTCGGTCCCAACCGTTTTCACATATTAAAAAAAAAAATACGTTAAAAAATTATGAAAATATCTTAGACCGAATTGTTATTTTAGTTTCAAAAAAAAAAAAAAAAAAATTCGGGACCGAAATAACATTTCAGCTTTTATAGTTTTTTTAAAAAAAAAAAGTAATCATGTTGGTTTCATAAAAATCATTTTTTTAATTATGGTTTATAAAAAAAAATCATCTTCTCATTGGCGCTGAAAGGAAAGGAGTGATGAAATTCTCCTACGTGTGAACATATAACCGATTTTTTAATCTGTAGCATTTTCATAATAATATAATTTTGGAGAAATTTTGGAGCTTAGTAGAAATACAGACTAGCTCTGCGTATTTGCTAAGTTTGAGATTATAAGAAACGAGGAAGATTCGAGATTAGTAGTTCCAACTTTAGGAAAATTATTTCATGCCTTTACTATTTATATTTTTTTGACTTGTGTGCTGATTTGTTTAAATTACAAATTTTGTATATGGTGCGAGATTAGTTGTACTAATTTTAAGAAAATTATTCCTTGCCTATACTATATATTTCTTACTTAGTGTGTTGATCTCTTTAAGTTACAAGTTTTGTATTTGTTGAATTAATTAAATTAAGAATGAAATCTTGTGTTTAATAATCGTAAATTTCAATTTAATTTAAATTTTTGTTTCTACATAGCATTTCTAATTTGGGCCCTTGTGTCTACTATGAATTATTGTTCTTTGTTAATGTTAGTTATAATCTAGAATTTATAATTTTTATATTTTTATCCAACTAATTATATAGGAGTTGTTTATTAGAACTTCCGATGTTAATTATATCACATTATATAATTAGTGATGTATTTTTGTCTTTGGTTTTTCATATTTTTACTAAATTTGTATAATAGTTGTTTATTATATAAGTAGTGATATATTTTTGCCAATTGTGTTTTTGTTTCATAATTTTGATTAAAAAAAACATACGTGACGTGGTTTCAATTTGAAGATGCCCAAAGTTTTCACTATACCGCTAAAGGTTGTTCTAGGTATTATATCTTTAATTTTCAGATCTGAAGTCTTTTATGTGAATCTCTCTTCTTTCTATTGCAATTTTTGAATGACACATCTGTGATATTTTCCTTTTGATTTGTAAATTGGACAATGATCATGTGGTGTATTCAAATGATCAGCAAGTTCTTATTTATGATTATATAGGTATAGGTTGCAATGCTACTTTAACAATGATGTGGTGTGGCCTATTTGTTTTTTTATATAGGAGTAGGAGACTAGGAGGTACTGGAGGCATATGCATCGCCTGCGGATACTACTGTGGTCGCCATTTTGGTAAAGTGAAACATTTCCAATTAAATAATCAGGAGACAAAGGATAGAGACACAAAAAGCAAAGACAGTTGGTAGTAACAGAAGGAAACAAAGAAAAATGAAATCTGATTTTGTACTGTTACGTTTTTATTTTAAATACATTTCTTAAGTTTCACTTAAATATCAATATCTTAAAAATAATGACAGGGGCTAAGATGCAACTTCATGATATTATTTTGAGCAATTTTTAGCTATTACTTGGAATAAAACAAAATTTTCAATTTTGCTGATTCGGTTCCACTTGTTTTGCACTATTAATATCTTCATTTTTTTAACTGACACCTGGAAAAGTCTTGTTTAATTTATTTTTTTGTGTTTTATCGTGAATTTGAAAAAATAAGTGATCTGAATAGTTTTTGAAGAAATCAATTACATAAAAATTGGGTAGGAGTGTTTTCTGTTAATAAATGAAAGAAATGTATAATTGTTTTAGAGAATCATTTTTTTACAATTAAACACTATTATTTTAGTCAATGAGAAAAAGGAAAAGGAAGAACATATGGAAAAAATGAACAAAGATAAAATTTGTAAAATATTGAAATATTAATATTTTAATATAGGATAGATAGAAATAGAACAAACAATTTTAGATAAGACAAAACGTACCAAATAACTGTCCCGGAGAATCAAGTGTTGTACCCTAATTTGTTGCCAAGTTAAATAAATGAGAAATTGGCAATGTTAAAATGATTGGAAAATGCCCAAGATATATAGGCTCTCCAAAATAAATTGATAAATGGCATGTTGGAATTCATGATTATATTCTACATTGAAAATCATGAATTTTGATATATTGTACACATTCTAACTCAAAATGATTGAAGAGTCATGAATTTTTAAAGAAATTGCTGACATGGCAGCTTCTGGGTGGTGCCACGTATGACTGGGTACCTCTAGCCTTTAACCTAATGATTCTGGGTGCAAGTTGAGTACAACAGAGCCAATTTTGACAGGCAGGGCCCACTGGTCAGCCTATCATGCCAAATTTCGCTGATAGGTTGAGATAAGTGAACTCGGTGTATAAACATTCAACTATGTAGACCAAAGTGTCAATGAATCGATATACAAAAGGCCAAGCCCACACAAACCCCACACAGGATTCAAATCTAGCGCTCTGGCGCAAATGAACCCTTTATCATTTATACTCGGCGCACAAGCTACAGCCGCATAAGCTGATTATGTCTCAGAAGTATTTATCCATGTAACATAAAATATTTATCATTATGCTTGAAAAATATTTATCATTGATATTTTACTAAAAGTTACAATTATGTCTGAGAAATATTTATCCATGTAACATAAAGTATTTATCCATGTAACATAAAATATTTATCATTATGTCTGAGAATTATTTTTATTGATGTTTTGCTGAAAGTTGCAATTATGTTTAAGAAGTATTTATCCATGTAGCATAAAATATTTATCCATATAACATAAAGTATTTATCATTATATCTTAGAAGTATTTATCATTGGGTGGGGGGATTGTTTATTTAATGGTCCTCAGTTGTACAGGGACAATCCAAAAAAAAAGGAAATTTTGTGCGGGGATAATTGACAAGTATTTACGAAGGGATTGTTTATTTAATGGTCCCCAGTTATGCGGGGACGATTAAAAAAAAAAAAATTTTGTGCGGGAACAATTGATGGATTGATTTATTCTTTCATAAATAGAGATCATTGCATAGGGATTAATACTTTGCAAATTCAAAATAAATACTTTAGTGCTTCAAGTTAAATACTAACAATTTACGAAATGCTTATTAATGACTGAGCGGTCTCCCCATGATTTTTTTGACAGTTTGTGCGGGATTTTTTTTGTAGAAATAAAGCTACGGAAATTGTTATCAGGATCCAAATTTTCCAACCCTCCAATCTTAATTTTTCCATTTCATCTTTGATGATGATGTGAAAAATGAAGAGTTACAAAATTTCCTCGTCTATTAATTAATAATTTAATATCATTTCTATTAACGACAATATTCCCAAATTGTAGTTTATTAGATCATTCAAGGTTGTCATCTCATTATCTCCCACCTTATAAGCTTATCTGGTTGGTGGAATAATAGATTCTGTCAGAGATTTGTTGGATGGTCGGAAACAAAAGTATAATCCATGAAAGCAAAATTGTGTTTATAGCCAATGAGAATGAAACATGTATTCAAACACATGCTTTAACTGAATGATGAGTGATATTGAATTTTCAATTTATTTACGGCTCTGATCGGAAACCTCTATTCTTTCACGGAACGCTATTCGGAATCGGATTTGAAAGAAATTCGCTGATCGGAAGAGAGCGATGAATGAGAGTTGAGTTCATTCTACGCGATTTGAGAGGGTCGAAATCGCGTGCTGAAATCCAACCCCAAAGCAAGAGATTTGGCGAGAAATGGATTGTCGCTGGTGAAAGCTCCTCTCTGCCCCTTTCTTCCCTTTGTGTTGCCGTCAGATGTCAAGATAGTGATCCAACAAATTCAACGATCAATCAAAGTGCCGATCAAGTTATCTTCTTCTTCGTTTTCTTAGCGAGAGTTGAGTTTATTCAATAGAAGTGTTGATTTCTTCTTTCTCCGTTGTTTTTTTTCTAGCCCTAATTTTTACTGTATAATGGCATAATCAGTAAATTAGATGAATTTGAAGGTTAGTTTTAAGAAGATCAACACTGAATTCTCTTCTTCACTTTAAAGTTTTCGATCACGAAACTTCAATTCATAATCTTCTTTTTTCATCTCATTTCTTTTGAATTGAACTCAATTTTTATTCATTATTGTTCCGATCAGAGCCTACATTAATCAGTTTCGTTATGATCAAGATTCTAAATAACGGTAATCACGTCATCACGGAGAGGTTAAAAAAAAAAATCACGAATAACGTAATTATAGTAGATGCTATCGTACATAATTTTTTTTTTCCTTTTCAAAATTTATATTCTACATAATTTATATTGGAGAATTGAAGTAACAACCAAATGACAATTAATCTAAGTCTGTACCTTTTTTAATCATGCAAATAAGAAATAAAAAGGAATCTACAAGGTAACATTCTTTAATAGTTCATACTTCATAGTATTATAGATTGTAATAGATAAAGAACAATTAATTTTACAAGTGAAACAAAGTCATTGCCTATTTGATCATTTTATAGATTATAATAATCAAAATTAACTTTCAATTAGTCATCTCATTCAAATTTTATAGTTGTACCTACCTATAACTATTACAACTATATAGTGGTAATATTTTTTTATTTCATGTATAACTTAGTTTTAACGATCTGAAAAAACTCTAGTGATCTATATATATATAGATATGATACAAGTTGAGTTGAAAGTCTATCTGACTAGCTCAAATACTTTTGGCTCATTTACCATCCTAATTAACATGGTTTACTAAATATATATTTGCTAGTGCCTTAATTAATGTGACCGGAGATCGATATCCTCTCGTGCAACAAACTAATTAAAGACGACATATTTCTGATTGATGAGGCTCCCAACAGGTCGTCGATAAAATATATATTCTATTGTTTTCTATTACTTGCGTGAATATACTTATCTCATAAATTATATCCGACATCATATTTGATTTCCCCTGTTTTATTTTGGAAACGAACGTGCTTGGTTTAGCATCGGGTTTAATTTTAAACAAGACGATAACTTTTGACACGAATTTCATATATATATATATATATCACGCACGTACGTACGTGTGTATTGATGAGACCATCAAAAGGAGCAACTTTTGAGAACTTCAGATTATATAGTGTCAATGATCATGATCGCATGCTATTATTCTAGGTGGTGTTAAATTCATAGCACTTTAGCTGTTTTTTTTTCTTATTCATCTCCAACCTTAGTAGCCTAAATTATAATATATAGATGATAATTTTAAAGCCAGAGTAACCTAACTTATATTTACAAAATTTATAAAAATATGAGGCGTACAAGAGAATATTTTAATCTCGTAGTCTCTGAAAAAAGAAAGCAGTATTGTTATTTATTTTTCTGAAAGTAGCCGTCTTCAATCATTCCGATTTCCGACTCTTCTTATCTTATGCCCCGTTAACATATATAATCCAAACAAATAAAATTTTCACCGTATGATTAATTTCAAGCTAGCAACAACCGACATTTTATTTTACCCTAATTCGAAATGAGTTTACTGCAACCAGAAATTTTCAACAAAGAATACAAACTCTAAAAAATTAGGAGGAATTTCACGTATACCCCACTAAAACTTCAAAATTACGTATCCCCCTCTAAACTTTAAAATATCCCACCTCTAAACTTTAAAATTATGTATTCCCCTCTAAACTTCAAAAACTCACAAATTTACCCATTTTATTGTCTTTTATATTAAAACACATTCTAAATTTATAAAATACCCATTTTACCCTTTCATTAAAAGCATAAAACGCTTATCTGACTCAAATTTTAATACGAAGAGTTCCTCTACTCTCCGAACTGCTTTAAGATCCGTACCCGCTAGTTCAGCACGAATCTTGAAGCGAACACGCACATATATCGAAGCAACATGCACATATTTTAATGCAATGCACGTGGACCAGAAATGCTTTAAGATCCGTGCGTGCTAGACCAACACTAATCTTGAAGTGGACACATACATATATTGAAGCGATGCGCACAGATCTTAGTGCGATGCGTGCGGATCAGATGGTAGGAACCCTTCATATTCAAATTTGAGTCCGATGGGACATATTATGCTTTTAATAAAGGGTAAAATGAGTATTTTATAAATTTTGAATGAGTTTTAATCTAAAAGACAATAAAATGGGTAAATTTGTAAATTTTTGAAGTTTAGAGGGAGAAATATGTAATTTTGAAGTTTGGAGGGGAAATACGTAATTCTGAAGTTTTTGAGGGGTATACGTGAAATTCCCCCAAAAAATTAATACAAGGGACTCTTAATATATAAAAATATGAAGGGCTTACAAGAAAAAATCATCTACTAAATACAGGGGTTAATTGTTGATCTTATCTAATGCAATCTGTATACTACAAGAGTTCTGGTCCATGGATCAGAATCGGAAGGTCCGCACTCCGCACTCGTCGGTGTGCAGCTTTTGTGCTTGCAGAAATAGTATTGGATAACTCTCTTAAATCCCCGAGTCAATATTCCAATGATATCTAGTGTACCGAGCAAAAATGTAACCAATTATAAATTTGAACATGAATATCATACCTTATTATGCACATTGGATATTTGGATATCTTCCGCGAATTCGTATCCTCTGCATTAACTCAAAAGAGAATCTTTTCAGTTAATGAATTTTGACCATCCGATCTGTTTTAATATTCGTGCAGTTAAATCCGCACTAATAGTAAAGAGCTCCTTATACCATATGCAGGAGTCGGATTGACTCCGTTTAAAATTATACGGTACAGATTCATTAACTCAAAAGATTTTTTCTTGAGGTAATGCAGGATATGCATTCCGTTGTCTACTCCTTATTCGCTGGTTTCAGCGACAGCGGGGCCCTCTCTGACAACGACATGCACGAATCGCCCCTCTCTTTCCGCGCAGGGTGTTTAGTGAAACTTGTGTGTAACATGTAACGATCTGTTGTTACCCGCCTTGTCCTCTTAATCTGATCCTCTACACTGTTGTTGACATGGTCTCTGTAGCAGAAGACTGAAAGGATATAATCTGAGAAAATTTCGAAATTCAGAGAGGAGAAAGGGTAGATGTCGGCTGCAATCAAATTACATACGGGATTAATTAATAGTTGAGTTTATTGAGTATGAGAGATACGCATATTTAATAATTTTAATTGAAATCCGTCGCAAATTTGGGTTCAATATTAATCTGATTGGCATTCTCTTCGGACCTGAAATTCTTTTACGGTATCTGATCCGCTTGCACTTTAACAGCCGGTTTGGGCCTGCCGTGCTGCTAGCAAAATTACATCATCAGAACCTTTTAACAGTTGGAAACAATCAATTCCAAACATAACCCTTTTTTATTTTTTCTAAAAGAAAGAAGAAAAAAAAAAAAATTCCCCGAAATCATCATCCGTTCCCGAGCCTACATCCTCTGCATTCAACGTCGCACTGTTTGAGTTTATCTTCTCATCGTCCGATCAGATTGGGGCCAATCCGACCCCCGCCTGTAATGCAGTTGGACCTTTAATATTCGTGGGGATCCAATTCGGACGGTACAGAGCTAAACTCAAAATTCGAGTTAACGCAACACGGCAAGACGATACGAATTCATCCCTTCTCTGAGTTCTCTCTGCCCATGTCATAAATAAAATCCACTTTCAAAACAACAAAAAAACCACACTAGTTTTTACAGATTCCTTGCTTTCCATCTCTCTCTCTCTCTCTCTCTCTCTCTCTGGGGAGCTCTATCGCACGAACACAGACAGCGACGATCAGGAAAGAAATGGCGGCGGCGGCGGACACGTGGCAGCCGCAGGAGCAGGGTTTGAGAGAGATCTGTGTCCTTCTGGAACAGCAGATCACGCCGGGCTCCGATCAGGCGCGGATTTGGCAGCAGCTCCAGCACTTCAGCCAGTTCCCCGATTTCAATAACTATCTCATTTTTATTCTCGCTCGCGCTCAGGTTTTGCTTTCTACCCCTTTTCGATTCCTTACTTCCAATTTTTAGTTAATTTACTGCGGAGCTTAGTTGCTAGGTAGGGGTTGTTTGAATTTTTGTGTTCATTCGAACTTTTCTTTCGTAGTTAGCTGGTTTGAAGTAATTTGATTTGATTAGAAGTGTAGTGAGAGGTGTTTTTGCGCCAAACATTTAGGTGTTAAACTGCGATTTTTGTTTATTTAGTAATGATAAATTTCTTGCTAATTTTTCTACCTGCTGATGCTGTTTGAGTGCCAGGGTTTTTGGGTTCCTAGTGGATTTATTGGAGAAATATTTAGTTATTGTTTGGTATTTTGATGGAACTTTTCTGGTCAATGAGAAACAACCCCCTTTGCCAGGATAAGGAAGAGAGAAATAAAACTGTTTTGAAGGGCCAAAGATAAAAATATCCAAAATTCACCCTTCTGTATCAACCAGTTTTCGATCAACTCTTACAAATAACAGTAGCAATAGACGTACAATAGTGATGAAGGACGATAGTAAGAGTAGCAGTGGTGCTATTGCTTGTTAAAATCATAACAGTGTTTTCTTTTTGAAAAAAAAAATACAGGATGCTAGAATTGAAGTGAGGCAGGCGGCTGGTCTCTTACTAAAAAACAACATTCGTGGAACTTTCAGCTCTCTTTCTCCTCAAAACCAGCAATACATAAAGACACTGCTCTTGCCTTGCCTCGGGGCGGCTGATCGTGCCATTCGGTCAACAGTTGGTACAGTCGTAAGTGTGCTCTTTCAATTGGTACGGGTAGCTGGCTGGCCCGAGTTGCTTCAGGCCCTTTTACAGTGTTTGGACAGTAATGATTTGAACCACATGGAAGGTGCTCTTGATGCTATTTATAAGGTATTAATTGTTAGTCTTCTTATTAAATCATTAGATGCAATGTGGTGGATATAATGGATTTTTATTTTAGGCCTATCTAGCCTTAATTAGCTGGAAATTGTGTGATTGAGTCTCATTCACCCTCAACTGTGCAATTAAGCCTATTCTAGCGTTCTGCTTGAGTTTTAACTAAATTATATTAAGTTGCTGAATTAAGCTTGGAAAAACATAAAAAGGACCAGTCATTCAGTATTTTAATTGCCACCTGTAGTTTATAAGACCAGACATGCATGATATAGCAATGATAACCTAGTTGCCCCTTTATGCAATGCATTCAAAAGTTAATTGTCAACTGTGTAATCTTTTTTTTTTTTTTGAGGAGAAAACTGTGTAATCACAATTTTGTCCTTGGGCTGTTCTGTGTCTAACTCTGAGGCAGGCCTAATAGTATGCCTATGGAAAGAAAGAAAAAGAGCAAAATTTGGGAATGACAGTTTGGTAAAACTGGTTCGGATATTTTTTACCTTTACTAAGATGGCACCAAAAATATAAACTGCTCGTGGTTATTGGTACTTATGTTTGAAATACTGTTATCTGTTCTTTTTAATATTTCAGAACTGTTCTTAACTGGTACACTTGTTTCTGCCAGATATGTGAAGATGTGCCAGAAGAGCTAGATGTGGATGTACCAGGTTTGCCAGAGAGGCCCATTAACATTTTCTTGCCTAGACTTTTACAGGTTCATCTCCCTCTCTCTCAACATCTATAAACTTTTTATAACTTATTTGCATATATAGTTTTTTCTCTAAATAATCTTCTGTTTTGACAATTTTACTCAGTTTTTCCAATCTCCACATGCAAATCTTAGAAAGCTAGCACTGGGATGCATCAATCAGTATATAGTGGTCATGCCTTCGGTAAGTCTCTCTCTCTCTCTCTCTCTCTCTTTTCTAGTTTTAAATGATATTATCTGCTTATGCATTATATGTTTTACTATTAGGCACTGTACATGTCAATGGACCAGTATCTTCAGGGCTTATTTCTTCTAGCTCAGGATCAAACTGCAGATGTCAGGAAATTGGTATCTAATTATCTTTCACTATTAGTTGACTAGCTATCATTTTTTTACTTCCAATCAACAGACTGTCATACTTAACCTTTTTTTAAATCTTCATTAAGTCCATTTGTTCTGATCTAGGTTTGTTCAGCATGGGTTCAACTAGTTGAAGTGAGACCATCATTCTTGGAGGTAGGCTGCCAGCTTTTTTTTTTTGACTTTTATTTCATTAGTATTTTATTCCAATTTAATAGTTATTTTTGGTTTATGCAACTATCAACTGACAAGTCACAATTTAAACCACTTTTGCATGTATGTGTAAGATATACTTTTTCTGCAAGGATGTTTAGGAATAGTTCATTGTTTGTTATTCCCAGTGGCTTCCTTTTAAATCCTGTTTGGGTTTTCTTTTCTCATTATTAATATAATTATTTTTCTATTTTCCTTAAATTTCAGCCACATTTGCGAAACATAATTGAAATCATCTTAAGAGCTAACAAGGATCAGGATGATGAAGTTGCACTTGAGGCTTGTGAATTTTGGTATGTTTTTATATGTGCTATATAACATTTAATTTAAATAACAAAATTTATTAAGGCAGTCAAGCCTTTTGTTGTCAGATGTTACTAGATTCAGATTGACCTGAGGTAAAACAGTGAATACCAATATTCAGGGTTCAAGGGTTTATGATTTCTGGCACACCCTTGTGCAATTAACTATATAATCTTTATTATTTTGTTTTAATGAATTCGTATTATGCATTCTGCCAGCTTATTTTTCAAAAGAAAAAGAGAAGGAAGTTTAAGGATATTTCTTTCCTTTTTTATTATGTTATTTTATCGGATCTGATGGTTGGTCCTTTGATCCAGGTCTGCATACTGTGATGGGAATATGCCCCCTGAGGGATTGAGAGAATACATACCTCGCCTAATTCCAGTAGGATTATTTGTCCATACTCATTACTTTTCTAAATTGCATTTATTTACAACTCTGCTTTTATGCCAATACTTTCAATGTGTGATGTTATGTAGATCTTGTTATCAAATATGGTGTATGCTGATGATGATGAGGCACTCGATGATGTTGAGGTTAATGTCTTAATATTAAATTTTAATCATTGTTTCTTTGCTGCAGCTGGATTTGCACCAAATTTATTTTTTATATTGCTATTTTTTTCTACAGGAAGATGAATCTTTTCCAGATAGAGATCAGGTAATGAATATATTTTTTTGGATAATATTTTTCATGCATTCGTGGAGAGCAATAATAATTTATAAATATTATGACAGGATCTGAAACCCCGGTTCCATTCATCACGCTTTCATGGATCTGAAGATGGAGAGGACGATGTAATGTTTTCATTCTGTTAAGTTGAATTGTTTTTCTGTTTATTGGATGTTTTGGAGCAAGAACTTTATTGGTCTTGTTGACTCATCTGAATAAACTCATGATAAGACTAATCAAGTTTAGTGTTTTAGTTTTTTCTTTTTTTCTTACCATTAATTAAATGGGGTACTTGTATCTTTGTAAAAGCAGGACGACGATGCAGTAAATATGTGGAACTTGCGAAAATGTAGTGCTGCTGGTTTAGATGTTCTTTCTAATGTATTCCATGATGAAATCCTTCCTACATTGATACCTGTGATTCAAGTTAGTTATTTCTTTCTAATAACTTGAATATATTCATATTTATTTGCAATTTTCAAGCACAAGTAGACTAAATCCCCTCTCATTTCTTTTTGAACCTAAGTAGACTAAATCTCTCTTTCTCTGTCTCTCTCTCCCTCTTCTTCACTCGGAAGCAAAACCTCTCCAGAACAGATGATGCATCTTGGAAGGAGAGAGAAGCAGCTGTGCTGGCGATAGGAGCCATAGCTGAAGGTTGCATTAACGGTCTCTATCCCCTCCTTCCAGAGGTATATTATATTGTATTTTTTTTTATTTGGTAATGCAAGCAAAAAGCAATGATATTGGGGCCCCAAAGTGAAAATTTAACTAGGAAGATGGCAAACTGATTGTAATTATATTTTTTTATTGTCTGCCCTGTATTCACAAGGTTGCTGTACCGCTGAATATAAGTAAATTGTTATGGATTGCTGACAAAAAAAAGTGAATCTGGTATTTTCATGTATTATGGCATAGGGTTTTGCATTTTGGTCAACATAAATATAATATAATATAATATGGAATCTAATGGTCATCACCGTTTATCCTTATATGAGTACTGCTTATGAATCATGAAGAAAGTATATATAATATAAACTACAGTCTGCACCTAATCTGGATAGGAAGTCACACAAGTGGGCCCACTCATTGTCATGAAAAACTCAGTTAAAAATTGTTTTACGAAGATAACAATTTACTTAAATTTAGTGAACCAATTTGTTTTACAAATTTAGTGAACCATCCAAAAGGCCAAGTGTGTGTTTATTTCTTAAAGTAAAACAATTTTTTTTTTATCTTTGTAAAACACAAATTTGTTAATAAATAATCAAAATTTGTTACACAATTTTTTTTTTACGAAGATAATCAAAATTTGTTACTAAATGTTGGCCTTTTCTTGAGTAAAACACACACTATCACCCAATTTGTTTTACTTAAATTTAGTGGTTCACATGGTTTGATTTCTTAAGTAAATTGGTTCACTAAATTTATTTTTATGAAGATAACACTATCACCCAATTTGTTTTACGAAGATAACAATCAAAATCTGTGATCTTGTTAGCTCTAAAATTTCTCCTCTCGCATTTCATTTTCCTGAATAAAAGTTGAATATTATATTAAGATGTGTTCTAAGAGTTGATGTTTTCTTTCCTTGTGTAGATTGTGACATTCCTAATTCCTTTGCTTGATGATAAATTCCCGCTGATAAGGAGTATCACTTGCTGGACACTTTCTCGCTTTAGTCGATTTATTATTCAGGTAAAAATTCAATTGAATTATATGACAAAAGGCTTTTATTTAGTTTTTTTTGTTAAATTAAAAAGCAAACTGATTTTGTGCTGGTATTCTAATGATAGTGTCCTGTCAGCAAAATACAGATTTATATATCAGAAAAAAAAATTGAAACAGATCCAAGAAGAGTTTGAAATTAGAAAAAATAAATTATATCATGATCACCAAATTTTAATTTTATTTCCTTAACTTTTCAATGTTCCCAATGTCTTTAAACACTCTGATTATGTTGACCTTGCATTCAGGTCTTATTGTAAAGATGGATTTAAGTATTAGTAATTTCAATAAGAGTTAGGTAAAATATCTTTCAGTATGACTTGCAATTAGGTAAAATATGGATATCCATCTATATTTGGAACAAAGCTTGATGGCATGGATCAACTGCACAAGCCAGAATTTTTAGATACCAAAATACAAACTGGGTGATAGTGTGTGTTTACTCTAATAATTTGATTTCTTAATGTAGAGCGTTGAGCATCCAAAAGGCCAAGAACAGTTTGAAAAGATTCTCATGGGATTACTTAGGAGAATTTTAGACACTAACAAGCGGGTTCAGGAGGCTGCCTGCTCTGCTTTTGCTACACTTGAAGAGGTTTTTTTTTTTTAACTTGCACGTTATCTTTATCAAACACCAAACAAATTATTCTATTCACTACAGAAAGAAGTTTGGTGGGGTAATTGGTTGTTTTATGGAAAAAATATTATAATGACACTGGAAATTGCTCTTTATATATATTTGTTGCTTTGTTTTAATTTATTTTGCAATATGCACAACAGGAGGCAGCTGAGGAGTTGGTCCCACGCTTGGAAGTCATTCTACAACATCTTTTACTTGCATATGTGAAATATCAGGTATAAATTAAAGAGTTGCTGTCATTTTCTTGAGCAAATTTCAACTTGTATTTTCTTAGACAGAACACGTCTTTTTCCTTCTTTTTTTTGATTTCCTGTTTTGTACCTTGTGTTTTTTTATCAATGTAGAGAAAGAATCTTCGAATTTTGTATGATGCTATTGGCACTCTTGCTGATGCAGTAGGTGCAGAGTTAAACCAGGTATATGTCTTAGCTTCCATTAATATGTTGTCAAATTTTAATAGTTGGTTCTCCTTTTCCTTTTCTAAAATTTTAAGGAGAGGGGTAAGTTACAAATAAATTCCCTAATGCATCATAGTAATTTTTCCCTGATCTAATTTAAGTGGGTTTGGAGCATAGGATTTTTGAACCTAGCACACTTATCTTTGCAAAAAAACTGTTTGTGGGCGGTGTGTATAAAATTTCACAGGATGTAGAAACATTGCGTGCATTTCAGTAATATTAATAAGGGTTGGATATTATGAGAAATCTGAATACATGAGACAAGAACTTAAATTGAGGTTTTATAAGTGGCAGATATGTGTATTCCTGACTTTGTTTGATTGATTTATGCAGCCTAAGTATCTTGAAATATTAATGCCACCATTAATATCAAAGTGGCAGCAATTGTCAAATGCTGACAAGGATCTTTTTCCTCTACTTGAGTGTTTTACTTCCATAGCTCAGGTATCTCCTTCATTCTTCTTATTGATGTTTAACACGTATTGCTTTAAGCAAATTTTTTTTTTTTTTTTTTTTTATCAACTTGCTTAGAGTTACCTTTCATTAGCTTGGATCTTTCTCTCGAGTATAATTGTTTTGCCATGCATATGTTTGTTGAAATTACTTACCTTCTTGGCAGTATACCTTGCTATGAAATACCTTGTTTGATAGAATTCTTTTGATTTTATAAATTTGCTGATAGTGTTCTTCTTACATTGTTTTTTTTTTCCAGGCACTTGGCCCAGGCTTTTCGCAATTTGCTGAACCAGTGTTCCAGAGGTGTATCAGTCTTATCCAGTCCCAGCAGTTGGCTAAGGTCCTTTGTTTTAGTTGACTCTACTTTATTGAATGAATGTTACATTTGGTTCTTTTACATTTCTCGTGCTATATGCTGAGTACTGTCCAACTGTTGGGACCAAGGTTAACCGGAGCAAAAATTGCGTAAGTGCTTGCTGCTAGTGCAAAATATGATACATTTTCGGTGGTGCTAAGAACAATTAAATATCAGGTCACAAAATCCCCTCGAATATGTTATATTTTTCTCAAGAAATATATGCAATTTTTTTTTTACCAGCAGGCTGATCAGGCAGCAGCCGGTGTACTATATGACAAGGAGTTTATTGTATGCTCGCTCGATCTTTTGTCAGGCTTGGCTGAAGGCCTTGGTGGTGGTATAGAAAGCCTGGTATGTTCTTCCTATATTACTTTTGTGTTGTTACTATTTATTTAGTTGTAGTTTTTGACTGCACAGTAATTAATGAACATTGTGGTTATTATTTTTGTAGGTTGCAAAAAGCAATTTAACAGAATTGCTTTTGCAATGTTGCATGGATGAGGTGGCTGATATTCGACAAAGTGCTCTTGCACTCCTCGGGGACCTTGCTAGGGTTTGTTCTGTTACCATTTTTCTTTTACTGTTATCTTCAACTGACAGTCAAGCATCAGTTGCCAATTTTAATTAGCCAAAATTTGTTTAAACTGTCCCCAAATGACTGAAACAAACTTAAAATCTGAATCTCAATTTAATAGTTCAATTATATACCAATTTGGAGTTTTGGGTAACAGAACAGATTATTCTATAAGGGGTTGGCACCAAATTTATTGGATGTTATTTGTTGTATCTCACTGCAAGATGTTAGTTCAATGTAAATTTGATGTGCAATTTAGTTTGAAAGCATATTCCTGAAGGATAAGATTTTTTGTTCTTGTCGAAGTTGCCATTGCTATAATTATTGTTTTCTTTTTACAACTTATATATTTCTTTCATAATTTAGGTTTGCCCTGTACATTTGCATTCTCGTCTCCTGGACTTCCTTAATGTTGCAGCTAAACAACTGGTATCTAATATATTGTTCTTTTTAATTTATTTTGACAATTTTTTATTTGCATTTAGTTTGTGCTCTTCTAATACTTGCTTAATATTTCCACAGAATCCTACGGCTGTAAAGGAGGCTGTCTCAGTGGCAAACAATGCTTGTTGGGCTATTGGAGAAATAGCTATCAAGGTCTGTGCATATATTTCTAATAAACACCTGATTGTGTTATTAGGCATCAGTTACCTTCAGTTGTGGAACAACAAGCACTTGAGCTTCAGTTTTCCTTGATGAAACCTAAATTGGCTTCAATTACACTCTGAATTGTGCAATTGGGCACCATACAAAACTAAACCAATTCAGTTCAAACTAGTACTGGATAGGACCTAAACAGTACAGACATCTGATTTTGTAGAACCTTAATATGATTGACGAACCATCTTTTTGAGTAACTCACACTCAATTGAAATTCAAATTATGCTTACAGTTTCAATTCTAGCTTGAAATTAAATACCAGAAGTGAATGTGTTTTATGCAG
This sequence comes from Carex rostrata, assembly GCF_964058835.1. NCBI lineage: Eukaryota > Viridiplantae > Streptophyta > Magnoliopsida > Poales > Cyperaceae > Carex > Carex rostrata. The sequence continues at coordinate 11,093,588 of NC_135918.1, read as the reverse complement.
GCAGGCAAGGAAATATCTCCCGTTGTCATTAGTATCATCTCATGCCTCGTTCCCATTCTTAAAAATCCAGAGGTGTGTTAGTACTTATCTTAAATTGATATATATTATTGCTTTTGACTTTTTGTGTGTTTTAACTACCTACACTTGTATTTCTTTTGTATATCGTAACTAATTTTTTTGATTAATTTAATGTAATGTCAGGGCCTACATAATCAGTTCTAGAAAAACAGTGCTTTTGACTTTCTGTGTGTTTCAACTAGCTAAACTTGTATTTCTTTTGTATATCGTAACTATTTTTTTTGATTAATTTAATGTAATATCAGGGTCTACACAAATCACTTCTAGAAAATAGTGCGATAACATTAGGGAGGCTGGGCTGGGTCTGTGCGGATGTTGTCTCACCTCATCTCAACCACTTCATGCAACCTTGGTGTGATGTTTTATGCGCGTAAGTGTGTTTCTCATTTGGGATTTGTTGGTCTAGTCCTGTCTTAATAAATTGGACAGATGCCAATTATTGAATTTTTGTTGTGTGAGAAAATTGATGCTTTAACTTGAATTTGTTATGTTCTGAAACTTTTTGTGTGCAATTTGTTGTTACTGATGCAGGATCAGGGATGATTTTGAGAAAGAGGATGCTTTCCGCGGTCTTTGTGCAATGGTAATTGTTACCTAGTTTTACTTTTTACTTTTCAACCTCCTGGTGGAAGGAGTAAATTTTTTGGAGAAGACAATATTTGCACTTCTTTATGGGCATCTTTTTTTGTTTTCAAAATTAGGTGAGAGCAAATCCACAGTTAGCCGTGAGCTCCCTTCCCAACATCTGCCGAGCATGTGCTAGTTGGCATGTAAGGAATTCTCCGTAATATTAAATTTTGGAATATATTCATTTCGTAATACGTGGGATTTACGAATTCTCTTTAATAACCTGTAGTAATATGGGCAACATATCCTTATCCTCTCTTTACCAAAATTTCCCCTTTCACATCATATGTAGAAAAATATGATTTATTTTTATAGTTTTAAGTATCATTTTTAAAATCAGAAAGAATATATATTTTTTTAATTTGATTAAAACTATATTTTGATGATTTTAATTTAGTTTTATACTTTTAACCAAATTATGCACTATATAAAGAATTAAATTATTTTTCTGCCTTTAACTCTTTCGTTTGTTAGGAGATAAGAAGTCAAGAGCTACACTCTGAAGTAAGCCAGGTTTTGGCTGCTTATAAGCAGGTATTCCTTTTTTCTTAATTTTTAAAAATATTCCAAAATTTTATTTGAAGAAACAGAGTACAATTCCAAAATTTATTAATTTTACTGAAAGAGCTGGTACTGTAATCTTGTTTGGACTAATTGTAACATCCACCCTTAATTCAAATCTGATGATTTTCTCTCAACTTCTTTTTTTCTTTGTTGCTTAGATGCTGGGGGCTGGATGGGAACAGTGCATGGCTACACTGGAGCCTCAAATAGTTCAGAAATTGACCAGATATGGTGTTTGACTGCAGATCTCTGATCATATATATTCTTCTCTTTGTTTATCCACTGAGAAAAAAAGGGTCAACCCACTAAGATGGCTGATACCATGCCGGCTGGTACCTGCTGGTCTTGGTCCAAATTTTCCAGCATGCATCCATTTATATGAGTGCAAGTTCGAACTGTTGTTGTGATTGATTTTTTTATACCCTACCTAGGTCTCGTAGGAAATTATTTACAGTTTAATTTGAGGGTAAAAAAAAGAAAGGAGATAGGAGGGATCAAGGGAATATTTAGTTGATACGTATGGTTCGTGGTTCATTTGGTCCCTTTATTGAAGATAGTTTTGTTCATTTGAATTGGGTTGAGTGGGGCTTGATATTCACTTGAAGATTTGTATTTATGCTATTTTGGGGTCTTGATGAGCAATTTTTTTTTTGCTGAGTGTACTTAAATCTTTTTATTTCCATAATAATCGACCTACAAAAGGAAAAAAGAAGAGGGACAGAAATGTGACAATCTTGTATTGCATTTTGATTTCTGTTGCACCTCATTTTGAAGCAAATGTTTTTTAAAAAAAAAAAAAATTAGTGGTGCCCGCCACGCTTTTGCCTTTGTGAAACAAAGCGGTATCATAAATATTAAGTTATAAACTATGAAAAAAATCTTTTTAGCACTTGATGGTGTGGCGTGTTTTCATTGGTTGACGCACGCGGGTGGTTTGTTTAGGTGAGCCAAACCCTCTCTTTAAAATACATAATAATTAATCGTACAAATAATCTGCTTAAAAGTAATCTTCTCAGGCTGAGAGCATTCATGCTGCCCTTGCAAGCAGAGCGGTGCTACTGTTGATTTAGAAATTGAAACTGGGAATTTTCGAGCTAAAATGGATCCCCTGGATCCAACGGTCCTAATAGATCGTTTGCAGCAAAGTGATCCCTGTTGTTGATTTATCTAATCAAATGGGAATTAAGATCCTTTGGGACATCTCAAACTTTCAGTTGATATGTAGAAAATTCTGACCGTGCAAATCTTTTATGTACGAATCTCAAGGCACAATAATACTGATCTGATTCTGAATAGGTACTGAAAAATAATTGATCCGACTTCACTGAAAATTTGAGATATCTCAGAGGATCAAATGGTTGGTCTGCAGCAACTTTTCAAGAGAAGAAATGATAATGCAAAACAAGGAAGAAATGGGGCATAGAATGAATAAATCAAGGCCCATCGAAGTTACCGGCCCATGGATCAACGGGCTTCTGTTATATTGCTGTTTCCTAATTCCCATCCGACCTCCGTCCCCACCGTCTATTCTCTTTTGAAAAGCTCAGGAAAATAAGCATTTCAATTACGCGCTTCTTTTCCTTCGATAAACCCTCTTTGACAACCTTCTCTCGATTTATACGACTTAGGTTTTCCATTTTGTCCTCTGATGAGATTGGATGGCTATCGCGGCCCCAGGACAGCTGAATCTTGACGAGGTTCCATTATGGCCATGTGGACCTCGAAGCATCGATTGTTTCCAGAAGCTGGAGCAGATTGGCCAAGGCACCCACGGGTTAAACCACTGATTAACTTTTTTTTAATTAAATATTTCTTCTTTTCTTGATTTGATGTGATGCGCCTCTGACAATCATAATGATTTTCTTGGAGTATCAGAATTCAGGAGCTTTTTACCATATTATAAACCCTGTGATTAAGTTTATTTATTGCTAACTTATGCAAGTGATTGTCAAGAAAAAAAAAATGATATTATAATTATGAACTGGATGATTTTTGTCAAGATTGAATCTGGTAATGCTCATCCTTTCTTATCTAGATTAAAGGTATGGATTAATTGATGTAAATATTGACTTGCTTTCTTTTTACCTGCAGACAAGTCTTTAAGGCTAAGGACATTGAAACCGGAGAAATAGTAGCAGTAAAGAAGATTATAATGATAAATGAAATACATGGAGTATGTACATCTTTGTTTCTTTCATGCATATCTTTTCTTGGTGAATCCTTTACTTTAGGGATTGAAATCTCAGATTTTGGATTATTTGAAGCTTCCAAGATCTGCAATTCGTGAAATCAAGATTCTGCAGAAGCTTGATCATCAAAATGTTATTCGGCTGAAAGAGATTGTCACTTCTCCAGGTTCATATCACACTCTTGAATTGTTCCTTTTTGTCTTCTGGTACAGTTGATTGATTATCCTTGAAATTGATGAAATACCAATTTCGGTCCCTGAAACACCATGATATTCCAATACAAGTCTGAATTGTGTAATGTGTATACTGATATGGAGTTTTCTTTTTGTGATTTTGGATAGACCTTCAAGATTGCCTACTCTTGCACACATAAAAGGATTGCTCCATGAGTTTTAGATTTTTGACCGGGAATAAAATGTAATATTTTGAATACTTTCTATTTTCAAACTTGCTTTGATTAATGTCGTATGTACGTTTAATTTCCAAATTTTTTCAGGAGAAGAAAAGGATGAACAAGGCAGCCCAGGTAACATATTATCCCATCATAAACTAAAATATTAGTTTTACTTTTAATTTGGTGATACAGCATGATTCCCTTGCATTGCTTCAACTACCAGTTGACGGTGACAAGTACAAAGGGAGCATCTACATGGTTTTTGATTACATGGATCATGACCTTTCTGGGTTGTTAAGGACAGGGATTCAATTCTCCATTCCTCAGATTAAGGTGACATAATTGTATTCTTTTTTCCCTCTTTGAATCTATACCTGCAAATGTTCATCTTTTCCTTTTTCTGCTATTTGTTTAATTTTTCCAGTGTTACATGAGGCAACTTCTAACTGGTCTTCAGTATTGCCATGACAACAAAGTGCTTCATCGTGATATTAAGGGTTTGTATCATGTCCAATTCTTTTGTCAGTTTTATTTTACCTCTATTCTCTGTTGGTTTCTTTATATGTTGGTTTCTTGTTGTTTAACTTTTAACTGTTTTGAGCAGGCTCTAACCTTCTAATTGACAACGAGGGAAATTTGAAACTGGCTGATTTTGGTCTGGCAAAAATTTTGTCTGATGAATTAATAATTTTTATCACAAGAAATTATGAAACTGAAATCCTAACGAACTGTGTGATAACTCTTCAGTATAGGTATCTTCTTTCATATTTCAAAATTTTGATTTTGAACTTCAATTTGCTCTTATTAATCAGCATTTCTGGGTGTATCTAATTACCATCTGTTACTATATAGACCGCCAGAACTTCTTCTGGGAAGCACAAAATACGGACCTGAAGTTGACATGTGGTCGGTTGGTTGCGTTTTTGCAGAACTACTTCTTGGAAAGCCTATATTTCCTGGAGAAGATGAGGTAATATTTTGCTATATGTCATTTATCTTCTTGTTATTTCTAGTAATGTTGGAGTTCTCACCTTGTGTACTGAAATTTGTGAAGGATTTATACTTTAAAACAAGTGACCGGATTCATTTCTTTAACTAATGTGAGTAACCAAAACTGTATTGTTTCATGAATGTAGATGGATCAGCTGAAGAAGATATTTGAGATATGTGGAACCCCGGATGAGAACAATTGGCCAGGCGTGACTCAAATGCTGTTATACAACAATGCCATGGTACAACAACGTCCCATGGAAAGATGCATTGGAGAGGTGTTTCAGAAGTAAGTAACCGCATAACATATGGGTTCATTTTGCATGATATTAATTGTTGTTAGTATCTGCTTGAATCATTAGTTTCTTTCTTGTTATGGCAGTTTTGACCATTATGCACTGGATTTGCTTGATAAGATCCTGACCCTTGATCCTAAAAAAGTGAGTATGCCTTCAACCTTATTTTTTTTTTGGTTTCTCTTTCTGTAGAAGACACTGATATAATTGCTTTCAATACTGGAAATCATTACATTTTGGCTCCGGATTAGCTTCCATTTAGTCTACAAAGTGAGATTTGTGCAATGTACAAAGTTATTGTCATCCTAGAGAGAGCACTTGAAATTGTCATAAATTTCAGAAAATTTTGTTCAATTCTTTTTTGTTGGATGTATTGATTTTTAGGTTGGAAGTAATGGGAGGACCACCAGTTGCAACGTTTTAAGATCTGCATCATAATCTAAAGACAGTTTGTAATTTTCTTTTTTTGTTGGATGTATTGATTTCTTTTCCTATTTTTTTTTTTTAATCACAGAGAATCTCTGAAAAAGATGCGCTTGATGCTGAATATTTTTCGACCGATCCATTACCTTGTGACCCTAAAAGGTCATAACTGTCCTTAACACCTTATGCCTCACATATTTAAAAAAAAAAAAAAAAGAAGAAAAATCCTTATACATTCTTGCTCTCATACTGCAGCCTTCCAAAGTATGAAACGTCACACATATTTCAGCAAAGGCAACAAGAGGAGGCAGCCAGGCGGCAGATGCTGAGCCACTTTCCCCCTCATCAACCGTCAGACCTGCCATGCTCTCCAAGGAGGTCCAGCCCGAATCAGCCCATTCATGGATCTCGGCCTCCCATGGCTGCCGGTGGCCCGAGCCACAGCTACGATGAGCCTGCTAGGCCTTCTGGTGGCCCCAACTGGTACCAGCAGGGTGGTAGTGATTCTCATGGAAGCAGTTATAGTAGGGACCCATATCCTTCTCAAGGCTGTAGGCCTCCATCCTATGCTGGCAACCATATGTATAGTGCCGGTGGATCTAGAGGTATGAGTAGTTCTGGTGGTTATGGTGACAGTGGCCCAAGCCACTACTACGATACACCTCCTAGGCCTCCTGGTGGCCCCAACCAGTACCAGCAGGGTGCTAGTGCTAGTGGTTGTTTCAATCCTAACCTCAGCGGCCTAGGAAGCAGTTATAGCAGGGATTCATATCCTTCTCAAGGCCTTGGGCCTCCATCCTATTGTGGCAGTGGCAGTGACATGTCTTGTGTGGGTGGATCTAGAGGTGCAAGTAGTTCTGGTGGTTATGGTGATGGTGGTCCCAACTATCTGCAGGGTGGCCAGTACCAGCATGGTGCTAGAGGCCAAGGAAACAGTTATATCTGGGGCCGGCATCCTTCTCATGGCTGTAGGCCTCCATCTTATGGTGGCAGCGACATGTCTGGTGCTGTTGGATCTAGAGGTGCAAGTAGTTCTGGCGGTTATGGTGACAGTGGTCCCAACTGGTACCAGCCTCCCATGGCTGCCGGCGGCCCAAATCAGCCCATGCGTGGATCTCAGCCTCACATGGCTGCCGGCTGCCCGAGCCACCACTACAATATGCCTCCTAGGCCCTATGGTCGCCCCAACTGGTACCATCAGGGTGCTAGTACTTCTCAAGGAAGCAGTTATAGCAGGGAGCCATATCCTTCTCAAGGCCGTGCCCGTGGGCCTCCATCATATGGTAGCAGCGACATGTCTGGTGCTGGTGGATCTAGAGTTGCAAGTAATTCTGGCGGTTATGGTGACAGTGGTCCCAATTATCCGCAGGGTGGCCAGTATGAATCTTCAGGTCCAGGTTGTGGACCCCGGAACAAGAGAAACCAGTAACAGTAACACGAGAAATTGACAGCATGGATCTTCCCGTGCTGGTGGAAGTAGAGGTAGTAGTTCTGGTGGCCCCTACTATCATCAAGGTCCCTACTAGTGCTCCAGTAACACGAGAAATCAGGAGCAGCAGTGGTGTTATTACTCAGGACAAAACATCTTTCTTTATTTGCAAGAGCAGAAGCAATTTCAATCATCTATTACTGTTTTTCATCTTTGTGTTGACGGAGGTGCTTTATTGGTGCGATGAGAGGTCTTATGTGTTGTTTGTCTTCAAGCAGTTGTATTCTTGTGTAATGATGGCCTTGACTTGAGTCATTATCCTCTACACTACATGTATAGTAATACAACTTAGAGTGGTCATGTAAAAGATCCGGACCGCTCAATAGAACTTGCGGATCGCTGTCTGTTATTGAAGATTTTGTGAGAAGATAGCAATCAATGGTGGCGCTCCTAATTGCTTGTGGGGTTATATTGCTGTGATTGACTCTATTTGAAGAATAGATGTTAGTTTTTTGGTGATTGACTGATTTAAATTACTAACAGATACATCATACATATGTAGATGTTACAGTAGTACTTATGTGTTAGGTTAAACTCTGCTGTATTCTTTAAAAAGCACAAATAATTCATAATTGATATGAAATTTTTTTCAAACTTCTCTGCATTTATGAAACCTTTTCTATGATGATCTGCACTATTTAAGAGGAACTAGATTATGTGGATATTTATGAAGAACTAGGGTAAATTAATTCGTGCAAGTGGTTTACATCTGTACAAATTTCAATATAAATCGAGCGACTTAGACCGGACATTGGACATACTCTGATGCCCATCATAACGTTTCTCCAGAAATGAAATGCTGATTGTTGATCAATATATTATAATATATAATGTAAATTATCTTGCTCTTCCTTTGAGCCTCGGAGGACAAATGTCACAGATTTTGATTTGCCTCGTATTATCTGCTGATACACTGATTTAAGTGTGATTTTTTCATAATATTTGACGCATTTCTTTGTCTGAAGTCTGAACCATGAAATATAATAGAAATATGCAGGTCACCCGCTTTGTATTTATCTTCTATTTTTAGACTTTTTTAGGTTCATATGTACAGAACTTTGAAAAAAGAATAATTATTCAACAATAATATTATTAATAGCATTTTCTTAACAAAATTTCTCATACAAAATAATATTTTTTTTAAAAAAAGTATACCAATATAAATAATAATTATTCAATAATATCAATGAATAATATTAAAATATATTGATTCTAAATTTAAACGATAAATAAAAAAATCAATTAAAATAATAAAGTTGAATGAGAAATAATGTTGAATTAGTGCAAATTGAATATATTATAGTAGTTGTTATATTATACACCTTGTACATTGATAGGCCACAAATATATCTATATTCGACTAAGGTTTTAGCGTAAAACGGTATCAAATTTCAAGTACTTATCTCTGTTTAGTTTCATTAAATCGTGTTTCAAGGATCAAGTTATTGCCGAGAATATGTTTTTATGCAGAAATATCAACAAAACAAGCCGAATTGTCTGCTGGCGGGCCGCCGATCATCGAGGACTTGGTCGCAAAATGAAATGGAGTTTGGCGATATGCAACTGCAACTTGGTGGCCCTCGAAGACCTGGCAGCCCGCGACCTCCTTCTGACGGGCCGCACTACCAGCTGCTTTAGAAGAAACTCAAACTGAGAGTTTGGCGACCCATAACCTATAACTGGCGGGGCACGACTTCTCTCTGGCGACCCGCGATCTTTTTTGGCGGGCCGCGAGATGCCCCTGGCGAGCTGCCGCCTAGCAGAAAATTTTGTTCAGTTCTTTTTTGTTGGATGTATTGATTTTTTGGTTGGAAGTAATGGGAGGACCACCAGTTGCAACTTTTTAAGATCAAACTAAAATTTTGGAATTTTTGGGAACGGGAACTGATCTGCATCATAATTTAAAGACAGCTTGTAATTTTCTTTTTTGTTGGATGTATTGATTTGTTTGTTTTTATTTATTTCCCATTTTCTTTTTTGATGGTGAATATTTTTCGACCGATCCTTAATTTGCATATGGTGAGCCCATGCATATCCTTCTCAAGGCCGTAGTCCTCCATCCTATGGTGGACATATATATATAGAGGTAGGAGTAGATCTGTTCTGTTGCCAAATCCAAAATCACATCTGACCTCCGGATTCCCTCCATCCACACGAGTACACGACAACAACTTGTTAGATCTCATTCTACTCGGTGCGGTATTGCACTGGATCTGATTTCTTTAAAATTTAAATAATGGGACACTGCTCGGTTCTTTGCCCCGCCTGACCGGATCCGTTCCTCTGAGTTAAGTTAACTCAAATTTAATTCAGGCCAATCCGGTTCACGCCTTGCGGCCTTAGCATGGGTCCTTTAAATCGAATATAAACTCAAAATTTGAGCTAACTCAGAGGAAACGAATTCCACCTGACCTCTTTTCCTTTTTTTCTCCATCCCGACCGTTTATTTTTCAAAATCGAATTCATTCGCCCCCAATTCCCGCTGTGATCGTGACATCAACCAAATTAGATAAGGTGCCATGCTACCCATCATCAATGGCGTATGCATCACTAGAACTCAAACTTCCCTCCATTTCTTACTATTTACAAACAGGCCCCTATCTCTTTCGCAAATTATTTTCCTCCGATTCATTATCCTTCCCGACAAACGGCAAAAAATTCTCACATATATTCCAGCAATGTGCTGAGATCGGGGCCCATCTTTCAGGCAGATCAGCTCATGCCCAGCTGATCACATCGGGATTCGTGCCAACTACATATGTGTTAAATTGCTTGATCCATATGTACATCAAGTGCTCGGACCTTGACCATGCACACAAGGTGTTTGACCGCATGCTCTATAGGTGAACTCTTTGTTTTTTCTGAATCAGAAAGTTTTGTTGTATATGTAATGAATGGTTATAGTTGATTACTTGATGTTAATGGTTATAGTTGAACACTTTGTGCAAAAGACTAACTTATCTTTCTGGTATCCATTACTCATGTCCAAATCTGTTCTATGTTAATTATATTGAAACAATTGCAAAATACTTATTTCACTCGTTTTTTTTTTCCTCTGTCAGGGATATTGTTTCATGGAATACAATGATCACTGGTAATGCAAACAATGGCTCAATGCAGATGGCACGGCATCTATTTGATAAAATGCCCGAGAGAGATGTCATCTCATGGAACTCTATTATTTTAGGCTACAACCAAAAAGAAAACTCATGTGAGTCTATTAACCTTTTCTTGGAGATGATTCATACTGGAATCACCCCGAATCATACCACCTTTGCAATAATACTCAAAGCATGCACTTTATTGAAATTTTTTGACTTGGGCATCCAAGTGCACGCTTTAGTTGCTAAGTCAGGTTTGGATCTGGATGCTGTAACAGGTAGTGCCCTTTTGGACATGTACGCAAAATGTGGGTACTTTTATGATTCTGTCCAGTTTTTTCATGAAATGCCAAATAAAAACCAGATTTCATGGAGTGCCATAATATCTGGGTGCGTGCAAAATGAGAAGTACATTTACGGGTTGGATCTGTTTGTACAGATGCAGTGGTCTGGATATGGCAGTAACCAGTCAGCCTATGCGAGCATGTTTCGATCTTGCGCTACATTAAGTTCTCTGACTTTGGGCCAGGAGTTTCATGCACATGCAATAAAGAATAATTTTGGCCACGATATAGTGGTTGGTACTGCTATAGTTGACATGTACGCAAAGTGCAGTAGGTTGGATTGTGCCTTGAGGGCATTTTGGGGTTTTCACAAGCCTGCAATACAAACATGGAATGCTATACTTGTAGGTTTTGCAAAAAATGGATGTGGGTTGGAGGCAATTGAACTATTTAGACGCATAATTAGGTTAAATGCCAGGTTCAATGAGATAACCTTATCTGCGGTTATTGGTGCTTGTGCAAATATTAAAGCATCCATACCTGGTTCACAGATCCATTCTATCATAATAAAATCTGGATTCAATTCATATGCCTCTGTGGCAAATGCAATTTTGGATTTTTATGGGAAATGCAAGCTTTTGTTGGAAGCATCCTGTGTTTTTGAAGAAATGGGAACACGAGATGTGGTTTCATGGAATGCTATCATAACATCTCTCGAGCAAAATGGACGTCTAGATGACACTTTGGTGTGTTTCAATAAGATGCTAAGATTAGGGCTAGAGTTTGGCATGATGCCCGATGATTTTACCTATGGTAGTGTGATCAAGGCTTGTGCGGGGTTAAAATCTTTGGATCTTGGAGTTAGAGTTCACAGTAAAGTCATAAAATCTGGACTAGGGTTTGACACATTTGTTGGGTGTGCCCTAGTTGACATGTATTGCAAATGTGGCATGATCGATGAAGCACTAAAACTTCATGCAATAATCGGCATGCAACAGTTGGTTTCCTGGAATGCGATAATTTCTGGATTTTCATCACAAAAGCAGAGCAAAGAAGCCCAAAATTTATTTTTGAAAATGCTTGAATCAGGTTTTAAGCCCGATAACTTCACCTATGCCACAGTGCTGGATAGCTGTGCTGATCTGGCCACGGCTGGTTTGGGGAGGCAAATCCACGCACAGATCCTAAAGCAGAATATGATTGGAGATTTTTATGTGGCAAGCACCCTTTTGGACATGTATGCAAAATGTGGCGATTTGAAAGATGCCCTCTCGATGTTTGATAGAATGCCCAACAGAGACCTGGTCACATGGAATGCTATAATATGTGGCTATGCTCTCTATGGACATGGTTTAGAGGCAATTAGCATGTTTGATAGAATGCAATGTGAAAATGTTGAACCTAATCATGCTACTTTTGTTTCAATTCTTCGTGCATGTGGGCATGTAGGCTTGTACGATGCGGGTATTCATTATTTTGATTTGATGCATAGCCGGTACGGCTTGGAACCCCAATTGGAGCACTACTCATGCATGGTTGATATCGTGGGTAGATCCAAGGGTCCCTTTGAAGCCCTAGAAATTATAAACAACATGCCATTTGAGCCTGATGCAATAATTTGGCGTATCCTTTTGAGTGCCTTGAAAATTCGCGAGGGCCATGCAACTGAATTAGCGATTGCTGAGCTGGCAGCCCAGAAGGTTTTATTAATGGATCCAGAGGATTCTTCCGCATACTTGTTATTGTGCAACATTTATGGGGAGAAGGGAGAATGGGGGGAGGTTTCCAGAGTGAGAAAGTTGATGAGAGAGAATGGACCGAAGAAAGAGCCGGGTTGTAGTTGGATCGAGGTGGCCAGTGAGATGCACGCATTTGTTGCGGGAGATGTGAATCACCGCAGAATCAAAGAGTTGCATGAGATTTTAGGCATGTTGATTGGGGAAATGGGTGAGGTCAGGAATGTGCTGGAATCGGGTTTGGATTTGGACCTGTTCTATAAGGAAGAGAGAGGATAGGAGCAAACATGTGTGCATTTGAGGTTTTCGATTGGAAATCAGAATCAGATAATTTAAATTGGAATCTCTCTATGCCTGATGGATATTAGCATGTGATTCTCTAAGAATAGGAATTGAAAGAAGGTAAAATAGTGAGAGCTGAACTGGACGGTTTGACATGTGACTTTGTTGGGTACTTGTAAAAGACCTTTTGCAATTACACATAATTATATTTTAAATTTCCATATGTACCCTACGTCCCTAGCAAACTCACTGTTTCATCATCATGTCCATGAAATTATCCTTTTTACCCCGGAAACCTTGAGAACGATCCACCTAGCCCTTTCTCATTCGTACATGTTTACTTGGCCAAACATTTAGTGAAGAACATAAAAAAAAGGAAAGAATCATCCCGCTTTAGCGCTGCAAACCTGCAATTGGCAGCAGCAGGGCCCTGCTTGTGGGTTTAGGGTCCAGTGACGATTTCCTGCTATTCTCTCCCTGAAGCAGCAGCAATTCAGCACCACCTTCTCGATCTCATCATATTGTATCTTACCAGTTGATTTTGACTTTAGTCAAATCAAAGAAAGAAGGAGAAGGGAAGAGTGTCGGTATCAGTCATTCAGCAAGGACCCACATTGTCAGGTTTAATGAGGGAGGGGATGAGAAGAGTCTGACACTGACAGGTGGGGTGATGGGTTGAGTTTAGGGGTTACTCTCTTTATTTCCTTGCAAAGGAAAAAAGGAGACCTCAGCTGGGGAGACCCTTGAAGGCAAAGAGTGAGTATCCCCAATGATACCTGATCGTGTAGAATACTCACAGCCAAAATCGATTTGATGCCTATTTGAAATATGGGGGTCCACTTTAAGATTCGTGCCATATTGAAATGGACAACTTGGATCTCATTCTACACGGTCAGGTATTGCACAAGTTCTGCCTGGTGCGACCTCTCTAGCAGATACAGGATAACTGTATAATATCTCAAGGGAGACTAGAGAGTTAAGCAAATAGTTGTGACTGTGTGACTTTGTTATACTGTTGCGCGAGCTGATCGACTTTACTTTAGCTTTCTTAATTTTTTACTTTTCAACTAGTAAAAGTTCACGATATATGACTCATATGAGCTAATGCAGCGTGCAGCGTCATTTGAATATTATTTATTTTTACCATTTTAGCGATCATAAAAAAAATGATATCTAAATTGAACATTAATGATATGTAGAGTTCACATATCATGTCTATAAAACTTAATAAAACTAAATATATATTTTACCATTAACAAAGTGATTTTTTTTTTTAACAATTTGAAATTAACGACTTGTATTCAAAGTATGAAATTTAATTCGTGATCTAATTATATATCATTTTCATCAAAATACTAAAATTCGGAATCCAGCAAAATTGTCTAGTTAAAATCATCACAGAATGGGGCCGCATTTTTCTTCTGAATGCGGCTATTTAAACTTTTGCTTTCATGCCAATAATTTTGGTATTTGTGATATTCGGTGGATCTTGTTATCAAATGTGATGTATGTTGATGAGTGGACTGCGGATGCATATATGAAACGAGAGTCAGATAGATAGATTGAAAGACAGAATCTTTTTATTTCATTATGATTGTTACTTTACAGCATTGTATTACACCTCTATATATAGTGTATAGATCAGATATCTGATATCTCTAATTACATCTTATGCCACTAACTAACTGTCTGATCTAACTAACTAGGCTGTTATATCATCAGCTCTATTTACAATCATGCCACTATGCCTAACTAACTTTACTAACTCCAATACTCCCCCCGCAAGCTGAGCTGTGAGAACTGACGGTCAGCTTGGTAGATAGAAGACTAAACCGAGGGGCTGCCAGAGGTTTAGTGAAAATATCGGCGAGTTGGTCTTTGGAAGAAAGAAAGCGAATGTGAAGAGAGTTATTCGCAACCCGTTCGCGAACGAAATGGTAATCAATCTCTACATGTTTGGTGCGAGAGTTGACCATTGGATTCGATGCCAAAAATGTAGCACCGATATTGTCACACCAAAGAGTAGGAGAAGAGGGCAAGGTGACATGAAGTTCGGCCAAAAGGTATTGAAGCCACATCAATTCAGAACTGGTCACGGCAAGAGATTTGTACTCGGCCTCGGTACTTGATCGAGCTACGGTAGGTTGCTTCTTTGACCCCCATGAGATAATATTTGCGCCAAGAAAGACACAGAACCCGGTAGTCGATTTGCGATCATCCGGGGAACCGGCCCAGTCGGCGTCGGAGTAAGCATGTAGAGACAGAGAGGAAGCCGGCTGGAGTGTAATGCCATGAGTTAAGGTGCCTTTGAGAAAACGTAAGATCCGTTTAACCGCCGCCCAATGAGAGGTGGTAGGAGAGTGCATGAATTGGGAAACTTTGTTGACCAAGAAAGCAATATCGGGTCGGGTAAGGGTGGCATATTGAAGGGCCCCAACAATCGAGCGATAAAGTTGAGGGTTGTTGAAAGGATTACCATCACTTTTGGAGAGGGTGGTATTGGGCACCATGGGGGAGGGAAGAGGGTTGGAATCAAGCATGTTTGCCCTTGTCAACACATCTTTGAGATACTTAGATTGGGAGAGATGAAGGCCTTTAGAAACCGAGTTGACCTCAATACCAAGAAAGTAGTGTAAGTGGCCAAGATCCTTCACTGGGAATTGTTTTTGGAGGGAATGAATGAAAGAACGGATCACCTCGAGGCTTGAACCCGTGACAATGATGTCATCGACATACACGAGAACAATAAGTGTAACCCCATTGGAAGCAAAGATGAAGAGAGACGGGTCATAACGGGATGCCTTAAATCCATGAGCAAGAAGCGCATTGCTTAACGCATGGAACCAAGCGCGCAGACTTTGCTTTAACCCATAGATAGCCTTGTTCAAGCGACACACATGATGGGGCTTAGAAGGATCAACGAAACCTGGCGGTTGCTCCATATAGTCCGTTTCGTGGAGATCACCATGGAGAAAGGCATTTTGGACATCTAATTGGTGAAGAGACCAACCCCGAGAGAGAGCAATGGTGAGGACAAGTCGAATAGTCGTGGGTCGGACAACGGGACTATATGTCTCAAAATAATCTATTCCTTCCTCTTGGTGAAAACCCTTAGCCACTAGCCGAGCTTTGTACCGTTCGAGAGTGCCATCCGAATGGCGGTTAATCTTGTAAACCCACTTGCACCCGACGATGTTTTGGTTGGGAGAGGGAGGAACAAGGACCCACGTGTTATTGGATAGAAGAGCAGCATGTTCCTTTGACATAGCTTCAACCCAATGAGAATGAGACTTAGCCTGACTATATGTCTTTGGCTCAGTTGTGATGTAAGTATCGGCTAACAAGGCATAATGGTTACTGTTTGAGCGACTCCTGGTAATCATAGGATGCGTGGAATTGGGTTTAGAAGATGTGGAATTGGCAATACCAGGAGTGTCTGGAAGAGATTGCAACTCACTGGCGAAATTAGGAGTTTTAGCACGCCTGGAATAAGTCTGAGGTGGGTTCGGATCGGCTGCAGGCATGGGAGTAGGCGGAGGAACAGCTGGAGGCCGTCTGGAATACACAAGAAGAGGTGACGGATCCGGTCCAATCATGGTTGGATCCGAAGCAGGAGAGGAGACGCCAGGGAGATTGAGAATGGTAGAAGGATCCAGTCCAACCTTGGTTGGATCCGAAAGTGGGATGGGGCCAATAGGGAGAGCTGGAGGTTGTAAAGGGGAGAGGCAGGGATCGGCTGCAGTGTTGGAAGCACCCGAAATCCTAAGGGGACCACTGGATGAAGGAGGTGGAGGGATGAATGGATGTGAAGTAGTAGAAGGTGGTGCTGTGGGTAGTATGGGATTGTCTGTGACCTGGAAGGGAATAGCATTGTGTTGATTTGCGCCAGATAGAACAGGTGAATGCAAAGGCAGCCAAGTAGAAATCTCTGAAGAGGTATGAGAGGCAGAACCTGAGCCAAGAGAGTGATTCTGAAATGGGAACTGAGATTCATCAAAAATCACATGGCGAGAAATAAACAATTTATTAGAATCAAGATGTAGACATTTATAGCCCTTTTGAGAAAGGAAATAACCAATGAATACACATGGTTTGGAACGAGCTTGGAGTTTATGGTTGTTATAAGGCCTTGTGTATGGGAAACATAAACATCCCAAAACCCGCAAAAACACATAATCGGGTTGTTTATTAAAAAGTTTGAAGAAAGGAGAAGAGAAAGAAGTAGTAGAGGGTTGGCGATTGATCAAATAAATCACACTCGAGAAAATATCATCCCAAAATCGTGTAGGAATAGAGGCTCGTGCCATAATGGCAAGTGAAAGTTCCACCACGTGGCGGGCTTGCGTTCCGACACCCCGTTTTGTTGGGGGGTGTAAGGACATGTGGTTTGGTGAATAAGTGATGGAAAAGCACGAGAGATGGGCTTGTATTCGGTGCCACCGTCCGTTCGAAGAATCTTTATCGAGTGTTGTAACAAGTTTTCCACTTGACTTTTAAAGGATGTAAACACGCGCAAGACCTCATCTTTAGAATGTAAAAAATAGATCCAAGAGTAACGTGAATAGTCATCAATGAACACAATATAGTAACGAAAACCGTTATTAGAAAGTAATGGTGCGGGACCCCACAAGTCCGAGTATACAATCTCTAAAGGAAAAGAAGAAGTAGAAGTGCTAGAAACAAAAGGCAAGTGATGTGACTTGGCTACAATGCAATCATGACACAAATCCAATTTAGTGTTATTACAAGGTAAATCACAACAATGTAAAAGTTTGCGAGTAGTAGCCATAGATGGGTGACCAAGGCGTGCATGCCAAGTGTTGAGTGAAACTTTTGCACCATATAAGGCTTGAGGCTTTATTATAAGGGAGAAGGAGTAGAGACCATGGTCAACCTTTGCTTGAATGAGTGTCCTCATAGTGCGGCGCTCCTTAATCAAACAAAAATTTGAGAAAAACTCAATGAGAATAGAGTTATCTCGCAAAAGTCTAGAGAGACTAATAAGGTTTTTGGTAAATGAAGGCACAATTAGAACATCTTGTAATGAGATTGTATAACCCGAAAATTGAAAATTAGAGGATCCAATGTGAGTTATATCCATACCCGCACCATTACCTATGTGAAGTTTTTCGTGGCCTTCGTAAGGCAAGAACGAGGCAAGGTTATTGAGGTCGTTCGTCACGTGGTGGGTCGCTCCCGAGTCAAGAATCCATTCTGGACCAGCTTAGAAGGTGGAAGACTGAGCACTATTAGCTTGAAAGGAAGCTGGCTGGGTCACATGAGCTTGAAATTGGGTCTGGGACTGTTCAGGGTAATTAACCAAATCAGCCCTGTACCAACAGTTACGGGCCTGATGGCCTCTTTTGTCACAGATTTGACAAATCTTGTCTCTGTCTGGGTTCGGCTTGGAGCTGCGCTGAGAAGAGGAGTCATGCCTGGGCCCGCTAGCAGGCCTGGAAACGGCCTGGTTGCGCTGGACCTGATGAGAGCCGCCACGTGACCGATAGCCCCCTCTATTGGATCTGAAATTAGAGGATTGCTGACCCGATTTGGTGTAAAAGGCTACCGGGTTTTGTGAGGAGGGAAGAGAAGAAGACCCATCGGTCTGTTGAGAGAGGAGAATACGGGATTCATCGCCATAGATGAGGGCCGTGAGGTCAGCCACAGATCGAGGTGGCGCCGTCTGAACTGCTACAACTAACGAGTCGAACTCAGATCCAAGACCCTGAAGAATATACATCTGGAGGTCATCGTCGGAAACAGGTTCACCGATGAAAGCGAGTTCGTCAGCCACGGACTGGATCTTCTGAATGTACTCAAGACAGGTAGCTCCGCCTTTGAAAGTGCTCTGGAGACGACGCCTGAGTTCAGAGAGTCGGGCTCTGGATGTGGCCGAAAAGGAACGGCGGATGATATGCCATAGATCGGCGGAGGTTTTGGCAGAGACGACCTGAGCCAAGATCTCGCGGGTGAGAGAAGACCGGAGCCACCCTAGAAGCATTTGATCCTGCTGATACCAAGGCAGATACGCTGGATTTGAAACAGAAACTCCGGCATCATTGATGAATGTCACGGAAGGAGCGGTGGAACCATTAGAGGGATCAGCATGAGCTAAAGGATCAGTTGCCATTTGCTCTGATACCATGAAACGAGAGTCAGATAGATAGATTGAAAGACAGAATCTTTTTATT
Organism: Carex rostrata; assembly: GCF_964058835.1. Taxonomy (NCBI): domain Eukaryota; kingdom Viridiplantae; phylum Streptophyta; class Magnoliopsida; order Poales; family Cyperaceae; genus Carex; species Carex rostrata. The sequence goes on along the minus strand of NC_135918.1, from coordinate 11,074,944 downwards.
TCATTATGATTGTTACTTTACAGCATTGTATTACACCTCTATATATAGTGTATAGATCAGATATCTGATATCTCTAATTACATCTTATGCCACTAACTAACTGTCTGATCTAACTAACTAGGTTGTTATATCATCAGCTCTATTTACAATCATGCCACTATGCCTAACTAACTTTACTAACTCCAATAATATAAATGCGAATTAGGTTTGATGGACTCCAAAGTCATAAGATCTGTTTTAATATTCGTGCATATTTGTGTCAATTTTCATGTGTATGAATCTTAAAGTGGATCAGACAATCCTGAAACCCATCAGATTCAAAAATAGATCTAATGCGCATTGAACCTACTTCGTTCTTTGAGTGATGGTGATGAGCCTAACACCTTAAAACTAACAATTTATTGTTGTTCGTTATTGGAATTTGCATATGCCTTTATTTGAACTAGTAATTTTTGGATGATGAAGTTTACTATCTATTTTAGGTGAGTATTTCCGATAATATAAAGCTACTTACATTATGACAGAACCTGAAACATCGATTTAATTTATGGAGTTGCGTTTTATTTTTTATTTGCCTCTTGCTTTCTTTAAACCATTAAATATTCGTGGAAATTTTATTTTTACAAGTAGGATAATGATGTATAAGTATATATAATATTTTCATGCCTTGATAATAGGGCGGGCATTGTTACGTATTTATGTATTGAAAAGAAACAACATATTACGTTTATATGTCTTGAAAGAAATCTTGATTGAATAGCAAAATTGAAAAATGAAAATTGTACAATCACGAAAAATCTTAAGATTTATTACATGCCATGCAGCAAGAGGAATCTAACATAGCAAGCAATCATCCGCTTACCTACTGCAAAATTAAAGAACAATTTAAAGAAGAAAAAAACTCAGAATTTTCTGTTCATTCCCGAAAGTAGATTCACCATCCCCAAAACATTAACAAGCAAATAATATATCTGCCACAAAGCCTTCTTAATTCAAAAATAAACCTCATTATTGAATTGAACACATCTCATTTATGCATTTATACACATAATAAATAATAAAAGAAGAGCTTGTTTTAACCTAAGCTTGTAGGAAGCTGGCATATTTGGCACCGAGAAAGAGCCTCTGCACTGAAAGAAGAGCATTCTTTCTCACCTCAGCATTGTCATGGTTCATGAGATTCATGACTCGCTCCTTTGCCTTCAGGTCTGAAACCACAATGCGCCCGCCTGGGTGATACTGGATGAACTGTGACAGGTCGTAACAGGCAACAGCCAGTGCTGTTGGGTCATTTGACGTCTCCATGATTGTCAATAGAACACGCAGAATCTGAACATTTTGTGCAATTTAAGATAAAAAAGAAAACAGTTAACTTCTATAGGTTGTCGTATGCATGCCAACACATGAGTGAGGTTATGGTACTATGCATAGCGCATACTATAGATCAATATCTCCATTTTCAAAGTTCAAAATGTCAATCTGAACCGTTCAACATGATCTCCACATGAAAATGTACTTGTAGATCAAATTTTACATTTTTTGGAACTTTTTTACTAATTTTTTTAGGTAGCAAATCACTTGATCTAAATATTCCTAGTAGTGATTTTCTACCTATCTAAAAAACTGATAAAAAATAAAAAATATAAAATTTAGTCTGCAAGTATATTTTCATAGAGACATCATGTTGAATGGTTCAGATCGACGGTTTGGATTTTGAAAATGAAGATATTGATCCATAGTACGGACCAATCTGCGCTATGCACAGTACCATAGCCTCACTTCCCAACACAGTATTAATTAATGAGAAGTCACAACAGTATATATTCACAGAAAGTATATTTATCAGAAGGATGAAGAAACCAATAAAGTGACCCTGAACCTAAAGAATAAGCATATATGATCGAGACAGTTCATTATCTAGTCTTAACTGAAAAGGTATAAGCAAATAGTATGTATCTGAGAAAGATAATATATTTATTGGTCCAGCTATATGCTTTAGTACTCTATATACAGCAATTACCATTTCTCTGTCAATTTCTTTCTCATCATGACACAGTATTATTCTACTCGTGCTGGTAAATACAGAGTAATATATCATGATAGCTGACCACAGTACAGTATTAGTGTATGCTTTAGTACTATATGTACAGAAAAAATTATCTCGCTGTCAATTTTGTTTCTCATCATAATGCAGGATTACTAGTAAGAGGAAACTTCTTTTCTTTTCTTTTCTCTTTTTGGTGGAGCTAGATTTTTAGGTCTCACCTATCAATAGTGTATAATATATCACTAAAAATTAAAAGCACTAAAAGATGAAAAAAAAATGAACCAAAAAAGTAAAAGGAAAGATATTTTTTGAAACTGAGACCAGACAAATATTCGTATGGCAATACCTGAAAATCACTCTCTTCAAAATTACTAATATTCTCACGCCAAAATCCCGGGTCTTTGTGCATTGGAGACCAGTCAAGGTGTCCCAAAAGGACTTGTTGCTTGTACTTGTCAAATGAACTCAGACGTTTGATGTTCTCTTTGAGCCCTGCCTCTAGCTGATTAAGTGCTTCCAACAAATCCTATATTCCACAAAAATTAACTCATAATGTATAGAAATCAAAGAGTGTATTTGAAACTGTCTCTTGTATATCCCTCTATATCAAGATTCAAGAGAAATGCAAACATTTAAAACTATCTCCCAGTTAAAAAATCACACCAAGTATTCTTCATGATAATTTGATTAGGCACATCGAGTTTTAGCTGTCTGGTTAAAGTTAAAAATAAAAATTGGGAAGTAAAATAAATAAACACATTTTTTAACAGCTAAAAATCTTAATCCAATGGCAAAACTAGTAACACATTTTCTAAATAACACAGCCATCTCACTCATCCATTGAGAAGAGAGGAATTGAAAAGGCATTGTGGACAAAGGAACTTTGAATTTGCCAGGCAACTTGGATTGAACAAGTGAATTAAGTAGCATTTTAAAAATGAGACAAATTATTACCTCATCGCTCCAAGCCTGCGCTTTTAGGCTTTGAACAATTTGGGGCAAACCAAGGTCAATCATTTGGGCCGCAAATGCAGTCTTTGGAATCAGATTTCTAAAGATGAGCACCACAACTCTGACAACCTTCACAGTGAAATAATAATCTCTTTATATGCCTTTACATTACTGTGTCAACAAGGAAGCATATCAAAAGCTAAGGTTGAGTACTGCACACATTTGGAATACCGATGCATTTGGTTTGGTCATAATTGACTCTGATATAACCAGGATTTACCAAATTGGCAAGTACAAAACTTGTGCCGAACCAAGGATTAGCATCCCAACCTTTTTCTCTCTCAATGTATAGATTACAGTAGGGTTAAATGCCCCATTGTTTTTTTGCGCCCCAATCATGACTCACATTCTTATCTCCGCTTTCCAAGTCCAAAGAGTTGATCCTAACTGCTCAACATGATCTTCATAAATGTTCCTGGAGACCAAATTTTATATATGTTGGAAATTTTTACTATTTTTTAAGATAGGTACAAAATCACTGTTTTTTTATGGTAAACTTCTGAAAAGCGTTGATTTTGTACCTATCTAAAAAAATAGTAAAAAAAGTTCCAAAAAAATAAATATAAAATTTGATCTCCAAGCACATTTTAATATGGAGATCATGTTAAGCGGTTTAGATCGTATGTTTGGACTTTTAAAGCGAAGATAAAAATAAGAGGCAAGATTGAGGCATTTGAACCCTACTCATATATTAGATACAGGTCTCAACTTCAATTACAGCTTCAAAGAAGCCATTTTGTTACAACAAAATGTCAAGCTTCTAAGCAATGTCTAAACCTCGACCCATGAATAAAAAATGTAGTAAAAATAAAAGAAAGAAAGAAGAGCCTAGATCCAGTCAGTAACAGAATGGAATAGTTCTCTTATCCAACTAGTAGTGATTAGTAGCACAGTTGACTTAAACAAGAAGTCATCTGACCTTTTCTTTAGTAGATCCCTTGACTACCTCCATGAGGCTAGATATGACCCGAGTAGTTGACAGATTGTCAATGGCTGGCTCAAAGTATGACAACAACCAGATGCATAAACATGTTTCATAAAGAATCTGCAAAAAAAAAAAAAAAAAAAAAAAAAAAAAAAAAAAAGGAAGCAAAACTGAGAGTTGTGCATACCAGTGCGAACTATTTAGGTTTCCTGAAGGTAACCTCACATAGTGACTTTTATATCTTGATCAGTAATATCTAGTGAAGTTATGACAGAAGTATATAAATTCTCAGCAGAACTCTGCCTTTTGTTTTTGAGACTAAACATTTTTTAATTGTTGGAAGTTAAATTAAATTAGGGATGTTCAAATGGTCAGTTTGGTTGAAACCGAAGTAAAATAGCCAAACCAAACTTTTTTTTTATTTTTAAAAATCCAACCGAATTAAAATGGCCAACCGAATAACAACCAAACCATTTAAATTGAATTAAATTTTGGTTTGTTTAGTTGAACCGAATAAGAGAGATCAAATTTCAAAAAGTCAAAACTCAATACATACACCAATACATTTGTAATTTCATAGAAATAAATATCAAGATAACAGTACACACATTGTTCAATTCCATACAAAATATGTAGATGCTCTAAAATATCCAAACCAAAATGACAGGAAGGAAGCGATGATTGAACCAAACAAAATATAAACCATACTTGTACCATTATAATTCGGTTGGTTCAGTTTAGTCGGTATTGAAAAGTCCAAACAGAACAGATCCATTTAAACCAAAAAATTTCAGCTCGGCTGAAAACTAAACAAAAAGGACCGTTTGAACACCCCTAAATAAAACTATGGCTAGCACTTGATTATTTTGTTTGTAGTAAAGCAAAAAAACTTAAGACCGGAAAACACGCATGTAAACACACGCACTGAACTACAAGAAAAATATTAACAATAAAATGAAGAAAAAAAAAACGAAAATGAGTACAGTTTGTACCATAAAGTATTTACTATTTCACTATACAAGAACGCAATAACATAATCCTGTACATGTATAGCTTGAACAATATAGTAATATACAGTTTTCATAAAAGGGAGAAATACTTTTAAGATAGAAAAGACAAGGTCTACATTGTACCTGTATAGACTGCTGATTGGAGGCAGGAGAGATCAGAGGAATCAGCAACTTCACACCGTCACCTTGCACAAACAGAGACCGAACTGATGCCTCTTTTAGAAGAGTTGCAAGGCAGTTTATAGCAACTGGGACAGAGCATGTGGGATCTGATGGGTTCCTCAGCTGTTTAAAACAAGGAAAAAAGTTATTTTATGGGAGAATTTCATGTATACCCCTCAAATGGTTAATTTCATGTAACGTTCAGGTATATGCTTGTTTATGCATTAGAAGTAGAGAAATGACCCATTTGCCCTCAGAAACTGACCAATTAGAAGACTGACATTTTTCTTAAACATGCTACACATTTTTTTAATAAAGGGCAAAATGGGTATTTTATAAATTTAAAATGAGTTTCTATAGAAAAGACAATAAATGGGTAAATTTCTGAGTTTTTGAAATTTAGAAGGGTAAATATGATATTATGAACTTTAGAGGGGGGAGTACATAATTTCAAAGTTTTTAAGGGGTATACCAGAAACTCCCCCTTTATTATATCACCTGCATCAAATGTTGCATTGCCACCTACAAAACTCTTCTTACAAGAGATGTGTATTAGAAATTGAAACTAAATGTGAAATATCTAACCTGAGAGCACAGCCAGTCTACAAGACCCCTTAACACATCATGAATTGTTGTCAATTTGCTTTTTGAGCCTGATGATTCTCCATTCAATATCCCGCCATTTTGAACTTTTGGGCGCACACTGAAATTTAAAAGGTTAGAGAAATTAATGAAACTAAGACACTGTAGAGTAAATTAGAAAGGTCGAAGCTGCCAAAAAGGTGGAATAGAAAATATATACACTATTACCTTACTATTGTCGACAGAATTTTGCAACTCTTTTCCTGTATGAACCAATTACCTTTCCATAATAACCTGTAGATTTTATCAAAGATATTATTTAGCAAAATTAACTACACTGTTTTCTCATTGACGCTTCTTATTAACTAATGACATGTATAAATTTAACAAAAAAGAAGAAACAAATATAGAGAAGGGTTCAAGTGCCTCCATTTTTCATGCCTCACACTTTGTAAAAGCCTTGATGGTAGAACTTCTACAACTCCAACAAAATAAAACTGCTAAATGTGATCCATATTACTTCCTCAGCATGCATATGAAAAATACGGCATTTTTTTACATTGCTTTGATGGGAACCAAGACCTTGAATGTGATCCATATCAGTGGATTTTTAAGAGCACTTGATGCCAATTCAAACAAGATAAAAGATGTTGTAATTTTTTATGTATGAGCAGAAAAGGTGATAGAGATCAAATCTTTATTCTGATATATGAGTTTTATATTTTAATTTAATAATTTAGTGGAGGCATTTGAATCCTCCTCATAAATATAGCTCCCAGGTTCTTGTGTTTTTCCAAGTAATTTCAAGCGACAGTTTTGAGTGTCACATGCATTGCTTCATCTTTGTAAGGGGACTGACACTATAAAATAACTTCAAGCCACCATATATGAAAAAATGGTCGTCAAGTACTTTAAAGAACCAAATTTAATAAAAAGAAAAAAAAAAGGAAAAAGAAACTAGATACCTTAGGAAAGGGTCGTAGGTATCTTCATCGGAGAGGGATTTATCATGAAACAATCTCGCTCGCATAGGGTTTGCTAGAAATTTTACAATTAAGAGATGAGTAATTTACAGCAACCTTGCTATTTGGTAAATCTGTAAACACAAGATCAATACTTGTAGTCTAGGAAAGGTAGATCCGGAGAAGTTAATTTTAATTCAGAAATCCGATTTAGACAATTAATTTTCCATTGACCTTTTTGTGATTAGTTGATGGGTCGAAAAACAAAATTCAATTATATACGAAAGTTCATCATTTGGCCTTGGAATTAACCATTACCTGTGAGCATGTCATCAATGAGTGCCAGAACATACTCCACAGTCTCTTCCTTTGAAATATTTCTTAGGATGTTCACAAAAACCCTAACATAAGCAGGGCCCTCCTGAAAATTTTAGTCAAAATTTAAACTTTAGGTACCTAAGGAGTAAGGATTTATTCACTTCACCCTATTTAAGGGCCTGGATTCACAAAACATAAGCTAAGGATTTCTGTAAAGCTCAGCTTGGTTCTCATCTACTCTATATTTATATTTTAGCCTGAATCGACCCTTGCTTCTATAACTGATCAAAAACGTTAAACCAACTTTGTTGTTAAACTAAATTGTGCAAATACGCCTAAATAGACTTGATCTAGCCTCAATTAATTAAACCCAATGTGCCCCAAAATTGACCCTTAGAAGAAAATAAACACACATCGTCGAGCAAAGCAGCTTTCTGGTTTTCAGGTCTTTTGTCGTAGCGGCGAAGCAACTGGAGACATGCGCTAGTTATAAGCTTTGTTGACATGTACGTTTCCCATGGTATGTCCCTCTTCAGCACCTTTAATTATTCAAAAGGAAATAAGTGTTAGCAATCAGAACATATATTTGCTGGTATGCTCATCAAATAGATAAATCACAGTTCATAAAATGGATATTTTCTTCCCAAAAATTGAAGAGAAAATAGATTTTAGTAAACTACTAACGAAAATGAACGAGATGACTGACCTGTTCTGTTGTGAGCTCGGCGTGATCCATAACCATGGAAGTCAAACCTTCAAATTCACCTCTTGATTGAGCGCGTTTAGATCTATTTGCAACGAAATTATATTACAAATAAGTGATAATTAGATCTATTGAGTAGAATGCGAGGAGCAAAAGTGCATATTTGTCAGGTGTTGGCGCTGGTGAGGTTGTAATCGAGAAATGGAGAAGAGGAGGAGAAGCGTGCGCGGAGTCGATTTGATCGAGAAAAAGAAAGAAAGAAAGAAAGAAAGAGAAATAATGAATTTGGGCAGCAGAATTAATAATTGGTCGGGTTGCTATTTATCTGGACCAATAATTATTATTTTTAAAAAAATATATATATATCTGGACCAGTAATTATCAAAGAAACTTTTAAATGCTGATTAGAATTATAATAAAAAAAATTCGTTTATTATAGAAGTCGCATTACCGTAAGAGTTCATGTATAAATTTTAATGCATCAAAATAGCAAATTGTGTATAATTTTAACTTTCTACGTCATGTACCTTTTTAGACGTATTAATATTAACAAATTATGTATTTTGATACTGGGCGTATAATTTTAATGTATCGAAAAAATTTATCTTGTACGAAGTTTTAATGCGTCCGAAAAAAATAAATTATGTAGAAATTTCAATTGTACATGATTTATTTTTTTAGGTGCATTAAAGTTTGTATGTTTGAATTTAACAAAATCTATATTTCTCAAGTATTCTTTTTTTTTTTTTTTTTTTTTTAAAAAAAAAAAACCTATCAGGGTGACAATATCCTCCTGTTATAGTGTTATATACAGGACAACTTTCTATCGGTAATTAAACACATCAATTATATACAGTATACAGTATTGCAGCCAAAGCCTAGCCTCCTGCCCTCCTGCACTGGCTGCACAGCTCTATCAGATCTTCTCAAGTATTCCAAGTAGTAGAATACTTTCAGCCGAATCAGTGCTCGCTTAAAATATTAATAGGTTTGTTTTGAAATTCGTATCAGATTGCTCCCTGCGATAAATTAACCATCTCCTAGTAAATTGTAATAAAATTCGTATAAACTAAGGTAGCAAAATATTTTTGTTTAGATTCGAACTGACATATTAGAATATGCACAAATATTAAAGAAGCTCTATGCATTCTGTTTTGGATCAGATTTAATCTGAATTCTGATCGGATGGTTCAATTTTAAACAGAAATTATGATCCTTGTAATATATGAACGAGCATAAATAGCAAAAGCTCGTCTACCTATAATTTGACTGTTTGTCTAAATAAAAGAGAATTTCACGAGAGCCTTCAACTTTTTTTTTGTTTGCTATAGGCTTTAAAATTTTTATTTTGGAGAAATATTTTTTCGAACTTTCTAATATGAGATAATTAGTCTCTTAATTATAAATTTAACCTAATTAATTAATTTTTAGATATGAAATAACTATAATATCTTTGAGAAAATCAACAATCTAGTAACAAATATGATATGAAAAGACAAGTAATTATTAATTTCGATAAATTAAAAAATTATAAAGCATAAATATTTTGAATATTGTACTATACTTGGATGATGGGTATTTGATCATTTTTTAATATGAAATTAACTGTTAGGAGTTCATTGTCATATATTATTGTAATTGTTTAAATAAAAAAGTCGGTCACAAACTAATAATTCACAAGCCTCCCATAATACTATCTCTATTTACAATATTTCACCCAAATTACAATATTACATGAATTAAAATTGAGAACACGACAAAAAAATTAATCTGAAATTTAACATTGGGTCAAGAGAATTATAGTATCTTTGTAATCGAAAATTCAGATTACATACAACTGGAATTTGTCTCCAGTCTTGAAGACTGGAACTATCCTGTTTTGGATCAGTTCGATTAGTCTGACATGCATAATTTCAATGGATATCTCCGTCACTACTCTGAACAGGAGACATGATCATATGAGATAGATCTGAGATCTCTATTTTGTCCGGAGAAATGGGGAATGTTCGGCTAATCCTCTGTAACGGGGAATTTTTTCATAAACCATAATTAATAAAACGTTTTTTAGAAACCAATATGATTAATTTTTTTTTTCAAAAACCATAAGGACTGTGGGGTTTCCACGGTCTCAAATTGTTTTTTTTTTTTTTTCAGACCGTGGGGTTCCCACGGTCTCAAATTTTTTTTTTTTATAAAACAGAATTTTTTTTAATTTTTTAATTTTTTGTATTAAAATATTAGAAATGTTGAATATATTTCTTTGAAAATAGATGAAATACAATATAATTTGATTTAGTAGAAATACTGCAATAAATAACCCGGATCAATATTTTTCAGGTCGGGTTTTTCGCGGCTGTAAGAAAAATTAATATATTTCTTTATGTGTTATTAGAAAAAAATAAAAATGCTTAGATTCTGAGTTATTGATCCCGGTTCAAAAGTCACTTCTAGGTAATCCAGAAAATATTGTGATCTTTCTAGTCAATTGCTAACGGGTTACCCGTGACCCGTTCCGGGTTACCCGTTACGGGTAGGACGGGTAAAGGGTAGGTCGGGTACGGGTAAAACCCGTAACGGGTAGACGGGTAATTGGGCCAAAACCTATATCCGGTCCGTTTATTACCCGTACCCGTTGCGGGTTGACGGGTACGGGTCCGGGTATCCGGGTACGGGTCCGGTCCGCCCGTTTTTTTTTTTTTTTTTTTTTTTTCTGTTTTTTCCCTTTTTTTTTCTGTTTTTTTCAAAAAAATTCAAATTTTTTTGAAGTGAAACGGGTCGGGTACGGGTAACGGGTACGGGTATGCGGGTAGATGGGTACGGGTAACGGGTATGCGGGTAGATGGGTACGGGTAGATGGGTACGGGTTGGCGGGTAGACGGGTACGGGTTGGCGGGTAGACGGGTACGGGTACAACGGGTTATTTTTTAAATCATGTTATCCGGTCCGTTTATTACCCGTACCCGTCTACCCGTCTACCCATTTGTACCCGGGCAACGGGTACGGGTACCACGGGTAACGGGTACGGGCCGGGCAAAACGGGTTCTACCCGTTCTGGGTTTAGCAAATGCCTAGATCTTTCTAGTAAATTTAATTTATGAAAAGTTGTATCTATTTTTTAAAAAAATAATAACTTTTAAGTTATTTAATAATTGTTATTCAAAAAGAATTCTCAAAATAGATATAACTTTTTATAAATTAAATGTCCTAGAAGGATCACAATATTTTCTGGATTACCTAGAAGTGACTTTTGAACCGGGATCAATAACTCAGAATCTAAGCATTTTTATTTTTTTCTAATAACACATAAAGAAATATATTAATTTTTCTTACAGCCGCGAAAAACCCGACCTGAAAAATATTGATCCGGGTTATTTATTGCAGTATTTCTAATAAATCAAATTATATTATATTTCATCTATTTTCAAAGAAATATATTCAACATTTCTAATATTTTAATACAAAAAATTAAAAAAATTCTGTTTTATAAAAAAAAAAAAATTGAGACCGTGGGAACCCCACGGTCCTTATGGTTTTTGAAAAAAAAAAAATCAATCATATTGGTTCCCTAAAAAACGTTTTATTAATTATGGTTTATGAAAAAAATTCCTGTAACGGGCGTGGAAGTACATCCTGTTCATAATGAAGGATAAGTCAGACCCGTTAAACTTTAGACTCGTTTATAATTAAATAGAAATAATGTAGCTTTTCACCTTTTTTAGAGTATAGGCAACTATTAGAGTATATACAGCTGTTATTTTTCAAGAGTTATTTTTCTCTTTAGATATAAATAGACTACACTGTAACATATTCATTTGTTAGAATGAAATATAATTTTTTCTCTCATTCAACATTTCTGTCTCAAACTCAAAAACTCAACATAGTATCAGAGCTGTGGTTCAGATCTTAACTCAAAGACAGAAAAATTCGCAACAGTACCAACAGCTGTAAAATCAGAAAAACAAAACAATACCAATAGCTATCAAAAAGAGAAAATTACAAACAGCACCAGCAGCTGTCGAAATGTTACAAAATCAAGAAATGCTCACTGGGGTGATGCTAAATAGCAAAAATTACCACGTATGGGCACAAGTTGTCTTCGCCTTAAGCGGCCGAGAAAAGAGCGATCGTATCGACTCGGAGAGCAAAGCTCCCAAACAATCAGATCCTCCAACTGAACCAGAAAAAATGGCATTAGCAAAATGGAAAGTAAGTCATCATACGGTAATCACGTGGTTACTAGCAACAATGGAACCACACGTATCCAACTTAAGACTGTAAATGAGCCGAGTTTGAGCGAGTTACCCCCAACTCGAACTCGGCTCGTTTAATAAACGAGCGAGCCAACTTGAGTTGAGATGATAATAACGAGTTGTAGAGCCAACTCGAACTCAGCTCGTTATCAATTGGAGTTGGCTCACAACTCGTTTATAACTCGTTAACCAGTGATAGTATTACAACATAAGTTCAAAAATATTTTGCACGAATCTCAAAGCATAAATAACAGTCTAGAGATTCAGGTTTGATTATTTTGGGATTTATTGTGACCAATACTATGTAACTTTATGTAACTCCAGTTATAAATGAGTTGGGGCCAACTCGAACTCAGCTCATTTATTAAACGAGTTGGCCAACTTGAGTTGTAAATGAGTGAGTTAAAGCGAGCTGTAAATGAGCGAGTTACGAGTTCGAGCTCTTTTGTCCAGCCCTAATCCAACTTACTTTCTTACAAAGATATGGCATTAGAAATTTGGCAAAGAGTCGAAAAATTATATGGTCGCAAGAAAAATTACGCCCATATTTACCAAATCTAGAGAGAGATGCAACAAGCAAAACAACAACAAGGTCAACCAGCCATGAATATGTTTGGATTTCTCCAAAAGAAAAAAAGATAAAATTAGGGTTTATCGACCCCATACCACTGACCTTGCTGAAATTCAAAAGAGAGAAGAACAAGATGACGTTTTTCAATTCCTCTCTTGTCTCGATTCATCATATGAGGCGATGAGGTCACAGATCCTCCTCATGGCTGAACTTCCATCTCCAGATGAAGTGATTTCCATGATACAAGGAGAAGAAACAAGAAAAGAGGTAATGGGGTCACAATTGCCTAAAAACCCAGAATCAAAAGCATTTGTGACAGCTGGTACCCGATCGAACTCTAACCCTAGTTATCGGGTGGAGATAAGAAGAGACCAAACCACAAAATGTGAACACTGTAGAAGGGAAGGGCATCACAAGGAGGAGTGTTGGTTTCTCCACCCTCATCTCCGACCACGGTGGCAAAAAAGGGGAGGCGGCGCTAGTGGAGATCGAAGAGGGGGAGGCGCCAACACTTTTGAGCGAAAAAAATTGTTTTGGTGGAAACAAGAGAAGGGTTGAACCAGCGCTGGTGAGAAATGATCCCCATCCAAAAATTTGCATTGGACCCTCTCCTTCGGATCCTATGTGACAGCTTTTCCAACAATTCACTGATATGATGAATCAGAGGCAAGAAAATTTAAAGACCTTTGGTATGGTTTGTATCTCAAATTTATCTTTTTTTCCAAACAATTTTAGATGGATATTAGATTCGGGTGCAACTGACCATATGACCGGTAATATAAATTTATTAAACTCATTCAAAAATTACGAAACTAAAATATTTGTTACGGTTGCAAATGTTGATAAAATGAAAATTCTTGGAGAAGGTTCAATAAATATTCACTCAAAAATAATTTAAAATGTCTTGTATATAAAAGATGCTCATCAAATCTACTATCCATTAGTAAAATCACAAAGGAGTTAAATTGTGAACTCATCTTTTTAACAAAAAATGTGATTTTTCAGGATCAAATAACAAAGATTGTGATTGGTGAAGAATTTCTAGAAAACGAGCTTTATTTTTTGGATGAGGAAAAAATCAACCACAACATAACCAAAAATGAAGAATTAAGCACACTTTGGCATAGAAGAATTATGCATCCATCTGATAAGATTTTAAAGAGTCTTTTTTAATTTTTCAAAATTAGATATTAGTAATTGTGAGACATATAAGCTAGGAAAACATACTAGATTATCATTTAATTTATCAAATTGTAAAAGCGAAAAACCTTTTGATTTGATTCATTCGGATGTATGGATACAAATATTTAATAATTAAATAGTGCTACTGTAGCTTTTCACCTTTTTTAGAGTATAGGCAACCGTTGAAGTATGTACAGCTGTTATTTTCTAACAACTATTTTTCTCTCTTTAGATATAAATAGGCTACACTGTAATAGATTCATTTTTTAGAATGAAATATAATTTTTCCTCTCATTCAACATTTATGTCTCAAACTCAAAAACTCAACACATCCAAGTGGCAGGTCGCTGACAACATATGAATTTTTTTCAATTTTTGCAGCAATACCCTATCAGTAGAGCTGCAAATTACCCCAGTTTGAGTTTGATTTGAATTAATTTCGACTAAGTTTGGTTTGAATTAATTTCGAATCGAATTTTTTACGAACTCAATTTCGAATCTTTTACGAACTTTTTTAGGACAAGGAAGAGTGATATTAAAAGAGAGGGTTATGACTTATGACCAGGCAACCTTATGTTTTAACTTTCATCAGCGAACATAAGTCATCAACAGAAATCAACGGTTCACGTTACTTTGAGATTAGAACTAGAATAGTTTGCGAACCTATTTCGAACGAACCAGGTTCAGTTTGAATTTGGTTTGAATTAATTTCGAACTATAACTTTTTCAAATCAAACTCAAATCGATTCACGAACTACAAATTTTTTGTGCAGCCCTACCTATCAGTGACACTATGATATTAATTCACTTGAAATTTGGCAATTGTGGTCAGCATAAAAATAAGTCAAAAAATATTTACATTTACATATACATATAATATTTACTGTTGGTAGCTCACCAATTTGTATTGTTACAATATAACCATGACAAATCATATCTCTTGGCTCATGTCAAATGCTTCGTCTCCAGCATTTAACTTTGACACCTTGATTCTTCGAAAGAGATGGTATCTGTCCCTCTTAAAAGGAGCTAATTCCCCAGCATAGAGTGTTTCGATTATCCAACTGACTGGCTGCATGATAATCATAAAAAAGAAATTAACAATACAATAATAAAGAAATAATGTAATCTGGTCCTGTTTGAATTGCCACTTAGTCATATACCCTATGATGGTTTCAACAAAATTTTCAGGAAAAAAAGAAAAGGAAAAAGAAGCAAGAATTTTTTTGTTAAAAACTACTCCGGAAGTAAGCCCTAATTGTAGTAACATATTTATGAATACCAACCAGTGTATGTATGTTGCGTTCAAGTGCACAGAACTCGAGATGGCGAGATGATCTTGCCTTGTTCTCTACTAGAATAACACCAGTTTCGGTATTTTTACATGTCAAGCTGTGAATTAGACTTTGTAAAGATTGAAAGATCTGACCTCCTCCATGCTGTAAAAAGAAAATACATGCAAAGCCCAGGATTTGTGAATATTAGGTATTATATTTGCATTTAAATTTTTTTCTTTTTTCTGAAGTCGTATTTTTTCACTTTCCATCTTGGAAGATGCATGACAATTAGCAAACTTTAAATGAACTGAAGACATGTTTTTTATTAGAGGAGGGTTCAAATGCATTCATTTTTTGTCTCCATCATGCCTCTATTTTTAAAAACTTTAATAACTCAAAATTTAAATCTTAAAATTCAAAATAAAACCGTTGGATATGAACTATATCATTTTATCTATGCACATGTAAAAAATTATGGCATTTCAACTTTGTTTTGATTGTCATCTTAAGCTTGTAAAAATGTATACAAATATGGATAATTTCTAGGCGTTAATTTTTCAACTTATTAATTCATATAAAAGCAAAATCAAAATGTGATAATTTTTTATGGGCATGTAGAGAAAATAATATAGATTACATCTAACGGTTTTATTTTGACGTATAAGTTTTGAATTTTGAGTTATTTAAGTTTTTAAAAATAGAGGCATGGTGGAGGCACAAAAAATGGAGGCATTTGAACCCTCCTCTTTTTATTATATGTTTACTTTCAAGCAAACTACAAAATGTTGTTTTTTCAGTTGCAAGCATTGAGAAATATTGACAACACTTGCAACAACAGTGAAATGTAGTGTGTACTAGGATAAGAGAATACTGTTGCAGACTCACCTTTATAATATTCAAATATTTGGAAGACAAGCTGAGTTTCCCATAGAGCAAGAAGCCCATGCCATGAAAAATATGAGTATGGCGTTTAAAGAAAAACATATTTTTGTCCAAATTACTCCGTGCAGATGCTCTGAGTTCCTTAATTAAGTACCTAGCAATACAATAAGATACCTTAAACCATTCTTTCATTCAAAATAAATAGACACATAAGCTCAATACTTTATCAAGACTCAAGAGCACATCAAAATACTCGTGTTATAAACCTTTCTGTTCTTTAACTTTGTTTTTTATATGTTCCTTCTACAATTTCTTGGTTCCTCAGTTTTATAACAAATGAGTATTTTTTATGATAGATTGGATGAAATAAAGTTGACTTAGAGCATAGTTGAGGTCTGTTGGGGCACAACTGGCTTAAATGGGCACATAATTGCACAATCGAGCCTGAAATATTACTACAAAACTAAGCTTATTCAATAAACTTACTTGTAAGGAGACAAAATATGACCAGTCTGAACTGAATCGACTAACCATTGAGGATTCAACACCCAGGAATCAATTGCACATCCATATAGAAACTTGGTTGTTGCCACCTGTTAAAAAACCAGAAGGAAAAAAATAATAATTGAAATAGGTATCAACGTAAAGTCTCAATTGCAACAGTACTGCATTAACTAATATGAAAAATTATATAAACCCACATATCTCAAGCGACATTATCTGATATTTGACAAAACTGATAAATCTAATTGACCCAACCCGATGGAACAAGTAAGACCAGATTTCATTTCATGCTTAATACTTTCCATTTTCAAGGTATATTATATGAGAGATTTTTGTAGGGCCATGCAAAATAAAATTACTTTTAAGGGCATATTGATTATTTGCAAAGAGAAATGAAATTATGTCAAGTCAAAAAACACCAACCTTTTTAGGACAAATAACAACAGGAGGCTTCCAGTGAGTAGACTCAACCAATTTGGCTCTTAAATCTGAAGGGTAGTCTGGTAATTTTGTAAGAACATGACCTCCATATCTTCTGATGAGCGCCTGTAATTCTCTGAACTTCTTATTGGAGAGTCCAGTCAGTAAAAAATCTAAACCTTGAAACATCATCTCTTTGCTTTCTGTTATCTTTCCAGCAAAAGAGCTGCATTTCTGTTTTCTGATTCGAGAAATACTGTCCAAACCATATTTTACTCCTTTTCTCCTTCCAGATTTTGAAGCTAAAAAATCAATTACAATGAGCTTTACAAATCACGAAACATTACTTTATGCAATTATGGGTATTGTGCTAGACCAACAAAGGATATAAGGAAATTTCAAATTTCAGAACCCCAACTCAGCCCTTTAAATAACTATTTTATTTTCTTAGAATCAAAATTCTGATTTCTTTCTTTTTTCAAGGAATTCAAGAATTAAACGAGTGGACCTTTGATAAATTTGGAGAAGTGTGTCTTTCAAAAATGTCAGAAAACGCACAAAAATCCTTCAAGCAAGCTAAACAGATGAGTTTCAATACACCATTTGGGGTCTGAGACTAAACCCTTTTGGATTTTGGGGACTTCTATTAAGTTTGTAGTCTAATCAGTTCCCTTGGTTATCAAAGGTTTTCTGGAAACCAAAATTGTTTCGTACAAGCTTGAGCTTTAACTAAATATTTCAGGACTTAGTAAGAGAAATGAAAGGAAAATCTAACTTACAAATGTGGCCTCTTTTATGCTTCATCCTTTCACTCTTCTTAGCCTCCCTGTCAACACATTCTGCCTCTAAAAACCTAACCCTTTTGTTTTTACTGCCTACTGTTTCATCCAACTCTCTCCTTTTCAAATCTGAGTTCTTTTTAAAATTTATATCTTCACAAATCTCATCTAACATAACATCAGAACCATCCAATTGTTTCTTATCAAAAGTTGGAGGTGCTTTATTAAACTGTACATCTCTTATCCCAAATTTCTTCTCTTCATTTGAAATTTGATCCATAGAAGGATTAGAAAGACTGCATGGCACTACAGAACAGAGAGCATCCATGGACGAAAAAACCCCTTCAGTAAGGCATTTGTTTCTTGCATTAGTTGGTGTGTTCGAAGCAACTATCTCATTTTCAGCCTCTTCTACTTGTAAAAAAGGGAAATTTCCCAAGGTGTCCATCGATTCTGAAATGAAGCTTGTTTCTCGAATAAATGGTCCTTTGATTTTTCTTGTGCAGGCGTTTCTTTGGACAGCAACTTCATAATCCTTCTGAAATTGAAATGCTTATATAAAAGCTAGAATTTTTGACACAATGACACAAGTAAAGATGGATTATTTTGTGAAGTTCATATTTGGAAATGCTTTGTACATGTACCAACTTTGCAATTCTTTTTGTTGTTGCATATAATGAACTTGGTTTGCATTTATTTTTTTGGAGATTTCTTCAATATTTTTCCCCTCAAAGAAAATGCAAGGCTTGATTTACCGTTAAAACTATATATTCTTTTCACATAAAAGAGGCCGACCTTCCAACCCCCTCAATGGAGCATCTATTGAGAAACAAATACTTCACAGTAGTTTGTTCATGTATTTCTCAAAAAATAAAATAGAAGTGAATGACAATCTATCCCTATTTAATAATGTAAATAAATTTAAGGTTTAAAAGTAATGGGTTTACCTCAAGATTATCTTCAACTTCTTTCAACTTTTTTATTCCACCAAAATTATATGGACCTTGCTTTTCACTTTCTATAGCAGCAGCATTTTCTTCCTTTGGACTTGGATTTCTAATATTGAAAATATGGGGTGTGCATGTACTTTCTTTTATGGAACAAGGGACCATTGTAGAATCATGATAACTGTCCGAACCATGAATACGAAAATTGCTATCTGGACCCCCATTGTCAGATAAACCAACATCAGCATAAGCAATAGCCATGGTACATTCATCTAAGTCAGAAAAAGAACCTGATTCGTCACCCTCCTGCTCCAAAAAAGAACCTGAACCATATTCTCTATCAGCAAACATCTCTCTCCGTGCCTCCTTTACCAGAAGTGCTGCATCAAGAGCATTAAATGCAGGAAAATGAGACGTGTCTGACTCAAGTAAAACCATTTCTGTAATCACCATAGCTTCAGAGGCTGCTATAGAGAGTTCAATTGCCTCATTTATGTCAGCTTCTGCGAGGGTCAGAGCATCTTTTTTGGTAGTTTTTATGTGGTTCTTTGTTTTCTCTTTGGTACTAGTAATTTTGCTTGTTTCATTGTTCTTCACTTTCTCTTTGGTTAGCGGTGGGTTTTTATCTTCAGACACTGTACAAGAAAGATTCAACGAGAGGCGAAGTGCCTGTTGAAGGAGAGTGCAATTAAGAATTGTAAGAACCTTCTTAAAGAAAAAGGCAGATAGAAGTCAAATGCTGGCCTTGCTCGATTGTAATTATATAATTCCTATGTATCTCTCTTAGTAACCTCAGTTGAGTGTTAGTTGTACAAAATGTGGTTCAAATGACTTCTATTTGCGAAATTAGGCTTAATTCAACATTATTTTGCACAGATTTGCGGCCACGCCTAATGACTCAATTTTCTGTCAATTTCCTTGTGAATTAATTTACTGTCACTCAGCTTAACCTATTTTAAGTAGGTCGGTCCCAGTTAAGTATATGTTAACCCCCAATTTGCACTGTGACTAAGCTTCAACTATAAAACTCTCCTTAGATTTGATCTAACAATGCCTAAATAGGCCCTGAACTGTGCAATCCTGACCAATACTTACCCTCAAGCGAACAAATTGAGCTTCAAATAAGATCGAGGGAAATGAGTCTCATTTAACCCTCAAAATCCCTAATTTTACCTCAATAAACCCTCACTATCGTGATTGATTATATTTCGATTAAATTCGAACCACCCCTCGATTTCACCAGGTAGTCCACTATTGTACAATAAAATATCTAAAGAAGTCAAAACTAAATTCTCACATTTCCAGTCAAAGGGATGCTTCCGTGGAGTGAATTAGTATCTCCAGATAGATACAAATGGCAACTATTGAATCCAGATTCATTACTTGAGAACTGTTGGCCGTTTTGTTCAACGCATATGTTCTCCTCAAAATAGATATTCTGAAATGGTTTAAGAAGTGAACATACTTAGAAGCAAGCATTACAGAGAGAATATACTGTACCAGTTAGGTCTTAATACTGAGAACAGTTTTCAGTACTAAAACCTACTGTGTCCAATTGGTACAAGAAAGCAGTCACTTAGAAGAAAAATGCAAAATGAAAACATTAATTAAATACTCATTGATAAGGTTAAGGTTAAAAGGTTAAAAAAAGCACCTGTGATTGCATTGGAATGCTACATTTGTCTTTGACACCTGTAAGTTCATTCGGCAGCTGATGTGGCTGAAGCCATGGTGGCAGATAAGCTACTTCCTAAATTAAGCACAATTAAAAAAAAAATGAATTAACAGAAGGGGAGGAGATTGTAATGTCATTGAAGAGAACAATAGAAGTAGCAACAAGTCAAAGGACAACTTATAAGAATAAGCATAGAGGTGAAAAGTAATGAGAGTAGATGATGCAAACCTCCGAGAAATGAGGGGAGCGGAACCCACAGTCAGCCATGGCAATAAGTTGAGGAAAGGAGAGGAGAAGGGAGGCAAAAGTGATACGGTGAGTCGGTGATGGCGCCAAGGAGGCGTTTTTTGGGACATTTTGGCGCCTCCCGCTCTTCCAAGGAATTGGCCACTTTGCATACGGACCCTTCCTTCTTTTTACTAATTTTCTTTTGGAAAAACTTCCGCTGTACCCATAGAAATTTTTGAAATAGCCAATATCTCCATCAAAACTTCATAATATCCAATATCCCCATAAAATTTTAACATTCTTATTTCTATCCCCTTCTGATTATTTTACTTTTTATTTAATAATTTTAAAAATTAAAATGACAAATATACCCTTGAATTTAAAATCCATGTAAATATTATTTATTGGTTGGAAACTCTGCGTATACTGAATTTTTTTCATTCTAATGACAAGGCACATCTAGACATCACATGGCTAGATGCAATAAGTGTTAATTAGCAGTAGCATTTCATTGAATTTTCCACCGATTTTTTTATTAATAGAAAATAAATAAATAAAATATCGAAATACGGTATAGGATTTGAATTTTGTCGGGAAATGAGTAGAACGGGTTGCCACAGCCCGTCCCACCGGACGGGTCTAATTATTGTGTCTGGTTAATTAATGGTTAGCGTTAAACTCAGCGGAGGAAAGAAAAAAAAACAAAAAAAACAAAAACAAAATCCGGACGGTATGCTTCAACCCGTCCCGGATCAAAAAAAAAAAAAAAAAAAAAATCCGAACGGGTTAAGTAACCCCGTCCAGGATTTCAAAGATTGGTTTTGTGAGCTTAACTTCAAAATCCATCAAATCGGTTTCAAATGACGAATTCGAACCGTTGAAATCCGCCTATCTTACGAGTGATGCATCTACATGTGAAAATTTTAAACGTTCGAATTAATTTAGTATAAAGTCAAGCGGTAAAAAAAACATTAAAAAAAAAATGCACTAAAATTAATATATTAACCTTTTAATTTTGACCGATTGACTTTATACTAAATTAATTCAAAATGTTTAAAATTTTCACATGTAGACGCATCATTCGCAAGATAGGTTCTAACGGTTTGGATTCGTCATTTGAAACCGATTTAATAAGTTTTGGAATTAAACTCACCAAACACTTTGGTGAGCTTAAGCACAACTAAACTAGTTCTATTCATAATATAATATATATATATATAAGTATATTAATATAATAATATAATATAAAAAAAACAAAAAATATAAAAAATAAAAAATAATATAATATAATATAATATATAGAAAAATCTTTGAAATTCTGGACGGGGTTACTTAACCCGTCCGGATTTTCTTTTCTTTTTCTTTTTTTTTTTGACCCGGGACGGGTTGAAGCATACCGTCCGGATTTTGTTTTTTTTTTTCCTTTTCTCCGCTGAGTTTAACGCTAACCATTAATTAACCGGACGGGATAATTAGACCCGTCCGGTGGGACGGGCTGTGGCAACCCGTTCTACTCATTTCTTGACAAAATTCAAATCCTATACCGTATTTCGATATTTTATTTATTTATTTTCTATTAATAAAAAAATCGGAATTTTCCAATTACTTTCCTTAGCAGTTTATTTTATTATTTAAATAAATAAAATATGAACAATCACACAGTGGGGTTAACTAGCATACTAAAATAACTAAAATATAATATATAACAGAAATAAAATGATTATTTTCTGGAGAATATAGGTAAAATTATATACAACAGATCACAACTCACAAGACATGATTAGTGGTAGTATGTGAGTTCTGCATTTGATCATATGCCAATAATTTAAGACGTTTGCTTTGGATTCTAAAAAAAAATAAGCACCATTGATTTAGATTCTACAATTAAAAAACAAGCAATAGTTTACGACGTTTGCCTTGAACCAAATTTAATATTTTTAACGAAACAAGATTCTACAAAAAATGACTCCAGTGATTTTGATTGGAGGCACAAAGATGTTTGCTCCTTATAACCCATTTATACAACATGACCACATAAATTAATAGTAAATAATTCTACTGATCCCCATCGATCGGTGGAGCAAACATGTTTGTAGAGTTATTTTTTTTATAAAAATCAAATCAATAATGCTTGTTATGTTAAAATATTTTAAATTGTTTCTATTTAAAAAAAAAATCGATAATAGATCTGACGTGTCGCTGAGATGATGTGTCGATTATTTTCACTAATTCTTTTTGTAATCCGATTGCATATATAAGACTATGCTTTGTATCAGAATTGATAATGAAATGAAATATCACTTGGTACGATATATCACTTTTATTCTCTCGTGTTGCCATCAATATATTCGTTAATTTCTCTCAATTATCAATTAGAGCCCTAATCACGACATAGAGGTATAAAAAAAAAAATAATATGGTCTTCTCTTGGCAGAGGAGATCAGGAGTATGAAAACCTTTATTTGGTCCTGATCAATCTCAACTTGATACACTGTCAATGATTTGGAGATGGACCGGTTCTAGGGGAAGAATTACAAGAAATTAAGATCTGTGGCCAGAGAAGCAGGCTTGGATTTTGACAAGGAACCAGTGCACTGAATGATTTCTTGCTAGTTTTACATGGAGTGCGTTTCATATGCATATGTGGAAAAGTATTTGATCAAGACTTCTTAGGATTTCTCTGCTTTTGTTAGAAACTAATAAAAACTCTAGTAGGAAACTGATTGTAGGCTTTTGTAAATTGCTATGTTGCATGGATACGGGTACGGGTATCGTGTCGGATACGACACGGGTACGGCGACACGGCAATTCTCAAAAATAGAGGATACGACACGGCTATTATATATTTATTATTTTAATTATATTATTAATTACTATATATATAAATTAAATATTAAAAATTATGAATAAAGAATTTCATATAACTTTTAGTTAAATACAATAGCATTATAACATAAAATTAAGTTGGTGCAGTGGTTCGGAGTCAGTTGCATTTAACCCCATTCCTAGGTTTAATCCCTGCAGCTAGCACCAATTTTTGATTAATTCACTGGTCTACATGCGGTTCACAGCTCACGGTGCACCAAGCTGGCGTGTCCCGCCCGTATCAAACTGTATCGGCAGGGTCAACCAGGTGTCGGAGACCGTATCAGACTGGTAGGGACACGCCAGCTCACCTGACAAGCCAGATGGCGTATCTGATACGTATCGTACGCTTGTCAGAGGCGTGTCGGTGTCGGATACGTGTCGGACACGGACACGATGGCTTCCTAGGAATGTTTGGGTAAAATAGGTAAATTGTAACAAGCGAGAGAGATAAGCAACAGATTTTTTTGGTGAAATCGGTGTAGTTCTCCCACTTAAGTATAAAATAAAAATAAAAAAAATCTAGAGCGGAGGCCCAACACTCATAATTTAAGGCCTTCAGACGATATATATATAGTCCAAAGACACCTTGTTTTTCTTGGCATGGACTAGAACGAAATTATTTTGGACCAAAAGAATCTTGTAGATAATAATTTAGTTGCTCTGGCAGGGTCTCAACGCATCACAAAATGGTAAATACTTTATTTTGAGTCATTAATTAATATTGTTGTATTTGTATCTTCTATGATTCTATCACCTCTTACTTACAAACTACAATTTGTTTAATTAGTATAAATTTGTAAGACATGCATGCTGATCTACATTTCTTGGAGCGTTGCATATATTTTCCATGTAATTTACCTCACAAGGATGAAAATGAAATATCCTTGCTTTTTTGGAAACTCTGTGTACACTGAATTTTTTTATTGTTATGACAAGGCATAGCTAGACATCACATGGCTAAACATTCCGTTCAGTAATTATATAGGCATCATATCACATAGCTAGTGTTAGTAGTAGCATTCCATTGAATTTTTCAATAACTTTCGTCAGCAGTTGATTTAATTATATAAATAAATAAAATATGAACAATCATACAGTGGGTTCAATTACAATATTAAAATAACTAAAATATTATATATATATATATGAGGAGGGTTCCAATGTTTCATGCCTTTCATCATATCTCATATTATATATATATATATATCTTCGTTTTCAAAGTCTAAATTATCGATCCGAATCGTTCAACATGATATCCATACTAAAATATGATTTGGATGAAATTTTGTAATTTTTGTAATTTTTTTACTATTTTTTAAGATGGGTAGAAAATCATTATTTTTTTAAATATCTAAAAACAGTGATTTTGTACTTATCTTAAAAAATAATAAAAAAATTTCAAAAATAATAAAATTTCATCCCAAGCATATGTTAGTATAAACATCATGTTGAGCGGTTTGAATCAATATTTTGGACTTTGAAAACAAATATATAAAATATGAGTTATAATGAGGTATTGAAACCCTCCTATATATATATATATAACAGAAAAATGAAATTTTTGGGGGAATATATATATAACACTATATGTACATAACTACGTATACAATAGATCACAGATATGATTAGTGGTAGTACTGTGAGTTCTTTATTTGGCCATATGTCAATAGTTTAAGAGAGAGCACTTTGCTTTGAAACCAGACATGGCTCCTAATTAAGCCAAGCATAATGGCTGCTAAGCTTCTACTAAAATAAACAAAGATATATTAATTCCTTGCACTCAATTGAGTGCATGTATCATCCCTTATATATGTGTTCTCCACGACTCCACCATTGTCATCTCATGATGAGTGTGTTGGAACACGATTTAAGATTACCAAATTATGTGCTAAAATATATATATAGCAAGCCAGTGCAACATGTGAAAAAAGTAACCCGCTATCATTCTCCATTATTGTCATTTGGCGTCTCGCTAATTAAAGAATTATCATTCTCCATTATTGTCATTTGACGTCTCGCTAATTAAAGAACTAGCATGTAATTTAAGTTAGCTCACTATTTTCACTAACTCAAGTCTTCATCCAAATACATCTTATAGGGTGTGTTTGAATGAAGACTTGGGTTAGTGAAAATAGTGAGCTAACGTAACTTTTAGTTGAGTTAGTAGAATAGCATGCTAACCCACAAAAGACAAACAAATAATAGTCCATTTTTGCTAACCCAAATACATCCAAACATAAAATAGTAGTTTGAAATAGTAGCTAATCCGGATTAGCACTATTCTTTACCTCATCCAAACGCCTCCATATATAATCATATATTTGAAATTTGAAATTTGAATATAGGATTTTTTTTATAAATATTTAAAGACGAAGAATTTGCTATCTTCTTTATCTTAAAAAAATAGTTGAATGACTATGTATGAATCTCTATCTCATTGAAGACTCCACCTCAAATTTTCCTTATTAAAAAAAGTTTATCATCTCATGAGTATTAATTGGAACAAGATTTACAATCACCAAACAATGCGGTAAAATATATAGCAAGTCATTGCACCATGGAAAAACCAACCCGCTACCTAATTAATTAAGACAGCCAGAAAATTTATATAGCGGAGTGCAACTTCACATAATATCAGCTAGAGGGGACCAAAATCAGAGATTTGCACTAAATTACAAAAAAAAAACAAGATAATAGAAAAGTTAGAGAAGAGCCATGGCCCTCTGCCCCTCACCTTCTATCATTGTATGTTACATATATATCTTGCAACACACGTTAATTTCTCCATAGGGTATATATACTTGATTTCCTATAGGTTATAACTAATAATATGGAAATTAAAGATCAAAATGTTTTCACTCGTGCAAAGAGAACGAGTTATATTAACAACACAGTTCCAAAACAATTAAAAGGTTAAAATCCACAATAAATTTGTTTGACAACTCTGATAATTGGTAACCAATCACACATTTAACCTAGTGGAAAATATGGAATCAGGATCGGTTATATACACATATCAGTATCGGAATCCAACCGATCCTGATGAAGGCGATACTGATACTATCAGGATCGGTTTTATATTTTTTAAAGAACCGTTCCAAATAGAAACTATTAGGATCGGTTTTTTAATAAAACCGATCTTAATAGTAGTTATCTAGATCAGTTTTAGAATAAGAACCGATCCAGATACAAACTATCAAGATCGGTTTTTATATAAAACTGATATTGATAATATTTTCAAATTTTTTTTTTATTAAAAATTACATATCTAGATCAGTTTTTGAATAAGAACCGATCCAGATACGAACTATCAAGATCGGTTTTTATATAAAATTGATCTTGATAATATTTTCGAATTTGTTTTTTATTAAAAATTACATATCTAGATCAATTTTTGAATAAGAACCGATCCAGATACGAACTATTAAGATCGGTTTTTTATATAAAACTGATCTTGATAATATTTTCGATTTTTTTTTATTAAAAATTACATATCTAGATCAGTTTTTGAATAAGAACCGATCCAGATACTAACTATCAAGATCGGTTTTTATATAAAACTGATCTTGATAATATTTTCGAATTTTTTTTTATTAAAAATTACATATCTAGATCAGTTTTTGAATAAGAACCGATCCAGATACGAACTATCAAGATCGGTTTTTATATAAAACTGATCTTGATAGTTTTTTCGATATTTTTTTTATTAAAATTGCATATCTAGATCGGTTTTTGAATAAGAACCGATCCAGATGTTTTGTTGAATGTAAAAAAATGAAATTTTAATTATTTGGCCAGCTCCCATTTATATATATATGCTGGCCCAATTAATATGCTACCGATACAAATCACAGATTGATAAATATATATGCATACAAATCACAAATAGATATCAAACACATCCTACAAATTAAGTTTACATATCCTAAATTATGTTTACACATACAAATCACGTACAAATCCTAAATTAAATATCATAAACATACACATCCTACAGATTAAGTTTACACATCCTAAATTGTTGTACTTCATGTCTACTGTACCTCTTTCAGGAAAATTTGAACCCACATTTTTCGTAAGCCGGTCAAGCGTTGTACAGTATGTTTAGCGGGAATGTCCTGCATTTTTTAAAAGATAGAAGAGCATGCACAATTAATTGTGTATTTTATTATATTTGAAGCAACAATGGTTAATTACTTTTTGAAAATATATAAATGCATACCTTTAAGTTCGGAAAAGTATATATGTGTTCGTTTATTATGTCTTGCATGAGCAACATGACATAATATGCACATTCCCAGCCGGCTGGTTGTTGTGGGCACTACATAATAAGTTTGAAAAAATTGAATTGTATGTTAATGAGCATACAAATGGCTTATATGTCTAGATATTCATAATTTTTTGCATCTAGGTCCTTATAATCATATATCTCAATAGAAACTATTACCTTGCATTCGTTATGAATCGTCAAAGAAGTCTCCATTACCCTGACGAAAACACTGTTGAAATATGAACACATTGAACAATCAGTACTTACGAGAGATATTTAAAATGATAAATGATAAAATAATAAAAAAATCTAATGCATTCTAAACAAACATAAAATTTAGGATGGCACTTACTCCTCGACCGCAGCAGTGATCATTAGCATTTTTTTACTTTTCTTATCAGAATCGTACACGTACAATGCACTCTCTCCTGGCATAAGCACGGTCAATACCCAATGATTGCTGCATGTTAGATTTGTAGCATGTCATATTATATAATTTTTATATTTTGACATAAATATAATCAAATTAGAATATATATATATAACACTAACATGTGGTGATAAGGTATAAATATCAATCTCTTGTCCCGATTTTCGTTGAGTGCTTGCCCTATGTATTGAAGTACACCTCCTCGATCATCACTCAGCATGGTGGCATTCGTCCGTTGGGGGTCCATGAAACTAACCTGCACATCGGGAAATTCCTCCTTGATGTATTTGTGCCAATACCTAAAAAAAAGAAGGCATACAGGTGTTCTCAAATTTGTTTTATTTGAATTGAAGGTACTAAATTCTATAATTATTACGAATATTAACTCACAGCATCCACATCTGAATGATTGGTCCAGTGAGCCACTCCCGTGGTGCAAGCAAGGCCGCATAATCATCTGCATAAACGTATATGGAGTCTGCTGAACAGAAAAGATCAAGTGGCGGATCGATTTTGAATGGACTGCCATCTAGCTCCGCAAATCGATCACGCAGATTCTTGAATGTTTGTCCCAGCTTGTCAAAGTTGATACCATCAAACGACTTGCAGTGACTCGTTGCTTTCCCACCTACAGGAAGATGTACCTCTTCGCGTGGTTCCTGCAAAATTTCGTAATAAATTGAAATAAAATCCATAATGAACCATGAGTCTGTCATATAGATACAAATTAAGAAGTATAAGAACTTAGCAATAATATACCTCGTCTGAACCTGTCAATATCATGGGCATCGGCCATGCAGTGAAACTGCCGAGGACCAATCCAAGGGTTAACTGCTCACCATTTGGTACAAGTAAGGGGAGCTCTAGGAAGTCCGCATCTTTAACACCATCCACCGTTACTCTTGCATGGTCGGGCGGCATCGGCCTGTTGTGAATTGTTCCACCGGGTGCAACTGGAACATGAATTGTCCCCATGGCCACCACAATAGTATTCTCACCTACTTTCGCCAGGAGTTTGCAGCTGAGTTCTGCCTCCTGTACAAGTATATGTATTTACTCGAATAAAATCCGAATATATATGAAACTAAGGCATAGGCCAACTGATTTAAATATAAATTTGCATTACCTCAGTAAACCCGGAAAGACCGGCATATGGTTTGACTGACTGGCAGCTGCTTTGAAGGACCGTTGGGGTAAACGTCTTTTCTTGTTGGCCCATCGTCTCCCGAACCAAAATTGCAAGTTCAGATTTCATTTGCTGCCTTATTTCTAGCCGTAATCTCTCCTCTATTCCTCTTACTCTCTCCTCCACTCTTTGATCCACTCTCGCATTAATTTCTTCTTCTGATGTCTTCAAGGTACGTGGCCTCCTTATCCGGCCCTTCCCGAATGTTTGTGACTGTGGAATCAGACCTCCCACTCCTCTCACCCTCCCAGGATGTTCCGGATTTGGCAGAGATTTTCCCAAAACACCCTCGTATCGTACGACCGCCAACTGGCCTTGTTTGAAAGCCGCTTCTTGTTCTTCCTGAAATGATAACATGCATGTTACAACATAATAATTTAAAGTTGAATTTCAATCTAAATCCTCACAATTTTGTTGATGACCGGTATGTATGTTTCTGGATAAAAGCGTTCCTTGGTCTCGTTTGAGAGCTTCTGTCTGGCTAGTTTCCATGTGACGTGCCTATGCTCAACCGACAAATCAACAAGCTCCTCTGGTGTCAATGCAGTAGTAGTTGACCCTTGGGAAGACGGATCACTAGATGCTTTCTCGTCTGCAATCGCCTGCATAGCATCTTTAAGTCTGTTCTGGAAACCTTCACCATTGTAACCTCTGGATCCCAAGAAATGCGGATACTTGTTGTGGGCTTGGTTCTCCGTCCCAATCTGGCTGGCAGCCTTCAATTTCAACAAATAAATAATTGGCCTTAATTATTAAAAAATTTGAATTCTAGATTAGAGATAAGATAGGTGGTTCCTAGAAATAAACATACATCAAATTCCGCTGTCATTCGGTACTCGACAAATTCTTCCTAGTCTTTTTCTTCAATCTGGAGCCTATCAAAATCGGGCGTCTCACCCTCGCGAAACACTTTAGTCAACTCGGTTCTGAACTTCCAGTGACAAGCAGCCATTTTCTGATAATAATATTTCTTCACTTCTACTTTTTCGGGTAATTTCCAGCTCACCTACCAAACAAATAGAAATTAGGGTTTATAGTTAAACTAATCAAATGGTTTTTAATGAAATTAGTACCATGTTATTTACCTTAAGTATTTCCCATATTTTTTGCTTGTACTCATCTGGAACATCTTTCCATCGTTGGAACCTTATAGGAATATTCCTTCTTACCAATATTCCAAAATCCGTTGAAAAACTCGTTGTCTCTCGAGTAACAACCGGCCTGAAAAATTTGTCAAGTTCCAGCGTTTTGTCTTTCTCGTTAAACTTCTTCTTAATTCTGTTAGGCCCTCTTCCTCGTTTCTTAATCGATGCCGACACACTACCATCATGATCACTGCCACCTTCCATATCTGTTTTTTTTTAAAACAATTAATTGAACTCAATGCCACATTATCTCTAGAGAACTATAATTAGTAGAACAAAATTATACCAGACAACAATTAATAGCAATGCAATTACCCGATTATACAATGCAATAAAGAGGAGATAATCCAATCCATGCATAAAATTAAAATGAGACCGCAAAATTGATCTAATCTACTAATCCATACATAATCTAAACCATGCACAATCTAACCATTTTATGATCGGTTTATTAGAAACTATAATATATTTGTAATGAGAATACACATATGCCAATCTAACCAATACATTACGAAATACCAAATAAAATTCCCACAATGCCTTGGTACCAAGTACACTTGATTAAGTAACTAGGGTTAACAAATTCTAATAAGCAACAATTTATAATTAGCAACAAGTCTTAACAATTTGTAATAAACCGAATTAGCAACAATTTGTAATAAACTGAATTATTTAGCAACAATTTCTAATCCGAATTAAAAATAATTTCTAATCCGAATCCTAATAAATCGATTTTAGAGAGGGAGAGGGAGAGGGGACTTACCCGAATTTGAGAAAGAGGGCCGGGCTTGAGGGGGAGATATAGGCGGGAGGCGGGGCCACCGAGCCGACGGAGACGGAGGAGTGGAATAGGAAGGAGCCGACGGACAACGGGTTTGAGGAGAAGAGGAAGTGGCCGGCTAGGTTTGAGCTTGAGTAAGGTTTTTTGAGTGAGTTTGAGGAGATGAAGAGGCCGGCTAGGTCACGGGTTTGAGTGGGTTTGAGTTTTAATGGCGCCCAAGGAAAGATCTGGATCGGTTTTAGTATAATAACCGATCCAGATAGTATCTGGATCGGTTATTATACTAAAACCGATCCAGATAGTAAATTTTAATTTTTATGGAATGAAAATATAAAAATTATATAAGAAAATTTATAAAACAATTTCTAAAATGATTTATATAACAATTTCAAATATAATTTTTGTATCTTAATAAAATATATGTGTATGTGCATGTAAAAAAAAAATTTGCATGTGTACGTGTATATATATGTGTATGCTAAATCCTGCTTTATGTAAAAACAAAAACATATTAAAAAAATTTTACAAAATAATTTTTTACATGTTATTTGGTGTTAATTTAGAGTCAAACACAATTAATAGAAAGGAAAATGACATCTGGATCGGTTCTACAGATAAAAACCGATCCAGATAACTTTCTGGATCGGTTTTTATCTGTAGAACCGATCCAGATGTCATTTTCTGATTTATTTTAAACTAATAGATATATGTGAGATATAACAAAGTTACAAGAATAATTAAATAAATAACTGTACAAAAAAATTTGTATAAAAATGTGTATGTGTATGTGCATATACATGTGTAAAAAAAAAACAGTGACCTAATTAATGATATATAAAAGGTTTGGTTTAGGGATTATCTTATGATAATATTTTCAAATAAGCTAAGTAATTATTTTAGGATGATATTTACAAAATTAAAAGATAAGCTTAAAAATTTACATTCAACATGAATATAAATAACTGTACAAAAAGAATTGTATAAAAATGTGTATGTGTATGTGTATATGTATGTATGTGCAAGTGTATGTAACAAAAATTGTTTATGTCATTTTTCTAATCTGGATCGGTTTTTACCTGTAGAACCGATCCAGATTAGATTTTCTGATTTATTTTAAAGTATTAGATATATGTGAGATATAAGAAAGTTACAAAAATAATTAAATAAATAACTGTACAAATATTTCTTGTATCTTAATAAATAACTGCACAAAAAGAATTGTATAGAAATGTGTATGTGTATGTGTATGTGTATATGTATGTGCATGTGTATGTAAAAAACAAAATTGTGTATGTCATTTTTGGGATCTGGATCGGTTCTACAGGTAAAAACCGATCCAGATAGTTATCTGGATCGGTTTTTACCTGTAGAACCGATCCAGATGACTTCTTCTGATTTATTTTAAACTAATAGATATATGTGAGATATAACAAAGTTACAAGAATAATTAAATAAATAACTGTACAAAAAATTTTGTATAAAAATGTGTATGTGTATGTGCATATACATGTGTAAAAAAAAAACAGTGACCTAATTAATGATATATAAAAGGTTTGGTTTAGGGATTATCTTATGATAATATTTTCGAATAAGCTAAGTAATTATTTTAGGATGATATTTACAAAATTAAAAGATAAGCTTAAAAATTTACATTCAACATGAATATAAATAACTGTACAAAAAGAATTGTATAAATATGTGTATGTGTATGTGTATGTGTATATGTATGTATGTGCAAGTGTATGTAACAAAAATTGTTTATGTCATTTTTCTAATCTGGATCGGTTCTACATGTAAAAACCGATCCAGATTAGATTTTCTGATTTATATTAAAGTATTAGATATATGTGAGATATAAGAAAGTTACAAAAATAATTAAATAAATAACTGTACAAATTTTTCTTGTATCTTAATAAATTACTGTACAAAAAGAATTGTATAGAAATGTGTATGTGTATGTGTATGTGTATATGTATGTGCATGTGTATGTAAAAAACAAAATTGTGTATGTCATTTTTGGGATCTGGATCGGTTCTACAGGTAAAAACCGATCCAGATAGTTATCTGGATCGGTTTTTACCTGTAGAACCGATCCAGATGACTTCTTCTGATTTATTTTAAACTAATAGATATATGTGAGATATAACAAAGTTACAAGAATAATTAAATAAATAACTGTACAAAAAATTTTGTATAAAAATGTGTATGTGTATGTGCATATACATGTGTAAAAAAAAAACAGTGACCTAATTAATGATATATAAAAGGTTTGGTTTAGGGATTATCTTATGATAATATTTTCAAATAAGCTAAGTAATTATTTTAGGATGATATTTACAAAATTAAAAGATAAGCTTAAAAATTTACATTCAACATGAATATAAATAACTGTACAAAAAGAATTGTATAAAAATGTGTATGTGTATGTGTATGTGTATATGTATGTATGTGCAAGTGTATGTAAAAAAAATTGTTTATGTCATTTTTCTAATCTGGATCGGTTCTACAGGTAAAAACCGATCCAGATTAGATTTTCTGATTTATTTTAAAGTATTAGATATATGTGAGATATAAGAAAGTTACAAAAATAATTAAATAAATAACTGTACAAATTTTTCTTGTATCTTAATAAACAACTGTACAAAAATAATTGTATAGAAATGTGTATGTGTATGTGTATGTGTATGTGTATATGTATGTGCATGTGTATGTAAAAAACAAAATTGTTTATGTCATTTTTGGGATCTGGATCGGTTCTACAGGTAAAAACCGATCCAGATGACTTCTTCTGATTTATTTTAAAAATGTGTATGTGTATGTGTATGTGTATGTGTATGTGTATGTGTATGTGTATATGTATGTATGTGCAAGTGTATGCAAGTGTATGTTACAAAAATAATGAAATAAATAACTGTACAAAAAATTTTTGTATCTTAATAAATAACTGTACAAAAAGAATTGTATAGAAATGTGTATGTGTATGTGTATGTGTATATGTATGTGCATGTGTATGTAAAAAAATTGTGTATGTCATTTTTGGGATCTGGATTGGTTCTACAGGTAAAAACTGATCCAGATAGTTATCTGGATCGGTTTTTACCTGTAGAACCGATCCAGATAACTTTTTCTGATTTATTTTAAACTAATAGATATATGTGAGATATAACAAAGTTACAAAAATAATGAAATAAATAACTGTACAAAAAATTTTGTATAAAAATGTGTATGTGTATGTGTATATACATGTGTTAAAAAAAACAATGACCTAATTAATTATATATAAAAAGGTTCGGTTTAGGGATTATCTTATGATAATATTTTCAAATAAGCTAAGTAATTATTTTAGGATGATATTTACAAAATTAAAAGATAAGCTTAAAAATTTACATTCAACATGAATATAAATAAGCTACAACAAAATTCGAATAATAACTTGCATGCTTCTCACTATCTAGTGGTTCAATGCATACTAAAAAAAAAATTTATCAAGTCAGCAATATTAACAAATATTAACTCACATTTATATTTTTTAATATTTTGACATACCAATAAGAGCTTTTAGGGATTGTTGCTAGTGGGAACTCCTTCAATCCATTCTCCTTCATTATGATCATTGCGCGTGTGACTTGTTTCGTTTCCATCACCGCTTGATAAAAATACCATGCCAGTGGAAAACGGTGGTATCTCATCAAAATGATCGTACGCTTCTTCGTCTTCCACATTATCAATCCCGATTATACGTCTTTTACCAGGGAGGACAACATGTCTTGAACGATCGGCGGGATCAGTTACGTAGAACACTTGTGTGGCTTGTCTTGCAAGTATAAATGGATCATCCTTGTATCCAGCCTTACTGAAATCCACCAAAATAAAACCATCTTCGTCGACTTTAACCCCCCTACGGTTATCGACCCATTTACACATAAATAATGGGATGTTAAATTTTCTATAATCTAGCTCCCAAATTTCTTCAACAAATCCGTAATATGACATCGATGCATGCGATGGTCCGGCACCTTTAGGATTTGACAAGTCACTCGAAATTGCTACTAATGTCACTCCACTGTTTTGTACGGTACTATTTGAATCTTGCTTTCTTGTGTAAAATGTGTAACCGTTGATGTCATATCCTTGGAAGGTCCTAACGACATGTACTGGACCAAGAGCCAACAATCTGACAGTTTCTTTAATGTTTTCTCCCTCCGGAGCTTGCATGACTCTACGTGTAAACCATCCTTCAAACTTTTTATTGTGTTCGCCGATTAACCACTTGTCGAATTTCTTGGGATTTTGTTGCCGCAAGAGAGTCATAGGCTCGTCCCAAAATGGATGAACGTCAGTGAGGTGTTGCAAAACATGGAAATGTGCTAGTGACATCGTTGTTCTACCGGGCTCAAATAATTTTGCACCGATTGTGCCTACCCCGTGAAGTCTACCATCGTGCCGAGATTTAGGGATGCCGATAGCTTTCACATCGTCCATGTAATTGGTACAAAACTCAATAACCTCTTCGACAACATAAGCTCTTACAATGCTGCCCTCAGGCCGATATCGATTCCTCACATATGCCTTTAACAAGCCCATGTATCTCTCGAACGGATACATGTACCGCAAGAAGACAGGTCCACACATCTTAATTTCTCTAATTAGGTGAACGGTTAAATGAACCATGATATCAAAAAAGGACGGCGGAAAATACATTTCAAGATGACAAAGAGTGACAACAACCTCATTCTACAGAGCATCCAGCGTATCAGGATCATTTACTTTGCAACAGATGGCATTAAAGAAAAAGCAAAGCTTCGTGATAGTCTGCCTAACACACTTTGGCAATATGCCCCGAATTGCAATAGGAAGAAGCTGTGTCATTAAAACATGACAGTCGTGAGACTTCATTCTTGTCAATTTTAAATCTTCCAGTGAAACTAGGTTTTTAAAATTCGAAGAATATCCAGATGGAACTTTGACACCATGAAGGCATTCCAATAAGCTTTTCTTCTCTGCTTTTGACAGCGTATGCATTGCGGGTTTTAGATATGTACAAGTTTTCCCATTTTCTCTTTCTTTCTCTGTTGGTTGTAGATCCGACCGTATGTTCAAGAATTGCATATCTTTCCGAGCATTGATACCGTCCTTAGTCTTACCCGGAATATTCAATAATGTTCCAACCAGGCTATCACACACATTTTTAACCACATGCATCACATTGAGACAGTGTCGGACATCTAAGTGCTGCCAGTATGGTAAATCCCAGAATATTGACCTCTTCTTCCAACTAATTTTCGGTGCCCCTTTCTTTCTCACTGTTCGCCCAGAATATATGCTACAAAGTTTCAGTATAGCAAGCTATACCTTTTAAACCTTTGTTATACTCTGTCAAATTAGATAGCAAGTGCACTATCCTATCGATGAGTATGCTCAGGTATCGATCCACAGGGACGGAAGAAAATGACCGGACTCGTCTTAAAATTACTTGAAATTCTAGAAGTGAGAGAAATTGGTTTGGTTTGGTTCTTAACAATTCTAATGATTTATGACAAGTTTAAAAGACAATAAAAAGAATTAAAGTTATTTTCAATTGATAAAAAGGCATTTCCAGGGTTCAGATTTCATTTCTGTTCAGCCCCGAGGCATACGGCCCGTACGGCTTCCCATACGGCCCGTAGGGGACCCCGAGTTAATGCTGCAGCTATTGTTTTCTGCGTTGATGCTAATGTTTAGGGTTTCTATCGACCAGATCTAGATACCTAACCTCAACTTTCGCATTTTGGCCTAGTACCCGATTACCGGACTCAAATACTTCCCTCTTAGATGCGTTAAACCTCAACTTTCGCATTTTGGTCTAATTTATCTAAGTTACTTGTTGGTTTACTAAAAGTATCCAAGGACTTTCGCCTCAAGGAAAGTTTCACCTTTCGGGTACTCCTTGGTTTCACCCTACTTCATATACTTTATTCGGTTGGATTAAATGTCATAGACTTGGCTCCTAACACTTAGATGTGCGCATTCATCTAACGGAATGACTAATCAATTCAAGCAAGCACAAATAAAGCAATCAAAATACTACTCAACAAGGTAAAAACAAAGCATTCAACACAAAATCCAAGTAGCATGCAAACAAAACCAAACTAGAAACTACATCTTTTAGCCCTAGAAACAAAGTAAATTAGCTACTCATGTTCATAAAATAACACAAATAACAGAAAATAAAAGAGTTCATGACAAAACAGTGGAAAAATCCGAAGATCCGTTGCAAACTCGCATTTTTCACTTCTCTTCCTCTTCTCCACCTCTTGTCTTTTGCTCCAAGAAAACTTGTCCAAGTTCCAGTGGTCAATCCCCCTTTTTTTGGTGAGGAAATATCTCAT
Source organism: Carex rostrata (assembly GCF_964058835.1). NCBI lineage: Eukaryota > Viridiplantae > Streptophyta > Magnoliopsida > Poales > Cyperaceae > Carex > Carex rostrata. The sequence continues at coordinate 11,037,461 of NC_135918.1, read as the reverse complement.
TTAATGCCCCAGATCGCGCCTGCAGAGCCTTCCTTTTCGGCCTCCTTGATTTCAGCTGATTTCAGATTCCAGCTGGATTTGCCAATTTAGCATCGTACGGCCCGTAGGGGACCCCGTACGGGCCGTATGCCTGTTCTTTGTCTTGGAGACTTCGTGCCTCTGTTGTGGAATCTTCTGTGTGGTTGGGCGGATCCTGTACGACCCGTAGGGAATATCATACGGGCCGTATGAAAAATTGTCAGATCCAGTTTTTCGCCATTTTTTCTACAAAATACCAAACAAAACATAGCAGTACCACATTTCATCGAAATACAAGTACAAAGTCTACTTTTATAGGCTTTAAAACACAGGTTTTAGTATAAATCAGGGCTGTAAATAAGACATAATATGGAGATATCACTCATCGCCTTTTCTTTTAAATTTCCCAAATTGAACTTTGATATCCTTTACTCGCGAGTAAACAGCTTTACCGGTCAACAGATAATTTGCTCTGGTATTCTTGGTCTTTCCATTGAATTCTTTCTTTCTTTTTTGGTGTACGTGGTTGGCAGGAAGAAATCTACGATGACCCATGTACACGTTTTTAGAGGAGTTAGGTAGCCACACATCGACTGTATCGTCCAGGCAAACAGGGCACGCTTTCTCTCCTTTGACACTGTAACCCGATAAATTTCCATAAGCCGGAAAATCATTAATGGTGCAGAAAAACATGACCCGTAAAGTGAATTTCTCCTTACTGTATGCATCAAATATCTGCACTCCGGGTTGCCATAATTCTTTTAAATCCTCAATTAATGGTGCTAGATACACATCTATGTCGTTCCCGGGCTGTTTGGGTCCTGATATGAGCAAGGTCAACATGATGTATTTGCGCTTCATACATAACCAAGGCGGAAGATTATAAATGCACAATAGAACCGGCCAACTGCTATGCTTGCTGCTCATGCTACTGTGCGGATTTATTCCATCTGCACTCAGCCCAAGCTAAAATGTGCGAATACTCGGGGAACTAAGGGAAAATGCTGCCGAAATTTTCTTAAATGCTAAAACACGACTAACATGTGGCCACATCCTAAATGAGACAAAGTATTCAGAGAGCAGTCCCAAAATGAGGACTATTCAAAATTAATCCCTAATGGATTAATTTTGAACGGGTATCATGACCTAAAGGCATTAATCATGCGGTTGTGGCTCATAAGACAATACTCAAGCTAAATACCTAATATATATACATCTATGTACTCTAGTTATCAAAATACACATTCATGCACAAAACTAATTAAACATGAGTTTTATGCATGTTGTACTTACAACTTTCTTAGATGCCGTACCGAGTGAGATGAAGATCGTTGCACCAAATCTCTCGATAATAGCCAATCTACAAAATTAAACTGGAAAATCGGAACCTAATTAAGAGATGTACATATAGCATATATCCTACAAGTTGAAATAAAAAAAAAATGCTCATATAGCAAAGTCAAAAGCATGTGCATGCAACTCTTGAAATAAGAAGATCGAGGTATTCAAACTTGTAAAGAAAATCTCAACATATAAAGAATATATAGGTCATATATAGCTAATATATTTGCTCATAAATTACACATATAGCATGTGCATCCAAATATCCCTATTTAAAGGAAAACTTGAAATGAGAAGAGGTATATTCAAACTTAAAAGCTTGTGGAACCAATAAAAGAGCTAAATCAAAACTTATAAGGTTTAGATTTTGAGCGGGGCCGGATCATAGTAATCCACTTGTATAGGCCGAATTTAGGGTTTAGGGTTTGAACCGAATCATAGCTAGCTAATAAATGGAGCATGCTCCATTAATATCAAATTTGAGAAAAGAGATGATCAAATGTACATGAGATAAGAGAGCTGAGATAGTTGAATTAATGGAGGGCGAAATAGCTATTGCGCTAATTAAGAGAGGCGAGACCTAGGAAGAGAGACGAGTTTCTGACAAAAATCGGACTGAATTCAGCCTTATATGCACTATTAGGATCGGTTGTTAGAAACAAAACCGATCCTGATACTATCAGGATCGGTTCTTATAAAAAACTGATCCTAATACTCGACTATTAAGATCAGTTTTTTCCAAGAACTGATCCTGATAGGTTCTGGATAATTTAAAAAATTTATAACATAAATATCTGGATCGGTTTTATACAATATAACCGATCCAGATACCTTCTGGATCGGTTTTCTTGATAATAACCGATCCACATACTATCTGGATCGGTTATAAACAATAAAACCGATCCTAATAAAAATTCAGCAATTCAAAAATAATATAAATTTTCTGGATCGGTTATTATGTTCAGAACCAATCCAGATACTTTTTTCTGATTTAAATTGATTTATTATATGTGTTTGAGATAAATGAAAGATACAAAAATAATTAAATAAATAACTTTACAAAAAAAAATGTGGAATCTTAAGAAATATCTGTAGAAAAAGAATTGTATAAAAATGTAATTTATTTTTAACATTTGGATAGGTTTTATGAATTATAACTGATCCAGATACATCTGGATCGGTTTCCTTGATAATAACCGATCCAGATACTATCTGGATCGGTTATAAACAATAAAACCGATCCTAATTAAAATTCAGCTTTGTTCTTTATGAAAAAAAATAATAGATATTTTTTTAAGAAACTAGAAAGATATAATTTTTTTTAATTCCATAGAATAAACATATGAACCAAGGTGTACGGTCGTGATAATATAATCACAATGCAAATGAATTCTCCAGTCATTTCCATTAAGGGCTGGAAGAGGGGACAAGTGGGTGGTTCTTCCCTTTTGGTGCCAGTAGGATTTACCGAGAGAAATATGAAGATGCATACTTTGATAAAAAAAAGAGTTGAGTAAAAAGTTAGTTGAAGGATCATCAAAGAAATGGGAAGAGATGGATGAAGGATCTTCGGAGTCAGATGAAGAACCAAATGAAGAGTCAGACTGAAAAAAATTGGTTCTTTAAATTTTGGATGACTGTAGCTCTGAAGATTTTTACTGTGTTTTGTAATTTAACACTGTTTCTTAATGAAACTGGACCTAGGCTTTTTACCAAAAAAAAGAAGTGTAATCTTATATGTTTTGGAATTCTAGATTTATGGTTGTCTTGGTGTGTGTTTTGTTTCTTTTGGAGGTTTGTCATCAGCAATGACACTTAATGGGGGGACAAGTGCTGTGATATGCTGCTTGCAATTTAGTTGTCTATTCTCTGGAAATAATGTATCTCTTTCTTGTTCCAATTTGCCAAATGTTACATCGAAATCATTTATAACTAATATGTTTATTCAAGGAATAAAAAAAAAATTATCTTTCTAGTTTCTTAAAAAATATGTATTACTATCAGGATCAGTTTTATTTAAAACAGATCCTGATAGTATCAAGATCGGTTCTAACCAATAACTAATCCTAATAGTTCAAACTATTAGGATTGGTTTTTGTTTAGAACTGATCCTGATACTATCAGGATCGGTTTTTAGTAAAAAACCGATCCAAGTGATTGAACTATTAGGATCGGTTTTAAAATAAAACCGATCCTGATAGTATCAGGATCAGTTTCCACAAAAAACCGATCCTAATAGTAATAAACTAGGATCAGTTGTTACTAAAAACCGATCTGAATAGTTTTTAGGATCGGTTTTTTTTAAATAAACCGATCCAGATACTTATTAGGATCGGGTGTCCATATAACCGATCCAGATAGGCCGATCCTGATTCCTGTTTTTCCACTAGTTAATTATGTACGTACGTTATAAATAAAAAAGTAAAATTACTTGTATATTTTCTATTAATTCTTTAGATATGTTGTGTATTGAAAATATGTGCAATTTGAAAAATCAATTAGTCATCCATTAAGCACTTTGAAAAAATAACCATGCAGTTTTATTGCAACTGAAATGGTGATCAATCGGTTTTATTTTTTTGAAAAATCGGATAGAAGCTATCAGGTGGTACACAATCGGTTTTCAAATTGCATCAAATTTAATACACTTTTTAAGGTGCATTCCTTGATAAGATAAATCTAAAGCTAAATTTTGAACTTGATATATATAATAATATTTATTTTTATTTAGGAATATTCTCAATAATTATTTACTAGAAGAGGAAGATAAAATGTTTGCATTGAATGTACATGATAATGAGAGATCAAACATTTTCTAGATCATAAAGGATGCTCAATTGGATATCATTATTAGAAATGATTTTTCCTACTTTTTATAAATTAATGATACTATTTACTACATATGCTAAGATATATGTTGTACCTTCCACTTTGAATATTGTATGTTGAATTATATATATGTTCCTTTAATTTTTTTTTTTCTATAATTGTTTTCCTGATTGTCACAAATTGTTTTCTATATCGATCGTTTATATATATAAACATCCTTCTTTTTAATGCAAAAACATCATGATTCTAGCTTTTCTAATATAGCATTAGTGTTTGACAGCTGATATAGATTAGATCATACAAAGAATGATGAGGCAGACGATAGATATTAGATATATAGTAACACTGTTCATCCCGAAACGTCCAAACTCCAATTATCAACTAGGTGGGGTTGTGGGGTGTGTGTGTGGTGGGTGGGTGGGTGGGGGGTTGTTGTACTTATTTAGTTGATACATTCATTGTATTATCACCGATTATATTCAGAATATATAGACCGACGACTTGTTTAATGAGTGATAGTAAATGGTCAACAAATTATTATTTTTTATTTGAGCATCAATTACATGTTTCTCAAACCGAATTATTAGCAATGATTTAAGTTTAATAATTAAGGACAATATAATTAGTTGATCATTCATTATTGTATATTATCACCGACTATATATATTCAGAATTAATTCTACAGAATAAGTGATTGTACACGGACATAAATAGAAGAGCTACACGGATTTCCTACCGTGTGGAATGTGAGGGTTTAGAAATCTCTGAATATTTATACACGGATATTTATCCGTGTGCGATTATCGAGAGCTACACGGATTATTACATAAACAACCGTGTACAAACGCTTGCCAGCGTCGCTCTCAAAATAACTGAGCTACACGGATATTTACATAAACAGCCGTGTATGATTACTCTTTCTACGCGGACATTTAGCTAAATGTCCATGTACAATTACTCTTTCTACACGGATATTTAGCTAAATGTCCGTGTAGCTCTCTTATTTTTTTTATATGTTTAAATACCTTTCTACACGGACATTTAGCTAAATATCCGTGTAGAAAGAGTCTTTCTACACGGACATTTAGCTAAATGTCCGTGTAGCTCTCTTATTTTTTTTATATGTTTAAATACCTTTCTACACGGACATTTAGCTAAATGTCCGTGTAGAATTACTCTTTCTACACGGATATTTAGCTAAATGTCCGTGTAGCTCTCTTATTTTTTTTTATATGTTTAAATACCTTTCTACACGGACATTTAGCTAAATGTCCGTGTAGAATTGTTTTTTTTTTCAATTTTTTTTAATGTTTAAATACCTTTCTATACGGACTTTAGTTAAATGTCCATGTAGAATTGTTCTTTTTTTCCCATATTTTTTGTGGCTAGCTTCCAATTTTGTTAGCCATTTAAAATTAGAATTCCAAAACAGAGAAACATTAAACAGAGGTCTTTTAAACTCATAATTCCAAAACTATACAACAGTATAAATAATTTATGTACACTAAATTATACAAAATTATACAAATCCATATTGAGCATTACAAAATTTAAATTGAAACTGCCTTGTCCACATACATCTGACATCGTCAATTTGCTCCTTGATGTAACACTTTTGCTTTGGTCCATACTACAATTATAATTTGGTATTAGTTAGTAACAAGAAAAGGTAGAAGATTACAATTCATGCAACATATATATATACAAAGCCTTTTGTACATGCAATCTGATGTGATAAAACATAACATATACTCCTCAGGATCCAATACAATGTTTGTATAAAAGTTATATCCTTACCACTTAGTAATCACATGATCAAGCTTTGGCCCAAAATTCGTCAAGTTGGGCTCAAATTGCCAAAACTCTTGGTTATGATCTAGTTTGGACCAAAATTTCATACAAACTAAGGCGTATTAGATCCAACATATCAAAAAAGGAGCTCCCATGTGATCCATGACATGATGCCTCTTGGTTAAAGGTCTCCAACATATTGCATCTCCAATAAGAATCCATTGATCAACATATATGTGCATACATAATAGGGAATAAAAATTCTCCTTTAAAATTTTCATCCAAAATTATAAGAAAATATTTATATATAAAATTAGTTGAATCTGTCTAGCTTTTATACGAACCATTGAAAATCAATTTCGTAAAAAAAAATTATTGCATCTTATATGAATTTACGATGGCTCTGATATCAAATGATAGTCTTAATAATTCATGACGTGTTTTGCAATTAAAAAAACACAAGCAATCCAGAATCTGTAAATTCAAAATAAAATAGCAAAGTAATTTAAATCTTACAGTTCTGAAGTGCAGACATCTTTAGGCGGAAGCGTTAGTACTGATCTTCAACGGTTTTTCTCAGATCTGATGATGGAGACCTTAGGCGTTTTCTTTACTTCTCACTTTCATAAAATGGTCCACATTACACTAATTATTTACATTATCTTAACAAATCAAGCATGCATGTATTAATTAATAATTGACCTAAATAAGCAATAATAAGCTAGTAACAGAAAAGAGAAATATATATATATATATACATGACTAAGCTTAGCAAGATAGAGAGGAGAAATACAAATTAACTTCAAAGATCTTAGATCCTAGCTCTTTGTGCACAGAAATCAGAATGACACTTCTGGAAGGAGAGAGAGAGAGTATTAATTGATCAAAACGGCGCTGCTAGAAGGAGGTCTTTTATATAACCAAAACCCTAGAATAACCTTTCTACACGGATTTTTTACTTAAAAATCCGTGTAGCTCTCTCAAGGCTTTCTATACTGTTATTTAAACAAAAAATCGTGTACAATTTTCACCTTTCTACACGGCTCTTTATTAAACGTCCGTGTTGCTCTCTCAAGTTTTCTACACTGCTATTTAAACAAACATCCGTGTACAATTCTTACCTTTCTACACGGTTCTTTAATAAATATCCGTGTAGCTCTCTTAAAGCTTTCTACACTGTTATTTAAATAATAATCCGTGTACAGTTCCTAATAAACGTCCGTGTAGCTCTCTCAAGGCTTTCTACACTGATTCTTTAATAAACATCCGTGTAGAGATCCCATAGATATTTCGGGCTTCCAAAAAATTACAATTTCTCCACGGTTTTTAGGTAAAATTATCAAATCCGTGTACAATGTGCAGTGTACAATGACCATTTTTGTAGTAGTGATTGTAGATACTATTTTTTTTTGTTAGTCTTTTCCTCTTTTAATAATTATATATCTCTGAAATGTTTATTAATTATATATATTTTTAGTTGAAATTTATTATTATATGTTGACCAAGGCTAGGTGATCGATGCAAGACATTAATTAGTTCTTATCCCAGTTCAAGATCCAACAAATTAAAAATTTATCAACATGCATGCATGATAACACAAAAATTTCGCATTAATTATATTGTGCTTAGTTGCTAAGACTTAATCATTGCTAATAATTCGGTTTGAGAAGCATGTACGTTATTGATGCTCAAATTTTAAAAAAAAATTTGTTGACTATGTAATATCACTAATTAAGCAAATCGATCGCTGGTCCATGTTGCACGCGGTGTGTGTGTGTATATATATATATATAGAGAGAGAGAGAGGCTATGGTGCATTGCAATGCATGAGCACCCTTGTGCATTGGACTATAAATCACAGATTCAAAGTCCAAATGACCGATCCAAACCGTTCATCTTGTTCTCCATATTAATATGTGCTTGGAGACCAAATTTTACATTTTTTAAAATTTTTTTTACTATTTATTAAGCCACTTTGAAAATCTGAAAATCTGGATGAACAGTAAAAATTTCTGGACCACCGGATTAGCCATTTTCAAAGTGGCTTAATAAATAGTAAAAAAAATTCCAAAAAATATAAAATTTGGTCTCCAAGCACATATTAATATAAAGAACAAGATGAACGGTTTGGATCGGTCATTTGGACTTTGAATCGTGGTGATTTATAGTCCAAAGCACAAGAGTGCCCATGCATTGCAATGCATCATAGCCCATGTAATTGATGCTTAATTATATTGTGCTTAATTACTAAGAATTAAATTATTGCTAATAATTCGGTTTGAGAAACATGTAATTGATGCTCTCTTTTTATTAGTAAAGTAATTAATTGATGCTCATATTTAAAAAAATTGTTGACCATTTACTATCACTAATTAAACAAATCGTTGGTCCATGTTGCACACGGTCTATATATTGATAAATCCATAATTTGTTAAAATAAAGAGCAGATAAAACCAAAAATTGAACTCCTAAATTCGTGTAAATTAAGTATGGATATAGAAATGATAATAATGACAAAAGTTCTTGGCCAATTTGCCATAGAAGATTGCAGATTTAAAGGATAATATTGACATAAGTTCTTCTGAATTTTTTTTCTATAGAAATTCATAAAAAGGAAGATAGAGAAATAGAAAGAGTACATCAGATTGGTAGAAAGATCTGTAGGAATTATACTGATCCTAATAATTCAAAGTTTGAATCATTAGCATTTAATCCTACTGATCCAAACTAAGTTTTTTTATTTTTTATTTAATTTTTTTCTATTAAAATATAAAAATATTTTAAGAAAATAGATAAATTATCTTCAAATTTAGATTAATATAAAAGATGCCATCTATTTTCTTAAAAAGCTTTTATATTTTAATAGAGATGTAATAGAAGAATTCCATCCATGTGTAAGATTAAAAAAAAAATTAAAACTGAGTTAGGTTTGGTAAGAATTCTACCGATACACACTTTTAAATTATTAAAATCGGTAAAATTTCTAGCGATTATTTTACTAATTAAAAACTTGATATACTCTTTTTATTTCTTTCTCTTCCTTTATATTAATTTCTATAGAAAAAAAATTCTCTAAGTTCTTGAACAATCATTATCTCATGAAAAGATAATAGTTGCAGTGTGAAAGTTTAATTCTATGATAATAGTAGGATATAAAAATGAAGAATTGAAATATTGATTGACAATTTATCATAGAAGAATATTGGTACTATTTTTTGTTCTTGGTTGCCTTAAACAAAATCACCACGTAAATTTATTCATTGAAACATTTCTTTCTTAGGGCTAAAAAAAAAAAAAACCCGTGACTCGCACAAGATCGGCTCGAAAAAGTTTCGTAATTAATTAGCTCCTTCCATTCATATTCATTCTATCATGAGCAAAGTTCAAACTTAACTTAATAATTAGTTCATTCTATCATGAGCAGTTGGTAGTTAATAATTGTTTTTGTAGCTGTGTATATTGCTTTGATCCTTCAGATAATCAGATGTAATGTTGTAATGTAAAACAAAGTGATTATGCTAATAAAATGCTTAACAGTCTCTGTCAAGTTTATAAATTAAAAAAAAAATCAATTTAGTTAATGTTGATTTGGCTTGTTGCATGTAGAGGTGCTATCGGGTCTGGTCGGGTCCGAATACTATTATATTTGGACCCGTACCCTAAAAGTGTTCAGGTTCTAATTTCGATCCATATACTTATTTGTTTCAAATCGGGTCGGGTTCGGATCTGGATACCTATCTACCCGTAGATATTTCGGGTCCAATCTTTCGGTTCCGAGTAGATAGATACCCATAACTTGTTTGTTAATTATTGGATCCGGTCCGGATACGGAACGGTTCCGGATCCAAAGCAGGTATATGTCACACCTCCCAAGCATTTGAGAAATCATTTACATTTAACTATAATAATAATTTCTTGGATTATTGGGTAGTATTTTCATAATTTGATTGTTGATTGTTTGGAGTACTCATGGTGTAAAGGAAAGTATTGGAAAGTTTTTAGTTTTTGTTAATAACTTTTGAATTCAGGAGACCGGAGAGAGATAACTTTTGAAAATCAAAATATTGAAGAAGATATATAATTTTTAGAAAGTAAAATATAGATAGACAAAGAGATCAAAGATGGATATATGATAGATATTTGATTTCAATGAGATTTATTGCGAATGACATATCAATGAGAGCAATAAATTTATATGATTATGCATAGGATATACAAGGCAAATATTGAAGGATATATTTGGAGCAATAAATGCTAGTCAAAAAATTAATATGTAAAATATGATTATTGACGTGACATTTGTTGATTTGATTATATAAAAAATTGTATTTTCATAGTTATTAATATATATTTTATCGGGTATTTATACAGGTATCGGGTTGGGTTCGGTTATGGGTCGGATAACTAAATCAAATCCATATCCTATCCATTACAATATCGGTTCCGGATCGGATATTAAATTATTAATTTTGTAACTATACCCATAATTTAACCGGTTATATTTTTTAAACCATATCTTATCCAAATTAACCGGGTATCGGGTCGGATCCGGTTCGGTTCAGGATCAGATTCGAGTAATTGGATAAAAGTAGCACCTCTAGTTGCATGAAGAAGATGAAATTCTTTTTCAAATTTTTCACTTTCATTCTTTGTGTCTATCATTAGAGGATGAAGCTCATACAAAGAGAGGATAATTTTTTTTTCCGATTTGTGGTCTATGTACAAATTAACCGGCCATTTTTATTAATAACCCAAAAAAAAAAGTTTTTTACAAAAATAACCTCAAAATCTAATTTTTTTCAAATATAACCAAACCGCCAGGGTTGCTGGCGGTCCACTTCTATAGCGGACCGCCACTATTCCTGGCGGTCCACTTTTTTTTTTTTTTTTTTTTTTTTTTTTTTTTTTTTTTTTGAAGTTTTAGTTTTTTTTTGTTTAGGGTATTTGGGGTATTTGTCAAAAAATTAAAGACTTGGTCTTTATTAAAATTTTAAATTTCAAGTTCTGACAGCTTGTTGGTCTTTTTTTTTTGGTTTTTATAATATATGTATAATATATACATATATACAAACATACATACATACATACATACATATATACATACATACATATACACATACACATACACATACACATACATATATACATATACAGTTTTTTTATGATGTATTTATTATGATTGCAGTTTTTTTATGATGTATTTTGGACTGTAGCTCTTTATTATGATTGCAGTTTTATTTTATATTTCATGTTGGTTTTTATGTTTTTTCTGCTTTACATCGAAATGGTCTTTTGAAATTACAACGTATCTTTCACGACGTCGGAATAATAAGTTCACAAATACAATTAAAGTTCAACGATACAACTGAAGTTCACAAATATTCATAACTTAGTTCACCTAAGCAAAATAATAAGTTCATCTTTCACGATGTCAGAATAGACCCAATAGACGAGAAGATTTTCTGGTGTCAGCTGCAGGAGCAGCAGTACTTGTAGACCCTTGGCTACTAGATGATTGGGTCGCAAGAGGTGGTTGTGTTCTACCAGTTGCTTCAGCAACAACTCTCGCATTTTCTCTTTCATTGTGTTCGTTTATGGCATCTGAACATAACAACAGAATTCAGTTATTAATATAATAAAATCATAAATTAATTCCGAAAAATGCTACATACCTGCCCTGCGCCTGTCAGAAACGGAACGGCGAGCCTGATTTCCCGATGGCCTCCTACCACCCATCTCGTCCATGGTCATTATAGCACGTTTGTGTCTCCTCCTCCCCTTCCTTATCCGTCCTTCTGAAGGGAGTATTCTATCACCGACATACGCAGGCCACTCATGCTGGTTAGGATAAGAATGGAAAGATCCACCCCAAGTAGAAGCAAGGTAATCGGTACGATACATGTCAGCGACATAGTGATCCTCGCAGAAGTTTCTCACTCGGCATACCGCCATCACGTGACTACAAGGTATTTGTGTTAGTTGGGGTCCTTGGCATGTACAGGTCACCTCTCTTGCCTCTCGAAATTGCATTACGTACTTGAAAGCCCTCTTCACAAACTCCATAGTGCCATCTGGTCTACGGCTAGAAGGAACGTACTCATTTGGATTGTGCACTTCGAATTCTGTACCATCATTACCCACCGGGATCACGGTCATAGTTGCACCTTTGTTCCTGTGTTTTCTTAGTTTCTCCTCCACCCTTGTTGAAAATGACTGGTTCATCCTTATTAATTCTGCGGCCTTAGCACGCCGTTCCTGAAACCAGGTATTTAACTTGTAGAAAGTGTCTTCTACAACTGCAGCCACAGGCAACGTCCGGCTCTCCTTGAAGACTGCATTCAGCGATTCAGAACCGTTGGTGGTCATAATTCCCCAACGGTAACCTCCATCACGTGCTTGATATATTTTCTCGTATGCTGGTGGCTCTTGGACATCTCTGGGATTATTTTTGCCCACCTTCATTAAGTAGAGATTTGCTTTCGGCATATACTACATATAAATAAGGAAATAAAATAATATAAGTAAACAATAAAAATAAAAATATGTCCACGAAGTACAATAAGACATGTAAACAATTAACAAACACATACCTTTGCAAATTCTCTACTCATCTCTTCCACCCTTCTCGGCTTCTTCTTTTTGCAATTACGTCTAAATGTTTCTAGGACCCATGTATCGTGTCCGGTTGCCTTGCTAAGGTTCTCCGCAACGTGTTGCATACACAACCTGTGCACACACTCGCCAGTATGTGTTGACCAACCGTATTCTTCCCGATCAAAAACATATTTTATTCCTTTGTGCTGGTCTGATATTACAGAGAAAAACTTTGTTGGCCCAATCACCCGTCTTCTTAAAAACTGCATAAAGAATCCCCAGTTCTCACCATCCTCTTTCTGAACAATTGCAAACGCCAAAGGCAACAACTGGTTCTCAGCATCATATGCACATGCTATCAGTAGCCTCCCCTCGTAACGGCCAGACATGAAGCATGCATCAATGCTGATAACGGGTCTGATGAATGGCACAGCTTGGATACAAGGACCAAAAGCCCATGCTATGCCCTTGAATTGTTGAACTCCCTCTATTAGTACTCCATTACTGTCATAAATGGGGCCATGCATCAACATCAATATTAGTATCATTTCGATTAACGGATAACTGTATCGGTACTGACTCTGGTATAGCTGGAAATGTAGGGATTATGGGTGCCTGTCTGGGTGGTGGTGGTGGTGGTGGTACAACTTCAGTAAACTCACAGGAGTTTTGGTACCCCGGGTTGTCATAACAGGGACTGTGGTACCCCTGGTTGTCATGAGGGGAGTGGTGGTACCCCTGGCTGTCATGAGGGGAGTGGTGGTACCCCTGGCTGTCATAAGCCGAATTGTCATAACCTGAAGGTCCAACAGGGGGAGCCCTAGAAGGTCCAGCCTCAGCCGCACTAAAAGGTCTAGCCCCGGCCTGGGGAACCCTCCTGGAATATAAGTCTATCATCGCGACCCCCCTAGACTCAAATTGTTGGTACACAGCCTTCCACAACTCCTCATCTGTTATAGGAAAACTCACAAAGTAAGGTTTACCCGCCCCAGCCCGTTGTGTGTCAATTCGGGTAGCCAATTCTAAGTCATACCGGTTGGGGTTTACACCAGTCTTTTCGTATACTAGTTGCTTAAGTTCAATAAATGTGGTTCTTTCATTAACCTGCAAGCCGAATGAGGCATCTTTCGAGTAATACACGCCCTCTACACCCTTAGTTAGCTTACCGCCCACGTACAGTGCAACCAGCATTTTTTCCTTAACAAACTACATTTAAAAAAAAAAATTCATAAGAATTACAGTATAATAGTTTCATTATTTTTTGCAATTTAAAAGTTAATTATAATATTAATTAAAGACTAATTTATAGTATTTACATACTGCGGGTATAATAATTATTAATTAAAAATTAAACAGAAAATAATTAAATAAAAAATAAAATACCTGTAGCAATCGCCTCTAAATCGCCTAAAATCGCTTCAAAATCGCCAAAATCGCTCTCTCTTTCTTCTCTGTGGTTTAACAAATGAGACTGTGTGCTGGAGAGAGAGAGAAAGCGTGCTTATAAGACAGCTAGCGGACCGTCAGGGATACTGGCGGTCTGGTCCCTAGTGGACCGCCCAAGCTGTCAGAACTTGAAATTTAAAATTTTAATAAATGCCAAGTCCTTAATTTTTTGACAAATACCCTAAACAAAAAAAAAACTAAAACTTCACAAATGAAAATATTAAGAAAAAAAATCAGATCTCTAAAAAAAAAAAAAAAAAAAAAAAAGTGGACCGCCAGGAATAGTGGCGGTCCGCTATAGAAGTGGACCGCCAGCAACCCTGGCGGTTTGGTTATATTTGAAAAAAATTAGATTTTGAGGTTATTTTTGTAAAAAACTTTTTTTTTTGGGTTATTAATAAAAATGGCCGCAAATTAACCTATGCGCAATTAACCCACGTCACAAACTAACTATATTAACAAGCTAACCTAGCTCCACTTGTAATTAACTCGACTTGATTCGGCTTGTTCTGACATAATCTAAATTCATGTTTTGTTTAATTAACTCGACTCATTTCTATTCATTTACAGCTTTAATTTTTGCTAAACTTAATTACAAGGTGATTGCATATCCGGTTAATTTTAAACTTACAAAAAAAATTAAGCACGTGCCGATAATAATTACTGAAAGAATATATATATATATATATATATATATATATATATATCCCAATAATACATGCACCATGCATCTTTAACAGTCAAACTTAATTGCCACTGTCAACAATTAATTAATGGATAATTATATGTACAACGTCTCCTTGAAGCAATACAGCCAACTTGCCACAAGCAACAATACATGCATCTCTCTTTCAAACAAGTTGAACAAGGCAATGCATTAATTAAAAGAAATGGATACATTCGAATTACTCGCCACATGCTGACATTGACATCCACACAGTACACCTCTCTCTCTCTCTCTCTCTCTCTCTCTCTCTCTCTAAAACAAGTGGAAGAAGCGGGGCATTAATTGCTTCTGGTCCAGAATGGATATCTATTATAATTTCATGACCCGTACGTACGAGTGGGCCCGCGGCTGCTAATTCTAATATTCAAAATAAAAAAAATTCAAGGGCCGGCTGTTCTAATCTTAATCATGTGTTTACATCTTCAAAGAAGATCTGGCACGAGTTACTACGCATGCAAGGCTATAAATTGATTTTTTTTTTTTTTTTTTGAAAGCCTTGGCAGTGTCTGTTATTTTCATACTATGATAGATCAATTGCACGAGTTACTCGATCAGGTGTCTGTCCGGTAATTGATAAATTCAGATATTTAAAACTGAAATAGATAAAGAATAATTCAAATCTGATTGATATTTTGCGGAATAAATTAATAAAGAAAATAACAGTTTTAAAGCTAGCTAGTTCGTATCTCTTTATAACAAATGGTCCGGAATTAAATTTAAAATTTGATTACAATATTGTACGTAAAGTCTAATTTGGCTATACATTGATAGTGCACGAGTTTTGGATATTATGAGATAATTTAAATTTATAGTTTGTTCAAGATTGAACTAGATTATAAAAAATTCGGGTTTAGTCGGAAATTTACAGGACATATTAATAACGAGAGGAATTCTTTCAAAATTATGTCAACTTATAACATATTATTTGAATTCAAATTTAAATTTTGAGCAGTGGCAAAACATAGTACTGTTGAGGGGTGCTAAGCTACCTTTTCATTTTTTTTTTAAATCAAGTATATAGAAGTTCATGTAAATGTCATTTTTTTTTGTACATAGCAGCCCCCTATGTATTATTACAAACTTATAGGATCTAAAAATAAAATTTGAGAAGCAACTTCTTATTTATTTATTTTTTTCCATTTGCAATTTTGACTCCTAAATTTGCGTACCATCAATATTAAAAAATAGACAACTTCTTGGCTTCTTGCTCGAATTTGGAAAGTTAACCATATAAAGAAAAAAAAATGTCATTGAATGCTTGAAAGAAAGAAATCCATTGAGCAATTGAGCATCTCTTTGGCTCTTCCAGTTCACCAAAAAAAAAAAAAAGATTAATCAATTTTTGAAGAGGGGTGAAATCCAACAGCATATGAAGAAATTCAGAAAACAAAAACAAAGTTTAAAAAGAGCTGTGAAATTTAATTTTAATTGAGGTTTATATTTATTTGTACTTTTTAAATTATTATTTATTGTAATTTTGAGATAAGAGTGATAATTTTTTTTATGTATAATTTGTACACAGATGAGATTATTGCTGAATTTGATTTTTTAGGAAATCATAGGTCGAAATTTAAATAATATATGAATTTTGTGTTATAATTTTTTAATTTTTTTAGGATCATGATAACTTCCATAATTGTCTTGGGGAGTACAAAAGTTCTAGCACTGTTTTTTTCTAAAGTATTAATCTCCATATAAGGAAGTATTTATATCTATAAGGCAAATAATTTTTGCATGAATAATTGTCTCTCCCACCAAATCTCAAATTACATGGGGAGACCATAGACGTTTTTAAAGGTGGATTTTTTTTATTCAATCTCGTCCACATTTCTGACGATCTATGAGGAATTTTACAAATCTAAAATCACAAACTTCTTCTACGTAATTTTCTCTATTAAATGAAATTCATGATAACATACTTTCGGGCTTGTTGTCACACAAGTATTTATACATCATCATGCAAGTATTTATATCTATACTTGAAAGTATTTCTTACATATGACACTAACTGACATATGAAAGTATTAATATCAAGTATTACAAGTATTTATACATATACACTAGAATATTTATACCTATGTAAAAAATACTTGAATAATCACCTCGTATACTTTTATCGTGATAAATATTTTTTTTGTATGGATAAATAATTAGTGGGGACTATAGTACACCATCTTATTTTAGAAGTTAACCCTCTAATTTTAGAAATATTTAAATAATTAGTGGAGACCATAGTACAACATTTAAATAACTATCATCTTCCTTATCTAACGTGGATCCTCTAATTTTAGAAGTTTTTAGATACTTAGTGAGAACTATAATACAACTTTTCTAAATTGTAGCTGTGGAATATAATAATTCTTTTTTTTTTAAATAATGTTAAGACCCCCGCCCCCCCCCCCCCCCCCCTCCAAATTCTGATTCTGCCCCTGATTTTGAGTTACTTGAAAGACCATCTGAAGTATTATTTCCATGGTGGATCAAATCAATTGCTGTCTTATATCCAAATTCTGATTCTGTTCCTGATTTTGAGTTACTTGAAAAATCATCTGAAATATTATTTTCATGGTGGATCAAATCAATTGCTGCCTTATATCCAAATTCTTATTATGCCCCTGATTTTGAGTTACTTGAGAAACCATTTGAAGTATTATTTTCATGGTGGATCGAATCAATTGCTGCCTAACTTCCATCATGCCAAAGAAAGAATAAAATATTATCAAGCTACGTTACGTACCATATATTATTATGTTGCCTTGCTAACTACCCTGCGTACGTTGCGCTCATTAGTGCTGTAATTTAAATTGAGTGCAACAAGGATAAGGTAAAGGTAGTACATTAAATTGCAAATTATTGTAACATTCTATAAACAACATTCTATAAACATTATTTTTTTATAAATTTTTTTAAGAGGTTTAACCTTAAACATATCCAAATTCCATCATTCAAGAAAATAAAAATAATTTTAATAATGGCCAGTGAGGTGGGATGTTGCTGCACACTTTGATGTGAAAAGCATCTAGAAATGAGAACCTAGCTAGCAAAACAAATTTGAACATATATAATATTTACACTTGATAGTATAAATTAATTGATACATGACTTGGCGCTTGTTAATTAAGTCTGAATGTATATATATTTATTTATTAAATATCAACCTTGTATTATTGGTGTTTATATATAAAGTGTAAACACTAGACATCTTAATTTTTTTAAATATATATAAATCCTACACAATTTTTTTTCCTGTATATAGTTCACATTTGGGTTAATTATACGCATCATTCACAACCAATGCTGGCATGTACATTAATAATCTGTTCTCAATTTATGGCCCAATATATCAGTGTACAATATTATTTAAAAAAATATCTAATACATACTAATGATTCTCAACATTTTGAGAGAGATACAATTCACATCCCCGGACTATATATCAAAATTGCATTATCATGATATATCATATCTGACAATAATTAACAGCATATATAATTTGGAATTTATTATTTGAGAACTCAATATCTGTAATACTCATTGGATATTTGTTAATTAAGATTTTTTATTTTTGGGGGAAAAAAAAAGAATTTGTTTTATGTATTTTTTGACTTCTTCATGGAATACCATGTGCATGCATGCATGCTGGACGGTTCTTAGTTTTGGCCACCAAATTGGACTATTAATTCTATTTTATAAATAAAAGACTTATCATATAAATTATCTTCACAATTTGAACGAAATTATACCAATACGATAATGCTGACACATCAGACATCGACATCAGGAACCATATCTTTCCAGTAGCGGAACACAGTATAATTAAAAGGCGACTTACCTTAGCCATCCCATAAATTAAAAATTAGCACTTTGGTCTTTCATATTTTATAATTTATATAAGTACCTATACATATATATTAGCTCCCCTTATGAAATAAAATTACACTACAATAATTTATTAACCCACCCAATTCTAATTTTCTAGTTCCGCCCGTGTAATCTTTTCCTCTCATTAAAAAAGATCGCTAGGCAATTTTCCACTTCTAGCTAGCATCCTAAATATCATTTAATATACAATGCATAAGGAGGGTCAAATTTTAAAACTTTTTAATCATGTCTTATTAACTTTTATCTTGTTTATCTTAATTAACTATGCTATTGTTATTTTTATTAATTTGTTTATCTTAACTTTTATCTTGATCGGTAATCTGTGTCATGCTTTTTTTTCCTCGTTAAAATTAAACAATATATACGTACTTGAGGTACTAATTAATTAAGATGCAATGTAACTTTTAAACAAATCAATTAAATTGTGTTCCTCTCTATGAATTTAATTATCGTACGGTTAATCATATTGTTTAATTATCATTATATACATATTAGTGTTTTAAAAAGAAACTTCTTTGTGTCCAAAATTTGCTCATCCGAATTTTATATTACAGAATTATGCCCCTTTTAAATATATAATTTGTTTTAATAGATATCTTTTTCTTCGAATGAAATTCTAAAAACAACCTTACAGTTATAATAATTAAGGAGTACGACCTCTCATTTTGTGTGTGTGTGTTTTCAAATAACTGTTGTACTACAACAAATTAAATTAAATTTATCTCAAACATATATAACCCATGTACATGTTTTATTAATTGGTATATTTCAGTTGAAATGATAATGCTAGCTATATGAAATAAAATTGGACCGTGCTAATCTCTCTTTATATTATTTTTCCTTTTTAATTAACAAGACTCAAGGCTTTTGAGTTTTGATTCCTTTTCCAACTTGACCTTCCAGAGGTTTTAATTTTAAAATATACGTAAAAGACTTTTTTTTCTATTAACACATGAACAGTGGCATTCCTTTCTCAAAAAATAAACAAATAAAAAAAATTAGACCGTGATAATTTACATGTTGCTTTCAATTTCTTTTTCAAAGGTTAGGCGATAATGCATTCAAATATTTGAAAGTCTCCCGGGTACTAGATTTGAAGCATCCCTTGGTGGTGTATATATATAACCAACGAGGCACCTTCATCTTACTCAAAACATTCCTTAGAGAAGAAACCAATAACATCATTTTTCTCTCCTATATATTGCGTTATACAGCTATTGATCATAGGTGGTAATCATGGTATGACTTGTTCATTCTATGTAGAGATCAAATGATTCTTTCTTTTCTTTTCTTTTGAAGCTAGACCTAGCTAGAGAACTAATAATTTTATTAGTCGTTGTATACAGAGAAAACCTAATTATGATATATAAATAATTTTAAATTTGTTCATAGATTACTTTCTGATGCATTATATTGTGTGGTTTCATTTTGATTATTTTGAAGGCATCATCTGCTTTCAATAATGCTCTTAAAAAGGTGGGACCATACGGTGGTGACGGTGGGCAAATTAGAGAAATGAATACTGTCGGCATCACTCGAATTGTTAAACTCGGCATTCGCCATGGGGGTGCTATTGATGGTTTCATTGTGTATTTCGAGCGTAATGGCAGTGAGGAAAGCACCGAGCTTTGGGGTAGCGAGGGAGGAGAACTTACAGAGGTATGAATACTATTGATCTAATTTTCAATTCTCTAAGTTAACTTAGAATTAAGCCAGAGTGACAAACTAGTACATATTTTCTGTGAAAACTTTATATTTATTTAGAATATATTCAACTCAGGACATAAATAAGAAAACAATATAAGACCAATATGTCATCAAGTAGATAAACCAATATACCAATTACATGCTGGTTAGTCTTATGATGATATTTTTTTTCTTCTTAAATTTTTTGACTTGGTCAGTTGATTAATTGTTTGACATTTTGATTGATACTTTTGACTGTATATGAATAAAATGAGTTTATCTAGTTTGGATTCCTAATCAAAATCAAATATGAAAGGAAGGACATGTACACAACTAAAATTTAATGTCGACAGAACTAATATATGCGGTCCGCAATGATCATCAGCGATTGACAACACATCTAAAATATATCATAAACAAGCTAGTTTGAAAAACATATTACCTTCCAAATTTCGAACAAATGTTAAATTAATTAGTACAAAAAATATATATATATATATAGATCTCGTTTGAAGAAGACGAGTACATTATGACTGTGAGCGGCCATGTCGGTACATTCAACACCTTCACACTGTTGAAATCACTAAAAGTGGAAACGAACTTGCGTGTGTATGGACCATACGGTGCGGAAGAAGGGGAACCCTTTCAACTTTCAGCTGAAGGTGGTGAAATTATGGGCTTTCATGGGCGTTCCGGACAATTCGTCGATGCCATTGGAGTTTATGTCCAGGTAAAATATATTATTATTTTTTCTCATTTATAACTTGTTTTTTGTAGAGGGAAAAGTTATTTTACAGTGACTAAAACAATTTGATTAATTAATTATATATTACACACAGAAAGTAGTTCATAGAATGATTTGATTAATTTCAGACACATTAATTATATTGTGTTGATCATGTAATGAAGGCTTATACAAAGCTGGGGCTAATCGGCGGTCCTGGTGGGGACATAAGAGAAATGGATCCCTATGACATCACTCGCATTGTTAAGATCGGCATTCGCCATGGGGGTGCTATTGATGGTCTCTATTATCACTACGAGCGCAATGGCCAGGAGGAAAGCACCAATCTCTGGGGCTCAGATGGAGGAGAACTGACTGAGGTATGTGTACACTTGCAAAAAGTTAACCAACATAATTATAAGCATAACAAATATGTTACACATTGGTTTTATAGATCTCGTTTGAAGCAAATGAGTACCTTACGACAGTTAGCGGATATTATGGTACCTTCAACAACTATACTATTTTGAAGTCCCTCAAACTGGTGACAAACTTGCGTGCTTACGGACCCTATGGTGCAGAAGACGGGCAATCTTTTGAATTTTCAGTTCAAGGTGGTCAAATTATCGGCTTCCATGCACGTTCAGGACAATTCATCGATGCCATTGGAGTTTATGTCAAGGTTCAAACAGTTTATAAATTAATTGTTGTTACTTAAGCTGGTCAAATAATTAAGTTGAGTAATGAAGTAAAACCTTCACCTTTATGTCTGACAAACATTTTTGTTTTATGTTTTTTATTATTTTGGTGCCATAGGGTGGAAAAGCAAAAAGTACGAAAATAATTCCACTCATAGGAACGGCAGGTGTCGGTGTTTGCTACGGAATGATTGGTAACAACCTTCCCTCACACAGCGATGTGATCAAGCTCTACCAATCAAAAGGCATTGGTTCAATGCGGATATACTATCCTGACCGTGACACACTTAATGCTCTCAGAGGATCAAACATTGAGCTAATCATAGATGCACCTGATGTTGGAGCACTTGCTAATGGTTCTAATGCGGCCGACTGGGTTCGTGACAACATTTTGCCATATGACGGTGTCTCGTTCAAGTACTGTTTATATTACAATTTTGATTTCAAATATTTATTATGTGCTCAAGGTTTGTTTAAATTATATACATCATTCTTATAATATAGGTACATTGCGGTGGGTAATGAAGTTATGGATGGTAATGCATACAATGTACTCCCCGCAATGAGCAAAATCTATGATGCAATCTGCTCAGCTGGTCTGCAAGGCAAAATCAAGGTCTCGACCGCAGTGAGATTTGACGTACTCACAAGTACCTACCCTCCATCGAGTGCTGTATTCTCAGCCCCACATATGGGCCCCATAGTTCAGTTTCTGAAGAACACAGGAGCACCACTTCTCGCAAATATTTACCCTTATTTTAGTCATGCTGGAAACCCAGCCGATGTTGGCCTGGATTTCGCACTGTTCCGTGAACCTAATCCAGTGTATAGTGATGGACCCAATAACCAACTCCACTATCAGAATGTATTTGATGCAATGGTTGATTCTATGTATTATGGCCTCGAGAAGGCTGGTGGTCCCGATGTTGGGATTGTTATATCAGAAACCGGATGGCCGTCAGCTGGTGGTGTAAACACAACAGTGGAAACTGCACGTACTTACATCCAAAATCTGATAAATCATGTCCGTAATGGCACACCGAAGAGGCCCGGGAAATTGGAGACTTACATTTTTGCCATGTTCAATGAGAATGGGAAAACAGGAGATGAGGTCGAGCGGCATTTCGGGCTGTTCTACCCAGATCAGACACCAGTTTATTCCATCAACTTCAGTTAAGAATCCAGATGGCATTGCTTTATTGTGGAGTGCTTATTGTGTTTTTAAAAATGCTTTGAATTGTTTTGTTTTGTTTTGTTTTTGCTTTGCAGACTGCTTATTGTGTTGTTTGATTGGGATGTGCTTACTTCCTTTTTTTTCATTTGGTTAGAGGAATGTTTGTTTTTCTCTCTCAATGTTTGAAAGAACGAAGTACTGTGTATATATATATATATAAAACTGCATGTGTTCATATGAATATATGATCTGATGAAAAGTGATCATGGGTTCAGTATGTGACTAGACTATCTCAATATGGTAATAAGAGCATTCTCATTTATTTTGCAATTATAAAAAAAAATGAGTTTGTTTTTCACATTAATAATTTAGCATTTATTTACATTGATTTCAGGATGTTTTCATCCCGACAATTTTTATTTCGCTGATATGACAATAAAGTTATTTCCAATTGCTAACATAGTAACATTACATAATGTAAAATTTTCAAATTACTAAATTATCTATTAGACTGCCTTCTTGGATTTGGGGGCCCATAGATCGAGCCATATTTGAGCAGTACACGATTTCCTGGGCCTTTGTTTTTGTTCCAAAGCATTTTGGTCTTGCTCCAGCCCATTACAATCTTCTAAACACACATTTTGAGGCAGCGGTAGATGTTCATTAGAATTGAATGCATTGACCACATAGGATGTAGAAACAAATTAAGCAGCTTGAAGGTCGTTTGTCGTTTGAAATACCCAGCATTCTCTTCGTTTTCCCTTTTGTACTTTAATTTGTAACGGGATTTGAAGGATCTGTCTCGGGTTCAGATACCAGATTTAAAGCATCACCCGGTGGTGTATAATTTATAACCAAAGAAGAGCCTCCATCTTATTCTTACTCAACGCAGTCCCTGGAAAAATAAATTACCAAGAATACTACTGCGTTATATACAGATATAGATTATAAATGGTATGAACTCTAACTTGTTCTATGTCTCTACCAGATAGAGGTCAAGTATTATTTTCTTTTGTATTGAACATAACTAAATAATTGAATCAGTCGTTATACACGTACGGAGAAAAAGTAACAGAGATAGATAAATCATTTTGTTCATAGATTACTTTCTGACAAATTATATTGTGTGGTTCCATTTTGATTATTTTGAAGGCATCCGCTTCCAATGCTGCTCCTAAAAAGGTGGGGCCATACAGTGGAGATGGTTGGAAAATTACAGACATGGATACCTTTGGCATCACTCGAGACAGATCAATCCCTAAGCATCAAAGTATTTATTCTGAATTTGCAAAATATTAATCCCTATGCAATGATCTCTATTTATGACTGAACAAATCAATCCATCAATTGTCTCCGCACAAATTTTTTTTTTTTTTAAATTGTCCCCGCACAACTAGGGACCGTTAAATAAACAATCCCCTCATAAATACTTATCAGTTATCCCCACACAATTTTTTTTTTTTTTTGGATTGTCCCCGCATAACTAGAAACCATTAAATAAACAATTCCCTCACCCAATGGTAAATACTTCTCAGACATAATGATAAATATTTTATGCTAAATGGATAAATACTTTATGTTACTTGGATAAAAACTTCTCAGACATAATTGCAACTTTCAGTAAAACGTCAATAATAAATACTTTTCAGACATAATAATAAATATTTTACGTTACATAGATAAATATTTCTTAGACATAATTGCAACTTATAGTAAAATACTTCTCAGACATAATTGCAACTTACAGTAAAACGTCTGTGACAATGATAAATACTTCTCAAATATAATGATAAATATTTGTCAGAACAATGATAAATACTTTATTAACCTTGTCAATAAGTAATGTTTAATCAAATCAAAATATTAATATGTCAAGGACAATGACAAATACTTCTCAGATATAAGGATAAATATTTATCAGAATAATGATAAATACTTTCTTGAACATCAATAAACAAATAAATAATTGTTAGCGGGGATTGTTATTAAAGAAAAGTATAATTAATGCGGAGATTGTTATTAGATGACAGTATAATTAATGCGGTGATTGTTAATAAAAGGGCAATATAATTAATGCGGAGATTGTTATTAATTCACAGTAATTAATGCGGGGATAAATGGGGGGACAGAGATGAGGAGATTAGTATAATTATTCTTTAATTTATACTTTGAAATTTCTTTTTGAAGTTTTATACTTTCAAATTTCAAACAATATTAATTTTTTATCACTAAAAAATTTAGTACATAACATATTAGTTGTCTTTTTAGATCTCGTTTGAAGAAAACGATCAGTACATGATGAGTGTTTACGAAAACTACACAATGTTGAAATCACTAAAATTTGAAACAAATTTGCGTGTTTACGGATCCTACGGTGCGGAAGAAGGGAAACCTTTTGAACTTTTAGCTCAAGGTGGTAAGATTATTGGCTTTCATGGGCGTTCAGGAAAATTCGTTGATGCCATTGGAGCTTATGTCAAGGTACAAAATATTATTATATTTTCTCAATTATAACTGGTTCTTTGCTATTGATGGTCTCTGTGTTCATAATGAGCACAACGGCCATGAGGAAATTAAGCACCGAGCTTTGGGGAGCTGAAGGAGGAGAACTACCGGAGGTATGTTTACTCGATCTTCCAAAATAATTTACCAACAATAATATTAAAAGCATCAATAATATTTTAACGTATTGGTTTTATAGATCTTGTTTGAACCAAATGAGCACATTAGTAGAGAAAAATTTACATATTTACGGACCATATGGTGCGGACATGCAATCTTTTGAACTTTCAGCTCAAGATGGTCAAATTATCGATCGGCTTCCATGCGCGTTCAGGACAATTTGTCGATGCTATTGGTGTTTATGTCAAGGTACAGAGCAGTTGTTAAATGTTGTTACTTCAGCTGATTATTCTAAGTTCATTTATGAAGTAAAACCTTTACCTTTTTGTCCTACAATTTTCCATGATATCAAGCTACAACATTATAATTATTATAGCAATGAGATTCATTTCATTTGCATAGTAAGTAGTAGCTTACACAAAAGTCTAAATATTATGGACTGGGCTTTTCAACTGGGCCTACATAGATTGAAACAAAACCCAACACTCACAAAAGCATAGCGAAAAGTACTTGTTTACTAGACAACTCCTCTTGAAATAATTGCATTTCAAAATTCATGTAATTTAATATATCTGCTCTCAACAACCACCCATAACAAGAAATATTAACAGAGATATATATATAGTTTTGAACATAGATTACTTGCTGATGCATTATATTGTGTGTGGTTTCATTTCGATTATTTTGAAGACATCGGCTTCCAATGCTGCTTATAAAAAGGTCGGGCCATACGGTGGCCATGGTGGGGATATATATTAGAGATATGGACAGTGTTTTAAAATGCAACCGCATGGGCCGCATATGCATATGCGGTCGGCAGCTGTGCTCAGAATGTCCATGAGGTCCTCCCATACGGTTTTGACTATGCGGCCGCATATGCGGTCCCAATATGCGGTCATGCGGAATAAAAAAACACATATGCGGATTAAAAATGCGGTCCGAACATATGGCCATGCGGACTGAAATATGCGGCCATGCAGTTCTCCCATGCGGTTTTGATAATATGATTGCATTTTAATTAAAATTTATGTGAAAAAAGTAAAAAAAAAAACTATTGTGGGTTATGTTATTATGTGGAAATAAATTCAAATATATGAATATGAATATATATATATATATATATATATAGAGAGAGAGAGAGAGATGGGCTACGGTGAGTTGCGAAGTAAAGTGACTATTTTACTTCACGCTCATATTTTGCGATTTTAAAGTTCAAAACGTTGATCCGAACCGTCCATCTTGTTCTCCATATTGTGTAACACTGTGAACTTTTAAAATTCAGATTTAATTAAAATAATAAGTGGTTAAATCGAATAATATATATATACGTATATACGAAATTAGTGACGTGGATAGTGAACAATAATTATACGATTAATTGTGTTAAGAAAGAGGAGCAATAGGTGTTATATAAATCATTTAATCAATATCGAACAAGTGAAGGGTTTATTTTGCAAAAAGACCACTTACAAGTGGGGGCCCTTGTCATTCTTCCCTCTTTCCCTCCTTCCTTTCCTTTCCTGCGCCCCCATCTCTTCTCTTTTTCTTTCTTTGTTTCCGCCAAGAGAGAAAGACAACGAGAGAGTGAGAGAGAGAGCCCCCGGTGACCGTATTGCCCGAAAACGGAGATTTAGGAAGAGGAGCTCAAACCTCGCACATCCATCCGTTCCATTGGTAATTCCCCTTTCTATTTCTCTCTCATTTCTTGATTCCGTATTTTTAGGGTTTCGGTGAAAACCCGTAGAATCGTACCAAATTGATTATTCCGTGCCTTTGTTGTTTCTATAGTGTAAATTGATTGATTCCGTGTTCCAAAGTGCAACCAAATTTCAAATTTACGGACTTTCCCAAAAATTGATTAGGGTTTAAATTGTAAAAGTGCCGGAATTTAATAAATTGACCTATGGATAGATCCTAACGAGCACGGCTAGCGGGATTGGCGAGCTTACCGAGTCGCGAGATCGCGGACCCTCTACGTGCCCTACATAACCAGGTGCGGGGGTTCACGGGATCTGTTTTGGAGTTTATTCGTAGAACTAAATAACGGTGCATATTATTATATTTATGTTGATTGCTTGATTTAAATAAACTGTGCATAGCATGTTGAATCTCTGATTGAAAGCATTTGTTGCCGCATTGCATTAATTGTGATATTAGTGTAATTGAATTGTATAACTGTTATGATTCTCATGTTGGTACGGTTTATCGATTGTTGATCTGTCGTTTTGAATAAGTGAGTGGAACCACAGTATGACTTGGATTGATTGTGTGAAGTGAACAGTGTATCATAGTGGAAATTCTAGCTAGCTACTAGACTTTCATCCAGGACCCTTATGCGCATCTGGAGAATGGCCCTAGTGAACCCAGTACCGGTTGGGTAAGGGAAGTGCAGTGTAATTTTAGGTAGAACTGTGGTTCAGTGATTCAGTGAAAGTGTCAGTGATTTCTTTTTGAGAAAAGTGATATTCTGTTGCATATTCGCGGAATATGCCCGTGTATATTTTAAGTGATGAATTGATGAGATTGTATGACTTGAAACCAGAAAATAGAACTGTTAAGCCGGAGGTGATCGATAGTTAATATCTGCACCTCAGAACCAGACTTATATATATTATATCTGTGAAACCAAATCTTTCTGGAAATTCGTTGATTGATGTTGATTTTTGTGAATTGAAATCCGTTTGAATCTATTCCCGGTACATGTGCATTTATTATTATTGGTGAATAAATAAATAGATGCCCTATTGCTAGTGTATTTAGTTCTGGTGATGGATTTCTCACAAATCCAGTAGCCCTTTAAATTCCGCACTGAGAAAACGGATGACAGGTTTTCTCACCCCTTCCCCTCGGGGAATTTTCCACTTTGAATTGAAATGTGCAGGTAAACGCGAGTGAAGTGGGACTCGGGCTCGACGCGTGAGTTTAGGCCGAGCTAATAGGTTATGCCAAAACCTTTATGCCCATTTTGAATGTGTAGTTGAACCCGTAGACGGTTATTTTGATGTATAGGTTATTATCGAACCGTATTATGTTATAAAACCCTAACGATATGTTTTAAATTGTTGTTATGACTTAAATGTTGAAATTGCATATTAAATGTCATTAAAATTGCTAGTGAATGGGGAATAATTGTTTAATTATACGGGGATTTGATCGGGTTTGAAAACGGGGTGAAATTTCACGAAAATGGACCAAGGAATGAAAAATAGTACTCTTATTGCGGGCCGCAATGAGAGTAGACAGAGGAAATTTCGCAGATTAAAACCCAAACAGGTCATTGCGGGCCGCAATGAATGGATACAGAGGCCAACCAGGTCATTGCGGGCCGCAATGAATGGAGGCAGAGACGATTTGCAGAGGCTGGAAATTTTGGAACTTGTTGCGGGCCGCAACAGCTCTATTGCGGGCCGCAATGGGGATTCTGAAAAATGCTGTTTTGGGTATAACTTAGCCAAATTAAATCGGAATTGAACCAAACTTGTTTTAAATCAAATCATATGATAATTTGACTAATCAGGGCCGTCGGTTAAAGGATTTTTATGCAATTTGACTTCTCCGAAATAAAATTCTCAGACAACGCTCGCAGGGGGCTGCCGCCCCCCTGCCACCCCCCGCATACTCCTAGAATTAGGCCCACATACAAAAACAAAACAATATATATATATATATATATAATACTGCATGAACAAAACCGCATTTTAAAACAAAACTGCGCGACCCCCTGTTCCGGGGTGTGACATATTGAAATGTGCTTGGAGACCAAATTTTATATTTTTTGAAATTTTTTTTACTATTTATTAAGTAATTTTGAAAGTCGTTGATCTAATGTAAAATTTGGTCTCCAAGCACATTTTAATATGGAGATGACATCTAACGATTTGGATCGATCATTTGGACTTTAAAAATCAGAAAATGAATCGGTAGCACTTCGGCTGAAGTGCTACCGAATGCATATTAGGCACACTCTCTCTCTCTCTATATATATATATATATATAGAGAGAGAGAGAGAGAGATGGGCTATGGTGCATTGCAATGCATGGAGGGGTTTGTGCATTGGACCATAAATCTAAAATTCAAAATTCAAATGACCGATCCAAACCATTCATCTTGTTCTCCATATTAATATGTGCTTGGAGACCAAATTTTACATTTTTCTGAATTTTTTTACTATTTATTAAGTATTTTACAAAATTGTTGATTCAACGGTGGCTTAACAAAACAGTAAAATCAGCAGCTACCGTTGGATCAACAATTTTGTAAAATACTTACTAAATAGTAAAAAAATTCAGAAAAATGTAAAATTTGGTCTCCAAGCACATAATAATATGGAGAACAAGATAAACGGTTTGGACCAGCCATTTGAATTTTGAATTTTAGATTTATGTTCCAATGCACAAACCCCTCCATGCATTGCAATGCACCATAGCCCATCTCTCTCTCTCTATATGTGTGTGTGTGTGTGTGTGTGTGTGTGAATTTTTATTTTAAAATCCGTATATATAAATCCACATGAAAATCCGCATATGCGGTATGCAGTGACCTTCCGCATGCATGAACAAAACTGCATTTTAAAACACTGGATATGGATGCTTATGGAATCACTCGAATTGTTAAAATCGGCATTTGCCATGGGGATGGTTTCATTGTGCACTTCGAGCGCAACGGCTGGAAGGAGAGAACCAAGCTTTGGGGTGCAGAGGGAGGAAAAACTGACGGAGGTATGTGTGCTCTTGCAAAAAGGTAGCAAACAACAAAATAAAAGCATAATAAAAAGTAACATATATATTGGCTTTATAGATCCCATTCGAAGAAAATGAGTACCTTAGCCTTAAGAGGCTATTCTGGTGCATTCAACAACCACACAATTTTGAAATCACTCATACTGGAGACTAACTTGCGTACTTACGGACCTTATGGTGAGAAAGACGGGCAATTTATTTCATTTAATTTTATGCTCAAGGTGGTCAAATTATCGGCTTCCATGCACGTTCAGGTGAATTCATCGATGCCATTGGAGTAATGTCAAGGTACAGAGTACATACAGTTCTTAATTATTGTCACTTAATTAGCTGGCTAATTTAATATGAGTAATGAAATAAAACATTTTTCCTTATTCTCTAACAAACATTTTTATTCAATGTTTTTTTTCGGCGACATAGGGTGGCTGTGCAAAAAGTACGAAAATAGGATTTGCTATGGAATGATTGGCAACAATCTGCCCTCTCACAGCGATGTGATCAAGCTCTACAAATCAAAAGCCATTCGTTCTATGCGGATATATTGTCCCAACCGGGGGGACACGCGCGCTTAATGCTCTCAACGGCACAAACATTTACCTCATCATAGATGCACCAAATGTCGCACAACTTTCTAATGGTTCTAATGCGGCCGCCTGGGTCCTCAAAAACATATTGTTATATGGAAACCTGCTAGCATGCTACGCGTAGCATAGAGCACTATTGGAAAAAATAGAATCAGAATCAGTTATATACGCATATTAGTATCGGTTCACAACCGATCCTGATCAGGACGATACAGATATCAAACAAATCTGTATCGGTTTTACGACCGATCCTAATAGTTACTATCTGGATCGGTTGTACTGTAGAACCGATCTTGATATATATTTTAAATTAGATTTTTTTTTTAAATACCGAAAACAATTATCTGGATCGGTTCATATATAAGAACCGATCCAGATTATTACCTATCAGGATCGGTTCTTATATAAGAACCGATCCTGATAGTTATTTTGCCATTTATTTATTTTTAAAAATGCTATCTGGATCGGTTTCTTAGATAAGAATCGATCCTGATGCTTTATTGTAATTTAAAAAAATATTTTTTATTAAATGACCAGCTCCCATATTTATTTAGCTGGCCAAAATGCTAATTTATCACAAATCCTAAATTATCAATAAAACACATCCTAATTTAATTATCAATAAAACACATCCTAAATTAATTAGATATCATACACATCCTAACTTATTACAAAAAATTTATGTTCATATGCATGCAAATTCGGATAACACATCCTAATTAATTGTTGTGCTTCTTCTCGACTTTATCTCGTTTAGCAAAATTTGGACCCACATTAGGCGAAATTCGGCCAAGCGTTGTGCCGTATGTTTAGTGGGAAGATCCTACATTTTTAGAATTTAGAAGAGCATATACAATTAAATTTTGTATTTTATTATATTTGAAGCAGCAATGCTTATTTTTGAAAAATTTATAAATGTATATATACCTTTAATTGCGGAAAAACATCAAGAAATTCATTTATTATGTCTTGCATGAGCAACATAGTATAATATGCACATTCCCAGCCGGCTGGTTGTTTTGAGTACTATATAACAAGTTTCAAAAAAATAAATTTTTTTTATTACGAGTATACAAATGGCTTATATGTATATTCACAAATGTGTGCAATAGAAACTATTACCTTGCAATTGGTACAAACCGTCAAAGAAGTACCTATTTCCTTCATGAAGGCACTGTTGAAATATGAAGACATTAATTGAACAATCAGTACTAACGAGACATATTTAAAATGATAATATAATAATAAGATCATTAGCATTCTAAACAGATGTAAATTTTAAGAAGACACTTACTCCTCAACAGCAGCAGTGATCATTAGCATTTTTTTAATCTTCTTATCGGAATCGTACACGTACAATGCACGTTCTCTTGGCATAAGCACGGCCAATATCCAATGATTTCTACATATTAGGTTCATAGCATGTCATATTCTATAATTTATCTGAATTGAAAAAAATATAATAAAATTAGAATATATATATAACACTAACATCTGATGATAAGGAATAAATATCAATCTCTTGTCCCGATTATCTTTGAGTGCTTTCCCATTGTATTGAAGAACACATCATCGGTCATCATTCATCAAGGTGGCATTTGTTTGACTGAAATCCATGAAACCAACCTGCTAATCGGGGAATTCATCCTTGATGAATTTGTGCCAATACCTACAAAATAAAGATACATGTGATCTCAATTTTGTGAAATATGAAGTAAAAGGTCATAAATTATGCAATAATTACGAATATTAATTCTCTGAACTTCTTATTGGAGAGTCCAGTCAGTAAAAAATCTAAACCTTGAAACATCATCTCTTTGCTTTCTGTTATCTTTCCAGCAAAAGAGCTGCATTTCTGTTTCCTGATTCGAGAAATACTGTCCAAACCATATTTTACTCCTTTTCTCCTTCCAGATTTTGAAGCTAAAAAATCAATTACAATGAGCTTTACAAATCACGAAACATTACTTTATGCAATTATGGGTATTGTGCTAGACCAACAAAGGATATAAGGAAATTTCAAATTTCAGAACCCCAACTCAGCCCTTTAAATAACTATTTTATTTTCTTAGAACCAAAATTCTGATTTCTTTCTTTTTTCAAGGAATTCAAGAATTAAACGAGTGGACCTTTGATAAATTTGGAGAAGTGTGTCTTTCAAAAATGTCAGAAAACGCACAAAAATCCTTCAAGCAAGCTAAACAGATGAGTTTCAATATTCACCATTTGGGGTCTGAGACTAAACCCTTTTGGATTTTGGGGACTTCTATTAAGTTTGTAGTCTAATCAGTTCCCTTGGTTATCAAAGGTTTTCTGGAAACCAAAATTGTTTCGTACAAGCTTGAGCTTTAACTAAATATTTCAGGACTTCGTAAGAGAAATGAAAGGAAAATCTAACTTACAAATGTGGCCTCTTTTATGCTTCATCCTTTCACTCTTCTTAGCCTCCCTGTCAACACATTCTGCCTCTAAAAACCTAACCCTTTTGTTTTTACTGCCTGCTGTTTCATCCAACTCTCTCCTTTTCAAATCTGAGTTATTTTTAAAATTTATATCTTCACAAATCTCATCTAACATAACATCAGAACCATCCAATTGTTTCTTATCAAAAGTTGGAGGTGCTTTATTAAACTGTACATCTCTTATCCCAAATTTCTTCTCTTCATTTGAAATTTGATCCATAGAAGGATTAGAAAGACTGCATGGCACTACAGAACAGAGAGCATCCATGGACGAAAAAACCCCTTCAGTAAGGCATTTGTTTCTTGAATTAGTTGGTGTGTTCGAAGCAACTATCTCATTTTCAGCCTCTTCTACTTGTAAAAAAGGGAAATTTCCCAAGGTGTCCATCGATTCTGAAATGAAGCTTGTTTCTCGAATAAATGGTCCTTTGATTTTTCTTGTGCAGGCGTTTCTTTGGACAGCAACTTCATAATCCTTCTGAAATTGAAATGCTTATATAAAAGCTAGAATTTTTGACACAATGACACAAGTAAAGATGGATTATTTTGTGAAGTTCATATTTGGAAATGCTTTGTACATGTACCAACTTTGCAATTCTTTTTGTTGTTGCATATAATGAACTTGGTTTGCATTTATTTTTTTGGAGATTTCTTCAATATTTTTCCCCTCAAAGAAAATGCAAGGCTTGATTTACCGTTAAAACTATATATTCTTTTCACATAAAAGAGGCCGACCTTCCAACCCCCTCAAAGGAGCATCTATTGAGAAACAAATACTTCACAGTAGTTTGTTCATGTATTTCTCAAAAAATAAAATAGAAGTGAATGACAATCTATCCCTATTTAATAATGTAAATAAATTTAAGGTTTAAAAGTAATGGGTTTACCTCAAGATTATCTTCAACTTCTTTCAACTTTTTTATTCCACCAAAATTATATGGACCTTGCTTTTCACTTTCTATAGCAGCAGCATTTTCTTCCTTTGGACTTGGATTTCTAATATTGAAAATATGGGGTGTGCATGTACTTTCTTTTATGGAACAAGGGACCATTGTAGAATCATGATAACTGTCCGAACCATGAATACGAAAATTGCTATCTGGACCCCCATTGTCAGATAAACCAACATCAGCATAAGCAATAGCCATGGTACATTCATCTAAGTCAGAAAAAGAACCTGATTCGTCACCCTCCAGCTCCAAAAAAGAACCTGAACCATCTTCTCTATCAGCAAACATCTCTCTCCGTGCCTCCTTTACCAGAAGTGCTGCATCAAGAGCATTAAATGCAGGAAAATGAGACGTGTCTGACTCAAGTAAAACCATTTCTGTAATCACCATAGCTTCAGAGGCTGCTATAGAGAGTTCAATTGCCTCATTTATGTCAGCTTCTGCGAGGGTCAGAGCATCTTTTTTGGTAGTTTTTATGTGGTTCTTTGTTTTCTCTTTGGTACTAGTAATTTTGCTTGTTTCATTGTTCTTCACTTTCTCTTTGGTTAGCGGTGGGTTTTTATCTTCAGACACTGTACAAGAAAGATTCAACGAGAGGCGAAGTGCCTGTTGAAGGAGAGTGCAATTAAGAATTGTAAGAACCTTCTTAAAGAAAAAGGCAGATAGAAGTCAAATGCTGGCCTTGCTCGATTGTAATTATATAATTCCTATGTATCTCTCTTAGTAACCTCAGTTGAGTGTTAGTTGTACAAAATGCGGTTCAAATGACTTCTATTTGCGAAATTAGGCTTAATTCAACATTATTTTGCACAGATTTGCGGCCACGCCTAATGACTCAATTTTCTGTCAATTTCCTTGTGAATTAATTTACTGTCACTCAGCTTAACCTATTTTAACTAGGTCGGTCCCAGTTAAGTATATGTTAACCCCCAATTTGCACTGTGACTAAGCTTCAACTATAAAACTCTCCTTAGATTTGATCTAACAATGCCTAAATAGGCCCTGAACTGTGCAATCCTGACCAATACTTACCCTCAAGCGAACAAATTGAGCTTCAAATAAGATCGAGGGAAATGAGTCTCATTTAACCCTCAAAATCCCTAATTTTACCTCAATAAACCCTCACTATCGTGATTGATTATATTTCGATTAAATTCGAACCACCCCTCGATTTCACCAGGTAGCCCACTATTGTACAATAAAATATCTAAAGAAGTCAAAACTAAATTCTCACATTTCCAGTCAAAGGGATGCTTCCGTGGAGTGAATTAGTATCTCCAGATAGATACAAATGGAAACTATTGAATCCAGATTCATTACTTGAGAACTGTTGGCCGTTTTGTTCAACGCATATGTTCTCCTCAAAATAGATATTCTGAAATGGTTTAAGAAGTGAACATACTTAGAAGCAAGCATTACAGAGAGAATATACTGTACCAGTTAGGTCTTAATACTGAGAACAGTTTTCAGTACTAAAACCTACTGTGTCCTATAAATTGGTACAAGAAAGCAGTCACTTAGAAGAAAAATGCAAAATGAAAACATTAATTAAATACTCATTGATAAGGTTAAGGTTAAAAGGTTGAAAGGTTAAAAAAAGCACCTGTGATTGCATTGGAATGCTACATTTGTCTTTGACACCTGTAAGTTCATTCGGCAGCTGATGTGGCTGAAGCCATGGTGGCAGATAAGCTACTTCCTAAATTAAGCACAATTAAAAAAAAAAAATGAATTAGCAGAAGGGGAGGAGATTG
The DNA here is from genome assembly GCF_964058835.1 of Carex rostrata. Lineage (NCBI taxonomy): Eukaryota > Viridiplantae > Streptophyta > Magnoliopsida > Poales > Cyperaceae > Carex > Carex rostrata. The sequence goes on along the minus strand of NC_135918.1, from coordinate 11,001,439 downwards.
TAATGTCATTGAAGAGAACAATAGAAGTAGCAACAAGTCAATGGACAACTTATAAGAATAAGCATAGAGGTGAAAAGTAATGAGAGTAGATGATGCAAACCTCCGAGAAATGAGGGGAGCGGAACCCACAGTCAGCCATGGCAATAAGTTGAGGAAAGGAGAGGAGAAGGGAGGCAAAAGTGATACGGTGAGTCGGTGATGGCGCCAAGGAGGCGTTTTTTGGGACATTTTGGCGCCTCCCGCTCTTCCAAGGAATTGGCCACTTTGCATACGGACCCTTCCTTCTTTTTACTAATTTTCTTTTGGAAAAACTTCCGCTGTACCCATAGAAATTTTTGAAATAGCCAATATCTCCATCAAAACTTCATAATATCCAATATCCCCATAAAATTTTAACATTCTTATTTCTATCTCCTTCTGATTATTTTACTTTTTATTTAATAATTTTAAAAATTAAAATCACAAATATACCCTTGAATTTAAAATCCATGAAAATATTATTTATTGGTTGGAAACTCTGCGTATACTGAATTTTTTTTCATTCTAATGACAAGGCACATCTAGACATCACATGGCTAGATGCAATAAGTGTTAATTAGCAGTAGCATTTCATTGAATTTTCCACCGATTTTTTTATTAATAGAAAATAAATAAATAAAATATCAAAATACGGTATAGGATTTGAATTTTATCGAGAAATGAGTAGAACGGGTTGCCACAGCCCATCCCACCGGACGGGTCTAATTATCCCGTCCAGTTAATTAATGGTTAGCGTTAAACTCAGCGGAGGAAAGAAAAAAAAAACAAAAACAAAATCCGGACGGAATGCTTCAACCCGTCCCGGATCAAAAAAAGAAAAGAAAAAGAAAATCCGAACGGGTTAAGTAACCCTGTCCAAGATTTCAAAGATTTTTCTATATATTATATTATTATATTATTATATTATATTATATTAAGATTTTATATATATTAATTTTTTTTTGTTTTTTTTATTATATTATTATATTAATATACTTATATATATATATATTATATTATGAATAGAACTAGTTTAGTTGTGCTTAAGCTCACCAAAGTGTTTGGTGAGCTTAACTCTAAAACTTATTAAATCAGTTTCAAATGACGAATTCAAACCGTTAGAACCTGCCTATCTTGCGAGTGATGCGTCTACATGTGAAAATTTTAAACATTTTGAATTAATTTAGTATAAAGTCAATCGGTCAAAATTAAAAGGTTAATAAATTAATTTTAGTGCATTTATTTTTTAAACGTTTTTTTACCGCTTGACTTTATACTAAATTAATTCGAACGTTTAAAATTTTCACATGTAGATGCATCGCTCGTAAGATAGGCGGATTTCAACGGTTCGAATTCGTCATTTGAAACTGATTTGATGGATTTTGAAGTTAAGCTCACCAAACACTTTGGTGAGCTTAAGAACACTTTGGTGAAATATGTCTAAAACCAGTGATTTTGTACTTATCTTAAAAAATAGTAAAAAAATTTCAAAAATAATAAAATTTCATCCCAAGCATATGTTAGTATAAACATCATGTTGAGCGGTTTAAATCAATATTTTGAACTTTGAAAACAAATATATAAAATATGAGTTATAATGAGGTATTGGAACCCTCCTATGTATATATATAACAGAAAAATGAAATTTTTGGGGGAATATATATATAACACTATATGTACATAACTACGTATACAATAGATCACAGATATGATTAGTGGTAGTACTGTGAGTTCTTTATTTGGCCATATGTCAATAGTTTAAGAGAGAGCACTTTGCTTTGAAACCAGACATGGCTCCTAATTAAGCCAAGCATAATGGCTGCTAAGCTTCTACTAAAATAAACAAAGATATATTAATTCCTTGCACTCAATTGAGTGCATGTATCATCCCTTATATATGTGTTCTCCACGACTCCACCATTGTCATCTCATGATGAGTGTGTTGGAACACGATTTAAGATTACCAAATTATGTGCTAAAATATATATATAGCAAGCCAGTGCAACATGTGAAAAAAGTAACCCGCTATCATTCTCCATTATTGTCATTTGGCGTCTCGTTAATTAAAGAACTATCATTCTCCATTATTGTCATTTCGCATCTCGCTAATTAAAGAACTAGCATGTAATTTAAGTTAGCTCACTATTTTAACTAACTCAAGTCTTAATCCAAACACATCTTATATATAGGGTGTGTTTGGATGAAGACTTGAGTTAGTAAAAATAGTGAGCTAACGCAAATTTGAGATAGTGAGCTAACACAACTTTTAGTTGAGTTAGTAGAATAACATGCTAACTCACAAAAAACAAACAAAGAATAGTCCATTTTTACTAACCCAAATACATCAAAACATAAAATAATAGTTTGAAATAGTAGCTAATCCGGATTAGCACTATTCTTTACCTCATCCAAACGCCTGCATATATAATTATATATTTGAAATTTGAATATAGGATTTTTTTTTTATATAGATATTTAAAGGCGAAGAATTTGCTCTCTTCTTTATCTTAAAAAATAGTTGAATGACTATGTATGAATCTCTATCTCATTGAAGACTCCACCTCAAATTTTCCTTATTAAAAAAAGTTTGTCATCTCATGAGTATTGGAACAAGATTTACAATCACCAAACAATGTGGTAAAATATATAGCAAGTCATTGCACCATGGAAAAACCAACCCGCTACCTAATTAATTAAGACAGCCAGAAAATTTATATAGCGGAGTGCAACTTCACATAATATCAGCCAGAGGGGACCAAAATCAGAGATTTGCACTAATTAATTACAAAAAAAAAAAACAAGATAATAGAAAAGTTAGAGAAGAGCCATGGCCCTCTGCCCCTCACCTTCTATCATTGTATGTTACATGTATATCTTGCAACACACGTTAATTGCTCCATAGGGTATATATATATACTTGATTTCCTATAGGTTATAACTAATAATATGGAAATTAAAGATGAAAATGTTTTCACTCGTGCAAAGAGAACGAGTTATATTAACAACACAGTTCCACAATAAATTTGTTTGTCAACTCTGATAATTGGTAACCAATCACACATTTGTTATAAATAAAAAAGTAAAATTACTTGTATATTTTCTATTAATTCTTTAGATATGTTGTGTATTGAAAATATGTGCAATTTGAAAAATCAATTAGTCATCCATCAAGCACTTTGGAAAAATAACCATGCAGTTTTATTGCCACTGAAATGGTGATCAATCGGTTTTATTTTTTTGAAAAACCGGATAGAAGCTATCAGGTGGTACACAATCGGTTTTCAAATTGCATCAAATTTAATACACTTTTTAAGGTGCATTCCTATAAGATAAATATAAGGTTAAATTTTGAACTTGATATATATAATAATTATTATTTTTATTTAGGAATATTCTAAATAATTATTTACTAGAAGAGGAAGATAAAATGTTTGCATTGAATGTACATGATAATGAGAGATCAAACATTTTCTAGATCATAAAGGATATTGGATATCATTAGTAGAAATGATTTTTCCTACTTTTTATAAATTAATGATACTATTTACAACATATGCTAAGATATATGTTGTACCTTCCACTTTGAATGTATGCTGAATTATATGTTCCTTTAATTTTTTTTTCTATAATTGTTTTCCTGATTGTCACAAATTGTTTTCTATATCGATCATTTATATATATAAACATCCTTCTTTTTAATGAAAAAACATCATGATTCTAGCTTTTCTAATATAGCATTAGTGTTTGGCAGCTGATATAGATTAGATCATACAAAGAATGACGAGGCAGACGATAGATATTAGTAACACTGTTCATCCCGAAACGTCCAAACTCCAATTATCAACTGGGTGGGGTTGTGGTGTGTGTGTGTGGTGGATGGGTGGGTGGGTGGGTGGGGGGGGGGGGGGGGGGGGGGTTTGTTGTACTTATTTAGTTGATACATTCATTGTATTATCACCGATTATATTCAGAATATATCACTACAACAAAGTAGACACTTTTTGCGAGAGAAAAATAGCTTTTACAACGGACGTCCGTCGCAAAAAGTATCGTCGCAAAAAGAAAAAGCTGAACAATGAAAGTAGTCCGTCGCAAAAAGTCACTTTTCTATATATAGACCGACGACTTGTTTAATGAGTGATAGTAAATGTTCAACAAATTATTATTTTTTATTTGAGCATCAATTACATGTTTCTCAAACCGAATTATTAGCAATGATTTAAGTTTAATAATTAAGGACAATATAATTAGTTGATCATTCATTATTGTATTATCACCGACTATATATATTCAGAATTGTAGATACTATTTTTTTTGTTAGTCTTTTCCTCTTTTAATAATTATATATCTCTGAAATGTTTATTAATTATATATATTTTTAGTTGAAATTTATTATTATATGTTGACCAAGGCTAGGTGATCGATGCAAGACATTAATTAGTTCTTATCCCAGTTCAAGATCCAACAAATTAAAAATTTATCAACATGTATGCATGATAACACAAAAATTTCGCATTAATTATATTGTGCTTAGTTGCTAAGACTTAATCATTGCTAATAATTCGGTTTGAGAAGCATGTACGTTATTGATGCTCAAATTTAAAAAAAAAATTGTTGACTGTGTAATATCACTAATTAAGCAAATCGATCGCTGGTCCATGTTGCACGCGGTGTGTGTAGAGAGAGAGATGGGCTATGGTGCATTGCAATGCATGAGCACCCTTGTGTATTGAACTATAAATCACAGATTCAAAGTCCAAATGACCGATTCAAACTGTTCATCTTGTTCTCCATATTAATATGTGCTTGGAGACCAAATTTTACATTTTTTTTTACTATTTATTAAGCCACTTTGAAAATCTGGATGAACAGTAAAAACAGTAAAAATTTCTGGACCACCGGATTAGCGATTTTCAAAGTGGCTTAATAAATAGTAAAAAAATTTCAAAAAATGTAAAATTTGGTCTCCAAGCACACAGGGACGGAACTCAACTTTGAGTATAGGGGAGGCTAACTGACTAAACATCATATACTTAAAAAATATTAAAATGAAAACCAAAATCTATAAAACACAAGATAATATGATTCTTCACTGTTAATTTTATCTTTCTTATTTTGAATTTTTTTTAACCTCATAAACTAGTTTATTACTTTTTAATGCGTCATTGTCATTTCCTTTGCTTTCTATTCTTATAACTTCTTTTTTAGTTCTCCTAAAATTACAATAACTTTTTCTTTTTTGGGTAACCATAATGTGCACGTTGTCCTTTTTCTATTTTAATTTGTACCTCTCTATATTAAACCAGTGTTGTAAATAACAGTATCGCGCTCGTCGGACGGACATGGTACGGCTAAGTGATTGATCGAGAATAATCAGGAATAATCGGTCATAATGAAAAAAATCAGCCGATTAATCGGAAAATTTCTTGATGGTTTGATCACCGCCAACGACTAATCGGACGATTAATCGGCCTAAATGGATGTTTTTTACAACCATGTATTAAACAACTTTCCAAGTTTTCAAGTGAGATGTTTTTATTTAATCGATCACGTGATCTGGTAAGTTGGAGAACCAAACTATTGAAGCAAGTGAAATTGACGTTACTCTTATACATATACCCTCTAAATTTTTTGTATTATCAACGGGGGCTGAGACATATAAAATAAATTTTTTAATAAATTTTTTAGGTATCTTTTAGAAAAAATAAAAATCTTGGAGTTTACTTAGCCACCTTTTGATACTACTGTCTTCCGCCCCTGCAAGCACATATTAATATAAAGAACAAGATGAACGGTTTGGATCAGTCATTTGGACTTTGAATCACGGTGATTTATAGTCCAGTGCACAAGAGTTCCCATGCATTGCAATGCACCATAGCCCATGTAATTGATGCTTAATTATATTGTGCTTAATTACTAAGAATTAAATTATTGCTAATAATTCGGTTTGAGAAACATGTAATTGATGCTCTCTTTTTATTAGTAAAGTAATTAATTGATGCTCAAATTTAAAAAAATTGTTGACCATTTACTATCACTAATTAAACAAATCGTTGGTCCATGTTGCACACGGTCTATATATTGATAAATCCATAATTTGTTAAAATAAAGAGCAGATAAAACCAAAAATTGAACTCCTAAATTCGTGTAAATTAAGTATGGATATAGAAATGATAATAATGACAAAAGTTCTTGGCCAATTTGCCATAGAAGATTGCAGATTTAAAGGATAATATTGACATAAGTTCTTCTGAATTTTTTTTCTATAGAAATTCATAAAAAGGAAGATAGAGAAATAGAAAGAGTACATCAGATTGGTAGAAAGATCTGTAGGAATTATACCGATCCTAATAATTCAAAGTTTGAATTATTAGCATTTAATCCTACCGATCCAAACTAAGTTTTTTTTATTTTTTATTTAATTTTTTTCTATGAAAATATAAAAATATTTTAAGAAAATAGATAAATTATCTTCAAATTTAGATTAATATAAAAGATGCCATCTATTTTCTTAAAAAACTTTTATATTTTAATAGAGATGTAATAGAAGAATTCCATCCATGTGTAAGATTAAAAAAAAAAAAAACTGAGTTAGGTTCAGTAAGAATTCTACCGATACAAACTTTTAAATTATTAAAATCGGTAAAATTTCTATCGATTATTTTACTAATTAAAAACTTGATATATTCTTTTTATTTATTTCTCTTCCTTTATATTAATTTCTATAGAAAAAAAATCCTCTAAGTTCAACAATCATTATCTCATGAAAAGATAATAGTTGCAGTGTGAAAGTTTAATTCTATGATAATAGTAGGATATAAAAATGAAGAATTGAAATATTGATTGACAATTTATCATAGAAGAATATTGGTACTATTTTTTGTTCTTGGTTGCCTTAAACAAAATCACCACGTAAATTTTCTCCTTCCATTCATATTCATTCGATCTATCGTGAGCAAAGTTCAAACTTAACTTAATAATTAGTTCATTCTATCATGACCCGACCATACCCGTGTACCCATGCCCGTGTACGGATATAATGGATAATTATATGTACAACGTCTCCTTGAAGCAATACAGCCAACTTGCCACAAGCAACAATACATGCATCTCTCTTTCAAACAAGTTGAACAAGGCAATGCATGAGCGTACGTAGCAATAAGAAATATTAATTAAAAGAAATGGATACATTCGAATTAGTCGCCACATGCTGACAGTGACATGCGCACCTCTCTCTCTCTTTTTCTCTCTAAAATTAACAAGTGGAAGAAGCGGGGCATTAATGGAATAATTGCTCCAGGATGGATATCTATTATAATTTCATGACCCGTACGTACGTACGAGTGGGCCCGCGGCTGCTAATTCTAATATTCAAAATAAATAAAAATTCAAGGGCTGTTCTAATCTTAATCATGTGTACGTTTACATCTTCAAAGAAGATCTGGCACGAGTTACTACGCATGCAAGGCTATAAATTGATTTTTTTTTTTTTTTTTTTTTGAAAGCCTTGGCAGTGTCTGTTATTTTCATACTATGATAGATCAATTGCACGAGTTACTCGATCAGGTGTCTGTCCGGTAATTGATAAATTCAGATATTTAAAACTGAAATAGATAAAGAATAATTCAAATCTGATTGATATTTTGCGGAATAAATTAATAAAGAAAATAACAGTTTTAAAGCTAGCTAGTTCGTATCTCTTTATAACAAATGGTCCGGAATTAAATTTAAAATTTGATTACAATATTGTACGTAAAGTCTAATTTGGCTATACATTGATAGTGCACGAGTTTTGGATATTATGAGATAATTTAAATTTATAGTTTGTTCAAGATTGAACTAGATTATAAAAAATTCGGGTTTAGTCGGAAATTTACAGGACATATTAATAACGAGAGGAATTCTTTCAAAATTATGTCAACTTATAACATATTATTTGAATTCAAATTTAAATTTTGAGCAGTGGCAAAACATAGTACTGTTGAGGGGTGCTAAGCTACCTTTTCATTTTTTTTTTAAATCAAGTATATAGAAGTTCATGTAAATGTCATTTTTTTTTGTACATAGCAGCCCCCTATGTATTATTACAAACTTATAGGATCTAAAAATAAAATTTGAGAAGCAACTTCTTATTTATTTATTTTTTTCCATTTGCAATTTTGACTCCTAAATTTGCGTACCATCAATATTAAAAAATAGACAACTTCTTGGCTTCTTGCTCGAATTTGGAAAGTTAACCATATAAAGAAAAAAAAATGTCATTGAATGCTTGAAAGAAAGAAATCCATTGAGCAATTGAGCATCTCTTTGGCTCTTCCGGTTCACCAAAAAAAAAAAACAGATTAATCAATTTTTGAAGAGGGGTGAAATCCAACAGCATATGAAGAAATTCAGAAAACAAAAACAAAGTTAAAAAAGAGCTGTGAAATTTAATTTTAATTGAGGTTTATATTTATTTGTACTTTTTTAAATTATTATTTATTGTAATTTTGAGATAAGAGTGATAATTTTTTTTATGTATAATTTGTACACATATGAGATTATTGCTGAATTTGATTTTTTAGGAAATCATAGGTCGAAATTTAAATAATATATGAATTTTGTGTTATAATTTTTTTATTTTTTTTAGGATCATGATAACTTCCATAATTGTCTTGGGGAGCACAAAAGTTCTAGCACTGTTTTTTTCTAAAGTATTAATCTCCATATACGGAAGTATTTATATCTATAAGGCAAATAATTTTTGCATGAATAATTGTCTCTCCCACCAAATCTCAAATTACATGGGGAGACCATACACGTTTTTAAAGGTGAAATTTTTTTTATTCAATCTCGTCCACATTTCTGACGATCTATGAGGAATTTTACAAATCTAAAATCACAAACTTCTTCTACGTAATTTTCTCATTTAAATGAGATTCATGATAACATACTTTCGGGCTCGTTGTCACACAAGTATTTATACATCATCATGCAAGTATTTATATCTATACTTGAAAGTATTTCTTACATATGACACTAACTGACATATGAAAGTATTAATATCAAGTATTACAAGTATTTATACCTATACAATTTTTTTTCTTGTATATAGTTCACATTTGGGTTAATTATATGCATCATTCACAACCAATGCTGGCATGTACATTAATAATCTGTTCTCAATTTATGGCCCAATATATCAGTGTACAATATTATTTAAAAAATATCTAATACATACTAATGATTCTCAACATTTTGAGAGAGATACAATTCACATCCCCGGACTATATATCAAAATTGCATTATCATGATATATCATATCTGACAATAATTAACAGCATATATAATTTGGAATTTATTATTTGAGAACTCAATATCTGTAATACTCATTGGATATTTGTTAATTAAGATTTTTTATTTTTGGGGAAGAAAAAAAAAGAATTTGTTTTATGTATTTTTTGACTTCTTCATGGAATACCATGTGCATGCATGCATGCTGGACGGTTCTCAAATAATAAAATTGGACTATTAATTCTATTTTATAAATAAAAGACTTATCATATAAATTATCTTCACAATTTGCATGAACGAAATTATACCAATACGATAATGCTGACACATCAAACATCGACATCAGGAACCATATCTTTCCAGTAGCTAGCGGAACGTTACACAGTATATATAATTAAAAGGCAACTTAGCTTAGCCATCCCATAAATTAAAAATTAGCACTTTGGTCTTTCATATTTTATAATTTATATAAGTACCTATACATATTAGCTCCCCTTATGAAATAAAATTACACTACAATAATTAATTTATTAACCCACCCAATTCTAATTTTCTAGTTCCGCCCTCTCATTAAAAAAGATCGCTAGGCAATTTTCCACTTCTAGCTAGCATCCTAAATTAATATCATTTAATATACAATGCATAAGGAGGGTCAAATTTTAAAACTTTTTAATCATGTCTTATTAACTTTTATCTCGTTTATCTTAATTAACTATGCTATTGGTATTTTTATTAATTTGTTTATCTTAACTTTTATCTTGATCGGTAATCTGTGTCATGCTTTTTTTTTCCTCGTTAAAATTAAACAATATATACTTGAGGTACTAATTAATTAAGATGCAATGTAACTTTTAAACAAATCAATTAAATTGTGTTCCTCTCTCTATGAATTTAATTATCGTACGGTTAATCATATTGTTTATCATTATATACATATTAGTGTTTTAAAAAGAAACTTCTTTGTGTCCAAAATTTGCTCAACCGAATTTTATATTACAGAATTATGCCCCTTTCAAATATATAATTTGTTTTAATAGATATCTTTTTCTTCGAACGAAATTCTAAAAACAACCTTACAGTTATAATAATTAAGGAGTACGACCTCTCATTTTGTGTGTGTGTGTTTTCAAATAACTGTTGTACTACAACAAATTAAATTAAATTTATCTCAAACATAACTAGTGTATTAATAATATCTGGGTCGGGTATACCCTACCCTGCCCGCCCGTGCCCGCTGCCCGGGGTACTCGTGCCCGAGCCCGGGTATGGGTCGGGTACGCAGGTAGGGGCAAAAAAAGGACCGGACGGGGTTTTTTGGACCCATACCCAACTATACCCTACCCGACCATACCCGTACCCGACCTTACCCGTACCCGACTTTACCCTACCCGGGTACCCGTCCACCCTTATCCGTACCCGTACCCTTATACCCGACCCAAATTCAAACCCCAAATTCAAATTCCCCCCCAAACCCTTAATTTCTATTTTTAAAAATCTGTTTTTTTAATTTCTGTTTTTACAATTCTGTTTTTATTTCTGTTTTTTAATTTCTGTTTTTTAATTTCTGTTTTTTAATTTCTGTTTTTATTTCTGTTTTTTCATTTCTGTTTTTTCATTTCTGTTTTTAAATTTCTGTTATTAAATTTCTGTTTTTATTTCTGTTTTTTAATTTCTGTTTTTATTTCTGTTTTTTAATTTCTGTTTTTTAATTTCTGTTTTTAAAATTCTGTTTTTATTTCTGTTTTTTAATTTCTGTTTTTTAATTTCTGTGTTTTAATTTCTGTTTTTAAAATTCAGTTTTTAATTTCTGTTTATTAATTTATGTTTTTAAAATTCTGTTTTAATTTATGTTTTTTTTATTTATATTTTATTGTTTTAAAGTAAAAAAAATACATAACAAAAACAGAAAAAAAATATCAGGAAAGAAAACTGAAAAAAATGAAAAAAAAACGAAAAAAAACCCGTACCCGCCGTACTTGTCAAAGGTACACGGGTACGGGTATAGGACGGGTAGGGTGTGGTTTTTGAAAAATATACCCGACATACCCTTACCCTTATACCTGTCATACCCGTCCTACCCGTACCCGAGACGTACCCGTACCCGTCCCGGGTATACCCGAGGTACCCGTACCCGCCCGACCATTAATACACTAAACATAACCCATGTGTTTTTATTAATTGGTTTATTTCAGTTGAAATGATAATGCTATATGAAATAAAATTGGACCGTGCTAATCTCTCTTTATTTTATTTTTCCTTTTTAATTAACAAGGTACTCAAGGCTTTTGAGTTTTGATTCCTTTTCCAACTTGACCTTCCAGAGGTTTTAATTTTAAAATATACGTAAAAGACTTTCTTTCTATTAACACATGAACAGTGGCATTCCTTTCTCAAAAAATAAACAAATAAAAAAAATTAGACCGTGATAATTTACATGTTGCTTTGAATTTCTTTTTCAAAGGTTAGGCGATAATGCATTCAAATATTTGAAAGTCTCCCGGGTACTAGATTTGAAGCATCCCTTGGTGATGTATATATATAACCAACGAGGCACCTTCATCTTACTCAAAACATTCCTTAGAAAAGAAACCAATAACATTCCTTAGAAAAGAAACATTCCTTATACAGATATTGATCATAGGTGGTAATCATGGTATGACTTGTTCCTTCTATATACGTAGAGATCAAATGATTCTTTCTTTTCTTTTCTTTTCTTTTCTTTTGAAGCTAGACCTAGCTAGAGAACTAATAATTTGTCAGTCGTTGTATACAGAGAAAACCTAATTATGATATATAAATAATTTTAAATTTGTTCATATATAGATTACTTTCTGATATATGCATTATATTGTGTGGTTTCATTTTGATTATTTTGAAGGCATCGTCTGCTTTCAATAATGCTCTTAAAAAGGTGGGACCATACGGTGGTGACGGTGGGCAAATTAGAGAAATGAATACTGTCGGCATCACTCGAATTGTTAAACTCGGCATTCGCCATGGGGGTGCTATTGATGGTTTCATTGTGTATTTCGAGCATAATGGCAGTGAGGAAAGCACTGAGCTTTGGGGCAGCGAGGGAGGAGAACTTACAGAGGTATGAATACTATTGATCTAATTTTCAATTCTCTAAGTTAACTTAGAATTAAGCTAGAGTGACAAACTAGTACATATTTTCTGTGAAAACTTTATATTTATTTAGAATATATTCAACTCAGGACATAAATAAGAAAACAATATAAGACCAATATGTCATCAAGTAGATAAACCAATATACCAATTACATGCTGGTTAGTCTTATGATGATATTTTTTTTCTTCTTAAATTTTTTGACTTGGTCAGTTGATTAATTGTTTGACATTTTGATTGATACTTTTGACTGTATATGAATAAAATGAGTTTATCTAGTTTGGATTCCTAATCAAAATCAAATATGAAAGGAAGGACATGTACACAACTAAAATTTAATGTCGACAGAACTAATATATGCGGTCCGCAATGATCATCAGCGATTGACAACACATCTAAAATATATCATAAACAAGCTAGTTTGAAAAACATATTACCTTCCAAATTTCGAACAAATGTTAAATTAATTAGTACAAAAAATATATATATATATATAGATCTCGTTTGAAGAAGACGAGTACATTATGACTGTGAGCGGCCATGTCGGTACATTCAACACCTTCACACTGTTGAAATCACTAAAAGTGGAAACGAACTTGCGTGTGTATGGACCATACGGTGCGGAAGAAGGGGAACCCTTTCAACTTTCAGCTGAAGGTGGTGAAATTATGGGCTTTCATGGGCGTTCCGGACAATTCGTCGATGCCATTGGAGTTTATGTCCAGGTAAAATATATTATTATTTTTTCTCATTTATAACTTGTTTTTTGTAGAGGGAAAAGTTATTTTACAGTGACTAAAACAATTTGATTAATTAATTATATATTACACACAGAAAGTAGTTCATAGAATGATTTGATTAATTTCAGACACATTAATTATATTGTGTTGATCATGTAATGAAGGCTTATACAAAGCTGGGGCTAATCGGCGGTCCTGGTGGGGACATAAGAGAAATGGATCCCTATGACATCACTCGCATTGTTAAGATCGGCATTCGCCATGGGGGTGCTATTGATGGTCTCTATTATCACTACGAGCGCAATGGCCAGGAGGAAAGCACCAATCTCTGGGGCTCAGATGGAGGAGAACTGACTGAGGTATGTGTACACTTGCAAAAAGTTAACCAACATAATTATAAGCATAACAAATATGTTACACATTGGTTTTATAGATCTCGTTTGAAGCAAATGAGTACCTTACGACAGTCAGCGGATATTATGGTACCTTCAACAACTATACTATTTTGAAGTCCCTCAAACTGGTGACAAACTTGCGTGCTTACGGACCCTATGGTGCAGAAGACGGGCAATCTTTTGAATTTTCAGTTCAAGGTGGTCAAATTATCGGCTTCCATGCACGTTCAGGACAATTCATCGATGCCATTGGAGTTTATGTCAAGGTTCAAACAGTTTATAAATTAATTGTTGTTACTTAAGCTGGTCAAATAATTAAGTTGAGTAATGAAGTAAAACCTTCACCTTTATGTCTGACAAGCATTTTTGTTTTATGTTTTTTATTATTTTGGTGCCATAGGGTGGAAAAGCAAAAAGTACGAAAATAATTCCAGTCATAGGAACGGCAGGTGTCGGTGTTTGCTACGGAATGATTGGTAACAACCTTCCCTCACACAGCGATGTGATCAAGCTCTGCCAATCAAAAGGCATTGGTTCAATGCGGATATACTATCCTGACCGTGACACGCTTAATGCTCTCAGAGGATCAAACATTGAGCTAATCATAGGTGCACCTGATGTCGGAGCACTTGCTAATGGTTCTAATGCGGCCGACTGGGTTCGTGACAACATTTTGCCATACAATGATGTCTCGTTCAAGTACTGTTTATATTACAATTTTGATTTCAAATATTTATTATGTGCTCAAGGTTTGTTTAAATTATATACATCATTCTTATAATATAGGTACATTGCGGTGGGTAATGAAGTTATGGATGGTAATGCATACAATGTACTCCCCGCAATGAGCAAAATCTATGATGCAATCTGCTCAGCTGGTCTGCAAGGCAAAATCAAGGTCTCGACCTCAGTGAGATTCGACGTACTCACAAGTACCTACCCTCCATCGAGTGCTGTATTCTCAGCCCCACATATGGGCCCCATAGTTCAGTTTCTGAAGAACACAGGAGCACCACTTCTCGCAAATATTTACCCTTATTTTAGTCATGCTGGAAACCCAGCCGATGTTGGCCTGGATTTCGCACTGTTCCGTGAACCTAATCCAGTGTATAGTGATGGACCCAATAACCAATTCCACTATCAGAATGTATTTGATGCAATGGTTGATTCTATGTATTATGGCCTCGAGAAGGCTGGTGGTCGCCGTGTTAGGCTTGCTATATCAGAAACCGGATGGCCGTCAGCTGGTGGTGTAAACACAACAGTGGAAATTGCACGTACTTTCATGCAAAATCTGATAAATCATGTCCGTAATGGCACACCGAAGAGGCCCGGGAAATTGGAGACTTACATTTTTGCCATGTTCAATGAGAATGGAAAAACAGGAGATGAGGTCGACCGGCATTTTGGGCTGTTCTACCCAGATCAGACACCAGTTTATTCCATCAACTTCAGTTAAGAATCCAGATGGGATTGCTTTATTGTGGAGTGCTTATCGTGTTTTTAAAAATGCTTTGGATTGTTTTGTTTTGTTTTGTTTTGTTTTGTTTTTGCTTTGCAGACTGCTTATTGTGTTGTTTGATTGGGATGTGCTTATTTACTTCCTTTGTTTTTCTCTCTCAATGTTTGAAAGAACGAAGTACTGTGTGTGTATATATATATATCTATTAGACTGCCTTCTTGGATTTGGGGGCCCATAGATCGAGCCATATTTGAGCAGTACACGATTTCCTGGACCTTTCTTTTTGGTCCAAAGCATTTTGGTCTAGTGAACTGCTCTCGGGTAAGGGCCGGGTGGGCCGGGCATATGTGATTTATGCTGGTTAAATTGTACAATGTATCAATTAATCACCGATTACATAATTTGCTTAATTACCATATTGCATATAATGATATCAATTGATAAAATTGTACAACATAACAGTAAATCATAAAATTTAATGTAAATTGTATTAGTAGTAAATCATAAAAATGTAGAACATAGTCAATTTATTGGCATTAATAACGTGTCTCCAAAATGAGAAACACAATTAAAATTTAAAAATACACCAGCATATCAAATACAGTCATACAAATAATTATTCAAACTTCATCATTAAATTCAACCTAAGCAATTAATTAATTATTAGAAGCATTACCTTCAAATAATAATTGTTTCTGGACAATTAAGAGTAATGGATGGAAATAGAAATAAATAAGATTAATTAATCCACTCATACAATGACATAAAATTTCAATAAAATTTACTAAGGATTTTCCTACCTTTATCATAATTTTAAAATTGAGATTTAAAGATTGGTAAGATTGAAGTAAAAGTGTACATAAAAGATGGTAGAGTCGGAGCGGTTGCTTTATTTTTGCAATTATTTTTGTCACCATCTAGTTTGAAATACTCAAACATGACAAAATAAAAAGCATAGTATTTTGTAATTCTTGCCATTTTATTTAAAGTTCACAACAATCGTAAAAAAAAAATTTATCATGTAGTTGCCGTCATTAAATTGTCTATCATTAAATTAAAAGTTTGAATAATCAATTTGAACCATTAAAATTTATTTCCATGTGAAAATGTACTTGCGAATCAAATTTTATAGTTTTTAGAATATTTTATACTATTTCTTTAGATAGGTAGAAAACCATTACTTTTGAATAGTTGAGAATTTTCAAAACATGTGATTTTTTTTATCTTTTTAAAAAAATTACAAAATTCTAAAAAATATAAATTTTGATCTACAAGTATATTTTCATACAAAAATCGTATTTTCTAAACGTTCATTTTATTTTTAATAGGTTAAATCAATTACTAATTATTTTAAAACAATGTTGCTTAAATCAATTACTTTAAATTGCATAAATTTAATTAATATATGTATAATATAATATATGTATATATAATATATTTACATATAATTATATATAACTTAGGTTTTTGTACAATATATTCAGTGTTTTAAAATTTGATATACATATACATATACATATACATATACATATACATATACATATATTCGGTGTTTTAAAATGCGGTCGTATGCGCCGCATTTGCCACAACATGCGCTATGTATATATGTATAATATATGTATATATAATATAATGAGGTGGGCTACGGTGAGTTGCGAAGTAAAACGCGTTTCTACTTCACGCCGTATTTTTATTGTGAAAGTCCAAACGATCGATCCGAACCGTTAGATGTTTAATCCATATTGAAATGTGCTTGGAGACCAAATTTTACATTTTTTTTGAATTTTTTTACTATTTATTAAGCATTTTTTAAAATTGTTGTTTTGCTGTAAACAGTAAAAAACAGTAAAATTTTCTGGACCATCAGATCAGCGACTTTCAAAATTGCTTAATAAATAGTAAAAAAATTCCAAAAAATGTAAAATTTGGTCTCCAAGCACATTTCAATATGGAGAACAAGATGAACGGTTCGGATCGACGTTTTGAACTTTAAAATCGCAAAATATGAGCGTGAAGTAAAATAGTCGCTTTACTTCGCAACTCACCATAGCCCACCTCTAATATAATATATGTATATGTATATATAATATAATACATGTATGTATATATATGTATATGTAATATAATATATGTATATATAATATAATACATGTATAATATATGTATATACATATACATATAAGATGAATGCTAATGTTATATGTTTATAAGTGAAAAAAAATGTTATATGTTAATAAGTGAAATATGTTATGACATATAAATAATTCTATGATCAAATTTTATACAATTTAAGTATTCTTAGGTGACATAACAACAACCATTAATTTTACATCATTGAAAGATTCAAATCATTTTATAAACAGTAAAACACACATCAAATTTTATTATTTTTATAAACATGATATAATATATATGCATAACATATATCATACCTATAATATTAATTTGTAATTTTGGACTTGATTATTAAATTTTATTATTTTGGACTTTCATTAATTTTCTCTCTGTCAATATGGTTCGGATAGGCTATAGTATATACTGTAGGAATTATAAAAATGTGACTTGATAATTTTATGTATATATATATATATATATATATATATATATATATACTATTTGATATTGAACTATTCAGATTTTAAAAGTTGAATTATAAACACGTAATAATATTTATACGACACTGTTAAAAAAAATAAAATAAAAAAAACAAAAACAAAAACAAAAAACAGAAAGAAAAAAAAAAAAACAGTATACATACTGTAAGGGGTGGGGGGAATTTTTTTTTTAATTTTGAAATTTTTTTTTTTAAAAAAAAAAAGGTACATGGGTATACGGTAGGGGTGAAAACGGATCGAATACGGATCGGATAGTGATAAAACCATATTCGTATCCATTTTTATTTTCCGGATACGGATACGAATCGGATATTAATCGGATACCACTACGGATCGGATATTAATCGGATACGAATACGGATCGAATATTAGTCGAATACAAATACGAATACGGATATAAATTGAATTTCTAATTCGGATATATATATTATAAAAAGATTGTATAACATCTGTGGAGTGAATTAAAATTTTTAATTGTAAAACAACAAGTATCCACATTTGAAATCAGAACAAAACTAATTAACTAATGTGTTATTTAATAAAAATAAAATGACCCATCATAAACAATAAATTACATCAAAACTCAATTAATTAAATGAGAAAATAATTAAAAAAAATAATTATTAGTATTTTTAAAAATTTATTATGGATTTTTAAACCTAAGATTTAACTCAATGAGAAAAATAAAAATTCAAGATGTTGTTTGAATGACGATAGGGTCTCATGGCAGGACTTCTCACTCACGGATGGCCACACAGATCTCATCTCTTAATTCTTCTCTCTCTATTTCTATTACAGGCGGACCCCACCTGTATCCGAATATCCGAAAAATTATCCGAAAAATTCAAAAATCCAGATATCCGAAAAATTATCCGATTATCCGAAAAATGAAAAATTCGGATATCTGGAAAATCAACGTATCCGAATTCGGATAATTATCCGAATCCGTATCCGTATTCGCTTTCAAAATTAAAACCGAATTCGTATCCGTATCCGGATAAATCATATCTGTATCCGTATTCGTATCCGCAAATTATCCGTATCCGACTATCCGAATCCGAAAAATTAAAATACAAATCCGAATTCGGTCGGATAATATCCGACCCGTTTTCACCCCTAGTATATGGGTACGGGCACGGGCATGGGTACACGGGTACACGGGCACGGGCACGAGTATGGTTGGATACGGATATGGTCGGTCCGGGTATGGTCGAGTATTTGCCCAAAAAATCGTTTTTTGCCCGTACCCGTGTACCCGTTTACCCGACCTATACCCGAGCTCGGACACGGGTACTCCGGGCATAGGGTACGGGCGGGCAGGGCAGGGGCTGCCCTAGGCGGCCAAAATCAATACACTAAAACACACATTTTGAGCCGTGATTTTTATTTTTACCCATTTAAATAAATATTTTGTTAAAAATAACCAGATTTTAGAAAAAATTATAAAAATGTCCAAACCGTAGAGAATATTTACGATTCGGATTTAAAATTTCAAACTGCACAGAATATTTACGGTCCGGAATTTTTTTTTCGGACCGTACAGAATATTTACGGTCCGAATTTTCTTTTTTTCTTTTTCAATTGAGTGAAGTTTCATACGAAAATTGACCGACATACAGTCTTGATATCTCACGATCTGTTTGGAGATTTCGTGCGAAACTTCACAGCCTTGTTCTATGATGTCAAGACTGCATGTCGGTCAATTTTTAGGATTTTTGGAGATGTTTTGCTATGTTAACCATGGATGCAAAGTTGGGCTCATAATGCACTCTTTTAGTAGTTCGGGCAATTTTTGAGACCTGATATCTCATGATCTGTTTGGAGATTTCGTACGAAACTTCACAGCCTTGTTCTATGATGTCAAGACTAAGCATTTAGTCTGAGGTAGCTGAATATTTGTCTTTAGATCAAAACCAGGAGAGATCCCTTTAATATTCGTGCCGCAACGGATCGAACGAGAGATCAAAACCAGGAGTTCATGCCTTTAGTCTGAGGTAGCAGAATATTTGTCTTTAGATCCGTACCGTCCAATTAGAATCCGAATCTCCAGTCCGAGTTGGGAAGCATGAGCCCCTTTAATATTCGTGCCGCAACGGATCGAACGGTCCGGATCTAAACTCAAAATTTTTGTTACCTCAGGCTATTAAATTCTGAAAACCAGAACCAGGCCATATCAGACGAGGGGGAGGTTTCCTAGACAACTAGTTGATTTTCTCCATTTGAGCTAGTAAGATCGATCGATATTTCCTTTTGAAAGCGAGAGTAAGCTCTTGAATCAGCCATGGCGAACGGTACTTGTCCTTCCCTTTAATTCCTTCCCACATTAATTCTTTAATTCTTCATCGTTGTTTGTTTCCCTTTTCTCATCATCGGGAGAGTCCATCCAACGAATTTCAAAGTTGCCTGTGCCATGAGACTTTAATTGATTTAATTTTTTGGTTCAATTGGCACCCTTTTTTCAAGGAGAAAGGAATTTCTTGAGAAGAAGGTGCTAATTGACTGTTATACCGAGCCTGATTGCAGTAGAAATAGCCCATATTGCATTTGTCAGTATGTATTTATTGATTGTTATAGTGAAGTGATTATCAACTGTACTCTACAAACTAAACACAGTGCTGAGAATCATAGTTATATGATTTCAGGAATGAACAAGGCTCAATTCAATGTGTTTGGGGAGCATGCTCCGTTCGCATTTAGAGGTCAGAATCTTAATCTTATTTTGTTTTATAGTAGCTATGTAGTGAACTGTAATGATTTTTTACTTCCCGCAACACAAGTGACTCACTTCTTCACTGTATACATTATATCCTGGTTTACTTCTATATTTATTTTATTTTTGTGATTACATGGCCCGTAGTTCTATCCTGGTTTACTTTAGTTTACGAATGTGATGGTCCTTTTGATAAACTGGATTCGCATATTTCTCTGGCCAATAGGTTAATTTGGCCATAGTTGGGATTGTATTTCTAAGGGGGTATTTTTTTTTTTTAGAAGAATCTTTTTTTTTAAATGCATAATTATATTAAAGATCCTCATGTGTACCCTTGCACGCCACCAATTACTCTGCATACGCCCCGAGTTATTACCCATAAAATACATGAGAAAAATCCTAATTATTTCTCACCAGTTCATGTAGTTTGGTCAAACATTTATTGAAGAAAAATGTAAAGAGGATTCTCATGGGCTTATATTACTTTTCTTTGCAATACTATTGACAAAGAAATATTTGATACATTTCTTACATTTTCAGATGCATATGTTAGTACAACTTAAGAACAATTGACTTTATTGGATTTGTGAAATAACATAGTAAGTATCCCTCATTTAGGTCTCCTTGGCAAAGACAAATTCAATCAGGTTAGGGGCTACAAAACCATCACCCAATCTCCTATCGGGATGGGTAGATATCCCCTCTCTACCCGTCATAGTGTTCCAATTGGCACAAGCAGGGGACTGCATGCAGGTCGGGCCTTGTCGGGTCCTGCGGCGAACCGCCCGCTATCACCTCACCTTCCTTTGAAGAAGCCGCAGTTCAGCGCCACCTTCTCAATCTCACATCGTATTTTTGGTATGGCTTTGGGAACTGCTATCATGCTCACGCCTCTTGCTTACAAGTTCAGCCTCCAGTTTGATGTTTGAAAATATTTTTTTAATTTTGAATCATTGTTGTTGGTTTTGGGAATTCTCTGGGTTTGTTGGAATGGTAATTTTAGGTCTTTTGTTTCCTCGGGGGTAATTTCAGTTACTTCTTTCTTATTTAGTGTCCATGGTTTTGAAAATAAGCAGCAGCTGATAACTCTTTGAGCTTCTTTATATCTGAGTACATCTGTGGGACGAAATTCCTAATAATGGAGTTATATATTTTCCTAACTTTTTTCTGCAGATAGATCCCATTTATGTTTGTAATATTTGTATACCATTTTATATTATAATTTTCAAATTATTAAATCATCATATTAATCTATTTGTTAACTTTTCTGATTATGCAAGCTATTCCAATTTGAATCACAAAGCCAAATGGTTGTATATTCTCAGTTGTGCTTGAATAACTGAGATCTAAATTTATGTTTTCTTAATTGTGAATGGAAACATAAAACTGATGCATAGAATGAAAAAAAGGCAGACTATGTGATTAGAGGATTGATAATTAATTCGAAATTTCTATCTTTCAATTGTAACAGTAGGTGGATCAAAACATCTACATGCTTAATACAAAAGAAGAGATAGAAGAGATAATATATGTAAGTATAATTTATTGCACAACACGTAATAATAATCTCCATGTTATGTGTATGAGTAGTGTATTAATGGTCGGGCGGGTACGGGTACCCCGGGTATACCCGGGCACGGGTATGTCTCGGGTACGGGTATGACGGTACTAGGGTATACGGGTACGGGTATGTCGGGTATTTTTTTCAAAAACCATACCCTACCCGTCCTATACCCGTACCCGTGTACCCTTGACGGGTAGGGCGATCCGGGTACGGGTATTTTTTTTTTTTTTTGCTGTTTTTTCTGGATTTTTTGTTTTCGTTTTTTTTCCTGTTATTTTTTTTTCTGTTTTTGTTATGTTTTTTTTTTACTTTAAAACAATAAAATATAAATATAAATATAAATATAAATATAAATAAAAAAACAGAAATTAAAAAACAGAAATTAAAACAGAATTTTAAAAACAGAAATTACAAAACAGAAATTAAAAACAGAATTTTAAAAACAGAAATAAAAACAGAATTTTAAAAACAGAATTTTAAAAACAGAAATTAAAAAACAGAAATTAAAACACAGAAATTAAAAAATAGAAATTAAAAAACAGAAATAAAAACAGAATTTTAAAAACAGAAATTAAAAAACAGAAATTAAAAAACAGAAATAAAAACAGAATTTAAAAAACAGAAATTAAATTGAATTTGGGGTTTGAATTATTGGGTCGGGTATAGTGTTTGGTAAATGCCCCCGGGGACCCAACCCGGACCGGTCCGCCCGTGCCCGTGCCCGGACCGGACCGTGCCCGTGCCACGGGTATGCACGGGTACACGGGCACGGGTATTAAACGGGCCGGACCCGGTTTTTTGGAAAAATGCCCGTGAGAACCCGAACCCCCGTACCCGTGACGCCCGTGCCCGTGAGACCGTGCGCCCGTGCCCGTGAGCCCGTGTGTCACACCCCAAATCCACCGGGTCTGACAGCCTGCCGCGTGTATAAATCAGGCGTCACATATACACGCAAGGCAGTGGATCTTTTATATGCATTACCAATATCCTCACTCGCTGCGTCCGCATAAAATAACCTGAAAATAATCGGGAGGGTGGGGGTGAGAATAAATCCTCAATGCGAATTTGCCACATATGAATTATTGGACTTGCAATCAAACTCTATATTCAACAATGAAACTCAAACAATAACAATGCAAACAGTTATATAAGAAACATAAATAACAGAATGCCATTACTCGACAACAGTTAATCAACCTGAAACACAGTTTACGGAATTTCCAAGATGGTTTTCAACACACAACATATATTTTGGCTTAACTCGATTCCTAACTCAGTTCAATTGGGCTTGTAGCAATTACAGATGTTCTCTCGAGCTGAACCGTTATCAAACCCACATCTGTAGGGTTACAGACGCCTACAGATGGCCAACCAAGCTGAACCTTTATCGGACACCCATCTGCAATTGCTGTTTGGCTTAACCATTTCCTAAGGTTCGGTTACAAGTCACCAATACAGGTCAACTTGACACAAATGCAACACACGGAATCAAAGTTACCTATACAAGTCAACTTTGCTAAATCTCAAGCAAATATATCTCAAAGCCACACATACAGGTTAGTCTCACAAAATCATAACACATGGTCAACGGATAGCTCACCGTCACCTTATCCAGCCACCTTAACAGGTCGGTCTGGCAAATCCATAACAGGTCAAACGCATAAGTCAGCAGCGTCACCCTATCCAGCCACCTAAACAGGTCGGTCTGGCAAATTCTAACAGGTCAAACGCATAAGTCAGCAGCGTCACCCTATCCAGCCACCTAAACAGGTCGGCCTGGCAAATTCATAAACACAGGTCAACGGATAGGTCACCGTTACCTTATCCAGCCACCTAAACAGGTCGGCCTGGCAGATTTATTCACATCAAGAACAATTAATAGAACTAATCAAATAATAACCATACCAACATGCCAATCAACCTTAACTGAAACAATTCAATCATTCTCATCTATTCAAGAATCAATATGCAGCATGAATTCCAAAATATGCAACAATTAATCATTCAACATGACAAACGAATAAACAGTTTAATTCCTGAAAATAAAGTATCAAACAAGTCCAAGAATCCCGCACCTTATTATGACGAGCGTACAGCTTAATTACGGATCGGGCGTCTCGAATTACCTCGCGATATCTGGCTCGACTGAGCCTACACCTATATTATACGATTACTTGGTTTAGTTCGGTTACATTCTCAAACTTAAATTCCGAAAGCCGTATTTTAATTCGTCAATTCTTTTATACCTTTTTGGCTCATTTATAATCATTTTAATTCAATTCAATTTAATTAAAAGCCCATAATTTAGCAAGGGTTTAAGCCGCTAATTTACAATTCACAATTTACTCCAAGTCCATTTATAACATTTCTAATGCGTAGGCCGGTCATTAATTCAAAACCTCACATTTTCACATTTAGGCTATTAATTTATACTACTCTACATAAGGCCTTATATTTTACAATTCATACCCCTTATTTTTATAAAAATTCCCAAGGCTTGTATTTTGCACAAAACAACCTTCAATTTAATTTATTTATATTTTTGGGTCCATGTCAAGTCAAGGACTGCTACACACACAAAATCAGCACCATTTACCGGGAAAATCAACAACCCGAGCAAAGGTGTAATTAATTTTAATTCCCTTTACAAAATCCTAACTACAATTCCCTTTAATTCATACACATCACTGTGGTATATATTTTACAATTTCCAACCATTAATAAAACCATTTTGCAATATAACCCCTTATACTTAATTTATTCGAGCAATTCGATCGAGTCGGGAAAATCAACAACCCGTACTCAAAAACTAGAAATTTCACATCCTACGACATTAATCGGTTCATCCAGACACCAATCAAGAGGTTTAGAATTTATTTTGGGAAATTACCCGAAATAGAAAATGTCAAAAGAGATCGACCGGTTCCGAGGGTTTCGTCCCGCCTTGCAGCCACCTCGCTCGAGTACTAGGAATCACCATAGCACCCCAAGATAGCACCAATCGAGCACCGAGACAGCACCGAGCCTAAACCCTAGTTCCTAGGGTTTCAAGGGAGGGAAGGAGAGGCAGAAACCGAGAGAGAGAGGGGGCGGCTGTGGCTCTCATGGGCGGAGAGGAGGAGAGGAGAGATCAGAGATGGGTCCGGTGGGGTTCGCCGGCGACGGGAGGGGGCGGAGCCCCTCTCTTTTTTTTTCTCTTCTTTGGCGTAACAGAGAAGGGGCGGGTGGGGGGGTCTGTTGTGGGTGTCGCCAACAGAAAGGGAAAGAGAGGAAAGAGAGTGGGGAGAGGTTTATTTGGGTTGCTTTGAGATTGGTGCTAGATTAGATCCAAGGGTTCACAATTATATGAATTTTCAATATAGTTCCATTTAATTGATTTATGGTATGTTTCTTTTATAAATTCGAATCGAAGTTTCATAATATTTTGCGATTAATTTCGTGTGAATATTTTGTACTTTTATTTCTCTATTCTAATATTCAAATCATTCGGTATTAATTGTACATCTTTATTTATATATATTTATTTAATTAAACTTCTATAATTCATTAATAAA
Organism: Carex rostrata; assembly: GCF_964058835.1. Classification (NCBI taxonomy): domain Eukaryota; kingdom Viridiplantae; phylum Streptophyta; class Magnoliopsida; order Poales; family Cyperaceae; genus Carex; species Carex rostrata. The sequence continues at coordinate 10,975,982 of NC_135918.1, read as the reverse complement.
CAAGATTTATAAATTTCATAATTTATGTGTACAAATACTTCGTATTGTTATTTTTTTATTTTATGTTTAAACTCTAAATTTTAATATACAAAATTTTATACTTCCTTTATATTTCGAAATTTTAGTTTCGTTTTAGTCGGTCAGAAAATTTTCTGAACGATCGTTAATTTAATTAAACTTTTTATTTAAGCAAATTGATCGGTTTATCCATTTAATCAAGTTTTAAAATTTCTGAATGTAACACCGTGGCAGAAATTTTTTTTTTTTTTTTTTTCTTTTGGGTCTAAAATTCGAAATTTGAAATCAAATTCTCCCCCCCATTCCCCCCATGCCCCACATCCCCACTTTCTACCCGGACCCCTACCCATTTTTTTTTCAGTTTTTTTTTTTTTTTTTTTTAAATTCAAATTTTAATCCCTCCAAACAAAATTCTATAAATATACACCCATTCCTTACAAATTTTCACATCTCTCTCAATATTTTCATCTCTCATTCTCTCAATCTAATTATTCTCCAATTTTAATTTTATTGTTAAAAAAAAATAGTTGTTAATTTAACAAATACGCAAACACAAACACAAACACGCAAACGGAAAGGGAATTACGAAGGTATTCTCGAAGATTTTCCCACGAAATTAAAAAGGCAACATTAATTTTTGTTAGATTACATTTTGTTAGATTAAATTTTGCTAGATTAAATTTTGTTAGATTGAAATATTGAATGTTAGATTTATTTTTGTAGAAAAAATTTAGAATTTAAATTGAATGTTTTTTTTTTTGAAGGACAGCTCGAGACTGTCAATTCCTTGATAATAAAAAGAGTATTTACAAAGGAATTTAAATTGAATGTTAGATTTAGTTTATGTTAGATTTATTGAATGTTAAGTAATTAGATTTGTTATATTTATTGAATGTTAGATTTATTAAATTTCTTAAGTAATTAGATTTATAAGATTTATTTTATGTTAGATTTGTTAGATTTATTTAGTTTATATTAGATTTGTTAGATGTGTAGTAATTATATTTGTTTTGAATATGTGATGTTATATTTTATTTTTGAAATTCGGATTTATTTTTAATAGGTTAATAAAAGATGTTAGATTTATTTTGTTGAATATGTGAAGTAATTAAATTTGTTTTGAATAGGTTAGATTTTATTTTTGAAATTCGGATTTATTTTTAATAGGTTAATAAAAGATGTTAGATTTATTTTTTTGAATATGTGAAGTAATTTGATTTGTTTTGAATAGGTTAGATTTTATTTTTGAAATTCGGATTTATTTTTAATAGGTTAATAAAAGATGTTAGATTTATTATGTTGAATATGTGAAGTAATTAGACTTGTTTTGAATAGGTTAGATTTTATTTTTGAAATTCGGATTTATTTTTAATAGGTTAATAAAAGATGTTAGATTTATTTTGTTGAATATGTGAAGTAATTAGACTTGTTTTGAATAGGTTAGATTTTATTTTTGAAATTCGGATTTATTTTTAATAGGTTAATAAAAGATGTTAGATTTATTTTGTTGAATATGTGAAGTAATTAGACTTGTTTTGAATAGGTTAGATTTTATTTTTGAAATTCGGATTTATTTTTAATAGGTTAATAAAAGATGTTAGATTTATTTTTTTGAATATGTGAAGTAATTTGATTTGTTTTAAATAGGTTAGATTTATTCTATTAAGAATGAGTGCCAACACAGCGGAATCTCATACGCGAGCTCTCAGCCCGATTGCAGAGCCCTCAGCGGAATCTCGTACACGAGCCCTCCCCTACTTCCGCTCAAGAGATCTCGAGGAACTTATGAAAGAAGAAAATCCCGAGAACCTTCATGAAAAGTCCCAACAACGTACAAACAAAGAACCGGTGGATTTTTGCAATCCCTGTCACCAATATGGGAAGAGGAGCGAGATGTTCTGTTGCGCGGAATGTTTGCAAGGTTTCCACCCTTCCTGCATTAGCGCCTACCCGACACGCACAAGGGAGGATATAAGGTTCAAGCATTTTATATGCCCACCATGCGCCTTAGACAAGTCTAAGCGAAGCAGGCAAAAGAGAAAACGAAAGAAGCAGTGGAACTCTGATTCCGATTAGGATTATCTCAACATTGTATTATTTTTATTTTCAAACGCGAGCTATCAGTTGCTAGTTGTAATTTCCTTTATTTCAATGTTATTTTTCCTTCATTTATCTCAATTAATTTTTTACTTTCAAAATTGAGTATTTATGACTTTAATTCACAACAAATGAAATTTTTATCTTTTGATTTTCTTATTTTGTCTTGTATATATGTATTATTTATTTTTATAGGAAAGATATAATTACATAAGCAATTAAAATGTGTAAATTATAACAAAAATTATTGAGTTCAAAAACAAATATAATTACTTATATTTCAAATGGAGAGTGAACAAATAAATCAGAATTTTTATAGGTTATAAAAATAGATTATAACCTATCTTTATCAAATATAATTACTATGTCAAATGAATTTTAATAGATATGAATTTGGATTTATAATTGATTGATTTTCAAAGAAAAAAAAACAAAAAAAAAAACAAAAAAACTGAACAGAAACAGAAAAAAAAACAGAACAGAAAAAAAACAGCGAACAAAAACAGAAACAGAAAAAAAAAAAAAAAAAAAAAAAAACGGTCCGGACCCGGACCGGACCGGACCGCCCGGCCCCCCGTACCCGGACCGTCCTGCCCCCGAACCCGTGACGGGCACGGGTATTAAACGGGCAGGGCAGGATTTTTGAAAAAAAAACCCGTGATGCCCGGCCCGTTGTGCCCGTGTGCCCGTGACCGTGGCTACCCGTGCCCGTGCCCGGGTTTTGCCCGGACCGCCCGGCCCGGCCCGTTTACCAAACACTAGTCGGGTATAAGGGTACGGGTACGGGTACGGGTACGGGTACGGGTACGGGTACGGGTAAGGGTAAGGGTAAGGGTAGACGGGTACCCGGGTAGGGTAAAGTCGGGTACGGGTATGGTCGGGTATTTGTCCAAAAAAACCTATCCGGTCCGTTTTTTGCCCGTACCCGCGTACCCGAGTACCCGACCCATACCCGGGCTCGGGCACGGGCGGGTAGGGTAGGGTATACCCTTAACGGGTATAATTAATACTCTATGTATGAGTATGACAATAGTTATTGGATCAAAAGACCTCGTTCAAATCATAGTTATCCCGTCTCCTTCAGACTTCTAACCCATCAACTGTAGATTAAATTCAAATTTTAATTGTTTGTTTTAACCATGGGATAGAAATCACAGTGCTCAGTAAACATTAAAGAAAGAAGAAAAAATGAAGTCCACGGACATACGGAAACAGGAGGTGTTCATATTCAACTGAGCTAGTACAACTATTGGATTATGATTACAAATTAACGAGAACTACTTGTAACGAATGTTTCTCTTCTCTGACAAACCAATATGCTCTCTCACACATCATACTGCCCACTTAAACAAAGTATGCAGCAGAGAACAATCGACAATAAATAGTTGAAAATTACGAAACATTTTTTTTTTGACAAAAGAAAAATTACAGAACAATTAAATAAATAAGACTTCATATCTTCCGTGGCATTGCCTGATGTCGAGGCTTATTCAATGGTACATAATACTTTGAATTGGAGATGGCTTTAGGCTTTGGTCCTATGTTGCAGCTCCTGTTGAATTTATGTTCAAGTTGTAAAGTACGCTGATCGGTGATGCAATCATGCGGAGGTTTCATCTTAACAGTGAATTTTACTCTACTTACCCCGGGGTGATGAAATCTTGGAGGTACACGGGGGATGGGACAGATCTTTCGGCCGAATCCGTTGCCCTCGGTTCTCTGTGGCAAGGAAGAAAAGAGCATGTATTGTAAGATAGATTCAGTAGCCAAAAAGTTGATTTAGGCATCTGGTTACTATCAAATGTATTGCATATTGATTATTGAGTTAATTAACATGTCGTGGATTTAAGAAAGATGGAAAGTAGATTGCCCATGAGTTGGGGCAATTTGTCTCTGTGCGGAGCTTTGTATAAAAAAAAGAAAATTCTTTTAAAATGTTTTATTGGTTGTGTTCCAATCATGTTTCACATCATTATCTTTATTTTTCAAAATCTAGACAGTTGATCCAAATATATCAACATGATCTCTATAATAAAATATATTTGAAAATCAAATCTTTTTTTTCCTACTTTTAAGTAGGTACAAAATAACTTTTTTTAGAAGATTCTAAACCATAAAATAAGAAAGTGATTTTGTAACTATCTAAAAAAATAATAAACATTTAAAAAAAAAAAAATTTTGATCTCCAAGCACATTATAATATGGAGATCATCTTGAGTGGTTCAGATCGACTGTTTGTATTTTGAAAATGGAAATAAATGTTTGAGGCATTATTGGAACACTAAAACAATGAGGCATATTAACCGTATTCAAAATAAACTATTAAGCATGTTAATAATTTGAATGCTTTAATTAAATTTGAAATGAGTTTTTAACCATGGGTCATGTTAGAATAATGCTCAGTTTTTAATTAAAGATACGAACTTAATTACTCGAACTTCTTGTTATATATATAATGATTTTGAAGGGGCTTCAGAAGATGGATAATGTGATGAAAGGAAATCATGAGAATAGTGCTAATCCAAGGGATTCAAGAATAGCACTAACTTTGGCTATTCCGAATTTGTAGAAATGTTGTTTGGATTGTATGTTAGGAATAGCAAATGAAGGGAAGAAATATAATAATGATTTATTTGTTTTTATTTTTTCAACTAACTTTTATATTTATAATGACTTGTTAAATATATATAAAGCATCATATTTTTCAATAATACTTCAATCTAATATTTAAATTAATATTATCTTATATTAATATTTAAACTAATATTATTTTATTTTTAAATTAATATTAAATTTAATATTAAATTTAATACTAATCTAATATTTAAACTAATATTATTTTATTTTTAATTTAATATTTAATTTAATACCAATCTAATATTTAAAGTAATATTATATTACATGTAATATTCAAAAAATATTATATTATATTTATTTAATATTAAAAAAAATATTATATTATATTTATTTAATACTAATATAATATTTAAATTAATATTTTATTTAATATTAATCTAATTTGATATTATAGTTATTTAATTATTAATCTAATATTTAAAGTAATATTATATTACATTTAATATTCAAAAAAATATTATATTATATTTATTTAATATTCAAAAAAATATTATATTATATTTATTTAATACTAATATAATATTTAAATTAATATTTTATTTAATATTAATCTAATTTGATATTATAGTTATTTAATTATTAATCTAATATTTAAATTAATATTATATTACATTTAATATTTAAACTAATATTATATTACATTTAATATTTAAACTAATATTATATTACATTTAACATTTAATCTAATACTGTATTACATTTAATATTTAAACTAATATTATATTATATTTAATATAATATTTTATTTAATACTAATCTAATATAGTATTATATTTATTTAATATAATATTTAAACTAATATTATATTATATTTATTATTTAAATGACGACCATATGATATTTAATCTAATATTATATTTAATATTATATTTATTTAATACTAATCTATATTTTAAATTGATATTATATTATATTTAATATTTACACAAATATTTTATTTAATACTGATATAATATTATATTATATTATATTTAGTACTAATTTAATATTTAAACATATTTTATTAATATCACTAACCCCACTAGAGCTATTCTTGCTAACCCACCATTTCTTTCGATTAGTAGAATAGAGCTATTCTTGAGCTAATTCTATTTCCAAATTTGTGTTTGGATCACCAAGATTTGAGAATAGTGGAGCCAACCAGATCTCTATGATCCAATCGGCACGTCTCGGTTCCCATTTCAAGAACTCGAAGCAACACATCATCTGGAAGGCCTGACATGGTTAGCTCTGAGAGAGATCTGTTTGAACAAGCAAAGCATGCAGCCTGCAGGGAGAGGTAGGGAAGAAATGAAGATTGACAATATATAAGAGAAATTACAAGGATATATTGCCTCCTGGCACTTCCAAATAAGTTATATTATATGTAGACAATATTTCTTAATTTAATGCCTCTGTTGTTCTTTTATCATATTTAGAACAAAATAATCGCAAAGAAAGATTGTGCCCGAGCTTATGATCCTTGAATATTGAAATAGGATACGATCTTTTTGCCTTAAATTTGCCAATGCAAAACCAAAATTGGAAAGAAAAAAATTACAGTGCATAAAATTTATGATGAAATCATTAGTTTTCTTAAAGAACAAGTTTCAATTAGTTATGAAGATTTCATGCATCTTGCCATATTATTTATGGGAACCAATTCAATATTGGGTTTCAAACTTGACATTGAGATTATGGGTCGGGCCGAGATGTGAATATGACCATTTTTCTAATGTTATTTTCTCTGTCATTGAATTTCTGTGGAGATCCGGTATTATTTTCTCTGCCATTGAAGTCTTTATGTAGGGGTGTACAACGGGCGGGTCGATGATATTTTATTAAAATTTGAACCCAACTCGATTACACCGGGTTAAAAAAATTCTTTAATTGACCCACCCATAACCCAACCCAACCCATCTATTTTTTTATATACGGGTTATGCGGGTTAAACGGATTAAACGGGTTGTAATTTTGATCGAAAATATATTATTATAAGGCCTCAAATTCAGCCGAAGTCGGGGGCTAGCAATTTCATTCATAGAAGGGAATGAACCAAGTCGAGCACCTTACAAACTTCCATTCTCACAAACTACGGCCTAACCTCCCTAGAGATAGAACGTATCACTAACATCATAGTAAATGTATGTTACATTTATTTTGTCTGACAACCCGGTTTCAGTTCATTTTTTAGAGCTCAAAAACCATAATCAGGCTCGACAAGCCGACACCAACTGAATTAAAACATGAATACAACTTTCACCACGAAAGTAATTTACTAATTTTGTCAGTACAATAACCTAAATCCATGACCGAGACCAAACTTGTCTGCATAACAATAGTAGCAATCCACCGATTAATCATTAATAAAGGTGCCACCATCAGTAAAATGATAAAATAAAAGGAATAAATAAACTTTGTTCCAATGTTAAACTTCAATTCCAAAATTAATATAAAAAAATGGCTTACATAGACTAAGATTATATGAACAAATGAAAGATTTATGTGAGTATTGGAAGTACTGGTACTAAGTCACAAAAAATCCAATGTCCAAAATTATTGCCCATATCAGAATGATAATTAAAACAAATTCAATTGTCTTACCAAACAAATGAATTGATTGAGATTTAAAAGAAAAACAATTACCATAAAAAAAATATTATTAGAAACATAGATTTGAGGCCGGATCCGGGTATAAACGGGTTATTAAGAGCAAACTCATGATCCGACCCAGAGTAACGGGTTTGTCAAAATCCAACCCGTACCCGACCCAGTAACATCTCAACCCGGTAAAATACGGATCGGGTCGGACGGGTCAGACGAGTCGGGTGGGTCGACAGTATTTTTGTACACCCCTATCTTTATGTAAAAATTATCAAGTTTTATATCGAGGAAAAATTGGTTATTTGTCACTCTAAAATCTTCAAATTGTAAAAATGTCATCCCGAAGTTTGAAATTGTAAAAATGCCACTCCAAACTTCATTAATTTGTAATTCTGTCACTCTAAATAATTAATGACTAAAATGCACTCCCTTCTTCTCCTGCCTTCTCTTCTTCTCCTCCCATGGTTGATTTTTTTTTGCAGGATGCGAATAGCTCCTTCTGTATAATAGTTAACCAATTTTACAAAATTGACAGCTGCTATCTTATTTCTTAAGCGAGGTGACATTTTCAGTCCCATTTCAGAGATAGCGTGCTATGCTTTCTAGTTGGTACTGCTAGCCCGAGCTCTTTGCATTGTTGCTCATATGGATAGAGGCTAACTGGTGAATCATTAAAATACTCTCTAGTACACTTACTGATCTATTAATAGTAAAGCATACCCTCACCGTTTGATACCATAGATGGGAATCTCTGTTTCGTACACTTAACTGGTGAATCATGAAAATTACTTACTGTAGCCTGCTATGCTAGCTTGAGAATCATTAAAAAAAAAAATCAGTCATGGCAAGAGAAGAAGAGGAGGCAGGAGAAAAAGAGGAGGAGAAGAAGAAGAGAGGATATTTTAGTCATTAATTATTTGGAGTGGCAAAATTACAAATTAATAAAGTTTGGAGTGGCATTTTTATAATTTCAAATTTTGAGATGTCATTTTTACAATTTCAAGGTTTTGGAGTAACAAATAACCAATTTTCCCTTATATCTAACCTATCAAGTTTTTGTAAATACTAGATATATCAATTCTTTATGAAGATTGGATAGCTAACACTAGTTGTTTTTTTAATTTAAATTGGAGTATTCCATAAATGCTATGTATCAAAAGTATAACTAGCCAGTGTAAAATATTATAAAAATCATTGATTGTAAATGTTACGTTACGAAACTTTAACAATTAAATTCTGAATATCTTAAAAGCAAGAGTCGAAAATTTTGCTAATAAAATAGACATTTAAACCTTAATTAAGGTTCCTCTAAATGAGTAAATTAAGTATGAATCGAAACCGCGTCGGAATTTCGAAGTTCTGAACCTTTATAGGTCCAGTGCGTCCGCACTGGTGGTGAGTGCGGGTGACTGACCCACACTGGATTCTGTTTTTCTTGAGTTTTTTCTGAATTTCTTCTCAGTGCGTCCGCACTGAGGTTGAGTGCGTCCGCACTGAGAAATTCTGTATTGGCTGAATTTTCCAGAATGGGACTAACTACTGAGTGCGTTCGCACTGGATTTGAGTGCATCCGCATTGGAGTATTCTTCTGTGTTGATTGAATTTCTTTCCAAAATCCGTGTAAGTACTGAGTGCGGGTGATCGACCCGCACTGAAATTGAGTGCGTCCGCATTACGCTCAGACATTTCCCTTGTTCAGTGTCGTTTTCATGAAAATTTGACTAAGTACTAAGTGCGTCCGCACTGGACTGAGTGCGTCCGCACTGGAGTATTCTTTTCTGTGTTTTCAAGCTGCCAAAATTCTACCAAGTATTGAGTGCGGGTGATCGACCCGCATTGAAAATGAGTGCGTCCGCACTCGTGTATATTTCTGTGTATTTTCAACTGCTGAAAATATGTTCCAAGTGCTGAGTGCGGGTGACCGACCCGCACTGAATTGAGTGCGTCCGCACTCAGGGTATTTTTAACCCTAAAACTCAAATCGAACCTTCTCTCTCTCCCCACAGCTCACTTTCCCCATTTTTATGTGATTTTCGCCCAAGAGAGAAGAAAACGAGCGTGAGAGCTTCCTTTCCCACTCAAGCCCCGATTGTTGTGAGAAATCGAAGTTGGAACCGAGCAAGCGGCCGTGGATCTCTTCTAACTCTCCGATTCAGTATTCCTTTCTCTCCTTCTCTCTTTCGAAACCTCGAATTTTCTCGATTTCTCGGGTTTTCGTTTTAAACCCGAGATTTGTGTTCGAATAGCTCGTGGACTAGTTCCTCTACACTCCTTGCTTGTTTATTTGTCAATCTTTTTCCCGATTTCCTTCCGATTTGTGGATTTCGATTTTTAGGGTTTTCATGCCAAAACTGAAATTGGGCATAATCGTGAATTGATTTGTTTAATCCAACCGATTAGACTTGTAATCGGTAGGGATACCTCTTGATCTTGGATTTCTAGAACGTTTAACGGTTAATTTGAGGTTTTGACCAAATTAGGGTTTAACCAATCGGTAAATCAAATTGTTACGAGAACCAAATTGGTGAACTAGTAAGTGAATTGTTACCAAATTGAGAGTTTACATGGTCCAGAGGACCTAGATGAAATTGTGTGTGGTTTTAGAGAATTTTGGTAAGAAAAGAGGAATCAAGATAATCGGTACCAAAGCATAGGAATTGGTTAAGGAATATATAAGCCCTAATACAACTCGAGTAAACTCCTCGATCATGAACCAAGGTTAAACCTAGTATACGTGTAATATAGGCGTAGGCTCAATCGAGCAAGACTTCGCGAGGCAATTCGAGACGTCCGATCCTTAATTAAGCAGTACGCTCATCGTAATCAGGTGCGGGATTCTTGGATTTGTTTGATACTTTATTATCAGGAATTAAACTGTTATTCGTTTTTCATGTTGAATCTCATTGATTGCATCATTGAATTGTGTAAAGCATTTTCATAGCCCAATCAAATTAAACTCGAATTGATATGACTTGAGTGATTTGCATGCTGGTATGGTTGTAGGTTGTGTCGATCTATTATGATCTGATTTGATTGAAAGTCACCACGATTTGGATATGTATGTGAATAGATTTACGAAGTTAAGCACTTGGATCCAATGAATTTGCAAAGTCGGGCAGTATGCTGGCTTTGATTCACAGGATCCTAAATGGCCTTAGGTGAACGGCCCTCAATGTTTCCCAGTACCGGTTGGGACGAGGGAGGGTGATTATGTTATGATGTGTGAATTGAAATCGTGGGTGACTAGTGTGTAACGTCTATGGCTCAGTGGCATTCTCCTACGTGTTAATGCATTTGGAAGGTCAATTAAATATTACAAATATTGGAAACGATTCTAAAGAGAATTTTCTTTATGTGACTTGAACCAGACCTTAATAAACGGTTAAGCCAAGCAATTGCAGATGGGTGTTAGATAAAGGGTCCAGCTCGGTGGGCCATCTGTAGGTGTCAGTAACCCTACAAATGTGGGTTTGATAAAGGGTCCAGCTCGAAAGAACATCTATAGTTGCTACAAGCCCTAATGAATCGAGTTAAGCCAAAATATATGTTGTGTTTGAAATTCATCTTGGAAATTCCGTAAACTGTGATTCAGTTTGATTAATTGTTGTCGAGCATTGGCATTCTGTTATTTATGAATATATATCTGTTTGAACTGTTATGGTTTGGGTTTCATTTTTGAATATAAAGTCTGATTGCAAGTCCAATAGTCTAAACTGTGGCAAATTCGTACTGAGAATTTTATTCTCACCCCCACCCTTCGGGTTACTTTACAGGTACTGGTGCGACTGATTCCGGAGAGGCACGAGAGTAGTAGGCCTTAGTAGCTTATCATTACATGACCCTAGATATGTTTTGTTGTATAGATTTAGGGTAGGCCTCATGGTTGGTATCCGGATGAGATACTTTTGTTGTATTATTTTTTTGTCCAGACTGTGTACTCTGATCAAATATTAGAAACTCATTTTATATTACTTGTTGTTTTGCTTGAATTGTTTATTGCCTTGTAAGCATACACGGCGTTGTATGCTTACGGCGGGGGACTGTTGCGACCCGTGGCTGCGGGGTGTGACAGTAAACTTTTTATTTATAGCAGTAAGACTTTATATCTAGCATATCAAGTCTTATAAAGATTCAAAGTGCATCTTTATACTTAGTCGTATGAAGTCTTTATATCTAAAATTTTCAACATGATTTTCTAAATCCCATGCACCAAGCTGATTGGCCTAAAATCTTGAGGTTTTGTTGAATTTTCCTTTTGTTTTGGAATTAGGGTTATAAAGGAGGAGTTCAAAGGAGCTAGTGTGGAATCTGTGTCAGTTACTGTTTGAATAACTACAATGTGATCAAGAAGCAGTATATCATGAATAGAACTCTCCTGTCAGTCCTTCCGGCCTTGGAGTTTTGTTGTTGGCCAGATTCATGATAAAATGTGTTATTTCCTCCTTATTGATGTTGATAAATCTTGTAGCTCATACCTCATTGGATACAAAGATTCCCAATTAATGTTGACTGAATTGACCTGATTTGATCCCATCAAATTGGAATAGAAATCAAAGAAAGCTTTAGCTTTTCCTTTCTGATCCGCATAAACCTGACCATTGTACTCTTATGTGTTCTATATTATTGTACCTTTTGAATGTTGAAGCATACGCTTGAAAAAACTGTGTTTTAATCTCCCTCCATTTTCCACTTAAGTTTCGCTCTTTGCCTCAAACTTATAACCTTTCATAAAGTACTTCTAATACAAATGTCTTATTTCAGACTCAAATTTAATATTAGTGAATTCATTGTATTATAAATAAAAAGATCCATCCAAAGCCCTTTATTCTACCATTTTTTGGTATTTCTGCAGCATAAGTAAATAAAGGGAATGCCAAGCTTGCCAATAAAAATACTTTTCTTTTCTTTTTTTTAAGAAAAATAGGAGTCATGCTCCTATTTTATATTACATGCAATTCGTTACTGAGTTTGTGAGTTTTCAGTTGTAACCTACAGAGGTATTTTATATTGAGAAATGTTCTGGTACCCCGAGCCATCAAACCCGAGCTCGTCCCCGAACTGATTTAACTGGGTTTAACTGTCCGCTAATAACGAAAATTTATTAATTTGCCATTAATTAACGCATCGATGTTTTAACGCATTTCTATTTTACATTGATTGCTTTAAATGTTAGCTTTGCACGGTTTTGTTTTGCGCTTTAATTTCGTGGACAGTCTGTTAGGAGGAGTTGTAATCACTAATCCCCGAGCTAGTCCCCCAGCTTATTAACAGTCATGTAATCATTAATTAACTACTTACTTGAACGTACTTTAAAGTACTTTAAAGTACAATTTAAACCCAGTTAGCTCGGGGACGCGATGGGGGATTGGTTCTAATTTTAATTATGCAAATTAATAGCTTTTGATATTTAATAACTAAAAATACAATCTCCATTTTGAACAAGTAATCCATTAAATGAAGATTTTTCAATGTTTGTAAACACAGGTTTATATGTTTTAAAATGTGTTTCTAAACACAGGTTTATAATGCACAAATTTTTATTGCTTTGTTTATGTTGTTTTCTTGCCAGTATATATTGGTTTACTTGCTTTACACACAGGTTTATATGCTTTAAAATGTGTTTGTAAACATAGGTTTATATGTTTGTAACACAGACTTTTTAATTTTTGTAAACACATGTTTATATGCTTTAAAATGTGTTTGTAAACACAGGTTTATATGTTTGTAAAAAAAAATTAAATGTTTGTAAACACAGGTTTATATGCTTTAAAATGTGTTTGTAAACACATGTTTATATGCATAAATTTTCATTACTTTCTTTATGTTGTTACTAGTTATATGTTATGATTTTGACAAGGAAAAGTCTTTGATGCTCCCAGCTCATAAACGATGTCTATATCAATTATGTACTGTACGACTTAGCTTAATCCACTCATATCAGTTTACTGTAGATTTAAAATGAATTGTCAACTAATCATTGCCACTTTATGTAAAAAAAACCAATATCAGAAGTAAATTTTTTTTATAGATGTAATATAAAGAGGGACTTACGAGGCTTCTTTGTTACTTGAAAAATCATGTGTCGCTATACTGTAATTGTCAAATAAGTATATTGGTGCTCCATTGGATCTAACAGGAAAAAAAATGTTGTGGGAGAATTGCTCCAATCAGTTAAAAAGTTCATTTGATCCAAAGCCAATACAAAAGAACATTTGTTTTGTTTTTTTATGCAGTTATGGCTACACTGGTACTACAGTATAGTTTTATGCTTAAGTCCCTAATATTTCAATTTTGTTGTGTATTAAATTCTTTATTCTTTCTGAAACATTTTCAGGATGATACAATTATTGTTGTGAACAAACCACCCGGTATGGCTGTGCAAGTAGGTACTTTAGATATTTTTTTTAAGAGTGCATAGCACAGATTTATCTGTACTATGGATCAATACTTTATTTTTAAATTCCAAACATTTGATCTGAACCGTTCAACCGATCTCCATATGAAAATGTACTTGTAAACACAGATTCAATGTGTTTGTAAACACAGGTTTATATGCACAAATTTACATTGCTTTGTTTATGTTGTTTTCTTGCCAGTATATATTGGTTTACTTGCTTTACACACAGATTTATATGCTTTAAAATGTGTTTGAGGAATAAGCTTTAAAATGTGTTTGTAAACACAGGTTTATATATTTGTAAACACAGATTTTTCAATGTTTGTAAACACAGGTTTATATGCACAAATTTTCAATGCTTTGTTTATGTTGTTTGCTTACCAGTACATATTGGTTTATATGCTTTACTTGTTCACATGTACTGTTCCTGACACATTCTGCACAAATGAAGAAAATTTGTGTTGGGGGACGCCCTCGGGGATTAGTGCAAATTTAGAGGTGTAAATTTTGTGCTCGGGGACGCGCTTGGGGATTGGTTCCAGTTTAGATCTATAAATTTTTGCTCGGGGACGAATTCGAGAATTCGTTTTTGTTTTTAAAAATGAAAATTTAACTCATTTATAATGAAAGTTAAACACTTGAACGCAGTAGATTAAACGCTTTCCTTTATATGTTTAAATTATATGATTGTTTCCCTGCATTTGATGGTGCTTTTGTTAAATTTGTTTAACAAAGTGTTTTTCTCTTCATGCAGCAAAATTCTATACAATAAAGAAAGATTGGTACTGTTATTGCGCTGTATGAAGTAAAACTTGATCTTTTTGTCACCGATATTCTAGAAGGTTAGGGGACGCGTACGGATACTTTGTTTGGGGTACAATTATCAGCTTCCTTTTATATTAACTAGAGTCATTTTTCAGGTCATCTATAGAGTATGTATATTGGTTTGAGGGTTTTTTATATATATTCCTCAAAAATTTCAATATTATGTGTTTATTTCTTTAAAATATGTAATTACATATTTATCAATAAAAATTGTAAAAACTAACATATTTGTCCAATTAAATCATATTTAACATTAACTTTATATTTATTCTCATTTTACTCTTCTTCTATTTTTCCTTCTAAAACTAGTGTTTATGTCTTTTTAAAAAGCTTCTCCACTTGATCTAATTAAAAAATGACAATCATTTCTAGAGAAAGGGGTTGATGGATTTGGAGCTTTTGTGAACTTACAATAAGATACTGTTTGGTGATTAGATTGTACTTTCTCAAATAAAAGTAGAATTATGTGTTAGAGATATATGTTTTTTATTTAGAGTTAGGCTGGGGTGCTATGGATAGCATAGTGGCCTCTATGCTACGGCTCAATATTCGAGTTTTCAAAATCCAAACGGTCGATCCGAACCGTTCATCTTATTCTCCATATTAATATCTGCTTGGAGACCAAATTTTATAATTTTATGAATTTTTTTACTATTTATTAAGCCACTTTGAAAATCGCTAATCCAACGGTTTTACTGTTTTGTGCAGCCACCGTTGGATCAACAATTTTGTAAAATACTTAATAAATAGTAAAAAAATTCAGAAAAATGTAAAATTTGGTCTCCAAGTATGGAGAATAAGATGAACGATTCGAATCGACCGTTTGGATTTTGAAAACTCAAATATTGAGCCGTAGCATAGAGGCCACTATGCTATCCATAGCACCCCAGTCTAACTCTTTTATTTATTACATGACTGGTGATTGGTGAAAGAAGTGAAAGTAGAAATAGAACCAAAATATGTTAAGATGCTTTTTAAAAAGGACAAGAACACTACTCTTGGAAGGGAAGATAGAAAAAAGGTAAAATGAAAATAAATAGAAAGTTAATGTTAAATATGATGAATTGAACAGATATGTTAGTTTTTACTATTTTCAAAATAAATATGTAATTATTAATTAAAAGAAATAAATAAGTAATTTGAGGGATAACCATGAAATTTCCTTTTTTATTTGGGTTTTGATTTCTCGATCTCTTTGTTATTTCACTTCCATTTCTCATAGAGATTGTCTCCAGTCTATTGAAACTGGATGTTTCCAGTTCACCGACCAGGCATCTTTGTATTTGACAAGGTTCATATTTCCATCAATAAATACTGTACGCTTTACAATTTCGGATAAATTTATTTTATAAAAAAATTGGATAAATTTTATTTTGAATACATAGACGGTAGAGAAAATTTCGAGTAAACTTTCTTTTAAACTAGTGGACATCAAGTAAATTTTATGTAAATTTTCTTTTAGATAAATAGACACTTAAGAAAATTTTGGGTAAATTTTCTTTTAGACTAATAAACAGTCAGATAAATTTTCTCTTTAGACAAATTTCAAGTAAATTTTCATATAGACAAGTGAACAGTCGGGTAAATTTTCTTTTAGGCAAATAGACATCTAAGAAAATTTCGGTTAATTTTCTTTTAAATATATGGATAATCAGGAAAATTTCAGATAAATTTTGTTATTAGACAAATGGATAGTCGGGTAAATTTTAGTTAAAATTTTATTATAGACAAACATACAGTTGGAAAATTTTTGGATAAATTTCCATTTAGACAAATGGATAGCTGAGAAAATTTTGAGTAAATTTTTTTTTAGACAAATAGACAATTGGGTAAATTTCTTTTTTGACACATAGATAGTCAAGGAAATTTACTTTTAGACAAATGAAATTTCTTTTTAGATATATTTTGGGTAAATTTTCTTTTTGATAAATTTTGGATAAATTTCCTTTTAGAGAAATAGACAATTGGGTAAATTTTCTTTTAGACAAATGGACAAACATGTAAACTTCTTTTTAGATAAATTTTGGATAAATTTCTTTTAACAAATGGAATTCTAACTGCCTCGACTTATTCTGACTGATCTACAGATTAAATTAATTAGAGTAATGATTTCATCCCCACATTCTAGTTCCCTAACAATCTTTCTGGCCATTAACTACTTATAGTAACTATCTCTCCCATTCTAGTTAGTCTTTCTAACTGTTTTGACCCATCTTTCTCTCCCGATCAACAAAAAAAATTCGCGCTCTTCACGGCCTTCATAGCCTCCGCCTCTTCTCTTTCTCGGCGTGGTGCACCGTTGAGATCCGGCGAGGAGAGCGTGGTGCATCGTCGAGATATGGTGGAAAGAGCATGGTGCACCATTGGAGGGGGTCCATGCTAGCCCAGCGAAGGTTATCAGAGTGCAAGATATGAATACTTCATTAGTTGGATATGCATACTTCATGTTGTTAGATATAAATACTTCATATCTACATTAATTAGTTATAAATACTTCATTATTTGTTAGATATGAATATTTTATACCTTCAATATAAATAGTGTTAATGTCAGGTGTGAATACTTACTATAAAAAAAGATTTTAAGTGAATTGAAGAGGCATTGGAAGAGATGTCCCGAAAGAGGTGTCTAATTTTGAATTGTATAAATTATTTCTTATATGTATGAATACTTCATGTTGTCAACATATGAATACTTCATTTGTTAGATATGAATACTTCATTATTTATATATAAATATTTCATTAGTTTGATAGGAATACTTCATTGTATAGATTCGCTGTAGTGGTCCCCAATCTTGGCAAATGTTGCTTTCAGACTGTTGCGGTCCTCAATCCAGGCTGTCAGACGTCGTCAGTGGTCCCCCTAGTCGTTACTAGTCCCCCAACAATTTGTGTTTACATTTGACCAATATTATGGATAATAAGTAAGACTACTTAAGTCCATAGGTATGAATACTATGCCTGTCAACGATGAAAAATCGCGTTAGCCCTGCAGGTTGCCGGCAGTTATCTGATGTCCAAGTCAGTTAGCGGTCCCCTGTTGCACGTTTTTTGTCTTTTAGCACGGAGAACGTTTAGGGAATTGATATGGGGGTACTATTAGTCGATCCCAATTAAATAAGCATTCTTCTAACTTAAAAATTAAATTAAGGAATAAAAGATTTAGAATTAGTCCTCAGTAGCTAAATAGGAAGGCTTAATTATATATGTTATATCATTTTTTGTAATAAATAATAAAGGCATGCTAACTTGGAAGGGGGGTAATATAACATTTAGTGGTTAAATCTTTTGATAAAAAATATTTACTAGTTAAATTTATGCATTTTTTTTTCCTTTGTAGTAGTCAAAATTTATGAATTGAGGCATGTGTACGTAAGTACCTTTTGTTAGCCCTGCTACGAACTTTGTATAAATTTAGTAAAGGAAAATATTTTGTGTATATATATATATATATATATATAGGCTGTGGCTAATTTGCTGCCGGCAGCATTTCTGCCGGCGGTGCTGCCACTGTTTTTTCTATTTTTTTATGTTCAAATGACAAATCTAAACCGTTAGATGTTTAATCTATATTATAATCTACTTGGAGACCAAATTTTACATTTTTTGGAATTTTTTTACTATATATTAAGCTGGATTGAAAACCGCTGATTTCAATGCTGCAGAAATTTACTGAAATCAGCGGTTTTCAAACCAGCTTAATATATAGTAAAAAAATTCCAAAAAATGTAAAATTTGGTCTCCAAGTAGATTATAATATAGATTAAACATCTAACGGTTTGGATTTGTTGTTTGGACATCACACGACTAAATATAGCCCCGGCAGCACCTCTGCCGAAATGCTGCCAGCAGCAATTTAGACAGACCCTATATATATATATATATATATATATATATAGAGTTAGGCTGGGGTGCTATGGATAGCATAGTGGTCTCCCGTGCTACGGCTCAATATTCGAGTTTTCAAAATCCAAACGGTCGATCCGAACCGTTCATCTTATTCTCCATATTAATATCTGCTTGGAGACCAAATTTTACATTTTTCTGAATTTTTTTACTATTTATTAAGTATTTTACAAAATTGTTGATCCAACGGTTTTACTGTTTTGTGCAGCCACCGTTGGATCAACAATTTTGTAAAATACTTAATAAATAGTAAAAAAATTCAGAAAAATGTAAAATTTAGTCTCCAAGCAGATATTAATATGGAGAATAAGATGAACGGTTCGGATCGACCATTTGGATTTTGAAAACTCGAATATTGAGCCGTAGCATAGAGGCCTCTATGCTATCCATAGCACCCCAGCCTAACTCTATATATATATATATATAGTAAAGCTACCATACTTTACAAATTAAAGTAGGCATTTTATTTGCGCTCATATCTCTAGTTTCAAAATTTAAATAGTCAATTCGAACTTCTCAACATGTTCTTCATATTGAAATGTGCTTAGAGACCAAATTTTACATTTTTTGGAAAAAATTTACCATTTTTTTAGAATTTTTCAAAATCAATATTTTTCTGAATTTTTTATTATTTTTATTTAATGAAAGTGAACATATTAAAAAATTCTAAAAAATATAAAATTTGATCTGCAAGCGCATTTTAATATATCTATTATGTTGAACAGTTTGAATCCTAAGCATTTAATCTAAATGTTTTCAGAAACTTATTAAAACTGGTGTTGATGAATGGTCAGTGAGACAGTGACGCTTGGTGTGGTACTGTGATAGCATTAAAAAAAAATGCAAAATAAATAATAAAAAAGAGAGCTTCCCGTTTCTTCCAGAAACTCCCCAATTTTCGGTGGGCCTACCTTTTTCTTCCAGAAACACCCCAATTGTCTACCGATACCTTATTTCTCTCTTCCTTTCTCTTCTAAAATCAAAATCAGATGACTCAACCTTCTTTCTTTTTCTTCCACACGTTACCATCCTCTCAAGCCGTAGCTTCCAGAACGTTTCTAAAATATCTCTTTGATCCCCCATCCAATAATCCAATATCCAATATCCATTCCCTCTGAACAACTTTGGTCGAGTCGAATTTTAATCAAACACGATGGCGGAACAGAACGGAGAAACCTCCGCCTCCGCTGGAGCCTCTTCTCCGGCAGCGGTGGTGGCGGTGGCAACGCCTGCAACGTCCGAGGCAGCTCAGCGATCTTTACCAACTCCTTTTTTGACAAAGACTTATCAGCTTGTAGACGATCCAGCTGTAGATGATGTAATCGCCTGGAATGAAGATGGATCGACTTTTATTGTGTGGCGCCCGGCTGAATTTGCACGAGACCTCTTACCAAAGTACTTCAAGCATAACAACTTCTCCAGTTTCGTTCGGCAGCTCAACACTTATGGATTTAGGAAAATCGTCCCTGATAGGTGGGAATTTGCAAACGACTGCTTCAAGAAAGGTGAGAAGCGGCTTCTCTGTGACATCCATCGGAGAAAGGTAACAACAGCACAGCCTCAGATACAGGCTAGTATACCAGTTACTGTAGCAGATGCTGCCATACCAGTGGCAGTTGCGGTTCACCGGTCGGGATCTCCTGCCAATTCTACCGAAGAACAGGTACTCTCCTCGAATTCCTCCCCGGGCCTGCATACAGCACCATCCACCTCCGGATCTGGAGATGCAATGGATTTGACTGAAGAAAACGACCGACTGAGAAAGGAGAACGCAAAGCTGTCGCGTGAACTGGGACAGATGAAGAAGATGTGTAACAATATTATGGTGCTTATGTCTAAGTTCGCCGCCGGTCAGAGCCAATCAGCTGGTGGTGATGTGGTAGGTGAGATGGTTGAAGCGCCAGTTTTGGATCTGATGCCAACTGGTCCGGGTATGGTGGTTGACGAAAAGGATGAAGAACCTGTTAAGATAGAAGAGGTTAATAGCCCGAAAATATTTGGGTTCTCTCTTGGATTGAAAAGGTGCCGGGAAGATGAATCTGACAGTCCGGGGCCCTCTACTGGAGATAATGTTAAAAAGGAGCCGTTGGATCAGCAGGATCCGATGGATCGGACGGATGATGATCACAGGCCATGGCCGATCTACCGTCCCCGGCCGGTTTATCAGGGTTTCAAGGCCTGTAACGGGCTGGGTTCTGGATCATCGGATCAGATAAGATCGGATGTCGATGGTTCTGGGTTGAGCTGACAAATCCGAAATGGGAGAAATGGGAGGTCGGTGGGGCCCGAGAGGAGCAGTAACTTTGTAGAAAGCCAATTGCATGCAGGAAACCTTTCTAGAAGGTTTAGATATTTTGATTCGTAGATATGTATTTAGTTAAATTCTTCAAAAAAGGTAGGTCCTTCAGCACACCTATTCATTTGGTAGTGCTTCAATACTCAGAATTCTGGGTAATGGTGCAAGCATTCTGTTTGGCATCTTGAGACAAGAGTTGCTGAACTTATATTCACATGCAGCACAACACAACAAGTAGCGAATTTTCAACATCTTTGATTGCTCTTCCGTCAAAACCTCTCATCTCAAGCAGCCTCTGAGTTGCAGCAGCTGCAACAAAGTCTCAGCCTAGCCCTTCATCTGACATCCGATCCGGATCAGATACGCTGGAATGAACCACGTCAGGAACCTTTACTGTGAAAAGCGCATTAAAACTAATGTTGGAAAGATTTGGAAATTAAAGGTTCAACCACGGATGATGATCTTCGTATGGCTGATGGTGCTTAACAGAGTCTCTACGATCGACAATCTCCAAAGAGAGGATACAACTGGTAAATAGGTGCGTACTATGCAAAATGAATGCTGAAACAGTTCACCATCTTTTCTCACAATGTGCATACACAATGCAAGTATACAGAAGAATAAATCAAATAGAAGGGACCAGTATTCCAGTGGGGTACGAAAACGTGGCTCAGGCATTGCTCCAGACAATATTCTCGTGTGAAGACAGATCAGTCATGCTCATAGCTCAGTTTGTAATATGGCGCGAGAACTACTCGATAATTTTCACAGAAAAAGCAAAACAAATGGAAGAAGAAGTAAAGAAGATACAGCAAACTAACTGGGCAATGAGAAGAGAAGCCCAAAGCAAGACAACTCATACTTGCTGAAATTCACTTCATTGGCCAGACCAAGCTGAGATTAACATGCAGTGAGGACCAATTACAACTAAAACAGTGCAACTGGTACCAACACTGGTACAGGGAGGCATACGGTACAGGCCAGCACAAGGTACTGGTAAGAAGTGAGGAAGGGCAAAACAGGCACAATGAAGAGAATAATACTGGAATGGACTCATTTAATTAAATCTATTTTGAGTCTTTTCGCCCTTGGGTTCTGAAATTTTTGGATTTTTTAATCATTCTGGTACTCTCATGTTTTGAGTACCGTCTTTTTTTTTCTTTTCTTTTTTTTTTGTATTTCACATTGTTACTCAATTGTTTTGAGTACTGTTACAAACCTCTTGTAAATATGTACTCTCTTTCCCTTCAGTTTCCTCCAAACCCTGAAACTGATTTTGTGTTAATTGGAAAAACCTCGTACTGGTGAACAAAGCCCTCTCTTGACTGTAGCATGCAATTCCTTAATGGCATCTTTCAAATCCTTCTCCTTAGTCTGCAATAACTCACTCACTCGTTTTTGTTTTCTAGGTACGTACTTAATATATCAATAAATAAACCAATGTATGTATATGTGGGTCAATCATAATTGAATAGCCAATTAAAAAATTATGAACAATAATAGAATATGAGTACCTTGGATTCTAATTTCTTTTGCAAGTCATTTCTGGAATGAAATTCGGTCCTCAATTCTTACAAGTGCATCAAATGCTCGACCTCTGCAGTAACTCATTCTCGTTTCCTAAGTACTCAATCTATCAATAGATAAACCATATGGTTAATCAAAATTGAAAAACAAATTAAACAAATTTGGAAAAATAATACACATTGAGTACCTTGAATAATTCAAGTTGAATTCGAGCTTCTTTTGCAAGTAATATTTGGAACCTAACTCGGCTCTTAATTCTGCGAGTGCATCAAATGCTCTCAACCTCTGTGTGCTTCAACTTAGTGTGCACTGAGCCATTCTCGTTTTCTAGGTACTCAATCTATCAATAGATAAACAAATATGCATATGCTGGTCAATTAAACTTGAATGATCAATTAAAAATTTCCACTATCAGTCAATTATTATCTCGTAATGGATCTATGTGGCCAATTTGTTTGACCAAGAAATAAAAATTTCCCCAACAGTAACGCCATTGATATTCACATCTCTTACACCACCACCAATCCCACCGTCATAGTCCACCCTCATATATTTTTGCAAACATAACCAATAATAAAGCCCCAAGTTGTTATTGTGTTGACATTCACTTATTATATATTTTCGCGTTAGGGAAAAGTTCCTAAAATTTGGATTTATATTTGCTTTTTGTTATAGGTATGTTGAATTGGACACCATTTTATTAACAAAAATTTAGTCTGACAACATATCTGTTAATGAAATTATAGGCCCAGCGTCCATGCATGGCCATTGCCCATTGGTATCAAACGATGCCATCTTTTTTTTTATTCAGAAATTAACTTATCTAATTTAGTAAGCCCCGTCTAATGCTGGGGCCTCGTAAAAAGTATTGTTGTGCACTGAAAGACATCTTCTATATAATATTGAATTCCATTGTTCCAGTTGCATTTGCAAATGAGTTATACTAAAATGACTCATAAGGTGTCTTATTAATTTATGTTCACCTTAGAATATTATTTGTATAATCTTTTTCAAATTATACTTGTTCTTTGGTCCTTCCATTTTACTGGGCTTATTCATTTTAGTTTATGAATTGACAATCTCAAAGGAATTTAAAAAGAAAAACACAACAATGTCACTAAACAGCTAATAATATTCTTTACTTTTATGATAAGGATTACAGCTCATGGATTAAACAGCTTCAGCGTGTCATTTTAATTTGTCAAGTTAGGAGTAGTTAATCAATTAAGAAAAATAATATATCTGTGTCAACAGAAAGTCAGGAAAAGAATGATGGAATGGATGAAGACTAAACAAAACAAATGAACTCGTTAATTAACCAAGACCAGCAGAACAAGGCCCCAATAATATAGTAGAACTATGGTGTTTCTATGTTCATCAAGTCTCTTTGTGAACTCAACTCTAAAACTTATCAGATTAATTTTAAATTCATCTATCTACCTTATGGGTGATACATCTACATGTGAAAAAAAAAACTTTCAAATTAATTTAGTATAAAATCAAGCGGTCAAAAAAATATTCAAAAAATGAATGCATTAAAATTAATTTGTAAACCTTCTAATTTTGACAGCTTGACTTTAGACTAAATTAATTTAAAAATTCAATAATTTAAAAAATGTAGATGCATCACTCGCAAAGTAGATGAATTTCAACAGTTAAGATTCATCATTTAAAATCATTTTGATAAGTTAAGAGTTGAGTTCACAAAAAAAAAATTGTAAATCTACTCTCATAATATAGTATTGTCCCCAAACAGCCAAACTCGCTCAAAGAACTGCAAATACATATAATTGGGCCAAGCCCAATAAGTGTGGCTTATTACTATCAGATAGCCGATGAATGCTTGCTCAATTCCGGCACCACTGTCTTCTTGGAAGCGAAGGGGTTCTATGAGAATATAATCAAACTCTGTTTGGTACGAAAAGATAGATCTTTTATACATAAAAGAACTAGAATTATATTCAATTGAACCTATAAATTAAAATCTAGAGAAATATTAAACCATTATAGTTCTAATTTCTAACCAGAATACAAGGTGGGAACGGGTCAGGCCTCTATAATATTTTCTTTTTTTCTCAGAAATGTTGAAGATCAAGCACTTATCTCTCAGATAGATATTTGTACATAATCATCTATGTTTTAAGATAAAGATAGGAGCAACTTCCTCACCTTTAAAAATCCATAAATAATCTCTCATCCGGATTTCAAATCTACAATCTCTCATACAAAGAACAAGAGTGCACTGTCTTTAGCCACTAGATCAAAAATTGGTTCTCCATAGTGTCTCCTAGAACCACCAATTAGTACTAGATGGGACACATTGTCTTAAACAAGTCAAGTAACACTAATTATTTAAGTGTTTGATTATAACTGATTAAGCGCGAAAATGTCAATTTCAGAAACCTCCAAGGAATCTGATGGAAATCACAATTGTACCAAAGAGCACAGTCAGGAGAGATTTGGAGAAACCATATTCAAACAGAATGGTTTAGATGATATGCTTAAACCAGCTCTATGAAATTTTTGAACTTACAACCAGAAAATATAGACAATTAGTTTTGGATGCTCCCTTTAGGAAAGATTATCATGCATATAATTACCCATTTTAAAGTCGTTATTGGAACTTACATTGTGTAATTGTGTGTTGTCAATCAGAGATTATAACGCTAAGTTTGATCGATTTTGTGCTTCATTACTAGTGGAATATACATCCAATCAGAAATTTCTTCGCAATTCCATAGCAATTCATATAATTGGACTGATTTTAGATTAACATAAATTAAACCCAGATCCAAACTAGACACTGAAAATAACAACTTAGGCAAAGTACACTAACAAGGAAATCCATCAGACAGTTGGCGTGCACATAACCAAAACCCAAAATCCCACACAAAGATTCAAATTTTTAAAGCAAATTCAAACCCAAACAAAAGGCCTCACTGCGCCGACTGAAGCTGCAAATTGAGCAGGGCCTCTCCGTCACCGCCTTTTGGTAGATGTGGCGACACATAAGGCACAGCAATGTGGTGCTTGGTCTTGCTAATGGGACGACACCTCTCAAGCGTGACCAAATCCCCGATTTTGAATTTGTTCTCTGGGTCATGCGCCTGGAATTTCCTCACCATACGCACGCGCTTCTTGTACTTTGGATCGATGCGGTAGCGTATCGTTCTGACATTCACAGTCTTGTCGTTGGTGGTGCGTATGACCTTCCCGTGGATCGGTTTCAAAGCGACGATTCTGGGGTAGACAGGCTGGCGGGGGCAAGGCAGCGGCTTGACGAAGGAGAGAGAGAGATTGGAGAGAAACGAAGACTGGAGAAATGGAATTGAGGCAAGCATTTTTTTTTTTTTTCTCTTTTCTTTTTCTTCCTTATTTGGTGAGAGCGTGAAGTTCTTGTGCTTGAGCGAACAGACGTGGTGATACTGGGATTGTGTTATCTCTTTCTTCCTCAAGATAACGAGTCCAGTTCCTGTGCTCTATATTATCTGATGGAGCTCCTGTAACGGGTTACTGATATTTATTAGTCTAACTTTGGTGGGACCAACGTTCAGTAACTCGTGACAGAAAATGTATGTCTCGGAACAGACGCTTGGGATGAGAATTAGCGGAGGAAATCCGGCTCATTTAGAAATCTAGAATTCCTTCAGGTAAAATTGTTGGTAAATTTCTATTTTCTTAAAGAGGAGGTTCAAATGCCTTAATTTTTTGTGCCGCTTTTTTTTTTAAAAACATTAATAACATAAAATTTAAAATTTAAAAGTCAAAATAAAACCGTTGGATATGATCTACATTATTTTATCTAGGCACATGTAAAAAATTATAACATTTCAATTTTGTTTTGGTTGTCATCAAGAGCTTGTAAAAAACGCATTAATGTTGATTTTTTAACTTATTTATTCACATATAAATAAAATTGAAATGTGATAATTTTTTATGAGCACATAGAGAAAATAACATAGATCACATCTAACGGTTCTATTTTGATTTTTATGTTTTAAATTTTGAATTATTAAGGTTTTTAAAAATAGAGGCGTGGTGGAGGCACAAAAAATGAAAGCATTTGAACCCTCCTCTTTTTGTGCCTCCATCATTTCCATGAATAAAAACTAAACTTATAAAAAAATTTGTCAGAAACACTTCCTAAATAATATGCCATGAATTACTTTAAAATAAAATTTATTTACCTTTTACATAAATAAACGGAGAATATATGGCTATGTATATGAAAATATTAAAAATCTTGTCTTCATTGATATGAGAAATGAGAAATGAGATTAGTAAAAAGATTGTATAATCTTTAGTTTTGACTTCTCATATTCTAATTTATGGCTATGTTTTTGTATATGGTGCAGCTTATGGGGTGGGACAAAAGAGCTCCTTTCATAACAAAAAGGTGACCGCCCCACGTTTGAGCGATCAGGACATTTTTAAAATTAATTTCAATGCGAGGGTAGATTTGATATTTTCTTATTTTTTAGGGTATTAATAAAAATCTCGGGTCAAAATTACCTATAATAATTGACTACAAATTTAAGCACGTAAAATATTATGTGAAATACAATCAATTTAAAGTTTTAAACGATAATAATTTAACTATTTTACGCGTGTATTACTAAAAGATAATATAGATTCTCAATTTGACTTTTCACTTGTGAAAATGTATGCAACTATAAAATTCACTAACAAAAAAATTGGTTAGAAATATAATCACCGAACATTGTGTTTAACAGGATATGATTATTCATTATGAGATGGTGATAACTTGATTCCTGAGTTATCCCTTTTCAAATATTTTAAAAAATCTTGTAACAAAATTAAAACAAATGATACACATGCAACTTGCTTCTTTTAGTAAAAATAAAGGTATAGATCAAGCAATCAAGGAACAGTTTGGAAAAATCAGCATAAAAATATTGCATCCTGTGTATTCCATATTGTTTCGGACAAAAATGTTTGGGTTTCAAACTGAAAATTTAAGTTATTAAACTGTGCTTATGAGTATGAATACTAATCTGTAATGATATATATATATTTTAAGCTTGAGAAAAAAATCATCTGCATGATAAACCTCAAATGACAATGTTAGAAATTTTCTATGATTATTTATTTATTTTTAAAGCAAGTTTAACAAAATTATGCTATACTGGTCACCTTAAATCTATTTGCATCTTTCATGTTTTATTATTGTTTTATTTTACTGACATGTTGACAAAGATCTATGTTGCGATTGTTACTGGTAAATGACATGCACCACCTTGGCCTCCTAATCAGTAATCACCATACCAATGTACGAAACTAAAGATAGCAAAGTGCATCAGCGAGTCAAAATAAAATTGGGATATAGGTTCACTTTTGAACCGGTACTAAAACAAAGACAATTACTTAAGCATGATGTTGGGACAGTAAGGTGCAGCAGCAACCAGATAATACTGGTAAGGTATCACCATAAATTTGAGCGAACACAAAACCAAGTTTAAAAACACATCTGATAAGGCATGTATGAGACTATGAGATGCAATGTGCATGTGGAATGCATAATACGTATTCCATACATGGGTTTATGGATCTAGGCTTAATTCACATATGTTAATGGTCACTGGATTTGAGAAGATTCATGCAAAAGAAAGCAATGTATTTTCAGCAAAACAAAACAAAGAAGTTTTGGATCAGACTTGTATTTTGGTTCATAGTAAATCTATAATTGTGGGTATGAATTATCCTTCATAGCTACCTGGTATGACAGTATATTAATAAACTGCTGATGTATAAAACGCTATGCACAATTGCACATGTAATAGACCGTGAAATTTTCATTGAAACACTAGTCACTCTTGTAATACCGCTTGAATTACAAATCTACGCAGTTGAAATTTTCATTGAAAACTAACATCAGAAGTGAAGAAATTAACAAGATTAACTAAGCCAATTAACCAACTAATAAACTAAGCCCTCTCACCACGAATCCTACGGGCAAGCTGTATATCTTTGGGCATAATCGTAACCCTCTTTGCATGAATCGCGCACAGATTAGTATCCTCAAACAATCCAACCAAATACGCCTCAGCCGCTTCTTGTAACGCTGCTACAGCAGAGCTCTGGAACCTGAGATCGGTCTTAAAATCCTGAGCGATCTCTCTTACCAGTCTCTGAAAGGGAAGCTTCCTGATCAGAAGCTCAGTACTCTTCTGGTACTTTCTGATCTCACGAAGCGCCACTGTGCCTGGCCGGAAGCGGTGAGGCTTCTTGACCCCACCAGTTGCAGGGGCTGACTTACGGGCGGCCTTGGTGGCCAGCTGCTTACGTGGCGCCTTGCCACCGGTAGACTTGCGAGCGGTTTGCTTCGTACGAGCCATCTCAGAGGGGTAAAGTTGGAATATGAAGGTTTAAAGGCGGATTTAAATAGAGAGGAGATGATGGGGGATTTAAATAGAGAGATTGATTTTGTTGTTTTAAAGGCGGGACAGAGAGGGAACTGAAAATTTCGGGAGGGAAACTGAGCATTGTGTAGTTGTTTCTTGGAGCGTTGGATTAGGTTGAACGAACGGCGGGATTGAAGATGTTGGTTTGGATCCGTGGGAGCGTAAAAGGTGGAATGTCATTGGTTGGTTTATTGAATTAGGAATTTAGGATCTTCCCAATCCATCCGGACCCAATTCTTTGCTCGGCTTAGCTCTGAGCTTAACACGTGTCCAAGGCGTCTGCTATGAAATATGAATCAGATTTTGCATCATAAATTTTATTCAATCAACTACAGCCGTTCCTTATTCGTTCAGATTCTGATCGAACGGTATTGGATTCAAACTCAAATTTTGAATTACTTTAGCAGTTCCGGATACATTTCTTAAGCGTCTATAAATCTACATATCGCCTTTATCTCGAGGTTCAGAATTTAATTATCTCCATTTTTATATTAAGTGCGTAAATGTTCTGATTCGTCAACAATTGTGATTAAAAGATCAAATTTTCAATTGAATATTATCCTTTCAATCAGATAATTTGTCTTTTTCTGATTTTATGCATTTTTGTTTGTGTTTTTACGTGTACAAGTCTAAATTTATTTAGGTGTGGATGAAGACCTGAGTTAGTGAAGATAGTGAGATAATAAGCTAACTCAACTTTTTGTTGAGTTGGTAAAATAGCACGCTAACTCATAAAAGACAACAAAGAATAGTCTATTTTTGCTAATCCAAACACATCCAAACATAGAATAGTAGTTGAGAATAGTCGCTAACCCGAGTTAACACTGCCTCACGTGAAAATTATATTATTTTTCTGATTGGTCCTGATTTCTTTATATTTTTTAAACGTCATTTAAGGAACTTTAATTGATTGGTCATGTGTTCATTTCTTTTTATTTTTATATTAAAGAATATTATTTGTCATTCAATATAAAATATGTCAAAAAGATCAGAAAATACATATGTCATTTAAAGAATGTTATTTATAAATATGTAGATATAATGTTATTTGTTGTTTAATCTAATTATTTTTTATGAAAATATGTCATTTTGTATGAATTTTTTTGTTCTCTGATAATATATTTCCAATTGCAATTAACAAAAGAGCACGGTACTAGTTAGAAATTTAAGCATGTAAAATATTTTGTGAAATCTTCCCCAAAAAAATAAATAAACGACACCAATAAAAAAAACTATTAAATTGCGGCCTACGGGTTTCTTCAAAAAAAAGAAAAAACTATTAAATTGCTAAAAGAAAATTGGTCAGAAATACAAGTACCTAAAGTTGCCGCCATTTTTATTAATATCCTAAAAAAAAAAGATTTTTTTTAAAACTGCCTTCATGTTTGATTTTTTTTTTTTTAAATGTCCCGACCGCCAAGCCCACAGACTGCCCACTCCTAGTAGACTGCCCGGGCCAGGGGCAGTCCACTAGGGACCAGACCACCTGGGGTCCAGGCGGTCCTTTTTTTTTTTAGAGAGAGATCTTAATATTTTGATTTAAATAATTTTGTGAAGAAAAAGTTTTCTTGTTTAGAGCGTATGCCAAAAAATAAGACATTTGATATATTTATAAAGTGATGTCGTAACTCTTTATAACTTTGATTTGGTTTATCAGTTAGATATCACAAGTTTAAAGAAAACACTAATTAAGGACTTGGCCTCTGACAGCTTATTGATCTTCTTCTCTTTATTTCTGGTACTAAAACAATAGTTTAGAGCTACTAAAATATATTAAAATCTCAAATTAGATCTCTGTCCATGCACAATGCACCCTAGATTGACATCTAGTGTGGTACCAAGTCCAAACTCAGCAGCCAAGTACTAAGCAAATGTCACTGGTATAGTGCAATGCACTAAAAACATAAAATTTGATCTTTTCTAGTAAATCAGCATATTTGGACTAATACAAGGACCAAACTGCAAAAGTGATTACACCAACATGTAGAGCATTCAAAAATATACAGAATTGATACAAATTTCAATTTATTTGAATTTTTCTACAATTAGTTATGAATTTTCAAAGTTCGGTTTTTGAAAAAACTTTAAACAGTCATAACTTTGGCTAGGAAAGTCGGATTTGCTTGTATGACCACTTTTCGAAGGGGGGGATGAGACGGATCCAAATATCACCCAAGGGCCACCCCCGGACATCAGAAGCATCAGAATTTAAAAAAAAAAATGTCATTTGATGTCTCAAAAATTCAGTTTAAGTTTTCGTTCAACGGTAGACGTACAACGATCAATATTTTATTTAGTTAAAAGCCTAAGAGATTATTTAAGAATTATTCATATAATTATTTTAAAATGCATTTACTATTTATTGTGTTTGTTTGCCTATCTCTGAGCAAACAGTATATGTTGACAATAATCAAATAAATCAATTATTCTCTAAAAAAATGGTATATGTTGACAAGAATCAAGGCCAAGTCCTTAGTGTTATCGTTAGACTTGTAATATCCAACTAACAAATCAAATCAAAGTTATAAAGAATTAAGATCTCTAAAAAAAAAAAAAAAAAAAAAAAAAGAGGACCGCCTGGACCCCAGGCGATCTGGTCCCTAGTGGATCGCTCCTGGCCCGGGCAATCTGCTAGAGGTCAAAACATTTAAAAAAAAAAAAACCAAACATGGGGGCAGTTTTAAAAAAGTCTTTTTTTTTAGGGTATTAATAAAAATGGCCGCAAAAGTTGTGTTTAACAGGAAGATAGATTATTTGTAACAAAATTAAAATAAATAATACACATACGACTTGCTCTTTTTATTAAAAATAAGGGTATTGTCGTATAGAATCAATGAACAGTTTGAAAAAAACAGCACAAAAATATCGCATCCGGTGTATTCCACATTGTTTCTGATAAAATTGTTTGGGTTTGAAACCGAAAATTTAAGTTATTAAACTGTACTTATGAATACAAATGCTAATCTGTTATGATATATATATATGATAAGCTTAAGAAATATGGTATCATCCTTTTCCTTGCTAGGTAAATCATTTGCATGATAAACCTCAAATTAAGTTGTTAGAAATTCTGTATCATTATTTTTCATAGCAGGTTCTCACAGAATTATGCTTTACTGGTCACCTGTGCATATATCAAATCTATTTGCTTTCATGGTTTATTATTTCTTTATTTTACTGCCCCATTGACAAAGATCTATGTTGCGGCTATACTGGTAAATGCCATATAACACCTTGGCCTCCTAATGAACGTACCAGTGTACAAAACTAAGATAACAAATTAAAGAGTCAAAATAAAATGGGGACAGGTTCACTTTTGAACCGGTACTAAAATGAAAACAACAAATTAAGCTGCTGCAGTAAGCAAGAATGAAGTTTTTAAACCAAAATGTGTCAAATCTTGACTGATACTTGTGCATGATATTGAGACAGCAAGATGCAGCAACGACCAAGTAATACTGGTAAGGCATCACCATTACATTTGAGCGGGGACATAGCAATGTGCATGTAGAATGCATTATATCAGAGAGGAACTGGCATGAAAAACAGAGCAATGTATTTTCAGCCAGCATGATTGTAACAGAGAGGAACTGGCAGAGATAATGTGTAGACCAAAAGTACGGTGCTTATCATTTATCAATTATCAAACACAGGAGTCAGGAGGGTCCATTATATCAGGAATTTGCACTGACTCTGAATTCCAATTCGTGGTGCAAATTCTAAGGTGTGGCTTATTGTTTGGCGCCATTGACTTTTTTACTTGGGGATCTGATCATTGACTTTTTGCATAGTGCGGTAAAAAGAGGTAACAAAACAAATCAAAAGTAAAGGTCAGATCGGATTTATTGTCCATCTGTCAAGCTGTCGTGCTTCGGATCATTCATATTTATTTCAAATTATCTCAAATCAGGTTGGGATTACTTTTCTTAGAATGTAAAAACCTCTCGTGTTGTAACTATTTATTTATGTCATGATTTTAGTCAAATCATATGTTGTGTTGTGTTGTGTTGTGTTGTGTGTGCCGTGATTAAATTTAAAAAGACGGATAAAGCACGTTAGTTGCCGTGATTACACATGACAAATCATGTTTAATAATGTTTAACTATATTTTTTTTTTATAATTTAAGTTAGTTTATTCAAGATTTATAATTCAATTAAGATCGAACGATTTTTAATCGTGCATGATTTATGTGATTACGTGATGTGTTGTGTGTGTCATGTTAAATTTCTAAAAAAATAATTATGTCATGCGAATGATCATAGTATAGAAACCCGAATTACGACATGTGACCAGCACACATATCATATCATATCATATCATATCGTGCCGTGACAGAATTGTACTGTATTGTGACTTATTCAGTCACGACATGACTTTTTTATATTCCTAGATTTTTAGCTTGGGGTCGTTTTAAATCTGAATAATTTCGAATTATTTTAAGATTTTAAGTGTTCGAGTTCGGATAAGACTTAAGAGACATCACAATCGGGTTAATTTTATTCTAAGGTCGCACTTGTCGGGTCTTTTTGTATTCATCAACTTTTTTCGAATTTCAAATTATTCAGATACTAATCAGGATGAAAATAATCAAGTTATCCACCTAGCTTCACATCATCTTAAGATTTCTATTTGTTTGGTTGTGATTTGTGAATCTCGTTGAATTTTGAATAGTCCAATTTTTGGTTCGTCTAATTTTGAATCATCTTGAATTTCTGATTATTTCGGACTGAGTTTGAATCCTCATCAAATTGATCCAATTTTACCTTAGATTAATTCAAAAAATATTATTTATTTCTATTAATTCAACCTCTTGTTTTACAGCAAGGAACACATTTCATATTTAATTGATTTGGCATGGTACCATGTGATTATAATGATAATTTGCGTTGTATTATTATCTGTCCTCATCTGACAATGGTCAATATTGGTTAACATATAATATACCCCTTATATTTTGCTACCTCTGGAGCTTATTCAAAGTCGCAACACATGAGAATCAAACTTTGACTAACTAAACTTAAATTATATTATATTATATATAATACAAAAGAGCGTCACCAATGAAACAACCCTGATATCCGATTTTTTTTTCACCTGTAGCATTTAAAAAACATAAATTTAGAAAAATAGCATTATATTCAATAAATCTCGAAATATAGAAGGCCCCTGCTATTTATGGAAGTGTATCCTCTACGGAGTCATTTCGTGCGGAGCTTTTAATCTGGTCTGTTCGTTTCGGATCGGACGGACCCGATTACAAGCGCCGCAAATTTTGAGAATTTTTTTTTTCAATCCAGACAAGATCTGATATGTTCTGTCCAATCCGAAACGAACGGATCAGATTAAAAACTCCGCAAAGCTCCGCACAGAACAACTCCGCAGAGGATACTATCTCGCTATTCATAACATTCCATTTTTTCTTTTACCGGGACCGCTACTGTTCATCAGCAATACTGCAATAGCAACCTTTCTATGTCCAAATTTTTTCGCTAGTCCTTATGTCCATAGAAGCCTTTGCCTTATTAAATATAACTCGTCTCATTTCCTTTATCGTTTTTACTCTTTTTAGTTCGTTTCTAATTGGTAGGTTTTACAGGGGCCTTTCTGCATGATGGTGTTTTTAGATGGTATTTTTGGATTCTGAGTAGGAGATCCGATAAAAATGGAAGGACGTTGTAACCCTGTATCTCTTTATTTGTCTAATATTACCCTGGCAGCCTCTGATTTTCAAAAAAAGAAAAGAAAGATATTATTAAATATAGATTTTATATCTGATGTGATCTATTTATTTTAAATTGGATAATCTGATAAAAAAATGATCATGTTTTCCTATTGTAAAATAATTACGGGAATTAAAGCTACTTTTGTGATGTATGTATTTAAATTTTAAAGTCTCTTTTGATTATTATTAATGTGGACTTCTACTGTGGTTATAAACGTGATTATGACATGATAATGATATACTATCTACATCATTCAATTCAAATTTGAACAGTCTTTACAATTTACAATTTCTCCAAAAAAAATTGTAACATAATTTAACATGTTTGATTTAAACCAAATAGTTGATCTAATTGAGTGAGAATAATTAAATTTAATTTGAGGAGGGATCCTATTACATTCTTTTTTGGTGACACTAGATTACACCCTATGTTTACAAAGTCCAAACAGTTGATTCAAACCGTTCAACTTGTTGGATATGTTAAAATGTGCTTGCAGATCAAATTTTACATTTTTCTGAATAAAAAAAAAAAGGCTATACATGTGCTGAATAAAAAAAAATAGACAAAGCCTCCAATTTTCTCTGAAATTGACTAGCTAGAGTAGAGAGTGGTTAGGTCCATCCAAATCCCAACCATCAACCACGTTTATTTCAGGTTTTAACACATCTCCGTTTGTAGATGAACAAGATATATCCATTGTACATTTTGGTTTATTAATTTTTACAGATGATCAATTTCTTTTAATTTATTTTTAATATAACAAAATTTCAAGCTTGATTACAATCATTTACACGAATGGTAGTACCTTAATTACTAGATTAGGTGTAGTTTTTTTTTATTTTTTTTTATTTTTTATGTTTTTAGTTTGAAAGATAGATGTGAAAAAAAATGTTCAACTGATCGATTCTCATTAAAACAAATGTTAATATGTTTGGAAGAGAAGTGACAAGTACATACGTAATGTAGTAGGTGGCTTAGTCTAATTCTAATATTAGAGAACAACTATCTGGCTTATTCTCACCAGAATATACAAGTCAAGTGTATGGTCTATGCGTAAAAATATATACTCTATATTGTAGGTGGCCAGAACATTTTAGTTTATTAAATAGTTAGAATATGAAAAAGATTTTTTTTTTATGGTTGGCGGTATTAAATAGTTAGAATATGAAAAAGTTTTTTTTTTATGGTTGGCGGTAAGGTGCTGTCAACAAATTTTTATAATAGTGAAAAAAAGGTTATTTACATGTAGTCTTTTATCCAAATAGATTAGAGACTATCGGAAAAAAATAATTACAATACTCAATAACTTATTATTTAAAATGCCTCTAGTTGCTCGCCATCCAGAGTTGGATCTCTTGTGTTGTTTGCACCACGAGCCTTTGCTCCATCATTCTTTTTTCGAAGAACACTCTTCTATTTCTTTCTCTCCACAGAGCCCACACCCCTGCCGCCCAGACGGTACTCCACCTGCACTTGTGCTTTATGAAAAAGTTATCTCACTAATTCTCACTAGGGTAAATAAGTGTAAGATATATGCATAAATTTATTTAATCTTACTGTCATATATACACTCCTATTCATATGGGTTGAGAAATAAATAAATAAATAAATTATGCATGCATGCATGCATAAAAAAAGAAGAGAGATATAGAAAATGAGTAATATATTAGACAGATTTGTCCCAAATTAAAGCACTTTTTTTTTTGTTTTTGACAAAATTGCATAGGTTTTTATTCAAACAATAATATAGTACAAAATGTAGGTTCACAAATGCAGAAAAAAGTACACATGATTAGTAACATATAAGCTAACTAAAAACATTCTGCTATGTCCACATTAACTAACCAGTGGACTACTTGATTTTCTTTTCGCCCGTATTAACTAAAACACTCAAACTTTTTATATTATGAATTCAAATAATATTTCTTGTCAAAATTATTGCTAAGTCAGCATCAACAAAAAAAAAAAAAAAACTCTTTGTATTAATAAATAATAATTATTGTTGTTAAATTGCAAGATATATATCTTAATATAAAATATAATTAAATAAAGTAATGAAATTTATTACAGATAATATTGTTTACATACAGTAACGGATTTTATAAAATAATAAGGATAATATGAATTTAAGATGAGCAATAGAAAGAGAACTAATATTTAGTCTCGTGACAAATGATAATATTATCAGTGTGGAAAATCACAAGATTTGAAATTCAAATAAAGATCATTTTTTTAATATTGAAATTTAAATGACTCAAGTTTTTTTTTTTATTAAAGAATATAAACTATAATAACAATTAGAAATAATTTAAAAGCATATTTATATTGGATACGTAGACATAAAACATACAAGTAGAATATTTTTTTGAAGTCATGTCACGCTAATAAATGAGTTGGGAAAGTGTGAGGTGCTGTCATGTTTGGTATTAAATGGAGAAGTTGTGACACGGATTTGACTAATTCCACTTTCTTCATACAAACTTATTATTTTAATGGGTGAACCCGGTCCACCAGATCTTCCCCTCAAGACCCGGCATCCTTTGAATCTCTATTCAACTTTTATTTTCATTTTTAATTAATGAACATTCTAATAGAGAAAGAATGCATGGCGGAATTAAAAGAAAAGGGTTTTCAAACTTCAATATTTAATTTCCCTAAAATATTATTCAGGATTTTTATTAGCATTTTGTTGTTGTTAGGAATTATAATTTGGACAGAAAAATATGAATCGTAGAATTTTCAGAAAATTATTGCAAGTGCTGTCTAAAGATAATTACAGATTTATTTATCTGAAATTGTTGTGATTGTGTGATCAGAATTATAAACTTCATTTGTTAGATTATTATGCAGTATGTACCATCATTAAGTTAGCATTTTATTATTTTTTAATTACTTAAGTATTTAATTCCAAACTAAATCTTAATCCAATCGATAAAAAAAGAAGAAGAAAGAAATCCATTATTATAAAAGTAATAGATTGGATTTGAAAAAAAAAATAGAATAATTGCACGATTGAATTGCAAACATAATTTAGGAGAAGAGTTTGCAAAACCAATCTTTTTAAAAAAATAAAAATTAGCAATCGATAGGTGTAAACATTTTTTAACTTGCAGATATTGCTCTCTACATAATATACTGTTACATTTAAAAGTTATAAATTATACAATGATTGTGATCTTCTTAGTTTTAAATCTTTTCAATTCTAAATCCGTTTTTATTGCTTTCTATTTCTACATTAGTAAATAATAAATTTTCTTTGAAAATAGATGGGAGATACAAAATTAAATATGAAATAATAATATCATAAATAATAAAATAAAGAAATTGAACTTTTCTAGTAGATAATAAAAAAAGAGAAATGTTCCTGTACCCTGAGCCATCAAACCTGAGCCCATCCCCGAACTGGTTTAACTGGGTTTAACCGTCCGCTAATAATGGTAATTTATTAATTTGTCATTAATTAACGAATTGCTGTTTTAACGCATTGCAGTTTTAATTTGATTGTTTTAAACGTTAGATTTGCATGCTTTTGTACTATGTTTTAATTTCATGGACAGTTTGTTAGAAACAGTTGTAATCACCGATCCCCGAATTAGTCCCCCAAATTGTTAACGGTCCTCTAATCATTTTCTAACTAATTAAGTAGTTTAACTAATTAAACTAGTTATAAGTACTTTAAAGTACAAGTTATAATGATTAGCTCGGGGACTAGCTCGGGGATTGGTTTTAATTTGAATGATAAGCACAAATTTTAATTAAAGTTAAACAAATTGCTTTTGATATTTAATAACTAAAAAAAGAGCGTCCGTTTTGAAGTTCCATTTTGTTTTTGTTTTGCTTCGTTTCTTCTTTCTTTATTTTTTTTAAATGGTTGTACTTTAAAGTATAACCATTTATGTTTTGTTTATACTTTTTAAAAAAATATATTTGATGAGTCTGCTAACAATTATTATTTTGAAGTACTTGTTTCATTGTTATTTAATACATGTTTGTTTGCTTACAAATTGTCATTGTTGTGAGAAGTTCTATGTTGAGAATATAAAATAATTGATGTGTCTGCTAACAATGATTGTTTCGAAGACTAGTTTCATTGTTATTTAATACAAGTTTGCATAGTTATAAATTGTCATTATTGTGAAAAGTTATACATTTCACAACATAAAAATAATTGATAAGTTTGCTAGCAATTATTGTTTCTAAGTAGTAGTTTTATTGTTTTTTAATAGAAGTTTTCATGTTTAAAAATTGTCATTGTTTGTAAAAGTTATAAGTTTGACAACATAAAATAATTGTAAATCTTCGAAGCAGGATACTTTTAAAAATAAAACTTAAGATTCTGCCGTTGAAATTTTTAACACACTATTTTCATTGGTAAATAATTGTGCTCTTAATTGTTCAATATATTATTGTTTCAATTGTACTGGTCTTACAACATCAATACTTGAAATTATATAAAATGAACAATTAATCTATTAAAATAATATTCATTTTGAACAATTAATCTATTAAATGAAGATTTTTCAATATTTGTAAACACAAGTTTATATGTTTTAAAATGTGTTTATAAACATAGGTTTATTCGGCCATCAAATTAAGAGCTGTAAATTTTTGCTCGGGGACGAATTCGGGGATTCATTTTTTTTTAAAAAAATGAAAATTTAACTCATTTACAATGAAAGTTAAACACTTGAATGCAGTTGATTAAACGCTTTCCTTTATATGTTTAAATTATACGATTGTTTCGCTGTATTTGGCTGTGTTTTTGTTAATTTTTTTTAACATAACGTTTTTCTCTTTATGCAGCGAAATTCTATACAATAAAGAAAAATTGGTACTGTTATTACGCTGTATGAAGTAAAACCTGATTTTTTTTGTTGCTAACATTCTAGAAGGTTGGGGGACGGGTACTTTGTTTGGGGTACAATTATCAGCTTCCTAAAAAAAACTGCATATTGTGCATTACAAGATTGAAATAGAAGTCATGGATATTGTATAATCCTTTTATAATCTAACCATAAATATTAATAATAT
The DNA here is from genome assembly GCF_964058835.1 of Carex rostrata. Lineage (NCBI taxonomy): Eukaryota > Viridiplantae > Streptophyta > Magnoliopsida > Poales > Cyperaceae > Carex > Carex rostrata. The sequence goes on along the minus strand of NC_135918.1, from coordinate 10,936,518 downwards.
CTACCTAACTGTTAAGAGATACAAGCTAATTATTTAACAGACCGACATATTTAATAATAATATAGTGATTTAAAATTTAAAATTACAGAATGTATACCAATTAGGTATGGATGAACTCTTGACTGATATTACATGAGCAATGACGATATTTCATATAGATTAGTACAATAATGCAATTATGTCTCCCTATATTTTGAAAAATATACTAGTTCATTAAATAATTAGGTAGTTGTCTTAACAGGAAGCAAGATATTTTTAACATTTTAGCTAGCAATTATAACTATTAAAGTATGGTTGTACAAATACGACTTGCATAATCATAATTGCTCCTGACATAACATGTTGCTTCAGTCATAATCTATCATAAAATTTTGAAATTAATTTTGAGAAAGAGTGATGCTATGGTATTAGGTAAAGTGCGAATTGGTCGTATTAAGGATTAATATTTTAATTTAAAAAAATTTAAACAGTCAATTTTAACCATTCAACATGATTTCTAGATAAAAATGTACTTAAAGACTAAATTTTATATTATTTAGAATTCTTTTACTGCATTTTAGATAGCTAAAAAATCACTACTTTTGAATGATCTTAGAACTTTAGATCAAAGTTATTTTCTATCTATCTAGAAATTAGTAAAAAATTCTAAAAAATATAAAATTTGATTTTCATGTACATTTGTATATAGAGATTACATTGAACGGTTCAAATTAGTTGTTTGGACTTTAAAAATTGAGATATTGATCCACAGTGTAGACCAATATGCACTATGTATAGTACCCTAGCCTTATTTCAATTAAATATTATTAACATTTAACTTGTTATTATGGAATCTAAATTTTAAAAAAAAATCTGACAGGATTGAATATAAAAAAGTTTTAATTAAACTCTGGCGTGTACACGAAAGTCATGTTTGGTCGTCCTTAGAAAAATATCGTTTTCTCTCGCTCGGTGTAAAGACCACGTCTACGAAGAATCCCACTGTCTGCTACCTTGCTCTAGTGAAAGCAATCGTAGAGAAAAATCTCGCTTTCTCTCGCTCTAATTTTCAGTTGAGAAATTTTGAGACATCGCTTTGATTCATAGGTCGATCCGACAGTCACTCAATTTTGACACTTTCAAGGTTCAATCCGCTAACTCGAGTGTGTTATTTCCCTTCGATACTGATCCTCACAGGTTTGATTCGAGTTTTCTTTCTCAAATCATATTTTCGAGGTGCTTTTCCTTTCCTATATCTGAAGCTTAGTTTGATTTTGAGTTATTCTTTGTGGTTTCCCCTCAGTTCGATGCAATACAAAAGCTTAAGTCATTGATTTGTGCCAATTGATTGCACAGAGATCAGAAGTTCGGAAGCTATTTGATAGTATTTAATATTTCAAAATTTTAATTTTGCATATCATCTGTTAGTTTTCTTTTGTCAGTTCCGAAGCATGGGTTTCTCTGAAATTAGGTCACATTTTTGTTATTTTTCAGAGGAAGAAAGAAAGAAAGAAAAAGATAAAATGATTTAGGGAATATGGGGATTTTACCTCACTTTACCTCATTTTTGGAAAAGCAATTTCAAGTACTGATAATGAACTTTCATTCAGGGATCAATTGATGTTACATCAGTGGAAATTTCCTCAATAACCTGCGTATAGCACTACTGGAATTTATTTGATGCGAATTGAGAAGAATATAAATTTGGCGTGCTAAGCTGTTGTCTGGAACAAAGAAAAAAAATGGGGGCTTTCTGTTCCAAAGGGTCACCAGTTGATAAGTCACCCAGTGAAACCACTCTAGACCTGAATTTCCTAAGAGAGCAAGAAACAATTCCCAGTAAATCTCAGGTGAGATCGGAAAAGGATTTGGCATTTCAACATGGTCATGAATTGACAGAGAAGAAAGATGAAATGGCTTCGACCAATGAGAGCATGCCACCTGGTGGCCCTGCTCAGCCTCAGGCACTGAGGGGCTCTCTGCAAAAATCGAAGTCTACAAGGTCAAGAGGAACTGCCAAGGCAAGTTTAATTCTTAATTAATCGTATAGTTGTATTTTTTTTGCATTGCATGAATATTTTTCTTTATTGTTAACTAATATGTTGTTTGTGACTAATTCTAAGGAAATAAATCTGCTGCGATTCCTTTGGAATCGCAGGCTCCCTGCAATTCCAGATCCCACCCTTAATACTTTAGAATACACTAATCTCAACAATAATTGTTTTCTCTGCACAGATCTCATAATAGCTGAAGGGTTTGGATGTGGAATCGCAGGGTCCTGTGATTCCTTAGAATCGCAGCAGATTTATTTCCCTAATTCTAAACATTTACTTTAATATGTTAAGTGGGAATGAGAAATATAAAAGTCCGGTGGTCCTTTATTCCTAGCTAATCAATCAACTATTCTGCTATTATATTCTTGTAAATTAAAATTTTGTTTACATTGTAATATTTTAATTTGCATGAGAACACCTTTTTCTTTTTAACTTATACACAAGATATATAATCCTAGATCAGTCTTTATGAAAGAAGTCAGTTTATGTTAATATTAATTTCTCCCGAATAATAGTTTTGAGCAGAGTTATTCGTAACAACTGGTGCTTCTTTGTATGAATAGCATATAACTTCACAATTAACAAAACAAGCAGGTAGACTGATATCAGTATTAACTCGTCTTGCTACAAAAAGCAGGTATCCGAAATGGGATCGATTTTGGGTCGGGCTGGTACAGTCAGTCTAGGCAAAGCAGTTGAAGTGCTAGATACACTTGGTAGTAGCATGACAAGCCTAAACCTAAGTAGTGGTTTCGTAAGTGGAGCTACAACCAAAGGGAATCAGATATCGATTCTAGCATTTGAGGTGGCCAATACCATAGTAAAGGGGTCCAATTTAATGCAATCACTTTCAAAAGAGAGTGTGAGACATTTGAAAGAAGATGTTATACCCTCAGAAGGTGTGCAAAATTTGATTTCAAAAGATACTGACGAGTTGCTCAGACTTGCTGCTTCTGATAAAAGGTCAGTTTGTTTTTATAATTTAATGAATGTATAAGCTCTTTATAGGTTAGTTCTTTGGGTTTTGCAAGGGATATATAGGATATTCGCCTATACTACTAAGGTGCAGAGATATTAACATTCTATATAAAATGGAATTTATTCATTTATCTTATATTTTTCTTGATATTAGGGAAGAACTAAAAATATTCTCAAAAGAAGTGGTACGATTTGGCAACCGGTGCAAGGATCCTCAATGGCACAGCTTAGATCGCTATTTTGAAAAGTAATTCCCTGATCTTGTCACAAATTTGTAATATTCAGGAATATTCGACAATCAACGTTAAGGGCACTTTGTCAATTTTGATAATCAAAGAACTTTTAATGATTAAAATTTTATTTTCTAAATTAATTTTAGGTTGGCATCAGACCTGACTCCACAAAACCATCTGAAAGAAGAGGCTAAAACAGTCATGCATGAACTAATGGCTTCGGTTCTGTGTACAGCTGTTAGTATTTCATTTACTGAAATTTGTATTTCATCATTGTATCTCATTGGATTCAACTGTACCGCGTAATCTTGTAAAAGGTGTTCTTAGTGAATTATTGACATTCCACAGTATCTTTCATTTTTTTCCAAACAAAACCCCCCAAAAAAAGGAGGAATAATCTGATGAGATTAGCTGAATGTTTAACATTTTTTTTTTACCAAGGTTCAATTGGTTCCATCTTAAAATATTTTTAAAAAAGTTTTTGATTAATTTTATGACTATTATTATAATAATACAGATATAAAGATAATCAAAATTTGTTGCTTACGTGTGCATTTACTTTCAGGAGCTGTATCATGAGTTGCATGCCCTAGATAGGTTTGACCAAGACTACCGAAGAAAAAACCAAGACGAGGAAAATTCCACTCCAGCTCCTAGAGGTACAACTACATCATATGTACATTTTTTTTAATGAAACTAATAAAAACACATTTCACAAGTTATGCTTAAATTTATACTATGTTTCTATTGAACTGTGTGCAGGTGACAGCCTTCAGATTCTAAAACAAGAGCTGAAAAGTCAAAAGAAGCACGTAAAAGGCCTCAAGAAAAGGTCTCTTTGGTCAAAAAACTTAGAGGAGGTTGGTATTTACTTTTAACAATCCCCACTGCACTGATATAGCCATTGAATGAATCAACCCCCCCTCCCTGCGGACAGTTGATAGTTTGTTTATGGTATAGTTCAGTAACTAACTGTTTTCATTTAACAAAATTTTATTTTTAGGTAATGGAGAAGTTTGTAGATATAGTACACTTTCTTCACTTGGAAATACATGATGCCTTTGGCAGTGCTGGTAATATTTTTTTTAAAACCTCGTACTACTCAAATAGTCAAATATTTGAATTAGGCTTATACCCTTGCAATATCATGCTTTTGCTTTATGTTGTATACCCTATTATTTGCAAACACAACACAAAAATGATACTAATAGTTATTTATTGTGGACGCTGGTAATTTTTTTATTTTCTAAAACCTCGTACAACTCAAATAGTTAAATCTTTTAATTATGCATATACCCTTACAATATCATATTTTGCTTTATGTTTTATATGCTATTATTTGCAAACACACACGAAACTAATGTTAATAGTTATTTATTGCAGACTAATTTTTTTTTTTTTTTCTGAAACCTCATACAACTCAAATGGTCAAATATTTAAATTATGCTTATACCCTTACGATATCATACTTTTCCTTTATGTTGTATAGCTTATTAATTGCAAACGAGCACGAGAGTAATGCTAATAGTTATTTATTGTAGATGTGCTTGATCCAGCCGAAGTGTATACTGTTAGTACAAACCGAAGAACACGACTAGGTCCTGCTGGACTTGCTCTGCACTATGCAAATATTATATGCCAAATTGACACTCTTGTAAGTTCAATTTCTGTATAAATGTCACATTGGTAACTCTAACTCAAATTTTGCCCACTGAAATTTTTGCTTGGATATTGTTTCAAGGTTTCTAGGTCAAGTTCGGTACCTCCAAGTACAAGAGATGCGCTTTACCAGGGACTGCCACCTGGCATCAAATCAGCATTGCGTTCTCGGTTGCAGACATTTGAAATGAAAGAAGATGTAACGTTTTCTATTGGACTTCTTTTCTTCATATAAAGTTTGTTAAAATGGGATATGTTGTTTTTCAAAGGTGAATTCTTATAATAACTATTATGCAGTTAACGGTTGCACAAATAAAATCTGAAATGGAGAAAACATTGAGATGGCTTGTTCCAATTGCCAATAACACCACCAGGTACAAATACAAAAGGTTTTAGATAAAAATTTCATTATTTTTTATTTTCATGTTCTCATGATATCTTATATCAAATTTATTTCTGGATTGATTTATAGGGCACACCATGGCTTTGGTTGGGTAGGGGAGTGGGCAAATACAGGGTAAGTACTTTCTAGCTGATATAATAAAGGATGCATGAAAGCTTCAAAAAATTTATATGATACTGAAATTCAACAAAAAGCTGAGAAAATTTCCAAAAAGAAGTGATCTATTCTTTGTTTAATGAAAATCCTTTTGTTATTTGTAGGACTGAGATGGGCCAAAGAACAACAAGTCAAACTAATCTGACCCGTATAGAGACTCTATACCATGCTGACAAAGAAAAAACCGAAAATTATATTCTCGATCTAGTTGTGTATCTTCACCATTTAATAAGCCTCTCCAAGCAGGCCAACGGTGGGCCCCGTTCCCCAATCAAATCCCCCATGCGATCCCCCAGCCAGAAAACAATTGCAGTTACCAGAAGAGAGAATAACAGTTCAAATTTGGTGCTCACTGAAGAAGACCAAGATATGTTGAGGGGGGTCAAGTATAGGAAGTTCATACCCGGAATTAGTAAGAGTCAGGAGTTCGGTAAGGGGAGGTCTTCTCAGCTTTATAGAGATGACAGGTTGAGTAAGAGCAGTAATCAATCTCCGACTAGTGGCACCAATAGAGAGAGTTTTGCGGTGCCAGTTATTAATTTTGAGTTGGATAGATTTAAAGCCTTGGATTTGATTGACCGGCTTGATGACGTCAGAAAAATATAACAGAACGAGGGAGAAGGGTATCTTTCAATAGAGGGAGGGGGAGGGGGGGTTGTTATATGTATAGAGGCAAATAGTTAGAACTTAGAAGAGTTCTCATGTTATAATATGGTGCTTTTGTTGGGGGGGGGGGAGGGGAGTAAATATGAAGGAAACGGGAGGGCAGCATTTGGTAAAGTTTTATGTAGTAAGCAGTAGTTTTGATGTTTTTAGATAATAAGGTTCTATAAATTTACTTATGGTTCGGATTGAGTTGGGGCATACTTGTCTTTTCTCTAATGAGGGCTAAATTGCCTTTAGTTTCCATGCTTCCACTATTTTTTTTTATTTTTTGACATTGAACAGATTGCATTTGGTTACAAAAATGACGAGACTGAGGCTATGGTACTGAATAATCCGTACTATGGATTTATCTCTCTTTTCAAAGTCTAAATTGTCAATCTCAATCTGAGCCACTCAATACAATCTCTCTGTTTTTTTTTTTAACTAGTTAAGAAATAGTAAAAATGTTCTAAAAGAATGTCTTCAAATACAGAGAAATTTTAAGATCATATTGAGCGGTTTAAATAACTGTTTAAACTTTACAACGACAATATAAATTCATAGCACACGCTGATATGTAATATGCACATCAGTTATCACCATCATAGCGTCAAAAAACGGATGTTAACAAGTTCTTAGAACTTGGAAAGAATATTATGCATAGTTTTATTATTCTTCCTTTTTTTCCATAGAAGCATGCATGACGGAGCAAATATTGTTACACAAAAGCCTTTATCAAGATAGCGTAACTGCTCGATATGTGATGAAAGGATCCGTAGGGTACGAATGGCCAGAGAACCGTTTGTTTTCATCCGATTTAGAGACGTCACAAATACATTACTTTAGAATACCTCGTTCCATACATTCAAATTTTGAATGAAATTTTACTAGTTGTTAGACAATGGAGTAGTCAGATTTTCCCGCACTTGAGCTTCGTGTTTTACAATACAAATGAATAAATGTACCATGTACATGTCGATGTCGTCATTAGCTCTAAGAGTACTGAGCATATAACTTGCGTTCCTAAATCATCATGCAAAAAAACTTTAACAAATAGCAATGCCATCTAATTTGCATAAGATAATATATCAATATAATTTTGGACAATAAACAGCCTAAAGCTATGTAATGGTTCTTCATTTCTATTTGTACAAAGTGCCAAAATCAGCCAAACAAACTGTAGTAGCATATCCTACCAATTAACAGATTCCAACTAAACAAAAAAAATTGACAACCAACAAAAAGTAGCAAAACTCTCCACAATAGTAGCCGATACTTATAAAACTTCAACTAATATACTCTTCTATGAAGATAGGGATTACATCAAGATAATCATGGGTGGAAAAATATAGGAAGCAAACAAATGAGCAGGAACTATGACCAGCAGCAGAAGCAATATTATGAGCTTTTGTTTTGCACCAACAATTATTGCAAAATCATGTTAAAGTCTGATAATTAAAGGACTATCAACTTATCACTTTTAAAATATTAAAATTGAAGACGCCAATAAACAATGACAGGTATTAGGTGATTTATCTAGGTTTACAAACTAGTAGTCATGCTATCGAGATTCCCTTCGTATTAATGCATGTAATTTAACTGTAACATTGTCATGTTCAAATAGAATATACCAACCTATACATGAAAAGAAAAGAACATTGCATACTCTCTATTTTATTAATCTGGAGTCTAATCCAAAACCTGATATAATGTAATGGAAACAAATCAGGTCCAAATCTGCAGAGAGCTAAACTAATCCCACCAACGATATGGAAAGATGAAATACATAAATCTCTGTGCAAACTAAGGACTATTTATACGAAAAATGAAGAAATTGAGGGCCTAATTTGAAAAAAAAAGGACAAAGAAGAACAACAAAGAACAATTGACAAGCATTAGTGCCCATAAGAGAGAGTATTCTTAGTTGGAGAGCATTTCAAATTCCTTTATATTTCTATATAATGAATCATGGAAGAATATTTAATTACTTTTAACTTTGTATTCATTTGCTATCCTGTGATAGTAATTTTTACTGTACATCTAAGCTTATACAGGCAGTAGACCTGTCCGGTACAGCACCTTATAAGCACAGTACTGCATGGAACAGGCTCCCTATGATATTTATGTTTGGTTGAGGTCTAAAGTTATGTTAGGGCCTAAGCTATTAAGAAATAGTATCTAATAAAGAAGAGTGAGAGGGGAGAAAATGGATCTAAGCTATTAAGAAATAGCATCAACTAAAGAAGAGGGGGAAAGAATTGTATAGTTGCTGACAGTAGGGCTGTAGGGGGACTAACTCTTAAGCCACTTAAAGAGGTTTAAATTTCGAGGCCTAGTTTTAGAGTTATGCCTAGTTAGGCTAACCTAATTAATTCGTGTTTGGTGGAATAACTTAACCTTAAACCCCTTATTCTATGGTTTAGGTCTCAACCAAACACCACCTATGTGTATGAGCATGGGTGCACTGAAGGACTGAAGAAATGACCAAAATGGAACAATTTCAGTTCCATGCTGGCATGCACCTGTACCAAAATCAAACTTGTCTGGTAATCTAATTCAAGAACAAAACCCTTTCTGTATGTGTTGGAGAGTACCAACAAGCTCCAAACAGCACTGAACCCAGAATTGGCGCCTAAATAAAGATTAATTGGAGAAAAAATGGTACATTGGATAGAATAGGTCGTCTTGTATAAAACTTACTATGATATAAAATATTTTTGTTAACCCCCAAATAGCATGTATTTCAGAGTATCAAAACAAAAATGCAGACTACAAATCAGAAGTATCAATTACATTACGAGGAGGTTGGCAAGAGAAGGTGAAATAACAGAAATTTAGTGTAATAACACCAATTCTGAAAGGACCATCAGTTTTGAGTCTCAGGAAAGAGAACATGTAGAATTCCCCCCCAAAAAAATAAATAAATAGAAACACAGGTCGGTACAGAATCTCAGCAGATTGAACAATCACAAGCATCCAGTAGAGAAACCAAGTTGTAGACCAAAACTTACCTTGACAAAGTTTTTCAAACATATGAAAGAGATAGAGAGAGAAACAAAGAGATAGAGGGAGAGAGACTGGAAAATGCAAGATCTTACTTGATAGCCGTTATTTCATAAATAGAACAGTTATGAGAAAGCCAGCACAGCATTTGTTACATGGATAGATAGAATCTCATTAAATAGCTGATGGGAACATACGCTGATAAGAAAGGAGTCAGATAAAAAAAAAATTACAGATAGGAGAGCAAGAGTAGCCAAGACCTAACACCAAATTAGCACAGAAGGGGCTTCTCCAGGAATAGATAAACACCGTAATAATTAACATTTTGAGATATCGCCAGGAGAACACTACAAAGGAAGTAGATGGAAGAGGAGAGGAGATGCTATGTTATGGTACGGTACGGTAAGAGAGGAGAAAAACCAACTTGAGGGAGCATTTAAACTGAGACCTTTTAACTAAGTTGAGAGAATGAAGGCCTTGATCAAATCCTCAGCTGATTGCTGCTGCTGGGGCGTGCCTGATATCTGAGCTATGCATTCATAGTGTGACGACTTCGAGTCTACAATCTCTACGCGTGCTCCAGAAATCTACCATTAAAGAAAAAAGAGATGAAAAAATAAATTAAAAAGAAACGTAATGGAATGACAAATAAATCCAACAAAGTACAAAAAAAAAAATCAAAAGGATTAATGCCAATTGCAACTGACCCTTCTAATGTTGTCCAGATTTACACCACCTTTCCCCATAACTTTAGGCATCGCATTTCCGGGGATCACCATCTCAACATAAGGGAGGGCCCTACAGATGAGCATGTAACATGAAACTTATAAGACGAGGTATAGTTTAAAAAGCACATACACTATTGCTATTGTTTTACACGCAAAATTTAGTATTAAAAGATATGGAGCATACCCAACAAATGACTTCGATGAATAAGAAGGAATCGCCCCATAACGAGAATCATCAACCTGAAACAAAATGCAACAACAGAGATGTCAGGCCAAAAAAGTAAACGCCCAGAAAATACAACCATCAAAGAGAAGAGGAGAATAGAGATTAAAAAGTACGGAAGACAGAAAATCAGAAATACCCACTAAAATCTAAATCAGATCTGACCCAAAACAGAAAACAGCAAACACACCAGCACCCAATTTCACGGAAGCTCTTTTGAAAAAGTGAAAATTATGAACACAATGCTAACTGAACCAAATTATCCATGGATCAACTAAAACAGTAATCAATATTTACCCAAACCCAAACCCAAACAAAAAGGTCTGTAACAAATCCGAGAACCATGACCGGTAAAAACCAACCTCCTCAGAACTGACCCTACCTGATCTAACAAAAGGAAATAAAACCACAAATAAATATGTTTTCTCAGAAAATGGCCCCACTGAAAAACCCGAACCTTCATAATTGTAACCCAGAATGACCACAATCTAAAAGCAGCTCCCAAATCAACACAACCAACCAATTTGATCTATGAAACAATTTGTACATGAAAGGGCTCTTACCGGCATAGAGTTGTACCCGTACAGGCCAGTACTGGGATAGATGCCAAGATTCCGATCAACATCAAAAGGCGCTCTACGGTCATAGCTGAGATGAGGCTGTGCACTTGGCAATCCTGAAGAGAGAGGAGGGAGGCCACTGCTGGGATACGGCACGTCTACTGAAGGCAGAGCAGGTTTACTGCTCATGGTGTCCCTTGAGGAACTCACTGTTTCATCCCTATCCCTCAGTGCGTCTTCTCTGAGCCTCAGTACAATGTGGACTAGGGCATCTCTAACACTAGCAACTTCTCCTGATACCTGAAATATATTCAAAAAAGACCAACAACATCATCCTTCGAGAGTTATTGAATGCATATTTCCACAAGTAGTTAATTAATTACTCCTATTATGTCATTATTTAACTGTTTTGCATGCCACACATTCTCACTATAAAGAGTAGTCCATATTAATATACTACCCCAAGTACTATCAAATCTGGAAAAGTCATTCTTGGTTCTTGCAACTATTAAATAGACTATTATATAAAGTAACGTTTATGGTTTCTTCCCATCTTAAATAATTGTTCTAGCCATCAGCTGCAATTATATTCGTGAAGAAACATATGTAAACATGTATCTGGTAAAAGACAGTTCATAAGGATAATATTGAATCTTTGAGATTAAAATTGTCTTGCAGCTATGAAAAAGGTAGTACTACAAAAGGCTCCAAAGATCTCAATGGGATATGAAAACAGATATACTTGCAGTTTGGTTTAATTAGTGCAAACGTTCATTGCTACTATATATATTAAATTCTAATATGATTTATGGGCCCACAGAAACACATTGATCACTAACTAGTTGACTTGAACTCTACTTCTAGAAAATTAATTTCCTACTAGTATCAATATCACCCTTTATAATCTTTTTTTTTTCCTGCTTTTAACAATAGGGAGTTAATTTCCTACGAGTATTAAGTATAGAAATAATTTAACAATTTAACAACAAAAAAACCAAGAGATGTACCTGAACAAGCTCATCAGGAGAGTTAGCTCTTTTGGGGTCATCCTTGGTGATGTGTATATCAGCATTAGTTTTTCGGCGCATGTCATTAATGATGTTACCGCCTTTACCAATAAGGCACCCAATAATTTTTTTAGGAACCAGGAGTTGCATCACAGCATTCTCTTTGTCTTCGTCACTTATCTTTTCTTGAAGCGACAATACAGCTTCAACCCCTGATGACTTCATATCATTCGTTCCCTGGATGTTAAAAAAATGGATAAAATCAATTTCCACTGATTAAAATACGAGGTTCAATCTAAGGCACCCCTTAATATAATATATATAAAGAGAAAACAGATGGCATGTTGTTGTGGCCTTAACCTGATAATTTAATACTTGGGTTTATTTCTTGTAGTTACTATTTCTATTTTCTAGGTACCAGCTGTTTGGTACTGCCCCATGTAACAGACAATATGATTTCAATACGAAATCAGTGGGCTTTGGTCACTTCTATAAAAAAAAATCTATATAAAAATAAAACTAACCTCAGTAGATATGACAGTGATCAATGAAGCATCAACTTCTTTATAATTATCATCAACATCTATGCGGGCCCCGGTAGTCTGTCTGATAGTTTTAACAGTACTACCTCCCTTGCCGATAACCCGTCCGATCTTATTACGGGGACAGAGAACCCGTACAACCAACTCTTCTGACCGAGTGGGAGGTATTGTGGCGACAGGTACAGGAGGAGCATACAGGCCGCTTGTCATGTCAGAGAATTGAGGGAGTTCGGCCACATGCGGTGTCAAACCGGGTCTTGTCGGGTCAGTAGGCTGAAAAAACCCACCTGAGGGGTAAACCGGCATGTCAGAGGGGATAATGATGCTTGGTGCGAGGTCCTGGGGTACTGAAGCTTCTAGAGGGATGTCCTCTCTTGGCAAAAATTTGCACATGACAAAAGAGATTATAAACAATGCTCTCTTGACAGACTCCGGTTCGCCAGATATCTGGTTTAATCAATTCAAGCAAAAATCAGTCTAAGATAGCTAACAGCAAAAAGCTTACAAGGGATTTTACCAAACCAACTTATATATTATCCATATTTACAAAATCTACATAAGAGATTATTGGCATTTTGCCAGAGTGTGGATGTATTCACCAATTCCTATAACCCCCTTAGACCTAAAAAATTGTGCCTCTAACAATGATTTTATCCTCTAAATCAAATTCATTTCTTTTTGCCTCCTTCCGATCACATCTTTTTCTTTGCCCTGTTTCTCTGAGATCCTTAACCCTACTCACTTATTTAACGTACAACTTAAAGAGTGAATTAGTGACTGCTTTCTGCAAAGAAACATCTGAAAATTTTAAATCAAAGAGAGAGTATTACATGAAGAAAATTGTCGAACTCCAAGGCACAAGAATGTGTCGCATCAGATGGGTCCTTAGGGCTAACTTTTATGGCAGCCCGAGCACTAGACCTGACCCGCTTGATCGTGGAACCCCCCTTGCCAATCACACCCGCAGCCTGACTTGCTGGCACTAGCAACCACACCTCCTCCTTGCCGAGATTTCTCTTGTCATTCTCTCTTGCATTTGCAAGGGCATCTACAATTGCCTCATGAACCTTAATAAGTGCCTCTTGTGCGGGGCATAGTAATTCCAGACCGGCACTAAATTCATCCACATCTGTCAAATCCCTGTCTAATCCAGGGGAAGATATGGTTATGACACGTTTGTCAGATCCAAGATATGGATCCATGACTTTCACTTTTGCACGGGTCTCATGCCTGATTGTGTTGATTACCTTCCCCCCTTTCCCAATCACGCTTCCAATAACAGTACCCGGGCAGATGATCCGGAATACCACCGGTTTATTGCCATCGCTTCCAGAAGCTTCAAGATTGCTCTCCGTATGACGCCTTTTAAAGTTGCCTCTATTGTCAGAGCGATCATCTTGGTCCCGGCGCCGGCGAAACCTCTTGCCCGTCTCACCCATGGATTAATTTAATAATGTAAACTGCAACCCAAAAGGGATAACTATTATGGTTATGGTATGGGGTATTTATTGTATGAATTGAAAGAGCGAGATGGAGAGCACAAAGATGCGAATCAGAAAAATTGTGAAATAAGTGAATCAGGAGAAGAAGCGAGAGAAGAGGCGAAATTACCTGAAGAAATCGCCGGAGAAGAAGTTAGGATTCGGGCCGCCTAGGGTTTGCGTTCTTTTCTCCTCGTTGGAGATGGATTGAAATTTACCGATTTCGATTCATACAATAGGAAACGCTGATGTCAAAACCGGGCCGAAAATGATTTCGGTGCCTATGGAGATATAAAATAGACTGCTTTAAGATTCGTGTCAACGGTTCAGATTTTTTAGGGGCCAAAATTGGAGATATATTAGGGGATTGCGAATTATTTAGTCACGACTCACGATGCAGATCTTTTTATTTATCTTATCTTGAATGTTTGAGAGCCGTCGGATCGAGATCTAGCAGATTTAATGTGAGAAGGGATGAATCCGTAAATAAATCAATTGAGAGGATACTGTTCCATAAATAATAAGTTTCCAAACGGAGCGTTCGTTTAGAACATCTACATCCCTTGCTCCAGTTGGAGGTAAAGAGAAGAACACTGTGCAGAGGGTAGTCTCACCTCAGATCCAATCTGCTCCAGAAGAGAAGAAACGGAGAGGGAAAGAAGGTGAACAATTATTGTACGGAGGGAAGCCAAGGTTATTGCTACGTTAATTTTTGACGAAAATGTTCACCTCCGAATCGGGGTTTAAATTTACTGTTCAAAGGGGAGACTCACCCACGGAGCCCTTCCTTCCCTTTTCATTAATGAACTTTTAATCTGGTTTTGTGGAGCATAGCCTTAGAGTTTGTAATATAATGTGAAAATTTCTAATTCAGTTTCAGAAATGTGAGAGAGTTTTTACCGAAATTTTTATTCATGATAAATAAAAAAAAAAAAAAATAAAGCAAGATTTTGAGGAATTTTCAAAAACTGCTATTTTGAGAGCATAAATTAAACTATTCAGAACAGAGAGGTTGAATATCTACTAGTTATTTCCCTTCTTAAAACCTTTCTATTTTTTTTTACTTCTAATTCGAATCTGCTATAATTAGATATTTACTTCTAATTACAAAAGGGAGCTGCTATTTTTTTTTCTTTTTGTAAGCAAGAACTAAAATGAATCAAAATATAGAGAAATTATATATGTGATTTTAAAATACTTTTTTTTTTTTTAACAAACTTTATAACGCTCAAGAGCTCAAACTTTGTACAAAAATAAGACCAACAAAAGTTGATCAAATTGAATTTACTGTGCTCATAACAAAACTGCCCTAAAAGTTCAAACTATTAAGTTATTAATATGATTAATTAAAAAAATAAATAAATTTGTACATGTTTTTTTTATTTAGTTTACTATAAAATATCTAAAAATACGTTCATAAAATTTGTAAAATTATGAACTAATTCATCTTATTGATGAATTAATCTCTAAAAATGATGATTATGAGTTTGTTGTCTTTTCGCAAATATACGAATATGATATTGAAGAATGACATGCTTCGTCGGATGCAAATTGATGTAACTTCTTATTTAGATTTAAGCCTTGACATGTAAAATGATATTATTGCATTGGTGTTGAATTTAGATTTAAGCCTCGACATGTAAAATTATATTATTGCATTGGTGTTGACTTTTTAACGTTGTTTTATTTGAAGGTGTATTATCTATTTGAAATAAAATGTTTTCTAATGTTTTATATAAGCATTCTATAAAATAGTCCACAACGTCACATTATTTATTATTTATAATGAAATATTTATTTGCTGCCAATTTATATCTCTGTGTAAATAAAGTTAATATGTGATTCTTTCTTTCTACACATAATATATCTAATTAATTGTTGCTCTGTCTCCCTTTCAAAAATGGAAAGGCATCATCCCAAAGTTAATATCGGAAAGTAAAAAAAAAAAAGGAGATGAGAACACTTATGAAATTATAAGGGACAAATAGTGGCTACATTTCAACTTCTTCCCTTGGCCATTTATCACCTGAATGAGATTAATTGCTAAGGTTATGTACTGGTATGCAGTGTCAAGTGTCTCTCATATTTACTGCCTTGACCAAAATTCACTCTATTGTTCTCTTTTGTGTTGTCTGATCTTGCCATGAATGTAGAGAAATAAAGCTCAAATTTTGTCTAAACTCATATTACTTAATCAAAGCTCAATTGCATAATAATTAATTTGTCTAAATATAAACTTGAGGGATACAAGTTCTGATATCGTAGCGCACAAAAGTTTGAAATAAAGCTCAAATTTTGGAACCTCTTAGTCTTATTTAGGTCATATTACATATGCACAGATGTAAAGACTTGGTAATATTTAGGTCATATCAATTCATACATAGACAATAGAGCGAAAACAGCTCCGTGTAAATCTTGTGCTCTACACAAATTAAAAACTGCCCTGTCAAAATTCGTACCCCAAAGATGCGATACTATATATGATTGATATTATAGCCTCACATCTAAACAATTCGGTGCAGTGCAACCTGGAATGCAAGATGAATGGATTTGGCAGAAGGTAAGGTTATGGCTAAAGTATTGCAAGCCAGCATATTCATAGAAGTTACAACAGATACTGCTGGTGTGAGCATTGACAGCTACCAGTGTTTGGACTGGTACAGGAGTACACAAAAAGGAATGGGGCAGGTAGTCTGGTAGTGCCAGATGTACAATTAGGTTTAAGATGGTTATGAAGAAGGATGTAATTGTTGAAACTGTTGTACCGTTATGTTGTTATAATAAAACCCTTGGACAGCTACTGCCAATTTTTCAAAAAGAGAGAGAGAGAGAGAGAGAGAGAGAGAGAAAGAGAGAGAGAGGAGAGTCCAAGAGAGAGAGAGAGAGAGAGGGAGAGAGAGAGAGAGAGAGAGAGAGGAGAGAGCCAGAGAGGGAGAGAGCGAGAAGAGAGAGAGAGAGAGATAGAGAGAGAGGAGAGTCCAAGAGAGATCAGAAGAGAGACAGAGCCTGTTTAACGATGAACTACTATGGACACAAGGCGGTGATGGCTAGGAACCGTGCTGCGAGTGCAGTGAACCAGTCCAAGGAGGGGGAATGGCAGGTAGTGCGCAGGAAACGTCCTTACCCGACTCACTGGCGGCTTCCCGTAGTCTCAGTGGCGGCACTAACCACACGCACCAAGCCATACATACCTTTCCAGACCCAACCCACATATGCCCAAGTGGTTGCAACAGCCAAAACTACCCCAACCACCTCGCCTGACACATCACCGACTTCTTCCCCCACTGCCCCCCACCCCACAACTAGACAACCTACATATTATGTCTCCCCACACAGCCCTACAAGTCTACGTTTCCCACCGTCTCACCGTTTCACGGAATGGAGGGGACGTTGCTTCAAGTGTTGCAGAGAAGGACACAATGCGGCGAGATGCCGTAACCCTAAGAAGTGCGGCCGCTGTTGGCAAGATGGTCATACTGGCAATAGATGCAAGTCTGCCGCACTCAACCCGGCTGCATTGCCATTTCAGCCGGCTCAGGGAGGAAATAAAAAAAACCCGGCAAGCAAAGAGCCAGGGTTTGAGGAGCTTTTCTTGGGTCCTAAACCTTTAAACCCTATGCCCATGCCTGCAAACCGACCGGAGGTGATTGTTTCTTATGTTGACAGAGATGAAATCCATTTTCAGGAGGTTGCTAAATTGAGACAAGCTGTGGTGGCTGAGCTGCACCAAAGTGTAATTTTTGACGTCTCAATTGACAAGATTGCTGAAATGGCTGAAGAGACCAAAAGTGTTGCCGCTAAAGAAATATCAATTACAAAAATAATGAAGAACAAATTTGTTATTTTTTTGCCGGAGGGATTGGCGGCTGATACCTTTATCATGGCCACTTTGCCTAAGCATTGGGAGGATGGTTTTTCCTTTCAAAAATGGGATCAAACGGAGGGGGCAACTTTAAGAATGCCAAAATACAAGGTCTTGTTAGAAATGCATGGCATACCACCGCATCTCTACCGAGAAAAAGAAGTGGTCAAAGCACTTAGTCAAGTGGGCATGTATCTAGGGACAGTGGCTCAAGCTGACAAAGAGGATGCATCAGTGTGGACGGCGGTGGTGGCCACAAAGGAACTAGAAGAAGTGCCGTACAAGGTTGCTATGGTGGCGCAGGGGCATGAACACCCGGTGGTTATCAAACCTATTAAGTGGATAAGAGGGGATGTTTACAAGGAAGAAGAGATGCCGAAAAAACCAAGGGTATTTCAAAAGCCAGAACCCATTGAACCGACTCAACTGGTGATTCGGCAGGAAGATGATCAAGGCATTGGGGATAATGAAGAGGAACTGGATTATGTCCCTATAAGCAGAAAAGCACTGATGGAGATAGTGGGAGACAGAGATATAGAATCGTTACCAAAGAGAGTTCAGGATTTCATCAATAGGAATTCAGGGGACCAAGCAAACCCTAACCAGGTCAAGAAGATGGTAATAGCTACAACACCAATGGACACACGGTCCAGGGACATGGTCAATCTTAATCCACAGGTGGATTTGCAAATTGGTGAGGCGGATGCAACTCAACAAGGAAAGCTCAAATCTATTATTTGTGGGCCACAGACAATCCAAAGGGGCTCACCTAACAGCCAGGTACGGGAAAACCTAGCCTCTGGAGAAAGGTTAGTAGGAAGTGTTGTCATCCATAATTCTCCCTTCCAAAGATGGATGGATGAAGGTGAAGGAAGTGTACATCATGGTGAAACAAGTCACAATGAAAGAGAAGTATTATTCGCCTCACCAGTGGCAACACAAAGGATGGAAGAAGTTGATCAGTTTCAGGAGATGGGACAACAACACTCTCCAAGTCCAACTACTGTGAAAGAAGGACAGTTTGAGGTAACGACTAGGCACGCCTCCCCACCTCGGACTCCGAGAACAGTGTTTTTGGGGCAAAATGAAGTACAGGCAGGAGACATGGGACCCACAACATTAAATAAAGAGTCTCCTACAAGTGATGAGTTCCAAACACTCAAAGATTTGCGTCAAACAGTACGGCATAAGAGAAAGATAAAAGATGCAGGAGAAGGGTCTTCTGGCCCATCTAGCCGGCTTCAACAGGCCCAAAACATGCAGCAGGCTGCGTTATTAATGGAAACAAAAGATGGACGATATGAAATTCAAATGGGCTCCTCAACAACAAGGGATTTAGCAAGGGCTTGTGGGCTAGCAGAAGGGGATTTAAGTGCAATAGTAGGGGAAGATAATACAGACCGTGCAAGGATGATGGCGCAAGAAGAAAAGGAGAGGGAAACAGAAGAAGAGAATATAGAAGAGAGCCCTATTGGTGATCACCAAGTAACCTTTGACCCGGACTCGGCGGATGAGATGGAGTCCGATCGGGACTAGGCTGCCAACTACGGTTTAAGTGGTTATGTTGAGATGTTTATATTGTTTTTAATGAATTACAAGCAATTTAAATTATTACTGTGGAATGTGAGGGGATTGGGAAGGGCTAGTAAGTGTGGTGTTGTTAGAAATGTTATAAGAAGATCTAGATGTAATATAGTTTGTATCCAAGAATCCAAATGGAACACGTATGATCTTGCTTATGTTGCTAGTGTTTTACCTTCATATTTTGAAATGAGATGTGTCATGCTAAATGCACAAGGTAGCTCGGGGGGGTGTATTATAGCGTGGAAAAGAGACTATCAGTTGATAAACTGTTTTGTTACAAAGCATACCTGCTCGGCAATTTTGAGGCAACCGGGATCCGGAAAAATTATGCATATCACAACAGTTTATGGCCCATCTGAAGATAATGAGAAGATTTTGTTCATTGAAGAAATAAGGAAGCTGGCCGAGTTGGTTCAGCACCCATGGGTGTTCGTTGGGGATTTTAATTTAGTTCGTTGGTTGGTGGATCGCTCGGGGGATATGAGAGGATTTGGTTTAATGTGTGCCTTCAATGATTTAATAAGAGATTTGCAATTAGTAGATGTGCCACTGGAGAATCGAAAGTACACATGGTCAAACAAGCAACCGGCTCCAATCCTATCAAAGATTGACAGATGTTTCATTACCCCAGAATGGACCTTGCAGTTGCCAGACATATCACTTCAAGCACTAGAAGTGATTGTGTCAGATCATGCACCCATGCTGCTTCAGTGTAAACATAGGCAGCAAAGGAAGGCCCCCATGCGATTGGAGCGGTTCTGGCTTCAATATACATACACGGCGGAAACGGTCCGCAAAACATGGGAAGGCCCGGTTATGCAACAGGGAGATGTGATAAAGATCTTTGAAAAAAGAATGAATGTGGTTCATGTAGCAATGAGAGGGTGGCATAGAAAGCATTTTGGGCAGATGAATGATCAATTACAGAAGTATAAGGAGAGTATACTCAACTTTGACAAAAAAGAAGAACACGGTCCACTTGCAAGAGATGAATTCAGGCAGAGGCAGAAGTTAAGAGAAACAGCTTATGAACTTTCCAATAATATTGAATTGCGATGGCAACAACGGTCGCGATGTAACTGGCTAGCACAAGGAGACAATAACACCAGATTTTTTCACTCGTACGCATCAGCACGCACTAGGAAAAATACGGTGAAAGCACTAGAAATAGAGGGGGTGATCATCTCGGATCAGGAAAAAATAAAGGAGGCCTTTCATGATTATCATAGGGATATTATTGGGGTGGAGGCAGAACCGATGCAATTTGCGGTGACGGCTTTGTATCCTTCAGGTCATCTCGAACTAACAAATTTACAATCTATGTTTTCCGAAGATGAAGTGCATATTGCGGTAATGCAGTTGGCAAACAACAAGGCGGTAGGGCCGGATGGAGTGCCACATGAGTACATAAAGAATTTCTGGGGATATTTGAAGGGAGATATAATGAAAATCTTTGCTGAATTTTTCAACCATAAGGCAAATTTGGAGATTATTAATTGTGCTAATGTGGTCATGGTACCGAAAAAAGATAACCCTCTCCACCTTAGTGATTACCGACCAATTAGCATAATCAATATCATCCCAAAACTGATCACTAAAGTCCTTGCAAATCGCTTGAGAGGGTATCTTCCTCAACTCATTTCGAATGAGCAAACGGCCTTCATAAAGAACCGACACATTGCGGAAAATTTTATAGCCACTCGAGAAATTCTGCACCATGTCACAAATTCGGGGAGAGAAACAGTGTTTGCAAAGATTGATTTTAGTAAGGCCTTTGACTCAATAAATTGGGAGTTTCTTATTGTGGTATTAAAGGCGAGGGGCTTCCCGAAGAGATGGATAACATGGATACAAAGGCTGTTGAGTACCTCCAAATCTAGAATACTTGTAAATGGAGAGGAAACAAGATACATTCAGCATAAACGGGGTCTTCGTCAGGGAGACCCAATCTCACCTATGCTATTTATAATAGCAACGGATGTGTTTCAAAAACTGGTGGCAGCTGCGAATTCGGTTCTGACTCACTCACTATCAAGGAATTTTGATGAAGGAATATTGGCACTCCAGTATGCCGATGATACGGCCATAATAGCCAGTGCTAAGCAGGAAACCCTAATAACCCTAAGGCTAATATTGAGGATATTTGCAAAAATATCGGGTTTAACTATCAATTTTAGAAAAAGTAGTTTTGTGGGGTTGAACCTGGGACAACAACAGATGGAGGAGACACGAATAATATTGGGCTTCACCAAAACAAAATTCCCAGTCATTTATTTGGGAATGCCATTGACTGTGACAGCTCCGAATAGACGAGATTTTCTACCGTTGATTGAAAAGATTGAAAGCAGAATGGAGGGGTGGAAGGGGAAGTTAATATCGAGGGGAGGTAGATTGCAATTAGTGAAGGCTGTCCTCTCGGCTATGCCTATATATTTCATGTCGTGTTTTAGGTTGCCAAAATGGGTTGTGCAAAGAATTGACATCATAAGAAGATCCTTCCTATGGGGCAAAAATGATACAAATCGACGAGGTGTGTCTTTGATAAACTGGGATGAGGTTTGTGTACCGATTGAATGGGGGGGCATGGGAGTACATAATTTACAACTGCATAATACGGCTCTTCTAATTCGATGGTGGTGGTGAGCGTACTGTGTTCCAAACTGCCTCTGGACTGTCATTATCACCAAAATAAGATGGATAGGGATTTATGAAACTGGACCGAATTTCTGGGTTGAGGCGGGAACCTTTTTCTGGAAAAACTTGCTAAAGATTTTACCACTGTTTAAACGGTGTTTAAGATGGGTAGTAGGAGATGGCGCAAGCACCTCATACTGGTATGATCTGTGGCAAGGATTCATACTGGTAAATGAGCTTCGAGAAGGGCAGAGACCGAGGCAACCAAAGATTTCATTGAGAGATGCAATGCCAATAAGAGAGAGCCTCCATGATGAATTACCAACCATGCAAGATGTCACCTTTACGGCCCAGAGAGATACAATGCAATGGAAGTGGACAAATGAAGGGGTATACACGGCATGTTCCATTTATAAAATTATGATAGGGTTCGGTAAGATAAGAGCTCCAATAAAGACTTGGAAATTATGTGTACCGCCAACGGTACGTATCTTTATCCATTTTTTGCTCAAGGGCAAGATCCTCACACAGGATGTGATGCAGTATAGAAAAATGGGGACTGACTCAGGGTGTATGATGTGCTGCAACTGCCCTGTTGAATCGGCCCTGCACCTTATATTTCTATGCCCTGTGGCAACTGAAGTATGGTTTGAGATGTCGGCACGCTTGGGATATAGATTGATGGTACCACAATTGACCTTGGAGAAAATCTGGGAGGTTTCTAGAGAACAGGCAAAAAGGAGAGGGGGCCGAATAGCAAAGGAATGGGGATCTTTCTTTGCATGTACATGCTGGTCGATATGGAAGAGAAGAAATGAAAAGATTTTTTCTGGTCATCAAACGACATCAAGGATTTTAGCGGATAGAATCATGATGGATGCAAGGTTGTGGTTGAAGTTTTGCAACAGAGGAGTGCGCAGGATGATGGGTACAAACCTGCTACAGGACCCTGATTAGTCAGACTAGCTCCGGGATGGTTTTGGTTCTGGTGTTTTTTTGTGTCCTTTTAATTCTACTTTATTTTGGTTTAACGGTCTATGAGGTAGATGGATGACAGAATTATTTCTGTAGGTTAGGGTAGAATTGATGTGATGAATGGAGAGAAATGTAATTGTAACACTTTGCTTAATTTAAATATAATTGTATGGCAGCTACTGCCATCATTTCAAAAAAAAAAAAAAAAAAAAAAAAGAGAGAGGAGAGTCCAGCCTCTGTCAAACCATCACTGACTTTACTGGAAAAAAAAAAACTCAGAAAGGAGAACCCAAACAAGCAAGCAAACACTTCAGACTATTACGGACCTTTCTAAATTCATCCTCAAGCCATCCCCCTCTGTTGGGATTATTAAATTCAAAAACTGTTGGTTGCTTGAAAGCAGTGAATACCTCCACAGGGGTGTACCAAAACACGGCGACCTTCGATCCCCATCTGAAATTATAAAAATAAACAGAAATACGGTATTCAATTTTTTAGCACATCCACTCATAAACAGAGATGTCTGCAATTTTCACGTTGATCACCCAAATAAGATTAATTGCTAATTAATAACAGAACATCAGGATCAGTAACAGATGACACAAAGAGAAAACATCAAAAGCTTTGTTGACTTATTGGGAATATATGCCCAACATGCTTTTGCAATAACAAGGTAATTTACACATACTTGAAATATGCGTCTTTTGCATACAACCCAGCATGTTATATAAAAATGGAGGCCTCTCGGGTAGGGGTGTTCATTGGGTTCGGTTTATTTGGTTTTCAACTGAACCGAAAAAGTTTGGATTAAATGGTTCGGTTTTTCGGTTTAAATGGGTCGGTTCGGTTTTTAATTACTTTGGATTTTTATATTTGGTTTGGTTTAGATTTTTTCAAAACCGAAAAGACCGAACCGTCCAACCTCTATATGGTTCAACTTCATGCTTCGGTTTTTGGACGTAAAATGAAGAATTTTTTTGGTTTGAATATTTTAGAACATCTACATATTTTGGTTCGGTTGTTTTCGGTTGACAAGTTTAATTCGGTTGGTTCGGTTATACTTTTGAAAACCGGATAAAATTTGGTTTGACTATTTTAATTCGGTTTTAACTGAACCCACCCAATGAACACCCCTACTCTTGGGAACTTTCTAAAAAAGACAAGAAAAGAAGAAATTATAGTACAAGTGAAACATACCCAAAGAACCTCAAACAATCTTGATGCAGTAAATGGCCGCACTTAGAAAGTCTTCTGGCTGTAGACTGGCTGGAAAAACTAAGCTCCAGGAATTTCCCAAATGAAAGACTACGTGCTGATGTGGACATGACAACCCTCGGGGTTGCCATGGGAATTCCCGTTTCGCCCTCACATTTGAGACAGTGAGACCACATCCATATATTCCCCTTGCTTTCCCCTGACAAATGGTGATCTGGATGGAGCTGCCTAACAAATACTGTCAGATTCCCATTCTGGTGAGTGTATGAGTATTCATGCGCTTCTGGAGGCTCGTCACATGAAGAGCAACAGTACCCCTGTCACAGAAAGAATGCACTAAATTGGAATCATGTTTACCAAATGAGTTGTTGAAATTATTTATCATGAAACAATCATATGGAGGTTAGAAAACAAACCGGACTATGCAACAGATATTGCAGATACCGTCCCATGGAGATGTCGCAATTACCATAGTATTTTATTCGGTAGTACCTGCTCTGCTCACACATTGACTGTTTCGGGATGCACTGACTTGTCGTCAGAACCAATATTGACTCCGAGTCATTGCCATCCATTTTCTCTTTATTTACAGAACTTCCACTGTCATGTCCTCCATATTCAGCAGAGCTGACAGGCCCTTCTTTCTCACAAACTTTACAGGCAGCAACTTCTTTGTCAGTATCAGTTGATCTTTCACGAGTAGAGAACTCTGCAGCTGAATCAGCGCTAGTATAATACAAATCCATGTTTGAAGAACCGTTCATGCGGTTAAAACCAGGTAGTAATGAGAGTTCTTTGGCATTTTGTGAAGGCTTTGGATTATATTGTGTGTGTCCATTAGAGAGGGATGGGAGGTGAGGGACTGCTGAAGACTCCACTTGGGGGACAATTTTGTCATTTAAAAACACCCTTTGGTCTTGGAAAAATGAAGTTTCTAGGATAAGGTGGTAAGCGGCAACGACAGTGTATTGAAGCATGTGCTTCACCTTCTTCAGTTCTTCACTATTAGCTCCTCTTAGAAGTATCTATAAAATAATAAAGACGGGTAAGCTTAGCCAATATCAATAAGAAGTGTTGTTATTACAAAATGTAGATCTTAAATGTGAACATGCATTATTACAAACAGTAAATGATACATACTTCATACCAAAACCAATTCCTTGAACAATTGATAGAGTTAAGCAGAGGAAATTAGGAAATAAACAAATAAAAACCAAAAGTCAAAGCAAGGTAGTAAATAGATGCAACCGGTTCACTAACCGTGCACCCAAGCGGTCTCGGGAACCCCTCCAAGAACATCAAGGTCTTAGCTGGTTTTTTTCCTCCTTCGCCCACACTATTGTGCTCCTCCACAAACCTCTCTATGTGGAATGACTTACAAAACTTTAATCTGGGATCCTTCAACACATCAGAGAAGGATATGACATTTGAACCAGTGCACCAAGAAATTCTCTCCAGGCGGTTGAGCTTCATGTCGAGCACAATCGAGATACCTCTTTTCCGAAGGAGCTCTTGAATGTCACGTGACACGGTTTTCTCAACCAATATCAAATTTGGTTGGCATATCTCCACCGTTTGCATGATTAATTTTTGCAAATGATCATTCTCCTGATTACATTAAAGGAGACAGGATTTGAAAATTACACCTCCCTAACCCAACACAAAAGCCTGACTAAACCAACACAAGAACAAACACAGTATGGTTAACTTACCTTCCAAGAGAGCATAAATGTTTTTAGGGAACACCCAAAAGTGCTATCTCAATATTTAGAAGTTTCACTAGAAATTGAAAATTCCTGTTCTTTTCAAACCTACCCCAACTTGGTGCTATCTCATATACCTTGACTTGTGACTCCGGTTGAGATTCATTTCTAGCCTACCCAAACTTGTTTGGGGACTAAAGGCTTTGTTGTTGTTCAAATGTTGGTACGCAGTTCATGGACGAATCAAAACCATTTCATGAGAAAGGAGGAACTAAAAAAAGTCAATTAATTGAAGAATACAAAAGCAAGTACCTCTCCCAAGGCATCAAATGAAGATAAACCAGAGTCAGAGTGACCCAAAACTCCCTTGAGGAGTAGAAGCTTAGGGTTCTTAAAGCTGCTCGGCATGTGCTTGTGAGATATGTTCTTCTTGAATGCTAAACCTTTGATCACCACACTACAATTCCAAATTAACAAAAATAATACATATGAAAATAAAATCAGACAGATAAGATACTAGATCATGAAAAATACCTTGACTTTCCAAAAATACTAGATCTTTTAGTTAGGTTAAGAGATAAGCCAAAGAACATTTACAACTAAAGCTACATTGTAAATCCACACAATACTGAGATACTTTTCTTTCTATTTTCATACTATTCACAGGTGCTTATATATTCAATACAAAACTACAGAAAAAAAAGGAAAAAAAAAAGTGACAGCACCTCTGCCTAGGGGTACCACTAGCAACACATTTGACCTTAACATATGACAAAGGGTCCATCTCCTTTCCTTCACTAGGTTCTGGTCTTATAAGTTCAGCCGCTTCCCATGAAATGTTGGTAACCACATCAAGCCAACTGTCACCTTCACTTGAAATTAATTGAATACCCTCAACCTCAAGGAAACGCCTCATGAGCAGCTTGAACTGTCCATTTATCGCCTCCATCATCGCCACCTGTCTCTCACCAAATTTTTCTTCTCTGACAGCTGGATCGGGAGGTACCAGAATCGACGGGTTGATACTAACATTTGATACGATGGGAGGACTGGTCCTTCCACTAGTTCCACCAGGTTCTTCACCAATGTGGATATGTTCAGTTCCATTTTCATAACGCAAGCTGTTTCTGACTGCCAGATCATGGGTCTCTTCGTCCCTAATCAGTACAGGGGCATTTTAGTAATTTACTAACACCTTCATAGAACTTCTAGAAGGGTAAATCTGGCAATACAATTTACTCTTCATTTAATCATGGGTTACATGCATCACATATCTATTTAGATGTCTTGTCAAATAAAATGCAGCCAGCAATGTTTGAAATGAATATATAAAATAATAAATGAATTAATGCATGCATTATATAATCAACAAATATGGTCCATGGCCTGCAAAGACTTGCGCTGTGCCTATTTTTGGTGTAAATAAATCTATAAACCTGGCCTTAATATAACTTCTGTTTTATTTCCTACACAACACAAACATATTAAGGACAAAACAAACCAAAAATAAACAAAACAAATTGAAAGTACCTGACAGGTGGATTCATATTAGCTGGGGATCACCTAAAAAGAACACATAATTAATAAATGGATGGATTTGCAATTTAAAGTACAACCTTTTATAATATCATATACAGTGTTCTATGATAGGATTTGTACCAGTAAGTGGATAAATGTGCACCTGTACATATAACAGATTCAGTATGTATGGTCGGACTCTGGAGGTGTATTATTATGAGACCCCTGGTATAATACCTGGAAAATAGCCAAAAATATCTTTAAATTATACTATAATGGAATAAACAATTGTAATATTTTTGAAGTCTACTAACCTCAGTCCTCAAGTTATCATAAATACCATTTTGGGAATTGACCAAATATGGTAAAGATACCTATAAATGCACATAATTCTTTTGGCAAACTGTACCATGCAGAAAACTAACTCATAATATTTTGGCTTAATTTGTAACAAAGAAAGAATATGATTTGTAACTCAGTCATATACTATTCCTGAGCCATATAATTATAAAACTTTTATTTTTTTCAAAATATTAAAAAAAATGTAATCAAACCTATGACCAATAAACATGAATAAAAACTAGCTAGCCACAAAATAAAATGAATATAACAAAATCTTGGCATGTAAATTGCACAAACCAATCATGGCCTAAAATAATAATCTGCGTTTGGCATACAAAACTAAGCCATGCACTAGTAAAGTTCGGTTTTATAAAAAAATTTGACCGACTCATCTATGCTAGTAAAATTGATGAAAATTACAACCGCAATCGTTTTAGTACATATTGATGATTTAATAATTACAGAAAACGATCAAAGTGAAAATTATATTGATTAAACATCATTTAAACTATAAATTTGACATCAAAGAGAACTTCAATAGTTT
Organism: Carex rostrata; assembly: GCF_964058835.1. Taxonomy (NCBI): domain Eukaryota; kingdom Viridiplantae; phylum Streptophyta; class Magnoliopsida; order Poales; family Cyperaceae; genus Carex; species Carex rostrata. The sequence goes on along the minus strand of NC_135918.1, from coordinate 10,908,490 downwards.
TTAGACATTGAATTTGTTCATTAAAGAAAATAAATATTTCTCTCATAGAGAAAATATACCATATATTTATTAAAGAAAACAAATAAATTAGAAGTCAAGCCAACTTCCATTAGATTTTTACTTTTGTATTTTTTTTGTTTCTCCAAGCTTAAAAGAAGTCAAATAAATTAATTGTGTCGTTTGGAGATCAGAATATATAAGAACAGAGTGCTTGCTCAAACCTATGAAATTAAGACCTCGTACAAAAATTTCAGTTACAAACATTGAATTACTTGTAGAATTCGAGGTTTTCCCCGTTATTTTAATCTTTGACACAAAGAGCTGGGTATTAATATATCTCAAAAAAAGAAAGAAAGAAAGAAAAGGCTTGGTCTCCAAATGTTCAGATGAAATTAATTAATTTGAGGTGAAGAGTAGAGGCAATTGCTAACCTGAAAAGGCGTGGATTACACGAAACTGCTCTTTCTTCGCTGGATCTATTAACAATTTTGTTTGTCTTCCGAGAAAATGAACGCAAGAGCAACAGAGAAATTAGAGGTGCTTGTTCTAACTTTTACTTTTCTTCTCCGTTAGTCTTTGTTTGAATAAATAGCTTAATGCAAATGGGCTACGGCCTAATTTCAAATATAAATATAAATATAAATATAAAATAGCATTTAAAAATTTAGAATTTTGAGAAATTTATATATATATCCCATCAAAATTCTCCTTTTAGATTTTTTTCCAATCAAATTTACAATTTAGTTATGTTCCCATCTCTTAATTTAAACATTTAAAATTTACAATTAATATTAATAAACAATTAAAAGATTGTTTTGTCCTTCATTAAATTTATTGGCTGATAAAGATAGAGAAAGATCCGTTTTTTTAGTTGCCATCCGAATAAATCAGAATAAATTAAATACCATCCGTTAATTCGGAATTAAGATTCCGCCACGAACTCTAACCCAATCCTCGCACAGATCTCAAAGTCGAACTCATACTGGATCTGCGGACCGATCCGCACTCTCCCTGGATACGCGCACCCATTCGCACACGTAACGGGTCCGCACGCCGACCCGTCCGCACCCTGGGTTAGAGTTCGTGTTATAATTTGAATATAAGCCGCTGGGTGTGTCATTGTTACCATCCCAGCTGGTCCCCTCTCTCTCAGCGCAAAACAGAGCCCCTAAAACAGGTTTTTTATTTATTTATTTATTTTAGTTAAAGTTTTTAATTTAATTGTTTTATTTAGTAGTTTAGTTGGGTTTAGGGTTTAGGGTACCAAAATAGTAGTATATTGTAATATTTGTGTATTCAGATCAATTTATAATAGAATTGTATTTATGATTTAGAATTTAGAAATGTACAAATTTAGAATTGTCCAACTTAGACCATTTATTTTATTTAGACCAATTTAGAAATGAATTAATTTATAATTTAGACTAATTTAGAACTTAGACCAATTATTGTATTTAGACCAATTTAGAAATGCACCAATTTAAATTAAATAGTTAGACTAGTGTCCAAAAATTGTAATATATCAAAATTGAGTAGAAATGCACCAAATCAGAAATTTATTTTTTTGAATTACCGTAGATTGTATAATTTTTCTGAAAAATTGATGTTAGTATGGCGTCAACCAGCGCTAGCAATGAAAACCGTACGCAAGATGATTTACAGTTGGATTTATCATTGGCTCGTACCATATTTCCAAATATGATGAAAGAGAGTATCAACCCTCTTTGCTGGTATAAATTCGAGGAGTACAAGATCATAAACTCATATGTAAGTTTACGTTTTGAGAAAATAATTTAAATTTTCATTTTGATAAAATAGATAAGTTATATGTTTGTTTGTTATGAAATTGAATGCAGACTCATACCTTGATGACGACGCGGAACAATCAGATGAATATCCTCTACGATAATCGATACGCTCTCGCATTAAAGAGTTTGGGTCTGTGGCATGTCTCACAGTTGACACCCATTGTTGCAGATGTCGCGCTTCTATCTGCGTTGGTCGAAAGGTGGCGGCCGGAGACACACACATTCCACCTGCCTATTGGAGAGATTACGGTGTCTTTCCAGGATGTGAGTTGTCTATGGGGACTGCCTATTACTGGACGGGCTGTGACGGGTGTGGAGTACGGGGACTTCACACAGTTAGTTGAAGACCTGTTGGGCCCAAATCTGATGAAGGAAAGGACCCTCAAGAGGTCGAAGGGTCTATCGAAGAATGATATTAGTATTCCTTATTTGCGTACGACATTCAAGTAAGCTTTATTTTTAATAGTAATTATTTGATTGTAGTTTTCATACTCTGTACTAAAAATTAAATCGTTCTTATAGAGGGAAATTGCGAGAAAATGCACCTTTGGAGATGATTGATCGGTGGACAAGGGCTTACATCATGGAGTTGTTTTCTTGCTGGTTTGTTATTCTGTCACACCCCGCGGCCACGGGTCGCAACAGTCCCCCGCCGTAAGCATACAACGCCGTGTATGCTTACAAGGCTACTCACAATTCAATCACAACCACAAGTAATACAAAGGAAGTTTCTAAATATATAATCAGAGTACACAGTCTGGTCAGAATATAATACAACAAAAGTATCTCATCCGGATACTAACCATGAGGCCTACCCTAAATCTATACAACAAAACGAATCTAGGGTCATGTAATGGTAAGCTACTAGGGCCTACTACTCGCGTGCCTCTCCGGAATCAGTCACACCAGTACCTGTAATATAACCCGAAGGGTGGGGATGAGAATAAATTCCCAGTGCGAAATTTGCCACAGTTTAGATTATTGGACTTGCAATCAAACTCTATATTCAACAATGAAACCCAAACCACAACAGTTCAAACAGATATATATTCATAAATAACAGAATGCCAATGCTCGACAACAATTAAGCAGATGAATCACAGTTTACGAAATTTCCAAGATGAATTTCAAACACAACACATATTATGGCTTAACTCGGCTCATTAGGGCTTGTAGCAATTACAGATGTTCTTTCGAGCTGGACCCTTTATCAAACCCACAGCTGTAGGGTTACTGACACCTACAGATGGCCAACCGAGCTGGACCCTTTATCTGACACCCATCTGCAATTGCTTGGCTTAACAGTTATTAAGGTCTGGTTCAAGTCACATAAAGAAAATTCTCTTGAGATGTCGTTTCCAATATTCGCAATATTCAATTGACCTTCCAAATGCATTAATACGTAGGAGAATGCCACCGATCCATAGACGTTACACACTAGTCACCCACGATTCCAAATCACACATCATAACATAATCACCCTCCCTCGTCCCAACCGGTACTGGGAAATATCGAGGGTCGTTCACCTAAGGCCATTAGGATCCTGGGAATCAAAGCCAGCATACAGCCCGACTTTGTAAATTCATTGGATCCAAGTGCTTAACTTCGTAAATCCATTGACATACATATCAAATCGTGGTGACGTTCAATCAAATCAGATCATAATAGATCGACACAACCTACAACCATACCAGCATGCAAATCACTCAAGTCATATCAATTCGAGTTTAATTTGATTGGGCTATGCAAATGCTTTACACAATTCAATGATGCAATCAATGATATTCAACATGACAAACGAATACACAGTTTAATTCCTGAAAATAAAGTATCAAGCAAGTCCAAGAATCCCGCACCTTATTATGACGAGCGTACCGCTTAATTACGGATCGGGCGTCTCGAACTGTCTCGCTAATTCTTGCTCGACCGAGCCTACACCTATTTTACACGTATACTGGTTTAGCATTGGTTCACGAGTGGGATGTTTACTTGAGTCATATTAGGCTTACCCTTAATTAACCTCTTATCCTTTGGTACCAATTCATTCGATTCCTTATTTCTTACTTAAAACCTTTAGAATTCACAACATTTACTTCTGGGTCCTCTAAACCCTACACAGTTCCAATTATGTAACCATTCATTCACCATTTCCCTACTTTGGTTCTCGGGTCAATTCAATTTACCGATTGGTTAAACCCTAATTTGGTCAAAACCTCAAATTAACCGTTAAACGTTCTAAAAATTCAAGATCAAAAGGTAACCTTACCGATTATAAGTCTAATCAGTTGGATTAAACTGGTCAATTTGCAATTATACTCGATTTGGGTTTTGGCACGAAACCCTAGAAATCAAAATCCACAAATCGGAAGGGAATCGGAAAAAAGATTGACAAATAAACAAGCAAGGAGTGTAGAGGAACTAATCCTCGAGCAATTCGAACACAAATCTCGAATTACTCGGTTACTCGGTTCCAGTTTTGATTTCTCGCAATAATCGGGGGTTTGAAGGGAACGGGAAACTCTCTCGCTCTTTTTCTCTCTCTCGGGTGAAATTTCACTTAAAATGGGGAAATGAATGAAGTGGGAGAGAGAGAGAGCAAAGGATTTATGCAAATAAGCCCTCAGATTCATCCAGTGCGGATCACTCACCCGCACTGGACCTGAGTGCGGACGCACTCAGCACTTTCCAGCGCTTTCCAGAAGAAGAATCGGTGTCGGTGCGGGTCCTCCACCCGCAGTGCGGGTCACTTCACCCGCACTCGGCACTTAGTCAGTTTTCAGAATGAAATTTAACACAGAAATCACCCGCAGTGCGGGTCACTTCACCCGCAGTCAGAACTTAGTAGATTTTTGACAGAATTTCAGAAAAAGTCCGAGCGTAATGCGGACGCACCCACCCGCACTCAGTACTTAGCCAATTTTAGGAATTTCAGTTCAACACAGAAACTTCATGAGTGCGGACGCACCCACCAGCAGTGCGGGTGGCCTCACCCGCACTCACAGAAATTTCAAAGGAAATTTAATGAAAACAGAAGTCAATGCGGGTCAGTCACCCGCACTCACCACCAGTGCGGACGCACTGAGCCTATAAAGTCTCAAATTCTCGAAATTTCGACGCGGTTTCGATTCACACTTAACTTACTTAATTAGAGGAACCTTAATTAAGGTTTTAATTTCCATTTTGTTAGCACAATTTTTTTTTATTCTTGCCTTTAAATCATTAAAAATTAATTGTTAAAATTTCGTAACGTAACATATTCAAACTGTTATTTTGTTAGTTTCACTTATTCTGACTTTTATTTGGTTTATGTTTGTCTTTTATTTACGTCTGCCATAAACACTACCGACTTCAAACAAAACATGAGTACATCATTCACAATAAAAATTAAAATACATAAAATACACATAAGTTGTCCTACAATACAAAACAAAATACATAACATAAGTTGTCCTACAATACAAAATAAAATACATAACATAAGTTGTCATATAATACAAAACAAAATACATAAAATACACATAAGTTGTCATAGACATAAGTTGTTCTACAATAAAAGGTTTTGTTTCAATATAAGTTCTACCACCTCTTGAACGATGAAACTGCATTGAGAAAACGTACATGTTAAACAAACATTTTTTTTTTAACGATCCAAATTATTATTCCAACTTTTTTTTTAAATTACCTTATTGAGTATTTCCTCTCGCATCCCTTCTTCTTCTCGCATTCCTTTCGAGAGTTTCTCTGCTTGTTTGGTGACCCCTTCGTCGTCCTTCCAATACATCCATCCACATTTGGATGCGGTTGTGCCGTCTCCTACCCAACTTCACCATCCGCTGCTCTGGAACTAAGACATCTCCTTCGTGTGCCGGCCAATCACATTGATTGTCATACATATGAAATTCACCACTCCATGTGTCGATGAGTGTTTGAATGTTGTAATAGTAATTGACGAAGTTATTTGGATCCAAGTTCCTATAATGTTAACACATTAGTAAGTAATGCCGTCCCTAATATCAAGTTTCAAATTAAATATAACATAATTTTACCTTAAACGACACACCGCCATTACATGAACACATGATATTCCGACCATCTTAGGCTTCTGGCACAGACATTCCACCTCATGGTCGTTCTTCACAATTACCTTGTACCTGCAGTCACTAGACGTGTGCACCCATCTGCCATTCTCCATGTCAAAATTAATATTTTCGCCATGTGAGGTCACCATAAATTCTCCATGATGGCCGAATGCAAGCGCTGACATTTTTTTAACCTTCTCAGTGTACTTATTCAGCTTCTTATGTACGCGAATGGAAAAAAGCTGACCTGCTGCTTGCAACTCCACAGCATTCTCTCTTCTTTCAACAAACCAATTGACACACTTGTAGAACGTCTCCTCAATGATTGCGGCAACTGGTAACCTACGAGAATTAAAAATTATAATTAAATGAAGAAAATGATAATAAAAAATATGAGGATTATAGAATACAAACCTGCGAGAAGTTCTGAAGACATTGTTGAGCGATTTAGAACCGTTGCTAGTCATTATTCCCCAACGAGATCCATCATCCATAGCTTGATACACCTTCCATGGCTTAGGCAATTCTTCATCGTCATTTTCATTATATTTGCCACATATATCCAAATAAGCCAACCAAGCATGATTTCACCTCCCAATTGAATCAAGTCCTTCTTGCAATCTTCTTCTCTTTTTTTTTTTAACCATAACCTTGAAAAAAGTGGAAGCAACCTTATCCTTAATGTGCTTTCCAAAATTCTCAAACACATGTTGAGAGCAGTAGCGGTGAGCACACTCCCCTTTCTCCTCACACCAACCCAAATCATCTTGAATAAACACCTATTTTATGCCCTTGTGTCGGTCAGATACAACACACATCTATCTGTTTTGCCCAATTACAAACTCCCGCACCCACTTCATGAACCATCTCCAATTCTCAAAATCCTCATTCTCTACCAATCCAAATGCTAACGGGATTAACTGGTTCTCTGCATCATATCCGGTTACAATTAACAGCTTACCCTTGTATCTGCCAGACAAGAAACAAGCATCGATACTGATGACAGGTCTGAGGTGACCGACTACGGCAATACATGGTCCCCATGCCCATGCTGCTCTCATGAAAAAATGATACCCTGCCATACTGGTTGGCTTTGAAACAATTTTATATTGGGTTCCCGGATTTGTCCTTTTTATTGCCTCCAACAAAGGGACAATCAGCCCGTAAGACTAGGGATAGCAATGGACCTAGCCCACGGGTATTTTGCCAAGCCCAGGCCTGGCCTGCCCGTAAAAAATTAATGGCCCGCCTGCCTGGCCCAGTCTGACGGGCTTGAAAATCTAGGCCCGGCCTGCCCATAGGCTTTTTCTCCAGGCCCAGGCCTGCCCATGCCTGCCTGCCTATGCCCATGGGCTGCCTTATCCGGCCCGGCCCGGCCATGCTCAATTCATTTTTTGAGGCTGAATTTCTCCAGCTTTTTATTTTCTTTTCCATAAATTATAGCCTGTTGGTTGTCGCACTATGCATTAATTTCAAATACAAGTATAACTGTAAATATAATTTTTACGACGAGAAAATTAGAGACAACTAAGGCAGAGCCGAAACAATTACACAAATAAGCAATTACTCAAAGAAATGATGCTAACAAGTAACAAGTCAAAATAAAAAGAGAAAGACTGGCAGAATTACACAATAAGTCTAAAATAGCAAAACAACAACGAAATGTAAATTAACATAACAAACAACATAGTTTTTCATAATTCAACACAATTACACAAATAACAATCGCTCTTCATCTAATACTTCTCTTGCTCCAACCTGTTTTGTCATATAATGCAACAACCAATACCAATGTCATGCTATAGTACAAAATGCTAATTACTTTACGGTTGTACAAATTATAAGAAATGTATAGTTTTAGTAGTTCATAAAAGAAAAAAGTTACCTCAACATCATTGGTAATAACAAAGCATTGAACCCACTACTCTTCCTCTTCTTCTATTGCTCTCATCTGCAATAATTAATTCATACAGGAAGTTTAATATAAAGTGATTTCTTCTATTTTGTATAAGCTATTATTTATAATCTATGAAAAAGAATCCTTAACAGCTGACACAGAACTATGGAACAGCATAAAAAACCAAATAAAATTTTTACAGCAACAAACTAAACCTTTGTATTAGGCAGCAGCTATATATATACAAAATAGAAGAAATAGGCAGCAGCTATATATATGCAAAAATAGGCAGCAGCTATATATATGCAAAAAATAGGCAGTAGTTGCATATTTACAAAAATAGGCAGCAGCTATATATATGCAAAAAATAGGCAGCAGCTACCCTAGATATATACAAAATTACAATCAGCAGCTGCCTCTAAACAGCAGCTCACAACAACAGCTGCCTCGATACAAACTTACAATCAAAACTAAAAAATAAGAATAAAGTGATACCATAATAGTAGCTGCCTCTATATATACCCAAAATATGTTGGTACAAATTTTTTAATAACATCCAATTAATAAAATACGTTGGTACAAATTTCATCTACAAAAAATAAATGATTTATCATACATTGAACCGGAACTGTGAATGTTGGTACAAATTTTAGTAGGCATACTACAGCATGCCAACATAATTTTGAGTGGGTGATCTACCAGAGCAGTATGGTGGGAACTTCTACCTTTTTACAGCCTTATCTATATTGTGCCTCTGATCATACTCAACTGTGAATGTTACAAGGTACTTCTACTTAGTTCGCAAATCCTGCAAAAAAATACACATATAGTTATTGACTGCCAACCTTCATTAAAATGATAATTAAAACTGCAACCCTTCATTAGTATCTATATTAAATATTAATAGCAATCATTCTAACACCGTACCTGAAGGAAAGAAGCACAAAATCATACCTTTCCGAAAAGAAAGAGAATAATAAAAAAAAGAGGTCAAGGAAGTGAATGTACCTACTCACCTCCTTTGGGATAAATCGAGTTGTAATGTACCTCTGCCCAAAAGCTTAAAAATATCACTGCACAGCAATAAAATGCACAAACTTAATTTAAAACACAGGATTTCTCCTTCTAATTGGAAGTGGGGTTGGAAAAGATGGAAATCATGGAATATATTATAATTGTACCTCGTTTTGACTTCTCAACTTTAGGAAGAATTTCTATGTAGCATGTATCCTTGAAAGATGTTAGCACAAATATTTTGACACCGTACTGCATTGCAAGACAAGAGTACCAGTCAGGATAATCAAACCAGAAAATAAAAAATAAATAAAAAGTAAAAGAAAATGTGTGAAAATATCAGGTGCATAAAACATGAAATATCATGCATGCCGTCAAATATGGGAAACACCACTTATTCCTCTACTAATTACGTTTTCTAAAAAATCTTAAACTACCCTTATCTTTCATTTAATTGAAGCAAAGCAAGTGCAATAGAGGGAGGGACAGTTTGGAGATCTTTTGTACAAAATTGAAAAGGAAGTTTGTTCATCCTACTGGTACGGACTGTACTGGTATGGACTGTAGCAAGTACCAGAAAACTGGTATCACGCCAATACCAGTCACCATTCAAGCATATACTCATATTCTAATCGATTCAAAGCATTGAAGCATTAACATATTAAATCAGCTCATTCAATTCAAGAATCAACAAATCACATTTCATTCAATTCAAAAATCAACAAATCAAATAACAGTTCAAAAGAAGGTTGAAGTCTTTGTGCCATCACATAGACAAGAAAAAACAAAAGGGTTAAGGCGAAATTACCGGAAAAGCCTTCGTGCCATCACCTCTCGGACTGGTGGCGAAGAAGTGAAAGAGACGATCTGGTGGCGGAGAGAGATGGAGTGAAGGAGAGAGATCACAACTGTGGTGGCGGAGGCAACGATCTGGTGGCGGAGGTGGTGACAGAGATAGAAGCCTAAGAGACGGAGAGAGAGGGAACAGAGAGGCGAGAGCGAGAGAGACTCGGACTGAAGAGTGATGAGTGAAGAGCGGCTGCTCACTGGATGGCTAAAACTAAAACCCTAATTCAATATACTTGTATTAACATATAAGCCCAACGGGCTGCCCGTGGGCTTAGAGTGAAGCCCAGGCCTGCCCTGGCCCGTCTTTAGGCCCGGCCTTACCTGGCCCGTCACTGTGTCGGGCCGACCGGGTAAAGGGCGGGCCGGGCGGATATTAATCAGCGACTACCCGGATAGAAATATCAGCATTTTTTTCTAATGACAATTTTATACAGTTGGCGACTATAGCAGACGTCAACTGTGCATGATCTAACCTGGATGTTGATGCGTGGCATGTGTGCTTAGCCACATTCTTCGTGATGGCCCAAGTATTACCAAAGCCTGTAGCCCTCGCAACCAACGCCCACCTACACCGGGCGCTAACACACTTATACCTCAGCCTGGTGGTAGCGCTGTGTGTATTTTTTATCTCCCTATTTTCTTTGATGTGCCAGTGGTTAATTGTATCTTTCATCTTATCCTTGCTGTCATACGTCATCCCCTCAGACAATTGATGTCTTTCTCCCTTTTAATTTACAAAAGAAACAACAAAAATTGAACAACAACAATTTAATAACAACAATTTAATAATTAAATTAAATTTCAATTAAATATAAATTAACAAACATACCTCACATGTCGCAAAAAAAGAGCTATCGGCCTCTTCAAACCCTGATGTGTCATTAAATTCCTCAAACAGATGTCTTTCCCCACGACCCAATAAATGCCACTTTCGCCCACCAAGCACAGGAATACCAGTATCCTCATCACTGTGATCTGATACCCCACCGTTCCCATTATCATCCCAATTAGCCTCTGCCTCCCTTTCTTCAGGATCCTCGTCCGTATTGTCAGCATAATAAAGCCGTTCTGGGGTTTCAGATCAGTCCCTTATAGATTGGACTCGGCTAGAGGACGAGAATGGAATCGGAGATCGACCCCTATCAGATTGGACGCTACTAGGGCCCGCTACAGATTGCTCGAGCCCCAAACCCTGAGTCAACTGCAACAATTGTCTGGTGTTCTGTCTGGAGTTCTGTCTAGGGATTTGTCTGGGGTTGGCTACCACGTATAACTCTAGGAACTTGAAAGGAGTGGTCATATTCATTGTCATTTCGACATATAACCCCTAACTGCTATCGTCTTGTACCGGAAACTACTGGAACCATGTTTGGTTGCCTTGGCCAATATTGATTCTTGTGGAAATTACCAGTTCATAATTACAGTGGTCAATACCGAGTTGTTGGTACACTTTCCTATTTATACCTCTAAAATCAAAACCTCTGTCGATATTGAACATTTTCGGTATTTTGTGGCTATAATAAACTCCATTTGGTCCTTGTAATATTTCACCACCAAAATAACAAGCAATTCCAATCATAATTGGTTGAAACAACCAATGGACAAACCTAATAATTAAAAAATTACACTAAATTAAAAAATCTGTAAAATATAAATTTTTTGAAAAAAAAGGACGAAATTGTAAAAATACTTGCTTCTTATGCTGCTGCCTCTCTGTTGCTGCCTTCTGAATGAATAAGGGAGCCTTCTGAATGAATTTATAGCAGTTTATAATAAGAACTTTTACCCAGGGTGCGGACGGGTCGGCGTGCGGACCCGTTATGCGTGCGGATAGGTGCGCGTATCTAGGGAAAGTGCGGATCGGTCCGCATATTCAGTAAGAGTTCGGCTTTGAGATCCGTGCGCAGATTGGGTTAGAGTTCGTGGCGGAATCTTAATTCTGAATTAACGGATGGTATTTAATTAATTCTAATTTATTCGGGTGGCAACTAAAAAAAAACGGGAGAAAGATAGAGATGCTGGTATGTAATAGAAGATGGGTTTTTTTGGGTTGTAATTTGCCTACAGGCTAGAATCTGATTTTTTTTTAAAAATAACTAAATTTATAAATATTTTATTAAAAATAACTAAGGTTTGAGGGAATTTTTAAAAATACTCAAGCCGTGAATATTTTTCATGGTCCAGAATTTTTAATCCCGGCCATGGAAAAATTTCACGGGTGTTTTTTTTTGTTTACTATAAATAGGGTTTGGAGAAAGAAAATATCGACAGTTTGGGTTTTTTTTTATAAACTCATTTTTTTTATAATATATTTATAATATATGTATATGTATATGTATATGTATATGTGTATATATATATAAAGTTAGGCTGGGGTGCTATGGATAGCATAGTGGCCTCTATGCTACGGCTCAATATTCGAGTTTCCAAAATCCAAACGGTCGATCCGAACCGTTCATCTTATTCTCCATATTAATATCTGCTTGGAGACCAAATTTTATAATTTTCTGAATTTTTTTACTATTTATTAAGCCACTTTGAAAATCGCTAATCCAACGGTTTTACTGTTTTGTGCAGCCACCGTTGGATCAACAATTTTGTAAAATACTTAATAAATAGTAAACAAATTCAGAAAAATGTAAAATTTGGTCTCCAAGCAGATATTAATATGGAGAATAAGATGAACGGTTCGGATCGACCGTTTGGATTTTGAAAACTCGAATATTGAGCCGTAGCATAGAGACCACTATGCTATCCATAGCACCCCAGCCTAACTCTATATATATATATATATATATATTATATGTAGAGTGAGTCTATGGTACTATGCATATCACGGGTTGTTACTATGCTACGGCTCTATATTCGAGTTTTCAAATCCTAACGGTCGATCCGAACCGTTCATCTTGTTCTCCATATTAATATGTGTTTGGAGACCAAATTTTACATTTTTTGAAATTTTTTTACTATTTTTTTAGATATTTAGAAAATCACTTGATCTGAAAATTCTGGACCATCCAAAAACAGTGATTTTCAATAAATCTAAAAAAATAGTAAAAAAATTTCAAAAAATGTAAAATTTGGTCTCCAAACACATATTAATATGGAGAACAAGATGAACGGTTCGGATCGACCGTTAGGATTTGAAAACTCAAATATAGAGCCGTAGCACAGTGCCAAATCGTAATATGCATAGTACCATAGACTCACTCTTATATGTATATATAATATAATTACATATAATTTAGGTTTTTTTACAATTATATAATATAATATAATTATACAAAAAGCTAAATTACTCTACATGCAAACTAAAAACTTCTACAATTAATAATTACACTACAAAAACTTAAATTATACTAAACAAAATACCGATCGTTGTATGCCTACAGTTGAACGAAAACTTAAACTGAATTTTTGAGTCACTAAACAACTTTTTTTTGAAATTCTGATACTTTGGTTGCTCGGAGGTGACCCTCGAGGTGATATTCGAATCCGTCTCGTCCCCCCTTTTCGAAAAGTAGTCATACGCGCAAATCTGACTTTCCTAGCCAAAGTTATGATTTTTTTAAGTTTTTTCGAAAACTGAACTTTGAAAATTCATAACTAATTGTAGAAAAATCCAAATAAATTGAAATTTGTGTCAATTCTGTGTATTTTTTAATGCTCTACATGCTGGTGTAATCATTTTTATAGTTTGATCCCTGTATCAGTCCAGACTTGCTAATTTACTAGCAGAGGTCAAATTATATATATAGAGTTAGGCTGGGGTGCTATGGATAGCATAGTGGCCTCCCGTGCTACGGCTCAATATTCAAGTTTTCAAAATCCAAACGGTCGATCCGAACCGTTTATCTTATTCTCCATATTAATATCTGCTTGGAGACCAAATTTTATAATTTTCTGAATTTTTTTACTATTTATTAAGCCACTTTGAAAATCGCTAATCCAACGGTTTTACTGTTTTGTGCAGCCACCGTTGGATCAACAATTTTGTAAAATACTTAATAAATAGTAAAAAAATTCAGAAAAATGTAAAATTTGGTCTCCAAGCAGATATTAATATGGAGAATAAGATGAACGGTTCGGATCGACCGTTTGGATTTTGAAAACTCGAATATTGAGCCGTAGCATAGAGGCCACTATGCTATCCATAGCACCTCAGCCTAACTCATATATATATATATATACACACACACACACACACACACACACACACATATTATATATACATAGAGGAGGAATCAAGTTACAACAAGTTACCACAATAATTTTCTAAATTTTCAAAGTTCAAATCGTCGATCCAAACCGTTAGATGCGATCTCTACAATAAAATGTGCTTGGAGACCAAGTTTTACATTTTTTGGAATTTTTTTACTATTTATTAAGATGGGTACAAAAACTAGTCAAATTCAGACCATTGAATTTTGTACCCATCTTAATAAATAGTAAAAAAAAATTCAAAAAATGTAAAATTTGGTATCCGAGCACATTTTTAGATATCACATCTAACAGTTTGGATCGACGATTTAGACTTTGAAAATGTAGAAAATGGTTGTGGTAACTTGATCCCTTATGCATATATTATATGAGGAGGGATCAAGTTACAACAATTTTTGAGTTACAACAAGTTACCACAACTATTTTCTACATTTTCAAAGTCTAAATCGTCGATCAAAATATTAGATATGATCTCTACAATAAAATGTGTTTGGAGACCAAATTTTACATTTTTTGAAATTTTTTTACTATTTATTAAGATGGATACAAAAACTAATCAAATTCAGACCATTGAATTTTGTACTGATGGGCTCTAAAATAGATCAGACCTTTTGCAAATTTCAGACAAACCAATTACACAGTTACGAGTAAAAAAAAATCAAGGAAGCAATGTAAGTATCGGTGCAATCCACTTGAACTGAAATGAAAACATTATCAAGTAAGGCTTCGCCATTTAAGATGGGCTTACAAGAGGAACCAAACTTTATCAATTTGATTCTAGCCGTAGATAGCAGCAACACCACTGTTACAGATTAATTGTTATGTTTATAATTGAATAGTTTAGATATATTAAGCCCTGTTTAATTATGCTTATGAGCTTCAGTTTGGGCTTATGAAAATAGCAGTACTGTTGGTTATATTTTGTTATTTTAAGTTTTGTTTTCTTTTTCCAATTTCGGACAGCATGCTATATAATACAACTGCTTCCATTGTAATAAGACAGTGATTTTTATAAAAATTGAGAGAGGTTTTCTCTTTGTTTTCTTGACGGAACTTTGAAATTATTAAAGAGACATCAATCTTTGTGGTATTCTTCTTCTCCCTGGTTACTGAAACTCTGAAAATCTTCAACGGATCAAGGATAAGTTATATATTATTCCTTGGTTCTTGAAACCAAATTTGACGGGTTGAGATTTCCATCAAATTGATTCTGACTTTCTTGGATTTATTTCAATTTCTTTGCATAATTTGGTATCAGAGCTTAGATTTCAAATCAAGTCTTGTATCTCACTATTTCTTAACAAAAGAATGAAAAAAAAAACAGAGAATAGAAGGAAGGAAATTATGTTGTAAAAAAAAAGGAAAAAGTATTTTTAATCTTTAAAGGAAGTTTGCTGCAATAAAGAAAAAAAGGAAAGTTTTTTTTTAAAAAAAAAGAGGATTTTGTGAAGTGCTTCAAAGTGTCTGGGATAGTCACATAGCACCTCAATGTCCAAACAAGAGGGTTATGATCATGAGAAATAATAAGGAGATGATGATTGAGAACGAGATAACGAATTGGTTTACCTGGCTCTTGTTGCAAAGCATGACTGGCCAAGTAAAGGCGGATGAGATAGAACAGCAAAGAGAGAACATATTTCAAAAATTGTAACATAATCATTGATAAAGGTAGTTTTACCAATTTTGCTCGTACAACCTTGGACCCTAATAATTTGAAAACTATGCTCTATTTCCTAATTTGTAAGCTGTATTCTTTCTATATATTATTAATAATTTTGATTTTGCTCATTTTGATTTTTGTTTATATTTTACCTGCTTATATCTATATTGAGAAAGGTATTTATTTTAGTATATAACTCGACTTAATGCATTTTGTTCTGCTAATTTTTCATTATCGAGAGCAACGCATATGATATGGCTGCTCTTTTATTTATTTTATTGAATAATTATATGAATCCCTCCACTCCCATCCTCCCATTATCCCTCCATCTCTTAATAATCCTCCATACACATTTTTAGAGGTGGATTTTTTTTTTCAATGTCATTCACATTTTTTACGATCTATGAGGAATTTTGCGAATCTAAAACCACGAACGTATTATACATAATTTTATCTTTCAAATGAGATTCATAATGACATACTTTCGGACTCATCGTCACACAAGTATTTATACCTCATCATGCAAATATTTATACCTATACTTGTAAGTATTTATCCCCAATCATGTTTAACTTTCATAAAACTTAACTAACTAGTTTAATTAAATTTATTCAAAACACTGTGGTCTTCCAAGTTTAATTAAATTCATAGGTATAAATACTTAGAAGATAATAAATTAATACTTGCAAACTAAGATATTAATACTTGCATGCCTAACTTGATATGACTATATGGGAGGACCACTCAAACTACATGAGGAGAAGAATTATACACGTTTTTAGATGTGAGTTTTTTTTTTCAATGTCGTCCATATTTCTCACGATCTATGAGGAATTTTGCGAATCTAAAATCACGAACGTATTCTACGCAATTTTATCTTTCAAATGAGATCCATGATAACATACTTTCGGGCTCATTGCCACACAAGTATTTATACCTCATCGTGCAAATATTTATACATATACTTATAAGTATTTATCCCCAATCGTGGACCCCACATCTTCGCATCAACATTCTCCAATCGTCCCTGCGTCAACTTTTATATAACAAAAATAGTTGACCACATAGGTATAAATACTTGTAGTAGTTGATATTAATACTTTTAAATGTCAGCAATGTTATATGTGTAAAATACTAAGTATAAATACTTAAATGACGAGATATAAATACTTGTGCGACGACAAATTCGAAAGTATGTCATCATATATCTTATTTGAAAGATAAAATTGCGTTAAAGACGTTCGTAATTTTAGATTCACAAAATTCATTATACATCGTGAGAAATGTGAACAAGATTAAACAAATAAAATTGGAGAGATAATGAGAGTGGGAGGACAATTATCAAACCCTATTTTATTATTTATTTTATTTCTCAAGTAATCAACCATTTTATGACAGCGTATCGCTGCTCTTTTTAGCTAACAAAATCATGCGGCAGAATTAGAGCATTAATTATAATTTCACAAACTTAACCTCATTAACCTTTATCTTTTATTACTCCTCTTTTGCCAAATGGCAGCAAAAAATAAAATAAACCAAAAATATATTTAGAAAAGAATGTTTCTAACATGTTACTTGAAAATAAAATAAATAAGAAACACGACTATTTAGAAAGGAAAAAATAGACCAAAAGAATAGCAATTAAAATCCTACCATGCCTACTATACCAATATTAATTTCTCATTTTACAAATTGTCAGAGACGAGACAATATTAAGGAAAAAGTATACCCAAGGAAGCAACAAAAAAAATCCTACCATGCCTAATATACCAACTTTAATTTCTCATTTTACAAATTGTCAGAATTAAGTCCGGTCAGAGCAGGTACGGGCCAACTAAAAGTCCTCACTACCTAGTTTCTTTCTCCTAAGCAACTAATTCATGTCAAATCCCAACTCAGAAATTCCATTTTTTCCTTTTTGTTAGGCTTGCATTTGCCAAAAATTCTCCATAAACCCGTCCTCAATTTTGTAAATTTACTATTTGTCTTACTCTCTCTATCCCCATCCTCTCTACCAAAGAATTCTCCAAGTTGTTTTCCTTAGCATGGATTAAATTCCTTATTTAGTAATGAATCTGGTTAAAATTGATAGAGAACACAATTTTCACACCTTGTCTTTAATTCTTGCCTCCAAAAAGATGCAGCCTCAAATAAGAGAGTAACAATTTCCTGTTGAGTTCTCTGGTTTCACCACCACCTGGTCAATGGGACCCGTTGACTCCGGGTTCGTGGGTTTTATATCTGGGTCCATGCCAGGATCCATTTTTCCATTGACACCGGGGTAAAATCTGAAGTTTGAATTTTCACTCATCTCCCCCCCAAAATTGTGATAATTGTTTTCCTCTAAAGAAGTGTCGAGCTCTTTTTCATATAAATCTTTCTGTAGTCCTGCACGACCCAATATTGTGCGAATATCAGACTCACTATTATTAAAGCAATTTAAGAAAATATAATACTCAAAAGTAAACTAAAATTATACAACCTTGTTCCCTGTACAGTTAAACCCAAGTCTCTTAGATTAAGCCCTCAGTTGTGCAATCATGTCTCAACTTTAAAAAAAATTTGATCATACTTAGCCTTAACTTTACCCAACCAAATGGTGTCATGCACTTCAAACACAAACAAATGAAAATACATATATTAACAGAGGGGCATTTTGGGAACAAAATTTATGATGGAAGTATATCTTTAGTCCTGAAACATAATATTATGCAAAAACAAAGACCTGATTTTTCAGATTCGTTATCTAGAAGACTCTTGGTAAGCATTGATGCACCAGGAAACAACATAAGGGTGATGTTATTTAAAAGCTTCTTCTCATTTTCTTCAATGGGTTTGAACCCAAAACCTGTTACCCATGTCTCCACCAAATCTGGAATTGCTGTTAAAACCAGCAATTTTACTCTAAATGATTTCAGCATCTGCTTCCCACAAATAAGAAAAAAAAGATTATAATAACAGGATCAATTTGTAAGCACATCTACCATTTCTTGAAAGAAACTAATAATACTAAAAGGTTTCACGTGTGCCACAGTAAATCAAGGAATATGAAATCTCATGCATAATATTCCAGACGATAGGAAATCTAGAATATACCCCACAAAATAACATATGCTATCTATACCCCTTCCAAAATTTCTAAATTTGAACCCAAATTTCCCTTCTCTCCACTTCTTGCACTGAAAAAAGGAGGGGCGTGGGCAGGCTTTTGAAGAGAAAGGAGAGTGCTATACAAGAAACTTCTCATTTTTAGACATCAAGAATATTTTGAGTTTTTTAGGGGCACACATGAAATTGTTTCCTAAAACACAAACAGTAATTTTAAAGTACCTTCTCAATGGTATCAACAAGGCGTCGGCACATGCCCTGGCGGCGGTACTCGTTATTTGTTGCAACCAATGGCATCTCTGCGACTCTATTTCCATGAATCCTACATTTTGGGTGAAAAATTAAATTATAGAACCATAAAAAAGAAGACTACCAAAAGCTTTACATCTTCATCTTATTTTTAAAATAAATATAGGAAAATATGATTTTTTTTCTTTAAATTATTTAATGTTTCACCTTTCACAAGGAAACCTCTTTATTTTTAATATTACTAAAAGAGGGAGATGATCGATGTTAATTTCATACGGATAGAGTAGAGAGGGAGGTATAAAAAATTCTTGTAGCAATTAGGGATGATCAAATATTCTTTCATTGTCTCACCTTTGAGCCTAGTAAATAAGCACTTTTAGTTAATATTACATACATTCTATAGTAAATAAGCACCACCCCACTTAAGGAAATAGAAACAAGCTGGCACGCACATGGACACCTATACACTAACTGCAAGTATGCAAGTGCTTACCTTAGCGATGCCACAGACACAATATCATCACCCTTTTCAAGCACAACAGTGTAAAATCCCTTATAATCCAATCTTGCAAAATTTGACCTGATACAAACATAATTTCAAAGGATGAAAAGCCAAAATAAAAAGAACCAATGAAAGGATACCTCAATATACCAAACTTAAAAGAGTAAAACATAAAATATACTAATTTTTCAATAAATAAAAATAAAAGAGTTCGAAAAACATAATTTCTATAACTAAACCATAGGGAATAAATAAGAAGAAGAAGAAAATAGCCACTGTACCATCCTATTCTGACACAAATTAATATAAAGAGAAAAGGGAAAAAATATCCTACACAATCGGCATTGGTGATTGTAGACAAATAGTAAAACATAAAATATACTACTACTTCAATAAATAAACTTATAAGAGTTTGAAAAACATAAAATGCTATAACTAAACCATAGGAAAATAAAGAATAAATAATAAGAAGAAAATAAAGAATAAATAATAATAAGAAAATAGCCACCGTTGTATTATACAAAGTAAAATGAAAAACAAAATATCCTACACAATTGGCATTGGTGATTGTAGACAACATGTGGTATTATAGTCAGGTTCAGCAATGGGAAGTGGATACTTAAAGCAGATATCATTTGGTAAATTAACCAAATGTTGGCACAAGAAAATTTTTATTTTTCAGAGTCTAAAGTACAGTTTCTACATTTTTTAAGATACTTCAAGGTCACAATAACAAATTTGAACCTCAAGTCCTCAAGAATAATAGGCACTCTACAATACTATTCAGACAAAAGGAAAAAAAATATATATGTAGCACGAGAGACGTACCCACGATTGTACATGACATGTGGTATCATGTCAATACCAGTCCTAGGGTCAACCATTGGTACAAAGCACTCCTCCATTAGGGTTAAGGCAACAGCAAGTTTGGTGTTGCAGTCGGCCATCAGAGCTATTCTTTGGGCCGAATGCACCTTTTGCTCTTCATGGTTGCACCTCAGAAGAGTCCATGACAGCCCATTTTCAAAGAAATTTGCAACCCCAACGTGTGATCTCAACCATTGATATATCTACAAAAAAATTTTATGTTAGTTAAACTGTAGTAGTTCTGCCATTTAAAGAGGAAACAGGAACATTACAACAACAACAATAACAAAGCCTTTAGTCCCAAACATTGGGGTAGGCTAGAAATGAAACCCAAACGGAAGAAACAGGAACATTAAATCGGAAAAGATTAGCTACTTGGTGCATGAGAAGATGGCAAGCTAAGTGTACTTATTTATTTTCCAAGAATATTGTATGGTTAATTTAAATAAACTATTGAAATAAAATCCTTTACCTCTTGACAGATCATCCCACAAAACCATGCATTGGGTCCCATCTCTCCGTCGCATGTTATACCTCCAATGCAAGTATCATGGTCTGCAGAAAACGAAATAAATGCAAAATCATACAACAGTGTTGGTAATAATATTAACATTTGACCTCACCCAAATAAATTGAACATGAAGACTAATAAAAACAAAATTGAAATGATATACTAGAAACATACATGAATCTCCACATTGCAAGCATTTTAGATCACAAGAAGTGGAAATGTCAGTTTTGCCCCCAATGGCATTCCCACAGCTCTGACAAATGCAATGCCAGCAGTACCAGCTACCTTCAGGAAGCTCCTCCTGAGCACAATTGATAACAAAAAAATATTGCATAATTACCCTTTTTCATACCCTAAAATTACTTAAAACCACCATTTATAACCTGACAGCTATTGCATACTAGTGTATAGGCTGAATAGTCCTGTCCGGATCCCTCTTTGTTAACGTTGTCAATGGATATTTATAATTTGATAATCTGATCCGAATTAGCATGAATGGATCTAAAAAAAATGTATCCAACAACTTATTGGATCCACATATGCATCGTGAAAAGGGATCCACCTTATTGGATTGGCATTGGGATCTTGTACAATCCAAATTTGAAACCCATTAAAGATTTAATAACTAATGTTATTTTAATATCTAAATATGATTTCAATTGTTTCAAAGCTATATATATCACGTACATTCAAAAATATTAAATCATAATTAGTCATATAAATTAGTTTAATTAAAATCATTATATTTCATATATTAAAAAATAATAAATCATAATTAGCCATATAAATAATTTAATTATCATTATTTTTAATATGTACATATATGACATAAAATAATTATATTCACTCATGTTATGCAAGCATCTTATAAGTTCCAACATGTTAACTAAAATATCCTATATGATCCAAACTGATAAAAAATCCGCTATGGTAATGGATGCAGATCTGCATTTGGATCCTCACGTCGATATTGTAAAAATTGTAATGGGTCGCATTTGAATTATACAAAAATCCAATCCGAATACGATCTACTGACAGCTTTATCTATCTCACTCACATGGAGTCCCTTCCACATTTTTGTTGGTACAGCTAGGCACATATTGGCTCGGGCCTGACATATTTGGTCCTTATATTTGATTGTACAAGCATGGATGCAATACATAATAAGGTAAACATATCAGGTGAAACCATTTCATATACCCTATACTTATAAAACAGTCAGTTGTCATCAGCACAAGCCATCATATTAGTACTCTTCAAACCTGCTGATTTGGCATTTAGTATTGGGACAAGACCACAAGGCTCCTTTACACTCACATGTCAGTTTACGCAGCTCAATACCTAATGATGCAGATACCCATTTGATACTGGCAATTGTACAAAAGTATGTATATTGGTATTACCTGAGAAGGCAAGCAAGTTGGGTGGTACGTAGAGGGACACCTGTCACAGCACAATAATTCGCCACCATCCCCACAGAGCGCACAAGTGTCATCATTCTGATCCTCTTTATCAGATCCAGAACCCGACCCACTAGCCCGATCAGCTCCCTTCCTCAGCCGATATTCAGCTGACCATGCCTCCAGTTGGCACAACGTAAATGACTTACCCGACTGGAGAAAGAGGTTCCCTGACCTCTGACACCTGGGCCCTGCATGAGCCTTAAACTCTGACAGGGACATAATCCTAGCACAACAATTGCACAATATCCCATCGAGGGTGACCCACCCTTCTTTAAAAACATCGCTACTCTTCACATTTCGGTATTGTACCACCTCATTCAATGATATTCCACCGGTCGCAATAAGCCACGACAGCACGGTTTTTCGTGCAAGAATTAACCGTCTTGAGTCAAAGCCACTATTATTCTTTTTACTCTTATTACCGCCTTTATTTCTCAGGGCTAATTGGAATTTTCTCTTAGGAGTTTTCCTCAACCTCTGCATTTTATATTTCCTTTTATTGGTTTGTTGGGATGAATTCCCAGACGTGAATTTCCCGCTAGAGTTAAAATCTTTATTTTTTATTATGGCAGTAATTAGGAGGTCATCATCATAAATGTGAAACCCACGAGGTCTTTTACGACCATTTTTGGGTTTTGGGCCTGCCTGTTTCTTAGGTTTCGGGCCTCTTCGACGTTTTGCTGGTGTAAAGGTGTTGCTGTCAATTTGAGGCGATTCTATGATGTTAGAGCTGCTATTTGAAATGACAAGTGAATCTGGTATTGATTTGGTGAGATCTGACTCCATGTCAAAGCTGGTCTCATGCAAGCGGTTTTCTGGCAATTGGTCATCCGCCAAGGGGTCCCCAAATAAGATGTTTTCAGATAAGTGGTTTTCAGGAAAGTAATTTTCAGGCAGTTCAATTTTAGACCATCTCCGTGCTTTGGGTTTGGTTTCACAAGTGCGAGGCTTCTTTTTTGGTTTTATATCAGGAGTTTCCTGCCAAACCAGAAGCTTAATATGGTAAGGAAACTAGATTGCAATAAATTCACAAAATGAATGGATAAAACCTAAAAGCATGTGCCCATTCTCTTAAGAAGTAATTCCTTTTAAGCTAATTAGCAGTTTTATGTGAATTCAAAGCTGTGATCTGTTGTACAAATTCAAATTTAAATGTTCACAAGTAGTTTCTAAATCACACATCTATTTTCAACCCAATACCACAGAGCAAAGAAATGTACCCCATTTAAGCCTGGTGTATCGATTTCGGAAATGCGTTTGGACCTCTTGCGTGCCTTCTTGATTGAGTTGTTCACCAGTTTTGCTTCCCATGGAGACCCCTGGAGCTCATAATCTACGACATTTTTAGAACAACAAAAGTTTGAAACCTCTATATTCTGCACCAATTACACTATTAGGCTTTCCACCATTTACCATAAAAATCACGAATTTAAGCATAATGACTCGTGAGTTCAATATGTTACAGTAACAGTCAGCAATATACTAATATAGTGCACATATAGAACTAGGTAATACCGTAATAGTGGGTCAACAATATATACCAAATCAGATCCAATCCAATTTTCTTTTTCTTATTTGTCGTTTGTTTTGGATTCCTCTATTTTGGTTATGTGGTTCATCATGTCAGTGTATCACTATTTTATACCTTCTTTCTTTAAATATCTCTTTCTTGTACTTGCAGGAATCGGAATATAAACATCGTTACATCTCTCTCTATCTCATGCACATGTGTGGGTGAGTGCATGCATGCATGCACACACTATACAGGAGAAATTACTGTGACAGAAAGAGAGAAAGAAAGGGAGGGAGAAACATACCGAGATTTCCCACATCAGACGAATGTTGTACGCTCTCCTTTAACTCACCCCCATCAATATCATCGTAACTGTACTTGCATGCAACCAGGCAAGCATCATTCGTCTCTTGGCATGACCCATTGTTGTCCCCACAACTGCATTTCTTTCTTTTCACTCTCCTCCCCTTGCTTTTATTACCATCTCCTGTAGAAACCTCAAATGGATCTGTAAAACCAGCAATCTCCTCTCTTATCATCCCCTTCTTTCTCCTCCCTTCACTAACAACCATGGTTTCACAACCCACCACCCGAAGTGTCCCCCGGTTCCTCAACACATGCACTTTTTTGTCGATACACACTACAGCTATAAACGGGTCGAGGGCCCGCCACCTGTCAAACAGGGATAACCCAACCACTGGGCCCCATGGCCTCTGCTCAAGCCTAGAAAATGTCTCTGCCAGGTCTACCCAAAATGTACTAACATCAGACCACTCCTTGGGGCTCTCTTGTCCTTGTGGCACAGGCAAGTGGGTCCCACCTAAGTAAGATTGTAATATCTCACCACAAGTGCGCCATGCCTTGGAGAAGGTTGTGAAAATGAGCTCGTTTGGAGGATACTTATAATAGGCTGCGAGCTTGGCACGGTCACTTCTCTTTCGCGGGTCAATTTGCCAACCCGCTTCAGTAAGCAACCGGTTCGCATGAGCCCGCAACTGGTCTGATAGGTCTTTGCTCAAGGACTTGGGTTCACGTCCTGTTGCTGGGTTTTCACCAGACCCACCTGAAAAGGCTGATGTGACATTTACATTTCGTCAATATAATAACAATATTTAAAAAGCAGCATTAAGATCTAAAGATAGATAAAGGTATAACTGAGAGTTATATGTAAGGTCAATCTTACCACATCCCGGTTCCTGCACCTCATTATCCATATCCAAATCATAGTCCAACTGGCCTGACCCAATAGATCTCTCGTTTTCTTCATCCATATTTCCTGAGATTACAATTTTTAAGTTAACAACAAAACAATAAAAATAAAAATAAAATTTGACATCAAGTAGCTACAATGTAACGTCCATATATAGAACTACCAAAGCTTGCACGCATGCATGCAGCAAGTCTGTGCAATTACCGTTGCATAGAAACTACAAGCTAGTTTACTTGCATGAAACACCATTTACATGCAAAACTGAGTATGAGCAAATGACAAGGGTATTGAAGCATTTCATACCATATACTTGATCTTCTGTTGAGTGACTATGCAAATTCATGGTTTGATCAAACTCTAGTGGGTCCGTGTCTATGAAATCCCCATTTGGAGCACCCAAATTACCCACCATAGTTGCATATAGGTCAACCTCAGATGGACCCATATTTGGATCTGGTGCTAACGGGTGCATAACCGCATTGAGCTCCAGAATGCTATTATTTCCACTCAACTTCTCATTTTGGACATCCGAATAACTATCATAGGCAATGCCTTTATCTATTCCTGGGCCAGTTTCTGACAAATCAGGCTTGACTGGATCCTCAGGCTGAAACCCTAATGGGTCTTCCTCTGATGGGTTTGGTTCAGATATCTCGTTTTGCAAATGTGACTCACTTGGTCCTTCATTCTGGTTTCTCAAAATATTATTATCCACCGCATTTATTTCTTGCGAACACAAAGGCATGCCTGAGACAATTTCAAAACCGTTTCCAGAATAGGATTTGGTTCTGACTTCATTTCCAAATACTTCTTTAAATATGTCTGACTCCTCTTTCGACCCATCAAACCCATCACTTGTTGCAGCAAAGAGAAACTCTTCTCCAAACATCATTCGCATAATTTCCAAATCAGTGAAACTTTGTGGCAACATGGAACTGTCTCCCTCGGGCATTTTTATCTTACTAAAATTGAAACA
This sequence comes from Carex rostrata, assembly GCF_964058835.1. NCBI lineage: Eukaryota > Viridiplantae > Streptophyta > Magnoliopsida > Poales > Cyperaceae > Carex > Carex rostrata. The sequence continues at coordinate 10,882,563 of NC_135918.1, read as the reverse complement.
GCAAATGAGTACAGTTAGAGAGAGAAATTAGGTCTAGTCAAATCGTGGGCCAAGTTACAATATAAGTCAAAATTTGCAAGGATAAACCAGCTCAGGAAAACCCTGATCTATAATTTGTGTAATAATAATTCAACATTGAAATTTTATATCACTGCAACAAATGTAATCACAATATGAGCTACAGAGAAAAACTTAAAAATCAATAAATTCAAACAGTTACTGCAATGAGATTATGAGACTTCAATTGTACTCTAATATCAGAAAAATCTATCACAATTCTACATTAGATCGAACTGAATTCTACTATCAGATAGCTTAACGCATTAAACCTTCCAACTACGCACAAAGGATTGACAAACTCGAGAACTTAAATAGCTCAAAATCAAACCCCAACTCACAGAACTACTACTTGAACTAGAAATCGAACCAAATTCTACTACCAGATTAAAAAAAAAAAAAACTCGCAATACTCAATCGTAAGCACACTGGAGAAGAGGAAACATAATAGTACCGCTGAAGCTTAAAATCCACCGAATTCTCCGGTCAGATCAGCTCAAATCGCGAATCACCCGCAGATCAAAGCTCAATGCGAGACGAAAAACGAAGACATCGAAGAGATAAGAACAGACAGCCGAGATTTTGGCACAAGCGAAGGCGAGAGAGGTGAGAGAGACGACAGCTTTCGCACCTTTCTTTGACCCCTCCCCCTGTTTTTCTTGTGTTCTTCTTGCACAGATACCCTTTGTTTGTGCAAACGACACGCGCTCCGATGCAGAGAGAGAAAGAGAGCGAGAGTGTAAGAGTGTGTAAGTGTTTCTAGCCCCTTTTTTTGAGGGTCGAGTTACCAATTACCATAGACTAGAGTGATTCAAAAAGAAAAAAAGAAAAAAAAAAAAAATGTTTAGATATCGATGTGAAAACTGAAAAGAGAGAGCTAAAATGGCTGGAAAGCAGAGTTCGATTCCCTCTGAGGTAACAGAATATTTAAGTTTATATTTAGACCGTCCGATGAGAATCTGGCCACTCACGGGCCCTGTACCGAAGATATAGGACGGTCTGGATCTAAAGTCAAATTTCATGTTACCTCTGGTGATATGGATACTTGAAAGTTGAAAGCAGGAGATGGAGACGAGTCGGTCTGATTTGGGTTTGGTTTTTAGTGGGGTGCACGCATGATCCGGCCGATTGCGTATATTTATTTATTTTTGTTTGTTTTTCTCTTCTTTTTTTCAGAAAATAAAAACTATATTTACTAAATTATTTGCGTTATTTCTGTTAGATTTTTCATCGAAAATATAATAACTAAATTATTTGCATTTTTTGTTTGTTATATTTTATTCATTTTACGTGGGAAACCTTTTATCAAATACTTGTTTTAAATGTAATGCATGTCATCTTTTACATGTGCAAAATTATGATATTTTAATATTATTTCGAACTTTTGATTGGTAATTAAGAGCATCTAAAATTTCCATCATATGAAGTCTCCGAACGCCAATTTTCCAAGTTCTTTTTTAGTTACTTCAAAACAAAGTCAAAATAATATAATTTTTAAAATATGTGTAAGAAAATAATATAGATCATATCGAATAGTTTTGATCATAGTTCTTAATTATTTATACTAAAAATTTAAATAGTGCCGGCATAGTGGAGGTTTTTGAACTCCTAATTTTTATGTCTGATTTTTATTGATAATTTTGAACTTTAGTGAATTAATTGAAAAGAAGTGTGAGAATGACTAAAATTAAGGTGTGAAAAATGTTGAATTTAGATGTTAGAAACATTTATTTGTGGAGAAGAAAAACAAACTTTTTTAATTTTTTTGTGATGATTAAAATGTTAAGGACAAAACGAATTATGTGAAAATATGACTGTTAAATTCATATATAAATATTTAAAATTTCCAAGAAAAAATAACATAGCCCAGCTAATTAGTGCACAGAAAATGACTTTAAAATAAAATAAAAATCAGGTCCCTATAATAATACTTACTAGTATCATGGATGGAAGCATTAGGAGAATAATAGAATATGCAATAACTTTTTATGTTGCTTTTTCCATTGTTCTTTATGTTCCATTAAAATATGGCAAGTTCTAGCAAAAGAAAATATAACCTTCCTTTATTATGATTTTTCCAAACTAGATAGGATGGAGAGAAAAAGAATTTATTGGATAGGGATGGATTATATTTTTGAAACCGTAGATAAACCGAATTATTGGTCCCTTTAATTTCTATAAATGCATGTCCGAAGAGAAAAGGTCGATTGGACAGCCTATGCTATGAGCTATGAGCTATGTAGGGATTTAATTTATGTGATTTCAGTGGGGGACTCGATTTTGACGGTCTATATAGTTTCTAAATTTCTGTAATAAGTATCATACAGGGACCAAACAATTAATTCCATCTCTATAAATACTCAAAGAATCCAATGAACTTATTTTCTATAATTTAATTTTATATTAATGAAAATAAAAACAACAGTGAGGACTTGGCGCCGCCATTTTTATTAATATCCAATATTAAATACAAAATAACATAATTACTCATGTTTTCTTAATATTTTTAAAAATGCCCAAATACGTTATTTTTTGGCAGGTTTTAAATTTAAAATGGGACCGCTTCTTTTTACTAAAATGCGTTAAATTACTTGAAATTATGTTAAATTACATTAAAATATGCTAAATTATATTAAATTAGGCCGATTTTGTGCCATCTTTCATAAATCATGAAAAATAGTAAACAAATTTTCAAAAATAGTAAATTGGGATTCTACAAGTTTTTAGGCTACTTAGATCGAAAAATAGAAATGAAAATCTTAATCGGAAACTTCAACTCAAGTTTTGAGGCTCTTCCCTTTATTTTTTTGGCAATCCTGAATTTTGAAAAAGGCAAAGCGGTCACCTACACATGCATCTTTTCGCAAACTTTTCTGAAAAGTGGTCATTTACTAAAATTGGATACTTGAGTGCTATTTTATGGCCGTTTGAAGTTTTGTCATCGTTTTTCGTCTTTTCAGTGAAGATATTGTCTCTCTTAGTGTAATTTGTAATTTAGCATATTTTAGTATAATAATGCTAATTATACATTAAAAGAAGAAATCTAATAAATATTTAAAGAAAAAAAAACCTCCTGACGTTTATGGCCGGTCCTAATTTAAATTCAAAACTGGGCAAAAAATGACCAGTCTGGATATTTTTGTAAATACCCAGCTAAGCTATATATATCTATAATTTTATTTTTAATGTTGGGTATTAATAAAAATGGCGGGAGCTGGCGCTACAGAACATCCCTTGCTTGAAGTATATCTGCAACTGGAAAAGTATCTGTGCTGTTAATTGGATTCTTCCTGTGTGCAATATTTTATTTATTTATTTACTTTTAAAAAGAGTCGCATTCTTTTCTGAATATCTTATACATTAATAAGTCATATAGCAGCACTTATTGGTGGGTAAGCCGAGAATGATTTTGTCCTAGTGATCGTTACTTTGCCTCTACTATTATTGATGTTATACAAATTGCCATTAATTAGCCGATAATGATTCTTTTTTTTTGAGATTTGAATCTGAAAGGACAAAGTTTAATTATTTTAACTAAGAGGAGAATTGAAGTATCCGGTTTTTTTATTAATAGAAATAAAATAAAATAAATATTTAAAAACAACATAACTTTTGAGTTTTTGCGAAAACTAAGTAGATCGGGCTCTGTAAACCCGTCCCGGTTAATCATCGTTAATCCCTAACCAGCATCACGGAAAAAAAAAAAATCTGGACGGGTTTAATGGTTCCGTCCCTCCGGAAAAAAAAAAAACGCTGGACGGGATTCTTAAATCCGTCCCGACCCGTAAAAAAAAAAAACTATGGACGGTCTGCTTGAACCCGTCCCGCGTTTTAAAAAAAAAATTAATACCCCGAACGGTTTTGTTAAACCCGTCCCGTCCACTTATTAGCCTCCTCTGCGCAGAGAGCTCTCATTTTCATTCTACTTCGCGCAGAAAGCTCCCTCATTTTCAGTCAGACAGCAGAAGACGTTCAAACAGAGACAGAAAGAAGTTATTAATTGCAAAATCAAATTTCAAACAGGTAACTCAATTATATTTTATGCTATATCATTCAGTAATTTTTATAAAATAATTTAATTAATATTAGTTTTTATTAACGTAATAATAATAATATGTAATTTATTCATTATTGTGTAGGTTATGTAATTTTTATTTAATTAATATTAGTTACGAATATATTTCAATAGGTAAATTTTGTAATGGTATCACTAAAATGTTATCAAATTTAATTTGTTTTTACGTAATTATTGAACTTTATATTTGTTCAATTAAATGATTTTGTTATTTTCTGCTATGTCATTCAGTAATTTTTGTAAAATAATTTAATTAATATTAGTTTTTATTAATGTAATAATAACATGTAATTTATTCATTATTGTGTAGGTTAATTTATAAAAAAAATAATCATGTTGATGCTGAGAATTTATTTTGGTGGTAAAATACGACACGGTCGTAAAGGAGTAGAGTATAGTATTAGTCCTCGATTCTCATTGAGTGTGACTGATGAATACGGTTGGTATGATGTGAAAGGTGAAATTTATCGCCAACTTGGATATTCTGAGAATGAGTATAACCTAAAAGCACATGCACGGGTTAATGTTGGTACAACAGCCCGATGTTATTATGAGAAAATTGAAATTGTGTGCGATCAGAGTTGGAGAGGTATTTATATCCAAAGTATGTGTGCCCAAACCCAGTATACTTTTCTCGATTTATACATTGAGTTGGTTCCAATCATCGGTGAAATACAACCGCAGTTATTCGTTAATAGTATGGTGCCGGAAACAAATCTAGAACCTCGACAGACCCATTATAGTGATAACTATGCGGGTCCCAGTTTATTCGAACCCTATCAGACACAACAAACACCGAGGCAAGACCCTCGACATACCCAATATAGTGGTAACTATGCGGATCCCAGTTTCTTTGAACCCTATCCGAACTAAATAAAATGAATTGAGAAATAAATAAAATACGAGATGAATAAATTATCTAATTTATCACTTCTTGCAAAATACACTTACCAAACTAATAAAATGAAATCTAATTAATTCAATTTATTTTCATAATAGATTAGAAAAATAAGTACCTACATTACCTAAATTACTTGTATTACCAAAAAATCTAAAATTAATGAACTATGAACTTTAGGCTAGAATATTGTCAAAATAATCCTATGAATTATTCATATCTAATAAATTGCAACTAATAATTGAGAGTAGATAGTTAATCTCAAGAATAATTAAAATAATGCTATCAACACTAGGGGTGTTCATAAACCGGGGTATTAACAAATAAACCGGGGTGGTTCCGATCAAATTCATATTATATGAAAATTCAGTCGGTTTAGTTATTTCGGTTTTAAATTTTTACCATTTGAACACCCCTAATCAACACTCTCAATTCTATGCTATGAACTAATTTAAACTAAATTAATTTATACCATATCAAATGAGTTTAAAAATAAATTAATTTTTCCAAATTCTAAAACCCTAATTTATTAGTTTTTTAAAAATGCAGTTAACAAATTAATAAAATTTACTATAATTAATAATTTGATAACAAATCAAAATATAAATTATTATTAATTAACAGATTTTAACACTAATTTATTTTAGTTATATAAAAAAAAAAAAAAAAAACCTTCAATGAGGAATGGAAATGAAGAACCACAGCCACCAAGGTGAAATCCGGACGGATTGTGTTAGTCCGTCCTCGAGCTTCCCTTCGTCCGGTTTGCTTTGCTGGGTCCGAGGTTTGCTTTGCTGGGTCCGACAGAAGGAAAAGGAAGAGCGGGTGAGGAGGGCAGAGCGAAAGCGAAAGGGAAGGGAGGGGGGTTTTACGCGCTGGGGACAGGACGGGGTGTCTTAACCCGTCCGGGTTAATTTTTTTTTTTTTTTTTGCGTATGGACGGGACGCCTTAACCCGTCCGCGTTTTTCCTTCTTTTTTTTTTTTTCGAGACGGGTCCTCTAAACCCGTCCGGGTGTCTTTTTTTTTTTTATTACGGCAAAAGGGGGCAGATTAGGATTAATCGGGACGGGTTAAATAGGCCCGTCCGGTGGGACGGGTTTACACAACCCGTTCTACTTAGTTTTGGATAAAATTCAAAAGTAATACTGTTTTTCGATATTTTAATTTTTTTTTCTATTAATAAAAAATTCGGATTGAAGTATTGAACCGAGAAAAATGGATAAATATTTGAGATTTCTTATATAGCAAAGGGAAGAACTCAGAATCTTTTTTCTTTTTCAATTTATAATCTCAGTTAATACTAGATTTCTAACTCACAACATTCTACACATGAAAATGTTATGACTAACAAATATTTAATAATTCTGATTTACAATGGATTATTTTTTAATTTTGATTCTCCAATTCAAATTTAGAAAGTTCTAATGTTAGTGTTAGAAATAATTGAAATATGTCATCCTATTTATAAAAGATGAAGAGACTCTCGCAAAATAACATATTATTTCGCAAAAAGATGTCTTTTTTAAGACACATCTCTTCATCGAAAAAAGATATCGATCTCTACAACACATCACTTCGACGCATCCCTTCGTCACATTAAAATAATTTACATACCCAAAATTCCAACAGTTAGTATCCACAATTGAGTCCTTTTTCTCTGTATGTGAGATATCACAGAGCTAATGGCAATTTGTGAAACTAATTAAGGTCAGCAGCATGTGTATTTTCTATTCAGAAATAACCCCTGTACATATCAAGAACTAACTCCTTATAATTAGTTTCTACTTGTAAATAATTATTTTTTGAAAACTTAAAATATTAAAATATTAAATATTAAAAGGTACACATTTTGACACAACAGTTTGTCATGTCCATATCTTACGCTCAATGTGTACCCGAGCTCAAACAATTAAATATTCGGGACAACAACAGCGCACACTTGTGAGCCGAAAATCATGCATAAACCCAATGAAGCCCAATGAAGCCCAATTGTAAATCATAACATAAAGCCAATGAAGCCCAATTGTGACCCAGCACAAAAGAATAGACAGCATTTGGCCCAAGAAAAAAAAGGAGTGGAATTGTTTGGCAACTTCCATTTCAGATTGAATATTCCAGCTGATGCACAGCACAATCGCCAAAAAGGAGTGGAATTATTTTGACGGAATAACACGCTATTCCAGAGCGAAAGGGTGTGACGATGATGCCAGTGAAATATATTTAGTATATATTGTGTCCTTGAAGTTTTAAAATGTTATCCTTAATTAATTTGGATATTTGTATTTTTTTTAATCAAATTATTTATAGCTAACCTCTCAGTTTCACCAAAAACTGGAAAAGACTTGTAGAATGACTAACCTCAGTCGTTCATTCCAATTCCAATTTTGAGAAACAAAAGAAGCTATATATTTTTTTTTTTCAATACAAATCAATATATAACAGTCCATCATCAGTTACTTTACTCAAGAAAAAAAAACATCATTAATTACATAAAGAATTCAAATCCATGATCTCTTCAATATCACCCCCTCTAGTACCTTACATGCTCTAAATAACTGGTAGGCCATTTACATTTTACAAAGCTATCTAGCTTGCATTAATTTCTTCATCCTTGGGAAATGCGGTGCATACGTGTCAGCACGTACCCAGCCGTGGTCTGGTCGTCATCCAAAAAGCAGCCATCAGACTGGTCTAACTCGCCAGACACGATCTTTCCGGCACAGGAGAAGTACGTAGGAACCGGTGCGGCACAAGAATGTTAGGTCAGTGAAGACATTATCAGGCACCTCTGACCTCGCCATCCGGTGTTATCAATTTCTTGCCAATTTGACATTGTATGTTGTCATATGATACATGTCACCTTGCCCCTCTTGGCTAGCTACATGTATCCTCTTAATTTGTTCAGACCGAAATCGACATGTGATGTGCTGCTACATTTCATGTCGACTGTATACAAACTTGTGAGAGATAGAGTAGTGGTGGCTGAGGTGGCCATCTGGTGCTTAATTTGGGGTTGAGTGTTAGGGGATGTCAATTACTTTGTCAGTATTTTAAACGGAGGTGGTGTACTGTATACAAACTTAATTAGGATAGAGTCTTTAATTTGGGGGTAAGGGAATGTAAGGAGCAAAATAGGACGAGATAATGTATGGTTGCGATACTGACACGTGGCATCAAATTCGTTGGAGGTGGGTACGAGGGAGTGCATAATTGCATAGACCTGTTTCTGCATTTAGCTAATATCAAATTGATTGTTTCTAAAGTCTCATGTAACTAAGTTATTTTTAAATTTTTAAAGTTCAAAATGTCGATTTGAACCGTTCAAGTTGATATATATATTAAAATGTTCTTGGAGACCAAATTTTATATTTTTCAAAATTTATTTCCTATTTATTAAGTTTTTTTTTTGACACTTTGAAAATCGCTGATCCAACGGTGGTTTCTGAATTTACTGTTTTATTAAGCCACCGTTGGATCACCAATTTTCAAAGTGGGCTTAATAAATAGTAAAAAAATTCCAAAAAAAATAAAATTTGGTCTCTAAGCACATTTTAATATATAGATTAACTTGAACGGTTCAGATCGACGTTTTAAACTTTGAAAATTAAAAAACGACTTAGTTGCACGAGACCTTAGAAACAATCGATTTGATATTAGCCAACCCCTTTGTATATATTGAACTTTTTTGGCACCACAATTTGTTTCAACCAACGAGAAATGTTTCCTATGAATCGAAGGAGACTTTTCTGATGAAAAATCTGGAACAAGGAACCAAGATTCTTTTTGGTGTTTGTTTTTATTTTTATTTTTTATTTTGTGTGATAGATTTTTTTTCTTTTAATTTGATCCTTAAAAAAGAAGTGTACGATGGAGATAGGTTGTAAAAATTGAACTTGTTCCAATATCAGTGTATCTGGCGGTGTGTTTTCTCTTTTATTACTTCTTTCCCTTAATAATATAATATCTAATGAGATAGACATTAGTTATTTTGGGAAGGGGGTTTTACTTGAGTCTCATATCATCATTTCTAAAGTTCAAAGAGATGATCTGAACCGTTCAACATAATTTTCATATTAAAATGTGTTTGGAGAACAAATTTGAGCTTGTACTAACACTACTGTTGCTGACAAGGTAATTATCAGTAATGATTAATTAATTTGTGAAGTTCGATCATGGCAACAGATCGAAGTATAAATATTAAATGCAAAGCCATGTGTATGTAAAGTATAGATGGACCATATCCATCCTTAAAGCAGCTCATCAGCATCCTGTGAACCTCCTGAACGCAATCTCAAAAGACACAAGCCTCCATCCACTAAAATGCCGCCACGTGTCATCCCTGGGATCCCTTCATTACCCCCATCCTGTCCCTTACCATCCCTTCATTAATTACTCGGTAGTTACGTTCTTCATCACTTCCTCTCAGCTCACAGCCTCACACACCAACAGTCTGCACTGACCTAAATTAAATTATCTTTTGTAATTAATTAAGGACCAACATATATGGCAGCCTCAACCGCCACCGCCACCGCCACTGCTCTATCCATCTCCACTGTTCCTTTCGCCCGCCCCCAGGCTCCCGGCAACAGTGTGTCGCGTGTCAGCTTTGGGTTGAACAAAGAAGCAATTGCCAGCAGAGGCAAGATTGGATCCTTGGTGGTGCCAGCAGGTACGGTACAATTAATTTTCATATATATGTGGAGTTATATATCAACTTTAAAATAAACTTATTAAAGTTTTAATTACGTACAGCGTTCAATGTGAAGTTGATAACTCCAGAAGGGGAGGTGAACCTAGAGGTGCCAGAGGACATCTACGTTTTAGACCATGCAGAGGAGGAGGGGATTGACCTGCCATACTCCTGCAGAGCCGGCTCCTGCTCCTCATGCGCTGCCAAAGTCGTGTCTGGAGAAGTAGACCAATCTGACGGTAGCTTCTTAGACGACGACCAGATAGCAGCCGGCTGGGTGCTTACATGCGTCGCATACCCAAAATCCGATCTCGTCCTCGAGACCCACAAGGAGGAAGAACTCACTGGCTAATTAATTAATTCATTAATTAATTAATTAATTATAACAAGATATATGCAAGTGCTTTTCAATGTCTTGGGGTTAGTTAATTAATTATGTGAGGAATTGTTTTTTGAGGTATAAGACTTAAAAGGAGTAATATTTGATGGTTGCATCAAACTCTTGCCTGTTTTGTATCTGAAGGAATAATTAAACCGTAATTACTTGCCTTCTTTTCCGTTAATTCATTTTTACAACAGACCACCATAACATCTTTCTTTTCCGGTCCAGATCTGTGTTTAATTATTGGAATTAAAATTGCTGAATTTAATTTGGGAAAGGTTCTACAATCAATAGTGGAATACATCTAAAAGTTTGTATTTTGATGATATTTCAATTTTAAATCTTAAAATTTTAAAATGAAGACATAGTGGACATGGTTTGTTGCTTCTTTTAGTATTTATCAGGTCTATGTTATTTTATTTTATTTTTGTATTTATCACTCCTTAATTAGACCGCTCTCTAAAATCTAAATTTGACAATTGTTACCAGAGTATGCGTACCATAAAAGTTATGTACAATATAATATTGTAGCACAATTAAGATATTAAATAGCGAAGGGTAATATTCTCATGTTCAAAATTCGGATGAATTTTTTTGAAAGACATTAAAAATTTAGAAAGCTTTAGCCTTTAGACCATCTTTTTCTAAGAAAAATATTGTAGCATAATTATCCTACAATTAATATTTGCCTTGTGGTGAATGAAAGGAGTTTAATTGCACTAGAGTTTTTGCCGAGGGTCATTAATACCGAAAAAATAATTAACAAAAATTAAAAATTAATAATGGACTAATCACGGATATTTGGGACTTTATATAAAGAGCTGTATAAATTTTACAGTAGGGAAAATTGTTGTCTTACGGTTATACGTATCTCTCATTCAAAAAGAACAACTGAACAACGACTATTAATTAAACGCCTTGTTGAGTTAAATAAAAAGTTCAATATTTTGGATGGAAAAATTATAGAGCGACTTGATTGAGATAAATAAAAAGTTCAATATTAACAACAAAAAGACAAATCAAACTCGAGCGTAATAAAACACAAAGTTTAGTTACCCAATATTGAATGTATGCTAAAATTATCCAGAGGCAGAAGGTAATAAGGATAGGGGTCCTAAGCGCTCCTATAAATTAAATATTTGTAATTATGTTGTAATTTTTATATACATCAAGAATTTTTAGTCTTCCTTATAAAATTAAATTACGCTATATTAAATATTTCAGCCCTTTCAATTCCTTATAAAATAAAATTATACTATATTAAATTTTTCATCCCTTTCAATTTCAGTTTTCTAGTTCGGCCATTGAAAATATCCTATACAAAAAGTAATTGAAAGGGATGGAGAGGGAACAAATGCACCACCCTGCAATGTACAGCCTCTGCTCTGTCCTTCTCTGTATTGCTCTGGATTTATGTGTTTGCTAGTATTTGTCCCTGTCAAGCACTTCAGCTATATATGACACACTAATAAATGATTGTGTCAAATTTATAATAATGCATCAATGAAAGGCTAAACCATAACGAGAACATTTTTAAAATATTTATATTTATATTCCTTTTCTTTTCTTTTATAATATTTCATGTCCTCTATGGGTAAATTCACTAATTTTTCCTTATTTTGGTCAAAACGCATATTTTGTAAAGTCAAATTCATTCCATCTTTCTTGAGTCTGTATTTGTTTATATATATTAAAGGGATGACAACAAATGTATGCCAATATATATACACACAGAAAACAACCCACTAACATTAAACAGGTGAATTACATTTTGTTTTTTAGAAGTAAATATTTTTTTTTATATAAATCTAAACTATCTGATTTTGGGCTTTCCTGTAGAGGGCCTTTTATACAACTTTAGGAAGGTCAAGTAGAAGCCCAAAACCTTGAATTAGTATTTTTTTTTTTTTTTGAAGAAGAAGAAGAAATGTGGAGTTTATTTTTCTAAATTTTAATATTCATAAAAAAAAATCATACGGATTTCAGACCCCTATGTGACATTACCTTCTGTCACTAACTAAAAACTGGGTCTCTTGAATTAGTAAGCAATGATAATCTTTATATTTACGTGTTTATGTTAATCAAGTTTTTTCCTAGTTAATAACATAAAGTTAGTTGGTTCTAAAAGTAAAGAAATGGAAATTAAACAGATCACTGATATTTTCTGAAACAAATTTGGTTGATATGTCAATTATCTTGAGCTAAAGAGGATTGATTGAACAGACTGCTACTTTGACAAAGAAACTATTAAACAAATGCTTTTGATTTGCAATTTGGTACTGGAATAATAATTGAATGTTCCAGATTTGACTCCTCAGCTATTGAAATTAATATTTTTGCATCAGAATAGATGGATGGAAAAAGTTGAAATTATTCAATTTAGATAGTAATTAAAATTTGAGAGATAGATTTTCACTATAATTGCAGTGACATTTTTCTTGTCAGGGATCAGTTTAAAATAATTACACAGGAAATTCAATAATAACATGTTTAGTTACTTTATTGTGCATGTAAATTCAACAAATTAAGCAAGGTTTTGCCGAAAAGCTTTACAATAGACTTGTGCTTCAAATCATGTTTTTCTTTCAACTTCTTGGAGAAGCACAAAGCATGAATCATGCATATCCCTTTTTTCTATTTCAACAATTTAAAATCAAAGTCAGAGAAGCGTGTCAGCTCTTGAAGGCAACCTCTTATAAAAGTTAAAACTCGGGGAAGGCGATTTGCTACGAAATTTCGGGTGCCGCAAAATGTATAGACCAACCAGCAATGCCATCACCTGAAATGGAGTTACAAAAACCACCACTGCCAGTAGCAGAGAAAAGATGATAAATATCCATGTCGCCCTTCGGTCTCGCCAGCTCAGCAGTGCGTTGAACCTCTCCCCCTGTGTTGCGATGTCTCCTGCAACTGTCTGTATCCGCCCCACAACAGTTCTTAACCTATCATACCTAAAATTATGTATTACAAGAACCATTAATTTATGTAGTTTCGTTAAGCTAATTAAAAGCATCATAATATTATGTAATGTATAATTATATAAATATAAATTAACCTGCCTAATCTATTTTCAATTTTGCTGATAGCATGTTGAAACAGAGAAGGAAAATTATAAACAATAAACATTTCTTGTTTAATCAGTCATATTATGATACGGAACACTGTTCTAGATTAATTTGCTCAATTGTAAATAAGAAATATTATACAGAATAATGATCTAGATTAATTTGCTAATTTAAGTACCTGAACCTGACAGTGTCCATATTCTTTGAAGTAGGGAATGTGTCAAACTCTTCGTCTAGCTCATCCTGATGTGCCACGTCAGCCTGAGATAACCTTGGGTCAAGGTGCACTGGACGTTTCGGCTTGAACCGATAATTAAACACCCCAACCGCAAACAGGTACAAAAAAACGGTCGGCAAGATCAACTCGGGAAAGAAAACTAGGGTAATGAAGAGGACATGAACTAGTAAGGTTGTAAAAGTGTTCTTCCACTTAAGTATGCTATCGATCCATTTGCCTATCGAGGAAAAACTCGACATCAATGAAGTAACCCTATAGAAATTGGCCTTGGATTTTCGCATGCTCCACATGTTTGAAGGTACTTCAAGAATGTAATCCACAACCTCTTTTCGTAAAGGAGGCTCAGCACGGCCAAGTCTCTCTGTAACAAGGGCAACTGCCCGAGCGCGTAGTTGTTCTTGTTGCATGATTGAAATTGGCTGTGAATAGTGCATTTTTGGGAGCCGCGTCTTGCTGTACTGAAGCAACATGTTTACCCAAGCGGTGCACGTGAAACGCACCGCAAGATGTAGCTCCCCGTTCTTTTTCAAACCGGAGGGTTGCAGTATCACTAGGGGGAAGAAATGAGTGTACACTCTGTTGGTTTGTAGTAAGGAGATACGTATCCGTACCTTGCCAATTTTTTTATCGGTGCCTCCTTTGTCACTGACATGGCCATTATCGAACACAGCCACGGTTATGACTGTGCACGGGTCAAATACCTCCCAGGTGTATTGCTCGTTCCATCGTGGCGAATTTGTGCTAAGGAGAGTTCTGGTTCGCACCCATTTAGGTCCGTATCTGGCTACACAGTATGGGGCTTTGACACCTGTCATGTTATATTTAATTCAGAGCTCAAGTTGTTTTTATTAACAGAAATGCTGTTAAGGAGTGTGGTTATGGTACTATGCATAGCACGGAATAAATATCTCTGTTTTCAAAGCCCAAACATCTGAGCCATTCAACATGATATTCATATGAAAATGTACTGGTAGATAAAATTTTACATTTTTTACTATTATCTTACAATTTTTTAAATAAGTAGAAAATACTACTTTTGAATGGTCTAAATTTTTTAGATTAAGTGATTTTCTAAATATCTACAAAAATAGTAAAAAGATTTAAAAAAAAATGTAAACTTTTGTATGCAAGTACATTTTCATATGGCAATTAATCATGTCGAACGGTAGAACTTCAAATACGAGAATATTGATCCAAAGTACAAACCAATAGCTCAATATAAAAACTTCAAATACGAGAATACTGATCCAAAGTACAAACCAATATGAGCTATGGATAGTATCATAGCCTCACTCTTCTATTTAAAGATGGTTTATTGTTAATTATTTATCGATTCAGTACACGTAATTACCGCTCAGATTGCGTGCCGATAGAATGCCAAGCTCAAGCAATCCAATGGCAGATTTCTGAATTTTCTTCGAAGCAGGCTGGAAATCGCTACTGTATTGCACAGACTCCTCTATTACATGGTAACCAGTGTCTAAAGTGATCTTGAGATGGATCTTGCTAGAGAACCTCTCTTCTCTCTTCGCCTCATCAATTGTGGCATCAGGTGATAGAAGGTTGTACCATTTCGGGGGTATTCTCTTCCCTTGATCATTCCTTGCCACACTGGAGAGCGGTACGAATAATCGTCCCAGTGATTGACCAGAATTCTCGACTGTTATAATGAGCAGCTCTTTGAATGGCGGACACGCGACAAACAAGATATCTTCCTTCCATGCTGGATTCGCTGACCCAGCTGTACTTTTCAAATACTTCTTTTTACCATTTATTGAAATAATGAATTGTGTATCATTCTCAAATACTTTCAGTGTTATTCTTAAATTGTACCTGGTTTTGTTTTACGGGATTGTTGACCATATTGAACCTTTAATGTTGCATTCAATGGTTTGGATTTATCGATTGGCACAAGATCCTGTGCCTCCAGCACTGATATACGCAAGTATGCCATCCTAGGTGTGAAGTACACCTTTGATCTCGTGTTTATCACTCCCATGTAATTCACGTCATGTGCATCAGATTGCCATGCATCGGGAAAACTTTCATCGGCTTGCGTTCCGAACCAGGCAGCAAAATTGACCTCACCATGCCTGAGTTTAGATCCATCCTTGTACTCAAGCCGATGCCACACAGGCGCTATAGGGCCGTCTGGAGCGGTACGGTGTGGTACATCTGTAAGGTTGACCTACATTTTGTCGTCCCACAATTAACTAGAGTTTTATCTTGCGCGTATATCATTAGATGATTAATTGGACTGGTAAATATCATTACTTAAAAAACTTATTTTTCATGGATCATTTTTAAAAATTTACCTTTACACGGCCGACATAGTCATCCAAGAGCACATCTTTATCCTTGACAATTACTTCAAAATAATCAGCTTGCATCTGGTGTTGCGAGAAGGAAAAAACCTGGCCCCACACCGGGTTATTGTTTTTCTCGAGAAATTTTGTGATTCCTTTAAAGTTGCCTAATTTCACCTCCACATAGGGATCAAGGAATCCGGTGACGTCCTTTGTCGGGAGGTCCCGTGCCTTCATAACATAAACAAACAAGTACTGCATGACTTCTACCAAGTCGTAAGTTGATGAAATCTTGCTGTTTACATGCTCCCGAGTTAGAGCAGGGATTGATGGTGAGGTATCTATTAAATTGTAATCTGGTTGCGCCGGTCCACCACCTTTTCCTGATGGTGATGGAGCTGTTTTTTTCTTGTCACCGCCAGCTGGGACCGCATGGAAAACACGCGTCTCTGGATCTGTTGATAATAATTTGATTTTACTTTGATCAGACAAAAAAACTACAGGAAGAAAAAAAAATCTAATGTTACCGCTTCTATTTTATTTTCAGAACATTACCTTGCTTCTTAGTTTTGACATGTTCTGTATCCGTTTTGCTCTTTTCATCCTCTTTCTTTTGTGATGTGTTTTTAGTAATAAATTCATCTTCATCATCCAAAAAATATGCTTTAAGACAGAGTTCGCCACGCACGCGCGAAAAAAAGAACCGTTTTTCGAGGGGAAACCACTGGATGGACGACGAAATGGCGGGCCCTAAGGAGGATCCAGATAATACAACTTGACCCATGAACTGGCTGCGACCTTTCACCGGTTCATGTAAAACAGAGGCGGTGACAGTTAAATTCGCCAGAAGAGATGACTCAGGTACAGAGAAGAAAAATGTCTCGCTCCATGTAGGAGAGAGCGTGTTGAATCTTGTTTGTGTGCGCTGTGATTCGTTGTTGAAACGGATTTCGACAAATGGATTGGAAGCACCATGGCCATCTTTTGGTAACAAATCAGCTGCCTCTATCACCTCCACTGCCACCTTCATCCTTTCTAATTAGGTGTTTAACACAAAATCTTAAATCTATTTCATTCCATATAGATACTTGTGTTATTGTTATTGTGGGTCTTGCCTAGCATATTTAAAATGTATAATAGTATAAGAGATGCAATATTAATTATCTTGAGAGGATGTTTGTTAAGTGAGGGAAGCATTAAATTGATTTGGGTGAACAGTCACTAGCGTATTTAATAGTACATTGCAATAATTCGTTTGCCATTGCTCTCAGTCCAAGACCAGGAAAAGGAGAGGTCAAGCAAGATGATAGAAACACAAAATTGATAATATTATTTAATTACATATATTTTAGGTGTGAGTGGAAAGGGCATTTCACCATTACATAATCATTGTTAACATAAATTTTCCTGGAAAAAGATACATCTCCCAGGGGAATAGCTTTTAAGGAGAATTATGTTTTTTCATATATAACAAAATGAGTATGCAAAAATTCAGTCATTGGTTAATGTAAATTTATGGCTTGAAACAATAATGTAGTAATCATAATCACAATCATCATCATTATGATGTTTTTTTTTTTTTTTTTTTTTTTTTTGAGTAAGAAATAGGAGTCAAGCTATCATCATTATGATGTTTGCTGGAACACCAATCCCCTTGTCTCCTACTTAATTAATAGTATGCAATCATCCAACAACTTCTACTGTCCAAAAAATATATATTAAAAAAACAAAAAACAAAAAACAAAAAATATGAGAAGAAATGCAGTACATAGTCAAGAGTTATTGACCTTCCTTTTTTTTTTAAGTTAAGATTAGAAATCAAATTATCTTACTACTTGTAATATCTACATGGAATAATTTCTAACTTGCAATCTCTCATACGTAAAATGACCAAACAGATTGTGCCTTGTGATGATGCCGCTGAACAGTAACAAAGTTTCCGATCGTCTAAAGCAACAGATATTTATCATATAATATTACTCTATAAGGAGAAAATAAATATTACAAAAGAATTATTACTCTTATTCAGGTTTCTTTGAGCAATGCATGATAATACTAACACCTGCTGTAATTTTGAAATACATGTTTTTTTTTTCTGGAAGTAGATGCACATGCATCTCGATATTTCAGGGTTGAATGAAAATCGAATACTCTGATAATATAAAAAGAACCCAAAAGATGAGAAAAATGTTGAGCAAAATCAGAAATGAAAGAAATGAATGGCACATGGCCGCAATCCACTACTGTATGGGCCATAGCCCAAATCAATAGACCAAATTTTAAGTACATTAAAATAGAAAACAAACACTTCACCGTTGTCGATCCTTGTGGAATAACTGGAAAAGTGCAAGCTGTTAATCCAGCTTGGGATATGGATTCCTCTTCCAAGGCCACGTAGACATGTAACTGGAGACACGTGTCACCTACAAACCCATCCTCCTAAACCCCTACTTACACTATATAGCAGCATCTGTACTTTCTCCATGGATAGAAAAGCAATAGAGAACACAGAAAAAAAAACAAAAAGGGAAGGAAAGCAATAAAAGGAGAACATGGCAATAAGCAAAGAAGATATAAAACATGGCGCCGCACAGGTGAGGCTGTCAGAGGACGAGATGCTGAGAACCGGGTACCATAACGGCACGCCACTAGAAGCCGGTAAGATTGCCGATTCAAAGCCGGTCAACCTTTTTGAGAGTGCTGATAGAATTGCGCACACGGCCGACCAAGCAAACCAACGCCGCAATGAGGGAGAGGATGCAGATCCGGTGAAAGTTCAGAGAGGTGGAAATGAGAAGAGAACCGGTAGTTAGATATAAATTTGGTCTGTGACTCGTTTGCTTGCTTGTTTAGATGATTTAGGGGTTCTATGTCTAATACTGAACTGATAATATATAGTAAGTTGTAATAAATGCTGGTTGTGTTCAAAATAAAGATGAAAAAAATTTAAGACATTGAACTTTGATATAGCTCTCGACCGTTTGAACTTTAATTTAACTTTGAAAATTAAGATATAAATTCATAGTACAGTCGATCCGAAATATATTACCATACAGGCATAGCCCTCACTCAGTTCTTAATTTTATGATCTATTATGTAATTATTTTTATTTTGTTTCCCCTTTTGTAACCAGCTGGCAGCTGCCACACAGCATGTATGGCTGTGTCCTCTCAATTATTAATTAACTTGATGTAGATATCTTTAAAAGTTTAAACATAATTAACAAGAACAACACTATATATCATATATGCAACTAATAAGTAACAATTGGTACTCTTTTCTGTACCGCGTATACACCTATGCAATTTAGGCGTAGTATTTAGTCTTTCCATAACCATAAATTATACATGCAAGTATACAACAACTCAACAAGGCCACTTTTCAAGTAATTACGAGAATTTCTACCTCCAGGACCCCAAAACTATATAATTAAGCACTTTCGTGAAATCATACAACAAATGATATTATATCAGATCAGGTTAAATAGCAACTTTATATTGCAAGTACATCCAGCTAGCTTTCATGCTGCATCTGTTAGCTTTTTGTGAATTTTATCACCAACTCTCTCTTCAAGCAAATTATTGGCATATTAGTTGAGAACGGTTGAAACGGTCGGTTCAAAACCGAATTAAAATAGTCAAACTAAAATTAAACCAGTCAACAAAAAAAATAACTCAAGTAAATTTTCATTTATTTAGTTAAATTGAAATAATTAATATTAAATTTTAAAAGATAAAAACTCAATAAATACACAAATACATTTAACAATTATAAAAATAAACATCAAAATATATCAGTTCGTTCGATAAGAGATTAAATTGAATTAACTCAAATAAATATTAATTAAATTCAGATTGGTTTGGTCGAATATTAAACCAAATCAAATAAAACAACCGAAGTAATTCAAAAATTCAATCGAACTGAATTATTTAACCCAAAAACAAAACCATTTTGAATGAATCATTTAAACCCAAAAACCAAATCATTGAATTTAAAATTTCTATAACCGAATAGACCGGATCCAATAAACACTCCTAACCTTGAGACAGTAAATCAAGGTGACTCATCACCAATTTCACTCCTAGTACAAGTAATATATAAACATTTGATTTCCTATAGTGAACAAACATACCATTGCTAATGGCTACACCAAGTTCTTGAAATTAAAATTGAAATTGAAATTGAAACCAAGTCTACCAAAAAAAACTAAATTGCCTCTATCCAATTTCACATTACCCGAACTAAACTCTTCCATAATCTTACAACAACCATTGATACATTACTGCCTTCCACTAAACACAGACAAAATAAACACTTGAACCGTGTTCTGAATGGGTGTGCCTACTACAGGCATGCAAGAGATATTATTCACATCTAAAATTACAAAAAAAGAGAAGAAGAAAACCTCACAGAGGCTTAACTAACAGAGATGCAAACTCTTGCCTTGCCGATTCATTCAGCCTAAGGTTCGAAATCTCCTCTTTGAGTCTTGATATCTCATGGCCATTCCCTACCGTCAGATCCAACAACCGATCTCTCTTGACCATCAAAAAATTAATCCTCTCCTTGGCCAGATTTATCTCTCTTGATACATCCCCCATCTCCAACTGAACCTTCTTAAGAGATGCCAATTTTGTCTCCTTCTCTGCCAGCTGTACCTCCAGCCTGGAGATCTGTGACTCGGAATCTGTATACTCGGTCTTAATATAAAGGAGTTGCCTAAGGCGGGCCCGATACTGACCCATGTCAAACCCATTCTCCTCAAGAGGGTTGAGACAGGATATTTTTTCCATAATCAATGCCACATCATCATCATAAGAGAGGTTTTTGATCGAGTCTGTCAGGTTTGCATATGTGACCATGAGACCCAATGCTATGCCTTCCCGCATCTCCGGACATAAACTGTTATATAGTAGGGGAAAAAACTGTTATATAGGTGTATTATGTGGCGCGCAGATATACTCTCTTGTGAATTGCAGCCAATATTGTTTGTGATTTCAATTTTGATTGATCTGACGTGTTGGGTAAAAATCACTTGAGAATTTAAAAGTGGATTGGCAAGAAAGGAACACGGATTATGCATAAATTATAATTAAATCGGACCCAGTACATATAGGTGTTTGATTCGGCCATTTTAGTCATTTTGGTATTCTCACAACTTGCCCAAAAAAAGTGAGATGCTGGTATTGTAAAATGTATATGAGAAAGGTTCTAAAGGCAATAGTATTCAGTACAATTTGCAAAAAAATAATGTACAATGCATATGAGAAAGGTTCTGTGGTAGCAAAAGTCAAGTGAAAATAAAACACAATTAATTAATCTGGTAACAAGAACCATGCAATGAAATACTTTTGTACCAATTAAATATGGTACCAAGAACCACACAAATTACATTTGAGTTACCTTTGTAGTTTCGTGAAATGAGGTCGCTGTGGGGCCTGACTGAATACCTTCAGTTTCTCTACTGCTTGCCAAATAGACGCGGTCTTTTGGAACCCATTAGGGCTAGAATTAGGGTTAGGGTTAGGGTCAGCATTATAGTTTTCTGTGGCCGACACTGATGCCTCAGAATTCGGGGTCCCCTCTTTAGTTCCTGCATTTGCTGGAACCAGATCCTCTACAACAGAGCTTGGGTTTTGGTTGGCAGTATCCGAGGAACCTGTAATACAAACCAAAACTACACTAATTTCTCTCTAATATTGCATTTTTATTATATACAAAAGTGGAGGCAAGCCACCTGTTTCATTGAAACAGAATGTTTTTATCAATACCAAACAACTGGTACCAATTACATCACTCCCTATTATTGCTTATTTAGACCCAATGAATAATAAATTTGGTGGTGTTTGGTTGCAAGTTTTTGGAGGCCTAAGTTGTTTATTCCAACTTAGGCCGGCTATTCATGTTTGGTTATTCCAACTTAAACCGACCTAAGTTATTCATGTTGGGTTGAGGTCTAAAATTATGTTATGGTTTAAGTTGTTCCTCATTTGGTAAGAATTTGAACTTCATGAAATGAACCAGTAAAATATTTCTAGCACACCATGCCAGACAACTAATCACCCCAGATGTAAGAAGAAAAAAATTAGAAAGTGTGTTGCATGCATTAGTAGAAGAATAAGAAAAATACGGAAAGGACAAAAAAACAGCCAAATTTTCTAACATATTTATAAATAAACACATATATGTAGGGGTGTTCAAACGGTTTAGTTTAATCGGTTTTGGACCGAACCGAATTAGTTCGGTTCAAACGGTTCGGTTTTTTCGGTTTATTGGATCGGTTCGGTTTGTTTTTCAGAACCGATATACTACTTTGGTTCGGTTCGGTTTTAAATATTTCAAAACCGTTTATACTGAACCACCGAACTATTCAGATTCAATTCATTAGCCCCCACCCCCGACCCCAACACGATTAAAACCCAGCTTCTCCTACTCACACGCGTGACTAGGACCTAGGGTTTCACGTGCGGCGCCTTCACCCGTCCTGTCCTGTCGCACAGCTTCACGCCTTCACCTACCCCAACGTCAAATCGCCGAATCGTCTCGCACAGTAGCACGATGTCCTCTTCTATCCCCAGATACGATACTATAGCTTCCCCTTTTATCTCTCTCTCAGTCTCTCTTAATCTCTTGCGAATAACAAGCTTTTTGAAAGTTGAAATAATTTTCTGAGTATCCTCTTTCCTTCTCTAGTTCTCTCACTGAGTTTTCTGATTTTCTTGAACAATAATTGTTTTCCTTCTCTTTGACTCTTTGGCTCTTTGCTACCCTTTTGCCTTGCTCTCTCAGTTGCGCAAGAATTGAAATTAGCTTTGAAAGTTAAGCCCTTTCTCTCTTTGTTTTTGTTCAATTAGATTAATTACGTGAATGTGGTAGAATGGGCTGGAGAAGAGCAAGAGGCTGGAGAATACTTCATCATGCTCATTCACTTGCAAGTTGCAAAGTTTTAGAATATTTTTGTCTTTTACGTTGATATTAATAAAATAGGCTGATGATGCAATTTTTTATAATTTTTGGACTACAATGTAATTTTCCCTTTTTAACAATAGATCTGATGATTTTTCATAAAATTCATAATGGGTTATGATGATTCTTTGAACCCGTTAATTTTTATACTGGATTTTCTGGAAATGAACAAAGAGATCATTAGTGAGATGGTTTTTTGGATTTCTTGCTAAGTACTGTTATTACGTTGATTTCTGGATTTCTATTTTTAATACTTGCTCTTTGTGTTAATTTTTATACACGGTTTTCTGGTTATTATGTGATGTGCAGTTAAATTTCGGTTCAAACTGAACAAACCGAAATAAAATTTGGTTCGGTTCGGTTCGGTTGATAGGCTAAAACGGTTCGGTTCGGTTTGGTTCTATTTTTAAAACCGGAATAAAAGTTTGGTTTGCTTAGTTCGGTTCGGTTTCAACCGAACCGAACCGATGAACACCCCTATATATATGCGATTAGAAATTTCTGCACATACAACAGGATAATTAAGGCAAGCTTACAAATACAACACAAATTCATATACTTGTTAGAAATTAGTTACTAGTAAGAAATACTGTCAAGTAAAAAAAGGAAAAATAGTTTAAGCGTGGACTCAATGATAAACCACTTGTTAAGGCACCTTAACTTTTTGCATATTAGGCCGGTCTAAAGTTCAGCTTATGCCATCTTAAACCGGGTCATTTAAACCACATTTGGTGGAATAATAGAAGCACGAAGCCCTTATTCCACTATTTAATCCACAAGCAAACACCACCTTAAGAAATAGAATCGACAAAAGAAGAGAGAAAGGAGGGAAAAATTGGATAGTTGCTGACAATGGGGCCATTGGGGAACTATTAAACCACCTGGAGAGGAGGTGGTTTAAACTTAAAGAGCCAATTTTAGAGTTAGGCTTAGTTAGGTGGACCTAATTAATCTGTATTTGGAGATTGCGTATGATTTATGCCCAACCAAACACCTCATTAACATTAAGATTAACTATCATTGGGAAAAAGGCAACAACTGAGCATCTGGAAAACTATCAAACTAATCCAAAGTAGCAATTAGTGCTGGAGATAGTTAATCGGTACAAAAGATACACATTCAATTTCGGATTTCATAACATGCAAACAAACCTTGAATTGGAGCGGTGGAAGCACCAAAGACTCCTGGCGAAAGCGAGTCTCTACCGGCGCCTGGATTGAGCAGAAGGGTCTTGCGACGCTTGTAGCAATGGAGAGGTTTAACCTGAGATCTAGGTTTTGTAGGTCTTAGAAGGAATTGGAGAGGTTTAAGCCCAGCCCTAGCTTTTGTTAGTCTAAACTGGAATCGAGATTGCGTATGATATTTGGAGAGGATGGTACCGCCAAGGAGCCGACGCTGAAAGGAGCTCCCAGCTTTTCTCGTAGTGGGAGTGCGTCTGACCTCGTCTGGTACGGATTCCCGTGGCAGTCTCGGTATCCTCCCTCGTGCCATTACTGGGTGAGCAGTGAGCTCAAGGTTTTGTGCGACCACTGGAGTGGTGTGACTAGAACGGTAGGGGTTTAATGGGGTAAAGATTTTAACAGACCACTTTTGGCTCATGCAGGGCACGAATCAGTGCAGTTCCGTTTTGATTCTATAGTTCGTGCGCTGCATCAAGTCCAAACTACTCTGTTAAAATATTTACCCGTTAAAGCGAAGGTTTATTCGCTGGATCAAACTATGGCCGAATGGGCCTTCTTTTCTTTTCTTTTCTTTTCTTTTCTTTTTTTGAATAAATCGATCAAATAAAGGCCTCAATTCTTGTGAAATATCCCATGAAAAAACAAAAAGATACGACATATATATATATTATGGAAATAAAGGCCTCAATTCGTATTAATGGTTCAAATTATGTCCATCAAATCCAAATATATGCATGAATTTCTTTTTTAAAAGGTATTATGGTGAATTTCAAGCCATTCCCAGAAGACAACTCATAATTTATATCAGCCGTTTATTTTATTTTTTTAGTACGTAGATATTGAAGATTAAGTCACCTAATTATTTAAATTTATAATTTTTTATTTTATTTTGAACTTGCGACCTCGTACGTAGAGATCAAAGACTGATTCTCCTGCAGCCGTCTATTTCATTAGGATGATGATTTTTTTTTAAAACCCTTTCATAAACACAAATACTATATACTGAACAAGTAAATTCCAGCCGTTCGTCCTCTCAAACAACGTGCTCGCACGAATTTCAGCGCAGCAGAATATTTGTGATTTCAGAAACCGAGAGGATAAAGAGTTCGATTTTGGTATCAAAACTCAAGTCATCTGAGCCACACTACAATTTTTTTTTTTTTTTTTTTTTGAGCAATTGCTTGTTGTACCAGACAAAAACGCGTGCCACATGGGGACCACCAATATTAGGTCCAGTCAAAATCAAAGAAAAGGAGCACCCAGGACAACTAAATGCTAATTCAAGATCAATTAATAACAAATTTTTAAATGATATTGATTGACAATTTTTAATTGATAAAATTAAAAAGAGATTGCAAGAGTAAAAATACTCTTTATTATCTTTGGGGGTAGAGTAACCCTTCTAAATTTTGTGCTTTCTGTTATTTCTTTATAGAGTTTGGCTATATGACATCAGTGTCATTTCAGCCTATATAACACTAACTTCAAAACCTATCGAATCGACTTCAAACGGTGAATCCAAACTGTTCAAACCTATCTATTTCATTTGTTGTGCGTTACATGCAACATTTATAATTTTTTGAATTTATTTAGTATCTAGTCAAGCGGTCAAACGTGTGAGTTTTTAAGTTAATTTTAATTCATTCATTTTTCAACATTTTTGACCGCTTGATTTGATGCTAAAATAACTAGAAAAATAAATATTTTGCATGCAAACGCGTCACTCATAAAGTAAATCGGTTTGAATGGTTTGAATTAGTCGTTTGAAGTCTCTCCAATCAATTTTGTAGTTGGTGTCATATGACACTGATGTCATACTAACCAGACTCTTCTTTATATTGGTTATCAATATATAGATTACCTGCAAAAATTAGATATAAAATAAATAAAATTAGACGTAAATTTTTATGACATGGGGTTAACTCTACTAGAAGAAAATACGTCTTAGTCTCTTGGAGAATTATATGCAAAAGTAAAGATCAATGAGGCTTGGGAGTCTTAGATCTTAAGCTTATGAATAAGGTCCTTCTGGCTAAATGGTGGTATTGCTTTCTAGATAATTTTGTTTATGGTAGATGAAAAAATATTTTACTAAGTAAATATGAAACTAGAACTTCTCCTTCTCTTTGTTTGTCATTTTGGAGATCAATCCTAAAAGTTTGTAGTTATCAATTTAGGCTTAAATAAAGAGATTGGAAATGAAAATACTTCTTTTTTGGTTAGATAGGTGGTGTAGTGAACATGCCTTAAAACATCAATTTTCAAACCTTTTTTCTATTGTTACTGATAAGTTTATTTTTGTTGCAAGGGTCTTTTCTAATTCTTATTTAAGTTTGTCTTTTCAAAGGCAAATAACTGGTATATATAGAACCGAATTGATTGCCTTGCATCACAAGTTCCAACATTTTACTTTGTCTTCTAATTTAAAAGATAGATTGATATGGAGATGATCACAAGATGACCACTTCACTGTTCATTTTTTTTTATAAATGGTTAGAGTATGGTGGTATACCAAATTATGAATATGATACCATTTGGAAATCTCACATCCCTTCAAAAATCAAAATCTTTCTTTGACTGGTCCGACGAGATAAAATTCTATATAAGGTTAACTTAGCAAAAAAAAAGGTTGGCCAGTGGATCTTGCTTGTACATTTTGTGAACAACCTGAGAGTACTGAACATTTATTTATACATTGTTCTTATGTACGATTGATCTGGAATTGGATTGCAACATACAATTCATTCACCTTTGAATGTAATTTATTATATGATTTGTGGTTACTTAAGCTTCTATACCCTTAAAAGATAGATTACTTGTAGAATTGTTAAGGGAATCTATTTTATGGAATGAATGATTAAAAAGAAATAGAGTTATTTTTAATGATGATACTACTCTCATTTCCGTTAAATCATTAGAATTTAAGATAATTTATTTAGCTACTTTTTGGTGTAAGTCTAGATCTGAAAATTCATACTTAAAATTAAATATAATGCTTTCATGTGATGTTAAGGACCTCCCAGATCTGATAATGGAAGAGGAAGAGGAGTCAATCAAAGCTCTTGAAGCTGGCAGCCCCTCAGGTCAAATGTTTGGAGATGAGTTGACGGATGATGATTTACTGGATGAGTAGTCTTCCAGAGTTTGACCGACTTTTAAGCTTTTGTTTGCTTAGTATTTCATTTTGTTGGGAGATTAGTTTTTGATGTGATATTGTTTTTACTTGTATGCTTTTATGTTTTTTGATGTTGATAGTAAACTGTTGTAAGATTTAACGTATTTGATTTTAGTATCTATTTTGGATATGAAATTAAGTATGCTTTATTTCTATGAAATTGATGATCATATCACTATTTTTTTTTTTTAAAAGAAAAAAGAAAATTGAAGGTGAATTATGTTCCAAGTTTATTAATTTTTTATCTTTTTCATCAGTCTTTATTACGTCATAGACTGTTATTGCGCCGTAATATATCCTTATCTTGAGCGTCCGTTTTTGGGCGTTCAAATCAAAGTATCAAACAAGTTTGAAGGTCGCTCTCTTTTATGAGAACGCGTGTTCAATGACGTCAGCTGAGGTACTTTTGTCAATTTATTTATGTGGGACAGTTTGACTTTTGTGGTAATTTGTAAGTGGTTGGTGCAAGAATTTATATCAACTAAATTTAACTCGAATTTAAATGATAAAAAAACCCGTCATATCTGCTATGACATGAATATTAAAAGAATTTCGTGCATTCTGTGTCGAATCAGATTGGTCCGGATTTTGATTCGTTGGTTTAAATCTAAATTTAAGATTTGAAATTTTGAATTATTTCGGAGGATCCGGATTCGTTGGTGCAATGCATATGCATCAGCTATTCATCAGTAAAATTGTATGCTTTAGAGTTTAGAAACTTTAGTAGAGGAGAGCGGAGTGTTTTTTTTTTTATGGACTTTCAACTAAATTTGATTTGATATCAAATACTCCCGTCAAGATTCGTACGTACAATTCAAATTATAACTTTTAAATTGGACACATAAATCACCATGTAGATCAAGCGATTCATATCACAGACTAAATTTGAACTGAATTAAGGTCTGATCAGAGACAAAGCTATGTACGTAGATTGAACGGAGTATTTTTCTTTCAAACTTTTTGTATTTATATATAATTTTTTTATATAATTTAGAGTAAGATGTCATGAGTAGTATTGGTTGTATATAAATTTCATGTAATTGATTCTCATTCGCGTTTGATCTATAGTTAGAAAATTTAACTCCATTCTTATCTTCAGTACATGTGATTTGGTAATATTTTCAACCACTACTAAGTATTTGCAGATGTCCAGATTAGTATCATCAACAACACGAATGAAATATTTCTTGATAGAATCATCAAGCAGTTGTTATCACCTTATATATAATGAAATATTCAGATTGGATACCCTTACCTCAAAAGTACTTGAAATTTAATAGTATTGTATTTTACAAGTTTTCGATACAAATTAATATAAAAAAAAAAAAGAAATTATACGTGGACAGAGAGGAGATATTTGCATGATATATCATGCACGTGTTTTTTTAATTCTAGGTGGAAAATTCTAGAATTATTGAGAAGTTTATTTGCAATCAAAATTCATCAGCAGCACCAGATCTTTGAATATTAATCTTAAAGAATCTAAATTTAAATCCTTTTTGGCGATTTGTGGATACACTTGTTTCACTTTGAGGAAATTAAGCTTCAGATTATCTCTTAATTTTATTTCTACCAAAATTTAAATTAGGTGTAAATTTAAATGTGGATGAGGTTTGCTCCACCTGGCTTAAAATTAACAATAATAGAGGAGTCGTTATTATGATGATTGGCGAAAGGAGATAAATTATATTTGACTATTTGTAATTATGTGCAATCATCAATAATTGGCAAATTGCACAATCATATAGCTCATCTTAGAAGATATATATAATGTGTAATAAATACAGGTTTAAATTAAATCTCTTGAAAAAAATATTACACGTATTATTTTTCATTATAAATAATTTTTTGCTTGGACAAAAAGATATTTATTTGTGTTTAAAATTTGCTTAATGCAAATATAATTCTATAAAAATTCATTTAATTTTCCTACAGTTTTAATTTAAAAAATTACATTTATTAATTACAAAAATCAGACATCTAATAAGAAATAAAGTATGTAAATTTTATTTTTTCACTTAAAATAATTTATGCTTGATTTCTATTTTTATACTAGACTGGAAAATATAACATATGGACCTTTGGACAGTGTACATATTTTTGCTGAGAAATAGAATCCATGGAAGTTAGCTCTATATAATAATTATGTGCATGTATAAGGAATAATTCATTGTATTTGGTCAAAGCTGTATGCTTTATGGTATACCACTAAATGGTTTTAAAATGAGCACCATAAGTGAATTAATGTTTATGAATTAATGTTTATGGTGTAACACAAATAACTTTAAAAGAAATATATATAATGATGACTGATTGGTTTGATAAACTTAACAACCGTAAAAATATAGAAAACATAAGAATAAGCATTTTTTTTTTCATAAACAAAAGTCGACACATTTATTAGAACAGCATGCTCATTCATTATTGTTATAAATTAGTTATATTTTCAACATGATAAGTGATAACACATATAATCATAATTTATTGCAGAATCGACTCAGCGAATATATGGACATAATTAACTGTAGAAGTTCACAATTTCAAGTATACATTTTAACAATCGGATATATATTTGGATAAGTACTCGTGTGGAAAAATATTTGACAATCATACTGAAAACCACAGTTATAAAATTCTACTAAGATAAACCGGATAAGGATAATTAATTACTGAAATAATAAAATATTTGACAATGAAGCTAAAAATCAGAGTTATAAAATTCTCCCAAGATCAATCAACCAGATAAGATAAGGATAATTACTGAAATAATAAAATACTGCGCAGTCTTAATTTCCCAGGAGAATTGTTATAATTAAAAGCTGGTTGACAATATATATTATGTACTCTATCCTAACAATAACATTAATTAATCTTATCTTAAATTATATAATTGTACAATGTTATGTTACTTTACTAAAAAGTTACTGTCAAATAATAAATTTTAATTGTATCGGAAGATGTTGGAAGAGAAGGCGAGAACGAACATCCCATGATCCCATCTCTGTCTAAGCTCATCGATCTTTCTAAGAAGTTCCTTGAACTTTATATATGTTCTTGTGGCAGTATCTTTGTTTTAGACTATGTGCCGGGTTTCATTATCCTTTATGATGGGTGAAAATCGCTGGCCATGCTTGCAAAAGAAACAAGATGTGGTATACAAAATCAAGGGAGACAAATTGCGACCTCTCATTGCAGGAAAAGTCTGAGGTTAATTTCTGGCTTTTTGACCGAAGGGCTCAACAAACCCGTATCTTCAACGGTACCGTGCTCGTTGTGGTGTGCTCCGCAATTGATGTCAAAACTCTCATTAATGCAAGGAGAAAGGAAGAAGCTCACCTTGAACACTGATCATTGCACTCTAATTTGGAGGTGAAGATTGTTAAAAATCAGTACACGTTCACCTTTACTTCCTCTCCATTTTTTCAGTTCTGGAGTAGATGAAATCTTCAAACAACTGCAGTCTGAGGCACGGTTCCCCTCCGCACAGTGTGTTTTCCTTTATCTCTCTCTGTGTAACCCCAATTGAAGCACACCCTTAATGAACTGATATTAACTTTTAGTTGAGCGAGTGAAATTTGAATCCATATCTCCTTAGACACTTGACACTATAGTGATAATTTTATGATTTTGGAAAATTTTGACGGAGTCAGAAGTTCGTGATTCGAAAATAATTCAAAATTATAGTCTCATAAGAGAGCAAAAAAGAATATATACTAGAAATTATTTTGTCCAGAGAATAATTCGAGATAATTCGTAAAATTCGGAATAATTTGGGTATACCGAATAATACGCTGATTGATTCGCTAACAACTCAAATCTGAAAAATTCGCGAATTATTTGCATGCAAATTATTTGTGAATCTCGTTACTATGTCTGAAAGTATTGCACTAAAAATAACGGTATGGATTTGTCCCAACTGGACCAAAAGAATATGGTGTCTGGTGAAACCAGTGTAACAAAATGCGGCCGCATATGCGTATGCTGTTCCAAACCGCATAAAAAATTAATATGCGGTTCCGCATAATTTTGACCGCATATCGCATATGACCCGCTTATGTGGCCGCGTAATTTTGACAGCATACCACATATGACCCGCATATGAACCGCATATACTGTATATGATCCGTATACCACATATGAACCGCATATGATCCGCATAAAATTCTTGTTGTGAGATTTTTGAATCAGTGGATTTTAAAATATATATGCTTTTATTATCTTGCTATTGTGTATTCTTATATATGTATGTTGCTTAAATATTAGAGAATAATGGATATAAAATAGTTCTACAAACATGTGTGTTCTTATTCCTTTTGTGAGATTATGCTTTCAATTCCAAATATATATGAATTTTTATTTTAAAATCCGCATATGCAGCTGTATACCGTATATGCGGTATGCGGTGGCTTTTCGCATACCGCATAGAAACCGCATTTTATAACACTAGGTGAAACTATAGGAAGTCTGTTTTGAGATTTGTATCAGATTGAAAGAACGGTGTAGATCTATTTATTGCATCTCAGGTATCTCATTGTACTGAGTCCGGTAGTGCAATAAATCCGAATTCTCACCTTATACCGGGTAAAACTTTTTAATTGATTAGTTTTGACTTTATGCATCATATACCCGCTTTATTCCTTATCAGATAAATTTCAATTAATTAAAAATATATTATTTAAAATTAGGGCGGCGTCAGAATATATGATAAAATAGGACAAATTCATAATGGACTAAATTTTTTTTGTAATTATTTGAGTAACAACTAACAAGCATATTTTTACAATTTTTCTGTAAAATACAATAACAAAAGTATATTTCTGAAAAAAAAAATGAAGCAGGGCAGTAAATGTCTCCCTGAAACTTAACCTTGTTTGGATGGAGAGCAGAGGATGGGAGGGAATGGAAAAAAAATAAAACTTTTCGTTGAATTATGTTTAGTTGGCAAAATTATGTCGGAATTGAAGGGTACAGGAGGTGAAAGGTTTAACCCTGTATCATTGTAATAAATAGAATCGGTTTTCCATCCAATTTAGAGTGTAACGGATGTAAAGATATTTTGTTGCAAATATTTTTTTGAAAAAATAACACAAATGTCCAACTCTATATCATACCTATATAATTTTCATACAAGTTTTTTGTCACAAATCTACAACAGTTGTTGAATTTCTCATTAACCTTGTAAATTTTAATCAACCATTCAAGAAATAAGATGGAAAAAAATTAAATTCATTTCCCTTCATTAATCATCTAAATAGGAAAATGTTAAATATATTAATCTTTCTTTTTATTCCATTCCTTTTTTTATTTTTCACCTCCCCTTTCTTCCTCAACTCTCCATCCAAACAGAGTGTAAGTAACTTCGCCGCTAATTTAAAATTAAACATGTCATGAAATATTTTTAGTTGCAGCTACTAAATGTTTATTTTATTCTCTTACTACATTGTAGCCGATGATAAAAATTTGTAAATTAATTAAAAAAATTTGCATACTCTTGCAAAAGCTCGGTTGTAATAGTCATTTTTTTTTTGTGCCACAACATGTTTTTGGTCATATATAATTATTTAACAATTATTTATTTAATAATTTTGAATATCATTAATAATAATGTTCCAAATTAAAATCCGATTTAGAGCATGTTTATGTGGTTTTCGTACCATGCTTTAAAATATAATGAAATTTACTATCAAGTGAGTTAACTTTATACATTATAAAATTAACAATTTTTTATGCATCACCAAACAATTAACAAATTACATAAAATTTTGTTAGTATATATCATCTAATGTTTAACGCCGTATTTGTTTTATTTTCAACTTTATTGGAATTGATATTAAAAGTATTTCAAAAAAATATTATCATAAATTATAACATTTTGAACTCTTCTCTACATGTGTTTTATCCTGAAATTTCTTGGAATCTTCATTTCCTTTTCTTTTCTTTTAATAATAAATGGACTCTTCATTTATTCAAAGAACATAGTTATTCAACCTTTTACATTTTGACATGGTTTGAAATCATTTTTCTTTTATTTTCTCTCTGTGGTCAAAGGCGGCTTATTAGAGATATGTTTTTTTATTTGCACAATTGTCAGAGCGGACGTGGATAATAGACCGGATCTTTTATATTATTTCATAATCGTTATTTTAATTAAAAAAAATGTCAATATCCTAATTAGACGACGGTTTTGTTTTATAACGTACGAACGAAAATTTAATCTCGACTTCGTCTTTTGATAATAATAATAATAATAATAATAGAGCATAAAACAATTATATATCAGAAAATCAACGCTGCATAAAAAAATGGGTGAAATTGTGAAAGTGTCTCTATTCATTTGATGAATCAAACTATATTTTGTTTTAATTCATTTAAATTGACCCGGTTTTCTTAACTTTGTAATTAAGAAAAAAAATGTCAAATCAGAGGTATATATGGTTCAATTAGGGGTGTCAATGGCACCCTTTTACCAGTTTACCCGACCCATATCGTATCTGAAAACACGGGTAAGAGTAAGATTTTTTTTCCGTTAGCTAATCGGGTACAGATAAGGATAATGATTTTTTTCCGTTACATTACCTGTTTTTGTATAAAATAATTTTTAAAAATAAAATTATATATATATAGAGATATATTTGTATGAAGATGATACATGACACAATCAATTTTTGTATTTTATTAAATTTTTTTTTTTAACCTTGACAGTGGTTGTCAAGTATTATTATTAAATTTTCATAATACAAATTAGTTGCATTCATTATTTTTTTCTTATTTTAAAAAATATTTTATCGAAAGCACAAATCGAAATGTTAATGAAACTTTTTATTTGTTTACCCGACCTGTACCGTATCGGAAAAGACGGGTAAGGGTAAAGATTTTTTTTCGTTATCATAACGGGTACAGGTATGAAAATATTTCCACCCGACCCATATCGTATCCGTTGACACACCTATGTTTAATTTTGAATATATAAAATAATATATTGAAGCCTCTCAGAAAATTATAAGTTGAGTAATGATGTTTTATCTATTTTGAGCGCAAAATGATATTATATTTTAAAACATACCTTCAGTGCAATATATGGAATATATTTGATAAATTATTTTCTATTCTTCTAATTTTTTTTTGTTATATTAACGTAAATTATATACTGAAATGTGTTGAATTTAATTTATCGATCATTATATTTTATTCTTTATGAGTTTCTTTTCTTAAGGCATCATATAAAAATATATTGTACTATATAGCTTGGAGTTTTATTGTTTAACTGTTTCCTATAGTTTTAATTTTATTATAATTTTTTCTTAATTAATTTAGCTAAATATACATTACCTATTTTGTTTATATTATCAAATTTTTTTAATGGACATATTTTGAAAATTTAAATGATGCTATCGTTTAATTTATTTATTAGCGCTATGAATAAAAATACCGAATATCTAGTCATCGGCTTTCAAAAACAATGAATATCTTTTTGAGGAAGCCGAAAATTGCCTGCCTAAAATATTCATTAAAGAAAAAAAAATATTTACAACGTCGTTACATCAGAAAATTAGGTAAATGTAAACGATTCTAATAATTTTTTTTTTAATGAATATTTTAAATTCAGTAATGAATTATCACGAGTATATTGTTAAATTCAGTAATGACGTTGTAAATATTTTTTAAATTCAGTAATGAACGACCATTACCCAACACAGGTTCCCAGACCTGAGAAATTATTTTATTTTAATTTCTCTTTTTAATTTTTTGTTGAGCCCATCATCATTTAAAAATTAAAAATTAAAAATTAAAAATAAATAAACTAATTTAGGATTGGATGCCCTTGCCCCAAAGGTACTTGAAATTTAATAGTATTATATTTTACAAGTTTTCGTTGCAAATTAACATTAAAACAAAATTTACACGTGGAGGAAGAGGGGATATTTTGCATGATCTATCATGCATATGTTGTTTATTTGTGTGCATTATGTGAATATTACTAACTGTAATACCTTGTGTGTAGAAATTAAAAACAACAAAAAAGTGAGCAAATATATATATTTCTATGTTTTAACCGAGCTAAATATAATAGTTTATTTTTTTATTTTTACAAAAAATCTTGTATTCACAAATAAAAATGGACTGGATATTCTATGATGTGTGCAATTTTGATTGTCCAAATATTACATTTCAAGCATCGGTCTTGATCTAGCGAGAAGCGGCAAAAATTAACAGCCAAGTAGTAAATTGGTACCTATCAAATCAAATAATATGATTTTAATAATAACATTACAATATAATTTAATGACTTAAGAATTCAATTCAAATTTATTTGAATGATGTATTGTAGAAATTGTCAAATCTAAATATTTCCATTATATAATTCTATTAAGAAAATAAAAAATTTCGAAAAGTCCTGCCATTTAACATTTTCATTTAAAAATGATGAATAATGGTTAAATTGGAACTAATTTAAAATAAAATACCAATCAAATATTTCTTATTTATTATTCATCACACGTTAGGATTTGAGGCCTTTTTCAGACGTCTATGGTTGAGAAACAATGTATTTTCAGTCGTTTTAATAGAATAAGATGCTACAAGCTTACAAGTATTTTCAGTCGTTTAATTAATCAATACCAATGTTATAAATTAAATTTATAATTTCAATTATTATAAGAATAAATCTATTACTTAAAAGTTTGATAATTGAAAGCTTAACACATGAGGTTCACTATAACTATGAAATTTTTAATTAAATTATAATGATTAAATAAAATCAATATAAATCGTCAAAAATATTTTTGGTGTACTGGAGTGGTCTACTGGAGCATCATCCGAAAAATCTAACAAAATAGATGTTACGACACTTACTTATCCGCACGTTCATGTGCACAGAAAATCTGTGCAAACAACGTCTGGTTTCGTTTCCCACCGATATTGATTTTCATAAAAACACGTAAACCGGGTCTAGATATGTCACATGGACCTCTCAAACATAACGCTGTCCCGCCGACTCATTAATCAAAGAATAATTTGGTACGGTTTGAACCAGGTGTAAGTAAGAATAATAACGCTCAATTATAGTATTTCTTCCTTGTTCGGTTCCTGAATTTGAGAAACAAATCATTTCTGTCGGCTAGCTTGGCGTACAGTAAAAGTTAAATACTTATTTTAATTTTCAGACTGAGAATGGAAATATGTTTATGTTTTCCTTTTTAGTGTCTTCCAAAATCACGCCAATACCCTACAAAGATTCGGTTATTTTGCAATTATCCTTCCGTACATTACATAAGTCAAACTTTTTTTTTTTTTTTTTTTTTTGAGTTTTGATGGTTTTGAAAATATCTTCGATCCAAATTTTATTAGTTTCAATTTGTGTCAATATTTGTCATACGAATGAAACTGAAAAATTCTTCTATGTGTAGATAATTGATACATAAAATAAAATATGAGGTGCAAGAATAATTTCTCTTTTCAAAGAGGATAAAAAAACATTTCCACAGAGATGAGAATCTAATACTCGTTTTTCAGAAGGATGTACCTGAAAATAACACGGATAATAAAAAAAATATAATGAAAATGTCTCAACGAAAAACAAAGATGGAATGTGTGGGCTCCACTGAAGAGTAGAAAAGTGCAACAAGCACCTCAGAATTTTCTCTCTCGTTCTTTCATTCATTTTCTTGGAAGACAAACAAAATTGTTAATAGATCCAGCAGCGCAGGAAGAACAGTTTCCTGTAATTCGTGCCTTTTCAGGTTAGCAATTGCCTCTACTCTTCACCTACCTCCAAGTTCATTTCATCTGAACATTTGAAGTCGAGCTTTTGCTTTCGCCTTTCTGAGAAATTTGTACCCAGCTCTTTGGGTCAAAGATGAAATTAACAGGGAAAACCTCAAATTCTACAAGTAAATATATTTTTGTGAAAGGTCTTAATTTCATAGGTTTGAGCAAGCGCTCTGGGTCTGGGATATTTACCTCCCAGATTTTTTAGATTTGGATTTGGATTTTTGTATTTTCTCTGACCTTAGAGAAAAGTCAAGAAATAAATTACATCGTTTGTAGGTCAGAATAAGAACAGCATAAAATATGTTTCCTTTTTAATTCTTGGTATTTTTTTATGCTTCCAATTATCCCGTCCAAAATTTAAATTACAGTAATAGTAGTTGTTCTCCACGATTCAATATGAAGATATAAATATTTGATTGTTATTGTTTCCTTTTTGGTTGCGTTTTTGGTCTTAAGCATAGCTTTTTGTGTGCAAGTCCAAATCATGTAACTGATCAAGACTACTAATTTTTGGAAAATTTATATCCTGATTCCATGGAATGCTGAGAAGAAGTTATGGAAACAATATAAATTTAATATCCTTTTAGGCAATACAAATGAAACTAGCTTTCTTTTCTCTAAGTTAGGTTGTATAAAGGTTGCTTGTTTACTAATGTAGATCGGTTTAGTGAGTTTGGCAAAGTGGGGGGGTTTGCTACTATTATCTCTTTCCATTTGACTTAATTTTTTTAATAGAAGGTTTCAAAGCCCAAAAACTATGTCAAGCGGAGTGAACTGATGCCAAGGAAAAATCATTATTTGTTCCTTTTTACAAATTAACTCAAAATATTTCAAGTTAGCTATCTGCATGGTATAGTTTGCCAAAAAAATTATGTACATTTAGAACTCTTTACATATTTAGTCAGTTCCCTAAATAGTCTTTGTGATAACTTGAGGTAGTAGACTTGAAAAACATGACTGTTGTTTATACCATGATAGTATAATTAATTTTTTTTTTTTTTGGCTATATTTGTCAGGTATTATATCAGGGGTCTCATAATAATACACCTCCAGAGTCCGACCATACATACTGAATCTGTGATATGTGCAGGTGCACATCTCTCCACTTACTGGTATAGATCCTATCATAGGACGCTGTGTATGATATTATGATTGGTTTTACTTCAAATTGCAAATCTATCCATTTATTAATCCTATGTTCTTTTTAGGTGATTTCTTTCCAGCAACATGAATCCACCTGTCAGGTACTTTGAATTCTTTTTGTTTATTTTTGGCGTGTTGTGTATAGCTATACTTTAGTGTAGGAAATAAAACCGAAGTTTTATTAAGGCCAGGTTTATAGATTTGTTCTTTTTAGGTCATTTTTTTTTATATATTCATTTCAAACATTGCTGACTGGATTCGATTTGACGAGACATCTAAATAGATATGTTATGCATGTAACCCATGATTAAACAAAGAGTAAATTGTATTGCCAGATTTACCCTTCTAGAAGTTCTTTGAAGGTGTTAGTATATTACTAAAATGCCCTTGTATTGGTTAGGGATGAAGAGCCCCATGATCTGGCAAGAAGAAACAGCTTGCATTATGAAAATGGAACTAATGGAACTGAACATATCCGCATTGGAGAAGAACCCGGTGGATCTAATGGGAGGATTAGTCCTCCCATCATATCAAATATTAGTATCAACCCATTGATTCTGGTACCGCCCGACCCAGCTGTCAGAGAAGAAGAAAATGATATTTCCTTAACCAGCACGAATCTTGAAGAAGACGAAGATGATTTTGGTGGTGGGATTGGGACAAAATGGGAGGATGAAAGCCCTAGCCCAAGTCCCACCTCTAATTCTAATCCTATTTCTGATGGGGAGAGACAGGTGGCGATGAAGGAGGCGATGAATGGACAGTTCAAGCTGCTGGTGAGGCGTTTCCTTGAGGTTGAGGGTATTCCGTTAATGTCAAATGAAGGTGACAGTTGGCTTGATGTGGTGGCCAATATTTCATGGGAAGCAGCTGAACTTATAAGACCAGAACCTAGTGAGGGAAAGGAGATGGACCCTTGGTCATATGTTAAGGTCAAGTGTGTTGCTAGTGGTACCCCCAATCAGAGGTACCGTCACTTTTTTTTTTCCTTTTTTTCTTTATTTTTGTATTGAATATATGAGCACCTGTGAATAGTATGAAAATAGAAAGAAAAGTATCCCTGCATCATGTGGGTTTACCATCCAGCTTTAGTTCTTGTTCTTTGGCTTATGTCTTAACCTAACTAAAAAGTCTGGTATTTTTGAAAAATATAAGGTCTTTTTCATGATTTAGTATCTTATCAATCTGATTTTATTTTCATATGTATTTTTTTTATTAATTTGGAATTGTAGTGTGGTGATCAAAGGTTTAGTATTCAAGAAGAACACAGCTCACAAGCACATGCTGAGTAGCTTTAAGAACCCTAAGCTTCTACTCCTCAAGGGAGTTTTGGGTCACTCTGACTCTGGTTTATCTTCATTCGATGCCTTGGGAGAGGTACTTGCTTTCGTATTCTTCAATTAATCGACTTTTTTTGGTTCCTCCTTTCTTATGAAGTGCATAACAACTTTATTCCAGTATAAAATTATCAGAACATTATTCCAGTATAACAATAACCTGTCTCCCTTTAATGTAATCAGGAGAATGATCATTTGCAAAAATCAATCATGCAAATGATAGAGATATGCCAACCAAATGTGATATTGGTTGAGAAAACCGTGTCACGTGACATTCAAGAGCTCCTTCTGAAAAAAGGCGTCTCGCTTGTGCTCGACATGAAGCTCAACCGCCTAGAGAGAATTTCTCGGTGCACTGGGTCAACTGTCATATCCTTCTCTGACGTGTTTAAAGATCCCACATTGAAGTCTTGTGAGTCGTTTCACATAGAGAAATTTGTGGAGGAACACAATAGTGTTGGTGAAGGTGGAAAAAAACCAGCTAAGACCTTGATGTTTTTGGAGGGGTTCCCGAGACCGCTTGGGTGCACGGTTAGTTATGCGGTTGCATCTATTTACTATTTTCCTTTTGACATTTCATTTCATTTGATTATTTCCTTTTTTCGTCTGCATAACTCTATCATTAATGCATGCTCATTCATACAAGATTTACATGCTGTAATAATGACACTTTTTATTGATTTTGGTTTAACATTATTGTCTTTATCATTTTATAGATACTTCTAAGAGGAGCTAATAGTGAAGAACTGAAGAAGGTGAAGCACATGCTTCAATACACCGTCTTTGCCGCTTACCACCTTATCCTAGAAACCTCATTTTTTGAAGACCAAAGGGTGTTTTTAAATGACAAAATTGCCCCCAAAGTGGAGCCTTCGGCGGTCCCTCATCTCCCATCTTTGTCTAATGGACACACACAATATAATCCAAAGCCTTCACAAAATGCTAAAGAACTCCCATTACTACCTGGTTTTTACCGCGTGAACGGTTCTTCAAACATGGATTTGTATGATATTAGTGCTGATTCAGCTGCAGAGTTCTCTACTCAAGAAAGAGCAACTGATACCGACAAAGAAGGCGTTGATTGTAAAGTTTGTGAGAAAGAAGGGTCTGTAGGCTCTACTGAATACGGAGGACATGATAGTGGTAGTTGTGTAAATAAAGGGAAAATGGATGGCAATGACTTGGAGACGATATTGGTTCTGACAACAAGTCAGTGCATCACAAAACAGTCAATGTGTGAACAGAGCCGGTACAACCGTATAAAATACTATGGAAATAGCGACATCTCCTTGGGACGGTATCTGCAAAACCTGTTGTATAGTCAGGTTTGTTTTCTAACCTCCATATGGATCCATATGTAAAACCAGACTTTTTTATAATCACGAGATACTAATTCTTGGGCTGTCGCATATATTGTTCCATGTTTAGATAATTTCAACTACTCATATGGTAAAAGTGATTCCAATTTGGTGCATTCTTTTCTGTAACAGAAGTACAGTTGCTGTACATGTGGCGAGCCTCAAGAGGCCCATGAATACTCGTACACTCACCGGAATGGGAACCTGACAGTAATTGTTAGGCATCTCCATCCAGAGCACCACTTGTCAGGGGAAAATGAGGGGAAGATTTGGATGTGGTCTCGCTGTCTCAAATGTGAGAGTGAAACAGGAATTTCCACAGCAACCCCTAGGGTTGTCATGTCCACGTCAGCATGTAGTCTCTCCTTTGGGAAATTCCTGGAACTTAGTTTTTCCAGTCAGTCTGCAGCTAGAAGACTCTCTAAGTGTGGCCATTTACTGCATCGAGATTGTTTGAGGTTCTTTGGGTATGTTTCACTAGTACTATAATTTCTTCTTTTCTTATCTCCTTTTAGAAAGTTCCATTTTTAAATAACATGTTGCAAAAAGACGCACATTTCAATTATGCGTAAATTACCATGTTATTGCAAAAGCACGTTGGACCTCATTATATTCCCAATAAGTTACAACTTACAATGCTATTAATTAGCAGTTGATCTTCTTTGTGTGATAAACATGAAAATTACAGACATCTCTGTTTATGAGTAGATGTGCTAAATAATTAAATACCATATTTCTGTTTCCTTTTATTATTTCAGATTGGGATCAAAGGTTGCTGTGTTTTGGTACACTCCTGTAGAGGTATTCTCTGCTTTCAAGCCACCATCAATTCTTGAATTTAATAATCCCAACAGACGGGGATGGCTCAAGGATGAATATAGAAAGGTATGATATAATCTCACAATAACTGTTATATTGTTGTTGAATTAGAGGCAAAGCATGCAGTTTTTTTATTTTACAAAAGGGTCTGTATCAGTCTGGAGTGTTTGCTTGATTGTTCGGTTTTTGCTTTCTTAGTTTCTGTAGTGAAGTCAGTGGCGGTTTGACCGAGGCTGGACTCGTCTCTCTCTCTCTCTCTCTCCAACTAACTAACTGACTAAGAATATGTTTGGGCATTAGATTGTTTAGGGTATACTTCTTGTTTCAGGTTTTTTTTATTCTGGTTCTTGTATGATGTAGAAACAGGGTGTTTTCAGTTTCAATGAAAACAGGTGGTGGAATGCGCCTAACTTTTTGCAAAAAAAAAAGAAGGCATGCGGCTATTGTTATATAGGATATTAATGTGAATTACCAAAATTATAAAGTTTAAAAGTTTGAAGAAGTATTCATGGGGCATGCAGTGACTTATTACATGGAGTATGTCTGTTTTGAAAGAAAGGGGTATTTTGGTGAACTTTTAGTATATATTCTCTGAAGTATGATTCTGTGATTTTAAGGCTCAATATTTTTACTTTTTATTGTAGAAGGTTTTTCCAAGAGGCTCACAACTCTTCTCCAAAATTGCAACCATATTACAACGCTTGAAGAGTAAGCAAGAGTATTATATCTCTGCATCTAAAGAACTTCCTGGTGTTGAAGAGATGTTTCACAGAGAAAAAGCCGACTTTGAGGTTAATTCTTCCCCTCTTAATTGGTTAATATTGGTAACACCTGTAGTACAGTGAATTAGGCAATAAAAAAAAAGTAAAGAGAAATGGTCTTCTGGCACTGTGCTTGTACATTTTGTTTATGAGATTGTAATCCTTCTATCATACTAATCTTTATTTTGCTCTCTCTCGTGGATTAAACAGAGCTTATTAGAAAGTATTGAGAAGAGTGAGAAAAATGAGGATACAGCAGCCAATGAGCTTCTCAGTCTAAATTTGGTGTACCAGGACCTTGTCCTCCAAACTTATGTGTGGGACCGCCGCCTACACCACCTTTTGCAATACAAATCATCAAATGAAGAACAAGAGCACACTGAAAACAACGGGGAAGAAGCCATCAACAAGTTAGAATCACTGGAGGTCTCCAGTCAAGCCATCTCGAATGCCGGCAAAGCACAGTTGGACACTGACATGACCCAATCTTATCTTGTGCCTGAGCCAAGAGAATCCTTAATTGAAAATTCAACCCAAGAAGACACCGAGAAATGGGTCTGGACCCCTTTCGCTGAATTGAAGTCTACGTATCATAGTGAAATTTCGAATTTCTATCTGACGAGGTTCAACATGTTGAATAAGTACACACCAGTACATTTGCTCCTCTCGCCTTTAAACGGAGAGAGAGATCCGATTCGGTTTTCGGTGGGGCCTGATGGCAGCATTCTCTTAGTCTGCGAAGATGAGATATCAAGCATCATATCACGTGCCTTGGCCGTATCTGAAATAAAGCACAATAATAAATTCACTCATGAACTAACCTTGGAGAAATCTGAGAGTCTTTTATCTATGAGCTCGTGGGCATCGTCAAATAAATGGTCTTCTATCGACTCAGCAGATTCATTGGACTCACAAGGTAGTCAGTACTCTCTCTCCGTTGACGAGGCGGTCCCACTCTCAAAAGATCAGCACCCAGAAGTTATTGTCAACGGAGGGTTGGGACTAAAAGGAAAGTACATAGTGGTGTGCGTATGCGCCGAGGAATTCTATAATCTGAGAAAGAAATGCTGCCCGTCAGAAATGGGATATATAATTTCGCTGAGCAGGTTTGTTTCTTCAAAATTGCTAAAATTAGTAAACCAATTGAATGTTAGTTAGGTTTTCGTAGCTTGGAAAAAGTACTGAGTTGAATACCTTGAGAATTAAAACAGTGAACAAAACATGTGTCAAAATTGGTGACCATTTTGTGACCCAAATGAGTTGAGCAATCTCAAATTGTCAAAATTGGTGTGGGCGTATACAGATGATTTGTCATTTTTATACATCCCTAAGTGAAACTCTTATGCTACTTTAAATTTAACCTTATTATTTTCATGACTATATTGAAATTAAGTGACAAAATGTCCGGGTGACATGTTCATCATGCCAAAGAGGTCAAGAAATGTGACTCAAACCAAGTTCCGCTAAAATGCAATGGGAACATCTTAATTGGTCGGGTTAGGTGAACTTTTACTGATTGAAAATTGTTCGGTTTAGTTCAAAAATGAAATAACTGAACCAGTATAAACTACTTACGAGCAGGTGTGAAAAGTGGGATGCACAAGGTGGGAAAAGCAAAGC
Source organism: Carex rostrata (assembly GCF_964058835.1). NCBI lineage: Eukaryota > Viridiplantae > Streptophyta > Magnoliopsida > Poales > Cyperaceae > Carex > Carex rostrata. The sequence continues at coordinate 10,838,720 of NC_135918.1, read as the reverse complement.
ATTTTTTGCGAAGACTAAAGATGACAGGTTTATCATAAAGCAGATTAAGAGGGCTGAATTTGAGTCATTTCTGAAAATTGAGAAGGAATATTTCAAGTATGTGAATGAGTCGATAGATTCGGGGAACCCGACAGGTCTTGCTAAGATTCTTGGGATCTATGAGGTACTTATTCTATGTTAATTTGGATGTACACACACACATTCATAAATTGAGCAAATATTTTTGTTTCTTTTCATATTCATGATAACAATATTTTGGACTAATGGGGAGTGGACCAAGATAAGGTAATTTTATGTAATAAAAATGATGGTGACGTTGCCATTGTCATCATTAGTTTTACAATATCTTTCTTGTGTGCTACTAAGATCATATTTTTCGTCAATATACGAGACGAGCTAAAATAATTGGTACTTTCTTAAAGAAGTTAGGATGCAACAGATTATTTATAATAGATATGTTATATCTGATTAAGTTTCTGTAGTTATTTCTTGGACTCTTGGAAATGTCAGTAATATCCAAAAGCTGATATAAACATTACCAGACAATGCAAGCTTATCAAACTAAGAAAGCAAAAATAAAATAATGGTAAAATGTGATCTAATTTTACATGTAGGTCCGGCAAATAAAGAATGGCAAAGAGATGAAGATGGATTTGATGGTGATGGAAAACCTTCTTTTTGGGAAGAATATTTCTCGCACTTATGATCTAAAAGGAGCCATTTACTCTCGACACATTTCAAGTTCTGATTCTTCTAAAGACCTGAACCCAGTGTTTTTGGATCAGAATTTCATAGAAGATTTGAGAGTTTCTCCTTTTTATGTGGGTGTGAAAACAAAACACCTGTTACAGCGCGCAATTTGGAATGACACGACATTTCTCACTGTAAGTGCTGAATTTTTTGTCATCTGGGTAAAATATTATTAGTCCATTAAATGGTGAAAATCATACACATGTCCTTTTCAGTACTTCTAATTTTAGGCACTCAACTGTAATCACTAATATTGTTTTGGAGTTTAAAAAAATAAAACCTTTATCCTTTGTTACATGACTTTGAATTATAGCTCCGCCACAAAGGCTTATAACTTTAGTATAATTGACAGAACTTCACTATACATACACTCAAGGAAAAAAAAAAAAAAAACTTAATTAGAATTTAGAGAAACAATATATCAAATAAGTTCAAATAGAAAAAAAAACTTAAGTATAATTGACAGAACTTCACTCTACCCAAGTCATGTTGATATCTTTTTTATGTATTGTTGCAAGTTCCTGATGGTTTTTGTTTCCAAAATGACAATATAACCCTTGATATTTCTTGCAATACAGTCAATCAACGTAATGGATTATTCTCTACTAGTTGGAGTTGACAAACACCGACACGAGCTTGTATTTGGAATAATTGATTACCTGAGACAATACACTTGGGACAAACAGCTGGAGACGTGGGTGAAATCCTCGCTAGTCGTCCCCAAGAATATATCTCCCACTGTTATCTCCCCAAAAGAGTACAAAAAGAGGTTCCGTAAATTCATGATCAAGTACTTTTTCACTGTTCCTGATGATTGGATCACTCATCCTTCTTCCGAAGAGTGCGTGGGCCCATGTAAGTTTTGTAGTCAGAAAGATAGCAAGGAAACAAAAATTTCGGACAGGAAACTACTGCCAGATCTGGAGAGTTCAAGTTTGTTATGATGTTAATTTGTTATATTTTCATGTTCATTTTTTCTGTTTTTAAATATAGTATAGGTTCATGGTTTATTTTGAAAGGGATGTATATAACTATATGTCAATTGTTGTACTATCCTCCATGTTTGCGGCTTTTTGGCAAATTATGGTGGTTATATAGTATGTATAGTATGCAAGTATATGTAAGTGCACACGCACAAGTATTCTTTGTCAAATTTCACGATTATTTCAGTGAAATTGTGAAAGTTTGGGAGTTTCAGAAATTGTATTCAGATAAAATCATAAAAATAATGAAATGCATTTGTTCCTTGTTATATACTTCAACGCTCATTAGATATGTCGTGACGGAAAGTTATATGGATGTGTCACCATACACGAATTTTTTATTTTTATTTTTATTTTTATTTTTATGATGACACTTTGATTGTTTTAGAAATAAAAATAAAATAAAAAATGAGATTGATTGTTTTTTTTTTTTTTTTTTTTCCTTCAAAAAATTGAAAGTTTAACATCAGAAAACACTGGAACCGCACTGTTAGAGCTGATCTAACCGAATTATTGATGTTGATAATTCTTCAGACTTGAGTAAATAAAAGATAGATCAGCTCTAAAGAGGTGGGCCCCGCGCGCACACGCACAAAGGCACAATGATTCGGTTAGATCAACATCAATAATTCTTCAGTAAATAATTTAGAGCTGATCTTTCATTGGAATCTTGTGCGTGTGCGCTCGGGGCCCACCTCTTTTGCTCTGATCTTCTGTGGCGTTCCCTTTTCTTCATCAGAGCAATCAATTTGAACAATTGATTATCCCCTCAAAAACTATGGATCACCCATAAATTATGGAACTTGAGAGAACTGATATGTATTGGAATTACAACTAAAATGGTGTTCGGTGGTCTTTTGGTCAAAGGGAAATATTATCAAGAAGAAATTTATGGGAACCAAAATATGCACAAATCAGTCAAAAAAAATTTTAGAGGTTGGAGTAGATTTTCTTTATTTATTTATTTATATTTTTTTAATATTTCGTTCAACATTTTGGTAACCTTCCATACAAAACTTAAAATGCTACTTTCACCCACGATTATTTATATGATGCAACATCACATAAATATTGATCATAACACATAAATTAAAATTGTTTGAAAGAAAATATAAATAAATTACTTAAATTATTATTTTCACAATACAAAACATCAAAATATATCGATATTTACAAATAAATAAATAGAAGAACAAACTTTTTTTAAATTGCTAAATTCAATAAATAAAATCAACCCCAAACTCAATTTGTTATTGTAATGCTAAATCCAGGTATTGTTATAGCTGGGGGCATTGTTAGCATGTCGTATCACTAATATTTTAATATATTTATTATCGATGAGCAACATAAGATGATGAGCAACAAAATTTATTTCTGATATTTAAATTGATTATTCTCCAATATCATTAGTCAAGTAAACTACGATAAATATTCATTATGTATTAATTTTCATTAGTTTTCTTTTGAAATTATTTGGTAATAATTTTTATTAGAGGAGGGTTCTAATGCCTCATCTTTTTCATACCTCATCTTTTATATCTTTGTCTTCAAAGTTCAAATTATTGATCCGAACTGTTGAACATAATATTTATACTAAAATATGCATGGAGATCAAATTATATATTTTTTGAAAATTTTAAGATAGGTACAAAATCACTATTTTGAACCGTTCAATAAACAATAATTTTCTACTCATCTTAAAAAATAGTAAAAAAATTTCAAAAATTATAAAACTTTATCCCTAACCATATTTTATTTTATATATATATATATATATCATGTTGAATAGTTCGGATCAACAATTTGGACTTTAAAAATGAAGATATAAAATATGAGGTATGATGAGGTATGAAAGGCATGAGGTATTGGAACCCTCCTCTTTTTATTAATTGTCTTTCTATATATATTCATAACTTATTATAGATGTAAACTCATAATTTATGCATGAACTGATCATCACGATAAGAATGCTAAACTCATAATTTATGAATGAACTCATCACACAAAAGGATAACGCTATATGCAATGTGTGATGCATGAACTGATCATCACGATAAGAATACTAAACTCATAATTTATGAATGAACTCATCACACAAAAGGATAACGCTATATGCAATGTGTGATGCATGAACTGATCATCACGATAATAATACTAAACTCATAATTTATGAATGAACTCATCACACAAAAGGATAACGCTATATGCAATGTGTGATGCATGAACTGATCATCACGATAAGAATACTAAACTCATAATTTATGAATGAACTCATCACACAAAAGGATAACACTATATGCAATGTGTGGTTCTAAAAAAACATTACGGTGAGTTTTGACTAAATACAAACCCTCATGCTTTCAACGCTTATTGTTTGTTATTTTGAGAGGTCAATAATAAATACATGCATCACAATATGAATCAAATTATATGCACATTAATGTGTGTGCATCTTACACTATTTACAAATTTTATTAATTGCCATTCTATATATACTCTTAATATTATATGGATGAATACTAAATTCATTATTTATGATTGAACTCATCACACAAAAGGCCAAGAACTTTATATGCATGCCATTTGTGGATGAACAAAAGAAATACTACTACGAGTTCTGACTAAATACAACTCGTGCTTTTATCCTTGGTGTTTTATTATCTTGAAAAATCAATAATACAACCATGCATCAACAATATGAATTAAATGCATTTTACACGCTAAGAAAATGATAAGCATATATGTATGATAGGAATCATTAGAAAAACTTATCGTTGACAATTTTGAGAACCTTAAAAATAAAACTTAAATTTGAAACAAATATTATATACATAATCTATATTATACATATATATTATTTAATATAAAATGATAAAATTTAGTGTATGTTTCACCGTACATCATGTGACTTAATATATCAATGGTCCAAAATTAACGATCCTTGATGCATCTTCAAATAATACTTAAATTGCATAAAATTTGACAGTATAACAATTTATATGTTGAATAACATATCTATAAAATTTTCTTTTCAATTTTTAATTTTTAATTTTTCAAGAATTCAATGTCAAAATTATCAAAATAACCAGTCATTCTCCATATGCATCAAGCAAGCACACACATGGTAAATGAAATAAAAGGAATAATTAATTATCTGATGTTCCTTTTACTATGATGAAGAAATATCATAGATAAAACCTTTTGCATGGATTAATTTTTAAAAATAACCAGTCATTCTCCATATGCATCAAGCAAGTACAAAAGGTTTTACAAATATATAATATATTGTTTTATGTGATAATTTTGATTAAAAGAGCTTAGTTATTTTCTTAAACAAAATTATTAGGATGTTGAAATAAAAATTATAATTTTACTCCAATAATGATCTCACCTAATGTAATGTTCTTTTTAGTCTGCTTATTTTTTGTATCGGAGGGTTCTAAATAATAATCGGTTAAATGGTTTAATTTTCTATCTTCTTACCTTTGTCACATCACGTGTACTTTTAATCCGTTGGAGGAATGAAATCCGCTACTATTCTCTTCCCGTGAATAGTAATCCTGCTATATATTCCTCCTTTTCCGAATCCAACCGATCAATTTTTTTTGGAACGAATCTCAAATCAACTTTTTTTCAAAACTTTTCTATGCACACATCTCAAAACAATTCAATGTTTGGATTTGAAAAAACAGGAATAGCAGGAACACTGTTCATGCACGAGAATAACAACAGATTTTGATCCTCCGTTGGATGCTATGCTTCTTTGCTAATTTTACAATCAGCTCATATTTTTTGTTGGATTGTTTTTAGTGTTCATCATAGGCTCCTTCGTTATTGTGTAGGGTCTACATAATTTATTGTATGAATTAAATTATTATATTGTGTAATTTTCTATCGAAATTTTTGTGCATATTTTTATGCTGTATTCAATATGATAGTCTTAATCTTAATTCAAAAATTCAACTTCTATCTGACATATAATTCCATTTCAGAGTAAAAATAGGAAAACATTCTTAGTTTATATACAAGCGGTAGATCTTTTTCAGTAATAAGTCACAAGTTGATGACAAAAAAATTGCAAAAATAATGCCGTTGATTGAATCACCTTCAGGTACCTTTTTTTATTTATTAAAAAACTGTGATACACTCTAACATAACATAATTTAGATGTTATTTTGAAGAATAAAACCATGAATTCATTTATTTCATTATTTTTTTTTTGTGTGTGTGTCTGTGTTGCTTGGGCCCAGCTTCTTCTTCTCTGATCTTCTGCGGCGTTCCGATTGCTTAACAATAGAGCAAATTATTTAAACAATTAAGGCCTCATCAGATCACACTAAAATTATCAACAAGAAATGTATGGGAACCAAAATATGCACAAATCAATAGGGAAAAAAAATTTGGAGGCCGGAGTAGATATTTTTTTTATCAGATGTAATTTCATGTGCATAGTCAACATTTTTTTTTTGTATATTCTAGACAAGCCCCTTTATTTGATTTCTTTATAAATTTTAGTAGTTCATTGTTTTTTAATAACTATTGAAAACTCTTTCCATTATCATTCTCTAAGGTTTTTGGTAATCTTGCAAATCCTTTCAATTTTTTTAACGAAGAAAAACAATTACTTCATTAAAATATATTAATAATTATAAACAAAGAAAAATTGTTTTGACATCATGCTTTTAAAAAAGAAGAATAAAAACCTCACAATAATTTTCACAGCACAATTTCATAATCATTTATCTGCTTTTATGGATATGAATTTTCATAAATTAGTTTTGTAAATTCTTATATCCGTGAAATCTCAATTTTGTACAAGTCCATAACAATCAAACACATCCTTTATATGCAACTTGCTCAATGGCATGTCACAGATCAATCGACAATATTGCAGCACGCACAAATACGCACTCGAAAATGTTTATAGAATTTGATATTTCCTTGTGCTCATCTAAGAATAGATGAAAAAAAGGCTAAATAATATTTTGTTCATATTTTAATTTTATTAATGATGAAGCCAAAATATATGTTTTGTGGTTGTTTGCCAAAGGACAAAATTATTTAACTATGTACGTGTCTACGATTGCTTATTTTCTCCGAAATACATCCAATTAATTATTTGTTAATAGAAACAAAAGTGAATATCATGTATATAAATAGAGGAGGGATTGGATGACACTCTTTTTTGGTGACATCAGATGATATCGTGTATTTTTAAAGTTTTCAAAGTCCAAACAGTCGATCCAAACTGTTCAACATAATGAATATGTTAAAATGTGCTTACAGATCAAATTTTATATTTTTTTGGATTTTTTTACGATTGGATGACACATAAGTCATGACACGTAACAGTCACACATGCTTTAATTGCACTGTTCCCATAACAGAGCTAGAGCTGACTCGGACGTTCTATTTTTCCACACTAATCCAATCAAGTTCATCGTTCCTGCTAATCTGCTATCGCCTCTTCGGATAATATTAATAACAGGCTGATGATTATTGCTGTCAATTACATAGGCCCGGCCCAATTAGCTCTTGCTTTTTTCCTCATTTTCCGGTCTCGCTTTCTTTCGAGTCGATTTCCCCGATTCCAACAAATCCTCCGAGTCTAGCAAGCGAGAAGAGGCGATGGGAGGCCATGGCGGTCTCAACATACTTCCTCAGAAACGATGGAACGTTTACAACTTTGACAACCGCGAGAAGGTCAAACGGGACGAGGAGGCCGCGGCGCGCGAGGAGCAGCTCCGCCTTGAGCAGTCCCGTCGCGCTGAGGCCGATTCCCGCCTCGAAAGCCTCCGCCGGGCCCGAGGCATCGCCACGGCCTCTGCCACGATAGCATCTACGTCAGAACCCGTAGTTGAAGCTGCGGAGTCGGGTGTCGAGGCATCGGAGGGGGATTCTGGCCATATAAACTTATTTGGGGACTTGTCTGATTTTGGATTTCTCGGTTCAGATGAGCGCAGGGAATCAAAGAAAGCTAAGGTTGTTCTTCTACCCCCCCTTTGTTTTTCTCTTTATTTATTTATTTATTTATTTTGCAGACCCACCTTGATTTGAAGTTTTCAACTACTATTAGGTTTGGAACATTATCTGTGTGGTTTTGTTTTTTTAACACAAGGGATCTCTGATGCAAATTGTCTAACACCTTGTGTGTGAAAGAAAATTGGGACCTTTCTTGGGTCACAACTTGGCAATCAACAATAGCAATGAACAAAAGAGAAATGAAAAATAAGCAAAAAAAAAAAAATAGACACCATGGTTTAATATGGTTCAGGTTTCCCCTACATCCACCTTGGCGGAAGCACTGACAAGCAATTCACTATCATAAAATTCGGTTACAAAGTTTGATTACAAGATTTAGAAAGCTCTCTTCACTCACTTAAGATAGAAATCTTAGTGACGATACTCTAAAATCTCTCAAACTCACAAGCTACCCCTGAAGAAGACAGAACACAAGAAGATATATTTTAGCACCCTTTTGTTCTCTGTTAAGTTTCAGCTCGAAAGGTATCCCAACAATAGTTGTTTGCAGCCTCATGAATCATTTTTCATATGGCTTGCTAAACTGTGAAACTAATTTAGGCCCGCAAAGACTCAACAAACAAGTGTTACACGCAGTTGTTTAATGGGACGTATTTGCTAACATTTGGCTTCTTTATGGTATCATTATACGCCTTTATTGTTTGAATTTTTAATTATGAAGGAGATGGTTTACAATAGTTTGCTCAATTTTCTTAAGAGTTTTAACCTTATTTTGTCAATCATAGGGTTGTTTCTTCACATGCTTCAAATCACACCGTGATTTTATCTTTTTTAGTTTTTGAAGCATTGTTTTTTGGTAGGGAGAACAAACAAATAATGTCATATACACCAATATATTAGTGAAACAGAAAAAGTTAGGTGTACTGATCAGTGTCTCATGAAATGATTTACTTTTGGTCTTTGTGAGGTTATCTAATTGCCTGTCCTCTTATTTAAGGACTACACTGTTTAAAGTTTTAGTAGCAGTTGTTGGATTAACTGTATGTTGTAAAGGGACATCGCCTTATTAATTAAAATAACAATGGAGATGAGATGATCTTAATTATCACGTACTAATCTGCTCTTTTTTCTCAATGCTAAAAGAGAAATTTTTTTCTCAGCCTGAATCTCTTAATTAGCTTCCCTAATTTGTTTCTTTATATGTTATTAGAAGCATTGTAATGTTTGCTGGATAGTATCAATTGATTTGTTAGATTAAATAATTCTAAAGGATAGTTCTTTTTTTGAAAATTTATGACACACGCTTCCAGCTTTAACTTGAGCTATATATTAACATATTCTCATAAATTTCAGCGTGAAGAGGCAGCTGGGTCCCATAAGAAAGAGCACAAGAGGCGAAGAGAGGAGAAGGAGAAGCCTAAAGAGGCAAAGGTTATTGATCCAGAGGAGGAGAAATACAGGCTAGGTTACGGATTGGCTGGTAAGGGCGTAAATAAACCATGGTACCTTGCAAAACCAGTCTCTTATGAGGCATTGAATGGTGATAAAGAGGTGAGTAGAATCGAAGGTAAGAGCAAGAAGAAATCGATAGCAGAGTTGAGAGAGGAGAGGATGGCGAGAGAAAGAACAGAGAAGGAAAGGGAAAGAAAGCTCCTTTCCTTGTCTGGAAAAAGAAGATTTAAGGGATAGAGGGACTTGTTTCTTTTAATTAGTTCTTTTCTTCTATTTTCCTTTTTAGTCCTCTTGGTGTAGAAATAATATTACAGAATGCTACAAGGGGTTGTTTGGCACACTGATGTCCACCTTTCTTTTATCATCCTCCAACTTGAGCCAGCTATTGCTTGGGTTTTGATAAAGGCCTTGGGCCTGACCAGGTCAAGGGATATCAATTACATATATATAGCCCAGAAGCTAACAAGTTGGTAAATTTTTCTAAAGATTTACTAATTTAATGCCATTGAGCAGTAACGTTTAATTTTCAATTTTCTAATGATTTGTACATGTTATGAAGATTTGCTAATTTTACCGTTGGGTGACGGTGAATGAATGATCCGTTGCAACGGTAGATAACATTTTGGTTCATTTTGATTATTTTTGGACGAATAATTTATTTTTAGTAGTTGCTATATATGCCTTCTATCTATCTAGACGTTTTCTAAACTTTATCAGATATTAAAACGAGCCATTTAACATATAACCCAACTATTATTTTATTTCAAAAATATTAACTCCTTTTTCCTAAATTTAATGTATACTAGACAAAGGATACTAGTACACATATTAAGTTCATCTCCCCTTAATCATTTTAAAATTTCAAGTACTTTGGGGAGATGATTCTTGTAGAACTCATTTGTTTCTTGATTTAGACATCCAAACAACATTTGACATATTGTCCTTTCTCCTAAACCAACAATCCACCGACGTATGTCCTTGTTTACAACAATAATTGCATAATATTGAATTTGTTTTATTAATGGACTTAGACGAAGAATTTGAGTAGAAGTTAGATCTTTGATTTGATGTGCTTAGGTAAGACCTATGTGATTCTTGAGCATTATGTAGGTGTATAGACCTATTGACACCACTACTTACTTTCTGATAGTGTTTGTTTTTGACAACCTTATAATTTGCATTATTTGCCATATTTTTCTTTTGTATTGTGATTTTATTTGAATGTAGGGGAACACCTCTATTTGATCAATTCCTTTGAATCTTGTTATGTGTGTAAATTTTATCCTTATTGTAACCACCTTATATACTTTGACTAACAAAATTGTTTCTTTGTGATCTGTGCGATAGGTGTACATTTCTTATACTTAAGTTTATTTCTAGGTGTGGATGATTGAGGTGTCATGTTACAAAAACTTTGAGTGCATTCCCCTTTGATGTTATGGCTTTTCATGTGAGTGAGACCAAATGAGAAGTTACCATTCTTGACTCTGGGAGCTTGGATAGAACTTCAAATTTCCTCACATGCATGTTTTATTGAATCTATCCTAATGACACTCTTAGGTTCATTAGGTGGTCTCAAAGCCTTATTTTCGGTCTCCAAGTGTTGTATCTTATTTTTCAAAATTGCTATTTCACTTGAGTGTCTTCTACATATATTGTTTATTTTTAGTTCTTTATTTTTCCAACTCATAACATAGGTTTTCACATTCAACTGTTTCGATCATTAATTTTGAATTGAGATTTTCATTCCTATCTTGTAATTCTTTAGATTCAATTTTAAGATTTTTAATTTCACCTACACAAGTTGTTTTTGTATTTAACTCTAGTATTGTGGACTTTAAACTAGTTATCTTAAGTTTTAGCTCAAGAATCTCAGATTCTAAATTTTGGATGACGTCATCGATCTTTCTTATGTAGTAAGGCATGTGATTCATCAAGCATGTTGTTCAACCTGGTATCCACCTTAGCAATTAATTTCTTATCTAAAGAAGCAATTGAATCACTAGTTGATTCATTGACACTTAAAGATTCATTATCACATCATACTTTATCAAGCTTCTAAATAGCTAGCTATAGCGCCGCTATAGCGGTTTTGGACCCATAAAGCTAAGCTACGGGCTAAAACTGCGCTAATCAAGCTACGACCGCTATAGCGCGTAGGGGCAATAGCGGTCCGCTATGCTACATGCATGAGTTATGATTTTGCAATTTTTTTTTTTTTCTGAAAACATGATTTTGCAATTTTAATGGGCCTTAATATCTAGATTGGTTTTTTTTTTTACTTTATTAAGCTATATCAATACAATGGAACATGTGCGGGCTATACCGCTATATCAATTAAATTTTGTATCATGCATTAATATATGGTAGTGGTATATTTTGAATATAAAATATATCGATAGTTTTTGAATTAGGGATATTTTGAATGAAAATTTGAACTTTGTATTGGTTTAATATGAATAATATTATAACTTCTTAATTAATTTGATATTTTTTTTCTTGATGAGACATTTTTACTAGGCAAAGCCTTCTATGGACATAAGGACCTATTTGTAAAATGAACATATTTTTATTTTTAAAGTTCAAACAGTCGATCCGAACTGTTCATCTTGTTCTCCATATTAATATGTGCTTGGAGACCAAATTTTACATTTTTCTGATTTTTTTTACTATTTATTAAGATGGGTACAAAATTCAATGGTCTGAATTTGATATGTTTTATACCCATCTTAATAAATAGTAAATAAATTCATAAAAATGTAAAATTTGGTCTCCAAAGATATATTAATATGGAGAACAAGATGAACGGTTCGGATCGGCTGTTTGAACTTTGAAAATAAAAATATATTCATTTTACAAATATGCCCTTATGTCCATAGAAGCATCACTCTTTTTACTATTAGTAGAAATATAAAATATAATTTTTGAAATAAAAAAACGCTATTTATAATAGCTTTCGCTATAGCTCCGCTATTCGCTAAAGCTTTTTTTTTTGTCTCCCCGCTACACCGCTATAAACGCTATTTAGAAGCTTGTACTTTATTTAACTCAGGGGTTAGGCGTACCTTGACTGCTGAGCTGGAGGAAAATGCTTCACTATCATGGGTAGCCATCAATGCTAGGTTAATGACTTTCTCATTTTCAGACTCTGAGTTCGATTCTCCACCACTGCTGTAGTCTGTCTCCGTTTGTTGGTCTGCGACCATTGCTTTTTCTTTCTTGCTCTTGAACTTTCTATCCCTTATGTTGATCACCATCTTCTTTCTTTGAAGGGAATAGTTTGAAACAATTTTGGATGTAATGTCCTTCTTTGCTGCACCCAAAACAAATGACTTTTTTATTGTTATCTTCTCTCTTTTTGTTGTACTTTATTTCAAAGTACAACATCCCTTGGATTAATACATTCAGTAATTTGTCATTTTCTTTTGGTTGAGGGTTATTGCTTTGTGAGTTAAAGTAGTTTGGTGAGCTAGATGATGGTGAGTTCACTACTAGAATTTACAATATTTCCCACGGTATGAAATGTGATTTCCCACGGTAGGAAGGGTCCATGGAAAAGAATTTGCGATTTCTGACACACTCCATTATTTCCAACGGTAGACCTATGGAAAAAGTAGCGCATGGAAATCTTTCCTGTTTGCTGATGGAAATGTTTTCTATTTGCCGTTGGAAATACTAATGCCTGACCCATGATCCGCCAAACAGACCATATATTATATTTTATTGCAAGTTCATGGAAATGCCTCTCCCCATACCGTTGAAAATACTAATGCCTGACCCATGACCCACCAAATAGACCAAAAAAATATATTTTATTGATAGTTCATGGAAATACCTCTCCCCATACCGTTGGAAATAAATGAGAAGTTGAGAGAGAAATTATTTCCATGAGCTACCATTGGAAATGTTTTGCTTAATATTTTTATATTATTTTATAGCAAAGGTGCATGGAAATACCAGAGAACTATACCCTGGGAAATGTTTTATTCATCCAGTTTACATTATTTTATGTTAGACTTATTATTTCCATGAGACTACCGTCGGAAAAATTTATTTCATGGAGACAGAAGCATTTAAGTTTATTTGATATCTCCCTTTATAACAATAAAAATAAATCACAACATACAACAAGCAGTATTTAATTGTGATATATAAAATGAAACACTACAAATTGAAAATATATATTTTGGTATTTGAATTAAACTGATCTATTTAATTTAGATACAAAACATTTTCATAAATACAAGCAATACATAAGATCTTCCTTTGAAAGACTCTTGTGTCCTCCTACAATATATGTTTTTAAACACATGAGTGTTAGTAAATGAGTAAAATTAGTTCCAATTAGTAAACAGTGATAATTAGCAAACAAATTCTTGTGTTTAATCTACAACTTCAAGATAATTTAGGGATAATAATTAAGAATCTGGTGAAGGTAAAATTCATTACTAATTAAGAGGCATTACCACGCAATTCTAGTCGAGACCTTTGTGTTCTCTTCCCCATGAGCAAGTATAGACTTAGGTGGCTTCCTCGCATATCAGGAACCATACACAGCTTATTTACATTGTCAATTAGAAAACAACAAATTTTGCAATGAGTCTATTCTAAGGAGTAAATAAAAATTTAGATCATCATTGCTGGTATGGAATGAAATTGTTGCAATGTCAAGAATATCCCATTATTAAAAAAAGGTAACACGTCAAAACTAGTGTATACTGGTACAGTTTATATATATAGTTCATTTCTTGTGTATGTGTATGTGTCAGTGAAAATGCATGTACCAGTATGATTTTGTCTATAGTAAAAATAAAATCATGAAATTATATATGTACTAATATGTACCAGTATGTAAAAAAAGACTATCTTCATTTATACAGTCAGCATATAAAAAGGGACTGAAGGCATCTAAGAAACAATATAACACACGAACCTCAAACGATGCACATATGAAGCAGTAGCAGCAAGTGCAATGATACTGTGGAAACCAATGTAACAAATCCAACTGCAAATTAGAAAATTGAAAGGAAATGAAAACAAATAATAATGTAATAGGTATAGGTGGCAGTAAATTGGAGATGTAATTACAATCAGTAACTTTTTTAGAATGCATGTGAGAGTAATTTTTTTTTCCATTTGAGTTTTTGTCATGCATGCCATGTGCTGGCTCACTTGTGGCCTGCATGAACTGTAAATTCATTAGGTCAGTAACACACCCATATCAATGTAAAGAATGGTACCGGTTCTGGTATTAAACTGGTACAGACAAGCATGAACAATTCACAGAGGCAAAATCAAGAATCACAGAAATGAAATACAGTCCATACTACTTAAAAATTGGGAGAAATTCAAAAACATTTGCAAATAATTGAGAGAAATTGAAAAATTAATTGGGAAATAGACGTACCTAATTGCTTTCAGAGTACGGTTGGGCTTTTCTTTCCTCCGTCGTAACTGGAGAAGAAACGAAAGAGACAGAGAAGAAGAGAGATCGGAGGAACGGGCGAAAGAGTAAAGATCAGGCGAAGGATTAGAACTTAAGTAACGGGAGAAGACATGCGGAGGGCGGAGGAGAGAGAAAGCGGAGAGGAAAAGGGAAGTTTGGCGGAGGCAGAAGATAGGAAGAGGAGGAATGAAGGGATGCGGAACTTTCGAGTCCAATAAGATTCAGAACCGTTCAATCTGCATTAAGATATGTGCGCACGAAAATTGAACATTCATGCACGGATATTGAAGTATAGTGCACGCATCTTATTTTAGATCGAATGGTCAGTCAGTCATTGAACCAAAGGACCATCCAGACCTCTCTGAATTCAGAGAAAAAAACATAAAAGTTAGGAGAAGAGACGATTTTTACATAGAGGGCTGACACAAAATTTGCTACATTGGGTCCCTCTAGTCTGTGACATAATATTGAATAGTTGGAGGTATCCATTGGTAATTAGAACAACACATCTTCAATCAAACGGTTCAGATTTACATATATTTATAACCCTTCGATGTTTTGATATTTCGTCGGCTTGATGGATAGGTAAATAAAAATAAATTTTCATCAAAATTTGCTGCAGGGATATATATGCAGTGCTCCTTAATTTCAACGGTTCCAATCAACCAACGGACGACGTGTTTACATGTGTCTTCATTAACTCACAAAGCAAGAGTTTATGTTCTATAAAACATATACTCTTGCTTTGTGAGTTAATGAAGACACACGTAAACACGTCGTCCGTTGGTCGATCGGAACCGTTGAAATTGAAGAGCACTGCATATATATTCCTCCAGTAAATTTTGATGAAATTCTATTTTTATTTACATATCCATCGAGCCGACGGAATATTGAAACATCAAAGGGTTATGAACAATTCACATTGGATCGAAACTCAAATATAATAAAATTTCAGAATTTTTATGTTCGTTACGTTCAATATTCTCCCTTGATCATTTTAAAACAAATATGGAATAATTTCATTACAGATCGACCGTTGATTGTTCATGTGAAAATGAACGGTTCACAGTTTTTTGTTAAATATGAAGTGACAAATAATAGTAAAAGTCTATAAAATGGACAATTATAAGTATGATTTGGTCACAGAAGATGTAAATAATTTAATTTAATTTTTTAGAATTTTTTAAAATTACTTGTTGTACGTACATTATCTAATTAGTAAATATTAAATTCAGAGCCGTTTGATAGGTAACGAGTAGTCTTGATGTCTTAATTTTAGATGCTGTGGATAGGGAGTCTCTATTCTCCGAGGTAACCTAATATTTCTGTTTAGATCCGACCCTAAGTGATGTGTAAGATCCTTTAATATTCGTGTGTAATGATCATCAGACGGTCCTGATCTAAACACAAAAGTTATGTTACCTCAGAGTTCATGAATTCCCCCAGTGCAATACAAACAAACTTCTTCTATTTTCTATCTGGACCAATATTTCTCCATTGCTACTCTCCTCCGTGTACTCTCCGTAAAAAACCGAGATTGAGCGGCAAAACCCTAAATTTTTCGCTTCCCTCCTTCAACTCCCTCTCAAAATTTCACTTATTCTCCCACTTTTAGAAAATTTCGGTTCCTTCTCCAGCAAAGAACCCAAATCACTCCCAAATCGCCCCGCTCAACCTCGTTTCGCTTCCTTTCTTCTCCTCTCAGACCCGATCCTCCCAAACCCGCTCAGATCTCCCTCATCTCCTTCAATCCCCATCTTCTCCCAAATCGTTCTTTTGGTCAAGCGAGGTGAGATTTAGGCGCGTGGAGCTGATCCGCTGACGAGGTGCGGGGCTGGTGAGGTGTTTTTGGTTTTGAATATTTTTGAATATTTTTTCTTTGAAAAAGATTCTCATGTGTTTTTGGTTTTGAAATAGAGAGAAATAAATGCACGGGTTATCAAGGCAAATTCATGCCGTTTCCGAGCCAATGGCCACTTGCCAGGGGTTCAAATAGAGAGAAACAACAGGAGGAGTTTGATTATTTTTACAGTTTATTTCCATCTATACAATTTATTTGATTATTTTTTCATTGTGTTAATTGATTCTTCATATTGTTCTTGCAGAATATTGAAATCTGATAATATAGAGAAGTTTGTGGGTGCTGTGCTGAAGGTATTAATATAAATTAGCCACTATTATGCATTTATTTTACTTATGGTAGCTGTCTACATCAAATATTGCAGCAAAGATGAATATTTTTGTTTCAGTTAATTTGCATCTAAGAGAATTTTGTTATTTGGATTATATGCGTAGATGACTATGAATCTTTGACCCTTTTTTTGCATTCAAGGATTTTCAGTTTCGATTACCAGTTATTTGGATTTGTCTCAGTTTGTGCAAGCCAACTGAAACCTTTATTATGGTGATTATACTGGTACAACCTAATTGGTAACACTTGAAACAGTACACAATTTGACTTTTTTCTTTTTTTCTACTGCAAAGTATACCATATATTATACTTTATTTGTCATCAACTTACTGATAAGCACATCTAGCAATTCTATATGAATATTCTTTCTTATAAATTGTCATCGTTTTCAGGGCTATTGGGATGTACTGTGTACAACTCAAGAGGAGAAGAGGCTCCATTCAATCCAAAGTTCCATATGAGTTCCTCTTAGGTACTGCTGAAGTATACAAAAACACTTTTCCAATGTTGAAGCAAACAATTATTGTATGTTGCTTTATGCTTTATTCTGTCCGTTTCCATGGAATTTGTTAATGAGGTTATAAATATCCCATGCCAATATAAACTTGTCGGAGTGAATACTTTTTTACAGACTCGTACTTATATAAGGTAAGTAATAAGAAAACTCTAATTATGGAGTGATATCTTCTGGCCCTTCATTTGAAAAATATTAAAGAAATTTTATGAACCAATAGGTTGCTTATATAGAGGGATGAAAAGAAGAGCTTCATTTAATTTAACATAGCAGGTGATGAGGTGAGGCAGTAACAAGTCTATCTAATTGAAAGGAACAAGTCTAATTACTTTGTCCTTTTTTTTGTAACGGAAGGTAGGAAGTTTTGAACAAACTTGCGTGATGTAACTTTTAGATGTATGATTTTTTATTTTTGCTAAACTTGACAACTTGTGAGATAGGTGCTTATATTTCATTATTGATTTATAACAGGCTGTATCGGGGATTGTACTAGGTGGTGGGGTTTCCACCTTTCATGTGCATATTCCATAAACATGGGTGGTTGAGGGACTGGCTGCCCAGTAGACCCCTGAAAAACATTTGGTTTCAGGTAATTTTTCACTCTTATTTTATATGATTGAAAAGGCTAATCATAGATCTACATGCAGGTTAGCTTCAATCAGAATTAGGTCCTTCCAAATTGATACAAAAGTAAATGCATATCCTTGTAAACATAGCCTATTCTTTTTGCATGCTTTAATTAATAATTGAATAGTTTATCCTAAGTCAATACATATACTTAAGTAGAGACATCCTATAGTTGACCTATTAGGTTAAATGGTGGTATGAGTTTTTAAGTTTATGGGCAATATCTGACCAAACTATTTTTCATAAAATTCATTGCATGTTTTACCGCAATAACCGACTATGTCCACAGCTAATTGCCTAAAAATGGTGTATATATATATACACGTACTTGCTAAAGCTCAATTCAAAATTATTGTCAAGTGCTTGTATATATTAGTCAGTCTAGCTTTTTTTTCTTCTTATAATTCAAAAATTCAAAATTTGTATCAAGCTCATATACATGTATTTTTTTTTGTACAGTACTGAACAATTCTTGAAATATTCAAATATCCAATAATCAACAATACTTCATTCTCCAAAACAAACTAACTCATGTTTTCATTTTTACAGCAAGGAGGACAACATAGCAAGATAAAAGAAAGAGTGATTGCATC
Source organism: Carex rostrata (assembly GCF_964058835.1). Taxonomy (NCBI): domain Eukaryota; kingdom Viridiplantae; phylum Streptophyta; class Magnoliopsida; order Poales; family Cyperaceae; genus Carex; species Carex rostrata. Next base: position 10,820,182 of record NC_135918.1, on the reverse strand, counting down.
GTTCTTGTAAAAACATTTTTGCAAATTTAGTCACTTCTAAATATTATTTTGATAGTGGTCTTGAATTAAGGCATATTTTAGGTATATATAGAAGTTTCTTTTAGCACTTGTGTTGTAATATTTTTTGGTTATTTGATAAATGATGATTATACCATGTTGATTAATATTAATTGTATGATTTTTCTCTATATTTCAATTTGTTTGTTAATTTGGCTGAATGACAATTGGGGAATGTAAACGGGTCAATACTGTGTTGGTATAGGGTGGATTGTATAATGAGAGCATGCTTATATAATTCCATTTAGACTTGTTATTACCATGGGTAATCAATGGAATAACAAAAATCATCTTTCCAGGTAAATATTAGCCCTTGAAAATACTGGGGTGGGTCCCACGTACATGGCTCTTGGAAATAAACATGTGGGTCCCACGCTTGTTTGCCTTGGAAATACAGGGGTGGGTCCCACGCAATCTGCCCTGGGAAATACTTAGGTGGGTCCTACTCACAACCCTTGGAAATACTCCAGACAGTTCCCAGGCGTGAAAGTATTTCCAACGGTCTTTTTTCCATCGGTGTGCCCATGGAAAATAAAAAAAATGAGTATTTCCCACGGTGTCGTCAGAAATAATCACTATTTCCTTCGAGGGTTGTTGCCACGGTAGTATTTCCAACGGTATCCGATGGAAATGACGATTTTAGGGCTTTTTCCAACGGTATGCCTATGGAAAAGCCGATTTTCTACCCAGGGAAATATTGTGAATTCTAGTAGTGGTTGTATTCTTTTGGCTTTGTAGGTTTATGAGTTTGTGCATATAGGGACGTGAGTTTAGTTTTGGGTTTAGAATCCTCGGTTTCTTGGAGTTTTTCTTTACAACTTCTGAGATTTGCAAACAGTTCCTCTGATGTGAAGACTTGTACTCTCGACAATACCTCTAGTGCGCTCACCATTGATTTCCATCCAGGTTTCCTAAGCATAACTTGTAAAAGCTTTATTACAATCTTATTGTTAGATAGTGGTTGTCAAGTTTGATAAATTCATTTTGCATTTATAAAATCTATTATAGGTGTCTTCTATAGACTCACCATTTTCTACACCAAAGGTCTCAAATTTTATTTTTAGACCCGTTAGTTTGGTTTATTTGATTTGGTTATTATCCTCATATTTGTGTATAAGAGATTCCCACATCTCTTTTGTATTTATAACATTTGAGAACACAATCCATATTGATTCATGTATAACACCCATAATAGCATTCATGGCAAGGTCATATACCTTTTTGGCAAGTTTGGATTATGTGGTAATTATGTTGGTGGTTGAGTTATAGACTGGTGTGAAATCATTTTCTACAGCTTCTCATACTTCAATCAATTTCAAATAGTTGGTTATAATCTTGTTTTCAATAACTAAAGTTTTTAGTAGATGGAGTCAACATTGGAGATCTCTAACATGTTTTGGTGTACGAAGTGCCATTTTTAGAATCTAATATAATAATCAAATTAAGTGTATCTTAATTTTTGATTTTTCTACTCTGATACCACTTGTTGGTCTCAAAGGCACTTAGAGAGGGGGTGAATAGGGCCTTTTTAAACTTTTAATCTAAGTTATAAGTCCCCAGTGTGTCTTAGAGTTATTCTTGACGAAAACTAGAATAACTTAGTTCTAAACTAAATTAATAAACAGTAAAATAAAAGTAGAGTTTAGAGACACTTGATATGAGAGTTGTTTACGGAGTTCTACACTAATGCCTACGTCTTCGGAGCCCGCGACCTTCGAGATGGTGCGCCTTTATTTATCCAATGAGAAAGGATTACAAGGTGTAACTTGTGAGCCCTTACAATCTTCTGGGAAGTCACACGGCCCGAGTACGAAATCGGCTCATGAATACTAAAGGCTCAAAGATAACAAAGTGAGCAATTATGGCTCAAGGATAACAAGGTGAGCAACTAAGGCTCAAGGGATAGTTGATTTGATCTCACATAATCACTTTAAGATCAGTTGTTGTATTGATTGAATAAACTTGAGATTGATTGTGGGTATTAAAGCTTAAGTGCATAAGCAACTACGACTTTATCTAGACTTGAGAATTTGAAATATTAAAGTTGGAGGTGGCTAGAGTGATTGTCCAAACCTTGGTATTGCTTCTATTTATAAAGAGTTGATAAAAATGAGTTAAGTGGTTTTGACCGTTGCAACGGTACATGGACCGTTACAATGATAGGTCAATTTGAATAGGTTTGGATTGAAGGAACCATAACGGTGGAATTTGTTGATAACGGTAGATTGACCATTGTAATGGTTCCCTCAACGCTAATCCTTTGTAATGCCGATCGTCAGGTGACGGTTCTGATCGATTTAAACTGTCACAGACTTGGCTGATGATTTATTTATTCCGTTGCAACAAACCATGGAGTTGGGTTGCAGAAGTCTATTTCTTTCCATAAACCATGCAGTTCATCATAGAATTCTTCTATGGTTTTTTCGTCCTGTTTAACATGTGAGACCCGCCAATTTAGCGCGAACACTTGTGCCTCATCACTTCCATCATAGAAGGTGGTTGCTAGTGCTTGCCACACGTCTTTTACTGTAGGATGTCGAATGTACTTGCTTCACAGTTGTGGCTCAAGAGAGTTTATGAGCCACCCTTCGATGACTGCATCATCTACTTCCCATTTTTGGATTCCAGGATGTGTCACTTCCGAGGGTGCAGGAACCCCCGTGAGATGCTTTATCTGATCCCTTCCCTTGACATACATCTCGATTGCTTGACACCAAAAGGTATAGTTGGTGCCATCCATCTTTACGTCAATTGGGTTAGGATGAATTGACCCATCAGTTATGATAACAGGTTGTGCCGTTGGTTAACAATTAGTAAGGGCAGCATTTTGCATAGCCACCATTTGAATTTGTTGGAGGGTTATTGCTTGGGTAAGTTGTGTGAGTTTTTCTAGAAGATCCATAGGATTTATGGTCTCACTGGATTCAGACATTGTTTTATCGAGAATGGATAGCTCCTTAGAGCAATATAGCACAAAAAATTAAAGTTAAAGATAAGAAGAGCAACAATTTCTCTAGTTATACCACCAAACAACCATGCTCTGATATCATGTCAAAATTATTATGATAGTATGACAAAGAATAAGAACACAATCACTCCCATAAAGCTCCCTTCCCTCCCTTTATTTTTATTAATTCAAAATAGAACTACAAAGTATTTTTGTATATGTTTTTCTAAGCATCATCTATTCCTATATAATTTGATTGCTAATCTATCTTGCCTTAATTGAATATTTCCTAACATATACATATTTCCTTTTCCACATTATTTCCTTAATATAAGATTGCCTAAATATTATATTGAAGGAAAACAAATCTTCCGCAATCTTCTGTCTTGTTTGCCAATCATCTTCTGATCTTATGTCATCGTATCATGGTGTATATTTCAAGTCTCCAACATCCAACGCTCCCTCTTGTTTATAACACTTATGGACGGTAGCACAGTCGGCTAGAAGAAAATGTTCTAGGACGGTAGCACAGTTTGCTGCGAGACCAAAGCCTTAAGATAGTCCTAACAAAAGAGGAACCAGATCTAGATACACTTTCATATTATAGACGATTAAAAAGTATTGATGCATAAAAAAAATTACAAAATTTTCAATTTACAGGGGACTTAGCCCTGTTTTTCTACACATAAATCCGCCCCTGCCCCAGCTTATTTATATCTAGTAGGCCGAGGCATAATTCAAGACAGAAATTCTAATATTCTGTCCACCTCAAGGCATTCAGATAACACAAGAAAATAAGAACACAAGGAATCCAACAACAAGCAATATATTTAAGAAACAACAGGTTGGCAACTCCAAACGTTTCAGTTTACATCACAGACTTGTACATGAAACTTTTGGGGAAGTATTAGATAGTTCACGTCTATTAACAGAACCATATGGAAATATTAAATAAAAACAAAAAATCAAGCAACCAGAGAAAGAGACGAGTTAATAGAAGCTTCTTTTTTTTTGGATAAAACTGGGAAAAAAAAATCCCTCTGATTTCATTGAAATCAGCATAACCTAGCACCAGTAATATCATTTTAAGTTATAGTACGATATTACATTGTTCTAGACCTATAAATAACGCCCGAATATAAATATTTTTACAACAAAAATCCCATAAAGAAACAAAGATTTAGAAGCGCATCATCGATTTGTTTTCCACACCCAAGCTTGAAAGAGCTGCTAAAGTTGGACTACTTCCTCTTCATCTGAAATGGCCTGTAACAAAGCCGGTAGATCACTAACATCATGTGGTAATACAAATGTTAACTTGAAAAAAATAATAATAATAATCATCCTTTGTTTTACCCCACAAGTATGTCAAATAAAAATAAAAAGCATAAGCATGAAAAATAAAAAAGAAAAAGCATGGGCACATACCATAAAAAGTTTGAACAGTGACTAATAAGATAGCTGGAAAGGGAAAATGGACCGATATAATTTTTTGGGTATGGGGCGGTGCGGCGGTAGATAATCTCAGGATGAGGATAACATGAATTTGTGGGTGCAAGGTTTGGGCGGTGAGAACCGTAAACATCGATGTCTGGACTAAACCTTCTGTAATAATAAATGGATTGGGGCAAGATTGAAGGAGAGACTGAAGTAGGTAAAGATAGGCATCGGCTCTCTGATGCAAAAATAGTGTGATCAGGAGGTATGGTGGTTGGGATGAGCCTCCTATTCTCCACATCAATCTCGTATACTTCAAAGTGTAAACCCCATAAGGGTGGCACATCCCGGCACTTCCGTAGGAGTAACATTTTTCCTCCATACTCAAGAAGACCAAGATACAAGGGATAACTGTAGGTCGGGATCCGAGTTGTCACGTTGAGTTTTGGATCCCAACTAGGCCCAATAGTCGCTTCCTCAAGCTCAAACTGCAATAATTCTCCAGTGTTGTGATCAGCCGCATACAGCTGGCCTTGAAAGGAGAGAGTGGAAGTACAATTGACCTCATAATCCGTACCAAACCATCTGTTGCCTCTTATCCTTGCAAATGCAACTTTATGACATCTTTGAAAGAAGAAAACAACAATGGAAGATGAGAGGAAGTTCACACTACTTGGCTCATCTCGGATCATGATGGAAAGAAGGGAATCCACCTTAGGCAATTGAGTAATAGATAATGTGAATGGGTGGAGAAGACATAATTCACCCGTATTCCTTCTTAGCAGTACAAGGAGACCATCAGCAGAAGATATTGGCGTGTAACCCTCACGGAACAGCGGAATGTTGACTAGAAGGCAGCGTCCACTTGAGACATTGAAGAAGGTACTCCAATCTTTAAGCCCACGAGGGGAATACTTCTCACGTTTACCAGAGATGATCATGATCCAATTTCGTGGCCGAAAGAGGCTCTCAATGGTGGACGGAGGAGCAGTAGATTGCCTCCAACCAGGACAAACTGCACGAAAGCGGATGTACTCTGTTACATCTTCAGAAAGTAGAAAGTTGGAGATGATCGCCACTACGAGTTCAGGGAGTGAAGACCAATTCCTTCTCTCCATCGTCATCGCGTTGGTCTCCTGAATTAAAAATTTAAAATAGTGTCATTGCCAAGTTAACTTAAAAGTACATGGAAAGAAAAAGCTGACATCCCTTGATCTTTAATTCCTTACATATATGAAAATTTAAAAGTAGTATGAGCCGCACAATAAAAATAAAATAAAAAAAAGGATCCCGAAATAGCGAAGTATATCCACTGGTATATGGCGCATGTGTATTGTCCCACCTGAGCGTTTCATGCTCCATCCAATGCATATGTTACACATGCAGATGATTGCTATTGATGGCATGACCAGCAGCAAATTTGACAGGTTGCTATTGATGGTTGAGACTGAAGATAGGACAATTAATGTGGGACGAGTCACAGCAGTTTAAGTATATATAAAGCATATTCATATAGAGGCAAAATCCAATCTAATTAAAATTCACATCAAAACAACTTGACCTTAGTGATACAAACAACAGAGCATCCCCCTTTTAATCTTTTTGTTTTTAAGAAACTAACAATAAAATTAAATTCCCAGAATACCTAATACGACTCATTAAAAAAAAATGCCAGAAGCTTTACATCAACCCATGCCAACTGAATTTAGTAGTCTAGCACTTAGATTAATTCTTCTATTTTTTGTGTGTGATTTTTTGAAAGTAACCCTAGAGAAAAAAGATAACATATAAGAAATACAATAGCAAGCTCGGCAGAGTAAGAAATGAATACATGTGGTGGAGGTTGATGATCAGAATTCTCTTCTCCAAACAAGGCTTGGCGTTGGGTCTTCCGTCCTCGGCGCGCCATATGTTTTTGAAGCTAGCTAGAGTCTAGAGACAGTAGTGATCTGTTCGGAACAATATATAGATTGCTTTGCTTTAGAAAAATAAAATTAAGGTGGTGGGTAGCTATAGTGTGAGTAGGCGACGGGTGGTGAGGGAATCGATCAGAGATTGTGGAGGAGGCGAACGAGAGACGGAGAGGGACACAAGGGCAGTCGCCTGTTTGCTTTGCTATTTGCTTGATCACAAGTACCGACAAACACTTAAATCCATATTTGCGCTATTTTTTTGTAGCCCAGTGTCAGTGTGAAGAGAGCCCGTGGGCCCAGTTTTCTTTTTCTTTTCTTCTTTTAATGTTTTAAGAAAGGGAAAACTTTCCATTCAGGCAGAAGTTTTTTTTTTTTTGCACCGACAAACACTTTTTATTTTTTTTATATTATTGTATTATGTATGATCTTTCCATAATTTTTCAATTTTGGAACTTACAAATAGGAAGAAAAGAGAACAAAACAGCTTCCATACTTTTTTTGTTTCTTCCTCTCTTCGTTGCCAAGAGAACCAAATTCCAATTTAAACCTACTTAAATAGGCTCCCATTAACCTCTTGTAATTTTTTGAAACTTGGTTAATCTTTCTATTTTTTCTTTGAGTAATTATATTCAACCCTACACTCCTGTCTCCTCTCTATCCCCGCAGCTATAGTAAAAAAATATTGTACTATAATTCCCACTAATTATATGGTTCCTCTTTTTTCAATCTCCTCACTCATCATGCGTTAACTTTCATAGGTATAAATACTTGGAGGATAAGAAATTATAATTTACAAACTAAGATACTAATACTTGTATGCGTAACTTGATATGACCACCCTCTTTTCTAGTTTCTCAATGGTCCCCGCGTCAATCTATATCAAATGAAGTAGTGGGGACCCCGCATACTCGCATCAACCTTCTCCAATCGTCCCAGCATTAACCTTTCTTTAACAAGCAATAGTTGACCAAATAGTTATAAAAACTCTAGCGCATAGGAATAAATACTTGTAATACTTGATATTAATACTTTAAGATATCAGTCAGTATCATATGTTAAAAAAAAACTTGTAAGTATAGGTATAAATACTTGCACGACGAGTTATAAATACTTGTGTGACGACGAACCCGAAAGTACATTATCATGGATCTCATTTGAAAGAGAAAATTGCGTAGAAGACATTCGTGGTTTTAGATTCCCAAAATTTCTCATAAATCGTCAGAAATGTGGATGAGATTGAACGAAGAAAAAAAAAATCCACTTTTAAAAACGTGTATGACCCCCATGTAGTTTGAGATTTAGTTGTAGAGAGAATTATTTTTGTAAAATTTATTAACCTTATAGGTATAAATACTTCCGTTCTTAGATATAAATACTTTCGTGCATATGTATTAACACTTGTGACGGCGAGTTTGAAAGCACGTTATCATGGATCTCATTTGAAAGAGAAAATTGCGTAGAAGACATTCGTGGTTTTAAATTCGCAAATTTTTTCATAGTTTGTTAGAAGTGTTGACGAGATTGAACGAAGAAAGAAAATATAAAAACATGTATGGTCCCCCCTATGTAGTTTGAGATTTGACTGGAGATACAATTATTTATGTAAAAGTTATTCACCTTATAGATATAAATATTTCCGTGCATATGTATTAATACTTTTGAAAAAAAAAATTTATCTCCGGAATAGTTATAGAAGTTAAGTGGGAGAATAATTAATGCGGAGATAGAAGTGCGTGACAATTATGAGGATTAATGCTTTCCTTTAACTAAGGTTTCCGAATAGTTAGACTAGAATTTAGATTTACATGCCTATATATAATTAAAGAGTTGTATTATTTGCGATGTATCGGTCATATGATAGAAAAACATTATCCTTAAGCTAACATGAGCTTTTTTGGTCGTTTAGAGATTATTAATTACAACGTAATATATTTGTAATATGAAACTGTTAACTTTAATTTTATTGTATGGATTCAATTTGAAAGTTTACTACACGAAAGTATTTATTTTCATGATTTATATTTTGGAATATTTTATGTTACTGTATTTTATTGTTGTGTTGGTTTTCTAGCTAATTGACGAGCAACGAGAATGTTTAACTTCTATTAGTATAATGAGCAACTAGAAAAAAAAATACAATTGATTAGTAAAAGGGTTAACTTTTATTTGTTTCTTAATTTCTTAAGATTATATTGCATAAATAATTAGTACATTTTACTTGAAGCATGAGCACTTCAACTAATTGTTTTTAGTATGTGATGTGATAATTTGTTTATAGTTGTGGAACCCACATTTATTTATACCGAATAAGTTACATGTAGAATATCTATATTAAAATGATCTATTAATTTATTACTTAATTTGTTTTTTAAAGAATAAATAAATACCATGAATTTATAACCATATTAATTGTTTTTGTTACAAAATAAACTTGTATTATGTATGTTTGTTTAGTTTAGGCTTATGAAATTCTTCTTATACTAAATAAAATTCGATGAAAAAATTTATAGTCATTTGACAATACTTTCGTTACCTTTCAGGCATATATATATATATATATATATATATATATATATAAAACATGCATGATGCCTTGCTATGGATTGTAAAAAAAAAAAAAAATCCATTGGTATTGGAAAGTCTAATGATGTTCGTATAACTTTTAGGTTGAATGACGTTCTGTATTATGTACGATAATCTTTTCATAAAATTTCAATTTTGGAGCTTACAAATAGGAATAACTTGCGCAGTATAGAAACAGTCTAACAGATTGTATACGCAGTTTTATTAAATTGTTCTGTATTGATCAAACAATGGGAAATTTGACAAACTGATCTGGTTTTTGAAAATAAAATAAAATATTATCTAATAAATTTCTTGTCATAACGTTCCTATGGGACCCACTCATAATAAATTTTCTGTTCCGTCAATTTACTCTCATTGTTTTTCTCCAAAATTATATTAAAAGATGTGTTTCTTTCTCTCTTTGTTGCCTAGCTAGAGAACAAAACATGTAATTTAAACGTACTTAAATTAGACTCCCATTAACCTCTAATAATTTTTTGAAAATTATAAAAGATATCGGTTTTTCTCTCTCTTTTCTTTAGTCAAGATTTCAGAATAGTTAGACAAGAGTTAAATTTACATGTCTATATAATTAAACAGTTGTCATTGTAAAAACATTATCTTTAAGCTTACATGAGATTTTTTGGTCGTTTATATTTTATTAATTACTAAATATTTTTCTAATATGAAATTGTTCCCTTTTATTTTATTACTCTATAAATAATTTTTTATACGGATTTAATTTGAAAGTTTGCTACAAGCATAGAGGTTACAAAAGTATTATTTTTTTAAAGTTAGTGACTTTAATGCCTACTAATAATTTGATAGATAAAAAACGTATTTATAACAAATCAAGTGACTCTAATTCATAGATCAACTTCTTTATTCTCATGAAATCCTCAAAATTACTCAAATTACTCTAAGCACCTTTAATCATTCTCTTAATCCCTAGATCTACTACTATTTTACTAGATTTACTCTTCTAATCCTACTTATATACACTCATAATCACCATAATATCTTAATCCCCATCTCGTTCTACAACCGGATCCGCTCTTAATTCCCATCTTAATCCTCTAATCTTAACTAGCTTTAGAGAAATTATTAACGCCAATATTTGATTAAATTTAAAAATAAGTTCTTCAGTAAAGTTTCTATAAAAAAATAAAATATAAGTATGATTTTTGTTACCTGAGGTTGCCATTTGCTGTTGCTTCTTCATTTCCTAAACCGCTCATGCTGATTTGTTCTACAATAGTAGATAATTTTTGGTCCTTTAAGAGTGGAACAATTGAGAAAAACGCAACAGAAACAGAATGATAAAAAAAATGTAATAAATTTTGGAAGATATGTAAATAATAACCGATGCCGGACTTATATATATATAGATGATCTAGCTAGCTAGCTATGGTTATATTTTCAGTCGGTGCACAAAACTAGATTTAATTGATTAGAACTTGCTATTAATAATTTTTCATGTATAATTAGTACAGGAAAATGGTAATCAGCCTGTTTAGTTGTGTCTTGTTACAAGTAAAGTATTTGACAAGAACTTCATTTATTTATTGATTTAAATCTGACGTTTAATCAAATCAGTAACCTCCGTCGTTATGCTTAAAAAATGGCTTTCGGAAGAACTTATTGAAATATAGGGGGATCAGTGAACTTATTAAAATTTAGGGGTTTAAGTACTCCCTATACTTACTGTTGGATTTAAAAATTGTGCTTATGTGGATTTTTCATAGGTTTGCTTTAGCATACGTTATTGTAAGAGATAAGGTTAATTACAAAAGTTCTAGAAAAAGGATGATCGTAGATGATATTACATTTCAAGAAAAAATCGCAGATTGTTTTTAATTACCTGGACTTGCTCCAGATGACATTTGAGAGAGGCAATCAGCCCTCAGAAGTTCGTGCTTTTAATAATCTACTTTGTGCTTCTCTTCAGATCAGCCTCCAATTCTCTTGCTAGGTGTGAAAGTTGTATCAGAGAAAAGAACTTGTGGCTCGATTTTTTCTTGTTTTGGAATAAAAATAACTTGCGGCTGGATTTGAGCTAGAGAGATCAGGGAGGTCAGGGATCTGCTAGTAGTGGATAAGCTTTAGGTTTTTCAGAGAGGAACTAAGAAATGGGCTGTATTGAGAAACGTTGGTGGCTCGATCCGATCTTAGAGAGGAGAGCAGAGTGAGGTCGGCTATTATAGAGCAGGGGAGAGAGAGAGGCAGAAGAGAGGATATCAGGCTTGAAGGAGAGGAGAAAGCGAGGTGGGAAGCGGATATGGAAAAGGAAGAGAGGAAGAGGGGAGGAATTTAATAGATCGAGGAAGGGGGACAGGACGAGGTGCGCCGAAAGAACATGCGTCGAAAGAGCAAAAGTGAGTAACGCATAGCGATCAATCATGAACCTTCAAAAATAGATCGGACGAAAGTAGTTACCCTTGCTACTGTAGGTGAACAGTAAACCTAAAATAACAATATTTTAGGCATTTTTGTGCCCTCTTTCAAAAATTACAAAAAATATAGTAACAAAATTCCTAGTAAAAATTGGTATTTTAGAAGTTTCATATAACCAAATTATTGAGCAACTTAGATTGACGTTTCCACTGAAAATTTGAAATTTGATCCTATGATATTTTGGCCGAAGTGCTATCGAAAGAATATAATTAGTTAACCCATATATATAATTGATTTTAGCAGTCTCTCCTAAGTTCTAAAACAAAAAGATTTGATAGAGAGGTTATTCAAAGGACATATACTAGTATATATTACGCACTGTACGACATTAATATGTGATATATCTGGGTGTTATATATCAAGCATTGCACGAATCTCAACAAAGAAACAAGCAGCATAAGAATTCCCATTTGTTGCATTTTCCATTTTCAATGAAAAACTGAAATGTTTCCTATTAACTTGCTTTTGAGGCAGGAGAATTAACTTGAATATTTAGATGCACTTTATATCAATTCCCTATAAAATACTTGGGATTTCTTTGCATGACATTTCCAAATGTTTACAACACATAACAATTAGGTGTTTCTACAAGAATGGTCTGAAATTCTATTAGTACTAGGAAGTATTTCCTATACACATTTGCATGACAACATATATAGCATAGAGATACGAATATAATTCTGACAATATATATAGTCAATCCTTAAACAAGTTTTAAATTTTAGGGGAGTAACATTGACACAACCATTACTATGGTGGAAAATCAATTTGCCAAAACAACAAGGATGAACTGGCAATTTAGCTTATCATTTTTGTGGGCAAGCATAAGATGTATCGCATCTATTTCTGACCTATGGAGATATAAGAAATATTTGGTTTTGGAATGTAAGTGTCAGGATCATTTCACAGATTGGTTTATGGTGGATGGACATAATCTAATTTTCTTTGAGCTTGAGATCTCATCTGATAATAGAGTTGCCTTTCTTATATATAATAATATGTTTGACTATCTAGAAACACAGAATCGAAGTTTGTTTTTCTGAAAGAATGTCAAAACCACAAGGAATTTAATTCTGGAAAGTGGGAACTACATCGATCTCGTGTCCATTATTGGCTAGGGCATGTAAATATACCATTAAAAAGGCTGCTGCACAGTGGGTACAGAGGACCTTGAATGCATTTCATTGCAAGTCTGGCACCTGGCATGATGATACACAAGTTGTAGCCTAAAAAAGGAAGTGTATGAACCACACGTGGAATGAATGAATACTGCACAATGAGTTTTAGAGTTCATTGTAATAATAAGCTCCCAATGAGTATAGCTATGTTAACTTTTACAGGTGACACAAAGATGTGATTTTGAGTTTACTTGAAATAGTCAATGATCCAATATTGTAATGGAAGTGACACGCTCTGGGCTAGTTGTAGTGAGAAGTTGATCGTTCTATCAACAAGGGGAGAGTGTGTACTGAGGCCGCCTATTTTTGTGGACTTTTAGCAAGAGTAAGAATTGGACTTAGGCAACTAGCTCTTTTTTTTGTAATTAAATAGTTTCAATGAGAAAGCTTAATCTTCGTTGTTTATATTAATTTCTGATCACACAATTTGTTCATTATACCTGTTGCAAAAGGTATAATTTTGACTCAATACTAATCGGAATCCATTGATATATAAGATAAATTACGAAACATAAAATAAAATATGTTCAAATTAAAAGGGAAGGTTAATTACTGACAACATTGCTTGTGCACATGAGGTCTTACACACTATTCACCAAAAGAAATTAAAAGGGGTTTTATTTAAGCTGGATTACGAGAAAGCTTTTGATAGAGTCCATTGGGACTTTCTTTTAGAAATTCTCCAAGCCAGGGGATTTGGAAATCTTTTTATCACATGGATTAAATCTATATTGCATAGTGGACAGACTTGTATTAATTTTAATGGGTCCAATGGTACATATTTCAAATGCAAAAGAGGTTTGAGACAGGGTGATCCCTTGTCCCCCTCTTTTGTTCAATTTGGTTGCTGATGCCCTTAACAAATCTTTGCAACAATTACAAACAGCAGGATTTATATCTGGTTTGGGTAATTTTGGATCTCTAGGACCAGTTTTAAATTTACAATTTGCTGATGATACCTTATTATTTCTTAAAGCTGATTTTAGAATGATTGAAGCACTCAAGCTTCACTTGATAGCTTTTGAAAATCTCTCAGGTATGAAAATAAACTATAATAAATCTGAAATGATCCCCCTCAATATACCACCTGAGGAGGGGGCTGCACTGGCAGCTATATTTGGTTGCAAAGCTTCTCAGTTGCCAATTACTTATTTGGGGCTTCCTTTGCATTATAAAAAGCCATCCCTTAGGGATTGGCAATCTGTGGTTGATAAAATTGAATCTCGAATTCAAGGTTGGAAAGGTAAACTTTTGTCTTATGGAGGGAGACTTACTCTCCTCAACTCTGTTCTATCTTCTATTCCTATTTATTGGCTTTCAGTTTTTGTGATGCCCTCTAAAATTCGATTGAGAATTGATCAATTGAGGAAAAGATTCCTTTGGTATGGAGGTAATACAGTGAAGAAAAAATATTGCCTCGTCTCATGGGACACTGTTAGTAAATCCAAATCACAGGGGGGTTTGGGAATAATAGATCTTAAACGCTTAAATCAGGCTTTATTAGCCAAATGGTGGGTCAGATTCAAGAACCACCAAATCTCTGGCATGTGGAAAACTATAATTCTGCATAAATATGGTCTATTAGGGTTCTCGTCTACATGTTCCCCTTTCTGGTCTGGTATTCTGAGACATACAAATGCTGTTGAATTAGGTCTTACTAGACACTTGGGGAATGGCTCAACCATCCTTTTTTGAAAAGACCGTTGGTGCTCTGACCAACCTCTCTCCTCTCTCTTTCCTAGCCTCTTTTTACACACTACAGACCCTGATCTCTTGGTTATTGAGGCCTATGTAAACTCTTCATGGCAACTACTTTTCACAAGACAACTTACTGGTACTTTATACTATGAGTGACATCACCTGCACATTCAACTACAAAACTTTGTCCCCAATCCTTCTACCCCTGATGCACTTTACTGGAGATGGTCATCGGTGGGTAAATTCACCGTGCATTCTTTTTATCGATGGCTAGAGTTTGGAGGCATTACAAATATTACTTTTAAAACAATTTGGTTGTCTAAAATGCCCCTCAAAATCAAAATTTTCTTGTACTTGTTGAAAAGAAATAAAATCCTCACTAAAGGTAATCTCATTAAGAGAGGATGGCAAGGGGATCATGCTTGCCCTTTTTGTGGTAAATTTGAATCAACAGACCATTTGTTTGTACAGTGTACTTTTGCCAATTCTATTTGGAAATGGATCGGATCACATAATAACTTCACCTTTGCAGGCACTACTATGGATGACATATGGTTTATTAATGCATGTATACCTTTAAAACACATTCCTTTAGTTGAATTTGTTAGAGGTGCAGTACTTTGGATCCTATGGCTTGAACGGAATAAAATACGTTTTCAAGGCTCTTCTCTACCCTCTTTGCAATCGGTAGGATCTAAAATTATCTCACTTGTCAAATTTTGGTGTACTAATTCTAATACAGGATCTCTTTTACACTTATCTCTTATTTTACCGATGGATACTAATGATCTCTGCTCTCAGGACCTTCTATCTCATTCCGAGGAAGAAGCCACTTCCCTAGAGGAAGAAGTGGAGAGAGAGGAGCTACCAGGGGCACCCACCCCAATAGTCGACGGTTCAATCCATATGCTTGGTATAATCCCGACTACATAGCTTGATTGTGCAAGGATGGAGACAGTTTTTGAAGATATGCTGACTACTTGCATCCCTTTGTAGTTTAGACCAGCATTTATTTTGCTGTCATGTTTGCTCTTTTGTAGTTTGCTATTATCGTTCTTTTGTTCAGCTATCAGTACTTTGTATACATGCTTTGAGCTGTAGATAGTTGGAGCTCTTCGCATTTGACATTATGGTTTCTTAATGAAATTGGTGGGCTACACCCACTTTATAAAAAAAAAAAAAAATATTGATTTAAAGTTTTAAACTAGGAAAATACACATATATTAAATCACAAGAAAGGCGCTTAAATTAAAGGCCTTCAGGATCTCTTTCATGTTCCTGTGCTTTTGTTGTTTTTCTCCTCAACAGTGTCGAAACCATTGATGATAGCTGAGAGAGGAAAACAAAGCAATTAATCAGTATGATGCATATGGTCTTCTATTTTCTCACTTTAATTTTCTAAGTTAAATATTTTGACACGAAAATGGTAATCAGTGTGTTCAGTTATGTCTCAGTACAAGTAAAGTATTTGACAAGTACTTTAATTATTTATGATTTATGTAAATCTCACTAATCAAATCAGTAACCTCCATCGATCGTTATACTTAAAAAATGACGTTTGGGGAAATTTATTAAAATATAGAGATTAAGTACGACCTACATATTGTGTGATTCAAAAATTGTGCTTATGTGGAAATTTCATAGGATTGGTGTAGCATATATATCTTATTGCAAGATATGAGGTTGCAAAAGTTCCATGTGGGGCATTAATGTGGCATCTATCTTGGTGGTTTTATCAAAGCTTGCACGATTCTCAACAAAGAAACAAGCAGCATAAGAATTCCCATTTGTTGTACTTTGTATTATCGATGATATATATATATCAAGCTTCTAACTAAATAGCTAGCTATAGCGGTTTTGGAATTAGAAAGTTAAGCTACGGGGTAAAACTACGCTAATCGAGCTACGGCCGCTATAGCGTGTAGCGGCAATAGCGGTCCGCTATGCTACATGGGCTTATGATTTTGCAATTTCAATGGGCGTTAATGTCCAGATGGGTTTTTTTTTACTTTATCAAACTATATCAATATAATGGAACATATGCGGGCTATACCGCTATATCAATTAAATTTTGTATTATGCATTATTGTTGGGTTTTCCAAAAATGAAAAATTAAAACAATGTCTAGGGACCTTGTCCATGAGAAATTGAACTTCAATATGAATATTAGAACTTCTTAATCAATTTGGTATTTTTTTTCTCTCGATGAGACATGTTTACTATTAGTAGAAATATAAAATATAATTTTTGAAATAAGAAAACGCTATTTATGATAGCTTCCGCTATAGCTGCGCTATTCGTTAAAGCTTTTTTTTTGGTCTCCCCGCTATGCCGCTATAAACGCTATTTAGAACCTTGATATATATATATATATAATACCAGCTTAATCTTCACGGTGAATTATACCTATTGCAAAAGGAAATTTGACTCAATACTAATCGGAACCCATTGATATATATATATTGCAAAACACGAACAGAAATGTTCAAATTTATTGATTTAAACTACAGAAGTACATGAAATCACAAGAAAGCTAGGTCGCTTAAATTAAAGGCAATAAGGATCTCATTTATGTTCTTGCACGTTTGTTGTTCTTCTCCTCGACAGTGTCGAACCACTGATGATATCTGAGAGGAACAAAACAATTAATTAGTATGTGCGTATATATGGTATTCTATTTTTTTCAATTTAAATTTCTAGGTTAATTTTTTTGCTACATTACATAATTATTAACAGTTTATATGGGGATTTTGGTGTATACACCATCCTTTTTTTTTTTTCCTTCTTTGAGACCAATTCTATGATCACTTGACAACTTACTAGAAATACTAAAGTTAATTATATAGGTGAGTGCTAATCAACATTTAATCTTTGAGTAAGAAAACTTACATGTCAATCGGTTTTGTTAAAGCTGCAATCAAATAAACAAAGAATACCATATTAGAATCAGATCTTTGAAGGACTTAAAAAATTCAAAAGAGACGTAAGGTGACCCACTGAAAATTAACCACTGGCCTTGCCAGTTGTCATAAAACCCCTGATTAAACACAAACTATAAAACAAATTAACTAGAGTATCAATGGACCCACATCAATTTTTGCTAGTAAATATAAAGGTCTGTATGAAATTTACCGAACATTTAAAATTAAATATATATTTTTTTTTTCTGAAGAACATTTAAGAGAAGTGGGTATAAAGATAATTTACTAAAGTAGTTGTAAACGAACCATTTGCTTCCATGGTGTAGGAAGACTTGCACACAAAACATTCTGCAGTGCCAACTCTCGCATGTAGGTTTCTGCAAAATAAAACAGTAACATTAACTTGGCAAAAAAATCAATAAATCCTGCAACTATAATGTTAAAATTAGTGACATGCCAGTTAAGTAAGACCATCAAACTTCTCTCATAAAAAAATACCAGAAGAAAATGCCACCATCTAAAATTTCACGAGTATGTATGTATGTGTGTATTATATATCATCAGATATATCATATGTTAAAGAAACTTTGTGCTAGATGTGGTTATAAATATTAAATTATCGAAACAATAAATAATTCTCCCAAAATATTTAGTCACTAAGTTGCGAAAATAATAAAATTTAATTATACTTACATAGTGCATGTGACATTCTTCCCATAATTGCAAATGGGACAAACAAACTCGGTATCGAGCTTTGGGGGCTTTATTTTGGGAGCAAGTCTTCTAGATTTTCTCTTCCCCATTTTCGCTCTTGGAATTCCTGAAATAATAAATATCCAAGTAAACAAATGTAAGTTAGATTCCAAAATTAATTAAACATAAACCCAGATCTAGCTAGTTGTTGCTATCAACAACAATATATAGAGAGCACATACAAAGATTCAGATATTACTTTTGGCCCTTTTTATTTTTTTAAAAAAAAGGAAGAAGTTTTGATTTACTATATATATACTTAAGAACTTGTCGATTCAATATTTACGCTAACATTGTTTGCGAGAAACCTTTGCGACATTTACTAAATACAATTGCAAATCATAAACCAAATTTAACACAGTTCAGGAAACAATCTTGAAATTGATGAATATACAGTATTAAAATTCAGAGTGCTCAATACAATATTTATACTTCAATTGTTTTTCAAAAATGATGCTGTGTAATTAACAAATTAAATAAAATCAACTAACATTTCATACTTCAGAAACAATAATATGAATAATTAAAACAACAAAATATGACATAATGCATGTTTTGCAAAAATATCAGCACACAAGACACACTATATATATTTACCTGTGAGAGGAGAGCAAGTACTGGAAAATTATGTATTGGAAGAGAACTAACGGGGATATGTATTGCAAAAATATCACACACTATATTTCGGTCCTCCGGTCTGCTTGTACGAAATTATGTATTGGAAGAGAACTAACGGGGATATGTATATAAAGGCGTAAGTGCATGCATTGAATTTGGTCAAACTAGAGTGAACATTAATGCTCTTCGATCGAAAAGATACAGTTACAAATTAAATATAAATTGGTGCTACAAATAAATGAGTACCAGCTTAATTTATTTGTCATTTTTAGCATATCTTTTTCATTGTCCTTAGCATATCTGTTTTGTCATTATTTAGCATATCTTTTCAATTGTATTAAGTTAGTATATTTTTATAAAACTTGAAAACGTTACTACTCAAGGACATTAAATTAAATGAGTGTATCTTTATAAAAAAACAATATCCAAATTTATTAACAGCTCAGCGAGAACCTTCATCAAAACTCAAGAACGGGCTTGAAACTGGGCCTAAAAAGCTTACAATAGAGAGGACATGTTATATAATTCGTATATTTCAAATTAGCGAGGATAACTTCGTTCATAAAATGATGCCAATATAATTTTGTAGCAAGTGATGAAGAATAAAGTTCATCTTATTTACAAATGTGAGTACTGATTTCGAATCTGTGATCTAAATCATAAAGACAAAACAATAATCTAAATTTTACTAGAAAAAATAATGAAATACAATTCATTATTGACGAATGGTGGAATTCTGAGTTGTTTTGGAGAATAAGCTTAATGTGATCTTAAGCATTTGCTGTAATAGATATGGTCTAAGGAATGCAGTTTTTTGTCGAATAGCCGCGCGTGGTGTGTGGCAATTTGTTTGCTTAACTAAAGAATTGTTGTTTACAAAATTGAAGATTTAAAAAAGTATCATATATAATGTATAAAATTCATTGTTCGAGCATAATGTGAGTATAATTCAGAAATACTTTCTATTCTCTTATAACACTTTTCTAGAATAGCCACGCATCATGAAAATAGAAAAATTTAACTATAGACGTTGCATATCACATTTCACATTTTTTTCGTAATTACAGACGGGGTACATCAATGAACTCAGTGTCTAAAGCTCGGGCAGCATTCTTTTAGGTAAAAGCGCTCTCCTTGATTTTCTTTTCTCCATTTTGAATGCCTTTTAATATGCAAATTATTGTTGCACTTGTTGAATTATTCCTGAATTATGAATTATGAATATTTTATATTTTTATTTCATATTTTTCTGATCATGTCACAAGTTCCGACGACAAGATTGACAACCCGCCGCACTTATTTGCGTAAGACAATCATATTATCATACTCAGCTTATACATAAATAAGCTAATTAATTGCATTGGTCTCATATTATACATGTACAGAAACAAAATGAAATAAATCTATTATAGTGTAAATAAGTGCAATTGGAGTACTATAGCAGATTCATTTGATAAGAAATATGTATCCAAAACAAAATACTTCTCTTTGTGGTTGATGATACCGCAATATTTATTTTGGCAAGCTCTGTCTCGCATCTTGGGGCTTCCTACCTGCAACCCACCGAAGTGAAAAGGGTGAGAGATGGAAAATCTCCCAGTGCGGTATTCAGTTCCAATCGAGATATTCTTAGATTCAACCAACTAGAACCAAATAGCACCAAGCACACAAAATATAGAAAACAACAATAATTTAGGAGACAGAATCTAATTTAACAATTATAATCAGTCAAGCAAAATAAACAACAGTTCACTTTATGAAAGACTCAAGCACCCCAAGAAAATCTACAAGTTAGCAAAGCAGTCAATAAAATTATAACAATCAAACTTAACAAGAAATTCGTAATTTGAAATTCTTATGTATCAAGACAAATGCTCTAATGTTAAGATGCATCTGTTTTAAGAGTTCAATTCAGTTTACTTGTACTATCTCATTGTCTAAATATGCTTTATATTTGTTAATCAAGTCAAATGCACAACTGTTCATATTTACGATAGGTAAGGGTAATACCATAGTATGATGGAGCACTCTATGCCTCGATCATGCGCTACACATAACAGTGCCTACGCGATCGACTGAAACTCATTTTTGGTTTTAAGTCATGCCTTACACATAACAACGGCTATATGACCTCAATCACACACTACACATAACAGCGTCTACGTGATTGGCATATTTCAGAATATATAAAGGAAAGCGTTTAATCTGCTGCGTTCAAATGTTTAACTTTCATTGTAAATGAGTTAAATTTTCATTTTTAAAAACAAAAACGAATCCCCGAATTCATCCCCGAGCAAAAATTTACAGATCTAAACTGGAACCAATCCCCAAGCGTGTTCCCGAGCACGAAATTTACACCTCTAAATTTGTACTAATCCTCGAGGGCGTCCCCCAACACAAATTTTCTTCATTTGTGTAGAATGTGCCATGAACAGTACATGTAAACATGTAAAGCATGTAAACCAATATGTACTAGCAAGCAAACAACATAAACAAAGCATTGAAAATTTGTGCATATAAACCTGTGTTAACAAACATATTTTAAAGCATTTATAAACCTGTGTTTACAAACATTGAAAAATCTATGTTTACAAACATATAAACCTGTGTTTACAAACACATTTTAAAACTTATTCTTCAAACACATTTTAAAGCATATAAACCTGTGTGTAAAGCAAGTAAACCAATATATAATGACAAGAAAACAACATAAACAAAGCAATGAAAATTTGTGCATATAATTACCTTGACTGCATCAGTCAAGCATTCAAAAAAGGAAAAAGAAAAAGAGACACTATTAGAGTGCTCCAAACACCTTCAATTGAAGTGTTGTATTACGGTTGTAAATGCCCTGTTATCTTGTCATCTAGAGACACTACTTCAGTGCTCCAAACACCTTCAATTGTAGTGTTGTGTTAGGGTTGTAAATGCCCTATTATCTTGCCATTTGGAGACACTACTAGAGTGCTCCAAACACCTTATATTAGAGTATTAATATGGGTTGTAAATGCCCATATTATATTGTTATCTAGAGATACTACAAGAATGCTACAAACACCTTTAATTGGAGAGTTGTATTAGGGTTGCAAATACCCAATTATCTTGCCATAAAAAGACACTACAAGAGTTCTAAACATCTTTAATTGGAGTGTTGAATTAGGGTTGTAAATGCGCTATTATATTGCCATATAGAGACACTACTAGAGTGCTCCAAACACCTTCAATTGAAGTATTGTATTAGGGTCTTAAATGCTCTGTTATCTTGCTATCTGGAAATACTACTTGAGTGCTGCAAACACCTTCAATTGGAGTGTTGTATTAGGGTTGTAAATGCAATATTATCTTTCCATATAGGTACACTACTAGAGTGCTTCAAACTCCTTCAATTGGAGTGTTGTATTAGGATTGTAAATGTCCTATTATCTTGCCATATAGGTACACTACTAGAGTGCTCCAAACACTTTCAATTGGAGCGTTGTTTTAGGGTTGTAAATGCCCAGTTATCTTGCAATATAGAGACACTACAATAGTGGTCCAAACACCTTCAATTGGAGTATTGTATTAGAGTTGTAAATGCCATTTTATATTGCCATATAGAGACTCTCCTAGAGTGCTCCAAACACCTTCCATTGGAGTGCTGTATTAGGGTTGTAAATGCTCTATTATGTTGCTATATAGCAACACTACTAGAGTGCTCCAAACACCTTTAATTGGAGTGTTGTATTAGGGTTGTAAATGTCCTATTATCTTGCCATATAGGTACACTACTAGAGTGCTTCAAGCACTTTCAATTGGAGCGTTGTTTTAGGGTTGTAAATGCCCAGTTATCTTGCAATATAGAGACACTACAATAGTGGTCCAAACACCTTCAATTGGAGTGTTGTATTAGAGTTGTAAATGCCATTTTATCTTGACATATAGAGACTCTCCTAGAGTGCTCCAAACACCTTCCATTGGAGTGCTGTATTAGGGTTGTAAATGCTCTATTATGTTGCTATATAGCAACACTACTAGAGTGCTCCAAACACCTTTAATTGGAGTGTTGTATTAGGATTGTAAATGCCGTATTATCTTGTCATTTGGAGACGCTACTATAGTGCTCGAAATACCTTCAATTGGAGTGTTGGTTTAGAGTTAGAAATGCCTTATTATCTTGTCATATACAGACACTACTAGAGTGCTCTAAACGGCTTCAGTTGGAGTGTTATATTAGAGTTGTAAATGTCCTATTAGCTTGCTATATAGTGACACTACTAGAGTGCTCGAAACACCTTCAATTGGAATTTTGTGTTAGAGTTGCCAATGCCCTATTATCTTTCCATATAGAGACATTACTAGAGTGCTCCAAATACGGAGAGGTTTAGGATTTAGGTTTTATCCCCATTTTGGAATGCCATTAAAAAAATAGTTCACATTGGTAAAATAGGGATGCAGATTCAACCTGGCAGTCAAGGGCAAGTCAAATTCTGGTAGGATAGTTGGTTTCAACAATGCCCTCTTGGCATGACTTACTCACAATTATTTGATATTTCTATTACTCCTGATATAACAGTACAAGAGGTAGTTTCTACTCAGGGTGGCACTCTTAGGTTTCGTAGGAGTCTGACAAGCAGACTCTTGCAAGATTGGTATCAATTGATGTCCATTGTTAGCACAGATTTTACTCATGATCATGTTTGTAATTGACACTGACCCAGATACGCACATACTAATTAATTGTTTTGACACTGACCCATATACGCACATACTAATTACTGATGATATCTGGGTCAGTGTCAAAATATATTTTCTAATTGGCAGTTCTTAGAGGATGTGATCTTATATGCTTTATCTCTTTCCAAAATCAGGCGAATTGCACTACTATTGGTGGTCAGTGCTACCATTTGGAGCATCTAGCGCCAGAGAAATGAACTTTGCTTTAACGATTCAGTTACTCACTTTGGGAGATCAGTTATCCTAACTATTATTTCTATTGTAACATATTGGACAGGGACAATGTCAAAGGAGATGAAAGTAGCAGTACAGGAATGGCTGCCCCTGCCCCAGGATATGGATACTGTGCCACTCCAAGTAGCTAATTAACCCAGAGGCAGAGACAATGATTGTGTGGCTGTCAGATGATTCAACTTAGATTAGGGAGTAGTCGGCTAACTTTTGATTCATACTTGTTTTGTTAAATATCCTCAGCCCTGATGTGGCTTATTACAACTTGTCATATATATATGCTTCTACAAAACTGCTCTAGGATTCTCAGTTTATCTTTTAGTAGGGATATATAATTTTTTTTTCTTTCCTTTTTGTAAAACTTCAAAGTTTCATGTCAATGAAACAGGCTTTATTGCCTTTTTTTTTAAGAAAAAAAAGCATTGGATGAAGATAGCATTAGTACATAAGCAGCTTATATAATGATTAACAGATGTAAGATCATTTGAATTTGGTCAATGGCATTAAATTAGTAAATCTTCATAAAAATTTACAAATCTTTAGAAAAAAATTAAAAGCCTTACGTACTGCTCGATGGCATTAAATTAGTAAATCTTTAGAAAATTTTACAAACTAATTAACATCTGGACCATATATATGCAATTGTTATACCTTAACATGATCAGGCCCAAAGCCTTTATCAAAACTCAAGCAATAGTTGGCCCAGGTTGGAGGATGATAAAAGAAAAGTGACATCAGTGTGCCAATTGCCAAACAACCCCTTTTAGCATTTTTGTAATATTCTTTCCATCATCAAGAGGACTAAAAAGGAAAATAAAATAAAAGTGACATCATTCTGTAATATTCTTATAAACTTCTCCTCATTTATGTTCGTTTGGAATAGCGTCATTACATTAGCAGGCCAAACAACGTTAGTACTAAACATTACTATATTGAGCACTCTGAAATTTAATATGGTTTATCATTTGTAATTGTATTTAGTAAATGTCACAAAGGTTTCTCACAAACAAAGTTAGCGTAAATATTAAATCGACGAGTCCTTAAGTATATAGTAAATCAAAACTTACTTCCTTTCTTTTTTTGAAAAAGGCCGAAGTAATATCTGATCACATGGTCCAAAATATTAACTCAAACTGTGCGCTAATGCGGAGGATATGGATTCTGGTATTGGAGGTTCCTCACTGTATAAACCTAATAATTTCGGGTTCATTAATTTTGTATTTATGACATAGATCACAGATCAAAATTCGGAACTAACATTGAACATAAGATGAACTTTTATCTTCATCGCTTGCTAAAAAAATATATATTGGAATCATTTTATGAATCAAGTTATATATCCTCACTAATTTGCATATATTATACGAATTGTATAACATGTCCTCTCTAGTGTAAGTTTTAATTTTAGGCCCAGTTCATAGTTACCCTAAACCCTAAACCTAGTTGGGCCCAGTTTTGCTTGAGTCTTGATAAAGGTTCTCGCTGAGCTGTTAATAAATTTGGATTTGGATTTTTTTTATTATAAAGATAAAGATACACTCATTTAGATTTAATGTCCTTGAGTAGTAACTTCTCAATTTTTATAAAGATATACTAACTTAATTCAATTGAAAATATATGCCAAGGACAATTAATGGAAAAGATATGTTAAATAATGACAAAAAATATATATACACACATTAATTTGTAGCACTATTTTGTATTTTCTACCTGTGTCGATCTTTTGTAAGAGAATTGTTCACTAGCTAGTTTGACCAAATTCAATACGTACACTTATGTCCTTATATTATATATATACCCGTTAGTTCTCTTCCAATGCACTATAATATCCATCTTCCCATTATTTCGTATAAGCAGAAGAACTTCCCATTACAGGTTCCCTCTCACTACTGGGTAAATACATTTTGTGACTTGTGTGCTGATTATTTTGCAAAAGATTATGTCACATTTGGTTGTTTAAAGTTTTCATATTATTATTTCTCAAGTATGAAATGTTACTTGATTTTCTTTTGTTACACTAAACATCATTTTCGAAAAACAAAGTAGAAAATTGTATTGAGCACTCTGAATTTTAATACTGTATATTCATCAATTTCAAGATTGTTTCCATAACTGTGTGTTGAATTTGGTTTATCATTTGGAATTGTATTTCGTAAATGTCGCAAAGGTTTCTCGCAAACAAAGTTAGCGTAAATATTGAATCGACGAATTCTTAAGTATATAGTAAATCAAAACTTCTTTGTCTTCCTCTTTTTTTTTTTTGAAAAGGCCAAAAGTAATATCTGAATATTTCTATCTGCTCTATATATTGTTGATAGCAATAAATAGCTAGGTCTGCGTTTATGTTTAATTAATTTTGGAACCTAACTTACATTTGTTTACTTCGATATTATTATTTCAGGAATTCCAAGAGAGAAAATGGGGAAGAGAAAATCTAGAAGACTTGCTCCCAAAATAAGGCCCCCAAAGCTTGATACCGATTTTTTTTTTCGAGAAAAAATAAGGATCTAAGTCCTTATTTGAATTTATTTATTGGTTCTAAAAGTTTAAAGGTTTCCTTACAAAAACCTTTTACAAGATTTACAAAATTGTTCAATACCTATTGAACATTTATGTGAAAAAGAAAGCTGTTGAAAAAAGATTTTGCTAAATAGTAAAACTCATCTATCTTTAACACTACCCCTGCAGCCATAACCACTGATCAATAACCTATTGCATCAGTTGATGAACTTCCTTGTATTCTTCTCTAAAAATCCTTGAGCATCTCTCTCTCGAGCACACAAACATGGCTATTAAAATTATTTCTTTTGATTTAGTCTGACCTCCCTTTTCTGTAATCCAATGGTGAGCTCTTACCTCCTGAAAGATTAACCTCCACCTTTTTTCTGGTAAAGCAAAACAAATTGACAAGTACTCGTATACCTTCATGGTGAATTTACATTCAGAGAACATATGTTGGACATTCTCGTTGGCCCTTCTACATAAAAAACATATGCTTGGTAAGCTCCATCCTCTTTTCGCCAAATTATCTGTTGTTAAGATTTTATCATAAAACATTAACCAAGCAAACACCTTCATCCTTGGCGGCACTTTAAGTTTCCATACTCTATGAATCTTAGCATCAAACCTTGGTTGATCCTTCAGACCATGATAAGCGGACTTGATAGTAAATGATTTGGATGCTTCTCTATTCCAGATAGTATCATCCAGACCCATTGCCAGAGATGGTTGATTTCCTAAAATACCCCTGAGTTTGTTGACCTGAGATCTTCCTTGATTGATGTCCAGTATTGACTCAATGTGTGAAAAAGCGGCTGAGAGTTGACCCTGGAAGTACGTCTGAAACATCTGCTGGACAGAAATGCCCTTGTCTATTGCTCCATCAAATAACAATGGCAGCTCGTTTTTTAATATTCCTTGACCCCAGTTGTGAAACCAGAATTGTGTCCTCTCCCCACTTTGTAATACCCTTTGCATAGAACTTTCACAGAAGATTATAATCTTCCTAAGGTTCTGAGTAAAAAATCTACATTCTGGTAGATCACTGGCACGATTAAAAGTATGTGTTGCCTGAACTATTGACTTCCATAATCTTGATTCAGGTTTCTGCCAATACCAATACCACTTGGCAAGGAGAGCATCATTGAATTTCTGGATATCAATTATACCCAACCCCCCAAATTTCTTTGGTCTGCAGATTAAATCCCAATTTGCCAATGCCATTCCATTCTTGTCCTCATTAACATTCTTCCAAAGAAAACTTCTTCTGGTTTTATCAATCTCTTGTATTACCCATTCTGGTAATTTGAAAATTGTCATGAAATAAGTAGGAATAGAAGACAATACTGCATTGATTAAAATCAGCCTTCTTGCAATTGATAACTGCTTAGAAGTCCATCCTTGCAGCCTTTTGTTTAACTTTTGCAACAATGGCAAATAAGCCATTTTAGGCAACATTTTGTTGGAAAGAGGAAGACCCAGATATGTAAAAGGAAAAACACCTCTTTTACACCCTAGCACATCTAGCAATTGTTGCTCTTGAGAAAGTGTGCTGTCTGACAAGATGAACTCCGATTTGTTCATATTGATTGCTAAACCAGATATTTTATGAAAAGTTGTGAGCAAGATCTTGAGTGCTTGTATCTGACCTAATTCGGGTGGGAAGAATGTCACATGCACTATGCAAGTATATTAAACTTTATTATTTTTCGCAACTATATATATCTACCCGTGAAATCTTAGATGGTGGCATTTTCTTCTGTTATTTTTTTATGAGAGAAGTTTGATGGTCTTATTTAACTGGCACGGCACTAATTTTAACATTATAGTCGCAGGATTAATTTATGGATTTTTTCGTCAAGTTAATACCTGTTTTATTTTGCATAAACTTACATGCGATAGTTGGCACCGCAGAATGTTTTGTGTGCAAGTCTTCCTACACCATGGAAGCAAATGGTCCGTTTACAACTACTTTAGTAAATTATCATTATACCAACTTCTCTTTAATGTTCTTCAGAAATACAATATATTTACTTTTGAATGTTCGATAAATTCCATAGACCTTTATATTTACTAGCAAAAGTTGATGTGGGTCCATTGATACTCTATAATTTATTTTAAATTTTTTGTTTTATAGTTTGTGTTTAATCAGGGGTTTTATGACAACTGGCAAGGCCAGTGATATATTCATTTTCAGTTGTTCACCTTACGTCTCTTTTAAATTTGTTAAGTTCTTCAAAGATCTGATTATAATATGGTATTATTTGTTTATTTGATTGCAGCTTTAACAAAACCGATTGACATGTAAGTCTTCTTACTCAAAAGGATTAAATGTTGATTAGGACTCACCAATTTAATCAAAAAAAAAAAAAAAATGGTGACGAGGGTGGTGGTTCCATCATACACCAACATCGATCCCCATATAGACTGCTAATAATCAAGTACTTGAGCAAATAATTAACCTATAAATTTAAATTGAATAAAATAGAATATCATGTTGGGGAATCTTAAAGCCAAACAATTACATCTTATCTAGATATCAAACAATTACATCTCATCTAGGGGTCAAACACTTGCACCTCGGGGAAGGAGAAACAGTTTCCCACCTTAACCTAAGGACCGTCCTATGCCAAAGAGACTCAAAATATAAATCATAAGTGCGGAACATAATATCTGAATCCATGTTATTTGTCATGGAATAACCAAAGCCTTGTAGAGCAAGCCGTCTCCGTGAGTACGAGACAAGTCTTCAATGGCAAGAAGTCCTTCTCGCCTTTTGTCGTCGGGTTGAGGAATAAGTCTTTCAAAACAACAAGGTATGGCCCTTGAGAAATCATTTCCAAATTTTTCTAATGGATTTCTCTTCTCTATTCTTTGATGGTGGAAGAAGAAGAGAAGGCACACAGAACTGCATTTTTCTTAAGAAAAAAAAATATATTCAGTTTCTGTACTTTTCTTGGTTATCTTGTGTCTTGGGGACCAATCCTTATATATAGAGATGTAGAGTTGACATATTGTCAAACCTTAACCCTAAACCGATTTTCTGGCCACATGCCAACTTAAAAAACATGCATCAAAAAGCGTGCAACTGCATCAAAATCCGTGCAGCAGCTAGAGAATTGGTTTCCTTATTTGCAAATTTCAGAATTA
This sequence comes from Carex rostrata, assembly GCF_964058835.1. NCBI lineage: Eukaryota > Viridiplantae > Streptophyta > Magnoliopsida > Poales > Cyperaceae > Carex > Carex rostrata. The sequence continues at coordinate 10,791,048 of NC_135918.1, read as the reverse complement.
GTCCATCAATGATTTGATATTTGCCTAAATTATTCTACACATTTATGGACCACATCCTAATGAATATATTAATTGTTTATTACCTTATTTGATCACTTTAATTGACAATCATATATGCCAGTAAACAATGCATAATTAGATTACATATATGCTCAATGTTGGCATTAAATCCAACGAGGTTGACAATAAATCCAACATACCATATATTTGCATCATACTAATTAATTGTTTTGTTCCTCTCTTAGATATCATCAGTGGTTCGACACTGTCGAGGAGAAGGACAACAAACGCGCAAAATGAGATCCTCAAGGCCTTTGATTTAAGCAACCTAGCTTTGTTTTGATTTAATGTATTTTCGTAGTTTAAATCAATAAATTTGAACATTTGTAGTTCGTTGCAATATATATTATATTATATATATATATCAATGGGTTCCGATTAGTATTGAGTCAAATTTCATTTTGCAATAGGTATAATGCACAGTGAAGATTAAGCTGGTATTGCTAGGTTTATCATTGAAAATGCAAAATGCAACAAATGCATGGGAATTCTTATGCTGCTTGTTAATTTCTTTGTTGAGATGCGTGCAAATTAAGCTTTGAGAAAACCACCAAGAAAGATCCCATATATGCGTAATATAGGTATATATATACATGGCCTTTGTGTAACCTCTCTATTACATGTTATATCATCTTGTGCGATCATCCTTTTTCTAGAACTTTTGTAACCTTATATTTGCAATCAGGTATATATGCTACACCGATCCTATGAAAATTCAACATAAGCACAATTTTTGAATCCCACAATATGTATAGGTCGCACTTAACCCCTATATTTTAATAAGTTTTTCCCAATTTTCATATTTTAAGCATAACGATCGATGGAAGTTACTGATGATTTGATTAATCAGATTTACATAAATCATAAATAATTGAAGTACTTGTCAAATACTTTACTTGTACCGTGACACAACTGAGCACACTGATTACCATTTCCGTGCACTAATTATATATGAAATATTAATTATTCATAGCAAGTATTAATTAATTAAATCTTGGTTCATGCACAGACTGACAATATATCCGAGGTTCGATTACCTATATATATAAGTTCGGCATGGTCACTAGCATCTCTTGCAAAATGTATTACATTTGCTCTCATTTCGTGTGTTTCCTCTATATTGTTCCACCTTAATTAATTAAGAGACAAAAAAGATTATCTACTGCTATATATAGAACGAATATCGGCATGAAAGATTTAGGAAAAAATGAACCAGCTAATGACAGCCTCAGGTAGCATATATTGACCTTTATTTACATTGTAATCTAGGCTAGAATGATTGTTGTTATAATATTAGGTGGGTTGACGATACACAACTGAACACACTGATTACCATTTTCTTGTCATAGGCATATAGCATATATATTAGCATCTAATGCATTGTTATCGAATTATTTAAGTCATTCGACTACATGAATAATTGAAAGAATTCGTTAACAATGTATTAGATGCTATATGCATGCCTGTGAGTCTGTGACAGAAATTGTAAAAACTAAAAGCCATGCATGGTTTTATACTATTAATAAATGAGGCAATACTAGGGAGAGAGGCCAGCTTAATTAGTAATTACCTTGTTGTGCTAGGTTTTGCTTCGTTTTTTCTAAAGGCTTTTGGTCTAAGCATGTGAAAGGATATCAATTACATATATATCACTGAGAATTTAATAAATTTGTAATATTTTACATTGTAAATTTTTAATAAAATTACAAATAATTAAGTACTATAGCAAAATATTTAACTTAGAAAATTAAAGTGAAAAAATAGAAGACCATATGCATCATAATGATTAATTGCTCTCTCAGCTATCATCAATGGTTCGACACTGTTGAGGAGAAAAACAACAAAAACACAGGAACATGAAAGAGATCGATCCTGAAGTATATCTGTAGTTTCCTAGTTTAAATCAATAAATTTCAACATATTTTATTAAATGTTTTGCAATATACGTTATATATCAATGGATTCCAATTAGTATTGAGTCAAAATTAATCATACCTTTTGCAACAGGTATAATGAACAAATTGTGTGATCAGAAATTAATATAAACCACGAATATTAAGCTGGTACTAGGTTTCTCATTGAAACCATTTAATTACAAAAAAAAAGAAAAAGAAAAAAAAGAGCTAGTTGCCTAAGTCCAATTCTTACCCTTGCTAAAAGTCCACAGAAATAGGCGGCCTCAGTACACACACACTCCCCTTGTTGATAGAACGATCAACTTCTCACTACACCAAGCCCAGAGCGTGCCACTTCCATTGCACTATTGCATCATTGACCATTTCCAGTAAACTAAAAATTCCCCCTAACTAACTATTATATTAGCCATCTACAGTTAACTACAAACATATAGTATATAACTTCTTGTACAAATCTTTGTGTCACCTGTAAATTAAAAGTTAACATAGCTATACACATTGGGAGCTTATTATTACACTAAACTTTAAAACTCATTGTGCAGTATTCATCAAGCCAGGTGCCAGACTTGCAATGAAATGCATTCAAGGTCCTCCGATACCCACTGTGCAACACCCTTTTTAATAGTATATTTACATGTCCTAGCCAATTATGCACACAAGATGTTGTTAGCAGAATTAAATTCCTTGTGGTTTTGACATTCTTTCGAAAAAACAAACTTCAATTCTGTGTTTCTAGATAGTTCAACATATATATTATAAGAAAGGCAACTCTATTATCAGATCTCAATCTCAAAGCAAATTAGATTATGTCATCCACTATAAACCAATCTGTGAAATAATCCTGACATTTACCATCCAAAACCAAATATTTCTTACATATGCATAGGTCAAAAATAGTGACACATCTTATGCTTGCCCACAAAAATGATAAGCTAAATTGCCAGTTCATCCTTTTTATTTTTTGGCAAATTGAGTTAAGTTAATATTATATTTTTAGACATAAACCACATAAATATTTTGATGTTGGATTGTACCTGTAGTTTCCTCCGTATAGTAATGGTTGTGTCAATGTTACTCCCCTAAAATTTAAAAACTTATTCAAGGATTTGACTGTATATTTTGTCAGAATTATATTCGTATCTCTGTGCTATGTTTGTCATGAAAATGTGTATAGGAAATATTTCCTAGTACTTATAGAATTTCAGACCAGTCTTGTAGAAACACCCAATTTATATGTGTTGTTAACATCACCCTCTCCCTTGTGTAGTAATCATCTCCCGTAACATAATATCAGGATTATAACACGAGAGAAAAAAAATGTGGATATCTTGTAGGCAGGATACAATTTTGATTTCAGACATCATTCTAAAATTTAACTTGTCTTGAGTCTTGACCAGGGCAGTATGAACACTCTGCTTGTTTTTTCCAATTTGATAATTTATTGCCATAATGGAGAGAATTGCATGCTAGAATTTCCATTATATTTAGTATTTCATTATAATTGTCGTTTTCCACATATTCGTAAGAAACATCAATAAATTTCTACCACCATTTTATTAATAGAGAGAGCAACATTCATTTGATTCAGGTCAAGAACTCGATCGTATCCTCCCAAATGATTTTCCTGAACAAATTCTTTCTGCATATACATGCCTATTGCCATAAAAAGAATGACATAATAATCCTATCAATCTGTTGATTAACTTTACTAGTTCATATAAGAAAGAGTATATAAATGGACAACTGACAGTACGACATTTTATCAACCCGAGTCTCCCCTCCAAATTATATCATCTGTCATTTTCAATTTTGTAACTTGTTCTCAAATTTGACTATTAAAATCTCCAGTCTAAACATTTGGAAATGTCATGCAAAGAAATCCCAAGTATTTAATAGGGAATTAATATAAAGTGCATCTAAATATTCAAGTTAATTCTCCTGCCTCAAAAGCAAGTTAATAAGATACATTTCAGTTTTTCATTGAAAATGGAAAATGCATCAAATTAATGGGAATTCTTATGCTGCTTGTTTCTTTTTTGAGATTCATGCAATCCTTGATATAACACCCAGATATATCCCCTATTAATGTCGTACAGTGCGTGAACAAATATGTCCTTTGAGTAACCTCTCTATCAAATCATATATATATATAACTTAGGAGAGACTGATATTTATGGGTTAACTAATATTCTTTCAATAGCACTTCGGCCAAAATATCATAGGGTCAAATTTCAAATTTTCATTTTTAAAACATCGACCTAAGTTGTTCAATAAATTAGTTATATATATATATATATATATAACTTCTACAATACCAATTTTTACTAGGAATTTTGTTACTATTTTTTATAATTTTTGAAAGATGGCACAAAAATACCTAAAATATTGTTATGTTAGGTCTGCTGTTCACCTATAGAAGCAAGGGTGTCTGCTTTCGTTCGATTTGTTTTTAAAGGTTCGTGATTGATCGCTACGTGTTACTCACTTTTGCTCTTTCGACACATGTTCTTTCGGCGTACCTCGTCCTGTCCGCCGTCCTCAATCTATTAAACTCCTCCCCTCTTCCTCTCTTCCTTTTCCATATCTGTTTCCCACCTCACTTTCTCCTCTCCTTCAAGCCCAATCTCCTCTCTTCAGCCCGTCTCTCTCTCCCATGCGCTATTATAGCTGATCTCACTCTCCTATCCTCTCCTCTCCTCTCTAAGATCGGATTGAGCTACCGACCTTTCTCTCTACAGTCTCTTTCTTAATGCCTCTCTGAAAACCCTAAAGCTTATCCACTATCAGCAGATCTTTCACCTCCCTGATCTAATCTCTAGCTCAAAATCCAGCCGCAAGTTACTTCTACTAAAAAAAAATCCAGCCGCAACTTCTTTTCTATGGTGCAACATTCAAACCTAGCAAGAAAAACAGAGGGCTGATCTGAAGAGAAGCACAAAGTAGATTCTTACAAGCACGAATACCTGAGGGCTGATCGCCTCTCCAATGTCATCTGCAGTAAGTCCAGGTAATCTGCTGTTTTTTCTATAAATTTTGTAACCTTATCTCTTACAATAACGTATGCTAAAGCAATCCTATATGAAAATTCCACATAAGCACAATTTTTTAATCAAACAATATGTATATATTTTAATGAGTTCTCCCGAAAGTCATTTTTTAAGCATAACCAAGGAGGTTACTGATTTGATTAATTAGTCAGATTTAAATCAATAAATAAATTAAGCTCTTGTCAAATACTTTATTTATACCAAGACACAACTAAACACACTGATTACCATTTTCGTATACTAATTATACATACAAAATTATTAAAAGCAAATACTAATCAATTAAATGGCAATATAACCGTAGCAAGCTAGATCATCTATATACAAGTTCGGCATCGGTTATTCACATATCTTCCAAAATTTATTACATTTTTTTTATCATTCTGTTTCTGTTGTGTTTTTCTCAATTGTTCCACTCTTAAAGGACCAGAAATGATATACTATATATTGTAGAAGGAATCAGCATGAGCGGTTTAGGAAATGAAGAAGCAGCAACAAATGGCAACTCAGGTAACAAAAATCATAGTTATATATATTTTTTTATAGAAACTTTACTAAAGAACTTATCTTAAATTTTAATCCAATATTGGCATTAATAATTTCTCTAAAGCTAATTAATTAAGATTAGAGGATTAAGATGGAAATTAAGAGTGGATCGGATTGTAGAGCAAGATGGGGATTAAGATTTTAGAGTGATTATGAGTGTATATAAGTAGGATTAGAAGAGTATATCTAGTAAATAGTATATTTAGGAATTAAGAAGGTAATTAGAGTAATTTGAGTAATTTAGAGAATTTCGTGATAATAAATATGTTGATTTAGGAATTAGAGTCACCTTACTTGTTGTAATAAATACATTTTTTATCCATCAAATTATTAGTAGACATTAAAGTCACTAATAATTATAAAGTAATAAAATAAAAGTGAACAATTTCATATTAGAAAAAAATATTTAGTAATTAATAAAATCTGAACGACCAAAAAATCTCATGTTAGCTTAAGGATAATGTTTTTATTATGATACGACAAAATACACACATCACAAATTTTAACTGTTTAATTATATAGACATGTAAATCTGAACTCTTGTCTAACTATTCTGAAATCTTGACTAAAGGAAAAAGAGAAAGAAACACATATCTTTTATAAGTTTAAAAAAATTATTAGAAGTTAATGGGAGTCTAATTTAAGTACATTTAAATTACATGTTTCGTTCTCTTGGCAACAAAGAGAGAAAGAAACACATCTTTTATCATAATTTTGGAGAAAAACAGTGAGAGTAAATTAAGGGAACATAAAACTTAACATGAGTGGAGAACTTTTGGTCTAGTGACAAAGACATATGATCTCTATATGAGAGGTCATGGATTCGAAATTTAGATAGAGGAAATCAATTGTTATATTAACAAGGGTATTAAATAGTTGGGTGGCTTGACCTCCAATCATTACTCAAAAAAAAAAAAAAAAAAACTTAATATGAGTGGGTCCTATAGGAACATTATGACAAGAATTTTATGTTGTGCTTAAGGGGGTACGTAGAGGAAGGAGAAGGGAGAATCACTGTGCAGAGTTAGGATTTCTTCAGATTGCGCTTGATTGGTGTCATTCACCCGCTCCAGAAGGGGGGAAATCGGAGAGAGAGCGAAGGGGAGCGACACTGTGCAGAGGGAAAGCTATGTAATGTTTTGGCAAAACTCTTTACCCCCAAATCAGGTGGAGAAGAGGTGAAATTGTTTGGGAATCATGCATGAAGGCTAAACAACTACATTTTATCTAGAGATCAAACAATTACATCTCATCTACGGATCAAACACTTACACCCCAGGGAATGAGAAATAGTTTTCTACCTTAACCTAAGACCAACCTATGCCAATGAGACCCAAAACATAATCAGAAATATATAACATAATACATGATTTAATATTGTTTGTAATGGAATATCCAAAACCTTGTTAGAGCAGCTGTCTCCGTGAGCGCAAGACTAGACTCTAAATGGCAAGAAGTCTTTCTTACCTTTTGTTGTCGGGTCATGGAATAAGTCTTCCAAAAAAGTAAGGTATGGTCCATGAGAAATCATCTTTAAATTTTATAATATATTTTTCTTCTCTATTCTTTGATGGTGGAAGAAAAAGAAGCGAAGATACACAGATCTGTATTTTTCTTACGAGAAAAATATATGTCCAATTTATGTGGTTTTTTCTGTTACCTTTTGCCTTGGGGACCAATTCTTATATAGAATAACCTTTATGGTTATCTGCCAATTTGAAAAAGGTATCATGTGCTATCGCATCGAAAATTGTGCTTTTGCATCAAAAGTCGTGTGACTGCATCAATAGCTGTGTGGACTACATAGTCCTCTATAAAGACAGTTTTTTGATCTCTGAAAAAGATACTTTTCTGAATTGCAAATTTCAGTATCATTCCATCAATGATTTGAAATTTATCTAAATTGTTCTACACATATTTGGACCACACCCCATTAAATGCATAGATTGTCTAATATCTTAATTTCATATTAGGTCACTTAATTGTGACAATCATATATGACAGTATGCAATTCATAATTATATTACATATATACTCAATGTTGGATATATGATCCAATTGCTAGTCCCTAAAGGCACCTAGAGGGGGTGAATATGGTCATTTTTAAAATTTTAATGTTATTTAATTATTATTCACTTAACTAAAAATTATCTAATGTGTATAAAGATATTATTGGCGGAAACAAGAATACATAAATGACTGTACGTAAAGTAAATAGATGAGTTAAGAGACACTTGACACGTAAGAGACGTGAGATGATTACGAAGTTCGGCACTAACGCCTATGTCTCTGGGGCTTCGGTACCTTCTTGATGGTGTGCCTATCTTTACTTAATGAGAAATGATTACAAATGTGGAACTGGTGAGCCCTTACAAACCTTGGGAAGTCACACGGTTCGATCACAGAATCGGCTCACGATCCTGGATTTTCCCTCTATTTATAGAAAGAGAAACAAAATAAGGTAAATGACCTTAATTATTGTAACGGTATAAGGAACCGCTACAACGGTTAGCCTAGTTATGCAGGTTTGGTTACGCTGGGAAACCCTAATGCTTAACAACCATTACAACAGTGGTCATAATGGTTGGCTCTAGAATTTTGAGGTGCAAACTCGATTTAAACTATTGCACAATGGTTATGAGTGAATTAAATCGTTGCTCAACTCATTAACTCGATTTGCTATATATGAATTAAACCATTATAATGCATGATGAACCATTGCAATGGGTATAGCAATTGATCTCCATCATACTTTATCAATTTTACAGATATGTAAACCTAATCTTGAGATGATGCTCCTATATCCTCTGCTAGGTTCTTCATGACTCATCATTGATAGGTATAGCAATTGATCATCCATCCTTGATGTATGTTTTGCAATTTATATCATCTTGAACCTGCACAATATCTCAAGATAGAAAATTGTAAAATTCAATAAATATATATATATATATATATATATATATATATATATATATATATATATATATATATATATATATATATATATATGTTACAAATCTAATCAAACATACAAGTAGATTATGGCACAATCTAACAATCCCCCCCCCCCTCCCTTAATGATTTGCAAAACATATATATTATGTGAGTGCATAAATTGGTTATTTCTACAAAATTTTGGATTTTTTATTTTCCCGTGTTTGGTAAATACCAATTTTAACGAGTATGTAATATCTCTCTCCCTTTTTGAAAATGATAAAAATGGATCAATATCACAAATATAGCAACAAAATATGAGAGGGCTCCTCCTCAATTCATGCACTCCCCTTTAATTTTATAAAAAAATATAAATTAAGACAGAGAAAATATGGCAATTAAAGCATACACAAGTTGCATATTAATTTGTTGCATAAAATGTTTGAAGTTTTTGAAGTTTCTAAGTTGCATAAGACATAGACTGTAAAATTTTTGAAGTTTCTAAGTTGCATAATATGTCAAGTAGACTCACATAGTCAAATTTTATTGAAATAGCGAAAACGAAAATATCTAAAGAAATCTTGCATATTTGTTTATCTTGACAATATATTTTATAAATTGGAATTTTGGAATGATTGATAATGTACTATGAAAGGTTTAGAGTACAGAAAGGGAGCAAGAATCAAATCAAATCAGCCAATATCAAATTATGGAAGTTTTGGATTTTTTTGGAAAAACTGGAAAATGGAAAAAAAATCAGCAATATTAAGCCCGGTTGCAGACAACCATTATAACGATTAATGAATCGTTGCAACAGAATATATACGAAAATGTTTAAAGAATCTCATTAAATGATATTTAAATGTTTAATTAACAGACAACGGTTATGGAACCGTTACAACGGTTTCTAAATTGTTTGTCTCCGAAAGAATTTGGGATATGCAGATTAGTGTTTTAATTCAATCCATTGGGTAACGGTTAAGCAACCGTTGCAACGATTTGTGCAACAGTAGTGGTTCTACAGTGTTTTTGAAGATAAATATACACTCTACGTGATTGCTATGATCCTATACCTTGTTATTGCGATGTAATGGTAGTATAGATAATTAGTCTTTCAGGGATAACATTCCTAACTTGAATCTTAATTAGTTCATTGTGTTGTTCAATACATAACAATGTTATCAGAACCGGACCGGACGTCAACCCGGTAAAGCTCCGGTTTAACGGTTCACTGGTCAGACCGATGGTTCAACCGGTTTGACTGCTGATTTTTTAAATACTTACATATTTATTTATAAGATATAATTATTATTATAAATAATTATGTTTTATGTAATAAAATTTCCAATATACATATTAACAATGTACTATAAAAGTAAATTTATATATTAGAAATAATTATTTTTTATTAGAAAATAATATATCTAGCTCAAATATAGAACTTATTGTTAGAATTAGTAAAATAATTAAATAAAATATTATGAAATCTTTTTTTCATCGAAGAAATTTTATATTTTATACTTCATAAATAAATTGAATAACTACATAGAAATTATTTAGTTTTTGTGATCAAGTGAACCCCTAATGATCCATATTAGAATTAATATTTAGTTTATAAAAAAAATAATATTGCAACAAATGTTGGATTATTCTTAAACACATAATTGTTTACAAAAGTATATTACAAAATATAAATGACTACACAAAGTTAGCCACAGAATAATACACATTAGATTCCACTTTTTCTCCTAAAAAGTTGTTCCCTTTTCTCCTCAAAAGTTGTTTTTTTTCCATTCAAAATTGAAAATAGTCACATGACAACAATGGACAAAAAAACCAATATAAAACCGGTTTTTTTTTACTTTTACTCCGGTTTTTTATATAAAACCGGCCGGTTTAATTAAATATATCCGGTTCTATTGCATATCCGGTCCAAATAGCGAACCAAACCGTAAACCTGTCTGGTTCCGGTTTATTCCGGTCGAACCAGCCGGTCCGATCCGGTTTTGATAACAATGATACATAATGTATTGGTGAAAATGTCGACAATTTGATTCTTTGTGTCATGAAGAAGTTTGATATCTCCTTTTTTAACATGATCTCTAATAAAATGATGACATATTTTTAAGTTTTGTCTTAGAATGGAGTATCAGATTTTTTGAAATTTGAATGGTGCTAGTGTTGTCACAGTAAATTGGGACCTTAGGAAATTGAAGCACCAATGAATATTTTTTATTTTTTTTATTTTTTTTTACAGTCCATGGAAAAGCACCATGCATGTTTTAAAGTACAAAGTGCACACAAAAAATTGGAATTTTCGGAAGTAATAAAAAAAAGAAAATTCTGCAGTGCTAAGTCATCTAGAAAAAGAAAACTGGGCCCACGGGCTCTCTTCACACTGACACTGGGCTACAAAAAAATAGCGCAAATATGGATTTAAGTGTTTGTCGGTACTTGTGATCAAGCAAATAGCAAAGCAAACAGGCGACTGCCCTTGTGTCCCTCTCCGTCTCTCGTTCGCCTCCTCCACAATCTCTGATCGATTCCCTCACCACCCGTCGCCTACTCACACTATAGCTACCCACCACCTTAATTTTATTTTTCTAAAGCAAAGCAATCTATATATTGTTCCGAACAGATCACTACTGTCTCTAGACTCTAGCTAGCTTCAAAAACATATGGCGCGCCGAGGACGGAAGACCCAACGCCAAGCCTTGTTTGGAGAAGAGAATTCTGATCATCAACCTCCACCACATGTATTCATTTCTTACTCTGCCGAGCTTGCTATTGTATTTCTTATATGTTATCTTTTTTCTCTAGGGTTACTTTCAAAAAATCACACACAAAAAATAGAAGAATTAATCTAAGTGCTAGACTACTAAATTCAGTTGGCATGGGTTGATGTAAAGCTTCTGGCATTTTTTTTTAATGAGTCGTATTAGGTATTCTGGGAATTTAATTTTATTGTTAGTTTCTTAAAAACAAAAAGATTAAAAGGGGGATGCTCTGTTGTTTGTATCACTAAGGTCAAGTTGTTTTGATGTGAATTTTAATTAGATTGGATTTTGCCTCTATATGACATTATCAGAACCAAACCGGACATCAATCCGGTAGAACTCTGGGTCATTCATTCACTGGTCGGACCAATGGGTCAACCGGTTCAACTGCTGGTTTTTAATACAATTACAACTAATAACGTGAAATACTAGCAAGTTATTTAATTTTTTTGTCTAAGTCCTTACAAGAAAGAATGCCATATTAACATAATAAATATTCCTTTTTAAAAATATTGACAATGGCTGTCAAGTTAATTGCAAGAAATTGAAATCTAAAAAAATACATCAAAAAGACCACGAAGATGTAGGCCTTGCAAAAATTAATTATTCAACAAAATCTCTCCCAAATAAATGCCTCTTGAATTGTGCCCCGCGAACACATTAGCAGGAACTACCTTCCCTTCAAATAGGATATTATTCTGTTGCTTCCAAAAACTCCAACATGTTGATGAGAAGAACACACTCCATTCATTTTATTCATACCTTTTCTTAATGCACGTTGCCTTGAATTGATAAAGATTTGCTGCACTGTCTCACCTGCTTGCATGATTTGCACCCCCAGCTTAAAAACCATCCTAGATTGCACCTGTAATGCTTTCTGGCATTTGAAAAATAGTTGAAAGGATGATTCCACAGAGCCTTGATCGCAAGATTTACATAATAAACATTCTTAGTTCAGAAATTTGCATAAAGGTCCCTAAATTGCAATAGGATGTACCGGTACAGTTTCTAAAAATCAATTAAATTCGATATTAGTTCAAATAAAAGAAAACTTGTACCAGCAACTGTTCCTCATGATCTAATACACATATTAGAACTTCAAAGTAACTTCAAAAACAGTTTTGAGTTTCTGATTTTCTTAGTACCAGCTAGATTTGGTAGGGACATAACCAACATGCTCTTTGGTTTGAGCATTTTATCAAACATCTTATATGCATGGGTCTATTTAATAAAATTAACAAAAAACATTCATAAAATTACTTACAGTTCTTGATCTTAGTAGCTTCTTTTGTGATTTTATTTCAAACAAAGTGTTGAAAACGAAATTCACCCACAGCCAATCAGAGAAGATATTGAAATATACTACAATAATGGGATAGTATCTGTGAGGGTAAAAATTGACTATCTGTTACAAAAAAGTGTTTTTCTATTAGAGACGGGAGTATTTGCGAGGATATACTGACAGTGTCCTTCGCGAATACTATCAGTGAGGGTATATTTCAATCTTCTATGGTTTCCATCTCTACAGAGAAGAGATTTGAAGGAAATTAAAAAAATATATATATATTTCCAAAAGTCAATAAATTGGACAATGAAGAGATTTGATTGAGAAAGGAAAGGGGAATATGATATCAGAGGAGGAGATCTAAAGAACCTGTTTTGAGTCGGACGGTTTAACCTTTTTGACCGGTTCATTATCTGAAATGATCTGATTGCAAAACTGACCGGACAGGTGACCGGTTCCGTTTTTTTCCAGTTAAATGCTGGCCCGGTCCTGTTCTTATAACACTGCTATATGAGCATGCTTTATATATGTAAACTTCTGCGACTCATCCCACATTAAATGTCCTATGTTCAGTCTCACCCATCAATAGCAACCTGCCAAATTTTCTGCTGGTCATGCCACCAATTTAAACCCCACCCGAAAGTAATCTGCATGTGTAACATATTCATTGGATGGAACATGAAACACTCGGGGTGGGACAATAAACATGCACCATATACCAGTGGATATACCTTGCTATTTCGGGAGCCTTTTTTTTTTTTTTAATATGTGGTTCATACTACATTTAAATTTTCATATATGTAAGGAATTAAAGATCAAGGGATGTTAGCTTTTTTTGTAATTCTTTCCATGTACTTTTATGTTAACTTGGCAATGACCCTATTTTAAATTTTTAATTCAGGAGAACAACACGGCGACGATGGAGAGAAGGAATTGGTCTTCACTCCCTGAACTCATAGTGGCGATCATCTCCAACTTTCTACTTTCTGAGGATGTAACAGAGTACATCCGCTTTCGTGCAGTTTGTCCTGGTTGGAGGCAATCTACTGCTCCTCCCTCCAACATTGAGAGCCTCTTTCGGCCACGAAATTGGATCATGATCATCTCTGGTAAACGTGAGAAGTATTCCCCTCGTGGGATTAAAGATTGGAGTACGTTTTTTAATATCTCAAGTGGACGCTGCCTTCTTGTCGACATTCCGCAGTTCCGTGAGGATTACACGCCAATATCTTCTGCTGATGGGCTCCTTGTACTGCTCAGAAAGAATACGGGTGAATTATGTCTTCTCCACCCATTCACGTTATCTATTACTCAATTGCCTAAGGTGGATTCCCTTCTTTCCATCATGATCCGAGATGAGCCAAGTAGCGTGAACTTCCTCTCATCTTCCATTGTTGTTTTCTTCTTTCAAAGATGTCGTAAAGTTGCATTTGCGAGGATAAGAGGCAACAGATGGTTTGGTACGGATTATGAGGTCAGTTGTACTTCCACTCTCTCCTTTCAAGGCCAGCTGTATGCAGCTGATCACAACACTGGAGAATTATTGCAGTTTGAACTTGAGGAAGCAACTATTGGGCCTAGTTTGGATCCAAAACTCAAGGTGTCAACTCGGATCCCGACCTTCAGTTATCCCTTGTATCATGGTCTTCTTGAGTATGGAGGAAAAATGTTACTCCTACGGAAATGCTATAATGTGCCACCCTTATTGGGTTTACACTTTGAAGTATATGAGATTGATGTGTTGAATAGGAGGCTCATCCCAACCACCATACCTCCTGATTGCACTATTTTTGCGTCAGACAACCGATGCCTATCTTTATCTACTTCAGTTTCTCCTTCAATCTTGCCGCAATCCATTTATTATTACAAAAGGTTTGAGCCAGACATCGATGTTTACGGTTCTCACCGCCCAAACCTTGCACCCACAAATTCATATTATCATCATCCTGAGATTATCTACCGACGCACCGCTCCATACAGAAAAAATTATATCGGTCCATTTTCCCTTTCCAGCTATCTCATTAGTCACTGTTCAAACTTTATATGGTATGTATACAAATTCATTTTTGACTTGCAGATCAGACCTAACTAGTTTATGTTGTTCAATTTCTACCATAGAGGATTTATGTATATAGATGCCTTAATTCCTTTGAAGGACACTGTTAATTGAACTAATCAGGGGAACAATTTTTTCGAATAATTGGATTTGAGAGAAATAGAGTAAATTTTAAGAATGTTTCTGTAAATTAATCTCAAGTATTTAAGTGCTAGTATAATTGCTTTGGCAGCCTTGTGGGGCAAAACAAAGGGTGATTATTCTTTCTTTTTGTACAAAGTTAGTATCACCACATGATGCTAATGATCTAGGGTTTTAGTATCACCACATGATGCTAATGATCTACTGGATTTTTTACAGGCCATTTCAGACGCAGAGGAGGTAGTACAACTTCAGCAGCTCTTTCAAGCTTGGGTGTGGAAAGCAAATTGATGATGTGCTTCAAAATCTTTGTTTGTTTAAGGGCTTTTTGTTGTAAAAGTATTTATATTCAGGCCTTATTATAGGTTTTCTAGACCAATGTAATATCGTACTATAACTTAAAATGATATTACTGTTGCTAGGTTATGCTGATTTCAATGAAATCGGAGGGATGTATTTTTCCCAGTTTTATCCAAAAAATAAGTAGTTCCTATTAAGTCATCTCTCTCTCTGGTTGCTTGATTTTTGTATTTAATATTTCCATATGGTTCTGTTAATAGACTTGATCGATGAACTTGAACTATCTAATACTTCCCCAAAATTAAGTTTCATGTAGTAGTCTGTGAAGTAAACTGCAACGTTTGAGGGAGTTGCCAACCTTTTGTTTCTTAAATATATTGCTTGTTGTCGGATTCCTTGTAATTTATTTTCTTGTGTTATCTGAATGCCTTGAGGTGGACAGAATATTATAATTTCTGTCTTGAATTATGCCTCCGTGTACTAGAAATAAATAATAGTCTGGGGCAGGGGCGGATTTATGTGTAGAAAAAACAGGGCTAAGTCCCCATATAAATTGAAAAAATTGTAATTTTTTTTATTCATCAATACTTTTTAATCCTCTATAAAATGAAAAACACCGACTCAAGCAATACAATTTGCGGACAATACAGTCATCAAATATTAAGGTAATATCAATGATATTGATACTATATGGGAGGTTGACAGGTTTAAAAATTAATAAAAACAAAAACTCAGTTGTTTCGGTACCTATAGATAATGGTCTCCTACCAATTGTACAGGGCATATTATCATGTCCGGTCCCAGAGTTACCTAGCTATCAAATACCTGGCACCGCCATGGTTTGGAAACTCGGCTGTGTTCTAGTTGACTCGGCTGAATCAACTCGGTATCAGTCGGATCCAATATGAGACTGATCCGAGTCTCGTGTCCATGTGATATTTTCATCAAAACTAGGTTGAACAGTGTTTGACTGAGTTTTTGATGGTCCAGAATTTTCTAAAAGACACTGATTTTGAAAATTTTTAAAAAAATAGTAAATTTTTTTCAAAATATATAAAATTTGGTCTCCAAGTACAATTTAATATGGATATCAACTTGAACAGTTCGGATCGACGTTTTGAACTTTGAAACTAGAGATATGAGTGTAAATTAAAAAAAACTTACTTTAATTTGCAAAGCATGGTAGACTTACTCTCTCTATCTCTCTCTCTCTCTCCCTATATATATATATGGTCCGGCTAATTTGCTGCCGGCAACATATTAGCCGGAGGTGCTGTCGGGTTTTTTTTATTTTGTGATGTCCAAACAACAAATCCAAACCGTTAGATGTTTAATCTATATTATAATCTACTTGGAGACCAAATTTCACATTTTTTGGAATTTTTTTACTATTTATTAAGCTAGTTTGAAAACCGCTGATTTCAGTAAATTTCTGCAGCATTGAAATCAGCGGTTTTCAAACCAGCTTAATAAATAGTAAAAAAATTCCAAAAAATGTAAAATTTGGTCTCCAAGTAGATTATAGTATATATTAAATATTTAACGGTTTGAATTTGTTGTTTGGACATTACAAAATAAAAAAAAGGCCAACAGCACCGCCGACAGAAATGCTGCTGGCAGCAAATTAGCCACTGCCTATATATATATATATATATATATATATAGGATTTGGCTAATATGCTATGGGTTGCATAGAGGCCTCCCGTGCTATGGCTCAATATTCAACTTTTCAAAATCCTAATGGTCGATCTGAACCGTTCATCTTGTTCTCCATATTAATGTGTTTGGAGACCAAATTTTATATTTTTTGGAAATTTTTTACTATTTTCTTAGATTTATTGAATATTGTTGTTTTTTATGGTCCAGATTTGTCTGAAAAACAGCGATTTTCAATAAATCTAAAAAAATAGTAAACAATTTCCAAAAAATGTAAAATTTGATCTCCAAACACATATTAATATGGAGAACAAGATGAACGGTTCGGATCGACCGTTTGGATTTTGAAAAGTCGAATATTGAGCCATAGCACAGGAGGCCTCTATGCAACCCATAGCACCGTAGCCAAGTCCTATTTATATATAGATATGAGCTACGGTGAGTTGCGAAGTAAAACGCGTTTCTACTTCACGCCGTATTTTTATTTTGAAAGTCGAAACGACCGATCCGAAGAGTTAGATGTTTAATCCATATTGAACTGTGCTTGGAGACCAAATTTTACATTTTTTGGAATTTTTTTACTATTTATTAAGCATTTTTTAAAATTGTTGTTTTGCTGTGAATAGTAAAAAACAGTACAATTTTCTAGACCATCAAATCAGCGACTTTCAAAATTGCTTAATAAATAGTAAAAAAATTCCAAAAATTATAAAATTCGGTCTCCAAGCACATTTCAATATGGAGAATAAGATGAACGGTTCGGATCGACGTTTTGAACTTTAAAATTACAAAATATGAGCGTGAAGTAAAATAGTTGCTTTACTTCGTAATTCACCGTAGCCCAACTCATATATATATATAGATATATAGATATATAGATATATAGATATATATATCTATATATCTATATATATCTATATATCTATATATCTATATATCTATATATCTATATATCTATATATCTATATATCGATATATCGAGTTAGGCTGGGGTGCTATGGATAGCATAGTGGCCTCTATGCTACGACTCAATATTCGAGTTTTCAAAATCCAAACGGTCGATCCGAACCGTTCATCTTATTCTCCATATTAATATCTGCTTGGAGACCAAATTTTATATTTTTCTGAATTTTTTTACTATTTATTAAGTATTTTACAAAATTGTTGATCCAACGGTGGCTGCACAAAACAGTAAAACCGTTGGATTAGGGATTTTCAAAGTGGCTTAATAAATAGTAAAAAAATTCATAAAATTATAAAATTTGGTCTCCAAGCAGATATTAATATGGAGAATAAGATGAACGGTTCGGATCGACCGTTTGGATTTTGAAAACTCGAATATTGAGCCGTAGCATAGAGGCCTCTATGCTATCCATAGCACCCCAGCCTAACTCTATATATATATATAGATATATCTATATATCTATATATATATATATATATAGATATATAGGAGTTAGGCTGGGGTGCTATGGATAGCATAGTGGCCTCTATGCTACGGCTCAATATTCGAGTTTTCAAAATCCAAACGGTCGATCCGAACCGTTCATCTTATTCTCCATATTAATATCTGCTTGGAGACCAAATTTTACATTTTCCTGAATTTTTTTACTATTTATTAAGTATTTTACAAAATTGTTGATCCAACGGTGGCTGCACAAAACAGTAAAACCGTTGGATTAGCGATTTTCAAAGTGGCTTAATAAATAGTAAAAAAATTCATAAAATTATAAAATTTGGTCTCCAAGCAGATATTAATATGGAGAATAAGATGAACGGTTCGGATCGACCGTTTAGATTTTGAAAACTTGAATATTGAGCCGTAGCACGGGAGGCCACTATGATATCCATAGCACCCCAGCCTAACTCTATATATATATATATATATATATATATATATAGAGTTAGGCTGGGGTGCTATGGATAGCATAGTGGCATCTATGCTACGGCTCAATATTCGAGTTTTCAAAATCCAAACAGTCGATCCGAACCGTTCATCTTATTTTCCATATTAATATCTGCTTGGAGACCAAATTTTACATTTTTCTGAATTTTTTTACTATCTATTAAGTATTTTACAAAATTGTTGATCCAACGGTGGATGCACAAAACAGTAAAACCGTTGGATTAGCGATTTTCAAAGTGGCTTAATAAATAGTAAAAAAATTCAGAAAATTATAAAATTTGGTCTCCAAGCAGATATTAATATGGAGAATAAGATGAACGGTTCGGATCGACCGTTTGGATTTTGAAAACTCGAATATTGAGCCGTAGCATAGAGGCCACTATGCTATCCATAGCACCCCAGCCTAACTCTCTCTCTCTCTATATATATATATATATATATATCTATATATAGATAGAGATGGGCTATGGTGCATTGCAATGCATGAACCCTTTTATGCATTGCACTCTAAATCATGGATTTAAAGTCCAAACGACCAATCTGAACCGTTCATCTTGTTCTTCATATTAATATGTGCTTGGGGACCAAATTTTACATTTTTTGGAATTTTTTTACTATTTATTAAGCAATTTTGAAAGTCGCTGATCTGATGGTCCAGAAAATTTTACTGTTTTTTACTGTTCACAGCAAAACAGCAATTTTAAAAAATGCTTAATAAATAGTAAAAAAATTCCAAAAAAATGTAAAATTTGGTCTCCAAGCACATTTCTATATGGATTAAACATCTAACGGTTCGGATCGGTCGTTTGGACTTTAAATCCGTGATTATAGTGCAATGCATAAGGGGGTTCATGCATTGCAATGCACCATAGCCCATCTCTATATAGATATATAGTATATATCTATATATCTATATAGAGATAAGCTATGGTGCATTGCAATGCATGGAGGGGTTTGTGCATTGAACCATAAATCTAAAATTCAAAATTCAAATGACCGATCCAAACCGTTCATCTTGTTCTCCATATATATTAATATGCGCTTGGAGACCAAATTTTATATTTTTCTGAATTTTTTTACTATTTATTAGGTATTTTACAAAATTGTTGATCCAATGGTGGCTTAACAAAACAGTAAAATCAGCAGCCACCGTTGGATCAACAATTTTGTAAAATACTTAATAAATAGTAAAAAAATTCAGAAAAATGTAAAATTTGGTCTCCAAGCACATATTAATATGGAGAACAAGATGAACATTTTGGATCGGCCATTTGGATTTTGAATTTTAGATTTATGGTCCAATGCACCATAGCCCATCTCTCTCTCTCTCTCTCTCTCTCTCTCTCTCTATATATATATATATATATATATATTGGTCAATTTTAGATTTCTATTTTGCTTGCTAAAACTCTAGATATTTTCGTGGACATATATATATATCCCTCATTTGGGGTTGGGGTTAACCTTAATTCTTCTCTCTTACATTGGTTTGCGCAAAACATACGACATGTGAGCATGCAGATGAGCAATGTAGACGAGCAATAATATGATAAAAATCCTCTAATATAAACCTTGCATCGGCAATTGATTGTGAATCCTCTTTTAGCTTTAGATAAATTATCAAAGCCAATAAACTAATTAAATTCAATTGAAACAACATACAATTGTCAATAATAAACTGAATTCAACATATAGCTTAATAATTCCTTCAGAAAACAGCCTTTAAATTGATGAATATTCAATATTTTCAGATTACTCAATCCATTTGTTTAGTTGCTTTTTCAAAATGATCTTCTGGGTAACAACGAACATAAGTACATATATTTCAAACACCATAAATGATAACATTAATTACTATATTTACATGTGACAAGAGAGAGAAATTGACTTTGAAAGAGAAGCCACACCCTAATGGTAAATGCAAAATGCAATAAACGGGAAAACTTGTATTGCTTGATTGTTTGTTGAGATTCATGCCATATAACCCTATTCTATTACATTTATTTATTTTATATATATAATTTTGGATAGTTTTTGTACTGGTAACCTAGACTAGCAAGGGTGGCTGCTTTCGTCCGATCTGTTTTTGACAGTTGATGATTGATCCCTATGCGTTGCTCACTTGTCGTCTTTCGACACCTGTTCTTTTTCTATGCCTCGTTTTGTCCGCCTTTCTCGATCGATCTATTAAACTCCTCCCCTCTTCCTCTCTTCCTTTTCCATATCAGCTTCCCACCTCGCTTTCTCCTCTCCTTCAATCCCGATCTCTTCCTATCAAAGCCGGCATCAATCTCCTCTCCTCTCTCAGATCAGATCAGCCTACAACCCCTCTCTTGATACCTCTCTGAATACCCTACATATTATCCGCTATGAGTAGATCTCTGACATCCCTGATCTCTCTGGCTCAAAATCCAGCAGCAAGTTCTTTTCAGACCTAGCTAGCAAGAGAAACTAAGGGTTGATCTGAGGAGAAGCACAAAGTCGATACTTACAAGCATGAACTCCTGAGGGCTTATGCCATATGGAGCAAGTCCAGGTAAAACAAATGTCTTTTTTCTTGAAATATAATATCATCTTGTATAATCATCCTTTTTTTCAGAAATTTGTAACATTATCTCTTACAATAATGTATGCTACACCAATCCTATATATGAAAATTCCATATAAGTAGAATTTTTGAATCAAACAATTAATATGTATAGGTCGTACATAACCCTTAATGTTTTAATAAGTTTTCCCAAGAGTCATTTTTTAAGCATAGCGATGGAGGTTAC
This sequence comes from Carex rostrata, assembly GCF_964058835.1. Classification (NCBI taxonomy): domain Eukaryota; kingdom Viridiplantae; phylum Streptophyta; class Magnoliopsida; order Poales; family Cyperaceae; genus Carex; species Carex rostrata. Next base: position 10,769,647 of record NC_135918.1, on the reverse strand, counting down.
TGATTTGATTAGTCAGCCTTAAATCAATAAATAAATTAAGTACTAGTCAAGTACTTCACTTATACCAAGACACAACAAAAAACAATGCTTACCATTTTCGTGTACAAATTATGGTAAGCCTTTTTGGAATCCCAAGCCAGTTTCTCCCTCGCTCATTGCCAGTTCTTTTCTCCTCTAGCTAGAATAATACCTAATTTTTAACTTGTGTGGACCCACAGTTATTTATAGGTATTCTAGAACAGTGTAATATCGTAATATAACGTAAAATGATATTACTGGGGGGCAGAGAGGAGAGATTACCTGCACTCTTAGTCTTAGGTCGGTTGATAGTTCGAAGGCAGCGTCGTGCGAAATCGATCGAGAGCAACGACGAGAGATGCCAGAGGTTGAATTCACGACAAATAAATAATACAAGTGAAATGGGACGAGGTGAAGAGGTAAGAGGAGGAGATCGATATATACAGGTCAGCCATTTTTATTAATATCCCTTAAAAAAATTAATTTTAAAAATAATCCTGTGTACCATTTTTTTTTTATTTCTACCCTGACCACCTGGGCTTCGGGTGGCCCAAAATTCCTGTGAGGTGCCAGCGGGACGGGCGGCCCATACAATATATGAAGCGCCCCAGGTTGTGGCGGCCCATATGGCAAGTGAGGCGCCCCAGGTTGTGGCAACCCAAATGGTGAGTGAAGCGCTCCAGGGACGGGCGCCCCACTACCCATCTTCATAAACCCGTGAGCCCTCCTTCTTCCCCCTCCTATGCCTTCATCCAAACCGCAAAAAAAGTGAAAAAAAGAAGAAGGAAGCCTTGCCGGCTGACCCCTCTCTGCCTCGCACCATGCTCGTCACTGCCTCGTGCCTCGATTCGCTTCTCTCTCGATCGACCAAGTGAGTTCTCTTTTTTTTTTATTCGATTAGGGTTTAGGGTTTAGGGTTAAATGTGATTAAATGGTGTAATGTGATTTGGTTTGGTTCGATTCGATGTTTAGGGTTAAATGTGAGTAATTAGTTGAATTGATTGAATTGGTCGAATTTCACGAATTGTGAGAATTGCGGGTTATTTATAAATGCTATTAAATTGTGGGAATTGTGGGATTATAAATTGTGGGAATGACATACTTGAATTGGATGCTTGAATTGTGGCAATGACATCCTTGAATTGGATGCTTGAATTAGATGGTTGAATTGCTTGACTGCTTGAATTGGATGCTTGAATTGCTTGAATTGCTTGAATTGGTTCAATTGCTCGAATTTAGGATTATGATTTATGGTAAAATTGCTTGAATGTCATATGGTTCAATTTAGGGTTTATAGTTGTGAATTGTGATTTTTTTTTAATTTAGGGTTTATGTTTGTGAATTGTGAATTACTTAAAAATTTAGGGTTTACGGTTCAATTTAGGATTATAATTTATGGTTCAAATGGTTGAACTGTTTAAGAATTTAGTTTTTGGGTTTATAATTTAAAAATATGCATATTTATTTTTTGAAAATTATTTTTGTGATAGTTCATGAAAAACATGTATATATCAATACAAAATAATTTGAAGTATATCAATATTTATTTAAAAATGACATATATTTTTTTTTATTGTAAGTAAATTGCATGTATATCTAATTTTTTTTTATTTTAAAATTTAGGACTGCAAATATTTTGTGCGGTTTAAAATTTCAAAGAATTGCATGTATATCAAAATTGTGGACCATGCAAAAACAGTGATTTTCAATAAATCTAAAAAAATAATAAAAAAATTTCAAAAAATGTAAAAATTGGTCTCCAAACACATATTAATATGGAGAATAATATGAACGGTTCGGATTAACCATTAGAATTTTGAAAACTCGAATATCGAGCCGTAGCACGGACCAACCCGTGATATGCATAGTACCATAGACTCACTCTATTAATTAAATAATTATATCAATATTTGTTTAAAAATGACATATATATTTTTTTGTTACAAGTAAATTGCATGTATATCACATTTTTTTTATTTTAAAATTTAGGGTTAGAGTTTATGATTTAAAAATATGCATTTTTTTTGTTTAAAAATTAATTTTGTTTTTTTGTAAATTTTATTTGTTTGTCAATTTTTAAAATAATTTTTATTTTAAAAAGTAAAAATTTAACAATGATTTTTATATTAATTATATAATTAATAGAGTGAGTCTATGGTATTATGAATATCACGGGTTGGTGAGTTTTGAAAATCCTAATGGTCGATCTAAACCATTAATCTGGTTCTCCATATTAATATGTGTTTGGAGACCAAATGGTATATTTTTGTAATTTTTTTACGATTTTTTTAGATATTTAGAAAATCACCTGATCTGAAAATTGTGGACCATCTGAAAACAGTGATTTTCAATAAATCTAAAAAAATAGTAAAAAAATTTGAAAAAATGTAAAAATTGGTCTCCAAACATATATTAATATGGAGAACAATATTTTCTTAAGTTGTGATTGATTAATATATATTTTTGGTAAATGTAGTATGCATAGAGTTAGACGGTGGGGAGTACAAGCTGAGCCTACAGCGGGTGTGTATGATCCTAACACATTTAGTCCTCTTCTATGGACCCATCATATTAAGCACCGCGTCTCATTGGCATCTGTTGAGGTATGTGATTTTTATACTTAAAAAATGATATCTGTTAAGGTACTAAAAAAATGGCACGATTTGAGTTTGACAAATTGATTATAAATACAGGATGATGTCATGCTTACGGTGAGGCACCGCAGGTCTGAGATTCTATTCGTTCCCCATATGGAGTGGAGATGGAGCATGATTTTGAGGCTGGTGGGAGTTCATCTCAGACTGCAGATGGCTTTGTCTCTGCATTATTTGGTGCACCGCCTCCTGCCACATATGCTACAAGCTAGGAGCAAGATCCATGGGAGCTGCGTACACAGCCCGCCAATGCAGAGTCAGCTGCTGTATTTTATCCATAGGCAGCCAGTACAGGTACGCAGCACATGTATACGGGAGAGGAGGATGAGGATATGGGAGACGATGAGGAGGATTTGGGAGAGGAGGCGTTAGGAGATGTGAGTCCGCAGAGGCGCGTGCAGCCGCACAAGCATGGCAAGGGCATAGCGGCTCCTAGGTTGTCTCCATCTGGAAGGAAACGACGAGGATGAGTGTAGAGGTTTTGTTTATTGTGATATAGTTCTGACTGTAGTATTTTGACTATGGGACTGTTGTATTATACATTTCTGATTATGTTGGCGCGCATTATGTTGGCATTATGTTTTTTTATTTAATATTCATATTGGTATTATGTTGTTTGCACTTTACATTTCATCATTATAACACAGTTTAATAATACAATTAAAGTTCAACAATACACTTAAAGTTCAACAATAGAATTAAAAGCGCAATAGTACACTATATTAAGAAATTATATTGAAACCGCAATTTTTATTTGCGACCCACGCTTCTATTTAAAAAACTAACATCTTTTTCTTTAACAAACTACATTTAAAAAATAAATTATAAGTTACATGACATAATAATGGGACCAATGGGTACATTAATACATAGCTATTTGGAAAATAATTAAAAAGAAATTAAAAAAAAAAACACAATACGGGGCGCCCGTCCCTGGGGCGCTTCACATAGCATATGGGGCACCTCACTTGGCATGTGGACCGCCTATAGTGGGGGCGCTCCATGGAAAATTTTGGGCCGCCCAAAGCTCAGGTGGTCAAGGCAGAAATAAAAAAAAAATGGTACACAGAGTTATTTTTAAAATTAATTTTTTTAAGGGATATTAATAAAAATGGCCGTATACAGGTTGTATATTAAAAGACACATTCAAAATAAGAAAAAAGAAAATCAAAGAGAGCGCTTACACTTAAAAGAAAACTTTCCAAGCTTGACATGAGTTCATCTCCCTCGTCTAATTACGGAAAAAAATGTAAAACATTAAGTATGTGCAAGTATGATACGATTTCTCTATTTTCTCGTTGTGCTATTCTACAAATTAATTAAAGCCTTATAAAAGAACAAAATGTTTATGCAAAATTATACTGACGAAAACCATAATTCTGGCTTGGATTCAAACCCGAATTTAAACATAGAGTCGGATTTGAATTCAGGTTTAGACTCGCTTTGAGAAGCATGCAGCTCTTATTAAAGTAGAACATATTTTGAGGATTGACCATTTATCTTTTCTAGAAATATTAATAGTATTTTCATTTCCTATGTTTACATTTTCTATATTTGTTTATTTCTATGTTTATATTTCCTAAGTAAAAATTTATGCTTGTTTATTTCCATGTTTAAATATAATCCCTCCTTATGACCTTTAAAGCAGATGTCATGCATGTAAGAGAGGATGAACTTTGATCAATATATTCTCTTTTTGAGAGAGTTTTATACTCCTCTTTTACTATTTAGCATTTCTTTGTTTCTATTCTACTAAACCGAGTTCGAGATCCGTTACTAGCGGAGTCGAAATCCGAGACCGAGATTGCGTTAAGTGGTATCAGAGCAAATTCAATAACCACCTTCACGTTTGCGTGAAGTTGTATCCCGACAACTACCCCATTTGACAACAATCATCATCAACCATTCTACTCAACAATCTTCACAACAACAATGACCGATCCGAACATTGTTGCCATCCTCAAGCGAATGCAGCAAAATCATAAAGCGTTAATTGAAAGAATGCAACAAAACCATAAAGCATTGATCGAACACATTACTGGGTATAGAGAGCACCTTAATTCCAACGAAAACCGCCAACTACATGACGAATTACCCCTTAACCGCAACATTTCATCTCGAAACAACGCACCATGAATATTTTCACCACCACCATCGAAGTAACAGGATATTTTGTATTTTCTCTCACCAGGGTCAAATAGAATTCGTATCACCTAAGGTAACAGAATATTTCTGTTTGGATCTAAACCGTCCAATCAGAATCCACACAACTATTAAAGTGACCCCGTGCGTTCCACCTCGGACTGAATTGGTACGGAAATATGATCTGTACCGGAGTGGCCCCGTACAGCCATGATACAAACAGAAATATTATGTTACCTCAGGAGGATATGGATTCGGGTCAAATAACCAAAAAATAAGAACTTTCAGTCCTTATATATTTTCTTAGCAGCAGTAATTCTGGTAAGGAAACCAATTAAAATAAAACTTCCACAAACAGGTCTGATTTGGTTAAGAATAATCTTATTACTTATTGTCAGGTAATATTTCATTTATCTTAATTATATCCAGTTATTGAAAATAATTCATCTAATGGTCAAGAAGATAATTCAAAATTTCGAATCCTACACTGGTGATTTTAGTAAGGTCAACATCATTGGTGATTGGTGAAGGACAGCTTGGACCAATATATTAGGCAAGATCCACTTTTTTATTTTATTTGCATTTTTGAGTTTTAAAATTCTACTATTGGCTATCAGTATAAATTGCTCATTTGCTATAGGAAGTTTAAGAAAACGGTCATGAAATTAATTGTAGTCAAAATAATTTCAAAATGCATATATAGAAATAAGATTGATCTACTTGCAAGGATCAAGCACAAGAATCTTGTTAAATCCTATGCTACTAATTTTATGCAGAATAATGACTTGATCATATGCTATTTTGGAATGTTATATGCATTGTTTATTTATTTATTTTTTAACCAAATCTCCGTCTTTTTTTATTTACTCTTTGTAGTTCGTTATTTTACATCTGATTTTGTAAGTAGTGTAATATAATGATCAGGGAGCCCAAGAGATGCCTCACAATTCAAAGATAACATAAGATTATAGAAATCACAAAATAATGTCTAGTTGTTGATAAATTGAATTATTAAATTTGATTTTTTTTTTTTTTTCATGTAAGAGATTTGATGCGTGCATTACCACAGATGAAATTTTCAATTTAACTTCAACAGAGAAGTCTGATTTGTTTAACATTACATAGGCGCTGGATTATAGAAGAGATCTCAGAACCAACCTGGCAATGTAGATACAGAATAAACATTCAGGCAATATTATTTGCCTGATACACTTGTTTAACCTATAATTTATATTCAGTCATATTAATATATTTAGGATAGAATTCATTTTGCTACAATTTTGTAGAAGCTCCAAAATATAGCCACCAAATTATATAGAACTTGAATTTTACAACCACAAGTTAGTTTCTGTTCACAATCTGTGCAGAGATAGATCAAGCCGCTGTATATTTATTCACAAAATATTCGGCTTGGCATGCAAATAATTATATACACAAACAATAACATGATAGCAATTACTGCCACATACAACGTATTCATAAATCATAGCTGGTCATACAACATATCATGGTCATAATTTATAGATATATAAAATGGGAATAAATACCCAACATGATAAATGATTACAAGATATCAAGTTTCACCATATCAGAATATTAGTTGGAATCAAAATAAATCCTAATATAATAGCCCTCAGTGGGAACAAAATTAACCCAAGTAGATAAGTAATGGTCTATATTTATGCGATCTCATATCTTAATATGCGGGAACACACCTTAATCTGGCTTTGACTAGTCTTGAGTATCTAAATCAACATAAGTGAAAACAAGTGAGACAAAATTTCTTGGTCCAGTATCCACCCATAAATGTGTAAAAATACCAGCAAGTAGGTAAAATTGTAGTACTAAAACTACTTTGATAAGGCACAGATCACTAAAGAGTTAAGAAGGCAATCCGATTAGAACAACTGAACTAAATTTCTAACAAATTAAAGATAAAGTTAAATTAATAGTCAGTTAAACTTACTTGGCTCTTAATGCATAATTGATATCAGAGAACTATACCAGACTAGGCACAAACCAAGTCTCCAGTGAATCAAAAGGGCAAGGCAGCACCTCAGTTGTACCATCTCCTATGTCGTATCTACAAAGATATTGCTTGTCTTTCAGGAAGTAAATGCAATTCCCTTTGAATCCAGCAAAGTTACTCGCACAGAAAGATAACCCACGATAATGTTGCAGAAACAAAATTTGGTCACCTATATCAGTGATTTTCACCCAACAAGGTTTCCCTTTTCCATCACCGAAATAAAGACGGTATATATCAAAATGACACTGGTCATCCTCATAATACTGGAACAACCTTAGGATCTTTCCTCCTGACTCGACTAGAATTGTACAACCCTCGTCTAGAGGGTCTGTGCCCTCTGGTGGTGCGACTTGATAAACCAATTTTTCAGTGGCAATATCATGAACAGTCGTAACGCCAGTTTCTAGGTCGTTACCAAAGTATTGTCCCATATAAAATGTATTACCACTGTCACCGACCCCTTCTATATAGTTCCAATACTCAGCCATAGGTCGCCAAAAAGCCATCACTTTTGGTGGTTCATTCTGTTCCATGGGGTCTTCCGGATCTCCTGATATTATAACAACAATATCATCGCCTTGAATTGGATCTGGACCAATATAGTCTGGTGACGCACAGAGATTAACAAAAGGGACAGGGATCTGATCATGAGTAAGAGGATTAATGAGATGCATCTCGAAACTTCTCAAGTGATAGGCAAGCAAGTAGCGGAATGCGGGGCCCTTGAGAAAGGCAAGATGGGAACCTGGACAGGAGATAGTGTGAACCTTATCAGATGAGAGGCAATAGAAGCGTATAATGGTGCTTTCACGTTGTTCTCTACTGCGGAGCTCTAGAAGCCAAGGGAGTTGTGGAGGAGGATCAGTGACTGGGGCTGATAATTGCCAGCTCTTGCACACAGCACGAAAGCGTATGAAATCAGAGATATCAGGGAGCTTTTTAGAGAAGAGATGGAGAATTTCTTCTGGAAGTTCTGACCAGTTTCTCTCAGCGGTGGCGCTTCGTTCTCTCATGGTGACCATGGTTGTCTTTTGCTTCTGCATCGGTAGCACTCCGTCCTCTCGTACCAGAAGGGGTTTTTCAATTTCGTTTTATTAGGGTATTGCCTCCAACTAAAAAGAAAAAAGAGAGAGAGAGAGAGAGAACAGTATTAATTAATACACCTCAGTTCATTCAAGATCAGTTGGGTCTCAAGGGAACAGATTTCAAATCTGATTTGGGCCTTCTGAGAAGCCTATACTGGTTCTAGACCAGGCAATAATTGAAAATTCAATAACAATTAAGTTCTCTTATTAAATGGAAAAAGGGCTTATTTTATCTCACATCCATTTATATTGTCTATAAATAATTCAATAGATTGACCTTAAGAAGGCGTTTAGTTGGAGCAATGATTAATTCCAGATTTCAAAGGATTCAGCATCAGATCCTATGGAATGTGATTTTAAAAAAAATAAAATATTACCCGAATAGGGTTTCTCCCAGAGAGATTTAAGTGGTTGCAGAGAGAGGGTGGCACTTAAAGTCGCTGTGGTCGCCTCGCTAAAGGGCGGTAGGGGACGAGAAAGATGCTGAGATCACTGCACGCCGCTCTAGGGGAGAGAGCGAGAGAGAGAGAGAGTGAGAGAGAAGTGAAGTGGGGGGTTCTATCAAATATCAATTAGGCGGCAGTGAGGGACTTGGGTTAGTTAGATGGGCTTCTGGGCTTGTTGTTTAGACTCTTTTATTAACTGTTGGGCTTCGGTCTAAAGTTCTAGGCTTTTTGTAACGATTCTTTGTTTGGATCATCTCATCTAACTCCAGCCCCATAGTTTGAGGCTTAACGATAGTTAAATTTTCAATCTCTGTGTTTTGATGGATTATTAAGAGAGGAGCTTAATTATGCTTTTTGTCCAAGTTTAGTTTTTGCTTGGAGCTAGGTTTAGTATATATTGTGATATATTGAACTAGACATTGTAAATTACCATTTCGGTTTCATATATGAAACGGACGTTTATCGCCTTTTTAAAAAAATAATTTAAAATCTAAAATATATATATTCTAGTCTTTCTTTTGTAAAATTTACATAAATTATATTTTTTATGAACGTTGTATTGTTTAATCAACTGAAAAAGGAAGAATAAACTATATAGAAAATTTTATTCTGTACTGTGTGGTTGATCTCAGAGGTCAATATTATTTTTATTTTTTAATCCAAATGTGAAAAAAGTATTTAAAAATGCATATTACCATGTTTTTAATTTGAACAATCAATTAATTCAAGAGAAAAGGTAACATCCCCCGAGCTACAGTCCCCCTGAAAATCCCCGTGTATAAAAGTCTTTCCTTTTTAGCTTAGTTCTGACGCGCTTTCAACTGTCACAACTGCCATAATTTCAAGTACAATATGTATATTTACATGATAATATGTGTATGTTTACAGGATAATATGTATATGTTGACAGAATAATATGTGTATGTTTACAGGATACTATGTGTATGTTCACAGAATAATATGTGTATATTTACAGGATAATATGTATATGTTTACAGGATAATATGTGTATGTTCACAGAATAATATGTGTATGTTTACAGGATACTATGTGTATGTTCATAGAAAGTGGTCCCAACAGCTGTCATGCGTTTTCAACAGCTGTCACGCATTTTCAACATTTTTCACACGTTTTTAACAGCTGTCACGCGTTTTTAACAGCTTTCACGCGTTTTTATGTTGACGGGATTTGTTGAATTAGTTTACAGGATTAGTTGAAAATGTTTGGGGATTTTTGGAGGACTGGAGTTGGAGGACTATTAGCTACTTAATTCAAATTGCTAGAAAATTTTGCATAACAATGTTCCCTTTTTTTACAATGTAAATGTCACCCCTCAAATCAAGAATTTTGGATTAAGATGTGATCATACCTCACCTCATGTTTATTAATCAATTAACATGCAAGGCTAAATAACACAAATAATAATGAAAATGGAAGCGTGAATAATATCAAAAGAGCATCTGTCATACATCCATAAATAAACATACACATACAATATCCATACAATCCACATTACAAATAAAATAGAATGTTATCTAAAAAAGAAGATGCATGATTTTATCGAGTCCCATGCAAGAGCGGACCTAGGGGGGGGGGGGGGGGGGGGGGAGAGGCAAAAAAATATCGAATCAAGTTTAAAAAACTTATCGGATTTAAACCCATTAACTAATTGGGTACTAGCTAGATAGAAAAATAATGTTTTGACTTGTATGTTCCAATACCTTGACTTATAATTTATGATCCTATAACTTATAATTAATATTATCAATCATAATTAAAGAAATTTATTTTGATTTTAACACTAAATTTAACCCGAATTACAAATCAAACATTCAGAGGAGGACAAAAAAAATTTAGAGAGAGAAAAAATCGATCGGTACCAATATATCATCACTAAAACTCGAAATCCAGGGGAATGTTGCCCCTCTGTGCTACAGTAGATCCGCCCCTGATTCTGTATAACACAAGGACATAGGAACTCGTATACAGACTTTCCAATATGAATGGATTTTTTTTTCTTTTTAGAATCCATAACAAAGCATCATGCAAGTTTTAAAGTACACAGAAAAAAAAAAATTGGAATTTGCGAAAGTACAAAATTTTTTTTCTAATTTGTAAAAGTACAAAGTACACATAAAAGATAGTGATACGTCCTATCCGGAAGCGGCCGGATTCAGGCGTAATTAAGATTGGCGAGTTCTAAGATTGGCGAGTTATTATGTATCCGACTTGGAATGAATCCAGATTCTGTGAATACCTTTATTCTATCCTTTACGTACGTATTCTATCCTGTGTGCACCTTGCTATGTTTGACCATTTATGCATCTTTCATAGACTATTTTACTGCATTTTGGTATGTATTTGGAATATTGTTAGACACCAGGGATTAGGCACGTCTATGCTTTTTCAATGGGGTCTGTGTAATTTACCAGTTTCAGATATATGAAACGGGCTCATGCCTTTTTTTTTTTAAAAAAAAGGCCTGCTGGCCTGCTGACGTTTCCTCCCTCACATCGTCGATGATTCAAAGATCTACGTCTCTTCTGCTCTCTCTCTCTCTCTCTCAACGTTGAGGTATTTATCTCTCTTCCTCTTTATTTCTCTTTTCTCATTCAATTTAGGGTTTATAGTGAATTATTCTAAAAATTGGAATCTCGAACCAAATTTATCCTCTTTTTGAAATCCAGCCCCCTGCGATAAGTTAGTCTTAAAATCTTGGGACAATAACGCTCCTTTTCAACTTGGCACTTTCATAATCCCAATTTATCACGCAAACTGAAAACCTCAAACACATTGTCGTTTGAAGGTCACGCCTGATTTATGAGTAAGCAATTTCTGACCTAATGTTAAGTTCTTCCAATTTCTGTCAGATGTCATTTGCTGCCAAGGAAACCGCTTTTCTGACTTGGTGCATTCAATTAATTAGTCAAGCTATATATGATATCATCTTTTAGTCTTTCGCTCTTTTACGGCTGGGTTTAATACTTTATTGATTTTGTTGCTCAGACACTGTTTTTTTATCTCTTCTCTTTTCCAGCTACTTGCTAATTTAGCATTTAGGATTTCAGTAACTTCTTGATTACATTAGATTGAGCTCCAGTAAATTGTATAACAGGAAGTGAGCTGCAATATGGTCTAATTAAATGCTAAGAACCTCAAAGCTTCCTTTTTTATTGTTTCTGATTAATCTCATAACAAACAATATACGTTAACATAATATATGCCCTTATACCTCTTAGCATGAGAATGTATTGTACCAGTCAGATGCTAGAACCCTAAGAAGAAATAAACATATTTTTCTAACTTTACCCTTCATCAGACAATTTCTCAAAATTTCTTATAAACATTATTCAAGATCAGCTTGACCGTTCAGGTATTAAATATGCAAGTTTTGTTGTGCATAAAATTTCAATTATGTTGCTATTTCATATTTATTTATTTCTTTGCAAGGTATTATATTTAGGTACGAGTTATCGTTATAAATTGTATGTTTCAATTTTGGATACTTTGTTTTGATTTTATTTTCTAATTTCACAGTCGCGATTGGAGTTGTTTCGTTTCCTTGGCCTATTTCTTTTCTCAACTGGGATTTCTGCCTCCTGTCTCAAAGTTTCAGGTTTGTATGTTTTAGTCAATCACTAAAAAAATTAAGTGTATAAATGCATTATGAAAAATTCCTGCATAATTAATCTTTACATTTGTTATTCACAGTGAAGAAAATAATAAATTGTCAATTTTGACATTTCAAAATGATTTAACTATATAAAAATAATTAATGACTTTAAAATTATATCATAAATATAAATATTGTTGCGCTTGCAATTGCAATTGCAATTGCTGAACACAATAGCAGGGTTGAATGCAATATATATGTGTGGATCCGTTTCACTACTCTGTTTTTGACAAAGCAGCAACGTTCTTTGGCATAAAAATGTTACCTAGACTTCATTAATTACTCTCATCTTCAGTAGACATGAAAGCCTAATAGCAATATAGCATGCATGACCATATTGCTTGGCTAAAAAAATTTATGACCAGTAATCTGACTTGTTTCGAAATACTTAATTTCTCTTCAAATTCTACTACCCCAAGATATATAATACATACAAGGGAAAGAAAAGTCGATCGATGTATGACTTAAAATACAAATTATAACAAAAACAGAGAATAAATATCAGCAATGGAACTTTCATTTTATAACATGTATAGTTCCCGGGCATTTTTTTTGACAATTGACCGAAGTACATATTCTAGGTCCATATTAAAACTAAAAAATGAAATGAAAAAAAAAAAAAAAAAATCATGGGTACGTTAACACACTCAAGATTCATCTAGTTGTCCAAAAGAAAAAAAATAATATTTTATCTTATTGTCAAAGATAATATTTAAGAATAATATATGAAAGTAAGAAAATAACTCTTCTCATCTATCCTTTAATTTCTCGGAAGACATTTCTAATTAAATTGGCGATTTAGATGAGCTTTTTCGTATCCCTAAAATTGAACCCATGAACAATAGTGAGTTTGTGAGACCTTATTTCATTTTTTTAGCCAGTCACAAATATTATATTATTCCTCATTTTTTTTGTGAAGCATGTATCATCCTTATATACATAAATCTCTAATAGAGATTAGAGAGCTTCGTAGCAATTCAACAAAATTATTATCATATCTATTATTGTTGCGTTGCATTATTTATAAACTAGTGCAACTATTATGAAAATTGAAAAGACGTATTTATAAATCCCTGTATTTGAATAGGTCATTGAGTGTACATGCCGAGAGTGGTCTGGTATTCATATTTCTTTCCTTGTTAGGCTTCATGGTGAATAAAAATTAAAGCAGTCAACCCAATATTCATGATCAGTTGCAATTTTTCAAATGAAGAGAGATATATGGGACAACATTAACACTTCCAAATCAAGTTCTAAAAGAAACGGGACAGCTAGCGTTCTTCCAGTTTTCGGTAAAAATAATGTCTCCTTTAATTTTCAGGGGCAGGTTTTAATTTCTTTATGACAGTGATCATACTAATTTGTAGTTTTGGAAGGAATTTTTAATCGATTGTAGTTTTGAATTAATTTGTTTATGACAAATATACTCCCCAACAGCAAAATTAGGTAGCCCTGGCCCCTGGGAGAGTAGCAACTAGCAAGACAGCACTGATGTTACTTTTCATGTTAATTGATTTGAAATTTTTTTTTTTCATGTGACATAGATTAATACTGGCATTTCTAAGAAGACATAGTAGAGGCCTTGCAAATAACATATCAAAATTGCAGACTGAATCTTTTTGGTGCTGCATTTCTAAGAAGACATTGACAAAATTGATACAATAATATTTGTGTGGATCCGTTTCACTTGACAATGTTACCACTACTCTGTTTTGGACAAAGCAACATCGCTCTTTGACATAAAAATGCTTGCCTAGACTACTTCATTACTCTCATCTTCAGTAGACATCAATGTCTAATAGCATGTCATCACCAAAATGCTTGGCTCAAAAATGTTATGACCACGAATCTAACTTGTTTAATTTCAATAAACCTCAAGATAAAACATACAAGGGAAAGAAAAGTCGACCTATATTTCACTTTAAAATATATTATTTTTTAATAACAAAAACAGAGAAAAAACATCAGCCATTCAAAATTTCTTGACAACATGCATGTCTGGTTACCCTGAAATTTTTAACAAGTGATAAAAAAATCTTTTCAAGATCCATATTAAAAATAAAAATGAAATGAAATAAAAATCATGGGTTACGTTAACTAACACACTCAAGATTCATCTAGTTGTCCAAAACAAAATATAGTTTCACATACTTGAAAGAGGTTTATTACACCATGAGTTCGATAACCATTTATTACAATAACACAATAAAACCCAACAAAAGTACAATTTAATAAAGGCAGCAACAACTAATAGCAAAGAAAAGTAGTTGGATACAACAAATTAAAAGCAAACTTCAATTTTTCCATTGTTTGAAGCATATCAAAGCGAAGGCACATTTGATAAAAGAAAAGAACTGACTGGAAAGGTGTGGACCTTCTTCTTCAATTTGTAGTAGAGTATGACTGCATATGCATATAATTGAGGACCTACATGAGATAGGGATAGAACATAGAACTATAGAAGCAAATGGTTTAAGAACATTTAATTGGATATCTAAAAAGAAAGAATTTTATTTTATTGCACCTGAATCGTAGCATCATTGAGACCAAGCTCCATTTTGCCTCCAATCAGACCATTCTTGGAAAAACATGCACTTCGAGAAGACTTCTTTGTTTTATGTTGCTAGGATACAAAAACACTAAAAGCAAATCAGGGTTCCAACGGTTTCTCCAATCAAATTTCAGGTTTTTTTTAGGACAAAAAACCAAACCAAGCAAAACACTTACATGACTACAAATACACAAGTTGCCATACAACAACACAAAAGTGATTTTCTTTGGCACACAAAAACATCAACCAATATACTTCTACATACAAAACCAAATACTGTTTTTTTTTATTTTTTTATTTTAAAAACAAAACAACAAATACAAACCAGGAGATTGTACACGAGAGGCTACAGAAAATTCATCAATTATCTTTTTTCCTTTCCTTTTATTTCCCAGCACAATTGAGACTTCATCTTGAATCTGCAAGTAGTTGAATATATAAAATGTTGTTTAATATTTGTAGTAGCACCAAAATAACAATCAACCAAATCAAATTAACTTCATATTTTTAATCCACTGAGGTTTTTTTGAGAAAAATGCCTTAATTCTGTCATAATTTGATATATAATTTGGAGACATAATTAATTAATGATCCATAAATCACTTTAAATTAAGTTGTGTTCTACATGACTTATTAATTACTGTCATTTACAAATTGGCAAGCATAATAAAAATACATTAATAAGATGCACCATATATAATTGTTATGACAACCTATTTTTTTTTTATCCTTTATAATAAAAGATGGAAAAGTACCTCTATTAAATATATATCCTGTAATTGTTTTCTAAAACATGACTAATTAACATTTGCTCCAATCAAGGATTCAAAATCATGGATTTGGAAACCATTCCGGGTCAGCACCTGTATAATCATTGGTTCCAATTGACTTATTAATGTTTATTGCACGTTTTCCTAGGTTTTTTTTCTCTACCTATTTTATTGCTTCTTTATATGAGGTCAATCAATTGAAGTCATATATTTACTTTCTAACGAAATCTAAAAAAAAAAAAAAAAAAAACACTTCTTTATAGGAGGTCAATTGAGCAGATTTTTGTCTCCAGAATATGAAACTAAGATTCGTTGGCGGAAGCATTTGGTAGGATTGTAAATAACATTAATTATACAAAAGTTGCAAAAATAAAATTCTTCCGCTTGTGCAAAAAGAAATTACCTTTTTAATTATCTCCGTATCTCCTTGTCAGGAATGTGGGAAATCTTATGCCAATTTGGATGATTTGGATCCTTGCAACTCCTTGTGAACTCTTCATCGCATATACAAATTTTAATACGCTGGACTGATGGTGGCACATCTGAGAGAGAACTTAGATTAAAACACCACCAGATCTCCAGATTTATGAGAGAATGAAGGCACTTCAAATTGGGTAACGAGCGCATTCTACAACCCTTAAAGGTAATTTGTGTAAGGGAAGAGAGATAACAAAACATCTCTATTTCTTCTTGAGAAAAGTATTCTTGCTGTGCACTATAAAGTTCTAGAGAAACCAGAGATGAAAGCCCTTCTCTTGAGACAAGTTGTTCAAGCAGTGAAAATCTGTAGATGCGAAGTTCTTTCAACTGGGGTAGCTTATCAGCATCTGAATAGCATTCGAGCTTATCACACTTGTACACATCTAAACGTTCAAGATTGGTCAACTCATTTAAGCCCCTTAGTGAAGCAAGGTTTGGGCAATAACTAATTTTCAGTTCAGTTAGATTCAAGGGAAGATGTACCCAACTCTTGAGCCTAGGAAGATAATCGATGTTAAGATACAGAAGATCCGATAGTTCATTTAATCTTGGTAGGGCTTCCAAGCCATCACAGCCAATAAGTTGAAGATGCTGGAGATGAATAACATTATCATTATTTTATGAAATCCACCTGGGGAACCTCTTACCTCTATAATTTTTAATAGTCAGCTCTTTTATTTGGGGTGGTGGACAAAGGCCATCTAGAATTTCAACATCATTGTCTCCACTTTCATAATGAAATAAACCCCATTGAAAAATTAATTTATGGAGGCCGTTTTTGTCAGATAACTTGGCTCGATCTGCGTCCTCCTTACTTTTGACATTATTTAGACCAGAGATAGATAAAGATCCATAAAGGTCTTTGAGATGCTCCAACTGTTTTAGTTCAAACCCCCTTTCCATTCTAACATCAAACATTCCCAACTCCTGAAGTAATATTAGTCTCCCAACATTAGGAATCAGATTCTTACTCAGAGTAGATAAGAAACGTAATTGATAGCAGAGTAATTCAGAATGTGCATCTAAATTTAAATACTCTAAATTAGAATCCCTTAAGTTGAGGTAGCGTAGGTTTCTCAACTGAAACAGAGACTTAGGAACTCTTTTAACATCAGGAGATATCCCTTCTATTTCCACTACATATAATTTTCTTAACTTCGTAAAAAGAGCATCAAGGTCCCCATCTTTCAAACCGACAGGAGGACATACATACGATTTGGAAACAATAATTGTACATAGATATTTGAGTTTGCATATTTTCTCCACATACTCCCCAAGCAGATCATTGGGAACATATATGTGACGAGTATGGGCAGGGATTTCCTTTATCTCACCACTTTCAATTCTAAAATATTCACCTTCAGAAACATCTTGGGCTAGATCATGGATTAGGTCATGCATAGAGTAATATTTACCATCCCAATTGTGACCAACTTGAAAGAAAGAGCTAGAAATTAATTCCAAAATATACTGATTACCAGTATCCTTCATATGTTCATTATTATGATCAGTTTCAATGAAGCCCTCTACAATCCATAAATTAACCAAATGGTCATGGTCAAATAGATGGCCTTTAGGAAACAAGCTGCAAAATGCAAAGCATCGTTGCAAAGCGGGAGGGAGGTGCTGATAGCTCAAAAACAGAGCTCCCACGGTATTTTTTAACAAGCTTTTGTTTAGCATCGATGACCAAAATTCTGGGTCTGGTCTTCTACGCAATTGACCTGCCACTGTTGTTGCAGCTAGCGGCAGACGACATAATTTTTTCACAATTTTCTCCCCTATTGCTTGTAATCTTTTCCCGATATGCTCATTGACTTTTACATCACGTAATGCATGGCTCATAAATAATGACAAGAAAGCCTCCTCTGCAAGTTCTGACAATTGCATTAGATCCATAGCGCCTAAAGCTCGTGCTACTTCTTCATTTCGAGTTGTCACCAATATTTTGCTACCTCTCTTACTAGCTCTTAAAGGGACAAATAGCTGCTCTATTTCTTGTTCACTAACCCCTTTATCACACCAAACATCATCCAACACCAGAAAATACCTTTCTCCTCTTAATTTCTCTTGAAGTGCAGATTGTAGCCCTTCATAACTACCAAATTTGGGACAATCCTCCTTGAAAGCGGACTCCCATATATTTCTCAAAATGGCATCAACACTAAACTTTTGAGAAACATGAGCCCACATGACACGGTCGAAGTACTTAACTTCTTTCTCAAGTCACAAACATACTGTGCTAAGGTTGTCTTTCCTAACCCACCCATGCCCCATATTCCAATAACAGAGTAACACTTAGCATTACTAGACGACTCCGGGATATCCTCCCGCAACAATTTTACAATGTAATTCCTATCCTTTTCACGACCAATAACCGTAGAACCTGGAGAAGAAATGGTTTTCCTATACTGTTCATTAGAGCTCTGAGTTAAAGTATTGCCACTACTGCTTGGTAGGTTCAGCAGGGGAACAAAATCCATTCCCTCATTAACAATTTTTTCCAAATTTTCAAGACTTTTAATGAGATATTTCTTCTCAGATGAAAATTTGGGGAGCTTGACTAATAATTTCTTAAAACTACATTTAGAGGTAGAAGGGAAGAGGGAATTGACCTCCTTTTCAAGGCGCTTATACTCGATTATACCGAGCACATGCTCAGCCTCATAGAAAGCAGACTTGAGCTTCTGAAGCCACTTCTCGAGCTTCGGCCGGTGGGTGCTCTGTTGTGCAGCATCTGCCATGATGAGCAGCTTTGGGAGGAGCATGGTCTCGAGCTTTACCAAATTGTCAAGGAGGATTTGTTGTTGAGACTGGAACTGTGGATCTATGCCGAGTGCATCAAAACATTTGTTCAAGAGACGGATTAGGACAGGGGAGATGAGCCAACTGGCGGCAGAGAAGCCCCAGCTAATTGCCGTGGTGGCCAATAGATCTGTCATGGATTCTTCTTCGTGAAAGAAGGTGCAGGTACAGAGAGAGAGAGAGAGGGGTAGTTAGGTGGTGAAGCTGATTTTAGTGGATGGAACTTGTTTTATTGCACAGTTATGTTAACAATTGCTCATAACATAACAACATTCTTCTTCCTAGAGAAAGCAAGGGGCCATTCTACGTAATTAGAATTTGTTAGTATGGCTAACCAGAGATCATTGGATTACAAGTTTTGAAAGAAAATTGAAATTTTATGCAGCCACGTGGTCGTCATTTAACATAGATCGTTGTATTAAAAGTTTGGATCAAATTTGGATGGCTTATGAGAGAGGCGAGACAGAGTATATTTAGAGACCTTGATCCCACGCTAGCTATTCCCAAAATCTCGATCATCAATTAACCAATCACACCACCTTTGCCTTTGCCTCTTTGCTTTTGAAAAAGAATCAAATGCTTTCCCTCTTAATTCAGCAAGTTAGAATAATATTAGCATATATATCAAATACTTTTCCCTCCGTAGTAAGGTGTCAATCAAATTATTTGACTCGAATTGTATTTGATAAGACAAGTATTGGTAAAAATTATTTTTATGAACCTAACACATGCATATACATATGGATAAGAAAACATTTTGTTAGCTTATCAGATAAGGATACGGACAATACATTTTATATTTTGTACTCATTACCCGATATGACTATATACTATTTATTATTACGATTTGATTGATTTATAAATTATTTTATATAATTTTTATAATTTAAGATAAAATTGAATTATCCAATAATTTATATACTTTGAATATTAGTAATTTATAGAAAGAAAATTCACACTGCAACATTTTATATTCTTTTACATAGGAGTATTTTCACATTTGACTTGCGAGTAATCTTAAAGTAAGAATAATAAATATATATACAGAGATATCTATTTATCTCTTTCAAGTGGAACATGCAAAAAAAAAAAAAAAATTAACAGGAGGGATCAGATTGCTCTACTCGTGAGAAAAAAAATTCACATTTCCTCTATTTTATAAATAAATTTACTAGTATTTGCTCCGTCTAAAGCTGTGTTCCGAGCTTCGTCCCGGAAAAACAAGAACCGATGGCATAATAAAAATGTCAAGAAAGAAGATCTATAATTTATAGTAGAAATAAACTTATATCTTTTCTTTGGAATAATATAATGTATGTATATAATATTGTTTATGCGTTTTTGTTATGCAAGAGAGGAACTAAATAATAATTAATGCAGAATCTATTTCTTGGAAGTACTTTTTGAGTTTCTTTTTTAGAAATATTATATTATGTGGTGATAACTTTGCTGTCAAATGTATATTAATTGTGTTTGCCCAAGTATTAATTATGTATGGTTCCCGGCCACTTAATTTCTTTTTCTAAATTAGGCCCTCCTCTTAAGGAGATATCTGTCAAGTTAGTCGATTAATTACACATGAGCTGATCTCAAATCGGGGAATTATATATGAACTACCAAACTAGCTCCGCTTGATTCAAATCAATGAAAGGAGACTCGAAACCGATCGATCGAGCTCCAGGACGTGGAAGGTAATCAATATATATATGAGATGATGACATGGCATTAATTAATTAGCAATGATACTATGTTAAGTTTAATATATATTTTTTATTTTGGAAAAAGGCTGCATGTAACATTCAGCAAAAAAACACTACAAGTATTATATACTAACCCCACACACTAGCTATAACATTCAGCAAAAAAACAAAAACTACGTACTAAAAAACCCTGGGACCCCCCCATATACAGGGCTTAATTGTTAAGCTTAATTACTTGCTGTTTTCTAGACCAAATCAAAGCATTGCATTGCTTCAGCACCAAGAGAGGTTGCAATACAGGAAATCTCACCTCAGGTCCTTGTTTGTTTTTGTTATATATAATAATACTTAAAATAAGTCAAATATAGCTCAGTTATTGTTTGGTACCTGTGATGAACAAAATGGGGTCTATGACTTGACTATAGCTAAAATTTCTTGCTGATTGAATAAGAAATAGTGTTTAGATAAGACATTACAGTTACATATGAGCGTGTGAAACTAGTTCATAATTGGTACTTACCTGGAAAACAGAGTATAATTAGTCGTTAATTGACTTAATTCAATTGTGCCAGAAAAGTGTGCTTGTGCAATAAAGTGGAGCAGTTCCTCCAATCGAATACCTAAGGGGACATTTCTTCGATTTTAATTCATGCATTTCTGTGTCGATTCGACTATATTTCACATGAAAGAACACTTTTAAGAAGTTACATCAGCTGTCTCGCTATATATGTTCCATAAGTGACCTAATTTGACCATCTCTGTTTAATTTTAAATAAAATATAATTAAGCACCTATTCCTAATTTGACTCTGTTTCGACATAATTCCTCTCTTTCCTGAACACAGCCGGCTGAACACCGGTCATGGACCTATTCCTCATTCGTTTCCGATTCGCTCAGCCACATCATTGCTTCCTCTGCTTACAATGTAAGCTCCAATGATCAGATTAGATGCTTTGAATCTTCAAGTTCACTCTCCCACTCTCCCAGGTTTAGTCCTCTAAAGAAAGCAGATCTACATAAATATTATTTGGCAATTACTTGTGATAAATTCTATATGGGATATATGAAGGGGCAGATCTAGCCTACTGCATTATACCCTGAAATTTCACAAATAATTTTCATAAATTAAGCTGATTCTTGTCCTATTTTAGAAAAATAAATGTCCTACTCTGAGTTCTAATTTTAGAATTTTAAATTGAATTTAGGTCTTCAAATTCTCATTGATTGTTGAATTGAATTTGTGATTCATACATTGAAATTTTTAGGTCTTAGAACTCTAATAGATTTGAATCTGATAAATTATTTAAATCAAATTCGATAATTTCTTGTCCTACTCTAATGAAAATCTTTCATCCTCCCCTAGATTTATGTCAGATGCCGGCAAGCGGCCCCTTACTTTTCAGAAGTGTTTTAAAACACAGAAGTGTTATATACTTGTATTCTCTTAGGTGTGTAAGATTTTATGTTGAAACTTAATTTATATACTTTAATATGACGTAGGATGATGGGGAATGAGGAGATTAAATATAATTAATCTCAATTTTTAATTAATTGAATAAATAGATGAGTTATTTGAATTTCGGATTATAAATACACAATTATACAATTTTTGAAGATAAAATTTGTAATTTCATAATAATCTTGGATGGTATGGTATATAAAGTTACTTATGAAAATTTACATTCACCGCATGTATTTATATTTCCAAAAACATCTCACCTCTAAACTGGTACATAATTGGATCTTTTTTGGGCCATTTTTTCAGCTAGAATCTTTCTTCCCTTGTTAGTTCTTCAAGTTCGATATTTGGGCCATACATCTGGGCCGCCTCTTACTTCTTATAATTTTTCCACTAATAATAGCTCTTTATTTTTGCCTAAAACAAATAAAAGGTTGAATAAAATACAGAAGAAAACAATCAATAAATGGCTTTTAAATAACAAACCTTTATTTCAAACAAGTAATAAACCAAGCTACAATTACACTTCAATTATCAAGTGATTCTTGTACACTTCAACCGGACGGCTTGAATTTAATCGAATTGGAATAATTAAATTTACGACAAAATAAGACAAAACAATCAAAGACAAAGGAGGAGAACCTAAAAAGTTACAGATGAATTTCAACTTTCAAGTCTTGGCTTAGGGAAAGGGGACATTCTGATATGCATCAGATATATCAAATTAGATCAGATGCTCGATCAAAGATGTTTGATTTGGGTCAAGATTTGGACTTCCATTTAGATAAATTTCGGACGATTCTTAAAAGTGGATCAAATTGTTCTTACTGAACATCGAACTGACGAAAATTTAAACGGCCATAAAACGGCGCTAGAGTGTCCGATTTCAACAAATGACTATTTTTCGGAAAGCTTGCAAGAAAATGTATGCGATGGTGACGACTATCCCATTTTTCAAAATTTATAATTGCAAAAAAATTAAGGAAAGAGACTGAAAACATGAGTTGAAGTTTCCGATTATGTTTTTCACTTCTAATTTTCAATCTAAATAGCTCAGTAAATTAGTTATATAATGCATTTGTAGAATACCAATTTTTACTTTTTTTGTAACCTTTTTATAATTTTCTTATCTATGAAAGATGACACAAAATGGCTTAAAAACAAAAGAAAATTGCCAAAGTAAAAATAACCTACGCAACCTCCAACAAAATACCAATTAAATATAATAAATAAACTATAAAAAAAAACATAAAACCAAACAAAATAATAATTTATGTTTACAAAAAAAAAAAGTGGAGCCGCAGGGCCAATTGGCGGGCCCCCAAGAAAAGGGCCGCCCATTAGCCCAGCGGCCCTGGTATTTTAGGAATTCTGAGAAAAAAAATGGGTTTTTTTTTTAATATGGTATTAATAAAAATTTCGGCCATAGGAGAGTAAAATCTTGTTAAGTTTCCTCTCCTATATTTCATGCATTAGGCAATGAATAGGTCATTGACTATACACGCCGAGAGTGGTCTGGTATTCATATTTCTTTCCTTGTTAGGCTTCATGCTGAATATAAAACCGTCAACCCAATATTCAGTTGCAATTTTTCAAATCAAGTTATAAATCGTGAATATAAATGAGGAGACATGGAACAACATTCACACTTCCAAATCAAGTTCTAAAAGAAACGGGACATAGTTCTTCCAGTTTTGGGTACAGAAGTCCCCTTTTCAGGGGTAGGTATTTGTTTATGATGGTGATCATACTAATTGTAGTTCTGCAACGAATTTATCATTGATTGTAGTATTCAATTAATTTGTTTATGTTTATGATGGTATTTGTTTACTCCGCAACAGCAAAATTAGGCAGCCCTGGGAGAGTAGCGAGACAGCGCTGATGTTACTTTTCATGTTGATTTGAAAATTGTTCTTTTTCATGTGACTTAGATTAATACTGGCAGGCAGCATGATCCCCTGTATTTAAAGCAGAGGTAACATAATAACATATAAAATTGCATACTGAATCTTTTTGGTGCTGCAATTCTAAGAAGACATTGACAAAATTGACACAATATTTGTTGGAACACCTGACAAATATACAATAGCAGGGTTGCAGGCAATATGTGTGGATCCTTTTCACTACTCTGTTTTGACAAAGCAGCAACGCTCTTTGGCATGAAAATGTGACCTAGACTTCATTACTCTCATCTTTAGTAGACATCAAAGCCTAATAGCATGTCATGACCAAATTGCTTGGCTAAAAAATTTTATGACCAGGAATCTGACTTGTTTCCGGGCATTTTTATGACCAAGATAAAACATACAAGGGAAAGAAAAATCGATCTATGTATGACTTAAAAAAAAAATTATAACAAAAACAGAGAATAAATATCAGCAATGGAATTTTCACTTTATAACACGTATAGTTCACGGGCATTTTTTTGACAATTAACCAAAGTACATATTCTAGATCCATATTAAAACTATAAAATGAAATGAAAAAAAAATCATGGGTTAACACTCAAGATTCATCTAGTTGTCCAAAAGAAAAAATAGTTTCATACACTTCAACGAGCTAGGTTTATCACACCATGAGTTCGATAACCGTTTATTACAATAACACAATAAAACAAAACAAAAGTACAATTTAATATAGGCAGCAACAATTAATAGCAAAGAAAAATAGTTGGATACATCAAAAGAAAACTTCAAAGCGAATACACATTTGACAAAAGAAAAGAACTGACTGGAAAGGTATGGACCTTCTTCAATTTATAGTAGAGTATGACCGCATCTAAGAACCTACATGAGATATGGATAGAAGCAAATGGTTTAAGAACATTTAATTGAATATCTAAAAAGAAAAAAAATTATTTTACTGCACCTGAATAGTAGCATCATTGAGACCTAACTCCATTTTTCCTCCAATCAGACCATTCTTGGAAAAACATGCACTTCCATAAGACTTCTTTATTTTATTTTGCCAGGATACAGAAACACTAAAAGAAAACCAGGCTTCCAACGGCTCTCCAATCAAGCTCCAAGATTTTTTTTTTAGGACAAAACCAAAACAAACAAAATACTTACATGACTACAAATACATAATTAAGTTGCCATACAAAAACAAAACACAACACTCATTTTCTTGGGTACAGAAAAGCACCAACCAACAATTATACTTCTACATTCAAAACAAAACACCTTCTGTTTTTCTATTTTTCATTTTTTTTTTCAATTTTCTTCTTTTTATTATATTTAAAAAAAAAACATCAAATACAAAGCAAAAGATTGTACACGAGAGGCTACAGAAAACTCATCAATTATCTTTTTTCTTTCCTTTTATTTCTAGCACAATTGAAACTTCATGTTGAATCTGCAAGTAGTTGAATAAACGGTTGATTAATATATGTAGTAGCACCAAAATCACAATCAATCAAATCAAAAGAAATAGAACAACAAATTAACTTCATATTTTTAATCAACTGTGGTTTTTCGAAAAAATGTCTTAATTCTGTCATAATTTGATATATAATTTGGAGACATAATTAATTAATGATTCATAAATCACTTTACATTAAGTTGTGTTCTACATGACTTAATTGTTGTCATTTAGAACTTGGCAAGCATAATCAAAATACATTAATAAGATGCACCGCATATAATTGTTATGACAGCCTAATTTTTTTTATCCTTTATAATAAAAGATGGAAAAGTACCTCTATTAAATATATATCCTGTAATTGTTTTCTAAGACATGACTAATAATATTTGCTCCAACGGTGATCAAGGATTCAAAATCATCGATTCACCTGTGTAATCATTGGTCCCAATTGACATATATATTAATGTTTATTGACGTTTTACTAGGTTCTATTTCTCTACCTATTTTTATTGCTTCTTTATATGAGGTCAATTGAATTCATATATTTACTTTCTAACGAAATCTCAAAAAAAAAAAAAAAAAAACTTTCTTATATGAGGTCAATTGAACAAATTTTTGACTCCAGAATATGAAACTAAGATTCGTGAGCGGAAGCATTTGATAGGATCGATTGTAAATAACATTAATTATGCAAAAGCTGCAAAAACAAAATTCTTTGGCTTGTGCAAATAGAAATTACCTTTTTATTACCATATCTCCTTGTCAGGAATGTGGGAAATCTTGTGCCAATTTGGATGATTTGGATCCTTGCAACTCCTTGTGAACTCTTTGTCGCAGAAACTAATTTTAATCCATTGGACTGATGGCGACACATCTGGGAGAGAACTTAAATTTGTACACATACAGATCTCCAAATCTATGAGAGAATGAAGGCACATCAGATTGGGTAACGAGCGCATTTTACAATTCCAAAAGGTAATTTGTGTAAGGGAAGAGAGAGAACGAAACATCTCTATTTCTTCTTGAGAAAAGTATTCTTGCTGTGCACCATAAAGTTTTAGAGAAACCAGAGATGAAAACCCATCTCTTGAGACAAGTTGTTCAAGTAGTGAAAATCTATTGATGCTGAGTTCTTTCAACTGGGGTAGCTTATCAGCATCTGAATAGCATTTGAGCTTATCACACCCATACAACACCTCTAAACGTTCAAGATTGGTCAACTCATTTAAGCCCCTTAGTGAAGCAAGGTTTGGGCAACAACTAATTTTTAGTTGAGTTAGATTCAAGGGAAGAGGTATCCAACTCTTGAGCCTACGAAGTTTACTGATGGTAAGAGATAGAAGATCCGATAGTTCATTTATTCTGGGTAGGGCTTCCAACCCATCACATTGTGAAAGTTCAAGATGCTGGAGATGAATAATGCTATCATTATTTTCTAAAATCCAACTGGGGAACCTCTTACCACTATAATTTTCAATAGCCAACTCTTTTATTTGGGGTGGTGGACAAAGGCCATCTAGAATTTCAACATCATTGTCTCTCCGGACATCTCCCTTGTCAAAATTGGAATCCCACTCAAAAATTAATTTACGAAGGCCTTTTTTGTCAGATAACTTGGCTCGATCTGCCTGTTCCTTACTTTTGACGTTATTTAGACCAGAGATAGATAACGATCCATAAAGGTTTTTGAGATGCTCCAACTGTTTTAGCTCAAACCCCCTTTCCATTCTAACATTAAACCTTTTAAGCTCCTGAAGTGATATTAGTCTCCCAACATTAGGAACCGGGTTCTTACTTGGAATAGATAAGAAACGTAATTGGTAGCAGAGTAATACAGAATGTGCATCTAATTTACTGCCTCCAATATTGAGGTAGCGTAGGTTTCTTAACAACACCACAGACTTACGAACTTTTTTAACATCACCAAACAATTTCCCTTCTATTTCCACTACAAATAATTTCCTTAACTTCTTAAAAAGAGCATCAAGGTCCCCTTCTTCAAAATTGATTTTATAAAATGATCTGGTAGCAATAATTGTACGTAGATCTTTGAGTTTGCATATTTTCTCCGCATGCCTCTTAAGCATATAATTTTCAAGATAAATGTGGCGAGTATGGGCAGGGATTTCCTTCATCTCACCTCTTTCAATTATACAATAATATTCACCTTCAGAAACATCTTTGGCTAGATCATGGATTAGGTCATGCATAGAGTAATATTTGCTACCCCATTTTTCAACAACTTGAAAGAAAGAGCTAGAAACTAACTCCAAAATATACCAATTACTAATATCCTTCATATGTTCATTAGTATTATCGGTTTCTATGAAGCCCTCTGCAATCCATAAATTAACCAAATGATTGTGCTCAAATTTATGACCTTTAGGAAACAAGCTGCAAAATGCAAAGCATCGTTGCAATGGGGGAGGGAGGTGCTGATAACTCAAAAACAGAACTCCCATGGTATCATTTATCAAACTTCTATTTAGCATTGATTCCCAAAATGCTAGGTCTAGCGTTCTACGCAATTGAGCTGCCATAGTCTTTGCCGCTAATGGTGATCGGCATAATTTTGCTGCAATATTCTTTCCTATGGAAATTAACCTTCCCTTCATGTGATTGTCACTGATTTGTGCGTCACCTATTGCATTACTGATGAATAGTGACATGAATTGTTCATCATCAAGTTCCCGCAACGGGATTGAATTCATAGCGCCCAAAGCTTTCGCTGCCGCTTCAATCCGAGTAGTAACCAATATTTTGCTACCTCTCTTACCAGCTCTTAAAGGGACAAATAACTGCTCTAGTTCCTGTTCACTAACCCCTTTATCACACCAAACATCATCCAACACCAAAAAATACCGTTCTCCCCTTAATTTCTCTTGAAGTGCAGATTGTAGCCCTTCAAGACTACCAAAATTGGGACATTTTTCTTTAAAAGCGGACTCTCAAATATTTCTCAAAATGGTATCAACACTAAACTTTTGAGAGACATGAGCCCACATGACATGGTCGAAGTACTTAACTTCTTTCTCATAGTCACAAACATACTGTGCTAAGGTTGTTTTTCCCAACCCACCCATGCCCCATATTCCAATAACAGAGTAACACTTAGCATGACTAGATGACTCCAGGATATCCTCCCGGAACAATTTTACAATGTAATCCCTGTCCTTTTCACGACCAATAACCGTGGAACCTGGAATAGAAATGGTTTTC
This sequence comes from Carex rostrata, assembly GCF_964058835.1. NCBI lineage: Eukaryota > Viridiplantae > Streptophyta > Magnoliopsida > Poales > Cyperaceae > Carex > Carex rostrata. The sequence continues at coordinate 10,741,250 of NC_135918.1, read as the reverse complement.
CTATACTGTTCATTAGAGCTCTGAGTTAAAGTATTGCCACTACTGCTTGGTAGGTTCAGCAGGCGAACAAAGTCCATTCCTTCATTAACAATTTTTTCCAAATTCTCAAGGCTTTTAATGAGATATTTCTTCTCAGATGAAAATTTTGGGAGCTTGCCAATAAATTTCTTAAAGTTACATTTAGAAGTAGAAGGGAAGTGGGAATTGACCTCCTTTTCAAGGCACTTATACTCGATGAAACCGAGGACATGCTCAGCCTCATAGAAAGCAGACTTGAGCTTTTGAAGCCACTTCTGGAGAATCTGCCGGTGGGTGCTCTGCTGTGCAGCATCTGTCAAGATGAGCAGCTTTGGGAGGAGCATGATCTCGAGCTTTTCCAATTTATCAAGGAGGATTCGCTTTTGAAACTGGAACTGTGGATATATGCCGAGTGCATCAAAGCATTTGTTCAAGAGACGGGTTAGAATAGGGGAGATCAACCAACTGGCGGCCGAGAACCCCCAGCTGATTGCGGAGGTGCTCAAGGGATCCACCATGGATTCTTCCCATGCAACGTACGCTAGAGAGAGAGAGAGAGAACCTTGGCAGCCTATACCAAGAGTTTCAAAAAAGAGAGAGACCACTTAGGAGCCACTATCAAGATTTTAAAAGAAAAACAAGAGAGAGAGAGAGAGAGAAACAGGGTCTAGTTAGGTAATGGCGCAGGTTTTAGGGGCTGAGGAACTTTTTTATTTACAAACTATATTAACAAAAGCTCATAATGACGGATTATGAGTGAATAATAGTACCATATATATTACACTAGCATTTGTATTCATAATTAATTAAATACATGCATATACCAAGCGAATTTTACAATTCAAAATAACGCCACAAACAGGGATTGACAAAATTTCAATATGGCGAAAAATCAAACCAAATAATGTATGGCTTGAGATAACACTAGCAGGAATCTTAATTATCCAACCAGTTGCCAAGGTTGATGAAAATACTTGTGGTTAGATGTTCTCCAAATATCTTTCCATCAGATTATAACTTCCTTTGAAGACTTCAAACTCCTCTACATAACTTTCGTTGGCATGGGGTCCTTGGGAGGGCCCAGGTGGGGCCCTCTAACTATAAGTACTTAACTTTTTTCTTTTGCTATCTTTTCTTAGTAATTATATATTGAGGTTGTTTAATTAGAGTTTGTCAGTATGTCTTGTTACTTGGAATAAACAGTATGTAGTTTTTACAAAACAATTAAATAGGTAAAGGAAACACTGAAGTTTAATTAAAGGAGAAGAAGAATTATAGACATTTACCTGTGGTTTATAGTTCCTTAAATTTTGTGCATAAGACCCTCTGATAAGAGCCTATGCTAGAATTTTAGATTAAACACCCCAAATTTTGGAAAGTTGGCATACAGATCCTTGGAATCAGAAGAGAACAAACTAGTACCCAGAATAACATTGGTACCAAGCTGGTACCAGTGGCAGAATATTGACAGTAGCCAAAACAGAGCATGAATTACACTGATACCAGTTTATAGAAAGGTACCAAAGCATCTCATGTCAAGGTATCAAGTAAATAAATATCTTTAGAACAAAATAACTGAATCTAGGAAGCACAATTCACTGATATCGACAAGTACTAATAAGGATTATACTTAGCAACACATCAGCAATGAATTCAAATGTTAGTACAGGCAGTACGCCGGTACCAGAAAGTAAGTGGGGATAACACATCCTTTTTATTAATACGGATAGAAAAACATTAGAAAAGCATTATAATTCTGGTCAAGCACTGAAATATTAGCTCACATATCAGATTTATTAATGAAGCACCAAAATATCAGCTCAAGAAAAAGATCATGCATAACAGTAACAGCAAAGGAATAAACATTAATTGTGGTTCCGAAAGACGAACGAGGGAAAGAGATTTCATCAGAAACAAACTAATAGATACAAGAAACACAACGATATATCAACATAATTAAATCTCTATCAGCCAATTTCAGATGTTGGTAATAGTAAGAAATGCTATTTAAAATTTCAAGATTCCGTCTATGGGCTCGATCAAGTATATAAATCCACAATGGTATTAAAAATACATCATGTGATCATCTCATTCGGTTTTGAGATGAATTTGGTCAATGAATGCATATACCATAATAAATGTGGGACTATGGTTATTTCCTTGGTTTCAGATGTGAATGATATATTGATTGCCAACAACGATATGTATTTGTTGTATGTCATCAAGAAATTTCTGTTTAGGAATTTTGAAATAAAAGATCTTGATGATGCATTTTTTTGTGAGGTATAGAAGTACATAGAGAGCAATTCATACAAAAAAAATTCCCATAATTATTTCGGCGATGCAGTCGAACATGTGTTGAAACCAAAACCAAGAAATCTCAATAATATCTTTTCAAAATATATTTTATTCTGACTTCTTTTGATTAACATATATTATTATTTAATTAATTTCATCTTCTATATAAAATTAAATAAAATTTATTCCATATAAGCTGGATAAATTCATTATATTTTCCATTGTCTATTATCCTCCATTAGCTTTATAATTCAAGTTGTTTTTTTGTTCATTAGTAACATTGATATACATGCATATTTTGAGAATACATGAGGATTTTCCATAACCATTTCCACGATAAAACCGAACATTTATTTCAACACATTTCTATAATGATTTAAGTGCATATATATCCATAAGTATGAGTTTTGTAAATTAATTTGTAGATTCCTATATCCGTAAAATCTCATTCCGCACAATTATGTGAATTGAAAAATTATACATAATTGTGAACTGAAAAATTATGTGGAACACAAATAATATTCTTTGGAGGACTAGAAATTAGATTAAAATATTACATGATTTAAATAAAGGTATGACATCATCCAGGAAGAGATATGATTGACGGATACATTATTTTATGGTGCTCCTGCGGTTCATTGTTACACTTGAAACCTTTCAACTCCCTCGTCAACTATGATATATAGGTCATTGGTCAATTACCCAATTCCAATTAGTGGACCATTAATATATTAATTTTAACAAATTAAGATCATCATCGATCCTCCTATATATAAATCAGGCCACATATCTAGTCTGTTGAAGCCATCAATGATCAATTAATCACACAAAAGAAGTAATGAAGTTATTATTTCCAGTAGCGCTGCTGGTTTAAGAATTTGAATGTAATAGAAGAACTGCAATAATTGAAGCAGATTAAAAGATCGGACTAGGATTGATGGTTACATTTTTCTCAGCAACATATCAAACATATCAAACAACAATATGATGAAAATGTTGGTCTCACAATATCCGGTCTAAAAAATATCTGGATCCGAATTATTTATTGCAGTCCTTTTAGTACATCTAAATTCTTAGTTATTCCATCTATTTTTCCTATATTATTTAATAATAATTTGAAAAATAAATGATTTTTTTATTGTTTATAGAGAGAACAAAAATCAGCCAAATGGATGCGGAACCAAAAGGCAAACATATGAAAAAACCTAGTTCCCCAACCATTGCCTGCGGAATTAGTAAAAAAGCTGGTTCCGAAGCCATTGGTTGCAAAACCATTCTTGTTTTGCAGCTAATATCTGTAGCCACCTTTTTCTGACTAAATTCACTACTAGAATCTGAGTTTTTTGCAAGCGTAGGACTAGTTTTTTTCAAGGTAAGGACGGCCCTTGCAAAAAAAAAATGACATTTCTAGAATCCTCAAACTTTTTGCAAGGCTAGTCCCTTGTAAATTGTATCGCAAGGAAATGTGTGATCTGCAACCTTGTAAATATTTTCGTCCTGCCCTTGTAAATACATTTTGAAAGTCAGATATTATAATTAATTGAACGTCCTTGCAAATACTTTACCACATTTTAGATGTTATATTTTATTAAAAGTACTTGCAAATACTCAACCCCATTCGCTTGCAAATACTACACCACATATTTATATAATATTTTATTAAAGGTCCGTGTAAATACTCCACTAGCATCATTAATTGAAGTTTTGGCTTTCGGTTTGGTACTGGAAGCCTATCTCATCATATGAAACTTTGATTTTTGTCAAATTAGAACATAGAGGAGCATCAATGATATTGTTTCAATCATTTAGATTGATTCTGGAGTGCATATGTACCTTATGTTTTATTAGATTTTCAATTTGAGTATTTAGCAATTTTCACTGTGTAGTTCATATGCTGGTGGTTCATGATTTGATCCTTAAACTTATTATTTTTGAATATGGTTATGTATTTTTATTACATAATCACATCCCTGGCCATGTTAGGCACTTCTGGATCCAATTTCACATTTTTACAGATTTTATTTATATTTTTAATTCATGAATTTGGCATGCAAGGGCATCAGTTTGTCATTTTCTGTCATTTAATTGGTAATTTTATTCTAGGCAATTGGCTACATGAAATTTGGATTTATTTTCATGAAAATATCCATTTAGACTTAATGTACTCATGTGATTTATTTCAAAAATTTTCTGGCTTCCCTAGCATACTGGTAAGGGGTTCAGTACCATGGCCATTGTATACCAGCAACAGAAAAGAAGAAAAAAAAGGAAAAAATATGAATTTTTAGAAAGTTGAATTTCAAAAATTCATTAAAAATAGTACAAAATTCATTTTTAATCAAAATTTGGGTCCAAACTGCATGGAATTGAGTCCTCTATCTGCCTGTCATGTTTATTTTGACATAATCAGAATCTTTGTCCTCTGATTTGCCAGTTTTCAGCAGAAGGGTATTTTGAGCCTTTTTTATGATAGTAGAGGTGCACAAGGGTCTTGCCACTGATTTTAACTGTGTAATGTAACTTGAAAAGCATGTCTATCATGGCAGCACATGTAATCTGGTACTGATATAGAGAATACCTCAAACAAAAAAATCAGACCGGAAACCAGTGAAGAAAGTTATAAATTAACCAAATCCTTGGATAGATGGATATAGGACATTAACAGGAACTCACAGAAACAAACCTCACATTTTTGTGATTTTTATACAATTAATTAAGGACTTTCAAAGATCAGATTTCAAAAATTCCAGCAACTGGTACAATGGGTGATTGGTACCAAAACTTAACAGTACAAAATTACTAATTTGACCCAGTTAGAAAATTAAAAAAAACTTTGAGATTAATCTAGGTGATAGTACATGATGTTCTGAGAATTTTGGTACCAAGAACTCCTAATTTGGACCTGTAGTTTGCTCTGTGCAAAAATCACAAGGCAGCATGCCAGAGAAAGATAACTGCCCTTCGTACCCTGAAATTTGAAGAAATAAACCACTTTAACCATCTATTTACAGTAGTGGTACTAGAGCAATATAATTCTTAAAAACATTTACCTTGTAATAGCTTTTCATGACTTCAGGTATTAGAGCAATATAATTCTAGGTCAACGGCTTTCACTTCTGTGTTTTTCCAAGGAGGTTTCGACTGTGCCAACAACCTTCACATTTTTTTATGGAAGACAAAAAGAAAACCAAATTAAGCCTTAGCAGTTTACATTGTGAAATTAAACACCTAAGGTGTCAGAAAAGAAAGAGGGAGACAGAAGCAAGAAAGGGCGATAGTGTTCAGTTTACATTGTTTGATGAAATTCCCCAAATGAAATCTGAAGTTCTAATTGGCATGTTAATTGTTAAATTAAACTATATTGTACAATAGTTGGTGTAGAGAGACGTGCCAGAAATCACTGCACAATAGTTGGAATAGAGAGACGTGCTAGAAATAACACTAATCGTCGATTTCACCGTAAAAAAATTATTTGGCGATAGCCAAAATTTGTGGAGGGAAAATGTAGAGGGAAGTTACTGAAAGTACAGGAGTTTTAGAGGGAAATGAAAATTAGAATTTTGGAGCGAAATGAAAAAATTGGTTTGGGAATTTTGGAGCGAAATTGTAATTGGAGAGGGTTAGTCATCTTCTCCTGGAAGGAAATGAAGGGAGAGAGATGGAGTATATTTATTGGGGTGGGATCCACTTGGAAGTGAGAGAGAAAATAAGAGAAAATGAGAGAAAAGAGTGAGGCAAGGGCTATATAGCTATTTGTGTGGTTCAGTCTGACAGGTGGGCCGCTTATTTCATAGGCTCAATTTTATTGAAGACTAACTAAAATGATTTTTACAAGAATAAAAAAAGGTTGTAAAGGAAATAAGAAAAAATATTAAAATTTAGGCATTAACCAGAAATTTTATTAATTGGAGATGGAAAGAATTAATAATTTATGTGATAATGAACAAATTCTTTTAGTAATTTACGTTATTGATGTTATTTTGTATGATTAGTAATTTACATGATTAATGAAATGTAACCAATTAATGACAAATTCAATATTAATTTAATAAAATTTGTTAACTATTTTTTTTCATTATCATGAAAATAATTAAATGAAAGATAAAATAAAATTTAATAATTAAGTTTTAAAAAAATATGAAAGAAAAATATTTTCAAAATTGATACTTGAACGTTTTCTAAATTCTTACTGTTGTATCATAATATATTTACAACGAGTAATGTGAAAAAAAATTAAAAACAAATTCCTAATTTTTTCATGCTTCTATTAATTGAAATTTATGCAATAATTTGTGTTATAACGTGTTTATTGTTTAATTAAGTGATTTTGACACATGAAATTATATAGCATTACGTGCATGTTGCATATATAACTCACATCCTCTATGAATGAACATGGAACATGAACTCTTGTTTCGTGAATTAGTGAAGACGCACAAGAATATATCATTTGTTGGTAGATCAGAACCATATAAATTAAAGATAACTGCATTTATATTCTTGGATCCAAGTTTGATCAAATTTTGTTTTCATTTACCCATCCATCCAAATGACCGAAAATTGAAGCATCATGTGGCTATAAACACTTCACGCTGGATCGAAGCTCATACATAATAAAACTTTCAATTTTTTTTGTTAGTTACGTTTAATATTTTCTCTTGATCATTTTAAAACAAATTTGTAATGATTTCATTGAAGATCAACCGTTGATTATTCGCATAAAAATGAACGGTCCAAAAATATTTTCTAAATTCAAAGGGGCATACAATGATGAAAGTATATAAAAATAACAATAATAAGTATTATGTTGTCATATAATAAGTAAATAATTTTATTTTATTTTTTTGAATTTTTTTTCATATTATTTGTTGCACATACATAATTAGTAAATATCAAGTTCCGAGTCGTTCGATCGGTAATAAATGGTCTGGATGTCTTCATTTTGGAGGTTGTGGGTAAGGAGTTTCTATTCTCTAAGGTAACATAATATTTTTGTTTAGATCCGACCCGTATAATACTTTTTAATATTCTTGTGTAATAATGATCGGATGATCCTGATCTAAACGCAAATATTTGTTACCTCAGAATATATAAATTCGTATGTAGGCTTTCCAAGTAAAAATGATACAGAGAGTTAGAGACCCTTCAATTTTTTCTCTCTGGACTCTGTAGTAGTGGAGTTTGGACTTAGGGTTTATTTTCACTCTCCAAACATTTCATTTGGGCGCCATTTCTCCCTCTCTCTCTCTCTCTTTTGAGCCGGCGCCCTTTCTCCCTCTCTATTACTTCTTGAGCCTACACCCAATCGAAACAACACCCAAATCCAAACACTTTCTCCTCTTCACAGTTCGCTAATCGCTAAGACCTAACCTAACTAAATCGCGTCTCTCCGGCTCTCCATGCCCTTGCACGATGTAACCCTCTCTTCGATCTACTCAGTTTTGCCCAGCACATTTCTATTTTCAAACCCCAATTAGGCCGTAGGTACCTCTCCCACTTCTCTATGTTCACTTCTCATAGGTCAGTTCTTGTTATTTCTCTTTGATTTTACTTTGTTCTAGAGGTAAATTTAACCCTACTTTGGAACTGAGGTATATTTTGTGCATAAATTTCGACATGATTGGAATTGAGGTTTGTTATATGTTTCAATTGAAGTCCATTGGCACCAATTTATGCAAGTAAATATCAATACTTTATCCTGTTCAATTTTAGTACATATTTAAATATTTTGAAGGTTTCCACTTACATATAAAATTTAGATCATTCATTTTGTTACAGGTGCTACAAGCTCCAGGAAGATACAAATGATACTGTTCTACTGGTAAAATAATTAATATTACCATTCCTTTCTATACAACAAAATAGCAAAACAACACTAAGGAATTAATATTACTATCCCTATCTATACAACAAAATAACAAAAAAAAATACAAGTTTTTCAGTATTTCATTATCATTCATACACATACTTCACTGCAAAGTAAATACAAGTATAGTGAATACTTGAAAGACATGATGCCAATCTGTATTTATTATGAAATTGTAAGATCATTGGGTTAATGACATAAAGATTACCACAATCAGAAAAAAAAATGATTTTATGTAAAAAAACAAGGAAAAGGGATGTTTTACCAAATAATAACTTAGGCACAATTTTGAAAACAGAATGCTTTGTCTCTTAATTTGTTGTGTATAAAAATTGAACTTTGAACTAACAAAATGAACAATCTAAAATTTTAAATGATTGCAGGGAATTATTTTCTTGAGACTAAACAACTTGCATGCAAAATTCAAGGTAATTTCATATATTTATCTATTCAGTTCTGAAACCATCCAGTCGCAACAACCAATGTGACATTGTGAGTTTCATATATTTATCTATTCATTTCTTTTGATTGACTTAAAATTGTAAATTTACTCGTGTTAAATATTCTTCGGAGAAACTGTTCAAAGTTGTGAGTTACTGTGTTAATTATAGGAAGGAATTGCTCTAGTCTTTTGAAGTATCACAGTGGCTCGGTATGTTTCTAGATTTGTTATATGTTTTGGTTGACCTTGGAGTATATGATGGTTTTAATTGCATCCAACTAAGTTGTTGTAGAAAACAAACATTTGAACTCCTAGCACAATTCACTAGTTCTTGTTAATTGGAGCAAAGTTTGTAATTAAGCTAGTCCAGAGAGTGTGATCAACTATAGTTGCATATACCATGTCAATGTAGTTCTTTGGACAAGTAACTCAAATTCAGAGTTATTTTTAGCACCATTCTTCTTTACATGTTATTTTCGGATAATGTTAAACTGCCCCACATTGTATGCCCATTTCAATAAAGAGCACAACCATACTCTTAACAGAAAGGGTAAAATAATGAAATCCTGTTTGTTCTGATTAGGCTATTGTTTTAGGGTTGTAGTATTTTAATCTTTGTATGCTTTGGCTTTAGGCTACTAAGGAATCATTCACTGAAGATGGATTCTTCAAAACTGGTGATACTGTTACACCCCTCAATTGATAAAGACTTTTGGTGATATTTTAACAAGGACATGAACAAGCAGGTTCTAGTTGGGTTGTCTGTATTTTGGGTAAAGACTTTTGGTGATATTTTGGGTATATGTTGTTAACTCATGGGATTGATTTATTTTTGTGAATACTTAACAGGTGGGTACATTTTGGGTATACATTGTTAACTCATGGGGATGATTTCTCTTTGTGAATACTTGATAGGTGGGTACATTTTGGGTATATTTAGAAGTATAAGTCTTTGTTGGCTATGTTGTTTTATTACTTTTTAGATCTGGTATTATGTAAGATGATTATACTATTGTTCAATGCTTATAAGTTGCTTTCTACATATTTCTCATTGTGTTTTATGTAAATCTTGATGAATGGGGCTGAGAATTGTAAAACAACACTGGGCTGGTACCAGATTGGTACAGGGAGAGGGTGGTAGAATTGGAGCATAATAATTTACAGCAATCACTTATTGTTAATATATCCATTGGTACGTCCATGCAAATAGTGTGAACTGAAGTGCATGCAAAAAATGTAAATCATATCCTTGAAAATAATCAACCATGTAAAAAAATAATCATCTCCCATGCTAATAGTCATGTGGGACCCACGTTACCTTGCCTTGCTAATAGTCAGGTAGGACCCACGTCCACTAGTCTTGCTAATAGTGTGGTGGGATCCACTTGTGTTAGCCTTGCATATAGTCAAGTAGGACCCACGTTTTCCAACCTTGCAAATAGTCAGGTGGGACCCACCTTCGCTTCCCTGGCAAATACTCCAAACTGGGCCAACTCTGAAAGTATTTTCATGCGTAGTTGTTGCAAGGCAAATCTCTTGCAAAAGGTCAAAACAGCATATTTCCAAGGGAGGCCTTGCAAATACTGAGTATTTGTGACGAATGCAGTTCCAATGGTACATTTGCAAGCGTATCTCCTTGAAAATAGCCTTTTTGGGCTTGTTGCAAGCGTATCTCCTTGCAAAAGGCCATTTTCCTTGTCATGTAAAAAAAATCAGATTCTAGTAGTTATTTAAAACACACTCATTACTCCTACCTAATAATTAATGAATGATAGAATCTTGCAAAAAATATCCGAAACCCAAATAATTTTATTAAATTAATGGACTAGAAAAGTAAAACAATTATTGCATTGCTTTAAATAAGGATGTGACTTCATCCAGGAAGAGAGATGGGTGATACGTTTATTTTATCATACACCAGCAGCTCATTATCTCACTTGAAGACCTTTCAATTTTCAAGTCGCTCTCAACAATGACCTCTCAACTACCCAATTACAGGACCATTTTACTAATTAATTTGTAACAAATTAAGATCATCTTCCATCATTGATTCTCCTATGTATAAATCAGGCCAACCTAACTCGGATCACTTGAAGACCCATTAATGTAATGTTAAATTCTTAAACATTTGTCAATTTGGCTCAACCTACAGAGTAATGTTGTGTAAATAATTTGTGTACAAGACTTTTTTTTTTTCATTTTTCATTTTTCGTTTTCATTTTTGAGAGGAGAATTTCTCTCTTTTCTTTGGCAAAAACTTTTGTAAATATCACTCTTTTTATTAATATCAATCAAGCTGTTGATGGCACTTCGCCGCCAACCATCAAAAAGAAAAAAGTTATTGCTAACTGACCTTTAAAAAAAACACTGACTTGTTTAATGGAGCTTAATTTGAATTCAGTCACCAAATAGTCTTAAAGTCTTTCAATTTAGTGCGTGTATCTGCTGTTATTCTGCCCACTCAAACTTTCTTCTCTTCTTCTTTTTCACAGATCTGATTCAAAAAATCAAAACACCTTCCACGGGCCCGATATGGAATTCAACTAAATTCCTTTCAACAAATTATACACAATCTGTACTCGCTGCCCCTCTGGTAAGAACTTATTTGGACCTGTTGGTGGTTACTTGCTCACTGGCGAAGTTGAAAATGCCAATATATAGCTTATTATCTCTGCTGAATCCCCTTAACAATAGAGAGGTTTCTCTCCATGTTCTACATGATTCTGACCCATTTGTGTTTCCACTTAATATTTTGTGGTATAATACTCCTAGTTTTCAAATTGACGACTATTTGCTTGTCTATGAGAATGAAACATTGTTTCACCATAAACCAGGTGATGACAAGTGGGACATCATGTGTTCCCGTTCGCTCAAGTCAAAACCCTAGTTCTACTTCTCAGAAAACCCAATCGCCCAAGGAAGAGGAAGAGGAAGAAGATGAAGATGAAGGTGGTGGCGCTGGTTAGCGGTGGCAAGGACAGCTGCTTTGCTATGATGCGTTGCATCGATTATGGCCACCAGGTAGCTATCTAATTTTAATCCCTCACTCCTCATTTTAATCCCTCACTTATCTCCTCATTCCTTCCACTTCAAATCGTTGCCCTTGCTAATTTGATACCGCTGGATGACTCAGTCGATGAATTGGATAGCTACATGTATCAGACTGTCAGCTCATTTCTTTTCTCTTATTCTTTTCCACTTCCACTTCCACTTCCTATCTCTATATCATATATCATATATCATTGAATTGAATTGAATTGAATGACTAAAACTGAGGCTTACCATTTTTTTAATAAACCAAACCAGGCAGGACACCAGATAATAGTAAGCTATGCAGAGTGCATGGGTTTACCTCTCTTTCGTACAAGGATTCATGGCTCCACAAGGTACGTCTCTGCTCTCTAATTTCTCAGTTTTAGATGTATATACAGGACAGGACCTGTTTCTTATTTTGCATGGGTATACTTGATATTTTCATATGTTATCATGGCATGCCTATACAAAAATGAAATTACAACTAATATATATTGTTCCTGCTATTTTTTGTACAGAGATCATAGTGTCAATTATAGAATGACTCCAGGAGATGAAGTAGAAGACATGTATACTCTTTTGCATGAAGTCAAGAGGCAGATACCTTCTATAAATGCAGTTTCATCAGGTGCGATTGCTTCTGATTACCAGAGGATGAGAGTAGAGAGTGTTTGCTCCAGGTTAGGCCTTGTTTCTCTCGCTTATCTCTGGAAACAAGACCAAATCACTCTCTTTGAAGAAATGGTATCTCTTTTACTTTCTTTATTTTTCCTTTCCCCCACCCCTTTTATTGAGCACATTTCCTGTCACTACTCCAAATTTGATCTTTTGCAACGACCTATTGCAACTAATAGACTAATTAGTTGCATTAGATTAATTATATTGCTACCAAAATAATTAGTTGCTTAAGAATATATTTATTGCAACAAAATAATACCAATTGCAACAAATAAATTTGGTTGTCCGTCAGAAGATTATTGCAACCAATTTATCTTATTGCAACCACATGGGCTGGTAGCTAAGTCTGTGTACAGATCAAATACTTTGGATCACGTGGTCATATTTTAACTTTCATTGGGGGTAAAGATGCAAAAAGTCCTTTCGTCTTCCTCGTGACTTTGTTCGCCCCCTTCTCCATTCGTACAGCTACTCTCCTCCTGCGGCACCTCCTTCCAGACTATTTCTCTTCCGTCACCTCCCTTCTTCTCCCTCCACTCCACCTCCTTCCCACCGTCCACACCCTCTCCTTCTCCTACTTCTCATTCGCTCATCTCCCAAAACTCTGCTACTCTCCTCCGGCGGCATATTCATCTACGCTATCTCTGGACTCCATTAACGTTAAGGTACTTTCACCTAAAAACTGCATATTCAATTTTTGCAGAACTGGTACCGGCCATAATTTCACAAGACTGATCTAGGAAACTCGAGGCAGAGCTCAATGGCCCTAAATTTCAACAAGGCCTAGTTAAGATCTTATTTTTAGTTTTTTTTTCGCTTTACTTTGTTTCGTTTAGCTCAGCTCATAGACCTTGTCCGTCTGTAGGTATGTAATTTGTTTATTTTATCATTTTTGTTAGTTGTGTTGGATTATTAATAGAAAAATTCTTAGATTAGTAAAAAAAATATTATTAAATACAAAACTAATTTCACCTGTAATTCATGTGCTGAGTAATTTGATTAAAAAAAATTAGTATTGAATAGTACTGTTTTGGATTTTTATTTTATTTTGTAATATGGAAAATCTGGGTGGTTGAAAATTGATGTAGAATCAGAAGATTGTGGCAGTACAACAAGCCTTTGTTGGTTTGATCGGTTTCAATTCATGTCATGCCTTTGTCAATTCATTAAAGTATTTTATTAATAATTGGTTTGGTATTAATTGCGTGCCTTATTTTATTTTATTCTTTTGCATGATTAAAAAATCAAGGAATGAGTGAATAAATATAATTTACTCTGCTTACAAAACTACAAAGCATGTGGCTGCTGTAAAATATTTTTTGCACTTCAGGTCTTTGTATCAATTCCCCACTGAAAAGCCACTGGTTCAAATATAAAGTTAGATGACCACATTTTCACAGCACAGTATAAGCACACAACTGGTTCAAGCTGTACCAGTTAGAACTGGGTTATAAACACAATTAAAGTAGTAATGCATATATTTCTTAATTTATAGCTTGTTCCTTTAGTGATTCACACTGAGCTTTCAATCTTCCTCATTTCAGAAGCGTTATTATGGGGCCCAGCTTGTCAGAATGACACAAAGCATAAAACAACTACAGATGGGTGTTGGATCATAGCCTGAGTTCATTCTCTTATCATCTGAGGACCATGTTGAAGAGGCAATCGATGCAATAAAAGAGGCAATTGACGTAATAAAGGACGGGAAGGTCTTAGTGGTTCCTACTGATACCTTTTATCAATTTGCCTGTGATGCCTGGTTAGTTATTCCCCAGTAAAGAGGGGTTAAAAATTTCATAATTTACTTAAATTGGTTTTTCAAGGATTGAGACTGCCATTAGGCAACTTTTTTGGAAGTCCCAATATGCCCTTTGGTCATTTCTATTAAGCCCCTATGGTGGATCAGATGGTACCCATTTTAGTCTTCCCAGTACTCTAGTAAATAAGATCCCATTTTAAAGTGTCACATTGCAGCTCTGCAGAAGTCCATTGCTGTTAATTGTAGTTATGAAATAAAGGGCCATAAGCTGACAAGTCCACTAGCCATTTGTGTTGCTGATGGGGCGAACATTCCACAATTTGCTACAGCAGACACCTGTCTAATGGGTTATTGGATCAGCTCCTACCCGGACCCATTACTGTTCTCTTAAAACAAGGTTTGCTGAGTTTTGTATTACAAATCTTGATGGTTTCATAATTGGATTATGGTTAACGGTCCATCCTTGTAAGTATGTACAATTTGGGTGACATAAATTAAATAAAAAAAATTATGTACTACTTCCAAAATTGCAACAATACTGGCAGAAATTGGTGCAAGCTAGTGCAAATTCTGATGTTGCATTTTCTGTTTTATACTAATCATATTTTTTTTTCCATTCCAAATATGTAACCCAAGCCTCCCAGTCTGACCACATGAAACATTTAGTTCAAGTTTTAATAGACATATCCATATCTTAGAAATATTGAAATACTTGTTGTTTCACAAATTTAATACAAAATTTAAATTCTTCTTATATTCTGATAAATTTAAAAGGAAATCGATGCCTTCTGTTCTGAGTCAAAGCCTCAACCAATTGATGCAACCTAGGAGATGAACCAATTGAAATGCTCTTTAGGTCAGGTTGGACTGAAACGCAACCCATTTCTGTCTCTAATTGACGACTTCACTTGTTTAGTCCTTGTTGTTATTTGTTTGACTGATTTCAGGAAGTTGGAGAAATCACAGAATCAAGGACTGGAACCTAACCCTGAGTTTTTTCTATAGTTAAATATTTCTATAATGAGTAGAGTTAAATAGTATTTTCTATAGTTAAACAATGCAAAGAGAAGGGGAAACAGTGCAAAGAGAACTGGCATGGAGATATGTAGTCAATTGGGAATAGAAATGGTTCTAATCTCAAACTTCTTTATACCTGATTCGCAAGAATATTTCAAGTGGATACTGTCAGAAGGAAAAAATTTTACCTAACAGACCCTGGAGTTTCTTAATTATTGTCTTCTGGAGACTATTGGAATTATTGCACGTGACAAGAAAGAGGTATGGTGAACCGACTTCCCTCATACCAAATCTGAATATTTGTAGAGATTGCATGTTTGCTTTTCTCATATTTTTTGTCTTTTATTTTCTTTCACCTTCAATCTATAATAGTATTGGATACACACCGGTACAATACTAAGTCTGCCAACATTGCTTTGAATTTTTAGATTTGTCAAAATTTGTGCCACTCAAGTCTCTAATACATTGGTACAGTCATCCATGGTACATAATAATTTAGTTTGATTTGACAGGTTTTGCATCAGCTATATGACAAGGAAGTAATAACTGAGAATGCTATTCTTGAACGCGAATCATAAAAGGCCGAGGCTGATGAGTCTGACAAGGTCTTCATCAAGCAGTCAGAAGCTTTTCTAAAGGTATTCTCTAACCTCAAGTTATGTTATTTTTGGGTCTCTTTGCAACATTTACCCGGTTTATTCCAAATTATAAATGACAGCCATAGCAGGATTCTTTTAGATGTTTACATTGTTGCTAGGAAAAGGTGCATTCGTGTATATTGTAACAATTTAACCCTGTATTTTACCTCTTCTTTCCTCATATCCAAATTTAACTATTATATTCAAAAGAACTGGGATGTGTGATGTAAAAGAAAAAAGAAAGAAAATATGTGATGTAAAAGAAAAAATCAAGGAAATAACTGTAGGAACATGACATAGAACTGTGTTGTGAATGACAGTCTTTAGTGGATTGTATTTAGGTTCAGTTGTTTCATTAGACAAGTTTGTCCTTGTACACTACTAGCGAAGCCTTTTGTAAAGAATATATTTGGGAGATAAAATAAAGTAAGAGTTGTGAATTGTAAGCAAAAGTATCAACTGTTATAGATCAAGTATATACTTACTCATTTGTTAATTATTTTGTTCAACTGTTTCATAGTTGTTAAGTCTACTTAAGTGGAGTTAACTTTTTATGTTTCTTTTTTGTTTTATTTAATGTGTGCAGATTGTCAAGTGTTTAGTTATACTCTCATCAATACCTTCAAGGAATACTTTCAAGGGATCACCTTTACACTTTCTCTTTAAATGACAGCGCGTTTTTTTTTTGTTATTATCGTTGTAAATTTGAATAATATATGTTAATGTATTATGAATTTTTTTTGTATTAATTATTGTCTTCTTTTTATATTATAGTTTATATTATAAATTCAAGAGTATTTATTCAAATGAGAATTAATAAAATGACTAATTACAACAAATATTAAAATTACGCATGCATACCAATACCAAAATTTGAAATTACGTCATTATAAAAATATTTATGGTTGCATTAGGATTATTAAATTACGCCATTATAAAAATATATATGGTTGTATTAGAATTATTAATTGCAACCAAAATTTAGTTGCATTTAATTTACATGTTGCAACTATAGAGTTTTGTTGCGATACATTATAATATTGCTACTATTTTTTTGGTTGCGATAAATGCGCAATAGCAACAATTTATTTGGTTGCAATAGTTTATTGCTACGAATTTAGTGCAACTAAAAGGTGGTTGCAAGAATTGCATGAGTTGCAACCAAGAATTTAGTTGCAATATATTATCTTATTGCTACCATATTTCGGTTGTGATAAATGCGCAATAGCAACCATATATTTGGTTGCCATAGATTATTGCTACGTATTTCATGCAACTAAACTTTGGTTGCAACAACCGCACAAGTTGCAACCAAACATTTTGTTGCGATATACTATCTTATTACTACTATTTTTCGGTTGCAATAATGGTTGCAATAACTGCACAAGTTGCAACTATAGATTTCGTTGCGATATACTATCTTATTGCTACCATTTTTTGGTTGTGATAAATGCGCAATAGCAACCATTTATTTGGTTGCAATAAATTATTGCTACGCATTTTATGCAACTAAAATTTGGTTGCAACAATTGCACAAGTTGCAACCATGGATTTCGTTGCAATATAATTTTATTGCTACCATTGTTTGGTTGCGAATACTAGTTTATCGCTACCATTTTTTGTTGCGATAAATACGCAATAACAACCGTTCATTTGGTTGCAAACTTTATTGCCACGTCAGTATAGCAACCAAATTATGGTTGCAATAAACAATTTTTTATTGCAACCAAAGAGTTGGTTGTAAATCTATTGCTACCAAAACTATTGCAACGACCCGCAACCAATTATTTTGGTTGCAAAATTAGTTTATTGCAACCAAATAATAGCTATTGCAACCAACTTTTTAGTTGCCCGAAGTGAATTTTGGTGTAGTGTGTGTACCACCATAAGCATTAGAATATTACATGTTCTACTGCAAATCATATGAGATGTACTCGGACACCTGCAAAAAGCAGGCATAAACCTAGATGCTCTGCTGTATTTTTTTCATTTATGGAGATAATTTCACGTGTAACCCTGCAAAATCTTAACACATCACATATGGCTGCCTTTAAAGAGGGAAATTGTGCATATCCACAATAACATTGAAGACACCTGCACTATAACAGTTTTATTAAAAGATAACCATTTGCAAAAAAAGGGACTGTTTCGACACACTGCAAAATTTAGACTACCTTTACTTTCTTTATAGATTAATTGGGATAGACTCTGGGGGTACTTTGAAGAATATTTTTGGAGATTGGAAAGGGGGTATATTTATTTAAACATTTTCTAGCAATAAATGAAATATTCTTATTTTGCACAGGTATTCCTGAGCATTTGAGGTAATGTATGATTACCCATGAAAATCCACCTTTATTCCTAGATGTTTTTATGTTTTGATTTAAAGAACTGCAGTATAATTACTCCATTGTTGATAAATTTCAGATAAGAAGGGGTATAGTTGCTGTAACTGTGAAGGTATAGAAACTATCTTTATATTTATTCTTAATTATCTTGGATGTTAGTCGGTGCAGTTCCATAGATAAAATGTATGTGATTTCTATCTTTGGAATTTCAAAACTATTTTTTTTGTTATTGTTAGGCCTGCCAGTGTTATAAGTTGGTTGGGACCAATCAGTACTTATTCCGTATTATAGGTTTAGCCCGGGGTCATCTTGGTTTTATAAGTATCTAGGCATGTTTCATGTGTAATTTAATTTGTAATGATGGGGATGAAATTGAAGAATGATTTTTTTTAAATCCACCTAAAATTCAATAAACTGAGATGTTTGGAGAGGAAAAATAAAATTTTAGCTACAGTTTTATTTGGGTTGAGTAGGTTGCAGCTATTGGATTGAGCCCTTCTGAGCATTTGGGAAGGGAACTAAAAGATCTCAAATCACATCTCCTTAAATTGAACGAGTAAGTTTGTTGATTCACCCTTCCCTCTCTCTCGTCCAACTAATTCGTGCAATCAACTGTAAGAAAGGTCAGTTTAACATGAAAATAATATGCTCAAAGTACACCAGCAACATAAAATGGGGGACTATGATGTTCCTTTTTTTTATATTTTGAATGAAGGTTTCTTTGCTACATACAAGAACAGCTTGTGATGATTTCATAACTAATACATATCTTGGGAGTTGTTGAACTTGCTGATATCTGACTTTATCCTGGCTAATTAGTGTTTTCTGACAACCTTTTTTGTTTAGAAAATATGGAATACATGTGTGCGGTGAAGGAGGAGAATATGAAACATTAACTCTTGATTGTCCTTTGTTTCATGTAAGTTCTCTGGCGCTTCGTCATGATATTGTTACATCAGGATCATTTCAGTGTGTTCATTTTTTTTTTTTTTTTGTAAAGAATGCGAGAATTGTTATAGATAAGTATAAAGGGATACTCAACAACCCCAATTCTACTATTGCATCAGTTGGTGTTCTCCATCCCTTGGCTTTCCATCTCGAACAAAAGAATGCTTCATTGGGTCACACCCCTGCTGTTTATGAAGTGGAGGGAAACCCTACTTCTACCCAGGTGGCAGATTTACATATGTTGGATTCAGAATTTGATTCTGATGAAACTAATAAAGGAGTAGATTTCCGCATCTCTTCTACTGGCAGGAAATTATTCTCTATTGGATGTTGGATTCAGAATTCTTCTAAAACATCAAATGGTACACAAATAAAATTTTCTATTTTCTTCTCCCTCTCGTGTCAGTACCTGAACCAGTGTTATGTACTTATGTTATGAGTGTTGTATAGTAACTTGTTTAATCTCGCTTATCCTCTATTAGATATCAATTAAGCAAAAGGAAACAAAATTATCATCCATCGGTATTCAATCCGGTATAAAAATGGTACATCTTTAAGTCATACCTGCTCTTTCTATCACACTCTTAGGTCTACAGAAAGATCTAGCTGCAGTCCTTAGAGAAATTGAGTTGCGACTTGGTGCTGAAGGCTTTGGCTGGGTCAATGTACTCTACATTCACCTATATATCTCAGACATGAAAAAATTTGCACATGCGAATGAGGTGTACGTTAAGTACATTACTGGCACAAAATGCCATTTCGGGGTTCCTTCAAGAAGCACAATAGAGCTGCCGCTGGTAGAGTGTGGGTCAGGTGGGGCATATGTGGAGGTCTTGGTGGCCAGAGAACCTGAAAGGAAGAAGGTGCTTCATGTGCAGAGTATTTCCTGCTGGGCTCCTAGTTGTATCGGGCCTTACAGTCAAGTGAGTTTGCCAATTTGACATTATTTTTCTTTTGAATTAACTTTTGTGAGTAAGCTCAGCCTTGGTGGCTAATTAATTATCTTATTTTATATCAACTTCCTGAATTGAGGCATACTAGCACAACTTGAGCTTTGATAAGGAGATTAGTTAAGGCAAAATAGGATTTGGTATGATAGCATGTTATTCGCTTCAATTCAATGCATTGCGAATTACCAATTTATGCATACCAATCTGTATAGAACTTACATAAGTATAGGCATTTTTCTTTTATTTAACTGGGTCTCAGTGATTCAGTTTAGCTGGTAAACTCTCCAATATCCCCTCCACCTAAAAATAATGATAAAAAAAATTCTGATGTAGCCAAGTCATGCTAAATAGTGTTGCATGTCTTAATTTAACTTGCACTTGTGTCTTGATAGTAGCACTTTTCAATGTCATTACTAAAACTGAGGTGTTTTCTTCCTTTTCATGCTACACAGTATAAAGGGGTCCTTAATATGGCGGGTCAACTCGGTCTTGACCCGGCAACTGTGGACCTCTGTGCAGGAGGTCCCATGGCTGAACTTGAACAGGCCTTACAAAACAGCAATGCCGTAGCTACCTCTTTTAATGCCTCCGTTATGACCTCCACTTTCCTTTTTGTCATTTACTGCTCTGCCCGTTTGACATCTAGTAAAAAAACCCAAGTTCAGGAGCAACTCAGGAGCTCTTTCGACTCCTCTGATGGGCCCACTTTTCTTTATGTCATTGCTTCTGATCTCCCCAAAGGGTAATAATGTTTCCAATACCTTAATCATTCTTCTTTAATTCTTTGTTTCGGAGTTTCTATAGTTCTCTCTCTCTATTTTTTTTAAAGAACCTAATGCAACTTATTGAATTTTATTTTTTGAAAGTGGTTCAAACTACCAGTTTTAGCGAAACTAAAAAGTCCATAAAAAACACTAAGAAGTTCTACACTATCCTACTTGACTGGTACCACATCCTGGTACCTAGGTCAAAAGAGCTTCAAATGCCACAACTACTGTTCAATCCTGAATTCATCTCAATTAATTTTGCAAGCATTGCCAGATATATCATCAAAAGAAATATATTTTTTGAGGGTAGGGTGGCAACTTGCCATCCTACATTTTGATTAATAAGAAAGTTTTTTACAGAAGCCCAAGTGGACTTACAGTAACAGCAACATATACATTATTTATATATCTCTCTAATGCTCCTACCGTGCAGAATTTAAGAAATAAGTTAATACAAATCAGCAGTGACTCGCCCACTGTTGAATCTCCATAGCCTCCTCGTTACAAAGTATGTGGATGGACTTTGATTTTTCATTGAAGATTCTATTGTTCCTCTCTTTCCAGATTGTCCATAGCCCTGCTGCCCATGCTATTTCCCACGTTCGTACACCCCGTATCTTTGTTATGATTTGCCTAAACTTCCACAGTTGGATGTGGTTGCTTATGTGTGTTGTAGGCATCGTGCCACCTAGTCTGTTTATAAGAGAGATCCAGAATTCCATCGTAAATGAACATGACCAGAACATGTGAACATCCGTCCCACATAGTGCACATCCATCTGGCACCTGACAACCTCTTCTCCTCAAAACCGCCCTCGTATGTAACCTATTTTGTAACAATATCCAAACAAAGAATCGCACCTTTGGTGGAGCCCTTAATTTCCACAGTTTTTGTGGTGTCTCCAATTAACCACGTTTCTGTGAATCATTTTATAGGCTGATGAGGTGGAGAAGAGCCCATTCTCCTCCCATCTCCATCTCAGCTGTACCCCGTTCTGCTGTGTAACTGTGGATGCCTCATAGAACAGTTTTAAACTCTTAAGGTCTTTGAGGAAGAAAGACTGACCTTGAGAGTTTCCCACACTATCTATGTCCTTTATCTCGTATAGTAATCTGAGAGTTTGAGCCCAATTGCTTAGTGGTCTGTACTGTATGATCCAGATCCACTTCGTCAACAGTGCAACATTTTGTGTCTGCAGTCGGATAATCCCCAATCCTCCTTCCTCCCTCAGAGCGCATGTCATTTCCCAATTTACTAGACAGTTGATTGGTTTGCACGGCAGGTGCCCCTTCCATAGGAAGTTCCTTCTAATCCTATCTATGTGATTAAACACCCATTTTGGAATTTTGATAGCCTGCATGTAGTGTATTGGGATTGCCGATAGTACAGATTTGACTAGGATTAGTCTGCCTCCGAATGACAGCATTGCCGACTTCCAGCTTGCCACTCTTCTCTCCACCGCTGAAATTAGTGGCAGGTAGTCTGCCTTTCTTAGTTTCCTTGTTGATAACGGTAATCCTAGATATGTGATCGGTAGGTCTGACCGGGGGCATCCCAGGATTGTTTCAATGACTCCAATTAGGTCCGGTCGGATAGCCACCGGGACAAAAGAGCTCTTGGCCCTGTTTATTTTGAGACCCGTTAACTGAGCATATATAGCAAGGATTAGGGATATTACCTTTAGCGTCTAAGGGTGTGCCTCTGTTATGATCACTGTATCATCCGCGTACTGAATTGGCTGCGGTGGAATGAATATCGGTGGATGCATGGATCTGATGTTATTTTTAATTAGCCAATTTAACGAGTCCGCCACTATTATAAACAACATCAGAGATAGCGGGTCTCCCTGTTTGAGTCCCCTCTTATGCCAAAAGTATTCCGTTAGATTTCCGTTGATCCTGATTGTTGATACCGATGATTTCAGTATATTAAGCAATGATGCGATCCATTTAGGTGGCAAACCCCTCTCAATCAATAGGTTTGTCATGAAGCACCAGTTTACCATATCAAATGCCTTCTCAAAATCCACCTTGTAAAGTACGGACAGTATTTTTCTTTTACTGCTTGAGCATAGAAACTCTCTTGCCACCAGGAAGGACTCCATGATTGATCTACCCTTGATGAATGCCGTCTGCCTATTTGACACTAGTATAGGTAACACCTCCTGCAGCCTATTTGCCATGATCTTTGTTATTATCTTGACCGATGTGTTGATCACACTTATCGGTGAAATTGCCACTTTGTTAATGTAATGTAGATCTCCAGCCCCTAAATGCACTGATTTAATTACCTCCATGAACTGGTTACCAATTGTATCCCAGAAGTGTTGATAGAATTCAATGGGAAATTCGTCCGGGCCACTCGCTTTGTTTTTAGGCAATTGCATTACTGCCTGTTTCACTTCCGCTGGGGAGATCTCGTTATCCAAGAATGCAAGCTGGGCCTGCAAGTTCGAGCCTACCTTTCCCGTTAGATCAAAGGGTAATGTATTTGTTGTACTCTCACCTAGTAATCGTTTGTAGTGGTTTAGTATCTCCTGTTCCAGATTATTCGGAAGAATATCTGAACCATCATCCCTCTTGAGGTCATGTATTGTGTTTATGTTTTTCCTTGCGTTTGCCGATGCATGAAAAAATTTAGTGTTTTTATCACCCAGCTTCAACCACCTACATCCCGATCTCTGCTTCCATTTCGCTTCAATTACCATTGCCAGTCGGAATATGTGTTCCCTTAGATGAATTCTGAGTTGGAACTCGAGTTGATTTAGGTTTCTTTTTTCCTCTACTCTATCAAGCTGCTGAACCACCCATTTTGATCTTGCAAGATATGTTTCTTTTTTCGCAAAGGCCTCATTTGCCCATTGTTTGAGTCTTTTTGCCACCGTCTGGATTTTATTCGCAAATAATTTGATCGGATTTCCATAGTTGTTCCCCTCCTGCCATGCCGCTGATACCACCTGCCTAACTCCTTCATGTCGCAGCCAATATACCTCAAATTTGAATTGCCTCTTTTTGTTGTTTGAATGCGGTTTGATCTTAAACAACATCGGCACATGGTCGGATGCTGCTGCCGCTAGATCAGTGAGCGTGTGTGTGACTCCCATGGAGTTCCATGCATCTGAGATGAGAATCCTATCAAGCTCCGTAAAGGTTGGGTTTGGTCTCTTACTCGACCAAGTGTATCTGCGCCCTGTGAGTGGTACATCAAATAAATTCAAATCGAAGATGAACCTGTTGAAATCTATAATTCTATTCATGTCTATGTTAGTCCTTGTTGTTTCTGCGAGTGATCTAATGATATTAAAATCCCCCATTATGACCAAGGATATGTATTTAAATTTCTCGTTGTTCTAAGCTCATTTAAAAATAAAATTTTCTAGCTATTTGACTGAGGTCCATATACTCCCGTTAACATGAATGTTAAATTATCTCTTTTTAAAATCACTGTTATGCTATAAGAATTAGTTGTTGTGAGCATTGTCTGGTAGTCATTGCTCCACATGAGCAACACTCCTCCTTTGCTTCCAACTGAATCCAAAGCTGCATAGTTTCTCAATCTTACAGGGCAAATTTGACTAACACGCAAATTAGAGTTTGAACTCCATTTAGTCTCTTGAAAGCATAATATATCACATTGAGAGTCTATTACTACATTTTTAATTACCGCGCATTTATTTGCATCACCCAATCCTCTAACATTCCAACACAAGAAATTAGAATTAAAATTCATTAATTAACTAATACACATAGCTCTTACACAAAAAGCATCAAAATTACAGTGCATGAACCTAGTGCCAAATTAAACATAGCACCTAAATTAAAAATAAGTACGAACCTAGTGCCATATAAGCACCAGGCACCTAATTTAAACATAGCACCTAAATTAAAAGCAAATTTGTCCTGTGGCATATTGCCAGGAAGCACATAGGTAGATAAAAACAGGAAGTAAATACGCCTCTGCACAGGCATAAGCACACACAAGAAAAATAGAGATAAAGGTAAGTTATAGTTCTTAATCATTAAAACAAAATTTGCACTGTCTCTAATGCATAGCTATGCAGCACCGTAGCGCTCAGTCGGAGAGATACTCCTCCGGCTCCTCCTCGTCGGGTTCTTCCTCGGGCTCTTCTTCAAGAATGGTTTCATCCAGCTCTTCATCGTCTGTGAAATCATCCTCCTCTGGGTTATACTCCAATGATTTGAGTATTGATTCTTCCGTGTCCAGCCCCTCTGATATGGCCGCTTGTAGGTCAAGGTTCGATGCCGCCACTTTAGGAGGGATGAGTCTGTCACCTAAGTGTGTGCCACAGTACTCATTAACCTCCTTAATCAAGCCCTCTTGCAGTGGCTCTGATTCTAGTCGGTCTTCCTGAAGCGCTTCATTGATTTGTGCAACCATTTCCGGGATCGCCGCTTGCTTACCTTTATCTGCCGCACCTGCCGACTTTCTTGATTTTTTGGGGGAATGAGTCTTCCTCTTTGAAGTCCTTTCAGAGATGCGACGGCTTCTCCTCGGGGTTGGTGCTTCCCCTTTCAGAATCTTTCTTACCCTGCCACAACTCCCACCAGAGTCCTCATCGGTTGAGTTGTATTCATTGGTGTCCGATAGTTGCGTATCCTTAGTCCCTTCAGTGTTATCTTCATGAAATTCCATTTCATCATCCCCCAAATCAGAGTCAGAGTTCTCCATGGCATATGGCTGTTCCGTGCCATCATTTTTCTCTTTAATTAGCGTATCTGCATCCGGTTCAGTGGCTGATCGAATCAGTTTTGCCCTGTAGGTCTCTTGCTTTGCCTCAGTGTAAAGCCACGGGTGGGATAGAGGGGTGGGCGGTAGTGGGAGATAAGGCTGAGAGCAGCGGCGGTGGGGACCTAGGTTTGCAGCAAAGTTTGCAGCAGCAAAGTTTGCAACAATATCTGGGTGTACATCCTCTAGTAGTGGGACCCCACCCGTCAATTCCATCGGATAGAGGCGTGCTGTAATGGGGCCTGCACTGTGATCCTGGGCTGGGCGCATTGGTGTAGTCGGGCTGTCCGTGTAAGATAACGGTTTGGGAGAGATGGAAGAGGTTGGGTCTTTGTTTAGTTTGAGTGGGCTTTATTAATATTTGGGCCTTCTAATATTGCTTTGAGGATTTGGGCCCCTGCCGAATTAACTTGGTCCGGACTAATCTGATTTGAGAAATGGTTTCGATTTACCTGATTACGTGGGACCCCCTTTGAATTATCCAGTACTGTATCAGCCATTTGAACAGTGCCTTGGGGAATGTTTGTTTCCTCCGCGTGTTGTACTACAGCAGAGCCCTCATAAATGCTGTTGTGACCTTGTCCTTCATTATTATCCCCTCCAGTTTTGTTTACACTGTTCATCTCGAGTTCTTTTGATTCATCACCTTGCCCCATTACTGTATGAAGGTTTATGGTCGTAGAGCTTGAAACCATCATTCCCAGTCGCTCAGCAAACAGTGGGCTACCTTTGAGAATCACCTCAATCTTATTTTTTTCTGCTCCTTTCATGGTTGGCCAGATGGAAAACAGAGTGTCAAAGTCAACCGTTAGAGAGTCACCATGTTGGATTTGCATTGCCATCGGCTGTACCTCTGAAAGACCTGCAAAGTTGTTCTTGACTTGCTCGAAGAACTCAGCTGGTGGAGTAGTGTCTAGGGGCGCCGAGTTTGGGATTGGTTCTTCTATCCAAGCATAAACGTTTACCTTGACTATGCGCATTATACCTCTTACCCATACCCCCGTATTTTCCGGGACTAAGTCCAGCTTAGGGACAGCTACTACAGCACGCATTCTTTCTAAGGATGCTCTATTATTCATGTGCGCATGTTCTAGAACTATCCCGAATGATCCCGCCGCGTGTAGTAGGTGTTCTACCGTCCATGAGCAAGGCGACATGCCTTCTAACTCCACCCATACCTTCAATTTCATCTGCATGGGGGTCCCGTTGACTGAGGCACTCCACGGGAATGGTACATATCCTGTTTCTCTAAGGTAGGCAGAGTGTGCATTGAGAAAAGCTTCTCTATCTATGCCCGGCGGCAGGACAAGGAGATATTGGCTGCTGTTTGTTTTGGTGATAGGGAAAGGGTATGGAGTCGCACAAGTTGCCATTAGGATAGACTGCAAAATGTGGAGGTTGTGGTGTTGACATAGACGAGCGTCAATGACAATAGCTCTAAGCATCTCACAAGCGTCGTGTTGCATTTTGTTTGTCTCCGGAATGAAAACCATTGCCATGTTTGGCCTATTTTTGGGCATATCCGCATCTCCCATATTGCCACGTGGCATCAGTGGGTCAAACGGCTGCAATTTAGCCGATGGGGTATATGTGCAATTTCTTGCCGCATGGCCGGTATTCCAGCACCTCGCACATACTCGGTCACCTTTGGTGCAGTCATTTTGGTCGTGGCCGATAGAGAGACAATTATAGCATCTTCCTTGCCAACGCGGGTGTGTTGGATTCGGAGGTAATGGTAATGGTTCCTGCTGGTCAATGGTTGTTTCTTCGGTAGGTGGCGTGTTTGACGGAGCAGAGAAGGTCCATGGGTTGGTGTCTAGGTAGCTCTTCCATATAGGTTGTGGGAATCGAAACGGGTTTTGTATGAGATGGATGTTATTTGGAGGGGTTGTGACATTTGAGTATGACCTTGGAGGAGTGGGAGTGGAGTCTGAAGTGGTGTTGAGTTTAGAAACAGGGACATAGGTTTGTTTTTTCTTAGGCATGGTTGCGTGAGGATTGAAGGTGTTGGAGGTTTGTGTTAGGTCAGTTTGAAGAAGAGATAAAATGGGAGATACGAAAGTAGAGTTCTTGTTTGGATGAGGGATAGATGGGTATGGTAGAAGGGTGCTTAGATGACTACTGGTACGTTGGGGTTGGTACAAGACGTTGGCACGGTCATTTCAATAGGTACGATGTGTTCGGCGTTGGTACAATTTATTACCGTTTCTTGTAGGATTGTCATTAAATGAGTTGCACTTACCTGAGAATTTGCTCTGAAATCTTCCCGTAGCAGTACGTAGTTGAACGTTTTTCAAGGCGCACTAGCTTTCTCCAGCCATCTCCAGTTGGAATTTCCTTGAATCGCCTTCCCATCACCTTAGGTTGGAGCTCTCCGTACAAGGAGAGAGAAAAATACGAGCTATTTCCGATTTCAGAATTATTCCATCAAAAGAAATATAACATTACCACCTATGCTCAAAGCATAATTACTCAATAACATTGTTTCCTTTAGGCTCCTCCTGCACTTGTTGAAATTATGAAAGCAACATAGTTTTATGATTTGGCGTACATCAAGGTATGCCAAAAGAAAAGAGAAGTACGTACCACATGCACACCTGTTTGGTTGCACCTCGGTTTTATTGGAAGTTGTAAGTTGTAACCAATTGGGTTTGCTTTTGTTGCAGGGCAAGTGTAGAAGTAAAGCCTGTTGTTTACACACCAGAAATTGAAGAAGAAGATGAGGAACTGAAGATGGGCAAGTTGAGAACACAATTAGAGAAAATATCTGGCAAATTACAATTGGATGAGACGTGTTATCAATTTCGCAACATCAATGGAAAGCTTCTTTCAGCTATTGTTTCTATCACCAATACTGAGGCATCAAAGATATGCTCACAACAAGATGGCAGTGTGATTCAATTCCAATGCGGATCTAAGAAGGATATGAAGACAATTGCAACATTCTGTGCCTCCTTTGTTGCTAAGATCTTATGCGAGAATGGTTTCTCGTGGGATGATTTGGTGGTGAGTCTCAGTTGCTAAGATCCTTTATATATGGAACTTAAAAAGTTCAGTTTGTTTGATTACTGATATATTTTTTTGTTCTGTTATGCAGATTTTGAGGTTCTATTATCCAACAAGGCTTTTGTTAAGTGGAGATGTCATGGATTGTGTGTTCTCAGAATCCTTTTTAGATAAAAGCATGAAATTAGGGGAGGAAGCTTTGTTTAGCCGGGTACCAGTGATAGGGTCAGGTCAATCGTCATCGGCTGATGACTTGATCACATGTGAATTATTGGCATCTCAATTGTGATGCCAATGTACTCGTCGTCAATTCATATGATAAAATCATTTTTAGGGAGGATGATGACCTCAAAGCCTTAATCAATATTTTTGTGTTATTTTGTGAAATGCCCTTTAGATCTGGATAATAAGCAAAACATCCGAGTAGTCTAAAAAATAGAGCTACTAGAAATGGGTTGATCGACCTAAGTTACCAAGTTTATAATAACATAGTGACCCAATCAAATTGGAGTTCATTAGAGGCATCAAGGAGATCCCAGCTCCATTCGGTTTTAAAGTTATTACTGTGCAACAAAGAACAAGTGAACAACTATGAATTCCCTTGACATTAATGCCAATGATACTGTGTCATATTTGTTTTAATTATTTTTAATTATTCTCAGATTAATTTTTTTTTTTTAACATTAATGTCGATGGTTATTAATTATGTCGTATTTGCTTTATCTATGTTTGTTCTGAAATCTCAATTAAAAATATAACAGCGATCGTGCAAAAGGTTTCATATTATCTAGAGTTTAAGAATTTTTATTATTACAAATTCTAGAGCTCCAGCTGGCACAAATCATGCCTTTATTTTGGTGCCGGCATGACTGGAGCATAATTTTACAAAATTCTGAAAAAACAGTAAAAAAATTTCAAAAAATGTAAAATTTGGTCTCCAAGTACATTTTAATATAAAGAGCACGTTGGAAGATTCGAATCGGCTATTCGAACTTTAAAAATGAAAATATGAGAGGAGGGTGCATTTTAACCCTCTCTCTCTCTCTCTCTCTCTCTCTCTCTCTCTATATATATATATATATAGTAGAACTAGGGTGCTCTTAAGCTCACCAAAGTTTTGGTGAGCTTAACTCCAAAACTTATCAAATCGATTTCAAATGACGAATCCGAACCGTTGAAACCCGCCTACCTTACGTGTGATGCATCTACATGTGAAATTTTTAAGCATTCGAATTAATTTAGTATAAAGTCAAGCGGTCAAAATTAGAAGGTTAATAGACCGCTTGA
The DNA here is from genome assembly GCF_964058835.1 of Carex rostrata. Taxonomy (NCBI): domain Eukaryota; kingdom Viridiplantae; phylum Streptophyta; class Magnoliopsida; order Poales; family Cyperaceae; genus Carex; species Carex rostrata. The sequence goes on along the minus strand of NC_135918.1, from coordinate 10,711,449 downwards.
CTTTATACTAAATTAATTCGAATGTTTAAAAATTTCACATGTAGATGCATCACACGTAAGGTAGGCGGGTTTCAACGGTTCGGATTCGTCATTTGAAATCGATTTGATGAGTTTTAGAGTTAAGCTCACCAAAATTTTGGTGAGCTTAAGAGCACCCTAGTTTTACTCATATATATATATATATATATATATGGAATATGCTAGCATGCTATGCATAGCATAGAACCCCTCCATGCAACGGCTTGGATTTCGAGTTTTCAAAATCCTAATGGTCGATCCGAACCGTTCATCTTGTTCTCCATATTAATGTGTTTTGTAACGCCACGTAATTTAAAGAATGAACATTAAAATAAAGCTAAGCTTCTAAATCAATATAATTATTTATATAAAAACAAAATAAAAGAAATATTAATAAAGTTGCTATTTTTGTTTCTCTAAAGCACGAATATTTGATCTCATATTTTTATTTATCTATTATGATTGCAGATCAAACTTAATATTTCATAATGATTGAATATTACTTCGTTGTTAATTTTGTCTCATTAAACTTTACACTTAGTAAAATTCAGATTAATTATTTGACAAAATGAAAATATATCTAATTTTTTAATTTGAGACGGAAACTTCTGGGCCTTCCTTAATTCTCCTCTAAATAAACTTTCTCCAATAATGTCAAAAGATTCTTTCCAAAATATAATGTAATATATTGCGTCACGTCGATTATTTTTATTTTTACTTTTATTTATTAATATAATTCTAGGAACAAATAGTATTTATACTTTGTATAGGTATATATGATTAAGCATATATAAGAGAAATGCTATGGAAAGTAATAAATATTTATTAAGAAATTACTAACATATAGAGATCAACAAATTTTACGTCATATGATTTTACAAATTCTAAGACATCATATTCGAATATTGTATCTAAGTAGAATAATTATGCGCCAAAATATTCTGAAAGATTAATAATAACGGATGACTGGGAGTATTTTCCTCATAACTTTCTCATATTAACTAAATATATATAGAAATCAATTAAGAGACCTATGATTCTTTATATTTTGAGTTTTTCCATATTAGACGTATTCATTGATATGTGTATAAAAGACATGTCATTAATTCTGCTCCCAATTGCATATACAGTTATATATTCAAACTTGTTATATATGTTTCAATTTATTTTTCTATATCCTCCTTTCCATAAAATTTGATATTATTTCCTCTTTTATTTTCCCGCCTACGTGACCTTGCCCCTTTCCTTCGCCAGCTAGCACCAAGCCCCCTCTACCCCCTCTATGAAAAGCCCTTCCATATTCTAGTCTTGCACATTTGTAAGTTATAACCCTAGCTAGCAGCCCTCAGCCATCCACTTCTCTCTACATCCTTCCTCTAGAACCATGGCCACCGAGACACACAAGGAGCCGACAAAAGAGCCGCTGCCGCTACATACCGTGCGCTGCTTTCCCTTCCCTCGCCTTGCACCACCAGCCACCGCCAGGGTAGACGACCACCCAGCAACCACTGCGGCCTATGCGCCGCCCCCTTATCTTTTCTCACATGTGCCTTGCTTCCAAGGTAACCCTAAATCAGAAATAATTATTGAACCAGTGTATGATAATAAATTAAGTCTATAACTAGTATACGTATGATGATTTTTCATTTCACTATTTTAAATCTACTAAACGTACCTTCTCATACTATTTTCCTTAATATCATTATATTTTTAAAATCATGTCATAAATATGTTTAGTTTGTTCAAACGTTTATAAATATCTCTCTCTCATCTATTTTGTCTTTAAACTTATAGTCTCTTTAATTCACTTCATATACTTGTTGAGATAACTATATTAATTTTTACAAAATATTTAATTATATTGAACAATGATGATAAATAAAATCGCAACCACTAAATAGCTATATTTTAAAGGACTTAGTAAAATAAAGTTATAATGTATTATATAATATTCCTTTCTGCCTGCAACCAACCTTTAATTTTATTTTCGGTTCTTGAAAATTACAATCTATATGTCTTCAAGTCTAATTTTTTCACCTTTTTACTTTTTATATATTCTTAAACGAGTTTTCATGTAAGTTATAAATGACTAAAGAATATTAAGTATTAATGATAAGTGCTGTCAAACAATGTTAATTAGAGTCATGTTTACGTAATCTAGGTTTGAATTCCGAAGTGTTAGAAGAGTGGAGGAACGAATAGAAATCTACTACAATAACAGGTGCGGGTTTCCTAGACTTTATAAAAATATTTTACTTTCCTATTGTCATTCAATTGTTTATTATTATCACATTAGTTGGATTTATGCATGTTGTTTTCGAACCATCCGTATGACTTAAGAAGTACACAAATGAATTGCATGAAACGATAGGATTCATATGTTAACCGATGAACTTGCATGATAGGATGTGTTGAGCATGGCATGGATTGTATGATTGAATGAATATATGTGAAATGAACGGAAAATTAAAGTGAACAGGGGCCGATATGCTTGCATATCGGGATGTATACATTGAGTCTAGTGTTCAACTGGACCCCTCGTTAACGTGACTGTAGGCGAAAGCGGTCCTGTCACGGGTCAAGATCTAGCGTCTGGCGGGAGTTCCGCGGTTAGTGAGACAGCCTCCCGCTGTTGGTTGGACTTCCCAGCGGGTTGGCGACCTTTCCAATGTTGGTTGGACTTCCCATTGGTCTGGCAAGTAAATGGTTAATTGCGAAAAGTGAAAAGATTATGAAAGTAAACGTAATAGCAATAGATGCATTGCATTAGGAAACACATATGCATTTTATTTCTTATCATATTTGTGAATATAAGTAAAGGTTTTATAAGCTCTGGGCTGGAACTAAATCCCGCACTGAGAGAAGGTTCGATCTCTCACCCGTTCCACTTTTATGTGGGTTCCAGGTAATGAAGAGGAAGGATTCGAGCAATGACAAGAGTGAGACTAAGGGGAAGACATATTTTTGATAGATTGCCACTTGTTTAGTTTTTGTTTCCATAATTCTATATTGATACATTGAGCAGGCATGGCAGTGTCTATGTTACTAGTCATGTCTGCCATGATCATTTGTTTAACTCTTTTGTTTATGAAATAAAATGTGGCTTTATTATGTTGTTATTGATAATGTATGTGATGTGCACACGCCTTACGTAGAAACACGTGGCGGGTTGTCTCGGGGTGTGACATGTTTGGAGACCAAATTTTACATTTTTTGGAATTTGTTTACTATTTCCTTAGATTTATTGAAAATCGCTGTTTTCAGCAAATCTGGACCATAAAAAAACAGCGATTTTCAATAAATCTAAAGAAATAGTAAAAAATTTCCAAAAAATGTAAAATTTGGTCTCCAAACACATTAATATGGAGAACAAGATGAACGGTTCGGATCGACCATTAGAATTTTGAAAACTCAAAATCCGAGCCGTTGCATGGAGGGGTTCTATGCTATGCATAGCATGCTAGCATATTCCTATATATATATATATATAGAGAGAGAGAGAGAGAGATAGGCTATGGTGCATTGCAATACATCGAGGGGTTTGTGCATTGGACCATAAATCTAAAATTCAAAATCCAAATGGCCGATCCAAACCGTTCATCTTGTTCTCCATATTAATATGTGCTTGGAGACCAAATTTTACATTTTTATGAATTTTTATACTATTTATTAATTATTTTACAAAATTGTTGATCCAACAGTGGCTGCTGATTTTACTGTTTTGTTAAGCCACCGTTCGATCACCAATTTTGTAAAATACTTAATAAATAGTAAAAAAATTCACAAAAATGTAAAATTTGGTCTCCAAGCACATATTAATATGGAGAACAAGACGAACGGTTTGGATCGGTCATTTGGATTTTGAATTTTAGATTTATGGTCCAATGCACAAACCCCTCCATGCATTGCAATACACCATAGCTCATCTCTCTCTCTCTCTCTATATATATATATCTATATATATATATCTATATATATATATATATATATATATATATATATATCATAGATTTAAAGATCCAACTGTTGATGGGAAGTGGAAATCAATTCTCATTGCCAAAGATAATCTCAATGGTTTAGATTCTAATAGTTTTTCATCTTTTTGGTCTAGTATTTTAGATCTTACTCAAATATTTGATATGGGTATTAGTCGGGTTGTAGGCGATGGTTCCAATACTTCTTTTTGGTTCTATAGATGGCATGGCAATGACAGTTGTGCTTTATATTGTTGTTTCCCTAATCTTTGTAGAATTATTTCTAACCCTAATATCATTATAGCAGATGTGTTCACTAATTTCCCCTCCTCATTTCAATTTAATAGATAATTAACTGATATTATATTTTCTGAATGGTTACAACTTTTAGGGCTTTTCTCTTCTTATTCATTAAATTCATCATGTCCTGACAGATTATTATGGAGATGGAATTCGTCTGGTCTTTTTACTGTAAATTCTCTCTATAAATGGATGTCCTTTAGAGGTGTTCCAACTAGTATTTACAATACTCTTTGGAAGGCAAAGATTCCACTTAAGATTAAGGTTTTTGTTTGGTTACTTAGGCACGATAAAATACTTACTAAATTCAATTTACAATCAAGAGATTGGCATGGTACTGTTGATTGTGTTTTCTGTGGTGCCCCAGAAACTGTAGATCACCTACTCTTTGTTACTTGTCATTTTATTTCTTCTTTATGGTCTTGGATTGGTAACCATAACAACTTTCTTTTTAATTGTACTAAGGTGTCTGATCTTTGGTATTTCGATTATTGGATTCCATTAAAGGATTCATTACTAGTGGAACTGATTAGGGCTGCAACTCTTTGGATTGTATGGTTAACACGAAATAAGATTTGTTTTCAAAATTCTCCTATACCTTCTATTAGGTCTGTAGCTGCTTCTATTATTGCTTTAACTTCATTTTGGTGTAAGTCGCACTTAATTAATTCTTATTTCAAGTTATCTATGATTATGCCTTTTGATGTTTCTTATTTGCCTCAGATAGGGCCTCTGATAGTATTATACGACACGGATGCACAGGACTAGGACAGCTCCCCGCTAGATTTAGACGAGGACCCTGGTCTTGGTTTAGAAGGGTTGGACCTAGCTGATTATTTGAGTGACAGAGCCGTTATTGATGCTATTGATTGTGTTGTTGGCATTCTGCCCAGTATTTCATCTTCATCAGCTAGTGCCTCCTCTTCTAATGATATAGCCATTTCTGATTCCATTTAGTATTACTATTTCATGTTATGCTAGTATGATTTTGTTGTTAGTTTTTTTTTTTTTTTACTTTTTTGGTTATTAGGTGTCGATGGATTGTATGCTAGCACTTTATTTTGGACATGTTGTATAAACTTTTTGTTTCATAATGAAACCGCTGGTAAAATACCACTTTTGTCAAAAAAAAAATATATATATATATATAGAGAGAGAGAGAGATAGGCTAATGTGTTTTCGGTAGCATATGGGCCGAAATACACACGGTCCAAATTTGAAATTTCAAAATTCAAAAAGTTGATCTGAACCGTTCATCTTGTTCTCCATATTAATATGTGTTTGGAAACCAAATTATACATTTTTTGGAATTTGTTTCCAATTTCTTTAGATTTATTGAAAATCGTTGTTTTCAGCAAATCTGGACCATAAAAAAACAGCGATATTCAATACATCTAAAGAAATAGTAAAAAATTTCCAAAAAATGTAAAATTTGGTCTCCACACACATATTAATATGGAGAACAACATGAACGGTTCGGATCGACCATTAGGATTTTGAAAACTCAAAATCCGAGCCGTTGCATGGAGGGGTTCTATGCTATGCATAGCATTCTAGCATATTCCTATATATATATAGAGAGAGAGAGAGAGAGATGGGCTATGGTGCATTGCAATGCATGAAGGGGTTTGTGCATTGGACCATAAATCTAAAATTCAAAATCCAAATGGCCGATCCAAACCGTTCATCTTGTTCTCCATATTAATATGTGCTTGGAGACCAGATTTTACATTTTTCTGATTTTTTTTTACTATTTATTAAGTATTTTACAAAATTGTTGATCCAACGGTGGCTTAACAAAACAGAAAAATCAGCAGCCACCGTTGGATCAAAATTTTTGTAAAATAATTAATAAATAGTAAAACAATTCAGAAAAATATAAAATTTGGTCTCCAAGCACATATTAATATGAAGAACAAGATGAACGGTTTGGATCGGCCATTTGGATTTTGAATTTTAGATTTATGGTCCAATATACAAACCACTCCATGCATTGCAATGCACCATAGCTCATCTCTCTCTCTCTCTCTCTATATATATATATATATATATATATATATATATATATATATATCATAGATTTAAAGATGCAACTGTTGATGGGAAGTGGAAATCAATTCTCATTGCCAAATATAATCTCAATGGTTTAGATTCTAATAGTTTTTCATCTTTTTGGTCTAGTATTTTAGATCTTACTCAAATATTTGATATGGGTATTAGTAGGGTTGTAGGCGATGGTTCCAATAATTCTTTTTGCTTCTATAGATGGTATGGCAATGACAGTTGTGCTTTATATTGTTATTTCCCTAATCTTTTTAGAATTATTTCTAACCCTAATATCACTGTAGCAGATGTGTTCACTAATTTCCCCTCCTCATTTCAATTTAATAGACAATTAACTGGTATTATATTTTCTGAATGGTTACAACTTTTAGGGTTTTTCTCTTCTTATTCTTTAAATTCATCATGTCCTGACAGATTATTATGGAGATGGAATTCGTCTGGTCTTTTTTCTGTAAATTCTCTCTATAAATGGTTGTCCTTTAGAGGTGTTCCAACTAGTATTTACAATACTCTTTGGAAGGCAAAGATTCTACTTAAGATTAAGGTTTTTGTTTGGTTACTTAGGCACGATAAAATACTTACTAAATGCAATTTACAATCAAGGGATTGGCATGGTACTGTTGATTGTGTTTTCTGTGGTGCCCCAGAAACTGTAGATCACCTCTTTGTTACTTGTCCTTTTATTTCTTTTTTATGGTCTTGGATTGGCAACCATAACAACTTTCTTTTTAATTGTACTAAGGTATCTGATCTTTGGTATTTCGATTATTGGATTCCATTAAAGGATTCACTAATAGTGGAACTGATTAGGGCTGCAACTCTTTAGATTGTATGGTTAACACGAAATAAGATTTGTTTTCAAAATTCTCCTATACCTTCTATTTGGTCTGTAGCTGCTTCTAATATTGCTTTAACTTCATTTTGGTGTAAGTCGCACTTAGATAATTCTTATTTCAAGTTATCTATGATTATGCCTTTTGATGTTTCTTCTTTGCCTCAGATAAGGCCTCTGATAGTATTATCCGACACGGATGCACAGGACCAGGACAGCTCCCCGCTAGATTTAGACGAGGACCCTGGTCTTGGTTTAGAAGGGTTGGACCTAGCTGATTATTTGAGTGACAGAGCCGTTATTGATGCTATTGATTGTGTTGTTGGCCTTCTGCCCAGTATTTCATCTTCATCAGCTAGTGCCTCCTCTTCTAATGATATAGCCATTTCTGATTCTATTTAGTATTACTATTTCATGTTATGCTAGTATGATTTTGTTGTTAGTTTGTTTTTTTTTTAACTTTTTTGGTTATTAGGAGTCGATGGATTGTATGCTAGCGTTTTATTTTGGACATGTTGTATAAACTTTTTGTTTCGTAATGAAACCGGTGGTAAAATACCACTTTTGTCAAAAAAATAATATATATATATATATAGAGAGAGAGAGATAGGCTAATGTGCTTTCGGTAGCATATGGGCCGAAATACACACGGTCCAAATTTGAAATTTCAAAATTCAAAAAGTCGATCTGAACTGTTCATCTTGTTCTCCATATTAATATGTGTTTGGAGACCAAATTATACATTTTTTGGAATTTGTTTACTATTTCTTTTGATTTATTGAAAATCGTTGTTTTCAGCAAATCTGGACCATAAAAAAAACAGCGATTTTCAATACATCTAAAGAAATAGTAAAAAATTTCCAAAAAATGTAAAATTTGGTCTCCACAAACATATTAATATGGAGAACAAGATGAACGGTTCGGATCGACCATTAGGATTTTGATAACTCAAAATCCGAGCTGTTGCATGGAGGGGTTCTATGCTATGCATAGCATACTTGTTACGTTACGAAATTTTAACAATTAATTTTTAATGATTTAAAGGCAAGAATCGAAAATTTCGCTAACAAAATAGAAACTTAAACCTTAAATAATGCTTCTCTAAAGAAGCAAGTCAAGTGTGAATCGAAACCGCATTGAAATTTCGAGATTTTGAGACCGTATTGGCTGAGTTCGGATGGGTTGACCCGCACTGCGGATGGGTGCGTCTGCACTCATGAAATCATGTGTTGATCTGAATTTTCTGAAATTCTTCTAAGTGCTGAGTGCGGATGGATAGACCCGCTCTGCGGGTGGAATACATCCGCATTAGGCTCGGACTTTTTCTGAAATCTTGCCGAAAATTGACTAAGTGTCGAGTGCGGGTGAGTGACCCGCACTGCGGATGAGTGTGTCCGCACTCAGGGATTTTTCTGTGTTAGTTTGCATTTTTCCAAAATCTGTCAAGTCCCGAATGCGGGTGACCGGACCCGCACTTCGGATGAAGCAATCCGCACTGAGATATTTTTTTGTGTTTTCTGAGCCGTCTAAATTATGCCAAGTGCCGAGTGCGGGTGAAGTGACCCGCACTACGGATGAGTGCATCCACACTCAGAGTGTTTTTAACCCTAAAACTCAAATCGAACCTTCTCTCTCTTCCCACAGCCCTATTTCCCCATTTCCCCATTTTTAAGTGTGATTAAGCCAAAGATAGAGAGAGAGCTCCAAGTGCAGGCAAATCACACTAAAGCTCAGGAAATCGAAGGTGGAGCCGAGATATTGGCCGTAGATCTCTCCTAACCTTCTGATTCGGTATTTCTTTCTCTCATTCTCTCTCTCGAAAAACTCAGATTTCTCGATTTCTCAGATTTTCATTTTAAACTCGAGATTTGTGTTCGAATTGCTCGATGATTAGTTCCTTTACACCTCTTGCTTGTTTATGTGTCAATCTTTTTCCCGATTTTCCTTCGATTTGGGATTTCAATTTTTAGGGTTTTCGTGTCAAAACCTAAATTGAGTATAATCGTGAATTGACTAGTTTAATCCAACCGATTAGACTTATAATCGGTAAGGTTACCCTTTGATCTTGAATTTCTAGAACGTTTAACGGCTAATTTGAGGTTTTGACCCAATTAGGGTTAACCACTCGGTAAGTCGAATTGTTACGGGAACCAAAGTAGTGAACCGGTAAATGAAGTGTTACCAAAGTGAAATTAGATATGGTAGAGGACCTAGATGTAAATGTGTGAGATTTTTAGTAAGAAAAGAGGAATCAAAAGAATCGGTACCAAAGCATAAGAATTGATTTAGGAATGTATAAACCATTAATAAACTAAAGTAAACGTATAGACCACTGAACTCGAATTAAACCAGGCCTACTTGTAATATAGGTGTAGACTCGGTCGAGCAAGACTTTGCTGGACATTTCGAGACGCCTGAACCATAATTTAAGCGGTACGCTCGTCGTAATCAGGTGCGGGATTCTTTGACTTGTTTAATACTTTATTTTCAGGAATTAAACTGTTTATTCGTTTGTCATGTTGAATATCTGATTGATTGCATCATTGAATTGTGTAAAGCATTTGCATAGCCCAATCAAATTAAACTCGAATTTATGTGACTTGAGTGATTTGCATGCTGGTATGGTTGTTGGTTGTGTCGATCTATTATGATCTGATTTTGATTGAAAGTCACCATGAACTATGTATGTGAATGGATTTACGAAGTTAAGCACTTGGATCCAATGAATTTGCAAAGTCGGGCTGTATGCTGACTTTGATTCCCAGGATCCTAATGGCCTTAGGTGAACGGCCCTCAATATTTCCCAGTACCGGTTGGGACGAGGGAGGGTGATTATGTTATGATGTATGTGAATTGGAATCGTGGGTGACTAGTGTGTAACGTCTGTGGCTCGGTGGCATTCTCCTACGTGTTAATGCATTTGGACAGCCAATTGAATATTACGAATATTGAAAACGATTTTAAAGAGAATTTTCTTTATGTGACTTGAACCAGACCTTAATAACTGTTAAGCCAAGCAATTGCAGATGGGTGTCAGATAAAGGGTCCAACTCGGTGGAACGTCTGTAGGTGTCAGTAACCCTACAGACGAGGGTTTGATAAAGGGTCCAGCTCGAAAGAACATCTGTAGTTGCTACAAGCCCTAATGAGTCGAGTTAAGCCAAATATGTGTTGTGTTTGAAATTCATCTTGGAAATTCCGTAAACTGTGATTCAGTTTTATTAATTTTTATCGAGCATTAGCATTCTGTTATTTATGAATATACATCTGTTTGAATTGTTTTGTTTTGGGTTTCATTTTTGAATATGGAGTTTGATTGCAAATCCAATAGTCTAAACTATGACAAATTCGCACTGAGAATTTATTCTCAACCCCACCCTTCGGGCTATTTTACAGGTACTGGTGCGACTGATTCCGGAGAGGCATGCGAGTAGTAGGCCTTAGTAGTTTACCATCTTATGACCCTAGATATATTTTGTTGTATAGTTTTAGGGTAGGCCTCATGGTTGGTATCCGGATGAGATACTTTTGTTGTATTATATTCTGACCAGACTGTGTAGTCTGATTTTATTTAGAAACTTGTTTTATATTGCTTGTTGTTTGGATTAAATTGTTAATTGCCTTATAAGCATACACGGCGTTGTATGCTTATGGCGGGGGACTGTTATGACCCGTGGCCGCGAGGTGTGACAGTTCTCTTCGGTGGTATCAGAGCTCAAGGTTTTAAGCCCTAACTAGACTGATAGGATACGTGAGTGGGGTACGTTATACTTGGGGTCATCATGGCTAACGACTTGTTCGTTCTATGAGATAAGTATATGCAAGTCTAATAAATATTTTCTTCTTATTTAAGAGTTATGGAAGGACGTCGAGGTAGGGGACGACCTTGGATCAGGAATCGTGATCCTATTCAGGATCCACTGAACGAGCAAATCGCTCAAACGAGTGAGGCCGGATCTGCAGGGCCTGAGGTCCAGAGAGTTGATCTTGGACCTAGAGGTGGGTAGGACCGGGATCGAGACTTAGATGATAGGTTGATTACGGCTTACGAGAGAGGCCACCAGGCAGAGAGACGTGAGGTGGTACCGGAGCTTCATAGAGGTGCTCCGGAGGAGTTTCGAAGGTTGTATGACTCCTTCATGCGTCTTAATCCGCCTCGTTTCGACGGCACTGGTGAGTATGCCGCTGCTGAAGAATGGCTCGCGAGCATGAACGCAAAGCTGGTTCTATGTCGTGCACCAGAACAAGATATGGTGGAGCTGGCAGAGCAGCAGTTGGAGAGTGGTGCGAGATTCTGGTGGGATGGAGCCCAACGTAGTTATGTCGGGGAGGAGGTAAGAATTTCGTGGGAGTGGTTTGAGCAGCAGTTCACTCGACGATTTCTGAGTAACATCCAGCGAGAGGCGCTGCGGAGGAAATTTCTAGACTTAAGGCAGAGTGGGTGAGCAGTGGCAGATTATAACAACGAGTTCCTCGCCTTGTCCAGGTATGCGACTGATGTGCAGACTGATGTGGTGAGATACCATAGGCAGTACCTGGACGGACTGGATGGGGGGATCTCTATGATTGTGGATACCCCGATGGCTACTGAGCTGCAGGCCACGATGGATCATGCTGACCAAGTTGAGTTGCACATCAAGAGGAAAAGGTTGCAGATGACGGAGAGGAGTGTGAAACAGAGGGAGGATCAGAACCGACGGTTTAATATGGAGAACAAGATGTAAAATTTCCAAAAAATGTAAAATTTCCAATAAATCTAAAGAAATAGTAAAAAATTTCCAAAAAATGTAAAATTTGGTCTCCACACACATATTAATATGGAGAACAAGATGAACGGTTCGGATCGACCATTAGGATTTTGAAAACTCAAAATCCAAGCCGTTGCATGGAGGGGTTCTATGCTATACATAGCATGCTAGCATATTCCTATATATATATATATAGAGAGAGAGAGAGATGGGCTATGGTGCATTGCAAAGGATGGAGGGGTTTGTGAATTGGACCATAAATCTAAAATTCAAAATCCAAATGGCCGATCCAAACCGTTCATCTTGTTCTCCATATTAATATGTGCTTGGAGACCAAATTTTACATTTTTATGAATTTTTTTACTATTTATTAAGTATTTTACAAAATTGTTGATCCAACGGTGGCTGCTGATTTTACTGTTTTGTTAAGCCACCGTTGGATCAACAATTTGTAAAATACTTAATAAATAGTAAAAAAGTTCATAAAAATGTAAAATTTGGTCTCCAAGCACATATTAATATGGAGAACAAGACGAACGGTTTGGATCGGTCATTTGGATTTTGAATTTTAGATATATGGTCCAATGCACAAACCCCTCCATGCATTGCAATACACCATAGCCCATCTCTCTCTCTCTCTCTCTCTCTCTATATATATATATATATATATATATATCATAGATTTAAAGATCCAACTGTTGATGGGAAGTGGAAATCAATTCTCATTGCCAAATATAATCTCAATGGTTTAGATTCTAATAGTTTTTCATCTTTTTGGTCTAGTATTTTAGATCTTACTCAAATATTTGATATGGGTATTAGTAGGGTTGTAGGCGATGGTTCCAATAATTCTTTTTGCTTCTATAGATGGCATGGTAATGACAGTTGTGCTTTATATTGTTATTTCCCTAATCTTTTTAGAATTATTTCTAACCCTAATATCACTGTAGCAGATGTGTTCACTAATTTCCCCTCCTCATTTCAATTTAATAGACAATTAACTGGTATTATATTTTCTGAATGGTTACAACTTTTAGGGTTTTTCTCTTCTTATTCATTAAATTCATCATGTCCTGACAGATTATTATGGAGATGGAATTTGTCTGGTCTTTTTACTGTAAATTCTCTCTATAAATGGTTGTCCTTTAGAGGTGTTCCAACTAGTATTTACAATACTCTTTGGAAGGCAAAGATTCTACTTAAGATTAAGGTTTTTGTTTGGTTACTTAGGCACGATAAAATACTTACTAAATGCAATTTACAATCAAGGGATTGGCATGGTACTGTTGATTGTGTTTTCTGTGGTGCCCCAGAAACTGTAGATCACCTCTTTGTTACTTGTCCTTTTATTTCTTTTTTATGGTCTTGGATTGGCAACCATAACAACTTTCTTTTTAATTGTACTAAGGTATCTGATCTTTAGTATTTCGATTATTGGATTCCATTAAAGGATTCACTAATAGTGGAACTGATTAGGGCTGCAACTCTTTGGATTGTATGGTTAACACGAAATAAGATTTGTTTTCAAATTTCTCCTATACCTTCTATTAGGTCTGTAGCTGCTTCTATTATTGCTTTAACTTCATTTTGGTGTAAGTCGCGCTTAGATAATTCTTATTTCAAGTTATCTATGATTATGCCTTTTGATGTTTCTTCTTTGCCTCAGATAGGGCCTCTGATAGTATTATCCGACACGGATGCACAGGACCAGGACAGCTCCCCGCTGGATTTAGACGAGGACCCTGGTCTTGGTTTAGAAGGGTTGGACCTAGCTGATTATTTGAGTGACAGAGCCGTTATGATGCTATTGATTGTGTTGTTGGCCTTCTGCCCAGTATTTCATCTTCATCAGCTAGTGCCTCCTCTTCTAATGATATAGCCATTTCTGATTCCATTTAGTATTACTATTTCATGTTATGCTAGTATGATTTTGTTGTTAGTTTTTTTTTTTTTACACTTTTTTGGTTATTAGGTGTCGATGGATTGTATGCTAGCGCTTAATTTTAGACATGTTGTATAAACTTTTTGTTTCGTAATGAAACCGGTGGTAAAATACCACTTTTGTCAAAAAAAAAAATATATATATATATATATAGAGAGAGAGAGAGAGAGAGATGGGCTATGGTGCATTGCAATGGATGGAGGGATTTGTGCATTGGACCATAAATCTAAAATTCAAAATCCAAATGACCGATCCAAACCGTTCATCTTATTCTCCATGTTAATATGTGATTGGAGACCAAATTTTACATTTTTATGAATTTTTTTTACTATTTATTAAGTATTTTACAAAATTGTTGATCCAACGGTGGCTTAACAAAATAGTAAAATCAGCAGCCACCGTTGGATCAACAATTTTGTAAAATACTTAATAAATAGTAAAAAAATTCATAAAAATGGAAAATTTGGTCTCCAAGTACATATTGATATGGAGAACAAGATGAACGGTTTGGATCGGCCATTTATATTTTAAATTTTAGATTTATAGTCCAATGCACAAACCCCTCCATGCATTGCAATGCACCATAGCCCATCTCTCTCTCTCTCTCTGTCTCTCTCTCTCTCTCTCTCTCTCTCTATATATATATATATATATATATATATATATATATATATATCATCTCATCATTTTTCCCCCAAAGAATTAAAATTCCTTAAAAAAAATACACAACTAACAGGTCATCATGCAGTACGTACACATCAATATATGTTAAGTTCAAACATTACATAACATAAAATGTAAGCATAATAAAGATAAAAAAAAAACATGTGCTCTTCATGTCTCTAAAATATTGAAAAGAAAAACAATAATTGTGGATTGATCCGTTCCTCACAATTTATTGTCATTCACATGCACCGGGTCGCTCGAATCAATGGAAGAGGTCCCTGCCACAGTACCTTCTTGATTCTCCTGATAGGAGCGTACTTCATCTTTCCACCAATCGCTGAGACTATCCGACGCTCCAGTCACGATAGTCCCGTTATCGAGATGAAAAGAGTACACAAAGCGCGCATTGAGCTTTTCAATTATTGTGTGGAATTGTTCTTCCACCGTCTCCTGGGCTTTTTTTTAGCACCTGTTGCTTGGATTGCTCACTGTTACTTGTTTCATGGCCTCTTCCACGTTTTTCTATCTTCTCAATTTTGGCCTAGAGCTTTGTAATTTTGTATTCTAATTCTTCTCTACTCATCTTCTTGTGTTCAAAAGATGAGGGAGACGACACGTTGCTATTGCTGGACATTTTTTTTAACACCTACAGTGTTAAACCATGAATTAAAATTGTGCACATGTTTCTTACAAAAAAAAAAGTTGTGTAGAAGTTTGATATATATATAAAGCACAAATTCTAATTATACATATCAACAAATTTCATAGATGAACGAAATTGTGCATAAACTTGATACGTACATGACCGATGCTAGAAAAACAATTATAGTTAACTAATAACTGTTAAATTGACGAACAGCATCTCCCCCAATTAAATTGAAGAATGAGATTGGTAGCAAGAATGAAAGAAAAATGCAAAAAATATGCTCAACTAAGTTTAGAGAAATATGCCTTTTTTTTCATTGAAAATCATATCCCAATATACCAATGGTGCGTTCAGGACCACCATCTGTCAAATCGAGGTGCTCTCCCGCCATATGAACAGGGCCATTCTGCACCCTATTCTCTACTACATACAGCGAGTCCTGGCATACACCCTTTTTGGGCGAGGTGAGACGATGGCTAAATTTAATGAAGCCGAGACTTTTTACTTGTATTGCATGTTGTGCAGGAACCATGGGGAGCCACATCTCTTGCCACACTTTGGCTACTACCTCTACCGCCATCTCTACCAAGTCGCCACTGAGCACCGCCCGAATGGTCAAATCACTGTGGGAGGCATTATCACCAAGCTGGCCAACGCTCTCCACGTTGACGGAGCCGATGAGCCCACATCACCCAAAACCTCGAGTGCTTGACTCAAATGAGGTTGATCACTCGTGATGCCACCAACACCTCCTGGCTGAGCACTGGTCTCGAGCATCACCACTACCAGCTGCCCTTGGAGGAAGACATTCATCCCCTCCGACAATCTACCTGGAAATTGGAGGGTGTGCCCATAGTGGCCTTGGCCCCACCTGACGATGACCCTGTTGTAGCACCCGCCGCTCAAGCCGGTGCCTCCTACGAACAACTAATGGATTTTATGTAGGGACAAATGCAACAATTCAATAATGGTTTGGATGCCCGCTTTGCTTCGCTTGCCACCAATGTCACTTCTCAATTCAATGCTCTCAACCTCCGCCTCAACGGCATGCAGGCTCAAATTGACAATGCCGAGGATGATGCCTATTATGCCCGCTGGTATAGCTCCCAAGCATATGAGGCCAATGTCCAAGATGAGGAGCGCGAAGACCCTCCGACACCCCCTCGAGCAAGAAGAGCTCGGCAAGCAGCGGCAGCAACAGCTCAACCACACCCTCCCCCACCCAATCAATGAGGCGCCCCCACTTCACATTCACTCCGCGTATGGTTAGTTTTCATGTTTTCTTCTATTTACTTTTTCTTGTGTGAATTTAAGCATTGAGGTCAATGCTTCATTCAAGCTTGGGGAGTGGAATAGAAGAAAATTGTATCTGCATTTTAGGTCATGTTTATTTTTTTTTGAAAATTTACATTTTTAAGTGAAAAACTTGTGTGATTGCTTGAGTTAAGGACCTGTTTGAAAAAAATTGTGTTTAGTTTGGATGACTTTAAAACAATTAGAAATAACCCCTTAATTGATTTTTAAAAATTGCATAGGATGAGATGTTTTGAGACTTTCAAAAAATGAAAAATTAGATTTTATCGAAAAAGCATTTTCAAACCAAATTATGTCCTTTTAAATAAGGAATTTGGAATTTTGTAAAATAATAGAAAGATTGGGATATCCATTGGTATGAATGAATACCATTGGATGTGTGTATTCATGGTGTATGCAAAGGAATAAAAAAATATATAACTAAATTTTTGTGTGTATTTTTTTTAAAAAAAAGATGGAGAACATAAGAGTACTCGCAATAAGTCCAATTAGGCACCTTTGAGCTCGTTTCCCAATTAAAAAAAATATAATAAAAGAACTTTGCATATATCAACACATGTAGTCCGCGACTTTCTAACCTAAGCTTGTTCCAAGCTTGGGGGGAGCAAAAAGAAAAAAAATCACCATAAAATGAGGGCTTAATTTTGGTAAAGGAATGAAATATTGATAAGTCCAAATGATTAGTTTTTACAAATATTGAAGTATCTTTGATTATGAAATTTGAATGATTAAATTGTGGGGTGAATTACAATTGATTAAGGAAGTCCAATTCATCTTCCAAAATGATTCTCGAGGTTTTTAACAATGGCAAGATCATGTAAGTTTTTCGCATTTAGGAATTTAATTGGAACTTTGGTGAGTTTAGATACCGGTCCAATGCCTAGGTTTGGATTTTGCTTGAGGGCAAGCAAGGTTTAAGCTTAGGGGATTTTGATAAGCACAAAATATATACACTTTTGCTTAGGGTTTTATATTGATAATTTGACCAATTTCCGTGCATTTAGGTTAATTTAGTGTAATTTAGCTTAGAAATAAATCAAGAACCAAGTTACTATCGTTTACTCATTTTATTTTCAGTTTTAGAGCATTTGCAAGATTTGGAACGGTCTCTGGGGGACTTGGTGCGACCGTATCCACTTTGGAAGATACCTCGATCGAAAAAGAACAAAAACAACCAAGTCATTGAGGTTATACGGCCTAAGGTGTGGCCTGGCCCACCCGCACACCTCTCAGAAGCGCCTAAGAGAGCACAACATAATTGGTGCGGCCCCTATGCGACCACCCCTGCCCACACTCCCAGCCGCACATCTCGGTAGAACAACACCCCAGAAGACAAAGGCCTTTTGTGGGTGAAGGTGCGGCCACCCCTGTCCACACACTCTCCTTTCACTTCACAGCACAGTCGCTTGTTCAGCCTGACCAGGCCGCACCCTGAGCTGCACCAGCCAGATCTTTGGCAGATTTTGTGCAGATTTTGTGCAATCTTCGCTCGATTCACTTCCAGATTTCACCTGATTATTCCCCAAGTCATGAATTTGGTTATAAAAGGTAGCAGATAGCCATCTGCAGAGGGATGATTCATTCCACCATTCCCCTCTATCAAACCCTAATCATCTTCTCCATCCATCTCATTTCCAAGTGAATCAAAGGCGCGAAGGATTGAAGAACTTGGCGGATCTCGAGGAGCTTGCAAGGAAGAATTGAGGCATAACTTGGGAATTGGTGTATTCTATTTCTCTTGTTATTTTTCTTGATTTTACTTGTATGGATTCTTTGTTTTCAATCATGGATGTTATTGTTTTTGCACCCATGAGAGGCTAATTTTCTCTCTAAGGGCTTAGGTTGTCATGAACTTGTGCTAGTTTATTTACTTGGATGTTCTTTTTATAATGACTGTTTGGCTTGATATTTGGTTCTATTTTATATTTGTGAGTCATGCATGAACGCATTTTTGCTAACCAGACCTTGCGGGGGTAGTGACAGTACCCATTGTCTTTATGGTGGCCTTAGAAGAAATGCCTTCATTGTACACAAATTATTTTAGTGATAATAGATTTAGATGGACCAAGTCAAGTCTACCCCAGATTCATAGAATCAAAGATTCGGTTTGGATAATTGGGAAACCAAAATATCGCTCCGTTAATCGGGAATTTACCAAATACAGTACTAATTAGTAAAAGTAAATGACTTCAATTAAAGAACCCAAATAGGTGGTGACAGCCTAGGCTGGTGGTATATTAATGTGAAGACATGAAATTATGAATGGTAATGTTAGGAGGTAAATAAACCAATCCCTATCAAGACATAATATGAATTTAAGGAACTCCAAAAGTAAATAGATTGACCAAGTGATTGTTGACCAAAAGCCCTTAGACCTAGTTATCTTGATCAGAAAACCCTCTTTTATTTACATTTAATTTGGTCTTTTGTTACAAACCAACTGCTTCGGGTATTGAACCCAAATTTAGTTACTTTGCAACAAAACCCTCCCATTTACTTATTTGCAATTTATTTAGATTTAATTTAGTTTAAGTAAAAAATACAATTGCCTTAGTGTTTGGATCGATACCTCATTACTACAAGGCTAGATTGTGCGCTTGCAATCAATCTACTTGTGTTTTTAGGTTTATAAATTTAAAGCATTTGCGTGATAATTAGTCCAAAAATAACACCCCTAAAATTCACAACACTATGTTGCTTAGGTGCTGGTACTTACATGTTTGTCACACAAGGACGCAACGACTATGCAACCTCATAGCATGTAGGATTACAAATAATAAATAAATTCCTAATTAAACCTCGAGGTGCTATCTAATCTATGTCCTGCCAAGGGAGCCCACTGGGTTAGAACCCTAGCCTTTGAACTGCGGCCAGACCTCGTTAGCCGAAGTGTATATAGTACTTACATGTAGCCCATCTCACATGTTAGTTTGTAATAATCTAGAAGTCAATAATACGATAGTTTATCATATATATTTTTGTTCAAGAATTGGATGATTAATCATTTTGTTGCCTTGAGTATTATTGCATTTGTGAATCATTTCGAGTTCATGACTAGAATTGTGAAACTATAATATAGATGATATATACTCTTAAAAGTCACTGACCGAGGTAATTAGCAGGAACACTAATTGACCGCTATAAGGTTAGTATGTGAATTAAAAGATGGTCAAGTTTTACAGACCATATACAAGAGTGTCATTTTAATCAGATAGATATTTGTTCCAGGAACAACGTATTTGACAGACTCCGAATGAAACATTAAATGGAATTGTGTTCGTGTCATTAATGCTTTCATTCAGTGTTAAGTTCTATAGTATGAGGTATTCATCTTTCTTATTAAGATGTATGTGTAACATCCCGTCACGCCAACTTTTTAGTCATTATCATAAATCATCTCGAGAATGTAACAACTATTATAAGTATATATGTAACACTTCATCACGACTACATTAAATAATCTGCAATGTCAATTTCATCATCATTATCATCATCTTATTATTATTATTATTATTATTATTATTATTATTATTATTATTATTATTATTATTATTAGTAGTAGTAGTATATTGTTATTTTATTTTGTCTATATAAGTTTAAGAACAAATAATATTCATACTTTATACATATAATCAAGCAAAATATACAAAAGATATGGAACGTATAAATAAATTATAACTTGATCACATGTTTTCAAAAATTGTATACGCAACGCTAGTCATAGGTAAATCTTTGATTCATATGACAGATCTTCTAAAATAAATGTTCAAAGGAATAATTAAGTTATTAAAAGATAATATATAGGATCCGTGTATTAACGATTCTAACGCAAAATTTCTATGTTAATAATTTCACAGAAAGCCAATTACGAAACTTATGCTATATATATTTGAGTGTTTAAAATTATGAACATATGTTTAGGTAATAAATAAGCTCAACCAAAATACATTATTACTCATATATATAGAATTATATCAAGACCAACCTAGATCTGCTAATATATAAATTAATATATAAAGAAATATTATTTTCATTTCGATCTTTCATTCCATATATACGGATATATGGAAGGCGCCTTCCAAACTTTCTCAATTTCTATTTTAAATGAAGAATAAATACATACCATAAATCTCTCCATGATTTCAATTAACTTCCGTAAAAGCTCCAATTAAACTTGGTCACTAACACAGCTAAATGCACTAATTTATAATTTAATGAGAGTATAGTAATGATAATTTAGCTATATTTCCTTATAATTGTCATTTAATATCTACGGATATATTTATATATATGAAAGACTCTTTCCAAATGGTTCATATATTCATTTCATAATGTAATATTCCTTGATCGTTGATTAGTTGTATTTTCTTATCGAAATAATTCTAGGAACAAATAATATTTATACCTTATATAAGTATATATGATTAAGCATATATAAGAGACATATGTCTTGGAACGTAATAAATAACTAGTAAGAAGCTTACATAAAGATCTACAAATATTACGTTATATGACATTACAAAATTCTAAGACATTATGTTCAAAATATTGTACCCAAGTAGAATAATTATGCGCTGAAATATTGTAACGCCTCTGAATTCGGGTATATTTTAAATTTAGAATCCTAATTAGAACAAAATATAAATAAGAATAATATATATATAGTTCAGAAAATAAATTATAAAAGGACAATCAAATAAATAGAAAAAAAAAAAAAAAAAAAACGTTTTATTTATTTAATGAAAGGTATATCCAAATTCTGCATACAAATTTTAATTATATATATACTTAGCCCAATTAGAAAGCCCAAATTAGAAAAAAATGCAAATCTAAATTAAGTCCAATTCCCACCCATATAACCTATCCCTCTCCTCTCTCCTTCCACAGCCAACCCTCCTCTCTTCTTCTGTAAGTCTCTTTCTCTCTTTCTCTCTTTCTCTTTCTCTTTTCCCTCTTGGCCGCCCCTCCTCTCCTCTTGGTTGCCGCCGGCCACAAGCCAGCCACCACCCGAACTCTCTCTCTCTCTTGGCCGAAACCCCTTCCCCACTCCTCCTCCTTGGCCGAGCACCCCCCAAAGCCGACCCCCTTCCCTTGCTGCTGCCGCCGGCCGAACCACCCCAACCCAAGAACCAAACCCGAAATCCTCTAACCTAGACCCGAACCCCTCTCTCCCAAAACCCAAACCCGAAACCCATTAACCCTAGAGTGTGATCCTATGAACCAAAATTTGCCGATTGGATATACGGGGTAAGGAAACCAAAACTTAAACCCAATAACCCAATATCCGAACCGAACCCCTTCCCTCTTTAAAGTCAATCAAATTAGTACGAGGATCAAGGTTAATACCAATTTAATAATACCAAATTGAACTGTGGGGGAAACTGAATTGAGAGTTTTAATTATGTGTAAATTCTTTGGATTTAAAAAGAAATAAGAAGTTAATTAAGCGTTTAAAACTTAGGAGCAAACCGCGTGAATTTAGGAGACGCTGAGAATACGCGAGATCCTGACAACCGCTCAAACGAAGGCACTGAAAATACAGGTGCGGGTTCCTGGTCTTTTTACAAATAATACAAAAAAATGCATGGATTGAGGTAAGTAGTCCTTTTTCTTAATCTGGTGGATAAACTGCATGTTGTGAATGTCGAACAATCGTTTGAATTTGTGTAGAATTGCATGATAGGAACTCTTGATGCATGAAATTGAATTGACAGGAATTGAATTGGGAATTTGAGAATGGGGAACTTGAATGAATCGTTTTAAATTGGGGCCGTCCGTGTGAGGCGGCTCTGCATGTTTTTTTTGAAAAGCGGGCTGTCCATGTGTGGCAGCCCAGTGTGTGAACAAGACAGAACAGAACAGAACAGAATAGAACAGAACGGGTCGCCAAATTCGCGGCGGTTCGCCGGATGGGTCCCCGAAATGGCCCATCTAGAGTGTGATAATCGGGTCGTCCTTGCGTGGCGATTCGCCGGGTTTCCATGTGCGGGCATGGATTCCCAGAGTGTGGAATTTTAAAACCTTTTGAAATGAGTTAGAAAGGGGCGGGAATAAAAAAATGGTTATTTTAAAGTGATTTGCATATCCTAATCGATAGGGACATGGGGAAAAATTCAAAAACCTTCTTTTTATGTTATTTGGGGAATTAAATGCATTGATTTGTAAAAGCACCGGGCTGGAACTAAATCCCGCACTGAGAGTTAGTTCGATCTCTCACCGTACCACCTGTTATGTGGGTTCCAGGAAATGAAGAAGAAAGCATGGAGGAAGGCCGCGGGTGAGGAAATTAGCGGAAGTTGTTAAGATAGCCACTATCTGTTTATTTTATATTTGTATGAACAATATTTTGTGTGGACATGGCAGTGACTGTTTGACTAGCCATGTCTGACATATTGTCCCTTTTTTTGTTTGTTTGTGAACTCCATTTACTTTTAAATAAAGTGGCTTGTTGAATGTTTTTTTATTGATGATGTATGTGATGTGCTTAACGCCTAGCGCATAAATGCGCGGCGGGTTGTCCGGGGGTGTGACAAATATTCTGAAAAAAAATAATAACGGATAACTGGGAGTATATTTCTCATAACTTTGTCATAATAACTAAATATATATAGAGAATAATGTTGTCCATTATAGTATACAGAAATGAAATATATAGAAATCTAACAAGGAGACCAACGACTTTTATGTTTTGTGCTTTTCCATATTTTAAACATACAAGTGTCAATATGTGTATAATCGATATGTACATATTATGCTTCTGCTCATATCAAATTCTCCTAATATATTACTATACGTATAATTTTGAAAAGATCTCATCACCTATCTAACTATTGACAATGAAATTACCATCTCTCAAAATTAAATAAAATTAAAAAAAAGAACAGCAACACAAAGAACTGTGATTCCATTTCATATGCATCAAACATTAAAACTTTCCATCTTCATTTCAAAAAAGAAAAGAAAAAAAAAAAAGATTATTTTCTTTAATTCTCCTTCCTTGATATTTGGTCTTTCCTCTGTTTTCCCGCCTACATGACCTGCACTCCTTCGCCAGCTAATAACCTAACGCCAAATCCCTCTCTATAATAGCCCCTTCCCACCCTCTAGCATGATAACCCTAACAACCCCTCACCTGTCCTCTCTCTCTCTTTCTCCTTCTCTGCCTAGAACCCAGCCGCCCGAGATGCACAAGGAGCCGTAAGAATAAGAACATCTGTCGCTGCTGCACATCGTGGAGTGCCCCCCCCCCCCCCCCCCCCCCCCCTGCACCACCAGCCACCGCCAAAGCAGCTGACCACCGGCAGCCACCACGGTCCATCCACCACCCTTATCTTTTCTCCCATGTGCCTCGCTCTCAAGGTAAACCCATATCAAAAGTTAATTATTTAACCATTGTCCGATGAGTACTTGTTTAGATGACGTTATTATATTATAAACTTAGTGGTAAAGATTTGTTAGTTGTTAACATCGATCATACGCTAAAGCTCCTATTATTCATGTTTCTGTTTTATATCTATATATTGAACCTATCTTTACTTTACTACCCTCTTCATATTATTATACCTTTTAAATAATATCAAACAGTAGGTTTATTTTTGTTTTAAAGTATATAAAAATCTATCTTAGTTCTCATATATTTTAATTATCTTTATACTTTACCATTATTCAGTGACTTTTAAATCTTTGTTGAAGATTTAATATAATGTAACCATATTAATTTTTACTATGTACTCTAATTATTTTCAACAAAGAGAATATAATCGCACTTATTAAATAGCTATATTTTAAAGGACTTAGTTAAATAAAGTTATGATGCATATATGTCAAGTCGTTATTTGCCTTTTCATCTCTAATTTTAAAACAGATTGTTAAGTAGGTTGTAACTGTGTGGAGACACACACCAATCAATAGCTATTTATGATGTTCTAAAAGTTATGTTACCTGAAGTGTCTACAATAGCTATGGAATTAGCTGCATCAGGAGCATCTTTGATCCTGGCCGGAGGAACAATTACTAGACAGATAGCATACCCAAACGCTAGGATTATGATTCACGAACCTAGAAGTGCCCCGACTAGCACAAAAAAAAATATAGATTCCTTAATAAAGGAAACAGAAGATATGCTTGAACTTCGTAACACAATTGCGGATATTTATGCACAAAACACAGGTAAACCTGTAGATGTTATACAGAAGGATCTAGAAAGAGACTATTTGTAGGGGAATTTAATGAGATCCTTGAAAACCTCGTAGAATTTTTTGAAACCTTTTGATTTTATACCTAAAAAAGGATTGTAGTAAAGAAAAAATTTGTAGCTAAGCATTTATCGGAAACATTTGAGAAAATCAAAAAGGGGGAGGAGAGAGAAATATAGTCACTTGGTCTCGGGCATCAACTATTATACCCTCAATGGTTGTCCATACAATCGGTATTCATAATGGAAAGAAACATATACCTATTTATATAACAGATTCTATGAAAGGTCACAAATTCCCAATATATTAGTTTTTTAGACATATATTGGGTATATTGAGTATTTCTCAAATTTAAATAATATTAATTATATTAATAATTATAAATATTAATAGCCTTCTCTAGTTTATCCTTCAATAAAAGGAACTTCAACAGCAGCTAGGTCTAGAGGAAAGTTGTGAGCATTACGTTCATGCATTACTTCCATACCAAGATTAGCACGATTGATGATATCAGCCCAAGTATTAATAACACGACCCTGACTGTCAACTACAGACTGGTTAAAATTGAAACCATTTAGGTTGAAAGCCATAGTACTAATACCCAAAGCAGTAAACCAGATACCTACTACAGGCCAAGCAGCCAAGAAGAAATGTAAAGAACGAGAATTGTTGAAACTAGCATATTGGAAGATTAATCGGCCAAAATAACCATGAGCAGCTACGATATTATAAGTTTCTTCTTCTTGACCGAATCTGTAACCTTCATTAGCAGATTCGTTCTCAGTAGTTTCCCTAATCAAACTAGAGGTTACCAAAGAACCATGCATAGCACTAAATAGGGAACCGCCAAATACACCAGCTACACCTAACATGTGAAATGGATGCATAAGGATGTTATGCTCTGCCTGGAATACAATCATAAAGTTGAAAGTACCGGAAATTCCTAAAGGCATACCATCAGAAAAACTCCCTTGACCAATAGGATAGATCAAGAAAACAGCGGTAGCAGCTGCAACAGGAGCTGAATACGCAACAGCAATCCAAGGACGCATACCTAGACGGAAACTAAGTTCCCACTCACGACCCATATAGCAAGCTACTCCAAGTAAGAAGTGTAGAACAATTAGCTCATAAGGACCACCATTGTATAACCATTCATCAACAGATGCTGCTTCCCATATCGAATAAAAATGTAAACCGATAGCTGCGGAAGTAGGAATAATAGCACCAGAAATAATATTGTTTCCATAAAGTAAAGAACCAAAAACAGGCTCACGAATACCATCAATATCCACTGGAGGAGCAGCAATAAAGGCAATAATAAATACGTAAGTTGCGGTCAATAAGGTAGGAATCATTAAAACACCGAACCATCCAATATAAAGGCGATTTTTAGTGCTGGTAATCCAGTTACAAAAGCGACCCCATAAACTTGTGCTTTCACGTTTCTCTAAAATTGCAGTCATGATCAAATCTTGGTTTATTCTATTCGTAAGGACTCCCAAGCGCACATATTAACTGTAATATAACTAGCTATATATATAACTAGAATTCATAGAGATTAGTTAACTGGTATAAGGCTTGTTAATTACCAATATAACATGTTTTTATATTAATGTCAACCATTAATAGCAACCAATGCTAAAAAATAAGTAATAACTACACTTATCAGAGATGAGTTAAGTGGTAAAAGGCTTGTTAACTAAAAGTAGAACACAAATGTAAACCAATGCTAAAATATAAATATTAATATCCAAATATTAATAAAATATTAGAATATTTTATTAATATGAAATATTCTAATATTTTTTATTATTTTAAGTAAAATTAAGTTAAGAATAAAAAAAGAAACATTTCTTCTTAAATTCTTTTATTGGGTTGCCCGGGACTCGAACCCGGAGCTAATCGGATGGAGTAGATAATTTTTTTCTGTTAGAAAAAGAAAAATCCCTCCCCAAATCGTGCTTGCATTTTTCATTGCACACGACTTTCCCTATGTATACATTTTTCCGAAGTATATCCAAATTATGGAATACCGAGAAAATATAAAAACATGTTATATGCGAAACTGTGCTAGCCAAAATCAGATGTTATTTTATTGCGAGGAATTTATTATGAATCCACTGATTTCTGCCGCTTCTGTTATTGCTGCTGGATTGGCTGTGGGGCTTGCTTCTATTGGGCCTGGGATTGGTCAAGGCACTGCTGCAGGTCAAGCTGTAGAAGGTATTGCGCAACAACCAGAAGCAGAGGGTAAAATACGAGGTACTTTATTGCTTAGTCTAGCTTTTATGGAAGCTTTAACAATTTATGGACTGGTTGTGGCATTAGCGCTTTTATTTGCAAATCCTTTTGTTTAATCTTAGCAATAGGAAAAAAAAAGTCACTTAGATTTAGATTATCTATTCTTTTTGGTATTTTGGAAACTTTCAACTGTTTTTTTTCTTCGAATTATATCAAATATCAACAAATTTTCTTTTATTATATCAAGTTATTTGTATTTGTTGAACCTTTATGGAATAAAGGACTAATTTAAGGATGAGGGATTCCCAGATCGGCTCATCTGTACTTAGCTTAGTATATTAGAAACTTTTTTGCTATTTCTTTATTTAGGAAAAATATCAAGGGATAAGAGATACTTCACAATTCAAATGAGTTTAAGTTAATCTTAAATAAGATTAAGACATTCTCCCAAAAAAAGAAATTGATCAAAAAAGGAAAGGATAAGTGAAGTGATAGAAAAAGAACTTTTTCTTTGTTAGCCCTATCTATAAGAGGAGAACATATGAAAAATGTAACCGATTCTTTCATTTTCTTGGGTCACTGGTCATTAGCCGGGACTTTCGGGTTTAATACTGATATTTTAGCAACAAATCTAATAAATCTAATTGTAGTGATTGGTATATTAATTTTTTTTGGAAAGGGAGTGTGTGCGAGTTGTTTATTTCGAGAAAAAGTTGGATTCATCCGGCTTCACTTCCTTTTATTTTTGGAAAAGGGTGTATGATCTCCACGAATTACTTCTGAATAAATTCAGAAATCATATGTAAGAACTATAGCATTTCATTATTTATTGGTGAAATAACTTTGATTCTCTATCAAAACCAATCAAAATAATTTGAGATCTTTAACATGGTTAAAGCTAAACTGCTTGAAGTACAGGCAAAATGGTACTCTTTCTACGACTACGTTAGTATCAAAATGGTTTAAAAATGTATAGTTGAGAATTTTTTTGATATAGAACACTCATATCGATAAAAAAATTTGAACCATTTATTAGGAGGTCAACACCTTGTTTTTTATCCAATGCCGAAATGAGGACCTACTGTAATAAAAAAATAGAAATTTTTTGGATTTGAAAAAAAAAGAGAAATTTGAATTTTTAATTTGTTTTTTTTATTTATTTAATGAAATCTTTTTGAATTCAAAAAAATAAAGAACAAGCAATTTTGAATAAAGAAAGAAACAATTTTGCTGACAATTATTTATAGATTTTTTTCTGGTCAGAAGAGTCCTTTTCACTAATATATATTCTTATATTATGGTCTTTTAGAAGTTATATTATATGTTTGAATATAAACAGAAAAGAGAGGATAGGCTCATTAGATTCAAAAAAGAATATTGGAATATTCATATCATAAATAATTGAGCGGGAGAGCCAAATGAATCGAAAGATTCATGTTTGGTTTGGGAAGAGATCATGAAAGTTTTGAATTTCATAGTAAGATAATCTACTTTCATTAAATGATTTATTAGATAATCGAAAACAGAGGATTTTAAACACTCTTCGTAATTCAGAAGAATTACGTAAAGCAGTCATTGAGCAGCTCGAAAAAGCTTGAGTTCGTTTCCGAAAAGTGGAACTGGAAGCGAATGAGTATCGGATGAATGAATACTCTGATCTAGAACGACAAAAACAAAATATTGTTAAAAAAGGTTATAATGATTTGGAACGATTAGAAAATAATAAGAAAGAAACCCTTTGTTTTGAACAAGAAAGAGCAATAAATCAAGTCCGACAACGAATTCTGCAACAAGCCTTCCAAAGAGCTCTGGGAACTCTAAAAAGTTCTTTAAATAGTGAATTACATTCTCGTACGATCTGTGCTAATATTGCCATTCTCGGTACCATAGAATGGCAGAAATAATATAACTGATTAGTCCTTCAACTTTCACTTTAGTTTCAAACTTAGTTAGGCACTACCTTTTTTTCTTTGCTTTCTAAAAAGAATAAATAAAGACTTATGGGAACTCTTCGAGCCGACGAAATTAGTAGTATTATCCGTGAACGTATTGAACAATATAATAGAGAAGTCAAGATTATAAATACCGGTAATGTGCTTCAAGTAGGTGATGGTATTGCTCGTATTTTTGGTCTTAATGAAGTCATGGCAGGTGAATTAGTAGAATTTGAAGAGGGTACAATAGGTATTGCTCTGAATTTGGAATCAAAAAATGTTGGCGTTGTATTAATGGGTGATGGTTTGATGATAAAAGAGAAAAGTTCTGTAAAAGCAACAGGAAGAATTGCTCAGATACCTGTTAGTGAATCTTATTTAGGTCGTGTTATAAATGCTTTGGCTCAACCTATTGATGGAAGAGGCCCAATTGCATCTTCTGAATCCCGATTAATTGAATCCCCTGCGCCTGGTATTATCTCGAGGCGTTCTGTATATAAGCCCCTTCAAACAGGGCTTATTGATATTGATGCAATGATCCCTATAGGACGGGGTCAGCGAGAATTAATTATTGGAGACAGACAGACTGGTAAAACCGCAGTAGCCACAGATACGATTCTCAATCAAAAAGGGCAAAATGTAATATGTATTTATGTAGCTATCGGTCAAAAGGCATCTTCTGTGGCTCAAGTAGTTACTACTTTCCAAGATACAGAGGCCATGGAATACACTATTGTCGTAGCTGAAATGGCGGATTCACCTGCTACATTACAATACCTCGCTCCTTATACAGGAGCGGCTCTGGCTGAATATTTTATGTATCGTGAACGTCATACTTTAATAATTTATGATGATCTCTCTAAACAAGCACAAGCTTATCGCCAAATGTCTCTTCTATTAAGAAGGCCCCCTGGTCGTGAAGCTTATCCCGGAGATGTTTTTTACTTGCACTCACGTCTCTTGGAAAGAGCTGCTAAATTAAGTTCTCATTTAGGTGAAGGAAGTATGACTGCTTTACCAATAGTTGAGACTCAATCTAGAGATGTTTCAGCCTATATTCCTACTAATGTAATTTCTATTACAGATGGACAAATATTTTTATCTGCTGATTTATTCAATGCTGGAATCTGACCTGCCATTAATGTGGGTATTTCTGTTTCCAGAGTAGGATCTGCAGCTCAAATTAAAGCTATGAAACAAGTATCTAAATATCCAAATTTTTATAAATATTTTGCCTTTTCTGGGAAAAAACCTATTAGTAGCTTATATGCCGTGGGAGGGTTATAATTTTGAAGATGCGGTACTAATTAGCGAACGCTTGATATGTGAAGATATTTTGACTTCTTTTAATATTCGGAAATATGAGATTAAAACTTATATGACAAATCAAGGCGCTGAGAGAATCACTAAGGGAATACCCCATCTCGAGACTTATTTTCTCCGTAATTTGTATAGGAATGGGATTGTGATGCTGGGATCTTGGGTAGAAACCGGTGATATTTTAGTAGGTAAATTAACGCCAACAGAGGATGAATCGTTCCCAGAGGACAGATTTTTAGGGGCTATGCTTGGCACAGAATTATCTTCTACAGAAGAAACTTCTTTAAGACTACCTATAGGCGGAAGAGGTCTTGTTATTGATGTAAAATGGATTGAGAAGGACAGTTCCAGTGATATTTTAGAAATGGTTTCTGTATATGTCTTACAGAAACGTCAAATCAAAGTAGGTGATAAAGTAGCTGGAAGACATGGGAATAAAGGTATCATTTCCAAGATTTTGCCTAGACAAGATATGCCTTATTTGCAAGATGGAACACCTGTTGATATGGTCTTCAATCCCTTGGGAGTACCTTCACGAATGAATGTGGGCCAGACATTTGAATGCTCACTTGGATTAGCAGGGGATCTCCTAAAGAGACATTATCGAATAGCACCCTTTGATGAAAGATATGAGCAAGAAGCTTCGAGAAAACTAGTGTTTTCTGAATTATATGAAGCCAGTAAACAAACAAAAAATCCATGGGTTTTTTAGCCCGAATATCCTGGAAAAAACATAATATTTTATGGAAGAACAGGAGATCCTTTTTAACAACCTGTTCTAATAGGAAAGTCCTATATCCTAAAATTAATTCATCAAGTGGATGATAAAATCCATGGACGTTCTACCGGGCCTTACACACTTGTTACACAACAACCCGTTAGAGGAAGGGCCAACCAAGGGGGACAACGCGTAGGAGAAATGGAAGTTTGGGCTCTAGAAGGATTTGGTGTTGCTCATATTTTACAAGAGATGCTTACTTATAAATCTGATCATATTAGAACTCGTAAGGAAATATTAAATACTATGCTTATGGAGGAAGAACACCTAATCCTCAGGATGATGTTCCAGAAACTTTTCGAGTACTCGTTCGAGAACTACGCTCTTTGGCTCTAGAATTGAATTATTTCTTTGTATCTGAAAAGAACTTCCAGATTCATAGGAAGGAAGTGTGATATGAATTAATCATTATTTCAATCTTATTTTATGATTAACCAGTATAAACATCAAAAACTTCAAATTGGACCAGTTTCTCCTCAACAAATAAAGGCTTGGGCGACCAAAATCCTACCTAATGGGGAAATCATACTTGGAGAGGTAACCAACCTTCAGACTTTTCATTATAAAAGCAAGAAACCAGAAAAAAATAGATTATTTTGCGAAAGAATCTTTGGACCCATAAAAAGTGGATTTTGTGCGTGTGGAAAATATAAGGAGATTGGGGCTGAAAAAGAATTTTGTGAAGAATGTGGAGTAGAATTTGGTAACTCTCGAATACGAAGATATCAAATGGGGTATATCAAACTTGCATGTCCAGTGACTCATGTGTGGTATTTAAAACGTCTTCCTAGTTATATCGCAAATCTTTTAGATAAATCCCTTAAGGAATTAAAAAGCCTAGTATATTGCGGTGTGTGATTTGATCAAAATTCTCATTTAACAGGTTTGAATTGAGAAACTGTCATCCCATTCGATCCAATTGGGATGCCCTGGCTCTGACATGTGTTTTGGAAGAAATAACATGAAACTTAGGATTTTGAGTATATTCTATACTTCCAATTTAAAGGGGAATTAATCCATGGTCCATTCTGTAATAGATAAACAAGAATAGCTAGTCATACCTTGTGAAAATCTTTTGAAATGGGGTTTTATTATTCCATTTCTTTCAAAGAAAGATTTTGCTTAAGCAAGCAAATATAGTATGGTTACAGGAGTTTATCTATCGCATATATGCTTCAAGGGATATTAAGGCATAACCGTCGAGGTGAGTAGGGACCTAAAAGATTAAAGGGAATGAGATATAGACAAATAAATCCCGTATGAATTCAAAAATCAGAAATCTTTATCAAAAGTCTTTAAGAGAATTCATCAGGGAAGTAGACTACTCAATAATTTGACATTCTCATTTCATTCATCAAATTCAAGTAAAGAAAGAATGAATCAATGAGAGATTGGTTTTTACTGGGAACTTGAGTAAAGAGTAGTTCTTTTTCAGTTTTTTTCGAAAAAGTCTAAAAATAAGAAAGAACTCTTTTTTTCTTTATTTAGTTAGTGCAACTACTTGAGCCGGATGAGAGGAAACCTTCACGTCCGATATTCTTCAAGAGTTTCAGGTCCAAGAAGAGCGTGATAAATACCGCCAAAACCTAAGACTGCAGAGGAAATTAAGTGAAGTACTCCAGATACAAAGTACGGAAAGGTATCTATAACTTCTCCTCCAGGACCTACCCCCCAACCTAAAGTAGCTAGGTGTGGAAGTAAAATTAATCCTTGTTCATACATAGGTTTCTCTGGCACAAAATGTGCCACTTCAAATAAATTCATTGCTCCGGCCCAGAATACGATTAATCCGGCATGAGCTACGTGAGCTCCAAGTAGTTTACCGGACAAATTAATAAGTCGAGCATTCCCGGCCCACCAAGCAAAACCGGTGCTTTCTTGGTCACGGCCAGCTAAAGCTAAAGTTCCATTAAAGAGCGTTTCCACGTGGTAAAACCTCCTCAGGGAATATAAGGTTTTCATGAGGCTGATCCTGAGCCGCCATCCAAGCACGAATACCTTCGTTTAAAAGAATATTTTTTGTGTAGAAAGTCTCAAATTCAGGATCTTCCGCTGCACGGATTTCTTGGGAAACAAAGTCATAAGCACGTAGGTTCAGAGCAAGACCCACTACCCCAACAGCACTCATCCATAAACCGGTTACTGGTACAAATAGCATAAAGAAATGTAACCAACGTTTATTGGAAAAAGCAACCCCAAAGATTTGGGACCAAAATCGATTAGCAGTGACCATCGAATAAGTCTCTTCGGCTTGAGTTGGGTTAAAAGCACGAAATGTATTTGCACCATCACCATCTTCAAATAGAGTATTTTCCACAGTAGCACCGTGAATAGCGCATAGCAGAGCCGCACCTAATACTCCGGCAACTCCCATCATATGAAATGGGTTCAATGTCCAATTATGAAATCCTTGGAAGAAGAGGATGAATCGAAATATAGTTGTTACGCCAAAACTCGGTGCAAAGAACCAACCAGATTGACCCAGTGGATAAATTAGGAATACGGAAACAAAAACAGCGATTGGACCAGAGAATGCAATTGCATTATAAGGTCGCAATTGAACAGATCGAGCAATTTCGAATTGACGTAACATGAAACCTGTTAGTGCGAAAGCACCGTGGAGGGCAACAAAAGTCCACAGACCTCCTAATTGACACCAGCGGGTAAAATCTCCTTGTGCTTCAGGGCCCCATAATAGCAACAAAGAATGTGCTAGACTGTTCGCAGGAGTAGAAACTGCAGCAGTTAAAAAATTGCAACCTTCCAAATAAGAACTAGCTAATCCATGAGTATACCATGGAGTTACAAAAGTTGTACCTGTAAACCAACCCCCTAAAGCAAAATAAGCACAAGGAAAGAGCAATAGACCAGACCATCCTACAAAAACAAAACGATCCCTTCGTAACCAATCATCCATAATATCAAATAAATCATTTTGATCTTTGGTAAATCTACCAAGGGCTATAGTCATAGTGATTCTCCTGTTCAATTACTTTAACCATTTTCGAACATCTCATGTTAATTTTAAGGCATATGACAGTTCAATTATCTATGGACGATTTCTCCTTCAACACCTCTTTATTTACAACGGGTTTCGAAGATATAAGCTCTTTTTTCGATTAAGCCACAAAAAAACCTAGGTAAATCCATAAACTCGATCGATTTCATGCTTATTTAGAATATTGAAATCCTGAGCTGTCCTATGATATGTCAGTCAGAATCTTTTAACGAACCAAACCAAAATAACAAAAAATCTCCTATTTTTTCCTACTTAAAAGGTAGAATATGAAATAATGGTATACTTTAATTCAGAATCCTTTTCTTCCATTCCTTCATTATTGTATTGAGAGGAAATTAATAAAAATTTGGATATTTAGATAGGGTATGAAATTCTGTTTACTCACTTGAGATTGAGTATCCGTTTCCCTCCTTTTCCTGTTAGGATTGGAAATCCTGTATTTTACATATCCATACGATCGAGTCCTTAGGTTTCCGAAATACATAGTTTAATGTAAAAAGAAGTGCTTTGAATCATTGCTATTTGACTCGGACCTGTTCTGAAAAAGCCGAGGTATTTCGAATTGTTTGCTGACACAGACAAAGTAAGGGAAAACCTCTAAAATGATTTCCATATTGGACCCTAGACATATAATAGTTACGAATCGAATCTCTTTAGAAAGAAGATCTTTTGTCTCATGGTAGCCTGCTCTTTACGAAACATTCGTTATTGGGTTAGCCATACACTTCACATGTTTCTAGCGATTCACATGGCATCATCAAATGATACAAGTCTTGGATAAGAATCTACAACGCACTAGAATGCCCTTGTTGACGATCCTTTATTCCGGCAGCATCTAGGGCTCCTCGAACAATGTGATATTTAACACCGGGTAAATCCTTGACCCTTCCTCCTCTTACTAATACTACAGAATGTTCTTGTAAAGAATGGCGAATACCTAGTATATAAGTAGTGATTTCAAATCCAGAGGTTAATCGTACTCTAGCAACTTTACGTAAGGCAGAGTTTGGTTTTTTGGGGTTGATAGTGGAAAAGTTGACAGATAAGTCACCCTTACTGTCACTCTACAGAACCGTACATGAGGTTTTGACCTCATACAGCTCCTCGTTCAATTCTTTCGAAGTAATTTCTTCGTTCGAGAATTTCTTCCCTTCTTCCACTCCGTTTCGAAGAGTGACTAAGACCAATTCAGTCACGTTTTCATGTTCCAATTGAAGACTTTTCATTTATGATCAAAGGAGAATATTTCTCTTTTACCAAACATATGCGGATCAAATCACGATCTTCTAATAAGAAGAAGAACCCCGATAGAAATCGCTTTGCCCCTCATCCAGAAAGAAGGATCCATTATGAGTTTCAATTTATTCATTTTGAATCCTTTCTATCTTCTACTTCTTTTTTGATTTCCTTTTTTCCAGGATTCTTGATTTCATTTCGATTTCTCTATTGATTCTATCCCATA
Organism: Carex rostrata; assembly: GCF_964058835.1. NCBI lineage: Eukaryota > Viridiplantae > Streptophyta > Magnoliopsida > Poales > Cyperaceae > Carex > Carex rostrata. The sequence continues at coordinate 10,675,993 of NC_135918.1, read as the reverse complement.
GGGATAGAATCAATAGAGAACCTATGAATCTATATTATTCCATTTCAATCTCTTCCCGATACCTCCCAAGGAAAATCCCCAATTGGATCCAAAATTGACGGGTTAGTGTAAGCTTATCCATGCGGTTATGCACTCTTGAAAAGGAATCAACTTTCTGAAAGATCCTGGCTTTTGTGCTTTGGTGAGTTGTGCTAGATCCTTTCAATGACCTATGTTGTGTTGATCGTGGTTCAAACCAAAATGAGTAAAATAAAAAATAGAACAAAATGATTCCATAAATCGAATAGAAAAGAACATAGTAATTCTTTTTTCATAAACCACCTCTATTTAAATGAAAGATACCGTGGAACGCGAATAATTCACTAAGAACACCTTTGAAAAGATTACGCGGTACAATTGGAATCCAATGAGCCCAAGTATTCAGCTTCCTGTACACCCTCGGGTACTTCGATCTTCATTACTTCTTCAATCACTCTTTTACCTGCAAATGCAATGGTTGCATCTGGTTCACCAAAAATTATATCGCCAAGCATTCCAAAACTGGCCACCTATTGTAGGTGATGTCAGAAGTGACACTAAAAAGAAGTTTTCATGGAATTGAAAATTCCATAAAGTCGAAGATATTTTACCCATCTGCATAGAGAGGAATAAATTTTTAAGCCTATTAATACAATAGCAAGAATTCTGTTGGCTACATTTTTCATTATCAACTTTGTCAGTATATTCTTAACATCGAGATAAAAAAAATCCAATTCAAACAAGAAAAAAAATAAAAGAGAGAAAGTGGCATTAGCGCTTTTATTTGCTCAAATCCCTCTATCCCATAATTTGGGATAGATATTTTGAAAATCAAATGGGCAAAATTTTTTCATAATGAATTCTTTCTATGTAAAGTCCTGTTTCATTTTTCCGAAGTAGATAGAGAGGAATTTAATGAGATCTTTGAAAACCTCGTAGAATTTTTTTAGGACCTATAAAGGTTACGCTAATTAGTTTTTTAGTTTTAAAGAAAATAAAAAATAATTTTGATATGGCGCTACCCAAAATCCCCTATATCCATTTTGAGGATAGTGATTTTATACGTGATGATTTTGTTTTAGATCGTGATGGTGTAGTTAAAGAACCCATTTGGATTGATATATGCGAACGACTTTACATAGAAAGAACACTCTTTCTATGCAAAGAAATTACGACATCTTTCGCCAATCAGTTCATCGGTCTCTTGTTACTGCTGAATTCGGAAAGTGAGGGTTATAATGATACTTATATATATATATATATATATATATATATATATATATATAAACTCTCTTGGTGGAGACACACACCAATCAATAGCTATTTATGATGTTCTAAAAGTTATGTTACCTGAAGTGTCTACAATAGCTATGGGATTAGCTGCATCAGGAGCATCTTTGATCCTGGCCGGAGGAACAATTACTAGACAGATAGCATACCCAAACGCTAGGATTATGATTCACGAACCTAGAAGTTTCCCGACTAGCACAAAAAAAAATATAGATTCCTTAATAAAGGAAACAGAAGATATGCTTGAACTTCGTAACACAATTGCGGATATTTATGCACAAAACACAGGTAAACCTGTAGATGTTATACAGAAGGATCTAGAAAGAGACTATTTTATGTCGGCAACAGAAGCTCAAGATTATGGTATTATTGATTGGGTAGTCATGTCCAAAAAAGAAAATGAAATAAAACCTGAGTGATCCAAGTGATGAAATAGATTCAGGTATAGTACTATATTGATGAAAAGATTTTTCTTATTTTTCTTTCAATTGAAATGTAGCATATGTTATACGCGTTCCTTTTATTTCTGCAAGTAGAACTCTTCGTATGGTAGTACCTAATATATTAGCCTGACCTTCCTTAAGCGACGATAACATGAAACGACCACGAAGGCCAGGAACGAAGCTGAACATTTAAGTTTTTATGATATGATTAAATTGAATCATTCGCATGAAAAATTCTAAAGATTTTATAAGATTTATTAATCTCGTTGAACTCCAGTAACATGATATGGCTACTTCGTATAGTCATATCGCGTAAGTGATTATTTACTTTACACGATACGATCCGTCGAGCTGGCAGTGGCCTTCCATCATAGAAATAATAAATCCTTGCGTAGATAATTCTTTCTCGGGTACCATAAATAATTTCAATGAACTCGCAAACGATTTTGGCGACAACCAAGTTCCATACCCACGAGGATTTGGAAAATCCATTAATGGATTTGAGATTAATATCAAATCCATTAATTGGATAAGGACGGATGTAATGTATATTTTCCTTAGATTGCTTAGATTCTGTTGATTTCTCTGATTCCTTAGATTCTGTTGATTCTTCTAATTCTTGTGATTCGTTAAATTCTGTTGATTCTTCTAATTCTTGTGATTCGTTAGATTCTGTTGATTTTATTGATTTTTTTGAATTTTGATTAGCATCTTCATCATAAGCAAGGATTTTTTCTTTATATGAATAAAAAGAAAAAAAAGCTATTAAACCTATGAAAAAAATAGCTCCAATCATGAGAACAATATCCATAGCAGTGCCTTGACCAATCCCAGACCCAATAGAAGCAAGCCCCACAGCCAATCCAGCAGCAATAACAGAAGCGGCAGAAATCAGTGGATTCATAATAAAAAATAGAACAAAATGATTCCATAAATCGAATAGAAACGAACTATAGTAATTCTTTTTTCATAAACCTCCTCTATTTAAATGAAAGATACCATGGAACGCGAATAATTTACTAAGAACACCTTTGAAAATATTACGCGGTACAATTGAATCCAATAAGCCCTTTTCCAATCCAATAAGTACTCATCTTTTTGTATTTTATATTCTTTTTTTCTTTTTTCAAATCAAAGATGACTCTTGATTAATTAGTCAGAAATCAAAACATGTGATAACATTTCATATAAGAAATATATTTCCATATATTTTTCTAATTTTTTTGAAATATTTTTGAAATATTTCGATCGAATCGAATAGAATTCTATCGAATTCGAATTCATTTTTTTATTCCATAAATATTCTTACTTTATTTTACTTTATTTAAGAGAATTTTTTCCAATTGAGAGGAATTACTATATTATCAGATAAGATCTATCTTAATATTAGATAAATTAAGATCTATCTAATAAACTAATAAAATGTGTGGGATTATAAAAATAAAAAAAATAATAAACATATAAAAAATCTATCATTTTTATAATCGACCTTTAATAAATCCTTTATATATATATGGAATATGGAATAAAAACCTATTATTAAATAATGATAATGTGATAATGACTTCTTATCAAACAAGAAATGTAACTAACAAACCATCTAACCAGAGGTTTTAATGTTATTTAAACTTATATTTTTATTTTTAATTGAATAATTTTTATGAAAAAGTGGACCTTTATTGATTTTTTTGTATTTGATTGATTCTTAACGTAGAGACGAAATAGATGGCAAAATCATAATTGTCACAATTCGCTATCTTTATCCTAGTCTCCTATTTATTCGACAAAGGGTGTATTTATATACCATAATGAATATATAGCGGGTATAGTTTAGTGGTAAAAGTGTGATTCGTTCTATTGAAAATCCTACTATAGTTAAGGGATCTTTCAATTTCTTTCTTAAGATCAAAAAATATTTTTCTATTTATAAAAAAAGGTTTGATCCTTATCCTCTAAATAATATTATGAAGTAGGGCAAAAAATCGATATATGGAGTTAACTAAAATTTCATGTGATTTAGCAAACAGAATAAGAATTCCATTATTACTTGATTGTTCTCTAGATAGGGAGTCGATGAATAGTAAGCAACTATGGGATTTTTTTCAATAAGAAGCTTCAGGTTAGGATGATTTGGAATGGAAATGGCGGAATGGCCACAATACCTGGGTTTAATCAGATACAATTTGAGAGCTTTTGCAGATTTATTACTAAAGGCTTAAGGGAAGAATTTAAGAAGTTTCCAGAAGAAAAAATCGAAGATATCAATCAAAATTTAGAATTTCTATTATTTGTGAAAAGATATTAATTGGTAGAACCCTTGATAAAAGAAAGAGATGCTATTTATGAATCACTTACATATTCTGTAAGATTATATGTACCCGCGGGATTAACTCGAAAAACCAGTATAAAAATGCAGGAACAAACCGTTTTTATAGGAAACATCCCTATAATGAAGGGAATATCTCTATCTCATCGAGTCAATTCGATTCCTTTTGAGAGGTATGGATATGCTCTTCAAGCACTTGAACCTGCGGAAATTCCTATTAGACAAATAGAAGCAGGACGATGGGCAATTGAAAGGTATCTGCGTCGTCGTGGAAAACTCTGGGTACTTCCCCAGAAACCTCCTACAATAACGACGACAGAATCAGAATGGGATCATTCAGATAAAAAAAAACCACGGTTAATCATATCAAAACATTCCGTATACGTTATATCACCTGGTGATATACTTTATGAAATGAGTGGAGTATCAGAAACTATTGCTAGAAGAGCGCTAGCATTAGCTGCTAACATAATGCCTATACAAACTCAATTTTTTTGTATTCTAACTTATGGAGTTAACTAAATTTTCAAATTTCATAAGTGGAGTATCAGAAACTATTGCTAGAAGAGCTCTCACACGAGCTGCTTACGACACTACCTGGTTACACAATGCCGATAAAAACTCAATATCAATATATTTATATTAAAAAAATCGATATATGGAGTTAACTAAAATTTCATGTGATTTAGCAAACAGAATAAGAATTCCATTATTACTTGATTGTTCTCTAGATAGGGAGTCGATGAATAGTAAGCAACTATGGGATTTTTTTCGATAAGAAGCTTCAGATTAGGATGATTTGGAATGGAAATGGCGGAATGGCCAAATTGGATTCTGTATAGATATATACACAATATGCCAACTATATACACAACTTCTTAGAAACATAAGACAGCCAAAAAAAAATGGTAAGAAATCTCCCATTGGATGTCAGGACCATGTGCTAGGGTGTATGTGCGGCTCGTTCAGGTCATGAATTCGAACAGATAAGAGAATCTTTCCAGTATCAAGGAGCAGTACTGATGAATAGGATAGTAACATTTAGCTATATTATATACCTATTGATTCTATCAAATTGATGGTTTCCATTGGTCAAAATCCAATCATTTTCGAGAGCAAAAGCAAGACAGTTTAATAAGAATTTTTGATACTTTTTTTTTTCAAAAAGATTTTTCTATGCTATTTTTTAGAAAGACTTATCAATTTTTCAATTTATTTGAAACTTGAAAACATATAATATAATTTTTTGAGTTTATATTAGGAATAATTACTTTAATTAATTACTTTGAAGTAACTATTCCTGATATATCTACATTAAAATACTTCATGAAGAAAATACTTCATGAATCAATTTAAAAAAGACCTAAAGTTAAGGACTTATCAATAGGCAGTGTGGCTCCAATACCTAACCAAAGAGCTACTATGGTACCGATTAAAAAAACCGTTGTAGCTACTGGACGGCGAAATGGATTTTGGAATTTATTGACATTTTCCAAAAAAGGTACTGTCAGTAATCCCAATGGTACTGAAACTATTAAAAGAACACCCAATAATTTATTGGGTACTGTACGAAGTATTTGAAACACGGGAAAGAAGTACCACTCAGGTAATATTTCCAAAGGAGTTGCAAAAGGGTCCGCCGGTTCAACAATTATTGATTGTTCTAAAACCGCTAAACCTACGTTGCATGCAATAGTACCTAGAATTACTACTGGAAAAATATATAAAAGATCGTTGGGCCATGCGGGTTCTCCATAATAATTATACCCCATCCCTTTAGCTAATTTTGCTCTTAACACAGGATCATTTAAGTCAGGTTTTTTTATTATTGGGATAGATGAATTTTTGTGTATAGATCCATCCCCCGAAGAAACCGGACATGATGATTTTTCATCATCCGGCTCGAGCAAAAATCAAAAGAATCAAACTAATATCAAATGTCTAATTAATCTATTAATAATATATTAATGTATTATATATAAGACTCCATGATAAGATTTTATCCGATTGCATTTTGTAGTTGCAATTCCAACGAGGGATTGCAACAAATTCGAATTCTTTTTTTCTAAATAAATGCCCACTGTCCAAGTAAGCTTATAAAATTGATCATGATCAAGCGCTTTTTGGATTGTCTCATGTCTTCTGATTGGTTTTTATCGATAAAATATTTCAATTTTTTCCATATCCATATAAAGTATTTACTTGTTACTAAAAAAAAATAGAACCTATATTCTTCCTTAGATCCCTTCTTTCACTCCGATAGTATCATAGATAGGAATCAATGCAAAGGAAATGAATGCATTTCTATACTAAAAACTAAAAAACAATTAAGTGGAGTAGATGAAATTCAGTAAGTGGAATAGACATAAAACTGAATCATGCCATATCATTTCACTCTATTCTACGGACCTTACAAAGCCTTTTTATAGATGACATTATTCAGGTATGATCATAGAGAATATTCTCTTTAAACGAACCGGCCTATCCCTCTACTACGTAAAGGGCTTACGTGGGTCTTGGCTGGATCCCGAGACACATTTGGTCGTGATTTACAACGTGGCGGATAAAATAATGTATCCGCATGGCCAAATTAATAGTTCAAGTCACACACTCCCATAATCCATCCTTTCTTTTCAAGATTCACTTCAACTAGTCGTATCAAATATAGAATAAAAGATTGATTGGTTGAAGAGAAGTATCCAAATAAAATGTGTGATTCTTAAAAAAACCATATTTATAGCAATGAAATAGTTTTGTCCTTCCCAATATGAATATATAATCAATCTATTTTATGTTTTCTCTATAAAGGGCCCGAAATACCTTGTTTACGTATCATTAGAAAGTGCATCAACATAAATACAGCAGTAAGAAGAGGCAATACAAAAGTATGTAAACTGTAAAAACGAGTTAAAGTGGATTGGCCGACACTAGCACTTCCACGTAATAACTCCACTAAAGGGGACCCGCAATACGAAGAAACCTATGGGTTTAATCTTTTGCTCAATGCTCAAATGGATAATTAAAGCATCTGAGATTGCATCAATCGAGGATAGACGACAGAAGGGATTTATTGTTTTACCCTCACAAACTTTACCTTCACCAAGCGTAAGTTTTTTTTTCATTATTAGGTTTTTTCTATCCCGCAATATGACTTAATTTCTTGTAAGACTTAACTACAGGCTAAAAAAAACAAGAAAAAAGAATCAAATCACACCATCTCTGTGATAGGTAAATGCCTTTTTTTCTCCTGAAGTTGTTGGAATTATTTCCAACAATATATTGGCAACAATTGAAAAGGTCTTATCTATAAAATTCCCATTTATACGTGATCTAGGCATAATTACTAATCCGTCATATAATTCTTTTCATTACCCCTCGAGAAAATGATCTTAACAACAAAGTAAATATAAAGTCAAAAATTACGTAAAAAAAAAGACAAGGAAAGATATGAATATGAAATAGTTGACTTTTTATTCCAATTTAATATTTCACTAATCAATAGGTTTTTGTTTCATTTAAGTTCAATAAAATAAAAAAAGATTTTATTTGATTATGTTATGTAGATAATTCAAGAAGTTTTTTTTGGTTAGAATTCAAACAACGGAAAAATCTTTTCATCATAAAATAAACCTTCCAAATATTAATTATATATTTTATTTTATTTGCATAATATGTGGCATAATAAATATGCCACATCATAAATCTAAAAATTTGAAGTAAAAAATTCATGGGATGATTATCTATTTTTAAATAGATCCGTGGAGTATTTTCTTTAAAAGAAAATACAAAACTGGAAAGGTATTATTTATTCTTATGAAACCTATTTGTAATAAGAAAACTCCCCATTCACTCAGTTTTTCATCAAAAAATATAGAAAATATATATAATTATAATATTAGGAGAGATGGCCGAGTGGTTGAAGGCGTAGCATTGGAACTGCTATGTAGACTTTTGTTTACCGATGGTTCGAATCCCTCTCTTTCCATTTGTTAAATCCTTCAATGTTCTTTATTAAACAATATAATTAATATAATTATTGATAGTACCATTGCAGCAATAAAAAAACTTTTTCCTTTTTTCCTGTATCGATAAAATTGTTGAACAAAGTGATTAAGAATTTCTAAAGGAAGGTTTTTTTAATGAGAAAGATTAACCTTGCCTTTTTTATGTTTCAGATTGGGACAAATCACAGTAAGTTGTTTACGTCTACGAACTAATCGACATCTTTTACAAATTTTACGAACTGATGTTCGGATTTTCATAAGAATTGTTTCTTTTTTTTTGTTTAATTTATTGGGGAAAAATAAGACTCATCTATATTTTCTTGACTTTATCTCAATGTTATTGAGAAACATAAATAGATATAAAATGTCATCTATTATATAATACCACCTGAAATGTTCTGGTACATTCGTGGGGTATTGTAGGATTACAAAATCTGGATACAGTTTCTTATTGAGATATATCTCTGGACCGATACAGCGTACATATATAGGAGTCGGACACAAGCCTCGCATTTCCCCTGACACAGGATCTATCCACGGCTCTACCAAAAAATAAAAATATATTTGTACGCAATGGATATAGTCACTGGAACTTGCAACGATTTTGCCTAATAGAACATTTTTATATCTATAATAAGGAAACCTATCCAAATAATCCATAACCATAAGAAATTTCTCTTTTTTTTTTAATTTATTGGGAAAAAATAAGACTCATATATTTTTCTTGACTCTATCTCTCAGTAATACACATATATGACTTTCATCCCCAAACCCCCCAGGTGTTACATATAAAAAGCTTTATTGTATCACTATCTTTTTAGTGATATAATAAGCTTCTGGTTCATTCGGGTTGTATTCTAGGACTACAAAATCCCCAATTTGAATATCGAATTCAAAGAAACTCGTTATCTTTATAGCGGGATAACAATGTACATTTTTACGAATCGGATACAGGCCTTCTGATTTGTAAGACGGGTGATATATCCATACATATATCTGTCCGTAAAAATGTACATTGTTGAAACTAGCAATGATTTTGGCTGCTATTTTAGCCATAAACCTCTCCTCCTATTGTAGTATTTGATTAATCAATTAAGATCCTGAATTACCTATATATTTTATTCATTATCTGAGATTCTAGTTTCTAAATATCCAAATTTGTAAGCCTAAAACTCCATAGACAGCTTGAATTGTATGAGAATAATAATCCATTTTGGTACAAATTATTTGTAGCGGTAGTTTACCCTTTCTTTTACTTTCTTTACGCGCGATATCTTTTCCGTCGATACGGCCTGCGAGTTGTATTTTAATTCCTTTTATACCTGTAGATTTAGTTATATCAATAGCTTTTTTCATTGTCTGTCTAAAGGGAACTCTTTGTTTTATTTGTAAGGCTACAAATTCTGCAATAAGATTAGGGTGGCTATAAAGTGGTTCTTTAGCGTATTTGACGAGTTCAAGACGAAGTCTTCTGGGATATCTTGTGGGGTATATAGAATAGAAAAATTCTTGTTTTTCTATATTTTCCTTCAAATCTTTCAGTCTTTCCCCTTTCAATAAGAATTTTGGTACCAATCCGCTATAGATTATGACTCGTACAAATGTTTTCTTTGCTCTAACTCCTTGTTTTTCAATTCATATACGTATAATTCCTTCAAAGCCTAAAGGGGGTAGAGGGGGTAGGCCTATTTTAAAATAATGTTTTTTCTTCTTTTTATTTTTTTGCTTTTTTTTTTAATTGTTTTAAATAATATTTTTGTAATTTTTGTAGATCTTTTTCTTTATCTTGTAGATCTTTTTTTGAATATTTTTTTTAGCAATTTTTATAAGTTCTTTTTTTAGAAATTCTTTGATTTTTTTTTGTATATAATTCTTGAAAAAATTTCGTATTTTTCGATCTTCTTGTATACTCATAGAATATTTTTTTGGTTCTTCAAACCAAACAGAATGATGATTGTAGGTTGTACCAAGTCTTAAACAAAGTGGATTAGTCTTCTGGGCCATACAATTCTTTTTTTATTTTATTTTTTTCATCCATATCTTTTTTTTTTAATTTAATATCTAAATTTTAGATTAATCTAATAAAGATTTCGATTTTTCCTTTAGTACGATTGTTATAAGACACGTGATTCTTTTTATTGGATAACTGTGTCCTTGAGCACAGAGTCTTGTCTTTTTTCTAATAGTACTCCTATTGACTTCGGCTTTACTAATGAATAATTCAGCATTGTTTAAACCCATATTATGATTAGCATTTCTTGCTGCAGAATAAACTAATTTGAAAATGAGAGAAGATGCTTGATAAGGCATGAATTTGAGTATCGTAAGTGTTTCTTCATAAGAACGTCCGCGAATCTGATCAATTATTCTTCGCGCTTTGGATGCAGAAATACCTATATGTTGAGTTAAAACTTGGACTCCTTTACTTGAACTTGAGTTCTTTTTCATAGGGTTATTCCCTAGTTTTTTAAGATTTCTCATAAGATTCTTTCTCCTTAATCTTTCTTTGATCCCTATTTTTTTTTATTCTTCATTACAGATTTCTTATCGTTATCGTTTCTTTCATCTATCGGGTCCATCCGGGTAGGTGCGAATTCTCCCAATTTGTGACCTTTCATAGAATCTGTTATATAAATAGGTATATGTTCCTTTCCATTATGAATACCGATTGTATGGCCAACCATTGAGGGTATAATAGTTGATGCCCGAGACCAAGTGACTATTATTTCTCTCTCCTCCCCCTTTTTGATTTTCTCAAATGTTTCCGATAAATGCTTAGCTACAAATCTTTTCTTTACTACAATCCTTTTTTTGACAATACTTTTTTTGCCAATCCTTCTTTTTTCACCTATCACAGCTGATACTCCTTTTATTGCATTGAAAAGATTGATTGTCATTCTATGTCCAATAGAATGATCTAAGTATCGAGGTCAGAATCAATAATTCGGAATGGAAAAAAGAAAAAATACTTTCTTTAGCTAGATAAGGGGCGGATGTAGCAAAGTGGATCAAGGTAGCGGATTGTGGATCCACCATGCGCGGGTTCAATTCCCGTCGTTCGCCCATCCCATTTTTTTGAATTCCAAAAATTCGATTTGGAATATTCCTATTTACGGCGACGAAGAATCAAGCTATCACTATATTTTCTCCTTTTCCTACTTCTTCTTCCAAGCGTAGGATAACCCCAAGGAGTTGCGGGTTTTTTTCTACCAATTGGCACTTTTCCTTCACCGCCCCCGTGTGGATGGTCCACAGGGTTCATAACTACTCCTCTTACCACAGGACGGTTACCTAGCCAACACTTCGATCCAGCTCTACCCAAACTCTTGAGCTTCACCACAACATTACCCACTTGTCCGATTGTTGCTAAGCAGTTTTGGGATATCAAACGAACCTCCCCAAATGGTAATCTTAATGTGGCTGATTTACCCTCTTTTGCAATCAGTCTCGCTACAGCACCTGCTGCTCTAGCTAATTGTCCGTCTTTTCCATGTGTGAATTCTATGTTATGTATGGCCGTGCCTAAAGGCATATCGGTTGAAGATTCTTCTTTTTTATCAAAAAAACCCCTTCCCAAACTGTACAAGCTTCTTACAAAGCATACGGCTTTCTAGATGTATATGATGATGTAGAAAAAAATAAATCTTTTCATCGTATAATGAAGTATCACATGAGTGGATATAGAGGAATACCAATCTGATGAATCATTCATGTTATCATCTTCTACATCCTAGGTCTCTCCGTTCCGTCACCTGGCTTATGTTTCTCATGTAGCATTCAGACCGAATGACTCTATCAAATTACGTCGATACTTCCACATATTACGGGTAACGTAGGAGACATCTCTTCGGTGGATCTTCATTACCACTGCTTAGCTTTCAATTCGCCTCTGACCATCAAATGAAATGTGAATAACCCTCCTCTCTTTGAAAGAAGGTGCGCTTCCAGTTCTGTGCGTGCTTCAAACAGTTTTCTCCATATTACCATATCTCGAGAGTCAATAATTTTCTATAAGAAACTACTGAACTCAATCACTTGCTGCCGTTACTCAACAGTTTTCTGTTGAGGTCTATTCCATAGAGGTACTCCAATTGGATCAGTGATCGATTTATAGGTTTTGTCGTAAACCTAATTGGTTACTTCCAATTACGTAAATCAATAGTTCAAACCGCACTCAAAGGTAGGGCATTTCCCATTGATATAAAAGCTTCTATACCAGAAGCAATGGTATCTCCAATTCTAGCTCCTCTGGGATGTAAAATATATCTCTTCTCACCATCCCCGTAGTGTATAAGACAAATGTATGCATTTCGATTAGGGTCGTATTCTATGTTTACGATTCTACCAGATATGCTTTTTTGATTCCGTCGAAAATCGATTCGACGGTATAAGCGCTTATGTAACGCCACGTAATTTAAAGAATGAACATTAAAATAAAGCTAAGCTTCTAAATCAATATAATTATTTATATAAATACAAAATAAAAGAAATATTAATAAAGTTGCTATTTTTGTTTCTCTAAAGCACAAATATTTGACCTCATATTTTTATTTATCTATTATGATTGCAGATCAAACTTAATATTTCATAATGATTGAATATTACTTCATTGTTAATTTTGTCTCATTAAACTTTACACTTAGTAAAATTCAGATTAATTATTTGACAAAATGAAAATATATCTAGGTTTTTAATTTGAGACGGAAACTTCTGGGCCTTCCTTAATTCTCCTCTAAATAAACTTTCTCCAATAATGTCAAAAGATTCTTTCCAAAATATAATGTAATATATTGCGTCACGTCGATTATTTTTATTTATTAATATAATTCTAGGAACAAATAGTATTTATACTTTGTATAAGTATATATGATTAAGCATATATAAGAGAAATGCTATGGAAAGTAATAAATATTTATTAAGAAATTACTAACATAGAGATCAACAAATTTTACGTCATATGATTTTACAAATTCTAAGACATCATATTCGAATATTGTATCTAAGTAGAATAATTATGCGCCAAAATATTCTGAAAGATTAATAATAACGGATGACTGGGAGTATTTTCCTCATAACTTTCTCATATTAACTAAATATATATAGAAATCAATTAAGAGACCTATGATTCTTTATATTTTGAGTTTTTTCCATATTAGACGTATTCATTGATATGTGTATAAAAGACATGTCATTAATTCTGCTCCCAATTGCATATACAGTTATATATTCAAACTTGTTATATATGTTTCAATTTATTTTTCTATATCCTCCTTTCCATAAAATTTGATATTATCTCCTCTTTTATTTTCCCGCCTACGTGACCTTGCCCCTTTCCTTCGCCAGCTAGCACCAAGCCCCCTCTACCCCCTCTATGAAAAGCCCTTCCATATTCTAGTCTTGCGCATTTGTAAGTTATAACCCTAGCTAGCAGCCGTCAGCCATCCACTTCTCTCTACATCCTTCCTCTAGAACCATGGCCACCGAGACACACAAGGAGCCGACAAAAGAGCCGCTGCCGCTACATACCGTGCGCTGCTTTCCCTTCCCTCGCCTTGCACCACCAGCCACCGCCAGGGTAGACGACCACCCAGCAACCACTGCGGCCTATGCGCCGCCCCCTTATCTTTTCTCACATGTGCCTTGCTTCCAAGGTAACCCTAAATCAGAAATAATTATTGAACCAGTGTATGATAATAAATTAAGTCTATAACTAGTATACGTATGATGATTTTTCATTTCACTATTTTAAATCTACTAAACGTACCTTCTCATACTATTTTCCTTAATATCATTATATTTTTAAAATCATGTCATAAATATGTTTGGTTTGTTCAAACGTTTATAAATATCTCTCTCTCACCTATTTTGTCTTTAAACTTATAGTCTCATTAATTTACTTCTAAATCTTTGTTGAGATAACTATATTAATTTTTACAAAATATTTAATTATATTGTACAATGATGATAAATAAAATCGCAACCACTAAATAGCTATATTTTAAAGGACTTAGTAAAATAAAGTTATAATGTATTATATAATATTCCTTTCTGCTTGCAACCAACCTTTAATTTTATTTTCGGTTCTTGTTTAACAAATAAATAAAATTACAATCTATATGTCTTCAAGTCTAATTTATTCACCTTTTTACCCTTTATATATTCTTAAACGAGTTTTCATGTAAGTTGTAAATGACTAAAGAATATTAAGTATTAATGATAAGTGCTGTCAAGCAATGTTAATTAGAGTCATGTTTACGTAATCTAGGTTCGAATTCCGAAGTGTTAGAAGAGTGGAGGAACGAATAGAAATCTACTACAATAACAGGTGCGGGTTTCCTAGACTTTATAAAACTATTTTACTTTCCTATTGTCATTAAATTATTTATTATTATTGCATTAGTTGGATTTATGCATGTTGTTGTCGAACCATTCGTATGACTTGAGTAGACACAAATAACTTGCATGAAATGATAGGATTCATATATTGACCAATGGACTTGCACGAATAGGATGTGTTGAGTATGGCATGAACTGTGTGATTGAATAAATGTGTTTTTTGAAAAAGAACGAATATGGTAATTGAACAGGGGCCAATGTGCTTGCATATTGGGATGTATACATTGGGTTTAGTTTCGACTGGACCCCTCGTTAACGTGACTGTAGGCGAAAGCGGTCCTGTCACGGATGTGATTGTAGGCTGACGCGGTCCCTTCACGGACGTGATCGTAGGCGCAAGCGGTCCTTTCACGGACGTGATTGCAGGCGGAAGCGGTCCTATCACGCCAAGACCTAGCGGCATATGAATTCACCGTCTAGTGAGGCAAACGAACAAGATTAACAGATTTTTCTTTAAATAAATGAAAGTAAATGAATGAAGTAACAATAGGATATGCATTGCATTGGAAGAAGCATGCGCATTTTATTTATGTATTTTCATATTTGTGAATATAAGTAAATGTTTTATAAGCTCTAGGCTGGAACTAAATCCCGCACTGAGAGAAGGTTCGATCTCTCACCCGTTCCACTTTTATGTGGGTTCCAGGTAATGAAGCAGAAAGATTCGAGCAAGGACAAGAGTGAGACTAAGCGGGAAGGCTTATGATTAATAAATTGCCACATGTTGTTTAGTTTTGTTTCCATGATTCAATAATTGATACATTGAGTCAGCATGGCAGTGTTGTGTTGATAGCCATGTCGGCCGTGATCATTTGTTAAACTCTTTTGCTTATGAAATAAATGTGGCTTTATTTATATTTTTATTGATAATGTATGTGATGTGCACACGCCTTACGTAGAAATACGTGGCGGGTTGTCTCGGGGTGTGACAGCTTATGACCCCCCCCTCTATGCCTGACGGTAATGATTCCTCTGGCATTACGACCTTTACTACAATGATGTCGTCCATAGATCAATTTATTTCGTGGATTGGATTTCATTTGACTGTCTACGGCTCCTTTGCGTGTGCTCGGACTAGAGATTTTGTATAAACCCATGGTAAGAAATCAGTTGATTTTAAAGTTCTCTTCTCTAGAAGAGGTGGAATAGAATAACCCGGTGCAAGCGGAATGATCATACGCCTCTAATGCATTGTATGTCCCATAATAAGTTCGTGGTAGAAGATGACTATTCATAGCTATTACCTTAACAAGAAGAGTTCGACCCAATCCTTGATTTCTGTCTTTGTTGATCCTGATTCGACATTAGAAGTATACAAGGTCTTCAAGTTCTTCCTCGTGTAAGAACGAAATAACTAAAAATTAGAAATTGAAATAAATAATATTTTCAAATTGTCAGAACTTTTTTGATATTTCCTTTTTCTTTTCTATTTCTGATTCTGATGGAATTTTCTTAATATAAAAAAATAAAGTTTGAATTTTTCTATATTTTTCTAACCACTCTTTCATTTAATTGTTTCTTTTTACCCTTCCTTCGAGATCCTTTAGTTCATATTTTTTTTATTGAATATACAATCACAGAACAAACAGATTTATATCCTAATCTATTTTTTAGAAATAAAATGCATATTTAATATATAAATATATTAATTTAATATATAAATATATTAAGAAGTATATATAATAAGTATATATATTACTTAGTGATATTCATAGTGTTATTTAGCTAGTGAACATCTCATATTGCATAGAGATGCAGTTTTTCCAAAAACAGTCCATATTGAGTTGAGACTTACCATAAAAATTCTTCAAAACACATAAAAAAAATTGAATCAATATTATGCAATTAGAAAATTACTAATCGTATCGTAGTATTTTTAATTATAAAGAAGTTATAAATGACCGAATGGCGCAAATACATCCTTTGGATCAACTGGCTCCTCTGGTTCCTCTAGCTCCTCTGGCTCCTCTGGCTTAAGATTCTGTTGGTATTCTAAATTTCTAGATATATAATAGATGATAATCGAATTATTTGGGAGAATTGTCGCGTTCAAAAAATTCTACCAAATCCTCGAAGTTCTCATAGAATCTTTCGAGATCAATTTTGTTGCAAAATTCACACACGACTCTAACAAGAGTGAAAGCCTCCACATTCACCAGATCTTGGAGCGTTCTCAAACCCAAGGTTGAGTAAAGGAGTTGTCCCAGCTTAATGCCGAACTGAGACGTAATCGTAAAGAAATCATAGTCGCGATTAAGTCCTTTTAAGGTGGACAGCCCTCTTGTGATGGGCATAGCGACCTTTTTGAATTTATCTTGTTTTTTTTAGAATACAAGATCGCTACGATTTTCTGGACGCGGCGTTTCGCATCTCTAAGCCCAGAGTTGTACTCCAATTGTATCAGGTCCCCCACCGAAGGTTGGATATTCTGGTAAAAGAGCTCATGAGATAGATAGCACGTGACTATCGAATCAGTCTCCCATAAGCGGGCTTGGAACGTACGTTCGTCAACTTGGTCGACTATGTACGCTAGATTACGTATGAACATGAGGCCTCCCTTCTTATTACAAAGCGTGCGATACTGTTATAAAAATCGCTGTATGAACATAAAAGAAAAAAACAAATCAAAGAATCATAATTGTCTTTTTGAAAACATGTACGTACTATTACGGAATAGTAGAACTTTTTTGACACGCTGCTATTTCTAATAATCCTCTTTAGCTTATTGATGAAACTGAATACTTGAGAACCCTTATTTTCTTCTTGTGGAATAAAAGGAGTGAATGAATTTTTGACCATAAAAAACCAAATTTTTCTATCTTTTTTCTTTCTTTTTCATGCATGATTTTTCCGATCAGGAAAAATTAAAAAATCAGTATAATGCCAGTTAAATTATTTCAATCTAGTATTAGTATACACAAAAAGTTGGATGGATTCATATACTACTTTCTTATTCTATCCAAACCAAATCAAATGGAGGATTTGATTTGGATAGAAGGAGATAGATCTCTTCAATCACTCTTTTATCTGCATTTGTAATATTTTATCCACAGATTCTCTTATATCAGGTATGATACTATTTTGCTTCTTGTGATTTCATAAATTCTATAAAAAATTCTTTATGGCGCAAATACATCCTTAAAACCGAGAAAAGAAATTCTAAAAAATATTTCGAAATTTCAAACTCTTAGTTTAAAGAATTCCCGAGGAATCAAACCACAATTTCAAAAATCTCATAAAACGACCTACTTGTTTCGTTTACTTCAAGTAGGACGATATCTCCAGGATGAAAAAAAGTATCGACAAAATAATCCTTGACTTTACAAGGGACGAGTTGTTCAGACTCTAGCATGGCGTAGAGTACCCTCTCGTCTTCGTACATTTCTTCATCCTCCCCGATTATTTCGGCACGAACCATGTACCATACCCATGGGGGTCCTTCTCTGATCTTAGAATTTATCACTTGAATGATATAATATATCCTTGATCTAAGACCAGTGTAGTATTCCAAGTATTCCAATCTTACCAGACCCCCCACCAAGGGTTGGATATTATTATCCAACAGTTTATCAGATAGATAGAACGTCACTATCGAATCAGTCTCGCAGAAGCGGGCCTAAAACGTATAATCGTCAACTTGGTCGACGATGTGTGCTAATTTCCTATCGAAATCACCAAAAGGATAACGGACAATGTCCATAAAATAATATTTATCACAATCTGAATAATCTGAAGGAGATTCTTCTTCTGAAAAATTATTTTTCATTTGTAACTCCTTTGCTTCTTTTAACTCTTCTTCTGAAGCAAAGTTTTTGTCATTTTGTTCCATCTCTGTAGACAATTTATAGTAAAAAAATAATCCTATTAAACCTATTAATACAATAGCAAGAATACCCCAAATCCCACAGGTTAGAGCATCGCATTAGTAATGCGATGGTCATCGGTTCAACTCCGATAGCGGGCTTTTTTTCTTTTCTATAGAAGAAAAAGAAAAAAACCTTGCTTATGATGAAGATGCTCATCAAAATTCAAAAAATTCAACGGAATTAGAATTAGAGGAATCAAAAGATTCAACGCAAAAAGAAGGTTCATCTGAGGATTACACAGAATCCACAGAGGATGAATATCCTTCTGAGGAAGGCTATTTTATGGACCATGTTTATTATCCTTTTCGTGATTTCGATCTAAATGTTAGAGCTGGAGCCATTAATGGATTTGATATCCGAGGACCTTTTTGGACCTGGAGTCTCGGCAAAGTCGATCTCATTGACCTAGATACTAAGGGAACAATATTGTGGGTGTGGGTGCAGATCCTTTTTTACTATCCCACACCAATGCCTACTCCATTGATACTACGATGCAGGCTTTCTGAGGACTTAGGTGCTCATCCTATCTGGACGGGAGACTTTGACTTGCTCGAGTACGACATGAATGAAGAATATTTTATAAATAGAACTTTTAATATCATTAAAATATTAAATAATTAAGATCTATGAAAAAGTTCTTCATTTACTTGGATATAGGCTCCTATGCAAGAAGGAAGTTTCAGCTTAGTTTCAGCTTAATAGGATACAAAAGGACTTTTTGGTATCCTAAATATAGGATACTTAAATTGTTGAATTGAAAAAAATGGTTCCTTTTTTGATTTTTTGAAGTCAAATTATATCAGAGGAAAAGAAATTATGAATGTTATATCATGCTCCATTAGAACATATAATGTGTTATTTGAGATATCTGCTGTAGAAGTAGGTCAACATCTCTATTGGCAAATAGGAGGTTTACAAATCCATGGCCAAGTACTTATCACTTCTTGGATTGTAATTGCAATCTTATTAGTGTCAGTCATCATAGCTGTTCGGAATCCACAAACCATTCCGACTGATGGTCAGAATTTCTTTGAATATATTCTTGAATTTATTCGGGACTTAAGCAAAACTCAGATTAGAGATGAATATGGTCATTGGGTTCCCTTTATAGGAACTATGTTCTTATTTATTTTCGTTTCTAATTGGTCAGGTGCTCTTTTCCCTTGGAAAATCATAGAGTTACCTCATGGGGAGTTAGCCGCCCCCACGAATGATATAAATACAACGGTTGCTTTAGCTTTACTCACGTCAGTGGCATATTTTTATGCGGGTCTTAGCAAAAAAGGATTGAGTTATTTTGAGAAATATATTAAGCCAACTCCAATCCTTTTACCAATTAATATTCTAGAAGATTTCACAAAACCTTTATCTTTGAGTTTTCTACTTTTTGGAAATATATTAGCTGATGAATTGGTAGTTGTTGTTCTTGTTTCTTTAGTCCCTTTAGTAATTCCTATACTTGTCATGTTGCTTGGATTATTTACAAGCGGTATTCAAGCTCTTATTTTTGCAACCTTAGCAGCAGCTTATATAGGAGAATCCATGGAGGATCATCATTGACTAGTTTTTCTTGAAATAATCTTTTTTTTAGCTTATTTCAATTCCTATATGATTCAAGAAAATCTCCTTGCTGATCAAAATTGAAAATATACTTTATAGAATAGAAAAATATAGGAAGATAAAACACGATTTAAACATAGGAGAGAGAAGGAATGGACGATCGAATTTGAATTTATAATTTATAAAGGTTACGCTAAAAGTATAAAATTCTTAAAAGTAGTCCAATCATTTTTTATGTGTTTTGAAGAATTTTTAATTATTTTTAGTTTTAGATCCTATATCATTAAAATAGTAAGATTTTGAAGAATTGAAAATATCAGAGTTCATTTCAAATTTCTCATTTAAAAGTAGTCCAATCATTTTCTTTATGTGTTTTGAAGAATTTTCTCTTCCCCTATATCCTATATCCTTATAAAAAACATGTTATAAAAGAGAGAAAGTGACACTATCCTCAAGTCCCTCTATCCCCAATAAAAAGCCCATTTGATTTTCAAAATATCTCTTTTTTATTTTGATGAAAAATAAAAAATAAAATTCACTATTTTTTCTTTTTAATTCGTTTTATTTTCTCATTTCGCAAATAGATCTGAAAAAAAAAATTTATTATGCAAAATAATAAAATATAAGCATATGAAAAGATCCTAAGCATATGCAAAGAATCATTCTTCTATAATGAAATCATTACCAATCATCATTATCTTAAACATGGATTATTCAATTTTTTTGAATAAATTTTAATTTTATTTGAACTCCTTTATTTAATTGACAAGGGCATAGGTACGAGTATTCTACTCGAGTGATCCACAAGAAATAGTCGGGATAGCTCAGTCGGTAGAGCAGAGGACTGAAAATCCTCGTGTCACCAGTTCAAAACTGGTTCCCGGCAAGACAAAAATAAATTGGGTGGGTAAGAATTAATAAGAATATACATATATATATCTATATATATGATTAGTATATAAACTCAATTATTTATTTAATTCATAATATTAATATTATGAATATATTAATATCCTCATATAATGTTTTTTCATCTTTTCTCTATTCTATTATATCTATAGAATATAGATATATAGAAACATCATATTAAAAATATAATAATATTTATTATCGAAGTTAAAAAAGAACTCTTTAGTTTTAGATAAAGTAAAGAGTTCTAAGATAAGAATAGATAGACAGAATGCATTTTAAAATTTGATACCTTCTTTTTATTCCTGAATTTCATATTTATTTTTTTATTTATTCTATTTCTTTCTTGCTTACCTTCTTTTCTGAGTGCAATTCTAAAATCTTCAGTTAATAGAAAATACATGAATATTCTATTTCTTTCTCCTCCAAATGAAAAAATCTAAAGACTTTTTTATATGTATTTTTTTTATATCTATGATGTGAATAAGAATCTAGCAGTTACTTTGTTTATTTCATGTAAAATAGAATTTCAAAATATTCATTAATGAATTTTGAAGTCATGTCATAATTAAGTGAACATGGATTTCTTATCATTCAAAGGGCATCTTGTATTTCATAGAAATCTGGAGTAATATAGTCCTTACGCAAGGGCCAGCCTATCCAACTTTCAGGCATTAAAATACGTTTAAGGCGTGGATGATTATCATAAGAGATTCCCAATATATCATAAGATTCACGTTCTTGAAAATCAGCACTTCTCCAAATCCAGAAAACAGATGGGATTTTAGGATTATTCCTTGACACAAATACTTTTATACATACTTCTTCTGGATTATATATATCATATTGTATTCTTGTAAGATGATATACGCTACATCATAAATACACTGAGAGCGTAAATAATTGTAACCATATACATATAAAATAATAGCAATGGAGTCCCAATCCTCGACCTTTATTTGTAAGGTTTGTATTCCTCGAGAATCAAAACCTAAAGATCTATGAACCAGTTCATTATTGACTAGCCAATCAGATAAATCATTTTGCAAAGGATCCTTCTCCATTCTATTGATCTCTCTCAAATTTGTATAAGTGTTTTACCATAAAATTGGAAAGTAAAGATTGACTTGCTCTTTCTTAATTCTGAAAAAAATAACCTTACCTAATTAATTGTAAGAAAATACTGAATCTTTCAATTTTATTTTAGAAGATATCTCTGAAATAGATTGTGAGGGATTTCTAAATCCCTGATCGTAATTTCCAGTATGATTACTACATTGAACATGAAATTTATGATTAGTAGTAAAACATCGATTTTCTTCTTGAGATCTAGTTCTATCTTCAACTATTTCTCGAGATATCTTTTTGCGAAGTTTTGTTATAGCATCTATAACTGCCTCTGGTTTAGGCGGGCATCCCGGTAAATAAACATCCACAGGAATTAGCCTATCAACTCCCCGAACAGTAGTATAAGAATCAGTACTGAACATTCCCCCTGTAATAGTACAAGCTCCCATAGCAACAACGTATTTAGGTTCAGGCATTTGTTCATATAATCGCACTAAAGAAGGAGCCATTTTCATTGTTACAGTGCCAGCTGTTAAAATTAGGTCCGCTTGCCTAGGACTTGATCTTGGTACCAATCCATAACGATCAAAATCAAATCGCGAACCTATTAATGAAGCAAATTCAATGAAACAACAACTAGTACCATATAAAAGAGGCCATAAACTGGAAAGTCTTGACCAATTTGAAAGATCATTTGATGTAGTTGAAATAACTGAATTGGAGGTTGTTTGATCAAGTAACGAAAAGTCAATCAAATTCATAACTGTCTTATTAGGATTTTGTCCTTGTTTTTTTTCCGTTTTTCTGAATATTTAGTTAAGACCATTCTAATGCTCCTTTTCGCCATGCGTAAACTGAACCACCAATTAGGATAAGAACGAAAATAAAAGCTTCGATAAATAAAGATACACCTAATACATCGAAGCTCATTGCCCACGGATAAAGAAAGACTGTTTCAACATCAAAAACAACAAAAACAAGAGCAAACATATAATAACGAATTCGGAATTGTAACCAAGCATCTCCCATAGGTTCTATACCTGATTCATAACTAGAAAACTTTTCAGGTCCTTCACGAATCAGGACTAAAACTCCCGAAATAAAAAATGCTAAGATAGGAAAAAGGCTTGATATTATGAGAAATGCCCAGAAAATATCATATTCATGAAGCAAAAACATAAATGTACTCCTTCGTATAAAATAAAAATATACTGAATTTTTTGATTCAAATTCCCATTGTTAATTCATCCAGAACTTCAGTAAAAGAAGGATATATTTTTATGAATTGACTTTATTTGTGACATGTTTCGTTTAAAGATTCTATTTGATTCAAGGAATCCTGATTTCATTTTGAACTTCCATTCTAGTTAGATATGGTGTAAACATAAGATCTTCTTAGACAGAAGAGAAATTTTTCTCTTCTTTGGTTTCACCTTCTCTTTTTTTTTTTTAGTTCTATACTTTTATCCCATAAGTTTTTATAGTTCTATCTTTTATTCCATAAGATAGAATAAAAGATAGAATAAATATAAAAATATCTTAATTCAAAAATTAATTTACTTAACTTTACTTAATTACTTTACTTTTACTTATAGTAAAAGACAATGTAAGAATATCAAAATTTACATAGAATTGAAGAAACTCTATTAAATAATTAGTTTATTCGGGATACTATTCTTATCTTAATATCTTTTAAGATATTTTGAAAACTCTTTCAAAAAAAAAAGTCTTGAAAAATGAAATGGATTAGGGCTATACGGACTCGAACCGTAGACCTTCTCGGTAAAAGAGATCAAACTGAATTTCTTATCGAAATGATTTGAACTATTTCAAAGACCCAACATGCAGTTTGTTGCATTGGGCTCTTTCATTAACTAAAAGAAAATCAGTTAATCCACCATATTATTTCATTATGAGAAAAATGACGATAAAAAGATGGTTCCATGCACTCTGATTCATTATGTCCTGATCTAAGAGCAATACCAAAGTTTTTCAAAGAAGGATTACCTTGACTTAGGTCTTCCTTTGGCCTATTTCACCTAATTTGAAATAAATAGAATCTCTATCGTTCCGCTGTATGTAAGAGTTGAATATGAGACTTTATACACCTTAAAGTTCATAGGACGAAAAGAGTTTTTTTGAGATCCTTATACTCATTATGCCTAGCATTGAATAGATTTAGCTATTAACCTTATCAATTAACAAATCAATGAGTGGTTTTATTAGATTTTGTATCGAAAATCACATCAAAATCATACTAAACCGACTATTTGTCAGGCTATTGTTCTCCCTTATTTTCAATATATGGAGTAAGACATTGATTTTTGAATAAGACTAATCATGTTCATTACATGCTTCTTTGAAAAACATTGGCGCACGTGTAAACGAGGCGCTCTACCAACTGAGCTATAGCCCTTGTACAAAAAATCTTAATACAAAAAAGATTTTTTGTCAAGCCTAATCCATATCCTTATCCATATGATAAATCTCTGATCTATTTACTGTTAATCGATTGGTATTGCTTAGAAAGAATAATCTATCTATAATTAGAATTAGAAAAGTGATAGAATTTTCTTTTTTGTTTTGAACTACCTACTTAACTCAGTGGTTAGAGTATTGCTTTCATACGGCAGGAGTCATTGGTTCAAATCCAATAGTAGGTAGAACTTATTAGATACTAACCCTGGTATCTAATAAGTTTTTCTACTTAATGGATCTTTTCCTTGTATCTGATTCAAAGTGATTTTTTTTCAATTTAAAGTTAAAGAAGATAGTATCAAAAAAACTTTTAAAAAACTTATTTGGATTTATTTGATGTATTGACTAATTTTGAAATAAAATGTTAAGAGATAACATTAACAGCCTCTATTCGTGTCCTAGCTCGTCTAAGAGCTAGATTCGCTTCAATCAGTTGTCTCTTACCCGTAGCTTTCCTCAAGTTAGCTTCAGCTATTTCAAGAGCTTCTTGAGCTTCTTGCGGATCAATGTCGATACTTATCTCTGCATCATTTTCTAAAATGATGTTTTCATTATTTCCAATTCTGGCAAAACCACCCATTAGAGCCACCCTTAACCATTGGTCGTTGATGTGTATTCTCAAAAGACCTATATCCAAAGCTGTGGCAATAGGAGTGTGATTTGGTAATACAACAATTTGACCACTATTTGTAGATAAAATGATTTTTTTTACTTCTGAATCCAAAATAATTCGATTAGGAGTCAGTACACAAAGTTTTAAGGTCATTTCTTCAAAATGCTCTCTACTTCACTTCTAAATTGATAGCTTTCGCGGTAGCTTCATCGATGTTACCCACCAAATAAAAAGCTTGCTCGGGCAAAGCGTCTAATTCTCCAGAAAGGATTAGTTGAAATCCCCTAATAGTTTCTGCAAGACCAACATATTTTCCTGGAGAACCAGTAAAGACTTCTGCCACGAAGAAGGGTTGTGATAAGAAACGCTCAATTTTTCGTGCTCTTGCTACAGTTAAACGATCCTCCTCGGATAATTCATCCAATCCGAGAATTGCTATAATGTCCTGAAGTTCTTTGTAACGTTGTGAAGTTTGCTTAACTCTTTGCGCAGTTTCATAATGTTCTTTGCCAACAATCTTTGGTTGTAACATAGTTGACGTTGAATCTAAGGGATTCACTGCTGGATAAATACCTTTGGCAGCTAATGGTCTTGATAGTACGGTAGTAGCATCTAAATGTGCAAATGTTGTAGCAGGAGTAGGGTCAGTCAAGTCATCCGCAGGCACGTAAACTGCTTGGATTGAAGTTATAGCTCCCTTTTTCGTAGAAGTAATTCTTTCTTGCAAAGAACCCATTTCTGTGCTAAGGGTGGGTTGATAACCAACTGCGGAAGGCATTCTACCTAATAAAGAGGATACCTCTGATCCTGCTTGGACGAAACGAAAGATATTGTCAATGAATAGAAGCACATCTTGTTTATTAACATCTCGAAAATATTCTGCCATAGTTAGGGCAGTTAAACCAACTCTCATACGAGCTCCCGGGGGTTCATTCATTTGACCATAGACTAGAGCTACTTTTGATTCGGAAAGATTTTTTTCATTAATCACTCCGGATTCTTTCATTTCAATATAAAGATCATTTCCCTCACGAGTACGTTCCCCTACTCCACCAAATACGGATACACCTCCGTGAGCTTTAGCAATGTTGTTGATCAATTCCATGATCAGTACTGTTTTACCTACTCCAGCTCCCCCGAATAATCCTATTTTTCCTCCACGGCGGTAAGGAGCTAAAAGATCTACTACTTTAATACCTGTTTCAAAGATTGATAATCTTGTATCTAATTCTACAAAGGCGGGTGCAGATCTATGAATAGGAGATGTTTTACTAATGTCTAAAGGGCCTAAATTATCAACAGGCTCTCCAAGAACGTTGAAAATTCGTCCGAGGGTTGCTTCACCAACTGGAACACTTAGAGCAGCCCCTGTGTCAATCACTTCCATTCCTCTCGTTAAACCATCTGTAGCACTCATAGCTACAGCTCTAACTCGATTATTTCCTAATAATTGTTGCACCTCACAAGTAACATTAATCTGCTGCGTATATGGACCTTTAACTACCAGAGCATTATAAATATTAGGCATTTTGCCCGGAGGAAAGACAATATCGAGTACTGGGCCAATAATTTGAACAATATGCCCTATATTTTGTGTGGAAACCACAGGATTAGAATTAGTAGGATTCATAATTATAAAAAAATGAAGTATTTTGCAGTTTTTTTTATAGTACCAAAGCAAAAAGCAATATTCGATAACAAGCTGATCAATTAATTCAATAAAAAATAAAAAGGAAATAACTTTTTATTTAGTTAACGATCTAAGCGATTGAATCTTATTCAATCCTTTATTCATTCAATTTCAATGAGTTCATTCTTAGGTTCAGTCAATGTTTCTTTCTTTTTTCATATAGATTTCTATTTTTAAATTCTTTCGTAGATGAATTATGCTTATTTTCTAGGATTTAAATATAAAAAACATATCACTGCCAAGAGGGAAGTGTCAAGAGGGAAATGCGTATTGAAATATTTTGATTTCAAATTAATAAATAGATTCTCTAAGAAAAATCTCATTAGAAATTTATCAATTTGCAAAACAAGATTATGTGGATTGGCGGATTTTTGATAGTTGGTGCTGCTGCACATGCAGCCATTTTTCTAGTAAGAGACTATGATCCAACTACTCGATACAATGATCTTTTAGATCGTATCCTTAGGCACCGCGATGCAATCATATCACATCTTAACTGGGTATGTATATTTTTAGGTTTTCACAGTTTTGGCTTGTACATCCATAATGATACCATGAGTGCTTTAGGACGTCCTCAAGACATATTTTCAGATACTGCTATCCAATTACAACCTATCTTTGCTCAATGGGTACAAAATACTCATGCTTTAGCACCTAGTCTAACAGCTCCTGGTGCAACAACGAGTACCAGCTTAACTTGGGGAGGTAGTGATTTAGTAGCAGTAGGTGGCAAAGTAGCTTTGTTACCTATTCCATTAGGAACCGCGGATTTTCTAGTCCATCATATTCATGCATTTACGATTCATGTAACTGTATTGATATTACTGAAGGGTGTTCTATTTGCTCGCAGTTCCCGTTTGATACATGATAAAGCAAATCTTGGTTTTCGTTTTCCTTGTGATGGACCTGGACGAGGAGGAACATGTCAAGTATCCGCCTGGGATCATGTTTTCTTAGGTCTTTTTTGGATGTACAATTCAATTTCAGTAGTAATTTTTCATTTCAGTTGGAAAATGCAGTTGGATGTTTGGGGTACCATAAGCGACCAAGGGATAATTACTCATATCACAGGAGGGAATTTTGCACAAAGTTCCATTACGATTAATGGGTGGCTTAGAGATTTCCTATGGGCACAGGCTTCTCAAGTAATTCAATCTTATGGTTCTTCATTATCTACATATGGTCTTTTTTTCTTAGGTGCTCATTTTGTCTGGGCTTTCAGTTTAATGTTTCTATTTAGTGGCCGTGGTTATTGGCAAGAACTTATTGAATCCATTGTTTGGGCTCATAACAAATTAAAAGTTGCTCCTGCTACTCAGCCTAGAGCTTTGAGCATTATACAAGGACGTGCTGTAGGAGTAACCCATTACCTTCTGGGTGGAATTGCCACAACATGGGCATTCTTCTTAGCAAGAATTATTGCAGTAGGATAATGGCTAGGAGGATTTGAAAAGCATTATGGCATTAAGATTTCCGAGGTTTAGCCAAGGTTTAGCTCAGGACCCCACTACTCGTCGTATTTGGTTTGGTATTGCTATTGCACATGACTTCGAGATTCATGATGATATTACTGAAGAACTTCTTTATCAGAATATTTTTGCTTCTCACTTTGGTCAGTTAGCTATAATATTTCTGTGGACATCTGGAAATCTTTTTCATGTAGCTTGGCAAGGAAATTTTGAGTTATGGATAAAGGATCCTTTGCATATAAGACCTGTTGCTCATGCAATTTGGGATCCGCATTTTGGCCAACCAGCTGTAGAAGCCTTTACTCGGGGAGGTGCTACTGGCCCAGTCAATATTGCTTATTCTGGTCTTTATCAGTGGTAGTATACAATCGGATTACGTAGCAATGAAGATCTTTATACTGGAGCTCTTTTTCTATTACTTCTTTCTGCAATATCCTTAGTTGCAGGTTGGTTACATCTACAACCCAAATGGAAACCAAGCCTTTCGTGGTTCAAGAATGCCGAATCTCGTCTCAATCATCATTTGTCAGGACTTTTCGGAGTAAGTTCTTTGGCTTGGACAGGGCATTTAGTCCATGTCGCTATTCCTGGATCTAGAGGAGAATATGTCAGGTGGAGTAATTTCTTAGATGTATCACCGCATCCCCAAGGGTTGGGACCACTTCTTACGGGTCAATGGAATCTTTATGCTCAAGATCCTGATTCGAGTAATCATTTATTTAGCACTTTCCAAGGAGCGGGAACTGCCATTCTAACCCTTCTTGGGGGATTTCATCCACAAACACAAAGTTTATGGTTGACTGATATCGCTCATCATCATTTAGCTATTGCCTTTATTTTTCTAATTGCTGGTCATATGTATAGAACTAATTTCGGAATTGGACATAGTATCAAAGATCTTTTAGAAGCACATATTCCTCCAGGGGGTCGATTAGGACGTGGGCATAAAGGTCTTTATGATACAATCAATAACTCCATTCATTTTCAATTAGGTCTTGCTCTAGCTTCTTTAGGGGTTATTACTTCATTAGTAGCTCAACATATGTACTCTTTACCTGCTTATGCATTCATCGCACAAGACTTTACTACTCAAGCTGCCTTATATACTCATCACCAATATATTGCAGGGTTCATCATGACAGGAGCCTTTGCTCATGGAGCTATATTTTTCATTAGAGATTACAATCCAGCCCAGAATGAAAATAATGTATTGGCAAGAATGTTAGACCATAAAGAAGCGATCATATCGCATTTAAGCTAGGCAAGCCTTTTTCTGGGGTTCCATACCTTGGGCCTTTATGTTCATAACGATGTCATGCTTGCTTTTGGTACTTCGGAAAAACAAATCTTAATCGAACCCATATTTGCTCAATGGATACAATCTGCTCATGGTAAGACTTCATACGGATTTGATGTACTCTTATCTTCAACGAGAGGCCCAGCCTTCAATTCAGGTCGAAACATATGGTTACCCGGATGGTTGAATGCTGTTAATGAGAATAGGAATTCTCTTTTCTTAACAATTGGCCCTGGAGATTTCTTGGTTCATCATGCTATTGCTCTAGGTTTACATACAACTACATTGATTTTAGTAAAGGGTGCTTTAGATGCACGTGGTTCTAAATTAATGCCGGATAAAAAGGATTTTGGTTATAGTTTTCCTTGTGACGGACCAGGACGTGGCGGTACTTGTGATATTTCCGCTTGGGACGCATTTTATTTGGCAATTTTCTGGATGTTAAATACTATTGGATGGGTTACTTTTTATTGGCATTGGAAACATATTACTTTATGGCAAGGTAACGTTTCACAATTTAATGAGTCCTCCACTTATTTGATGGGATGGTTAAGAGATTATCTATGGTTAAACTCTTCACAACTTATCAATGGATATAATCCTTTTGGTATGAATAGTTTATCGGTATGGGCATGGATGTTCTTATTTGGACATCTTGTTTGGGCTACAGGGTTTATGTTCTTAATTTCTTGGCGTGGATATTGGCAGGAATTGATTGAAACTTTAGTGTGGGCTCATGAACGCACACCTTTGGCTAATTTGATTCGCTGGAGAGATAAACCGGTTGCTCTTTCCATTGTGCAAGCAAGATTGGTTGGATTAGCCCACTTTTCCGTAGGTTATATATTTACTTATGCAGCTTTCTTGATAGCCTCAACATCAGGAAAATTTGGTTAATTTCTTTTTTTATTGTCTTTTTATTTACTCTATTATCTATTATCAACAATCTCATTCTTTTCGATGAAGAGATGGAGAGGTAGATATCTATCTTCTTATATTATTATATTCGGCTTTTAACTGTATCATTATTAAAAATAGAGGTAACTTATGGCCAAGAAAAGTTTGGTTCAAAGAGAACACAAGCGAAAGAAATTGGAAGAAAAATATCATTTGATTCGTCAATCCTTAAAAAAGAAAAGCAAAGACTCATCCCTGAGTCAAAGAGAAATAAGAGAAATTCAGAGAAAATTGCAATCTCTACCACGTAATAGTGCACCTACACGTCTTCATAGACGTTGTCTTGTTACTGGAAGACCTAGAGCTCACTATCGAAATTTTGGACTATCCGGGCACATACTTCGACAAATGGTTCATGCATGTTTATTACCGGGTGCAACAAAATCAAGTTGGTAAGGATAACAATCTCGTTTCTATTTTTACCTAATTTTACCTAAAAGATTTTGTACCTAAAAAAGAAATATCGCTTCCCAATTGTACCTATTTTTATGGACCCTCTTGAGATTTCTTTCGAAATGGATCAAAATATACATACCATTTTGATAGATATTTGAAAGAGGGTCTCCAATCTTTTAATGTTTCTCTCTCTTTTTTCAAAGAACATTTTGGAGTTATAGCCCCTAGTACACGCCATGATCTTAGTTGGCTAAAAATAAAGGGTTCGAAACTCCTCATTTTCATTTTCCAGATGAAAAACTCAAACCCTTAGATCATTCTATAGGACATAGAATAACAATTAATTTTTACCATAAAAAAAGGAGTAATATGGCAAAAAAAAGTATAATTCAGAGAGAACACAAGCGAAAGAAATTGGAAGAAAAATATCGTTTGAAAATGTATATTCTTAACCTATTAGTAGGAACGCCACAGTCGTAGTTTACATTATGGCGTATATTGCACTGTGTATCATTTGATAAACCCAGAAAAGGCTTATTTCTTTTGGTTCAAGTAGAAATTTAAATGGAAGAATTTTCAAATTCTTTAAAAAAATATCAATTTCGTCAACAACAATGCTTATATCCACTTCTTTTTCAAGAGTATATACTTTCTTTTTTTAGTTTTTTAGGATCTAAAACTAAAAAAACATATAGAAATGAAATATTCAAAATAGTAAGATTTTGAAGAATTGAAAATATACTTTTATAACATGTTTTTTTAGTTTTAGATCCTGAAAAACTAAAAAAAGAAAGTTTTAATGGATATAGGGGATTTTGGGTAGCGCCATAATCAAAAACTTTTTTGATAAGTGAGAAATTTGAAATGAACTCTGATATCTTCCAATCTGTAGACACTACTAGAGTGCTCCAAACACCTTCGATTGGAGTGTTGTATAAGGGTTGTAAATATCCTATTATCTTGCCATATAGAGACACTATTAGTGTTCTCCAAACTCCATTAATTGGAGTGTTGTATTAGGGTTGCAAATACCCTATTAACTTGCAATCTAGAAACACTCCTAGAGTTCTCCGAGCACCTTCAATTGGAGTGTTGTATTAGGGTTGTAAGTGCCCTATTCTCGTGCCACATAGAGACAGTATTAGAGTGCTCCCAACACGTTCAAATAGAGTGTTATTTTTGGGTAGTAAATGCCTCATTATGTTGCCATATAGAGACACTATTAGAGTTCTCCAAACATCTTCAACTAGAGTATTGTATCAGGGTTGTAAATTACCCTATTATCTTGTCAACTAGAGACACTATTAGAGTTCTTCAAACACCTTCCATTGAAGTGTTTTATTAGGGTTGTGAATTCCCGAATATCTTCCCATCTGTAGACATTACTAGAGTGCTCCAAACACCTTGAATTGGGGAGTTGTAAAAAGGTTGTAAATGCCCTATTATCGTGTCACATAGAGACACTATTAGAGTTCTCGAAACACCTTCAATTGGAGTCTTATTTAAGTGTAGTAAATGCTCTATTATGTTACCATATAGAGACACTATTAGAGTTCGCCTAGCATCTTTAATTGGAGTGTTGTATCAGGGTTGTAAATGCCCAATTATCTTGTCAACTGGAGACACTATTAGACTTCTCCAAACACCTTCAATTGGAGTGTTGTATTAGGGTTGTAAATACCCTATTATCTTGCCATATAGAGACACTATTAGAGTTCTCCAAACTCCATCTATTAGAGTGTTGTATTAGGGTTGCAAATACCCTATTAACTTGCAATCTAGAAACACTCCTAACGTTTTCCGAGCACCTTCAATTGGAGTGTTGTATTGGGGTTGTAAGTGCCCTATTATCGCGCCACATGGAGACACTATTAGAGATCTCCAAACATCTTCAATTGGAGTGTTGTATCAGGGTTGTAAATGCCCTATTATCTTGTCAACTGGAGACACTATTAGAGTTCTCCAAACACCTTCAATTGGAGTGCTGTATTAGGGTTGTAAATATCCTATTATCTTGCCATATAGAAAAAACTAATGAGTTGTCCAAACTCCATCAATTGGAGTGTTGTTTAAGGGTAGTAAATGGTCTATTATGTTGCCATACAAAGACACTATTGGAGTTCTCGAAACTCTTTCAATTGGAGTGTTGTATTAGGGTTGTAAATGTCTGATTATCTTCCCATCTGTAGACATACTAGAGTGCTCCACATACCTTGAATTGGAGAGTTGTAAAAGGGTTGTAAATGCCCTATTATAGTGTCATAGAGAGACTCTATTAGAGTTCTCCAAACACCTTCAATTGGAGTATTGTTTAAGGGTAGTAAATGGTCTATTATTGTCACACCCCGGGACAACCCGCCACGTATTTACACGTAAGGCGTAAGCACATCACATACATTATCAATAATAAATACTCATGCAACATTTAAAAGTCAAACAATCTTCAAATACCACAATTAATTTGAGTACATAACACATATTCAACATGAGATCAAGACAAACATGGCAAACAAACCGATAATTGCCATGTCAGTCAATGTATCCACTTTTAAATAGAGAGAATTAAAGTTTAACTAAAAGAAAATAAAAAGATATTTGAGCCATCTGCTCGTTTGCCTCCTGATCCGCATCCCTCCTATTCGTGCTCCATGTCGGCCTCATGATTTCCTGGAACCCACATAAAAGTGGAACGGGTGAGAGATCGAACAGTCTCTCAGTACGGGATTCAGTTCCAGTCCCGGAATTTGTCAAATTCACTTATTAACACAAACATGATATTAAAATTATATCCTTACATGCGATCTTACTAATAAATATTTGAAATAAACACACGCGGGGGCACACACACACACACACTTCTTAAGTTATCTTTCAAGTTTTTAACTGCCTCACCAGGGGGACTCAAACCCCACTAGATCTTGGCCATGTCACTAGACGGGGACTCGAACCACCGCTAGATCTTCTTTGCCTCACCAAGGGGACTCGAACCACCCCAGCTATTGGCGTCTCACTAGGGGGACTCGAACCACCACTAGTTCAACTATCTCACTCAACGGGGACTCAAACCACCGCAAGATATTGACCCGTGACAGAAAGTCCAACTAACGCCACGTTAACGAGAGGTCCAGTCGGACACTAGACCCAATGTATACATTCCAACAGGCGTTCAACGCATATTGGCCCCTTTTCCTTTAACTTATCCGTTACTTTCCACGTTTATTTCGTTTAATCACACAAATATCATACTCTACACTACACATCTTAAAAATCCGTTGATCAATCGAATAATCTTATCCTAGTATTCTAAACAAAAAAAAAGGATCGTTCGATTCAACATGCATAATTCCATAAATAAATAAATGCAAACAAAACGATAAGTAACAATTTGACAATGTCCAGGAAACCCGTACCTGAAATTTCATAGGTTTTTGGAGCGTACTCCTCACGTTCATCAAAATCCATAATCTCTATATTTGAACCTAAGTTTTTCAATTACTAACTTTAATTAATCGATAGTAAAATACTTGTGTTACTTAATTATATTAAATCTTTTTAATATAATTGAAGAATTCTTATTAGCAAACTGAAGTTCTCGATTTAAAAAAAACAAACAAACTAAAAGAAATACTTATTATTAAATAAGGAAGTTCCCAGATATTTTTATTCTTAAGAAAACAATTTATAATAGATTAGATTTTTCAGATTTTATAATAATAAATAACCTTTCATATTATAATAGTCAGAGAAATTCTTACCAACATACAATTTAAGAACACAATTTTATTCTTACAAAATAGATCGAATCAACGTATCTTAAATTATTAATGAAATTCATTCAATAAAGTATTGTATTTTTCAATAATATCAAAAGATAGTTTTAAGTTTTTAATATAATTAAAAGACTACTCCTCAATAGTTTAAATTATCTAGGAACAAAATTGACTTAACATCGACATGGATTCATTTATCATATCGATTAATTCAATTTATTCAACCATCAATTTATAATGAAATAATATGATTCGAGTTAATTACCTTAAGTGCATAAATTCTCCAGCATCAAAAGACTACTTTCATTTTTCCATTTGGTGCGATTTGGTGTCTCTTTGATAGTTGTGAAGTAAAGAGAGGATAGAGGGGAATTACGGTTGATGGAGAGAAGGGCAGGGGTGCAGTTTTCTTTTTAGAGAGAGAGAGAGAGATTATTGGTCTATATTTATTTCTAAATTAATGGACAGAGAATATATAATTTAATTTGAAACGGTTATTGGATAACAATTCTGACGAAAAGATGCATTACTAATTTTCAGTTATCATTAACCAAGAGGTGCAATATTTAATTGTGACTAAAATAGGTTGAACATATTTTCTTACTGGAGCCTCTCTATTTCCATTTACTCAGTGACAATTATCAAACATAGAAACTAAGAATTATATTAATTAGATATTGAGACTTTTCAGTTTAGTCCACAATTTATCAAATATAACAAATAGTAATAAAATCTGCATTCTTGAGACTCAGATTTCAATAGAAAAATAATCTATATTTTACGCAATGTTACAATTATGTTGTCATATAGAGACACTATTAGAGTTCTCCAAAAAATCTTCAATTGGAGTGTTGTGCCAGGGTTGTAAATGCCCTATTATCTTGTCATCTGGAGACATTATTAGAGTTCTCCGAAAATGTTCAATTGGAGTGTTGTATTAGGGTTTTAAATGCTCTATTATCTTATCATATAGAGACACTATTATAGTTCTCCGAACTCCTTCAATTGGAGTGTTGTATTAGGGTTGTAAATGCTCTATTATCTTGTCATATAAAGACAC
Source organism: Carex rostrata (assembly GCF_964058835.1). Lineage (NCBI taxonomy): Eukaryota > Viridiplantae > Streptophyta > Magnoliopsida > Poales > Cyperaceae > Carex > Carex rostrata. Next base: position 10,640,383 of record NC_135918.1, on the reverse strand, counting down.
TATTAGAGCTATGCAAACTCCTTCAATTGGAGTTTTGTATTAGGATTGTAAATGCCCTATTATCTTCCAATCTGTAGACACTACTAGAGTACTCCAAACACCTTCGATTAGAGTGTTGTATAAGGGTTGTAAATGCCCTATTATGTTGCCATATAGAGACACTATTAGAGTTATCAAAACTCCTTCAATTGGAGTGTTGTATTAGGGTTGCAAATACCCTATTAATTTGCATTCTAGAAATACTCATAGAGTTCACCAAGCACCTTCAATTGGAGTGTTGTATTAGGGTTGTAAGTGCCCTATTATCGTGCCACATAGAGACACTATTAGAGTGCTCCAAACACCTTCAATTGGAGTGTTGTTTAAGGGTAGTAAATGCTTGATTATGTTGCCATATAGAAGCACTATTAGAGTTCTCCAAACACCATCAATTGGAGTGTTGTATTAGGGTTGTAAATTCCCAATTATCTTTCCATCTGTAGACATTACTAGAGTGCTCCAAACACCTTCAATTGGAGAGTTGTAAAAGGGTTGTTAATGCCCTATTATCGTGCCACATAGAGACACTATTAGAGTGCTCCAAACACCTTCAATTGGAGTGTTGTTTATGGGTAGTAAATAGTCTTTTATGTTGCCATATAGAGACACTATTAGAGTTCTCCAAACATCTTCAATTGGAGTGTTGTATCAGGGTTGTAAATGCCCTATTATCTTGTCAACTGGAGATACTAGCTCATTTATAAGAGTGTTATAGGTTTATGAAATTAGGCTCAAACCCTTTACAAATCATGTCATGTAGAAAACTCAAAGGCTTATCAATTTGACTTTTCTTGCATATTCCATCTATAAGAGTATAATAGGTCATGACATTAAGCTCAAGCCCTTTAAATTTCATGTCGTGTAGAAAATTCATTGCCTTCTCAATTTCACTATTTTTGCACAGCCCATCTAAAAGAGTTTTATAGGTCATGACATGAGGCTCATGCCCTTTAGACATCATTTCACATAAAAAATCTGGTGCCTTCTCAATTTCACCTTTCTTGCACAACCTATATATAAGATTAGTATATGTCACAATTTAGGATGTATGTATTTTTTTTAGATGCATGTATTTTGTCATCTTTTTTAGTTATTTTGAGATGATAACAAGTGCATTATTAATTTCACTAGATAGTAAAGAATATTCAATGATTTATTGAATCCCTTATAGAACTTGTGATGAGCATATAATACTTTTGGTATTATTTTTTGGTTTCTTGGCCTTTTTTAGGATGATGGTGATGACTGAGTTGGACATAAATAGCTGGGTTAGAACTTTATTAATTACGTTATATGTGTTATTTTGTTAAACGGGGGTGTTTGATATTATGCAAAATAACAATAGGCTAGCTTAATTTGGGAAAATTGAAATTGAGAATTTTGAGGAATATGTGTTGGTTTTTTATATTTCATGACTTGAGAATTTTGAGGATATTGTAATTGATACTATGGCAAAATTAGAATTGTTGTGTTGATATTATTACCGTTGTATCTCAAATAAAAACCGTAATTTTGTATGATATTTGATGTTACAATTGAATCGATCTATTGTGTATGTTTTGAGAAAAATAAAATGAAAAAAAATCCAAAAAACTAAAAGAAAGTAAATAACCAAAAAAACTGACATAATAGTATCAGCGACTGTTTTTTGGTCGCAGATATCTCTTCGTGACGTCAGCAAAAAACAACAGCGACCAAAAAAAATTGGTCAAAGAAAAAGTATCAGCGACCGATGACGTCATCGATTGAGTATCTGCGATAATGCTTTCAGCAACCGGGGTATCAGCGACCGGAATCAGATTTCTGCGACCGGAATAACTATCTGCGACCGGCGACGTGACTATCAGCGACTGGAAAATCGGTCTCTGATGGACTTTTCTGCTATAGTGACTATGTTATGTACACTTGTTTCAATATTGATTTGTTTTGAGGCTTGAGCTGTAGGTATTCTCAATTTCCTCACACACTTCCTGATCGAGTACTACCTACCTTCCTTTTTGGTCGCTTGAGTCGGTCATGTTTTGCATATCCTCAGTGTCTTGAATCATAGGGGAAACAAAAAAATCAAACGCCCTCCTTCTTACATGATGCCGATATATATACCACTATGCATGATTGAAGACTTCAAATTTCACTATGATTGAATTTCGTTCCATCTTCTATGTGACTTGAAATTTATTGATCATTCCTTCGTGGCTCTTTTCATTTTTTTTTAATATTATACAACGTGTTCAATTCCAATCGTCCTGAATTGTTTAAATTATCTTGGTTAATTACTTCTCGTTAGCGCATAAAACAAATGCATTCTCGATGAAATATACAACATGGACTTATCAGCTCAAACAACATCGAGTAAGCGAGAAGCAAAATATACTCTCTTTTTTTCAATCCATGTGTAAAACACGGTTCTGTAAAAGGAGACTTAATTTCATTGCCTGTGATAACGCATAGATCGCTAACAAGTATATCTAATTCATGTTGATTAACAAGTATATCTAATATAAGACATCGATACCTTGAAACTCTTATTCTCCTTTCCTCGATTGTGTTAGAGGAGTACTATCTTCAAAACTATCCAACTGATGATGAGTAGTATCTTGTATAGATTGGAAACTTTTGTAATTTTTTATTTAATTTATTTGAGATATTAATTAAAAAATTCGGCTCTAAACTTTGCTATAATAGATTTAATTTTCTTACTAACATAAAGTATCATACCTGACATACGTGTCAAATAATCTTCAGAAGCCACTACAAATTTGCATGGAAAATGAGTAGTGTAAATCCTAAATTCTTTTTTGACACGATATATATTATGTTTCAGCCACATAAAATCGTCATAAATGATAATCGCAAAGTAACTTGGAATAACCGAATTGACTGAACTTTTATATATTATGAATTTGATCCGGACTGCCTCGGTTTATTTCTTAATACTCTGATTTGTTTCTTAATCAATTGCTTTAAATACTTCAGTTTATTTCTTAATATCTTAATTTATTTCTTAACACTCTGGTTTATTTCTTAATATACTTCGGTTTATTTTAAATCAATTGTTTTAAATAAACAAATTAATATATTTTGGTTTGAATCGAACAAACCGAAATAAAACTTTGGTTCGGTTCAGTTCGGTTGCAATGCTAATTCGTTTCGGTTCTGTTATATTTTTAAAACCGAATTATAACTTTGGTTTGCCTAGTTCAGTTCGAACCGAACCGATGAACACCCCTAATAATAACCAAAGTTTGATAAGGTAAGGATAGTAACTTATGCGAGAAATATTAATTAAGTGAAAGATAACAAAATCATACCTTATTTTCTACAACAGAGTAGATACTTTTCACGAGGGAAAAAACACATTTATGACGGTACTCTCTCGCGAAAAGTACCGTCGCAAAAAGAAAAAGTTGAACAATGATGGTACTCCATCACGAAAAGTCACTTTTTTATCCTCGTGAAAAGTGTCTCATTCTTGTCATAATAAACCAAAAGGTACCTTAATTATTTGCATATTAGAAAGTAAGAGATAACAGAAATGTCCTTCATCATATTATTTATATAAAAACTCCATTCACAAGTACTGTCATTAATTATTCTCATTTTTATACATATACGTTAAATTGTCTCAATTATGTAAAATTGAGGTAGGTAAAAGATAGATCACGTCTAATTGCCTTGGCAGATTAATTGTAGCAACTGTTCATTTTGGGGCTCATCGAGATCCCGATCACTTTCATTGACAAATTTTGTTTAATAATTTAAATGCTCATCTCGGCCTTTTTCACCTTCCCATACTCTTCCTTCTTTCTCTTAGCCTAAATTTGTCAATTTGCATGATCCATTCAATTTGCTAAATTTTGAGATTCCTACATAGATGCATAAAATTGAAATTAATAATTAATGGCAGAGATTGAAATATGATTTTGATAAGTGGCTCAGATCCTCTAATAGTTGTTTGAATGCTAAAAAAATAATGGAGGGTGTATGGCACAATATGTAGGTGTGAATTGAAAAGGTTAATGAAAAATGTGGAGGAGGTGAATTTAAGAAGTTATCAAGATTCAAGCCTGCTTTTAATAAAAAGATATATTGCACAATGAGCCACATGGCTAACGCAACAAAAAGATTTCTAAAAAAGGGAATTTGTGATATTCGAACAACATCTATTCCGGTGATCCTATTAATTGCACCGTACGGCCTCCAATCTTTCGTTTCAGAGATTAAATATTACAGATTTCAGATATCACTGTCTTTTGTTCCAATAGAAGTTAGATAACCACCGAAAAAAATTGATTAAGAACCAATAAAAATTAAACGACATGTTTTTTAATTAATGTATTACTTACCATAAACATCAAATAAGTGAATAACAAACTTGAAGTTCAAAAATATAAATTTAACATTCATAAAAAATAAAATGGAAAGCGGCCAATTTAGATTACATGTCTCATTTTGACATAAGCATTAATTAAAAATATCTAACTTTAAGATAGAAAGCAACACACAATTAATAATATCTAACTTTAAGATATTCCTTGATATGTGAAAAAGTATAGTTCGAAAATAGTTAATTAAATTAAATAAAAAAATTGACTGATGAGAGATAAAACAAATTCATAATATTTTGTCTTATTTGAATCATATATATATTTTTAGCAAGTTGTCCAGAAGCGTTTGAGTTTTATATAATAAGTTGAATTATTAGAGTATTTTTTTGTTAATTAGATATTAAACTGAGAAGAAGAAAAGATTCAGTTGCAATTTTGACACATCCCATTTGTCATATATATTTTTAAAATTTCAAGAAGTACATAAGCGTGCTAAAAAACAAAAAAAATTACTAGTCTACTGCTAGCTAGGCACTAGCATAGTTTGCTGCTAACTAAGCATGCAAAAAGGTGATGAATGGAAACTATGGAACTTCAAATAAACTGTGGAATTTTGTATTTTGTGATTTCAGAATCTAATCCTATAAAAACAATTAACTATTTACGCTAAAGATCTTGATTTTCCAACACGAAATTTGAGGGAATTGTTTAGTCTAAATGTCTAATCAGTTCATTACCAACGATAATTGTGGTTCGCATTCAAATTCGAATCTCGACCTTACCATTTTTTTTGGGTATTGAATGATTGAATCGAAAGAGATATGGAAGGATCTGAAATTCTGAATAGGAATCTAAATCCAATAGAAAAAAGTGAGTCTCATAAAATATTTTTTTTAAAAATTTAGGAGGTAAGGACCATATATATGTTTCAAGGTTTTTGAAAAAGGTGAATTTCATTTAATTTCTCAGAGTTAATTATAGCAAATTCCTTAGAAAATTGGTTGAATATTCATATTTAAATTAGTGATCACAAGCTATGCATAAAAACAAATTCAAAGAAAAAATATATTCCTAAAACATAGAATAAGGATTCATTCCTCAAAACTAAAGTGATAAGCACACACTATAAGTATTTGAAATAATAAAAAAAAACAAAGATTTTAAAAGGGTTAACTGACATGAGTGGAAGGACACAAAACAAATGAACAAAATTAATTAATTAAATGCTCTAATTCACATGTGTTTTATGGCAATGTAGATTTATTTTTATGGCAATGTTATATATATATTCATCATCCAGTTAGACATGTAGATTTATTTACTGTGTAACATATGTAGAGAGTAGAAAGCAATACACAATTAATAATATATGATTTAAGATCGAAGAATTCCTTGATATGTGAAAAAGTCAAAAAGATAATTCAAAAATAGTTAATTAAATTTAATAAACAAAATTGACTGCTCCTAGCGTCAGCATCTGATTCCACACAATTGTTTGTCCCACAACTATTGTGTTAAATATCGCTATACGCTTTATATATAAGTTAGTACGGAAGTAACACGTATATAGCGAATGTGCAAGAGAGAAACTTGGGCTGTCAATTTGGGTTTGCAATTGACTTTGGATAGAAAAGTAGTTCTACCAAAATGGGTTCGGGTAGGAAATTATTAAGGATAGATATGGATAATTTGCTCCGTTTAACCATCTTCACCTAATTTTAGTTGAAAAAAATATTAGAAGAATTGTTTAGTTGAAAAAAAATATTAGAAGAATTGTTTAGTTGAAAAGAAAAAATATTAGAAGAATTGTTGCCTCTATTTATGTATATTATATTGTGTGTTTTAATGTAATCAACAACTTTCAAAAATATTTTTTAAAATAATTTAACAACATAGATCATTAAACGGCATCAACAAAAATATTCACTGAAATATTATTTTTGAATAATATCTAATTTGTATTATTATCTTGAATAATATTTTTTGAATTATTTCAGACAAGTTGTACAAACAATACATTTTTTTATTTTATAATCCGTCACTCGCTTCATAGACCTCAGTACCGTGCTAACTCACACAGGAAAATAAAAATTAGTAGTAAAAATCAAAATACAATCTGTGCATCGCAAATTCTAAACTATTATATTACTATCCATGAAATTACAAACATTTTGTTTGTTTAATAATATAATTAATATTTTAATATACTATCATACTACAGAATTAACAAATTATTTCTGAATTACATTATTATTATATCTAAATTCCGAATTAGAATGATAGACTTATTTCTTCTACATGCGAACTTTTTGATTAGATACATGTGCACAGTTGCTTTTCTTTCTGGTAGGCTATAATCACAAAGAATCAATTACGAGAAAGGGAAAAGGGAAAAAAATAATAATTCCAAGCAGTATGGATATGGACTTATGGAGTATGGAATGGACCATATGCCGGCATTTTTAAAAATACCCAATTAGTTAAATCTTTTAATAATAATAACCAAATTTGAGCCAATTTAATAAAAATATCCAAACCGTGGAAAATTTCCACGGCTTGGAATTAAAATTCCAAGCTGTAAATATTTTCCACGGTTTGGGTTTTTTTTTTTTTGCAAAACATAAATTTTTTAAAAAAATTTAGTTTTTGTATTGAAATATTAGAAATGTTAAACATATTTCTTTAAAAATAGATGGAATACTGTTGTATTGAAATATTAGAAATGTTAAACATATTTCTTTGAAAATAGATGGAATACAATATAATTCAATTTATTAGAAAGACTATAACAAAAAACCCGATCAACATTTTTCAAGCCAGATTTTTCGCAGCTGTAAGAAAAATTAATATATTTCTTTATGTGTTATTGAAAAAAAATAAAAATGCTTGGATTCTGAGTTATTCATCCCGGTTCAAAAGTCACTTCTAGGTAATATAGAAAATATTGTGATCCTTCTAGTACATTTAGCTTCTAAAAAGTTGTATTTATTTTTGAAAAAAAATAAAAACTTTAAGTTATTGAATGATTGTTATTCAAAAAGAATTCTCAAAATAGATACAACTTTTTAGAAATTAAATGTACTAGAAGAATCACAATATTTTCTATAACACATAAAGAAATATATTAATTTTTCTTACAGCCGCGAAAAATCCGGCCTGAAAAATGTTGATCGGGTTATTTGTTACAGTCTTTCTAATAAATCAAATTATATTGTATTCCATCTATTTTCAAAGAAATATATTTAAAATTTCTAATATTTCAATACAAAAAATTAAAAAAAATTAAAAAAAAAATTTTGAAAAAAAAAACCCATACCATGAAAAATATCCACAGTTTGGAATTAAAATTCCAAGCCGTGAAAATTTTCAACGGTTTTGGTATTTTTATTTAATTAGCTCAAACCTAGTTATTATTATTAAAATATTTGTATTTTTAAAAATGTCGGGACCATATGGTATGTACTACTAGCCTTAGCCTACCAGGTGATGTGATGTCACGTTGATTTTGGAAAAGGAAATTTGAATATCCACTTTTATTATTGACTGACATAGACTTTGCATCCAAGAAAAGTAATAATTTATAATTACATTCCTCTCTTGGAGAATTTTCTTTTTTTCTCTCCTCGGCTTGTTTCCTCTGTAATATATTGAAGCTTGACCATTGACCAACGTAGAATCACCTCTCTCTCTCTCTCGACCAACGTAGAATCACCTCTCTCTCTCTCTAGGGTTGCTAATGATTAAGGTTCGGCTCAAACTCGGCTCGGCTCAATAAGAAAATCAATATCATTCGGCTCGCTTTAATTTGAAAGGAAAAGGCTCAACTCGGCTTGGCTCGACTCGACTCGGCTCGCGAGTCGGCTCATATTTTTATTTAATTATTAACAAAAAATTGTGTCGAATATTTAATTCTGTTGCAATACATAAACATCATTTACGTTACTATCCAAAAGTGAGGTCTTCATATTATACAAATATTAAATAAATAAGTTAACAATAATATCATCTAAAGTAGCATAAGTATACAAGTTAAATAAAATAAAGACAATAACAACGAAAATATAACTAATAGAATACAATAGAACTATGGATATGTGAAAAGTTAAATAAATTAATAAATAAGGTAATAAACTAAACTAAATAACATTCATATCAAACATAGAACACAATAGACATTTTTTTCACCGATTTCAAATTTCAAATATCAAACATCAAACTTTTTTCAAATTTCAAGTTTTTTAAATTTCAAATATTTGAAAAAAATTGAAATTTGAAACAAAAAATTGAAATTTGGAAAAAATTGGAATTTGAAAAAAAAATGAAATTTGGAAACAAATTTGAAATTTAAAAAATTGAAATTTGAAAAGGTTTGATATTTGAAAAATTTTGAAATTTGAAATCGATGGGCTTAAAAAATTTCATTAGATATCATAACACCATGCCTTGATTCACATCAGCTGTCTATAAAAAGTAAAAAAAAAATGAATATATATATGTCATGTTATTCAATTTTAAGAACAAATGTATTATTTAATGAGCCAAAGCTTACTAGATAACATATAGTGTACGGTGCCTACTCGGGGATAGCGCAAATTTAGGAGTATTATTGTGCACAACTTATTTGAACAGTTGAGATTGGTGCACGTACAACTTATTTAAACTTTTGAGATATCTAACTGAGAGGATGTGAATTCAACAAAATAAGTACAAAACATATTTAGATCAAAGAAGGTTCGTGCATTACTTGGAACAAAGTTAAAATAAAAAATATTCTACAATGGGATTTATTTTTACCAACGTTGTTTAATTAATTTCCTCCAATAGTAAAAACGTTGCTTACTGATTTAATTTGTGCAACGAAGCAAAGTAAAAACGATAAACCTAAAAAGCGAGTACTACGTACTACGTACGTATACTCCAATTGTTCTACATGCACTAAGATAAGATATGTTCAAATTCACTAAGCGGTCATTAGATGCATGCATTAATTTATTTAAACAGAAATTTAATTATTAAATGGAAATATAATTAATTAATTAATTGTACCCACATTCACTATATATATATATGCCATTGGTGGTCATTTTAATTACAACCTAACAATATATAATATCAACAAATTAAAGGTGGCAAACTGGGTGTAATTAATTTTTCCACAAATTAAAAGACTATCGAGTATGACCTACACTACAACAGATCCTACTATCTGTGACCGATTTTTTGGTCGCAGAAAGTCTAAGTGCCGGTCGCAGATAGTTACAACGGTCGCTGACGATCAATTCCGGTCACTAATAACCCGGTCACTGTAAGCATTGTCGCAAATACTCGTCTGATGACGTCACCGGTCGCTGATAATGTATATGCGACCAATTTTTTTGGTCGCTGATTTTTTGCTAACGTCAGAAAAAAATTATCAGCGACCAAAATAACGGTCGCTAATAGTAAAATAATGGTCTCTAATAGTTTTTTTCTGAGACCAAAAAAACGATCGCTGATACTTAAAATCGGTCGCAGAAAGTTTTCTGTCAGGTTTTCAGAATTTTTTTTATTATGTAAATTTGCACCATATAATAATTGGTACGACACGTACCAACATACAACATAATACAGATACAAGACATCGATACATGCATACACATAATACAACATAACATCAATACATACACATAATACAAGATATCGATACATACAAAACAGATATAAACATAAATATCAGAAAACTGTATACTATATCATCAAACATAAACATAAATGTAGAATAACATCAAGTAACAGATAATCTAAATGTCAAGTAACATCTAAACCAGGAATGTCAAAACAAACATCCGAACCATATATAAATACCTAGCCACCTAAGCAGTACCATCTCCGCCGACATCTGAGAACTGCCCCTCGTCATCATCTTCGTCATCCTGAGGAGCAGGCGGCGAGGCCTGGTGTAAGCTCGAACCTCCGTCCTGTGAGGTTGTAAGAAAGTAGTTTAGATAATTAGAATTTATAGTTCACAATTAAAACATGAGGAGGGATCAAATGCACCAAATTTTTATGCTCCAAATTTATTCCAAATCGTCAACCGCTTGTTTCATTTGAGCTGAACGCCTCAGATTTTCTCCGCCTCAAATTCTTTGTTTCCATAAATGCGCGGTAAAGTTTTTCCATTTCTCTCCAGTGAACAAAACAGGCAAGAAATCATAATCTATTGTTTTCTCCATTTCAAAGAGATCCTTCTGATTTCTTCCCGTGGACTAAAGTTGCCATGGTTTCTCCTTGTCCTCTTTCTCCAGTGAATGAAATTTCCACTGCAGTTGCTCCCTCGGCCATGCCCACCACCGAACCAGTCATGCTTCCGATCTCCGTCGAGCCTTCATCGCCACCATCTTCATTCTCTGACATAATCTACTTTTTTTTTAAAAAAAATTCAATTAAATTTCTTCAAATTGCAAGATAACAAAATTTAAATATCAATCAAGATGCTTAATTTTATCTTTTTTTAAATGCCAAGATGCTTAATTTTATCAACAAATGAAATTCCCTATGAGAGCACTTGAAAAATTTCTTTCAACTTACTTTCTGTGTGCAACGTGCACATGAAAATTTTGAAATAGAATTGTCTTTGAGAACCTAGACACCACCAATAAATAAAATTTCAATTTATTTTTTTGCTAATCAAAATCTAGTCAAGTCAATTTGGGGTTCAACCAAAAACCAAATTACGTACTCATTATGTATGCAGATTGGAAGCATTGTATTTATACAAAATAATTAATATAACTATGCAAAATAATGTTCAAGAATTTGCATACTTATTATAATAAAATTTGAATTCAGAAATGTATTTATACAAATTCTCATTGAACATTGTTTTATAATAGGATGATGCTTCTATGGGTGATGAGATGGAAATGGAGACAGATTTTATTCGCGAAGATGATACAAATAAGAAGAGTGCTAATGATCGTGCCCCATGGAAAGGCATGGCGTTTGCGTCACTTGAAGAGTTTGAGAATTTTTATTACAATTATGCTATTTCGGAGGGATATATAGTACGGGTAAGGAGGACCACCAAATTTGCACATTCGGATAAAATTTGTTACCGACAGTATGTGTGCTCTTGTGCTGGATTTTGTGAAGAGAAATCAAATGATGTTGTTGTTTTGGATCAAGAAAAGAAGAGTAGAAAAACATTAACTCGTAGAAGTGGTTGCCCAGTATATATAAGTGTATCAAATAAGAATGAAATATGGAAGGTATGAAAGAGTAGAAAGGAACACAACCATCTTTTGATGAGTCCCAATAGTCGAATATACTTAAAACAACCGGGAGGGATGCCGTCTGTGGCAAAAAGTCTAGTGGAGAAGTTTAGCGAAACAGATCTTCCTATTGGCAAAGTGCCGGATATTGTTAATTGTGATGCAAGCATAAATGTTTCACAAAGAGATTGTTGGAATCATAGAAGAGACCTTAGGAGGAAGAATTTGGACAACGGAGATGCACATGCTGTGGTGCAATATTGTGTTGAGAAGAAATTACAAGATCCAAATTTCTTTTATGAAATCCAAATTGATGAAGAGGATAGGATGATAAATTTCTTTTGGATAGATTCGACCGCTCGTCAATACTATGAGCGGTTTGGCTATGTGTTGGTCTTTGATACAACTTATAAAACTAATAAGTATAGCTTGCCTTTGGGAAACTTTGTTGGAGTCAATAACCATTCCCAATCCATCATGTTTGGTTTCGCCTTGTTGCAAAATGAGCAAGAAGAAACATTTGTGTGGTTATTTGAGACTTGGCTTAATGCGGTGGGTGGTAAGTTACCGATATCAATCCTCACGGATCAAGACCGTGCTATTGAAAATGCAATAAGAAAGGTTTCTCCGACCGTTTCTCACAGATTTTGCCTTTGGCACATCATGAATAAATTTCCAGAAAAATATGGTTTCCTTTACAATGATAACTCACCATTTTCTCGAGAAATGAAGAACTGTTTGTACTATTCAATCACTACTGAGCAATTTGATAATGAATGGAAGAGGATTATGAAAGATTATAAGCTTATGGATGATGAGTGGTTGAATAATTTATTTGATATTCGACAATCATGGATTCCCATTTACAACCGTACCATATTTTACGCCGGTATGAATACCACACAAAGATGTGAGAGCATACACTCTTTTTTTGATTCATTTCTTAACAAAGGCACCACTTTGAGAGAATTTGTGGTCAAGTATGAGCATGCTCTTGAGCATCAATATAGGGCGGAGCATGCAGAGCGGTTTACTTCAATATACAAAACTCCAATTTTGAAGTTGAAATCTCCACTTGAAGAACAAGCTGCTGATGTGTACACACGAAAGATCTTCAATTATTTTCAAGATTAGCTCATGGAATGTCCAAAGTTGAAGAAAAAGAAGTTGGAGAAAAGTGGATCCTCAAGCAAGTATAAGGTATCAAGTTTTCATAATACTAAGGATGCATTTATTGTTACTTTGGATGTTGAGATGTGGGAGGTCTCTTGTGAGTGTCACTTGTTTGAATTCAAAGGTATATTGTGCTGTCATGTATTAAAAAATTTCAGTGAAAAGGATGTTGAAAATATTCCTTCGAAATATATCTTACCACGATGGACAAAGAAGGTGAGGGAGGGCATATCCATTCCTCTTTTTAAAAAGGATGGAGACAAGTCTTCAATGGTTAGTGATTTAAAATTTAATGATTTGATGAGTCGGTTGAGAACACATTTGCACGTGAGCACCGATGCTCATGACATTATAATGGAGGCGTTAGAGGGGGCACTTAAAAGGGTTTCCAACTTAGAGTTAGAGGAAAACAAAGAAGGGAAGGAAAGTGCAACAATTACCATTGATCGTGTTGAAAATATGGTTGAACATCCCTCGATTGCTAATCCTTGCATTGCAAAAACAAAGGGTCGTAAAAAGGAAGATGTTAGTGTGTCGAAGAATGGGCGCTTCAGAAGTGGTTTGGAAGTCCGTATGAAAAACTCAAAAAAGTCGAAGCGACAATGCAAAAATTGTGGTCAATATGACCACTACTCTTCAACTTGCAAGCGAAGAAAACAAGCAGGTGTTATGGAGGATGCACATACAGAAGACTAGAGAATGTGTAATCATTTTTGAATATGTATGACTTGTGGTTATTTTGGAATATGTATAACTTGCGGTTATTTTGAAACTTTTATTAGATATTTTTGCTATTATTTGACATTTCTAAACATGTATGAGTTGTGGTATACTTTCAGTTTTATTCAAATTTGTCAGTAATGTTCTCAGCTTTTAGTTTTTGGCTGAAAATAAAGAATATATTATTTATTAAATGAATTCAAAGCTGATATGTACCAGCATAATCTTTGTTAATTGAATTCAAACCTTTATTTATTTATTTTTGCTGAATTTGACAGTTATTTTCTTAGTTTCGGATGGCCTATACTAGTTTCAATCTTTTTCTGTAACTATTTTCCAATTTTACCCCTGCTGGTTTTTTTAATGCCATATTATCCTTTAGTTATAGGCTTATAGCAGACACAATCGATGCACCGAAAGCTGACTCAGTGAACGTAGATTACAAAGAATGCAATAACAAAAAGAGATAATTTCAATTTCAAAATCTTTATTCAATCATCATGCTTACAAAAGATAATTATCTGAATCTAAACATAACTAAAAAGTAATTTACAATAAAAAATATAAGTCCCTAATTTACTAGTTTTCACCCACAACACTGCTTGTATGACCTATACTTGTCAGTGTTTTGATGCCCTCTATTCAACTCCAAAAAAAATATATATATATATAGAAATCCTAAGCCTTCAATGTGAGTCTCAACCTTGCATCCAATCTAAAAGTTGGCACTTTCTGAATTTATGTTTAATATAGATCAGTCCAATTGAATAATTCATTTGCTCGTATGCCACGCTCCGGTCCAGTTAGCCTGACAAAACCCTGTCAGCATGATAAGAGTAATTCAATGTATTTGGAGAAATAGAGAGAACAAAACATGAAAACATGGATGCAAAGAAGTCAAATTATTCTTAGGGGTTCAAATATTACAAATATGTAGTAAATTCAGATATTATAAATATGGAGCAAGGAAGGCCTATACTCAGCTAGTTCGATATGCATGGCATTATGTATTGGGGGAAAAGTGAGATGGCCTTTTATGTACATCTGGAGTACCAAGGTGCCACCATCAGCTAAACTCTTTGCATACCTGATGCTCCAGGACAGGATCCTTACTAGAGAGGTTTTGAGAAGAAGAGGAATAGTCACTGAAATGCACATAGCAGCTACTGTCAGGTTATAAAACAAAAAAAAAAATTGGCATGCATCACAAATAAACTCCAAATCCATTTCGACACCAATTGATATGGAAGTTAAATAGGAAGTCAAATAATTTCTCAATTGAGATTCTTTCAAGCTTACATGACTCTCACCAAAAAAACATAAGTACACGTTAAAGAATCTCAATTGAGTGGTACGATCTAAGAATGTAAATAACTTTATTTTAAATTAATACAATTGTACTCCTCCCGTCTGACAATTCAACTTTTTTTTTCCAGATTCCATAAAGAAAATAAGAAGGCTCCAAATTGATTAATCCTAATCTCACCTCAAAGTCGATGGTATCACCGGGTCATTGGAGAGATGGAGAGAAGAGAGGGCACGGAGGTCAAGGCGGAGGCTCTTGAAGGTCAAGTGACGGGCATGAAATTAGGGAATTGTAAATAACGAAGAGAAAGTGGAAGGGAAGTTGAAGCGTTGGAATGACGGAGGAGAGAGAAGAAGCTCGAGGAAAATGAGGGGAAAGGTCGGTGTCGTCTGTCGTGGTCGTCTGGTCGAGAGGAGTGGGGATAAAGAATGAAATGGAGAGAGAGGGAGGTGGTCAGTATTTTCGTTCACTGGAGAAGATTGAGCGCGTGTTTACGGAAACAAAGAATTTGAGGCGGAGAAAATCTGAGGCGTTCATCTCAAATGAAACAAGCGGTTGAGGATTTGGAATAAATTTGGAGCATAAAAATTTGGTGCATTTGATCCCTCCTCTTAAAACATACTTGAATATCAAATTTCGTACCCGAGAAGCTCTCAACCGACCCTCCAACCGAGATTCCAACCGAGCCTCCACCCGGGCCTTCACCCGAGCCTCCATCTGATCAAGTACCCGAGAAGATATCCTGTCGATATCTTCTTCTGTGAGATGCGGAGCTGGCAGCATAGAAGAATATGACTGTGAAGAATGCGACTGAGAACCGCTAGACCCACTAGAGCAAAACATGCATCTCGTCTTGCATGGAACATTAAAAGTAAGATAATTAGTATTATTTGACAAAACTAAAAATAAATTTAAAATTTCAAAGAATGCACCGAGACCATACTTGTCGTCGTGGACATTCTGATCATCAATGTCAGCTCAAACAAGTAATCGGCAAGTCAGCTTTGGCTGACTTCTACCGGTCAGGTACACGAAATAGACACAAGGGGAAAAATAAGCCGTGCAACAAAAAAAGACATGATATATTGTGAAGGAAACTTATCTTACAAGCGAAACCGCAAGGAAACCATGGTTGTTGCATGCGTGTCGTTCCAAGAAAGCAGCCCACTTCAAGAAAAGCTTCATCTACATAAACAAAAGTATAACTCAATTATCGGAACTAACCAAGAGTGAAGGTTGTGAGATCTAACCACCTAAAAAAATTATAAAATAGACCTATCAGCTCAAACAAGTAATAGCCAAGTCAGCTTTAGCTGACTTCTACTGATTATGTACACGAAACAGCCAAAAGGAGAAGAAATAAGCCGTGCAACAAAAAAAGAGGATATATTGTGAATGAAACTTATCTTACAAGCGAAACCACAAGGAAGACATGGTTCTTGCATGCGTTTCGTTCCAAGAAAGCAGCTCACTTGAAGAAAAGCTTCATCTACATAAACAAAAGTACAACTCAATTATCGGTACTAACCAAGAGTGAAGGTTGTGAGATCCGACCACTTAAAAAAAAACTATACCATAGACCTATCAGCTACAATAATTAACGGCCAAGTCAGTTTTGGCTGACTTCTACCGATAATTAACGGCCACAAGGGGAATAAAATAAGCAGTGCAACAAAAAAATATATATATATATATTGTGAAGGAAACTTATCTTACAAGCAAAACCGGAAGGAAGCCATGGTTGTTGCATGCGTGTCGTTCCAAGAAAGCAGCTCACTTGAAGAAAAGCTTCATCTACATAAACAAAAGTACAACTCAATTATCGGTACTAACCAAGAGTGAAGGTTGTGAGATCCGACCACTTAAAAAAAACTATACCATAGACCTATCAGCTACAATAATTAACGGCCAAGTCAATCATCGGTACTAACCAAGAGTAAAGGTTGTGAGATCTGACCAACTAAAAACAAACTATAACATAGACTTATCCGCTCAAACAAGTAACGGACAAGTCAGCTTTGGCTGACTTCTTCCGATTATGTACACGAAACAGCCACAAGGAGAACAAATAAGCCGTGCAACAAAAAAAAATATATTGTGAAGGAAACTTATCTTACAAGCGAAACCGCAAGAAAACCATGGTTGTTGCATGTGTGCCGTTCCAAGAAAGCAACCCACTTGAAGTAAAGCTTCATCTACATAAACAAAAGTACAACTCAATTATCAGTACTAACCAAGAGTGAAGGTTCTAAGATCTGAACACCCAAAACCAAACTATAACAAAGACCAATCAGCTCAAACAAGTAACGGTCAAGTCAGCTTTGACTGACTTGTACTGATTATGTACACGAAACAGCCACAAGGTGAAGAAATAAGCCATGCAACAAAAAAAGAAAAGATATATTATGAAGGAAACTCATCTTACAAGCAAAACTGCAAGAAAGCCAACAAAAAAAAGAGATATATTGGTAAGGAAACTTATCTTACAAGCGAAACCGCAAGCAAGCCATGGTTGTTGCATGCGTGCCGTTCCAAGAAAGCAGCCCACTTCAAGAAAAGCTCCATCTACATAAACAAAAGTACACCTCAATTATCGGTACTAACCAATGGTGAAGGTTGTGATATCTGACCACCTAAAAAAAACAATAACATAGACCTATGAGCTCAAAAAAGTAACGGCCAAATCAACTTTGGCTGACTTCTACCGGTTATGTACACGAAACAACCAAAAGGAGAAGAAAAAAGCCGAGCAACAAAAAAAGAAGAGATATATTGGGAAGGAAACTTATCTTACAAGCGAAACCGCAAGAAAGCGATGGTTGTTGCATGCGTGCCGTTCCAAGAAAAGCAGCCCACTTCAAGAGAAGCTCCATCTACATAAACAAAAGTACACCTCAATTATCGGTACTAACCAATGGTGAACGTTATGAGATCTGACAACCTAAAAAAAACTATAAGATAGACCTATCAGCTCAAGCAAGTAACGGTGAAGTCAGCTTTGGCTGACTTCTACCGGTTCTGTACACAAAACAACCAAAAGGAGAAGAAATAAGACGTCCAACAAAAAAAAGGGATATATAGGGAAGGAAACTTATCTTACAAGTGAAACCGCAAGGAAGCCATGGCTCCAGCATGCGTGTCGTTCCGAGAAAGCAGCCCACTTCAAGAGAAGCTCCATCTACATAAACAAAAGTACACCTCAATTATCGGTACTAACCAATGGCGAAGGTTGTGAGATCTGACAAAAGTACACCTCAATTATCGGTACATAAACAAAACTATAACATAGACCTATCATCTCAAACAAGTAACGGTCAAGTCAGCTTTGGCTGACTTCTACCGGTTATTTACACGTAACAACCAAAAGGAGAAGAAATAAGCCGTGCAACAAAAGAAGAAGGGATATGTAGTGAATGAAACTTATCTTACAAGCGAAACCGCAAGGAAGCCCTCGTTGTAGCATGCGTGCTGTTCCAAGAAATCAGCCCACTCCAAGAAAAGATCAATCGATATAAACAAAAGTACACCTCAATTATTGGTACTAACCAATGGTGCAGGTTGTGAGGTCTGACAACCTAAAAAAAACTATAGCATAGACCTATCAGCTAAAAAAGTAACGGTCAAGTCAGCTTTGGCTGACTTCTACCGGTTATGTACACGAAACAACCAAAAGGAGAAGAAATAAGACGTGCAACAAAAAAACAAGGGATATATAGTGAAGGAAACTTATCTTATAAGCGAAACCGCAAGGAAGCCTTGGTTGTAGCATGCGTGCCGTTCCAAGAAAGCAGCCCACTTCAAGAGAAGCTCCATCTACATAAACAAAAATACACCTCAATTATCGGTACTATCCAATGGCAAGGTTGTGAGATCTGACAACTTAAAAAAAACTATAACATAGACCTATCAGCTAAAAAAGTAACGGTCAAGTCAGGTTTGGCTAACTTCTACCGATTATGTACACGAAACAACCAAAAGGAGAAGAAATAAGACGTGCAACCAAAAAAGGGATATATAGTGAAGGAAACTTATCTTACAAGCGAAACCGCAAGGAAACCATGGTTGTAGCATGCGTGCCGTTCCAAAAAAGCAGCCCACTTCAAGAGAAGCTCCATCTACATAAACAAAAGTACACCTCAATTATCAGAACTAACTAATGGCGAAGGTTGTGAGATTTGACAACCTAAAAAAAACTATAATATAGACCTATCAGCTAAAAAAGTAACGGTCAAGTCAGCTTTGGCTGACTTCTACCGGTTATGTACACGAAACAACCAAAAGGAGAAGAAATAAGACGTGCAACAAAAAAAAGGATATATAGTGAAGGAAACTTATCTTACAAGCGAAACGGCAAGGAAGCCATGGTTGTAGCATGCGTGACGTTCCAAAAAAGCAGCCCACTTCAGGAGAAGCTTCATCTACATAAACAAAAGTACACCTCAATTATCGGTACTAACCAATGGCGAAGGTTGTGAGATCTGACAACCTTAAAAAAATTATAACATAGACCTATCAGCTAAAAAAGTAACGGTGAAGTCAGCTTTGGCTGACTTCGACCGGTTATGTACACGAAACAACCAAAAGGAGAAGAAATAAGACGTGCAACGAAAAAACTAGGGAAATATAGTGAAGGAAACTTATCTTACAAGCGAAACCGCAAGGAAGCCTTCGTTGTAGCATGCGTGACGTTCCAAGAAAGCAGCCCACTTCAGGAGAAGCTCCATCTACATAAACAAAAATACACCTCAATTATCGGTACTAACCAATGGCAAGGTTGTGAGATCTGACAACCTAAAAAAAACTATAACATAGACCAATCTGCTAAAAAAGTAACGGTCCAGTCAGCTTTGGCTGACTTCTACCGGTTATGTACACGAAACAACAAAAAGGAGAAGACATAAGACGTGCAACAAAAAAAAGAGATATATAGTGAAGGAAACTTATCTTACAAGCGAAACCGCAAGGAAGCCAAGCTTGTAGCATGCGTGCCGTTCCAAAAAATAGCCCACTTCAATAGAAGCTCCATCTAAATAAACAAAAGTACACCTCAATTATTGGTACTAACCAATGGCGAAGGTTGTGAGATCTGACAACCTAAAAAAAACTATAACATAGACCTATCAGCTCAAACAAGTAACGGTCAAGTCAGCTTTGGCTGACTTCTACCGGTTATGTACACGAAACAACCAAAAGGAGAAGAAAGAAGACATGCAACAAAAAAACTAAGGATATATAGTGAAGGAAACTTATCTCACAAGCGAAACCGCAAGGAAGCCTTCGTTGTAGCATGCGTGCTGTTCCAAGAAATCAGCCCACTCCAAGAAAAGATCAATCGATATAAACAAAAGTACACCTCAATTATTGGTACTAACCAATGGTGCAGGTTGTGAGGTCTGACAACCTAAAAAAAACTATAGCATAGACCTATCAGCTAAAAAAGTAACGGTCAAGTCAGCTTTGGCTGACTTCTACCGGTTATGTACACGAAACAACCAAAAGGAGAAGAAATAAGACGTGCAACAAAAAAACAAGGGATATATAGTGAAGGAAACTTATCTTATAAGCGAAACCGCAAGGAAGCCTTGGTTGTAGCATGCGTGCCGTTCCAAGAAAGCAGCCCACTTCAAGAGAAGCTCCATCTACATAAACAAAAATACACCTCAATTATCGGTACTATCCAATGGCAAGGTTGTGAGATCTGACAACTTAAAAAAAACTATAACATAGACCTATCAGCTAAAAAAGTAACGGTCAAGTCAGCTTTGGCTAACTTCTACCGATTATGTACACGAAACAACCAAAAGGAGAAGAAATAAGACGTGCAACCAAAAAAGGGATATATAGTGAAGGAAACTTATCTTACAAGCGAAACCGCAAGGAAGCCATGGTTGTAGCATGCGTGCCGTTCCAAAAAAGCAGCCCACTTCAAGAGAAGCTCCATCTACATAAACAAAAGTACACCTCAATTATCAGAACTAACTAATGGCGAAGGTTGTGAGATTTGACAACCTAAAAAAAACTATAATATAGACCTATCAGCTAAAAAAGTAACGGTCAAGTCAGCTTTGGCTGACTTCTACC
Organism: Carex rostrata; assembly: GCF_964058835.1. NCBI lineage: Eukaryota > Viridiplantae > Streptophyta > Magnoliopsida > Poales > Cyperaceae > Carex > Carex rostrata. The sequence continues at coordinate 10,619,486 of NC_135918.1, read as the reverse complement.
GGTTATGTACACGAAACAACCAAAAGGAGAAGAAATAAGACGTGCAACAAAAAAAAGGATATATAGTGAAGGAAACTTATCTTACAAGCGAAACGGCAAGGAAGCCATGGTTGTAGCATGCGTGACGTTCCAAAAAAGCAGCCCACTTCAGGAGAAGCTTCATCTACATAAACAAAAGTACAGCTCAATTATCGGTACTAACCAATGGCGAAGGTTGTGAGATCTGACAACCTTAAAAAAATTATAACATAGACCTATCAGCTAAAAAAGTAACGGTGAAGTCAGCTTTGGCTGACTTCGACCGGTTATGTACACGAAACAACCAAAAGGAGAAGAAATAAGACATGCAACAAAAAAAGGGATATATAGTGAAGGAAAATTATCTTACAAGCAAAACGGCAAGGAAGCCATGGTTGTAGCATGCGTGACGTTCCAAAATAGAAGCCCACTTCAAGAGAAAATCCATCTACATAAACAAAAGTACACCTCAATTATCGGTACTAACCAATGGCGAAGGTTGTGAGATCTAACAACCTAAAAAAAACTATAACATAGATCTATCAGCTAAAAAAGTAACGGTCAAGTCAGCTTTGGTTGACTTCTACCGGTTATGTACACGAAACAACCAAAAGGAGAAGAAATAAGACGTGCAACAAAAAAAGGGATATATAGTGAAGGAAACTTATTTTACAAGCGACACCGCAAGGAATCCATGGTTATAAAATGCGTGCCGTTCGCAGAAAGCAACCCACATCAAGAGAAGCTTCATCTACATAAACAACAGTACACCTCAAATATCGGAACTAACCAATGGCGAAGGTTGTGAGATCTGACAACCTAAAAAAAACTATAACATAGACCTATCAGCTAAAAAAGTAACGGTCAAGTCAGCTTTGGCTGACTTATACCGGTTATGTACACGAAACAACCAAAAGGAGAAGAAATAAGACGTGCAACAAAAAAACTAGGGATATATAGTGAAGAAAACTTATCTTACAAGCGAAACCGCAGGGAAGCCTTAGTTGTAGCTTTCGTGCCGTTCCAAAAAAGCAGCCCACTTTAAGAGAAGCTCCATCTACATAAACAAAAGTATACCTCAATTATCGGTACTAACCAATGGCGAATGTTGTGAGATCTGACAACCTAAAGAAAACTATAACATATACCTATCAGCTAAAAAAGTAACAGTCAAGTCAGCTTTGGCTGACTTATACCGGTTATGTACACGAAACAACCAAAAGGAGAAGAAATAAGACATGCAACAAAAAAACTAGGGATATATAATGAAGGAAACTTATCTTACAAGCGAAACCGCAGGGAAGCCTTGGTTGTAGCCTTCGTGCCGTTCCAAGAAAGCAGATCACTTCAGGAGAAGCTCCATCTACATAAACAAAACTACACCTCAATTATTGGTACTAACCAATGGTGCAGGTTGTGAGATCTGACAACCTAAAAAAAACTATAACAGAGACCTATCAGCTCAAACAACTAACGGTCAAGTCAACTTTGGCTGACTTCTACCGGTTATTTACACGAAACAACTAAAAGGAGAAGAAATAAGACGTGCAACAAAAAAAGGGATATATAGTGAAGGAAACTTATCTTACAAGCGAAACGGCAAGTAAGCCATGGTTGTAGCATGTGTGTCATTCCGAGAAAGCAGCCCACTTCAAGAAAAACTCAATCTACATAAACATAAGTATACCTCAATTATCGGTACTAACCAATGGCGAAGGTTGTGAAATTTGACAACCTGAAAAAAAACTATAACATAGACCAATCAGCTAAAAAAGTAATGGCCAAGTCAGCTTTGGCTAACTTCTACCGGTTATTTACACGTAACAACCAAAAGGAGAAGAAATAAGACGTACAACAAAAAAAAGGATATATAGTGAAGGAAACTTATCTTACAAGCGACACCGCAAGGAATCCATAGTTGTAGAATGCGTGCCGTTTCCAGAAAGCAGCTCACTTCAAGAGAAGCTCCATCTACATAAACAAAAGTACACCTTAATTATCGGAACTAACCAATGGAGAAGGTTGTGAGATACGACAACCTAAAAAAAACTATAACATAGTCCTATCAGCTAAAAAACTAACGATCAAGTCAGCTTTGGCTGACTTCTACCGGTTATGTACACGAAACAACCAAAAAGAGATGAAATAACACGTGCAACAAAAAAAGGGATATATAGTGAAGGAAACTTATCTTACAAGCGACACCGGAAGGAATTCATGGTTGTAGAATGCGTGCCGTTCCGAAAAAGCAGCCCGCTTCAAGAGAAGCTCCATCTACATAAACAAAAGTACACCTCAATTATCGGTACAAACCAATGGCGAAGGTTGTGAGATCTGACAACCTAAAAAAAACTATAACATAGACCTATCAGCTAAAAAAATTAACGGTCAAGTCAGCTTTGGCTGACTTCTACCGGTTATGTACACGAAACAACCAAAAGGAGAAGAAAGAAGACATGCAACAAAAAAACTAGGGATATATAGTGAAGGAAACTTATCTTACAAGCGACGCCGCATGAAAGCCTTGGTTGTAGCATGCGTGCCGTTTCAAAAAAGCAGCCCACTTCAAGAGAAGCTCCATCTACATAAACAAAAGTACACCTCAATTATCGGTACTAACCAATGGCGAAGGTTGTGAGATCTGACAACTTAAAAAAAACTATAACATAGACCTATCAGCTAAAAAAGTAACGGTTAAGTCAGCTTTGGCTGACTTCTACCGGTTATATACACGAAACAACCAAAAGGAAAAGAAATAAGACGTGCAACAAAAAAACTAGGGATATATAGTGAATGAAACTTATCTTACAAGCGAAACCGCAGGGAAGCCTTGGTTGTAGCATGCGTGCCGTTCAAAGAATGCAGCCCACTTCAAGAGAAGCTCCATCTACATAAACAAAAGTACACCGCCATTATCGGTACTAACCAATGGCGAATGTTGTGAGATCTGACAACCTAAAGAAAACTATAACATATACCTATCAGCTAAAAAAGTAACGGTCAAGTCAGCTTTGGCTGACTTCTACCGGTTATGTACACGAAACAACCAAAAGGAGAAGAAATAAGACGTGCAACAAAAAAAGGGATATATAGTGAAGAAAACTTATCTTGGAAGCGAAACGGCAAGGAAGTCATGATTGTAGCATGCGTGCCGTTCCAAAAAAGCAGCCCACTTCAAGAGAAGCTCCATCTACGTAAGCAAAAGTACACCTCAATTATCGGTACTAACCAATGGCGAAGGTTGTGAGATCTGACAACCTAAAAAAAACTATAACATAGACCTATCAGCTAAAAAAGTATCGGTCAATTCAGCTTTGGCTGACTTCTACCGGTTATGTAGACGAAACAATCAAAAGGAGAAGAAATAAGACTTGCAACAAAAAAAAGGGATATATAGTGAAGGAAACTTATATTACAAGCGAAACGGTAAGGAAGCCATTGTTGTAGCATGCGTGCCGTTCTAAAAAAGCAGCCCACTTCAAGAGAAGCTCAATCTACATAAACAAAAGTACACCTCAATTATCAGTACTAACCAATGGCGAAGGTTGTGAGATCTGACAACTTAAAAAAAACTATAACATAGACCTATCAGCTAAAAAAGTAACGGTTAAGTCAGCTTTTGCTGACTTCTACCGGTTATGTACACGAAACAACCAAAAGGAGAAGAAATAAGACGTGCAACAAAAAAACTAGGGATATATAGTGAATGAAACTTATCTTACAAGCGAAACCGCAGGAAAGCCTTGGTTGTAGCATGCGTGCCGTTCAAAGAATGCAGCCCACTTCAAGAGAAGCTCCATCTACATAAGAAAAAGTACACCGCCATTATCGGTACTAACCAATGGCGAATGTTGTGAGATCTGACAACCTAAAGAAAACTATAACATATACCTATCAGCTAAAAAAGTAACGGTCAAGTCAGCTTTGGCTGACTTCTACCGGTTATGTACATGAAACAACTAAAAGGAGAAGAAATAAGACGTGCAACAAAAAAAGGGATATATAGTGAAAGAAATTTATCTTACAAGCGAAACCGGAAGGAAGCCATGGTTGTAGCATGCGTGCCGTTCCAAAAAAGCAGCCCAATTCAAGAGAAGCTCCATCTACATAAACAAAAGTACACCTCAATTTTCGGTACTAACCAATGGTGAAGGTTGTAAGATCTGACCACCTAAAAAAACTATAACATAGACCTATCAGCTTAAACAAGTAACGGTCAAGTCAGCTTTGGTTAAATTCTACCGGTTATGTATACGAAATAAACAAAAGTAGAATAAATAAGACGTGCAAGTTTGAACGGCACGCATGCTACAACCATAAGTTTGAACGGTGTATAAGTTTGAACGGTGGCAAGATCCTATCAACTCAAACAGGTTAAAAAATTATGGTGTATAAGTTTGAACGGTGACAAGATCCTATTCTCTCCATAGATCACTTTTAAGGGCATATTCATTTGTTACATGATTACACGGGATGAGATTTAATGGTGATGGTAATCCACTTTGAAAAGGTGGGAAGCCATGAGCATGGATATGCATAGGATTGATTATGAAATATATTGAAAGGAGTGTTTGGTTGTATCGTGGAATTAATTAGTTGTAGGAAATCTTTATTTATTTCAAATTATGTATTTTTATTTAAATTTCTCACCTATTTAAAATAAGAAAAAATATATATATAATCTGACATGAGATATCAAATTGAGTTCCGAAATAAAAAAAATGTGGAATCTCAAAGTATTTAAATTTCTATGTAATTTGTAAAAAGTAATATTTTATAATAAGAAAATACTTAAAGTGATGTTTATAATTTTGATGTACTAATATATAAAAGGAACTAAATTCGATGTAATTTAAATAAATAAAAAATTAAACAATATTTATAAAATTGATTTTATAATAAAAAACCGTGCATTGACTTCAGAACTAAAGTTAGTTAGTCAGTCCCTTTCAATAAAAGAAATTAATATATATGCGTAAGTTTTTCAAACAAATTTGTAGAGTTGTAGTTCCGGATCAGACTACAAATAACTAGTCCCACAAAGGGTAAAAAGAATTAAGATGCTAGATACCTTTATATATGATCTTGGTAGCTAAGTTGCTGTTGAAGCGTATTTGTTAGTATTATATGATATAAGATAATGCACTTGGTCCATTTCATTTCATGACCAATAAAGAGATGAGAGAGAGTAATCAATCAAGATGGGATGGATATAAATAATGTACTCTGATGTGTTTTTTTCCTGCCGAATTAATTACACTGGGATGGGACCAATTTGGGGAAAACTATAACCCGAGTGCTGGCGTCATTGTTCAAAATTGCACCATCCATGCCACCAGTTGTGAGAATGTTTATTTTCCCAGCAAGGCACCCGACCCGGGACTGATGGATCCCTCTTGAAGTCCTGACCTGCAGATGAGAATGTGTTCGAATAATTAGTATGAAGCACATTGAAAGGAGCAAAAGATGTTGTTTTCGTATTATTGACATAAAATAATGATTTAAGTGTAATGAAATTAATCATACTAACCATCTTATTAGAGGTAGAATCCCACAGCTGTACATCAGATTAGTTGAGACCAATAGCAATGTGTTGCCCATTTGGAGCCCAGCTGACACTAGTAACAAGGCCAGTGTCGTCATCAATTGTCACCAATTCAGAGGTAGACACATTTACAGCATTCCCCAGTGTTGTTAAGTGCAATTAAAAGCACGTTAACACTTCTCTAGTCGAGCAAATTAAGGTAGTAGTTATCTACTATATCGGGTGCATCCAATGTTCTCTCAGCTGACCAACAATTGAGAAAGAATAAGCATGTCACAATTCCAAAAAAAGTAATTAAAAAAAAACAAATTGACAAAAAACTGTTTCTGCCTTGTACCAGAAACAATTATAACAAGGTATATTAAACAAAAAAAAAAATTCATGTACACCATACACGGACATAAATTGTGGGGCACAGCAACAAATAAATCTCAAAAAAATTTATAATAAGCATGTGATAATTCCAGAACTAAGTAATAAAAGAAACAAATTGACAAAAAATAGTCTGTTTTCTATATACCAGAACAAGAACGGACAAGGTATATAAAAAAAATTCACAACATACACAGACCTGAATTGTGGGGTACAACACGCAATCTCAACAACTCCTAACCGAGCTAAACATTGTACTATTATTTGTTGAATCAGACACCCAGTAGGTAACAAAATTACAGACCCGGCTTTTATGTAACAAAGGGCCCTAAAAGGATATCAGTCTAATCATAGCCCTAGCAAAAAAAAGAAAAATAAAAAAACATCCAAGAAACTAAACCCAACTAACGAACAAGGAACAAGATGATATACCTGAGGGATGTGCCTTCGCTATTTGTATATCTCGTGTCACCATACGTACCTAAATGCTTCAGAGAAAAAAAAAGAATTTAAATACTCATCCCTTTCATATTTATCATTAGAGTGAATTTAGGCATTAAATAATAGCTTGACACCAGCACTGCTACAAAGTTCCACAGCATCCTTGACCCCTGGACGGCACGGATCCTTTAAAAAAAAATAAAAAAGGAAAATGGAAATTAATCGAAGGTCAAGGATATATATAAAATTACAATGAAAGGAGCATTAGAAGTTGCAAGAATACCTTGATTCCCACCCACTATTCCATGGAGAATGAGTTCTTCCTCTGACAATACCCAATTGTCCCTATTTTCCTCCTTTGGTACCGCTTCCGCATTGAGTGGTCAATACGCAAAAGCAACACATCTAAGACTAGATTCGGCCATGACTTCGATGTGTCTCTTAAATTCATTTAGCTTAAATTATACACACAGAATGATAAGTTCAAGTGTGTGTGACTTTCAATCAAGAAGCCCCTCTAATTTCTCAAAACACTTTAGTCCCTGGTTTTCAAGGAAAACACCAAGGAAAACATTGGCTACCAAATCGATGGTTACAGATGGTACCCCTCAGGTACCAACAAAAAAGACTGCACAACTGTTCCAATACATCATAAAATTGTAAAAAAAAAAATTAAAATGTGTACCGGTCCGAGTTTGGTCAAAATTTCCAGCATAGAATCACTTCCTAAATTACTATATCAAGCAAGAGATGAAGTCACAATTAGTGGTGATATTAGAATATCAAGAAAAAGATACACAAGGGAAAAGGAGAATAAAATGAGGGAGAAGAGAACCTTCGAAAATTGCAGCACCAATAGTTAGCATACAATGCCCTTGCCATACTGTTGCAATGAATATCATCAGCTCTGTAAAATGAATTGCCATGTTGATGATGCCCCTTGGATGCATAGGTTCCAGTTGCTGAAATAAAGTAGAATTCATGATAATATGGTTAAACGCTTTATTATTAAAATTGGAGATTAAATGTACTTGCCAATAAAATCAATTGAAACAAAGTAGAAACATATTTAAATGAAGTAGTTTAAGGTTTCAAAAATGTGACCAAAATAGTTAAATGAAATAGGTTAAGGTCAGTTTTGACCAAAATAAGGTTTAAAAAATGGGGCAGGGTTACCTAATTGAGTTTCAATTACATCCAGTTCCTGCTTAGTTGTCTACTGGAGCACAAGTCAAGGAAAATCAGCATGTCACCCAGGATAGCTAGTGCATGTGCCAACTTACTGCACCTACAGAATTGAAAATACAAACAGCTTAGGTGTACCCCAGGAACCAGATCACAACCCAAACTAGCAGCAAATCAAACAGAAAATAGATTATCGTAACACAAGATTAATTAGAAGAATAGTTCACTTACTACCTCTTCCTCATGCTAGTAGGTTGCTCTGGAAGGGACACCAAGCAAACACCTTCAACTCAGCAGTATGATTGCTAAACTGGTCACTAGGGTTGGATGTAGTGAGGTGCCATATGTGGAGAAGATTATCATTTATACCACTTGCAATGGGCACGGAAAGAGCAGACGGTGTAACCCGAGTGCTGACGTCATTGTTCAAAATTGCACCATCCATGCCACCAGTTGTGAGAATGTTTATTTTCCCAGCAAGGCACCCGACCCGGGACTGATGGATCCTTCTTGAAGTCCTGACCTGCAGATGAGAATGTGTTCGAATAATTAGTATGAAGCACATTGAAAGGAGCAAAAGATGCTAGAAATTGTTTTGGTATTATTGACATAAAATAATGGTTTAAGTGTAATAAAATTAATCATACTAACCATCTTATTGGAGGTAGAATCCCACAGCTGCAAAAACTAGCACTTCGAGGGTTGTTTTTGGGTCCCCCAAAATATTTGGCAGGCAAACTTTAAGCTGTATATAAAACTTAAAATGTAAGGTGGATAGTAGTCACTGCCGTGTAATTCAATATAAGAAATATCTTCAGTACTAACCTCATCCTTGTGAGTACCAGCATATGTAATGCCAAGACCTAGGATTGCCCCAACAATTCTGATGGTGGTATCCTCTCTATCAAGAAAACCAATAAGCAGTGCCAATGCCGGGACAATTTGAGAAGCAACGATATTAAATCATTCTCAAATAGATAGAGAGAGAGAGAGAGAGAGAGCGAGTACAGGATCACAATCATTCTTGATGCCACAGTAAACTATTCTAACACCCAAGAGAGCTCCAGCCACCACATGATTATCATTGCTGTGTAGGAACTTGTCAATTTGTGAAAGACCCGAGTCCACATCCCACAAATGGATCATCCCAAAAAATGAACAAAGAGTATGCAGATTCAATAAATATACTAGTAATGACATACTGGATATCAATGAATGTTTTGATCATGCCTAGAAGAAGACACAAAGTTCATACCAAGCTTGCGGCTGCACTGGCTTTGCCATGCTCCTTGTTTTTGAACAACCAACTTCCGGTGGACCCACCACTGGCAGTCTTAGCTGGGGCAGTCATCAACCTATCCTGTACAAAGAGTGCCAAAAAAGGAATATTTAAACAAAAACAATTTATAGTTAAAAGCAATACCTTACTTGAAAATATTTTTATTAAATATGACCTGGCCAAATCCAGCATTCACAAATGCATTGACAAAGGTGGCAGTTGGATTTTGCCTGGCTGAATCAAGGCTGGAGCTAGCACTTGCTCGTCCGTCAATCAAGTGCACCTAATGAATGAAGAAAGAAGTTTATTTAGCTTATTCTACGACAACATCTGAAGCAAGGGGCATGACAGGTTCAACAGGGTTCTCTTGACCTAACTTCTGAACTTCCTCGAAGGAAGAGAGTTGTCACGAGGAGTTGTTCTTGGCCAATGAAACCTCAGCTGAGCCACCTGATTCACTGATGTAAATCACGCGTTTTACCGTGTCAAGCTGGCCACTTGTGTCTATCAGCTTTTTCAATTCCTTTGGCCCACATACCACAGTTGTGGCCTCAGTCTGAAATACAGAAATAAGGATATAATAATTATAATATGAACACAAACTGTGTTTGCGGGAATCTATATTTGTTGTTTATCCTCTTTCACCTAATGTATTAAGCGGGAATATATATTTGTTGTTTATCCTCTTTCACCTAGTGTATTAAGAATTCTGGGGTCTTTTCTTGAAAATATATTTTAATCAGACAGGCAATGCATCTATGTTAGTGCATGTTTGTTTCAAAAAGGGTTTAAAGTCATCACAATAGTTGCGAGGATAAGCAAAATTGAAACTAAAAATGCCAAATAAATAGAGCCAGAAGTTTTAGAACAAGAACCTCATTTAACGAGTGACAGAGAGCACCTTCTCCCAAGGAAGAGTAGATAGTAATGATGGTTTGCATGACCATATATTGTGCAAACCAAGGGAAGTACTGTCCATGCAAGACTTCATTAAAGTCCTTTGCCTTAGCCTCCAAATTTGAAGTTGAAATGTTGTTGACAATGAGCAAGATTTAGGATGAACCTGTCTCCCTATTTTTCATTTAATTTAAAAATAAAAAACTGAGAATGTAGTTTGGTGAGCCAATTCAATAGGTTTTTAGGAACCAAGATGAGAGGCAACAGGTTCAGTTCAGTAGGTGAAACAAATTGAACTGGGTTTATCGGATAAACTGTACCATCAAGAGAGATGCAACAGGTTCACCTACTGAACTGTACCATCATGTCAGCTGATCATTACAAATTCGATCTCAGAGAAACATAATTGAACACAAAAAAGATCCATGAATCAAGAATTTCAACAGAGAGGAAGAGAGTGTACCGCAAAAACTGAGAATGTGGTCGATCCATCGCCAGGTACTCCAGACGAGCAGATTAAGGTAGTAGTCATCTACTATATCTGGTGCATCCAACGTTCTCTCAGCTGACTGCACAATTGAGAAAGAATAAGCATGTCACAATTCCAAAAATAAGTAATAAAAAAAAAGCAAATCGACAAAAAACTATATCTGTTTTATACCAGAACAACAATAACAGGGTATATTGAAAAAAAAAAGAACACACTGCCAGTAGTGTTTTGTGAGATGCCCTCCATCATAAGGCTTGATACAATTGCTGACATCATCCAACCTGGTTCCTCTAACATAGGCCTCCACAACTGTCATCTAATATCAAGGAATCAATTAAGTTCATACAAATACAGGAAGAGGGAGGGAGTTAAGAATCCAACACATGGACTATTATCAGATGCCATTTACATCTCATAGCTTCAGCTCATTTTGGCACATATAATTAATTAGGATTTTACTTCATGTAAATTTACCAACTAAAGGTAAAAATCAGAAAACAGCAAGACCTTGCAAGTGAAACTAGTCAAAATAAGGCTGCACTTAATAAATAAATAAAATAATAAGCACATGAAACTAGTCAAAATTTAATATTACATGGAAGATAATTATTCATATAGTCACCTACCAGTTGTACAGCAACACCACCAAGCTTAATGGAAAAACATGAATAACCGAAGATCTATTTCTTACTTCACTGAATTTCATTCCCAACTAAAATGGAACCAAAAAGTAAAACTGAAGTTGGTCAAATGCAAGAAAAACCAAAAAGAGGGGAAAAATCTTGATAGAGGATGAAAAACCAGATACCTTGATGCCCCATGAAAGGATTGCTTTCTCAGTGGGTGAACCTGTTACCTCAGCAGCTCCACCATCCTCTAACAGCACCAGATACTAGAGATCTGAAGCTTCTCTCCCCAGAAATCCTTATTTCTGCGTCTTAAACCCTAAACCCTGAGATAACGATTACTAAATTATGAAATTGAAGCCTAAATCGAAAATAAAGAATCAAGGGGAGAAAGAGATGCTATCTCACCCCTCAAACTCGAGATTTTCGAACTTCGACCAATTCTGTCGTGTGAGAGGGTTTGAAAGGCCGGCTCCTCCTCCTGACGGCCGCTTCTGGCGTTCTCTCCTCCCCGACATCAGATGCGTTCTCTCCTCCTCACACTCCCTCTCCTTCGCCTCCTCTCCCGCGATCGCTCTCAATCGCTTGTCTCTCTCTCTCTCTCGCACGCCTGCTCTCTCCCGCGATCGCTCTCGCTTGTCTCTCTCTCACACGCCTGCTCTCTCCCGCGATCGCTCTCGCTTGTCTCTCTCTCTCTCTCTCGCACGCCTGCTCTCTCGCACGCCTGCTCTCTCGCAAGGTTTGTGGTTTCAGAAAAAAACTTCGGCCCACAACTAGCCAGCCAGGGAGAGCTCTCAGCTAGCTAGTCACTCAGAGCCTCAGAGGTAGAACTCGGTGAGATTTTTGAAGCTGTAAATATCTCATTAATGAAGAAAGTCGGGAGCTGACCTATAAGTAGGTACCCGAGGCCCTTTGAAAATTCAGGAGTATAACCCAATCTTTTATTTGGATCTGGACCGTTACCTCTGTGTTTGGCACAAATATTAAGGAAATCCGACGGTGAGGATGAAAACTCAAATATTATATTGCTGTAGAAAATCCGGACCCCTTATTGGTCTGAGGCGGGACTGGTATAGTGCCAGACATAATTTTGCGTGTAGAGCAAGCCATTTGCGTGTAGACCTTCCCATTTCAAGAAAAAGGCCTCAAAAGATCTAAAAAATATTAATCTTTGTGGCGATATCTCAAAAAATAATATCTGTTATAAATGATATTGATTTGATTTGATTCGGCAGCAGGTCTTTGCGTGTAGAGCAAACTATCTATTTTAGTTCATTTTTATTATACTAATTCTATAATTTTTATAAATTTCGTTGCAATTATGTTTTCAAATTTTTTAATTTCAATAAGAATTTTCACAAATAATGTATTAAATCGGATAAAATTTTACTATTAATGACAGGCACTAAAAATACTAATAGATTAAATAAATCTACTAAATTATTTATTTTACACGAATAACAAAGTTGTAAAAAAAAATTATTGTTAATGATTGTCATCAAATATAGTTGTAAATATATTCTAATAGATAGCGTCTACAAAGCACTTTTCAAACTATGATTAAAATCTCTAGCAAACACTTTCCAATACATACTTATTAATAAAGCAAATTTCTGATTTCAATTCATTATTAAAAAAAAACACAATATCTATAAATATAGTTAATTTAGACTAGAGCTTTTAATTTGAGGCATTTTATTATGCGCGAAGAAAACCTCGTAATTCATCATTACAATTTTGTACTGTAATATACATTTTATGGAGACTAGAGTTAGTATAACTTTTCTCTATACAAATTATTAGATTTAGAATTTTTTTAGAAGAAAACCCAAACTATTTTTTGTTCTACTTGAAAAAAAAAATAGTACATAACAAAAATCAGATTTGCTAATTATCAGTAATCTGGACACTTATATAATAGTAACATATTTAAAGAGTATATATGGTGAGGCCTCGGTGAAAATTATCTTTAAAATAAAATAGTAAATAAAAACACAAATCCAATCAATACTCATGTTTCGTTATTATATTTTTTTTTTATACCAAGAGAATAATATAATATATAATACAAGGCTGAAATCCTAACAAAACAGCCTAATTTTTATTTAATTACTTAATTATAAAATAATAATAATAATAAAAATTAAATGAGCAAGTTTAAGACATTTCTTTCAAAGTAAAGCAATTAATAACTAGAAGAACTTAAAAATTTATAATCTCTTTATCAATGCACAATATAATTATTTAGTACTCTGTTTTTTTTTTTTTTTAAATAAAGAAAATAACCAAACGACTTAACCTACATATATAGTTGCTAATTAGAGAATATCATATCCTTGAAAAATTGAATATAATTTAAAAAAATCATGATGATAGGATTAAAGTTGATGTACCATGTGAATGAGATAAATTTTTAATTTTCTACATTGGTTTTTTGTATTTTTGTAATGCAATAAAGCACTGCAACTTATTTTTATTATTTATTATTTAGTATAGTCCGTTAAATGAAGAAAATGCAAAAAAAATGTTAAGCGTTAGGTGTAGAAGACTAGCAATTAATGTATGGCATAGGGTCAATCTGATGACGAAAACCCCGAGATTTTTATTTTTACCCAAAAAATAAATTATTTTATTATAAATAACCAAAATCACGACAAAATTTTATTTCTACCCAAACCGTAAATAATATTTACGGTTTGAATTCTTAATTCGAACCGTAAATAATATTTACGGTTCGAAGTCACAATTCAAACCGTAAATAATATTTACGGTTCGAATTAAGAATTCAAACCGTAAATAATATTTACGGTTCAAATTAAGAATTCAAACCGTAAATATTATTTATGGTTCTAATTCAATGCCACTCACGATGTCACAGCCGCTTCCCCTCTTGTCTACCTCCGAGCCGGACCTCGCCGTATCATCAACTTTGATGCGTCTAAGGTTTGTGCTGCAATTGTCACATGCGGCGGGCTGTGTCCCGGGTTGAATACGGTGATAAGGGAGCTGGTAGTGGGTCTGACTGAGCTGTATGGTGTGAAGGATATCTATGGTATACCAATGGGATACAGGGGGTTTTACACGGCAGATCCAATTAAACTGGATCCACGTTCGGTGCATGATTGGCACAAGAAGGGTGGCACTATGCTCACAACCACACGAGGCGGGTTTGATCTCCAGAAAATTGTTGATGCAATCGTGAAACATGGATACAATCAAGTGAGATGCTTGATTCATATTTTTGCTAAGTTTAAATATTTTTCTAACACAATTAACAGCACATAGTAAATATTGTGACATAGGCATCATCGACCGATCGTTTGGTTTTGATACGGCTGTTGAATTAGAACTGTAAATAATATTTACGGTTTGAATTCTTAATTCGAACCGTAAATATTATTTACGATTTGAATTGTGACTTCGAACCGTAAATATTATTTACGGTTCGAATTAAGAATTCAAACCGTAAATATTATTTACGGTTTGGGTAGAAATAAAATTTTGTCGTGATTTTGGTTATTTATAATAAAATAATTTATTTTTTGGGTAAAAATAAAAATCTCGGACGAAAACCTGCTGAATATGTAGCTCACGATTCGATTCAATGATTAGCTTTTCTTGATTGATGTACAAGTAGGACCTTAATTCATGCATAGTTTTTATTATACGTTTTGTTGGACTTATTTTATTACTTATGTTGCTTAATTTTGTTTTTTGTAATAATTCTAGAGTTGATGTAGAAACTAATGCAGGATGGTACTGGTTTCATACCATTATCACAAAACCTCGTCTTAAAGTGTTAACTTGATCTTGTACAAATAGAACAACAAATGATAATTGTAAAGAATAAATATTAAGAAGTCTTCGTTTTCTGTAACTTTTATAGAACATAAGGTTTTTGAACATCAAGCTCGTTTAAATAAATGTCAAAATAACATTTATAACACTTTAATGAACCATCCATGAGAAAAACTAATTTAGCCTAAAAAAAATTTAGACCACCTCTTGTACCAAATTTTATTTTTTTATCATCTCTAAAAACACAAATCAAATGGCTCTATTTTCTTGAAAGTTCAATTTTTACCCCGCAGTTTCAAACTGAACCAAATTTGGGTGTCTAGACCAAATTTTTTTTGAAGGGTTCAAACTGCGGACTAATCTCCAATCTCCAGAGGAAAATAAATAAAAAATACCACAACAATAGCCGCAGCTGCTCTCTACAATTATTTGTTATTGCTTTCTGGTGAAATAGTTGTTTTGGATGTTTAACAATAAATAAAAAAAACATGCATAATTTAATCAACACCTCATATTTAAATTAAAGACAAATTTACATATTATAGTCAGTCTAATTTGTCATATGTTTGTGCGCGTCAAGGATTTATGAACATTAATTGAGTTATGAGAATAATTATAATCTTATTTATTTTCACGTAATATTTTAATTTATATTTGATTTAGTTGAAGCATGACAATTTTTGTTATAGAAAATAACATTCCCGGGGCTTCATAAAATTATAACGCTAACATTAGGTTATCTTAAAATATGGATGTGTGTTTTCGGGCCGAGGCATGCATAATTAATTGGAATTAATTGACCTCAATTAAAAAAAAATTATATATGATTTTTTATATAATTTAGAATAATATTTCATAGGGCATATAAAGTTGATCATCATTCTCAGCATATGGAAATTTTATATGATTGATTTCATTTGCATTTGATCCTCATAGTTTGAAAATCTTATTTCATTTATGATGTAATTGTACTTTTGGTTGGTCGCGTGACATGGTTCTTATTGGGTTGATGGATGGTTCTTCCTCAAATTGAGCAAATATTGTGAGGTACACAAAAAGTGAATTAATTTTGATTGAGGAAATGAGAAAGAGAGAGATTATAAACTGGGATTAGAGTGGGTGCTACATTAAGATCTCAACAGTTGTTGAGCATCAAAATTATGAAGCTGAAAATTAATTGTGTTGGACATTTTTTTTCATAAAAAGGTCTCAACATTAATGGCAGCTGCTTTACCGTACAACTATAGTTACAAACTGTTTAGTTTAGGTACGTAGTAAGAAAATGTCACATGAGTTGCTAATATGAACATTTTCAGCAATAGATAATCCACCTTGATGATACTAACTATTATTCTTCTAGCATAAAATAACTCCACAACATATTCCCATTGACAGTCACTGTCAATGTATTTGGATAAGAGAAGGAAATTTAACTTAATGCAACCCTAGAAGAAGGATGCATTTCCCTTCCACTTATGAAGTCATCAGAGTTGCTCTTGTCAGTTGGCATCAACCAATAAACTGTTATTTATAATTAAATTGATGGATTATAGTACATAAGACATTTAAATTTTTTTTTTGAAGAAAAATAATGGTCACACCCATATTTGATTGATAGTCGTGGTTACAATACGATTGCAACTGCCGTGCAGAAATTAAAAAACAAGTTGCTCAAAAACAATTGAGCTAGAAAGAGAAATAATGCATGAAAGTGAAAACTAATTAAAGAATAAAGAAAAATAAACAACAACAACAACCAAGCCTTTAGTCCCAAACGAGTTGGGGTAGGCTAGAAATGAAACACAATCACATCAAACAATAAAGATAAGTAATAATAAAGTAGTCATGAAATAAAAGTAATAAAAATAAAAGAGAAAGTGAAAGTGATATTAATAATACTAATACTAATATTAACTATATTCTACCTAATCATAGAGGTCAAAGTCCTAAATAATCCCTTTGACTCCAACTTTTTACTCCTATGACCTAAGGCCTATAATACTATCTCTAAATAATCCCTAACCAGCACTAGGTCATGGTTTTGGTACGTGGATCGCTAGCTTCCACGCGCTCCTGTCCGAAGCCGACTCCTTATCTATATTCCACTCCTTCAAGTCTCTTTTTACTGCTTCGTCCAAAGAAAAATAAGTTAACAAAATTCTGCAAAGTAAGCTAAAGGCGTCATAATAGGCAATTGTTAAAGTAAGCTAAAGGCTGTCGGTCGCATTTTTTGACAAAGTTGTGTCACTTCCTCTAATAGGTCCGTCGGTGTTTTGGTGGAGTCTCTTAAGGTCCTTGCACATCTCTCCCTCCATATATATATATATATGGGTCTAATGTTACATGTTTGATACATTTATTGTTTATTTTTTTCAATATTGAACTACTCGCTTTCATTCACGGAGTCATCAAACACTAATAGCGATCCTCAAAATATTTCAAACTATTTCTAAGTACATTTGCTTGCACTGATATATATAACTTGTTGCATGAAAAATTATCAACTCGGATTTTTCGACTATTATAAAAAAAAATGTAAACCAATCTTAACTTTTTAACTGTGAAAAGATTTTTGTACGAATGTTCGTTATACAACAATATTTTTACAGTGCATCATATGCAAAACTACCATAATTTTTTTAAATAAATATTATAAAAGACATATTTTGAAAAAAAAAATTAAGTAAAAAAAGTTGATAATGTGGTCGTGCCATGTACCATTGTACCGAGAGAGTAAATTGTTCAAGTCTCTATGCAGAGTCTTGCTACTACCGAGAGATTAATTTTATATGTAATTAAATTAATTAAATTCACAAAGTTCATAAAACTTATTCAATTTTGAATAATTTGGAAACATGAAGATCATAAGCTTTTATTTATTTGATTGGCGCATAATTTAGTTTGCATAATTTATAAGAAAGAAATGGTTGGGAATGGCCGGCTGCCGGTTATCTTTTAATGACAAATTTGTAACTAGCTTGGGATGTACAAAGTATTAATGACATACCGTAATTAGCTAGCGTATCATCACATCAACGAAAATTGTAAATAGCTCGAAAAAATTGTGATAGTTTATAATATCGACAACGAAGAAAGAAATGATGAAATTTTGACATTTAAGAAAAATGTGATAGTTTTTAATATCTAGAGGATGTTATAAATAATTACAGCCTGCTTAACGAAATCTAATTATTCTCTGATTATATACAATGGCCAAAAAAAAAAAAAAAAATTCTAGACTTCATAGTCCATCGCGGCCAGAAAATACCTAAACTTCATATTCTATCATGGCCAGAGAATACCTGAACTTCATAGTCTATCATGGCCAGAGGGGCAGGAAAAAAAACATGTTGTTTTGGTCTATGACGAACCGTGCTAGAACAAGAGGAATCTATTTGTTTCACGGTGCAAAGCTCCCCATCACTTTCTCAAGTTCTCACATTGTGAATTATAGCTTCAATCTATATGAGTTATATATGAACATATATTTTTTTATTGTCTTAGTTTTGAAGTTTTAATTCTGATCTTCAATAAAAAAGAAGCTAAAATTTTTATCTCTAAAGTACCCTTCGGTAATATTTATAAGCCGGATATATATTTGAAGCCATTTAATTTTGATTTGGCGATCATGATATATAACAGTTAAAGCAAACACATTTATAGCAACATATACAGACTCTCTCCTCCTACATAATTAAATTATAATGAAAAGCAAACTTCAGAGCGTATAATCATGTGTTGGAGTTCCCTCTTCATCTTTTATCCCACAATTTTAGGAGAAATATATAATTTGAAAATCAAATTTCATATGCCAGAGAGCTTGGTTTTTTTTTTTACCCCTCAGTTCGTGATGGACTATGATGTTCAGGTATTCTCTGGCCGTAATGGACTATGAAGTCGAGACTTTTTTTTTTCACTGTTTAGTTAGAAAGTAATTAGATTTCGCTAAGCAGGCCGTGATTGTTTATAAGGTCCTCTGTACGTTATAAACTATTACGTTTTTTCTAGATGTCAAAATTCCTCCATTTCCTTTACTATTGTCGATATATATATATATATATATATATTTTTTTTTATTAATAAAAATTTCGAGAAATGTGCTGTCCCTCCAACTCTAATTCAATATGTACCAAACTCATTCAATTTTATACAGTTTAAGTGTATTATGGATAGGTAGATATATATATTTTTTTAATGATTGGTTTGATAGATGAATCGTCACAAAAACGACTTAGTTATCTACAGCCCTCGAGTACAAAACTCATGGGTTGGAACTTGGGAGCATGCTGAGAAATAACAGGCTTTAACAAAGAAAAGTTGATAAGCTCCAGTCCAATCCAGTCCAGTCCAGTTCAGTTGAGTCCACAAAAGTAAGACCTTCACGCACCTTTATTCACATCAGCAGCTCCAGTCCACAAAAGTCAAGCCATTCAGCATTAAAAACAATTTATTATTCAATGATAAAATATTTGGTAATCTGAATATACTGATATATTTTTCAAAATCAGATCCAAATTTTTGAATTTTTGTAATTACATTCAGAATTTAATGAAATATATTTGCAACTATGCACCCAAACAGAATGTTACTGTCATAAAATATATATATATATATATATATATATATATATATATATAGTACGGCTAACGCGCTTCCTCTAGCATATGGGCCGAAATGCTTCCGGTGGAAATTTGAAATTTCAAAATCTAAAAAGTCGATCTGAACCGTTCATCTCCTTCTCCATATTAATATCTGCTTGGAGACCAAATTTTACATTTTTCTGAAATTTTTTACTATTTATTAAGCCACTTTGAAAATCGCTGATCCAACGGTGGCTTAACAAAACAGTAAAACCATTGGATCAGCGATTTTCAAAGTGGCTTAATAAATAGTAAAAAATTTCAGAAAAATGTAAAATTTGGTCTCCAAGAAGATATTAATATGGAGAAGAAGATGAACGGTTCAGATCGACTTTTTGGATTTTGAAATTTCAAATTTCCACCGGAAGCATTTCGGCCCATATGCTAGAGGAAGCGCGTTAGCCGTACTCTATATATATATATATATATATATATATTTTATTAACAAAATGAATCTGCCCAGTACAATTGAGTTTAATCAAACATCTGATGATGTATTCCGCTGTATATGTACACAAATCATTGGATATACATATAACTATTTTTTTAATTATAAAACAGGTAGAAACACTAAAAAAACATAAAGGACAATGAATGAAGAAATGTTATTAAATTAGAATTATAGTCCAACAAGACAATTTGGTTTACATCCTACAAATTTTAACAACTTTTTTACAAAAGGAACTTCATGAATTACTTTGTACGGGTTAAAATAAAAAAATTTGAAAGAAATAAATAAGTATAGGTCAGTTGGATTTACTTTACCAATATTGTTGTGTTGCTTCAAAATACTGCACCGGTCTCTATAGTCGTCAAAGTTAATTGCTAATTTTGGACAGTAAAAATTATGAACCTAAAAATACTTGCAAAACAATTTCTTCCATGAAGAGAGGAATGTAATAATTTTTATGAGGTTCCTCTTACTATGTTCGAATTCATGTTAACCAACTCAGCCAAGCATTAAGATATATATGTTCAAATTTATGTTATTAAAACAATCAGTAAATACACTAATTTATTTAAACGAAATTTTATTTATTGAATGGAAATATTATAACCGGTGTGTTATTAAATGCGGCCACATTAAATTAAAACGTCCATGTGAAGTATTATGCATTTCATGTAAATATTATATAATTTATTAAAAAAATCTTAATGCTTAACATGGACATTTTAATTTAATGTGACCACATTTAATAACACGTCGGTTACAATATTTCCATTCAATAAGTAAAATTATATTTTGTTTAATTAAATAAATTAGTGTATTTTATTGATTGTTTTAATAACATAAATTCGAACATATCTTAATGCTTGCATGAGTTGGTTAACATGAATTCAAACCCAGCAACAATAACCCCAAATTCCAAAAACTAAGCAAGAGCTAGAAAATGAAAAATTAACAATTTATGCTAAAGTATTGAAGTTAATATTAAAGGAACTAGAGGAAGACAACAATAATATGAGAACGAAGCAAGTATTGAAAAATATGAATAGAGAATAGAGTAGTTCTTAAATTAAAATATTAAATAATACTGTGTAAAAGAATAATTAAAGTTGTTTGTAAATATCAGCCCACTATTGTTTCTAATTGGTGTCACACCCCGCGGCCACGGGTCGTAACAGTCCCCCGCCGTAAGCATACAACGCCGTGTATGCTTACAAGGCTACTCACATTTCAAACCAAACAACAAGCAATTCAAACAAGTTTCTAATATATATATATCAGAGTACACAGTCTGGTCAGCATATAATACAACAAAAGTATCTCATCCGGATACCAACCACGAGGCCTACCCTAAATCTATACAACAAAAGATATCTAGGGTCATATACTGGTAAGCTACTAAGGCCTACTACTCTCGTGCCTCTCCGGAATCAGTCGCACCAATACCTGTAAAATAACGGGGAAGGTGGGGGTGAGAATAAATTCTCAGTGCGAATTTGCCACATTTGAATTATTGGACTTGAAATCAAACTCTATATTCAATAATGAAACCCAAACAATAACAGTTCAAACAGATATATATATATAATCATAAATAACAGAATGCCACTACTCGACAACAGTTAATCAACCTGAAACACAGTTTACGGAATTTCCAAGATGAATCTCAAACACAACATATATTTTGGCTTAACTCGATTCCTAACTCAGTTCAGTAGGGCTTGTAGCAATTACAGATGTTCTTTCGAGCTGAACCTTTATCAAACCCACATCTGTAGGGTTACTGACACCTACAGATGGCCAACCGCTGGACCCTTTATCTGACACCCATCTGCAACCGCTTGGCTTAACAGTTTATTAAGGTCTGGTTCAAATCATGTAAAGAAAATCCACTTTAGAATCGTTTCCAATATTCGTCATATTCAATCGACCGTTCAAATGCATTAACACGTAGGAAAATGCTACCGAGCCATAGACGTTACACAAGTCAACCACGATTTCCAATCACACATCTCATAACATAATCACCCTCCCTCGTCCCAACCGGTACTGGGAATATCGAGGGCCGTTCACCTAAGGCCATTTAGGATCCTGGGAATCCAAGTCAGCATACAGCCCGACTTGGCAAATTCATTGGATCCAAGTGCTTAACTTCGTAAATCCGTTCACATACATTCACATACACAGTTCGTGGTGACTTTCAATCAAAATCAGATCACAATAGATCAACATAACCTATAACCATACCAGCATGCAAATCATTCAATTCAGATCAATTCGAGTTTAATTTAATTGGGCTATGCAAATGCTCTACGCAATTCAGTGATGCAATCAATGATATTCAACATGACAAACGAATACACAGTTTAATTCCTGAAAATAAAGTATCAAACAAGTCCAAGAATCCCGCACCTTAGTATGACGAGCGTACCACTTAATTTAAGGATCGGACGTCTCGTATTGTCTCGCAAGTTCTTACTCGACCGAGCCTACACCTATATTATACGTATACTTGGTTTAATTTGGATTCAGTGGTCCATACGTTTACTTAGGGTTTGTACAGTCCTAAATCAATTCTTATGTTTTGGTATCGATTCTTTTCGGTTCTTTCTTTCTTACCAAAATCTCACATAACGGTACACAATTCCATCTAGGCCCTCTAGCCTTATACTATTTCACTTTGGTAACCATCAATCACCGTTTCACTACTTTGGTTCTCGGATCAATTCGATTCACCGTTTGGTTAACCCTAATTTGGTCAAAACCTCAAATCAGCCGTTAAATGTTCTAAAAATTCACGATCAGGAGGCAACCCTACCGATTACAAGTCTAATTGGTCGGGTTAAACAAATCAAATCACGATTATGCCAACTTTCAATTTTGGCACGAAACCCTAGAAATCAGATTTCACAAATCGGAAGAAATCGGGAAAAAGATTGACAAACAAACTAGTAAGAAGTGTAGAGGAACTAGTCCTCGAGCAATTCGAACACAAATCTCGGGTTTAAAACGAGAATCTGAGAAATCGAGAAAATTCGAGGTTTCGAAAGCAAAAAGGAGAGAAAGAAATACCAAATAGAAGGGTTAGGAGAGATCCTCGGCTGCTTTCTCGGTTCCAGACTCGATTTCTCGCAACAATCGGGAGTCTGAAAAAAACGGAAACTCACGGGCTCTTTTCCTTCTCTCTTGGATGAAAATAACTTAAAAATGGGGAAATGATGAAGTGAGAGAGAGAGAGAAAGTTGGATTTGAGTTTTAGGGCAAAAATCACCCTGAGTGCGGATGCCCCCATCCGCACTGCGGGTGGCTTGACCCGCACTCGGGACTTAGAAAGTTTTCAGACCAAAATCAAGAAAATCCGAGCCTAGTGCGGATGAACCCCACCCGCACTGCGGATGGACCCTTACCCGCACTGCGGATGGACCCTTACCCGCACTGCGGATGGACCCTTACCCGCACTGCGGATGGACCCTTACCCGCACTGCGGATGGACCCCATCCGCACTCACTACTTAGCCGATTTTTGGACCAACACAGAATTTTAATGAGTGCGGATGCACCCCACCCGCACTGCGGATGGACCCTTACTCGCACTGCGGATGGACCCTTACCCGCACTGCGGATGGACCCCATCCGCACTGAGCCTATAATGTTCTGAAATCTCGAAATTTCGACGCGATTTCAATTCACAATTAACTTACTTATTTAGGGAAACCTTAATTAAGGTTTAAACTTCCATTTTATTAACACAATTAACTTGATTCTTTCTTTTAAATCATTTTAATTTAATTGTAAAAATTTCGTAACGTAACATTTCTCCCCCCCTTAGAATAAAGTTCAGTCCTCGGAACTAAATTGCGTACCTGATTCGTTGAATAGTTCCGGGTACTTCTCACGAATGGTTTCCTCATGTTCCCATGTTGCTTCCTTAGTCGAATCGCGTCCCCATTTGACCAGGACAAGCTTAATCGTCTTGCTCCGTAGTTGCTGTTCTTTTCGGTCCAATATCTGCATTGGCTCTTCTTGATAGGACAAGTCAACTTGGACATGCAGGTCCGAGTGATTAATGCAATGAGATGGATCTCGTACGTATCGGCGCAATTGTGACACATGAAACACCGGATGAACCCGGTCCAATGCTGGTGGCAATGCAAGCTCATATGCCACCGGTCCCATTCGCCTCAAAATCTGAAACGGTCCAATGTATCTAGGACTCAACTTGCCTGATACGCCAAATCGGTGTACACCCCTGACGGGTGAAACTCGAAGCCACACATGATCCCCTTCTTGAAACTCCAACGGTCTTCGATGCACATCCGCATATTTCTTTTGTCTCTCTTGGGCCGACTTAAGCCGACTCAAAACGACTTTTGTCTTTTCGGCAATCTCTTCTAACATTTGAGGCCCGGTAGGTGAATACGTACCTGCGGGTCCCCACCACAGCGGTGTGCGACACTGCTGTCCCGTAAGTGCCTCTTGTGGTGACATTCCAATACTCGAATGGTAGCTATTGTTGTACGCAAACTCTACCAAGTACAAATGGTTGATCCAAGATTCTCGGAAACTCAAAGCACAGGATCGAAGCATGTCCTCCAATGTTTGTATGGTTCGTTCGGATTGACCGTCGGTTTGCGGATGATGGGCTGTACTGAATCTCAGTTTCGTGCCCATGGCTTCTTGAAAGCTTCCCCAAAAGTGAGATGTAAATCGAGTGTCTCGGTCGGAGACAATGTGTCGCGAACATCCGTGGTATTTAAACTGGTATTGCAGGAACAAATCGGCTAGCTCTCTTCCGGATGTCTCGATCCGGAGTGGAATGAAGTGTGCAATCTTCGTCAACCGATCCACTATCACCCATATGGCATCATATCGTCCAACGGTTCTCGGAAATCCAGTCACGAAGTCCATAGTGATAGACTCGAATTTCCGCATGGGTATCTCCAAAGGTCTTAGTAAGCCCGCCCTCTTCCGTCTATCTGCCTTAACTTGCTGACAGACCTGACATTTCTCCACATAGTTTTGCACGTTCCTTTTCATTTTTGGCCACCAGAAATATCGCTTTAGATCTTGATACATCTTGACTTCACCAGGGTGAATGGTATACCCCGAGTCATGTGCTTCTGACAGAATCAGATTCTTCAGTTCTGAGACATTCGGAACGCATATGCGGTCATGGAACCGCAGAATACCATCTTCGTGGAGTTGAAATGGCGAGTCTGCCTTTGACTCGAAATGTTGTCGGAATTTCTGGCACTTTGGGTCCTCTTGTTGTGCTGCTCAAATCTGTTCGTGTAACTCTGGTCGAACCTCGACCGCGACCAAGATAATCGAGGCAACTGTAGCTGTACCTGCACTATTGCTATCTCCAATCAATCGAGATGAGGTTTCCAATGCAAACTCATGGGATGCACCCACGTGCAGATTCATTCTTCTCATTTCTTCGAGAAGGTGTGTTTCGCTGGTGATAATCGATGCCAGATTGATCTAACTCTTCCTGCTTAGCGCATCTGCTACCACGTTTGCCTTTCCGGCATGATACTGGATATCCAGATCGTAGTCCTTCATCAGCTCCAACCATCTCCTCTGCCTCAAATTCAACTCCCTTTGAGTGAAGATATACTTCAAACTTTGGTGATCCGTGAAGATACGGCACTTCACTCCATACAGGTAATGCCGCCAAATCTTTAAAGCGAAGATCACTGCAGCTAGCTCCAGATCATGGGTCGGATAATTCTGTTCGTGTGATCGTAACTGCCGAGAAGCATATGCTATAACATGGTCCTTCTGCATCAATACACATCCCAAACCAGATCCGGATGCGTCGGTGTAGACGGTATACTCCTCGTCGGTGATGGGCATGGCAAGAACCGGTGCAGTTACCAACCGACTCTTCAACTCCTCAAAGCTTTGATCTTGAGTGGCACCCCACTCGAACTTCACACCTTTATGCAAAAGCTTCGTAAGGGGAGCAGCTAACTGTGAGAATCCAAGTACGAACCTTCTATAACATCCGGCTAGCCCCAGAAAACTGTGAATCTCCGTAACTGTTTCTGGCCTCTTCCAATCGGTCACTGCCCGAATCTTTTCTGAATCCACGGCCAACCCTTCACCTGATATCACGTGCCCAAGGAAGGCCACTTTCTCAAGCCAGAACTCACACTTCGAAAACTTTGCGAATAGTTGATGATCTCTCAATCTCTGTAACACTATCCGCAGATGTACCTCATGTTCCTCTCGTGACCTTGAGTATACCAGGATGTCATCGATGAACACCACCACAGTTGAATCCAGCAGATCATGAAACACGCGCTGCATCATATCCATAAATGCAGCTGGAGCATTCGAGAGCCCAAACGGCATAACCAGATATTCGTAATGTCCATAGCGCGTTCGGAAGGCTGTCTTTTCCACATCAGTCGGACGTATTCTCAGCTGGTGGTACCCCGTTCTCAAGTCTATCTTGGAGTAGATCGAAGATCCTTGCAGCTGATCAAACAAGTCGTTAATTCGGGGTAATGGGTATCTATTCTTCACAGTTACCTTGTTCAGTTCACGGTAGTCGATGCACAATCGTAGGGTACCATCTTTCTTCTTTACAAATAACACCGGAGCACCCCATGGAGATGTGCTCGGTCTAATAAACCCGCTTTCCAGCATCTCTTCTAATTGGGCCTTGAGTTCCTTCAATTCTGCAGGAGCCATACGATACGGACTCTTTGAAATTGGAGTTGTGCTCGGCATCAACTCTATACCAAATTCCACTTCTCGCTCGGGTGGTAGTCCGACTATCTTTTCTGGGAACACATCCACGAATTCTGACACCACCGGAATCGTATTTATCTCTCTAACTTCCGTAGTGGTGTACACTACTGCCGCCAGAAACGCATTGCACCCTGAATCGATCAGATGTCTAACTTCCACCGCTGAAATGCACGATATTAACCCTCTAACTTTTCTACAATTAAGCGTGCGCAACATACCTGTAGAACCGGCCTCACTCATATGAACGATTGGCTCGTTCTGTGGATCCTGAATAGGATCACGATTCCTGATTCGAGGTCGTCCCCTACCTCGACGTCCTTCCATAATTCTTAAATAAGAAGAAATATTTATTGAATTTGCATATACTTATCTCATAGAATGAACAAGTCGTTAGCCTTAACGATCCCAAGTATAACGTACCCCACTCACGTATCCTATCAGTCTGGTTAGGGCTTAAAACCTATGCTCTGATACCACCGAAGAGAGCTGTCACACCCCGCGGCCACGGGTCGTAACAGTCCCCCGCCGTAAGCATACAACGCCGTGTATGCTTACAAGGCTACTCACATTTCAAACCAAACAACAAGCAATTCAAACAAGTTTCTAATATATATATATCAGAGTACACAGTCTGGTCAGCATATAATACAACAAAAGTATCTCATCCGGATACCAACCACGAGGCCTACCCTAAATCTATACAACAAAAGATATCTAGGGTCATATACTGGTAAGCTACTAAGGCCTACTACTCTCGTGCCTCTCCGGAATCAGTCGCACCAATACCTGTAAAATAACGGGGAAGGTGGGGGTGAGAATAAATTCTCAGTGCGAATTTGCCACATTTGAATTATTGGACTTGAAATCAAACTCTATATTCAATAATGAAACCCAAACAATAACAGTTCAAACAGATATATATATATAATCATAAATAACAGAATGCCACTACTCGACAACAGTTAATCAACCTGAAACACAGTTTACGGAATTTCCAAGATGAATCTCAAACACAACATATATTTTGGCTTAACTCGATTCCTAACTCAGTTCAGTAGGGCTTGTAGCAATTACAGATGTTCTTTCGAGCTGAACCTTTATCAAACCCACATCTGTAGGGTTACTGACACCTACAGATGGCCAACCGCTGGACCCTTTATCTGACACCCATCTGCAACCGCTTGGCTTAACAGTTTATTAAGGTCTGGTTCAAATCATGTAAAGAAAATCCACTTTAGAATCGTTTCCAATATTCGTCATATTCAATCGACCGTTCAAATGCATTAACACGTAGGAAAATGCTACCGAGCCATAGACGTTACACAAGTCAACCACGATTTCCAATCACACATCTCATAACATAATCACCCTCCCTCGTCCCAACCGGTACTGGGAATATCGAGGGCCGTTCACCTAAGGCCATTTAGGATCCTGGGAATCCAAGTCAGCATACAGCCCGACTTGGCAAATTCATTGGATCCAAGTGCTTAACTTCGTAAATCCGTTCACATACATTCACATACACATTTCGTGGTGACTTTCAATCAAAATCAGATCACAATAGATCAACATAACCTATAACCATACCAGCATGCAAATCATTCAATTCAGATCAATTGGAGTTTAATTTAATTGGGCTATGCAAATGCTCTACGCAATTCAGTGATGCAATCAATGATATTCAACATGACAAACGAATACACAGTTTAATTCCTGAAAATAAAGTATCAAACAAGTCCAAGAATCCCGCACCTTAGTATGACGAGCGTACCGCTTAATTTAAGGATCGGACGTCTCATATTGTCTCGCAAGTTCTTGCTCGACCGAGCCTACACCTATATTATACGTATACTTGGTTTAATTTGGATTCAGTGGTCCATACGTTTACTTAGGGTTTGTACAGTCCTAAATCAATTCTTATGTTTTGGTATCGATTCTTTTCGGTTCTTTCTTTCTTACCAAAATCTCACATAACGGTACACAATTCCATCTAGGCCCTCTAGCCTTATACTATTTCACTTTGGTAACCATCAATCACCGTTTCACTACTTTGGTTCTCGGATCAATTCGATTCACCGTTTGGTTAACCCTAATTTGGTCAAAACCTCAAATCAGCCGTTAAATGTTCTAAAAATTCACGATCAGGAGGCAACCCTACCGATTACAAGTCTAATTGGTCGGGTTAAACAAATCAAATCACGATTATGCCAACTTTCAATTTTGGCACGAAACCCTAGAAATCAGATTTCACAAATCGGAAGAAATCGGGAAAAAGATTGACAAACAAACTAGTAAGAAGTGTAGAGGAACTAGTCCTCGAGCAATTCGAACACAAATCTCGGGTTTAAAACGAGAATCTGAGAAATCGAGAAAATTCGAGGTTTCGAAAGCAAAAAGGAGAGAAAGAAATACCAAATAGAAGGGTTCGGAGAGATCCTCGGCTGCTTTCTCGGTTCCAGACTCGATTTCTCGCAACAATCGGGAGTCTGAAAGAAACGGAAACTCACGGGCTCTTTTCCTTCTCTCTTGGACGAAAATAACTTAAAAATGGGGAAATGATGAAGTGAGAGAGAGAGAGAAGGTTGGATTTGAGTTTTAGGGCAAAAATCACCCTGAGTGCGGATGCCCCCATCCGCACTGCGGGTGGCTTGACCCGCACTCGGGACTTAGAAAGTTTTCAGACCAAAATCAAGAAAATCCGAGCCTAGTGCGGATGAACCCCACCCGCACTGCGGATGGACCCTTACCCGCACTGCGGATGGACCCCATCCGCACTCACTACTTAGCCGATTTTTGGACCAACACAGAATTTTAATGAGTGCGGATGCACCCCACCCGCACTGCGGATGGACCCTTACCCGCACTGCGGATGGACCCCATCCGCACTGAGCCTATAATGTTCTGAAATCTCGAAATTTCGACGCGATTTCAATTCACAATTAACTTACTTATTTAGGGAAACCTTAATTAAGGTTTAAACTTCCATTTTATTAACACAATTAACTTGATTCTTTCTTTTAAATCATTTTAATTTAATTGTAAAAATTTCGTAACGTAACAATTGGAGCAAAGCATCCATTAGTTATTGTATCATGCATGCACCAAATTTATACAACTTTTCAGGCTCTCAATGACGTAGTACGTTAATGGCTTTAAAATAATGAGAAGATATATAAGCAGAAGTGCAATGCTAATTAAATAGATCTTATTTATATTTTAAATTCTTTAACAATGATATTTCGACATAAATTTATTGACAATTTTATGCATGCTTAATTTGTGAGCGCATATGTTTACAAGTTATGCTTAATTCATGCTTTCAAAGAGCAAGAAAACATTTATTTTTGTTTTTAAAGAACAACAAATCTGAATTCATACAGGGCATATTCACAATTTATTATGAACCCATTGTTGTGCTCAACATATACACATTTTGCCGATTTTTTTATTTTTATCCAAAAATTAAATTGAATTTCAAAAATCAACCGAACCGCATTTCAAATTTTAAAAGTACCCAAACCGCTAAACGGTTAACCGGACCCTAGGTTCGGTTAACAGTTTAGCGGACCAAGGGTTCGGTTAACCGTTTAGCGAACCCTTGGTTCGGTTAACCGTTTAGCGGACCAAGGGTTTGTGTTCGGTTAACGGTTAACCGGATTCGTTGGTTCGCTGAACCGTTAACCGAACCCATTTTTTTTTTTTTTTTTTTTTTTTTTTTTTTTTTTTTTTTTTTTACTTTTTTTTAAAACAGAAAATTTTCAATTTTTTTTTCTATTGAAAATATACATGAAAATTCGTATTTAGATTTATCAAATTTACACCAAAATTTTTTGTAAATCAAATATGAAATTTAAAATTATAGAAAAATACACATACACATACACATACACATACACATATACATATACATATACATAAATAATATACAGTTACCAATTTTTTTTACTTTTTTTTTACTTTTTTTTACTTTTTTTGAAATATACAGTTACTAATTTAAACTGAGAAATTCATTTTGATGGTTCATGATTACGGATCTTATACGACGAATTTAAACTGAGAAATTCATTTTGGACGAATTTTGGATTAATCCGAGAGTAAATTTTTTTTTGGGATTAATTACTAATTTTAATCGGAGAATTATTAATTTTATTTAATTCTTTGGTTCGTATAAATTTTGAGAATTATTATTCTTGAATCAATTCATAATTATTCTCTATTATTAAAATTTATGGGAGATGCAAAAGTTGGAGACCTTTAACCTCCCAAGAGGCCTCACATGCGCATCTCTATTTTTGCTATATTGGATCTAATACAACTTAAGATGAACAAAAATTCGGTCCAACCTCAATGACAGCCATGCGTTTTGGCAAAATGGGCCGAACTTGCCGAATTTTGGCCAAAAGTTGATTGCATGGCTAATAAAGAGGAAGGACCGAACTATGTGTTATATGTGTTGTATTGGATCTTGACTATATGTTATATGATAGGATAAGATGAGATTGCATGTACAAAAAACTATATGTGTATATATGTTGCACAAATTGTATTATGTTGGTATTTTCTATGATTTTATATGAATTCATATATAATTTTCGGCCTAATTAATTTTCTGTTGCAGAAATTTATTATATATATTTTCATATAAATAATTTTAGACCTTATTATTATTATTATTATTATTATTATTTTAGACCTTAATAATTGGATGTTGCAGAAACTATATATATTCTGTCGGAATATTTATTTTATTAATATTCTATATAATCTATATACACTAACCCTAAACCCTAAACACTATATATTCTATATAATCTACATATACATATAAAATAAAATTCGTATTTAGATTTATCAAATTTACACAAAAAAAATTTGTAAATCAAATCTGAAATTTAAAATTATAGAAAAATATACATACACATATACATATACATATAAAATAAAAAAATACATATACATATGCATTTAAAATTTTCTGTTTTAAAAAAAAAAAAAAAAAAAAAAAAAAAATTGGGTTCGGTTAACGGTTCAGCGAACCAACGAATCCGGTTAACCGTTAACCGGACCCATGGTTTGGGTCCTGTTAATGGTTAACCGAACCATTTTGAAAAGGTCCGGTTAACCGTTAACCGGAAATTTGGTCCGGTTAACGGTTAACCGGTTTGGGTAGATTTCAAATTTGACATCCGGTTCGGTTATTTTTTGAAATTTAATTTAATTTTTGGATATAAATAAAAAAATCGGCACATTTTGACAGAGCTGTTTTTAATTCATACAGGGCATGAGCAGTAGAGTCAAAATGTATACCCGTGCTCAACAAGTTAATTTCATTTTGAATTTCGGAACATTTAATCCAGTCTTATCAATTTCTCAGCTGTTTGATTGCATTAATTTATATAGTTAAAATTAATCAATTCAAGCCCCAGATTGTATTTTTGTATAAAATAAAATAGTGTTAATTTCTCTTTCTTTTCTCTTCTCTACTCTCCGTTTCGCTAGCTCCGCTCCAAATTTTATATTACGAAGCAAGCAAAAGAGCTTTAATTAATGCTTCTCTTTTACTTAATTATAATATTATTGGATCATATGTTATTATCTTCTTTTTGTCCCTTTCTTTTTTTATTCATTGATCGAGCTTTTCGATCCTTCTATTTAATTTTACGGCAGTAATTAAATTGTGGATGCATATATATATAGGACGCGCAAGTTACGATACATTAATTAATTATCAAACAAAAACGAATCATATATATATATATATCTTTTTGAATCATATATATATATATTTCGAATCGAGCTATTATTTGATATCATTAGATTCGAATCGAGCTATTATTTGTTTCTTATAATATGTCTCCGTTGCAACGCACGGGTATAATACTAGCATATATATATATATACACACACACTACCGATTGAAGGCAAATTTGAAAGCACCTACAAGTTAATGCTAGCTACATGTTACATCTCTACAAAAAAAAAATATATATATATATCGTAAAACGTTATGTAACGTTTTTCACTGTAAAACTTGATAAAAATGACAATTTTATGAAGGCTGGATTCAATTAAAACGTCATAACGTTTTCAGAAAACGTTGTAACGTTTTATACACTAAATTATGTGTTTTATACACTATTTTCTGCGTTTCTCACCAGCTGAATCGTTATAACGATTTACCAAAACGTTATAACGTTTTATGCAACGATTCTGAGGTTTATTTGCCTAAATCCTGTGTTTCTTCCTCTCCCACTTCATTTCCTTTCCCTGCCTGATGTGAGCTCCGCCCTATGCCGACGGATGACTATGTGCAGCCACAGGGTGAAGAGACACGAAGCAGTGATGAGCATATCTCCACACATGAGGATTCCGCCTCAAAGGAAGCTACACCAATTGTACCAAGCGACCCTGCCAAACAAGCAAATCTATCTCAAGATGAGCCACCAAAGGTAAGTGCACAGGTACCTCTTTACATTCCTCCTCATAAATTCGCACATTTTCCTGGCAGGCTTAAGAATGAGAGAACTGACAGACAATTTGCTAAATTCCTTGAATTGTTGAAACAACTGCATGTGAACCTACCATTAACTGAGGTAATGACCCAAATGCCGGTTTACACCAAATTTTTCAAGGATATTCTTTCAAATAGGCGTAAGCTTGAGGAAGTACAAAAGGTATCCTTAGACTCAAACGGTAGTGCCATGGTAATGAATGAATTGCCCAAAAAGTTGGATGATCCGGGTAAATTTTCCATACCATGTTCTATAGGAAATGTCCAATTTAAACGTGCACTCTGTGATCTAGGGGCAAGCGTAAGTCTTATGCCTAAGTCGGTTTATGATAGGTTAGGTGTTGGGGAACTTAAGCCAACCAGAATATCTCTCTAATTGGCAGACCAATCGGTCAAGTTACCTCTAGGAGTGGTAGAGGACTTGCCAATTCAAATTGGTAAATTCTTTGTCCTAATATATTTTGTTGTGGTTGACATGGATGAGGACACTCATACACCACTCTTGTTAGGTAGACCATTTCTCAATACATCAAAAACTGTGATTTATGTTCATGATGGAATTATAACAATGAACATTGGTGAAGAAAAATTGACATTCGATATCAAAAGATCTATGAGATATCCATCTAACGATCAAAGTGTTTTTAGTGTTGATATTCTTGACAGGTTGATAGATGAAGAGCTCATAAACAACTGGGAGAAAGGTTCCGTTGAGTATTGGATGGATCAGGAGTGCGAAAAAGCCAAAAAATCGAGCTCTGTTGACCTCATTGCGGCCCGAAATGAAGCCTTTTGCGGTCCGCAACAACATCAGGCAGAGGGCGTGAATCAGACAGATCCCATTACGGTCCGCAATGAATGTATTGCGACCCGCAATGAACCCTTCCCAGATGACCTGACGCATATTCTGAGCCTGATTCTCCAAGTTTCAACCATTGAGATCCTTCCCAACTTTACTGAAATCTCGGAGAATGACAAACTTGAGTCGGATGTGCAAAAGAAGCCGGTGGAAACATCTGAAACCGACAAATCTCGAGAAAATCGACACAAAATGGAGCAATGGGGAGGCCGCCCTCCTGATCCTCCACCTAAGCATTAAGGCGCACCACCACCACCTTCCGCCAATAGAGTAGTCCATGTTTCTTCCTATTTACTTTTGTTTATTTTTTAGGTATTGGGGACAATGCTTAATTTAAGCTTGGGGGATGGGAAAAAATTGTATCTTTGCATGCATGTTTTTCAAAAATTTTAGGATTTATAACCTTAATTTTTACTTGACCATGAATAGGATTTGTGATTTTAAACTTAATTGCTTGAAATTGCGAATTTGTCAAGATGTTTTATGATGTTATGAAAAATAGAGTCTTGCATAATTGGACTTAATTGTTTGAAAATGCATAAAGTATAAAATCATGTTTAATTTTTTTTTGTGTTAAAAGTTAGCAAAAAATAAAATCCTTGAAATTTTAACAAGTTTTTAGTAATACCATTGGAATAATTTGAAATAACCACATACTTTGGCGAAAAACTTTGTGGAAATAAAAGTTTAAGAAATTAGAAATTTAGGGATTTAAATTTATTTTTTTGAAAATGCAACTTGTTTGGGAAAAACGAATTTAGAAAGATCGGGATATCCATAGGTATGATTTAATGCCTAAGGATGTGTGTATTCATGATATTTTGTAAAAATGTTGAAAAATTGTGTAAAATTGAAAATTTTTAGAAAAGAAAGACTTCGTTTGCTTATGTTACGGCGACATGACGTACTTATAGCAATGAGTCATAGACACTTTGCTCCGCTAGTTTGCCCGATAAAGTGACCGGGTTTGCACTAACCATGTAGGTTCGTGTCATGGAAGGGTTGAACCAAGAGCATGCAAATGCACTTTTGAATTAAAACGGTTGGGTATAGATTAGCTACCTATAACTAGCCGGTTTTGTTCTAAGGATAAAGATTTATAGTGTCATAAAATAAAACCAACAAAAGAAAAATAAAATTTTGCATATATCAACACACGAAGTCTGCGACTTTCTAACCTAAGTTTGATTCAAGCTTGGGGGATTTTTAAAAGAATTTTCGCAAATAAGAATGCATTTTTTGTAACAAATTTAGATATCCGAAATTTACAAATTCTAAACCTTTAAGGAAATAAAAGTTAGAGTAATTGAATTGTGGGGTGAAGCATGATTAACCAAGGGTTGCACTTTAAATTTGTACAAAATTTACGTTGAGATTTTTAAATTTTGGCAAGATCATACAAATTTTTTGATCGAATTGTAGTCCAAGTTTAGATATTGCTTGAGGTCAAGCAATGTTCAAGCTTCGGGAAATTTGATAAGCTGAAGTTGTATCTATTGAAACCTAGGGTTTGTTATGTAAATTAAGCCAAGTTTTGATTAAATTAGGTTTAATTAGGTTAGAAATGTCCAAAAGTTCAAGTTACTGCCCTAGTTATGTTTGTTCTACAGGTAATCAAGTGTTTGGAGCTTAACGAAGCAAAACGGGTGAGTTAGCACGAAGATTGGAGCTTCTGCCAACATGCATTGCGGCCCGGAATGGATCCTTTGCGGCCTACAACCAAGCAAGCCAGAACCAAGCAAGTCAGAGCATTTCTGCACCTTTATTGCGGCCCGCAAGGACCTTTATTGCGGCCCGCAATGCCCTCTCCAAAATTCTTCTGCGCAGTCTGATTAACTGCCTCCATGCATTGCGGCCCGCAATGAATGTATTGCGGCCCGCAATTAGGTCGGTTCAGAGCCCGAATTTGCTATTTTTGGTTAGTTATTTCTAGGTTTTGGAGGGGGATAAAAAGAGGACCTGTAGAACAGATTGAGTACGTTTTTTTAGGCAGAATTTGTAGTTTTAAACAAGGAAAAACAAGGAAAAGCAAGGAAGAGAGAAGGAGGAAGAAGAGAACACCATTGATCAACCGGTTTTATTGTTTTCTTTCATTTGGAACTCTTTTATTCTTTTGATTTGTGCTTTAGCCATGACTGGCTAAAGGCTTTTCTAGGGTTGATTAAGGTTGTACTTGAAACTTTTGTTATGATTTAGTTGGTTTTATTTTATATATTCTTGTTCTTTGTTATGATCTATTCTTTATTTTAATTGATTGTGAAGACTTAATCGAAATCACATGAAACCCTAGGATTTGGTATTTGCAATTGAGAAATTGAATATTAGGTCCAGACCATAATGCTGGTAGCTACTACCATGCTTTTCAAAAAAGGTCCAGACCATAAGAAATAGAGTATTTGATAGGCTAAGTACCGAGAGGTGACGCTTGTCTTATATGGGCTTCACCCAATAGTTTAGAAAATTGTGCCAAGTACCGAGAGGTGAAAGATAGTTTTCTAGATCAATTGGGACAGTAAGAACTTAATGACTTTAGATTAGAGTAGCCAAGTACCGAGAGGTGACGTTTATTCTAATTTAAAGATGGTATTAATATAGAGATATCCCTTTGTACCTACAACACCCAATTGTGCCTTCATAACTAAAAGAACAAATTTAATAAACCAATTAGTCATAACACTAGTGGATAGGAACCCTAAGAAACCCTAATTTCTCATACTTGTTAAAAATTCAGATTTTGCTTTAAGACTTTAGTTTAATTCATTTTAATCAAAACCAAACCAACATTTGAACAAACAAAAACATTTTTTACTTTCTTTTACTAAATTAAATTGTTAGGTTAGATTTGATATTCCAACTTGTCCCTGTGGAGACGATCCCTAAGTACTACTCGACAAGGTTGTACACTTGCAACCGAATTGAGCGTAAATTAGGATTTATTACTTGTATTGTAATTATTCACACCAGTGGCTTAATAAATAGTAAACAAATTCAGAAAAATGTAAAATTTTGTCTCTAAGCACAATTTAATATGGAGAACATGCAACTTGAACGGTTCGGATCGACGTTTTGAACTTTGAAAATTGAAAAATGAATTGGTAGCACCAAAGCTCAGGAACTACCACTTTGATCTTAGCCAACCTCTATATATATATATATATAATATATATATATATATAGATATAATTCGTTAAAGCAAATCTAGAAGAAAATATAAGTAATAATACTCATCAATCAAAACTCGTCCTTAAACATATTTGGTACAACGATCTGCCTTAGTATTTCAAATGTAATTAAATACTCAATTTATAATATCATCTCCTAATTTTTTTAGCTTAAAGTCAAAAGTTGCAATTGGAAAATACTCCGAGCATGTTTTGACCAAAAAAATTATTACCCTCTTTCCGCCAAAAAAAAACTATTCAAACTTTCTGATTGGATCATAAAATATTGCTTTGACCATTGACCGACAACATAATTTTATGATGACTATTTTAGCTTCAAATTTCTGGAAATTTTTAATCAAATATAATCTCATTCTAAATCCATTATTTCACGAATACAAAGCTATCAAATAACTTAAACTACAGAGATATTCGGTTTGAAAACTGAAACTATATATGAAGTTACATAACCGAAACATGAGAAGGATAACACCATTCAAACGATAGCTATATATATTATAATTGGAAGAAAAAGAACTAGCCTTTCCTGATCCCCGTGAGCTCGCAGGAAGAAATGCACCTCATGATCAAGTCATTAATTAATTAAAAGTTAAAAAGGAAGGGAGTGTCTGCGTAAAGCATGCAGAAGCTCTACTTTCAACCATTTTATTAAAAAAGTAGGTTGTTTTGAAAAAAGCATCCGATGTTCTCCACGCCGCACTAAAATAATTAACGTTGTAGATTTTGGTCTGATTAATTCACACGTACTGGCGCAATTCTATAAATATATGCAATTAATTGTTTACTGATTACAACAATAATTCAATCATTGGTTCAGTATCTCCTATCGATCGTAAAGATGGTTACAGTATTAGAATCAGCAGAGAATCCTTAATTAATTAATTTCTCATTGAAAACCATTGGTTCAAAACCAGATGCATGCACGATGCTTGGTCTAGATCCTTTCCGGCGTGATTTTATGTATTCAATGGTGCTTTTATAATGTTCTTTCTTCCTTTATATATTGTTAATTTTCCCTTGAATTTTTATTACATCTCTGCATGATATGTTGTGTATCGTTAATGTTTTTTGTACGTAGTAGTGATAGGATCTATATTTTATATATGCTATTGATAATTTGATATCATATAAATTTACCACTGAAGCATTTGAATTATGTCTGATAATTAAAATTATAAGTTAGAGAATAAAAAATTATAAGTCGAAGTATTAGAAAGTATAAGTTAAAGTATTGTTTTTTTTATCAAATATCTAATTAGTTAATGGATTTAAATCCAATTCAATATATTTTTACCTTATTTTGACAAAAAATTCTGAGTCCATCCCTGCGCCAACTAGCGGCCATAAAAGACCATGAAAAAGGCATGAATATTCCAAACAGAAATGGTCTAGAAAATCTTCCACTTGTTAATCCTTCAAAATTTTATAAGAGCATCCGACTCGGATGAGGTTGACCTTCGAATAAATCATTTGTTTCGAAAATTTAAAGAAACTTCATAAATCATGTAAACCCCCCTCTACCCAACCTAATAAAAAGATGCGTTACCACTCACCTACACATTACAAAATTCGACTAATTCTATTGGGTCGACCGAAAAATGACATCCATCATCAGCGTCATTGACCAACTTTTTTTATTTTTAGAAATAAACAAAATATATTAATTACTATTTTTCTTCGATAAATAGATGAAATCGAGCTATTAATTAGTTCACTTTCAGAGAAGACGCACTAATGATTTGATTTTATTGATTTCCACAAGTATTAATCCAACGACTATGAATGTGAAAAATCAGAAATAAATAAAGAATGTGAAGTATGATAAGCATGAAAATTGTCAGGCATTTTAATCCTCCTCTTATTTATACTTATTTACTTATTTACATTTTAATTTAGTCTGTCTCTCAAGCTAAAATTAATTTTCCTGAAAAAAATTACATCGCACTGTACCAGCAACTAATGTCCCTTAATTAATTATCATTTAAGTCCAAAATTAAGTCACCTACGTACGTACGCCTACCTTGCTTTTTCATGCATGCATGCATGCATCTGTTGACTAGTATATTCGGTGGTATATATATATATATATATATATGCACTAATGCACTGCTCCCCAAATACCTGTTTAGTTAGGATTTTCCCTTGGATCAATAGGTACATGAAGATTAATTCTCGATCTCACCGTTGGTGGTACGTACCGTACCTTGCTATTCCATAATTTAGTGAACCGCCATCTGCTTTTACCGGCCTCACTTAACATTTTGTAGGCTGATCTAGTACTCACGTCATTTGTATGTTTTTATCCCATTTAATTTCCATTTGATACAGTCTTGACCATTTGATACAGTCTTGATACATATATATATATATATATATATATATATATATGGAATATGCTAGCATGCTACGCATAGCATAGAACCCCTTCGTGCAACGGCTTGGATTTCGAGTTTTCAAAATCCTAACTGTTGATCCGAACCGTTAATCTTGTTCTCCATATTAATATGTGTTTGGAGACCAAATTTTACATTTTTTGAAATTTTTTTACTATTTCTTTAGATTTATTGAAAATCACTGTTTTCAGCAAATCTGGACCATAAAAAAACAGTGATTTTCATTATATATAAAGAAATAGTAAACAAATTCCAAAAAATGTAAAATTTGGTCTCCAAAGACATATTAATATGAAGAACAAGATGAACGGTTCGGATCGACCGTTAGGATTTTGAAAACTCGAAATCCGAGCCGTTGCACGGAGGGGTTCTATGCTATGCATAGCATGCTAGAATATTCCTATATGTATATATAGAGGTAGTCTACGGTGAGTTGAGAAGTAAAACGCGTTTCTACTTCACGCTGTATTTTTATTTGAAAGTCCAAATTACCGATCCGAACCGTTAGATATTTAATCCATATTGAAATGTGCTTGGAGACCAAATGTTACATTTTTTGAAATTTTTTTACTATTTATTAAGCATTTTTAAAAATTGCTGTTTTGCTGTGAACAGTAAAATTTTCTGGACCATCAGATCAGCGACTTTCAAAATTGCTTAATAAATAGTAAAAAAATTCTAAAACAATGTAAAATTTGGTCTCCAAGCACATTTCAATATAAAGAACAAGATGAACGGCTCGGATCGACGTTTTGAACTTTAAAATCACAAAATATAAGCGTGAAGTAAAATAGTCGCTTTACTTCGCAACTCACCATAGCCTAGCTCTATATATATATAGAGAGAGAGAGATAGGCTAATATGCTTTCGGTAGCATATGGGCCGAAATATACACGGTCCAAATTTGAAATTTCAAAATTCAAAAAGTCGATCTGAACCGTTCATCTTGTTCTCCGTATTAATATGTGCTTGGAGACCAAATTTTACATTTTTCTTAATTTTTTTACTATTTATTAAGCCACTTTGAAAATCATTGATCCAACGGTTTTACTGTTTTGTTAAGCCACCGTTGGATCAGCAATTTTCAAAGTGACTTAATAAATAGTAAAAAAATTCAGAAAAATGTAAAATTTGGTCTCCAAGTACATATTAATATGGAGAACAAGATGAACGGTTCAAATCGACTTTTTTGGACCATGTGTATTTCGGCCCATATGCTACCGAAAGCATATTAGCCTATCTCTCTCTCCCTCTCTCTCTCTCTCTCTATATATATATAGGAATATGCTAGCATGTTATGCATAACATAGAGGGCCTCCGTACAACGACTCAATATTCGAATTTTTAAAATTCTAATGGTCGATCCGAATCGTTCATCTTGTTCTCCATATTAATATGTGTTTGGAGACCAAATTTTACATTTTTTGAAATTTTTTTACTATTTTTTTAGATTTATTGAAAATCGCTATTTTCATGCAAATCTGGACCATAAAAAACAGCGATTTTCAATAAATCTAAAAAAATAGTAAAAAAATTTCAAAAAATGTAAAATTTGGTCTCCAAACACATATTAATATGAAGAACAAGATGAACGGTTCGGATTGACCGTTAGAATTTTAAAAAGTCGAATATTGAACCGTTGCACGGAGGCACTCTATGCTATGCATAACATGCTAGCATATTCCTATATATATATATAGAGGTGGGCTACGGTGAGTTGCGAAGTAAAACGCGTTTCTACTTCACGTTGTATTTTTATTTTGAAAGTCCAAATGACCGATCCGAACCGTTAGATGTTTAATCCATATTGAAATGTGCTTGGAGACCAAATTTTACATTTTTTGAAATTTGTTTACTATTTATTAAGCATTTTTGAAAATTGTTGTTTTGCTATGAACACTAAAAAACAGTAAAATTTTCTGGACCATCAGATCAGCGACTTTCAAAATTGCTTAATAAATAGTAAAAAAATTCTAAAAAATGTAAAATTTGGTCTCCAAGCACATTTCAATATGGAGAACATGATAAACGGTTCGGATCGACGTTTTGAACTTAAAAATCGCAAAATATGAGCGTGAAGTAAAATAGTCGCTTTACTTCGCAACTCACCGTAGCCCATCTCTCTCTCTCTCTCTCTCTCTCTCTATATATATATATATATATATATATATATAGAGTTAGGCTGGGGTGCTATGGATAGCATAGTGGCCTCTATGCTACGGCTCAATATTCGAGTTTTCAAAATCCAAACGGTCAATCCGAAC
Organism: Carex rostrata; assembly: GCF_964058835.1. Taxonomy (NCBI): domain Eukaryota; kingdom Viridiplantae; phylum Streptophyta; class Magnoliopsida; order Poales; family Cyperaceae; genus Carex; species Carex rostrata. The sequence goes on along the minus strand of NC_135918.1, from coordinate 10,577,777 downwards.
CGTTCATCTTATTCTCCATATTAATATCTGCTTGGAGACCAAATTTTACATTTTTCTGAATTTTTTTACTATTTATTAAGTATTTTACAAAATTGTTGATCCAACGGTGGCTGCACAAAACAGTAAAACCGTTGGATTAGCGATTTTCAAAGTGGCTTAATAAATAGTAAAAAAATTCAGAAAATTATAAAATTTGGTCTCCAAGCAGATATTAATATGGAGAATAAGATGAACGGTTCGGATCGACCGTTTGGATTTTGAAAACTCGAATATTGAGCCGTAGCATAGAGGCCACTATGCTATCCATAGCACCGCAGCCTAACTCTATATATATATATGTATCTCAACTGACATGCTTCTGTAATACAGAGATAATTAGAGATGTATCTCAATTGCCTTCCCCTAGCTATATATATGCCAGGCTGTACTCGCAGTGAATATATAGATATCCATGGCATATATGTCATGCTCAGCTATATATATTAATGAGTGAGTCTATGGTACTATGCATATCACGGGTTGTTACTGTGCTACGGCTCTATATTCGAGTTTTCAAATCCTAACGGTTGATCCGAACCGTTCATCTTGTTCTCCATATTAATATGTGTTTGGAGACCAAATTTTACATTTTTTGAAATTTTTTTACTATTTTTTTAGATATTTAGAAAATCACTTGATCTGAAAATTCTGGACCATCCAAAATCAGTGATTTTCAATAAATCTAAAAAAATAGTAAACATTTTTCAAAAAATGTAAAATTTGGTCTCTAAACACATATTAATATGGAGAACAAGATGAACGGTTCGGATCGACCGTTAGAATTTGAAAACTCGAATATGGAGCCGTAGCACGATAACAAATCGTAATATGCATAGTACCATAGACTCACTCTATATTAATAGAGTCATCACAGATACTACTCAAGATCAGTCAACGCATACTCGATCAGTCAACCCAGTTAGTAAGAACAGGTGTTAGTTAGCATAGGCTGTTAGGAGATAGTTAGTTATAACAGACTATGCTTCTACATGTTTCTGTGAATAGCTTGTAATTACTTTCCCTATATAAAGGGCAATACAGTGTACTGTTAAGACTGATCAAGAAATAATAAAAACATTCTTGTATTCCTTTCTTACCTCTTCTGGTTTCAATATTCATATCGCCTAATTCCGGCAACCCCCGCTAATTATATATGTAAGAAGAAATCAGTGGAGTCCCCATTGATTGATTAATACCCTAGCTTGACTGAGCCCCGCGTAATGAACAGGTCCTTTATCCATTTCATCCATTTGAACAACTCTCAGTGCATAGCATTGCTATGAATTCAATTCTACCTGACCATCAGGTTTCACATCAATTACTATGCTTGGGGTATATATGTAGTCATGCTCAGGGGATCTCCTTGTGTATATTTGCACATTTTCATGATTTGTTAGTCCTTAATTCTATCAATTTGACATGGTGTTTTATTATTTTGTCCTTTTTACATATTCTGAATCACTGAACTTTGACAAATTATTGTGATCAATTAGCTATGTATAATTTTTAGTTCTTTATATGAAAATGATGGTTGGATCATGAACTATAGGCTAAAAAAATATCAGGATTTGTGGAGACCCAGAACTGTATGAAATTTATGGATTTTGTGCAGATCAGTTCTTGTGCCAGCACACTGTAACTGCGCAGTTCTTACTTTTCACTGACTAAGATTCATCAATTGTTTATAATTATCTTAAAAATACCCATAAATGGAATATCAAGTGCAAGTATATTCAGTGTGTTGTACTCTAACAGTGTGCATGATTTGGGATCATTTCAAGATCTGTAGATATGCCTACTGATTTGATCTTTTTGGGATTGTTTTTATGGTTGGTACTGTACCAGTATGGGTATTGTTTTTTATATACGCATGAATGGCTGGTCCAGGTACAAGAGGGATGGTACGAGGACAATGCACAACACCTAATGCCTATATGCAAGGTGTTACATATTTTTAGGGTTTTGGCTGTATGTTTTATTTATAAGAGTATCTAAAAGAGATGAGTCAGTAAGATTAAACTTTTGTCAGCGCCTATGAACAAAGTTTAACAAATTGGTCCCTGTTTTCACAGTATTTACACTTTTTATTGTTTTTATCAATTCTTGACAGTAGGCTCTTTTTGTGAAATCAAGTTCACTTGTGCAGGTCATTGCCTTGTCAGACTGTACATTTTACATATCCAACCTCACTTTTATGTTTACTAACACATCTCTATCAAAAGTTTATTTTTACAAGATTCAATACAGTGTGTTGTATTATAGAGATTCATGAGGTGCTCTGTGCTCATTTTCAGTCATGGTACTGTGGAGTCAAGTCCACTGTTTACACCTTCATCTCACAACTTTGCACCTATATCCTTGTAACTTGTTTATTTATAAAATTGAGCCTTTTTAATTGAATGAACTCCAGTTCCAGTGGCTATAAGAAACAACTACGAACTTAGATTGAATTTAGACATCTCTCGAGCCAACAGTGATATTTTTTCTTTCACAGAGGTCCTTACATTTATTATATTTTGCATTTTTATTTAAAAAAAACAATTATATACGTGTAAATGTTAATATTTCTGTAGGAAGGGCCACAGGATATGAGTGAGCTCCATGACTCATCTGAGATCAGGCATTATGCCTTGATGTCCTCTCCTCTTAAATTTTACATTAAGGTCCTTATTATTATCATTTTTTATTTGAAAACTGTGAAAATTGTGGTGCTATTTTGTTTACTAACCTAGAATTAATTTCAGTAGCCAAAAGTCATTGCAATTTTACCTTCTTTATTTTAAACTGCATTTGGTTGTGTTGATATTTTTCCATCAGTCTGTCTATAGGTTTGAATAGTCATGGTAAGTGAGTTGGGTTGAGTACCTACATGAACAATTTTCAAGCCTACAGTTGAAAAGGTCATCTCAATTCATGAAAGAAAGACACGATTGATGTTCTCCTTTTGTTCTTGCTTTGTTCAAATCACCTTTTCCCATGGCTTATATTTTGGTTGCAGGTACACACCTACGTGAGCCACGGCAAGCAGATATCACGCTTTGATTATTACTGTCCGAATCATGGGTATTTTCTTTATGTTTTTATATATTTTTTTCCTTTTCATTGGTTTATAATTGCATTTTGCCAAGCACGTTTTTGGGCTGACGTAGAAAGGTGAGGTGAGTAAAACATGCCTGAAAACTAATTGAATTTGTTTGCTATTCTTGTAATGGTCAACTGATGTGCTTATTTTGTCAATGTAAATAAAATTTAGCACTTAATGCTATCATGGTCACTATTCTTGTAAAGGTGAGCATCGTATTTTTTTATGTTTATGGAGCATCTTAACATGGTGTTCTTAACTCTGTGTACCGGTATGGTATGATGCTAGTAAATCTCTATTAGTGTGTCACTAGGCCTCTCGATCTGTGTACCAGTCCTAAGTATGTGAAGTCATACTCATTTTTGTGTTATATGCGGTGAGTGTTAGCATTAACTACAATGTACAGATGCCACACCACCTGGCGAATTGGGTGAGAAGATCGGGGTAGCAGTTCTAATAGTGATATGCATGCTAGGAAGGCCTTTGAAGTGCAGCTCAACAACATGGGCAGATATATATGGAGGATAATATGCTTTGAACTTCTCTTTTTAGTTTTAACTTTACTTATTCCTATATATCACCTAGACTATTTTCTAAAAGAAACTCGATATAATAGTCATATTTATGAAATGTTTTGCTTGCTTCTGTTTAACTAACTTTTGAACTACTGCCTTTTCTAAAAGTTATGCTTGCTTTATGTAATTCAAAGTTAGAGACAAAAAAGTCAATTTGTTTTATCAGTATTAGTTAATATTTTTAAATGATTCAATCACTAAACGGAGATATAAATAAATACGATGAGTTTCAATGGGAAAATAACTAAATTTAAAGTTTTAATAGATAAATATCTAATTAATGGAGGTATATATCTAAATTTCTATTATATATAATAGTTTTAATAGTTGTATTTTAAGTTTCACAATTTTTGTTATTAGTCATTTAAAAGGGTGAGGTATAAAAAAAAAAAACATAAAAGTTCTGTATAAATTTATAAAGACATTTGAATTTTATTTGTATTATTCGATCTATACATTAATTATGGTTACTCACACTATTTTTATTTATGAACATGCATTCTGTTGCTTTAGAAATAAATATATACAAGCCATATGAATAAAATGAACTTTGTATGTGTCTAAGGCAAAATGAATTTCGCATGATGAACTTCTCTCTCTTTAAAAACACTTTGGTTTTCAATTTTATTTGAGCAATAAATGAAAATTATTTGTGTATTTGTATACATTACTTAATTTTTCGCCTAAGATATTAGAGAAAACTAAATTAATGGAACAAAATAGAAGGGGAATGAATTAATGCATGAGAAAGGATGAAAGAAAGTAATTATGAAACAAAAGAAATAATTTAAAAAATATATATATAAGGAATGAAAAAAAAACAAAAACAAAATACTAAATTGATCCTAATTTAATTTGACATAAACAAATATATTTGTCATGCCTATTTGAACTAATAATATCACACAACATAATCCTTCTCATTTAAAAAAATAGGTGCACTGATCTTTATAACTAGATTTTTGTGATGAACCCATCCTAGAAAATATATCAATATATAAGATAAACTATAATATAATCAACATACGCCATTTCTATTGTTCCTTCCACTCCCCTTTTTGTCTCCTTTAATTTGCTGCTTCTTTGCCTATTTGCCTCTTTGGTAAAAGGTTTAAGTAGAAATAACGAAGAAAATTAAAAATCGAACGTTGAATCAAAATTTTGTCGTTTTGGTAAAAGCTATTCCTTTTAGGATTTTGAATTTCAAACTCCTTTCTATAAAAATTTATTTGTCGGATCCCTTTTGTCCAGAATGCGTGGATAATAGCATAGGTAGTTTGCTTCGATCTTTTTTGTCGAATCTTGATTAGAACTTCATTAAAAAAATCTTTAAAGTTAAGGTATTTTGTAAAATATAAATTAATAAATGAAGTAACCATGTTATTTTTTTTCTTATATTTAACAACTCATGCGGATGGTTGACTTAATTTTTTCACCAAAAATGCATATTGAACCAAAAAAATGTGGAGTGGTGGGGGGGGATATTTATTTGCTTGTTATATGTTGTAATATATTATCTTCACTTAATAAATAATAAAGTTGGGTAAGAAGCGTGAATTGGGACATAATTAAATGGACATGTCTTGAGTCAAGGAGTAATAGCAAAATCAAAAGCTTAATTTCTAGTAAAAGTCACTATACCAAAAGTCATAACATCTGATTACCATGCTTAAAAGAATGTACAAAATTATAGTGAATACACATGTTTCACAACACCTATTTCAACATAGATTAAGAGCTATATAAGGGGGCATTTGGTTAGCGTTATAGGTCATTCCAAGGAACAGAATGATTCTATGGAATGTAATGCCAGGGAATGTCATTCCCGGGCATGTGTTATTTCCACATTTGGTTCGCACATGGCTATTACTTTAACATTCTCTGGAATGAGTCATTCTCATGTTTGATTTGCACATAGCTATTCCAATGGCTATAGACATAACTTCACTATTTATTAATTATTAACTAAATAACGTTACGTTACCAAATTTTTGATGTATTGTTTAAAGATAAATTATAAATCAGATAAAATATATTTGAGATGGCATGCCTGTCACATTAACTACGTCTGTCTTTTCAAACTATCTATTATATATTTGTATGTTCTATATTTCTACAGCATTATAATAGTTTGACAATTATTTACATAAACTTAAAATTATAGTTTGACAATTATAATAGTTTGGAAATTAAGAGAGATTTTAGCACCAATATATAGAACCATAGACGGTGCCTTACCGTTTCCCTAGAAGCCGATTTTTTAAAAAATACCCATTAAAAAAATTAATTTAATAAAAATAACCAGATCTGAACAGAAAATTTAAAAATACCCAAACCGCGGATTTTTTCCGCGCTCCAGAATTTTTATTCCTGGCCGCGGAAAAAATTCGCGCTCCGAAAAAAAAAAAAATTAATTTTTGAGCCCGAGCGCGGATATTATCCGCGGGCCGGATTTAAAAATATTTTTTTTTTTTTTTTTTTAGTTTGGAGAAAAAAAATTATTTTTTTGGTCCAACTTTACACTTCTGGTTAACATTTCAAAACGCCTTCAAAAATCATGAAAATTTACCGACATGCATTCTTGACTTCATAGAATAAGACTGTAAAGTTTCATACAAAATCTCAGAACAGATTGTGAGATATCGGCTCTCAAAAATTGCCCGAACTGCTGAAGGAGTGCTTCTGACCCCAACTTTGCACATCTGATTAACATACCAAAACAAATTCAAAAATCATGAAAATTTGCCGACATGCATTCTTGACTTCATAAAATAAGACTGTGAAGTTTCATACAAAAACTCAAAACAGATTGTGAGATATCGGCTCTCAAAAATTGCCCGAACTGCTCTCAAAAAAAGTTGGGCTCAGAAGCACTCCTTCAGCAGTTCGAGCAATTTTTGAGAGCCGATATCTCACGATCTGTTTTGATTTTTTGTATAAAACTTCACAGTCTTATTTTATGAAGTCAAGAATGCATGTCGGCAAATTTTCATGATTTTTGAAGTTGTTTTGGTATGTTAATCAGATGTGCAAAGTTGGGGTCAGAAGCACTCCTTCAGCAGTTCGGGCAATTTTTGAGAGCCGATATCTCACAATCTGTTTTGAGATTTTGTATGAAACTTTACAGTCTTATTCTATGAAGTCAAGAATGCATGTCGGTAAATTTTGATGATTTTTGAAGGTGTTTTGATATGTTAACCAGAGGTGTAAAGTTGGACCAAAAAAATAAATTTTTTTCTCCAAACTAAAAAAAAAAAAAAAAAAAATATTTTTAAATCCGGCCCGCGGATAATATCCGCGCTCGGGCTCAAAAATTAATTTTTTTTTTTTTTTTTTTTTTTGGGGGGCGAATTTTTTCCGCGGCCCAGAATAAAAATTCCGAAGCGCGGAAAAAATCCGCTGTTTTGATATTTTTAAAATTTCTGTTCAGGTCTGGTTATTTTTATTAAATTAATTTTTTTAATGGGTATTTTTAAAAAAATCGGCCCTAGAAGTCAACAAGGCAAACTTAATTTCAAACCAAAATTATCAATGTAGTCCCATTGTCATTCTTTTATATAAATTTTTGGAGTGCAAGTCCCAATGTAGCTTTACTATGTCCTTACTGTATTTAAATTCTAAGTATATGGTTCTGTTTAGATAAGGGAATGAAGGGGAGCGGCAGATGTATAATGCCTACAAATTGATAACATTGAAATAAAATAAAATAAAAAACTCAACTAAATTTTAGTGGCAATTATGTTCTTAAATTTTAGACACTATTAAAACGATAATAACAATAATTAACAAGAGTTCATAGTTGAAACCTATGGGGACATTGATCGTGATTCATGATCATATTAATAAAATTTAAGCATTTTCCACACTACTTTATATTGAAAGTAAGCTACTAGCTTAAGTTAGTTGAGATTGTAATTTTATTCCTTATGAATAGGTATTAACAACTTAAATAATGAGTAGTTAAATTTGAAATGTTGTGAGAACTAATTAATTTGATGTATTTTTCTGATAATGAATTTTTCATAAGTTCGGAGAAGAGTATTACGAAGAATATATTTTATTAGTACATATTACGAAGATGGCATATGTGTATATATATCGAGCCATAGAAATTTGAGAGATTGTTCAATAATTAAATTACCTTTAATATTTTGATATTTGTAATTAATTTTAAAAAAATAAAAACATATGTGGGACGAAAATAATTAACACTATTCTATTTTACTCCTATTTTTAAATTAAGTTACAGCACTTCTAATGATAACAAAATTTGTATGGATTAATTGCTTGAAACAATTCATATAAAATAGATAAATATATCAGACTGAACTAACATCACTAACAAGCTTTCTAAAATTAACAACTCACTACTTTTTGAATATTAATTATATTATATGACTTGAAATAAATAATTAACTACATGCATGTACTGTAAACATTATAAATTGAGTAACTAACATATGCAACACAAAATATAAAATTTGATTTCCAGACACATTTAATATAGATATAATGTTGTGCAGTTTGGGTTAATTATTTGGACTTAAAAAAAAATGTGAGAAATAATTGAAGCACAAAAACCGTAAAGCATTTTAATCCCCATTGGACAACGCTATGACGATCTGAGCCAATTAAGCTAATGATTATTTCTCACAAAAACCGTAAATCATTTTCCCCCACACTACAAAGTACAAACCGATCAAAGCGAACCCTCCCTAGACCCTAGTGACTACATCCTTTTTTCTTAAAATTAAATTAAAAAGTTGGTTTGTCACGAAATAAACTAATGATTAATTTTCTCAACAATAACAAAGGTTAAACCGTTGATTTTGATTCATAGTAGAATAAACCGAATCAATATATAGATTGATCAACTCTTAGTCACACCTACACACTACTAAGAAAACATATCGCACTTCTTCAAAAAAAAAAAAAAAAACTTTGATGCAGCCAAGCTCCTAATATCCGAATTAGGGGTTGTTTCTTTAGATTTGAATTCCCTGTTCGACACAATCCAAACTGATGCGCTCCAATTGAAAACATTACTCGGAGAAGAGAACCAATTGACAAGAACTAGTCGATCAAGCATCAGCATAAGGTCCTATTCAGCTACTGAGAGTGTGAATAACACCACACAACAGTTCGAATTAAGTTATGAGTCGACACAAGACAGTGCTGCCATGTCAGAGGTCAAGAATACAATAGACTGCCTTGACGGCCGCTTAAAGCAGTGTCTCATAAAAAAACAGCTGTTGATTCATTGCTGGATACTGAGATCGGTAAAGGACGCTTTGAAGAGTTCATGTACCATGGTCTGATAGTACCAGTCAAACATGAGCACTGTGATGAGGTCCATGCATTCAGAGTATATCCATGGATCCGTCAGCAGCTGATCGAAGCAGCGAAAGAAAACAATTTCTTGGAGCTTGATCCCATGGGAAATCCTGTTGTCGGTACAACTAATTGTGTGATTCTGATGAAGGGGCAAAAACATGTGCGAGCACGAGTGCGGTCTTTTGGTAGGTCCAGCAATCAGGGTTTGCTATCCGTATACAATGTCGACCAACAATATGTGCATCTCGACAAGTCATGGTTCTCTGGCCAGAAAAAAATGGGCACTTTCCAGGTTGGGAGGTGTACTGCCTCCAGCGAACACCATACCGAGCTTGTGAAAGAATGGTTGTTGAAGGGTATCGGGGCTTGTAGGAACTTGAGGTATCTCAGCCTCAGAGGAATCTCTAGAATTGAGTCCCTTCCTGTTTCAATTGGAGATCTTTACTGTCTCATAATTCTCAATGTTAGAGCGTGCCACAACCTCGAAAAGTTGACTGTTGCTGTCACATCATTGAAGAAGTTGCAGTACCTAGATGTATTAGAGTGCTATTTGCTTGATCAAATGCCTCGAGGCCTCGGTCAGCTCGTCAACCTAGAAGTGCTAAAAGGCTTTGTGATTGGGAGCACGAAAAGCAAAGACCCGTGTGGTCTGATAGAGCTGACGAGGCTAGAGAAGCTAAGAAAGCTCAGCATCAGCATAGGCTGTTAGTCAGTGGCAACCGATGACGAGCTCCAACAATTGGCCAGGTTAGAAAACCTGTGGTATCTTTCAGTAACATGGGGAGTGGTAGCATCACACAAGAAACAGTCACTTGTTTCAAATGCTGGTAAAGTCAAGACAGCCGAGAGCATTGAAGACATGTGTCTCTGTCTTCCCCCGAAAATTGAAAAGCTTGATCTTCGTCGCTGTGTACCATTTAGTGTATTAATTTCCTGATTGGCTTTTGCCGACAAATTAAGTTGGCGGCTGGGCTGTCGAGGTATTGCGACTGAGATTCCTGAGAAATCTCAAATGTGACCTAGGTGGCGGAACCGAGCAGATCGGCCTAGGGTGAGGTAGAGCCGATCTGATCAGATCTAGGTCAGATCTGATCAGATCTAGGTCAGATCGGACCAGAGCATAGGAGCTCCTGTGCGGACCAGTGCTGACCTAGGCGGAGGTAGGCGGACCAGGCGGAGCTCCGGCGACGTTCAGGCGGCCCTGGCAGAGGTGAAGGAGGAGGTATGTGCTACAGTACCGCGGGTTTGCTAGTAAAATGCAAACCCGCGGTAGTGAAATGACCGACCGACCTGCTGTCCACGTACTTTCTTACTGAAATGCAAGCGGGCCGCGCCCACCCACCGGACTTGTACAAGTTGATTATGAAACACTTTGCTGCTTGGTAATCAATGTCAAGAGCGAAGAGAAGAGATAAAGGGCGTATCTGGCAAGCAAAAAACAATCACGAAGAATAAAGAATAGATGTAATGCATTCATTACAAGGAGATATTTTAACCCTCGATGAAACTAAAAAACATCCACCAAGTTACTTACATAATATTGACGATGAACTTACCAACTTGATAAAGTCTCGGTTGATTAAAATAAATATAAATAACCAGCTGCACAAACAAACAAGCTTGTATTTTTTTTTTTTTTTAAAAGAAGGCAGAAATGCCCATCCATTAATAGAAAAGAGAGTCCTACAATAAGAACTGACAGAAATGCTTTCATCAGTAAAGCATGCAAAGTGTCGTCAGGCAACCACGATGTGCCCGACAAACAAAAACAACAAAAAGGCTCTAACAAGGGAGCCAACAACAGGTATGTCATGGAAACACTCCATGCTTATTACAAGCAAGCAAATAAAATGACTACTAAGCAACTATTGCATGTGCAAGTGATCTCTACAAATAAGCTTGTATAGAAAGTTATTAATTACAAAATCAACGATGGAATAAAGAAGTTGCCCATGACGACGATTGTGATGCAGAAGCAACATCTGCCATGGACTTCATTTCCTTCCAGACTACGGTCGACAAATCAGGCCTATTTATTCTCATTGTATCGCTGCATCTTAGACCCAATGAGATCATCTTATCGGCCTCCTTAAATGGCCAGGGACCTACCGAAGCATCAATTAATTCCTTTAATGTACCTTTCCTATGTTCCTCCTCCACCGATTGCCTTATACCCCATGGGTCTTTGCATGTCACAAGCTGCAATAACATAATGCCAAATGAATAAACATCATTTTGAGGAGTCATTTTCCCCGTTGTGAAGTACTCCGGGTCAATGTAACCAAATGTTCCCTTTAGACAATCTGTAATGTGGAATGGTTGACTTGCATTGGTTGTCCGGTTAAGTTGACGACAGAGGCCAAAATCGCTTAGTTTGCTAACACTGTTCAAATCAAGAAGGACGTTGTCGGGTTTGAGATCACCATGCACAATACCATGAGGTTTGCTACAGTGTAGGAAGCTTAGTGCATCGCAAATCTCAAATGCAATACGAACTCATGCTTGCCATGAGAGGGGTGAAGTGTTGTTTTCACATCGTAGACGGTCTTCAAGGCTACCATTTGGTAGGTACTCATAAATAAGTGCATGGTTCTCTGCACAGGCCCCTATGAGTTTCACAAGGTTTGGATGTTGCAATTTGCTGAGGACTTCAACCTATGATGTTAAAATTAAATAACTTCTGGTTAATTGGAAAATATAAACTCTCCATAGACCTAGATGTTTATGAATGCTTAAAATTTATACATATTTTCCTTTTCTCAAAAAAAAAAATAATAATATACATATTTCCAATGCAAAGGTTGAACTACTTTTACCAAAATATACTACAGAGCATATGTGTGTGTGTGTGTGTGTAGTTTCACGTTCTTGTCTTCTTGATCTATTCTTTCTGTACATTGCATTAGTTTAATCGGTGGTTGTTTATCATTTCTTTACATACTTAAAAAATATACACTTGAGATGTGAGGTATTTAAGGGATCAAGGATCAACAAAGTGATATTATGAGCAGGCAGAAAAAAGCCATCAAGACATTATAATGGTTCATATTTTCTTGAAGTAGAAATATCTCACTCAAGTAAAGGCTTATTTATATCCCAAAGAAAATATGTCAAAAGAAACAAGTAAATTGGGAGCTAAACCAGCCAATACTCTAATGGAAACCAATATTAAACTTGAAATTGAAGATGGTGAAACACTACCTGACATAGGACAATATCAAAGGTTGGTATGCAAGTTAATTTACCTTACAGTTACCAAACCTGACATTGCCTTTGCAGTTAGTGTTATAAGCCAATTTATGCATGCTCCATGCACTAGTCACTTGAGTGCAATTGATAGAATACTAAGATATCTTAAATGCACTCCAGGTTAAGGAATTTGGATGAAGAAAAATAGTTCTAACGATGTGGTTGGTTTTTTTAATGCAGATTGGGTCGGTAGCTGCGATAGAAAATCAACCACAGGCTTTTGTACCTTTGTAGGTGACAACCTGGTCACTTAGAAGAGCAGGAAGCAGAATGTTATGGCAAGATCAAGTGCGGAAGCAGAATATCGAGCCATGACATCCACTGCAAGTGAGCTCATCTGGATCAAACAACTACTCAATGACATGAAGATAAAGCTCAAAGGAACAATGCAAATGTATTGTGACAACCAAGTTGCACGACATATTGCATCAAATCCAGTGTTCAATGAAAGGACAAAGTACATAAAGATCGATTGTCACTTTTTCAGAAAAAAAAAGTACAGTCGGGAGAAATAGAAACCTCATTTGTTAGAAGCAAAGACCAATTGGTAGATGTCTTCACCAAAGCACTTGACAAATCCAGCCATGTAAACATACTCGACAAGTTGGGCTCAATCAATTTATTTGAACCCAACTGGAGAGAGAGTATTGAGAAATAAAATTCTTAGCCCTAGAAAATATTCATCATTGGCATATATAGTTTAGGCAACAAATAAGCTAGCTTCTAATTACATAGCTGTCAAGCTATTTGAGGTACCTAGCTAGCTTTATCCTTGTAAATCTTTTGTAATTAAGACACAACTAGGCTATAAATACTCATGTACAACCTTTTTAAAGATCAGTAAGAACAATTGTTCAACAGTTCTCTTCATTTCCAAAAATTCAATAGTTCATGACAGGGAAAAGTACTGACCGAATATGGTGTTGGTGGGGTTTTTGTCGGCCTGGATCGCAGCAGCTTCACCTATCAGCCGCCTGTTAGGCGTGAACGCAACACATGATGGGGTTGTCATGTTGCCTTGATCATTCGCAATGATCTCCACACGTCCATCATGCCAGACTCCAACACATGAATAGTCTATGCCGAGATAGATCCCAATTGCCGGTGTCATCTTGCTTGTGTCTGTCGAAACTTAATTTTTCAAAGACATGAATGAGTTCATGAAATTTTAAATCAAAGAAGATTTTGGGACCAGGTTTACCAGTTAGTTTTCGTACTTGGGTAAGAGGGACTATTAAATAAGAGTAACTCTATTCTTTATGCCCAAGTTGTTCGTCTATTTAACTTGTGCCATTCTTTTATTCCATTATTTTTTTTTTTATGACAAATTAATTTATATATTGAAACTATAATTTGGTTCTGTGTCACAGTCAAGGTACCATTTGGACCAAGTGTACTCCCTCCTGTCCTTCTCAGAGGTAATTTACTATGTGTTAACTACAACTTACAAGTCAAGCCAATGGTATCATGAATTTCCCCGCAATTTCACAATTAATTCTTTATCATTAATGTAACCATCAGATCATTATTTTGGGTACCAATAGTACCACTTGAGGGAAACAAGCAGATCGGAAGCTTACCTAGAGAACCCATATTACAAAAACAAATGGAATATTAGGAAATGTAGGTCTAGCATGACGGTCCTCGTCTCTCTCTAACTCTAAACATGAATGCATTATTTCTTGTCCATTCTATGATTTTTCATTTTATCTGGTCAGCGCTAATTGCTGATGGTATCGTCCCATGATGTAACAATAAACAATTTATTTTTGCTTCATTAATTCATTTTTATTGGTATATCATGGGACGATACCATCAGCAATTTAGCATGAGCTAATGAAATGAAAAATCATAGAATGGACGAGAAATGTAATCCAGCAATCAGTTTTTCATTTGGTAATTTGAAGATCCAAAATTCAGATTCAAAATGCAAATTTGAAAATTTTCAAAAGTAGGAGGATCCTGACGTTTTTTGTTTTGAGGAAAATTTGAAGCGTGCATTCTAAAATTAATAACATGTTATAAAAAATGTATCATATTCGTCCATGCCGCCTTTTCATGACTCCAGAATATGCGTTCTGAGAAAAACAAGATTCTATTTAGCTCTCATCCTAACCGTTCAAATTGTACCCACGTACGGCTTGGATTAATTACTTGAATCGTCTCTTTCTTCATGTCAATCTGACATATTGCCCGATCTCCTATTATCTTCCAGTAAAATAAAGAATTACTATGTCAGTACTTCAGCGGGGAAGGTTAAAGGATAAAAATTATACATTATTTAGCAAACAAAGAAAGAGAAATTGGTTGGGATCGATGAAGAGCAGGGGCGGACCCAGTAGGGTCATGATAGCTGTTCTTTCTGAATTTTGAAATTTAGTGAAAATCTACATGTTCGAACATTTGCTCCTAACCTCTTCTGAAATTTTGTGTCCTTTTTTAGAATTTTGATTTGTAATTAGTGTTAAATGTATGGTTAGAATTATGATAATTTTTTTGAATTCTAATTGGTAATTACAATTAAAAATCAAAGTATTGGAAATAAGAAGTTCGAGCATTGAAAATTAGAATTTTTTTTTTTTCTAAAAAAAAAAAGACCATAGCAGTGACTTCTAGGATACTAAAAATTAGAAGTTAGAACATTTTTTTTAATCTAGTACTCAATTAGCTAATGGGTTTGAATCTGATTAATCATTTAAAATCGATTCAATATTTTTTGTCCCCCTTAGGAGTGCAAACAAATCAAATAGTGGTAAACCTATATATAGGGCTGCAAACGAATCGAACCAAATCGAATTAGGTCAAGTTCGAATTCGAATTCGAAATTATTTCGAACCGAATCCAATTCGAAATTGAAATAGATTTCGAACCTAAAAGGTCAGTTCGAATTTGATTCGGTATAATTCGAACTAGTTCGATTTGATTCGAAATTAGTTCGAAATTGAGAGCAATTCAAACTGGTTTAGCCGATTTTGCAATGCCGTCTGATGCAAAGGAGGGGTTAGCTGGCGCAGTTGATTTCTCGGGGCGAGAGGAAACGCCAAAGGAGCTGGTGCTGGTGGTTGTAAATTGGTCGGAGGAGAGACACTTGAGACGTGACTGGAGGCGACGGTGGAGGAAGAGCTTGAAGAAAACACCGTAGAGCTTAACAGCGACACTAGGCATGGCGTTTTAATGGATGTGATGATGAAGATGGGATGAGAATGAGGTAGGAAGCAGGAAGCAGGATTCTCTACTACCTATACTAGCACGTACATTATGTGGCGGGTGCACACTGACAATAAAGGTCCATAGACCATGGGTCCCAATATCAGTGGTTTGACATGCGTAAGTACTGTATCGTAACATTCGGACTTGTGTCAGTGGAGCTTACTTTATATTAAAGTAGACACTGGCAAGTGGTTCCCACGTAATGCAAAGGTAATTTCAATTCGAACTGGGCCTGGTTCGCGAACCATACGAATCGAATTGGGCCTGGTTCGAATTCGAAATTGAATTAATTTCGAATCGAACTGGTTTGAATTAATTTCGAACCGAATTTCTTTCGAATCGAATTTTTTTCGAACTTTTTTGAATTGAACTCGAATCGAATCACGAATCTCGAATTTTTTGTGCACCCCTACCTATATATGTATCTGCTTTTGTTTCGAATACCGATCATATATTAGACGGATACAGATCAGATATTGTATCCGTAATTTTATAATAGAAATTTTTCATGTCTAAACCATTCAGTTTGATATCCATATTAAAATGTGTTTGGAGATCAAATTTTATATTTTTTTAGAAATTTTTTGCTACTTTTTTAGAATTTTTGAAAATCACGATTTTAATAAAAACAACGATTTTCAAAAATTCTAAAAAAATAGTAAAAATTTTCAAAAAAATATAAAATTTGGTATACAAGCACATTTTAATATGGAGAACATATTAAACTCTTTAGATTGACTGTTTGAACTTTGAATCAACAGTTTATAGTTCAATGTACAAGAAGGATTATACATCGCAATGCACCATAGCCCAATTCAATTTTTGAATACAGACAGATATCCATATCCGCACATATATGTATCTAATTTTTTAATACAGACAAATAATATCAATTCGATTGAACCCCTAGCCGCTCCTCCGAGCGAAAATTTTGAATGCTGAGAGAGTTTCATGTCACGGTTTATTTGGTTTATTTGGTGAATAAAGAAGATGAGAAGTATAAAGTAAAGGAATCTAAGGAGAGAGATGGGCCAAGCAACTCTGTTGTGGGCTGAGAAGAGATATTAATATGGGCTACACATTTTGTAAAAGCTGCTGCTTTCAAATCTTAGTACTTTTGTTTTTAACTTTTTGTCTTAGTTAATTATATGTATCTTTTACTGTGGACACGTGTTAGAGTGAGACATCATCAAATTAGTAGAAAAGGAAAAAAAAAAAAAAAAAAGAATAGATGGAAGGAACTATTCAGGAACTAAGAATTAAGTTGTTTCTTTATTTCTTCTTTTTCTTCTTTTCCTCTCAAGTTGCTTCCAATTTCGTTTTAATTACTCAAAAATTGAAAAAAATTTGAAAAACAACAGATTGGGTTGTGACATTTCATGTTCCCTCTATTTAGTGATTTCAAAGATTATTTTTCTAAACTGCAATGTAAGATCTAGAGTAGAACTAGGATGTTCTTAAGCTCCAAAGTGTTTGGTGAGCTTAATTCCAAAACTCATCAAATCAGTTTCAAATGATGAATCCGAACCGTTGGAACCCGCCTAACTAACGAGTGATGCGTCTACATGTGAAAATTTTAAACATTCGAATTAATTTAGTATAAAGTCAATTGATCAAAATTAGAAGGTTAATAAATTAATTTTTGTGCATTCACTTTTTGAACGTTTTTTTACCATTTAACTTTATACTAAATTAATTCGAATGTTTAAAATTTTCACATGTAGACGCATCACTTGTAGATAGGTGAGTTTCAACGGTTCGAATTCATTATTTAAAACTAATTTAATAAATTTTGGAGTTAAGCTCACCAAACACTTTGGTGAGCTTAAGAACACCCTAGTTCTAATATTAAGGAAAATTGCTTACGTGTAGCTCCAAATATATATATATATATATATATTGAGAAATAATAAGCAGCCACACCCACATTCTTCAGAGTTCAGACCCCAAAAAAAAAAGGAATAAATAAATAGGCAGCCACATTCGTTATTCCCACGCACTGATTCAACAGATATTTACTTCATGCCAACGTGTTAGTTTACTATTGGAAAGAATCAGCTAGTTCTGAGAATTGATACCTCCTGCTTTTCCGTCGCAAATACGGAACCATAGTTCGACTATGCACATCCCTCTCTTTTATAAAAAATTAACTGGAGAGCTCTTGACAATCATACGTTCTGAATTACACAATTGAACAGAACCGGCTTCACCATTCATAGAACCACTGGCGAGGATTCAATTCAACGTCTCTTCTCCTCTCTGTTCCTTCGACTCGACGACTTCTACTTCTCTCGTACAAATACTCCTCCCTTCACCTCTCTTCATCATCAAGTCAGAAGCATGTTAGAACTGAGGCTATCACAAGGTGTTCTTCTCAAGAAGATTCTAGAATCCGTGAAGGATCTCCTCTCAAACGTCAATTTTGATTGCTCCTCTTCCAATGGTCTATGCCTCCAGTCAATGGATTCCAGCCACGTGGCACTCGTATCTCTCCAATTGCTTCCCCATTCCTTTGAAAGGTTCAGATGCGATCGTAACCTCACCATGGGCATTAACCTCGCACACTTGTCAAGGCTTCTAAAATGTGCAGCAAATGAAGATGTAATCACGATCAAGGCCGATGATCAAAATCCTGATACAATGTCTCTCATGTTTGAAAACCCGAGTGAGTTCTTAGTTTCATTTTCATGCTGTGATCAATTAAGATGTAGCTATTTAAGTTGTTACCAGTATTTTTTTTTCAGAGCATGACAGAATATCAGACTTTGAAATGAAGCTGATGGATATTGAATCAGAGCATCTTCACATTCCTGATACAAGTTATGAAGCAACAGTTAGAATGCCTTCACAGGAGTTTGCACGGATTTGCAAGGATCTCAGCACAATTGGAGATACTGGTACTTACTGTTACCTGTTTAAAGTTGTTACTGTTTCTCTGCATCATTTGTGTTCTTCTTCTTATTTGTTATGTGCTGTGCTTTTATTGTGGCAGTTGTTATATCTATCACAAAGGAAGGTGTAAAATTTTCAGTAAGTGGTGCAATTGGGAATGTAAATATCATATGTCGACATAACATCTCTGTAGTCAAGGTAATAGGCATTTCAAATTTTTAATATCAGTCAAGGGCGAATTCAGGATTTTTGTTAGGGGGCAGAAAAATAGTGAACCGGATTTAAATAGTTAATTAGATCCAAACCCATTAGTTAATCGGGTACTAGATAAAAAATAATACTTTAACTTATAATTTTCAATGCTCTGAATTATTATTGTTGATGCTCTGACTTATAATTCTAACTACCAATCATAATATAAGAAAATTATTTTAATTTTAACCTTAAATTTATCCCAAATTACAAATCAGAATTTCAGAGGGGATAAAAAAAAACATTCAGGAAGAAAAGTCGGTTGGAGCGATAAATATCCGTAAAAATTTAAAATTCAGGGAAGAAACTGGCCACCTGGTCCAACGTGGGTCCGCCTTAAGTTACCAGTAATAAATTAGATCGTTGTATTTTATCTATCCATCAGTCCTACTTGGTATTGAGACACACCAGTAATAAATTCTGAAATTTCAAATTTTTCATCATTTAATATTTTTCTATGTTGAAACAAACTCTTTACAGAGATCAGAGATCACAGAACCGTAGATCAAAAGATGAAACGAGATAACGGGTAAAGATTTTTCACAACACAATTTTGGCTTCACGCAGCGCATGAACCGTATGGAGTTTTGTTTATCTTCTATAGTTTGTGCGTTGCATGAAGTTAAAACTTCTTTGTTAAAATCTTTACTCCGAGATAACCTTATAAAACCATAAAATCTGCGAGAAAACTTTCATATTTGATAATATAAACCGATCAATTTTTACAGCCAGATGAATCGACCGTGATAGAGATGAAGGAACCGGTTTCACTCTCCTTTCCTCTTCGATATCTCAATTCCTTCACAAAATCGACACCTCTTTCGAGCAATGTAATTATAAGCATGTCGCATGATTTGCCAATGGTTGTAGAGTACAAGATTTCAGGTGCTGGATATATGAGATTTTACTTGGCACCTAAGGTTGAAGATGAAGAAATGGAGGCTTAACAATTTATTCTGCTATTGTATTAATTGTATTGTATAATTTTATTATTATATTCTTTTTCTATAAATATTTAGTATATAGGTATTTTTTCCATTGGATAATTAATAATTAGTAACATATTTGTTTAAATCCTTGTGGTGATTTTAGCTGTGTTTGTTTTCTCAGTAAACATTTTTTTTTCCTTGTGGTGATTTTTTGCTTTTTTTTTTTTTTGCTATCTTTTAAACCCTTATGAGTTATGATACATATATTTGAAAAATATTGAATTAAAAAAAATAAAATTAAAGATGTGTTATCAGTTCTTATAAAAAAAAATTAATAATCTTATCAAAAAAGTTGTGTTATCAGTTATTTAAATAATACGTCTATTAAATTTTAGTCCATTTAAAATTTGGTCATTTAT
The DNA here is from genome assembly GCF_964058835.1 of Carex rostrata. NCBI lineage: Eukaryota > Viridiplantae > Streptophyta > Magnoliopsida > Poales > Cyperaceae > Carex > Carex rostrata. The sequence continues at coordinate 10,557,796 of NC_135918.1, read as the reverse complement.
CCACTAATATTTTACTGCTAAAAATTTAAATTATTTGATGAAAGATAAATGTCTTTCAAAAAGGCCAAACTTTAATACACGTAATATTTAATTAATTGAAATGTATCTATAATATATTTTTGTTAATGTAAATAATTTTTTTAAATATAGTAAAATGCATTATAAAAAGAGGAGGGTTCAAATACCTCCATTTTTTGTGCCTCCATCATGCCTCCATTTTTAAAAACTTTAATAACTCAAAATTTAAATCTTAAAATTCAAAATAAAACCGTTGGATATGAACTACATCATTTTATCTATGCACGTGTAAAAAATTATGGCATTTCAACTTTGTTTTGGTTGTCATCTTGAGCTTGTAAAAATGTATAGTAATGTGGATAATTTATAGACGTTGATTTTTTAACTTATTGATTAACATAAAAGCAAAATCATAATGTGATAATTTTTTATGGGCACATAGAGAAAGTAACATAGATCATATCTAACGGTTTTATTTTAACGTTTAAGTTTTAAACTTTGAGTTATTAAAGTTTTTAAAAATAAATACATGATGGAGGCACAAAAAATGGAGGCATTTGAACTCTTATAAAAAATAGATGAATGTTCAAGTTTGGGTCCAAGCCCGCGCGCTCAGGTCAGAATGAGATATGTTCTCTGAAATGTAAGAGTTAGTATAATTTACAAGGATTGTTTCTAGAAATCATTTCGGGTGAAGATTTTGAGAGAGCAACATATTTGTGCGCTACGTAAACCAAAAACTGCTCTGTCCCTCACAGACTGGTTCCCAACGCAGAGGCGATCATCACAAACAACAATAGCACTAGTTTCTTGTCCTCTCCTCTGTGTGCTTTACAAAAATAATTTTATTTTACTTCACTTTAATTATATCCATATTTTATTTCATGTAACAACTTGGGCCTTGGGCTGCAGGCTGGGTTGGACTTGGGTCTCAAGTCCAGGTTCTAATACTCTTTTAATTTCAATTAATTTCACTTGTCAGTCCCTGACAAGTTTCTCTAAAAAAAAAAAAAATAATTGACCTTGCAGATGTTGCGAAGTGGTGAGGGAAGCTCTTTTATTACAATTTTACATCAAATATCACTGCAACTGAATAAAAGCAAGGAGCTAATAATGTTAGGTAGTATTGATTGAATGGCGATCCCCTAATATTCAAACAACCAATACAAACAATACTGATACATCAATCCGCTTTTAAATGAGGAAGGTTATCCTCAGAGTCATCGGAGCAATCCTCTTTCAGCTATAATTGTGGAGGCCGCAACACTCTACGCCGGAGGCCGCACTCTAAGGAAGGATGAATATACTTCAGATTCCTCCAATTGATTGTACAGAAGAAATCATGCACTGATCGGGGCACACCCTTTGAGGAAGCAGTAGATGTCCCGTATATAGTCAGACTCGTCAAATTAGCAAGCAACAAATCAAGGCTGGTCATGCACTCTAAGTCGAAGTAAAACTGATTAATATTCAGAGTACTCAAATTAATTGCAGGGAACAAATCAAGCACTCGGGACACTTGGGCACTTAACGAAAGTTCGGATTCTGGTAGGTGGGAGTAACCCACAGAGTTTGGATGAAGTTGGCATTTCGCCCACTGAAACAGACTTGTATTCTGGTGGGTGGGCAGTGCTTGTGCAGGCTGAGAAGGCTTCACCTACTCAATCAGCACCTCTGTGACTTTTCGCTGCATGGCTATTATTGTGACGAACGTGAGCGAAAAAAGTAACACCAGTGCTTCTGTGAATGTCAGGTCAGCAAAGTCTCGAGCCCCTTTATTTTCCACTTATGTTTGGCCGAAATCCTGTGAGGTTAGCCGCATCATGGAGATAACAACACAAGTCATGACAGAGATGAGATTCCACCCGTAGAAGAGTCTGCTGATGAAACCAATCGGGATCACCAATTGTTGGATATTGTCGGCTGACAAGGACTGAGTAGCCTTAGTTAAAGACCTTAAATATTGATAAGAAAAATTAAAGAGCCATTCATAATTAATTTCAAGCAAAATTAAAGTTGTCATATATATATATATACACCCTGTGTCTTCGGGGTAGAAGTACCGCCAGCAGCGGAAACATACTAAGAAGAACAACACGGTGACAGACACACGAACCTTTGTTTCCAGAGTGATGAAAATCCCACCTTGCACCAGCATCAGCACCACCCACCCACACACCAGCACTCCCAGCCTGCTGGCCCCCTTCTCCAGTAGCTTTGGTATTGGAACGAACTTCTCCTGCGCTCCTACACCGGTCGACACGAGGCTTCTGTTGTCACCATTGTTCTTCTGCATCGAGTCTGATGAATGCTGCTGATGGCTGGAGGGCATGTCAATTATTACATACGCCATTTATATTTTTCTGTTTTTAAAGAGAACCACTGAGAATTAAAGAGATTTTTCCAAATGATTTCCAGGGCGGTGCTTGGTTTTATAAAATCCTAGTCAAGGGTGAGAGCGCGTAAATCCTGAACCCTAGAAGTCATCAGAACACTTGATCTAATTATTAATCTCTTACATATATAATTATATTAATTAAGTAATTGGTTCATTGTGACATTCCTATATTTTTACATTTAAGGAGCCTTCTCAGAAACTAAACAAAACAAAAAATAATTACAGTAGCCTAGCTAGTCAGTTGCATATCGCCTGGCATTACCACCAACTGCTCGCATACATCCAGTGTTTCATTGTTCTCTCTTAAAGCCATACCATGGCCAATCAACACCGCCTGTTCATGATCTGCCTGCTCTAACTGAAGATCATCATCCAGTCCATGCACCAACCAGTTGCCATCCTAGCTAGGCGTACCATACTTCGAAATGGGGAAGCCGTTCCTCAAGCTCTTGTCCAATGGTCAGGCCTACTACTAGAAGATTCAAGTTGGGAGGACCTTGCCAATTTGGATGAGCTTCGACTTGAGGACAAATCTTCCCATGGGGGTGGGAATGTTACAAAATTGAACCTTCCCCTAAAGGCTTACACAAGATGCAACAAAGATACAATTGCATTCAATCGTTAACTGATGATGCTATATTGAAAAATTACAATTTAGGCTTGATTTGAAATCAGCCATTAAGAGGACATCTGAACAGCAAAGGCTTAGGCAGGATTCAGGGGGGATTTAAAGAGATTTGATTTATATTTTAATTAGTACTTTTGTTAGGCAATAATCAAGGGCTAATAGCCTATTAGTGTACCAGTTGACAGAGGAAATAGGTAAGCAATATTCAACAACTCTCTCTCTCTCTCTTTCTCCCCCTTTCTCCCTCTAATCCTATATCTCTTCTATCTTCTACCCTCTATTTTCCTAACTACAGCTCCTACACACAAATTCTCCAAACAATCTGACTACCTAAAAAAAATTATAACAAAGACCTATCAACTAAAATAAGTAACGGCCAAGTCAGCTTTGGCTGACTTCAACCGGTCAGGTACACGAAACAGCCACAAGGAGAAGAAATAAGCTGTGCACCGAAAAAAGAAAGGATATATTGTGAAGGAAACTTATCTTAGAAGCGAAACCGGAAGGCAGTCGTGGTTGTTACATGCGTGCCATTCCAAGAAACCAACCCACTTCAAGAAAAGCTCCATCTAAATAAAAAAAAGTAGAACTCAAAAATCGGTACTAAACAAGCGTAAAGGTTGTGAGATCTGACCACCTAAAAAAACTATAACAAAGACCTATCAACTAAACCAAGTAACCGCCAAGTCAGCTTTGGCTGACTTCTACCGGTCAAGTACACCAAACAGCTAGAAGGGGAAAAAATAAACCGTGCAACGAAAAAAGAAAAGATATATTGTGAAGGGAACTTATCTTACAATCCAAACCGGAAGAAAATCGTGGTTGTTGCATGCGTGTCATTCCAAGAAAACAGCTCACTTCAAGAAATGCTCTATCTACAAAAACAAAAGAACAATAAAGGTTTTGAGAGATTACCACCTAAAAGAAACTATAACAAAGCCCTATCAACTAAAACAATTAACCGCCAAGTCAGGTTTGGCTGACTTCTACCGGTCAAGTACACCAAACAGCTAGAAGGGGAAGAAATAAACCGTGCAACAAAAAGAGAAATGATATATTGTGAATGAAACTTATCTTACAATACAAACTAGAAGGAAATCGTGGTTGTTGCATGCGTGTCATTCCAAGAAAGCAGCCCAACCACCTTAAAAAAACCTTAATCTACATAAATAAAAGAACAATAAAGGTTGTGAGATATGACCACCTAAAAGAAACTATAACAAAGCCCTATCAACTAAAACAAGTAACCGCCAAGTCAGCTTTGGCTGACTTCTACCGGTCAAATACACCAAACAACTACAAGGGCAAGAAATAAACCGTACAACAAAAAAAGAAAGGATATATTGAGAAGGAAACTTATCTTACAAATCAAACCGGAAGGAAATCATGGTCGTTGCATGCGTGCCACTCCAAGAAAGCAGCCCACTTCAAGAAATGCTCCATCTACATAAACAAAAGAACAATAAAGGTTGTAAAATATGACCACCTAAAAGAAACTATAACAAAGACCTATCAATTAAAACAAGTAACCGCCAAGTCAGCTTTGGCTGACTTCTACCGGTCAAGTGCACCAAACAGCTAGAAGGGGAAGAAATAAACCGTGCAACAAAAAAAGAAAGGATATATTGTGAATGAAACTTATCTTACAAAACAAACCGGAAGGAAATCGTGGTTGCATGCGTGCCATTCCAAGAAAGCAGCTCACTTCAAAAAAACATTCATCTACATAAACAAAAGAACAATAAAGGTTGTGAGAGGTAACCACCTAAAAGAAACTATAACAAAGACAGATCAACTAAAACAAGTAACCGCCAAGTCAGCTTTGGCTGACTTCTACCTGTCAAGTACCCCAAACAGCTAGAAGGGAATGAAATAAACCGTGCAACAAAAAAAGAAATGATATATTGTGAATGAAACTTATCTTACAAAACAAACCGGAAGGAAATCGTGGTTGTTGCATGCGTGCCATTTCAAGATAGCAGCCCACTTCAAAAAAACCTCCATCTACATAAACAAAAGAACAATAAAGGTTGTGAGATATGACCACCTAAAAGAAACTATAACAAAGACAAATCAACTAAAACAAGTAACCGCCAAGTACACCAAACAGCTACAAGGGGAACAAATAAACCGTGCAACAAAAAAAGAAAGGATATATTGAGAAGGAAACTTATCTTACAAAACAAACCGGAAGGAAATCGTGGTTGTTGCATGCGTGCCATTCCAAAAAAGCAGCCCACTTCAAAAAAACCACCATCTACATAAACAAAAGAACAATAAAGGTTGCGAGACATGACCACCTAAAAGAAACTATAACAAAGACCAATCAACTAAAACAAGTAACCGCCAAGTTAGCTTTGGCTGACTTCTACCGGTCAAGTACAACAAACAGCTAGAAGGGGAAGAAATAAACAGTGTAACGAAAAAAGAAAGGATATATTGTGAAGGAAACTTATCCTACAAACCAAACCGAAAGGAAATCGTGGTTGTTGCATACGTGCCATTCCAAGAATGCAGCCCACTTCAAAAAAACCTCCATCTACATAAACAAAAGAACAATAAAGGTTGCGAGACATGACCACCTAAAAGAAACTATAACAAAGACCTATCAACTAAAACAAGTAACCGCCAAGTCAGCTGTGGCTGACTTCTACCTGTCAAGTACACCAAACAGCTAGAAGGACAAGAAATAAACCGTGCAACCAAAAAAGAAATGATATATTGTGAAGGAAACTTATCTTACAAACTAAACCGGAAGGAAATCGTGGTTGTTGCATGCGTGCCACTTCAAGAAAGCAGCCCACTTCAAGAAATGCTCCATCTACATAAACAAAAGAACAATAAAGGTTGCGAGACATGACCACCTAAAAGAAACTATAACAAAGACCTATCAACTAAAAAAAGTAACCGCCAAGTCAGCTTTGGCTGACTTTTACCGGTCACGAAAACCAAACAGTTAGAATGGCAAGATATAACAGGTGCAACAAAAAAAAAGGATATATTGTGAAGGAAACTTATCTTACAAACCAAACCGGAAGGAAATCGTGGTTGTTGCATGTGTCCCATTCCAAGAATACAGCCCACTTCAAAAAAACCTCCATCTACATAAACAAAAGAACAATAAAGGTTGTGAGATATGACCACCTAAAAGAAACTACAACAAAGACAAATCAACTAAAACAAGTAACCGCCAAGTACACCAAACAGCTACAAGGGGAACAAATAAACCGTGCAACAAAAAAAGAAAGGATATATTGAGAAGGAAACTTATCTTACAAAACAAACCGGAAGGAAATCGTGGTTGTTGCATGCGTGCCATTCCAAAAAAGCAGCCCACTTCAAAAAAACCACCATCTACATAAACAAAAGAACAATAAAGGTTGCGAGACATGACCACCTAAAAGAAACTATAACAAAGACCAATCAACTAAAACAAGTAACCGCCAAGTCAGCTTTGGCTGACTTCTACCGGTCAAGTACACGAAACAGCTAGAAGGGCAAGAAATAAACCGTGCAACAAAAAAAGAAAGGATATACTGAGAAGGAAACTTATCTCACAAACAAACCGGAAGGAAATCGTGGTTGTTGCAAGCGTGGCATTCCAAGAATACAGCCGACTTCAAAAAAACGTCCATCTAAATCAGCAAAAGAACAATAAAGGTTGTGAGACATGACCACCTAAAAGAAACTATAACAAAGGCCTATCAACTAAAACAAGTAACCGCCAAGTCAGCTTTGGCTGACTTCTACCGGTCAAGTACACCAAACAGTTAGAAGGGCAAGAAATAAACCGTGCAACCAAAAAAGAAAGGATATACTGAGAAGAAAACTTATCTCACAAACCAAACCGGAAGGAAATCGTGGTTGTTGCATGAGTGACATTCCAAGAATACAGCCGACTTCAAAAAAACCTCCATCTACATCAACAAAAGAACAATAAAGGTTGTGAGACATGACCACCTAAAAGAAACTATAACAAAGACCTATCAACTAAAACAAGTAACCGCCAAGTCAGGTTTGGCTGACTTCTACCGGTCAAGTACACCAAACAGCTAGAAGGGCAAGAAATAAACCGTGCAACGAAAAAAGAAAGGATATACTGAGAAGGAAACTTATCTTACAAACCAAACCGGAAGGAAATCGTGGTTGTTTCGTGCGTGCCATTCCAAGAATACAGCCCATTTCAAAAAAACTTCCATCTACATAAACAAAAGAACAATAAAGGTTGCGAGACATGACCACCTAAAAGAAACTATAACAAAGACCTATCAACTCAAACTAGTAACCGCCAAGTCAGCTTTGGCTGACTTCTACCGGTCAAGTACACTAAACAGCTAGAAGGGGAAGAAATAAACCGTGCAACAAAAAAAGAAATGATATATTGAGAAGGAAACTTATCTTACAAACCAAACCGGAAGGAAATCGTGATTGTTTCATGCGTGTCATTCCAAGAATACAGCCCACTTCAAAAAAACTTCCATCTACATCAACAAAAGAACAATAAAGGTTGTGAGACATGACCACCTAAAAGAAACTATAACAAAGACCTATCAACTAAAACAAGTAACCGCCAAGTCAGGTTTGGCTGACTTCTACCGGTCAAGTACACCAAACAGCTAGAAGCGCAAGAAATAAACCGTGCAACGAAAAAAGAAAGGATATACTGAGAAGGAAACTTATCTTACAAACCAAACCGGAAGGAAATCGTGGTTGTTTCGTGCGTGCCATTCCAAGAAAGCAGCCCACTTCAAAAAAACCTCCATCTACATAAACAAAAGAACAATAAAGGTTGTGAGACATGACCACCTAAAAGAAACTATAACAAAGACCTATCAACTAAAACAAGTAACCCCCAAGTCAGCTTTGGCTGACTTCTACAGGTCAAGTACACCAAACAGCTAGAAGGGCAAGAAATAAACCGTGCAACAAAAAAAGAAATGATATATTGAGAAGGAAACTTATCTTACAAACCAAACCGGAAGGAAATCGTGGTTGTTTCATGCGTGTCATTCCAAGAATACAGCCAACGTCAAAAAAACTTCCATCTACATAAACAAAAGAACCATAAAGGTTGTGAGATATGACTACCTAAAAGAAACTATAACAAAGACCTATCAACTGAAACAAGTACCCGCCAATTCAGCTTTGGCTGACTTCTACCGGTCAAGTACACCAAACAGCTAGAAGGGCAAGAAATAAACCTTGCAACGAAAAAAGAAAGAATATACTGAGAAGGAAACTTATCTTACAAATCAAACCGGAAGGAAATCGTGGTTGTTGCATGCCTGTCATTCCAAGAAAGCAGCCGACTTCAAAAAAACCTCCATCTATATCAACAAAAGAACAATAAAGGTTGTGAGACATGACCACCTAAAAGAAACTATAACAAAGACCTATCAACTAAAACAAGTAACCGCCAAGTCAGCTTTGGCTGACTTCTACCGGTCAAGTACACCAAACAGTTAGAAGGGCAAGAAATAAACCGTGCAACCAAAAAAGAAAGGATATACTGAGAAGGAAACTTATCTTACAAACCAAACCGGAAGGAAATCGTGGTTGTTTCGTGCGTGCCATTCCAAGAATACAGCCCACTTCAAAAAAACTTCCATCTACATAAACAAAAGAACAATAAAGGTTGCGAGACATGACCACCTAAAAGAAACTATAACAAAGACCTATCAACTGAAACAAGTACCCGCCAATTCAGCTTTGGCTGACTTCTACCGGTCAAGTACACCAAACAGCTAGAAGGGCAAGAAATAAACCGTGCAACGAAAAAAAAAAGGATATACTGAGAAGGAAACTTATCTTACAAACCAAACCGGAAGGAAATCGTGGTTGTTTCGTGCGTGCCATTCCAAGAAAGCAGCCCACTTCAAAAAAACCTCCATCTACATAAACAAAAGAACAATAAAGGTTGTGAGACATGACCACCTAAAAGAAACTATAACAAAGACCTATCAACTAAAACAAGTAACCGCCAAGTCAGCTTTGCCTGACTTCTACAGGTCAAGTACACCAAACAGCAAGAAGGGCAAGAAATAAACCGTGCAACAAAAAAAGAAATGATATATTGAGAAGGAAACTTATCTTACAAACCAAACCGGAAGGAAATCGTGGTTGTTTCATACGTGTCATTTCAAGAATACAGCCAACTTCAAAAAAACTTCCATCTACATAAATAAAAGAACCATAAAGGTTGTGAGATATGACTACCTAAAAGAAACTATAACAAAGACCTATCAAATAAAACAAGTAACCGCCAAGTCAGCTTTGGCTGACTTCTACCGGTCAAGTACACCAAACAGCTAGAAGGGCAAGAAATAAACCGTGCAACGAAAAAAGAAAGGATATACTGAGAAGGAAACTTATCTTACAAATCAAACCGGAAGGAAATCGTGGTTGTTGCATGCCTGTCATTCCAAGAAAGCAGCCGACTTCAAAAAAACCTCCATCTACATCAACAAAAGAACAATAAAGGTTGTGAGACATGACCACCAAAAAGAAACTATAACAAAGACCTATCAACTAAAACAAGTAACCGCCAAGTCAGCTTTGGCTGACTTCTACAGGTCAAGTACACCAAACAGCTAGAACGGCAAGAAATAAACCGTGCAACAAAAAAAGAAATGATATATTGAGAAGGAAACTTATCTTACAAACCAAACCGGAAGGAAATCGTGGTTGTTTCATACGTGTCATTCCAAGAATACAGCCAACTTCAAAAAAACTTCCATCTACATAAACAAAAAAATCATAAAGGTTGTGAGATATGACTACCTAAAAGAAACTATAACAAAGACCTATCAACTGAAACAAATACCCGCCAAGTCAGCTTTGGCTGACTTCTACCGGTCAAGTACACCAAACAGCTAGAAGGGCAAGAAATAAACCGTGCAACGAAAAAAGAAAGGATATACTGAGAAGGAAACTTATCTTACAAATCAAACCGGAAGGAAATCGTGGTTGTTGCATGCCTGTCATTCCAAGAAAGCAGCCGATTTCAAAAAAACCTCCATCTACATCAACAAAAGAACAATAAAGGTTGTGAGACATGACCACCAAAAAGAAACTATAACAAAGACCTATCAACTCAAACAAGTAACCGCCAAGTCAGCTTTGGCTGACTTCTACAGGTCAAGTACACCAAACAGCTAGAACGGCAAGAAATAAACCGTGCAACAAAAAAAGAAATGATATATTGAGAAGGAAACTTATCTTACAAACCAAACCGGAAGGAAATCGTGGTTGTTTCATACGTGTCATTCCAAGAATACAGCCAACTTCAAAAAAACTTCCATCTACATAAATAAAAGAACCATAAAGGTTGTGAGATATGACTACCTAAAAGAAACTATAACAAAGACCTATCAAATAAAACAAGTAACCGCCAAGTCAGCTTTGGCTGACTTCTACCGGTCAAGTACACCAAACAGCTAGAAGGGGAACAAATAAACCGTGCAACAAAAAAAAAGTATATATTGAGAAGGAAACTTGTCTTACAAACCAAACCGGAAGGAAATCGTGTTTGTTGCATGCGTGCCATTCCAAGAATACAGCCCACTTCAAAAAAACCACCATCCACATAAACAAAAGAACCATAAAGGTTGTGAGACATGACCACCTAAAAGAAACTATAACAAAGACCAATCAACAAAAACTAGTAACCGCCAAGTCAGTTTTGGCTGACTTCTACCGGTCAAGTACACCAAACAGCTAGAAGGGGAAGAAATAAACCGTGCAACGAAAAAAGAAAGGATATGCTGAGAAGGAAACTTATCTTACAAACCAAACCGGAAGGAAATCATGGTTGTTGCATGCCTGTCATTCCAAGAAAGCAGCCGACTTCAAAAAAACCTCCATCTACATAAACAAAAGAACCATAAAGGTTGTGAGATATGACCACCTAAAAGAAACTATAACAAAGACCTATCAACTGAAAAAAATAACCGCCAAGTCAGCTTTGGCTGACTTCTACATGTCAAGTACACCAAACAGCTAGAAGGGGAACAAATAAACCGTGCAACAAAAAAAGAAAGGATATATTGAGAGGGAAACTTATCTTACAAACCAAACCGGAAGGAAATCGTGGTTGTTGCATACGTGTCATTCCAAGAATACAGCTCACTTCAAAAAAACCACCATCTACATAAACAAAAGAACAATAAAGGTTGCGAGACATGACCACCTAAAAGAAACTATAACAAAGACCTATCAACTCAAACTAGTAACCGCCAAGTCAGCTTTGGCTGACTTCTACCGGTCAAGTACACCCAACAGCTAGAAGGGGAACAAATAAACCGTGCAACAAAAAAAAGGATATATTGAGAAGGAAACTTATCTTACAAACCAAACCGGAAGGAAATCGTGTTTGTTGCATGCGTGTCATTCCAAGAATACAGCCCACTTCAAAAAAACCACCATCTACATAAACAAAAGAACCATAAAGGTTGTGAGACATGACTACCTAAAAGAAACTATAACAAAGATCTATCAACTAAAACAAGTAACCGCCAAGTCAGCTGTGGCTGACTTCTACCTGTCAAGTACACCAAACAGCTAGAAGGGGAAGAAATAACCGTGCAACAAGAAAAGAAAGGATATACTGAGAAGGAAACTTATCTTACAAACCAAACCGGAAGGAAATCGTGATTGTTGCATGCGTGGCATTCCAAGAATACAGCCCACTTCAAAAAAACCTCTATCTACATAAACAAAAGAACAATAAAGGTTGCGAGACATGACCACCTAAAAGAATCTATAACAAAAACCTATCAACTAAAACAAGTAACTGCCAAGTCAGCTTTGGCTGACTTCTACCGGTCAAGTACACCAAACAGCTAGAATGGGAAGAAATAAACCGTGCAACGAAAAAAAGAAAGGATATATTGTGAAGGAAACTTATCTTACAAACCAAACCGGAAGGAAATCGTGGTTGTTGCATGCGTTCCATTCCAAGAATGCAGCTCACTTCAAAAAAGCCTCCATCTACATAAACAAAAGAATAATAAAGGTTGTGAGACATGACCACCTAAAAGAAACTATAACAAAGACCTATCAACTGAAACAAGTAACCGCCAAGTCAGCTTTGGCTGACTTCTACAGGTCAAGTACACCAAACATCTAGAAGGGGAAGAAATAAACCGTGCAACAAAAAAAGAAATGATATATTGAGAAGGAAACTTATCTTACAAACCAAACCGGAAGGAAATCGTGGTTGTTTCATGCGTGTCATTCCAAGAATACAGCCCACTTCAAAAAAACTTCCATCTACATAAAGAAAAGAACCATAAAGGTTGTGAGATATGATTACCTAAAAGAAACTATAACAAAGACCTATCAACTGAAACAAGTAACCGCCAAGTCAGTTTTGGCTGACTTCTACCGGTCAAGTACACCAAACATCTAGAAGGGCAAGAAATAAACCGTGCAACTCAAAAAGAAAGGATATATTGTGAATGAAACTTATTTTAGAAACAAAACCGGAAGGAAATCGTGATTGTTGCATTCGTGTCATTCCAAGAAAGCAGCCCACTTCAAAAAAACCTCCATCTACATAAACAAAAGAACAATGAAGGTTGGGAGACATGACCACCTAAAATAAACTATAACAAAGACCTATCAAATCAAACAAGTAACCGCCAAGTCAGCTTTGGCTGACTTCTACCGGTCAAGTACACCAAACAGCTAGAATGGCAAGAAATAAACCGTGCAACGAAAAAAAGAAAAGATATATTGTGAAGGAAACTTATCTTACAAACCAAACCGGAAGGAAATCGTAGTTGTTGCATGCGTGTCATTCCAAGAATACAGCTCACCTCAAAAAAACCTCCATCTACATAAACAAAAGAACAATAAAGGTTGCGAGACATGACCACCTAAAAGAAACTATAACAAAGACCTATCAACTCAAACTTGTAACCGCCAAGTCAGCTTTGGCTGACTTCTACTGGTTAAGTACACCAAACAGCTAGAAAGGGAACAAATAAACCGTGCAACAAAAAAAAAAGGATATATTGAGAAGGAAACTTATCTTACAAAACAAACCGGAAGGAAATCGTGTTTGTTGCATGCGTGCCATTCCAAGAATACAGCCCACTTCAAAAAAACCACCATCTACATAAACAAAAGAACTATAAAGGTTGTGAGACATGACCACCTAAAAGAAACTATAACAAAGACCTATCAACTCAAACTAGTAACCGCCAAGTCAGCTTTGACTGACTTATACCGGTCATGTACACCAAACAGCTAGAAGGGGAACAAATAAACTGTGCAACAAAAAAAGAAAGGATATATTGAGAAAGAAACTTATCTTACAAACCAAACCGGAAGGAAATCGGGTTTGTTGCATGCGTGTCATTCCAAGAATACAGCCCACTTCAAAAAAACCACCATCTACATAAACAAAAGAACAACAAAGGTTGCGAGACATGACCACCTAAAAGAAACTATAACAAAGACCTATCAACTCAAACTAGTAACCGCCAAGTCAGCTTTGGCTGACTTCTACCGGTCAAGTCCACCAAACAGCTAGAAAGGGAACAAATAAACCGTGCAACAAAAAAAAAGGATATATTGAGAAAGAAACTTATCTTACAAACCAAACCGGAAGGAAATCGTGTTTGTTGTATGCGTGTCATTCCAAGAATACAGCCCACTTCAAAAAAACCACCATCTACATAAACAAAAGAACCATAAAGGTTGTGAGACATGACCACCTAAAAGAAACTATAACAAAGACCTATCAACTCAAACTAGTAACCGCCAAGTCAGCTTTGGCTGACTTCTACCGGTCAAGTACACCAAACAGCTAGAAGGGGAAGAAATAAACCGTGCAACGAAAAAAGAAAGGATATGCTGAGAAGGAAACTTATCTTACAAACCAAACCGGAAGGAAATCATGGTTGTTGCATGCCTGTCATTCCAAGAAAGCAGCCGACTTCAAAAAAACCTCCATCTACATAAACAAAAGAACCATAAAGGTTGTGAGAAATTACCACCTAAAAGAAACTATAACAAAGACCTATCAACTGAAAAAAGTAATCGCCAAGTCAGCTTTGGCTGACTTCTACAGGTCAAAGTACACCAAACAGCTAGAAGGGGAACAAATAAACCGTGCAACAAAAAAAGAAAAGATATACTGAGAAGGAAACTTATCTTACAAACCAAACCGGAAGAAAATCGTGTTTGTTGCATACGTGTCATTCCAAGAATACAGCACACTTCAAAAAAACCACCATCTACATAAACAAAAGAACAATAAAGGTTGCGAGACATGACCACCTAAAAGAAACTACAACAAAGACCTATCCACTCAAACTAGTAACCGCCAAGTCAGCTTTGGCTGACTTCTACCGGTCATGTACACCAAACAGCTAGAAGGGGAACAAATAAACCGTGCAACAAAAAAAAGGATATATTGAGAAGGAAACTTATCTTACAAACCAAACCGGAAGGAAATCGTGTTTGTTGCATGGGTGCCATTCCAAGAATACAGCCCACTTCAAAAAAACCACCATCTACATAAACAAAAGAACCATAAAGGTTGTGAGACATGACCATCTAAAAGAAACTATAACAAAGACCTATCAACTCAAACTAGTAACCGCCAAGTCAGTTTTGACTGACTTATACCGGTCATGTACACCAAACAGCTAGAAGGGGAACAAATAAACTGTGCAACAAAAAAAGAAAGGATATATTGAGAAGGAAACTTATCTTACAAACCAAACCGGAAGGAAATCGTGTTTGTTTCATACGTGTCATTCCAAGAATACAGCTCACATCAAAAAAACCACCATCTGCATAAACAAAAGAACAATAAAGGTTGCGAGACATGACCACCTAAAAGAAACTACAACAAACACCTATCAACTCAAACTAGTAACCGCCAAGTCAGCTTTGGCTGACTTCTACCGGTCAAGTACACCAAACAGCTAGAAGGGGAACAAATAAACCGTGCAACAAAAAAAAAGGATATATTGAGAAGGAAACTTATCTTACAAACCAAACCGGAAGGAAATCGTTTTTGTTGCATGTGTGCCATTCCAAGAATACAGCCCACTTCAAAAAAACCACCATCTACATAAACAAAAAAACCATAAAGGTTGTGAGACATGACTACCTAAAAGAAACTATAACAAAGATCTATCAACTAAAACAAGTAACCGCCAAGTCAGCTGTGGCTGACTTCTACCTGTCAAGTACACCAAACAGCTAGAAGGGGAAGAAATAACCGTGCAACAAAAAAAGAAAGGATATACTGAGAAGGAAACTTATCTTACAAACCAAACCGGAAGGAAATCGTGATTGTTGCATGCGTGGCATTCCAAGAATACAGCCCACTTCAAAAATACCTCCATCTACATAAACAAAAGAACAATAAAGGTTGCGAGACATGACCACCTAAAAGAAACTATAACAAAGACCTATTAACTAAAACAAGTAACTGCCTAGTCAGCTTTGGCTGACTTTTACCGGTCAAGTACACCAAACAGCTAGAATGGCAAGAAATAAACCGTGCAACGAAAAAAAGAAAAGATATATTGTGAAGGAAACTTATCTTACAAACCAAACCGGAAGGAAATCGTGGTTGTTGCATGCGTTCCATTCCAAGAATGCTGCTCACTTCAAAAAAACCTCCATCTACATAAACAAAAGAATAATAAAGGTTGTGAGACATGACCACCTAAAAGAAACTGTAACAAAGACCTATCAACTAAAACAAGTAACTGCCAAGTCAGCTTTGGCTGACTTCTACCGGTCAAGTACACCAAACTGCTAGAAGGGGAAGAAATAACCGTACAACAAAAAAAGAAAGGATATACTGAGAAAGAAACTTATCTTACAAACCAAACCGGAATGAAATCGTGATTGTTGCATGCGTGGCATTTCAAGAATACAGCCCACTTCAAAAAAACCTCCATCTACATAAACAAAAGAACAATAAAGGTTGCGAGACATGACCACCTAAAAGAAACTATAACAAAGACCTATCAACTAAAACAAGTAACTGCTAAGTCAGCTTTGGCTGACTTCTACCGGTCAAGTACACCAAACAGCTAGAAGGGGAAAAAATAACCGTGCAACAAAAAAAGAAAGGATATATTGTGAAGGAAACTTATCTTACAAACCAAACCGGAAGGAAATCGTGGTTGTTGCATGCGTTCCATTCCAAGAATGCAGCTCACTTCAAAAGAACCTCCATCTACATAAACAAAAGAATAATAAATGTTGTGAGACATGACCACCTAAAAGAAACTATAACAAAGACCTATCAACTGAAACAAGTAACCGCCAAGTCAGCTTTGGCTGACTTCTACAGGTCAAGTACACCAAACATCTAGAATGGGAAGAAATAAACCGTGCAACAAAAAAAGAAATGATATATTGACAAGGAAACTTATCTTACAAACCAAACCGGAAGGAAATCGTGTTTGTTTCATGCGTGTCATTCCAAGAATACAGCCCACTTCAAAAAAACTTCCATCTACATAAAAAAAGAACCATAAAGGTTGTAAGATATGATTACCTAAAAGAAACTATAACAAAGACCTATCAACTGAAACAAGTAACAGCCAAGTCAGCTTTGGCTGACTTCTACCGGTTAAGTACACCAAACAGCTAGAAGGGCAAGAAATAAACCGTGCAACTAAAAAAGAAAGGATATATTGTGAATGAAACTTATTTTAGAAACAAAACCGGAAGGAAATCGTGATTGTTGCATTCGTTCATTCACAGAAAGCAGCCCACTTCAAAAAAACCTCCATCTACATAAACAAAAGAACAATGAAGGTTGGGAGACATGACCACCTAAAATAAACTATAACAAAGACCTATCAAATCAAACAAGTAACCGCCAAGTCAGCTTTGGCTGACTTCTACCGGTCAAGTACACCAAACAGCTAGAATGGCAAGAAATAAACCGTGCAACGAAAAAAAGAAAAGATATATTGTGAAGGAAACTTATCTTACAAACCAAACCGGAAGGAAATCGTAGTTGTTGCATGCGTGTCATTCCAAGAATACAGCTCACCTCAAAAAAACCTCCATCTACATAAACAAAAGAACAATAAAGGTTGCGAGACATGACCACCTAAAAGAAACTATAACAAAGACCTATCAACTCAAACTTGTAACCGCCAAGTCAGCTTTGGCTGACTTCTACTGGTTAAGTACACCAAACAGCTAGAAGGGGAACAAATAAACCGTGCAACAAAAAAAAGGATATATTGAGAAGGAAACTTATCTTACAAACCAAACCGGAAGGAAATCGTGTTTGTTGCATGCGTGCCATTCCAAGAATACAGCCCACTTCAAAAAAACCACCATCTACATAAACAAAAGAACTATAAAGGTTGTGAGACATGACCACCTAAAAGAAACTATAACAAAGACCTATCAACTCAAACTAGTAACCGCCAAGTCAGCTTTGACTGACTTATACCGGTCATGTACACCAAACAGCTAGAAGGGGAACAAATAAACTGTGCAACAAAAAAAAAAAGGATATATTGAGAAAGAAACTTATTTTAGAAACAAAACCGGAAGGAAATCGTGATTGTTGCATTCGTTCATTCCAAGAAAGCAGCCCACTTCAAAAAAACCTCCATCTACATAAACAAAAGAACAATGAAGGTTGGGAGACATGACCACCTAAAATAAACTATAACAAAGACCTATCAAATCAAACAAGTAACCGCCAAGTCAGATTTGGCTGACTTCTACCAGTCAAGTACACCAAACAGCTAGAATGGAAAGAAATAAACCGTGCAACGAAAAAAAGAATAGATATATTGTGAAGGAAACTTATCTTACAAACCAAACCGGAAGGAAATCGTGGTTGTTGCATGCGTGTCATTCCAAGAATACAGCTCACTTCAAAAAAACCTCCATCTACATAAACAAAAGAATAATAAAGGTTGCGAGACATAACCACCTAAAAGAAACTATAACAAAGACCTATCGACTCAAACTAGTCACCGCCAAGTCAGCTTTGGCTGACTTCTACCGGTTAAGTACACCAAACAGCTAGAAGGGGAACAAATAAACCGTGCAACAAAAAAAAAGGATATATTGAGAAGGAAACTTATCTTACAAACCAAACCGGAAGGAAATCGTGTTTGTTGCATGCGTGCCATTCCAAGAATACAGCCCACTTCAAAAAAACCACCATCTACATAAACAAAAGAACCATAAAGGTTGTGAGACATGACCACCTAAAAGAAACTATAACAAAGACCTATCAACTCAAACTAGTAACCGCCAAGTCAGCTTTGGATAACTTCTACCGGTCAAGTACACCAAACAGCTAGAAGGGGAAGAAATAAACCGTGCAACGAAAAAAGAAAGGATATACTGAGAAGGAAACTTATCTTACAAACCAAACCGGAAGGAAATCATGGTTGTTGCATGCCTGTCATTCCAAGAAAGCAGCCGACTTCAAAAAAACCTCCATCTACATAAACAAAAGAACCATAAAGGTTGTGAGATATAACCACCTAAAAGAAAATATAACAAAGACCTATCAACTGAAAAAAGTAACCGCCAAGTCAACTTTGGCTGACTTCTATAGGTTAAGTACACCAAACAGCTAGAAGGGGAACAAATAAACCGTGCAACAAAAAAAGAAAGGATATATTGAGAGGGAAACTTATCTTACAAACCAAACCGGAAGGAAATCGTGGTTGTTTCATGCGTGCCATTCCAAGAATACAGTCCACTTCAAAAAAACCACCATCTACATAAATAAAAGAGCCTTAAAGGTTGTGAGACATGACCACCTAAAAGAAACTATAACAAAGACCTATCAACTCAAACTAGTAACCGCCAAGTCAGCTTTGGCTGACTTCTACCGGTCAAGTACACCAAACAGCTAGAAGGGGAAGAAATAAACCGTGCAACGAAAAATAAGAGGATATACTGAGAAGGAAACTTATCTTACAAACCAAACCGGAAGAAAATAATGGCTGTTGCATGCCTGTCATTCCAAGAAAGCAGCCGACTTCAAAAAAACCTCCATCTACATAAACAAAAGAACCATAAAGGTTGTGAGATATGACCACCTAAAAGAAACTATAACAAAGACCTATCAACTGAAAAAAGTAACCGCTAAGCCAGCTTTGGCTGACTTCTACTGGTCAAGTACACCAAACAGCTAGAAGGGGAACAAATAAACCGTGCAACAAAAAAAGAAAGGATATATTGAGAGGGAAACTTATCTTACAAACCAAATCGGAAGGAAATAGTGTTTGTTGCATGCGTGTCATTCCAAGAATACAGCTCACTTCAAAAAACCCACCATCTACATAAACAAAAGAACAATAAAGGTTGCGAGACATGACCACCTAAAAGAAACTATAACAAAGACCTATCAACTCAAACTAGTAACCGCCAAGTCAGCTTTGGCTGACTTCTACCGGTCAAGTACTCCAGACAACTAGTAGGGGAACAAATAAACCGTGCAACAAAAAAAAGGATATATTGAGAAGGAAACATATCTTACAAACCAAACCGTATGGAAATCGTGTTTGTTGCATGCGTGCCATTCCAAGAATACAGCCCACTTCAAAAAAACCACCATCTACATAAACAAAAGAGACATAAAGGTTGTGAGACATGACCACCTAAAAGAAACTATAACAAAGACCTATCAACTCAAACAAGTAACCGCCAAGTCAGTTTTGGCTGACTTCTACAGGTCAAGTACACCAAACATCTAGAATGGGAAGAAATAAACCGTGCAACAAAAAAAGAAATGATATATTGAGAAGGAAACTTATCTTACAAACCAAACCGGAATGAAATCGTGTTTGTTGCATGCGTGTCATTCCAAGAAAACAGCGCACTTCAAAAAAACCACCATCTACATAAACAAAAGAACCATAAAGGTTGTGAGACATGACTACCTAAAAGAAACTATAAGAAAGATCTATCAACTAAAACAAGTAACCGCCAAGTCAGCTGTGGCTGACTTCTACCTGTCAAGTACACCACACAGCTAGAAGGGGAAGAAATAACTGTGCAACAAAAAAAGAAAGGATATACTGAGAAAGAAACTTATCTTACAAACAAACCGGAAGGAAATCGTGATTGTTGCATGCGTGGCATTCCAAGAATATAGCCCACTTCAAAAAAACCTCCATCAACATAAACAAAAGAACAATAAAGGTTGCGAGACATGACCACCTAAAAGAAACTATAACAAAGACCTATCAACTAAAACAAGTAACTGCCAAGTCAGCTTTGGCTGACTTCTACCGGTCAAGTACACCAAACAGCTAGAATGGCAAGAAATAAACCGTGCAACGAAAAAAAGAAAAGATATATTGTGAAGGAAACTTATCTTACAAACCAAACCGGAAGGAAATCGTGGTTGTTGCATGCGTTCCATTCCAAGAATGCAGCTCACTTCAAAAAAACCTCCATCTACATAAACAAAAGAATAATAAATGTTGTGAGACATGACCACCTAAAAGACACTATAACAAAAACCTATCAACTGAAACAAGTACCCGCCAAGTCAGCTTTGGCTGACTTCTACAGGTCAAGTACACCAAACATCTAGAAGGGGAAGAAATAAACCGTGCAACAAAAAAAGAAATGATATATTGAGAAGGAAACTTATCTTACAAACCAAACCGGAAGGAAATCGTGATTGTTTCATGCGTGTCATTCCAAGAAAACAGCCCACTTCAAAAAAACTTCCATCTACATAAAGAAAAGAACCATAAAGGTTGTGAGATATGATTACCTAAAAGAAACTATAACAAAGACCTATCAACTGAAACATGTAACCGCCAAGTCAGCTTTGGATGACTTCTACCGGTCAAGTACACCAAACAGCTAGAAGGGCAAGAAATAAACCGTGCAACTGAAAAAGAAAGGATATATTGTGAATGAAACTTATTTTAGAAACAAAACCGGAAGGAAATCGTGATTGTTGCATTCGTGTCATTCCAAGAAAGCAGGCCACTTCAAAAAAACCTTCATTTACATAACAAAAGAACAATGAAGGTTGGGAGACATGACCACCTAAAAGAAACTATAACAAAGACCTATCAAATCAAACAAGTAACCGCCAAGTCAGCTTTGGCTGACTTCTACCGGTCAAGTACACCAAACAGCTAGAATGGCAAGAAATAAACCGTGCAACGAAAAAAAGAAAAGATATATTGTGAAGGAAACTTATCTTACAAACCAAACCGGAAGGAAATCGTGGTTGTTGCATGCGTGTCATTCCAAGAATACAGCTCACTTCAAAAAAACCCCCATCTACATCAACAAAAGAACAATAAAGGTTGTGAGACATGACCACCTAAAAGAAACTATAACAAAAACCTATCAACTAAAACAAGTAACCGCCAAGTCAGCTTTGGCTGACTTCTACCGGTCAAGTACACCAAACAGCTAGAAGGGGAAGAAATAAACCGTGCAACGAAAAAAGAAAGGATATACTGAGAAGGAAACTTATCTAACAAACCAAACCGGAAGGAAATCGTGGTTGTTACATACCTGTCATTCCAAGAAAGCAGCCGACTTCAAAAAAACCCTCCATCTACATTAACAAAATAACCATAAAGGTTGTGAGATATGACCACCTAAAAGAAAACTATAACAAAGACCTATCAACTGAAAAAAGTAACCGCCAAGTCAGCTTTGGCTGACTTCTACAGGTCAAGTACACCAAACAGCTAGAAGGGGAACAAATAAACCGTGCAACAAAAAAGAAATGATATATTGAGAAGGAACTTATCTTACAAACCAAACCGGAAGGAAATCGTGTTTGTTGCATGCGTGTCATTCCAAGAATACAGCCCACTTCAAAAAAACCACCATCTACATAAACAAAAGAACAATAAAGGTTGCGAGACATGACCACCTAAAAGAAACTATAACAAAGACCTATCAACTCAAACTAGTAACCGCCAAGTCAGCTTTGGCTGACTTCAACCAGTCAAGTACACCAGACAGCTAGAAGGGGAAGAAATAAACCATGCAACGAAAAAAGAAATGATATACTGAGAAGGAAACTTATCTTACAAACCAAACCGGATGGAAATCGTGGTTGTTGCATGCGTGTCATTCCAAGAAAGCAGCCCACTTCAAGAAATGCTTCATCTACATAAACAAAAGAACAATAAAGGTTGGGAGATATAACCACCTAAAAGAAACTATAACAAAAACCTATCAAATAAAACAAGTAACCGCCAAGTCAGCTTTGGCTGACTTCTACCGGTCAAGTACACCAAACAGCTAGAAGGGAAAGAAATAAACCGTGCAATAAAAAAAGAAAGGATATACTGAGAATGAAATTTATCTTACAAACCAAACTGGAAGGAAATCGTGGTTGTTGCATGCGTGCCATTCCAAGAATACAGCTCACTTCAAAAAAACCACCATCTACATAAACAAAAGAACAATAAAGGTTGCGAGACATTACCACCTAAAAGAAACTATAACAAAGACCTATCAACTCAAACTAGTAACCGCCAAGTCAGCTTTGGCTGACTTCTACAGGTCAAGTACACCAAACAGCTAGAAGGGGAAGAAATAAACCGTGCAACAAAAAAAGAAATGATATATTGAGAAGGAAACTTATTTTACATACCAAACCGGAAGGAAATCGTGGTTGTTTCCTGCGTGCCATTCCAAGAATACAGCCCAATTCAAAAAAACTTCCATCTACATAAAGAAAAGAACCATAAAGTTTGTGAGATATGACTACCTAAAAGAAACTATAACAAAGACCTATCAACTGAAACAAGTAACCGCCAAGTCAGCTTTGGCTGACTTCTACCGGTCAAGTACACCAAACAGCTAGAAGGGCAAGAAATAAACCGTGCAACAAAAAAAAAAGGATATATTGTGAATAAAACTTATTTTAGAAACAAAACCGGAAGGAAATCGTGATTGTTGCTTTCGTGTCATTTCAAGAAAGCAGCCCACTTCAAAAAAACCTCCATCTACATAAACAAAAGAACAATGAAGGTTGAGAAACATGACCACCTAAAATAAACTATAACAAAGACCTATCAAATAAAACAAGTAACCGCCAAGTCAGCTTTGGCTGATTTCTACCGGTCAAGTACACCAAACAGCTAGAAGGGGAAGAAATAAACCGTGCAACAAAAAAAGAAAGGATATACTGAGAAAGAAACTTATCTTACAAACCAAACCGGAAGGAAATCGTGGTTGTTTCATGCGTGCCATTCCAAGAAAGCAGCCCACTTCAAGAAATGCTCCATCTACATAAACAAAAGAACAATAAAGGTTGGGAGATATAACCACCTAAAAGAAACTATAACAAAAACCTATCAAATAAAACAAGTAACCGCCAAGTCAGCTTTGGCTGACTTCTACCGGTCAAGTACACCAAACAGCTAGAAGGGAAAGAAATAAACCGTGCAACAAAAAAAGAAAGGATATACTGAGAATGAAACTTATCTTACAAACCAAACTGGAAGGAAATCGTGGTTGTTGCATGCGTGTCATTCCAAGAATACATCTCACTTCAAAAAAACCACCATCTACATAAACAATGCATGCGTGCCATTCCAAGAATACAGCCCACTTCAAAAAAACCTCCATCTACATAAACAAAAGAACAATAAAGGTTGCGAGACATGACCTCCTAAAAGAAAGTATAACAAAGACCTATTAACTCAAACTAGTAACCGCCAAGTCAGCTTTGGCTGACTTCTACCGATCAAGTACACCAAACAGCTAGAAGGGGAACAAATAAACCGTGCAACAAAAAAAGAAAGGATATATTGAGAAGGAAACTTATCTTACAAACCAAACCGGAAAGAAGTCGTAGTAGTTGCATGCGTGCCATTTTAAGAAACCAGCCCACTTCAAGAAAAGCTTCATCTACATAACAATAAAACAACTCAAATATCGGTACTAAACAAGAGTAAAGGTTGTGAAATCTGACCAACTAAAAAAAAATATAAGATAGACCTATCAGCTCAAATAAGTTACGGCCAAGTCATCTTTGGCTGACTTCTACCGGTTAGATACACGAAACAACCAGAAGGAAAAGAATTAAGCCGTGCAACAAAAAAAGAAATGCTATATTGTCAGTAAAAAATACGAAGATACGAACCATTTTTATTTGATATAAGGAACATAGAAGTTGTACTACCTCCAACAGCAAAGTTTTTACGGACTGTATAATGCTCAGTACCAGTATTATGGGGGTGTCACCTGTTGCAAGAAGTTCGAAGCTGACTCCTAATCTTGCCATGACTAACTTCTCATATAAAGGCAAGAGGTGATAGATTCGACAAATTAGAGAAACATTTTTCTTGTTAATTTTTATATTCATGCAAACCTAATATAGCTTTGTAAACAATGCAATTGATGTTCCACCATCTAGTTACCATTACATTTAAAAAAAAATTGAGCTGGGCAATTAGGGGTGCTAATGAGCGGAAACTCGTTCAAAACTTGGCCCGACGCATTCATTCTTTCATTAAAACCTGACTCGGCTCAGTCCATTGGACTCTTTAAGCTCAGCCCGAACTCGACTCAAACTCAATTAATTGTAGTATATTTGAAAGAAATGTTTAAAAATTCGGTAACATAATTTATAACAGCAAACTGAACAAATAAGTTGAGCTATTCTAGATACTAAACAAATTCGGTAACATAATTTATAACAGTATACTAAACTAATAATTTATAACAGTAAACTAAACTAAAAATTCGGTAACATAATTTATAACATAAATCCAAAAACAACAAATAAGTTCAAATTATAATAGTAAACTAAACAATCCATGAATTCAAAAACAACAAATAACCAGAATTCAAAATGGTATATGGCCCAATTAGATACATTCTTCATATTACAAATCAAATGTTAATTAAAATCCATGAGAATCAACATGCTCAAATTTCCTAACAGTCATAAGACTAATGATGTCCCTGACAGTTGCAAATAAGACTTATCAAGAAAATTAAAGTAAAAAAATATTAAAGTACAGTTCAACAAGAAAATAAAAAAATAAAAAACTGACCTTCAAAAGAAACTTGTGTGAATCAGCAGCTGTCTTGATCCAGTGGTGTAATCCGAATGGTCAAGGGAATAAGACAACCCAGTTGCAGCTGGAGGGTCCAAGTAGATTATACTAGATACCTGACAACACACAAAATATTATACAATTACTCAATAAAATGAAAAATAAAAAAAATATATGAGGAAGCATGCATGAATTACCCCTAAATGAAGATCAGGGTAGGTTAGTTGGCAAACCAACCAACCAGTATAAAATTGTCTAAAACAAGACTGGGTTAAATAAATAGCATCTGACATATTTACAGGAGATACCAGATTATGAATTTGTCATAGCCAACAAGTGTAAAACTAACATTTCATATGCACAATTGTTCATTAAGCTCCTCCATATACTGTCACAATTACAAGTTATACACACCATGCCTAATATAAATATATATACATATTAGAGTACTAGCTACTTACTGACAAGCTTAACTGACTAACCTGTAACTGAAATAGGACCAAAAGCACAAATTTACAAACACCATGCACTAACAAATTAATACATCTTTATTAACCATAAACAAAGTAAAGAGCAAAATATATGGTAGTCTCAAATTTACATATGCTACGTGTAAAAGTAAAACAAACTAGGTACAAATTGATGGGATTATCTGCTTTCATGGTACCACTGATACACTATAATCAAAATACACTGTAGCATTTAATAATTAAAACAAACAGTTTTTCTTGTAAGTAACCTTTTGATAAGAGAGAGAGTATTTCAGAGAACAAAAGTTTTGTTTGTCAGTAACCTTTCAAACCATGATAAAATACAGAAAATTTGAGCTTTGCAAATTGGACCTTGAGATGTTTGTAGCTCAGATGGTATGAACTGAATATAGACTAGTTTCTATTTTATCCTAGAAAGAATTTACAAAGCAATAGGAAAACATGGAGGGAAGTCACACCTACTTGATTATCTGCAATGCTATCATTGAAGCTATTCTTGTCTGGAGCTGCAAAGGGAAACAGTGACATGTAAGAATCAGAAAAAAAAAGTATCTATAATTCTCATTTTGTCTTTGACTGTTTGCATATCAAATTCGTATTTACATGAGGAAATCAAACTGCTTGTATCTTGATTATGTTTTCTTGTACATATGATTTACTTGAGAGAAAAATTATTTACAAAAAACAGAAAGAAGTGCACCTCTTTGTGCCAACACTTTCTTCTTTTCCTTCAACTACAGAGAGGTTCTCTCTTTCTCCAACTCACTCTATAAAAAAAATTTGATTTCTTCAATTGTGAGACAACTTTATTTTTTTAATCAAAATGAGCATTGTTTTTTCATGAGACTGTAGGTCAAACTTCGAAAAAAGACAAGTTAATTACCATGCCCCAATAAAAAAACAGACATTAAACAAAAATAAGGAAAGAGAAGAGGGCATTAGCACTAACTTGCCAGTTAATACATACCAGCCTTTGCTGGAGTCCGTATCCTCTGAGATATCTCAACTTTTGCGTGACCGACGTGTCCGGTGCCTATTTGGGGGTGCTGTAGGGGGTCAGTATTATGTGTGCTTTGAGATTTGTGTAGAACATATTTAAACAGTTGGGATTTTCCATAAAGTCACACAAAGTTTGAGATATCTCAGAGGATACAAAATCCCTTTGCTGGTACAGTACAAAAGTATCAAAAATACAGAATAACTTAAAATTGGTTACCATTCTATTCCAAATACATACAGATAATTTTTAATTCAAAACATACATTTTTTGTGTTAAGTTTATCTTTTGCTTACCAGTATCATGGATATCAGTGCCAGTATCACAAAAAGATAGAATCGGACTGGTACTCGATAGTTTCAAAATGTGGCAGTAAATGATAAATCACTGTATTGGATCAGTACCAGTATCATGGTTTAACAAAACCCATTAATCACTTAAAAACCTTGAACCTAATTGTAATTTAAGAAAACCTACAAAATAAAATCAGTACCAGTATCATGGTATACTATCCAATTTAAGCAGCTCAGAGAAAGAGAGAGGAGAGAGAGAGAGCACCTGAGAGGAGAGAAGATCGAAACTGGAGAGCAACGGAGCGAGAGAGTGACGAAACTGGAGAGCAAGAAAGCAAGAGCTCTGCTTCGATAGGGAGAAGCGAAATGGGAAGCTTGGCTCGGATCAGATCGACTCGCTAAAGGAAACGGAGATTTATTTTAAGTTCAAGCCGAGTTCATCTGTCTATAATTCAAAAGTTAGATTTACCATTTGAACATTTTGCATGCTCATGCATTGAATAGATCAGTCGAGTATGTGGCTCATTCATACAGCATTCACAATACACCAAGAATGTGATGTTGAGCATGACAGATCCAAGCAAACTAGTTTTGGGTACAAAACAAGATTGAACAATGAATTTCAAAACAGTATAAAACAAAGATAGAATGCGTACATTTGGTGCCATGATCAAACCCCAGCCAGTATAACATTTCACAATGCTAATGAACCACATATCATGTGGCAATGACCTGCCTACTTTTAACACAACGTTGTCAGGACCCAGATTATATTGTCGTGCCATTTCATTATCTGTAATCAAAGTCTACTAATTTAATTGCAAAATCTTCAGACTAACTAAAACAGCTGGAAGGACATTTCTTTCTGAGAAGGATCGAAAGGGGGAAGAATCGTCGGAGCGAATTTGTGAGTGTGTCAAAGATTCATTCATTTCTTGGATAAAGTTCCCTCACCATACCTTGATTTTTCACTAAGCTTTACTCAAAGACATCAAGCTAATCCTATCAGGAGTCTACGCACGTAATTGGTAATATTTTTAATTAATGCAATTGTTCATAAACACGTGCAAGTAGACTTGAGAACAGGGATTACCTGATCAAGCTGCCCGAGACGGGTTAGGATACAGTCAGCTTCAGCCTCGTCATGGTTAGGCCGATGCAATCCCAAGCTCCTTTCTCATTCGATCCTGGAGAAGCTGCTTCAAAGTTTCAGCTGAGCACACAATGTTCAGTGCAGAGTTAGGATCCCTCATTCCATTATTCTCTACAACCTGCCCATCACAACAACACAAATTGAAATTCAGCCCACTTTCCAATAAATCAAATTCTTCAACTTCCTTTCTTGATTTTTTTTCTTTGTTTTTTCTTGTGGCAGAGTTAGTAAATTTTTCTTCCAACTTTTGGTATAAAAAAAAAAAGTATTTTTCGTGAAAAATATAGAGCGAAAGAAAATAAAGTAGCATGTGTAATGTTGAGAACTAACTTAATTCAGAACTCATAGGTTATGGTGGTAAACAGGAAAACCAATCATTTTTGTTTATTGTTTTTGCTTGGTCATACATAGGGCACTATATTTTCAAATAGCTATATACAACTTGCATATATTTTAAGTTTAAGATGATTTTACAACAATTAAATAAGATTAATTTGAAACTGTAATAAACATGCTTTAATATTGTACTTGCTTTTGCTATATGGTTGGTATTGTCAGTAGCACAATTGGCATTGTTTTTCTGATACAATTTCCTCTAAATTTGTTCTTGCCCCTGTGCATAGTGAAAGGGACAATTGTGCAAATCAAGAATCAAACCAGGTGAACTGAAGATCTTATATTGGATTCTAGAGACGTACCAAAAAAATTCTTACATAGGTCAAATTTGTTTGGCTTCAAATCAACAACAATGATGCACAAAGCTCCTGCCAGCCTAACTCCCTGGACAGCCTAATTACCCAAATAAATCGCTCCATACTGAAGCTCAACTTGTAACAACTCATTGAAAAAAGAAAGTGAAGAATGTACTTACCACCAAGGCAACAGTTACCAGAACACAAATTACCACAGTAAAACCCTTTAGTGGTCTTGCAACATTACAAGTACCATGAAGACCTAAATAACCAGAAAAAACAAAATAGAAATCAGATCAATTAACTATAATATCATAAAAAAATAAAAACAACTTACTTTTTACTATTTTTTTTATAAAGAAGGCATAACTTACTATTTACTAATGGCATCCAAGAACTAAAAGAACTCTGGCACTAAATTTTAGCATCTAGATATTACTCAATTGAGTTTGTTCATCAGTTGCAAGTGTGTGAACCATTACAATTGACAGTTTTCTCAAATTGGAAAAATAAAAGAATAAATAAGATAGCAATGAATTACTAAAAGTAATCTAATTGAAATAAGAAATAGTAATTCCGATTACCTTTGAAATTTATCAATGTGAAACATGTGTATGTGACAGTTGAGTCCAATAAAGGTGCTAGATGAGGGTTGATCAAGTTTCAGTCAAGAAAGTCACCATAGAAGAGACGACAGCTTTTATTAGGCCTGAAATTTGGAAAGGGCGAAGAGAGTATCATCAATAAAATGATTGGAACACTATACTTTTGGAGAGGGACTACAGTATCCATGTTCATTTATATGATAATATCCTGATTAACTGATTAAGGCAATAAAGGGAAATTTGAAAGAGTACAGTGTCCATTTTCTCTTTGTAAATTTGGTAAACACACATAGCAGGACTATGCCGTATAAGAGTATGCATCTTGATATGATTACGTGTTTGAGTACATTAGTATTGCACAATGATATAACCTATTAGGTACCAAAACAACTATAATAATAATATCATAAAAAGATAATAAGAACTTACTTTTTACTAACTTTTTTTTTATAAATACGGCTATACTATTTACTAATGACATCCAAGAATCCCCAATATCCATTTCTTATCCATAAACCATCAACAATGGAAATCAAAATAGCTTGAAGCTACATCAGATACTTACCGGTCTTTTTGCCACAGCTCAGAACATCAGGAGCAATGTTGGGAGATTCAGCTCAGGACTTAGCTTACAACCAACCTTCTTGTTTCAGGTCTGACCATCACCTATGCTTTGAGAAGGCAACAACTCTTTTCAAGTTGATATCATTCTTCATTGCTTTTGTCAGTAGCCCAATAAATAGCTCTGGCTGAGGAATCAACATAAACATTGAAAATCATAAACTAAAGTTTACAAAATACAATTAAGAACAAGTGCGTGAGAGCAGGCAAAAGAAAGGGAGAGAGAGAACCTTGGAAGAAGTTAGTGCAGCTGGAATAAGAAGCTTTGCATACAGAGCACGGTAAAACCGTTCACTGGCTATTTAGTTTTTTGAAGAGATCTAGTACAGAAGCATCAAAGCTTGGACACCCACATTGAAATTCACCAAATGAACCTTCAAAAAAGGAATAGCAAAATCATACGTTAACACTTAAAAATTTTACATAATATAGGAGCAGTTGGGTATTGTTACCTAACTTCCACAAAATTACATTTAGTGCCTAATAATTGCTTCATGTTTGCATCACAAATATTTGAAGTTTTATGCAGACTGTTTTGGGAATCATATTTTAAAGCTCATTTTATGTACTTGTGAGAAATATCTTCCAATATACCTAATACAAGGATTCCAAAAAGTAATTTGTTGTTTTATAAGACATTTTAATTGCTAAAATAAACTAATTCATTCTCCAGAAAAGGAATAGCACAGTTGCATAGATTGAACTAATAAAAGAACATATTATTTCAGAAGATCAACTAACCAATTGAAAGAGGATAGGTGTTTGAACTTATAATATATCATCAGCTTCATCACTTGAAACAAAGGGAAAAGTTCTGTTCACCCCCTGCAAATATAACAAACAATAAGTGTCACACCCCGTAGCCAACCTGTACAAAAATGCGACAGGGTCCCTGCCGTAAACATACAGTTTCCCGTATGCCTACAAGGCAATTACGATTCATTTACTCAATTCCCATAAATCCCAAATATATAACCCCATTCAACAAGCAATTAAACAATTCAACACAATTCTGAGAAAACAAATATAAACATAACTCCTGATTCAGTTCAAAAGACACCAATATACATCACATCGTACAAAAACTACGTATATGCACATATACGTAGATAACATATCACAACCACAAAAACCAAAATCTAACAGGTATCATAGAAACTCTGGTAGAAGGACAAATACCGAGGCCTAAGACTGTCGTGCCTCACCGCTCCCTGCTACATCAGAACCTGAAAAGGATAACCCAACGGGTGTGAGAATAAAATCTCAGTGCGATAATTTGCCACATACGAACCCCTGGACTTGCAATCAAACTTTATTTTCAAAAAGAAATTATCAACAACGCATTATACATGTATAACATTATATAAACATGAATGCATACCTGACAGCAGATAATCGAATGAATTACAACACAAGAGTATTAAATCGAATTTCAAATCAACAACAATTGGGCTTAATTATTTCAATAAGTCTGGTAGCACTTACCGATGTACCACCCAGCTGTACCGCAAACCCGTCGACAACGGTAGGGTTCCAGACACCTACCGAAGGCCACCCTACTGAACAGTATATGACACCCATCGGTAGTGCTTGGCTTGACCATTTCCTAAATTTTTAGTTACAGATCATATTCAGAAAATTCATTAAGAATCATAATCTCAACCGAACATTCAAACGCATATCTTATCAAATTATGCATACGACATCTCACACTAGTCACTCATATTACTACCATTCACAACTAGTTTCATACTGCTCCTGCCCCAACCGGTCTGGGGACTTACACGAGCCTCAGAGACTAAAGCTTTAGAATCCTCCCAAAACCCGTGCACCAGGTTTTGCAAATTGGTCACACTTTGGTGATCCATAACATACCATTTCATCTCATTTCCAATTCCAGTGACTTTTCATCTACAATCAGATCATAATAGATCGACACAAATGTATTCAATACCAATATGCAAGTCAATCAACTTACCAAAATTCGAGTTCGATAATATTAGGGCATGAAATGCAAATGCACAATTCATATAATGCAATCAACAAGAATATTCAACATGTCAATAGAATTACAATTTAATTCTGAAAATAAAACATCAGACAAGTCCAGAAATCCCGCACCTGAGTACGCTGTTCTTAAGTAAACCTTACGTCTTAAACTCCTCGAGGTTCCGTACGCTGTTGCCTTATCGATTCTATTTAGAATATATACCATTAGGGTTTAATTAGCTTATAATTGCTATATAATTGACATTATATAATTACGATTCGATACCCCTTCGATTAGGTTTAAAAATACTCAATTATTACAAATCTGCACAGTAATTGCGGCCCGTAATGGTGTTGTTGCGGCCCGCAGCCATCACAGCTAAAGAATTGGTTAAGTACCAGATCATGTTGCGGCCCGCAGGGCTTTCTATTGCGGCCCGCAATTCACATGCAGAATTCAATTGTTTAGTTAGAACTTGTTTCGATCGATGCTCGGTTACGACTTATGGTTGCTATGCTTTGGTGCAGTTTAAAGTGTATATCTACTTGGTTCATTCAAGTTTTCGACACCATACAACCATTCAAGTTAATATCAAATTCTAATTTCATAACTCAAAGTTCGAAGGTTCGACACATATTCGGTAATTAGTTTTAAATAGCAATTCGGGTTTCAATCGAAAGAACTTAAATATTTGCATAACTTTTATACTTTCAACCCTTATAATATTTCCAAAATATAAACCCTAGTTTCAAAAACCTTAAACCCAAATTCATAAATTCAACTCAATTGTTCAAGGAATGAGGTTAATTACATGAAATCTCGAATCAAAACTCAAATACGAACTTTAAACGAAAGAATTGCAATTTAACTCGAAATCTAGGGTTCCAAATAGAATTTGAGAACTAGAGATTTATACCAAATTAATTGCTTTATTGCGTAGAGGGCTTCGTTCTGATCTCGAATCTACGGACGGCTCGATCGATCACGCGATTTTCCTTCTCTCCCTTTCTCTCTTCCTTTCCCTTGCGTCTCACCCGCTCCCCTCTCTTTCTTTTCTGTTTCTCACGGTACACAATGGTACCGAATGGTACCATGAGGGAGGTTATGACAAGGTTTTGGGTATTTTGCATATTAGCCCCTCTAAGTTTCTATTATTACAAAAGGTGTTTATCTTGCACATAAAACCTTCTATTCATTTTTAAAACCTCTTAGACCTTCCAATTTGATTATTAACATATATATATATTCACTCAATTATATATATATATAAAATTATAAAAACTTATATATATATATATATATATATATTTATATATGTATGTTTTATTTATAGAAATTTCTTTATGTAGTTTTAAATGCAAAAATTTATAATTATACCATTATATATATATATATATATTTTTTTTTATAATATTTCTTATAGTGTTACAATAAGCATAATAAGCACAGTATTGCTATACACATGGAAGAGCAGTGCTTCCTCTTCCCTGCTTTTTGAATGGCTATATCAAACTTGAGGGAAGTGCATTATATTGAATAACTTGTTGCATTATCAAATTTAATACATGAATACCTATCAGGTGCACGTACATATCATCTAGTTAGGTGAGAATATTATTTCAGGTTTTTTTATAGTTTTCATCTCTATAGGCAGGTCAGATGCAACATGTTACAGATATAAACAAAATAATTACAATAATTGAAAAAACCACACTAATTATAAAAAACCTGCTGACTTGTCATGACTATCCTCATCTGAATGGGTTTGTTGTCGTGCTGGTCATCGGCTTAGAGTGTGCATTTTGTTTAACCTACAAAAGTTATTTTAACAAAATAAAAACAACTCTTTGATAAAAAAAAAAAACAACTCCATGTGGTTATTTTAAAGAGTGCAGGATTGAAATATCTATTACACTGTGAGAGAATAAGTAAGAGACCATATTGCCCCTCAGATGATACGATTTGTTGAAGACAAGTATTTCTGACTTTATTAATACATTTCTTAGTCCACGTATATAAAATACTAATTAAAAAATGGACAATTTACTTAATTAGTTCTGACTTTTTAGCAGCCCTACTTACAGCTAGTATGCTAACAGTACAAAGAAACACACAAAATCGAAACCATACAAATAACAACTTGGGAAAAAAAAAACTAAGAAACTAATTAACTAACCGTATAGAGTAGAAGAGCGGCACGGGTGGAGTCGTGGAGTAGCTCTCTTATACGAAATATAAGGAAAATCATATCCTCAAAATAAAAAAATATCACAAATCAGCAAGTACTTTATGGAACATTTTATATAAATTGTTACTCAACTGTGTGTAATCGGACTTGACTGAACTACACATGTAATAATCACAGGAACGAATCCACTCAGGGCAATATTTTTTTTTTGTTGTTCATAGCCCGTAGGCACAACCTTTTACCAGTACATAGTTCAGTGATGTCTAGTACATTTGTATTAATGGAACATCTACTGGTAATTGGAATCTAAGCTGGAATCTTCAAGGAAGAGAGGATATGTGTATCCAATGTATGATAATCGATGAAATCTAGCCCGGTTAGCTAATAGATTGGCTCTGTGGTTCTCCTCTCTAGAAATGTGAACACAGCTGAAGTTGGGGTTTCTGAAACCACAGAGCTGTATCCAATGTATGATATTCGATGAAATTCATCCCAAAAAGACATTAAACTTGACAAAAAAGGTTCTGGGAAATGGAAGCACAAGGGAAGGAGAACCACAGAGCTGTGTATAATCAGCCTTAAACAAAAGAAAGACAATATTAAGTTCGTACTGCCTTCATCCACAGAGCTTTTAATGACAGTATACTATGATCGATTTCAGCATATGACACCTACACAAAGTAAAAAAATCTCGAAAAAGCATAAAAATTCGATAAAAAAAGAAACGCCAAAATAGACTATAGTAGAAGTGCAGCGATAAAACAGATCTACTGGAAAATAATTTTCAGTATCAAGAAATACAACGGAAATGAAATATAGTGAGAGAACAAACATAAATCTAAACCAATACCTACATTTTGTATTCTTAATATCTTTCTTGCCGGATCTGGTCTTCCGTTGAACAGAGCGTCGGTGAGCCGCAGCGTCGGATGGCTCACTGCAGCTGAGAAATCGAGGCGCGGTAGAACAAGAATTTGGAAAAGGGCAAGGGAAAATGTGGATTTGGGGAAGGGACAAGGACAGGAGAGTGGTAGCTTGTTTAACACGACTAGTGAGTCGGTCTCTTATTGGGAAATATGATAAGTGAAATTATTTTTTAATTAATGAGCAGTGAAAAAAAAAAAGATACGGAGAACTTTCTTTTGCCGTGAAAAGATACGGCGAGATATCGAATTAGCATTGTCTGAGGTACCTCGTATCTATCGTTAATTTTTGAAAAAATCCTAACTGTTCAAATACGTTCTTGACGAATCTCAAAGCTGAAATGATACTGGCTACTTCCCAAATAGAAATTGGACACATCGGTCGCACAAAATATGAGGTATCTCAGAGGATACGCACTCGAGATACTTCGGAGATTTAATTTTATGCATTACGAATATTTAAATTAAATATTCATCTTTGTACAAGTATACTGTTTGACTCTTAAGTAAGTAAATAGCTGATGATATTTTTAAGATAGTACATCAATCCTAAAAAAAATTTATAAAGTGAGATGAACACGTATTTTTTTCATTTAACTGGTTTATTTTTATTTTTATTTTTTTTAAATTGTGGAGCAATTAAAATTTGTTAAACAAAATAAGTACGAAGGAACTTATAAAGTAGCTATTAAGTAAATATAAATATTATTAAAGAACAAAGTATTTATCAAACAATAAATGGAGACCTCCATTTCATTCCCTACTGGAGGAACAATAGCTTAGTTTCATTCTTCTTGGAAGAATTATTTTCTGTTTCTGTCACTAATTTCTAATTGAAAATTGAATATGCCACCTTAAATTTCTGTCACTAAGTTCTACCGAGAAATAAAAATAGAATATGCCACCTTAAATTGAAAATTGGAAAGAAAAAACTATTATATATATATATTAGCTGAGGGAGGGGCTCCAATTTCTAATTGAGCTGTTAAATAATAAAATTTAAAATAAAAATGATAAATCTAAACAGTTGATCCTCTTCAATTTCATGAGCATTGTATTTTTAATAAAAAATACTGTGAATTTTTTAATTAATTTATATTAGATCAAGTGACCAATCTAGTTAATTTTGATAAATTAATTTTAATGCGTTTATTTTTTGACAAATTGGTATAGTATAGATTAAATTCAAAATATCATAACATTTTATATGGACACATCTCTCGTTAGAACGAAGAAAATTTATGGTTCCAATTTGATATGTAACTTTTAAAATTTTGAAATATAGATAAATAATTTAGGTTGTGGCATTTTGTAGTGGATCAAAAAAAATGCTATTGGAATCCTTCTCAGATAAACAAATATTTATATAGTGTAGGTGTAAGTAGAGATGGAAATGATTTTGAATTATAAAAGCTGATACAATTATCTGTATATGTGTATTAAACCATGTACTAGCGTACCATCAATAGTGGGGCACCAGTTCCAGTCAAAAGAAATATTATATACGAATAAGCAATTTTATATCAAAATTGCTTATTTTTATTGTGTGTTCGTATTTCTAGTGAGGTATAACAAGCAGAGTTGAGTGGGTCAATTGCAAATCTGCAACTGTTTTAATCAGTGCTGTAAATAACGGTAATGCGGTCGTCAGATGGATAGTGTCTCGTCAAACGATTAATTAGAAATAATTGGGAATAATCGGTTATAGCTGAGAATAATCGGTCAATTAGTCGGAAAAAATCTATAACGGTACGACTAATCGGCCAATTATTTGGTCTAAACGGACGTTTTTTACAACACTGGTTTTAATCGTTGATGTATTGGCTAATAAGCATTTAATTAAGGACTCTCTATTAAATTTTTTTGTGGTATTAGCGTTGATTCACACAAAATAAAATTATTAGGGAGAACTGTATTTGTTGGCACGAAGGTGGTGATTACTTTTTTGTTGGATGGTAGAGAATGAAATAGACCGAAGGCAAAGTACATGTAAATGTGTATTTTCATAATTCTATTTGAATATAATATATTAATATATGTGTTCTAATTTATGCATCACACAACTTCAATATGTACATATGAAAATTTTTAGCTCATATTTGATTGTGGAGCGAAGTTAAGAAGGATTAAATTGCTTACTTTCTGTTACTCCACATATTTTATATTTTGTTTGATAATTTAATTCACGGTTTAAATTAATCTATCTAGATATATAATATGGTGTTGAAAAATGAACCTCTAATTATGACAGTGAACTTTACCGATGAAGTGTGAAATAAGTTAATTCACCTAGAGAAATGAAGTAATTTACTGAATTGAGTCAATTAACTCATCTCTTATTCCACCTTTTCTTCTTTTATTTCTCATTTGACTATTTAAATGTGAAGTAAGAAATAAACTTCACATATTACTCCACAACCAAACATGACCTTATGGTTTTTCCGAAAAACACACGGGTCATTATCACAGTGACAAGACTCGCAATATATTGGCGTTTAATTCATTTTTTTTGACGTTTCCGAACTTAACTCTGAATAAAATGTGAATCATGAATTATTCATGAGAAAACAAGAAAAAAAATGCCAATTTTTTAATTATTTTTTTGCAGGATTATTTTTTCTTCTTTATTGTACCAAATAATTTCTAAATTATATCTAAATCACGAATTTTTAATCCTGCTGAACCGAATTCAAGCTGTTCGCTTGTCACCATGGTCACTATATCGCATGAGTTACCAAATGCAAAATGTCCTAAGCCTTGATAGCTCCATCTCTCACTTGTGACTTTGCGCTCTAGCAGATCTGCCATCTGAGAGTATTTGACAGTGTGTAGAATACACAGGATATGATACCTTTGTCAATTACCATAAGAGACGCCCTCCATAGTGCTATTGCTTCAGCCAGAATGGCACATCTCCTGGGTGGTTCTATTGCTTTGGATAAAGCAATAGGTACATATCCTAAATGACAAGACCCAGTTCTAAATTGATTAATTGATTGTTATTGTCTTACAATAATATATATAGCAGAATTTGCGACTAACATTGATGCATCTTAAATCTGAATACAAACATATGATATATATATATATATATATATATATCGTATGCACCTCTAATTAACTCATGCATCAACAATTTCAATTAAAAACATTGTCAGACATGATTAATTTTTTGAAAACATATTATATTAAACAATTAATCAGAAGACATACAATCATATAAATAAAAATACCGCACAATCATATGAGATTGCAGTACGGTAAATATGTAATTTGAATTAATTTATACATTAATATTAGTATTAAGGAAATAAATATAAAATCAAATAAAACGACAATTTATTTTCCCCAATATCATACATATATAACGAAGAAATTTTGCTATAGCAGGTTGCCTGAAATCGACGGACCTGGAGAAGGCAAGACGGTCAAACAAAGCAGACCAGTATTTGGGTCAATGATAAAATAATTACTATGCGGAAGGTCGAGAATTGAGATCTGCCCCCATCAAAAGTGCAAAACAAATTTTGGTAAATTAAATGATGAGTTGGATGGCGCTAAAAAGCATAAATCAGCCTCGAAATTAGACCCGTTATCCACAGGAAACTTAATCTGTGATATGAAAGCGTTTATCACAACATTAATATTATATATATCCTGCTGTTCGCAAGTGATGGTTGTGCCAAAGTTAATTATCGTACTTTTCAACATTATATATCACAACATTCAACGCTATGACGTGCGTCTCATAATTACTAGTATTAATTATTCAAGGCCGCAAAGCTACGCTGGTAGTGTAGACTATAGAAACTAGAAAGGCTTCAAAGGTTTCAAGTATAATTATGTCGGATCGAGAATCAGCTTGTAGCCTGGTAAGTTGGAACCTTTATTTTCTCGTCTCTGTGTATTAAGACTTAAGAGATTTATTTATTTATTTATTTATTTTGACCTGATTCTATTCAGTTCTCTGTCTCTTCTCTTCTCATCGCTTCATTGTTGATCATCCAACTTGTCCAAACTACAAGTATATATAGCCTATCGGACCCGTAATGTTTCACGTAGGCGGTAGGTCAGATCAGTTCTACAGAAAAATAATTAATCTACTAAAATACGTGTTAATGAAAATCAAACAATGCTAATGGATATTTTATAATCGATGAAAAAGTATATAAAAATCATCACTCATCAAACTGAAAAGAAATAGTTTGGCATGAGTATTTATTGATATTTTTAGTCGTTGAAATTGTTAGTCAATAATATATATCGGATACGTTATAACTGGAATATCGAAATTTAAGAATAGACAAAAAAAATAGTAGGGGCCAAAATAGCGCGCTATAGCTGTGCTATGCTATAGTCTTTTTGGACCACGAAAGTTATGGTGCTATCGGTGCTATCGATACTATCAACGCTATGGCGTGCTATAGCGACGCAATATAGGTATAGTGTTGTTTTTTAGCCAATCTGCTATGACACGATAAACACTATTTAAATCTTTGAAAAATAGTGATTTTCGAATTAGTTTGAGAATGGTGTCATTATGATTAGTAAAAATGTTATTTGGATTATACATTTAGAGTAGTGAATAACTGTAATCAATAGAGAATAGTGTTAATAATGTGTTAATTAATATGAAATATTTGGCAAGTTGGGCTTCAAACAAATTGTCACAACGTGGAGATAACAAAAATAGTGTCAATTTTGTTATTTCGTGATTATGTTGGCGGAAATCCGAAAAGAAAATATTTTTTTCTTCACAATTTTAAATAGTAGCTATTTTAACATTTACAAGGAATAAAACATAATATCCATTCTAATCATTTCGAAGAACAAAAATATTATTTGAATGTACACTGATATTTCAAATAGCACCTATTCTCAAATAGTCTCTGTTCTTGATATATCCAAACATACTCTTATGAAATACAACGACAAGAGCTAGTGCTTTTCATTATAAAGATTATATTTCTGTTTAAATACTGAAATAATTTTCTTTGAAAGATTAAACTTATCAATTGAATGTTTTTAAAATTTTAATATTTTGACCTTGATCAGATGAGACCGGGAACTTTTTCTTAAGAGAGAGGGGAGCTAAGAAGAAAAAAAAATGGTAGTTAGTTATGGTATGTGCTTTATAAAAAAAAAAAATCATCGTGTAATATTATTAAAATCAATGTTTCATATTCTTGATGTCTATATAATTTGTCCATATATTTATCACAGTGGAAAAACTTAAACAGTTGCATTTTTTAATTTTGAAACTGGAAACATGTATTTAATAATTTAAAAATAAGACCTCACACATATATATATTTTCGAGTGAAACATGTACGCTATTTGAACTTGTAATCAATATGAGATCTTATATTTTTTCATATAAAATTTCATGCATTTTAGTATTCATCCCACTCGTTTGACCAACATAAAAATAATATTTCTTCTTTTAAAAGTAAAATAATATAATTCAATAGAGATAAGTTAAATTAGAAAAAAAAATGTTTCATTCACGTTTTGCTATAATCTAACATTGTGAGAGAAATAAATGACTTAATTGTTTACTATAATTGATGGTTTGTATGGCTAATTTGAACTTCGACTTAGTTGATTAAATTATTTTAAGTCAAATTTGCCGAGCTTAATGTTATTTAGATTAATTTGTTGAACTTATTTTGAAATCTAATATTTGATCTTGTAGCTAGACGCAATGTTCTCTGTGTAAAAGATTTTCTATTCGGAACTTCAATAAAAAATTTCTTTATAAATATTTAAAGACTAAACAGTTTGTTTCCAACTTCATTTAAAAATAATAATACAAAGACAAACTTTCAACTTTCCTAAAAAAAAATTAAACGACTCAAATTTTCCCGATTTTTTTATTTATTTCTAAAAAATAAATAAAATTTAAAACAATATCAAAACCCCGACAGTATTATCAAAACTACTCAAACCGGAAAAAAAATTTCGGTTTTCAATTCCGAAATTTTTTTTTCCGATTTTTGGTCCCAAAACCGGAAAAAAAATTTCCGGAAATGCAATTTTTCAATTTTTTTTTATAAACTCATTTACATACACACACACACACAGATATATATGTGTGTGTGTGTGTGTGTGAGTGTGTGTGTGTTATATAGAGAGTGACTAATGTGCATTCGAATGTATATGGGCCGAAATACATACGGTCCAAATTCGATTTTTCAAAATCCAAACGGTCAATCCGAACCGTTCATCTTGTTCTCCATATTAATATGTGCTTAGAGACCAAATTTTACATTTTTTTGAAAATTTTTTACTATTTTTTTAGATTTATTGAAAATCGTTGTTTTTTTATGGTCCAGATTTGCTGAAAACAGCGATTTTAGCAAGTGTTCTAACGGGCTTAAATACCGACTTCTAACTAATAAATAATAATGAATATATATATATATATATATACTAGTATCATACCCGTGCGTTGCAACGGGGATATATTATAAGAAACAAATATATCAATGAAAATAATAATTATCTAAAAATTAAAACACATGTTAATAGAATATTTATATGAATCTGTATTTTTAATTAACTTTAATCGTGATCTCTGATAACAAATTGATGATGTGGTGATTTTTTATTTTTAAGTACCAATGATATCAAATAATAGCTCGATTCGAATCTAATATCAAATATCATACAACAATTCAATATCAACATATAATATGATATCAAAAAACATAAATAAAAAGTGTTATCGTGTGTATGTATAGGATATATATACACACACACATATTATAAGAAAAATATATATTCACACATACATTCCAATTTATACTCTTCTTTGTTTCCAATTTAGAACACACACACACATTGATATATTCTATATCGGAAATATATTCTAAATTGCCCACACCAATATGTATAGAACCAAAGAAAGAGAAATAAGGAAATAAAAAAAATGATTTTCATTGTAATCCGTATAGAAACGAAGAAGTAAGAAAACAATAAATAAGAAAATGGAAGGTGGAGTCTTCTCAATTGAAGATGAGAAATATGGAAACAAAAAAATAAGGAAACGGATAAATATATCGCTAAATTTCAGAATTTATCTAATTTTAATTGTAACGTATCGTGTGGCAGCATATGCAGTGGATATGTTTTTAACTAAATTTAGACTTCTATACATAAAACAGATGCATTTAATCAAAAGAAGACAAAATATGTAATTGGAGAGCTGAGATCAAATCCGAAGTTTCATCTTTCAATTGTAGCCGTTGGCGGATCGGACACCCAACGTTCTTAATAATAGAATAGAGATATATATATATATATATATATATATATATATATATATATATATATAGAGAGAGAGAGAGAGAGAGAGAGAGAGTTAGGCTGGGGTTAGGGGTGTCAATGACACCCGTTTACCCGTTTACCCTACCCGTATCGTATTCGATAAGACGGGTATGGGTAAGGTTTTTTTTTCGTTAGTTTATTGGGTATGGGTATGGGTAAAGATTTTTTTTCGTTAGATAAACGGGTATGGGTACGGGTAAAGGTTATTTCGTACCCGTTGGGTAATGGGTAATTATATGAAATATATTATATATAAATATATCAATATTATATCCAATTTATTTATTTTTCTTCTTTTCATATTGTTGTATGCCTGTATCAACGCTAGAGACATATATATCAACGAATT
Source organism: Carex rostrata (assembly GCF_964058835.1). Lineage (NCBI taxonomy): Eukaryota > Viridiplantae > Streptophyta > Magnoliopsida > Poales > Cyperaceae > Carex > Carex rostrata. The sequence continues at coordinate 10,515,093 of NC_135918.1, read as the reverse complement.
CATTTCCTTGTTTTCTTTCTTATTCATCGTTATTGTCTTTTTCTCAATTCTACAAATGGAAATATTACATGTTTCAAAGAAAATATATCCCCACCTTATTTTCTGGCAATAATGTATTGTTTGGTCTAAATAAGTAATCCATTAATGTCAGCTCAGGTGTTAGCGTCTAAATTTTGCATTACATGTCAGCTTTCTCAAGGTTATACTATGAATATATATATTTAATAATTGAATGAGATGAAATGAAATGTTAGAAGAAAAAATGTAACAAATGACAAAATTGACCATATGCTGTCCGAACCATTATATTGGTATTTTCGTTATTCGCCCACTACCGTTTCGTTACCCGTTAATCATAACGGGTATGGGTAGGATAGGGTAAGACAAATTCTTAACGGGTATGGGTAGGGTATGGGTAAGGTCAATTCTTAGTGGGTATGGGTATGAAAATGGTTCCACCCTCCCCGTATCGTACCCATTGACACCCCTAGCTGGGGTGCTATGGATAGCATAGTGGCCTCTATGCTACTGCTCAATATTCGAGTTTTCAAAATCCAAACGGTCGATCCGAACCGTTCATCTTATTCTCCATATTAATATCTGCTTGGAGACCAAATTTTACATTTTTCTGAATTTTTTTATTATTTATTAAGTATTTTACAAAATTGTTGATCCAACGGTGGCTGCACAAAACAGTAAAACCGTTGGATTAGCGATTTTCAAAGTGGCTTAATAAATAGTAAAAAAATTCAGAAAATTATAAAATTTGGTCTCCAAGCAGATATTAATATGGAGAATAAGATGAACGGTTCGGATCGACCATTTGGATTTTGAAAACTTGAATATTGAGCCGTAGCATAGAGGCCACTATGCTATCCATAGCACCCCAGCCTAACTCTCTCTCTCTCTCTATATATATATATAACGGTACAGAAAAGAAGCGCTAATATATCAAAAAACAAATTCAAAGAAAAGAGCATCAGTTGGACTTGCTCTATTTTGGAGTGACCTCTCACCTCTTGGTTTGTTTAAAATTTTATGTAGTGTTTGACACAGTTAATTTCTGTTGAGGGTGAAGCATAAGACTTATTTAGTTTTGTATGGAGCAAGATTATACAAGCATTTATATATTTGGTTTGATGTTTGTATTATAGGGATCCTTGTATTAGTTTCTCGTCGTGTCGTGTCGTGTCGTGTGTGGTACTATTTCCTTGAAATGCGTATTTCAAAATTAGGGGTGTATCTATCTTACCAATAGAATAGATTGTGCTAGCTGTAATGCTGTATTGGTTTTAGCACTATCAGTATCAGTCATTGGACAACTTGAAGCACTATCAGTCATGCCAAGGTCATTATTACAAATATAAAAATAACGAGTTGAGTATCATACTAAATTTTGATAATATAAAAATAATTAGCATGTTCGCATTAACTATTGGGACATTTTAAAAGTTATATTTCGATGGAAACACAAATATTTGTACAATAGTCCAAGTGTCATGCTAAAAAGTATCGTATACATGCATTAAATTTTTTTTGTACATGCAATAGCCCGTTACTTGATTGGTGATTCGGATATAAAATAGAATATAATTGAAAATAATTCAAAAGATATTTTTAATAGTGCAAATAATATATACATTGAGTTTTCATGTTCTGATTTTCTGATGTGCTTCCGATTTTGGCAAGGATAAACATTTTCAATTCAATAATAGGAACAATTAATATATTCATAGATCAGTTTATTCTAGCACTCTGAAGTCTGAACGAATAGAATAGTAAACTCCATGCGATCAATCTTGAGCATCTAATATTTTTGAAAGAAAAAAATCGTGAGTTGTCTGATTTTCTTCTTTAGAAATAACGGCCATGTTTAATTTTCCATATCTTGTGTTGTACTTGTACTCGTCAGATTTGCCTATCTCAATCTCAACCATGCATAGGCAATCTGGTCTGATATTGTATTATTAATTACACGGTAACAGCGTGCGCGCTCTCTCTCTCTCTCTCTCTCTTTTTGTTATTTCTATTCTTCTTTTTGAAAATGATAAATTGAATTAATGTATAGGAGTACGTACACAACGATTTCATCGACTTGATGTTTTTACTTTTTAGAAAACAACAATTAATGCAGATTCCCAGGTGATCCAACATGATCCCTACAAAAAATACACGGCAACTAAACTTTGAAATAAATATCAAGTCCTAGCTAGCTAGCTAGGTTTAATTGTCTCATCAATTTTGACGCCCCGTCATTTATATTTCAATTTCTACAACTATTGAAATTAAAATAATTTATTACATCAATAATTTAACAATTTTCTTCATATTCATTTCAAATAAATTTTATTTATGTAAATTTAATTTTGTTGATGTGAATAATTCATTATGATAAATAATTTTGTAATTACTAACATATATTACATCTCTAAATTAATATGAAGAAAATTAGATTGATACGAGACTTTTAGAGAGAACAAAAATATTCCATATCTCTTGATTAAAATTATAATTAGAAAAGTTATATTATCCTTCTGTCTCTATATCGATTTCTTTTTAAATAGAGTAACCAGATTAATTTAAACGAAATAAGCACTCAAGGTGTTGAATTTCCGAAAAACATCTTCACCGAAGCAGTGTCACGATGGATTATGAAAGGCGTTTTGCTGAACAAACACTTACTGAAGGGTGTCGTCATATATAACATTTTGAAAATCCAACACGTTGAATACTTGTTTCGTTTGTATTGATTTGTTTTTTCTATTTAAACAAAAATCCTCTATATTTCCAAAAATTTCATTAGTCAGTCAAAGTCGCTAACTAAGTCTCGCTTAATCTTTTTCTTCTTTTTTTAGAACTGTCTCGCTCAGTCTTTTTCATGCCAAGCGATCCTTAAGTGCTAGAAGATACAGAGCTATACTTTCTTTAGTGCTAGGAAAAATAAAATTTGATCGGTATTAATTCAACTCATTCTCAATCATCCCATATCCTACTATTATATTGCATTCAATTGTTGAGTAGTCAAGCTAAGATAATAAAAACGTTTTAGTAAGATGCAAAAAACAAAAAGTTATATATTTGATTCCATATGAGATTTGTACACTAAAAATGGCAATATATAGTTTTGTATTGGCATAAATATGAACTAATAAAAATATATACTAAATGTTTGTCATAGTTACAATATTATGAAATAAAGTTTATGATTCAAAAATAATTATTAAAAACTTAAAATTTGTAATTTAAATATAATACAAAATAATTCGCCAATGGCATGTTAGCGTCCATACGAGACACCAGATCATAACTGCATGTTCCACAGGGTATCATTTTGAATTTTTGATGATGTGAGATATTTCTGTTAAAACATTTTTGTAACTTAAATTGTTTCTGTAATTAATGAAACGACTTTAAGTCCTTTATTCAAAAAAAAAAAAAACTTTTTTTGGTTAGAAAATCATTTAATCTGAATATTTTATATCATTCAAACCGAGTCATTTTCTAAACATCTAAAAATTAATAAAAAGAATCTAAAAAATATAAAATTTAGTTTATAAATATATATTCATATGAAGACTACGTTGAACGGTTTAGATTAAGTGTTAAAATTTTGAAAACAAAAATAATTATCCGTAGTACCGATGAATTTGCACTGTATGGATATTATATATCATATTACCATGGTCACACTCTTGGTCCGAATTCAATCAATTGAATTGTCTGGAGGTCAGGTCTTGTCTTTCGTCAGTACTGTTTCTGTTTGGTGATGCCGATGCTGATGCTGATGCCTTGTTTGTGTACTCAGTCTCAGTCGCTTTAATCACATGCAGCCACAGGAAATGAAATGAAATGGCATGTATCATGTATGTAGTTGTAGCCTTGTAACCTTGTAACCTTGTAGGGGGCTAATGCCACATTTTCCATTATCTTTTTAAATTCAAACCTGCATGCCTATTGACACCACATTTTCCATTTTCCATTTCCCTTTTTAATTCTGTCTCTCGATCTGTTCTTCGCACTTCAACCAATAAATTAAGAAAATATCTCCTTTTATCTTCTCACTTTTGTAATAATTAAGATGATGTATCATTATTATTTCTAACATATATAATCTTCTTCCTTTAAAATCCAATCATATATAAATTTTTTAATTTCAATTTTTATCCATTTGTATGTGATACAACACATTCATTTATTCGGTACTAAAAGCAAACCACCGTATATATATTCACTTCAGATTATATGTCCAAATTTTTTATAATAAAAAATAATTAATAAAATAAAAATAGCAGAACAAAAAATAAATAAATAAATTTAAATCGGTCGGTGACTGCTTGGTACAAATTGAGTGTTTAAATTAAATAGGTACGATGCAAATTGCAAGAACAAAGATTTAGGGTTTCATTATGACATTGTTATCTTTTATGAATTTTTAGAGATCAATTTTCAAAATACATCAAAAGGAAAATGGAAAGAGAAAATGGTAAAACATAACATATCGGATCGTCCTCTATGTTTATATTCAAACTCAAAATTTAAATCAGTGTTGTAAAAAACGTCCGATTAGACCGATCAATCGGTCAATTAGTCGTCGGTGGTGACCAAACTATCATGGACTTTCCCGACTAACCGGCCGATTATTCTTGATTATTTCTGATTAATCACTTGACGGTATCATATCCGTCCGACGACCGCAAACCGTTATTTACAATATTGATTTAAATTACTTAGATGATAGAGGTGAGAAGTAAAATAGTTGTTGAAAATGAGGAGAGATGATACATTATTTTAAAACAATATTATGTTAATATAAATAGTTCTTTTTTAATTGGAAGAATGTCCGAAGGCTTTGCAATTTGTATAGAAATAATAATTAAGTCTGTGCTGATTACAACATTAATTTACATTCAAAAGCCATTACGGATCACAAATTAATATTATAATACAGATCGCAAATTGCATATTAATTAATACCAGTGTTCAAAATTTCAAGTGAACCCAACCAAGTTCGTTTATCTGTGATACATATTTGTTGGGTGGGTGGGTCATGGGTGCAGAATTATACAGGAAGTCAAGCAGATTTTAGGGAGAATTTCATATATACCACTCAAAAACTATGAAATTACATATTTATCATTCAAATTTCTATAATTACACATTTACCGTCTAAAAATTGAATAACTCACATATTTATTCAATTAATAAAAATTGAGATTAATTAAGTTTAAGATTATATAAAATATAATTATTAAGATATTTAGTCTCTTCTCCTTCTCCTTCCCTTCATCTTTTGCGCACAGATTTCTTTTCCGTCTGTTTTGACATAACTTTCCATTTTTTGCTTAAACTCTCCTCATCTCGTCTCTCCCACTTAAACTCGGATAGAAGGGGCAGCAAACTAGATTTAAGGATTCAAACTTCAGTTTGATTGTTTAAAAATAAGGTAACCACTCTAACTTTTTCAACAAAATAAATCATACTGAATTCGACGATGATATTGCAACCACTGTAAAAGTAGTAACTGAGTTTGAGAATACGTGTTTTATTACCGGCTCAGTTTGGAATATATGTTTTTAATCTTTTATATTGGGTATAAAGGAGAAGGATTCTAAGGAAATAAAAAGAGGATGCTAAATTAATCCTTAATTAATTATAGTTTTAAGAAAATTAAACATAATTAATATGACTTTTGGATATATTTGATATATACTAAAGTTATATTGGGTAAATATGTGAGTTATTAGATTTTTAGATGGTAAATATGTAATTTTAGAGTTTTTGAGTGGTGTATATAAAATTATCCCAAGATTCTATTTTACATTGCGAATAGTGAGATATAATGCGTGACCAAGTGTGAAAACTTAAAGCAAAACCTGTTACTGATATAATTACATTTATGACGACAATTCACTTAAGTTTAAATAAATGTCAATTTTAAAGAATTAACGTTAAATATTTAATTACAAAATATAAAACTAATTAATGCAATTAAGTCTTATATATATAGTTACGAATTAGCAAAATTAAATTAAATTAAATTAATTAATGTTAAAGAATTAACAATTAAATAAATTTTGTATATATTCAAGATATATTCTGTAGTATCAAGAACAATATATAGATGAATAGAACAAGTTATAAATCAAATAATGTCATAATCAGTCAATCGTATTTATGTTCATTTTTATTAATTGAGGACATGCAGATTTAATTTATGTCTCTGCTGAAATAAATTCAAATAACTAACAAAAATATACTAAAATTACTAAAAAGGTAGACACCTGTACGTAATAAGTATTTAAAAATATTAACATAAGAAAGCAGAAGTATAAAAAATAAGATTCTTCCAATAAAAAAATAAAAATATATATGAATGAAAATAGATAGGATTAATTATAGAAATTACAGATTTACGGTCGGCAGGCACGTGTTGCAAGTATTATTAGACATATTTAAAAATGCATATGCCATCCGGTTTTGTAATTTTTACTGAAAAATAAATATAATAACGACATTTTTTGCTCAATCCAGTATCATGAATTGACATTTAGTGATTCAGTGCATGCTCTTTTAATTAAATTTTATATATATGCATGTTTCAGGTGAAACGAGGTCTTGCTATATATGTTCTATTGGTTAGATTGTGGTATATATATATATATATATATAGCAATATGTATAACTTGTTGGATGTAGGTACTGTAATGCCCCTAAATGCTAATAAATATAACTAATTAAGTTGGATGTACGTACAGCTCAGCTCAATGAAGCGATACAAGCTAGCTAGGTGTCAATTAAGGAGCTCAAATTAAGATGAAATTGATGCATGCCGTATTGCCGTGCCGTTCGTCAACAATTAATGCAATCAGGTAATTATTCGATTCTCTTTTAATCTATCTTTGCGGTTGCGGTACACAATATGAATATATATAAGTCCCCAACAATTAATTAATTAATTAATTAATTAATTAATATATGCAAGGATTAATTGGGCAGCGTGGGCAGCGAATTGGGCATGAAATTAATTAAACTTTAAATTGCCGGACCGGACGGACGTATTTAAGTTTGTTTCCTTTTACTTGACGAAAGCCATTAAGTGGTAAATAAGGTACATGATATATATACAAGTAGTGAACGGGCCGATGTTTGGCCCAATTTTGCAAAATTGAGAGCATTAAGAACTGTCAGTAATCCATAATAATTAATAAATAATCCAGTCTCGACGAATTCAAGTCGTTTAACACCCATCCTTTTCCTCTTCTTTTAGTAATATCAGAAACCAGTTGAAGAATAAAACAACTCACAAAATTAATTTCCAATTCCATATGCTGTCAGAGTATAGGATGATCCTAAGCTCTTCATGCTATCGGGTGCTTGACCGATGTATGATCATCTCTTTTTACTATACTTCGGCGCTTGTTTTCTATTATAGATGCAAACAACATTGTCATGACTTGTAAAAACAAACCGCTACCAATTCGTTTCAGGATGGTGATTCCTCTACGGTACCCTTTAAATAAAAATATTAAGATTTTAAAAAAAAGTAACCGCCCCAAAATGATGGAGTTTAACATAACTTCATTTTCAGAATTCCTATTTACGATGCTCTGTGTATAATATATATATATATATATATATATATATATATATATATATATATATATAGAGTACGGCTAACGCGCTTCCTCTAGCATATGGGCCGAAATGCTTCCGGTGGAAATTTAAAATTTCAAAATCCAAAAAGTCGATCTGAACCGTTCATCTTCTTCTCCATATTAATATCTGCTTGGAGACCAAATTTTACATTTTTCTGAAATTTTTTACTATTTATTAAGCCACTTTGAAAATCGCTGATCCAATGGTTTTACAGTTTTGTTAAGCCACCGTTGGATCAGCGATTTTCATAGTGGCTTAATAAATAGTAAAAAATTTCAGAAAAATGTAAAATTTGGTCTACAAGCAGATATTAATATGGAGAAGGAGATGAACGGTTCAGATCGACTTTTTGGATTTTGAAATTTCAAATTTCCACCGGAAGCATTTCGGCCCATATGCTAGAGGAAGCGCGTTAGCCGTACTCTATATATATATATATATATATATATATTTTATCATTTTAAGCATGGGCGTGTACATATTGAATATCAATTTTAACTTGAGAAGAATAAACACCACTTAAAATAAGTATGAGTCTTTGATCCACTCCTAAAGACAATATCTTCTATATAAAAAAAATCCCAGGTTTAAATATAAATGAAAAATCTTTTATGGATATTAAATAGTCGAGTTGACTTTTAACTTTTATGCAAAATAAAATACAATTGTATGGCGTATCCTGGAAAATAAATTAGAATAATTAATGATCACTAGTGGAAAAATTGGAATCAGGATCGGCCTATCTGGATCGGCTATACGAACAAACCGATACTAATATCTATCTGGATCGGTTTTATTAATAAAACCGATCCTAAAAACTAATCAAATCACAGCCCATGAACTAATAGGATCTGTTCTTAGCTTAGAACCGATTCTGATACTATCAAGATCGGCTCTAAGCTAACAACCGATCCTAATTAGTGTAGTATTAGGATCGGTTCTTTATAATAACTGATCCTGTTCTTTATAATAACAAATCCTGATAGGTTATTTGGAGCTATGTTAATTTTCATTTCGCGTTACTTAGATTTAACAATCAACTCTATCTCCATCTCTCTCTCGCGCTCACTGTCTCTCCCTCACATCTCTCTCTCGTGCTCACTTTCTTCCTCTCTCGCGCTCACTGTCTCTCCCTCACATCTCTCCCTCGTGCTCACTGTCTCCCCGCCTCTCCCCGCCACTGCCTCCACGATGCCTCTCCGCCTCTCGACCCAAACCCTATCTCCCCGCCTCTCCGTAATTTGGTTTTTTGGTGCTTCCCCTGTGCAATTGAAGGGAAATAGAGAGACACAGCGCCTTCAATTTCATGCTTCCTGACTCGCAATCCGTGGTACTTTTCTCAAATTCGTCTCTGATCCGTTTGATTTTTGTACTTTAGTTTTTGCTCTCTATTGTTTTGAACCTTTTTTCTAGAACGAACGAAAAACACAGCAGGTATTACCACCTGTATAATTAAAATCTCAGTAATTTGGTTGAAAGTTTTCAAACTTTTTTTTTTCCAAATTGATTAATTTAACTACGTTCTTTCATGGGTAGTTTGGTTTTAGGGTTTTAAATTTCAGTTTAGTTAGTTTTGGTTAGTAGAGTTCACTTTTGTAGAACAAAGGTTTCTCTATTGTTTACATTGTGGACATTAATGTGGGATCTGTTTAGGCATAATCTATGGTTTTTGAAAATAAGCCCTAATTTTGTGTCCCTAATGTGAAGTGTGATTTCTTCAAGCATAATCAGGGTTTGCGATTTGCTTCTCTGGTGCTCGGAGGTGCTATTTTCTGTGGTATGCTGGCTGAATTTTCTGACTGCCGGAGACGATCGAGGCGAGCACCTTGGTGCCGGCCAACTCTTGCTGCCATTTTTGCATTTGGAGCCTTTCTCGGGTAATTTCAAGCATCTTGGGTTCGTCGAAAGTGAACTGTATCAGATTTTATACTTGTACCGGATTTAATGATGGTATTACAGATAAAGGAAAATTTAGACAGCATTACTTTTAATTTTCTAGACTAGGAATATGATTATGTCATATAGGTTGATATTTAATAATTGTTTGGAATGAGTTAATTTAGGTCCATAGAAGTATATCTTTGATGCATATTTTTTTACTTTTGATTAATCTGAACTTGAGAAGCCTTAAAGGCATGCAATCTGAAAACTTTATGTGAGGATTGGTTCCTTTCTGGTACTGCAAGGCAAGGTCTGGTATAAAATGCCAACATTACCAAAATGCCCCTCAATTGATAACAGAAGAAAGGATGGATCTGGTTACGTGCACTCCGGTACCACTGGTACGATTTCTGTTACGTGCACTGGTACGAATTTTTTTGTTCTATTTTTTTTTTTATTTCTGGTATGTACCCAAGATGGATCAGAGGCGAAGCAACAATTTTTTTTTTTGTTATATTTTTTAACTTGTGTTTTCTTAGTCTCATTTCATGTTTTTCTTTTCTGTAATTTACATTTAGTTTTTATAGCTCAACTGTATTGAGCTTTGTTTTCTATTTTCAACTTGTAGTGTTGCCTAAGTTATTCTGAGTCTCTTTAATACTGATAATGAATTTCAGGCCTTCATTGAAGCCACTAAGGAACCTTGTGATAATGAATATTAGTACTGTAGTGCAAAATTGCATCAGAGGCTGAAATCAAGGTGCTTTCGTATTGTCAGACCAAAAGCTGACGAGGTATGATTTTCTTGTCTTATTCTTCACTTTAACTTCCTCACTTCTAAAATTTTGGGTTTTTAGACATTCGCAGGGGATGCAGAGAAATTTTGGGTTTTTAGACATTCGCAGGGGATGCAGAGGATGTATGTAACATTCTTCAATATAATTATTAAACCTTTTAATAAGCATAGTACTCTGAGATAGCATACCACTGGTATTGTACCAGTACTGGATTTGTCTCATTATGGTATTAATGCTATCTTTAGAGGCTGTACTAATGATTATTTCTTTTCTTTTGTCAACTTTTAATAATTATGTCTTTGTTATTTTAGGAGAAGGTGGCATCTGACAAAGAAGATGAGGTTGTATCTGACAAAGAAGAGGCTGTTCCTGACAAGGAACAAGAGAATGAAGATTGATTGATAAGTTTTATTACTAAGTAGGTGTTTTCTTGTTATAGTGATGATTGTCTTTCTACTTGTAATTGTGGTAGTTGTTAGGGTTGGTGGTATTTGGATTTAAACTCTTGTTTGTGTTTGAATTTAAACCCTGCTTCAATTATATCTAGATTCACAAAAAAAAACCTGCTTCAATTATTTTCTTGTCATAGTTCAGCAGCAAAAAAAAAAAAAAAATCAGGATCGGTTGTTTAAAAAAAAAACAAGATCGGTTGTTTTAAAACAACCGATCCTAATGTATATTTAAAAAAAAACCCAAAATAATAACTATCTGTATCGGTTCTTGTATACAGCCGGTCCAGATTATATACTATCAAGATCGGTTATTTATAAACAACCGATTCTGATACCACTATTTGGATCGGTTCTTTAACCGATCCAGATTATTGGAGTATTAGTATCGCCTTGATCAGGATCGGTTGTATTCCGATACTAATATGCTTATATAACCGATCCTGATTCTATTTTTTCCACTAGTGGATCCTATTATATATCATAAAATTATATAAGCAGGACAAGGGTGTTTTAAGCTCACTAAGAAATTTAGTTTTCTTGATGAGCTCAATGTAAAGATCTATCATATTGGTTTTAAATAACGAACTTAACTGTTGAAATCAGTATTGTAGAAAACTGCTGTTTAGATCATTTAATCGGCTGATTAATTGTTGGCGATGATTAAATCGTTACAGATTTTTTCGATTGATCAGCCAATTATTTTCGATTATGATTGATTATTCTCGATTAATTGTTTGGCAGTACTCCGTTCGTCTGACGAGCTCATACCGTTATTTACAACACTGGTTGAAACCGATCTATACTACATGAACATGAGTAATACATTTATATCTAAATTTATAATTTTTTAATTAGTTTAGTATAAAAGAAATTAAAGTGATAAAAAAATGAAAAATGAACGATTAAAATTTATTTATAATTTTTTTTACCGCTTGAGTTTATACTATAATAATTGAAAATTTTATAAATTTGACACATAAATAATCAAATTAACTTATTGACTGTTTTCAATAATTTAAATTTATTATTAAAAATTAATTCGATATGTTTTAAAGTTAAGCTCATTAAAGAGCTAATTGAGATCATTAACACTCTATTTTTACTCAAAAATATATATGCATTTAAAACTTGAGAAGAGCAAATTGCCGAATCAGTTACAGTGAATCATGTACTTTTTTTTTTGATCAAATGAATCATGTACTTGATATCGTATTCAACGCAGATGCACTGTTGATGACATGATACAACAAGACCCTTCAATACATTTTTAGATCATATTCGTAATATTTAAGCATAGATACGCTCAAGGAATTTGTAGCGCGCAAATAAGTTATATATGCTAATGTAAATAAAAATGATCAAAAGCAACGTAAATTTTATCATTGAACCGCATGATGCAGAAATAAAACAATTTTTGAATCAAGATCGAATACTAAACATTTACTAATCGAAAGTTCAACAATTAGATTCACACTATGTTACCATGAACACGGATATGAATATCGTATCATCAATACGATAATTTCTAAAAACTCAGAATACAATACATTTATTATATATATTATTTTTTGTTATATTAATTATATGATTAATTCAACACTTGTTTTATATAAATTAAATATAAAAAATTTAGGACAACCCAAGTATATATTAAATGATAAGGGATCCAATTACACCATTTTATAGCGACACATCTTGACACTATATATATTTTTATAAGTTATTTTTGCGATTTTAAATTCTAAACAGATGATCCGAACCGTTCAACATGATCTCCATATTAAAATGTGCTTGGAGACCAAATTTTACATTTTTTTTATTTTTCTTAATATTTATTAAGATGTGTACAAAATTGTTGTTTTTAGGTAACTCTAGACCATTGAAAAATATAAATTTTAAAAAATTATAAATAAATAGTAATAAATTTGTAAAAAAATGTAAAATTTGGTCTCCAAGTACATTTTAATATGGGCATCACGTTGAATGGTTCGGATCGACTATTTCAATTTTAAAATTACAAAAGTAATTAATAAAAATATGGTGTCAAGATTTACCACTATAAAATAGTGTAATTGGATCCCTCCTCATATTAAATACATTAACTACTAGATTCCAACAACAAATGTAAACTAGTGTAAATAAAAAAGTGGTAAAGGAGTATGTCGTTGTTGCTGTAGGCGACTAGAAAATTGTTTTTGGCATGGTCTACGTGGTCGTGGTGCACAGTTTTATACCGGTCCATATATACGCGGTGTACAACTCATGCGCTATAAAATTGTTCGATTCTGCAGAACCAGCGTATCCCCAGTGTATTCAGATGTGTCATTCATATTCAGACGAGTCAAACTGTATCAGAAATCGTATCAAGAGATTAAGAATATGTCATCTAAACTAATCTGATATGTATCGAGAGCATATCAGATATGTATATCGATATCCAATATGTATTGAATACGGGTACATAGTTTATATTCAAAAGGGGCTGCTATTTTCAGGGGTCCAGATCACCTAAAGTAACCCAATTTTTGGATTTTGGATCGCGACTGTCAGATTTGAATCCGTCACTCGAGATCACATCGGGATTAGGATTCATTGTTCGAGATGTGTGTGCTCCACTTCGGATGAATTATCATGGATTCGAATCGGACGGTCCAGATCTAAAACCCAACTTTTGAGTTACTTCAATGGATTCGAACTCCTATTTTCAGAGCATAAATTCAACTATTGAGAGCAAAGAGAACTTTTTTCTTCCATGTACCAATTTTACTCTTCTTAAAGACTTTCATATGTTTTTACTTCTGATTATAATCTGCTATAATTAGAAAAGTTAATAACCGGTTATAAATTCAAGGAAATTGTTGGCCATCGAAAATAGAAATTTGATTCTTTGTTTGTCTCAATGTCTTATATATGTTATTTTTCTTACTCAAAATTTTCTTCTAATTTTAAATTTTAATGTTTACTTTTTATTAAGAAGAAATAAATAAATCAAAATATCGAGAAATTGTATATGTGATTTTCAAGTACGTTTAAATTATTAACACAAAAACGCTCAAGAACTTAAACTTTGTAAAAAAAAAAGACCAACGAAATTTAATCAAACTAAATTTACGGTACTCATATAAAAAACTGCTCTAAAAACCTAAACTATTAAGATATTAATCTAATATTTTATATAATCATTCTACAAATAATCACAACTTCACATATTTATCTATTATTTATTTATAGAGAAATATTTATATAATGCTAATTTATTTCCACACTTCACATATTTATCTATTATTTATTTATAGAGAAATATTTATATAATGCTAATTTATTTCTTTGTGGAGATAAAGTTAATAGGTGATCCTTCTTACACATAATCATGACCATAAAGTAATAGAGCATAAAATAAACTTAGTAGTGAAAACACATATCATACAAAAAATACGGTAATTCCATTAAATATATTAAACTATCCTTATGCTACACTGCTTCTAAGGTGATTTCCTAATTTACAGCCATGTTTAATTAGAAGCAAAAATAAGAAGCGATAAAACTGGTATTTATAAAAAGATTTCTCTCTTCTCTCAATAGTATATTTTTTGTCCTGAATATAGCCGCACGTCCGCACCCATATTCAAAAGGGTGTAATTAGATCCCTCCTCATACAGGAATATTAGGATAACATAAGATTCACACCATTTATGCATATTATATCAAAATGTATACGAATAAATAATTAAAATGCAGTAGCATGTTGTATTTGTCAATTAATATATGCAATCAGTTAGGATCTTACTTTGAATCTTATTACAATCACAAAAACTGACAACTATCTTTGAAATGTTATCTAACTGCATGCTTTATTATCTAACCGGGAAAGAGGAGAGAGAGAAATTTATGATAAATGTATATTTTGCTGATATTCATGATTCATGCAGATTAGGTCAAGCATATTATTAAATTATTTCAGAATTTCTTTCTTTATACGATGCTCTATGTAGAATATATTTTTTATCATTTTAAGCCTGCGCGTGTACGTACGTACGTAGTTATTGAAAATCAATTTTAACTGTGAGAAGAATAAACACCACTTAAAATAAAATTGTATGATATGACATATCATGGGAAATAAATTGGAACATTAATTGATCCTATTATATATATCATGACAAATATATAAGTGAGATTAAGATGTTCTTAAGTTCATTAAAAAACTTAGTTTTTATTAGCTCCATTTAAAAATCTATTAGATTAGTTTTAAACTACACGAGTAACACATTTATATCAAATTAATAAATTTCCTAATTAATTTAGTATAAAGTAAAGTGATAAAAAATAATAAAAAATAAACGATAAAAAATAACTTATACTTTTTTTCACCACTTGACTTTATACTCAAATTATATAGAGTCCGGCTAGTATAACATCGGTGTTATATGATACTAACTTCAAAATTGATTAAATAGACTTCAAACGATTAATTCAAACCATTAACACCGATTTACTTTATGAGTGATGCGTTTATATGCAAATTAATTTTTTTTTATATTTTTGAGTTACTTTAGTATCAAATCAAGCGATAAAAATGGTAAAAAATGAATGTATTAAAATTAACTTAAGAACTCACTCATTTGACCGATTGACTTAATAGTAAATAAATTTGAGAATTTATAAATTTGCATGTAAACGTACAATTAATGAAATAAATTAGTTTGAACGGTTTGAATTCACCGTTTGAAATTGATTCGATAGATTTTAGAATTGATATTATATAAGCTTAAATGATATACGAATCAAACTCGATTATATATGCAAATAAAATTGTAAATTTTAAAATTCATGATATGATAGAAAGAATGAATTTGCCGAATCAGTTGACAGTAAATCATGTGCTTGATTGCGTATTCAACGCATGCAGAGGCACTGTTGATGACAAGACACAACGAGCAGCCAAAGATTTGATTCTTGAATTGAAAATATAAAATCCAAGCTATCAAAATTAACTCTGGGAAGCGGAAAGGAAGAGACAAAACATGTACGTCTCAGTAAAATGAGAATTGGTATCCTCTGAGATATCTCAAACGTCTTTGCGTGACTTTATGAAAAATCCCAACCGTCAGTACACAAAGGTAAAAACTAGCATCAAATATCTCCTACTTTTACCAAATTTATTTTAATATATAGCTATCGAGTATCGACGTATCGTCTCCTTTCATTTTTCACTTGACGTGCTGGAGTGGACAATATAATAAATGTACTGTGTTTAATTTCTTGTAAAATTGGATGTTTTTGTAAATTAATCAACATGTCATGAAGCTTTACTACATTTGATGGGTATATATATAGTCGACGTCCAACCAAAAAATGGGGATCTGCAAACTGCAAAGGCCAAATTTAATTTCAGGTAATCAAGGGCAAGAAGCTAGCACTGGCCTTTCAAGGTAATCAAGGACAATGCCAACAGGTCAAACAGATTTCAAGCACACACCTTCAGACTAGGGTTAAGCTGCTTGTACCTCTGTAACAATAGTCTTTAATTTGGTTTCAATCAAATTCCTACGAGACGTCATTCAAGGTGTTCTGCTGCACGATGTTGACAGCCGTTCGATTTTTATCAAAATTTGAACACACTGAATTAACATGAGTCATAAAGTTGTTCACATAAATTTTAACACTAATCTAATATATAGCTCATGAGACCAAATTTAATTCGATATTCATCGGACTATAAAACCCTCAAATGGTTATGACAACACCATTTATAACATCAAGACCGGAGAGAATTCAAATTAATCTCGTGTTTGAATTTTAAAATTTCTTTGTACAGACGTGGTCTTCGAGAAAATGGTATTTTTCCTTTTGCATTTGAATATAACAAATTGGCACTGAATTCTGATATTTCTATCGCCTTCTATTTTATAAAGGAAAATAAAGAAAAGTAGCAAGCTTAATTTGGTGGATTTATGTTATTTGATTGTCAATATATATATATATATATATATATATACAAAAAAAATAGGTATGGTTAGATTATATTTCTTCTTCGATTTTCAAAATATTTTCTCAAAATTTTGTAATAGAAAATACAAGAAATATTTATCCAAATAAAGTATTAATTCTTAGAATTATCTTTTCCCACACATCAAATGCGCCCTATATTTATATTTAGATTACACATGCATCAAATTTGTCGGTCAATCCTTACAATTTATATAATAAAACATAAAAATTAAATAAAATTTGCTATGTAGAATTTTAAATAAAAGTCATTGTTACCTGGAAAAGTTTGCTATCTGTACAAATGAAAAGTTTACTCTCGCTTGTTCATATGTATAATTTTTGTTAATAAAACATCAAATGAAAAGTTTGTTATATGTACATATATATGTATAATTTTTGTTTAAACAAGTGTTCTTGTATTAAGCATATTTCACACTTAGTTAATAATTAATGGTCAGGGCAAAATGGTTAATAATAATTGATGACATAAGATACATATAATTTCACACTTAGTTATTAAGTATTCAATTAACTGTGTCCAGAATATATATTTAGATTAGTTGCATATATTAGAAAATCTCAAGGCCGGATTAGTACAAATAAAATAAATTAAGACGTGGCTCTGTATGCAAATTAAGACCCAAACACATGATCATATATATAATTAATTAAATCCCATGAGATGTCTCAAATTAGAACCATGCATAAAGAATTTTAATCATCCCAATTTTCCACATATCAATTAATTCAAAATTTAAGGTATATCTCCTTGTAATTAATATGGCAAATGCTTCTGTGCATACAAGGACCTATTTGTAAAATGAACATATTTTTATTTTCAAAGTTCAAACAGTCGATCCGAACCGTTCAACTTGTTCTCCATATTAATATGTGCTTGGAGACCAAATTTTACATTTTTTGAATTTTTTTACTATTTATTAAGATGGGTACAAAATTCAATGGTCTGAATTTGATATTTTTTGTACTCATCTTAATAAATAGTAAAAAATTTCAGAAAAATATAAAATTTGGTCTCCAAGCACATATTAATATGGAGAACAAGATGAACGGTTCGGATCGACTGTTTGAACTTTGAAAATAAAAATATGTTCATTTTACAAATAGGTCCTTGTATGCACAGAAGCATCACTCAATTAATAGGAAAAATTTCTAGTGTACCCATTCAAACTTTCGAAATAACCAATTTCCCTATCAAAACATTGAAATTTCTTATTTCCCCATTCTATTTCCCCATTCTAAATTGAAATCTTTTTCAATATCCCCATTTGTTGATTAAAGCTGAAAATTTAAGATAAGTTTACAATTTAATTATATTTTCAAGTTTAAATACCTATTTTGCCCCTATTCTAGTTCTAGAGATCTCCTTTCTTCTCCACCTCTATTTTGCCCCTTTGCTGTCATTAGCATGGAAATGATAAGATTTCAAACTAAAGGCAATACTGCAGCTCAAACTGCACAATAGGCCCATGGAGAAGCGGAGGAATCTGGACACATACAAACATACTACACAGATACCACATTAAAAATTAAAAATAAGAAGTAAAAAATGACTCAATAAACAGTAAAGTGCTACAACAAGTTTGACAAATCTGACCCCTTAATGGCTCAATCACGTTAATTTTTTTTTTTTTTTTTCTGATTCCATCAAAGTCCAATGTCTAGACGGAAAATATTCGAAGGGAATTGGACTAATTAGGGCAAATTTTTTCCAAATTGAACTGCCATCTTATGAGTTTGGAGATGAATTACAGAAGTAACGACTTAATATTTCATTTCATTTTTCTCGTGCAGTTTTAACAGTTAATTATTGATATCTTGAAAGCTACTACGGAGGAGAGATGAAGGCAAAAACAATTGTTAATTCATTTGGTGTGCTAAAGTAACTTAAAAGGAGTATTGAAGAAATGTTTTGCTGGGAAAGGATTTTTTGGTGAAGACTGAAGATACCATTAACAGAAGCAATGGAGTGGGAAAGAAGAAAGAAAATCTCAGTTTTAAAAAGGGCAAAATAGACATTTAAATTTGAAAACATAATAAAATTATAAATTTATCTTAAATTTTCAGCTTTAATCAACACATGGGATATTAGAAAAGATTTTAATTTAGAATGGGGAAATAAGAAATTTTAATATTTTGATGGGAAAATTGGCTATTTTGAAAGTTTGAATGGCACTAGAAATTTTCCCCAATTAATATATATACATACTAAAGGATCGACTAGCATTTTTTCTTAGACATGAATGAAAAGTTGTGAAAATTTATGGAGAAAATTGAAAGGGGTGGATTCGATGAAAACCCAATTTGTTTTGCTTTGATACCTCTCAATCCTATCCTGTAGTCTGTAGTCTGTAGATCCTTCGAGGGGCCCGCTCGATTGATTTTTCCATTATTAGTAGTAATAGTAATTAGTAGAAAAGCAAGCTTATGTTTGAGATGTTTTCATCATCTTAATTTCCCGAAATTTTTAAAAATACTATTTTTTTTTAAATTATTAAACCAAAACACCAATTTTGGCTGGAAATAATATTTTTCGCATGGCCGCTTCCCGGGGAAGCGGGCACTTGGAACCGGGCCGCTTCGGGGGGAAGCGGGCACTTATTTGGGCCCAGCGGGCTGGGCCGCTTTGGGGGCCAGCGGCCACCTTGATTTTTTTTTTTTTTTTTTTTATAAAACAAAATTTTTTTTTTGTATTAAAATATTAGAAATGTTGAATATATTTCTTTGAAAATAGATGAAATACAATATAATTTGATTTATTAGAAAGACTGCAACAAATAACCCGGATCAATATTTTTCAGGCCGGATTTTTCGCGGCTGTAAGAAAAATTAATATATTTCTTTATGTGTTATTGGAAAAAAAATAAAAATAATTAGATTCTGAGTTATTGATCCCGGTTCAAAAGTCACTTCTAGGTAATCCAGAAAATATTGTAACTTTTAATAAATTAAATGTACTAGAAAGATCATAATATTTTCTAAATCCAGAAAATATTTTAGACATTAATTATATGATGAACAAGCTGCAAACTTATTGACACTAGTTTTTTTAAGGAAAAGAAATCCAAAGCAAAAGGAAAATAATTACTAAATCAAAAGAGAGAAGAACTAATACACACCTGTAGCCTGTAGACATTTGTTCAGACTGTCATTTTCTTTTTTAATGAACTTGCAGCTGTCCTCGCGGGTCTTTGGTGCAAAAGTTGCAAGGGATCGAGTGACATTATTCACAAATTTAGAAAGTATTTGCCGGTAATTAGCATAATCCAAGTGCTTTTTTAACCACAATGGATTCAGCTTTGGCTTCGCAAAACCAAGCAGTGCCCATCGGAGGCTGTCATTATCAATCGCATCTGTTCTCTCTACTGCTGCAGTTCCAGTTGCCACAACAAGATTTTGTTTGGTTGTGACGGCCCCGGATTAAGGACCTCAGGAGTTGGGGGATACTGGATTGACAGCAAACAACCTCGGGAGTTCAGTCCCCACAATTGCATATGGGGATGATATAGATTGCATATCTGCATCAGTTCCTCCAGAACTAAGAGGTGCTTACCAACGGGGAATAAAAATATATATGGATACTTCAGACCAAGATAAGGTGAAAGGTTAGAGTACTCCTTGTTGTTATTGTTGGTACCGATTGCAGCTAGAGCTAGAGCTACGGGTTAGGCTGCTTCTTTTCTTCTCCTTTTTCAGGCATGGGTTGCCCTGCATCACTTATTAACACTCCCCCCCTAGCCTGTTATTAATTAGTTTCGTGTATATATTACTCCTTACTCCTTAGTGCAACACGTTTTTCTAACTTTTTTTATTTATTCTTCGGAATTTTGGTGAACTCCAGACCAGCTAGTTGTTTCAATCACATTAACAAATTACCTTTTTTATATTCTTAAGTTTTTTTATATTCTTAATTAAAGATTGGTGGTGTTAATATTACATCCATGCCCAATAAAAAATAACGATAAAAAATTAAAATTTCATTGTAGATAAATCTGTCGAAATTATGATTTACGTAAATTGTAACAATGTCAGTAGTTAATTAAACTGTTGAAAATAGAAATAAAGCTTTGATTCTAATTTTGTAATGATAATGGTGCAGTGATTATTTTAATAATTAGAACGATTTGTTGAATTTGAAAAGGTTAATTGTCTCATCGACTTAATTTTTTTGTGTACAAGGAGTTATATTTAACATTATAATTTATCTAAAATTTTACGAAATCACTTTACTCAAAAAAAAAAAATTACGAAATCACAATTAATTATCTCCGATCGAGTTCCTTCATAGACATCTTTTTTTTTTTTTTATCATTGAGCTTTATATAGCTTTTTTTTTATCTAGTGAGCAGTATTTTTTTTTTGGTCAAATTGGTTGTATACCCATTAATTAAATTTTAGCTTTTTAAATTTCTTTCAAAAATTTATATTTAATATTTCCCATCGAATTTCAAATTTATAGATATTTTCCACTATATACTTAGAACTCATTAAATCAGTATAACAAAATGTTTGTAGCTATCGGGAAAAGGTGGCAGTCTTTTGAACCATTAATACATCAAAGATTTCATCCATAAAATAAATGAACATAAATTAAATGAACACAATCAAGTATAGAATGTACAAGCAACGCAGAACTAATTTGTTTTTCTCTCTTTATACATTTTCGGTGATAATAGTTTTCTGAACTCTTTCTTTATTTAATTGTATTTATTATTTTATTTTCATTTTCTAAATATTATGGACTCTTTTAATGTACGCCTCATCTAAATTAATTTTATCTTCATAGTAAGACACAAGAAATATTACTAATAACTTTTATCATAAATAAAATATTATAATTCATAATCGAAGTAAATGGTTTTCTATTGTTACCGTATCATATATTACTTGTGAGTGAACAAAAAGGTTATCCAAATTTCATTTTAAATGGTACTATAAGTAAATGGTTTTCTATTGTTATCCATAAACATCTTATCAGAAACAATATGAATAATTAGACAATTGAATAAACAAATTTCATTTTAAAATTGGTCTTGTTTAGATGGGTTGTCCAAATTAATTTGCTCAAGTTGTTAATTAAATTTATAAAAAATTGACAGACAATTATTTATAATTAATGTCCTACTCTCATTATTATTATTTTTACTATATTATTATTATTATTATTATTATTATTATTATTATTATTATTATTATTATTATTATTATTATTATTATTATTATTATTATTATTATTATTATTACTACTACTATTGTGATGATGGTGGTGGTTATGAACCTAGAGAGAGAGACTCAAAACAGTATACTTGCTCCTTAATTTGCTTTATGTTTGAATATGAATATGGTTGCTCAAAGTAATTAAAGGTTCAATTAATCCACTGCAACCCGAAGATATATTATGTGATTAAGGGTGGAACTATCAGGGTTTTGTGATGGAACGATACCAAAAAATGGAACTATTAGTGGTCTGTCAAAGCAATTGTATTAGGGAAAGTGTGGTTCGATTTTATCAATATTGGAATTTTTGCTGCTGGAGATTATTCATCAATTGAAGTTCTAGAATAGAATATGGTCTTATTTGAAACGTCCAATTAATTCACAAATATCATTTTGGAGACTGTACGTAAGTAAAAAGATCAAATATGATATTTGTAATGTTCAATTAAAAAAATATACAATTTATTTAACGAATTGGCATTGCGCTTAACATAGAGTTAAGATTCTTCATTTTGACTCGATTTTTCACGATTCATATTTCAGGTAATTTTTTTTTTTACGAAATAAATAATTATTTCAATTTTTAGCCAGGATCTCATTTCATGCACAATATTACATGTATTTAGTAATTTTAATGAATTAAATGTTCCGAAATACAAAACGAAACCATTGAGCACAAGAATGTGTTCGGAGTATATTGTGAATTAATGGAGGCCTTTTTCTATTTCTTAATTTTAATGAATTTAAAGCATGATCAGAGCACATGTTCAACTCCTGAATTCATAGTTGTTCTTTATAAAAAAAAAAAGTAGGCCTTTTTCTATTTCTTAAAGCATGATCAGAGCATAATTTGTAAACACATACGCTCAGAAAATAAGCATGAAATTGTCGAACATTTTGTGTCAAAAATATCATTGTTAAAGATTTTTAAATCTAAACTAAGATTAGAAAAATGGAGCACAACAGTTATGTTTTAGCCTTTTGCTTGTTAAATGAAATTTTTGCACTCATATTTGTATCAGAATCTGTGTTGTTAAACGGAGTAATTGAATTAGCATAAAATCCAAAAGCCCTAATATATTGGGAAATTTCATGGAGTTGGCTATTGGGCCGAATATGAGTGCCATATCCGTATTCGAATATATACTATATGAATAGATTATCTCCCATATCTTATAAGTTCATTAATATTTATATTTAATGTTTTAATTAATATTTGTATCTTAGAAGTTCATAAATCTTAATTATCCGACCATTATTCATTTTATATCCGTATTCGAATCCGTATCCGTATCCGTTTAAGGCGGATTTGGTTTTGAATTTTGATATCCGTTTACTATCCGTATCCGTATTCGTATCCGCTCATTATCCGACGGATGCGGATATGGTATCAGCATTATCCGCTCCGTTTTCACCCCTAAGATTAGTTCCAGTCATTAATTTTGACTAACATCAACAGAGCATAATTGACACTATTCAATGGAAAAAAATTTAACGAAAAAAAGACCAAGTAAAAAACAGACGACCATTTAAGTTGCAAATTTTTTTTCGTGCGATAAAC
This sequence comes from Carex rostrata, assembly GCF_964058835.1. Taxonomy (NCBI): domain Eukaryota; kingdom Viridiplantae; phylum Streptophyta; class Magnoliopsida; order Poales; family Cyperaceae; genus Carex; species Carex rostrata. The sequence continues at coordinate 10,491,520 of NC_135918.1, read as the reverse complement.
AAATTACTAAAATCAGAACCAAAGATTTTTGGAAACTTTACCCAAGTAAAGTTTGAGTTAGTAGAAAGTGAAGTTCCGGTCGGGTCCACTAATGGGTTGGGCCGAGCTGACACGCATGTGCTTTGTGCCTTTGTATCATTTACTTTACAATCAGATACCAAACTTGGTGATAAACACTGAAAGTCCATACAATCTCTGTGTGTAAATCTACCGTATCGAATTGGAAAGAAAAAAAAAATGGCACAACCAAATTTACTTTATAGAGAGAAAAAACAAGGGCCAATCGCTTGCCACCCTAAATCCGATGGGAGAAATGTCTTCAGTCAACTATTCCTACATATTCACATCACAATCGTTGTCAAACTACAAAATATGCTCACTTGTTTATATATGCAGTGCCAAGAATTGGAAAATGAACCATAACTAATGACAAGTGTGCTGAAAACTTCCATTGCCCGTAAACTGAAAAGATATAATATATAGTTGAAAGTTCTAGAGATGTAAACAGATTGGAATAGGTACGACGTACTTCGACGTTCCGTGCCAGTACTTAAACGTACCATGCTGGTTTTTTTTAGATCTTGCTAATTTGTTAAATTAAACATGTTTGCTATAATGTTCAAAATATCATAAAAATATCCTAAAATTCCATATATATTTTTTTTTGTAAATTTTAGTCTTTTTTAATAATTTGTATTATTTTTGTTTCGCTATAATTATAGAAAATATTTTCTTGGAACGTGTCGTGTCGTATCTCTATCTACATATACTATATCGTACATGTGCCTAGACATGCATGCTGTGTGTAAATCTCTGCCACGTTGTGCCGTGGGTGCCATATATGCTTTTGCAATACACTAGCTAAGAGTAAGAGGTGTAAACAGATTGGATACGGACAGAGATAATAGCTAGCTAGCTAAATGGTATCCATATCTATATATATTTTATATGTTCTACTCTTTCACGTAACCAGGAATCCTTCTTCTATATATATATGCATGGGTTCAAAAAAATAATACATCGATCCTAGTGCAGGTGCAGGTGCAGGGTCGTCCAGTATAAGGCCTGCCTCCGGGTGATGGAATTGAAACGAAGGCTAATTTAATTGGATCTAATGTTGCCCCACCGATTAATTGCTTACTCAGTTGATATATGTATTATTGGGTTATGAAATGCTAATGTGCCCTTTTTAACAATGTATATATAAACCTTAGGGATGACCTAGCAAATTCGGAGCGGATAATGCTAATTAATATCATTTTTTTATCCATCTTCCAATTAGCGGATACAAATACGATTACAGATAGTAAAAGATGTCAAAATTTAAAATCAAATTTACCTTCAACGAATATGGATACAGAGCACATAATCTATGAATAGATATTTGAATACAATATGAAGTTAATAATTGTTAGATAATTGAGTTATATGAATAATGCACTTTATATTATAGTAAAAAATATTATAATCAAAACCTACTTGTTTTTAGTAATGCAAAAAAAACAATATGAGTTTTGCTGCCGTGTGACCTGACCTGGAGCCTTCAAATGAGCCACGTAAACTGCGTAAGATTTATACGTATGATTTTGGTGGCTGAGAGATCCATTGTACGCCTTCACAAAATGACAAATGACTGCAACTGTTTCGAACGGACTCCGTATCTTCTCAGTATATGGAAAATATGAACTATATATACTTGTGACTCGGCACCGCATATGGCATTTGATTTGATTGATTGAATGCTAACTTTGTTGTATAAATTATATCACATATGAACCATACTTAATGACAATATATATATTTCTTTTACTGTGATATCCAAAAATAATTTTTAATTATAATCACTTCACTTGATCGTATATAATAATTATATACAACTAGGAAACATGTCTAGATTTATTACAGTACCTTGACCTAAGCAACAACAATGGGTTAACGGATTCAACCGATATATCGTGGTTATCTCATCTTCAATCTCTGACGCATCTTGACATGTCTCAAGTTAATCTCCAAAATTCAAAAGAATGGGTACAATCTTTGAACAAACTACCAGCACTTGAGGTGTTGATTTTGGAAAACAACAGTCTTACCCATATTCCTCAATTGCTCCCTTTTGTGAATTTCACCTCTCTCAGAGTACTCCATATTTCCACTCAGAATTTCAACACTACCATACCAGATTGGATATTCAGTTTACACAGTCTATCAGATCTCAACCTTTAGGAGTGTCATTTTGTGGGATCATTTCCTATTGCCTTAGGAAATTTAACATCTCTCAGTAAACTCGTACTGGGTTGCAGTGCATTGGAAGGCAAAATAGTAAAATACCACCACTCAATAATCTGACCAAACTAACCTATGTACATTTATCGTGTATTCTCAATGGTGAACCTATTGATATTGGAGAAGTGTTAATTAAGTCAATTTTCCCGTGAGACTAGGAGGAAATTGGAAGGGTTGATATTCTATGATACCCATTTAACGGGAAATTTATCGGGATTGGCAAGGGAGATGCCCAGCTTAAAGTATCTCGACTTATGTGGAAACAAACTCAGTGGTCCTATGCCCGACAGTTTTTGGAACCTCACTAACCTTATTGAAGTTGATCTTTCTGTCAATTCATTCACAGGTTCTTTAACCGATGCCCGTTTAAATAATTTGCCAAAACTTGAGGTTTTATCTTTGGGGGGTAACCAGCTTTGTGGAGAAGTTCCACCACCACCATATAGCATCTCCTTTTATGATCTTTCTAATAACACACTTGCACAATTCCCAGATTCATTTGAAGCTCCGCAACTAACAGAACTCTATCTGTCAAACAATCTCATTAGTGGTACAATAAAATTTCCTCTTTGTAGATTCCCTTCTTTGAGAATACTTGACCTTTCAAGCAATAATATATCTGGTTTTATTTCAAATTGTGGAACATATAACACCCAAGCAATAGATCGTGTAAATAATAATCCCTCTGGTACTGGTACTACACTGAGCTCCCTGAATTGTTCAAATTTCCTACAAGAGATTGATCTTCACAACAATAGTTTGACAGGAGGGTTTCCTTCCTTGAAATTCTGCAGAGGATTAGAATACCTCGATCTTGGTGACAACAATTTTCATGGGGAAATACCACAATGGATAGGTGAAAACTTGAGTGAATTGATATTTCTAAGGATGCATTCCAATTTACTTTCAGGTAATATCCACTCAAAACTGGCAATGCTTAAGAAACTTCGTGTGTTAGATCTCGCTGACAACAACCTCTCGGGGCCACTCCCAGAAAATTTGGGTACATTTAGTGGTATGAGTTCATTGAAACATGATGCAGATGAACCATCAGATCCTTTGTTTCAGAGAACAGAGGAACTCTTTGAGTCTGATTATCTGCATTTGCCGACAGGTATTGATTTATCAAATAACTATCTAACAGGTGAGATACCGAGGAATATAACAGCTCTTATAGGATTAGTTAATCTGAACTTATCTCACAACCACTTGATCGGAGAGATCCCGGCAGAAATCAAGAGGATGAGATCTCTGCAGTCTCTTGACCTTCACTTGAATAATCTTTCAGGATCAATCCCACCAAGTATCTCTGGTTTAAATTCTGTAAAAGTAATCGACCTTTCTTACAATAACCTATCCGGAAGTATACCAACCAAGTATTATCTGCATAAACTCAATGCCTCATCCATCTACACCGGCAACCCATATCTCTGTGGGCCACCACTAGAGAACAGTTGTGTCGACGGTGAGACTTCTTCTGACAACAACAACAATTCAAGGCATGTCAGTCATGTCGAGAAGTGGTTGTACTTCTTTATTGAGTTTGGGTTTGTGGTTGGATGCTTTGTGGTGGTCTCAGTGCTGCTGTTCATCTTGGTAACATCTACATTCAAGCAATATGCGAAAAAATGAGCTTGGAGACTTGAAAGGCGAGGTATGATAGTGGTAATTATAGTGTAATAAATGTTCTTCTTATCCATGTTTGTTTTCCATTTGTGCTTGTCCTTTGTGTTTTGCTATTATAATGTTTTTAATTTTGTGTGCCTAAATGAAAGGAACCTGTTAGTTGTAGTTTGCTAATTTTACTTTGGTATGTGTATGTATAACTTGAATTATGAAAGCATTATTCACTTATGCTATGCTTTAATGCAATGAACTTAAGAGCAGGTTTTGCATAAGCAAGTTCATAGAATATTACAGATTGGAGTTGCTGGAAGATATGACAATTGTTTCTTAAAGAACTAATTTGCATAAGTGTTACATGTTTGGTGATTCACATTTTTCACCTTACAGGCTACAATACCTTTCATGGTTGATTGAACTTGGGTTATGCTCTCACAGATCTATGGTCGTCATTTTTCTCAATTATCTCTTCACCTGTAGCCTTTGCAGAAAGCTGCAAGTATGAGTAGACCAGCTAACATTAACCACTTGGGCATTTCATCAAAAATCATAACTGCAAACATTTTTGTTATCATTAGCAGTAAACAGCTAACATTAGTCACTTACGAACACCTTAAGTGAAAAGAGTTTCGATATTAATAGCAGTAAACAGCTAACATTAGTCACTTACGAACACCTTAAGTGAAAAGAGTTTCGATATTAATAGCAGTAAACAGCTAACATTAGTCACTTAGGCAATTTGTCGAACACCATAAGTGCAAAGAGTTTTGTCATCGATAGAAGTAAACAGCTAACATTAGTCACTTAGGCAATTCGTCAACACCTTAAGTGCAATAATTTTGGTATCGATAGCAGTAAACAGCTAACATTAGTCACTTACGAACACCTTAAGTGAAAAGAGTTTCGATATTAATAGCAGTAAACAGCTAACATTAGTCACTTAGGCAATTCGTCAACACCTTAAGTGCAATAATTTTGGTATCGATAGCAGTAAACAGCTAACATTAGTCACTTAGGCATTCCGTCGAACACCTTAAGTGCAAACAGTTTTGATATGATATCAATAGTAGCAAACAGCTAACATTAGTGACTACCAAATTATATAATTATAAGACGGAGAACGCACGCATTTGCAAGATGGAGCAAATGAAATGAAAGGATTCTTGGGTTTGCTGTTTGCAAAATTAGCCATTAGTTTAGGCCTAAACATCTATTATATATATATATATCTATTCTGAATTGAAGATTAAACAAATGCTTGCATTGCATCTCCAGTCTCCACTGGTTCCTGTGATTTTTAGCCTCGACTGAACAAGCATTGGGTATATACATATACATTGTTTGAGGCCCAATCTCTTTTTCAATTTCTAACAGAATTTGAGGCCCAATCTCTTTTTCAATTTGAATTAATTGTTTATACATATGACATATACATTGTTTGACGGAAAAGTTAATTGTTGACAATTTTAATTAAGATGGCAAAATTAATTGACTGTCTCAAAATAGTTTATTAGTGGTTATCTGACTGTTCACCCTATAGCTACTCCTATTATATTTAATTTGTTGACGAAAATGAGAAATTAATTAAGACATATTATTTAGATTTTTCCGTTTAAAATTAATGTAACCCAATTAATGTTGACAGTTTATATATGTTGATCTGCTATTACATCAATATATGTTAATTAAAAAAAAAAAAACTGTCACGACTTTCTGTTCTGTAGGCTGTAGCTAGTTCTTGCAAATTTGAACTGTCAAAATATAAATATATAGTACCGACACTACTTCGTGTAGGCTCATTAAGACAAACGTATATTAAATTAAGAAAGATAAATGAGCATGTGGAAATTCAGTGTATTAACATATTGTGTCCATTAAAAGTTTACATGTAGGGTTTTGTCAGGCCCAAATAGCCCAAAAGGAGCCCGCTACAAGTTGTCTTTATAAAATAAGAAGAATTTAGAAGAAAAAAATCCAACGAATTTTTTTCTCGTAATATAATTGATGATAATATTCTACCGGCTTCGGATAAATTACTCTTGAAAGTTATAGTTTTATCCCATTGAAATTAATTTATCTTTATAATATGGTATGGGCAGGTAGAGAGTGATTATGAGTGAAAACTAATGACAAAACAATAAGGAAATAATTAATTAAATCAGGAGCCTTCAAACGTGTAATCAAGACAAGACAAGTTAATAAGAATTGGATTTTTAAGATTTTATAGTTATATCATGTCAAATTAACACTTATTACTAATCATTTGATTGATTTCTCTCTCTTCATTTATCTTGATTAATTACAGAACTCATATACGCCCGGCCTAACAAAAGCGGAAACACAACTTAACATCTAAATTTAAAATATATATATATATATATATAAATAATATTATATTAATTAAGAATCTTTACTCTTCATTTTTTTATAGTGTTTTAACAAAATGATTCTAGGTGACTTCATGAATACACGTACTAGATAAAATAATATTATTTACAATTGACAAATTAATATGTTAAACTGTCTGTACGGGAATGATGCAGCTAATCTTTCTTCTCTTGCATGCCCTGCTTTCCTCATCGCTGAGAAAAATGAGAATGGGTGTTAGTTTTTTACTTTTTTTTAATAGATGGGCTGTGCAAACTGACAGCAAAGATTAGATAACAGTGCTTTTGATCGTGTGATACATGAAGTCTTGCATGACATGCAGTATTATATTGATATGGAAATTAATTTATTACCTTGTTCTGGCTTTTCGGATTGATCGATGCTCTACGCATAGCTGCTTTCTTGCGTCTTTTGAGTCACTGGTTTGAAGTTTCCATTGTGTTTCAAAACAATCAAAACTGCTAGAACAAATTAGTGTACAAGTGAGAGTTTTTATTGTAGGAATTAAAGACTACCATGATTTGTTGTTTGGTGTGGCAGACTTTATATATATATATATATATAGTTTTTTTTTTGCATAGCAAGTAAAGGTTTAATTGTTTTACAAAAATAGACAACGAATAAGAAAAAATAACAAAATAAGAAAGTGCTACTCAAATAAAGGGTAATTTGGTGAGTTTTTGACTGAGTGTGCTATATATATGTAGCCTAAAGGTGGTACTTAATACCCTTCATATTAAAATTCAGTATAATACCAGTTTTTACAAATTAGTGAGAACCTTTAATAATTTCTTGAAATCATTATGTTGGTATGGACTGATACATATATAGGTGTACCAGTTTGGGTTTGGGTGTCAGTTTTAGACCCGAAATGGAAACTAATTGCTTGAGTCACATTGTCTGCTGTTAGAAAGGCTGAAGTTATTCCTTTGTTATTGATGTAATTAATATTGAAAAGTGTAAATCGAAACGTGACATATATATAGAACTGCTGTAATTTATTTTTTCCAAAGATATGAATTTGAATAGTGAATTTCTCATTGAAAGCATAATTGTGGAGGGAAAAGAAAATAAAAGAATGAAAAAGGACACGATAACAAATATTGAATGTCATTCAGAATGGAGCACAAAAAAAAAAAAATTAAGAAGATAATTAAATAAACATAAGAATTATTCATTGAATCAAATGTTAATTCACACTTTATTCACACCTCACTCATTACAGTGTTGCATGTATATTTGGTTCATGAAAGTGTCTTTCATGCCTCTATTGTGCCTCACATTCTTATTACCGTTTTTTATAGTACAAACAGTCTTGAATCGCTCAACATGATCTCCGTATTAAAATATACTTGAAGACTAAATATTATATTTGTTTGAATTTTTTTATTATCTTTCAGATAGAATGACAGATGCCGAATCGTTGTTTTAGGATATATAGTCCATAATCTTCTAACAAACAAAGAATGGATTCGCTCATGTCGGATATGTCATTATTCCTTGTTTAAGAAACCAACATGTGAATTAATTTGGAACTAGAAATGCAACTAAAATTTTTTGTTCTGTGATTAAACTCAAAATTGGACTCCTGATCTAAACTCAAAATTTGAGTTACTTTAGGTGATATGAATCCCCCTGATCCCCCAAATTACAATCATTAATGTTTCCGATTATAATTAATCACCCCAAATTACAGTCATTAATGTTTCCGATTATAATTAATCACCGCATTTGAAATTACAAAAATATATAAAACCGTGACAAAACACGGAAACTTATATTTGGCTCCACATATAATTAATATGGATTCTGAATTAAATAACAATTGTTATAATTAATGTTAAATGTTATAATATATATGTTATTGGTTGCACATCCGGTTGTATGCGGTTATTACTGTGTTGTGTTTGACTATAAATTATATATTATGCGTGGGGTCGCTATTGGCAAATTGCTTACGTATTAATTTTATCAGCCAAATTAAAAAGATTTCAAATTCTAAAATCAGATAGAGCAAGAGGATCTTTAGCTATAGAACAAGTATACATATGCACTTCATTTCATTGTTGTTTTTCTTCTTTTCTTGGCGCAAATACCTCCATACAATTAATTCAGAAATAAATCTGCCATTATTCCGAATAACAGCAACCAATTATTCTAATTACAATTATTGATTTTCGTTAAAATTCGTGCAAAAAAACTTATGTCATTGAGATCCGCACATGGATGAATTTGTACGGTTAGGATCGGAATAACAGGTTTCTAATATTCCCAAGGAATACAACAGATTTCTTTCTCTACCAGTACACGAGAAAAACAAGATGACGAGAGAGATACATCTAATTTATAATTTATCCTTTTAGTATAAAGTCTACATCACGAGAACTTGATATGCATTTTCTTTTCTTTTTTGCCACTGATATGCAAATTTCATTCTGAAAAATTAGCATAAATTATATGATACATATGCGAAATGTTTTCTTTCTTTATTTTTTTAGGTGGTTGGGAACGAGAAAAAAAAAGAATGAATTTGGTTGTACATAACATAAGTTAGTATACTATTATGATTAACTTGGTATATATAGAGAGAGAGAGAGAGATGGGCTATTGTGCATTGCAATGCATAGGCCCCTCTTGTGCATTGAATCATAAATAATCGATTCAAAGTTCAAATGACCGATCCAAACCGTTCATCTTGTTCTCCATAGTAATATGTGCTTGGAGAGCAAATTTTACATTTTTTGAAATTTTTTTACTATTTATTAAGCCACTTTGAAAATCGCTGATCTGATGGTCCAGAAATTTTTACTGTTTTTACTGTTCACCCAGATTTTCAAATTTTCAATAAATCTAAAAAAATAGTAAAAAAATTCAAAAAAAATGTAAAATTTGGTCTCCAAGCACATATTAATATGGAGAATAAGATGAACGGCTTAGATCGGTTATTTGAACTTTGAATCGATGATTTATAGTCCAATACACAAGGGACTTATGCATTGCAATGCACCATAGAAAATAACTAGCTACTAACTAGAGCTTTTTTAATGTGATAAATAGAAAATAATAATTAAGAAGTTAATTATCTTTAGTAGGCTAAAATAAAGTCAAAATAGCCCAAAACTCTAGGTTGGGCTTGCTTGCCGCTTGACCTTTACATAATAATATAATTTAATTTAATTTAATGGAGAATTGGCTGTGAGTGAAAACAAACTTACTTTAACATTAAACAATAAAAAAAAGAACTTCATGCGCTAAATTAGAGAGACCAATATAAATAAAGGTCTTCCCAAATAGAAAATAAATAAATAACATAGCAATAGTTAAAGGTTAGATAATAGAGCAGCGACCACAATTAATTTAAAGTGGATCCGTATTGTACATAATTTTTCAGTCTGAAAGGACGACCTTATCCCATTCCTCAAATACACAAACCATTTTCTCTTAGGCCAAGGTCTAGCAAGAAACAAAAATATGTTTGTTTTAGAAAAAAATAATTACATTGTATTGGTACACAAGTTTTATGTCAAGTGTGTATTTTAAATGATTTAGAAAACGATTCTATAAAATAAAAAAAATTACTAATGATAAAACTAGGCTGGTTAAACCGATTTTCAGCGGTATGACAGCAGAAACGGTCTTTTCAAAGAATCAAACTGAACAGGTGATCGGATCCGGTTTTTTCCGATTAAACCATCGGTCCGGTCCGGTTATGATAACACTGGCAATTAAATTGGACAGCTTAAGATTGGAATTTTTTTTACCTTGGCACGAATCTCAAAGCACAAATAATACTGTCCCCTCTATCATCCCGAACAGGCACCGGCTAATATTAGCTAGATCTATCAAATCTGATTTTATTGAAGGGAAGGCAAAGGCAAAGACACTCACTCATCGCTCAAGTACAAATTCCTGTAAGGTAAGATCCGCTTTTAGTTTCTTTACCTGAGTAACTAAATGTTGAATCAGCGGGGATTAAAATGATCTCTATATCCATCCGTCAAGAAAAGAAATTAGTGAAATGGATCTCTTTCTCTCTACATGCTGCACTGCATTCTCTTAACAATGCGTACAGAAGACTATTTGAAGGCGACTGGATAGTACCACATCAGTTGACATGAAAAAGACATTGGTAAGACATCAAGAGGAATAAAAACTGATGGGATCGTGCAAGAATACTGGCTGGCTGTCAATCACCACTCCCCACAGAGCAAGGAAGCAAACCCTTGGTATGTCATTTTTTCAGAATCAATTATCAACCATATATATTGTCTTCAGTTTTAAGTGTACTTATATAAGCTTGTTGATTGAAATCAATTATGCCAGTAATAATAGTTTGATCAAATAATTAAGCTTCTGTAAACTTGGATTGAAAAGACCTTTTGGGGTTTAGGGTTTAGATGTTAATTATCATGTCTAATCTGATTGAAAGATAATTTAGATTCCATTTTTATGGTAATATGTTTATGTATAGATTCCATTTTTACGAATAAGACATGTGTTTGATAGGTATAACGAGACAACTTGATTCATGCATTAAATTGTTATCTCTGTTTTTGTCTTTGTGATAATAGAATTGGAGGTCGAGCCATCCAATTATTTAATATTTACAAAGAATTTTTCAACCGAATTTTTAAATTTGTGATCTACTACACATAAAATATTGTCTTTTATCATTATATTAAAAGATGGATTTTTAAAACCTCATTAGTTAAAATTGTTTGTTAATGAAAGATCATAACTTAATTATTCAAACTTAAAATTCATGCTTTGATCTTGTTTCTCAGTCAAATTACACATTTTGGTACAGCGAATTTAGTTGTCAGGTGCTTTACTACCTATTTGTCTAATAATAATCAAATTTTATGTCGTTCGCAAGTGGCATTGACAGCAATAAAATTAAAACTTAATAGCGAGAACTGGTCAGGGACGAAAATTCCCATACGATCGAATAATCAGCATTGTATATCTACTTTTATCCACAAGTCCTCACAAGATGTGAAAATTTGACTAACGGGATCTTTGAAGTCATTTTTTTTTTCTTTTTTTTTTGGTTGAAAGCTGTAGGCGATTGCATTGATCCAATGATTTACAAAGTAGCTATTACATAGGTTTCTTTCATTTAAATTAAAAAGCATTAAAGCCTATACATTGAGCTACTTGTACAATCATCTAATTTGTTGTATTAGAAAATAAAAGATACGTGAAGTCAGAGAATATGAATTGGACTATTCGCGCCCGAATAGCAAGTAGGCGGGCCTTCCGATTTTCTTCTATGATAATGTAGACACAGCAGTAATTTTTTCGAGTTGCATAGCTCGCGGACAACGCCGCGTCGAGCCCTTCCTTGAGGACGAAACGTCTTCTTCTTTCCGAATTCGATGCCGCCCAGAGGAATTCACAACTGAGAGGCACTGAATCAAATCGGATCGGGACAGTCACCACTCAGAGAGTAGGAAGAAGAAGGCACTGAATCAAACCGAACCAGGACAGTCACCACTCAGCCGAGATAGAACTGAATCAAACCGGAATCAGAAACTGAATTAACCGGACCAGGACAGTCACCACTCAGAGAGGAGGAAGAAGAAGAAAGAGAGAATGAAGGAGACAACTCATCATCAACAAACAACCAAAAAACACATACCTTATTCACATATAGATATAGTAAGTAATACGGGGTGGAATGGATTCACAAACCCTCAATCGAACCCGGAGAGTCGAGACGAACGAAAAAGACAATAAGCGGCAGAACCCTTAAACGGAGCCATCTGCTCAATTGAGACGAAGCAAGATGAACCGGGCAGACGAGGGGGGCAGATGGAGAGACGGGGTGGAGCAACCGGCCACAAATCGACTCTCAAACCACTGTCTTTGTTTTCACCTTCTGAATCATTTTTTTTTCTTCTGTGCAGAGCTCCCTAGGAGCAGCGGAGCTCGGATCTTTGAAGTCATTCTGAATGAAAGCTAGAGAAACCAGTATATATATATATATACAACAACTTATAAATTAATAAAAATGTTAATTTCTTTGACCGCTTGATATTGTAGCAAATAAACTTGAAACTTTCAAATTTTTGCATGTACATGCATCACTCATAAAATACATGAATTTCAACAGTTTGAATTCGGCATTTGAACTTTGAAATGGATCCGATATACTTTTAAAGTTGTTTGCACCAAATTATTTTGTGTGATGCAGTCAATGAGATGAAAAATCTTTGAAGTAGTCACTAGTCAGCTAGCGCTGTATCGTGAAATAATATAACATCTCCGATTCGCCTCGTGCGTAAACACTTTTCCCGTGATAAGACTAAGAAACATTTGCTATATATTATTTTTATTTGCCCATTTAATTTTAATTTGGTCCAGCCGCCGGATCGATCGGCTACTAATAATTAAGTTCTCCCATTTTCCTTGCCTTGTAGTTGGTAGTCTGTTACAATCTGTAGCGGGTTCAGTAGTGTTATGACTGATAACCCGATTAGGGATAAAGTTCTAATATTGCAATAAAAATTAAAATCACCCATTCATTTTGGTTGAGCTCTACCATTAATAATTATTTAATATGCGTGACAGCATGATCTGATGGGCTCCTTTAATAATTAATATGCGTGCTAAAACAGATCGGTGGACGGTCAGGATTTATCTAAACTCAAAATTTGAGTTAACTCAGGTAATATTAATTCCGGTTGACAAAGCACTTTCAGCAAGTGAAGCTTCATTATCCACTGGTAATATTAGATTTCCTTGACATTCAGAAATTTTTTGGTTTGTATTATCTCTGAGACGATCTAACGGGGTTTGTTTTAGTTAGATACTCAAATTTCGGGCTTCGATCCTTTTTCTATATTATTTTCAAAAAAAAAAATTGTCGATCATTTTTTTCCTTAACTTAATTCATATATTGTCAAAGGGAGTGAAATTTAGCGAAATTGCCTGCATTTTATTTTCTTTCTTTTTTTTAAAAAAAGAAAGAATTTTATCTATACCCTTCACAATTTTAAAATTACATATTTCTGCTTTTAAAATTTATATATAATATTTATCCTTTTAAATTTAAAATTTTAGAAACTTACAAAAAAAATCTAAGTTGTTATTTTTTTTTATTTTTATTAAAACTCATTTTAAGTTTATAAAGTTTCTAATTTTACTCTTTTATAAAAAAAATATAAAAACTTAAAATGTGTAATAAAAATATTCAGTCTATTAATTGACCGTCTTGTAAGGGCAAATAATTCATTTATTTATGTGTGACACATACACAGTAACATTTAGGCACATGCTTGTATGTGTCACAGCCTCACAGGTAGAAAAATAAATTATTTGCCCTCACAAACTAACCTATTGGAATTGAATATTTTTTTACACATCTACATATTTTATAGAAATATTGAATTGATAAGGTTTATTTTCATTTTTTTATAGAAATAAGCAAATTAATTTTACTCAGAAAAAAATTCTGAAGCTAATGCTTACTCTTCTCAATACGAGCCTCTGACGTTATTTCAGTTTCAACTACCACACACTTGGACTACAATTGACCAAACATGTTTTGCTACCATTAAAATTTAATGTTTTTATGACAATTTCATAAAATTTATACCAATTCTAATTTTATGAAAATTGGACAATGTATTTCCAATTCTGACAGTGTACGATTTGAAGAGTTTTATAATGTAACAATGTCTCGTTGCATAGAAGAACATATACTAGCAATTGAATCTCCAGCCATCCAATTATCAATCATTAAACTCAGGTAGTTGTTCTATCCTCATTATACTTAGGTAATTGTTCTATCTTGTATTCATTATCAATTATATTAGGTAGTTGTTCTATCTTAGATTCTAAAATTCAATTTACAGATAAGAGTTTTTAGATTTATCGTATTCTGAAAATAAGTTTGCTCTACTATGATCGAGCTGAGTTCAATCTCAAATGCTGCTTTAAAAAAAAACCAAAAAAAACTTTGTACAGGTGAGTCCATTTCGTTTAGAAATTAAATAATGCACAATCTATTTTGTTTAAAATTTGCGTAGCTGAAAAAAAAGTGCAACCTACCATCGTGATTTTCTTTATCTTCTCATAGCTCCGTTCGTGATTTCCTTTGTTTTGACTCTGTTAGCTAATTCATGTTGGAGATGCATCGCCTCCTCCACCACCGCTGCAATTTTTGCTCATATGCTTAGGACCTCATGCCATCAGGCGCTCCTTTGGTCCTTCGCTTAGTTGACTTGCTCAACACAGCTCGATAACTCCTCTCCATCTCCGTGAGCACATACTTGATTATAAATTGGAGAGTTGGTTTTAATTTAAGTTTAACCATAATTTGATTAGTTATTTAAAATAGATTTGATTACTTATCATGATTTGATTAGAAAATTGAGATTTATTTTTAATATAATGGGTTTGAGCCCGATCGACTCGATGATTTAAGCTCAATTCAGTTAGCTATTTAAATCCGATTAAATAATTTCTTACTCTATTCTTATAAAAGTTATACATTAGCCCCTGACTATACTATTAGCTATATTAAATTGTTAATTTCATGCTTTCCATGTCTTATTTCAATTGCTGAGCAGTGGAGTGGGCTTCCTGCCTTTCTGGGTGAAAGTGAATTCACATGCTGCCAAGGCCCAAGGAGGATTGAAAAACAAAATTATAATTGTCAACTGCTATTTCATACCCCTTTTTTTTTTTTCTATTTAATAAAGTTTCAAAATAGCTATTAGTTTGTTATTTGATCGCCTTTGATTATGTTAGGTGTGATGTGGCTAAATTATGATTAGAACAATACAAATTGTGAAATTAGGTACATATTAATTACGTTAAGCCAAAAAAGAAATAAGTTAAAAGAAAATGATTGAGTACAAAAGTAGATTTAAAAAAATAAAAATAAAGGTTCGACTCAAAATTTTCAACTTTAATAATTTACAAAGAATCCTTTCGAATTTATATTTTCCACATAAAATGTTGCCTTTTAGTCACATTACATTATTAAATTTGGTATAAAGCAAAATTTTAA
This sequence comes from Carex rostrata, assembly GCF_964058835.1. NCBI lineage: Eukaryota > Viridiplantae > Streptophyta > Magnoliopsida > Poales > Cyperaceae > Carex > Carex rostrata. Next base: position 10,476,207 of record NC_135918.1, on the reverse strand, counting down.
GTAAATTTTTTAGGCCTCAAATACTAAATTTAAGAGAAAAAATTATGCAAGCACAAATTGACTTTGGTATAATATAAAATTTTTGTCTATATTGAAAAATAAAGGCAATATATTTAGTTACATATTTAAAAAAATGAAAATAAAGGCACTGATCCAATGAAAATTTCATTGCTATAATTTATAAAAAGTAATGGTTATTGAGCACAAATTGACTTATAAAGTTTATGAAAAATGAAAATAATGTAACTAAATCCACTTCATAAAATTTCAGAATGGTTATTGATTATTTTTGGTAGCAAAATATGATTTTCTTTCATTATTAAATTGTTGTGTTTTTTTAATAATGAATTGAAATTAGAAGTTTGCTTTATGGACAAGCATATATTGAAAAGTGTTTGCTAGAGATTTTAATAATAGTTTGGAAATTGCTTTGTAGACGTTATCTATTATAATATATTTGCAAGTATATTTGATGACAATTATTAATAATAAAAAATTTACAACTTCGTTATTCGCGTAAAATCAATAATTTAGAAGATCCATTTGAACTATAAGCATTTTCAGTGCATGTCATTAATAGTAAAATTTTATCCGCTTTAATATATTATTTGTGAAAATTTTTACTGAAATTAAAAAAAATCTCAACGAAATTTATAAAAGTGGTAGGGTTAGTAAAATAAAAGTGAGCTGATGTATGTGGCGTGCTCTACACGCAAGGCCTGGAGCTGATGTATGTGGCTTGCTCTACATGATATTCTGTTTTTGATATATCGCCATCTTTTGAGATCCTTTTCTCAAAATGGAAAGAAAATATTAATATACTAATATAGTCGGTTTGCATTTTGCATATCATTCCATTTCTAGCATTTCTAGCTGAGAGAGAGCTGAGAGAGAGAGGGAGAGAAAAAGGAGATTAACAGCTCAAGGGAGCGAGAGAGCAAGAGAGAAGAGAGAGGAGTCGCACTAATCAGTTCGTCGTTGTCGATCGTTGCTTGGCCTCCACCTCTCCCCACCGCTTCTCTACCTTGGAGACAGCGACTCCAATTCGTTAGTCCCCTCTTCCACTTCTCCACCTCCCTTCTCCTCCTACAGTAACCGCTGTTCGGTTTAGAATAGATCCGCGCCTCCAACTTCGGTGGTCCCTGCTGTACTCGCCTGGTAAGATTTTTCCTAATTCCAACATCAATTTGTATTCTCCTCCGCAAGTCCTTACCAAATCTTTCAGATTTGCTAATTTGTGCTAATTTTTCAACTCTTGCATTTCCCTCAATTGGAGGTTCAGAAAGAAGGAAATTACACAGCAGCGTTTGAACAGTTAGAAATGTAATCTCCATTGCGGCTGGGCAGATTTCTCCGTTGCGACTGTGCGACATTGCCTGCTCACTGGTACAAATGAAATTAAGCACCAAAATCACTGGTACAAATGAAATTAACCACCAAAATCAGTGGTAAGCTATTACCCATTACATGCACATAACATATCTCATCAACAGAAAACTCATCAGCAGAAAACTTTGATTTCAGTATCCTTATTTTTTCAAGCTTTCTGTTAAATTTTTTCTCCTCACTTAGCCTTACAGGCTACAGCTGCCATTTTCATATAACATAGCACATTATTTTTTTTTATTTACTTTCTAGATTGTCAAAATTTGGTTGCAAGTTCTTCTCTGTTTTGTACTATTTACACATCAGATATGATTGCATGAGGTTGCCTTTGCTTCCAAATTAGTAATTACAAATATCTATGTAATGACATATTAGGGATGTAACAACAGTATATAGGTTAATATGATCAGTTTGAAATGTTTCTCTCAAGGATATCTTTCTCTAGGAAGCACTTCTCTACTTTCCCTCTGACTCTGACACATCTAATTTGGAAAGTCTGTATTTGGTATTACACAGAATATAGAAATTAAGGGTCCTGTTATTTATTTAGAATATAGACCTGATGTCAGTGACCTTCTCTCTCTCAGAGGGCAGTATGTGTTGTTTGCATAGCAAAAGCAATGACTGGCACTAATTTAGTTTCACTTAAGATTATGGATGTGATATTACTTGTTTCTCGTCTTCTGTCAATTTTAATTTTATTTCTTTAAAAAAAAAAAATTCATTTTAGTTCTGAGGAACTCTCTTTTGTTGTAATATGTAGTAGTCTTTAGGTGAATTTACATTTGCTAGAGTCATGATAACTCCCAAATCCCAATTATAACCTTGTAAAATTTATTTATTGCTATTAGATGAACTAGGTAAGGATGTGGCTGATTTAAGCATAGATTTTTGTTTTTGTGATCTCTTGGATGCTGCTTGTTAAGTACCATTTTCCTGTATTTGTATATGATCATTTGCATATAGTTTTTTTATGTCAAGAAAGCCGATACCGATACTCTAACATGCAACAAAGACACGGATGGAGGTGAGACTACGATTCTGATACCATTATGAATTCTTACTGGATTACACTGTTGTTTTTAACTTTCTATTGGAGAACTTTCTTTTGTGCTTTAGTAATGGTTTCTAGTATTGTGATTATATCTGTAGTTATTTTGGATGCTTGTAACATAGGTTTGGTACCAGCTCTTATTTTGTAGTTATTAGGTTTGGTACCAGCTCTTGTAACATAGGTTTTGTGACATATTTTTTTGGGTTTATTAGGTGTCTGCTAACTATTTTCATATATTTAAAAATTCAGTCATTAATTGACGAAATTAGCTATTATAGCATTTTATGATGTTAATTGGTCCATGTTTACTTGCTTCGTAATATTAAACTTTGAAAAAAAAATGAAAATGAGTAAATTCTGTGTATAAATTATTCTTAATTTATGATTCTCAAATAAGTGTCTAGAGAAAGTTGCCACTTAATTTCAAAGGAGCTTGGTTATCAGTTGCCACTTGCCAATACTGCTGTCAATATTTACAAAAATGTCAAAGGAGCTTGGTTATCAGTTGCCACTTGCCAATACGAAAACTGCTGGTCTATGTTCAAATATTGGGCATTATTTGTCAGGTCTATTTTTTTTTTTTTTTGGTTTCTTATTGCAAGGTCCCATTTTGAAGATAGCTTACATTTTATTTGCTTTCAAAAGGACTTTTGTTTATTTCCAATTAAATGATTTAGTTTTACTTTTAGGAAGCTAGCATCTCTGCTTGAAGCAGCGGCATCAATTTAAGGCATAGAACTTGTGTCACTGTCACTGTTCTATGCCTTGAGATTTCAGATATTTTGAATCTAGTTCAATGTTTTATATTTATGGATTTGACATGATCAAGAAGGATCTGTGGGTTGGAGAGGAATGTACTGGAGATCATGTGAAATTTAAGAAATGAGGACAATTAATATAACAGGCACTATTTTCATGTGAAGTCGCTCGATGGTTCTCAGATTGAGAATTGGTAGCGAGACAAGGAGATTTTATTTGAGTATGAAACTCTTTATTTCCAATTATGACCCTGAATGGTCGCTATTTCACAACACCTCTTGATGACCTATAAGGCTATAACTCAGCTGAAAATTGAAATTGATTGCATGTTGGTAAGAAATTTGTCAATTATGCCCTTGGTCGTTCGCTCCCATTCTTGAAGAAGGTAATTTTGTTTTCTCAAAGTGGGGTTTAATTTGAGATTAATCATTAATTTGTCACCAAACACTATATTTTTGCGACAAATCATGTGTACTTACGTTTCAAGTAAAAATTGAAACATAACAAGATGCTGAAAATTAAATTATTTTGACGCGCTCATTCTCCAATATTTTTAAGAACAACTTATTATTCAATGATAAAATATTTGCAACTATATATGAACCAAAGCTACTGAGATGAAGAAAAAAAAAAGTGCGTATCCTCTCAATTAGATACCTCAACTTTTTAACTTTTGAGTGACCAGTGTGTAGTGTGTACGGTGCCTACTCGGGGATAGCGTAAAGGAGTGGTTGAGATTCGTGCACAACTTATTTCAACTTTTGAGATATTTGACTGAGAGAATGCGAATTCGATAAAATAAGTCCAAAACATATTTACATCAAATTAAAGAAGATTTGTGTATTACTTGGAACACAGTTAAAATAAAAAATATTCTACAGTTGGATTTATTTTTACCAACGTTGTTTAATTTTCTTCAATAATAAAAACGTTGCTTGCTGATTTAATTTGTGCAACGAACCAAAGTAAAAAATAATGATAATAAACCTAAAAGAGAGTACGTACTACGTACGTATACTCCAATCGTTCTACATGCACAAAGATTTTAAGATATGTTGAAATTCACTAAGCGGTCATTAGATGCATGTGGCACATATTTATGGGTAAATTGCAATTGTTGTGTGGTTAATAGTTTAATACAAAATGATTGCATGCATGTGGCACCTGTTTCTAGTTTTGCACCTATAAGAATTAAAACAAGCATGATGAATCTTATGTAATAAAACTAATTTACATTATTGCAATTTCATTCTTCGCCACTTGGCGCACCTCCCTCAGCTAATGTGTATAACAGTGTCTTATTTCCAATTTTCAATTCAAGGTGGCATATTCTATTTTTATTTTTGGGATGTACAACAATTGCTAGAAAATAAAGTTTTTTTAAGGCAAACATATTCTAATTGACATGTTGCGAAAATAATCGTTTTTATTTTAAAAGTAAAATATAAGAGAGAGACTAATATAAAAGACACTAAAATTTCATTTCATTGATGTTCAAATTTATAAATTAAAACCAACTTAATTTCCATATATTAGTTTATAACTGTTTTTAATTTCTTTATGATCGTTGTAATTGAGACGCTCCCAGTACATTTGCATTATGACATAACATAACAAAACAAATCAAAAGTTTGTTAATAAAATCTTAATCCATGTAGAAATTTTGAAAATTTAAGAGTAATTCAATTGATAAGTTTAATCTCATACACTCTTCAAACATTCTTTAAAGATTCAATTATTCTCTTTTAATTTCAATTTAATTTATAATATTTGTTGTCATATAAAGATAAATTCACATTATTTGATTAATTTATCAAAAGTTTCATGATACTGTGTGTTGCTTTACTATTTGAAATAAAATACTTTGTTCTTTAGTAATATTTATATTTACTAATCAAAATATATACTCCATAAATATTTGTAGTGTACTGTCTTAAAAATATCATCAGCTATTTATCAAACAGTATAACACTTGTATAAAGATGGATATTTAATTAAAATATTCCCAAAGTATCCTCGAGTGCGTATCCTCTGAGATATTTGATATTTATTTTGTGTGACCGACGTGACCGGTTCCTATTTGGGGATAACGTAGGTAGCCAGTATCATTTAAGTGTAGAGATTCGTGCAGAACGTATTTGAACGGTTGCAATTTTTCTAAAAATTAACAAGAGATATGAGGTACCTCAGAGGATGCGTATTCGATATTTTGTCGTATCTTTTTTCTGTATCCTTTGTTCACCGCTTATTAATAAAAGAATAATTTCACTGACACATTTCCCAATAAGAGACCGTCCCTCTACCTCTAGTAAGTGAGACCAAATTTTATATTTTTTTGAATATTTTTACTATTTATTAATTTATTTTGAAAATTGTTGATTCAATAGTGGCTTAACAAAATAGTAAAATCAGAAGCCACCGTTGAATCAGCGATTTTCAAAGTAACTTAATAAATAGTAAAAAAATTCAGAAAAATGTAAAATTTGGTCTCCAAGCATATTTCAATATAGAGATCACATCTAACGATTTAGATCGACTTTTTTAATTTTAAAAAAAATGACTTATAAGCATACACCCTCATATGCTTATGGAAGTAGAGTAGCCAACCTCTCTCTATATATATATGTCATTGGTGGTCATTTTACTACCTAACAATATATAATAGCAAATTAAAGGTGGTAAACTAGGTGTAATTAATTTTTCCACAAATTAAAAGACTATTGACCTAGTTCAAACAAATTTAAAACTTTGTGAATTGAAAATTAATTAAGACAAAGATTTAGATCGATCCATTTGAGATATTGAACAGATTGTGCAACTTCCAAAACAAATGCCCTAAATATTTTTTTTATATATATATGTGGGAAGGGGATGTGGTCATATATTATATATATATGGTAGCCAAACCATCATCGTCAAAATTAAACTTATATATGATCAGTAATCTATTATGTAGTGTATAAAGAAATCATATCAGAATTAATATATCAATTAATCCGTTGGGCTAGATCATGAATTGACACTGATCCTAATACAAATAATTAATGCATTTCATAAGGCCGAAATATATATTCTCCAACTCTGTTTTATTGATAGCTTTGCTTTTCAATTGCAAAACCTAGCTAGCATAAATATAAATATAAATATAAATATAAAGAGATGATGGATTTGATTTGTGCTCCCATATATATATTCAAACTCTTTAATTAATTTGTCTGGTGGTGTGTATATATAATATATGACAGGTAAGATAGAAATCTCAAGTAAAAAAATGAGCTCCCAATTAAGCTCAGATGTGGTCAAACTGACTCAAATTAATACAAGATTCAGACAGAATGCGGACAACATGTGAATGTGAATGTGAATGTGATAGATATTGGTCAATCTTCTTGAAATTAAATTAATAACTGTTCGTTACGTTGCATGCTCAACCTGCACAATTAATGCCCCAGAAGAGAATTTGAGGAATCTGGGTAGGGTACACACACACACACACACACTTAGCTAGGGACTACGTACATGCATTAAAAGTAGCATGCATCCAATTGGCCCACCAAATACACACGTACATAAATTCATGAGTTATCTCTTGGACTTAGTTCTCCAAATATGCTAATACGTACAAAAATATTGCATATATATATATAGAGAGAGAGAGAGAGAGAGAGATATATATATATCAACTGCATATATATATATATATATATATGTCTACTTCTCTTAATTTCTTCTTAGTGAGGGACTTGCGGTAGACAAGACAATTAACCACCCGATCATGTCCAAACAAATTAACCAACTGCGCAGTAGAATTAATTAGGTGGCTCGATCGATCATAATTAATGCCTTGTGCAGTAGAAGTAATATTGTGGGTTGGGTTCTAATTAGTGTCAGGCTTTAGGTGTTTGGGATTTTGATGTACATGGTGTAATTAATTAAGGAGGACACAGTGAATACAATTAATTAATGCCTTGTGCAGTAGAATCATGAATCATCGATCAGAGGGTAGCGTAAGAGAAGGAATAAATTAAACAAAACGAATCGTCGGAGGGTAGCTAGCGCCTAGCGACAACACATTAATTTCTACTAATAGCTTCGCGGATTGATATTCGCAAATGTGAAAAATTAAATTATCTGAATTGGCATTTAAAAGTATCCATATCTATATGTATCTATATCCGTATCCGAACATTAAATAATATGTCTTAAACTAACTCATTTATTTTATTATTATTATTATGTTTTTTTAATTAACTAATTAAATAAAAATTAGGCCGTTTTATTAGGATTTCAGCCTTATATTATATATTATATTATTCTCTTGGTATAAAAAAAAGTATAATAACGAAACATGGGTATTGATTGAATTTGTGTTTTTATTTACTATTTTATTTTAAAGATAATGAAATGTCTCAAATTAAAAGCTCTAGTCTATATTAACTATATTTCTAGATGTTGTGTTTCTTTTAATAATGAATTGAAATCAGAAGTTTGCTTTATGGACAAGTATATATCAGAAAGTGTTTGCTAGAGATTTTAATAATAGTTTGGAAAGTGCTTTGTAGGCGTTATCTATTAGAATATATTTGCAAGTATATTTGATGACAATTATTAATAATAATAAAATTTACAACTTCGTTATTCGCATAAAATCAATAATTTAGTAGATCCATTTGATCTATAAGCATTTTCAGTGCCTGTTATTAATACTAAAATTTTATCTGATTTAATATATTATTTGTGAAAATCCTTACTGAAATTAAAAAAAAATCTCAACGAAATTTATAAATGTGGGCTGAACATGTGACAAACGGATACATAGCTGGCATGTGACAAACGGATAGCATAATGTTGTTTCTTGTTCAACTTTTGAAATGGTTTTATTTATTCAATAAATAATATTATTTAAATTAAAATTAAAAATAGTTGACATGTTTTTAATTATTCGGATGGAGGATGTGTATCAGATCGAATCTATTTGAAATTTTATTTAATCCTCTACTCTCAAAAAAAACTTAAATTGTTTGATAGAAACCTAATATTTTCAAATTCGCTCAAAATTATTTTACAAATAATAAACACATTTACAATTTTATTTTCTAATTTAAGTAATAATTAATTTTATAAATATTAAGAGGAGGGATCCACTTACACCGTTTTTTAGTGACAGCGGATTATACCCTATATTTTCAAAGTCCAAACAGTCAATCCAAACTGTTCAACATGATAGATATATTAAAATGTGCTTGCAGATCAAATTTTACATTTTATTTATTTATTTTTACTATTTATTAAGATGGGTACAAAAATTCAATGGTCTGAAAACAACGATTTTATGAAATACTTAATAAATAGAAAAAAAAATGTAAAATTTGATCTGCAAACATATTTTAATATATCTATCATGTTGAATGATTTGCATCGACTGTTCGAACTTTGAAAACTTAAAAAATACAAAGTATAATATGACGTCACCAAAAACATTACAAGTAGATCCCTCCTCAAATATTAAATACATGCATGTAGTTCATTTTACCTATTTGCTTTTGCTATCCCCACGTGGTCAACCAATTATGCATCCATGAAAGCTGTTGGGCTCTCTCCCTGTTAAATTCCAATTTAAATTGTGCATGTAGCATGCGTCAGAATTACAAACGAGTAGATCTAAGATATTTTTGAAATCATAAAGAATTCTTGAGGAATTTAGTTTCAAATCTATTAAAATGATTTTAAACGATCAATTTAAATAGGTTTTATCGAGTTATGTATTTATATTAGGGCCGAGTCAGATGTCCAAAGAATGAGGGTCAAATTTAAATGTAAATTAATCATATAAAATTTTTGTACTGATCAATTTTATAGTATTATATAGAAAATTATATATGATTTCAAAAAATAAAAAATACAAGGGGTCAATTGATCCCATAGCTTCTTACTCTATTTGCCCCTGTTTACACAAAAATTATAAATTTTCGAATTAAATTAGTATAAAATCACGTTCAAAAAATGAATGTATGGAAAATAAATTATAATTCTTTTTTTAACAGCTTCATTTTATAATAAATTTAATTTATAATTTATAAAATGTTCATAAAAATATAGCATTTCTAAAGGAGATCTGTTTCAACGGTTTAGTTTAGAGTAAAATCATATGAGTATTGTAAAACTGACTCCCTTAACGTGAAAATTTTATGTAATTAATCATTATTGTGTGTTTGAACTGATGACTTGAAACCCCTGCAATCCGAATCCTGCCATCGAATTTTTTTCGAGAACACATCTCGAAACAATAGGATTTTCCTTACACGCATCTCGAAACAGTTCGACGGCTGAATTCGGATTGTTGTTCACTGGTCCCAGATTTCAGCAGATTCAGATCCTTGTTTGAAAACAATTCAATAAATTTTGAAATTAAAGTTGCTAAAAATTTGGTTAACTTTTATATCTGACAATAGTTGATGAACCCTCTCTACCATGGTCGTTCATTAAAATTTTAAAACAGTGTTTATTGGTTGCATTGCGAATTGTGTATTAAATTAAAAGCATAAATCTTATTCAACGAAATCAAATCAGACATCAAATCGAATTACCGGAAGAAAGAAGAAAAAGGAAATAAAATAAAATAAAAGGTTAAATTTGCTTGCCTAAGGTGGGACCCACCATCTCAGAAAGACCTTTCTCCTTCTGTGTTTAGTGTTTACATCTAGTGCCCAACTCATCACAATTTTTGTTCATCTTTCATAATTAAATAAAAAAAATTATAGAAAAAAATTGATTTTTTGTTTTTACAAAAAAAAAAAAGATTCGGTACTGCCCTTCTCACACGAAAATATAGAACAAAACAAACCAAAATATAAATCTCACCTAAAAAGATTAAAAAAAAAGGTGTACCGTACGAATCGGTATCACCTCAGGTACATGAGGTGCAAGTGTTAAATCCAGACCGTTATTTTTACTTGGCATGAATCTCTACAGTCTTCATAGACACTGGAATGAATTTGATCCGCTTGAATTAATCTGAACTGTCTATTTTTCTAAATTATACCTCAGGTACCGTGGGGGACAGGGATTCAAGTGTAGTATATAATAATAATAATAATTATTATTTTTTTTTTAAAAAGGTGTAATGAAACTATGATGCTACATATTGTTCGCCAAGGTCAAATTTTGTCGAGTACCATTTATAAACAAATTAGGCAAAAATACAAAGATGATATATGCCAACACAAAGCCAATTCAAAAGTCGTATTTTCCATGCAGAAGTGATTTAAAAGTTCCAACAATTTACATTTAACATTTTTTTCCTGTGAATAACTAAAAAAATATATATATATTTGAACCCAAATTGACTTGCGCTTTTTTTTATTTTTTATATTGGGGTATCTGTAAAGGCAATTACAAGAGAAATATTAAATAAGTGTTACGAAGTAGTGCTTATGCTTGTAGTACTATTTTTAGAGAATTTACGCAATTTAGGAAACTTTAATGGGATAAATCAATGGCGGAGCCACAATCAATCAGATTAGGCAGTTTTATATATAATCGAATTGTTGATTAACTCTAAAGAAAATTTTGTCTATTTTTAAACTTAAATTATGATTGTCTGAAACCCGCTAGTTGCACCAATATTTTTTTTTGCTTAACCATGATAAAAAATTCTGGCTATGCGTATTAAATAATACCTAAATTTGAGTTTTCATTGCATGTATATATTTTGTTTAAGGGAAAATAAGTTCCATGCCACCCCAAAATGATGAATTTAGAAAAATGCCATCCCAAAATTTTCCTTTTGCTATATACCACTTCAAATCACATTTATTAAGAAAATTGCCACAAATACCATATTATTATACATTTGTAATTAAAAATAAACATAATATGTTGAGTATTTTCGTATATTCCAAAAATACCCTCAATCCCTAACCATTTCCTTTCCTTAATTGGTCCGATCAGAAATTTGTCTCCTCTCTTCATCTCTTTGTCTCCCAGTCGTCTCAACAAGCTTTATTCTCTGAAAGCCCATTATAACACCCGATAAATTTAATATTTTATTTTCTTGAAATTATTTTGGACTTAAATGTAAAATAAGAAAACATATGGGTTTAAAATGTAAAAAGGTAACTTTAAATAAAAAAGAAGAAGAAAGAAACGAAGACCAACGTGGCACAATTGCCAGCTACCACGCGGTCCATGGGTGTGCCCCCACGGTGTTATCCTCTCTAATTGATTTTAATTCAATTACAGAGGGGATCAGATTAAACCGAAAAAAAAACAAAGAAAAGGAAAAATGGAAGAAAAAGAAAGAGAAAAGAGGAAGATCTAAAAAGGGAAAAGAGATATCTTGATAAAAATTCTTATTTGATTATATATTCGATTGGAATTCCGACTACGTCGCGTTGATTCTGAATAGCCGTGGTAACTCGAATTGGATTTCTGTACTGATTGCTATAAGGTAATCGAATTTCTCTATAATCTGTGTTTTCAATTTGAATGATTAAATTGGATTTTGATTGGGTAATCGGATTATGATAGCATATTTAACTGGAATATGGGGTCTAGATACTGAAATTATTTTTAATGGACTGGAAATACTGGGAATCGTCTGTTTCAGAGATTTCAACTAGAATAGAACTGTTGTTATTGAAAACCTAGACCCAACTGATATTATCGGTTAAATATGCATACGTAATTTGATTATGTCAGAAGGACTAAAATGAAAAATGGTTGTCTATAGTTTCGATTTAAGGTTGAATTAAGTGAAATTGAATTGTATGCCTGATCTCAGGCAGAGCACAAATATGTTTAGCATAGTCTCTTGGAATTTTGAATTGAGAAAAATAGTAGATAATTAAAGTAATAGGCTTGGTCTTATTACTTAGTTTAGAAAATTAGACTTTATATAAAGGTAAATTATGCGGCTTAATTTAAATTAGGCTATATCTGAAAAATAAAGGAAAATAAATTGGACCGTATTATTCGATTGGGATAGAGGTGAAATGTTGATCTGAAATTGAATTTAAATAAATAATGAGCATTTAAAATGGGTTGGGATGGTTTATAAAATGTCTAATTACATGTATAAGAATTTAACTGATATTACATGTTACCGTATGATATTGAAAATAAATATAAGTATTGATTAGAATGTGTATATTACTGTTAACGTAGGCATAATTATGAGAAAGACTGATAAGACAAAATGATCAGGAAGAACAAACTGTTAGCGACCTCATCTATTGCCCTGCGATATCAGGTGCGAGGTTATTGGATTAGTCTGAGATTCATAACTAGGAATTAAATCGTAACTCGCTGTGCATTTTGAATATTTGATTGACTGCATTGATTGAACTGTTGCATCATATGCATAGCCCAATACAACTGAAACTGAATTACAGGTAAGCCTGTTGACTGTCATGTTGATATTGTTTATCGATTGGTTGATTTTTATTGCAAATGATTGATTGAGACCACAGTGATTGAATTGAATAAATATTGAATACTGAAATCCTTGAACCTCCATATAGTGGAGAAAAATGATTATTATACGTAAAGTCTAGCTAGCTACTAGACTTTACTCCAGGACCCTTATGCGCATATGGTGAATGGCCCCAACTGAATCCAGTACCGGTTGGATAGGGGATATTGAATAAATGTGAATTGTGACTGTAAGACTAATGAACTGTGGTAACTGTCTTATCATTGATTTTCTTTCCGATAATGACAATATTATGATATTGATTCCGTATTGTTTCTGTTAATCAGGTGTCGGGATAGTTAGAACGGTATAAGCCATGACACGACAGATACATGTTATAGTATCTATCAGTGTTACCAGACTAGAAATTATAAAGTTAAGAAACCAAACGTTACCAGACTTAGTGGTTATAAAGATTAGGTCTCAAACGTTACCATACTTAAAGTATTAAAAGATTTTGACCCAAACCATTTATTCTGATAAGATTCTTAGAGTTCTGATTTATTTATATAATTTTTGTTATTCAATTGGATACTGTTATTGAGCATTTGCATTCGTCATTATGAAATGAACTATTTGTTTCTAGTGCGGTGATTTCATTCTGAATATGGATTTCCTTCGAATCCAATAATCTGAGTGGCAATCAGCACTGAGAAATAATTTATTATTTCTCACTCGTTTCCCCTTGTGGGTTACAGGTTTATTATACGAAGATAAAGAGCGCTTCCGGGTAATATTTGACAGCAAGGCCACCTAAAGGTATGAGATTTGGGTTTATTATATCTGACAGGGTGCAGAGAATATATCTCTAGCATCATCCACTATAAAAATGTCAGATAATTATTGTAAATAAATTGGGATGTGGCAAAAATAATGGATGCTATTGGCAATGCATAAAAAGATCCATGCCTTATGTTACGTATATTGTTATGGTAAATAGACGCGGTAATAATCAACATAAAATATTCATTAATATTTTATTAATTAGACAAAAAGAGTATTCAATGATCCACTTATAAACAGGATATGTGCTCAGGTGATATATATATATATATACTAACAATCCACTAAACTTAATTATCATATTTTCTTTCTAATTTACTATTATTTATATTTTCTACGTCATTAATTGAACTTTGAAAATGAATGAAAATCTTTGTGAGGGTGTCTTTTATTTTGATATTTAAAAAAAGAAGAATGTGCCTGAGGTGATCGTGGTAAAAAAAAATCAGAGTAAGAATGATAATAGAAACTACACAATGTGATTATGAATATATATATATATATATATATATATACACGATGCCATAATAATGACCGTCTGAAGCTTTTATGGTATGTATATGATATGAAAAAGATGAATTTAAGATGATTATTATATTTTTCTTAAAGCAATTATGCACCGAAATTTTTAGTTATACTATATTCCAAAAAAACAAATTAACCAAAAAACCACATTTTTTGGAGAATTATAAAAATACCCGGGCCACCAATTCAATCTGCGGTCCCATTCGGACAGGGCTGCAAATTTAATTGGAGGCCCCTCTAAAAATTCAAAAATATATTGTAATATAATGATATTTAGGGTTTTTGGAGGCCTCTAATTCAACCTGTGCTCTCTAAGAATAGTGCCGCAGATTGAATTGGCAGTCTGGATATTTTTGGAATTCCTCAATTTCAAAGATGTTTTTTTTATTAAATGATATGAACAAAAATTTCGGATACATAGCTGGCACGTGAGCTTACATTTATAAATTTTATTTTACAAACGATACACATTTTTACTGAATTCCGTTTGTTAGTGAAATAAAACTGAGCTGATGTTGGTGGCTTGCTCTACACGCCAGATCAAATTAAATCGAATCCACATCATTTATAACAAATATTCTGTTTTTGAGATATCGCCATCTTTTGAGATCTTTTTCTGTAAATGGAAAGGAAATCTATTCTATATACTTAATAGTTGATGGCGTGCTACAGTAAAATAAATAGTGTCTTCTTCCTCCGCTTGGAGCAGCTCTCGAATCTTGTCTCCTGTCCTTCAATCCCGAACTCTCTTTCCCAAATCGGACCAAATCACAACCCCTTTCCTCCACCGATCTGTCCAAAGGCCATGCTCTCCTCTCTCCGCGTTCTCTCTTCCTCCTCTCCGGTGGTCCCATCCTCTGCCTCCGCTCCACCGCCGCCTCCGAGCTCCCTTCACTCATCTCCTCCACAGTAGGTATCCTCTCTCTCTCTTTGAAAATGTTGGCAGGAGCTGATCTCTCTCTCTCTCCATCTCTTAGAAATTAGTTCAGTTGTTAAGCTGATATTGATGTAGAACCGTATAAACCGGTCTATTTGTTAAGCTAGTCGAAATAATAGTCACGGTGGTAAGCGGTAACATTGCTGATATTGATATAAAAGCTTCCTATTAATTCCATGTTTATTTCTGTTTTTATTCTCTCCTTTTCACTTGATGCTCTTATCATTTTTCTCACTAAATCTCATTCAAAACTAGATAAAAACAACTTTCTCATATGAAAATTCTAAATTGAAGAAGATTTCATTGATATACTGACCTTAAGCCCTACATAGTTGATAGAGAAAAGGAATTCTGACATCATTAACAAAATTATATAAAAAAGCTGTATTATGGTAATTATACATTCAATCTGGTATTATGCTCATTTCTGACATCATTAACAAAATTTCCATACAAACAGAGCTTGATCAGACGGTCGAACAGTTGAAGCAGGCATTAGTCGACCAGACCGGCATACCCTCTGATGAGCAATGTTTGATTCACACTGGTCGTATCCTCAGTAATCCTGATACGCTCAGGAGCTATGGTATGTTCATCTCTCCTTTTTGTTTCCTTAATTCTTGAATCTTGTACGAACCAAGATTTCATAATGAAGCAGTTTTTTTTTTTTGTTCTTTCTCTTTTGGTATCTTTTGGAAATCTTTGTTTTTCTTTCTCTCATTTACTAATGCATGATAAGTTTTTGTTATAATGGTGCTGAAAGCTGAAAATCACTATCAAAAGATCAAATATATCCTTGTAATTAATGGTCATTTACTTCTATATATCGGAATCTATATATCCTTGTTCAGCATTCCTAGGAATTATTGCAGAGAGCTGCAATTCTGGTTATATGGAACTTTTACTGAAAAAATAATATACAACTCTATAGATATCTTTCTTTTTTACTATGTAAACCAGAGCTAGGAGTTGTAATCAAGGTTAGTACAGAGGTTAAGAGGGATTGTAATATGCTATAAATAGCAGACAGAGACACATGTAAATTCATTCAAAAAGGAAATACAAATTCCATTTCTCTTTCTAAAATCTTATAGTTTGTTTCTCTCTTCATTTCCTTAATTCTTGAAAATCTTGAACGAACCAAGATTTCATAATGAAGCAGGGTTTTTTCGGGTAAAATTTTTAACGGAGTAGTTTTTGCTTCATGCAGCACACTAACCCTATGCAGCAATGTTTTTATTCTATAGTATGTGTGCTGCATGAAGCCAAAACTGATCTTTCTCTTTTTGGTATCTTCCGAAAATCTTTTGTTAATCTTGCATGCTGAATATCTCTTTAAACCTGTAATTTTGAACATGTTTTACTAATTGATTGTTCTTTCTCCTTGTGCAGAAATGGATCTAGATAAGGATATACACTTGTTTCGTATTGGACCAGCATCACCCAGCACATCCACTGGCTCTATGTCAAGAGAAAGCACTCCAACAACACCCACTGATCAGACCTATGAAGAGGGTCCATATAAAACCCATCCCGGGTTTATCAATAAAGTTGCCATAGCCAAACTAATGAATAATATGCCCAATTTAAGTAATCTTGCAGATTTTCCAGATTCCTGGGCTGATTGGCTTGAAAGCCCAACTGTACTACATACCTTTTTATTACACCAGTTGCATGACACTGTGCGCAGGGAAAGTTTAAATGCTCAATCTGGTATCAACATCCAGTATGAGGTTCCAAAGGTGGAATGCATCTATTATGCTCAATCTGGTATTCCGCATGGAAGAGAGAAGTTGAATTATGGTATTATGCTCAGAATTTTGTTAATGATGTCATAATTCTAATAATACTACATACCTTAATGCATGTACATATGGTAATTATATAGTGTAGCATAGATTCACTTCTAGAAAAAAGCTGTAAAGCACATGTTGTTTCTCGAGAGTGTCACTAACAAGCAGAGAAGTATAAACAAACTGAATCTTCTTTAATTTGCAAAAATGTTAAATTTTATAAAATGAGAAAGCTAGAAATGTACAAATGGTGCAGATAGCTACAATGTTTGTCAGGACGGGTTTGGAATAAGAATAATACACTTGGGGCTGCACCACTGTCTATATCAGGCCAGGGGTAAAAAGGTTTCCTTTGTTTGAACAATTTAAAAAATCTCTCATGATCTGTGCCTTGACTGTCCAGGTGAAAAGAGCTGAAAACAAGCACAACAACCAATTGAGGGGTGACATGTGCAGTTAACCTCTTCTGATTGAACAATATAGGGTAGGTGGGGTCTGGTCCCTTGCTAGCAACCTCCTTGATTCGTCTCTGTTGGAGAGTTTACCAATCTCCTTTGTTGAGCTAAAAATGAAGGCATCCATTGCACAATCAAGCAAAGTTGATGATGAGAGCAATTCAAAAGGTAAGAGACTTTCCATTGAATTTATACTATTTGATAGAGTTAGTTATTTGGAGATCTAGTCGACAGGACCAAAATTTCATAATATCACTGTACCAATTTTATGACATGATCTAATGTTATTATTTCAGATGCCTGCTATGTCATGTTTCACACTGTGCGTTGGGCCTGTACCATTGGGGTAAATATCCAATTTTTTCTTTTTTTTTCATTTTTTTTGCACCATGAATGTACTGCTTTTTTGTTATCCTGCTTTGAGGACCATACCAGCGTATATAACCTTAAGCAATGAAAAACACTGTCTAATTATCGATTTTTTAAAGGACATGCATAGAGAAGTACCAAAAATGATGAAATGTAAAACAAGCAGAATGGGTAGGTCAGATGAAATGTTTGAAACTTGAGAGGATAATTTTATTTTAATTTAACATTCAATTAGTGGACCTTTTCCTTCTGTTGCACATCTATTTATAACAATATTGTATTATTCCTACATTTTCAGAATCTCGAACATTCAATCTTAAACCTGGTATGATGTTGACTGGTCTGATGTGATTTTCTAATCTAATGATCTTGAATATTATTCTTTTGATTTCTGTTATTTACTAAAGCTTTACTTCTCTCGTCCTTCAGCTTAGTCATCGACACTCTCGCTAGCCCAACAATTCCAAAGGTCTACCTCTCTTCTCCTTCAGCATAGTCGTGTTCTCGCTGACCTTTACTTGCTCTATTGGTAAGATTTCTGAAATCTATTGTTGCATTTTTTTTTAATCAGCTGATTAGGATCATGGTTTACAATATTGCTTCCACAAGAGTCGCTTAGGCCAGTTGTTCACTACTGCTAGCAGTTGAACCATTGTGCAATTTTCTCTCCTCTATATTGCTATTCTATCTTAAGGTATTTTTGTTTCTTATTGTTTGCCTCTCTTATGTCGCCCAATTTAGGGTTTCATTGATTATGCTCAAAATTTTTTTCTTCTCTTATGCTTTTTCCATGCGAGGTCATTCGCCTGCAAAGTTACAATTTCCAACTCTGTGCCTTGCCCTATTTGCAATTGGACCAGTTGGGTAGGTTAGGCCTTTTTATTTTGGGTTAATGGCGGTTCAAGAGGTCACTTAGGTAATTGTTTTTCTTTCATTTTCTTATGCACTTTATTCATTTATTGAAATTTCTTACTCCTTGCACATTAACTGTTCGTTGTAATACCCGATTCGATAGAGAGCCTACAGAACAAAGCAACAAAACATTGTAGACCACAATAGGAACACAAGGAAATGGAGCATAGGACTGCTATAAACAAATCAAACAAATGTTTTAATTTATTTCCCTTTTTTATTCTTATACTTAAAAAATAAAATATAGCCCACATAGGGGTTTATGTGTAACAAGTCTATACTGGGCAAGTCTATGTTAAACCAGATTAGACATATCTTTCATGACTAACTGAAGACTTTTTGAATTCGAAATAGGAAATGGCATACACTCTTTTCTTTGATACATGGAAAAGAAAGAACATCAACCAACTTCCTCCGTGACAATTCTCTTTCCAACAGGGGGGCAATCAGAAAGTTTATCTATTTAATAGACCACCAGAAAGCCATTTGATATCTGATCAAGTACAGCAAACTACAAGGTATGCTTGCTTATATTCATTTTGTTTAAAATACAACTCTCTGGTTTATTTCCCTTTCTTCACTCTTATGTTTTCTTAAAATGAAAATAGGCCAAATAGGAATTTATGTTCTTACATGCACCAATTATTTATTTAAAAAAAAAAATGTGAACCAATTTCCTTCATGGCACTTTTCTTTTGACATTCACTGAAATGAAATTTGATATTAATTGTAAAAACATAATGCTTTCTGTGAAATTTTTGTTGACAGAAATAACCTTCAAACTATGGTACCATTTTTACTTTGCATTTTGCTTAGCCAAAGCAATAGCAACACCATTAGCATAATGATATGATAGTTCACTATATTCGTACACACTTATTCAACATTTGTTGTACTTCCGCAACCAAGGCATAAAAAGGAAACAAACACATTTTATACAAATATTAAAAGCATGCTAAAATCCAAATATCCTGTTACATTACTTGCACTCCACAAAACAAACTAACACGTTTATTTCTCCATTTTACAGCAGTAAAAGGAGCAAAGCAAGAGAAGAAAGTGAATATTGTATCATCATACAAACAATTTCACATATTTTGTTAATTAGAAATATTGTTGTGTTCAAAACACTTGAAATCATTTTTGATAAAACATTGTACAAAATAGTTGTGTTTGGCAGTATAGTAACAAAAGTTAGCATGCTATCTCATAGCAATATAGCATAGTGCTTATCCATCTTCCAATTCCAAACACAACTGATAAGTTGATGTTAATTTATCTCAGGTAGCATAATAATCTAATACTTTGTGATATAGTTTTAGTTATATCTCAGTACAATTGTTCTCGCTTTCTAACTATCTTTTATTTTTCTTTTTCGCCTCAACACCCGATACCGAAGCAAAGCGAGGCATGCATCTAGTTAGTAAGATTTTTGAACAAATTCTGTTAAGTGTAGTTCAATTAGGTAAAAAAAAATTGGCTGGTACAGATACATTTCACAATCGGTTTTGCTTCCTTTTAGAACTAATTTGCTATTGGAATTTGTACTGATCCTTTTTATCTTATCTCTTTCCCATACTTCTCTTAGGTAATTAATATATTTTTTAAATATTTGTACTTGTTATAAAGGACATTGAGATTTCAGGTAAAGATAAAGTTTATGTTTTATATTTTTTTTTCAACAAATGCTAATTTTATAAATATTTTAATAACTTCTATAAATTTGTTTAATAGCTTGAACAACTAATCTTTTCAGTCTTCAATCTGAACCTATGACCATAGAGTAAGGTACATTATATTGTATTTTCATTTACTAGTAATTAGAAATTATTACTGACTCAAAATTTTGGCACTTTTACATAGTATAAATCAATTTAAATTCAACAACTCAATTTAGATTATTTGCACCCTATGCTAAATAAATATCAGCCAATAAGTGATAAAACGAATAGAATTTGCTCTAATTGCACCGTATGATTCAAATATAAATTCAAGAAGCGATAAAACAAATGTAAATTCGACAACTCAATTTAGGTTGCACCCTATGATTCAATGTGATTAACTTCTAATTGCTCTAATTGCTATCCGTATGTTATACTAGGTGAAGAATTTGCCAATGTGAAGTTGATTACCTTGAATAGGCCTTGTCAATTGAATGTCATCTCTTCTCGAGTGGTACGTCATTTGTATTAGTTTTAGTTTGCAAGTCGGGGAAGCATTTTTTTTTCCTTTTAAGTCAAGTAAATATTTTTTTTCTGATTCAGCAGATTGCTCTTTTGGCTCAATATTTAAAAAAATGGGACAGAGATATGATGCGAAGTTGGTCATCTTCCAGGTATACATTGATTTGTAATTTTCTTGTATCATATAATTCTAGGTTACTCAAGTATCATTACTACATTAATTATATGCCATGTTGTTTACTTTTATTTACATTATTTCTATTGTATTAGATAGCTAAGGAATTACTGGCCTGTGTGCTTGCTTCCCATTAGATGTGCAGTTTCGTGCACCTGACCGGTAGAAGTCAGCTAAAGCTGACTTGACCGTGATTTGTTAGTTATTTCTGTTTTATCATCTCATGCAACTGAATTCACTTTTTGTTGTATTTTAATTAAAGGGTTTTTCTTGTGTCATTTTTAAGGAAGTTGAGGGAATATTTC
Source organism: Carex rostrata (assembly GCF_964058835.1). NCBI lineage: Eukaryota > Viridiplantae > Streptophyta > Magnoliopsida > Poales > Cyperaceae > Carex > Carex rostrata. The sequence goes on along the minus strand of NC_135918.1, from coordinate 10,455,099 downwards.
AAGGGAGGAGTCCGCGGCACGTGAGCTGAGAAGCACAACTTGATTGCATTGATTTTAAAAGTAACTAAACTGCAAATCTGATTGGTTTGATTCAGGTATTCTTCTTGTCAGAGTTTATGAAAGGTACGTTTCAATTATTGTTGTTTACTTTTTTGTACCTTCTTTCTATTGCATTAGATAGCTTAGGAATTGGTGGCCTGTGTGCTTGCTTCTCATTAGATGTGCAGTTTCGTGTACCTGACCGGTAGAAGTCACCTAAAGTTGACTTGGCCGTGACCTGTTAGTTATTTCTGTTTTATCATCCCATTCAACTGATTTCACTTTTTGTTGTATTTCAGTTTAAGGGCTTTTCTTGTGTAATTTTGAAGGAATCTGAGCGAGTATTGGAAGGGAGGAGTCCGCGGCAGCTGAGCTGAGAAGCACAACTTGATGGCATTGATTTTGAAGGTAACTAAACTGCAAATCTGTTTGGTTTGATTCAGGTATTCTTCTTGTCAGAGTTTATGAAAGTTACGTTTCAATTATTGTTGTTTACTTTTTTGTACCTTCTTTCTATTGCATTAGATAGCTTAAGAATTGGTGGCCTGTGTGCTTGCTTCTCATTAGATGTGCAGTTTCGTGTACCTGACCCGTAGAAGTCAACTAAAGTTGACTTGGCCGTGACTTGTTAGTTATTTCTGTTTTATCATCACATGCAACTGATTTCACTTTTTGTTGTATTTTAATTTAAGGGCATTTCTTGCAGAATTTTGAAGGAAGCAGAGGGAATATTTCAAGGGAGGAGTCCGCGGCACGTGAGATGAGAAGCACAACTTGATGGGATTGATTTTGAAGGTAACTAAACTGCAAATCTGTTTGGTTTGATTCAGGTATTCTTCTTGTTAGAGTTTATGAAAGGTACATTTCAATTATTTTTGTTTACTTTTTTGTACCTTCTTTCTATTGCAGTAGATAGCTTAGGAATTGGTGGCCTGTGTGCTTGCTTCTCATTAGATGTGCAGTTTCGGGTACCTGACCCGTAGAAGTCAACTAAAGTTGACTTGGCCGTGACTTGTTAGTTATTTCTGTTTTATCATCCCATTCAACTGATTTCACGTTTTGTTGCATTTCAGTTTTAGGGCTTTTCTTGTGGAATTTTGAAGGAATCTGAGCGAGTATTGGAAAGGTGGAGTCCGCGGCAGCTGAGCTGAGAAACACAACTTGATGGCATTAATTTTGAAGGTAACTAAACTGCAAATCTGTTTGGTTTGATTCAGGTATTCTTCTTGTCAGAGTTTATAAAAGGTACGTTTCAATTATTGTTGTTTACTTTTTTTTACTTTCTTTCTATTGCATTAGATATCTTAGGAATTGCTGGCCTGTGTGCTTGCTTCTCATTAGATATGCAGTTTCGTGTACCTCACTCGTAGAAGTCAACTAAAGTTGACTTGGTCGTGACCTGTTAGTTATTTCTGTTTTATCATCCCACTCAACTGATTTCACTTTTTGTTATATTTTAGTTTAAAGGCTTTTCTTGTGAAATTTTGAAAGAAGCTGAGCGAATATTTTAAAAGGAGTCCGCGGCAGCTGAGCTGAGAAGCACAACTTGATGGCATTGATTTTGAAGGTAACTAAACTGCAAATCTGTTTGGTTTAATTCAGATATTCTTCTATCCATATTTTATAAAAGGTACGTTTCAATTATTGTTGTTTATTTTTTTTGACTTCTCTCTATTGCATTAGATAGCTGAGGAATTGCTGGCATGTGTGCTTCCTTCCCATTAGATTTGCAGTTTCGTGTACCTGACCCGTAGAAGTCAACTAAAGTTGACTTGGCCGTGACTTGTTAGTTATTTCTTTTTTATCATCCCATGCAACTGATTTCACTTTTTGTTGTATTTTAATTTAAGGGCATTTCTTGCGGAATTTTGAAGAAAGCAGATGAAATATTTCGAAGGGAGGAGTCCGCGGCAGCTGAGCTGAGAAGCACAACTTGATGGCATTGATTTTGAAGGTAACTAAACTGCAAATCTGTTTGGTTTGATTCAGGTATTCTTCTTGTAAGAGTTTATGAAAGGTACGTTTCAATTATTGTGGCTTACTTTTTTGTACCTTCTTTCTATTGCATTAGATAGCTAAGGAATTGGTGTCCTGTGTGCTTGCTTCTCATTAGATGTGCAGTTTCGGGTACCTGACCCGTAGAAGTCAACTAAAGTTGACTTGGCCGTGACTTGTTAGTTATTTCTGTTTTATCGTCCCATTCAACTGATTTCACTTTTTGTTGTATTTCAGTTTAAGGGCTTTTCTTGTGGAATTTTGAAGGAATCTGAGCGAGTATTGGAAGGGAGGAGTCCGCGGCAGCCGAGCTGAGAAGCACAACTTGATGGCATTGATTTTGAAGGTAACTAAACTGCAAATCTGTTTGGTTTGATTCAGGTATTCTTCTCGTCAGAGTTTATGAAATTTACGTTTCAATTATTGTGGCTTACTTTTTTGTACCTTCTTTCTATTGCATTAGATAGCTTAGGAATTGGTGGCCTGTGTGCTTGCTTCTCATTAGATGTGCAGTTTCGTGTACCTGAACCGTAGAAGTCAACTAAAGTTGACTTGGCCGTGACTTGTTAGTTATTTCCTGTTTTATCGTCCCATTCAACTGATTTCACTTTTTGTTGTATTTCAGTTTAAGGGCTTTTCTTGTGGAATTATGAAGGAATCTGAGCGAGTATTGGAAGGGAGGAGTCCGCGGCAGCTGAGCTGAGAAGCACAACTTGATGGCATTGATTTTGAAGGTAACTAAACTGCAAATCTGTTTGGTTTGATTCAGGTATTCTTCTTGTCAGAGTTTATGAAAGGTACGTTTCAATTATTGTGGCTTACTTTTTTGTACCTTCTTTCTATTGCATTAGATAGCTTAGGAATTGGTGTCCTGTGTGCTTGCTTCTCATTAGATGTGCAGTTTCGGGTACCTGACCCGTAGAAGTCAACTAAAGTTGACTTGGCCGTGACTTGTTAGTTATTTCTGTTTTATCGTCCCATTCAACTGATTTCACTTTTTTGTGTATTTCAGTTTAAGGGGTTTTCTTGTGGAATTTTAAAGGAATCTGAGCGAGTATTGGAAGGGTGGAGTCCGCTGCAGCTGAGCTGAGAAGCACAACTTGATGACATAGATTTTGAAGGTAACTAAACTGCAAATCTGTTTGGTTTGATTCAGGTATTCTTCTCGTAAGAGTTTATGAAAGGTACGTTTCAATTATTGTGGCTTACTTTTTTGTACCTTCTTTCTATTGCATTAGATAGCTTAGGAATTGGTGTCCTGTGTGCTTGCTTCTCATTAGATGTGCAGTTTCGGGTACCTGACCCGTAGAAGTCAACTAAAGTTGACTTGGCCGTGACTTGTTAGTTATTTCTGTTTTATCTTCCCATTCAACTGATTTCACGTTTTGCTGTATTTCAGTTTAAGGACTTTTCTTGTGGAATTTTAAAGGAATCTGAGCGAGTATTGGAACGGAGGAGTCCGCGTCAGCTGAGCTGAGAAGCACAACATGATGGCATTCATTTTGAAGGTAACTAAACTGCAAATCTGTTTGGTTTGATTCAGTTATTTTTCTTGGCAGAGTTTATGAAAGGTACGTTTCAATTATTGTTGTTTACTTTTTTTTACCTTCTTTCTATTGCATTAGATAGCTTAGGAATTGGTGGCCTGAGTGCTTGCATCTCATTAGATATGTAGTTTCGGGTACCTGACCCGTAGAAGTCAACTAAAGTTGACTTGGCCGTGACTTGTTAGTTATTTCTGTTTTATCGTCCCATTCAACTGATTTCACTTTTTGTTGTATTTCAGTTTAAGGGCTTTTCTTGTGGAATTTTGAAGGAATCTGAGCGAGTATTGGAAGGGAGGAGTCCGCGGCAGCCGAGCTGAGAAGCACAACTTGATGGCATTGATTTTGAAGGTAACTAAACTGCAAATCTGTTTGGTTTGATTCAGGTATTCTTCTTGTCAGAGTTTATGAAATTTACGTTTCAATTATTGTGGCTTACTTTTTTGTACCTTCTTTCTATTGCATTAGATAGCTTAGGAATTGGTGGCCTGTGTGCTTGCTTCTCATTAGATGTGCAGTTTCGTGTACCTGAACCGTAGAAGTCAACTAAATTTGACTTGGCCGTGACTTGTTAGTTATTTCCTGTTTTATCGTCCCATTCAACTGATTTCACTTTTTGTTGTATTTCAGTTTAAGGGCTTTTCTTGTGGAATTTTGAAGGAATCTGAGCGAGTATTGGAAGGGAGGAGTCCGCGTCAGCCGAGCTGAGAAGCACAACTTGATGGCATTGATTTTGAAGGTAACTAAACTGCAAATCTGTTTGGTTTGATTCAGGTATTCTTCTTGTCAGAGTTTATGAAATTTACGTTTCAATTATTGTGGCTTACTTTTTTGTACCTTCTTTCTATTGCATTAGATAGCTTAGGAATTGGTGGCCTGTGTGCTTGCTTCTCATTAGATGTGCAGTTTCGTGTACCTGGCCCGTAGAAGTCAACTAAAGTTGACTTGGCCGTGACTTGTTAGTTATTTTTGTTTTATCGTCCCATTCAACTGATTTCACTTTTTTGTGTATTTCAGTTTAAGGGGTTTTCTTGTGGAATTTTAAAGGAATCTGAGCGAGTATTGGAAGGGTGGAGTCCGCTGCAGCTGAGCTGAGAAGCACAACTTGATGACATAGATTTTGAAGGTAACTAAACTGCAAATTTGTTTGGTTTGATTCAGGTATTCTTCTTGTAAGAGTTTATGAAAGGTACGTTTCAATTATTGTGGCTTACTTTTTTGTACCTTCTTTCTATTGCATTAGATAGCTATGGAATTGGTGTCCTGTGTGCTTGCTTCTCATTAGATGTGCAGTTTCGGGTACCTGACCCGTAGAAGTCAACTAAAGTAGACTTGGCCGTGACTTGTTAGTTATTTCTGTTTTATCGTCCCATTCAACTGATTTCACTTTTTGTTGTATTTCAGTTTAAGGGCTTTTCTTGTGGAATTTTGAAGGAATCTGAGCGAGTATTGGAAGGGAGGAGTCCGCGTTAGCCGAGCTGAGAAGCACAACTTGATGGCATTGATTTTGAAGGTAACTAAACTGCAAATCTGTTTGGTTTGATTCAGGTATTCTTCTTGTCAGAGTTTATGAAATGTACGTTTCAATTATTGTTGTTTACTTTTTTGTACCTTCTTTCTATTGCATTAGATAGCTTAGGAATTGGTGGCCTGTGTGCTTGCTTCTCATTAGATGTGCAGTTTCGTGTACCTGAACCGTAGAAGTCAACTAAAGTTGACTTGGCCGTGACTTGTTAGTTATTTCTGTTTTATCGTCCCATTCAACTGATTTCACTTTTTGTTGTATTTCAGTTTAAGGGCTTTTCTTGTGGAATTATGAAGGAATCTGAGCGAGTATTGGAAGGGAGGAGTCCGCGGCAGCTGAGCTGAGAAGCACAACTTGATGGCATTGATTTTGAAGGTAACTAAACTGCAAATCTGTTTGGTTTGATTCAGGTATTCTTCTTGTCAGAGTTTATGAAAGGTACGTTTCAATTATTGTGGCTTACTTTTTTGTACCTTCTTTCTATTGCATTAGATAGCTTAGGAATTGGTGTCCTGTGTGCTTGCTTCTCATTAGATGTGCAGTTTCGGGTACCTGACCCGTAGAAGTCAACTAAAGTTGACTTGGCCGTGACTTGTTAGTTATTTCTGTTTTATCGTCCCATTCAACTGATTTCACTTTTTTGTGTATTTCAGTTTAAGGGGTTTTCTTGTGGAATTTTAAAGGAATCTGATTGAGTATTGGAATGGTGGAGTCCGCTGCAGCTGAGCTGAGAAGCACAACTTGATGACATAGATTTTGAAGGTAACTAAACTGCAAATCTGTTTGGTTTGATTCAGGTATTCTTCTCGTAAGAGTTTATGAAAGGTACGTTTCAATTATTGTGGCTTACTTTTTTGTACCTTCTTTCTATTGCATTAGATAGCTTAGGAATTGGTGTCCTGTGTGCTTGCTTCTCATTAGATGTGCAGTTTCGGGTACCTGACCCGTAGAAGTCAACTAAAGTTGACTTGGCCGTGACTTGTTAGTTATTTCTGTTTTATCTTCCCATTCAACTGATTTCACGTTTTGCTGTATTTCAGTTTAAGGACTTTTCTTGTGGAATTTTAAAGGAATCTGAGCGAGTATTGGAACGGAGGAGTCCGCGTCAGCTGAGCTGAGAAGCACAACATGATGGCATTCATTTTGAAGGTAACTAAACTGCAAATCTGTTTGGTTTGATTCAGTTATTTTTCTTGTCAGAGTTTATGAAAGGTACGTTTCAATTATTGTTGTTTACTTTTTTGTACCTTCTTTCTATTGCACTAGATAGCTTAGGAATTGGTGGCCTGTGTGCTTGCTTCTCATTAGATGTGCACTTTTGGGTACCTGACCCGTAGAAGTCAACTAAATTTGACTTGGCCGTGACTTGTTATTTATTTCTGTTTTATCGTGCCATTCAACTGATTTCACTTTTTGTTGTATTTTAGTTTAAGGGCTTTTCTTGTGGAATTTTGAAGGAATCTGAGTGAGTATTCGAAGGGAAGAGTCCGCGGCAGCTGAGCTGAGAAGCACAACTTGATGGCATTGATTTTGAAGGTAACTAAACTGCAAATCTGTTTGGTTTGATTCAGGTATTCTTCTTGTCAGAGTTTATGAAAGGTACGTTTCAATTATTGTTGTTTACTTTTTTGTACCTTCTTTCTATTGCATTAGATAGCTTAGGAATTGGTGGCCTGTGTGCTTGCTTCTCATTAGATGTGCAGTTTCGGGTACCTGACCCGTAGAAGACAACTAAAGTTGACTTGGCCGTGACTTGTTAGTTATTTCTGTTTTATCGTCCCATTCAACTGATTTCACTTTTTGTTGTATTTCAGGTTAAGGTCTTTCTTGTGGAATTTTAAAGGAATCTGAGCGAGTATTGGAAGGGAGGAGTCCGCGGCAGCTGAGCTGAGAAGCACAACTTGATGACATTGATTTTGAAGGTAACTAAACTGCAAATCTGTTTGGTTTGATTCAGGTATTCTTCTTGTAAGAGTTTATGAAAGGTACGTTTCAATTATTGTGGCTTACTTTTTTGTACCTTCTTTCTATTGCATTAGATAGCTTAGGAATTGGTGTCCTGTGTGCTTGCTTCTCATTAGATGTGCAGTTTCGGGTACCTGACCCGTAGAAGTCAACTAAAGTTGACTTGGCCGTGACCTGTTAGTTATTTCTGTTTTATCATCCCATTCAACTGATTTCACGTTTTGTTGTATTTCAGTTTAAGGGCTTTTCTTGTGGAATTTTGAAGGAATCTGAGCGAGTATATTGGAAGGAGGAGTCCGCGGCAGCTGAGCTGAGAAGTACAACTTGATGACATTCATTTTGAAGGTAACTAAACTGCAAATCTTTTTGGTTTGATTCAGGTATTCTTCTTGCCAGATTTTATGAAAGGTACGTTTCAATTATTGTTGTTTACTTTTTTGTACCTTCTTTCTATTGCATTAGATAGCTTAGGAATTGGTGGCCTGTGTGCTTGCTTCTCATTAGATGTGCAGTTTCGGGTACCTGACCCGTAGAAGACAACTAAAGTTGACTTGGCCGTGACTTGTTAGTTATTTCTGTTTTATCGTCCCATTCAACTGATTTCACTTTTTGTTGTATTTCAGTTTAAGGGCTTTTCTTGTGGAATTTTAAAGGAATCTGAGCGAGTATTGGAATGGAGGAGTCCGCGGCAGCTGAGCTGAGAAGCACAACTTGATGACATTGATTTTGAAGGTAACTAAACTGCAAATCTGTTTGGTTTGATTCAGGTATTCTTCTTGTAAGAGTTTATGAAAGGTACGTTTCAATTATTGTGGCTTACTTTTTTGTACCTTCTTTCTATTGCATTAGATAGCTTAGGAATTGGTGTCCTGTGTGCTTGCTTCTCATTAGATGTGCAGTTTCGGGTACATGACCCGTAGAAGTCAACTAAAGTTGACTTGGCCGTGACCTGTTAGTTATTTCTGTTTTATCATCACATTCAACTGATTTCACGTTTTGTTGTATTTCAGTTTAAGGGCTTTTCTCGTGGAATTTTGAAGGAATCTGAGCGAGTATATTGGAAGGAGGAGTCCGCGGCAGCTGAGCTGAGAAGTACAACTTGATGACATTCATTTTGAAGGTAACTAAACTGCAAATCTTTTTGGTTTGATTCAGGTATTCTTCTTGCCAGATTTTATGAAAGGTACGTTTCAATTATTGTTGTTTACTTTTTTGTACCTTCTTTCTATTGCATTAGATAGCTTAGGAATTGGTGTCCTGTGTGCTTGCTTCTCATTAGATGTGCAGTTTCGGGTACCTGACCCGTAGAAGTCAACTAAAGTTGACTTGGCCGTGACTTGTTAGTTATTTCTGTTTTATCTTCCCATTCAACTGATTTCACGTTTTGCTGTATTTCAGTTTAAGGACTTTTCTTGTGGAATTTTAAAGGAATCTGAGCGAGTATTGGAAAGGAGGAGTCCGCGTCAGCTGAGCTGAGAAGCACCACATGATGGCATTCATTTTGAAGGTAACTAAACTGCAAATCTGTTTGGTTTGATTCAGTTATTTTTCTTGTCAGAGTTTATGAAAGGTACGTTTCAATTATTGTTGTTTACTTTTTTGTACCTTCTTTCTATTGCACTAGATAGCTTAGGAATTGGTGGCCTGTGTGCTTGCTTCTCATTAGATGTGCAATTTCGGGTACCTGACCCGTAGAAGTCAACTAAATTTGACTTGGCCGTGACTTGTTAGTTATTTCTGTTTTATCGTGCCATTCAACTGATTTCACTTTTTGTTGAATTTTAGTTTAAGGGCTTTTCTTGTGGAATTTTGAAGGAATCTGAGTGAGTATTCGAAGGGAGGAGTCCGCGGCAGCTGAGCTGAGAAGCACAACTTGATGGCATTGATTTTGAAGGTAACTAAACTGCAAATCTGTTTGGTTTGATTCAGGTATTCTTCTTGTCAGAGTTTATGAAAGGTACGTTTCAATTATTGTTGTTTACTTTTTTGTACCTTCTTTCTATTGCTTTAGATAGCTTAGGAATTGGTGTCCTGTGTGCTTGCTTCTCATTAGATGTGCAGTTTCGGGTACCTGACCCGTAGAAGTCAACTAAAGTTGACTTGGCCGTGACCTGTTAGTTATTTCTGTTTTATCGTCCCATTCAACTGATTTCACGTTTTGTTGTATTTCAGTTTAAGGGCTTTTCTTGTGGAATTTTGAAGGAATCTGAGCGAGTATATTGGAAGGAGGAGTCCGCGGCAGCTGAGCTGAGAAGTACAACTTGATGACATTCATTTTGAAGGTAACTAAACTGCAAATCTTTTTGGTTTGATTCAGGTATTCTTCTTGCCAGATTTTATGAAAGGTACGTTTCAATTATTGTTGTTTACTTTTTTGTACCTTCTTTCTATTGCATTAGATAGCTTAGGAATTGGTGTCCTGTGTGCTTGCTTCTCATTAGATGTGCAGTTTCGGGTACCTGACCCGTAGAAGTCAACTAAAGTTGACTTGGCCGTGACTTGTTAGTTATTTCTGTTTTATCTTCCCATTCAACTGATTTCACGTTTTACTGTATTTCAGTTTAAGGACTTTTCTTGTGGAATTTTAAAGGAATCTGAGCGAGTATTGGAAAGGAGGAGTCCGCGTCAGCTGAGCTGAGAAGCACCACATGATGGCATTCATTTTGAAGGTAACTAAACTGCAAATCTGTTTGGTTTGATTCAGTTATTTTTCTTGTCAGAGTTTATGAAAGGTACGTTTCAATTATTGTTATTTACTTTTTTGTACCTTCTTTCTATTGCACTAGATAGCTTAGGAATTGGTGGCCTGTGTGCTTGCTTCTCATTAGATGTGCAATTTCGGGTACCTGACCCGTAGAAGTCAACTAAATTTGACTTGGCCGTGACTTGTTAGTTATTTCTGTTTTATCGTGCCATTCAACTGATTTCACTTTTTGTTGAATTTTAGTTTAAGGGCTTTTCTTGTGGAATTTTGAAGGAATCTGAGTGAGTATTCGAAGGGAGGAGTCCGCGGCAGCTGAGCTGAGAAGCACAACTTGATGGCATTGATTTTGAAGGTAACTAAACTGCAAATCTGTTTGGTTTGATTCAGGTATTCTTCTTTTCAGAGTTTATGAAAGGTACGTTTCAATTATTGTTGTTTACTTTTTTGTACCTTCTTTCTATTGCTTTAGATAGCTTAGGAATTGGTGTCCTGTGTGCTTGCTTCTCATTAGATGTGCAGTTTCGGGTACCTGACCCGTAGAAGTCAACTAAAGTTGACTTGGCCGTGACCTGTTAGTTATTTCTGTTTTATCGTCCCATTCAACTGATTTCACGTTTTGTTGTATTTCAGTTTAAGGGCTTTTCTTGTGGAATTTTGAAGGAATCTGAGCGAGTATATTGGAAGGAGGAGTCCGCGGCAGCTGAGCTGAGAAGTACAACTTGATGACATTCATTTTGAAGGTAACTAAACTGCAAATCTTTTTGGTTTGATTCAGGTATTCTTCTTGCCAGATTTTATGAAAGGTACGTTTCAATTATTGTTGTTTACTTTTTTGTACCTTCTTTCTATTGCATTAGATAGCTTAGGAATTGGTGTCCTGTGTGCTTGCTTCTCATTAGATGTGCAGTTTCGGGTACCTGACCCGTAGAAGTCAACTAAAGTTGACTTGGCCGTGACTTGTTAGTTATTTCTGTTTTATCTTCCCATTCAACTGATTTCACGTTTTACTGTATTTCAGTTTAAGGACTTTTCTTGTGGAATTTTAAAGGAATCTGAGCGAGTATTGGAAAGGAGGAGTCCGCGTCAGCTGAGCTGAGAAGCACCACATGATGGCATTCATTTTGAAGGTAACTAAACTGCAAATCTGTTTGGTTTGATTCAGTTATTTTTCTTGTCAGAGTTTATGAAAGGTACGTTTCAATTATTGTTGTTTACTTTTTTGTACCTTCTTTCTATTGCACTAGATAGCTTAGGAATTGGTGGCCTGTGTGCTTGCTTCTCATTAGATGTGCAATTTCGGGTACCTGACCCGTAGAAGTCAACTAAATTTGACTTGGCCGTGACTTGTTAGTTATTTCTGTTTTATCGTGCCATTCAACTGATTTCACTTTTTGTTGAATTTTAGTTTAAGGGCTTTTCTTGTGGAATTTTGAAGGAATCTGAGTGAGTATTCGAAGGGAGGAGTCCGCGGCAGCTGAGCTGAGAAGCACAACTTGATGGCATTGATTTTGAAGGTAACTAAACTGCAAATCTGTTTGGTTTGATTCAGGTATTCTTCTTGTCAGAGTTTATGAAAGGTACGTTTCAATTATTGTTGTTTACTTTTTTGTACCTTCTTTCTATTGCTTTAGATAGCTTAGGAATTGGTGTCCTGTGTGCTTGCTTCTCATTAGATGTGCAGTTTCGGGTACCTGACCCGTAGAAGTCAACTAAAGTTGACTTGGCCGTGACCTGTTAGTTATTTCTGTTTTATCGTCCCATTCAACTGATTTCACGTTTTGTTGTATTTCAGTTTAAGGGCTTTTCTTGTGGAATTTTGAAGGAATCTGAGCGAGTATATTGGAAGGAGGAGTCCGCGGCAGCTGAGCTGAGAAGTACAACTTGATGACATTCATTTTGAAGGTAACTAAACTGCAAATCTTTTTGGTTTGATTCAGGTATTCTTCTTGCCAGATTTTATGAAAGGTACGTTTCAATTATTGTTGTTTACTTTTTTGTACCTTCTTTCTATTGCATTAGATAGCTTAGGAATTGGTGTCCTGTGTGCTTGCTTCTCATTAGATGTGCAGTTTCGGGTACCTGACCCGTAGAAGTCAACTAAAGTTGACTTGGCCGTGACTTGTTAGTTATTTCTGTTTTATCTTCCCATTCAACTGATTTCACGTTTTACTGTATTTCAGTTTAAGGACTTTTCTTGTGGAATTTTAAAGGAATCTGAGCGAGTATTGGAAAGGAGGAGTCCGCGTCAGCTGAGCTGAGAAGCACCACATGATGGCATTCATTTTGAAGGTAACTAAACTGCAAATCTGTTTGGTTTGATTCAGTTATTTTTCTTGTCAGAGTTTATGAAAGGTACGTTTCAATTATTATTGTTTACTTTTTTGTACCTTCTTTCTATTGCACTAGATAGCTTAGGAATTGGTGGCCTGTGTGCTTGCTTCTCATTAGATGTGCAATTTCGGGTACCTGACCCGTAGAAGTCAACTAAATTTGACTTGGCCGTGACTTGTTAGTTATTTCTGTTTTATCGTGCCATTCAACTGATTTCACTTTTTGTTGAATTTTAGTTTAAGGGCTTTTCTTGTGGAATTTTGAAGGAATCTGAGTGAGTATTCGAAGGGAGGAGTCCGCGGCAGCTGAGCTGAGAAGCACAACTTGATGGCATTGATTTTGAAGGTAACTAAACTGCAAATCTGTTTGGTTTGATTCAGGTATTCTTCTTTTCAGAGTTTATGAAAGGTACGTTTCAATTATTGTTGTTTACTTTTTTGTACCTTCTTTCTATTGCTTTAGATAGCTTAGGAATTGGTGTCCTGTGTGCTTGCTTCTCATTAGATGTGCAGTTTCGGGTACCTGACCCGTAGAAGTCAACTAAAGTTGACTTGGCCGTGACCTGTTAGTTATTTCTGTTTTATCGTCCCATTCAACTGATTTCACGTTTTGTTGTATTTCAGTTTAAGGGCTTTTCTTGTGGAATTTTGAAGGAATCTGAGCGAGTATATTGGAAGGAGGAGTCCGCGGCAGCTGAGCTGAGAAGTACAACTTGATGACATTCATTTTGAAGGTAACTAAACTGCAAATCTTTTTGGTTTGATTCAGGTATTCTTCTTGCCAGATTTTATGAAAGGTACGTTTCAATTATTGTTGTTTACTTTTTTGTACCTTCTTTCTATTGCATTAGATAGCTTAGGAATTGGTGTCCTGTGTGCTTGCTTCTCATTAGATGTGCAGTTTCGGGTACCTGACCCGTAGAAGTCAACTAAAGTTGACTTGGCCGTGACTTGTTAGTTATTTCTGTTTTATCTTCCCATTCAACTGATTTCACGTTTTACTGTATTTCAGTTTAAGGACTTTTCTTGTGGAATTTTAAAGGAATCTGAGCGAGTATTGGAAAGGAGGAGTCCGCGTCAGCTGAGCTGAGAAGCACCACATGATGGCATTCATTTTGAAGGTAACTAAACTGCAAATCTGTTTGGTTTGATTCAGTTATTTTTCTTGTCAGAGTTTATGAAAGGTACGTTTCAATTATTGTTGTTTACTTTTTTGTACCTTCTTTCTATTGCACTAGATAGCTTAGGAATTGGTGGCCTGTGTGCTTGCTTCTCATTAGATGTGCAATTTCGGGTACCTGACCCGTAGAAGTCAACTAAATTTGACTTGGCCGTGACTTGTTAGTTATTTCTGTTTTATCGTGCCATTCAACTGATTTCACTTTTTGTTGAATTTTAGTTTAAGGGCTTTTCTTGTGGAATTTTGAAGGAATCTGAGTGAGTATTCGAAGGGAGGAGTCCGCGGCAGCTGAGCTGAGAAGCACAACTTGATGGCATTGATTTTGAAGGTAACTAAACTGCAAATCTGTTTGGTTTGATTCAGGTATTCTTCTTTTCAGAGTTTATGAAAGGTACGTTTCAATTATTGTTGTTTACTTTTTTGTACCTTCTTTCTATTGCTTTAGATAGCTTAGGAATTGGTGTCCTGTGTGCTTGCTTCTCATTAGATGTGCAGTTTCGGGTACCTGACCCGTAGAAGTCAACTAAAGTTGACTTGGCCGTGACCTGTTAGTTATTTCTGTTTTATCGTCCCATTCAACTGATTTCACGTTTTGTTGTATTTCAGTTTAAGGGCTTTTCTTGTGGAATTTTGAAGGAATCTGAGCGAGTATATTGGAAGGAGGAGTCCGCGGCAGCTGAGCTGAGAAGTACAACTTGATGACATTCATTTTGAAGGTAACTAAACTGCAAATCTTTTTGGTTTGATTCAGGTATTCTTCTTGCCAGATTTTATGAAAGGTACGTTTCAATTATTGTTGTTTACTTTTTTGTACCTTCTTTCTATTGCATTAGATAGCTTAGGAATTGGTGGCCTGTGTGCTTGCTTCTCATTAGATGTGCAGTTTCGGGTACCTGACCCGTAGAAGACAACTAAAGTTGACTTGGCCGTGACTTGTTAGTTATTTCTGTTTTATCGTCCCATTCAACTGATTTCACTTTTTGTTGTATTTCAGTTTAAGGGCTTTTCTTGTGGAATTTTAAAGGAATCTGAGCGAGTATTGGAATGGAGGAGTCCGCGGCAGCTGAGCTGAGAAGCACAACTTGATGACATTGATTTTGAAGGTAACTAAACTGCAAATCTGTTTGGTTTGATTCAGGTATTCTTCTTGTAAGAGTTTATGAAAGGTACGTTTCAATTATTGTGGCTTACTTTTTTGTACCTTCTTTCTATTGCATTAGATAGCTTAGGAATTGGTGTCCTGTGTGCTTGCTTCTCATTAGATGTGCAGTTTCGGGTACATGACCCGTAGAAGTCAACTAAAGTTGACTTGGCCGTGACCTGTTAGTTATTTCTGTTTTATCATCCCATTCAACTGATTTCACGTTTTGTTGTATTTCAGTTTAAGGGCTTTTCTCGTGGAATTTTGAAGGAATCTGAGCGAGTATATTGGAAGGAGGAGTCCGCGGCAGCTGAGCTGAGAAGTACAACTTGATGACATTCATTTTGAAGGTAACTAAACTGCAAATCTTTTTGGTTTGATTCAGGTATTCTTCTTGCCAGATTTTATGAAAGGTACGTTTCAATTATTGTTGTTTACTTTTTTGTACCTTCTTTCTATTGCATTAGATAGCTTAGGAATTGGTGTCCTGTGTGCTTGCTTCTCATTAGATGTGCAGTTTCGGGTACCTGACCCGTAGAAGTCAACTAAAGTTGACTTGGCCGTGACTTGTTAGTTATTTCTGTTTTATCTTCCCATTCAACTGATTTCACGTTTTGCTGTATTTCAGTTTAAGGACTTTTCTTGTGGAATTTTAAAGGAATCTGAGCGAGTATTGGAAAGGAGGAGTCCGCGTCAGCTGAGCTGAGAAGCACCACATGATGGCATTCATTTTGAAGGTAACTAAACTGCAAATCTGTTTGGTTTGATTCAGTTATTTTTCTTGTCAGAGTTTATGAAAGGTACGTTTCAATTATTGTTGTTTACTTTTTTGTACCTTCTTTCTATTGCACTAGATAGCTTAGGAATTGGTGGCCTGTGTGCTTGCTTCTCATTAGATGTGCAATTTCGGGTACCTGACCCGTAGAAGTCAACTAAATTTGACTTGGCCGTGACTTGTTAGTTATTTCTGTTTTATCGTGCCATTCAACTGATTTCACTTTTTGTTGAATTTTAGTTTAAGGGCTTTTCTTGTGGAATTTTGAAGGAATCTGAGTGAGTATTCGAAGGGAGGAGTCCGCGGCAGCTGAGCTGAGAAGCACAACTTGATGGCATTGATTTTGAAGGTAACTAAACTGCAAATCTGTTTGGTTTGATTCAGGTATTCTTCTTGTCAGAGTTTATGAAAGGTACGTTTCAATTATTGTTGTTTACTTTTTTGTACCTTCTTTCTATTGCTTTAGATAGCTTAGGAATTGGTGTCCTGTGTGCTTGCTTCTCATTAGATGTGCAGTTTCGGGTACCTGACCCGTAGAAGTCAACTAAAGTTGACTTGGCCGTGACCTGTTAGTTATTTCTGTTTTATCGTCCCATTCAACTGATTTCACGTTTTGTTGTATTTCAGTTTAAGGGCTTTTCTTGTGGAATTTTGAAGGAATCTGAGCGAGTATATTGGAAGGAGGAGTCCGCGGCAGCTGAGCTGAGAAGTACAACTTGATGACATTCATTTTGAAGGTAACTAAACTGCAAATCTTTTTGGTTTGATTCAGGTATTCTTCTTGCCAGATTTTATGAAAGGTACGTTTCAATTATTGTTGTTTACTTTTTTGTACCTTCTTTCTATTGCATTTGATAGCTTAGGAATTGGTGTCCTGTGTGCTTGCTTCTCATTAGATGTGCAGTTTCGGGTACCTGACCCGTAGAAGTCAACTAAAGTTGACTTGGCCGTGACTTGTTAGTTATTTCTGTTTTATCTTCCCATTCAACTGATTTCACGTTTTACTGTATTTCAGTTTAAGGACTTTTCTTGTGGAATTTTAAAGGAATCTGAGCGAGTATTGGAAAGGAGGAGTCCGCGTCAGCTGAGCTGAGAAGCACCACATGATGGCATTCATTTTGAAGGTAACTAAACTGCAAATCTGTTTGGTTTGATTCAGTTATTTTTCTTGTCAGAGTTTATGAAAGGTACGTTTCAATTATTGTTGTTTACTTTTTTGTACCTTCTTTCTATTGCACTAGATAGCTTAGGAATTGGTGGCCTGTGTGCTTGCTTCTCATTAGATGTGCAATTTCGGGTACCTGACCCGTAGAAGTCAACTAAATTTGACTTGGCCGTGACTTGTTAGTTATTTCTGTTTTATCGTGCCATTCAACTGATTTCACTTTTTGTTGAATTTTAGTTTAAGGGCTTTTCTTGTGGAATTTTGAAGGAATCTGAGTGAGTATTCGAAGGGAGGAGTCCGCGGCAGCTGAGCTGAGAAGCACAACTTGATGGCATTGATTTTGAAGGTAACTAAACTGCAAATCTGTTTGGTTTGATTCAGGTATTCTTCTTGTCAGAGTTTATGAAAGGTACGTTTCAATTATTGTTGTTTACTTTTTTGTACCTTCTTTCTATTGCTTTAGATAGCTTAGGAATTGGTGTCCTGTGTGCTTGCTTCTCATTAGATGTGCAGTTTCGGGTACCTGACCCGTAGAAGTCAACTAAAGTTGACTTGGCCGTGACCTGTTAGTTATTTCTGTTTTATCGTCCCATTCAACTGATTTCACGTTTTGTTGTATTTCAGTTTAAGGGCTTTTCTTGTGGAATTTTGAAGGAATCTGAGCGAGTATATTGGAAGGAGGAGTCCGCGGCAGCTGAGCTGAGAAGTACAACTTGATGACATTCATTTTGAAGGTAACTAAACTGCAAATCTTTTTGGTTTGATTCAGGTATTCTTCTTGCCAGATTTTATGAAAGGTACGTTTCAATTATTGTTGTTTACTTTTTTGTACCTTCTTTCTATTGCATTAGATAGCTTAGGAATTGGTGTCCTGTGTGCTTGCTTCTCATTAGATGTGCAGTTTCGGGTACCTGACCCGTAGAAGTCAACTAAAGTTGACTTGGCCGTGACTTGTTAGTTATTTCTGTTTTATCTTCCCATTCAACTGATTTCACGTTTTACTGTATTTCAGTTTAAGGACTTTTCTTGTGGAATTTTAAAGGAATCTGAGCGAGTATTGGAAAGGAGGAGTCCGCGTCAGCTGAGCTGAGAAGCACCACATGATGGCATTCATTTTGAAGGTAACTAAACTGCAAATCTGTTTGGTTTGATTCAGTTATTTTTCTTGTCAGAGTTTATGAAAGGTACGTTTCAATTATTGTTGTTTACTTTTTTGTACCTTCTTTCTATTGCACTAGATAGCTTAGGAATTGGTGGCCTGTGTGCTTGCTTCTCATTAGATGTGCAATTTCGGGTACCTGACCCGTAGAAGTCAACTAAATTTGACTTGGCCGTGACTTGTTAGTTATTTCTGTTTTATCGTGCCATTCAACTGATTTCACTTTTTGTTGAATTTTAGTTTAAGGGCTTTTCTTGTGGAATTTTGAAGGAATCTGAGTGAGTATTCGAAGGGAGGAGTCCGCGGCAGCTGAGCTGAGAAGCACAACTTGATGGCATTGATTTTGAAGGTAACTAAACTGCAAATCTGTTTGGTTTGATTCAGGTATTCTTCTTGTCAGAGTTTATGAAAGGTACGTTTCAATTATTGTTGTTTACTTTTTTGTACCTTCTTTCTATTGCTTTAGATAGCTTAGGAATTGGTGTCCTGTGTGCTTGCTTCTCATTAGATGTGCAGTTTCGGGTACCTGACCCGTAGAAGTCAACTAAAGTTGACTTGGCCGTGACCTGTTAGTTATTTCTGTTTTATCGTCCCATTCAACTGATTTCACGTTTTGTTGTATTTCAGTTTAAGGGCTTTTCTTGTGGAATTTTGAAGGAATCTGAGCGAGTATATTGGAAGGAGGAGTCCGCGGCAGCTGAGCTGAGAAGTACAACTTGATGACATTCATTTTGAAGGTAACTAAACTGCAAATCTTTTTGGTTTGATTCAGGTATTCTTCTTGCCAGATTTTATGAAAGGTACGTTTCAATTATTGTTGTTTACTTTTTTGTACCTTCTTTCTATTGCATTAGATAGCTTAGGAATTGGTGTCCTGTGTGCTTGCTTCTCATTAGATGTGCAGTTTCGGGTACCTGACCCGTAGAAGTCAACTAAAGTTGACTTGGCCGTGACTTGTTAGTTATTTCTGTTTTATCATCCCATTCAACTGATTTCACGTTTTGTTGTATTTCAGTTTAAGGGCTTTTCTCGTGGAATTTTGAAGGAATCTGAGCGAGTATATTGGAAGGAGGAGTCCGCGGCAGCTGAGCTGAGAAGTACAACTTGATGACATTCATTTTGAAGGTAACTAAACTGCAAATCTTTTTGGTTTGATTCAGGTATTCTTCTTGCCAGATTTTATGAAAGGTACGTTTCAATTATTGTTGTTTACTTTTTTGTACCTTCTTTCTATTGCATTTGATAGCTTAGGAATTGGTGTCCTGTGTGCTTGCTTCTCATTAGATGTGCAGTTTCGGGTACCTGACCCGTAGAAGTCAACTAAAGTTGACTTGGCCGTGACTTGTTAGTTATTTCTGTTTTATCTTCCCATTCAACTGATTTCACGTTTTACTGTATTTCAGTTTAAGGACTTTTCTTGTGGAATTTTAAAGGAATCTGAGCGAGTATTGGAAAGGAGGAGTCCGCGTCAGCTGAGCTGAGAAGCACCACATGATGGCATTCATTTTGAAGGTAACTAAACTGCAAATCTGTTTGGTTTGATTCAGTTATTTTTCTTGTCAGAGTTTATGAAAGGTACGTTTCAATTATTGTTGTTTACTTTTTTGTACCTTCTTTCTATTGCACTAGATAGCTTAGGAATTGGTGGCCTGTGTGCTTGCTTCTCATTAGATGTGCAATTTCGGGTACCTGACCCGTAGAAGTCAACTAAATTTGACTTGGCCGTGACTTGTTAGTTATTTCTGTTTTATCGTGCCATTCAACTGATTTCACTTTTTGTTGAATTTTAGTTTAAGGGCTTTTCTTGTGGAATTTTGAAGGAATCTGAGTGAGTATTCGAAGGGAGGAGTCCGCGGCAGCTGAGCTGAGAAGCACAACTTGATGGCATTGATTTTGAAGGTAACTAAACTGCAAATCTGTTTGGTTTGATTCAGGTATTCTTCTTGTCAGAGTTTATGAAAGGTACGTTTCAATTATTGTTGTTTACTTTTTTGTACCTTCTTTCTATTGCTTTAGATAGCTTAGGAATTGGTGTCCTGTGTGCTTGCTTCTCATTAGATGTGCAGTTTCGGGTACCTGACCCGTAGAAGTCAACTAAAGTTGACTTGGCCGTGACCTGTTAGTTATTTCTGTTTTATCGTCCCATTCAACTGATTTCACGTTTTGTTGTATTTCAGTTTAAGGGCTTTTCTTGTGGAATTTTGAAGGAATCTGAGCGAGTATATTGGAAGGAGGAGTCCGCGGCAGCTGAGCTGAGAAGTACAACTTGATGACATTCATTTTGAAGGTAACTAAACTGCAAATCTTTTTGGTTTGATTCAGGTATTCTTCTTGCCAGATTTTATGAAAGGTACGTTTCAATTATTGTTGTTTACTTTTTTGTACCTTCTTTCTATTGCATTAGATAGCTTAGGAATTGGTGTCCTGTGTGCTTGCTTCTCATTAGATGTGCAGTTTCGGGTACCTGACCCGTAGAAGTCAACTAAAGTTGACTTGGCCGTGACTTGTTAGTTATTTCTGTTTTATCTTCCCATTCAACTGATTTCACGTTTTACTGTATTTCAGTTTAAGGACTTTTCTTGTGGAATTTTAAAGGAATCTGAGCGAGTATTGGAAAGGAGGAGTCCGCGTCAGCTGAGCTGAGAAGCACCACATGATGGCATTCATTTTGAAGGTAACTAAACTGCAAATCTGTTTGGTTTGATTCAGTTATTTTTCTTGTCAGAGTTTATGAAAGGTACGTTTCAATTATTGTTGTTTACTTTTTTGTACCTTCTTTCTATTGCACTAGATAGCTTAGGAATTGGTGGCCTGTGTGCTTGCTTCTCATTAGATGTGCAATTTCGGGTACCTGACCCGTAGAAGTCAACTAAATTTGACTTGGCCGTGACTTGTTAGTTATTTCTGTTTTATCGTGCCATTCAACTGATTTCACTTTTTGTTGAATTTTAGTTTAAGGGCTTTTCTTGTGGAATTTTGAAGGAATCTGAGTGAGTATTCGAAGGGAGGAGTCCGCGGCAGCTGAGCTGAGAAGCACAACTTGATGGCATTGATTTTGAAGGTAACTAAACTGCAAATCTGTTTGGTTTGATTCAGGTATTCTTCTTTTCAGAGTTTATGAAAGGTACGTTTCAATTATTGTTGTTTACTTTTTTGTACCTTCTTTCTATTGCTTTAGATAGCTTAGGAATTGGTGTCCTGTGTGCTTGCTTCTCATTAGATGTGCAGTTTCGGGTACCTGACCCGTAGAAGTCAACTAAAGTTGACTTGGCCGTGACCTGTTAGTTATTTCTGTTTTATCGTCCCATTCAACTGATTTCACGTTTTGTTGTATTTCAGTTTAAGGGCTTTTCTTGTGGAATTTTGAAGGAATCTGAGCGAGTATATTGGAAGGAGGAGTCCGCGGCAGCTGAGCTGAGAAGTACAACTTGATGACATTCATTTTGAAGGTAACTAAACTGCAAATCTTTTTGGTTTGATTCAGGTATTCTTCTTGCCAGATTTTATGAAAGGTACGTTTCAATTATTGTTGTTTACTTTTTTGTACCTTCTTTCTATTGCATTAGATAGCTTAGGAATTGGTGGCCTGTGTGCTTGCTTCTCATTAGATGTGCAGTTTCGGGTACCTGACCCGTAGAAGACAACTAAAGTTGACTTGGCCGTGACTTGTTAGTTATTTCTGTTTTATCGTCCCATTCAACTGATTTCACTTTTTGTTGTATTTCAGTTTAAGGGCTTTTCTTGTGGAATTTTAAAGGAATCTGAGCGAGTATTGGAATGGAGGAGTCCGCGGCAGCTGAGCTGAGAAGCACAACTTGATGACATTGATTTTGAAGGTAACTAAACTGCAAATCTGTTTGGTTTGATTCAGGTATTCTTCTTGTAAGAGTTTATGAAAGGTACGTTTCAATTATTGTGGCTTACTTTTTTGTACCTTCTTTCTATTGCATTAGATAGCTTAGGAATTGGTGTCCTGTGTGCTTGCTTCTCATTAGATGTGCAGTTTCGGGTACATGACCCGTAGAAGTCAACTAAAGTTGACTTGGCCGTGACCTGTTAGTTATTTCTGTTTTATCATCCCATTCAACTGATTTCACGTTTTGTTGTATTTCAGTTTAAGGGCTTTTCTCGTGGAATTTTGAAGGAATCTGAGCGAGTATATTGGAAGGAGGAGTCCGCGGCAGCTGAGCTGAGAAGTACAACTTGATGACATTCATTTTGAAGGTAACTAAACTGCAAATCTTTTTGGTTTGATTCAGGTATTCTTCTTGCCAGATTTTATGAAAGGTACGTTTCAATTATTGTTGTTTACTTTTTTGTACCTTCTTTCTATTGCATTAGATAGCTTAGGAATTGGTGTCCTGTGTGCTTGCTTCTCATTAGATGTGCAGTTTCGGGTACCTGACCCGTAGAAGTCAACTAAAGTTGACTTGGCCGTGACTTGTTAGTTATTTCTGTTTTATCTTCCCATTCAACTGATTTCACGTTTTGCTGTATTTCAGTTTAAGGACTTTTCTTGTGGAATTTTAAAGGAATCTGAGCGAGTATTGGAAAGGAGGAGTCCGCGTCAGCTGAGCTGAGAAGCACCACATGATGGCATTCATTTTGAAGGTAACTAAACTGCAAATCTGTTTGGTTTGATTCAGTTATTTTTCTTGTCAGAGTTTATGAAAGGTACGTTTCAATTATTGTTGTTTACTTTTTTGTACCTTCTTTCTATTGCACTAGATAGCTTAGGAATTGGTGGCCTGTGTGCTTGCTTCTCATTAGATGTGCAATTTCGGGTACCTGACCCGTAGAAGTCAACTAAATTTGACTTGGCCGTGACTTGTTAGTTATTTCTGTTTTATCGTGCCATTCAACTGATTTCACTTTTTGTTGAATTTTAGTTTAAGGGCTTTTCTTGTGGAATTTTGAAGGAATCTGAGTGAGTATTCGAAGGGAGGAGTCCGCGGCAGCTGAGCTGAGAAGCACAACTTGATGGCATTGATTTTGAAGGTAACTAAACTGCAAATCTGTTTGGTTTGATTCAGGTATTCTTCTTGTCAGAGTTTATGAAAGGTACGTTTCAATTATTGTTGTTTACTTTTTTGTACCTTCTTTCTATTGCTTTAGATAGCTTAGGAATTGGTGTCCTGTGTGCTTGCTTCTCATTAGATGTGCAGTTTCGGGTACCTGACCCGTAGAAGTCAACTAAAGTTGACTTGGCCGTGACCTGTTAGTTATTTCTGTTTTATCGTCCCATTCAACTGATTTCACGTTTTGTTGTATTTCAGTTTAAGGGCTTTTCTTGTGGAATTTTGAAGGAATCTGAGCGAGTATATTGGAAGGAGGAGTCCGCGGCAGCTGAGCTGAGAAGTACAACTTGATGACATTCATTTTGAAGGTAACTAAACTGCAAATCTTTTTGGTTTGATTCAGGTATTCTTCTTGCCAGATTTTATGAAAGGTACGTTTCAATTATTGTTGTTTACTTTTTTGTACCTTCTTTCTATTGCATTAGATAGCTTAGGAATTGGTGTCCTGTGTGCTTGCTTCTCATTAGATGTGCAGTTTCGGGTACCTGACCCGTAGAAGTCAACTAAAGTTGACTTGGCCGTGACTTGTTAGTTATTTCTGTTTTATCTTCCCATTCAACTGATTTCACGTTTTACTGTATTTCAGTTTAAGGACTTTTCTTGTGGAATTTTAAAGGAATCTGAGCGAGTATTGGAAAGGAGGAGTCCGCGTCAGCTGAGCTGAGAAGCACCACATGATGGCATTCATTTTGAAGGTAACTAAACTGCAAATCTGTTTGGTTTGATTCAGTTATTTTTCTTGTCAGAGTTTATGAAAGGTACGTTTCAATTATTGTTGTTTACTTTTTTGTACCTTCTTTCTATTGCACTAGATAGCTTAGGAATTGGTGGCCTGTGTGCTTGCTTCTCATTAGATGTGCAATTTCGGGTACCTGACCCGTAGAAGTCAACTAAATTTGACTTGGCCGTGACTTGTTAGTTATTTCTGTTTTATCGTGCCATTCAACTGATTTCACTTTTTGTTGAATTTTAGTTTAAGGGCTTTTCTTGTGGAATTTTGAAGGAATCTGAGTGAGTATATTGGAAGGAGGAGTCCGCGGCAGCTGAGCTGAGAAGTACAACTTGATGGCATTCATTTTGAAGGTAACTAAACTGCAAATCTTTTTGGTTTGATTCAGGTATTCTTCTTGTCAGATTTTATGAAAGGTACGTTTCAATTATTGTTGTTTACTTTTTTGTACCTTCTTTCTATTGCACTAGATAGTTGAGTAGTTGCTGTCTTGTGTGCTTGCTTCCCATTAGATGTGCGGTTTCGTGAACCTGACCGGTAGAAGTCAGTCGAAGCTGACTTGGCCGTGACTTGTTAGTTATTTATGTTTTATGATCCCATGCAACTGATTTCACTTTTTGTTGTATTTTAATTTAAGCGCATTTCTCGTGGAATTTTGAAGGAAACAGAGGGAATATTTTAATGGAGGAGTCCGCGGCACGGGACCTGAAAAGCACAACTTGATGACATTTATTTTGAAGGTAACTAAACTGCAAATCTGTTTGGTTTGATTCAAGTATTTTTCTTGTCAGGGTTTATGAAAGGTACGTTTCAATTATTGTTGTTTACTTTTTTGTACCTTCTTTCTATTGCATTATATAGCTTAGGAATTGGTGGCCTGTGTGCTTGCTTCTCATTAGATGTGCAGTTTCGGGTACCTGACCCGTAGAAGTCAGCTAAAGTTGACTTGGACGTGACTTGTTAGTTATTTATGTTTTATCATCGCATGCAACTGATTTCACTTTTTGTTGTATTTTAATTTAAGGGCATTTCTTGTGGAATTTTGGAGGAATCTGAGCGAGTATTGGAAAGGAGGAGTCCGCGGCAACTGAGCTGAGAAGCACAACTTGATGGGATTGATTTTGAAAGTAACTAAACTGCAAATCTGTTTGGTTTGATTCAGGTATTCTTCTTGTCAGAGTTTATGAAAGGTACGTTTCAATTATTGTTGTTCACTTTTTTGT
Organism: Carex rostrata; assembly: GCF_964058835.1. Taxonomy (NCBI): domain Eukaryota; kingdom Viridiplantae; phylum Streptophyta; class Magnoliopsida; order Poales; family Cyperaceae; genus Carex; species Carex rostrata. Next base: position 10,430,546 of record NC_135918.1, on the reverse strand, counting down.
ACCTTCTTTCTATTGCACTAGATAGCTGAGTAGTTGCTGTCTTGTGTGCTTGCTTCCCATTAGATGTGTGGTTTCGTGAACCTGACCGGTAGAAGTCAGCCAAAGCTGACTTGGCCGTGACTTGTTAGTTATTTATGTTTTATCATCCCATGCAACTGATTTCACTTTTTGTTGTATTTTAATTTAAGGGCATTTCTTGCGGAATTTTGAAGGAAACAGAGGGAATATTTCAAGGGAGGTGTCCGCGGTACGTGAGCTGAGAAGCACAACTTGATGGCATTGATTTTGAAGGTCACTAAACTGCAAATCTGTTTGGTTTGATTCAGGTATTCTTCTTGTCAGAGTTTATGAAAGGTACGTTTCAATTATTGTTGTTTACTTTTTTGTACCTTCTTTCTATTGCATTAGATAGGTTAGGAATTGGTGGCCTGTGTGCTTGCTTCTCATTAGATGTGCAGTTTCGTGTACCTGACCCGTAGAAGTCAACTAAAGTTGACTTGGCCGTGACCTGTTAGTTATTTCTGTTTTTTTATCCCACTCAACTGATTTCACTTTTTGTTGTATTTGAGTTTATGGGTTTTTCTTGTGGAATTTTGAAATAAGCTGAGCGAATATTTAAAGGGAGGAGTCCACGGCTGCTGAGCTGAGAAGCACAACTTGATGACATTGATTTTGAAGGTAACTAAACTGCAAACTGTTTGGTTTAAATCAGGTATTCTTCCTGCCATATTTTTTGAAAGGTACGTTTCAATTATTGTTGTTTACTTTTTTTTGCCTTTTCTCTATTGCAATTGATAGCTGAGGAATTGTAGGCATGTGTGCTTCCTTCCCATTAGATGTGCAGTTTCGTGTACCTGACCGGTAGAAGTCAGGCAAAGCTGACTTGGCCGTGACTTGTTAGTTATTTTTGTTTTATCATTCTATGCAACTGATTTCACTTTTTGTCGTATTTTAATTTAAGGGCTTTTCTTGTGGAATTTTGAATGAAGCTGGGGGAATATTTAAAGGGAGGAGTCCGCGGTAGCTGAGGTGAGATATACAACTTGATGGCATTGATTTGTAAGGTAACTAAACTGCAAATCTGTTTGGTTTGATTCAGGTATTATTCTTGTCATATTTTATGAAAGGTAAGTTTCAATTATTGTAGTTTACTTTTTTTTTACCTTTTCTCTATTGCATTAGATAGCTGAGGAATTGCTGGCATGTGTGCTTCCTTCCCTTAGATGTGCAGTTTCGTGTACCTGACCGGTAGAAGTCAGCCAAAGCTGACTTGGCCATGACTTTTTAGTTATTTCTGTTTTATCATCCTGTGTAACTGAATTCACTTTTTGTTGTATTTTAATTTAAGGGTTTTTCTTGTGGCATTTTGAAGTGAGCTGAGGGGATATTTGAAGGGAGGAGTCCGCGCCAGCTGAGCTGAGAAGCACAACTTGATGGCATTGATTTTGAAGGTAACTAAACTGCAAATATGTTTGGTTTGATTCAGGTATTCTTCTTGCCAGAATTTATGCAAGGTACGTTTCAATTATTGTTGTTTACTATTTTCTACGTTATTTCTATTGCAATAGTTAGCTGAGGAGTTGCTGGCTTGTGTGCTTGATTTCCATTAGATGTGCAGTTTCGTGAACCTGATCGGTAGAAGTCAACCAAAGCTGACTTGGCCGTGACCTCTTAGTTATTTCTGTTTTATCATCCCATGCAACTGAATTTAATTTTTGTTGTATTTTAATTTAAGGGCTTTTCTTGTGGCATTTCGAAGGAAGCTGGGGGAATATTTGAAGGGAGGAGTCCGCAGCAGCTGAACTGAGAAGCACAACTTGATGTCATTGATTTTGAAGGTAACTAAACTGCAAATCTGTTTGGTTTGATTTAGGTATTCTTCTTCCCATATTTTATGGAAGGTACGTTTCAATTATTGTTGTTTACTTTTTTTTTCTTTCAATTGCATTAGATAGCTGAGGAGTTTCTGGCTTACGTGCTTGCTTCCCATGAGATGTGCAGTTTCGTGTACCGGACCGGTAGAAGTCAGCCAAAGCTGACTTGGCCGTGACTTGTTAACTATTTCTGCTTTATCATCCCATGCAACTGATTTCACTTTTTGTTGTATTTTAATTTAAGGGCTTTTCTTGTGGCATTTTGAAGGGAGCTGAGGGGATATTTGAAGGGAGGAGTCCGGGGCAACTGAGCTGAGAAGCACAACTTGATGTCATTGATTTTGAAGGTAACTAAACTGCAAATCTGTTTGGTTTGATTCAGGTATTATTCTTGTCATATTTTATTTAAGGTACGTTTCAATTATTGTTGTTTACTTTTTTTTACCTTCTTTCTATTGCATTAGATAACTAAGGAATTGCTGGCTTGTGTGCTTGCTTCCCATTAGAAGTGCAGTTTCATATACCTGACCCGTAGAAGTCAACTAAAGCTGAATTGGCCGTGACTTGTTAGTTATTTCTGTTTTATCATCCCATTCAATTGAATTCACTTTTTGTTGCATTTTAATTTAAGGGCTTTTATTGTGACATTTTGAAGGAAGCTGGGGGAATATTTGAAGGGAGGAGTCCGCGGCAGCTGAGCTGAGAAGCACAACTTGATGGCATTGATTTTGAAGGTAACTAAACTGCAAATCTAATTGAAAGAAGCCAGTAAACAATGAGTTGATGGCATTGTTTTGGGATGTTTTTGGATGTTCGGATGTTCGGATGTCAAATCACAACTTGATGGCATTGATTTTGATGGCATTGTTCCTGTTATTCCCAGTAAACAAAAAGACAAGTTTACCAAAACTAGCAATGCTATGTTCCTTATCTTTTCTCGTGCTAACTTGAGTAGTTGGTCAAGGTAAACTATCAACCTATCAAGAGAGCAACAAATAAAATTCGATAATGCATTGTCAACTTAGTCATAGAAAGGTTAAGAGTCTTCACAGGACACAGGTATTCAAATAAGAAAATAAAAACACAATACAAATAACTCCTATTTGGAATATGCGAGATCATGCTTCTCTTATTGGGACTCATACATGAATTTCCTGGTTCCTTTTCCACGTTTGATGTTGTCTGGTTAAGCAGAGAATTTCACGACAAATTCATATATCTGATAAAGATGTTAATATTTTGCATATCTAGAAGTGTTTTGAAATTGTACCAATCAATTCAGTACCTGACAATTTATCATTAAGGGATTTTAGTTGAAAGAAAAGAGACATCAAGGAAGTTAACTTGTCTAAGTATCAAAAACCAGTATATACGAATTTTAATTACATCTACAGTTATTGTGCTTTATGCGATTCTAAAATAAATATCAGAAGCAAATGAAAAGGTAAATATTGGGAGCAGTTCATGTAGTTAGAATTTGACAGGGAATAAGGGATTTGAGTTGTGTAGATATAAGGAGCCAGCATTCTTTGTTAACATAATATCATGCCTAAGGAGCCAGCATTCTTTTAAGTTAAAAATATCATGTCTAATATAACTTGAGTCAATATTATTCAAATTATCAAGTCATTTTCTGTTTTCTAAAAAAACAGTACATAAAGAAATTACCCAATATCAAGGTAATTTGCTCATGAAAGTCAACTGAGACAAATTGCAATTTCAGAGAGTATGAGCATGTGTGTATAACTACATACCAGCCAATAGTGATGCTTGCTCTTCAGTTAATTTTTGCAGCGAAACCCCTAAAACCTTCTTGACATGTATATATATGAGATGCTTGTGCTTTCTCTAAACTGAATCATAAACAATTTCGATATCTCACTGATTTATCTCAGCGATACTGGCCATATTCCTACAATAGAACTATATATTGATTAATTTGATGAAATGCCTGAATCAAAATGGTTCAAAATTGTCATGCTTTCTTGCTATTTGATAAAATGTTTCAACCAAGAGTTTATGTTTGGTTAGTCTTCAATTCAAATGCTAACCAACAGTGCTAAACCAAAAAAATATAAAACTAGTAATTTTTGAAATTAATTACTGCCTTATTACCTGATTGGACAAAAACAGTTGGTCCGCTAGAGAGTGGGCAGCGGAGGTGGTGGCTAGGTTTGGGAAAATGAAATTTTGAGATTTTGGTACTCAGCAAGAAAGAGAGAAGAGTTAAATTTTTGGCAGAGGGTCAAATAAAAAATTTTGACAGAGAGGGAAACACAAATTTACCAAAATAATTCGTTTATTTAGATTCAATTTTGTTTAACAAAAATATCTTTTGCAAAAATTTAAGAAAATTCAGATCAAATGATTTTCTACCTATCTAAACAAATAGTAAAAAAAATTCTAAAAAATGTAAAATTTGGCTTGCAAGTACATATTCATACGGATATCATGTTGAACGGTTCGGATCGACCATTAGAATTTAAAAAACTCAAATATTGAGCCGTTGCACGGAGGCCCTCTATGCTATGGGTAGCACCCACCTTAACCAACCATCACAGACAGGAGGGCTCACAACTAGCTTAGATGAGTCCGGAGGTCCACATAAATGAATGAGGCAACTGGAAGCATAGTGACAAATGAATTATTCGAGTTCAGTTCGGTGAGGTCAAAAGTTCATGAGTCGAGTATAATTCGGATATAATTCGGAAATTATACATTATGTTCAGATCAGAAATCTTAATTCCCAAAAAAAGAAAAAAAAAAGACAATTTAAAACATTTGATGAGATGTTTTACATCACTACAAAAGCAGTAACCATTGAATATATATGGAGTAGTGGATAATTTATTTTCTTAATCAATTAACAAATAGTTTTATTTGGAATTTAAACCATATGAATTATGTGGACATAAAAGTTTTAGAATTTGAACTTCCTTTTCTATGAAATTAGGCTATCAATATAAAAGCCTTGAAGGATGGCAGTGTGTGTAGGATATAAATCCCCCTAAACCAATGCAGCGTGTAATTATTTACTTTTGTATAATAAAATTTTACTTGGCAGCTTCTGCCAACTCATGAAAAAAAATATAAATGTCTTGAAAAATTGGAGCAAAAACCTTGTCCAGTTTCTATTGCTTCTTGCGCAAGCCTAGTCCCACATGAAAGAAAAAATATGATGAGAGCGCTAAAGTTCCTATAATAAAAGGCAGGGGCGGAACATAGTGGTGGGGAAAGGGTGCTAAGCACCCCCTATAGTTTGAAAATTTATAGTTTGGTCCATTAAATTTTGTAATTTTTATATGCATTAATATCTTTTAGCCCCCTTTATAAAATGATATTACACTATATTTGATTTTTCAACCCCTCCCAATCTCTATTTTCTAGTTCCGCCTCTGATTGGAGGTTGGGATGCATAAGAATAGGTACAATTTGAACAGGTTCAGGGCGTGTTCGGATGTCACGGGATTACGGAATGAGAATAGGAATGAGAATGAGAATTCACTTTTGAAAAAGTGGGAATCCACAGGTACGGAATGCACGGGATTAATTATGAGAATATGAGAAAATAAGTGTTCGTTTGTATCATGGGATTAATTGTGGGAAATCTTTATTTATTTTAAAATATGTATATTTATTTGATTGTTTTAGTTTAGTTTAGTTATAAATGATTTTTTGTGAATAGTATAGCATTATGTTCTGTATTGATTTTAACAAATTATATTAAAGTTAACTTAATATAAGAAAATAATTCAATATAAAATTACAATGGAAATTTTTTTCCGTGCCACCATCTATTTATTTAGACCAATAATATACTATAAATTTAATATTTTAATGAGTTGTAAATTGTAACATTTGATAAACATATTTTTAAAAAAAATTATATTAATGAAATTAAATAAAATTGTGGACGATTAATACAATATTTTCGTTTGCTTTTTTTTTTAAATTATACAATTATTTTTATTAATAAAATTATAATAATGTAATTAAATAAATTTGATTAAATAATAATATTAAATAGATGAAACATATCTAATAAAAATTATTCCTAAAATGGGTACATATAAAATAAGAAAATATGTAAATCTTGAAAAAAATAAGAAAATAACAATTAGAAACATTTACAAAAAATAAATATTTAAAAACATTTAAAAATATTAAACATTTTTAAACAAATAAACACTTAAAATATATAAACAACCAATTTGAAAACAAACAAACACTAAAAATATATAATTAAAAAATAAGAAAACAACAATTAAAATCATTTAAAAAAATAAACATTCACCGAACAAAGTTTTAACAGTTTGTGATTTGTTTTACAAACAACTTATAAATTTAGCAATTGCAAAAAAGAAAAAAAATCCGGTTCCACAATTTGGTTAGTCCCACAATCAATTTTGAAGAAGAAGAGGCATCATTTATATATACCCATCTCCCATGAACATGATGGAAAAAGGAGAGAGGAGAGAGGAGAGGAGAGAGGAGAGTCAAAAATTCATGTGTCACGTGGAGAAAGAGAGAATATTTTAATTAGGGGGTCCATGCCAGCGGAGATGGAGTAGATGGGAACAAAAAAATGCACTCTGAGGTCGGGAATTTTGAGGCCCAAAAATGCATTGAAATGGGAAGAGTGGGTTATTCCCTCAGAAAAAATTTGGGTAAAAAAATGGTCTGCCGAACACCCTCAAATGGGAATAACAGGAACATCCCAAAACCCATAAAATTTCCTGTAGGAATTTGACATCCGAACACGCCGCCCTCAATGAGTCATCTTTTCAAGAGGAGACTCGTGGCCTACTGGGCACTTACAGTGGCCCACAAAAATGAAATTTCTTTAAATATCGTGAATAATCTTTAAAAAAACACGAATAATTTGTAAAATTCGTGTTTTATTCGTAAAATTTGCATTTTATTCGGTCAAAGGTTTGGTTAATCAAATAGTTTGATGTTTAGTGTAGAAATCTCCTGAAAACATTTTATTTGCAAATTAAACGCGAATCTTGTTACTATGACTGAAAGTGAAATTGAACGGAATGTGAAATGACTAATTAACAACTCGTTTTAACTGAGCCTACCCCGTACCCTCAAAGAATTGCAGCTGCCTCATTTTTATTGTGCACACATCCAAAGGAATACTAACCCTTTGAGATATTTTCACAAGAGAAGAGAAGACTTAATTGCCTTGTGACCTCAACTTCCCATCCCAGGAATGAGTACGAGATCCTTAGGCTTAGCTCTCTCTTAACAAGTCTGCTCTTGATTTCTTGGGAAAAGAAAAGAATGTGTGACTTATTTAACACGCTACCTTCTCTTGATTTCTTGGGAGAAGATTTTGTTTTCGCTTTATTACCGCTAGTCTATGCATTAAAGTCATTTATCAGTCACCTAAATATTGTAAACTAAATCTCTACACAATCAAATCCGACATAATTAAACAAACAAACAAACAAAATCACAACTACATATCTCAAAATATTTCAACCAATGTTTTCAGCGCTGTTTTTTCAATAAATTAAGCAGACTAATTTTTATAGGCCATGTTTCTAAGTTATTCGATTTCGATACAATCTTAGTAACTCACTAATAAATCTACAAAAGCACCAATGTTCCAGTTTTTATTTAGAATTTATTTGGATTATATATTAATTATAATTTTTTTTTAGATTGGGAATAAAAGTAAGTAATTTCTCAGTTTTTTTTTTTTTGCATCAACATCTTTTAATTTAAAAATTATGTAAAACTTGATATTTAATATAATTTTTTATTCTCTTTTTAGTTTGAACAGTGGGTAGACTTTAACGAAAATATATAAAAAAAAATGTATTGATACTAGATATAACTAGATGTTTTTGTATATATACTTTTAAAAAATGCACCGTGAATATTAGTTTTTTAATAGTAATTTCACAAACTAATTAGTAAATTTTGGTAATTGCATGTTCTTTGTTTAAATAAATAAAATAATTAAGGGTAACATTAATTGAGAGAGAGAGGGCGGTATTCTGTCAACAAAATTAGAGAGGGTATTTTGTTTGATTTTTTTCGAAAGTATTAGTTTGTAAAGTTTCCCAATATAGCGAAATGTGTAAGTAAAAAAAAGAATCTCAATATCGATCTTTAGTACATTGCAATGTGCGGATTGGTATGTGAATTGATTTCATATCTCCATTATCAAAGTTTAAATATCTAAACCGTTCAACATTACTACCATATGAAAATATAATTAAAGATCAACTTTTATATTTTTTGAAATATTTTTACTATCTTTTTAGGCAATTAGAAACAAAAAATTTCTGGACCATCCAAGAGGAGTGATTTTCCAACTACCTAACAAATATGAATCCTGTTACTATAATTCAATAGAATTTTAAAAACAAAGATATGAATCGTGTTAATACTAACACCAAAAAGAAACTTGCTAATATTTGGTTTACTTGGTATCCGATTTAAACTGTAATCCAAGACATGTTGATATTCATCTCAAAGGAATAAACAGTGGAAATGAATTATCCTACTAACGCATTTTATGATTGTTGAACTCCATTCAATTTTGATTAATTTCAAAACTTGAAGATCATATATAGCTTCATTTTTTTTTTTAATTCGGTATGCTCATTGTTTAGTATGCATATATAATTTATAAGGAAGAAATGGCTAGTTACTTTTCAGCCCTGCAAAAAAGATGGGGGATGGGATCATGATCATATATGGGATCCCTTAAAAAAGAAAATTGCAAGTAACTATTAGATTTCCTGAAATGTATCACATCACATAGCATGAATCCTTATTCTCTGCAACTATGTATAGAAATAAGGGTGTCAACGAGCTAGCTCGGTCCAAGTTAGGCCCTAGCTCGGCTTGTTAATTATGGACCGAGCTATAATCTAGCGAGCTAAATCTAGAGCATCCGAGTTAAAACCTAAGCTTGAACTCATGACAAGTCAGCCTGAGCTAGCTCGCGAGCTGATGAGCTGACTCTGTCTAGATCTTTTTTTAAGAAGAAAATAAATTCTACAAACTTTTTGGATCGAGCTGAACTGAGCTATACAGTATAAAATGCACACAAAATGCATACAAATTTATAAATTAATGCCTAGCCGATCTAGCTGGCGAGCAAGCTAGGCCTCAGCTTGAACTCGTTAATTCTGGACTGAGTTAGTAGTCAGCTGGCTCATTAACAATTCAGTCCAATAACAAGCAAATTATTAGCAAGCGAGTCAGATGCGAATTACGATCGAGCCACAAGCTACGAGCTTTTTTGCCACCCTTATATAGAAACAATTTAACATACATGCGGACCGTAATCGTCTCTTGAAAAAAGCGCTAGCTAGGAGCTCCTTTAACAAGATATAGGGCCAGGAGTTTGTTTCTGGAAATTAAAGATTTTATTCTCTCCAGTCCAGTCCAGGTAAACCTAATCGCATTGATTTGTTAATATTAATTTAATAATAAATCTATATCATATAATTAAATACATCGATATTAATTGTATACATTGATTGTCATTCACTTTGGTCTTAATTAATTCATGTACTTGATCCTTTCTTTTCGATTTCTCATCACAGGCACGTACAGGTTGAGAAGTTTAATTAATTAAGTAGTTCGTACAGATAAAATTAATGCATTGGTTGGTGGAAAGGAAAACACATATCGTAGCGTCTAAAAGTCTTATATTAATTTAATTTACTCTATCTTGTACGAATTAATTAAATTATAATATTAAAATCTGATTTTAGGTTCCGAGCTAAAATTATTGCTCAAGACCGACTCGTGGCTTGTTCGAGCGAGCCGACCTAGCTTGTTACTAGCTTGGCAGATTTATAAATTTGTATATTTTATTTTCTGCTATATCTTAAATTTTCATAACACATCTTATTAATTATAACTAAAATAAAATAATATTTATATGACTAATTACTGAGGAATACTCTTAATTAAATTGTAATTATACAAATCAACTAATATAAATTAACTTTACAGCTAAATTCATACATACAAATATATCAAAATTTTAAATTCATACAAACATATTTACAGATTAAATTCATGCATACCAAATCAAACAAATTCATATAAAGTAACTTAATTTCTTATAATTAATTCACACACATTCCATACAAAATTACCAATCAACTTAAACACAGTCCAAAGTGCAATTGCCATAATATTGGCTATAACATCCATAGACCATAATATCCCCAATCTGAAGTGAACGGATCCGATTAAACTATTAAACTATGTATATTAAATAGCTCGTTAACGACCGAGCTGGCTCGTCCCGACACTAATACTTTAGTGTGGGCTGTTTATAAAAAACTGACACTAATTGTCAGTTATTAGTGCCAGCTCTTTATAAACAGCCGACACTAATAAGTCAAATTCTCCTTCCCTCCATTCCTACGCGAATAAATTACCTCTCCATCTCTCTCTCTCATTTTGCGCCGCTCACTTAGGGTTCCCTCTCCGTCTCTCTCTCTCGTGCCCACTCTGAGTGACTACACCAGGCATCGCACCTCAGCCTCTCTCTCTCGCGACACCAGGCGCATTGCACCTCCGCCCCTCTATCTGGCGACACCAAGCTCTGCCCCAAGAAGGACAGTGGGAGAGAAATAAGGTTTGTGTTAAAATTGTTATTATTAAGAGGTTTGATTGCTGTGTAATGATGCAATGGTCTATTTCTAGGTGGTACAAAATTTTCGAGCTGCTTTATCTGCAAACAATCAGGGCACTTGAGCAAGAACTGTCCCCAGAATGAACATGGCATATATCCAAAGGTATTTTATAATTGTTTTGTACGACAATATGACAGACATATAGTTTGCTGATTTGCTTAGTGTCAGGCTGTTTTGGTAAAGTTTAGGGGCTGATTTGCGTACTGTCAGGTATATTTGGTTTGTAAAAACTATACTGGTACAGTTCCAGAGATTTGTTAAGATAATTTAAGAATTTTTGATAGTTTGTTTATTAGCTATTTGTACTCTGATTAAATCTGCAAAGAAATCAGAGATAGAAAGCCTAGTGGAGATGCTGGCAAAATATTAATTTTTTTTTTAAAAAAAACATTTAGTGTGGGCTTTTTATTAAATAGCCGACACTAATGCCTTACTTTTAGTGTCGGTCATTTACAAAGTATTAGTATCAGCTCCATTAGTGTCACCCAATGTCCGACACTAATACCCATAAACAGCCGACACTAATTCTAAGTTTTCCACTAGTGAAAAGACAAGGTTTTCATTTTGAAATTTATTGTTTTCTTTAGATGTGAATTCTAAAAGTTGCAATATTTGGTTTTCGTGTTTGTTGTTTTACATTTTTCTTAAATTGTCTCACAGGTGACTTATATGTTATCGTTTGGAGCAGTGTTTTAATATTCGGTTCTTATTCGATATTCGGAAAGTCACCGAATATTGAATATACAGTATGCGGCCGGATATTCGGATTTTCAAATGAAAAATCATAGGCATTAACTCTAATAAACATAGATAAACATTACAAATAAACATAAATAAAACATAACACAAGTTAGAATAAGTTAACAATCCACAGTACAAATTACAAAACTACAAATAAGCATAAATAAAATATAAGTTCAAATTTAAATAAATGAAATTATAACTTATTCGATTCTTATTCAGATTATTATTCTCTATTCGAAAATATTCGGTTCATATTCTGTTTTTATTCGGATTCTTATTCTCTATTTGAAAATATTCGGCTGAATAGATAATATGCGGAATAATATATTCGGCCGAATATAAGAAAACTATCGTTTGGAGGTTTTTAATGAAAATTTTCTCGCTGTGAGTATAAATTAATACCATGTCTTTCGTTTGATTTGAAGATATGGGGATTCAAGTATTTCATTTGTAACATAAACAGGTATTTGTTTTCTTATGTGAATAGGCTGATCAGAAGCTGACAAATATATAGTTTGGCATGTTCTGATCCTCTAAATATGTCAAATATGAGGTAATTTTTTTAACATTAATTCTATATTTCTAGTTATCATGTAATCATACAAGTTTTTTCAAAGATCAATTGGTTATCTCAATTTGGAAAAAATATGCTAATTTTTATATTTGTTTGCTTTTGAAACATGTAAACATATTTGACATATTTAGAATACCAAAACGGGTTCAATGGGAAATTGCTGCAAGATAGGTGGAAGGATTTTGGGCCAGCTATTAGGGCCGAAGTAACAGCTTTTTTTCAAAGAGGCTCAAAGAGTTCACTTGTAGCTAGATCTAATTTGATCTCAATAATCAAAACCGAGAGTGCATCGCAAGTCTCCCATTTCAGGCCAATTTCTGTCTATAATGTGACCTACGTACAAGCTATCTCTAAAATTCTGTCAAACCGAATGAGACCTTTCATCTCATCACTGATCTCTGACTCTCAATGCGCTTTCATCTCTCATCACTGATATCTCTGAGAATGTGATTCTCTTCAAGGAGGTGCTTCACTCTTTTAAACAAAAATATTATAAGAACTCGGAATTTTGCTTGAAGGTGAATCTAGCGAAAGCTTTTGATCGGCTTCATTGGGATTACATAAGAGAATTCCTTCCCCTCTATGGTTTCCCGGGGAGAAGGAAGTATCGGTATCGGCCGTGACCGATCCGATACTAGCCCGATACTGCGGATTCTGCGTTTTTCGTCCAATTTCTGCCATTCTGGTATGATATTGGTCATTATTCGACTTAAACAGAATGAACTATGCACATCCATTGTGTACCCGTGATTAAATAGTGGAGAACCCGTGATTAAATAGAGGAAAACTCATGATTAATCAGCACAGAGAACAACCACGGGGCCCTACCTCAAGAATTGAACTAAGAGAAACGCGATTTAAAAATATTAACGAACTAACAAGACGTCAAAATGTTAGTTCTTATGATGAGATGTCGAGTACATAGGGTTTAGTGGGGGGTATAATCAGCCACCATATGCATATGGATATGACGATATTAACAATCCTTCATTTAGGTCTACAATGTCTTCTTTTTTGGTTCCGGATAATAATATCTCCATTTTTATCATAATATAGACGACGATGAAGTGATCCAGTCAGCACAACATAATTTCTGGCAGTGAAATAGTGTGTTTATAGTTTTATGCTTGTATTATATTGTATTAGTGGATTATTTGATTGTAATCATTTATCTAAACATAAATTATTGACAAATTATTTTTATTATCAATTTTTTTCCTATTTTTATATTGTAAAACAAGCTTGTGGCCAAAAAGTTCTATTTTTCGAGCCAAATCGGCCGGTACCGACCGATACACCGATTCGAAATCGGTATAGGCCAGGACCGATCCCGATACCAATACCGATTTTTCCTTCTATGGTAATGACCCAAGAGAAATTCATTATTTCACTGAAGTTCTTGCAATAAAAATAAAAAACAAACGCATAATAAATTTATTGTTGTACTAAATTACAAGGAATAAATTTATTTGGGACTAACGAAATTAGGTGTTGGCAATTTGCTTGAGCCAAATGGTGTTTAACGGATCATCGATCCTATGAAATTGAAAATGAAGTTTTTACTAACAATTAGTGAGCACTGCTTAAAATTTTATTGGACCTAATTATGGGCTTAATTTGTTTGGGGGCCCAATATTCACCTTGCATATTGTCTTATTTAATTCATAATAGGCACTTTACCAAACAATAATAAAAAAAATACTGAGTGGAGATATATTGTGGAGTGTGCATAATCAAGACCATATGCTATTGATCTAAAATACGGACCAATTAATATGTGCTATTGATCTATCAATTGGCCCAAAAATTACTATCTCTTCCTTTTAACAATGAGTTGGTTCCATTAATTTAATCACCTTAATTAGTTATATACAAGTGTTGTTCATTGTATATTATATATTATATTGAGTTTGTTAAATTGAAGTCAACAAGAGCAACAAGTATTTCAGTAGTCCCGTCAATAAATTTTCGCAACGTCCTGATAAGAACAAAAGAAAATAGAAGAAAAACTACATAACCCCCTGTTGCACACGCATCTACATACATATATATATATATATAGCGTCTGTCTAAATTGCTGCTGGCAGCATTTCAGCAGATGTGCTGCAGGGGCTATATTTAGCCGTGTGATGTCCAAACAACAAATCCAAACCGTTAGATGTTTAATCTATATTATAATCTATTTGGAGACCAAATTTTACATTTTTTGGAATTTTTTTACTATATATTAAGCTGGTTTGAAAACCGCTGATTTCAGTAAATTTCTGCAGCATTGAAATCAGCGGTTTTCAAACCAGCTTAATATATAGTAAAAAAATTCCAAAAAATGTAAAATTTGGTCTCCAAGTAGATTATAATATAGATTAAACATCTAACGGTTTGGATTTATTGTTTGGACATCAAAAAATAAAAAAAACAGCGGCAGCACTGCCGGCAGCAAATTAGCCACAGCCTATATATATATATATATATGGAGTATTGGAGTCTAATGGCCCAACCCTAACCAGATCATAATTTTAAATGTACCCACTTTAATTTCCATATTCACTTCTAATTAAGTTTCTATGGAGTCTGTCTTTTTATGAAGTCCTTAATTTGCATCTATATATGTATATATATATAGATGTTCCTATTCTAATGGCCCAAAAAATCAGTGGTAAAAGTTATACAGATCCTGCTATGCATGAAAAAATCAAAGTACTTTTCTGTTTTTCTCTTTCTATATTTCAATAAAACTAGCTTATCTTTCCAATCTAAAACAAATTCTGATTAATATATAATCCAAATAAATTATAAATTAAAAACTGCAACCACTAGTGGAGAACTTGGAATTAGTGTCGGATGTTTATAGGTATTAGTATCGGATATTAGGCGACACTAATCGGGCTGATACTAATACTTCTAAATGACCGACATTAAATGTATAGGAATTACTGTCGGCTGTTTATTAAAAGCCGACAGTAATGCGTATTAGTGTCGTCTATTAAATAATTAACCGACACTAAATAACTATTAGTGTCGGCTAATTAATTAAAATCCGACACTAATACGCATTACTGTCGGCTTTTAATTAATGGGCCGACACTAATAGTTTAGACCGACACTTAAAACTTGTTAGCGATAATTAGCCGACACTAATAGTCATTACTGTCGGCGTTTTAGTTATTAGCCGACACTAATTGTTATTACTGTCGGTCTTTAAATTATTACCCGATACTAATACTAATTAGTGTCGGCTAAATAATTAAAAACCGACACTAATTGTTAAAAAATAATAAAAAATATAAAATCTGTTATTTGGCCAGCTACCATATATTTTTGCTGGCCTATATAAAGAGATCAAATAAGACATCCTAAATTAGAAAGTTCACCAAATAATTAATACAAAACAACACATCCTAAATTACGTACAAAGTTCACCAAATAATACAAAACAACACATCCTAAATTAAACATCTAAGTTAAGCATGTTTAAACAACACGTCCTAAATTGTTTTACTTTTCCCGTCTAATACTTCTCTAAAAAAATATTTACCCCACATTGTTCGTATGTATTCGATGTTTACTCCGTTATACTCTTTGGAAAAATCCTGCATTTTGTAGCGACAAATGATAAAAGATCAAAATTTCATATTTTTGGCGTAAGATAAATTAATTATGCATATACCTTTGCCAAAAAAAATATACATACCGTGAGGTTCGGAAAAATATCAAGGAATCGAGTTATTATGTCATACACGAATAACATGACATAATATCCACATTCCCAATCTCCAACTTGTTGTGGGCACTGCATTAAAAAATTTCAAATTAGGACACTATCCAAAATGTCGAATGATACAAACATATATGACGTCAAAAGATATGAATTATTCACATCATCTCTTTTCCATTGAACAAATCTGAATTAATTAATTACTATTACCTTAACATTTGAACGCTTCCACCTAGTTTTTCCAGGTCCTCCGATACATGAATCCGTTAGGAATGGACTGTTAGAAAAGAATTCAATTGTGAGAGCGCATAAGTTCGAAAGCCTGGTTAAAAATAATCCGAGTCTAGTCCTCTAATGCAAGATAACATGATTTGCAAGTCCAAACCTTATGGAATCGGAAAAAAGAAAAAAGAGAGCATGATTTACAATTCAACTTAGCAGTATATGAAAAACCTACCCCTCAAGCGCTTTGAAGATCTTGTAAACTTTTTTCGGGCTACCCAAGGAATCAAACACGTAAAACGTGCTCGCTCTTGGCATCAGCACAATCAATATCCAATGTATACTGCATATTTATGTAAAACATGCTATAATTTTTAATTTCTACGAAATGAAAGAAATTGAAGAAATTATATAAATAGAGAGAGAGAGAACTAACCCCTCATGATATGGTAAGAATATAATTTTTTTGTCTCTGTATTCTTTCAATGCTGTTGTTAGGTATTCCTCGACAAATTGTCTATCGCGATCATCACCACCCACAAAATGGCCACATGTTTTTGCAGGGTCAATGAAACCAACGAGCTCATTCGGATATTCATCCTTGTAGTATTTATGCGCATACCTACAAATAAGGGCAGAAATGTCATTATTAGTAAATTTGAATTACAAGTAGCAAATTTTTGCACTATTACAACTATTAACTCACATCATAAAGATCTGAATAATTGGTCCAGTGAGCATTGTCGCTGGTGTAATCAAAGCCTTCAAATCGTCTGCATGAACAGAAATGAGGTCCTCGCTATGGAAAAGGTCCATTGGCGGATCGATGTGGAATACGTTGCCTACATGCTCAACAAACCGATCACGTAGACTCTTGAAGGTAGGACTCAGCCGATCGAATAGAAAACATTCACCACCAGAATAGAAATCAGAACCAGAATAGAACATCTGTACAAATCTGTACCAAATCAGAAACAGAACCAGAATAGAACAGAACCAGAATAGAACCAGAAACCAGAAACAGAACAGAAACAGAAACAGCCAGAACAGAACAGAACCAGAACAGAAACAACGAAAACAGCACAGAAGCAAGGCAGCAGGTCAGAGGCAATCACACAATCAACAGAACAAAGCAGGTCTACATAATTAAGTAGGTTAATGTTATTTACCTGTAGCTCTTGCCAAACAGTTTTCTTTATACGACCTGGTACGTCACGCCACTGTCGGTATTTTATAGGAACGTGGGCTCTCACTGAAATCCCAAGTTGCGTACTAAAAGGTGTTGTTTCGTCATTCATAATAGCCCTCCCAAGTGTATCAAATTTCAACTCCTTATTGGACCTATTAATCACGCCTTTAATATTCGAAGGACCTCGTCCTTTCTTTTTGGTCGAAGCAGACTCACTATCACCACCACCACTTGACATGATAAGAATTGAATGTCCTTGAAAATTCACAGATTTCAGAAATTTTTTGCTGTTTAGAAAGAAGTAAATCAGAATATAGGAAGTAAGAAGTAAATCAGAAATTTTTTGCTGTTTCAGAAATTGGAGTGCTCAAAAGTTGGTCCCTTTTCCTTTTCATTTTCCTTTTCCTTTTCCTATCTCGAACTAATTTTGTCATAAGAGCTAGGTTTATTTATATATTAATTATATAAATTAAATGTGTACCTTTTAAGAAACCAGCATTGATCAGCCGGATGTTAATTAATGGACTGGAGCTAGCTGGCGATGTGTATTTAGCAAGGTGAGCTCGACCATAAATCACTGCCGCCTCCAACTATCCTCTCTGTAATTCAAAATTACATAGATATTTAGAAGGTTGGCCGCTAAAAAGCTTTAGATGCTCTATTTTTTTTTTATTAATTTATTGTCTTGTTCATGAAAGCTATTTTCACACTAAACCTTATATGGATCATTTATTACATCAATATTAACTTTATAGCCCATCTAAATACTTTTAAACCTATAGCACAATAGTTACAGTAACTAACTATAACAAAAACATTAATTTGAGCAATATATTGATACATTAGCCTATTAATTTGAGCAATAGTTAAAAATAAACATTAGCCTATTAATTGATAAAATGATATTTAGACCTAGCCAGTGATGCACAAATTTACTTGTCATTTCCTAGATTTCAAGAATCATGAATCTCAGCTTCTAGACAGGTCTGTACCAGCTAAAAGGTACCAAATTCTACCAATGGTGTACCAATGCTTTTGTACTGACTAGGAAGGGAGTGGTTTATCTAGGCACATATAGTTAGGGGCCACTCTTTTTATTTGATAATATAAGAATAAGAACAAGAAGAATGAAATCTAAAATCAAAGCAGCAATGCCAGAATTCTATCAAAAACCAAACCAGCACTGAATACTAGTCCAAAGCCTGAACTGTACCAGAATCAGTCTGATCTGAACCAGTCTAGTCCAAAAGCCTGATCTGAAACAGTCTAGTACCAGAATCAGTAAGAAAAACAGAAATCAAACCAGAAACACAAAAACTGTACATACCAGAACATCAGCTCTCAGAATCAGCAAGGTGTGTCCCGGGTTCTAGAACTGAAACTTCAGCTTGAGACTCCAATTTGTGGCCTGGCACCGGAGTACAACCCTCTTGGTTCTACCGCTTCTCAAACCTCAGAGAAAATGATTCTTCTTCTGTCACACATCTAATCCTTTTTAACACCCGATCATCATCGATTCCAAATTCACAATAAAAACGGGAGGAGAAAAAAATGGCTAAAGAGAAGCACTTACGCGGATTACATTGTCGGTACCACTGCGCCGGAGTAGATAGAGGGTTTTCTCTCTGGCGGCGGGAGAGAGCGACGGGGTTTTGAAAAACCCTTTGTCCCCTCCGGGGTTTTGTAAGTGAGAATTGGTGCGCCGCGCAGGGGCCAGTATTGTTTTAGCTTTGAGATTCGTGTAGAATGTCTTTGAACGGTTGAGATTTTCTAAGAATGTCTTTGAACCCACGGCGGATTAAATGATTCCTCACTTGGACGATGTTAGACCATTTCTGGTTATTGTTACAATCACGACAAGGACACGCCATCTTCACATTTCCATTATTTGTCATGTCTTCCATAGCAACTTTTATAAATTCATCAATACCAGTCAAATATTCATCTGAAACACGTGATGCTCCATACATCCAACTGCGGTCCATCTGCAATTATAATAAAACACAATTAAGTACATATTTAGGGTCAAATGTTAAATTTAGGGCTTATATAGGGCCGGTTTACAATCCTATCCCACTCTTTGAATACTTTGTCTCTATAGTGAACACGTGTTAGTCGCGTTTTAGTATTTAAGAAAATTTCGGCAGCATTTCCCCTTAGTTCCCCGAGTATCCGGGGAACTAATTCGAGGAAATGCTGCCGAAATTTTCTTAAATACTAAAACGCGACTAACGCGTGTTCACATCCTAATTGAGACAAAATATTCAAAGAGCAGTCCCAGAACGGGGACTATTCAAAATTAATCCCTATTGGATTAATTTTGAACGGGTATCATGACCTAAAGGCATTAATAATTCGGTTATGGCTCATAAGACAATACTTTAGCACGATACCTACCAACTATGCATAAATTTAACTAACTACATACATTTATCATAGTACACATCCATGAACAAAAATAAACATAAGTTTCAGAGTGAGTCTATGGTACTATGCATATCACGGGTTGTTACCGTGCTACAGCTCTATATTCGAGTTTTCAAATCCTAACGGTCGATCCGAACTGTTCATCTTGTTCTCCATATTAATATGTGTTTGGAGACCAAATTTTACATTTTTTGAAATTTTTTTAGTAATTTTTTAAATTTATTGAAAATCACTGTTTTTTTATGGTCCAGAATTTTCAGATCAAGTGATTTTCTAAATATCCAAAAAAATAGTAAAAAAATTTCAAAAAATGTAAAATTTGGTCTCCAAACACATATAAATATGGAGAACAAGGTGAACAGTTCGGATCGACTGTTAGGATTTGAAAACTCGAATATAGAGCCGTAGCACGGTAACAACCCGTGATATGCATAGTACCATAGACTCACTCTAAGTTTCATATTGTACTTACAATTTTTTTTGATGCCAAATCGAGTGACATGAAGAGATCGTGGCACCAAATCCCTCAAAATTGTAGCAAGATGACTATTATATATTTCCTGAAAAACAAACAATACGTATATTTTTATTCAATCATCATAGAAATTCAATTATCAGTGATAATCACACAAATTCTAAAATTAATGTTTTTGTTAATAGCGGAATGGTTCAAAATTGATATAAAAATTTATCGGATGTTAAAATATGAGGAAAGTGCAAGGTTTAGAAGATTAAAGTTGAATCAGGTGCATGATTGCTGAACGGTTCAAAATTGTTTGATTCTGACACTGCGAATCAGGTGATTGCTGAAATTCAGAAGGCTTGTGCATAACAAGCTATTTGATACAGCTAACCTTGTGCAAATTCTGGCACAGTTCAATTTATTAAATCAATTAAATGCTGTCCTAACACAGTTCAATCATGCTGGCACTTGCAAATTCCTTTTTTTTGGAGTACGTACGTAGGATGGGCCAACTTTAATCTTTTACACAATGTTTGGTTGTGGCTGGGATATCAGTGTTTAGAAAATACCGTGTTTCGCGTAGAGAGATTTCAGTGGAGAGGGAGCTCAGCAAGGCTGGTGAGTTCGTCAAAAAGTGGCTGGGTGAGTTCATCAGAAAAAAAACCTAGCTATAAATGATTTATTAGTGTCGGTTTTTTTACTTACTGTCGGGTTTTTATAATTAGCCGACATTAATAAATTAGTATTACTGTCGGTTTATTATAAAGAGCCGACAGTAATTTATTAGTGTCGGTTATCTCTTATTAGCCGACACTAATAACTAAGCATTAATGTCGGCTAATTATAAAAACCCGACACTAACTTTTACTATCGGCTAATTATTACGATCCGACAGTAATGCTTAGTTATTAGTGTCGCCTAAGTTAATCAGCCGACAGTAATATTATTAGTGTCAGTTATTTCAAAATGTCCGATACTAAAGTATTAGTGTCGGCTAAATTAGGTGACAGTAATTGTGTGTTCTCCACTAGTGAACATTGGTGCTTTTGTAGATTTATTAGTGATTTACTAAGATGTATCGAAATCGAATCACTTAGAAAGATGACCTATAAAATTAGTCTGCTTAATTTATTAAAAAAACACCGTTGGAACCTTGGTTGAAATTTTTTGAGAGATGTAGTTTTGATTTTGTTTGTTTGTTTAATTATGTCGGATTTGATTGTTTAGAGATTTAGTTTAAAATATTTAGGTGACTGATAAATGACTTTAATGCGTAGACTAGCGGTAATAAAGTGAAAACAAAATCTTCTTCCAAGAAATCAGGAGAAGCTAGCGTGTTAAACAAGTCACACATTCTTTTATTTTCCCAAGAAATCAGGAGCCGCTCATAACTCGCTCATTAAAAACTCGCTCATTTACAACTCGCTCATTTATCCGCTCATTTAAACTCGCTCATTTACTTAATGAGCGAGCATGAGCATACCCTAACTCGCTCATGCTCGCTCATTAATCACCCCAGTCAGCTCACTATCTATCAATCTTAATGAGGCAAGGTTGATGTTACACAGAATTACACATGATTAAATGTGGCAGTGATTAGATGTGACAAATTCTTAATGAGCGAGTTATGAGCGAGTTGAGTCATGCTCATGCTCACTCATTAAGTAAATGAGCGAGTTTAAATGAGCGAATAAATGAGCGAGTTTAAATGAGCGAATAAATGAGCGAATTTAAGCGAGCTTTTAATGAGCGAGTTACGAGCAATTTACTCACCCCAGGCTGAGGGTCTCATACTCATTCTTGGAAAGTTGAGGTTACAAGGTAAGTCTTCTCTTCGAATTTTTTTTATAAATCATAATTAATTAAATTAATTTTAGCAAAGCAGCATGATTACTTTTTTTTTACAAAAACTATATAGACCGAATTCCAAATTCGGTCTCTACATTTTACTTTTTTCTGGACTGAATTGGAGATTCGGTCTCCCTTTATTTTGAAACAGGGGCTGTCCCTGGCCGAAACAGATTGTTCCTGGAAGAAACAAGGGCTGTCACTGGCAGAAACATGGCTGAAACATAATCATAGAAATACAGAGTGTTCGAAAAAAGCCGAAACATGGCCGAAACAGGGGAAGAAACAGTGGAAAATGTGGAGACCGAATCCCCAATTCGGTCTCTCTAAAAAGTAAATTTGAAGGCCGAATTGGAGATTCGGTCTTTATGATTTTTGCAAAAAAAAAAATAATCATGCTGCTTTGCTAAAATTAATTTAATTAATTATGATTTATAAAAAAAATTCCTCCTCTTATGTTATGAAAATATCTCAAAAGGTAGGTCTTCCTCTTATGTTATGAAAATATCTCAGTATCTTCTGAATGCATTTGCAAAAATTGGAAAATTTGGACCTCATTTGCAAGTGAAATGACTATATTCTGGGTGTTGTGACGAATAAATTTGTTTATTGAATAATTAGTTGTTCTCAAAGATGAGGCTGACCCAAGTCAAGTGCATATATATAAGTGTTAGACTTAGCTAATCAGATATAATTTCTAGGAGCTTATTCTTCATTTCATGAATTTATATATATGTTCGTATGTCTAGTTAAATTTTCAAGTCCGTCATGGTTGGCCATTAAGTATTATTATTGTGGCCTGTTCCTTGTATACAAACCAAAACAACCAACTTTGAGAAATTAAGATGAGAAAATATTGTAGGCTAAAAGGGTGTGACCGCCATAAAGGACATATCAATCACGAATCACAGAAAACGACGTACATATTTTATCAATACTATACATATTTTGAGGTTTTTTAGGGGTACAAATGAAATTCTCCAAGAAAAGTATTATCAATACTATACTATCCCAAGTACATATTTTATGACTTTTAGAGGGGGGATACGTAGTTTTGAGATTTTTTAGGGGTATACATGAAATTCCCCAAAAAAATATATTATCCCAAGTAGTACTTTTTTCTTTGTTTTTTCTTTGGAGAATAAAGATATCAATATCGCTTTTATTTCGTTGATACATAATTTATTTAGATCATAACATTTATGTTTCTAATTGAGGCAAAAACAAAAAACAAAAAACAAAAAAAAAATACTTCAACAAGTTAAGTAAAAAAAATATTGTTTAACCACCTCACATACAAATGAATGATATTGTTAAGGACAAATTTGGGGTGTATTATTCTTCGAAAACCATAAAATTATAAATATCACCTTCTAAAATTTATAATATCATATTTCATACAGCGTTCTCGTCATCTTGAAAATAATTTCGAGCTGTAGGAAGTCATTTAAAGGTAATTTAGTATATTTGTAATCTTATTTGTTTTAGAATGATGTAGCTATTTGAATATATATATATATATATATATATATATATATATATTTTGTCAAAATTAATTTATCTGGGCATATATTTAAGGAAATTGTAATATTGTAGATGCATGTTTAAAATGAGAAAGAAGAAAAAAAATTGTTTCATGTAATTGTTAAAAATGAAATAATTAAGTACTGAAGCACAAAAATAAATATGTATACAATTAAACGTCAAGCAAGCAAGTGTTCAATTTCAATTTCAATTAATCGACGGCCATAGTTCATGATGATGACCCACTGCATCTACTGATCATACAAATTCATCTACACAAATAAAAAAGAAAAGAAAAAAATGAAGGCATGGCAGCAAATGACGGCAAACCGGGATTCAAAAACCACAAAATTCATCTACACAACCGATATTTTATATTTGTTGCAGTGCTACACTTAGATTAGTTGTCACTTAGTTTTTACCTCAATTCTTCAATATTTATCATATTGATAATTAATATAAATATATAATATAAATTTTAAAAGAATCTTGATTGTGATACAAATTAATATACTTTGGTTTGTTCGGTTTAACCGAACAAACTGAAATTTACTTCGGTTCGATTGTAATAAGTTTATAAGTTTAATGAGGACAGTTCGATTTCAATTTTGAAAATCGAATAAAATTTTGATTTGCCTAATTTATTTCGGTTTTAACCGAACTGAACCGATGAACCCTAAACCCTATTTGTGGAATTGGTATCCTCTGCATTAACTCAAAAGGGAATGTTTTGAGTTAATAAATCTTGACCATCCAATATGTTTTAAGTAGGGAAGACGTACGTTGTCTGCTTTCCGAAAGCAGCCGTGTTTTGGGCCTAGCTAGCTTTAGCTTGAATGCTTGATGGGTTTGAGGCTTTGAGAAGAGAAGAGAACCCAAAGCACCGCACGTGGATGAATTAATTAGGTCCTACTCCTAACGTGACACGCTAGCTAGCTGATGAAATTAAAAGCACAGTCAAAACATCCAATTATTCAATTGTGTTGTTTTAATTAATTAATTTGTTGGTAAAAAAAGAAAGTTAGTTTATTTATTCGTTGGAAAAATTTCAACCCTTAGTTAATTATACTATTAATTAACCGTTACATAAGATGCATCATGCATGTGTTGGATTTGGATGTACGCTAAAATTATCCTTTAATTTGTTGTATTTTATATATAATGCTTTGCACAGTTCCCTACCAATACCACCATCACCATGGCAAAGAGCAATTTTTTGTTTGCTTTTCTTCTTTTCTTAGTCCTTATTGAGGTCAGTTCGATCCATCCATCTGTGTCTATTAAAAATAAAATAAAAAATGGATATCTATGATTTTCTTCTTTTCTCAGTCCTTTTGTTTTGTTCAGATGAATGTAATTGAGCAACCGATGCAAGGAGTTGAGGCGATAGGTGATCGAGATTTTATTCAAATTTAATTAATTAATTGTCGACTTTGATTTCTTATATAATATATACATTTTTTTTTTTTTTTAAAGTTCCTTAATATTGTGAATAAATATATATATATAGATTGCAAAGCTAAGTGCGAGGTTCGGTGCAGCAAGAGTTGGAAGCCAAAGATGTGCCATAGGGCTTGTGGTACATGTTGTGAGAGGTGCAAATGCGTACCAAGTGGTACCAGTGGTAACAAGGAGGAATGCCCTTGTTATGCTGACATGAAGACTCACGGCAATCGCTACAAATGCCCGTAAATAACAGAAACACACATGCACACACACACACACACACACACATATATATATTATGAATATATATGACATGATTGATGATCACTATATATAATTTATGCGATTTTAATTTAATTTTGGTGTATGCATTCTTGTACAGTACACTTACTGCATGTTATATATGTATGTATTTATGTACTTGAAATTATCTTAATATATAAATTGAACTATGAAGTGCCATGTATTCTGTTTGGAATGTTTTAATTTCCAGCTATTTATCCTTTAAAATAAAATGAATATTGCTTAATTATAGCTAGCGCTTGAGGCTTGAGCTGAATTATATATATTAAATAGAAACAATTAAATAGATTACATGAACATGAAGAAACAATTAATTAATTAATTAATGTGCAAATTAAGAGAGAAAAGAAGAGCAAGAAGAAGAGGCCGGGTTTGTCATTAGAATTAGATCCTACATATATGTACATGTAAAAACATGCAGGTTATTAACTAATTAATGACTCATTAGTCATTAATTGCGCGTGCGCCACAAGAAATGGTGGAAATGGAAATGGAAATGGAAATGGAAATGCCGAGTCGACTACCACTAAAGGAGAGCATTAATTAATTAAGCGTTACGTTACGTTACGTTACGCTGCCTCAAACTCAAATACACGAGCAATGAGTTCTCTTGGCCCCCAACATCTCCATTCCATTATTATTTATTATTAACTGCCAAGTGCCAACGCCAACGCCCAACGGTGGTGCTTCAGGTCCCCACCGTCAACTCCTTATATTCCATCTCCCTTCCTCTACAATTCTACAATTCTACAATTCTACAATTCTTTCTTTTTTACGCCAAATATAAATTTAGGATAGAGCTTTCTTTATTTAATTGTAGAGGACCTTGCCTCAATTCTTCTCATCTCTAGAGTAATCCAAAATTTTATTATAACAGACAGACTAACAGAGAACTGAAAGGCACGGCACACTTCACTACTCGTGCGTGCATCGAGATGCAGATCGGACGGTCCAGATCTAATTTCAAAATGTGAGTTACTTTAGGGATATAAATTAATTTTTAAGGTAATTGACTACCCGTGACAGACACAGACACACACAGTACTCTTCTTCTCCTTGTTCTTCGTCACTTGTGTGTCACTGCATATTCACACTTTTCACTCTCTTTCCTTAAATCAATTATAAAATCAAATCAATCAAAGCTTCCTCAAATCCCTCCTCCTCTCTAGGCGCAGAAAGAGAGAGAGAGAGAGATGCCGATGGTCAGGTACCAAATTAGGAACGAATACGGGTTATCGGATCCGGAGCTATATGGAGCGGCCGAGAAGGACGACCCAGAGGCGTTGCTTGAGGGCGTCGCCATGGCTGGTCTCGTCGGTCTCTTGCGCCAGCTTGGAGATCTTGCCGAGTGAGTACTGTATTCGCCTATTTCATTTCTTAGGGTTTTCTTTCATTTTATGCTTTTACAATTTTCTTCTCTTCTCGTGCATTTTCGGATTTATTTAGCGCTAATTATTTCAGAAAATAAATTCCATTTAAAATACACCTTGACCTACCCATTAAATCCAAATACCAGCTGGTATGTATGTATGTATGTATGTATGTATCAATGTATTTCTCCAAAGTCTGGTAAGTGGTAACATGTTGAATGGGATTAGTTGGGGTTCTCACAACATGGCATGGCATGGGCATGGCTGCTTTAGTCTATTTTAATTTTTAATTTAACTAACATTAATTAATTAATTAAGTTCAACTGGAGCTCCAACAGTGGTGAAACTTCAACATCTAAACAGTTACCAACTCCCTTACATAATTCATACAGAAACTGCACTTGTCCGTGCTACCACTAATATGGTAGTACAATTTAATTATGTATCACACAGGATTTACTAATTTGTTTATTCTTTTCAATGGATGGATCATTTCCTCTCGTCTCAATTTTCTTAAAAATAGATTTGCGGCAGAGATATTTCACGACTTGCACGAAGAAGTCATGGCAATGGCTTCAAGAGGGCATGGGCTCACACTTCGTCTGCACCAGCTCGAGGCTGAGTTCCCATCACTTGAGGATGCTCTTATTTCTCAAATTAGCCTTCCAAATGTCACACAAAATGAAGGAATTCAATGGCACACCAATGTTCAAATTGATCAAAATCTCATAACAAGAGGAGATATGCCCCGTTTTGTTATGGACTCTTACGAAGAATGCCATGGTCCACCACGGCTATTTACCCTTGACAAGTACTTATTTGCTAATCCTGCATTAGATTAATTATCTGTGTAGCATTTAAATAGTAAGCAGTGATATTTGTAATGGTACCCTTGACAAGTACTTACCTTTAGCAGTGCAGTAAGCTCCAAGTTGCACCTGTTGTGCCTTATGAACCCAAATTGTGATTTAGTGCCTTAATTATGGCATCTCGATGTTCACAGTTAAGCAAAACAGCACAAATAAAATAAATAAGAAGCCGTACCAATTGTGAAATTTCCTAAGTAATAATCTATGCCAGTTAATATAACTTCCTAAATTGGGCACCTTAAATCTTCATCGTATTTATGACAACTTTCTTCTTGGTGATTTAGATTTGATGTAGCTGGTGCTGGTGCATGCTTGAAAAGATACACTGATCCATCATTTTTCAAAACGGAACTTGCTTCCTCTTGTTCAATTGAAGCAGATGATGCCCTTAGAGAAAGGAAACCCCGTAAAATCAAGGTACAAGATTATAGTTGACAAAGGAATTTTACAATATCCTAATTGCACAAAAATTCTCTCGACTATAAAAGTAATGTTCCAATTTGCTTCCCCTTTCAGAAGAAAGCAATTCGATGGAAGAAGGGAGAGACACTTGAATCATTACTAATATCTAGCTCAGAGTGAGTGGGTTTTATGTTTATTTTTATTAGTAGAAGTTTCACAAAAGGAAATATTAAGTTCGTAAATCAACTGTTTGCTGTTTTTAATCTGAATTATTATATCAAGAATTGATAATTAATGGTAGTAATGGTACATCCATAATTTTTTTGCCAATGGGTTTGTTTATGGGTGTTAATGGTAGCAAATATGTGAGCTTAGTCATTACAGATACGGTACTGTGTGCTTTTACATCACCTTTGATTGAGCTTTTGGTCTGACCACAAGTCTTTAAGCCTCAATTACCCAAATCTTCAAAACGATTCACAGATGCTTATGGCATCTTTCAGAAGTTCGTTTTAAGCAATAAAATAGTTACCAATCTTCTGATTGCTTTTTTATAAATCATATCTAGGTCTCCACCTTCATCAGAAAACCAATCTTCTGGCAAAGCCCTTTTATCTCGAGTAGTGAAATTGAAGTCTCGGCATTTGCGGAACTCAGATAATAATGCCAGAAAAATCTACCATTTACATCTTCTTGAACTTATAGAATCTCAAAAGAAAATCATTCTAGAAGATTCTATAAGGCAGGCAAACATTAAACCAGAATCAAATGGCTTAAGCAACCAGGCATCTGTTCAAGTCTCGTTTGAGACTGAACATGAAGCACAAAAGATGCATAAAGTATACCCAATTCAGGAGCAGAATGAAGCTTCTTCGGGATCAGAGCAAATTCAAATTGGCATTGAAACCTTTTCTTCGAGGCAAACTTACGAAAAGACTATGACCGATTCTGATGATGTGGCTAGTGAACATGAGAATTTTGTGGATGCTCTTAACATCATAGAATCGGAGGTGGAAACGGACAATGAGACTAAACCCAAATCTGATAATGTTAGTTCTTCTCAAAAGGAAAGGGTGCATGGAAATTTGGTCTCAGATTCAGTCGGAGGGTTGGTTGGTACAGACAAGAGTTTAGAATTAAATGGAGAAATTGAATTTGGGGAAGCAACAGAGTTCTTTGACAATGATGATCTCATGGATGTTAGTTCTACATCCAGTTTGCACTCAGATGGGGTCCACAAGACAGAACAGCTTTCTATATTACATGGAAATAATTTAATGGATGAATCAAAGGTGCCGGCTGGTGATATTGAAAATGAGCTACGTGCTCTAGAGAATACCAGTACGGTCGATGAGTCTCGATTGCATGTTGAAGATTTAGTATGTAAGTGTACTGTACTAGTTTGTTTTTATGATTATATAAAGCCAAGTATCAATACTATTTGTTTCTTGAAGGTGGAAAATAAAGCTATGAAACTTATATCTGGTAAAGACTGGCACTTGACATCTGTTGCAAGATTGTGATGTTGGTTTTTTATTCTATTTCATTTGTCCTGTAAACTTATGTGTGCCAGGACCTGCCTGAACTCATTTGACTGATGGTCTGCTTTTGTACTTTTAAAAGGAGAAATACATTTCTTGAGTTGCTTTTTTGTCCCGCCCCCGCAAATTGCACTATTGTGAATATTGGTGGGAGTTTTGTAAATTGAGGACAAGTGAGGGTTAAGTTGTATCTGATATAATTCAGCTGGATAAAAGTTCTAAATTTAGCTGCAAATTAATTTTAATTTCTCTTACACCACAAAAGTAAAAGTTTTCCTCTTTGCTTCATTATAAATACATATTTCCTTTCTTGATAATCAATTCATTTAATTTGTAGGCTTGCCTACTCAGACTGGCAATCATCAGGAACAAACAAATTCTCATCTGGAAAATATGGACGTGCCCATTGATGCTTCTCATGACACATCAGACGTATCTGATGTAATTTTAAATTCGCAAGAAATCAAGTCCCTTGAAGAAACACCCATTCTTGAGGATTCGTTGGGTTCTCATGAAGTGAATAATTATGCTGTTACTAATAGAAGCTCTACAGGTCTCGAAGGACTTCAAGGTAACCTAAGATGAATCATTCACAGTTTGAAGTACCTCTTGTGTCAGAACTTCATTTCCTCTCTTTTGGCTTTGAAGTATCTTGGGTTTGTTCATTAATTTGCATGTCAGCATACTTGAATTGCCTTCAAGTCCATTACTAAAATTTGGTTCTTTATTTTTAATTTGCAGAGCGACATGAAGATCCTGTTGAGGTTTCACAAGTTGAATTGAGGAATATTTCTGAGGACATTCTGAATTTGGAAGAATACTTGATGTCAACCAGAAAAGATGAAAGTATCTCTCAGGATATCTTCTCTCATGGTGGTAAAGATGCTCATAATTATGTCATCGCAGAAGACCCATTAGATGGTATTTTCTAGTTAACTAAGTGCTTCTTAAGAAAATATGAGAAGCTTAAACCATAATAGACAACTTATCTATCTCTGTTATGTGAGTGTGGGTCAAGTTGGATCTGCATGTGCGACCATTGGTGCTCATTAGTAGCGTAGCTAACTGCATAAAATGTTAATTGATTATCTAAGCCCCTTAAAATGGATTTTAGATATGTACTACTCTGCCAGTACATCCCTGTACTGTTGTGTGCCTGCTAAAATAGTAATGAAACCTGTGATGTGGCAACCCTTGACCAATTTCTATTTTCTGATTTTTTTTTTTTTTTACTTCTGTTTGATAATAAAAGGTCTTTTTTGGCTTGTCTTTTGCAAGCACCACCTCGATTTAACATATCTTTATTGAGCTTAACAATTTACCTCTGTATGGCCCAGTTCATGCTGAAGAAATTACACAAGATTTTTTTAAAGACAATTTTGGTGACCCTAATGAGAGACTTCAACATGAAAGAAGTGATAAATTGGAGGATGTTTTTAACGGTGAAGGTTCTCTATTATCAAATGAGGAGGAAATTCTATCTGGTAGCACAACCTCTCTCCCAACTGAAGATGCTACTGATTTAAGCACACATATGCCAGGTAAATTGCTATGCAGAGTTGATGATATAAGCAAAAAAGTGTGCTTTCTATCTTTTTTGCTTGGGATCTCCCGAAAATAGCACCGAATTGGTTGTGGACTTTGCAAATAACACCCTGATTTTTCATATTTAACATCAGCATATTGCAATTTTTTGTTGTTCTTGCAAGTAACACCCAAACATTAGCTCGGTGTAATGGTTGAGGTTCATATAATTTTTTTTTTCAATATCCTGTCAGCTTTATCAACTCTTGTTTTCCATGAGCAAAAATCAATATAAATCAAGCAGAACAGCCTTTTTAAAGTTAGAATAAACATTTTTAGGTGATGTGTTCATTTTTTTTTTTTTGCTGAACCACAGTTTTAGTGGCTTGGTGTTATTTGCATTAACAAGGGTGATGTGTGTAACTCAATAATATGAGAAATATGTGTTGTATGCAAAAATGTTCATTTGTTTTACTATGTATTATTGTTATTTGCTGTAGGGTTAGATTTGGAAGCTCTTCATGAAATTAGAATCCAACCCAACAAGGATCCAACAACAATAACATCAGATGATTATATGGACAATAATAGCAGAAGTGCATCAATTCAAGATTTAGAGGCTTCTTCAAGTGAGCCTCACTCACTTATCAATATTCCAGGGGAAACTACAATCCAGGGTTCATATCTTCAATATCACATGGATAATTTCATTGAACCTGATGAAGGTTTACTTGATCTTGGAGAAACTACAGATGAAACGTACAGAAACGAAACTCTGCATCACTGTGAGGTTGGAACCCAGATCAATCAATTCAATGAATCTGATGATGACCAACAATACCTGTATAAAGATGAAAGCACTGTTCTACTGGTCAACCATGAATCATCTGATGGATCTTTAAACACTAACTGTGAGAAGAATGATTCTAGCAAGTTGCATGAGCTTTCCATAAATGGCAATGGTTCTCTCGAGGAATATGCAGAAAGCCCTTTGTGCACCGAAAAATCAGCACCCTTTTCACTGAATGAAGAATGTGAATGGGCAGGAGATTTTAAAGCAGGGGCAAAAGAGGAAGGTACAAATCCAGTCGATTTCCTCTGGGAACTCACGGGTTCGCCTCGTGAAGGAAAGTTTGAACCAGAATTTGGTAAACCACAAACTGTTACATCTTTAGTTCAGAACAGTGCAGTTCTTCAGACAGATGTTGCATTAGGTTCTTCAGATACTTCTCTGCACTATGAAGTTGGTGACCATCAAGTGCCTGAGCAGGATTCGGAACTGTGTTACACGTGTGATGCTAATAAGGTTGATAGTGATTGTGAGGAGATATTACCCGTGGAGGATGGTTTTGCTCATGATGATGCAGTAAGTACGTTTGTTGAAGTTAATGAACTGTTGGAAGAGGATTTACAGACTAAATCTCAGGAAATTTTTGAAGAGGGCAAGGTAAATAATGAGGCACTTGTTGAAATTTTAAAATTAGATGAAGAAGATAATGGCGAAGATAGTGCACCAGTATCATTTACGGTGAAAAATGAGGTACTTGTTGAAGCATTAATTAATGATGAAAAAGATAGTGCTGAAGGTGGCGTACCAACATCCCCTGTGGTGACTAATGAGGCACTTGTTGAAATTTTAAAATTAAATGAAGAAGGTAATGCCAAAAGTAACGTGCCAACACCCTTTGCACTGAAAAACGAGGAACTTGTTGAAGCTTTGAAATATAATGAAAACGATAGTGCTGAAGGTGGTGTACCAACATCCTCTGTGGTGAATAATGAGGTACTTATTAAAACTACGGAATTAAATGAAGAAGGTAATGCCGAAGGTGGTGTACCACAACCCTTTGCACTGAAAGCCGAGGTACTTGTTGATTCTTTGAAAATTAATGAAAAAGATGGTGCTGAAGGTGATGTATCAACATCCTCTGCTGTGAATACTGAGGTACCTGTTGAAACTTCACAACTAAAACCAGAAGGTATTGCTGAAGGTAGTGTATCAATACCCTTGGCGGTGAAAAGCGAGGTGCTTATTGAAGCTTTGAAAATTAATGAAAAAGATAGTGATGAAGGTCATGCACCAACATCTTCTCTGGTGAATAATGTGGCGCCTGTTGAAATTTTTGAATTGAATGAAGAAAATAATCGCAACATTGATGTACCTATACCTTCTGTGGGCCATGTTCATGAACTACTGCAAAATGAGCGCAAGACAGATAATGAGGTGTCTGTAGAAGAAGAGAGTGCTGATACTGGAGCACCAACTCCTCCTGTGGATCATGTCCGTGAAATATTACAAGAAGCTACCAATTCAGGTTGCCATGAGCCAGATACTCCTCCAAGCAGGAAATACGAAGAATTTCACAATGGAAGTATTGGGTATGCTGATTTGGTTTCTACAGCTGAAAAGCGGAACAATATTCAATCCTGTACTATTTCTCTAGACAACCCACTCTATGATGCAAACCCCAGTGAGAATCTATCAGATGACGTTTTCAATGAACGTCATCTGAATAAACCAGTGTCATGTACCAATTTACACGATAATCAGGAGAAATTGCAAGAAGATATCAATCAGATTGCTATTGAGACCTTGCATAATGGTACCAGTGAACCTGGGGCAGTTGATCCAAACAAAATCATGCTTGCAGAATCCTACTTTCCTTCTTCCTCTATCGACCAAGACCAAATGGTACCACAAGAGGGTTCCAACTTGAAACCCGACAACATTTTGAGTGGTAACAAGAGTATAGAATCACATGAGGTTCTTGCAAACAATGCTCTCGCTGATGTATCAGTTGAGACCAAAGAGAGCGAAGTAGACATACTCAGTGCGTATTCTCTGGCATCTGAGCATAAGCCACCGCCTCTTCCTCCTCTTGGGTGGAGAATGGGAGGGAAGCTCTTAAAAGGCACTTCCTTGCCGTCAAATGGGCATTCATCCAAATCTGTTGATGAAACGAACCAGAACCTATCCTTGCAAATGAGAAGCATGGAGGCACCACCAATTGCTAATCTTGATGATTCTGGAAGAATAGAGGGAGAGAAATCACGGGTTATGAGTTTGTCCGACCTACCACCCCTCTCATTTCAGCATGAACTTGCAAACCCTAATTTGGCATCAGTCCCTTTTTCAGGGGCCAATGTGGAAAATGTGGAGTATAATAATGGGTCCAGTGCTGATCTGGGGTTAGCTGGGCCTGAAATGAGGGCACTTCAGTATGCTTGGCCCGATGCACAGCACCCGTTTTTGCCTGTTTCAGCATGGACTACTGGACCTAGTCTGGTACAAGCACATCAACCTGGTTATTTAATGCCACTGGAAGACAACTTGTGGGCCCAATATGGCATCGGCCCATCAATTGAAGATGAGAGATTGGGTAGGAAGCATCATTCAATCCGTAACATGCCTCGTAATCCATTAATGGATGCTGTTGCTGCTCATGATAGAAGCACGGTAATATTTTATTGTTAAGATCTCTATGACTAAGACTGATTTTGTGCTTAACAGTGCTAGTTTGGCCGAAAATTCATCCAAATATTCATTAAGCCCTAACATAAGTTCAATTGAAGTTTTCAGTGCCATCAATTGTTCAATTGAACCTTAATTATTTATCAATTTGCAATTGAATAAGTATCAAGTTTAAATATCCATTACTACCCCCAAAGTAACCCCTAAATGTGCAATTTGGACTCAAATTGTGATTTTAAAAGAAGAAATATTATACTATATTAAATTTTTAATGGTAGTTAATAATGCATATGAATACACAAGAAAGTATATAATTTCTTTTCGTAGTTCATGATATGATATTTCAAATTTCAAAACTGACAGATGAGGAAGGTATCTGAGTTGGTTAAGCCTGACGATAAGTCAAAAGCTGAGGAAAGAAATTCTTTGCTAGAGCAGATAAGAAATAAGGTATTTAACTTCACAGCATGCATGCTCACACTCCCACTCAGTCAAGCCTACATAAAACTAAGCATGGTGCATTGCCTTAATTAAGATTGCTTTTGCCATATTCCTAAAACTAAGCCTTTGGGGTTTTTTTTTTCAAGCACGGAAAACAAGACATAAAAGGCATCTTAATTGGGGTCAATTTTACGTATACCTTGCCAGCTGGCTTATACTATGCTGACAGAAAGTGCAATGTATATTAGGGCTGGTAAAATCTGATATGTTGACCAAAGAAACTGGAGTAATACATGTTGTAGTCCTTGCTAAAAGTCTACTATATTTTTCATTAAACAAATAAAAAAGCTAAAAGCTCAAATTATCTGTATCTACACTTTATTTGTGTAGCTTGTTAATCTGTTATCTAACTGTTGATTTTTACATTGTGATGTAAGTTTCTTGTTCTGTTTAATTTTTTTTAGTCCTTCAGCCTAAGACCAGTAGATGCTCCAAAAATTACGTCTATCAAGGCACCACAAACGAATCTCAAAGTAGCTGCTATTGTGGAGAAAGCAAATGCTATTCGTCAGGTTGGCTTCTTATTAGTTATATTCATTTCTCCTCTTTATTTAATCTTTTAGCAGACAACACATAAGTCACCGAGGCACACAAAGGTAGCTTTGATTCTACACGGGTACAGCAACGATTGTGCTGACACCATTGATTTCTTAAGAAGTACTTTGTATTGTGCCACTAGGATAGTAAGAGATGCTTGAACCTTTATTTATGACCTTGTATTTTGCGGTATAGGCTTTTGTCGGAAGTGACGAAGAAGATGGAGATAGTTGGAGTGATGCATAAGTCGCATTTCTTCATTCGGAGAGAGGTCCGATGACATCTGTAAGGGTAATCTTTGTTTGTGAAATATGTATCATTTCATCGTACTACTTTTTAATTCATTTTTGTTAAGATGTATCTAATTATAGCAAGTGTTATTACTGTGAGCCTCTACAGTTAGTCTGGGCCTCAAAGAGGCCAAGTTGTATTAGCTGTATGTAATTATAGAGTATCTTTCATTACATGTTCTATTTTACTTTTACTTTTTCTATGACGAAACCTAACAAGTTATTTGTATCATGAAAGCTCCCCATCAGCTCCCCTTATTTGTTGCAACGTGTATTCTAATCTCTTTATTTGGATCCTTTCTGTTTAAATGTGTGTGCTTCTAGTGGTCCTCTCGAGTATTAGAGGATGCCAAAAAGAGCTCTCACAATATTAATATTAAGACGTATATTTTTTATTTTTTCACAGCTCCTATTGAAGAACAGAATATCAAGTATTCAAACATTCTTTGTGGAAGTAGAGTATATATATTTCATTAACTAATATAGGAAAGGCATATTATTTACACACAAGCCAATAAATCTATGAATACAATAGTGGGGGGGGTGGTGGTGGTAAAATGAATCTAACTAAATTAGTCCAGAAATTGTTGGGAAAGCTTGTACCCGGAGATGAGAGCTGAGAGAGCAATGGCCAGAAATGCAAAGAAAGCCATGCTAATGGATGCTGCTGATGAGTCTGTAAACAGGTTATCGGATCCTTTTCTCATGTAATCTGTAAGTGGTGTCCCTGCTGACATGCCTGATATCAGAAGGTAGGCTATCACCTGCATGGTTTTTTCAGAGGTCTATTTACTCGTCCCATACCAGACATGAACAGGTTTTTTCCCCTACTACTCTCTTGATTGTCATATATTTTTGTTTTCTTGATTGTCATATCATTATATTTTCATATAAAAAGAGATTTTTTCAAGATAATTTCATTATGAAACATATAGAAGAAGAGGAGGGTTCAAATGCACCCAAATTTTTGTGCACTCAAATGCACCTTATCTTTCAAATCCTTTTTCTCCGTTTTTAAAGTCTAAATAGTCAATCCGAACCGTTAGATGCGATCTATATATTAAGATGTGCTTGGAGACCAAATTTTACATTTTTTGGAATTTGTTTACTATTTTTAAGCCACTTTGAAAATCGCTGATTTTACATTTTCTGGACCATTGGATCAGCGATTTTCAAAGTGGCTTAATAACTAGTAAAAAAATTCCAAAAAATGTAAAATTTGGTCTCCAAGCACATCTTAATATATAAATCGCATCTAACGGTTCGGATTGACTATTCGAACTTTGAAAACGGAGAAAAAGGATAGGGTGGTGCATTTGAACCCTCCTCATAGAAGAATACCAGTTTCATTTTCCTTTATTTCTCATTAATGTCAGACCTTGTAAGGTACAATATGTACTTGTAATAAGCTACAATTTTGAGGGATATACATAAAATTTAAAGAGTGAGTCTATGGTACCATGCATAGCACAGATTAGTCTGTAATACGGATCAATATTTTCGTTTTCAAAATCCTAATTATCAATCCAAACTGTTTAACATGATCCCCATATGGGTATAATATTAAATGGTTCTGATCAATTGTTAGAATTTAGAAAACAAAAATATTGCTCCATATTACGGACCAATCCGTGCTATGCATAGTAGCATAGAGGCATATACTCACTCAAATTTAAATCTACCTGATCTCCTGCAAAGTCGAGAAGCGACGCTGTCTTTCTCGGCAACATGCCTTTATTTTTATGTGATTCATAAAATTTCAGAGCAGTCTGCCCCATGGTGTACAAAAATGCAAGGATAGCAACAGCCAAACAATACCTAAAATAGGCAAAACGATTTTTAATTAAGAAGAAGATTTGTAACATCAATTTATTCTGCTGTGTTGTATTTTTTTTATTACAGTTTATGAATATGTTATGAACACAACTTTCAGCAATTTATTGTATTAAAAAATATCTAGAAAGAATAATATACGCTATTTAGAAGAAAAAAAATATCTTACTTTGGTAAATCATAATAGAGGAGAATAATTACATTTTTATAGTCTCAATTCTCATCTTGCTTTAAATTTTATAACCAACTAGTCATTACATAAGTCGCAAAGAAATTATCAATTTGAGAAAAAAAAATGGTAAAAAGAGGGAAACAATTAACCTGTATTCCTCATATTGATCAAAGTTCTTGCCATCACCATGCTTGTTAGATGCCATGATAATTAGAGAGAGGAGAGAGAATAGCCAACCCAAGAGCCTCAACACCACAATACCTTTTCCAAGCAATGCATCATCTCTATAAAAATTCCCCATGGTCAATTTGATGGCATTGCCGGTTGAGTGGACATTGCTGCCTCCATCGGTAACTCCCAGCGGGTGTGTCGTGACCGGTACTTCCGGTGTCGTCATTGTTAATTTGTTACGAGCAAAAATGGTTCCTTGGAAGGGAGGTTTTGTTGTTTGTTGGAGACGGAAGGGGGAGAGGAGGGGAGTTGGCGTGAGTTGTAATCCAATTAAGTCTTTGCTTAAAAATAGAATAATAATAAAATAGTGCTATTTAAATAGTTTCAAAAAAATAATGATATTCTAGACTATTCAAATGAGTGAGAATGACACGTTGCTTACCAAAATGTTCGTCATAATGAAAAGATAGATTGTATATAAATAATACAAGGGAAGAGGAGAGGCATGTTTGTATCCAGTGTCAGACAAATCAAAGGAAGGTGGAGAGCCGTTTTCTCAAGTCCATTTTCATCCCCAAGGTTTCACTTATATCATACTGGGTTTTTTTTTCATTATGACTGCTTGTAAAAAAAAAAAAATATATATATATATACATAGAGAGAGAGTGTGTGACTAATGTGCATTCGAATGTATATGGGCCGAAATATATACGGTCCAAATTCAACTTTTCAAAATCCAAATGATCGATCCGAACCGTTCATCTTGTTTTCCATATTAATATGTGCTTGGAGACCAAATTTTACATTTTTCTGAATTTTTTTTACTATTTATTAAGTATTTTACAAAATTGTTGATCCAACGGTGACTGCTGATTTTACTGTTTTGTTAAGCCACCATTGGATTAACAATTTTGTAAAATACTTAATAAATAGTAAAAAAAATCAGAAAAATGTAAAATTTGGTCTCCAAGCACATATTAATATGGAGAACAAGATGAACGGTTCGGATCGACCGTTTGAATTTTGAAAAGTCGAATTTGGACCGTATATATTTCGGCCTATATACATTTGAATGCACATTAGTCACACACTCTCTCTCTCTCTCTCTCTCTCTATATATATATATATATAAAATTGAGGTTGGCTACTCTACTTACATAAGCATATGAGGGTATATGCTTATAACTCATTTTTTCGTTTTCAAAATTCAAAAAGTCAATTTGAACCGTTAGATGTGATCTCTATATTGAAATGTGCTTGGAAACCAAATTTCACATTTTTCTGAATTTTTTTACTATTTATTAAGCCACTTTGAAAATTGCTGATCCAACGGTGGGTTCTGATTTTACTGTTTTGTAAACTCACTGTTGAATCAACGATTTTCAAAGTGGCTTAATAAATAGTAAAAAAATTAAAAAATATATAAAATTTGGTTTCCAAGCACATTTCAATATAGAGATCACATCTAACGGTTCAGATCGACTTTTTGGATTTTGAAAACGAAAAAATGAGTTATAAGCATATACTCTCATATGCTTATGTAAGTAGAGTAGCCAACTTCTCTCTCTCTCTCTATATATATATATATATATATATATATATATACAGAGAGAGAGAGAGAGAGATGGGCTATGGTGTATTGTAATGCATGGAGGGGTTTGTGCATTGGACCATAAATCTAAAATTCAAAATCCAAATGACCGATCCAAACCATTCATCTTGTTCTCCATATTAATGTGTGCTTGGAGACCAAATTTTACATTTTTCTGATTTTTTTTACTATTTATTAAGTATTTTATAAAATTGTTGATCCAACGGTGGCTGCTGATTTTACTGTTTTGTTAAGCCACCGTTGGATCAACAATTTTGTAAAATACTTAATAAATAGTAAAAAAATTCAGAAAAATGTAAAATTTGGTTTCCAAGCACATATTAATATGGAGAACAAGATGAACGGTTTGGATCAGCCATTTGAATTTTGAATTTTAGATTTATGATCCAATGCACAAACACCTCCATTCATTGCAATGCACCATAGCCCATCTCTCTCTCTCTCTGTATATATATATATATATGAGGAGGGATCCACTGCCTCAATTTTTCGTGCCTCCATTGAACCTCCAAATTTAAGCCGTATATCAACCAACTTAATCAACGGTTTGGATTGAAAGGCTCATTAGCGAAAAATTCTTTCATTTCGCCTCCAATTTTTTTTTCCTCGCTTTTTTCACTTGACCTCTCAACCTTACTCCAGTCCGCCCATCCTCTCATCGGCGCACCTCCGTGCCCACCCTCCGGCGACGACGCTCCGCGCCAGCCCAGCGCGTTTTCACTTGCCCTCCCCACCAACTGCTGATTCTCGCCCCTCTTTGCCCCCTCCCTTTGCCCCTGCGACGGCAATGCCCCTCCGTACTACTCTAGTAGTACTCTATGCCGTGTCTAAGCTCGCACGTGAAAACAAGGAGCGCTCCAGCCGTCTCCCTTACCCTTTCAAATCTTCTCTCCATTTATGGTAAGCACTTCTCTCTCTCGTTCTCACTAATTTTGTTAAATGTTGTCGTAATTAAATTGTGATGTCAATATACATTAACTTGGAGTTAGAGGTAATATAATTTTAAGAAGGTACAAAGAATATGATGACCTGGACCTACTTGCTTATACTGGTAAGTCTAGTATGGGTTAAAAAAAAAACTCACAGACTGAGCTAAAAGGGTGGGAGTAGACCTACTTGCTTATACTGGTAATTCTGGAAGCAAGCTTGCATTCAAAACACCAAAACAGCCATTGACTGTATCACAAAGCTGTAATCAAAACACCAATTTTGCAAATTTTTCCCTGTCGTGCTTAGCTTTTTTTTTTTTTCCCTTAAGCAATGGTCATACATGTGTTTTTGAATTGTTTTAAAAGATTGTGCTGTTACTGTGACTTTTGCATTGTTTTAAAAGAGTCGTATTACATAAACCTATCTTTCCCTAATCATTTCTGAGTTCTAACATGTGTATTTAGATTCCAGGTATAGTTTTTTAGTTGTGAAAAGAAATTTACTTAATTGATTCTTGGTATACTGGTGTTTCATTACAGGCCTACAAGTGGGAGCAGGATACCAGTTTGTAATGAATTCACTTTCCTTTGCTAATTCTCAGGGTAGGTTGCAATTTATATTAAGTTGTAATTTGATGTCGGAGGAGGGGCCAACAACGAAGGCGGTTAAGGATTATTTTTTTTCTTTTTCTTTGGGATAGAGATCGGGATTAAGAATAGAGGCCGGGGAGGGGCGCTGGGCTGGCACGGAGCGTCGCCGGAGGGTGGGTACGAAGGTGCGCTGATGAGGGGATGCGAGGACTGGAGGGAAGGTCGGGAGGGCAAGTGAAAAAGCAAGAAAGAAAAAACTGGAGGTGAAATGAAGATTTCTTTCGCTGATGAGTCTTCTAATCCATACCGTTGATTAAGTTGGTTGATATACGGCTTAGATTTGGAGGTTTAATGGAGGCAGGAAAAAATTGAGGCAGTGGATCCCTCCTCTATATATATATATATATATATATATATATATATATATATATATATATATGAGTAAGGCTACTCTACTTTGCAAAGCAAAGAGGCTCTTGTGCTTTGCATTTTGGTTCGTTAGATCTCCTTCAAGATTCGTGCAATATCAATCAGATCAGTGAATTTTCGCTGGAAATTAAATGGAGGTGGAACTGGACCCTCCAGTTATAATCTTTCGACCCCTCTTTCTTCCTCTCGACCTCTCCCTTTCTTTCTCACACGACCAGCGGCAACCACCAACAAAACCCCACGCCTTCTCTCACCCGACTCAGCGGCGACCAGCGAAACCCCCGCGGCTCTCCTCTCCTTCTTCCACGCGACTCCCTCTCCTTCCCCCGAGGCCCGCAAATGGTGTTCCAGCGCCACCTAGGGTTTCGACGCCAGCGATTTCAAACCCTACTCTTTCGGCGCCACCGATCGGAAAATTGTACTCCACTTTATTTTGAAGTGTCAATTTTCAGTGGCACTGTGTGGCTTGAATTAATTTTACTCTCTTTTTGTAATTTGAATGAAGTCACTAAGTGAGTGTGATTTGCACTGTATGAATCAGTGACCACTCATGTTTTCAATTGCATAATATGTCACATGTAGATTTTCTTGAAATTAATCTATTTGGTGTACGGGACCAGTTTGGTACCTGATGCAAAACATGGTACTGGTACAGTACCGGTTTGACCATAGTAAAAACACATGTTGTTGCTCGGGAAGCATTACAGATGTACAGTAGCAGTTTGATTCGTGGTTTGTTTTTTAATGTGCAGTTATAGTGGAGATTAATCCTCACAAGGTGTCATTACAAGAGCGAATAAGGGCTACTGAAATGTCTCCATTAAATTTATCCATTTTTTGTTACTTCATTATGTATATTTGCGACATGTGCAATTTATAAGGATGATAGAACTTCATATAAAGATTATGTTAAGTCTGGATTCTATTTGTTGTTTTGAAAGATAATGCTATATTGTCCTTTAGAACAACTCTTGTTGACCAAATTATTATATGAAAAAATTGTTATGGGAAATTGAATGCTGATGATATATATAAGTGTATGCATTTTACTTCTTTTTGTTTCTTTTCCTTTTTATAATGAGATAAGGGTTGTAATTCCTTATAATGTTTATGCAAAGAAATAGAAACATGTTATATGTATAACTTGGAGTAAAGATGAAATAATAAGTGCTTTTGACAAGCTTCACACTGAGCAAGTAAATTTATTCAAATTTTGAAAGCCAATATGTATATGCACAAATTTATCGGATTGAAAGCAAAACCATTTATAGGGCAGTATGAAAGCTAAAATTTGTATTCTGACTTGATGAAGAAGAATGAGTGCTCACATAAATTGCCAACATAAATTTCATATAAATATTTAAACAAACTTGGGCAAAATAGTACATTTTCAACATAAATTTCCAGCATAAATTCTCACATTAAGTCTCACATTCAACATTTCCAAAACAACACAGTACCATGTCATAAAAAAAGCAA
The DNA here is from genome assembly GCF_964058835.1 of Carex rostrata. Taxonomy (NCBI): domain Eukaryota; kingdom Viridiplantae; phylum Streptophyta; class Magnoliopsida; order Poales; family Cyperaceae; genus Carex; species Carex rostrata. The sequence continues at coordinate 10,387,814 of NC_135918.1, read as the reverse complement.
GCACTAGCTACTACATTAAACAAAACCCTTATTATCCACCCAATTGTAAACAGTTCTTGTGCTTGACCCAATTGTTGTTTCTTCTATGACAGTAGCTCCTGACAAAAAAAAAGAAATTGAATTTAGAAATGCAAACATTATGAAGCGATCTAAATACCTCAATTAAGTACTATCTTAATTAAATACTTCTTCCGATCTGAGGTGGCACATGCCTGTATGATGAATGTCGTAGAACAAACAAGTAGCAGCTTCTAGTTGTCTCGAAAACACAAAGGCAGGGCATGCAACAGAGTTCACTGCTCGTGTCATGGGTGATCGGCATATAACAGACAAGATTGACTTTGAGTGCTTTGCAAAGTGCAACTTCTACATTTAGAATATGAGAAAACAATTAACTGTATACTGGAGGTGCTTGTTACACTAAGATTAAGAACCAAGATCAGAAAATTTAGCTTAATTAATTATAATGTACTACTGCAAATCCAGCATCAATCAGGACAAGTACTTTTTCATTCCAAATTGAAAATCAACCAACTTCAGTTATTTTACTATAACTCCAAATCTACGTACGATCAATAAAGACAAAAGTAACCATGTATATCGTTCCGTCCAATTTGAAAAGAGTCTTTACTACAAAAAATACAAGTATACATACAGAGCCAAACAAACACAAACAACACAGAGAAATTAAAATATAAAATTTCAAGCTACATTAGATCTTAATAGAAAATTTCATGATTGTGCAAACTAAAACTACATGTCCCCATTGGTATGATCTTACTACTGACTCATGCATAAAACACCTGCTGCATTTACTCTGGAATATTTTCACGACAATATAAATATTTCTTACTCTGTGTTGCGAAATAGTCGGGCTGAGGTTTCCTCTTCCGATCGGTGGCGCCGAAAGAGTAGGGTTTGAAATCGCCGGCGTCGAAACCCTAGGTGGCGCTGGAACACCATTTGCGGGCCTCGGGGGAAGGAGAGGGAGTCGCGTGGAAGAAGGAGAGGAGAGCCGCGGGGGTTTCGCTGGTCGCCGCTGAGTCGGGTGAGAGAAGGCGTGGGGTTTTGTTGGTGGTTGCCGCTGGTCGTGTGAGAAAGAAAGGGAGAGGTCGAGAGGAAGAAAGAGGGGTCGAAAGATTATAACTGGAGGGTCCAGTTCCACCTCCATTTAATTTCCAGCGAAAATTCACTGATCTGATCTGATTGATATTGCACGAATCATGAAGGAGATCTAACGAACCAAAATGCAAAGCACAAGAGCCTCTTTGCTTTGCAAAGTAGAGTAGCCTTACTCTATATATATATATATATATATATATATATTAATTTGATAGGTTTTGGAGTTTGTGTTATATAGACTGAAATGACACTAATATAAGTTATATTAGCCATATACAATTTAAGGACCTGTTCGGTTGCACTAGTGGGAATAGGAATGGGTACGGGAATCAAAAATTTTGAACTGAAAATTACTGTTCACGTGGAAAAAAAAATTCAGTCCGAGTGAATTTTCATTTTCCCACGTGAACAATAATCTTCAGAGTACAGCCGAACAGGCCCTAAAGGACTCATTCGATGCAATTGAAAGTCCTGACACCAACTTGAATTTTTTTGAAAACGTTTGAAGGACCAATTTACTGCAAATGATTATTCAGGGACCCATTTGTTTTTTTTTCTAAAAAAAGTTTAATGACCAAAACCTAATTTTTGTCTCTTTTTTTTTAGAAAAAAAAAGTGTTTGCCTGAATTTATGCAATTTGAAAGTCATTTTATATTATCACGTCTTATAATGTAGACCGTTATAGTTTCAAATAATTGGATGAACTGTGACATACACACGAAAGTTTATTATTTTTTATGTGTATAATGCAAATAATGTATCAATAACATTCGAACTGTCAAATTTTAAAAATTTGAATTTGTTTCAACATTTATTAAGATTATAAAATTAATTCATGGCTAAAAAAACTCTACTCATATCTTAACACGAAACATGAAACTTGTCACCGCAAATCCGTGGAGGTGTGCGTAAAATACAATATATACTCGGAACCTACAAGCAAATATTTTTGTGGAGCCTAAATAGATTTTGCTTTGGTTTGGTGGTGAGATTAAGATTCATCGCTAGATTATGATTACATCTATTGAAATCTAATAGTTTCACTTTCAGTGGGTCCTTAGCTAGAGTGGCTAGAGTCGAATAATACATTGTGATTATGGTCTCGTATCATTTCGTACTGTGATCAAAATATCAAGGAGTTGTCATGACACATGAATGGTTACGACAATAAACACGTGAATTACAGTATGTAATGGACACACACGTTGTTCGTGATGCCATTTTTGCCACACTACTCTGAGCCGCACATCTAATTAGGAAATGTTTGAAGGATGAATAAAAAAAAGAAGTCTGCGAAATGTTTTCCTTCCGACAAGTGGGCCCAGCCACACAGCCCAACTGAAACGATACCTTTCTTTCTTGCTTCTGTCATTCTGTGTGACTCTCTCTCTCTCTCTCTCTTTAGGAAATGGCCGCCATGAGGCCACGACCCTCTCTTCTCCACCTCCGCCTCCGCCGCCGCAATCCTTTCTCTTACTCTCTTCTCCGATCCCTCTCCTCCGCCTCCTCCGCCGTTAAAGACATCTCCGCTCTCCTCTCTGATCCCTCCTCCGTCTCCCGCCTCCCTTCTCTCCACCTTGACTCCCTCATTTTCTCCCTCTCTTTCCAGCGCCAAACCCCCGATCCCAACCCCAACCCTCGACCTTATGCCTTACTCCTCCATTCCCTCCTCCACTTCAACCGAACCAATTCCGCCCGCCTTCTTCTTGTGCGCCTCCTTGACCCATCCAACACTCCTCCTTTCTCTTCCCTGGACCTGGTCCATGCTGTCGCTCATACGGTGCCTTCCGAAACCTCCCCCTTTTCACCTGCTGTCGACACGCTCATCCATGTCTGTTGCTTCAATTTTAAGATTTCACCATCAAGATCAACCCTCCCTCTGGAGGCTTTTAGAATATTCCTTTCTCATGGGCTATGCCCGACTCTCAAAACTTGTAATTTTCTTCTGGATAATATGGCTCAAGGTGGTCATTTTGCCGCTGCACGTGAGGTGCTCGACGAAATGCGCAAATGGGTTGCTCCGAATTCCTATTCTTACGCCCCTTTGATTCACTTGAGGTGTAAGGAAGGAGAGCTACAGGAGGCAATTGCGCTTCTCTTGGAAATGGAAAAGGTCGGTGTTCCACCATCAATTATTGCTTATAATATGCTTATAGATGGCCTATGCAAGAAAGGGAGCCTTCATGAGGCATTTAGGTACAAGGAGGAGATAATTAAGAGAAAATTAAAACCTGATGTAGTCACTTATGGGATCTTAATCAATGGATTGGTTAAGGTTAATAGGTTTGAAGGTGTAGATGCTCTTTTAAAGGAAATGCAAGCAATGGGTATTACACCAAATGAGTTTGTATACAACACTTTAATTGGATGGCATTGCAGAGTAGGTAATTGCAGGTATGCAATGGAGTTAATCGATGAAATGTCTTCTAAGAAAATGACACCAAATTCAATTACTTACAACTCTATTGTAAAGGGATTGTGCAAGGAAGGCAATTTCGACCAAGCTGAACGACTTTTTGAGGTGATGTTATCAAAGAGAATGATTATACATGTGGGCTTATTTAATACCATGATATTTTGGCTTGTTGCAAGGGCTTCTCGATTGGACTCAGCTTTAAGACTATTTAGCGAAATGGTGTCTAGGAAATTGAAGCCGAATGATTCTCTCATGACTACATTTGTAAGGTCACTTTGTAAAAAGGGGATGTGGAAGGAGGCAAAAGCTGTGTGGTTAGATTTACTAGAGCGAGGTTTTGGGGTTAATGTTGAGACCTCTAATGCATTGATTCACGGCCTTTGTAAATTGAGAGATATGAAAGAGGCAGTTGCTGTGTTAAGAGAAATGATAGACAAAAATTTGGTTTTGGATAAGGTGACATATAATACTCTAATATACGGCTGTTGTAAAGAGGGCAAAGTGGACCAAGGGATGCAACTTTGTGATGACATGATTAAACAAGGGTTTAAACCAGACAGTTACACATATAATTCTCTGATTTTTGGATATTGCAATTTGGGTCAGATGGAGGCGGCAGTACGGGTTTTGAACGAGATGAAAACTTCACGGTTACCCGTGGATATTGTGGTATTTGGTACAATCATACATGGTTATTGCAAAATGAAGGATGTAAACCAGGCTCTGATTTATTTGCAAGAGTTGATTGATTTGGGGCTAAAACCGAATGGTATTATATACAATTTGATTATTGGAGGATATTGCAGAGAAGGTAATGTCTGGAAGGCTACAGAACTATTTGATGATATGAAGTGTAAAGGAATTGTACCAACCAAGGTGACTTATTGCACACTAATGAATGGGTTTTGCATTCTTGGCCGTTTGGAAGAGGCCAGGGGTATTTTGGGGAATATGAGGGACAATGGGTTAGAGCCAGATGTGGTAAGTTATACTACCATTATTACTGGCTGTTGTAAAATGGGACAAATGGTTGAAGCCCGTAAGTTATTCGATGAAATGTGCACAAATGGGATTGCTCCAAATAAGATCACTTACACCGTGCTTATTCATGGTTACTCTAAAATCGGAAAGAATGAAGAGGCAAATGCAATTTTTAGTGAGATGGTAGAGAGTGGTGTGGTGCCAGATAATATTACTTATAATAGTTTGATTTTAGGTTATTGTGAAAATGGTGTTTCAGACAACTCGGACAAGATTCTCGAGGTATTGTCTGAGAGGGGGTTTGTATTGGACGAGGTCTCTTATACAACTTTGGTTCATGGAATTACTAAACCCTGGAAGCATGAGGTCTCATCCACCGAACAAGAAGGCTTTTCTAATCAGAGTTTTGGCCCTTGACCCTAGATCCTACAACCTTTTGCTGATGGGTTGAAATTTGTTACGAGCCAAATCGGGCTTGATCCATAAATGAATTCAGAATGCTACTTGATCTGTGTAAAGTGCAAGATCTGGAAATGCGACAGTGAGCTTACTGGATCATTTTTGGTGAGGTATATCTGCTCAGGTGGTCAGGTTCAGATCTATAAATCCAGGTCCAAGTTAAACATTGTTAAACTTATTTATGTTGATGGGATTGCATGGTGAGAAATTGAGTCTTAAGTCTTAACAGCTCACCTGTTGTTGGCATTACTTTAAGGTTAGTAATGTAATTCCTTTTTCCTAGTATTTATTTTCTTAGTTTCTTCTTTTGCTTTTCTTGACATTTTTTCAGAAGATTGCCAAATTCATCAGAGTATTACCTACTGGAGGTACTTATAATGGGAGCGGGGGTTTTCCAATGGGCATCAAACCGAAATCTGTCTGATGCCCAGTCTAAGTCGTCCTGTGAATCAAACTTTCTGCGTGAATCTCAATGCGGATTGGACGGCTTAAACCAGGCATCGGGCGGATTTTGGTTGGATGCCCATCAGAACCCCTCCTCTCCCACTTATAATTAGCTTGTAGACCAAAACTAAATACAACTGTACCAGCCAGTTCATTCGTAGGCTTCTTTTTTAGGGTTTACATAACCTTTTTCACTATTGTATGAACAGTCATTCCTGAAAAGAAAAAAAAAATTAGCTGCAGTGCTAAGCATTAAGCAAAATAAAAGAAAGTACATGGTAGACAAACTTGTAAAGAAATATTGAATTACTTGAGGTGTGCCAACTGTTTATTGCTGTATGTATTCAGGTCAAGAGAGAGAGAACAGTGAAGGTAATGACTGAGGCATTACTAGTATAGAGGAGGTTATGAATTGCACCAGTAGCAACAATTTGATGGTATTTGTTTTTCTTTACACCTGTAAATGTAATCTCTTTTTGTTTTCTTTTACTGTCTTTTTTTTTTCATTTGAATAACACAAATGTATAAACACAACAGATTTTGATTCGAACTATGTAGTTAAGATGTTGATTTCACCTTGTTGGATTGATTTTTTTTCTTCTCCCCCCTGTTGTTCTGTGTGTATTGTTTGATAATTTACCTTACTAATTTGAACAATTGAGTGCACTGTTACTACCCTAGCCCCACTAAAAATTCACCTACACAAGCTTTTAGTGAGGGTTACAGTCTCTTTTGAGATGCGATTGCGTCCCTTTCTAAATTTTTAAATGTTTTTGCTTGGTTTTTGTAGGTTTAATTGAATTTCTAACATTTAGTTTTATGAAACTAAAATAAGGCCATCGTGTGGCTACTTCTCTCTGATCTTCCATTCTTAGAGACATGAGTAATTTAACCAGTATAAAAACTTGAGTGGTACTGTTTAGCCAAGTGATAGTTCAAATGGGGTTCACAAGTCATGACTATTTATAAACCTGAAATGACTGAACTGCTGTTTTCAGTTCCTTGTTCTTATATACAAATTATCACTTTTTACCATTCTAAAAGGTATTATGCTTTGATAAATTGACTACTTTCTAACTTTCCAAGTGAAGCACCATTTTGTCATATAAGAATGGTTAGTAACTACGCCAAGGAATGTTGGTTGGAATAAAGGTCTCATTAGTGCCTTTCTAATAGAATATGCCACTTATCTTCTTTGAAGAAACTCAAAGGAATGTTGGTTGGAATAAAGGTCTCATTGGTGCCTTCCTAAAAGAATATGCAACTTATCTTCTTTGAAGAAACTCAAAAGGAATGTTGGCTAATGTCATGTTTAGTTGAACAACCCCACAAGCTTTGATGATCTGGAGCTCTATCTGGTACGAAAGTGAGAATCTGAGATCAATTTCTTTGCCAGAACTGGATTCCGCCGTATTATGTGCCGATTTCATTCCCCCTCCATTTCAATCAGATACATCTTTTTTGCATGTCAGAATGGGAGAGGATCGAGTTGTTTCTGTGACTGGAGGAGATCAGATTACATCCAGTATCTAGTCAATTTTTCTCTCTCAAGGAGTAAGGCAAAACACCACTAGACTATGATAGCGAGTCTTCAACTTTCCTTGATCTCAACCGTTTATAACATTAACATGATTCAGTCACGCTATAAAAGTTTGCACTATATAGAAATTACACTTCTAATTGATAACAACAACTTTTATTCTCTACCAAGTACTAACACTATCTAGATAATTAGTATTTTCTATGTATATATATATATCCATCAATTCAATACGTAGCAGTGGATCACAACCTCATTACAAATGGCTACTAATTCCCTTGTACCTGACATCTGGGAATGGATCACAACCCTCCCACCAATCCACCAATGGTATTCAAATTCTCTCTCACTCCAGATATGTACCTCTCTAGAAGGAAACCATTCACTAACCCTAGTCATCAACAAACCCCCCAAACTACACCTACCATCAAACCTCTCTTTCTCCATCTTTTCTACCAGCCATATGCCGACCTCACTTTGGACCTCCAACTCCTTCCGATTGAATGGCCATCGAATCGATGAAGAAATTATGCGAAAGTTTTTCTTCAACATAGTATCTGCTGTACTCAAGTACGGCCATCAGAACAAATATACCTTGAGAACAATTGCATTGGATGCATGCGAGAGTTTCGCAGATGCATTTGACATTGCATTCCTCACCCTTGCTTTCCTAGTTTGTGTATATGAAGCCCCACTTGATCCTAGGCGCAGTTTTGTGGAAACAATTAGAGTTTGCTTGGCGACTACAAAAATGAGGGAAGCATCAAAGAAACTCATGCGGGTTTTAGGATCAAACATTGAGGAGCAATGGATGAGGTCATTAAACCTAGGGTTTACAAATTGGATACTTGAGTTGAAGGCTTTGGGCAATGAAGAGTTGATGACATCGACATGTTCTCCTTTGTTCTCCTATGCTATTTCACCTAGTAATCTATGGAAAGTTCAATTGTATTATCCTATGGTTCTGATGGCCACAGAATTTACTAGCAGTAGCACCAAGGACACAAGGCTGCAATTCTCTCTCAACTACCAACAATTTGAGAGTGTAATTCAATTTCAGTACAAGTTGAAATTCAAGGAGGATTGGATCGATATAAACGTGAATGTGGATAACATAAGGTTGGTACAGAACTATTACTTAATTAATCACCTTTTTGAGTTCTACTAGTTCTGTGCAATAGGTCTGAAATGCTTCAAGAATCTTAACTCGTCAACTATTGCAAACTATAATTTTTTAGGTTCACAGGCACCCGAACCGTAATTAACTTTTTTTATTTTTTTTTATCACTCAAATTGCTGAAAGAGTAGCACAAGCTAGTACTAATCGTAATACAATGGTTATGGTTCGCTTATACATCTAACCAATATTCGTGAACAACTCTATTTAATTAAAATATACTTCACACAAACTCAACCTTGTAAACTCTATTTCATCAATTGATCTCAGACTCACACATGTATCTCTTTCTTAGGTGTAATCTGATCAGGTTGGTATCTGAAACCTTGATGGAAAAGCAAGGCTATGGCTCTGATGAAAAACACTTCCCGTCCCGCATTTGCTTGCAACTCACTCCTCTGCTCCAATCTGACATACTCTCAGTCACAGTGAGCAAATCCACAGACAATCCTGCCCACGAGGTCGGCATATCAAAAACAATGGAAAGCACCTTTGAGCCCCCAAGATCCATCGGACTCTCCATATCATCACAAGAAACCATAGTATTAAGCCTAAAGCCTTGGAAATTTGAACAGTCGGTGTATGGTGACAGTGCAATTCTCAACTGGATTCTGCATGATGGTGTCAACGGGAGAGAAGTATTTTCGTCGAAACCACCGAAATGTGCATTGTTCAAGCCAAAATCGTGGTTTCAAAACAGGTATACCAGTGCGCACCGGCCGTTTACAAGGGAAGGAGGTGTCATATTTGCCGAAGATGAGTATGGGGAGAATGTTTGTTGGAAAGTAGGAGCAGCAGTTATAGGAAAGACTATGGAGTGGGAGATAAAAGGGAAGATTTGGTTGACATATTGGCCGAACAAGCGAAGGACGCATTATAGTGAGACTAGATTCTTAGAATTTAAAGAATTAGTGTATCTCACTGTAGAAAAGTGAGGCTAATTAGTTAATTTTAAAACCTTAGGTTAATTGAAGAAGATGAAAAATTGTATGTCATAATTGTTTGAATAAATTCATAGTGTGTATTTCGAATGGCATATAGATTTGGAGATTATTTTCTTTGTTCTTATGTGCAAATGTGAAGTTTTCACCATATAAAGAATATGAGTCTTTAGTATTTGAAGCTATCTATAGTACAAGCTTTGCCTCTCTCTTCTCACAAGTCATATCCAGTTTCCTACAATATCACACTATGTTACCAGTCTGTTTGCTGCACAGATATAAAAAAAAGTCATTGCCTTGATTTATTCTCATACTCCTTAATTTTCCACCTATGCGTTAACATTATCTTACAATTGAATAATTTCAGTGGAAAAAAAAAGTTAAAAAACTGGTTAAAAAGAAAGAAAACCAAAATCTTTTATGTTCATGGAAAAATATTTGCATACAATATCTGATTCCATATGTCAGGAACACCAGGAAGGCACCAGTGTATGCAATCAGCGTAGCTACTCGGATCCTTCAGTGATTCCTCTGTCAGTGGGTCCCACTGCTTCCTGTATATGGAAGGGTGTGCGTCTTTACGGTACTCCGACAGCTGTGTGATATTTAAGAATTTCACATTCACACCCTTTTGTTTTAGATCTTGAATAGTGGTTTCTACCACATGCATGTATCTCGGGTCGGATCCTTCACCCCAGTATCCATCTCGTAATATCGGTAAGGTTTCATTGTAGCAGTTGTGGCCACTATCAGTCCCCCATTCATCTCCTCTATAGAATATATAAGTGTGATTAAGATTTGCATGAATTTTTCTATTGGTTACCACAGAAAAAATTTGGTACTCACTCCAAAAGTACCAACTTCTGCTAAGATTTGCATGTAAATAAGTAGTATAGGTTTACTTTTCTATTTCTCTGAAAACTTTGTTTGAGGTAAATTGGGGCAAAATTCAGTTGATCAGGTTAAATTGAGTTATGAAATTACCAAAATGTTGCTGAGCTGCGGCTTAACTGGTGCAAATTTGCAGTGAACTGGGGTTTTATTGTTCAATTGAAGCTTTCTCAACCTCCATGGGTTTTCTATTTATGTGCATACTAGGGAAAATGATAAAATGGGTAATACCAGCATATGTCCACATTGTGATCTAGTGCTGGAATGAACCTACTATACTTACAATGAATGGGTCGGTGACATGCTCATGAAGAAGAGTTCGGTCCTTGTGTGATTGATGTGAAATTCAAGCCAATCAGACCAAGCTTTAATCGCTAACTCATAACCCCTTAAACTCTCAATCTCCTTGTAGACGCCACCATCCTCTTCAAATGAGCCCCACCTGGGAACATAAAAAATTAACCGAATCAATTTTAAATAAAGAACTAAAAATAACTTATACTGAATAATTAACATAGTTTGAGATATATATATAGATAGTGAATGCTTGAGCAAATGTAAAATGCAGAACAAAAGAACTTACAAGATCTTCATATTTCTCCTTCTCCACCAAAGGTAAGTGTTAAAAACCAATATATCTGCATCAGTCCAGTGTTTTGCATGTTTTTCGATCGAATGTGCTCTGACAATTCTGTCTGGCACACGGTGGAGCACTGGGTGGTCTGAGTTTGACTCCACTAACAGTGGGGACCAGTAAAAATCAACTGATGCATTGTAATCCTGCCATATTTATCAACTTCATTGTCATGTTTTAACATATTCTAGTAGTTGTTTCTTATAACTTTTCCCAAGAAAACAAATTTCTCTTTGAGAGAGTAACTCTTTTGAGTAACTTCTTTACTTTTCTTATATTGAGCAAAACTAGGGTGTGATGTGCTCACCAAAAGAGTGCAATTGATGTATTAATTTTTTAATTGTTTTATGTATTAATTTTTTATCATTTTTTTGACCGCTTGATCATATACTAAATTAATTCAAGACTTTAAAATTTTTGCATGTATATGCATCACTCACGAAGTACTTGAATTTCAATGATTTGAATTGGTAGTTCAAAGTCAATCTGATAGTCTTTTGGAGATGTACTCACCAACCCGTCTTAGTGAGCACATCACACCCTAGTTTTGCTCTCTTTTTTATTTGTGTATTACTCTATATTTCACAAATGGAAGGAGCAAGGCAATCTATCCATATGTTGTAACCATTTGGTAACAATTTAAAAAAAGAAAAAAAGAAGAAGATTATGATTAGTGTATATACAGATACAAATTAATAATGTATTAATTAAGTATACCTTGATCTTAAAGGACATTAGGTTTTTATGGGTTTCCATGGTGTTGTTGGAGCCATGTGTGGAGGTATCAAGGAGGCAAACCATGGAGATCCATTGGTTTCTGTTCAGTGAATCTCCAACAAATACCATCCTCTTCCCTCTTAGTTTCTCCAGCAACTTTTTTCCATTGAATCTGCTTGTATTCATGCAAAACTTCACCTGAGAATTCTCATTTCTATTACCCAAAAACAATATATAGCACCCTCATTTACTCGGATTCAGTACTAACAAGAAGCATATATTTTAAAATGCTGACTTTCGCATTCATGTGAAGATCTCTAAGAAGGTCGATTTATGTGAGATAGGAAATTCGTTGTGAAAATGAAAAATATATTTATGTGATCAATGTATATATATATTATATACGTACCTAGGAAGGTTGCACCCATCTGGTTGCCATCTCCATTTCTGATACACCAAATCCGATCTTCCAAACTTCATGCATGCCGATTGATCAGACATGAACCGGCATTGCCTCTCATTATAAAGCGGGTACTCCATGTCATCATAGACCCAACGACCAGAGAAGAAGTCGCAGTCTCCCTTATTTTCTTTTCTTGATGTTATTGCATTATTAATGGCCTTCCAATTGCCATTTTGCAGTCGAAAGGATGCAGCAAGGAATATTAAGAGGCCAAATAAGAATGCTACTAGGGAATTGAACTGATTTCTTAGTTTCATCATCTTAGGAGGAACAAAAAAGAATTAGTGTTAGATATTAAAGCTAATTAATTAAGGACATTATTGTATTACATTACATGCATATTCACATATAGTGGTTATATATCTGTGCATATATGGTAGGTTTGAAGAGTATACTGAAAAACAAACAAACAAACAAACCTTTAAATTGAGAGGCAAGGGAGAAGATTTGAATTTTGAAGTAGGCATATTTGATTGGTTGATAAATCAGGCTATTTAGGTGGTTTCCAAGGTTTTGCTTCCTGTGGAAGGGTTGAGTTTAGGTGAGGGTTGTTGAATACTTTGAATGCATCAGCTGGTGTACCTAAACTTCGTGTCAAAACAATTTTTATAAAAAGGGAATTCAATCTGAAGCTGCTCCATCACCTGATATATATATATCCTTACAAAATATGATAGGCAGGAGTATTCAAAAAGGAAATTAATTAATATTCACTCATTGGATATATATATATTGATGTGCTTTCTTTAATTACTAGCAATTGGGAGGGCATTTGATAATTGCTATATATATATATATATATATATGAGTTAGGCTGGGTGCTATGGATAGCATAGTGGCCTCTATGCTACGGCTCAATATTCGAGTTTTCAAAATCCAAACGGTCGATCCGAACCGTTCATCTTATTCTCCATATTAATATCTGCTTGGAGACCAAATTTTACATTTTTCTGAATTTTTTTACTATTTATTAAGTATTTTACAAAATTGTTGATCCAACGGTGACTGCACAAAACAGTAAAACCGTTGGATTAGCGATTTTCAAAGTGGCTTAATAAATAGTAAAAAAATTCAGAAAATTACAAAATTTGGTCTCCAAGCAGATATTAATATGGAGAATAAGATGAACGGTTCGGATCGACCGTTTGGATTTTGAAAACTCGAATATTGAGCCGTAGCATAGAGGCCACTATGCTATCCATAGCACCCCAGCCTAACTCATATATATATATCATTCATTCCTGTTTATTTTTAGGAAAAGTAATAATTAATTAATTAAGGAAATCAGCACAGTACTAAGATTGAAACTTCCCATATTTCTAATTTCTATTTTGTATATAAATTAAGGGAGCAAATCTTCAAAACCAAATTAATTAGGTAACATGTCTATAGGCTGATGCGTATACTATACATTACATATATATATATATATATATATAAGAAGTAAGGAAAGTTTGGTGTGTATTCTTTAATTTGTCGTGATTTGTATAGATCTCTGCGCATTCCAGCTAGGAAAATGAAATGAATCTGCTGGTCTACTTAAGTAATCATTGTTTTTTTTTTAAGCTTCACATAGACTGGAAAGTGGCTTATTTAATAATTAATTGTGATGCATATTATTCATTGAATTATATATGACAGTGTCACACCGGGGCCAGTAGAGAGATGTAACAATTAATCTGCCACAAATTATATATCAAGGTTCTAATTAAGGTTCATCAAGTTTCTTTTTTGAGGTAATTAATTCTAAAATCTATCAAATTAGTTTTAAATAACAAATTTAAATTATTGAAACCAAATATCTTCATAAATCATGCATTGACATACAAGATTTATAATTTTTAAAACTAATTATTAATATAAACTGAAGCAGACAAAACATAATGAATAATATATGCATTTATATAATTTATAAAAAAAGATACTAAATTAATTCAAAATTATATAAATTTTATATATAAATACATCATAATTTTATGAGCGTCCAGATATCAGGAGAAAGTGGGAGGGTTATGAAGACGAGTTTGTATCCTCTGAGGTATTGCAGAGGATTCGTGCCAAGTTAAAAATAACGGTTCAGATCTAGTAATTGTAAAAGATTCCCTTATCAGGTATTGGAGAGGATGTGAATTCTATGGCTAACATAGGGGCTAGGGCCCATTAGGACCAATTTATTAAAATAATTAAATTAGTTAAATTCGCTTGTCTTTTATTTAGAGTCAGACAAATCTTCAGATGTTCCGATCAGACAATTAGATTCATAAAATAAATTTTACAATTTCAGAGTTTCAGATGTTCCCTTATCAGTTTAAAATATTGATTCAAACATGCATGTCAAACTACCTTTCAAGCTGATTTCAAATGATGTAATTCATCGTAATTGACTTTAAATTGGATTAATTATTTTATTGACCTTCATAAGTTTCATGTATCAGTATTATATTTTTTTTTAATTACTTATTTTGTGTTTTGTACAGCGCGTAACATGCATTAATATTTTATATTTCAGATGGGTTTTATATTTGCTTAAAGACTTGGAACTTGAAATTAAATTGGTGTTTAATTTGTAGATGTTGAAGAATCATTACACCGAATGCTGCTCTGTTTCTGCTACAGAAGATTTTGGGCCCTTAAAACATGAATTGAGACTGAGAGAGCAGATTCTGTCAATTGAATTCAGACCCATTTTATATCCCATGAACTCTCCCTCTCCGCTTGTCCATCTAGAGTCAGTCTAGTCTAGACTGTAGAGCTAGCGAGGTTATGTAATACATATTATATATTGATTCATTTCATTTCATTTCATTTCATTTCAACGCCTCTAACACTTGTAATATACATATATTATATATATATCAATTGATCAGAAAATTAATTTGAGGTACACTTAAAAACCTAAAAAAAACAAAAGCAAAACACACACACACGCTAAAGAAAGGAAAGAAAAGAAATAAATAAAACACTTGTGCCACCTTTTATTTTATCAAGGAAAGAATAACTTGGCGTACAAAACTTCATTCCACGTATCCTGAAGACCGGGCAAGCACCAATGGTTGCAATCTGCATAGCTACGTGGATTAGCAAGTTGCTCCGGTGTCAGTGGATTCCATTGTTTTTTGTATATCTGTGTGTGCGCGTCCTTACGGTACTCCGAGAGTTGTGTAATGTTAAGCACAGTCACGGGTACTCTCGAAGCACTAAAAATCTCCTTCAATACTTGCATCATGCTCTTGCTTGTGCTCGGTCCCCAATAAGTCGGGTTGTCGATTGGGGTTGTTTGGTTGTAGCAGTTCCCACCTGCCTCACCTCCCCAATCTTCACTCCTGTATTGCAAATTCACAGGTAAATTAAATTAAAATAATAATTGGGTCGAGGTTTATTAATATGTGTTCATTATCATTAAAGACAATTGAAATTGTTTCTGGTCTTTTGCAAACTCTTCAAGAGAGAAACTATGGTACTATGCATAGTGCAGATTGGTACATACTATGGATCAATATCTTCATTTCCAAAGTTCAAACAGTTAATATGAACCGTCTGACATGATCGTCATATGAATATGTACTAGTACTTGCAGACTAGATTTCACATTTTTTAGAATATTTTTACTATTTTTTTAGATAGGTAGAAAACTACTACTATTAAATGGTTTAGAATCATCTTTAGATCAAGTGATTTTCTATTTATCAGAAAGAAAATATTCTAAAAAATATAAAATTTGATCTACAAATACATAGTTACATGGACATTGTGTTGAACGGTTTAAATCGACGGTTTGGACTTTGAAAATTGAGATATTAACCCATAGTACGGACCAATATGCGCTATGCATAGTATCGCAGCCTCACTCAACTCTTGAATCTTTTCATCAAATAAAAAAACACTCTTCAATATACATAAAATAAATTGTTTCAGTTAACCTTGTGTGAGAGGGTGACATGGTGGCAAAGAAAACACGAGTCTTGGTTGGATCGACATTCTTCTCCAACCACATCACCAATCTCCCCAATGCCAATCTGTATGCATCCTCGGTCTCCATCTCTGTTATGTCCTTCGTCTCACTTTCAAATGATCCCCTCCTAAAAATTTGCAAGGACAAAGTTTGAATGGATATTGTTATTTACTTATTTGTATTTCTTAGTGCAAAGATAATCCTTCAAAATTAAAACTAATTACAAGGAAATATTGGGGCAAAGCATTGTCGGGCACATAGGTCATGAGCACACAGAGATGCACATTTAAAATCAGAAGGATTCTTCTTTCAATTTGAATCAAAGGGTGTCACCTTAGCAAAAATCAAACTTAAATAAATGCAACAATGAATTCTAACAAAGTTTCAGTAATTATTCAATAGCATGCAATCAATAGCAATGACTCAAATAGTTCCGCCCTTTTTCGGATGGTTATTTAAGGTGTTCCCTTTGATGATAAATGAAATGTTCAGACAGTTATTTAATACGTTACAAAAACAAAAACAAAAAATAGAAAACAAAGTAACTTAGAAATCTACTGGGTGATTTAATTAATAATAATCATAAATTAACTTCAAGGGGGAAAGAATTACATAATTTTCATCTTGGCTCCGGTCATCCACCATAGATAGGTATTGAACACCAAAATATCAACTCCTTTCCAATATTTTGCATGCTTATTGATTGACCCAGCACGAACAATTCGATCCGTGACTCTGTGAATAACAGCATTGTCCGAATTTGACTCGACCAAGAATGGAGCCCAATAGAACTCGATTGAAGCATTGTATTCCTGAAAGAATTGAACTAATCTTAGTATCTGAGATAAGTTTCATTTAGCAAACCTTTAGACTTTTTTGGGGTATAGTGAAAATCAGTGAACTTGAAGGGTTATAAAGGTAATCAATTCAAGAGTGTGGACCGCAACATTACCTTGGCTGTGAAAACAGTGAGAGAGTCTCCGTTGAAGGTTTCCCAGGACTTTGCGTCCTCTGGAAGGACCCGGTGCAGGAGGCACACCATGGACACAAACTGTCCTCGGTTCAATGAATCCCCCACATACATCAAGCGCTTGCCTCGGAGCATTTCCCACATTAAAGTCGCGTTGAAGCTGCCAATTTGAAGGTGATGCCACAAATTTGTAAAATGATATGACAAAGTGTTACAAGATTATTTAAAATTCTTCTAATTTCCACAAGAACAAAGAGGTGGCCACAGAAGATCCAACCTGTGAGGTGGTTTTAGTTAAGATAAGGTAAATATGGTCAGGACTCAGGAGTAATATAACAGCTAATAAATAAGTGGGGCCAGAACAGGACCACATTGCTGCAAAGAGTCAGACAAAATAATGTGGAGTTTGGGAATTTTGGTGTGGCACAGATTATAAGTTCCATGTGAACCACAAAAGGCAATAACAACATAATCACTTAAACATTTGCGCTTTGTACCTACCATATTGATTCAAATAAAAGCAACAATAATTTATGGGTAATTGGGTATACAGATGAGATTTTGCTTTCCATACAAGAGAATTACTAAATCAGAAGTATACATCATATAGCAACATATAAATTAAAGACATTCCATATCTAAAAAAGTCATACCAAATAAAATTACATATATATATATATAGAGAGAGAGAGAGAGAGAGAGAGGTTATAATGGAGGAAACATTTTTTTTTAGCAGAAAACATCTGCCTTTGACATTAGCATTGCGTATATTTAATAGCTTGTCAGTTGTAAGTTTCAATCAAACTACAAAGATTACTTAAAAGTGATTGAAGTGCATATGATATACAGACAACAAAGAGTTATCATCAAAATTCAGAAACCAACAAGCTGACTAACATGCCCACCAAAAAAATATCAAGCAAATTATAATGAGGTAAAAAATCACAGAATTTATGATGTGTCCTTTGACATGATCCCACAAGCAGAAAAGAAAAAGGTATCTGCCGTGCTCTTATTAACTTAGGTTATCTATCATTTTAATATGTACCTTTGCTTTTCATCTGTGAAAAAGTGGTTCATCAACCATCTGTTTCCAACTTTCCATTAATTATATCATGTACCTTTATTTTAAGAAAAAATAGCCTAACTGCTTTACCAAATACCAAACCTTGAAAAAATTTAATATACCTTAATTTGCAATGAAAGGTATCCTGCATAGCCTTACAAACAATGAAAGTATTAATTGTCACATAAGTAACAATTAATTTATTTGGTGAATAATAAAAGTTGAATTGAATTGAATTGCGTGAGATTGCAATTAGAGGTAGTAGTAGCCTAGGTACCTGGGAAGAGAGCAAACATTAGGTTGCCATCTCCAGTGCTGATATCCTGTGTCAGGCCGGCCGTGCGTTTGACATGTCAGCTGAGGCTGAATGTACGGGCACTCTTCCTCTGCATAGAAGGGGCGTGCCACCTCATCATACACCCATCGCCCCGCAAAGATGTCACAACTACTATTTCCCTTTCCCTTTCCCTTCTCAATGGTGAATGGAAGATTGATCGCATAATCATCCTTTTCTATATATGAAAAACATCAAATCTAAATTAATATTGAATTGAGCTTACTAGTATTTAATTGATAAATTGTTTGAGAAAACTTTCCAAATAGAATAGATCGCAATTTGTAAAGACCGAAATAGCTAAAGTCTTAAAATATATAACAATAATTAAAAGAAATAAGAAATGTAAGTTGAATACAATTACTAGTTACTAGTAGTACAATTGAAAAGGTAATAAATAAAGTAGAAGAGAAATTAATTAAATTGTTGGAAGGGAAGGGAAGGGAAGCTACCTTTTAGATTTAGATTTAGATTTAGATTTAGATTTAGATTTAGGGGTGGTGTGGAGGAGGAGGGATGGCGGAGGAGGCAAGTGAAATCCTGAAAGTAGAGAAGGGTAGCGAAGGTAAGGAAAGATAAGGTGAGGAAGTAACTCCGCTTCCTTCTATGGAGGGGGAGGGGAAGAAGAGCTTTCATCTCTCTCTCTCTCTCTCTCCTTGTCTTCTTGAATGTGAAATGGAGAGGGGGTGCGGTGCATGCTTTCTGGCAAGTGTTGCAAAGCAAGATATGGAAGAGAGAAAGAGAGAGTTATGGAGAAGAAAAGACAGTGAGAGTGGTGGGGTCCCAACTCCCAAGACAGTCTTACTTGGTCTTTGTCGTCCCATTCTCTACAGTAACTCAATTTTTTTTTTATTTTAAAATTTGTACAAGGACCGTTCGATTAACATCCGATTTGGATGGGTCCTCTCCTCTCCTGGCCCAGGGGCCTGGGCCAGGGAGAAAATCTCAGCAGTCTTTGTCGGACCAACACAACACTAGTTACACTACAACAGGTGCGGTGCAATTTACACATCGCTCCTTCAGATAGTATCAATTTATCACAACATACAACCCATTTTGACCAATTTTGCAGTTTCTTACTTATTATTACATTAATTACAAAAACTTAGCAAATATACAAAGAGCTTTTCAATTTTCAATTTTGATAAAGGTAAAGCTCCAAAATAGCACCATCAGTCAATCTAGAAAGGATTATGGGGTTCCTAAAACCGATGAATTTGAGTCACTAGTGGGAAAAGTGTGATGACGCGTTTTCATTTGATGGCAGTGAAACGACCCCACTCAGGCACTCACCACTCACCACTCAGACCAATATATGACAGGGTTTCAGCTCTCAATTTTATTCAAAAAGGTTTTTTTTTTTTTTTAAAGTTCAATTTTATAACTTCGATCTTTAAATTTTCAAAAATTCTAAATAGATCAAGAAAAATACATTTTTAGAAAATTATTAATAATTCTCTTACAAGTATTATGTCCTGTTTCCTTTTTTTAAAAAAAGAAGAAGTTAAATATGAAGTTATAAAATTTATTTTCAAGAGCAAAACTCAATAAGGACAATTAAAAAGGATTACGAGGTTTGAGGGGGTCGCCATGCATAGTGGCCACGCGGCAACAAGAATCCAATGGGGCTCCGTATTTCCTTAACAAATAATTGAAGTAAATGAATTTTTTGTCTTTTGATTACAATAAAACTCAGCAGCTTTTCCATTAAAAAAAAAAAGAGGAGGAAAATTTCTCGTGTGCCCATATAATTATTTAAAATATTCAATTTTATCATAAACACCATAATATTTAATATTCTTATAAAAATACAAAATTCATTTTTTTGTTAATTTTGTTTTATTTATTGTTTTAAAAATAAAATAGAGAATAATTAATATTGGGCATTGCAAGTAAATTATTAGAGATTGAGTTGTAAAGTATATTAATTCCCTTTTTTAATTAATTTGCAGATTGATTGCATGGGAGGCTGAGGTTGAGGCTCCCTTCCTTTGTTTGATTTTGATATGATTTAATTTGTTGACTGCTTATTAATTGACCGACTACTCTCCAACCATTTTCATTTAATAATAATAATAATTGGACGTGGTCATCTTAATTTGTTTGGCGACCATTGCTATGCTATATCCTATATATATATCATGTTCACTACTTAATTTCCATCAAATTAGGTCACATGGTTTTCCATTGAGAAATCTTTAACAATTAATTAATTGTCTTACAACTTAATTTCTCCATTCATTAATTGCTTAATTCAATAATAATTGAGGAGAGTGTTTTTTTTCATTAGTGAAGCATATCATACAAGTTAGAATCAAGAAATTAATCAGGCTAAATAAAAATAAAAATACAAATACAAATACAAATGAATTAATCAGGCTATATGTTTTGGCGTCATCAGACCCAGTGTTTGGAAGAAAAGATAGTGATTTTAAGATGAATATCATTTTTAGTGATTTAGATCGACAGTTTGAACTTTAACAACAAAAATATAAAATACGATAAGACATAAAAAAAAAAAAGAGGTATTGAAATTTGTTTAATTTGATTTAGTTGAATATCGATCAGTGGAAGATTATGACAAGTAATGGATCAGAATCGTTAAACAATTAATGTGTTCGACCAACGGCAAACATATGATAGTGAAGAGATATGATATTGGGCTTTGATTCATTTCCTTTTTTAATTGCTCTTGTTATTTTTGTTTTATTCCAGCCTTGTAAAACCCAGTACATATAATGAGCTGGCATGGATTGGTTAGACATATATTTCAGTACAGAACAATATGACTAAAAAACAAGGACATATATATAGTAGGAAAAGAGGAGAAAAAAATATATATGGTGCCTGGTTAACATAAGTTTTTCACCACATCGAGCGCTATTCAACCTTCCTAGTAAAATAAAAATAAAAAAATCTTGAACATGGAAAATCAAAATTTGCAAAAACTTTAAATTGGAAGTATTCCAATTTAATCAACATGCTGTCAGAGCTCAGATTTCTCTTGCTGAGGTTGAGAAGATGAGAAAAAT
The DNA here is from genome assembly GCF_964058835.1 of Carex rostrata. Classification (NCBI taxonomy): domain Eukaryota; kingdom Viridiplantae; phylum Streptophyta; class Magnoliopsida; order Poales; family Cyperaceae; genus Carex; species Carex rostrata. Next base: position 10,366,674 of record NC_135918.1, on the reverse strand, counting down.
CCACTCAGAAAGTTGAAGAATTTACATGACCAAGAGCAAGGTTTCAGCACCTCCACAACATCTCCTACCGCATTTTTAACACTACATATGTTGTCAAACTCGTGCTTCAGGAGGGGATCAACAACTCTCTCCTACATAAATTAACAAAATTAAAAGGGCCATAAAGGTATTTTCACACCAATCATCCAAATTTCTATTTCTATTGGAGAGAGAGAGCAAAGGTCAGAATGAGTGGGGTTCGAAATGAACTATTAAAAATGAAGAAAATAAGTCGCGTACCTTAAATATTTCGAATGGACAGAATTCTGTGCCGCAGGCCTGACCAAATAATATAGAATAATAAGAATCATATTATAGATATGATAAAAAATAAAAATCATATTATAGAATATTAAGAATCAACTGTAAACACAATTCCTCTCCACACTTCTGTTCTGATGAGCCTTTTACATATTTAATTGGAAAATCTGAGATCATACAATCAAATTACTATAATAAGGGAGAAACTTTAGAAAACACTTTTGGCTGACTAGATTGTTGATCTCACCGGTAATGAAACAGGCACTTCATTGTGAAGAATTTGAACATGGTATGAGATGTTCTGGTCTGTTTGCTTGCTACGACACTGGTACAAAACGAGTATATTGTTCCCAGCAAAAGGTGCAATTGAACTGCCCCTCCAATTTCTCTTCTGAGGTGGCTTTGGAGGCAGGTCCAGCGATTCTGATCTTTGAATTTTCTCGTACTCTTCAATTGAAATAAAGATAGAGAATAACTGCTTGTTTGATATTAACTTATTCTGTAGTAAATCTCAATTTCTTTTCTTTCCCTATCTTCAGCCATAAATAAATGTAAATCATATAAAATACCAGAAAACCGTGAAAGAAACCTGTTTCCCACTACCGGATCCCATGTCAATACCATAACTGACCCTACTTATAAATGTGCCACTACCGTACCAATAGCATGTACCTAAAACCTGGACGAAGGTTGATTCAGGTTTCTTTCTGACAATTTAGATTTTTTTTTGCCTAAAGTAGGTTCAGGCTGCTTAATTTCAAATGCACAACGGGTCAGGTTGGTCTTAGGTCCCTGATGGGGTGGGTGAGTTGTACAACAATTTATTCAAAACCAATAAAATGAGAAGCACACCATCTCCTTCAAGAAAGAGACCAAGAAGGCAGCTGAAAGGAACAATTGTTTCTGCATGTGCAAACCGGAGCTGTGCTCTCTCATACATCCCACCTGGCAGGTTCTCTACATATGCAACAGTTGACAGAAATTGTTAAAATTCAACAAGGAAACAAAACATATTAACCAAGTTCACAAATTACAGGCCTGATATGTACTGAGCAAAATACCACTGAACCTTTCACATTTGTACCCACATTGTCATAAAGGCCTGAATAATATACAACGAAACACTAGAAAAACAAAAAAAATTAAAGAGGAAAAAAAAATATATATATATATATAAGGGAGTAACGCTTCTAAAAGCCCAACCCCCCTCCCCCAAACCTATATCCCCACTCAATTTTTTATTGTCATCAGTTAATACAGTCAATAATCACTTTTTGAAGGAAATGACTAAGGGATTTTTGTTTTAAGTTGATTCTTTTGTCAAGTTTATTATTCAAGGGGCATCCTTTGGATGACCTAGAGCCAGAGTAGTTTAAACTAGATTGATCTCTCCTTTGTATATGAAGTGCAGATATCAGCCAAATCCCTTTTCATTGGTCAAATTATTTTCTTTTTGTGAAAGAAAATGATGTGACATGAAATAAGTATTCGAAACAAGCAACGATCAATTGTCTACTGCCGCAATATGATAGAACAATTTCTTAACTAATTATCTATTTTGCAGAAAACTAAAAATAAAACTTTAAATATGACAAAACAGAAAGTTTAGGAACATTTTAGTCATTTTTTTAAAAAAATAGGCAGTGTCATTGATATAAATGTATGATTGAGTTTTGAGGACAGGTGGTGGAGCTGCTGGTATCACTTTTAACATAGAAGGTAAGATCTAAAAATCAAAGAATAAAGGTACTGGTACCTTCATTAGCTTGGATAGCCTCTTGCATTGTCTGAAAAATGTCTCGTAGCAGAGGCACTCCCATCCAGTAATTAATGGATTTACCATAGCCTTTTAGTAGAAAAAACTCCAAGTCATCTGTCCACTCAAGCAGAAGAATCTAACAAAGAAAAACAATTTGCATGTCGAATTTGCAAACACTAAAAATCTGAAAAATGTCTGCATTGTTGCATGGATCAGCTTTTGATATTGAGGTCAATAGCACATCTCCTAGATACTTAATCAATTTAATTGGGCAGATTCAATGGGCCACCGGACAAAGGAATTTCTTGTCATAATCTTAATATAAATGCTCAGAAATCAACTTATAAAAACTCAATATTGGTATGAACACATAGGAGCAACATTCGCATGACATCACCAAACCCTGTTATCTCTTTCTCAGAATGAAATAATACTTAAATAACAAAAACAAACTAAATGACAATATCAATGATAGTGCTTATGATGTACTTCTGTTTCGCTGAAAAGGCCACAGGCTTGATCAGTGATGTCCAACAAAGATGCTTGCTGCAAATGTTAGAAAGTATGATTTGACAATCTGATAAGGATAAATTTGAAAGAAGTTAAAGTCAAATTGAAATACATAATACTAATGCAACGCCAAAATGAAATATCATTCACCTGCTTGCAGAGAAACCAAAGGGAGGCGACATCCTGCCTTTTGAAATTAAGATGATGCCTAGAGATAAGTGCAGATGTAATCTCCTCTATGATTGGTTCTTTCAACTTCTCAACTTCAGGCTCTTGACTCTCCCTATAACTCTGAAATGTTCGATGGTGCTATAAGAATCTATCTTGTGTCAATGAGAAATTTGATTAAACAACTTGAGGCTTTTTAAAGAAGACAGATAACCCACAAAGTAGCATGAAGAGAAACAAACGCACTCAGTGTCACTGAATAAATTTATACAGTTGGCAAATATTCTATGAAATATACAAAAAAAAACTTCTTTATAATGATCTAGACTGTTGAGAAATCCAGCACAATAAACTATAGAGTGCACGTGATCCATCAAATTCATCTAACACTGTTGAGAAATCCAGCACCACAAACTATAGACTGTTGAGAAATCCAGTACCACAAAAAAAAAAAACTCCTTTTTAATGATACAGGGTTGGGTCAACCAGATGGAAACGCATTGCAAATTCATCAAATTTGGTTCTTCTTCTTCATACATGCATACTGGACCTAGTTCCTTATTTTACATGTTTTCTAATGAAAAATACTGGGATATTTCAAATTCAAACCATTTGTCCACAAAACTAAAGTCAATTGCTGAATGGGTTGGGCCAGACCCAACCACCTCTAGGTTGAGAAATCCTGACATGAACTCAAGAGCTTAATCCATTCGATCAATCTTAACCAGGCCCGTTCAACAATTAATAGAACTAACCTAACTACATAACAAAAACAAGGAAAAAAAATACTTACCTTGTAAGTTGCACAATTGTCATGAAATCGGAGTTTGTAATCACTTGCACGGCTCTCACTAACCACAGAAAAGGCACGATGCTTTCCCGGCCCAAGAGTGCCCTTTCCTAAAAATAACCCTATACCAAATGCCACTGCACTAGCTGCTGCCCTAGGAACCTTCATTACATCCATGCACAAAGTTACAATATTTTACAATTTGTTTTTCTTTTTTGTATAAATATTTTATTGCGCATCTCTTCATGGCTAACATGTGCTTGTTTGGGGCTATATAGTTGCTTGTGTGGAGTATTATTCAAATATATATACATATATATAGGCGTACTTACCATTGTAATCAGGTACATACTGGTGAATCTGTGAAAACAGCTGAAATTAATTTTGAAATTTTCTGAACAAGTATTTGGCTCGAGGAGGTGCTCACCTGTGTAGCCTTTATGGGGTAAAGATCGGGGTGATAGTCCCTGCTAAATATCTCCGGGAACCGGTCCCTAACTCTGAGCGAGAGTCTGTATAACTCTTCTTCGCCCAAGTCAATGAGCTCTCCTCCCTTCACCCGGCCTTTCCAGGGTGATTCCCATCCCCGAATCCAACCCGGGATTTTGGGAGCTTCAAATCTGCCTTCATGGTTTGCCTCCTCTACAAGAGTTGCCAACCGGATTGCCAGCCTGTCAAGTTCCTTGATCCGCTTTTTGGTTGGAGAACGGGTCCCATGCCTTGCCTGTCAGAAATTCAAAAATGGAAAAAGTAAATGGGCATGCCATTACCCACATGGAAAAAAGTACCACTATAACCCTTTTTTTATCGAAAAATACCGTTATAACTTCTTGACAGAGCATACTTTGAGTATTGCCTAAATGGCTAAAGTGGCATCCAAGTACTGTATAAATTTTAGAAGGAAAAACCCAGGATTAATTTTAGCGTTTCACAAACTAAATCCTTGTGCCAAATTAAAAAAATTATTAACAATTAGCCGATTAGCTAGCAAAAGCACAAAAAACAAAAAGAAAAGAATTAATAAAACAAGAACTTGACCAATAATACATCATTCTGTCAGAAAGTAGGTAAAAAGAATCAGGTTGCACAATCGTTGCTAGTTTCATTACATACAAGTTGCAACCACCACAACCTATGGTAAACCTTGGATTGGTTCAAATTATAGAATGAGCCTAAAGCTGATTTTGAGATTGTAAAAAAAAGGTTAAGGATCAAGGAAGACTAACCACAAGGTTCAAGTGGATTGCTTCGCACCCATCTGGTATTGCAGAAGAGAAAGAAGCAACATTGCTAGTATCTCTTGACACATCATACCTACAATGAAGAGATAAGAGTAACTTATTTCCAATACAGCTAAAAGGCCAATGATTATGAAGGAAAAAACTGTAGCATGGAACATTGTTGATAACACAAATGTTACAATCTCAATACCAATGCCTTGTACTAATATAGAAGCTGAACAGGGCTGAATCTGTTTTGGTTTTGAGCAAATAAAACAAGTAATGGAGAGATCAAGTATGTTTGAAGTTGAGAAGAAGAGTACATATAGCTTCTTCTCCAAGCAGATTGATATATGTATTTATTATCTTTTGTAAAGGCATATGAATAATGAATGGAGAAAAATGAATGAACAAAATATTTCTTTCTAGTATATCGTCTTTTATCATTTTACTGATTTATCTTTACTACTTTAGAATTAGTTTGAATTTAGTGTTAATTCCTTTCAATTAGGAGTAGAGTAATAAAAAATTTGAATGATGAAGTTTGTGGGTTGATGGCAACAAAGAGAAAGGATAACCATTGTTATTGCGATTAAGCACTAGAAGTTGAATCATTGTGGGGCTGGGAGGGGCTGGGATGGGCTGGGCTGGGCTAGCCTAGTATAAATGTTAACACCGTACGTTTAACCCCAATTGAGAATTTAGGGGTAAAAAAAAATGTAAAGTGAAATGGTATGAGGTGAGATAGGAATAGAAGAATGAAATCTTTGGTTATGGTAGTGGCATATGGGAAAATCAATCGATTCTTATTGTTCATGAATAGAATAGAATAGAATAGAATCAAAAGGGGGAGGAGATGAGAGAGAGAGAGAGAGAGAGAGAGAGACCTGGTAACGGTGGAGACGTGTCGGCGGACGTCGAAGGGGTTTAACGGTGGAGAGGCGTCAACGGAGAAGAGAAGAAGAGAGATGCAAAGGAGAGTAAGAGAGGAGACGGCGATCTTCATGCTCCGATCCGATCAGCAAAAGAGGAGAGAAGAGGAGAGGAGCGGAGAGGAGAGGAAGAGAGTCGAGTAAAAGGTATACTAATACTAGCTATTTGGTAATTAGCAGCAATAGCATGGAGCCACTGCCATGGAGATGGAGGTTGATGAATTCTAAAGATTAGAATCTGTGTTACATTGCGTCTTTATTAATTATATTATTATTAGTACCGTGAGCGTACGTTGCAACAGGATATCATAAAATTAGATAGAATATAAAGAAGAGGAGGGATCAAGTTACAACACTTGGAAGTTACAATAAAGTTACAACATTTATTTTTTTTCATTTTCAAAGTTCAAATCGTCGATCCAAACCGTTAGATATTCAATCTATATTAAAATGTGCTTGGATACCAAATTTTACATTTTTTGAAATTTTTTTTCTATTTATTAAGATGGATACAAAATTGCTGTTTTTTAATGGTGCAGAATTTTAATAAAAACAGCAATTTTGTACCCATCTTAATAAATAGAAAAAAAAAATTCAAAAAATGTAAAATTTGGTCTCCAAGCACATTTTAATATAGATTGAATATCTAACGGTTTGGATCGACGATTTGGACTTTGAAAATGAAAAAAATAGATGTTGTAACTTTGTTGTAACTTTCAAGTGTTGTAACTTGATCCCTCCTCTATAAAGAAACTTTTTTTATGACATTTCATTCAGATTTAAGAAAATATATAAATCAAAATAAAGAAAAACACAAATCACAAAAAAAAAGAGATAAATAATAAATAATAGTAAAAAAATAACAACAAATTAAAAATAAATGAATCAAATATAACATGACAAAAAATCTTGAAGTATCATTATTAGTGTGATCTTCTTAGATGTAGTTCAATATTTTTGAAATGAACAAAAAAATAATATGAAAAGTAGATTTTAATTGCTCCAATTAAAAAAATATATAATAAAATTATAAATGCTAAATGAGCTCTTGTTTTATCAAAGGTGAGAGATATTTTTTTTGGAGACCATACTGTCATCTCTCTCCGAAAAGAAAACTAATAAAGCTGAAAAATTGAGATTAAAGAAAGATACTGGTCAGTGCAAATAAAGGAATTATTTTGGTTTCCAACATTTTTTCATATTATTTCAAATTCTCAAGTTTCAATTTAACAAAGAAACTCAAAATGTTTTGTTACTTTTATTTTTCAAACAGTTTTAATTTTTTATTTTATTTCATTGTGTACGGAAGTTTTACTTTTACTAAATTTTGACTATGATTAATTTAAATGAGTTGTATATTTTTTTTAAGATTATAGTTATATTGTTAGAATAATAATAAAATATTTATCAGACATCCTAAAACATCCTGTTCAAATTTATGTTGTTAAATTAAAGTTTTTAGAAGTAATTAATTTATTTTAGGTTGTATGGTTTTCACTTTATTTTTATTTTTCTACATTTTTCAAAAGTATGCATCCAGTTTAATTGATGAGATATGAAAAGCCATTCTACTGATTTGTACCAATATAAATCTGATCATGGTAAGCGCCTTTGTTATTATAGGATCCTATATCTTCCTCTATTGCATTTTGTGTTTATTTGTGAGAACAACATCGCATTTGACAATGACACTGAAAGTAAGTGTTACATTCCGAAATTTTAAAACTTGATTAAATTTCTAAATTGATCATTTGGCTTAAATAAAAAGTTTAATTAACTTAACGATCGTTCAGAAATTTTCTGACCGACTAAAACGAAACTGAAAATTTCGTAATATAAATAATGTATGAAATTACGTATAATAAAAATTAGAGATTTAATGGAATATAAAAAAAATTATATAAATTGAGAACGAATTATTTGTACACATAAATTATGAAATTTAGAATTCTTGTTTATTAATGAATTATGGAAGTTTAATTAAATAAAAATATATATATGGAGATATACAATTGATATCGAATGATTCGAATCTTCGAATAGAGAAATAAAAGTACGAAGTATTCATGCGAAATTAATTGCAAAATTTTATGAAACTTCGACTCGATTTTTACAAAGTAAATGCACCATGAATCAATTAAATGAAACTATATTAGAAATTCATATATTGTGAACCATTGGATCTAATCTAGCACTAATCTCAAAGCAGCCAATTTAAACACTCCATCTCTATTTCTCTCCTCTCCTCTCCTTCTCTACCGTGACAGAGCCCCCCCTCCAACCCAACCCGTCCCCTTCCCTCTCTGTTACGCCAAAACCAGAGGGGCTCCGCCCCCTCCCCTCCTCCGTCGCCAGCGAGCCACGCCGCGCCCCAGCCCATCTCCCTCTCCTCCTCTTCTCGGTCCGACCCACCTGACCCGCCAGAAATTCTACGCCCAAAAACAGAGGCTCCGCCTCTCCCCCTTGCGTCGCTGCCACGGCTACCCCACCGGCCGCCACCCCACCCTCTCCTCTCTCTCCTTCTCGGTTCAGGAAACCCCAGCCCGCCCCCTCTCTCTCTCGGTTTCTGCCTCCCCCTCCCCTCTCATGAAACCCTAGGAATTAGGGTTAAGAGGTGCTGCCTCGGTGCTCGATTGGTGCTGTCCCGGTACTTGGAAGTGCCCCTTTCATGTGGTGCTCGCTGATTTTAGACGGCTGCAAGGCGAGACGAAACCCTCGAAATCGACCGTTCTCCTTTGACATCCTCTCTTTCGGTTAATTTTTAAATTAAATTATAAACTTCTTGAATTGTGTCTGGATGAACCGATTAATGTCGTAGGATGTGAATTTGCTAGTTTTCGAGTACGGGTTGTTGATTTTCCCGACTCGATCGAATTGCTCGAATAAATTAAGTATAAGGGGTTATATTGCAAAATGATTTTATTAATGGTCGGAATTGTAAAATATATGACCATAGTGATTTGTATGAATTAAAGGGAATTGTAGTTAGGATTTTGTAAAGGGGATTATAGTTAATTACACATTTGCTCGGGTTGTTGATTTTCCCGGTAAATGGTGCTGACTTGAGGCTTGAGTCGTGTTATTAATTTCTGATGTGCCTGTTCTGATCTGACCTGTGGCTTGTCTCTGTTTTGCTGGTTTTATGGTGCTGACTTTGTGTGTGTACCAGCCCTTGACTTGACAGGGACCAACACTGTAAAAAAAATTGAAATTGAGGGTTGTTTCGTGCAAAATACAAGCCTTGGGAATTTTGATAAAAATAAGGGGTATGAATTGTAAAATATAAGGCCTTATATGAGTTGTATAAAAATAAGGGGCCAACTTGTAAGATGTAAATTGTTTGAGGCTATGGCCGGCCTATGCATTAGAAATGTTATAAATGGACTGGGAATAAATTGTGAATTGTTAATTAGAGGCGTAAACCTTTACTAAATTATGAGTCTTTAATTAAATTGAATTGGAATAAAATAATTGATACGTCCAATGGACCAAAGTGTAATAAGGTGAAAGTTTATATAAGGGCCGACCATATATATATAATTTTGGAATTGAACTTGAATTAAAATGATTATAAATGAGCCGAAAGGTATAAAAGAATTGACGAATTGAAAGACGGCTTTTGGAATTTAAGTTGTGATAATGTAACCGAACTAAACCAAGTAAACGTATAATATAGGTGTAGGCTCAGTCGAGCAAGATTTCGCGAGGCAATTCGAGAAGCTTGATCTTTAAATTAAGCGGTACGCTCGTCATAATAAGGTGCGGGATTCTTGGACTTGTTTGATACTTTATTTTCAGGAATTAAACTGTGTATTCGTTTGTCATGTTGAATATCATTGATTGCATCATTGAATTGTGTAAAGCATTTGCATAGCCCAATCAAATTAAACTCGAATTGATATGACTTGAGTGATTTGCATGCTGGTATGGTTGTAGGTTGTGTCGATCTATTATGATCTGATTTGATTGAAAGTCACCACGATTTGATTTGATATGTATGTGAATGGATTTACGAAGTTAAGCACTTGGATCCAATGAATTTGCCAAGTCGGGCTGTATGCTGACTTGGATTCCCAAGATCCTAAATGGCCTTAGGTGAACGGCCCTCGATATTCCCAGTACCGGTTGGGACGAGGGAGGGTGATTATGTTATGAGATGTGATTGGAAATCGTGGGTGACATGTGTAACGTCTATGGCTCGGTGGCATTCTCCTACGTGTTAATGCATTTGAAAGGTCAATTGAATATTACGACTATTGGAATGATTCCAGAGAGGATTTTCTTTATATGATTCAAACCAGACCTTAATAAACTGTTAAGCCAAGCGATTGCAGATGGGTATCAGATAAAGGGTCCAGCTTGGTTGGCCATCTGTAGGCGTCTGTAACCCTACAGATGTGGGTTTGATAATGGTTCAGCTCGAAAGAACATCTGTAATTGCTACAAGCCCTATTGAATTGAGTTAAGCCAAAATATATGTTGTGTTTGAAATTCATCTTGGAAATTCCGTGAACTGTGTTTCAGGTTGATAAATTGTTGTCGAGCACTGGCATTCTGTTATTTATGTTTATATATATATCTGTTTGCATTGTTATTGTTTGGGTTTCATTGTTGAAAATAGAGTCTGATTGCAAGTCCAATAATCTAAACTGTGGCAAATTTCGCACTGGGAATTTATTCTCACCCCCACCCTCCCGATTATTTTTCAGGTTTATTACACGGAGACAGCGAGTGAGGATATTGGCAATGCATATAAAAGATCCACTGCCTTGCGTGTATATGTGACACCTGATAGATACACGCGGCAGGCTGTCAGACCCGGTGGATTTGGGGTGTGACAGTAAGAGTCTCAATCTTTCTATTTGGAAGATATTTTGAAATTGTTGTTAATTTATTTGGAATGCAGATTTTTAATAAATGTCGGTCAGCCATACAAAGATAACTTCCCTTATTTCAATTATTAGAACATGCACAGCTTTATTAGATTTCTTTTTTTAAGGTGGAATCGGTTCAATTGGAGAGGGAAAAATAAAGAAAGAAACAAATAAGGAAACAAAAAATTATATCACTAAATTTCAGGGTCTGTTTAATTTTAATTGTAATGCATTGTGAGGCTGTATGTGTGGAGAGTATATTTTTAGCTAAATTTAGACTTCTACATATTATTCACATGTATTTAATCAAAAGAAGACAAATTATGTGATTGGAGGGCTGAGATTAAATTTGAAATTTCACCTTTCAATCGTAGCCGTTGGCAGATCGGACACCCAACATGCTTAATAATGGGATGGAGATACATTCTTCTAAATTCTAATATATATATATATATATAGAGAGAGAGAGGAGGGATCCAATTACATATTTTTTTGTGACACCGAATTACACTCTTCATTTTTAAAGTTTTCAAATTTCAAACAGTCGATCCAAATTGTTCAACACGATGGATATGTTAAAATGTGCTTCCATATCAAATTTTACATTTTTTTGAATTTTTTTACTATTTATTAAGTATTTAACAAAATCGCTATATTTAGACCATTGAATTTTTGTACCCATCTTAATAAATAGTAAAAAAATTCAGAAAAAATGTAAAATTTGATCAGCAAGCACATTTTAACATATCCATCATGTTGAACGGCTTGGATCGACTATTTGGACTTTGAAAACATAGGGTGTAATCCGGTGTCACCAAAAAAGATGTAATTGGATTCCTCCTCATATATATATATATATGAGATGAGCTACGGTGAGTTGCGAAGTAAAACGCGTTTCTACTTCACGCCGTATTTTTATTTTGAAAGTCCAAACGACCGATTCAATCTGTTAGATGTGATCTCCATATTGAAATGTGCTTGGAGACCAAATTTTACATTTTTTGGAATTTTTTTACTATTTATTAAGCAATTTTGAAAACTGTTGTTTTTCTGTGAATAGTAAAAAGGCTTGAATTAAGTTATCAAATAAGTTGTTTATATTCTTCGACGACTTTTAATTAAGTTATCAAATTCAAACATAATCGGCTAAAAGGGTAAGGCTACGGTGCTATGGGTTGCATATAGGGCTACCGTGTTATGACTCAATATTCAAGTTTTCAAAATCCTAACGGTCGATCCGAACCGTTCATCTTGTTCTCCATATTAATATGTGTTTGGAGACCAAATTTTACATTTTTTGAAAATATTTTATTATTTTTTTAGATAGATAGAAAATCAATTGATTTAAAAAATTCTGCACCATCCAGATATTTTATTTTCCTTTTCAACTATAGTGTTTGTGTAATTACAAAATTTATTTAAACTTGACGGTAGCTCTAAAACATATTGCATTTTGTTTTTGTACATAATAAATTATATTTGAGTTTGTGTGTTGAGTTTTGGGATATGAATTGAAAGTTGATGGGATAGTGGATGGGGCAAAGCCGAAGGCCCATTAGAAACCGAAGAGGAAGTGATTTGAAATTATGTAGACGACTTATAAGTTAAAACAAAAGAGAGTATGAGCATGCGTGCTACTGAGAGACAGAGTATTTATTGAATTGTGATTTTGTTTTGAGAATAGTGATAGGTGAAGCAGAGTAAAATGAATAGTGGCTACTGGGCACTGGCTAGGCTAGGAGTAGGAGTAGGACCATCCCTGCGCAATCCCGTGAGTTGACCCCTAAAGATTGGCAACTCAAATTTCGTGATCGCTCTGTCATTAGTCATTAGTCATAGATATTAATTAAGTGATCACAGATCATCAATCACTAATTACTATTAATTAATTACACCATAAGCACTTCCCACCCTCTCTCAGTCTCTCGCCGCGCCGATTGGATTGGATCTTTGGAGCAAGATAGACGTCCGGTAAGGTACGTACATGGACATCTCCGTTCACTCTCTTACTCTCCTTAGTTTGTATCTCTTCTCTTTTCTCTCTCTCTCTCTCTGTTTCTTCTCCGCTGACGCAACCGTAAAGCCATTCGATGTCCGACGACACCTCTGCACCGTTACCAGGTATATATGATATATCTCTCTTTCTTTCTCAATTAGTCAATTGGGGGTTAAACGTACGGTACTGTTAATTAATTAATTAATTAATATTTACAGGATTGTATCTCTTATTAATTGTAGATATGATATGTCGACAGATACTACTAGTACTACTACTACTACTTCTTCCTCTTCTGCTAGTGCTATACCACACGGCTGTCAACCAATCCACTTGAACCTTCTGGTCACTCTTCCATCTCTTCATCGATCCATTTTAGCCATTTAGGCAATCCAGTATTGTTCCATCTCTTCATCCATTTTATGTGGGTAATTAATCATTAATGTCAATGACATGCCCATTTATTTTATTATTATTATTTTTTTCAATTTTTGGCAGGCAAGGCATGGGACCCGCTCTCCAACCAAAAGACGAATCAAGGAAGTTGACAGGCTGGCAACCCGGTTGGCAGCTCTCGTTGAAGAGGCAACCTCCGATTCCGAAGCACCGAAAATCCCAGGTTGGATTCAGAAATGGGAATCACCCTGGAAAGGCGTCACGGGAGGAGAGCTCACCGACATGGGAGAAGAAGAGTTGTACAGACTCGCTCTCAGAGTTAAAGACCGATTCCCAGATATTTTTAGCTGGGACTATCACCCCCATATTTACCCCATTAAGGCTACTCAGGTGACGTCACACTCCTCAACCCTACTTGTTCACACAATTCTATTTATAAATGAACAAACATATTGTAAAATATTCATTCTAAATTTCTGCCTGGATGAAATTAAGGTTCCTAGGGCGGCAGCTAGTGCGGTGGCATTTGGTACAGGGCTATTTTCAGGAAAGGGCACTCTTGGGCTGGGACACAATCGTGCCTTTTCTGTACTTACTGAGAGCCTTGCAAGTGACGTCTTGCTCCGATTTAATCAAATTTGTGCAACTTACAAGGTATGTATTTTTTTCCTTTTTTTTATTGAGAGCCTTGCAAGTGACGTGTTGATGAATTTGCAATGCCTTTCCATCTGGCTGACCCACCCAGACCCAACCCTGTATGTTAATGTATCATGTTCATTAAAAGGGAGTAATTTGCTAACAATATAAATTTATTCAGTGACACTCAGTGTTTTTTTTTCCCTCTTCGTGTCACTTTATGGATTATCGTCTTCTTTAAAAACCTCCAAGTTGTTTAATCCAATTTCTCTTTGACACAATCCAACAATTAGGATTATAAGGAGAGTGAAAAGCCTGAAGTTGAGGAGTTGAAAGCACCGATCATTGAAGACATTACATCTGCACTTATCTCTAGGCACCATCTTGATTTCAAAAGGCAGGATGTCGCCTCCCTTTGGTTTCTCTGCAAGCAGGTGACTGATATTTCAATTTGGCGCTGCATTAGTATTATGTGTTTCAATTTGGATTTAACTTCTTTCGAATTTCTCCTTATCAGATTGTCAAATAATACTTTTTACATTTGCAGCAAGCATCTTTGTTGAACATCACTGATCAAGCTTGTGGCCTTTTCAACAAAACAGAAGTACATCATAAGCCCAATCATTAATATCTTCATTTTTTTTTGTTTTTTTTTTTATTTGAGTATTATTTTCTTCTGAGAAAGAGGTAACAAGCTATGCTGCTCCTATGTGTCCATATCAGTATTGAGTTCTTTATAAGTTGATCTCTAATCACTTCTATTAAGATAATCTTCTTCTTCTTCTTCTCCAAAGTCTTTATTCCCAAACAAGTTGGGGTAGGCTAGAAATGAAACCCAACCGAAATCAGAAATACAAGGGCTTCCCAGGAGGTCACCCATCCTAGTACTACTCCTTCCCAATTCGTGAGAGTTTCATTTCCATAAAGAGGTTGTCTTTTTACCACTGGCTTGCCAAGCCTATCACCAACCCTCCTCCTTTTTCCTAGCTTGGGACATGCTGTGTAGAAACTACACACACGGAGTTACTTCTATTAAGTTAATGATAAAAAAAATGCCTTGTCAGGTGACCCATTGAATTTTCCCAATTAAATTGATCGAGTACTGATTGAAAAAAAAAATCAATTACAAATTCTGGTTGACTTGACTATATTGTGACATACCAACACCTCAATATCAAAAGCTGATCCATGCAACAATGCAGCTTTTCTACTACTTAAATATCACAACTTAACAAATATATTTAGTTTTTGCAATTTTGACACAAATTGTTCTTCTTTGAAAGATTCTTCTGCTAGAGTGGACAGATGACTTGGAGGTTTTTCTACTAAAAGGCTATGGTAAATCCATAAATTACTGGATGGGAGTGCCTCTGCTACGAGACATTTTTCAGAGAATGCAAGAGGCTATCCAAGCTAATGAAGGTACCGGTACCTTTATTCTTTGATTTTTAGATCCTACCTTCTATGTTGGAATTTTAATCAGCAGCTCCCCCATCTGTTCTCAAAACTCAATGATACTTTTATATCAATTACAGTGCCTATTATTTTTTCAAATAAAGAATGACTAAAATGTTCCTAAAATTCTGTTTTGCCATATTTAAAGTTTCTCTTAATTTTGCAGCAAAATAGATAAAGAGTTAAGAAAATGGTCCATCACATATTCACATTGCAGCAGTAGACAATTGATTGTTGCTTTTCTGAATATATATTTCATTTCACATCTTTCTCTTTCACAAAAAGAATATAGTTTGACCAATAAAAAAGTTTGGCTGATATCTGCACTTTATATGCAAAAGGAGATTAATCTAGTTAAAACTGCTATGGCTATAGCCTATAGGCTATCCTAAGGAAACCTCTTGAATAATAAACTTGATAAAAAACTTAACTTAATAGACTACCAAAATATTGTAGTCATTTCCTTCCAAAAGTGATTGTTGACCATGTTAACTCGTGATAGGGGGAGGCGAATGCGAATGCGGATCCCCTCAGGTATCACATCTACCTGAGATAATCCCAGCCAAGCAATTTTTAATTTGGGTCTACCTTAGATGCACTGGGGTCTTTGAGATTCGTGCCAGATTAAAATAAACTGTCCAGATCTCATTCTACCAAGTCAGGCACCTGACTAGATCTGAACTCGGGGGTGGGGGAGTGGGGTAGGGCTTTTAGAGGCGGTACTCTCTTATTTATTAATTTTTTCCCTATGTATGACTTGGTGTTGGTTTTTTTGTATGTTTAGTGTTTCCGTGTATATTATTCAGGGCTTTATGACAAAGTTGGTACAAATGTGGAAGGTCCACTACTAGTTTACTTGGTTAATATGTTTCATGGTTGAATTTGAACAAATTCTGTAAACTGATGCATATGTAGAGAACCAGCCAGGTGGGATGTATGAGAGAGCACAGCTCCAGTTTGCACATGCAGGAACAATCATTTCTTTCGGCTGCCTTCTTGGGCTCTTTCTTGACAGAGATGGTGAGATTCTCATTTTATTGGACTTGAATATAGTGTTGTCCAACCCACCCCATGAGAAACCTAAAACCAATCTGACCTGTTGAGCATTTCAAATTAGGCAGCCTGAACCTACTTTAGTTTTGGGTACATGCTATTTGTACGGTAGTTGCACATGTATAAGTGGGGTTAGTTTTCTGGTATTGACATGTGATCCGGTAGTGGAAAACAGGTTCCTTTCATGGTTTTCTGGTATTCTATGTGATTGAACTTTTTATGTGTTCTACCTTTATTTATGGCTGAAGATAGGAAGGGACAAGAAAAATTGAGATTCACCACTGAATAAGTTAATATCAAATGAGCAGTTATTATCTATCTTTATTTCAATTCAGAGTATGAGAAAATTCAAAGAGCAGAACCTCTGGACCTGCCTCCAAAGCCGCCTCAGAAGAGAAATTGGAGGGGCAGTTTAATTTCACCTTTTGCTGGGAACAATATGCTCGTTTTGTACCAGTGTAGTAGCAGGCAAACAGACCAGAACATCTCATACCATGTTCAAGTTCTTCACAATGAAGTGCCTGTTTCATTACCGGTGAGATCAACAATCTAGTCAGCCAAAAGTGTTTTCAAAAGTTTCACCCTTATTACAGTTATTTGGTTGTATGATCTCAGATTTTCCAACACAACTTTTACTGTTTACAGGAAGATAAGAAAAATAAATTTTGATGAGAGAATTAAATATGTAAAAGGCTCATCGGAACAGAAGTGTCGAGAGGAAATGTGTTTACAGTTGATTCTAATAATATGATAATATGATTTTTCTATCATATCTAATATCTGCTGGGATTTTTGTATTATTTTGCAAGGCCTGTGGCACGGATTTCTGTCCATTTGAAGTATTTAAGGTACGTTATGTGATGTGTATATTTTGTTTTCATTATACTTTTTTCTCTCGGCTTGATCCCTGCATATGTGGTGCATAGGACATTTCGAACACCACACACCTGACCTTTTGCTCTCTCTCTAATATAAATATAAATTTGGATGATTGGTGCAAGAAGAGCTTTTATGACCCTTGAATTTGGTTAATTTATGTAGGAGAGAGTTGTTGATCCCCTCCTGGAGCACAAGTTTGACGACATATGTGATGTTCAAAATGCGGTACGAGATGTTGTTGTGGAGGTGCCGAAACCTCGCTCTTGGTTCTGAGTGGATTTTTCTCATCTGCTCATCTGCTCTTGGCAGGAGAAATCCGAGTTCTGAAAAGCTTATTGAAATAGATATTCCAGTAAACCGTATGAAGATCTGGCAAGATCTTTGCAAATATTCTATTATATTCTTTGGAATATATATAGCATATATGTAAAAATAATATTGTAGTTTGTCTATAATGTGTTTAATTATAAGAGATGGTGTGTACCGTACGTGTGTAGTGCCGCTGGAGAGTGAAAAACTTAATTTTGATAATAAATTAATAATTATCATTTATCAGTCTTACTTGTATCTATATCTTGTCAGTTAGGATGTTTACAAGATATTTACTAGCAAGGTTCAGCTTCTCAGTTAGTATATATAATTCAATTTAAACATATATTAGATACATTATGTATCTAATATATATCAGATAATATAAAAAAATTAATTTTATCCAATTATTTCAAAAAATATAAAATATTAATTAAATAAAATAATATAAATCAATTTATCATAAATTATGAAATATAAAATAAATATATTTAAGCATAATAATTAAATTATGTAGTTATATATAGAGAGAAAAAAGAATTGGTATCATATATAATTTTATATTTATTAATGATTTTCTAGGTACGATATAGCTGTTAGTCATATTGTCATCCAACTAGAAAACAAAGATTGTATTGATCGTATTGACTCGTACACATTGAATAATGAATAAACCGATAAAATGATATTTAAAAAGGAAAGGATGAAGGAATGAAAGCCCAATTTCATTCCAGGCCCTGCTGCCCAAGGCCCAATTTCGAATCCCTTCTCATCGGCAGGGCAGCACATCATCGCGGCCGTCCAATTTTCTCTAGGGTTACCTTTATTTATTTTTCTTTTCCCTCATGGCCTCATCTCTAGGGTTACCTTTATATATAAAACCCCTCTCTCTCTCTCTCGCTCTCTCAAGTTCCAGGTCGGCGGTGATTTCTTCACTTTCATTTTCATTTTTGTTTTTGTTTTTGTTTTTGTTTTTGTTTTAAAGTGCGTCGAAATACTGATTACCGTCGGATTATTCGCAGTATCTGCCGTGTATGAAGCGACGCTAAATCAACTATCTATCTATGATCTCATCTCATTTGTTTTTCTTCCAATTTTTATCTGAAGACAAATTGCAGATCTGGATAAAATTCGTACCATCTCCATCTCCATCTCTGTGTTTTTTTTCTTAATAATATTAAAATTTGGATGGAAGTGATGATCCTTTCCCCAAATGATCGACTATGATATTAATCTGCGACCTTTCTCTCTCCTCGATTCGAGGAGTAGACCAAGCCAGATTTCTGATCCATCCAAATAATTTCTCTTATTATTACTAGATTTCTACTATTTCTCTGTTTCTTTCCAGTGATGATATGCTTGGTTTTCTGAGCACCTTTTTTTTTAAGTTTGTTTTTCTTGTAAAGCGTTTTATAAGATGGTGTGACCTTTAATCCACCTTTCTTAAAAGGTCACAATTTAGTCCTTTATTTCAGACTTTTCATTAATTTTGGGTTTCTGATCGGCCATTGAATTTGTATCAACTGTTAAAAAAAAATCAAATCTGACTAATTTTCAGATGCAGTTAAAAAAATATTAGCATATAAGTTATTATTGTGGAAAGGAGGCTAAAGGTCTAAATGAAAATTGAATTTTATAAAAAATGTTATTAAATTTAATTTATAAATTTAGCTGCAAGATGTATTAACCCTAAATAAAAATAATAAAATTAAATTAACTAAATTAAATAATAATTATAAATAACAAGTTCAATAGAAAATAAAATACTTGTGAACAAATTAACTAAACCTATCTCGGCCTCGGGTAAACTGAAAATAAAAGTAAAGATTGGACGACATTTTTTTTAACTCAAAATCTCGGGCGAACAGAAAAAGTGACGCTCGCAATTTGCGATATATTATTATTCATGACAACCGAAATTTTGTTGGTTACCACATAGTTAATTTTCAATTAAATAAATACTATTTAAATCAACTTGTCTCCATAGATATCATTAACGGTTCCTCAGATAGTACATAAAACTAGTTTAGTGCTCTAACTATTCCTGAGAAACTGAAGGTGCACCAAATGGTACCCTCCCTTGATTAGCATGCGCACCAAAACCAAATGGTCTATAACACTAGTACAAGAGTGATTGTTTTTATACTAGTCATGAGTTCAAGCGGGCTGGGTCGAAATTCTCCCTTTTTTAATTGGGAGGAATCATGAATCACCAAATGTCCACCGTATTGAGTTCATTTGCTTGAGTTTGGAGAGTGATATATAAAACTCAAGGTTTAAATGATAAACGTTTATTGTGCGGAATGAATGATTAAAAAACAGTGCTATATATATATATATATATATATAGAGGATTAATTTTGCCCGCCTAGGGCATGCCCTGCCCTGCCCGTCCGTACCCCTGTGCCCGGGGTACTCGTGCCTGAGCCTGGGTATAGGTCGGGTACTCGGGTACACAGGTACGGGCAAAAAACGGGCCGGGCACATTTTTTTGGGCAAATACCCGACCATACCCGTACCCGACCATACTCGTGCCCGTACCCCTATACCCGTCTACCTTTTTTTTAAAAAAAAAAATTCAAAATTCAAAAAAATTTCCCCCCAACCCTTACATTATATATAATGTATATCAAATTTTAAAACACTTAATATATTGTACAAAAACCTAAGTTATATATAATTATATGTAAATATATTATATATACATATATTAATTAAATTTATGCAATTTAAAGTAATTAATTTAAGCAACATTGTTTTAAAATAATTAGTAATTGATATAACCTATTAAAAATAAAATGAACGTTTAGAAAATATATTATCAATTTAAAATGTAAACTAAAAATTTCGAGATATAAATAAATTATGAAACTATATAATTAGAAGGAGAATTTGAAAATAAAATAAAATGACTCGTGTAAAGAAATAAATAAATACATTTGTACTTAGCCGATTAAACATACAAATTTTCGCAAGAATAATTTTTATATATAAGTTATAAATTTTATTTATGTAGGAATTATAAAAATGTGACTTGATAATTTTATGTATATGTATATATATATATATATATATATATATATATATATATATATATATATATATATAGAGTTAGGCTGGGGTGCTATGGATAGCATAGTGGCCTCCCGTGCTACGGCTCAATATTCAAGTTTTCAAAATCCAAACGGTCGATCCGAACCGTTCATCTTATTCTCCATAATAATATCTGCTTGGAGACCAAATTTTATAATTTTCTGAATTTTTTTACTATTTAGTAAGCCACTTTGAAAATCGCTAATCCAACGGTTTTACTGTTTTGTGCAGCCACCGTTGGATCAACAATTTTGTAAAATACTTAATAAATAGTAAAACAATTCAGAAAAATGTAAAATTTGGTCTCCAAGCAGATATTAATATGGAGAATAAGATGAACGGTTCGGATCGACCGTTTGGATTTTGAAAACTCGAATATTGAGCCGTAGCATAGAGGCCTCTATGCTATCCATAGCACCCCAGCCTAACTCTATATATATATATATATATACTATTTGATATTGAACTATTCAGATTTTAAAAGTCGAATTATAAACACGTAATAATATTTATACGACACTGTTAAAAAAAACAGAAAAAAAATTGGATGGAGTACATTTTAGAAATTCAGTGTATATTTCAAAGATAATTTAAGGTTTTAAAACTTTACCTTTATGCACAACTATTTTTTTAAAAGTTTGGATGGAGTACATTTAGGGGTGAAAACGGAGCGGATACGGAGTGGATAATGCTGATACCATATCCGCATCCGTCGGATAATGAGCGGATACGAATACGGATACGGATAGTAAACGAATATCAAAATTCAAAACCAAATCCGCCTTAAACGGATACGGATACGGAACGGATAGTTCACGGATACGGATTCGAATACGGATATAAAACAAATAATAGTCGGATAATTGAACTTTAAGATACAAATACTAATTAACAAAATTTTAATATGAAAATAAATAATGTATATTAATTTATTTAAGTTTATAATTTAAATCTATGAAAAAAACAAACTAAAACTAAAACAAAAATTATAATTGTTTTAAAGTAGATTAGAACAGATGTACAGTTTAAGTTTATTTTTGGAGAACATTTATTTTCAGCCTTCTAACTCGGCACGGGTCTCAAAACACAAATAATATTGGTCTCCTGTGCTATCTCGAATAGGCACCAACAGAGAGTAATGGGTCATAGCCCATAATAGTCCATAATAGCATGTGAGTGCTAGAGCTATTCACGTGAAGTTTAATAATAAACTAATATAAAAGCTAGCTGCAATCACGTGAATCCCTTGGAGTTTGTCCGGTTCTGTGCTTCTCTTTAGTCCCAACACTTAAAATCAAAAGAAAAAATGTTTCTTAGAGCCTATAAAAGAAGTCGCATGGTTTAGAGAAGATTTCACTTGACTGGATGTATATCAGAAACTGGACACATCACTCATCAATCTTTTACACGTTTTTAGAGGTGGTTTTTTTTCTCCGTTCAATATAGCCAATATTTCTGACGATCTATGAGGAATTTTGCAAATCTAAAACCACGAACGTTTTCTACACAATTTTATCTTTCAAATGAGATCCATGATGACATACTTTCGAGTTGTCCGTTGCACAAGTATTCATCTCTTATCGAGAAAGTATTAATCCTCATCGTGTAAGTGTAAATATAACAACTGGATACATTACTCATCCATTTTTTACATATTTTTAGAGGTGGGTTTTTTTTTTCTCCGTTCAATCTAACCAATATTTCTGACGATCTGGGAAGAATTTTGCAAATCTAAAACCACGAACGTTTTCTACACAATTTTATCTTTCAAATGAGATCCATGATGACATACTTTCGAGTTGTCCGTTGCACAAGTATTCATCTCTTATCGAGAAAGTATTAATCCTCATCGTGTAAGTGAAAATATAAAAAATGGACACATTACTCATCCATTTTTTACATATTTTTAGAGGTGGGTTTTTTTTTCTCCGTTCAATCTAACCAATATTTCTGACGATCTGGAAAGAATTTTGCAAATCTTAAACCACGAACGTTTTTTACACAATTTTATCTTTCAAATGAGATCCATGATGACATACTTTCGAGTTGTCCGTTGCACAAGTATTCATCTCTTATCGAGAAAATATTCATACATAAGATATTAAATATTCATTTATACACATTGAAGTATTCATGTCTAAGACATCAAGTATTCATTCATATATCTCTATTTTTTCAAAATTTGTTTTTATGTCATTTATTTAATACGCAGTGGCCTAATTCACCATTAATAAAGCTTTGTTCTTTGCAAAACTCGCTACTTCATGAGGAAGGAGAACATAAACATGAAAAAGATTAATTGCATATACATATACAAAATTATTTTGATACGATCGACAGTGACGGATCTGACCCGGTAGAGACGTGCTCTAGTATTCATTCAAACACATTGAAGTATTCATTCATACGTATTGAAGTATTCATTCCTGGCAGAGAGGCGTGCTTGATTGGGATGGAGTGACGGATGATCTCCGGCAGAACGTTCGCTAGAGCAGGACCAACATGCATAGAGGGGAAAAACCGAGGCGAAAGTGTAAGAGGGAGGGAGCTTATTGTATTTATCATTTCGAGGTGGGAGAGGGAGGGGAGCTTGTCAATGGAAAAACGGAGGTGGAGGAGGAGGTGGGATGTGGAGGTGGGAGAGGGAGAGGGAGGTAGAGGCGGAGGTGAGGTGAGGTGAAGGTGAGAGAGGGAGGTGGGAGGCGGAGGTGAGAGAGGGAGGCGGAGGCGGAGGTGGGAGAAGAAGATGGAGGTGAAAGAGGAAAATAGAAGTGGAAGAGAAAGGGAGAAAGAAGAAAGAAAGAAATGTTGTTAGAAATAGTAGTTATAGTTATAATTAAAATAGAAAGTTAGTTGGGGGATGAAATGGGGGATGGATAGGTGGGGGATATTATAATTACCCTTTTTAAAAAACTGATTCGGATACATACGGATATCCGATCCGTTTATATATTTTTATCAGAATCCGTATCCGTATTCGGATACTGTTGCAACCTTTTAAAAATTATCCGAATCCGTATCCGAAATTATCCGGATCCGTTTAATCCGGATTCGGAGCGGATATCCGTCGAATAATCCGGCTCCGTTTTCAGCCCTAAGTACATTTTAGAATTATTGATCAAGTACTGTATATTTGAGAGAAAATTGAATTATTTAATATGGAGTCCATGGACTATATATCAACATAATATTATTTTTGTCAAAAATAAATTTTAACATATTTTTGGATAATTTTAGTAATATATATCTAAAAAATACCGTCAAACGATTACAAAATATTTTCACTCAATTTTATACTCCTAGAGACAAGTAAATTCAAATTATGATTATGGTGTAAAATTTTGATACTTGCATTATTAATCCAATTAAAAAAAAATGAAATGATCGGATGCTGTCTTTGATGGCACTAGATAGTCTATATACCCTAATTAATATTATTTCTTAAACTATGGTTATGATGTTTTTGAGAAAATTGACAAATTGCCTAGTTACATATCCCAATTATATTGGTCATACATGGTTTAAACTAACACATGCGTTTTGTTTCCCGCAGGTCTAATTTTTTATTTTATTTTTTATTAAAGATAATTAGGATACATCTTAATTGTAAGTACATCAACTAATAGATATATTAGCACACATACACTAAGAATAATAGTCATTAATACATTTATAGGCATTCCTATCTACATTCTAATAAGTAAACTTATGAAAACATCATTATATATCCTAAATAAAAAAAACTAACATATACAAATCTTAAATTGAAATTTTATTATTGAATAAGTAACTTTTATTTTTTAATCTATTGCTTTAAAATAATTCTAATTATTTTTAAAGTAATTGATTTAAGAAATTTTTTATTTATATTTTATTGTTTTAAAGTAATTGATTTAAAATATTTTTTATTTATATTTTATTTAACCTATTGAAAATAAATGAACGTTTACAAAATATATTATCAATTTAAAATGTAAATTAAAAGTTTCGAGATATAATAAATTATGAAACTATATAATTAAAATGAGAATTTGAAAATAAAATAAAATAACTCGTGTAAAGAAATAAATAAATACATTTGTACTTAACCAAATAAACATACAAATTTTCGCAAGAATAATTTTTATATATAAGTTACAAATTTTATTTATTTAGGAATTATAAAGATGTGACTTGATAATTTTATATCTATATCTATATATATATATATAATATTTGATATTAAACTATTCGGATTTTAAAAGTCGAATTCTAAATACGTAATAATATTTATACGACACTGTTAAAAAAAAAAAAAACAGAAAAAAAAACCGGACCGCCCTACCCAGACCGGCCTGCCCCTCAAGGGTACAGCGGGCACGGATATAGGACGGGCAGGGCAGAGTTTAAAAAAAAAATACCCGTGATACTCGGTCCGAAATACCCGTATACCCGCCGTACTCGTGCCCGACCTCTACCCGTGTCCCTGCCCGGGTATACCTGGCCCGCCCGTGCCCTGCCCGAGATTAATAAACTATCTATATAGCATATAATACCGTGTAATAGTGTTCTATAGCAACAATATAATCATAACTTTTATAGTTCGAAAACACTATAACACGTTAATTAGATACTTGATAAGATTAGAAAAATGAGATTGTATGACATCAGATAAATAACATGAAGCTCACACGCCATTCAAAATTTGGCACAATGAATTAATAAACAATAAATAAAATATATAACATATGATGAATCAAGTCGTTATTAAACAAAAGAAAAAGTAATATATCACTGCACAAACAGAGACATGCGGAGAAAAGCTCAAATGCACAGTTGAAAATCACAAGTTTATCGGTGGCATCGTACTAAACTAGAGTTGCACAAAAATACTCATGACATGTAATCCGTTTGAATCGGTTTCTAAGATTTGAATTTTAACTTTTAATATGCTTATTTCACTTAAGTGCAATGTTCTTAAATTCCTAACTTTACATTCTAACATGTCATTTTTAACAATCAATTTTTGAATAATACTTTCCTTTTCAACCAAGGTTTTATTTGACTCATCAAGAAGACATTGCAACCTAGATTCATCATTGGATTGCATTAGAATTTTATTTGTGAAATTGTTTGTATCATTGGTTTCTAACCGATTGGTACACGAGTCATGTTTGGTCTCATCAATTGAATCATTATATTCTTCACCACCTTCTTCCTCATCGGTCAATTCATCTTTGGTATCAAGATCATTAAGATCAAAATTTAAATGTACCTCATTAGTAGAGCTAGTTGAGGCTTCAATTTTATCACCTTCCTTGTTGATGTTCCTTGATTTGACAAGGTCTTTAAGAAATTCGATGGTGGTCTCATCGGTGATATTATTGTTTGCGATAATCGAGTCGACATCAATTGCCGAGAGACCTACATCTATACTTGCCATCAATGCAAGGTTTGTCTCTTGTTCCTTTTTCTACTCCGAGTCGGATTGCTCCGCCTCGCTCTCATCCGAGAATAAGGTTTGCAAGGTTTTGGCCTTTTTCTTGGCCTTGTACCCGTCCAATTGGAAGCAAGTTTGAGTGGTGTGCCCTTTTCTATGACATGCGAAGCACATCACTCTTTTGTTCTTCTTTTCTCGTTCCTTGTTGTAATTTCTTTCGAGATCAAGCATGTCTTGAAACATTTTGGATAGGAGAATGGTATTTTTAGAGGTTTTATGATCAATTTTGTTTATAAATTGATCATTTGAGAGACAAGTGTTTGAGGAGCTAGAAGGTTTTCGGTTTTGAGCCGGAAAGACCATGGTTTTGAATTTTGAACTTTGCTTTGGGTTTTCGAATTGCCGAAGTTTCTCTTCGAAGCTTCGTAAGTGTGCATAGAGGTTATCCGGTGTGACTGAGTCGTGTGTGCCTTGAATTGCTTCTAGCTCACTCGCCAAGACGGACCATTTGTCTCTCATGAGCATGATCCTCAATAGCTTCCCTACAATTTTATTGTTAGAAAGCGGTTCTCCCAATTCGGTAAATTCATTTTGGATATGCATAAGTCTATTATACATATCCTCAATGCTTTCGCAATCTTCAACCTTAAAGGTTTCAAATTTGGCTTCTAAACCGGTTAATTTGGTTTGTTTAATTTGAGTATTTCCCTCATACCGGTTTACAAGGGCATCCCACATTTCTTTTGCGGTTGAAGAGCTACCAAAGATTAAGGCAACCGATTCACTAATCAAGTTAATTATGGCATTAATTGCAAGATCATTGTTGTAGCTACCGTGCTACGAAACCAACGCTCGACTCAACCTTTTAAATGTGATTTAATTTTTATTCGGAGTCGCCACCCGTAATGCAACGGGAAATACACAATCTAATTTCTTTTATGCCCATGGATAAGCTAGGTTCGTGTCTTAGTTATGAATGTGGAAGGTGTTAGGCACCACACTCACCCGATCAATTGGTCTTTACTAATTCTAGCTTTCAAAAATTTATTTCAACGATAATGTATGTTACAAAATGAGATAAGCAAGCTTGACAACAACAATAAAAAGAAGGAAGAAAGAAGAAAAAAAAACAGAAACAAAGCAACTAAAAGAGAATGAAAATTAATCAAAAAATTTCAAGCCACAATGATCTTCATTCTTGTTATTAGAACGTCATGATAATTTCTTCGATGGCTTGGATGGATGGTTTTAGTATTTTGAGAACTTGGTTAATGGAATAACATAACAAGGATGTCACTCATGATTTTTGAGGCTCATTATGTTAGGGTTTCATGAGGATATTTGCGGAAAAACTATTTTTCTTCCTTGCTGTGTTTTTTTCTATGGGCTGAATTATGGACGTTTTTGCTCTCTTTTTTGTGCTTTGATTGCTCTAACCAACCATGATGATGCAGTGGAGATGTAGGGGACTATTTATAGGTCAACTTTGAAGGTTTTTGAAGCTTAAAATCATGCTTAATCTGCTGCAAAATGTCATGTCCCACTGCTGCACCTGTTTTGAACAAAATTGAACAGATTTGACTAGGTTAGACAAAAAGCTGTGAAAAACACTGAAATATAATGATTATAATGCAGGAACTAAATCCAAACTATGCCTACAGGTACTTAGAAGGCTTTTCTTAATTTTAATGACTATTCTCCATGTCTTAAGGGTGTTCATCACCAATAACAAGAGGAAACATAGCAGCAAGATTCTTGCTACTGAAATTCAGAAATTTGCCTTATTCTTTGATCAATTCCAAGATGATAAGAAGATGAAAGTTTGCAGCAAGGACATGACTAGACTATATGTTTTTAATATGCATAAATGAGTTAATTTTATTGCTTTAAATCTCAATTTTTGCTGTTGAACTTGCTGCTAGAAAAAAAACTGTGCTGCTGAAATTTTTCTCCTGAGTTTTTTCTAGCTGCTGAGTTTTTTTCTTATATATGGAATAAAATCTGAAAATTGCTCTTAAGATGTGCAAACAAAGGTAGATAATTTAGGATTTTATATTTGAGATCTCATGTATATATATAGTTTTTTAATTTAAAGTAAGAAACCTATATTTCTCTTTGAGATAGTTTTTATTTTAAGCTGATATGTCAAGTGCAAGTTGGTCTTTTGATTTGAGATAACATATGGGGCTAGAATATAGCTGAAAAGGGATGCCAAGTTGTCTCTTGGCTGATTTTGCAACTTGCCAATGTGATTCAAATATGCATTTTATAATCAAAACTTGTCATATAGTTATTAAACTCATTTGGGGAACTTTTCTGAATTTTGTTTTTTGTAGTGTAATCATGCTCAAAGCTTGTGAAGATGTAACTTTTCTGAATTTTTGTGATGTTATAAAATATATTTGCTAATTCTAGAACACTTAAGTAAAGTGACTTGTACACTAAATACTATCCTTTTCTATATTAAAAGGCTTCATTTTGGAGATGAAAATAATATATGCTTGATATAAATGGTAATGTCTTGCAAAGCTAAGCATGAATATTAAGGGTTTGCACATATTTTATAAAACATGGTTAGTAATATTGATAAGATCTGATTATATATACTCTTCTTGAAAAATGCACCTGTGACTTACTAATTTTTGCTATATATGCTAAAAGAGAAGCATGGCATGATGATGCAAACCGATGTTAGTTTTATACATGAAGCAATAATTAATTATCATTTGATTCATAAAAAGATGAGGGTGAAAAATAAACATGTTGATGATATGATCTTTTATTTTCAGCAAATGATTGCTTAAAATTTTGGATGTGTGACAATTAATATGCATAGTAGTTTCATCCAAAACGTTTTACTAAATGCAGCTCGTTAAGACTATTAAAACCAAATTAATTGACTGATCCTTATCCTTAGCTTAACTTTTAAAAGAGGATATACGAAATAAATATCTTTTATAAGATTCTTATTCGTAGTTATACTTTATCTAAATGCAAAGACATAAGCTAATATTTATCTCAGATTAAAAAAATATATAGCGTACTACATGTTTAGATATTTATAGTTTATCTAAGTGAGGGTTGAATACTTGTTCCTGTCACAATAGACAATGTGGTATATGCTTAGAACTGGTATTCTGGTGTACCGAACGTTTGTTCAGGGTTGAACAATGCAATTCATAACTAATTCATGTCGTAATTTTGAGATTTTATCTTAATTTTGCGAGATAATATGTATTTTTCTCACCCTATATATTTTTTTAGATTTTATCTTAATTTTGCGAGGTGATACATAGTACTAGAATTATCTTAAAACCGTGGATAGGAAACTGTCAGTAATAATCATCATTAACGTGGATATAATAATTTTTTTGAAGTATCCTTCATAATATTCTCATGCTGAATTTTGTTCAACCCATAATGCACATCTTTAGTTCGAAAATAGGCAGTAAAAATGATACTTACCAAAAAAAAATTGATTGCGAAGCGTACCTCATTTTGCAGGTGCATGGAGATAACATTATTCATTCATCTTGGATTTTTCAACTTGTGTTTGTGCAAGCGCATTTTTTTTATTGTCAAGATTACACAATTTGGGGTGTCTACAATTGTCTTTCTTGGTTTGTTTGGATTCGGGAGTCTCGATTTTAATGTCGATGATAGTGGTAGTGAATATTGGTGTATATCTCTTGTCAACCATATCCCATAACTCAAGAATGTTTAAATAATTGATCATGGTTTTCTTCCAATGCATAAAATTTTTGGTTGAATTGCCAAAAATTAGGGGTTCCTTCACGGGTCTATAGGGTGCCATTTGTCAAGTTGATCTAACTCAAACTAAGGGTGTCTTAATTTGAGTAACTAGTTCTGATACCATTTTGTTACACTAAATGCACCTCTAATTGAACAAAAACTGAAATTAAATTGCAATTAAAAATAAATAGATGAGTTTAGAGAAATTTGACACGCGAAATGTTAACGGAGTTCGGCAAAACAAAGGCCTACGTCTCCGGGGCGTCGCAACCTCTTTCTAGGTGCGCCTTTCTATTACCCAATAAGAAAGGTTTACAACTTGTGAACCGGCAAGCCCTTACAATCAAGGGAAGTCACACGGCCAACAAAAGATGAGCGCCGGCGAGCCCTTACAACCAAGGGAAGTCGCACGAACTACTTGAGGTGAGAACGAAGTCTCAAAGTCTAGATAAACAAGAGAAACACTCAATAGATCACTCTAACCTAATCTAAATCAAGATTGGTGAAGTGTGTTTGAGGTTGTTTGAGAGATATTGAAGTTTTAAGCTCAATCAACAATGGTAGAACTAAAGCTCCCATAAAATCGTCTCTTTAGCAATTAGGGACGGCTGGGGTGATTAGGGAAGAAAGTCCAATCCCCTATTTATAGAGTCAGCTCAAAAATGAGCTAATTGAGCTAAAACGTTACAACGTTTTCCCTTTGCGATTTTAGGTTTTCAAATTGTCTGACAGCTCAGCTTAAATGATCCAAAACATTACAACGTTTATAAAACGTTACGTAACGTTTTGCTCTGTAAAATCTTGATAAAAAACAGGAAATGTTTGAAGCTCAGATTTAATTAAAACGTTACAACATTTTGTGAAAACGTTACAACATTTATAATTTGAATTTTAGCTTTGATACAGCTGTACTCATCATTTTGACAATTTCTTAAAACATTACAACGTTTTAAGTTGTTTCTGTACAACTGTGCTTCATCAGTTCTAACAATCCTAAAACGTTATAACGTTTTGTAGAAACGTTACAACGTTTTAAGTTGTTTCTGAGTTTGATCAAGCTTTTACTTCAGCGTATCTGATAGGTTTAAAATGTTACAACGTTTTACAAACGTTACTAACGTTTTACAAACGTTACTAACGTTTTACCTCTGTTAAAACAACCTCAAACTTACTTTACCAAGTATAAAGTATTACAATTTGCATTTTTGATAAATGTCTTCATGATTTTTTCTGTCCAAGCATTTTATATTGCAATTCCAATTCTTTTTGAACCTACATAATATTAAAATAGAAGAAATCGTAAAATTCAATAATTGTATGTTTTTGCAAATTAGTCAAATAGACGAAAAATATTATTGTACGAACAACATTAACAAGTAGTTAAAGTTAAAGTGTTATTTCAACTAGTGTTTTTCAAAATAAATGTTTAACTGATTTGGTAAGTCAATTTTTATATGAATATGATACAACTAATCATGTTTCATTTATTTATACCATAGTTTATCAATTTTATCTAAATAACACAATTATAAGCTAAATAACTTTTATATGGTTTAATAATAAACTAGATTGCGTTATCAAAAATATTGAGCTACCTCATTTGTTTAGTTTAAAAATAAAATAAATTGTTTGTACCTCTATTCTTGAGTATCTATTATGTATGTATATAATTTCATTTACGTGCTTTATAGTAACCTGATGCTCTTGATTGTATTTTCATCACTTTTGAATTTGATACTTAATAAGGATTTTTTTTTAAAATAGAATTGCATTGAAATAATTTAATAGAACAAGCCCAAACTGTTGGAATTTTCGAAAACTAGCCTCCACCGATCCCTAGGATCGGTGGAGCAAAAAAAACACATCCTACACCGATCCCTAGGATCAGTGCAGCCCATTTATCACTCCACCATTCCCCTGCCGCAGAATGTCACAGAAAATCAAAAAATCAAAACAAAATAGCCCTCCACCGTTCCCGTGGATCGGTGTAGTTTTTTATTTTTTTTATTTTTTTATTTTTTTTTTTAAAACAGAAATTTCTAATTTTTTTTTATTAAAATATTAGAAATGTTGAATATATTTCTTTGAAAATAGATGAAATACAATATAATTTGATTTATTAGAAAGACTGCAACAAATAACCCGGATCAATATTTTTCAGGCCGGATTTTTCGCGGCTGTAAGAAAAATTAATATATTTCTTTATGTGTTATTGGAAAAAAATAAAAATGCTTAGATTCTGAGTTATTGATCCCGGTTCAAAAGTCACTTCTAGGTAATATAGAAAATATTGTGATCCATCTAGTACATTTAATTAATAAAAAATTGTTTCTATTTTGAGAATTCTTTTTGAAAAACAATCATTAAATAAATTTAAGTTTTTGTTTTTTTTCAATAATAGATACAACTTTTTATAAATTAAATGTCCTAGAAAGATCACAATATTTTCTGGATTACATAGAAGTGACTTTTGAACCGGGATCAATAACTCAGAATCTAAGCATTTTTATTTTTTTCCAATAACACATAAAGAAATATATTAATTTTTCTTACAGCCGCGAAAAATCCGGCCTGAAAAATATTGATCCGGGTTATTTGTTGCAGTCTTTCTAATAAATCAAATTATATTGTATTTCATCTATTTTCAAAGAAATATATTCAACATTTCTAATATTTTAATAAAAAAAAAATTAGAAATTTCTGTTTTAAAAAAAAAAAAAAAAAAAACCTACACCGATCCACAGGATCGGTGGAGGGTTATTTTGTTTTGATTTTCTGATTTTCTGTGACATTCTGCGGCAAGGGAATGGTAGAGTGATAAATGGGCTGCACTGATCCTAGGGATCGGTGTAGGATGTGTTTTTTTTGCTCCACCGATCCTAGGGATCGGTGGAGGCTAGTTTTCGAAAATTCCAACAGTCTGGGCTTGTTCTATTAAATTATTTCAATGCAATTCTATTTAAAAAAAAAAATCCTTAATAAGTCTCGGACCTGTGATTCAAATGATTTTTATTTATAAATATTTTGGCACAAATATACAAGGTCCATGTACACTTGAGTTAAATTCATACATCATATTTTCCTTAATGAGATTACGTAACCTAAACGAATTAAAAGCATAGTCAAGGGCGTTGTCCCTTTTAAATTTCAATTTTTTTTTATCTAGTTCAATTCATAAGGCCCATTAATTATTTTATATTTTATTTTCGGCCTAAACCGAAGACTAAATCAGATTCTATTTCAAATTTCTCATTTAATTCAACACAAATCAGAGAGGGCAAATTTTCCCTTTTTTTTTTTTTTTTTTTCTTTTCATCCATGTCAATACTCAAGCCGATCCCTCTAAATTAAATTCTCCAAAGTTTTACACCCAACTCTCCATAACAAGAGAAATTACTAGGGTTTACAAAATTACAATTTGGTACCTCTACTTAAAATATTTATACTTTGGTTCCTAAACAGGTGATACTAATTGAACAACCAAAGTTTAATCATGGTTTTGTGATTCGTGTCAATTCTATTTGAATGGTTGAGACTTTCCAAAGAAGCTACTCATAGAATGACATATATACATGGTGCGAATTGCACCTGACAGGAAGCAACAAGAATGGAAATTGCATAAAAATTGGTTTATTAAATATTAAGTCTCTTTTAAATATCAAGTTTATTTTATAAATTCGAATCGGAGTTTTGTAAAATTTTGCAATTAAATTCGTACGAATATTTCGAATGTTTATATTTCAATTTAGGATCCGGATAATTCGTTCTCAATTTATATAATATATATATTCGATTAAATCTCTAAACTTCCTGAATGAACGAGTTTTATAAATTCTATAATTTATTTGTACGAATAATTTCGTATAATTATACACTTATTCAAAATTCAATTATCTATTTGTTCACACGAATCTAATTAAATCAATTTCTTCTTTTCTAAAAATTAGAAGGAATTTGTAACGGATTTTCTAAGTTACTAATTTACCGAATAGTTATAAATAATCCATAGTGCTATATTTTATTCTATTTTTAAACTCTAAATTTTAATATACATAATTTCATAATTCGTTCATATTTCGAAATTTTAGGTTCCTTTTTAATCCATCAGTTACAATCTGAATGATCGTTAATTGAATTAAAAATTTTATTTAAGCGAAATGATCAGTTTAGCAAATTAATATGTTTTAAAATTTTGGAATATAACAAAAATAGTAATATAAAGAGTTAAATAGTTAAAAGGGGATAAAAGAAATAATACAAAATTTGTATGGGGACGATGCCACCGATAAACTTGTATGGGAATATTGGATATTATGTTGTTATGATGAAAAAATTGGCTATTTGAGAAGTTTATATGGGCACAGCAGAAATTGTCCCTTAAAAAAAACAATCACTTTGATAATTATAAGTGTATTTATGGGATGAATGGGTCATTTTAAAAAAAAAGTAGATCTTTGATTCGCCGTTGCCGGGGATCGAACCCGGGTCACCCGCGTGACAGGCGGGAATACTCACCACTATACTACAACGACTTGGTTATTTCATTGTTGTCGATTATTTATTTATAACAAGAAAAAACGTTTTTACTTGCCTATTTATGAGTGGGATAGGAGGTCGACCAGATTAGATTAGAATGTGTGAGTGAGAGAGATGGCAAGCGGAGAAAAAGAGAGAGTAGTGTGCGTGACAGGAGGGAGCGGATTCATCGGCTCCTGGCTGCTTCGTCTCCTCCTCCGCCGAGGCTACACCGTTCACGCCACCGTCAAAAATCTCCGTAAGCACTGCACAACTCTCTCTCTCTGATTCTAATATAGTTAGCAAGCATTTCATTACCATCTCCTTAATTTCAATTGTGCGCCAGATGATCCTTCTGAGACTGAGCATCTGCGAGCCCTCGAGGGAGCGGAAGAGCGTCTTCATCTTTTCGCCATCGACTTGCTCGATGCTGACTCACTGCGTGCTGCCATCAGCGGCACTGTGGGCGTCTTCCACCTGGCATCCCCCTGCATCGTCGATCGTGTTCATGATCCCCAGGTCTCCCCCTATCATTTCTCTGTTATACATTAATTGAAAGTAGTTGACATTCGCTGGCATGTCTGAGCTTTAATCGGGGTTAATTTAGATTTAGGTGAGGGGAGGGGAACACGCAATTAGGGAAGATTACTACCTTGCCAGCTGATCTGGCACCCTTTCAGTGCAGCAAAACTCCATGTTAATTTAATAAACCCTCAGTATGGTGCAAGCAATCTCAATTCACCTAACTCGGTCTCAGTAAATTACCTAATTTTTTGCTTGGTCTCAGTTTGTCCAAATTTTGCTATTTATCTCGCTGCTCAGCTTCATTTAACCCTAGCAATTAAACACAAACAAAAGCCTTCAAAAAGTACAGAAAAAGTTTCAAACTGGCATGAGGCACTTGCACCATGCAACCTAGTACATACCAGATCACATGCTGCACGGCACCTTAATTTTCTTGTATGCATGCAGAGTGAGCTGCTTGACCCTGCAGTGAAGGGCACACTTAATGTACTACAAGCTGCGAAGGAGAGTGGAGTGAGGCAGGTAGTGCTGACATCATCTATCTCGGCTATAGTTCCGAGCCCTGATTGGCCAGCAGATACCGTCAAGGACGAGAATTGTTGGACTGATGTTGAATATTGCAAGAAGAATGAGGTTGCCTGTTTATAACTTTAACTTTGGTTTTGTATAAGAATAGTAATAGGTATTAATTAAATATCCAAGTCAACGATACAACAAATCCGACACAGCTGTGATTAAAATCTAATGCAGAAAATAAAGCACTCCAAGAGGTTCTATTGCATTGTATTTTTGTTCTTTAATTAATTTCTACTGAGATATTTAAGGCCCGTACTTTTATGGTTAAATAAACTGGGGGTTTTCTTGCTTCCTTAGGTTTGGTATCCAGCATCTAAGACATTGGCTGAGAAGGCAGCATGGGAGTTCTCTAAGGAGAACGGGTTAGATGTTGTGGTGGTCAACCCGGGGACGGTTACCGGCCCAATTATTCCTCCTACCATCAATGCTAGTATGCTAATGCTGGTTCGGCTTCTGGAAGGTGAGTTTTAGTTACTCTTTTGTATGCAACTAAAATCCAGATATATAGTTCTGGCTTTGCTAATCCCCTACCAGAGACCCACTATAGCTATTGATATGTGGTATTGATTTTAGCTCATTGTATATATATGGCCGGTGTAGGTTGCTCAGATGAGTATCCAGATTACTACATGGGCCCAGTCCATGTGGAAGATGTAGCACTTGCACATATTTTATTATACGAGAATCCACAGGCTTCTGGAAGGCACTTGTGTGTACAATCCATCATACATTGGTCTGACTTCGCATCCAAAGTCGCGGAACTTTATCCACAATACAAAGTTCACCAGTAAGTTGCTGCATTTTAATTTAATCTATCATACATTAATTAATTGGTGCTTCTTGTACATATATAGATGTAAGTTGGAGTTGCATTGCATATATATAATTTGGTTAATTGTAGGTTTGTGAAGGATACCCAGCCGGGGCTTGTGAGAGCTAAAGATCCGGCAAAGAAGCTGATTGCTTTAGGACTACATTTCAAACCCATCGAGAAAATCATCGAGGACTCAATTGAAAGTCTCAAAAGTAAGGGCTACATCTCCTGATGGAGCTCTTCACTTTGGGGAATGGCCGGGGAGTCTTTCACTTTGGGAAACCATAATAATGAATATATATTTTTTCCTTTTTGCAGCCGCCATTTTGGATGCATAAATTAGTTTAATTATGATTCTAATTATTAATTTTACAAATATTTCTTTCAGCTGCATATAGCAACAATCTTAATTAGCTTATATGTTCTTATTATGTTTCAACTAGAAATGATAATCTTACTAGTAGTTTGGTTCATGTGTGCCTTGAAAAAACTAATAAGTAGTGTCAATGATATTAACCTGATTAAATCCACATGTGCAAGGAGAATTTTTAAATAATGCAATTTCATGAGAATCCATGGGTGAGTACTTCTGCTCCCTTTTTACACGCTACCATCATGTTTTGTTCCTCAAGAGAATCTATTGGTGAGTACTTCTACCTTCTATTTTCTACACGCTACCATCACTTCTATGATAGAAAGGACTTTGAGTTTGGACTTGCATACGCTTGACGCATGGTAAAATAGTGGTATTTTAAATAGCATGACACAAGTGGTTGAAATAGTGTGACATGTGAAAATAAGGGTTTAAAATATATTTGTGATGAATCCTCCCACGTACCATTGATTTAAAATAATGTTGTATGATGCATGTGTAGAAGAGTGTTATATGATGTAACACAGGGTCTCATATACCTTCCCTTATAAAAACAATGTAGTTGAATTTTAACAGTGGCTCGTATCATATGTAGATATGTTTGTAGTATATATAGGTTCTTATTATATGAAAACTACTATAGCTAAACTAGTAATTTCTTATAGCAAAATATATACGATATTATTATAGCTCAATTTATAATTTTTTTATTAATGTGACTACAATATATCGGTATGATATTACCACAAATAAAATATGCATTGTAGCGTCAGAAAGTCATCATAAAAACTAAATACTTTTTCCCTTAGATTTTATCTTAATTTTATGAGATAATATATTTACTACTAGAATTCATCTCAAGACCGTGGATAAAAATAAACAAACCAAATGTGATTGAGATATTAACTAAAAATTGAATTGTAAAGCATACCTTTTTGTAGAAGCATGAATATTATATCATTGATTCATTACTGATTTTAGAACTCGTGTTTGGTGCAAATATAATATTTGCTTTCAAGATTGTACAATTTTGGGTGTCTACGTGTTTACAAACATTGAAAAATTTGTGTTTACAAACATATAAATATGTGTTTACAAACACATTTTAAAGCTTATTCTTCAAACACATTTTAAAGCATATAAACCTGTGTGTAAAGCAAGTAAACCAATATATACTGGCAAGAAAACAATATAAACAAAGCAATGAAAATTTGTGCATATAAACCTGTGTTTACAAACATTGAAAAATTTGTTACAAACATATAAACCTGTGTTTACAAACACATTTTAAAGCATATAAACATGTGTTTACAAAAATTAAAAAAATCTGTGTTACACAACATATAAACCTGTGTTTACAAACACATTTTAAAGCTTATTCTTCAAACACATTTTAAAGCATATAAACGTGTGTTTACAAAAATTAAAAAATCTGTGTTACAAACATATAAACCTGTGTTTACAAACACATTTTAAAGCTTATTCTTCAAACACATTTTAAAGCATATATACCTGTGTTTACAAACATTGAAAAATCTTCATTTAATGGATTACTTGTTCAAAATGGAGACTGTATTTTTAGTTATTAAATATCAAAAGCTGTTAATTTGCATAATTAAAATTAGAATCAATCCCCCCATCGCGTCCCCGAGCTAACTGGGTTTAAATTGTACTTTAAAGTACGTTCAAGTAAGTAGTTAATTTATGATTACATGACTGTTAATAAGCTGGGGGACTAGCTGGAGAACTAGCTGGGGGATTAGTGATTACAACTCCTCCTAACAAACTGTCCACGAAATTAAAGCGCAAGACAAAACCGTGTAAAGCTAACATTTAAATCAATCAATGTAAAATAGCAATGCGTTAAAACTTTGATGCGTTAATTAATGGCAAATTAACAAATTTTCGTTATTAGCGGACAACTAAACCCAGTTAAACTAGTTCGGGGATGAGCTCGGGTTTGATGGCTCGGGGTACCAGAACATTTCTCTAAAAAAACATGAAAACCTATGTATACATTGAACTACTTGTAAAATCATCTAATTTGTTATGTCTTGAAATAATATATATGTGAGAATACGAATTGGTCTATTCGCGCTCAATACCAAGTAGGTGGGCCTTCATTTTCTTCTCTGGTAATGTAGACACAGCAATAATTTTTTCGAGTTACGTGATTGGCAGACTATGCCGCATCGCATCCTTCCTTGATGACGAATCGTCTTCTTCTTTCCAAAATCGACGTCGCCCAGAAAAATGCACAACCGAGAGGCACTGAATCAAACCAACAAGGACAATTAATCACTACTCATAGAGGAGAAAGAAGAGGGCACTGAATCAAATCGGACCGAGACCGTAACCACTCAACCGAAAAGACACTGAATCAAACTGAACTGAAAACTGAATCAACCGGACCAGGACAGTCACCGCTCAGATGAGAGGTAGAAGAAGGAAAAGAAGAAGAAAAAGAAAGAGAAGAGGAAGGAGACAACTCTTTACAATCTCGTTATCGGGATCAACCATAAAATATGTACCTTATTTACATATAGTTATAGTAGATATTGTAGAGTAGGACAAATTCACAATATCCTCAGCTAAATCCGGAAAATCGAGATAGATGAACGAAACAACAAGAAACAGAACTCTTGAACTGAGTCAGCCGCTTAAATGAAGTGAGGCAAAATGAACCGCGGGTTAGACGAGGTAGCCGATCGACTCTCAAAACGGCAATGTGAGTGATGTCTCGAAGGTTTTTGCAGAGTTGACGAGGGAGCGCTTGCAAAGCATCTTTCTCCGATCTCCTTGAGAAAATAAATAAATTTGAGATGAAATAATAAACTATCTTACATTCTAACTTTTTATTGAAAAAATAAATTAATGCGAATATGAAGCTTAAACTCAGCAAAGAAATTGATTGATAACAAAAATGCATAAAATGCGAATATGAAGCTTAAACGTTGCAAGGGATCGAACCCGGGTCACCCGCATGACAGGCGGGAATACTCACCACTATACTACAAAAAAAGACTTTGTTGTATCATAGTTGTAGTATTAGTTATTTATACGAAAAGAAAACGTTTTTACTTGCTTGCCCCTTTATGAGTGGGATAGGAGGTTGACCAGATTAGAATGTGTGAGTGAGAGAGAGAGAGAGATGGCAAGCGCAGAAAGAGAGACTGTGTGCGTTACAGGAGGGAGCGGATTCATTGGCTCTTGGCTGCTTCGTCTCCTCCTCCGCCGAGGCTACACCGTTCACGCCACCGTCAAAAATCTCCGTAAGCACTGCACAACTCTCTCTCTCTCTCTCTCTTTCTCTCTGATTCTAATATAGTTAGCATGCATTTCATCATCGTACCATCTCCTTAATTAATTTCAATTATGCGCCAGATGATCCTTCTGAGACTGAGCATCTGCAAGCCCTCGAGGGAGCGGAAGAGCACCTTCATCTTTTCACCATCGACTTGCTCGATGCTGACTCACTGCGTGCTGCCATCAGGGGCACTGTGGGCGTCTTCCACCTGGCATCCCCCAACATTATCGATCGTGTTCATGATCCCCAGGTCTCCCCTCCCCTATCATTTCTCTGTTATATATATATACATGCAGTAATTGATAGTAGTTGACATTCGTTGGCATATGCATGCATGTCTGAGGTTTAATTTAAGTGAGGGCCGAGGGGATCAGGGAAACACGCATGCAATTAGGGAAGATTACTAGTTACCTTGCCAGCAAAACTCCATATTAATTTAATAAACCCTCAGTCTTTTGCAAGCAATCTCAATTCACCTAACTCGATCGGTCTGGGTAAATTAAATTAGCTATTTTTTTTGCTTGGTCTCAGTTTGTCCAAAGTTTGCTATATATATATCTCGCTAGCTGCTCAGCTTCATTTTACCCTATCAATTAAACACAAACAAAAGCCTCCAAAAAGTACAGAAAAAGTGATGTCAAACTGGCATAAGGCACTTGCACCATGCAACCTAGTACGTACATACCAGATCACATGCCACACGTACCGGTACCTTAATTTTCTTGTATGCATGCAGAGTGAGCTGCTTGACCCTGCAGTGAAGGGCACACTTAATGTACTACAAGCTGCGAAGGAGAGTGGAGTGAGGCGGGTAGTGCTGACATCATCTATCTCGGCTTTAGTTCCGAGCCCTGATTGGCCAGCAGATACCGTCAAAGACGAGAATTGTTGGACTGATGTTGAATATTGCAAGAAGAATGAGGTTGCCTGTTTATAACTTTAACTTTGATTTTGTATTGTATAAGAATAGTAATAGGTATTAATTAAATATCCAATTCAACGACACAGCTGTGATTAAAATCTAATACAGAAATTAAATAAATTGGGGGTTTTCTTGCTTGCTTAGCTTTGGTATCCAGTATCTAAGACATTGGCTGAGAAGGCAGCATGGGAGTTCTCTAAGGAGAACGGGTTAGATGTTGTGGTGGTCAACCCGGGGACGGTTACCGGCCCAATTATTCCTCCTACCATCAGTGCTAGTATGCAAGTACTGGTTCGGTTTCTGGAAGGTGAGTTTTAATTTAGGTAATCTTTTGTATATATGCAACTAAAATCCAGATATATATATATATATAGTTCTGGGCTTCTGGCTTTAATTTGCTAATCCCCTAGCTACCAGAGACTCGCAATAGCTATAGCTATTGATATATATGTGGTATTGATTTTAATTTAATTAGCTCATTGTATATATATATGGCCGGTGTAGGTTGCTCAGATGAGTATCCAGATTACTACATGGGCCCAGTCCATGTGGAAGATGTAGCACTTGCTCATATTTTATTATACGAGAATCCACATGCTTCTGGAAGGCACTTGTGTGTACAATCTATCATACATTGGTGTGACTTCGCATCCAAAGTCGCGGAACTTTATCCACAATACAAAGTTCACCAGTAAGTTGCTGCATTTTAATTTAATCTATCATACATTAATTAATTGGTGCTTCTTGTACATATATAGATGTAAGTTGGAGTTGCATTGCATATATATAATTTGGTTAATTGTAGGTTTGTGAAGGATACCCAGCCGGGGCTTGTGAGAGCTAAAGATCCAGCAAAGAAGCTGATTGCTTTAGGTCTACATTTCAAACCCATCGAGAAAATCATTGAGGACTCAGTTGAAAGTCTCAAAAGTAAGGGCTACATCTCCTGATGGAGCTCTTCACTTTGGGGAATGGCCGGGGAGTCTTTCGCTTCGGCTCTTAATTAATTTGCTTTGTTAGCTAATTTTGTATGGAACCCGCGCATTCGCGTAGCTAGCTAGCTAGGCCGGGCCGTGTGTATCTGAACAGTTCGGATCATATATATAGTTAATATATACTAATATTATTTCTCATGCCTCCCTCATGTAATTAATAGAAGTAAACTGGATGACTCCA
This sequence comes from Carex rostrata, assembly GCF_964058835.1. Lineage (NCBI taxonomy): Eukaryota > Viridiplantae > Streptophyta > Magnoliopsida > Poales > Cyperaceae > Carex > Carex rostrata. The sequence goes on along the minus strand of NC_135918.1, from coordinate 10,324,924 downwards.
GTATAGCTGCCACTGGACACAAGGATACAAGCACAGGATAGGCTAATAGGATTAATTACCATTAGTCAGTTATGTATTCTGTTATAGCAAGAGTTAGTTAGAGCAGAAGCTAATAAAATGTTATGCCTATATATAAATATATGAGCATAGATTCTGTAACAGGTTACAATCAAGAAAATAAAAAATTCAGACTTTCTATTCTATCTCTCTTAATTCCAGTTCTATTTCTCTTTAGTAATAATAATTTTCAAACATGATTAGTACGTAGTTTTTAAAACTCTAAAAATTTATATGACGCCGATTAATTACATGAAAATTCCTAGACAACAATACAATACAAACATATCTTATCTCTCAAATAATAACAGAGAGTATGTAAAAATTGAGTTTAATTTCGACCATAATAAATAAGAAAAAACATAAAGTCGAATGGACAAATAATTGATAATATGACATATGATTTACGAAAAGATATATAGTAGCATAAATTTGTTAAAATAGGTATTCTTAATTTACTAAAAGAGGAACATCCAAAAAATTGAGCCAATGTTGCAAACATGGATGTTTTGCCGCAGAAATTAATTCAAATCTCAAGTCAATTTTTTAAGCTCGATTATTGTAAATTTCAAGCTTCTAATAAAACGATAAGTAAACTACATGTGTAAAATCCGTACAAAACATCAAAGATCATGCGGTCACACACAATCATAACATGTACAAATATCTTTATTTTTAAAATTAATCTGAAAGTTCAATATAAAACCAGTAACGAATGAAAATTTATAATTTTACCAAAGTAAGAAATAGAAAGTAATTTATTTAAAAAATATTATTCATTATAAAAATGAATTCTCATACATCATGTAAGATTAAAAAACCAGAAGAGAGCTCAAGGTTAGTCTCGATCGTTGGATTGTTGGATATGCTTATTATTTATTAACACAACACAACACAACACGTAGGAGCTGGAGCGTTTGAGCGTTTGGTTACTTGCGTATACGACAGTAAAAATCTCGCGTTGAAAAGAGCACCTATCCCGCTATCCGTCAAGGCGGAGTCCCCGGTACCTGAGGACTGAGGTACAATCTAAAAAACAGACAGCCCAGATTAATCTTAGCTGGGCCAAATTCGATCTGGTGTCTATATATATACAAACTCTACGGTATGCTTTGAGATTCGTGCCAAGTAAAAAGAACGCTTCAGACCTCAGGTAATACGGTAAAATATTAGGTGTCTGTATTCTGAGGTAACAGAATAGTTATTCCTAGATAAGGACCGTTCGATCAGATCCAGGGGAGGTGGAATGCATACAGTTGCCTTAACATTCGTGAGGATTATGATCGGACGGTCTGAAATATAAGAACTATTATGTTACCTTAGGTGATATGAAGTCAAATAATCAGAAGCACAAAGCACTATTATATTTATATATAAAGAAACGATCCGTCATCCGTTTTCCGATCTATCTAAAATTCTCAATTCTCACTCTGTTCTCTCGCAAGTCTCTCTCCCCAAAAACCCTAGGAAAGAGAAAAGACGAAGGAAAGATCAACTCAGTTCCAACGCAAGATCTCCTCGGTATGCACTCTAAACTCCTCTCTCTCTCTCTCTCTCTCTCTCTCTCTCTCTCCCTCTCTCCGGTTTGGATCCCTTGCTTGTCCGGTTTGTAGGGACCAGTTAGGATGAGATGCTAGTGCTATCGATTTACGCTAGTTCCGTTATTTGTTCGCGTATCAGTTCTCTTTAGGACATAATTTTCGGGAATTTTTAATTGCGTGCTTCACAAGCTCACGTGCGTGATTTGCACGCGAGTTAATTTTACTATTTTCCACCCTTCTTTTTCCGTTTAATATAAATAGGGAACATTATGGGGGCAGAGAGAAGAATTATCGCTGGTTCCAGATTTGTTTGTCTGGATATAATTTTGTTTATAAAGAATTGAAGATTCTGATGAAGCCTTTATTCTACTAAATATCAGTGTTTTTGTATTATTAGTGGACTTGCGTTGCTTGATTTGTTTCTGGCCTAAAGGTTGAGCATGCACTACCAATTCTTTGTTGTCGTATTGATATGATTTTGTGAATAATATAACTATCATATATTCATCATAACATCATGTAGTGTAATTCATCATAACATCCTGTAGTGTAATCCATCTTTGCTTACCTTTCTTCAGATATAATTTATTGTTAGTCCTCAAATACACTATTTGTACCATCAGCGTATGTATGGATGGTTTCTAGGAGGAAATGTAAGAACAAAAAACTAACCCTTTTTTTTTCTCTTACGGTGGCAGAGTGAAGCACTATATGCTTCCTAGGAAACGAGACACGGAATCTGAGGTAGAACAAAGAGGTGAAAGCCCCAATTCCAACCCAAGCAAGAAGGGCAAAGCATCTCTCTCTCCCTCCTCCTCCATGAATCCACCATCAAAGAACAGCATGGATATCGATGTTGTGAATGGTACAGGTGCCAGCTCGGTTGAGATTGATGAGGATCTTCACAGCCGTCAGCTGGCTGTTTATGGACGTGAGACCATGCGCCGATTGTTTGCTTCCAACGTGCTAATTTCAGGTCTCCAGGGACTTGGTGCTGAAATTGGTGAGTGCTGGAAACTTTTTCTGTACCTTTTTTTTGCATTTAAGTATTTACCATTTTGTTTTAGTTTGTACTGCTACACAGGGTAGGATCTACATATAGCCTAGGTAGTGCTTAATCACCCCATGATTTCAATTTTTTTAATCATGTATATTGAAATTTAATTGTAGTTTATTTTTCTTACACTGACAGTGGGGTAGAGGGCAGAACTCCCTGCAGAAGTTTTTATATGGTTCAGCCCCTCATAAATTATCACATGTGTGCTTGTAGCCTACTAGTTAGGTTTCCAATTTGTTATTGTGGAGACTTGGGTTCAAGTCCCAATAAATTTAAGCCCCCCCCTGCTGCCCAATTAAATTTTCTAGTTTTGCCTCGTTGTTATAACAGTACTATACCGTAAGTCGAGGCATTTTGAAAAGGTGTGTAGAACCCTGTGTTTTGTGATAGTCTGAGGGGGTCATGGTGGTACATTCTAATTGTCAAAACTTTTGAAGCTGATGTGTTTTGGTGTATATGTTGGGAACTATGCATTCAAAATAATTTTGAATTCGTGGGAGAGGTATACACAACCTCTGGGCCTAGGGTATCACATACTCCATGGGGTCTGATATGCCCATGTCACATGGGAATTGGAACCTTTTGTTATTGTGAGAGCACTCAGTACTTTGTTATTGACTAACTTAGCCAAGTATCTATTTCCCCTCCTTTACAGCAAAGAATCTTGTTCTTGCGGGGGTGAGGTCAGTGACGCTCCATGATGAAGAAAATATAGAATTGTGGGACCTATCTAGTAATTTCTTTTTCTCGGAGAGTGATATTGGTAAAAATCGTGCCCTTTCTTGTGTCCAGAAGCTCCAAGAGCTGAACAATGCTGTTCTGATATCTACACTAACAGGTCCTCTTGAGAAGGAGCAGCTCTCCAATTTCCAGGTTTCTCTTTGTACAGAACTTCATTTTACTTGAGTGTATATTATAATATTTGATCTTTCTTGACTGGCTATTTTTTGGTTGCTGAAAGAATCCTGTTTGTTATATTTATTAATTAACTAAACTGGCTGGAAGACACTTCACAAATCATTCAATGATCTATTGTAGTCGTCATGTCTGTTTGAATTTGAGTCCTTGCATGCATATATACTATATGTGTGCGCAAGATCATTGTGTTCTGTTAATGTCGTGGGTTTGAAGAATTTAACTTAATGGTCATTGATCTACCATTCTTGTTATTAATTTCTTATCTTCTTTTCTCTTTTTGGAAAACGCTCTGACAATCTGATTTTGTTTTTGTTTTATAGGCTGTGGTCTTCACTGACATCCCCTTGGAGAAAGCTATTGAATATGATGACTACTGCCACACCCACAACCCACCCATTGCTTTCATCAAAAGTGAGGTCAGGGGTCTTTTTGGGAACATATTTTGTGACTTTGGCCCCGAGTTTGCTGTCCTGGATGTGGATGGCGAGGAGCCGCATACTGGCATAGTTGCTTCGATCAGTAATGACAATCCCGCGCTTGTCTCCTGTGTGGACGATGAGCGCCTTGAGTTCCAGGATGGGGATCTCGTTACTTTCTCTGAAATCAAGGGCATGACTGAACTAAACGATGGTAAACCCAGAAAGGTCAAAAGCGCACGGCCTTATTCGTTCATGCTTGAAGAGGATACTTCGAACTTTGGGGTGTATGATAGAGGCGGTATAGTCACACAAGTGAAGCTCCCTAAGGTTTTGAAATTCAGGCCATTATGTGAGGCCATTAAGGAGCCAGGGGAGTTTCTGTTGAGCGATTTTTCGAAGTTCGACCGGCCACCTCTCTTGCACATTGCCTTCTTGGCTCTGGACAAGTTTAGGAGTGAAATGGGGCGGTTTCCAGTGCCGGGATCTGAGGATGATCTTCAAAAGCTGATTGATCTTGCGGCGGGGATTAATCAGACCATGGGAGATGGTAGTAAGGTGGAGGAAATTGATAAGAAGTTGATGCACCATTTTGCTAATGGGGCGAGAGCAGTTTTGAACCCAATGGCTGCCATGTTTGGTGGCATTGTTGGTCAAGAGGTTGTCAAGGCTTGTTCGGGAAAATTTCACCCTCTTTTCCAGGTAGCAAGCTCTATACATGGGCTGTTTGGTAGAATAACTCTTCTAGTTGATAATGAGCAATTATGTATCTGGTTTTTATTTAATTGCTCTTTCTATCTTTCCATTTTCCTTTTATGTTTTTGGTGTCCTGTGAGTTATGTGAGGTTTTGTGAATATGATATCTCTGTGCTCTAAACACAATTTTCAGACTAAGCAAAGTGATAGACACCATCAAAGACTGATATTGTCTTGTACCAATTTTGAAAGATTTTAGGGTTGTGCACCTGGATTCATAAGTATACTGTCCATCCCCAGCTTGTGCGTGAATTCCTTTTCATTGCCTTCTCCATCCCTCCCTTGTTTTGGAACCTATTTATAGGTTCCTTCATTGGGTATCACAACTGCCCTTATCTGGTGCCAAAGAAAGAGGAAGCATGCTACTCAAGGTTTGATCTAGGCACAAACCATTTCTCTTCTTTATTTTCTAATGCTGGTATTCCTTGATATCTTGCAGTTCTTCTACTTTGATTCAATGGAAAGTCTTCCTACAGAACCCTTGGACGCTGATGACCTCAAACCACTCAACAGTCGGTATGATGCACAAATCTCCGTATTCGGATCCAAGCTCCAAAAGAAACTCCAAGAATCCAAAATTTTCATGGTGGGTTCTGGTGCGCTTGGCTGCGAGTTCCTGAAAAACCTTGCATTGATGGGCGTATCCTGCACCCAAAAAGGAAAACTAACCATAACTGACGATGATGTCATTGAGAAGAGCAATTTGAGCCGTCAATTTCTCTTTCGTGATTGGAACATTGGTCAAGCCAAATCGACTGTTGCGGCTGCTGCTGCTTCTGTAATAAACCCTAATTTGCACGCAGAGGCCCTTCAAAACCGTGCCAGCCCAGATACTGAAAATGTGTTTAACGACGCCTTTTGGGAAAGTCTTGATGCTGTAATCAATGCTTTGGATAATGTCACTGCACGAATGTACATTGATTCAAGGTGTCTGTATTTCCAAAAGCCACTTTTGGAATCTGGCACGCTCGGTGCAAAGTGTAACACACAGATGGTCGTACCACACCTGACAGAAAATTATGGTGCTTCACGGGACCCACCTGAGAAGCAAGCACCCATGTGCACAGTGCACTCTTTCCCCCATAACATTGACCACTGCTTGACTTGGGCTCGGTCAGAATTTGAGGGGCTTCTCGAGAAGACACCGAATGAGGTCAATAGCTTTTTGTCGAACCCTGATGGATACGCCTCGGGGATGCGAAGTGCTGGTGATGCACAGGCCAGAGACCAACTTGAGCGTGTCTTGGAGTGCCTTGACAGGGAGAGATGTGAAACGTTTGAAGATTGCATCACCTGGATACGCCTCAAGTAATGTCTCTCTCTCTCTCTGTGCCCCTATGGAATCAAGTGTATGTGCCAGTAAAGCACAAAGCACAAACAGAAAATTATGTTTTCTAAAGAGGACTCGTAGCTAAAAATGATAAGAAAAAAAAACACGGAGCAAAGATTTCTAGAATTTGACAAAGCACGCTGCCCATGAAAAATAGATTGTAATACAAATGAATATGGTGTTTCAATGATATTATACTATTTAAATATGGTTTCAAAATGTCTATTGGTATAGGAAAGTATTGGTTCGGAAAATGTGTACTAGACCAGTTTTGAATTATCTCCTTTTGTGTTCTACATGCTTCTCAGACCAAAATCTTCTTCGGCAGGTTTGAGGACTACTTTGCCAACCGGGTGAAGCAGCTAACCTACACCTTCCCAGAAAACTCGATGAATAGCTCCGGTACTCGTTTCTGGTCGGCCCCTAAGAGGTTCCCCCGCCCCCTTGAGTTCAGCACCAGTGACCTGAGCCACCTCCACTTCATCATGGCCGGGGCCATACTTCGGGCCGAGACTTTTGGCATTCCGACCCCTGATTGGGCTAAGGACCCCAAGAAGTTAGCGGAAGCCATTGATAAGGTGATTGTGCCGGAGTTTCAGCCGAAGCAGGGAGTGAAAATTGAAACTGACGAGAAGGCAACAAATTTGTCGACAGCGTCCATTGATGATGCAGCTGTCATTAACGAACTGATTGTGAAGCTCGAGGATTGTGCCAAGGTGCTATCGCCTGGGTTCAAAATGAACCCAATACAGTTTGAGAAGGTAATCTGGCATGTGCTTTTCATAGTAGAAATTCAGTTTGGGGATTCACTGGTAGTTATTTTTACTATCATTGAATTCAGATCCAGTGCAATACCTAAGTAGAATGAGCTCTGAGTCGTCAGTTTTAATCTGGTATGAATCTCAAAACAGAACCCCCCCCCCCCCCCCCCCCCCCATATCCAAATAGGCACCATATTACTTTTGGCCTGGCTGGGAGTATTGTACTTGGTCACCCCTATCTGAGGGGATGTGAAACTCACAATCATCACCCACGCGGGAATAATGAACCCTTACCAGTTTGAGAAAGGTAGTCTGGCATGTGCATTTCATCTTAGGGATTCACACAATAATTTTGTGGTTATCATTCTTGAGATGTTTGTACTCTTTTTCACTATTGACACTAAAAGTCGAGTATTTCATAAAAAATATGCAAAGTAACCAATTATGTTACAATCAAGCAAAAAGATTATATCAAGCTGAAGAAACCTCCATACAAGTTTTATAATATAATGCGATATGATTAGCGGACTTGCTTGTTTTGGCCCTGGTATGAACTACATCACAATTATAGTTATTCACTTGAATTTTTCTGGTGGTCAGTAGCATGCTGAAAAAGCCTTTCTTTTTGGTGTTTATTGTCTACCTCAATGCCTATGTAATCTTAGTTATCTGTATGTAGTTTTTTGTGAAACAAAATGCTACTGCTTTGTTTATGTTCCTTTGAAAATGGGTTTGAATCTATGACTAGATAAACTTTGACAATCTTGTCAGCCATCATTTTTTGTTTTTTTTTGTAATTTTGAAATCTGGTAGTAAACACATGAAAAAATGATGGAAGTTTGATTACATTTTATCAAATTGTTAGAAGTTTGCTAGCTATATACTATAATGGCATGTCAAATGACACTCAAATTTGCTAACGTGTAGACAGATCTTTTGTCACTTTTGTTGGCTTGATCTGAAGCTGTTGTCAAGATTGTCAAGTTAATTTGTTCTTAATAGATCTCATTTAAAAAAGATATCACTGTCTTGTTCATGTTTTCTAATCGATCAAACCTGTGAATCCAACAGGATGATGACACAAACTACCACATGGACCTGATAGCGGGTCTGGCCAACATGCGGGCTCGCAACTATAGCATACCTGAGGTGGACAAGCTGAAAGCCAAGTTCATTGCCGGCCGCATCATACCGGCCATTGCCACCTCCACTGCCATGGCTACCGGTCTCGTCTGCCTCGAGCTCTATAAGGTCCTTGCCGGGTCGCACAAGGTCGAAGATTACCGTAACACCTTTGCCAATCTGGCCCTCCCCCTCTTCTCCATGGCTGAACCCGTTCCACCAAAGACCATCAAGCATCAGGACATGGAATGGACCGTGTGGGACCGATGGACGATCAACGGGGACATCACTCTGAGAGAACTGCTGCAGTGGCTCAAGGAGAAGGGCTTGAATGCATATAGCATTTCATGTGGCACCTCTCTGCTTTACAACAGCATGTTCCCAAGGCACAAGGAGAGAATGGATAAGAAGGTGGTTGATGTGGCCAGGGATGTGGCCAAGGTTGAGGTGCCACAGTACCGGCGCCATCTGGATGTCGTTGTTGCCTGTGAGGATGACGATGACAACGACATCGACATCCCCCTTGTTTCGGTCTATTTTCGTTGAACCTGATTTAATTGAATAAAATATTGGAAGTTGTCAACTGATCTTGTTTGAGTCTTTTTTTTAGGGTTTGATGGAAACACAGATTGCTGTAACTTTATAACTGATGGCGGTGGTTCTTGAGACCTTATAGTTGTTTTTCTGGTGTTATTTCAAAGTTCCTCTCAGAAAACTATTAGTTAAAGAACCAACCATCTTGTAGTTGTTGGATCTTTGGACATTTCTTTTCGTTCTGTTTTCTGTTCGTCACTGTTACAAGTATTATTGTTTTTAACATATTTTATGTATTTACCACTTGCTATTCTGGTTTTTAATTTCGATGGTGTTGCTTTGCCTATCTATCATGTTGAGTTGACCTGCGAATTGGTTGGGTGTTTGTTTCATCACAAGAAGTCGGTTATTTGCTAACTGAATTTTTATTTTTAAGACGCCCTTTTGCTTTGCTGGTGGTGTGATATTTTCTTTTTACGGGGTCTTATCCCAAATAAATTAAATAATTGGAGTCCCATTACATTCACAGGATCATTTAGATTATGAGTATTTACACTCACAGTGACAAGATGTTTAGAGTTGCTCTAGTTTGTAGAAAGTAGTAATTTAAGAGTCGAAGGGACTTGACTTTTTTTTTTTTTTTTTTTTTAAGAAGTGGAATCATCCACTGATTTCTATTAAAATGAAAACCCATACATTGTTTACTGATACCAATAGACTAGTACCAGGTACCAAAGCGATCATCTACTGGTATTGAGAAATGCCACTAAAAACATCCAAAAACAACAATTCTTGATACATCTAAGCAATCACCAAAATATAACAACACATGTAGAACATACCTAACATATCAGTATATGACAAAACAAGAAAAATAAGCATATATGACAAAACAAAACAAAATACGCATAAAAGACCCTACAATTTAAAAAAAAAACTATAACAGTTAGTAATGAGGATGTAGCCACTATCAGAATCATCACTGGAAGTGTTTCTCACCACCACTTGAACTGATCCATGTTCAAGCATAGGGGTTAAAGCTTGTAGCCCCCATGAAAATGATTAGTGTAGATCCTATCAGGTTCTTCAAATCGCAAGGAAAAATTTGATTCAATTGAGAAGTAAGATCAGTTTTTTTTATTTAAAGTCCAAAATCTAGTAATTGTTAAATTTTTTAACCCTAAGACTTGCAAATCTTGCATCTGCCCCCTTTAAAAATAATTCTATTTTTATCAAGCCATAAGTTCCATAAAACTGAACCCCTAATAATTTCAATAATATTTAATTCTTTTAATGGAATACAATAATCCATCTCACACAGAGCATCTATATGTCATAATCAAAATAAAAGTTGTTATATAGAGCAATTCAATTCCATATTTATTTAGCAAAATGACAATTCATAAATAAATGGTCAACTGTTTCCCTGTGAGAACAATAAACACACTAAGTATCATGCGTCCATCCCTGTTTACTCAATTTATCTTTAGTTAATACTCATTTCTGCCTAATTAACAGTATTTTTTTATGGTATTCTAGGCTTTCTAGCCATCCAAATACTACTGTAGGGTATTATAAGGGACTCCACCAAATTCTAAAAATTTATAAAGAGAATTAACAGTGAAGTTGCCATGTGGAGTCCATCTCCATAATATTTGATCTACATTGAGGCTTAATAGAAGCTAAGAGATTAGCCAAAGCTACCCGTACAGTAAGGTAGGTATTTGTTAATTGTCTAGCTACTTGAATATTTAGGAAGCACCTAGCTGTCCCTCCATAACAATATCTCATTTCATCCCCCAGTCATTAAACCAATATTTCTAACAATTTGTGAGAAATTTTGCAAATCTAAAATCACGAACGTTTTCTACACAATTTTTTCTTTCAAATGAGATCTATGATGACATACTTTCGAGTTGTCCGTTGCACAAGTATTCATATCTCGTCATGCAAGTATTCATACATCATCAAGAAAGTATTCATCCGCATCGTGCAAGTGTAAATAAAAAAGTTGGACACATCACTCATTCATCTTTTACATTTTTTTTAGAGGTGGTTTTTTTTCTCCGTTCAATCTAACTAATATTTCTGATGATATGTGAAGAATTTTGCAAATCTAAAACCACGAACGTCTTCTATATAATTTTCTCTTTCAAATGATATCCATGATGACATACTTTCGAGTTATCCATTGCAGAAGTATTCATATCTCGTCATACAAGTATTAATACATCATTGATAAAGTATTCATCCGCATCGTGCAAGTATAAATAAAAAAGCTGGACACATCACTCATCCATCTTTTATACGTTTTAGAGGTGGGTTTTTTTTCTCCGTTCAATTTAACCAATATTTCTGACGGTTTATGAAGAATTTTACAAATCTAAACCACCAACATTTTCTACACAATTTTATCTTTCAAATGAGATCCATGATGACATACTTTCGAGTTGTCCATTGCACAAGCATTAATATCTTGTCACACAAGTATTCATTCATACACAATGAAGTATTCATATCTAAGACATCAAGTATTCATTCATATATCTCTATTTTTTTTCAAAATTTTTTTTTGTCATTTACTTGGTACACAATGACCTAATCACCATTAATAAAGCTTTGTTCTTTGTAAATAACTCGCTACTTCATGAGGAAGAGGAACATAGACATGAAATGAATTAATTGCATTCACATATACAAAATTATTTTGATACGGCCAATAGTGATGGATCTGACCCGATAGAGGCATGCTATAGTATCCATTCATACACGTTGAAGTGGGAGCAGCAGATATAGACGGAAAAAACGGAGGCGGAGGTGTAAGAGGAAGGGAGCTTATCGTATTTACCATTTCGAGGTGGGAGAGAGAGGTAGAGGCAGAGGTGGAGGTGGGAGAGGAAAATGAAAGTGGAAGAGCAAGGGAGAAGAAGAAAGAAATAAAAGTTGTTAGAAATGATAGTTATAGTTAAAACAAAAAGTTAGTTGGGAAAAAAAATGAGGAATGAATAGATGGGGGAAATTATAATTACTCGAATATTTAATCTATTATTATGAAATGCAACAGCTACAACAATACCCTTATCATAAGCAATATCAAACAAATTAAAAAAATCATCGAACAACAAAGAATCTCCACACTATTTATCTAACCAAAATCTCACTAATTCTCCATTACCAATCTGTCATATTGTACTTGCATGCAAAATACACCTAGATATTAAAATATCATTTTATATAGAAGATTTCACTCTTTTATCATCTGTATGAGAATATTTCTCAATTATAATATCTTTTTATATACCTACTACTGTATTATCATGAAATCAAAATAACCATTTAGTCAAAAGAGAATTATTCATACGATGAAGATCTAACACCCCAAGTCCTCCTTGACTCTTGCTCTTATAAACCTTATCCCAAACATTTTATTTATCATCATGCAAAGTTAGCAATGCTAATACAGAGTTCCAAACGTACCTTTTATTGATCAGACAACAGACAACATACATTGGGGAACTGTGGTTTGTAATTTAAAACAGTTTCAATCAATGAAAAGAAACCTATATTGCGTCTTGCTTATTTTCTGAATTTTTTTAATTAGTTTATTTTTTAATTCCTATTAATAAAACATTGGGGCACCTACACCTGAGTAGAAGTCCTTGCATATTATTATTACAATGCTTGAAAAGTGGCAATCCACGTACAAATATTTCTCTAATTTAGTAAACAATGGCAATGGCCTCAATTCTGAGAGGAAGCTGCTGCAACAGATAAAATTTGCTTTCATATCTTCTTCATTCGCTGACATCCAGAAATCCAACAAGGCATTTCTCCAACATAAACTCTGCATTTACCCATGCATGATACTTATCTTCAGATTCATTAAGGTATACTAGTTGACAACAAAAATATCAACTCAACTGTAGCTATTAGCTTAGCTATAATCAAAAGGATAAGAGTAATAAATAAAACCAATTGCCATTATGAAGTGGCCATGCTATTAAATTCCAAACACCATGGGCCAATAGAACAGGTCAGTGCTTAACTGGAATTAATCTAATATCGATCATGCCTTAAACTGATACAAACTGGTACCATAATTAGTGAAGGCACTATTGTAACAAAAGGATACTGAACAAAGAGGTGCAATCTTTCCCAGCAGCCTTCATAAGCATATCTACCCCTGAGAAGATTGAACAACTTGTTAAAAAATGAAATGAAAAATAATATAAAACTCAAAAACATGTTTTACATTTATATTAGAATTCTGCTCAATAACACTGAACAGTAGAAATGCACTGGATCTGACTGGTATGAACCTACTACGGCACGCACATTTGTTAGTAATAAACAAACAGCAATAAGCATGGAGAAGCAACCAAACAAATATACTAATATGCAACCAGTACAAGCATGCATGATCTGGTAGCAACTGAAACCTGAAATATCTTGCTACCAGTTAAGGAGGCAATATATAAGGTCCAGTCATCTCTTGAACAAGAGCCGAAAAAATCAAAATGTTGACTCACACTGAGCTGTTAACATCTCAGGTCAACATAGCACATTATCAGGCTGCTTATTGACATGTAGTTCTATATAGATTTCTTTCCTTTTAAAAGGCATAGCTTTGACCTTTTGTTTCAACAAAAAAATGAATTTGACATGAACAGGTCCGGTCAGGTCACCACTTGCTCAACCAACACACCAGACAGGTCATAAAATCCAGCAGTTAAAAGCAATCCGGTAACCTGTCCAACACAGGTACCAGATTGCAAATAGCAGGATGGTCCCACCAAAATTGAATTTGATAAACTTTTCTTTATTCCTTTACCTCCAGGATGGAATTTGAAATAAGGAGAAATATTATACACTCGGCCTTTTAAAACAGTCCAAATATGTCCTTCTGTGCTTTTGTGCTGCTTTACTTCCTCCAAAGTTATTAGCCTTCGATTTGACTTTCCCTTGAGCCCTGTTATACATTTATATTTAGAGAAACGTTTTTGGCAGAAGAGTTGGTTTTTCATATCATTCTTTTATCAAAAAAATTAACTTTATTTTGCTAAATAGAAGACAAGAGTTACTTTGCATTGAGATAGATAAAAAAAAATAGTTCTGCCTTAAGGTATATGTCTCAATGTAGTAAAATAACATTTTGGTCAAAGAATTCTGTGTTTGTAGTATCTATCAAAAATAGGTCTTGAATAATCATAAGCTCCGTGTAAATGGCATATGACATTAGTTGTTCTTTAAATTTCACAGAAATTCTGTTTCATAACATAATGTAACACATTTTCTGTTGCTGGTACTTGGTTCTTCCTAATCCAATTTCATTTATGCACTGAGAAAGTGCCCTAGCTACGGGTCAAAAGCATCGGTTGGGCAACCTATTAGGCAACCTCCATCATGACTGTGCTCACCATTTACTTCTTCAACAAAAATTCAGAACCTAATATGACTCGAAAGAAAATTTATGAATTAACACCCAAAAACTTAATTTTATACATCTCAACAATACCTGCCAGATCGGGGTCGGTACGAGTAAGCTTTAGCCAATCCATTTGACTGTAACCTTTCTCAAATGGAACCTTAGCTCTAGCAATTTTCTTTTGAACAGGTTTCTTCTCAGTAACTGCATCACCAGACTCTCCAGTGTTGCTGCCGCTACTACTACTAGGTTTTGTTAATTCTTCCTTTTTCAAGTTCGCCACTGGTTTAAAGTTATCCGTTTGTCTACTCTGGGTGTTATTCAAACTGGAACCCTCCAGTCCTTTAGGTGCATCATTAGAGGGTTCGTCTAGCGTTATATTTTGAAGGGATGGTAGTGCTTTAGGAGACTCTACCGGGTACTGATCCACGGGTGGAGAAACCTAAGAGAGATTCAAAATTGGAATTACCCATGTATTACAAAAGAAAGCAATTCACAATTCCAGTGAAATAATAAGAACCATGAGAATAATTATTGAAAGAATCAAGTAACCCAGCACTGCACAGCAGCTTTAGCTGTTAGCTGGTAAAAAAAGAAAATGCAGGTACTGGTAGCAGTTGAACAGTATCCCAACATTGCTGATCATAAATTAGACAAAATTGATCCTCAACTGAATTAAAATGCAAAATTTAAGCTCAATTGTAGCGAAATTTGGTTTTTGATAGCCCATAATTTTGGAACAGTGCATGTTAAGGTTGAATTGAAGATGTATTCGAGTTCCAGGCAAGTGAAGTGGGACTTATTAGGAATTCCACCAAATCATCTCTTTATCTTTCTTGAAAGCCATGCTGAAATTTGCATAATAGTGATATTGTAATCATAATAAAATTTGTGGTGAATAATGAAAGAGAGAGAAGAAAAATATGCCTGGCAAAAGGTGAAATCAGAGGAATCGTCTTCGGCCATAAGAAAATCGAAATAAAAGAAAGATATGTATGTATAAATATGAGGTGAGATTGCGCAGGAATTGCAGAGGAATTTTGGGAAGAGGAAGCTTGCTTGGGTTAAAGCGAGGAGAGGAGGAGGAAAAAATGAGCAAAGAAGAGGAAGTTGGAACTGTTTTCTTTGAAGAGTCGCAGTCGCCAACCCTAGAGCCTTGAGCCTTTGAGCCTATAGAACAGGTTAGGGGTCAAACTCAAACCGATTAAAACTTTCCGTATAAGAAGCAAGCAATCTTCACTGGATCTGAATTCTATGAGTCTTGCACGTGCAAAAATTAACCAAGAAAATGGTGTTGACCCTGTTTGTGGTCATTGAAGGTGTATATATATTAAATAGCACTTCCTAACTCACCTAACAAAATGTTGTTGACCGTGTTGTGGTGGAGTTTAATTGACATAGTTGTTTCACTAACAATGCCTGATACGGACCAAGTCCCGTGGGCCTATCAATGCCAAGACCCACCTAAGAAAATGCCTTTACTATATTCACAATCATGTTTCTCTTTTTTACTCAAATATCTAATGACTTTCTTTCATAACTATCAAATGTTTATGTTTGGTTTTCACGAGTTACTGCATTTATTCTAGTGATCCACAAACGACAAAAATACATCTTTTTATTGCCTCTATCTCGATCAGAGTAAAACAAACTTTTCATTTTATGTTGAATAATCATTCGAGTATGTTGCTCCTCTAAAACCTGATACAAGGGAACGATTTTCTTTTTCCGACAGTAGGCGCCATCATAATAAATGCAAATATAAAACTTCACGCTATCACATCAAATTCTTCCAAATATACAAAACAAATTAAAAAAAATATAACTTTCTCTTAAATAAAAACCTATGTGCCCAAAAAACAATACACAATTAGTATGGGACTCCCATCCTCATTAACTTGCCAAACAATGGTTTTAAGGCCATTCCAAAGAATAAAAAATAAAAAATTGAGTGATACCATTTACAAAACGCCTTTGGCTAAAATAATTGCATGTCATTCATTCATTTTTTTTTTGGGGGGGGGGGGAAGATTTAGGAGGAAGAAGAAGACTGAGGGACCCCATGCTTTTGAAACCAATCTGGCATTTGAAATATACAATTTAACAATGGTCTGACATCTCTGTGCACAGAGAGCTCCTTGAGAAGGGGAAGCAGCACACTCAACAGCTGAAATTTTAATAATGAAGCAAATCATGAGATTAACATAATAAATTGCAAGGGGGAAAGAGACCCTAGTGTACCACAACCTACACGTTAGGGTTGCTACAGACAAGCTAAAATTATGATGTAGTGGAGATATGACTGCAATCCTAAAAAATGCTCCTCATTTGAATATGGCCATCAGAAAAGTGAAATGTCAAAAGACAATAAATTATCTTATTTGTTTCTTTTCCTTTTCTATTTTTTCACCAGTCCTTATTTTAGAGGGAAAAAGCAAGCTCAATCCATTTTCCTGTTCTTAATGCTATGCTAACATAAAGGTTCAAATTAGTTAATAAAGACACATGACAACAACTGTAATCTGTATGTATAATTTTATAAAAATAGTTACAGGTACCTGATCATCAGAAGGTTGTGAAGGTGAAAATGGTACACACGGTATCCCATTCAAAGGTTGCAAGAGGAAACTGAAAGGGTTATTATCTACAATTACAATTCGGTTGAGATCCTTCGATATACATGTCATATCTTTCACATGCTCTCTGTACTCCCTGTTTCAAGTGATAAATAACCAAAGCACAAAATTGTATGTTAATGTGAGGCTTTGAACATGAAGATGTAATTTCTTGTAGAGGAGGGATCCAATTACACCTTTTTTGGTGACACCGTATTACATTCTCGATTTTCAAAGTTTTCAAAGTTCAAATAGTCGATCCAAACCGTTCAACAACATGATAGATATGTTAAAATGTGCTTGCAGATCAAATTTTATATTTTTTGGAATTTTTTTACTATTTATTAATTATTTAACAAAATCGCTATATTCAGACCATTGAATTTTTGTACCCATCTTAATAAATAGTAAAAAAAAATTCAAAAAAAATGTAAAATTTGATCTGCAAGCACATTTTAACATATCCATCATGTTGAACGGTTTGGATCGACTATTTGAACTTTGAAAATATAGGGTGTAATTCGGTGTCACCAAAAAAGGGTGTAATTGGATCCCTCCTCTTTCTTGTAAACTAACCCCCAGTCACATCAACCATTGTACTCCTGTTTGCCACTTTACGCTTTTACAAAAATAAAAATAAATAAATAACTCTTTCCAAATTTTTTGTCATATTCCATTTGAATTTAAAGTACTTTGTTATCAGATCTTTCCCCTACATTTTATAAAAAGGCAACCTTTCAGGTCAGTCAAATACATAACATGAACATCCGCATATCTAAATTATCATGGATATTTTTATAGATACCACACGGCCAGAGGGGGTGGGGAAGATGCCTCATGAAATAAATAATGCATGAATCTAGAAAAGATTACTGATATAACTTACGTGCTCACAGTTGCAGGCCGATACAGACGAAGCTTGAACCTATTCTTGACATCAATTCTATCAACGAGTGGTCGAGCATAGCCTTAAAAAAAATGTCATAATTACAACAAGGCACAAAACCAAGAAAAACAGAAACAACATGGTGCAAATTCGAGACAGAATTTAAACCTTCGAGACCAGCTGTGAAGAGCACAAGATCTGCAAATTTGCTTACTTCCTGCAAGAACTCTTCCAAACCAGGCCGTTCAAAAACGGTGACATGGTTTATTTTGGGCTTCCCTTCAACTTCCTTCAATCAAATCAAAGAAAAGTTTAATTCAGATTGTTTCCTTGATGGTGGCCTTTTAGTAATACTTTGCCTTCCAGGATTTCAGAGATTCATGGTGATGCTGGTACAAGCAGGTAAAGCTGTAAATTTGTGTATGGAAAGATACTTAAAAGACGAATAGATTATAACAGCCCACAACATACACAAACTCAACATTGAAAAAAATTATGCACTACCAGATAAGACAGCCAATACATTTAGTACTGCATACAGAACTACCATACCAGATTAATCCAGTACAATAATGTAGAGCATTGTCAGTGCATAACAAATGTCTAGTAGATTTTAATCAGACCCATATGTTTTTCCTGTATGAGTCACCAGTCAGATCTCAAATTGGCCACTTCTTTTCCTTTTTTATTATCCATGAATCCTCTTGTTTAGTTTAGTACAGAACTGTAAAATGATAAGAGGATTGCACAAAAAACCATTACAATCCATTATTGGTACCAGAAACATGGTTGGTCTATTACATGGTTTGCCGCTATCCGGCTATAAAAAAAAAAATAGTGAGTCACCTTGCTTGATGAGAAAAACTCAATTTCAAAGGATTTGAGTCCGCCTTCAATAGCTTGGGAACGCACAAAGTCTGTGAGGCTGCTTGTCTCGTAAGCACAAACCAACGTCTCATCCAAGTCAAGTACCACCTACAAGTTAGGAAAATTTTAGGGTTTCCATAAATTATATCCTTCAGTGGTTCAGCCCATCAGAGAGCATGAATTAAAATTGGATAGAAATAACAGGGTTATTTTTCAAATAAACCATATGGGTTGAAGAATGCTTTGAGTTGAACTTGTTGATACTTGGATAGCAAGGATAAATTAGGTTTAGAACTAATAGACACTAGAGAAAAAATCCAAAAGGGAGCTTCAGCAGATAAACAGTTTTTGAATATTTTAATTTTTTTGGAAGAATACAATAGAGTAGACTAGTGTGTGATGAAATGAAGTTGTATACTATTGTTAGCAATATCCTGTAATTAAAAGGTGAATTAGTTAGTCCTACTCGTCCCCTACTGTGGGCTGTGGCACTGTACCCAAAATAGTATGAGCATATGATAGACATAGTGTTGGATTGAGAAGTCATATCTGGTTTGAAGGCGAATTGAGCATATTTTTCAATTGAATAAAATACTGAGCAGATCGAATTGATAAGAACTTGACAATTTCAAGTGGAGGTTAAGTAAGAAAGAGATCTGGTAGTGCTAGTACAATTAAGCGTAAAATGAGAATGAGAATGAGAACTGACCGTGAGTCTATCGAGGGTCTCCGGCGATGAGGCGGGGAGGGGAGGAGAAGTAGAGGTGATGACGGGGATCTCGGGGTCAGAGGCAGAGGCAGAGGGAAGAGGCTTGAAGGCGACGGAGAAGAAAGGAGTAGTAGGGAGGAAGTGGGTGGGGACCCAGGAGCAGTAGGTCCCGCTGACGACCTGGAGCAGCGTACGCATGATGAGGCTCAACCAGGAGACCATCGCCGACCAGGCATCGGATGCGGTGTCCGACTTGGCAGAGGCCAGCTCAGACATCGGATGCTGGCGCTGATTGGGAGAGAGGAGACTCAGGAGACTTCAGGAGATCGATCGGATGGAAAGAGGGAAAGCGGGAGCGGGTAAGAGCTAGGCTAACAGCCAGACCAGACCAGACCAGACCAGACCCAGCTGCTTTTCTTTTCTATAAAGCCTTGGCACCGGTCCGATGGGCAATGGACCAAATTTTGTCCAATGTCAGGTATAAACCCTTCTCAAATCAATTGATCTACACTGTATACTTCACAGTGCGCTCGAATCTTGATTTCAATCGGACGCTTTAAATCGAATTTGGTCTGATGTTCATTGGACCTCCTATGGTTCCGTGTGGGAGAGAAAGAGGCAATCATGTCACATCATGGGTCCCACTGTCAAGTGATACTGGACAATTCATCAATTCAATTCAAGACCTGCGAATATGTATCATTTTTGCTCTCAATAAATACTTCTTTCAATTTTATTTTACATTAAATTATGTTGTTCACACTACAGCAACAAAGACTTTCAGAGACCGGTTTTCCGGTCTCTGATAGTCACGTCGCCGGTCGCTGATAGTCATTCCGGTCTCAGAAAGTCAATTCCGGTCGCTGATACCCCGGTCGCTGAAAGCCTTGTCGCAGATACTCTTCTGCTGACGTCACCGGTCGCTGAATGACGTCGGCCGGTCGCTGATACTTTTTCTGCGACCAATTGTTTTCTGTCGCTGTTAATTTTTGCTGACGTCAGAAAAACATATCTACGACGAAATAAACGGTCGCTGATAGTCAAAAACCGGTTGCTGATAACCTTCTGTCAATTTTTTTGGGTTTTTTTTTTGTTATTCACTTTCCCCCATTTAATTGGTACCACACATACCAAACATTCACATCGATCAAACATAAATAACAACATCTAAACATACAAAATATAAACAACATTCAAATCAAACAAAATCGATCAAAGCAAGAGTATATTACATCATGCTAAATCAAACATAATATCACATTTTGACAATACTAATTACATGAGCTAATCCACAAACACTAAAATCTTCTTGTGACCTAGAATTAATTGATAACCTGGTCATGTATATTTATAATAACCGGTCATGTATATTTATAATAGAAGAAAAATTCAGATATTAGCAATGCAAATGCAAATGCAAATGACCGGTCATGTATATTTATAATAACCATAAATAAGGAATGCAGTTATTTTCACTTTTACTCGATGTATGATTATGATTACAATATATATACTTCTTTTTATTTTCAAAAGTAATATATTAGCGTTATAAAATAATAAACAATCTTCATAAAACTCAAGTTTCTATTACAATTCAATTCACAAATAAAATGCTTAGATAATTAGGAAACATTTAATTAACTTCTAAAAATCAGTTAAAGACTCCTTAAATCAAAAGTTCTGAATCTAACGAATAGAACTAGGGTAAATTGATTCAAACAATATAGACTCATCACTTGTAAGGTAAATTGATTCAAACAGTTCAAATCTATTGTTTGAAACAATATATGATAGATTTTAGAATTAAATTCACAAAGAGATTTAATTAACTTAAAAGAACATCGAACTAGTTATCATAATAATTTTTGTTGAATCAAATGAAGAAGAATTATTTCTACTATGATCTTTTGAGTAATACCAATAAATATATAAAATTTATTATACATAGTTAATATAATTTAAAGCAGTGTTGTAAAAGACGTCTGTTTAGGTCAATTAATCAACTAATTAATCGTTGGTGGTGACTAAACCGTTATAGAATTTTCTGACTAATTGATCGATTATTCCTAATCATGATAGATTGTTTTCGATTATTTCTAATTAATTGTTTGACGGTAACTTATATGTCCGACGAGCGCATATTGTTATTTATAACATTGGTTTAGAGGGAAAATTTTACAAAATGACCTACTTTTGAAAAAACTTTACCAAAATAGATTCTCTTCAAATTCTTTGACAAAATAACCTTCTGAGACCCAATTTTTCCTTCCCTTAGTTTTACACCCATTCATTTTTCTCTCTTAGCTTCTCCAGAAAGATACAGTCTCATTAGAGAAAATATAGTTTGTTCCTAGCTAAAACAAAAGTAGTTCATTGACAAAACAGAGCATTTTCGGAGTTAGTTTCTGGCCAAAACCAAAGTGCTGAAAAGTAGTATGTTCTGCCAAGATCGAAACAGACAGTTATCAAATATTTCTTCCCTGAAATGTCAGAGATGAATAAAAATTAAGCATCTCAAAAATACATGAGAAGTGATAATGTCCCTTATTATTATTATTATTCATTTCCTTCTCCTTTGATTTTTTTACTTTGGAGCAAATTCAAGGATAATTAAATGCTATAATTTTTTGAGGCAGTTTGGATTCAACGAGTACAGAATTGAGTGACCTCGTCTCATCTTTTGAAAATGACAAAAATAATAAATTTCTTGCTGCTAATGATATATTTAACACTTCCTTGAAAGCTATGTTACCCTGACACTCCTGAAAACCCATCGTACCCGTGTCCGACACGTATCCGACACCGATACGCCTCCGATACGGACACGACACGTATCAGACACGCCAGCTGGCGCGTCCCAACCAGCTTGATACGGTCTCCGATACGGGTTGACTCGTTGGGATACGCCTCTGACACGAACGGACACGTCTGGGATACGCTTGGTTCACGGTGAACCGCACATACAACCCTCACAGCGCATGGTCCACCATGCACCGCGCAAAACTAATTTATTTTGTGGCTGAGGGGAATCGAACCCAGGACCTATCACCACATATCAACAGCTCATTACCACTATGCCACTTTGTGTTTGTGTTATATTGCAGTATATATTATATTTAATGTATACTAAGCTGTATTTTAATATGTAATTTATATAAAAAGAATTAATAATATAATTAAAATAATAAATATATATATATATATAATAGGCGTGTCGTATCCTTGATTTTTGAAAATTGCCGTATCGCCGTACCCGTGTCATGTCCGACACGATACCCGTACCCGTATCCATGCAACATAGCTTGAAAGAGATTGGAATTAATTTCTTTGCTACTTTGTTATTCGTCTCATTTTTTAGATTCGGCCTACAAAGACTAAAATTAACTACTTTGTGACAGGCCATAAAATGTGTTATCTTACCAAATGAGCGGAGATGGGCGGACTTCCGTAAAATCAGAGGAAAGGGGCGCACTGCCATAGAATTAGAGGAGGCGGAGAGGGGTGTGCCCTTCAGCGTATCAGACTTCAGTATCGTATAACTAGAGGAGGCGACTTGGCGGAGAGGAAGGAATTTTGGAGATAATGGGTGAAAGACTGTTTGTGTTAATAATAATAATAATAATAATAATAAAAGCCATAGTTTGTGTGTTATTTACTTATTTATCGATCTCATAGTGGTTACTATATGAGAATGGGTGAGACTGTTTAATTATTGTCAAAAAATAAGAACCTGTGCCTTGTTGTGATCAGAGCGGAGCAGGTTTGGTGCATATAATTAATTGGACCTATTTTAAATTTGACGGGTTTTAAAACCATCTAATCTATTTTAAGATCTATTTAATTCTTGCTCATAAAAATTGAAGCAGATGTGCACAAATATTCAAGCAAATATGGTAAAATGAATTGGATGGTTTCAGAGTTCATCAAATTTAAAGTAAATCTGATGTCCATCGAACCTACTCTGGCTCTATATATATTGTGATGAATTAGGGAGGGGCAAAGTGGGTTGTTAGTTGTTAAGAGGTCGGAGTCGGCATCTCTTGTGAAAATTATCGAAAAGAAGAAGAAAAGAGTGTTAACCGAATAAAATAAGAAGTGTGCACGTGCAGTTGTTCCGATTCCCATCAATGAGGAATGAAAAAATTCCCTCTTTTCTTTTTGCTATCACAATAGCCACAGATATAGTAATCATAATAGCCAAGAATCACTGATTATCGGATCTATTCCCTTTCTTATATTGCGAAACGCAGAAATCATAATATTCGAGGGCATCTAGATAGCAGGGAATGATCTGTGAAGAGCCTAATCAAAGGCCCCCCAACTGACAAGGACGGAGGGAGTCTCGGTGAGTCAAGTAAACGCATGCATTCAATATATATAATTATAATATAATATATATATGTTGCCGTGTTGAAAGGAAGGGCCGGGTCATATTTTGAATTTTTTTATTTGTGTGATTATTGAGAAGGAGGCAGCTGGAGAGTGGGCAGGCCATCACATCTTGCACACTTCTTCTTCGATCTCTCAATAGCTAGCTCTCTCTCTCTCTCTCTCTCTCTCTCTCTCTCTCTCTCTGAGTAGCAGATTAGCAGATTAGCAGATATATAGATGGTGGTGCCGGGTTGTTTCCCTTCTTTCTCTTTCTCTTTCAAGTTCATCAGAATCACCGCCATCCAGGTACTCAATATAAGGAATTAATTAGTACCCTCAAGTTACAAGTACTAAGCTTGAGCTAGTCTCTGCCATCTTTCTTATTATATCTTAATTACTTCGTCAAAAAATTTAGACGAGGTGGTACACTAGCTCTACACCTAATTTCTTCTTCCTATTTATCAATTTAACTTATATATATAAAGGGACGTTAGACATGTGGTAGAGAGCAAGAAGCAGTACTGTTGCACAAAATGGGTTGTTCCTCATGGATAGGAAAATAAATCTGCTGTGATTCTAAAGAGATCGCAGGATCCTGCCATTCCAAATCTAACCTTTCACTTTTTGAAATATACAAATCTCAATAATACTTATTTTTTATGCACGAATCTCTAAACAAATAAATGGATGGATGTGAAATAACAGGTCATGCGACCCCTTTAGAATCACAGCAGATTTATTTTCCATGGATAGAGAGATTGTTACCAACCAATTATTTGCTACATACATCTCTATTTCTCCATTATATTATTAAGCACGTTGGGTGTCCGATCCGTCAACGGCCACGATTGAAAGATGAAACTTCGGATTTGATCTCAGCCCTCCAATTACATAATTTGTCTTATTTTGATTAAATGCATCTGTTTTATGTATAGAAGTCTAAATTTAGTTAAAAACATACTTACTACATGTGCTGTCACACGATACGTTACAATTAAAATTGAACTAATTCTGAAATTTAGCGATATATTTATCCGTTTTCATATATCTCTTCTTCAATTGAGAAGACTCCACCTTCAATTTTCTTATTTCTTTGTTTCCTTACTTCTTTTTCGTTTCTATATGGATTACAATTGAAATCAATTTTTTTATATTTTTTTATTTCTCTTTCTTTGTTTCTATATATATTGGTGTGGGCAATTTAGAATATATTTTCAATATAGAATATATCAATGCGTGTGTGTGTATATTTTAAATTGGAAACAAAGAAGAATAATAATATAAATTGAAAACAAAGAAGAATATAAATTGGAACGTGTGTGTGAATGTATATTTCTCTTATAATATGTGTGTATGTATATATATCATATACATACACATGATAACACTTTTTATTTATGTTTTTTGATATCATATTATATGTCGATATTGAATTGTTTGTATGATATTTGATATTAGATTCGAATCAAGCTATTATTTGATATCATTGGTACTTAAAAATAAAAAATCATCACATCATCAAATTGTTATCAGATATCACGATTAAAGTTAATTAAAAATTCATAATCATATAAATTTTTTATTAATATGTGTCTTGATTTTTAGTAATTATTATTTTTTATTAATATATTTATTTCTTATAATATGTCTCGGTTGCAATGTACGGGTATGATACTAGTAATAATAATATAGTTGCAAAATTTGATTCTCTTTTGTTTGAAAATTTACCATTTACAGAACAACAACTCAAAGCGAAATGGTGCACCCGCACCTGGGCCCGGGGGACAACAACAAAGACCTGCTCGTCCTCGTCCATCGGGAAAGCCCAAGCTCGACAGGCCCAAGACCAAGCCCAATCAGCCCAAGACCAAACCCAATCAGCCTAAGCCCGACAAGCTCAAGCACAGTAGTAGTTCTGTCGGGAAACCTAAACCTAAAAGTAAGCTTCTCTAGAGTCTAGAGGCTGTTATAGTTAGTTTTGAGGTCACATCTTATCATAGATCATTTAAAACTTTCTTTGAAATATGTATATGTATGTGTGCGTGTGCGTGTGCGCTTTATGAATGTATTTAATTTAATCCATTTTTATTGTTATTGGGCCGTTGGCCCGTGAATTGTATGTGAAGTGATTTTTTTACAAGGATATTTTGCTACCATGCATGGATATTGGATTTCCCTTGTACAGTGTACTTCTCTTCCGGGTTTGATTTTGACTTTTCAGACTATTTGTCTATAATTCACCATTCATATTTTGCAGTTTCTCTAGTCTTTCGCTCCCTCCTCTAATTTACCAATACCAACCTAATCCCCATTTGTTATAAATTGAACTTGGTTTTCTTTTATTTTGCAATCAAATTTAGAGCATAAGCAGAAATATTATTGTCCTTTTATTTCTTCAATATATTAATTTAATTATTTTTTATTTAATAAAGAAATTTCTTCTTTTTTCATAAAATTGCATTATATGTAATCATATTTCAAGTGTCCCTTAATTAGACGTGTTGAAATTAAAGTGCCGAAATTTTTAAATATACCATTATTCAAAAAATAATAAACCAAAACACCATTTTTCTGTGGAAAATTATAAAAATGACATGACCGCATCCCCTAGAAGCGGCCACTGTTTTGGTGGCCACATCTACAGAAATCGGCCACTATTTTGGGCCGCCTTTATAGGTTGCGACCATGGTCGCTTCTAGGGAATGCGGCTACCCCTGCTCGCTTCTAGGGGATGCGGCCACCCCTCAGGCCTACAAATAGTGGTCGTTGGTTTCATTTTTGGTCACAATTCCATTTGGTTCTCAATCCCTTCGAATCAGGTAATTTTCTTCTTCTTTTCTAATTTCAATTTTTAGTTTATATTAGGAATAAGAGTAGGAGTAGGTGTAGAATTAGGAGTAGGGTTTAGATATGTACCAAACCTAGTTATTAACCAAAATAATTAGTAATTGTCCAAAAAATTAGTAATTGTTCAAAAAATTAGTTATTAACCAAAATAATTAGTTATGGACCGAAATAATTAGTCATTGACCAAAATAATTGTAAATTATAATAAAACCAAAATATAAAATACAACATGGCATCTACGAGATAATTGTTATATCAGGATGCTTATTTTGTCAGATACAATTTATTTGTCATACTATTTCGCTTTTATCTTTTATCATTTTGGCGTCACAGTAAAATTTAAACGTAACGACATGTTAATTTCTTTCGACAAAAGTAAAATATTTTCAAAATAAGAGACAAAAAAAACAATTACAACTATTTTTAAAACAACAAAAAACAACAAATAAATCAAAACAAAAAACACAATAAATCAAAACAAAAACAAAATAAATAATAAAAATAATAATAATTGGCTGGCCGCAGCCCCTAGAAGCGGCCATGGCCGCATCCCATAGAAGTGGCCCAAAATTCTGCCTGCTTTTTCTAGATGCAACCACTTAAAAGGTAGTCGCTTCTAGGGGATGTGGCCATGTCATTTTTATAATTTTCACAGAAAAATGGTGTTTTGGTTTATTATTTTTTGAATAATGTTATATTTAAAAATTTCGGATTAAAGTGACCCAAGCCTTTCAAATTATGAAGGTATTTGCAAACAAGGAAAGAAAGCAAATGGTTGCTAGATATGTACTAACAGGTCAGAATATTTTAGACCTTAATTAATAGTTAGTTAATTATGAATTAAGTCTTTTTGGGCTACATCAAATATGGGCCCGAAATAATATGTTTTCTGATATAATCTGATTTGATCGGATTGGATATGAATATCTAAATGGGTGCGAATTGAATGGATGCGATCAACAGGTGCATTATATTATAAATACAATTCATATGTCTGAATATTTTAATTAAAATTTATGTGAAAAAAACTATTGTTGGTTATGTGGAAATAAATTCAAATATATGAATATGAATTCTAATTAAAATGAGTTGGTGCATATGAATATGAATTATAATTCAAATATATGATGGGCTACGGTGAGCTATGGAGTAAAATGGGTTGGTACTCCATGGCACTATATTTTTATTTTGAAAATTCAAACGACTGATCTGAATCGTTCAACATGTTCTCCATATTGAAATGTGCTTGGAGACCAAATTTTACAATTTTTGAAATTTTTTTACTGCTTATTAAGCCACTTTGAAAATCGCTAATCCGATGGTCCAGAAATTTTTACTGTTCGCAGCAAAACAACAATTTTCAAAATTGCTTAATAAATAGTAAAAAAATTCCAAAAAATATAAATTTTGGTCTCTAGGTATATTATAATATAGATTAAACATCTAACGGTTTGGATTTATTGTTTGAACATAAAAAATTACGATATTGCCCCGGCAGCACCTCCGCTGAAATGCTGCATTCGAATGTATATGGGCCGAAATACATACGGTCCAAATTCGACTTTTCAAAATTCAAATGGTCGATCCGATATTAATATGTGCTTGGAGACCAAATTTTACATTTTTCTGAATTTTTTTACTATTTATTAAATATTTTACAAAAATTGTTGATCCAACAGTGGCTTAACAAAACAATAAAATCAATGGTCACCGTTGGATCAACAATTTTGTAAAATACTCAATAAATAGTAAAAAAATTCAGAAAAATGTAAAATTTGGTCTCCAAGCACATATTAATATGGAGAACAAGATGAACATTTCAGATCGACCGTTTGAATTTGAAAAAGTCGAATTTGGACCGTATGTATTTCGGCTCATATACATTTGAATGCACATTAGTCACCCTATCTCTCTCTCTCTCTATATATATATACGTAAATTTTTATTTTAAAATCTGCATATACGATATGCAGTGGTTTTCCACATGCATGAACAAAACCGCATTTTAAAACACTAGTCTTATGTATTAGCATCTCTACGGGTACAAACTGTTGATTTGTTAATACAAAAATACGGTGAAGGTTTTTTACCAAAAAATAGTATTATTACTTTCATTTGAATCAATATTTGACTTTTTTTCCTAAATAAATAAAAGTACGGAAAGCAGGAGAATTGTGATGCGAGAGTCGGTGAGATAGAAGCAGATTGCGTACGAATTTCCTGGGATAATTTGTATTATCTTCGTATCCTCTCCAGTCTCATCTCTGTACCCATTATTATAAGCTTATAGCATTGACTTGATAATTTATGGGTGCATGGGGAAAGGGAGACCTCCGGTAATAGAAAACTGGAGGGAAGAAAAACAAAGCTTAGATATTAAGCGATTCCCAATCCATTCACATTCACATGGGAAACGCGTGTTATTATTTTAATGATTGTATCAAGATAGAAGGAAACGCGTGTTAATCATATATTCATTAATTTATCTCTCTCTCTCTCACTGCCTATGCCTTAAATAAATAAATATAAATCACAAGGATAACTTCCCCGCCTATCTCTATCTCTATCTCTATCTCTATCAAAAAAAAAATAAAACTCCCTCTCGTGTTGTCCGATCGAATCTCGAAATTCCGGGTAATTAATTATCAAAATCTCTCTTTATTTCTTCCTTCAATTCAATGTACGTTGTATTGAATTTGTTTGATTTGTTCATTCGATTTTGAATGCATTCATTCGTTCAAAAAATCATGTATGTGCACTGTGTTGTGTACACCCAATCCAATAATTAAAAGATAGCATAGAATGAAACAAAGAAATCGTGCGTAAATGGTTGGTAATAATTGTATTAGACAGAATGCATTGCAAGCTTGTTTGAAATTGTTGAAATTGAAACCCCTCCCCTGTTGGAACTTGGAAGGGCCAGGGCCGGGTAGCTCAACCTCAACTGCCTTAGTTATCCACCATTAATTCATTGTGCTTTGTGCACCACCAAATCTCATCTGATTTTTTATTCCTAATTAAATCTACCCTTCCATTCCGTGACTCTGTCTGTCTGTCTGTCTGTCTGTCCGGTTAACACCTGATGAAATCTTATTTATTTAATGCAAAGGAAAGATTCAACGCAACGCGCGTATGCCTCAAATGCTCTGTATGTCTGCAATGCAAGATATAACCCAATAGCCCTACGCCAAAATACCCAAAATGCTCTTCTTGTATTCCTCATTTCATAGGAGGAAATGGATTTGGAATGAAGATAATTTTGGGTACTATCTAATAAATTTGCTAACTGAGGAGAACTGAACTGATATATATATATATATATTCTTGTTTAAGATAATTTGCAGTTTAGTCGTTTTCCTCCCCGAATTGTTGCAAAAATTGATCATCTAAATTGTTTCACTTCTTTCCTCTGCAGTAATTTAACAGAACAAGACAAAAAAAAAATGGGAGGCGGAAAGGATAACCATAGTGATAAGGGGTACCCATACGGGTACCCGGGTGGATACCCACCTCCGCCCGGGGCGTACCTGCCTCCACAAGCCTATCCGTCTGCTCCAGGTGGGTACCCGCCTCAAGGGTATCCTCCCCAAGGGTACCCGCCACAAGGGTACCCACCTTCCGGGTACGGATATCCACCGGCTGGATACCCGCCTTCACATGGTGGCTATCCTTCTGCTCATTACCCAGGAGCTGGTTCATCTCATTCTGGTATGTTGAAATATACTTGTTCTAATAATTCTAATTTTTTTTTTTTTTTTTGTTATTTTGGATTGTTGCAGTCAGTATTTTTTAATTTTGTTTTTTTATGGGTTGTTGGTATTATCTAATAACAGAATTATTTTATCGCGTAATAAATAAAAACTGCCTGATTCATCATTAAATTTCTGCATCACTACCTATGAAGTGCTGCTGGCATATCATTGCACAATGTTTGAATTGTAGCATCATTTCGGAAATTAGCCTAATTAACTGTTGAGAACTAAAGTTGCAAAGAGTTCAGGTGTTCATTTTGCAAAATGGCTATTTAAGAACACAATGTTTTTGCAACAAATGCATAGTACTTGAGTATATATATTTTTAAACGAGCTTTGAAATTATTAAAAAAAAAGATGGTCGACTCAAAATGTTTACAAGTACGGACCTCACTGGGTATGCATGCTTGATCTTTATATACAGAGATAATTTAGTATCATAGTATTTTCATCCTCTTCAATTTCTATTTGGAGTAACTTTTATGGGAATTATTGAGAGATGCAAGTCAATTCATAATGCCAAATTAAAAAATAATTTGGAGTCCCTCTGTTTAATTACCGTGTAGATGGTATATATCTAATTCTGAGTACAAAGGCTATATTTTATTTATTGCTACATGCATTTTGACATCACGATCTAGCTAAATTCCAACCAAAACATTGCCACTCAGGTCATGGGCCTGGCATGGGAACACTTCTAGCTGGAGGTGCGGCGGCAGCAGCTGCTGCATATGGGGCTCACCAGTTGTCACATGGGCACCATGGCATGCACGGCCATGGAATGCACGGCCATGGCATGTATGGCCACCACGGCTATGGCCACCATGGAAAATTCAAGCACGGCAAGTTCAAACACCACCATGGTTTTGGTGGGAAGCACGGGTTCTTTGGCGGTAAGCATCGGTATGGTGGGAAGCACGGATTTTTTGGCAAACACAAGAGATGGAAGTGATCTCTTTCTGTACTAGAGGTCAGGTTTGGTTTGAGCTAAAATACTAATCAATTATAAACTGGTAATAAGGCCCATTTGAATTGGGCATTGTATTTGGTATTATATATATGTTAGCTATGTGGTGTGGGGGGAAATTTAACTTAAAATTAAGGTTATTATTGTGATTTTTGGGCCTTGGTAATGCCTAACTTGAATGAGATGGAGATCGATTCCACTCTTGACCATTATATTAATTTACTAGCAAATTATATACATATGGTGATTAAATTGCACCTTCAAAATGTATGTAAATAAGATTTGTAATATCATAGGGGAATTAAGGGGAGTGTACATAAATAACAGACTTGTGTGTTATTTTTAGCGCCTTTTTTTTGTACTAAAAGAATAATTGTATGATTCGCCTAGTGTTGGCATGGTAGACTACTATATTTTTTTTTCTTTAAAGATAACATATTGAAAGAAACAAAAAAGAAAAAAAAATAGAACCAAATTCTCATAGCCATAAAATCTCGGTGGTACTGGTGAACCTCTTTTCATGTTTTCAAATCAAATTTCTAATCGTTGCTGTTTCTGGATTGAGGATGGTTGGGATTATTTCTCATCAGCGTTGGAAAAAGAAAATTGAAATGATAAAAAACTAGCGGACCAAAAGTGATGTTGAAAAATAGAATTATAATTGTATAATACAACATGGAAAATACCCACCATCACTAAAAATAACATGAAAATTAATTTCAGGTGGGTTTTTAATGCTTAAAAGTTTAGCAAATTATTAAAAAATATTTGGGCTTACTATACTATATAAGTATATATATAGCACTGATATGAATCAGCGATGCGATGTATATAATCCGGATGTTCAAAGTACGAGTGCATATCCTCTGAGATATCTCAACTTTTGCGTGACCGACGTGTCCGGTGCCTATTCGGGGGTGATGTAGTGGGTCAGTATTATGTGTGCTTCCAGATTTGTGCAGAACGTATTTAAATAGTTGGGAGTTTCGATAAAGTCATGCAAAGTTTGAGATATCTCAGAGGATACGAATTCGCTAAAGTACCTACTTTTTCGTTCAAAATTAAGGCTAAATTAAAATCTTGTACAATTTAAATTGATAAAATCCCATGTATTGAGTCAACAATTTTTTTTAACTCGGTAGAAATATTTTATATATTTCTTACGTTAGAATTTTTTTTTTTTCCTGGTACTCATGATAGACCAAATAAATAAATAAATAAAAGAAACAGAGGGAGTGAGACAGAGAGAAGCCTGAGAACACATTAAGGCAATGTCAAATTGATTTGATGCTTTCCCGATGAAAAAAGAGGGATCTATATTTATTTTTTAATATTTATTTGAACCAATGATTTGATGAAGACATGAGTTGATTACTTGCAAGAAAATTTCTCATAGCATTAACACTAGGAAATGTCTCCTCTTCAACTCTCTTTCTATGCAATAAGATCGATGTGGTGCAGGTCTCTCTCTCTCTCTCTCTATAGTAAGTGCCTAGATGCATGCAGATCCAGATAGAAAGGGGTTGAAATGAGATGAGATGAGATGAGATGAGATGAGATGAGGTGGGGGGTCCAGAACCGCTACATTGTCAATGGCCAACTTGTAAGAGATTGATTGATAAATGATAAATGTAGCTAGCTAGTAGCTCATTTTTTTTTTTTTAGAAAAGAAATAAAATTGGCTTAAAATTGACGCGGTTTATTATAATTTTTTTTTTAAAAAGGCATCAATATATACACATTATGCAAATGTGACGAGCGAAATAGCATGAAAATATATTTTGCTGTAATTTGGTGTGATTCTCAAATTAAAGAACTCTAAGGAACCGTATATGCGATTCCTTATAAGACATTTTCAAAGGAATTGTTTCTTTTGGGTAGGGCTGGCAAAAAAATTCGAGGTTCGTGATTCAATTCGGATTTGATTCGGGTTTAATTTGAGTTTAATTCGATTCGAAATGGGTCTGAATTGAAACGAACCAAACCAGGTTCGGTTCGGAATTAATTCAAACCAAACTCAAACCTAGCATGGTTCGATCGAAATAGGTTCGTGATTTTTTTGTGGTTCGAATCTCATAAAATCACCGGCCATCCATTTACCTGATGAAATTAAAATCCAAGATAGAGAGTCATAATTTAACTTAGCCGACACTTCATCGCTCTCAAATCTCAATAATCTAGTTCTCTCTCCACCTCTTCCTAACCCACTCTCCCTCGAGCTCTAAAATCTAGCCGACGTTCTCGGCGACTGGCTGTCTCTTCGGCTGTCACTTCTCTCTCCGGCCTAAATGACTGTCTCTCCTCTCTCTTCGGTCATCTCTCATAGTTCATACCAGGAAAGCCGTCTCTGATGTATTTTTTCATGAACAATTTTTCAACTTAAAAACACTTATTTCATAGTTCATACTGGTAAAAGGAAGCCATGTGAATTTTGTCCCGCGAGAAAAAATTAATGTATAAACTACCGGTATAACTAGAGCTGCTAAAAAATAATTTAGTTCGTGATTCGATTCGGGTTCGATTTGAAAAATGTGTAGTTCGCAATTAATTCGATTTGAAATGGGTTCGGTTCGAAACGAATCAAACCAGATTCAGTTCGAAATTAATTCAAACCAAACTCAAACCTAAGATAAGTTCAGTTCGGTTCGATTCGTTGCCACCCCTACTTTTGGGTCATTCAAAAAAGTTTCACCATATTTTTAATTTTAAGAAAATGTTATTTCTATTTTAAAAATAGAAAAGGATTGCTACTAGCTAAGCTAGGATCATTAGTGCCTTGTATCATTGCTCGCATAGCATAGCTAGCTAGGTTAAAAACGTTTTCAAATTTGTCAAAATCAAAGAAAAGCTGCCTACTTGATACCTATCTACCTTTAGCTAGCTATTGATCATTCATGACTCTTCTAGAGTTCTAGTTTTGTACCTATCTGTTATATATATGTTATTCCCAAATTTCAGGTAGGCAATCGTATATCCCTATCAAATACGTACGTATTTCGTATTGATATATCGCCTATGATAGATTTTTGTATTTTATTATAAATCATTTGATTGATTTATGGATCTAGCTAACTATCAACAATACACATATTACACACACACACACATATATATATATATGAACCTGCTACGGTGCTACGCGTAGTATAGAGGGTCTCCGTGCAACGGCTCAATATTCGACTTTTCAAAATCCTAACTGTCGATTCGAACTGTTCATCTTGTTCTCCATATTAATATGTGTTTGGAGACCAAATTTTACATTGTTTTGAAATTTGTTTACTATTTTTTTAGATTTATTGAAAATTGTTGTTTTTTTATGGTCCAGATTTGTTGAAAACAGCAATTTTCAATAAATCTAAAAAATAGTAAAAAAATTCCAAAAAATGTAAAATTTGGTCTCCAAACACATATTAATATGGAGAACAAGATGAATGGTTCGGATCGACCGTTAGGATTTTAAAAAGTCGAATATTGAGCCGTTGCACGAAGAACCTCTATGCTACGCGTAGCATGCTAGCATATTCCTATATATATATATATATATATATATATATATATATATAAAGAGAGAGAGAGAGAGAGAGAGAGAGTTGGGCTAAAATGAGCCATGACTTATTGCGCGTTGGTGAGCTATGGCTCATTTTACTCATTTTGAAAATTCAAACAACCGATCCGAACCGTTCATATTGTTCTCCATATTGAAATGTGCTTGGAAACCAAATTTTACATTTTTTGGAATTTTTTTACTATTTATTAAGCAGCTTTGAAAAAATCGCTGATCCAATGGTCCAGAAAATTTTACTATTTTTATTGTTCACAGCAAAACAATAATTTTCAAAATTGCTTAATAAATAGTAAAAAAATTTCAAAAAATGTAAAATTTGGTCTCCAAGCACATTTCAATATGGATTAAACATCTAACGGTTCAGATCGGTCATTTGGACTTTCAAAATGAAAATACGGCGTGGAGTACAAACGCTTGGTGAGCCATGGCTCACCCAAGTCAACCTCTATATATATATATAGAGAGAGAGAGAGTGACTAATATGCATTCGGTAGCATATGGGTCGAAATGCATACGTTCCAAATTTGAAATTTCAAAATCCAAAAAGTCTTTCTGAACCGTTCATCTTGTTTCCATATTAATATGTGCTTGGAGACCAAATTTTATATTTTTCTGAATTTTTTTACTATTTATTAAGCCACTTTCAAAATTGTTGATCCAACGGTAGCTTAACAAAATAGTAAAATCAGCAACCACCGTTGGATCAGCAATTTTCAAAGTGGCTTAATAAATAGTAAAAAAATTCAGAAAAATGTAAAATTTCATCTCCAAGCACATATTAATATGACAAACAAGATGAACGGTTCAGATCGACTTTTTAGATTTTGAAATTTCAAATTTGGAACGTATGCATTTCAACCCATATGCTACCGAATGCATATTAGTCACACTCTCTTCCTCTCTCTCTCTCTCTCTCTATATATATATATATATATAAGCAAAACTAGGGTGTGATGTGCTCACCAAGAGGGATTGGTGAGCACATCTCCAAAAGGCTATCGGATTGACTTCGAACTACAAATCTAAACCGTTAAAATCCAAGTACTTCATGAGTGGCCCTAGCTCCTCATTTTGATGTTTGGATAATTTTACCTTCTATTGGCAAATCTGGGGGTATCCTTTTTGGAGGAGATAGTAATAAAATTGAGATAGTCTCCCATAGTTTACATACATTCTGTATAGATATTCACATGATTAATAAAACTGACCAAACTGAATGGTAATATACCATCATCTATGGTCCTACATGCATCTTAAGAAAGAGCTATGGGTCGAATTAGACCAAATTAGGGCAGGTGTGAATAAGCATTGGATTCTTAGTGGAGACTTCAATGTTATTCGAAATATTACTGAAAAATCTGGCACCAATCTAGACCTCAAGATAAGTAGGATGTTCAACCATTTTATTAACAAGCATAATTTAGTAGAGCATAAACTCACTACTAGAAAATTTACATGGGCCAGTGGTCAGAATTTTGCCTTGCTAGATAGATTTTTTACAACTCTTGATTGGGACCAAAGATGATAGTGTGGTGATAGACCTCTGCAAAAATGGGTCAGACCACTGCCCCTTACTTATGCAAGTAGTAAAACAACCCCCTAATAAGTCCTCTATATTTAGATTTGATCCTCTTTGGTTAGACCAAGCTGACTTTTGTACTTTGATAGTGAAATGGTGGAATGAGTATCCCCTTAACCATACAGACCTTGCTAAAAGTTGGAATAAAAAATTAGGTTTTATAAGAAGGAAAATTAAAGGTTGGGCAAAGAATTATTATGGCCAAAAAAGAAGAGATAAATAAAATCTTCTTGACAGGATTAAGGCTTTAGACATCCTTTCTGAAACTAGAGATTTGATACCATCTGAATTAGAGGAATACACTACCCTCAAAGCACAGTTAGAACAGATGTACTTAGATCAGGAACTCTATTGGAAACAGAGGTCCAAACAGAGATGGTTAGAGGAAGGAGACATGAATACTAAGTATTTCCACGTTGTAGCCAATCATAGGAAAAAGAAAAATACAATCAAGTACCTTAATATTGATAATGTCCCTACTCACTCTATAGAGGACATTAAACAACATACCACAAACTATTATAAACAAATTCTAGAAACTGAAGGGATTAAGTATGCATCTCTAGGACCCTCTTTTTGGGAGGAAACTGATAAAGTAACTCCCCAAGAGAATACCACTCTAACACTTCCCTTTTCTTTAAACGAGATTAAGACAGCTCTTTTTGCTTGTGAACCTAATGGGGCTCCAGGCCCTGATGGTTTTTCTTTCAAATTTTATCAATTTTTTTGGGACCTAGTACAACATGACATATCCCTCCTTTGTACCAGTTTCTATCATAATACCTTAGATTTGCATAAACTTAATAAATCTATTATCTGTCTTATTCCCAAATAACAAAATGCAGCAATCATTAACAAATTTAGACACATTAGTCTAGTTAATTGCATTTTCAAACTTCTTTCCAAGATACTTACACATAGATTAGAACATATCATGACTATGATTATTGATGATAGTCAATCAGCTTTTCTCCCTAACAGATACATTTTAGACAATGTTGTCCTTAGTCAGGAATTAATACATTATACTAAGCACAATAAACACAATGGACTAGTTATCAAAGTTGATTTTGAAAAAGCTTACGACAAAATTCATTGGAGATATATCCTAGAGGTTATGTCCAGTAAAGGATTTAGCCCTCTCTGGATTTCCTGGATTCACAAATGGTTAATTAGCTCACAATCATGTATCAATATAAATGGAGACCTAACCCCTTATTTCTATTTTAAACGAGGGGTTAGGCAAGGAGATCCCCTCTCTCCATATCTTTTTATTCTAGCTGCAGATGTACTTAGTCGAATTTTTCAAAAAGGTAAAGATGCTCATTTGTTGCAAGGACTAGGACCTAATTGCTTTAACAATTCCAACATAACCAACTGTCATTATGCGGATGATACCATTCTTTTTTTAGCAGCTAACCATGATGTCATTGTGGCTGCCTGGTGGGCTATGCAAGCCTTTGAGGCAGTGTCCGGGATTAGAATAAACTTAGACAAAAATGAAATGTATGCAATTAATACTCCTATTTTAGATGACTTAGCTCTTTCCTTCCAATGTAAAACTGTCTCTTTCCCCATGAAATATCTTGGAGTTCCCCTCCATGATTCTAAGCTTAGTGTTCAAGATTGGCAATTCCTTATTGCTAAACTAGACAAAAAGTTACAAAATTAGAAGGGGCAACTTCTTTCAATATGAGGGAGACATACCTTATTCAACTCTGTTTTATCTGTTGTACCTCTATATGCTTTATTCCTTTACAAATTACCTTCTACAGTGTTGAAATTGATAGATCGCATTAGATGTATGTTTCTATGGCAAGGTATAGAGAAATCTAGAAAGAAGTATGCTCTGGTTAAATGGTCAGTTGTTTGTCTTTCCAAAATCTATGGAGGCTTGGGAATATTAGATTTACGAGATATGAATATAGTCTTACTGATCAAATGGTGGTGGAAATATACTGATCCTACCTACCATAGTAAATGGAAAACTCTAATTAGTTATTTGTACAATGGTTCCCACCCCCACCCCCTTATCTCACCATTTTGGAAAGAAATTAAAAAATTAGCGTATATCGGCCAACATAGCATCCAATACATGAAAGATATGTATTTTAAAAGTTATCATTTTTTGTAATGATTTATGTATTGTTCATGATTTTGAATATTATTATTATATATTCATGTTCCTTGAGATTAATATGTTATATTTTAGAAGTGTTCAAGAAGATGCACTTGGTCTTGAACCAAAGAACTCTTAAAAATGAGAAACATATAATCCTAAAAATATGTTCACAATCATGGTAATTAAAAATGAACATTAATTACCAAGGAAGATTGTCATGTAGATTAAAGTACATTGAAGTTCTATAAATGTTGATAAAGGATTATCATTTAATTACATGAATATATAAAAATGTGTATTTTATATATTGAACATGACCTAAATGAATGTAACATTATATGGATTGTGTTTTGTGTCATTAATGTTTTCATTGTGTCTTTAGAATCTTAGATATGAGATGTGTATGTTTTTCACATGAGAAGTATATAATGTGATTATTATTTAAATACTATCTTATGATAGGAATAAAATAGTAGTTCGTTCTGTACAACTTGTGCGGGAGAAATCTATATGTTAATATTATCATTGTCCCTCAATTTGAGTAATGATATTACTGGGCCCCTTGGTAAAGTGGAATTATATCGCATGCAATATAACTGATGTAGTTATAATTATAATTCACTTGAGAGACCAAGAAAACGAATATACTGCAAAAATGACACGATCCTATTTTGCATATTATTCATAATATTATGTGACAAGGATAGACACGAAATTAGTGGATTGAGTAAATGATTACTATGTCGTTTGGATAACTATAATGTAATGATAGAACCTATTATAGTCAATAATATAAAGTTTTATATTATTGCCAATATGACATAGATCATCTATACGATCACACTAACTGAAGAGAAACAATATTTTACATTTCATAGTGATGTATAAGATAAAATACATGAGATGAAATGCTAAAATAAAATGTCATAATATGACATGCTTAGATCATAAATAAATTTGTGAAATTATGCAAATATTATTTGGTATAATGTTTGAATACATTATAAAAATAATAGAGACATTGAATAATAGAATAATATGACTAATATTATTTGTTCATAAATTAATTTATTAAACCAACCATAAAATGAGATTAAAGAGAGCATGAGATGGCTAAACAAGGCTAGTGGCATTTGTGTAATTGATTCAAACCTTACACAAAGGGTTGCCCTAACCCTTGCCTATTTAAGGGGGGGGGGGGGCTCATTTGGGTGAAAAATATGCTAATTTTCTGCCTATAACCCTTGCCAAAATCAACCCCTTTGAGCAGCCACGTTTTTCCTTTCTCCTTGACCGAAAGTTGAGAAGTTTGCTCTCTCATCTTCTCTTGTTAGGTTTAGCCATCAAGAAATCAAATATTTTTGTTGATTTAAAGATCAAGAGGTGGTTGTATCTAAGCCTTGAACTCTACATCCATCTATCTAAGAGGTGTGGTAGTTCGTTGTTTAGGTTCAAGGTGAACCGAGAGGTGCTTCCAAGAGAACGGCGGTTCCAATCTATCGAGAAGGAAAATCGATTTTCCTCTAACAAGAGATTTGACAATCTCTTTAGGTATGAATTCTTATCTCATCTTATGTGAGAAATAAATTTATTTAATTTTATTTGAAGCACATGAGATGGTAGAAGAATTTATTTAACGTAATATTGCTTCCAATTGTCAGACAAATGAGATCAGTTGTGTAATGAGTTAAAAAATTTAATTTTTTACCCTCTTGACATACACATGAAATTCCTACAATACACTCCAGGGCGACAGTCCAATGTCAAGTTCTGGACTGACATAAGCTACTGAGATGAGCTACCGGAGCTTAAACAAAGCAATGGTTCTATGTGCCAGCCCTAACCCTATCTGAAACGCTTTTCCAGATAGGAAGGTATCCCCAATTATATGCACGATGTAGTTCCAAAGATATTTTGTTTATCACAGTCATTCATTCTCAGGGTCATGCAATGACTTTTACAGATGTTATGTCAGAAGTCTGTCTATTAGAATGGACTCACAACCTTCATACAATTAGCCAATTTTCTTTCACTCATGATTTTGACAAATTGTCATGGAGATGGACTACTACAGGACACTTTAGTGTCCGATCTCTTTATCAATTTCTCAATTGTACATGGGTTTTGGTTGAACAACCTTTAGTTTGATGGTCTTTAGCTATTCCTCATAAAATAAAAATCTTCATGTGGTTGACTTTTAGAAATAGGATTCTCACCAAAACAAATCTTAGCAAGAAATGGTGGATAGGTAGTACACAATGTGTGTTTTGTCACCAAGGAGAAACAACCAATCATCTCTTCTAACATTACCCTTTGATTAAACAAATCTGGTATTTTGGGAAAAAACCAATTGTATTACCAAAACTGGAGTACTTTGAAAGATGTGTTTAATTTGCTTTATCACTGTCCAAAATAGAAAGACATGCATTTTTAGTTGTTTTTAGTACCACCTGTTGGACTATTTGGAAGCACAGAAATGAGGTGTGCTTTCAACAAATACAACCCAAAACTGCACGAAGTTTAATATTTCTAATTATTTCTCTGGTACTTTATTGGATAGGTCACTCTAAGACCAGGAAGGAAGTGCATGAAGAAACCTGTGATTGGATTCCAAGGGAAGATATCATGGATGCCATTCCTTTGCGTGTGATTCTGCCAGGAGAAGAGGATGCCATCTCCTTTTAGCCAGTCGAAGACTCCTCATCTGACTGCTGACTCTAATACCAGTGCTTTTGAGATACTTAACAGTCCTAAACGTTTCTGTTACATATGGTTGTGTTATGTGATTTGTCTTGTGGTTTGTCTTGGCTGTACCTTTTTTGTGGTTCCAGGCAGGTTGACCTGATCCTCCGTTTTTTTGTTCTAGCTATAGTTGATAAGTATGTGTCATAGAGAGTATCTGGTCTCTCTGGGCCTCATGCCTGAACAGTAATTGTGTGTTTCGTTTTGTTATTAAATGAAACTGGGCCTCGGCCTTTTAACCAAAAAAAAAAGTACTTCATGAGTGATGTATGTGCATGTAAATTTTTTAAAGTTTTGAATTCATTTAGTACATGGTCAAGCGGTCAAAAAATGATGAAAAAATAATACATAAAACAATTAAAAAGTTAACTTATAAAAATTTTATTATTTTGACCGCTTGACCATATACTAAATGAATTCGAAACTTTAAAAAATTTACATGCACATACATCACTCATGAAGTACTTGGATTTCAACAGTTTAGATTCGTAGTTCGAAGTCAATCTGATAGTCTTTTGGAGGTGTGCTCACCAATCCCTCTTGGTGAGCACATCACACCCTAGTTTTTCTCTCTCTCTCTCTATATATATATATATATAGAGAGAGAGAGAGAGAGAATGGCTAAGCTCAAATCGTTTGTTCTTGGACTCAGGAACAAACGACTCGGTTATCTAATTTTCAAAGTTCAAACAGCCGATTCAAACCGTTAGATGTTTAATCTATATTAAAATGTGCTTGGAGACAATTTTATATTTTTTGAAATTTTTTTACTATTTATTAAGATGGTTTGAAAGTCGCTGTTTTTTTATGGTGCAGAATTTTAATAAAAACAGCGATTTTCAAACCATTTTAATAAATAGTAAAAAAATTTCAAAAAATATAAAATTTTGTCTTTTTAAAACTTCCGTGCAACGGATCAATATTCGACTTTTCAAAATTCTTACGGTCGATCCGTACCGTTCATATTGTTCTCCATATTAATTAATATGTGTTTGGATATAATGATATATGCATCGATCAATGGTTGTTCATGTTGAGGCTTATGCCTAACATGCAATAACTATAACTAAGAAAGTTATGAAGTCAAGCAGTTGACCTATATAGGTTTGACCTAATGGCAGAAGCAATATATCCTCCGTGTTGACTGTTTGAGCACTTTCGGTTGGTGCGATTATAATGGCCTACAACCTACACCTGCTGTGCACAGTATTTCCTCGATCCGTAGCACTATATATACTATAGTATACTTATCTTTCTTTTTCCAATTACCATAATTATTTTATTTATTTTATTTTTCAGGTAACATATATATATATACACACACATTGCCAAGACTTGTAATTAATTAAAATTGCTGTAAACCACCTCAGGCTCAGTCCTGATCAGTAGCAATAAGGCATTGTCAGACTCCCATTATCAACTGCGCGCTTTTTAAACCACATGATCATTATATATATGTGGGATCGATATAGTATTTTATTATTATTATTATTATTATTATTATTATTATTATTATTATTATTATTATTATTTTGAAGTTACGATAGCTTCATTCTTTTTCTAGGTCAAATTCGCCAATCATTCGTTCGAGAGAAATGAAATGAACCCTCTGTCACAGGTCAGCGCTTATTTATTATTTATGCTAAAAAGATAAATCAGCTGATCGAATGGGTGTAAATATAAGGAGAACAAACGGATATTTGTGCATAGTATATAATAATGTAATTTTATGGAAAGTTGACTTCTTCACCTTCTGCATAGCTTCATTTATAGTAATTTTATGACAAGTTAATTATGTAAAGCAATTTAATGAAGAAATAAAAAATAAAAATAAAAACGAGCCATTGATGGAAGAAATTCAGGTTTTAATTAGGTAGAGACAATTCTCTGAAATTAAACAAGTACATAATGGAAAAGTAAATTGTGATGCATGCTTCTAAATTTAATTTAAATATTTAGAAGAAAAAAAAAAACAGTAAACTACTTACCAGTAACAAGTATGCAAAGAATCCCTGACCATGATAGGCCTCTGTTAAGTTTCTCAAAATAAAATAATTAAAAAAAGTATATATTATATAAAGAAAGAAATAAAATGCAGGTAGGTGGTAACATGTCTAATATCACTGATGTACATCAGGTTGATTTTAATAAAGGTGTTGAAGCTAGAAACTAGAAAGAAAGAAGCAGATTGCATAACTTGTGGGGCCCACTACGGTCAACGATCCTTTTACTTTTACATTTACATTTGCATTTTTATTTTTATATTTCTTAATTTGTATATATATAGGCATATTATATTAGTTTGGTTTCACAGTTGTCTCTTAATACCTGAACTGATCACGACGCAGAGGCCAAGTTAATTTGAGTTACAACTTACAATGTTTCAATCATTTCCTTCTTCTTCTTCAACAAATTACCAGAGCTCCTCTTCTTCTAATAATGTGTATGATCTTCCTTCATATTTTGCTTCCTACTCACATCTCCAACTACAAACACACACAAAACAAATGCAAGGCCATGAAGCCGAAGTAGCAGCGGCGGTAGAAGCAGCAGCAGCAGCAGCTGCGGGCGGGCAAGCTAGCCGGTACAGCCCTGAGGAGCGGAAGGAACGTATTGAGAGGTATCGCAGCAAGAGGAACCTCCGAAATTTCCAAAAGAAAATCACCGTCAGTACTTAATTAATTAATTGCTTCTCTTCTCTTTATTAATTTATTCTAATTAATGCAATCTGCTAACAGAACAGTTAGTACGTAATTAATTCTCTTTAATTGTACTTGTTTTTTGCAGTATGAATGCAGAAAGACATTGGCTGACAGTCGACCGCGAGTAAGGGGACGTTTTGCTAAAAATGCCGAGACGGAATCGGAGACAGATACTGCGGAGAGCAGCAACGGAAGCTACTACAGCCAGGGCAATAATGGCAATGCAGATCATGCCTGGTGGCACATGGAACCAGACCTCATCACACAAGATCAATTCCAAGCTCAGAGCCAGAGCCAGAGCCTCGACGCCTACTACGACGAAGACCTGTGGGCCCACCTTGTCAGCGACTTCTCT
Source organism: Carex rostrata (assembly GCF_964058835.1). Classification (NCBI taxonomy): domain Eukaryota; kingdom Viridiplantae; phylum Streptophyta; class Magnoliopsida; order Poales; family Cyperaceae; genus Carex; species Carex rostrata. Next base: position 10,280,928 of record NC_135918.1, on the reverse strand, counting down.
GCTAATATCTGAATTAATTAATATTTCTTAGTTTACTATAATTAATCCACAGTTTTTTCTTTCCTTTCCTTTTTTTTTATTTTTTATAATTAATTAAGTGTGTATTTGTGGACTAATGGTGACTTTGGTTGTGGAATTTTGATTGATGTAATCAAAGTAGAAGATATAAATGATAAATGTTGCGTTGTCTGAATTAAAATAGTCAAGTATCATAAATTAATCCCTTAATTTTGCATTGATTGATATCGATCGACTATATGGTATATCAGGTTTATTTAATGGTTGATTAATTGTGTGCGGTAGGTATACATCTGGCATTCGATCTCATTCTGGGTCTCTCCATCCATCTGTCCATTTTTCTTTTTTTCTAAAAGAGGAAGCACATAGCACATGCATCAGGATCAGGTCAATTTTGTACGCTATTTTTGGTCATTTTAATTTTTAAGAGATAAGATCACGACTATACTATATACGATCTTATGAAACTTTAATAACATTAATTAATTATGTTGTTTCATGCAACCTGTCGTACTTATCTGATATAATTTCCATACTTTTATTGACGAAATGAACACATCTATCTAAAATTCTAAACAGTTGAGTTGAGCCTTCTAAAAATGTTCGGTGAGGTGAGGTGAGGCCCGAGGGGAATATAATGGGCCTTGGGCTTGAGAGTGGGCTTTGGGCCTTGGGTATGTTAATTAATTAGATAAATGGTGAAGTGAAGTGTGAAGTGTGAAGCGCAGTTGAAGAAAGAAGGTTGAAAGGGAAATGAGTGGCGGCGTGGGGTCGCCGGATTTCTTCTACCGAGAGGCGCTGCGGCTGGGTTATGTCGCCAGATCAGCCTTCAAGGTTAGTCTAACACCTGTAACTAATTAAGTAATGACCTTCTCTTTCGATCTCTCCCTTAGAGTGCTCTCCCTCTTTTTTACAAGATTTTCTCTTTGTTTGTTTTTTTACAATTAAGCTCATTCAAATTCAGAAGCAGTTCAATCCCATCACCCCCGGCGCCTCCGTCCTTGACCTCGGCTGCGCCCCCGGCGCTTGGCTTCAGGTCTCTTGTCAAAACCTCGGTCCCTTGGAGAGAGGTGGAGCCGTCGTTGGCATCGATATAAAGGTTGCTTTGCCACCATATCTAAAACATTGTTTAATTACTTACTTCCAGTCCTTGCCAACATGTTCAAAAATGGATTTCAGATTAGTAGACTAGTATTAGTATTACGTAGGTCACACAAATGAAACAACTTGTTAAGTTCCATACAATCTTTTTAGTGCTTGTTTGTCTCATTTCGATTTTGGTTGGAGACCAGGAGGTGAAGGTGCCTTCTTCACACTGTGATTCCAGAGTGAGAACCGTATGTGCTGATGTGATGTCTCTCCTAAAGGACCGTGCTAGAGCTCTCTCTCCTCAGGTACCATCTTTCATCAATTCCCTTTAGCTGAATATTTCACAAATTATTTCTGTAAATGCTCTGTCAGTAGTGAATTTTTTTGGTGTTTTGGTTTAGTAATGTGGTATGGTACCAAGCACTCAAACATTGTCAACTGTCATTGTCTTCTTTTACTTTTCCATCTCCTTTTTTTCCAATATTTGTTTTTTTTTTTTTTTGTTATATTATTGCTTTGAATTTGTATGCATTTTCTTCTGATACAAGAATATTAAAAGAAATTACCAAGATCAAAGATGGTATTATTTCATTATTTGGTTATACTTGTTCATGGAATCATCAACAACTCTTTAACTCTTTGTTAAGTAAAAAAACAAGAAGAAGAAGAAGAAGAAGAAGGGTGATCAAGTAGCTTGTAAAGCCAGTTAGTTCAGATTTCAGAAAAGATTATAGAACTGTACTGTTATCTTTTTATCTTTATCATTTTTTGTCAGGGGAGAGGCTTCTCAGTGATTCTGTCAGACATGTGTCCATCAGTATCAGGGATTACAACAAAAGATGCCGCTCGATCTTGCGAGCTTGGTGTGCGTGCTCTCTCATTGGCTGTTGGCAAGATAAGCACTGCTGATTCTGACGACTCAGGGCTCGAGCAGTTTCTTAGTGCTACAGAGCCTGATGAAGATGAGGCTGGTGTCCTCAGACGTGGTGGCAACCTTGTAATTAAGTTATTAGAGAATGAAGATGTGCCAGGTTGGTACCCAATTATCATATATTGCGAACATACAGAATTTATGTTCTTGGACCAGTTTCTTACCAACTGGTACAATGTTTATTGTAATCTATTTTATATATTAAATTATTTTATTATCTGCTACTGCTAGTATTGATTTGTTGATTTGCAATGTTGCAGCTTTTGGGAAATTCTGTAAACCAAGGTTCAAAAAGGTATCAAGGTTGAGGCCTAAGGCTACGAGGTCTAGCTCAAGGGAGATTTATCTAATATGCCAAGGACTGAAATAGCATATTAATTTTGATATAGGATTTGTTCCGTGCCATTAGCAAAATGGAATTCAGACCCACTGCAACACCTGACTGAGTAGAATGAGTCTTGAGTCGTCAGTTTTAATCAGGCACGAATCTCAAAACAGAACGCCCTATATCTAAATAGGGCACCGTTTTATTTTGGCCCGCTGTGAGTACTGTGTCTGTACTCAGTCTGGTACCTGAAGGGATACGGACTCAGCAAAACGGGTGTTACAGTTTTTGTGGTATCTTGGATTTATAGATTTATTGAATTCAGTTTTAGTTTGTGGGTTGTAGTAAAATGGTGTACATTATGAGTTGCTAAACAAGTTTTAGGTTGCAATATTGACCTTGTGGTTTTTAATTTTACCTGTATGGTTTAAAGTTCTTTAATTTGGTTATAGTGTCAAACTTTAATTAAAAATCATCGTTTATTGTATTCCTAATTTTCTAGTGGCGTTTGGTAGAAAGTTTTGAAAAATGAGACAACGATTAGAGAAGAGATGACTAATATTAAGGAGAAAGGGAAACGATGGTACTTTTGTAATTAAAAGTGAAAGAACTTGAATTTTGCTTGATTTATAAATATTAAGCCAGTGCTGCCGGTCTAATTAGTTATATGTAGATATTTATATGCATTTCTTTTTAGCATGGAGCCTATAGGGCTAAATATTTTTAACATTTACTTTCTTCGTGTCAATTAAATTCCCATTAAAGAAATTTATTGCATCCGTCCTAGTTATAATTGTTTCATTAATATAAAACGCAAATTGTTCCAATATGGTTGGAAAAGAAAAGTAACTCTCTTACGACATAATTTTTCTAGAATGTTTGGAATGGTAATGTGTACACAAATAATATTTTTGTTATTACAAATAACTAGAACAACTAAATGTTGGAATAACTATTATTTAAAAGTGTGAAGAGAGAAAACAATGTGTTAATTTTTTTTTAAGATTTTCGTCAACACAGTTTCGAAATAACAAAATTGACATCACTATGCTATCTCCACGTCTTCGTTTGAGATATACTTACCTATCTTTTCTCTTAATTATAATCTTGTTAAATTCTTTTTCTGTTACAATTATTCACTATTTTAAATGTATAATTTAAACAATATTTTTACTAATTAGAACAATACTATTTTTATACTAGTATGAAAATTATTATTCTTTTCTCTATATTTATTTTTAATTTTTAATTTCACTATTTTAAATATTTTAACTTTCATCTAAACATGTATATGACAATAATAAAAAGGAGAGTTTTTTCGTTTGATTCAATAACAAATTTGAAAAGTTTCGCAAGAACTGTAAAGCGGTAATTTTTAAAAAATCTTAAAACTGTTAAATTAAAGATTGGGAGTTTTTGAGTATTTTTCATCTCTTTGCAGCATCCGGGAAACTTTTTAAATAATTAAGCATTTTTATTGAGACTCAATTTGACAAAGTATAATAGTTACAATTAATTGAAATTATAAAACTCTTTTATCTGTCGCAGTTAGGGGTGGCAAAAAAATTTGTACTTCGTGTTCGATTTGAGTTTGATTTGAGTTTAGTTCGATTTGAAATTACTTCGTTCTGAAATAAATTAAACCAGTTCAATTTGAATCTTATTCAAATCAAACTCAAACTGGATATAATTCGTTCGAAATTGATTCGCGAACTATTTAGGTTCAAATCTCAAATAATACAGCTAATGGATTCAACCATTAATCTTTAATAATGCATGAACCAAACTTATATCACAACTCAAAATTGTTAATATAATGGTAACTTATAATTAGGAAAATGTTTTAGCAGCGTAACAAATTAACAATGAAATAAGGTCCATTTGACTAAGTCCATGCCGTGATTTTAATTAATCCAGCAGTGTAAAAGGTAAAAAAATCTTGAACTGGTCCATAATCCATTAGTGTGAATTCGTGAAAGGTAAAAGAAAACCGTGTGAATTTTGTTTCGCGAGAAGAAAACTAATGCATAAACTATCGGTATTGTTGGGTTTTGGACAGTTCAAACCCATTTAATTAGCTCAGTTTTGACAGTTCAAATCGATTCATTAGCTTTGTGCTTAAGCTGCGGAATGACCGTAGAACAAAAAATTTCTACGGCCAACTTAAGCTTAGGATCTACTCCCGTAATTGATTTCTAAAACATTAAATTTATTTAACAAACTAAATATATTAATATAACATATTTATACCTTGTTTCCAAATTCAAATTGGAAAGTAGACCGAGCGAGAAGAGCGACATCGAGAATGACTCGTCTCGGAGCATCAGACGTCTGATGCCTCTATCGGTTATCCACCAAGACTAACCGGAGAGCGATTTATTTCTTTTGCCAGAAATACCGTAAACTGCAAAATTCTGCAAAAACACTATTCACGAGGAAAAAATCAATTATGAAGTAGATCTGTAAATAGGATTAAATGGATCTTCTTGATTCATTTAATTCGTAGCTTAAGGTAGATGTAAAAATTTTGCTTTACTCTTTCCGCACCTTAAGCAAATAAATGGGTTTGAACCGTCAAAACCCCAACATACTTAATTAATGGGTTTGAACCGTCAAAACCCAACAAAGACATGCATGGGTAAGATTTTTTTTTGCTACCTTATTGGGTATAGGTATGGATAAGGATTTTTTTCGTTAGATAAACGGGTATGGGTACGGATAAATGTTATTTCATACCCGTTGGGTAACCGGTAATTATATAAAATAAATTATATCATAAGAATAATATTATGCTAAATATTTTACTTTTTTATTTGAATGTTAATTTATTATTTAGTTAAGAAATTAAATTTATTAGAAGTGATAATTGTGCTTTTATTTTTTTTTCATAGTAAAAAACTATTACTTAGAATTAATTGTATATTTATATTTTAATTTTATATTAGTAATTGTGATTTGTATATATATGATATGATATGTTTTGATAATTTATTTATAAAAATAATAAAATTATTATATTTGTATTATTCGTTATTCGTCTATTACCGTTTTATTATCTGTATCTTAATGGATATGGATAGAGTAGATAGAGTAGAGTAAGAAAAATTATTAACGAATATAAATAAAGTATGAATAAGATAAATTCTTAATATTCAATATAAAGTATAAATAAGATAAATTCTTAATGAATTGAATATGGATATGAAAATAATTTCACCGACACCTCTGATACGGTTTGATTCGTTGCCACCCCTTGTCGCAGTCTACTTTTGCGCCACACCTGTCATATCTCTTCGACACTTGTCACAGCTATTTACCACGAGTCGACAGTAGGACAAATTTTTTTTTTTTTTTTTTTTTGTGTCGTCTCCAATACAACCAAGCGTACAGGTACAGCATCACAAACAATATAAAACATACTAGTGGTAGACTAGTAGTAGCACTTGTTTTTCATTAATTAAATTAATCACTATGAGGTCCCATCGATCTCTAAATTTCTCTCTGGTGTGGCCATGTTTAAACCTGGCCAATTTGATCTTCTATGCTCAGTTGTGTATCTGCCTAGCTAATTAACATAGATGTTGCTGCTTATTGGGTCTACTTCATGTGCGATATTTAAAAAAAGAAAAAGAAAATAGAAAATAGAAAGGAAACAGAACAGCTGTAAAGTAAGAGGTGTGGAGAACTAATTTGGAAGGCGCCAGAAAGGAAAGGAACACCAAGCAGCTTCTGGTGGTGTCTATCCCGCTTCCACTGCTTAATTGCTTCACAAAAAGCAAAACATTTCTGGAGTGCTCCATGAATATTAATATAAATATATAATATACATATAAAACTGTGCCTTTATGTTTCAGAGGATTATGTTTATGTAGCAAGGAGAAACTTTTGGTAGTGTTCTCTATTACAACTCAACTTCTGGTAGTGATATTCTTCTTGTAGAGAGAGAGAGAGAGAGAGAGAGAGAGAGAGAGAGATGGAGAGTTGGGATGTGAGAGGAACAGAGGGATGGGAGACACCGAGGCGTGCTGAGTGCCAGATCCCGGCAGTGCTGCCATGTCCCCCGCCGCCTAAAAAGAAACCGGTTTCGGTGGTGGCAACAAGCAGCAAGGTCCCGCCGAAGAGTGGATACTTTGAGCCGCCTGACCTAGAACTAGAACTGTTATTCATGGCAGTGCCAAGGCGAGGCACTTAATTATGCTTGAATATTATTGATCTCAATTCTCAACTAGCTAGCTAGTTAGTCAACTAAGTAACATCATTTGGATTTTAATTAATTAATGTCAAAGAATTAATTAAACTGATCAGTAGATGAATGATCCATATATATATATGTATTTTGTATTAAACTAGCTAGTTTAGTACCTTGTAAATGCTAGGTAGGCCGGGATTAGGCGTTTAGCGCAGCTCCATGCATGCATGTCATAGGTAAATTAATTAAGAGGAAAAATTAATGTGATATCAATATCATCGATCACAGCTAGCTTTTGGGTTTTTGGCTCCTTAATTGGTTATTGTTGTTGTTGTTTTGTATCTTTTGCTATATATGACGATCGATCGATCGATCGATGTAAATTATATCGAACGGGTCATGCGGCCTACAACACAATTGAGCCCCAATTAAGCAAGGCCTGAATTAAAGGGGCTTGCTAGAATTGAGTGGCAGCCCTGCATCCCTGTAATAAAGGCCCAAACAGCGCGGGTGTAAGACTGTAAGTGTAACATGCAACACAACGTGGATCTCCAGACAACAAGTGCTATATATACTTTTCTGGTAGATTTCTTCAAATAAAAAATAAAAAATATATCGAATTCGATCGTAACGTAGCATCAGCATCTACTAGCTATCTAGCTAGCCTTCAAACAAAATATAAGTTCCAAAACATCCCAATCAAATGACCAATAACCATTAATTCTTTGGTTGGTCCTTTTTTAATTTTTGGAATTTCGTGTTGGTAGTGTATGTATCAATGTATGGTTCTTTCATCCGGATTTTGCGGCTGACAAGAAGAGTACTGAAAAAGCGCGCGTGATTTCCAAAATTTACAAGTGAAATTATTAAGTGATCACTTAGATCTGTCTTCTGCCTTCTGCCTTCTGCCTTCTGCCTTCTGCCTTCTGCCTTCTGCCTTCTGGTATATATAATATATGTCAGTCAGTGTACTGTACTGTGTATCAAACTGATCTTTAACAAAATTTAACGCAAGTAGCTAGTGTGTAGTTTTGACTTTTGACCGGGTATTCAAGTAGTCCCCACGACAACACAACGTGGCAACAACTATATATCATTAATTATGATATTAATTAATTATCGCCACAGAATTCTAATATAATATATATGCTTCTATGATCCATTATATATTTAGGTCAACCAAACCAACTATTGAATGCTTTCCCAAATGATATATATATGAGACCTCTCCGACTCCACTTATATGAGACCTTTCCATTCCAACTTGGGACTTCCGAACGAATCCATATCCTCTCAGGTATATATCCTATCATGCATGCATGTATGTAGCGTTGTGGCCTATGCAAAATGCCAACTACATATATATATATATATATACACTTTCAAATAATCATGAAAAATTAAGTTTTACATTTTACAAACTAATTCATTGTACTTTACATCTATTAAAAACATATTTTGTTTATTAAACGAGAAGAAATTAAGAGAATTAATATATATGTAAGTCTCTGATCAGTATATATATATAAATGAGGAGGTGAAAACATAAACAAACAAATATGTAACTAAATTAATTAATAATGTGTCATTATTGAGAGCAACGGTTTAAATATAGTGTTTATCACGTCATAGCAAAACGGCTAAAATAACAGCGCTATGTCCATATTGCGCCGTTATAGCTCACCATAACTTTTATGGTCTGAAAATGCTATAGCGGTGCTATAACGCGCTAGTTAGAACCCTGATTAAGAGGCCAAAAAAACTTAACCTGGCCTCCATACTTTATACAAAACATTTTTAATTAATAGCCTCTATACTTTTTAAAATAGTAAGCATAGATTATAATTATAGTATAATGTTTAAATTCACATTAATTTCTGACTCCTAAAAAAATAGTTTAATTTCTGACGAGCGCAGCTCTTGGGTGTGTACACTGTACACGTACTGTCAGGATTTCACAAGATTTAAACCCTTAAAAGATTACTAGTATCATACCCGTGCATTGCAACGGGGACATATTATAAGAAAAATATATATCAATGAGAATAATAATTATCTAAAATTAAGACACATGTTAATAGAAAATTTATATGATTCTGTATTTTTAATAAATCGTGAACTCTGATAACAATTTGATGATATGATGATTCTTTATTTTTAAGTAACAATGATATCAAATAATTGCTCGATTCGAATCTAATATCAAATATCATACACCAATTCAATATCGACATATAATGATATCAAAAAACATAAATAAAAAGTGTTATCGTGTGTATGTATAGGATATACACACACACACATATTATAAGAGAAATATATATTCACACACACGTTCAAATTTATATTCTTCTTTGTTTTCAATTTATATTTTTCTCCTTCTTTGTTTTCAATTTAGAATACACACACACACACACACACATATTGATATATTATATATTGGAAATATATTCTAAATTGCCCACAGGCCACAACAATATGTATAGAAGCAAAGAAAGAGAAATAAGGAAAAAAAAAATTCATTGTGATCTATATAGAAATGAAGAAGAAGTAAGGAAACAAAGAAATAAAAAGATAGAAGGTGGAGTCTTCTTAATTGAAGAGGAAAAATATGGAAACAAAGAAATAAGGAAATAGATAAATATATCGCTAAATTTCATATTTGTTCAATTTTAATTGTAATGTATTGTGTGGCAGCACATGTGGTGAGTATGTTTTTAACTAAATTTAGACTTCTATACATAAATCAGATGTATTTAATCAAAAGAAGACAAATTATGTAATTGGAGGGCTGAAATCAAAACCGAAGTTTCATCTTTCAATCGTAGCCTTTGGCGGATCGGACACCCAGCGTGCTTAATAATAGAATGGAGATAATAAGTCCTTAATTAAGCCGATCGATAACTACTGGTACTGTACACACACACACATATATACAATATATAGTATATATATACTAATCTGATGTTCCAATTTGTCATGGTCTTTTAATTGCTTTTTAATTTCATTTTATCATTTTTTTTCTTTATTTAAGCCCTTGGGGTAAGTTATATATTTTATATAATCGGGTAAATTAAATGACAGATGGGCAATTAACTTGTCTCGAATTGTTTTATTTTTTATGAAAATCTCAACATGAGCACCAATATTGAGAAGAAAAAAAATGGTTGGATTATTTTTTTTTTTTTTAAACTTGGTAGTAGCTATCAAGGTTCGTGAGGGGGAATCGAACTCTTGACCTTTGGGTATAACAACTCTACGACATTTTTCTAGCCAATTGTGCTACCTCTCCTTTCTCAATGATTGGATTATATATGTGTACTACCGATGCTATATATATATTATGAAGCAAATTGAACGGCTCCTCTCCTTCTGTTGTGTGCAGTTGAGCAACAATTAATTAATTGCACTAGAATAATATATAGACTGATGGTACATATCCAACCAATCACAAACAACTGCTGATATATATATAGTATCAAAAACTATAAACCACAGTTGAGCACTGTTTTGCTAAGTGCTACCAGCATATAATATATATATATATATATATAATACAGTAATAATATACCCCCTCCCTTCCACTATCAGCAATAATGTAGCAAGTGCATGCTCACATATATAATTAATTATTCAAGTACCATTTCCATCACTGTCCCTAGCTAGCTATCACTATTTTCATTATTAATTCGATCTACACTGTATGCATGGCCATTCAAAATTAAATCTTATTTACCCATTAATTAGTAATTACTCATGTCACCAATATATAATTTACTCAAGACAAATTTATTAGTAATAAAATGATTACATTTTTGTCAATAAAAATATTCATTCTCTTCTTCCGTACATCATATTTTAACAGAAAATTATTAAATTTGATATTAACCTTTCTATTAGCATTTTTTTTTCTGTTTTTTTTACTGTTTTTTGTGTTTTTTTTTTACTTTTTTTTTTCTTTTTACTTTTTTACCGGCGGAAATTTTTTTTTAAATTTGAATTTCAAAATTAAACGGGTTAAACGGGTAAAGGGTGCGGGTAGAACGGGTAAAGGATGCGGGTTCGGATAAATGGGTGCGGGTACGGAGACAACGGGTCCAGGTAGGCGGGTTTCGGGTACGGATTGGGTGAGTTTTTTTTCTCAAATATTGGTGTCCGGTCCGTCTCAAACCCGTACCCGTGTACCCGTTTACCCGGGCACGGGTACGGGTACCTCGGGTACCGGCGGACTGGGTTTGGGTAACCCATTTAGGGTATTAGCAAACCTCTACTTGTTATTATTCCTTAATGAAGTGATATATATTTGTTTATGTGTGGTGATCAACAATAGAAGTACAATATTAAGACAGCGATAGCACATCCATTAGACTATCCATCAGTAATTAAGCATCAAAGGATCCGATCCCACTAGCAGTAGAAATTAAAATTATCGGGTTAATTTAATTTAATTTAATAGATGGGACCTACCACTAAGCTAAGTTGGCCCCACTTGTAATATTTTTCACATGTTCCCCCCTATAAGAGTGTAAGAGTAAGAATGTAAGATCTCATACATGGTAATCCCATAAATCAAACCATTAGTTAATTAAATGTTGAATTTATAGATCTCATACATGGGAATCCAACTAAACAATAAAATACACAGTATTTCAAAAACAACCATTTGCATTTAACAATGAAGATTTAATAATGAGAAAATTACCTATTTTACACATAAATTTATAGATCAATATTTAATGTGAAGAAGAAGTGTTAGAGTTTTAAAGGAGAGGCCCGAAATAATAGAGAAAAAAGAGACATAATTTTATGAGAAAATTTAATTAAATATTTTTCAATTCATATTATATAGAGTACAAATGATTTATTTATAACAACATATATCTCTAAAATGAGAAACAAATTTTTCTTAAAATATTTGATGACGCCAAAACATATAACAAAAATCATTATCTTTTCTTCTGGAAAATAGCGAAAAGTTAATGCAACGCAGTCATTTTTCTGAATTATTTACCGCAAACATGTTTTTATGTGTTTTTGGCATGTTTTGGAGACAATTGTGAAAATAGGACGAAAACAGAGCAAAAGTGTCGAATTTAGGTGATTTTCGAAGATGGCATCTAAATTAGACATTCCATGGAGCATGCAAACACCTCACATGAAATGCACAACATGCAAAATGGCGAAATATCAAGAAAATATGCTAAGTTAGAAATCGTGCAAGTTAACCCAAGCCGCATGCGACCTAACCCTATGCCGCACGATCCGTGGACTGTTTCGTAGTGATCTAATCATACACCGTTGATGCTAAAATCAACAGAAGCCTTCTAGAAGGTTGCAAATTATGGATAGATATGCTATTTTTGGCAAACATGAGTGGGGTCCCCCATGATCTCCACTACTCCCTCAACCTTATCCACTCGTCTTAGGAATACTATAAATACCCCTCTCGTAATAGGATTTAGCGTGCATATTTTAATTGTGTAAGTCCAGATGATAGGCTAGCGCCCTCATGCTAGGTTAGGCTAGAGAGTTACTTAGGAAGAGAAGAGTAGCCATTGGAGCAAGGCGAGAAGGCGACATCCTAATTCCTAAGGACTGCAAAGGTTCTTCCATCTCTACAAGGGTGGTATTCTATGTTCTCTTTATTTATTTTCTTTCTTTTGCCATGGCTCTAAGTAGCTAAGCTTCTCATCTTTAGGGTGATGGTTTATATACTTGAATTCTTGATTATGTTTAATATATTTTTGTGATTTGCTTTTGTTATGTTTGAGTTTCTTTTTATTCTTTGATATATTTTTTTAATAAGTCATTGCATACATAATTTTGTCTACTATACATCAATGTCCTCCACATACCAATGGGTGCGTAGTCATTACAATTTTGTGTGAGAAGGGTAATATTGTAAGTACTAACACTTCAGCTAATGAGGCTTTGTCACAGTTCAAAGACTAGGGTTAGAACCCAGTGGGCTCCCTTGGCAGGATAGCGTAAATTGCAATTTATATTATATTAGGAGATACTTAGTAATAAGTTGGATCTTTTGGGATATTTCAATAGTCGGGTAGAATAGGGAATGATCAATTGTGTTCGTGTGAGGAAAACAATTGCATACTTAGGATACTTTGAATTGATAGCCCAAAAGCTGATCGAAAGATCAAAAAACCTTTAAAAAATGCATAAGTAGATACCCTGGACACATGCGGGTAGTGACAGTACAGTATGCGGGGTCATTTTGTGGGACAATCTATGTCGCACACAGCAGTGACAGTGCTGTATGTGGGGTAGAGCGACGTCCGAAAATATATTATCGTACTTAGAAAGATAGTGAACCCTAACCATAGAATCTATATTTAACCATTTAGTCTAGTGCTTATATTCGATTAGCAGCACCGCATCAAATCTAAACGGAGACCACAGTAAAAAATCAAACAAAACCCATACAAACCAATCAACCTAACTAGTTAAATTGTTGTAACCTAATATTGACACCCCAATCTGTTACACTAACTGCACCACTAATTGCTCAAAAATTGAAATTAAATTCCAATTGAAAGTAAATAGATGAGTTTAGAGAAATTTGACACGCGGAATGTTAACGGAGTTCGACAAAACAAAGGCCTACGTCTCCGGGGCGTCGCAACCTCTTTTAGGTGCACCTTTATATTACCCAATACGAAAGCATTACAACTTGTGAACTGGTGAGCCCTTACTAAGTAACCGGGAAGTCACACGGCCAACTAGAGATGAGAGCCGGCGAGCCCTTACAACCAAGGAAAGTCACACGAGCTACTCGAGATGAGAACGAAGTCTCAAAGTCTAGATGCTCAAGAGAAACACTCAATAGATCACTCTAACCTAATCTAACTCAAGATTAGTGAAGTGGGTTTGAGGTTGTTTAAGAGATATTGAAGTTTTAAGCTCAATCAACAATGGTGGAACCAAGCTCACAGAAAATCGCCTCTTTTGCAATTAGGGACGGCTGGGTTGATTTAGGAAGAAAGCCCAATCCTCTATTTATAGAGTCAGCTCAAAAATGAGCTAATACATTACAACGTTTTCACAAAACGTTACAACATTTTTCCTTTGCGATTTTAGGTTTTCAAATGGTCTGACAGCTCAGCTTGAACGATCTAAAACGTTACATAATGTTTTGCTCTGTAAAAACTTGATCAAAATCAGGAATTTCTGAAGTTTGGAAATTAATTAAAACGTTACCAACTTTTTAAAACGTTACCAACGGTTTAAAACATTACAGCTTTTTTCACAAACGTTATAACTTTTTAAAACGTTACAGCCATAACTTTTAAAAATGTTACAGCAACGTTTTTGATGTTTTTTTACTTTGATCGAGTTGTTTCACAGCATTTTCTTAATATATAATCGTTATAACGTTTTACAAACATTACCAACATTTTTATCCTATTGAAACAACATCAAAAATACTTTACCAACTTTAAAATATTACAAATTAAATTCTTGATAAATATTTTCATGATTTCTTCAGTTCAAGCATTCTACATTGCAATTCCAATTCGGCTTGAACCTACATAATTCTAAAATAGAATAAATCGTAAAATTCAATAATTGTATGTTTTGCAAATTAGTCAAATAGACGAAAAATATTATTGCTCGAACAACACAATCTATACTACACGATAGGATTATGCGCTTGTAATCCGACAATAAGTAGAAATTAGAGTTAAAAAGTATAATTATATTAAAAGTAATGTACTTATTTCGAGTCATTAATGTCCTACATACTAAATAATAAAAACTTTCTTCTTAGAGCAACAACCTTAAAGCTGTCAACCCCCCATCCCCGCCTCTCCAATCCACACTTCACATTTGTCCGTCCTTTTCACTATTTGTAGATCTCATCTCTGACGCATCATGTCCTTCTTTTTCTCTCTCTCTCGACTCTATTTCTTTGAGTGGAGAGGAGACAATTGAGCGGAGCTGATCGGAGTCGAGAGTGTGGTATCATCGGAGCTCGGAGCTCGAAGTGTAGATTCCTCATCTCGATTAGAGCACGACGGTGAGTAGATCCGGTCGTCGGAGTGCGACGGCGGTCGAAAGAACGGATCCGGTCGTGAAGCGAGATGAGGATTAAGGTATTATGGTGATTATGAGTGTATATAAGTAGGATTAGAATAGTAGATCTAAGAATTTTGAGGGTGATTAAGGACGATTAGAGTAATTTTGAGGATTTCATGAGAATAAAAAAGTAGATTGAGGAATTAAATTCGCTTGACTCGTTGTAAATAGTTTTTTTATCAATCAAATTGTTAGTAGGCATTATGCCACTAACCTTAAAAAAATATAAAAATTCTCCTTAACATAGCATGCCCAACATGATTGTTTATCCTTGACATCATGCTAAATCAAACCTGATGTAAATAGATGGTGAGATGAGAGGTATACAAAACAGTCCTCTCATTGACTTGAAATCTCACCCTAAAATAAAACCTCAAAATAAATCTTAAAGCACATAATTATCTTGAATTTCAACTAAATTAGCATTGCCTCAAGAAGTATCGTTGTCGTCTGCCTTTTGTTTATTCTTGAACTTGAAACAGTGAACCTTGATGTGTCATTTGTTCTTGCAATAGTTGCAAATTAGGTCGATGATAAAATGGGTGAAGATTGATGTTCTAGGGTATTTTAGGTCGATGATGAAGTCAAGTTTATAGTGGAACATCGAGTAGGTTAATAATGAAGTCAAATTTATGTTATAACTTTTAAAAAAAATGAATTTGGAACATCTTTCACCGTTCATCAAGTTAAATGATTTTTTTTTTTTTATGATTCAAATTTAACTGCTCTCGGTATACCATCAAACGATAATTAAATTGAGCAAACATGATTGGTACTCTTATCTATATATGTAACAACAAACCTACAATATATATTTTTTATATCTTTTAACCGGGTATTTGAATTAATTTAAAAATATATTATGAAAATGATCAAGATATGTAATTCTTGAATTATCCTCCCTTTTTAATAAATCCATACTTTTAAAAGTTTTATAGGCTAATAAGAGGAGTTGAGAAGTAATGGAGAAGATAGGAAGGGGCACGTGTCAGTTGTCGATTGACCTAGAACGAAAAGAGGAAAGTGAAAGAGACGAGAAACAAGATAAGATAATATGAGAAAGATAGGTGATAGGCGCCCGCCCATTGGGCTTGCAAGTTGCAAGTGTCAACCTGGTTCTGGTATGATGGTATCGGTTCCAAGTTAATACAATAAATAAATAAATTCATTTAAAGCCCATCTTTGTACACTTTCACACTTGGTGGAGGGAGTGTCGTGTCTCTGTGTCTTGAGTCTGGTGGGATTCGGAATCATTCATTCGTTACTTTGTTGAGTCTTTAGTATTCCTCAAGTCTCAACTCAACTCAACTCAACTCAAATGTAAGTAAACAAAAGAAAAAGGGCAACTAGGCAAAGGCAGGTGAAAAGAGTAAAGTATTCCCAAGGCAAGTCCCAAGTATTAAATAATGCAAAGCAATCAAAGGAAACAAGGAAAAAAAAGCACCCACTATAGAGTATAGAGTATAGGCCACTTGTCCCATTTCACCTCGGTGCCCACTGCCCCACTTATATTTAATTCATCAGATAATCAGACACAGAAGAGACTAGAGAGAGAGAGACTGGTGAATGACAGAGACAAGGCAGTGAATGGGGTAGGACCAGAGGCAGTGCCCTTGCCCTGAGAGAGAAGGTACTCTAAAAACTTTACTCAGAGGCAGAGGCAGTGCCCTTGCCCTGAGAGAGAAGGTACTCTTAAAAAAAACTTTTTAGTAAAGACGAGAACAAGGAGCACTTGCTTGCATTGCATTGCATAGCATAGGATGATAGGAATAGAGAGGGAACAGAGGGAATTTGCCTTTTTCTCTCTATCTTCCACGACGCCACCATGCACTGCCATCTCCACAGTAACCATTTGCTGCTATAATATTATCTAAACACCTTTCCAGCTTTCATTTCACTGCTTATCAAACTTTTGTCTTCTTAATTAATAATTACATTTTCCTTCCTCTTCCCCTTTCACTGCTTATCCACTGGTGATTTTGGTGTCAAAATCATGCAGATGTCACACAAAGCTAGCTCAACCAACAGATTACACACATGGTATTGATATCTTCAAGTTTCAACCTAGAACCGTGTTATAAGAGATGCAACTAATATTCATGCTAGATATCCAGTCACAGTCAGTTAAATATGTCAGCATCTTCATTTATTCAATTTATGCAAGGAATAGAGAGAATTCAGCCTCAATTGATTAGATTAAAAAAGGACAACGAAGCTATCTTTACCTTAACAATAGGAAGTAACCTTAACAACAGCAAGTAGATGAAACAACAAGTACGCCTTGCTGGAGGCATTTGCAATAGACAATGCCAATCATGACATGACAAACAACACAAGTGTTGTGATAAGTGGTTTGGAGTTTCTTTCAAACTAGGGGAGGAAGTTGTTGGTGGGAGGTGAGGGGAAATGAACGGAGTGGTGGGGCCCGGGCGGCGGCGTCGGCCGGAGTGGCAGAAAAGGCGCGGCGACGGGAGAGAATCCTGATGATGCTGCAGAAGAGGGAAAGGGCAACTGCACGCAGTGTTGCATTTGCCATGCCCAGCCGGGGACCGCTGCATGCGGAACCAGCTCTCCTCTCTTCTCTGTCCCTCTTTCCTGCACGGATGACAATAATAATGGCCATGATGATGATGATGATATAATAATATGATCATAAATACTGGAATTGGTACGAGTAAGCAAATGAGGCTTTAATTGCACTTTTCCGTTCTTTATTTTTCTAAAATGGCCAGTGATGTTCCAAATAATATAAGGATGAACTGAGCAGAGCATTTAAAAACAGAAATACTCATTTTTAGTTGCATGTCAACTATTGACAAGACTTCTGAAAACAAATAGGTTTATACAATCACAACCAGAAAAAAAAAATAGTATAATCTTAAAGAGACTAGCTTTCTGATATAATTCAATAAAATATACTTGAAATCATTTGAATAGCCTTCTGACACAAAACAATAAAATATAGTAGAAATCATTTGAATGAACTATAGCACAAGAAGGACAAATAGATAGGGCCTTTTGAAATGTCACCGGACATTTTACCATATGCAATACAAGAAAGGACACTGTGAGACCACTGTATATTTTAAATGAACTTCTGGAAAATGTAAAAGATGCTGAGCTGAAGCTAAAAGTTGATAAATTAGACTGTATAAAATAAAATGAATCCAACCAAGAAAATAAAATTAAGACAATACCTTGAGATTTGGAAAGAAGCCGGAATTTGGAATATTCCAGAAATGAGGGCTCTGATGTGCCATTACAAGGTCTTGAGCATGAGAAACCTGACAGAATGATGCATTTGCGACCTATGAAAAAAAAATTACAAATAGAAAACGTGAAAGGAATAAAAAAGGATCTCTAATCACCAGTGCAGTCAATTACTTACAACATGTACATGTTACTCACAGTCTCATGTCTGACGAAAGGAAGGGATTTAGTATATATATAAATGAATGTTTATGTTCATGAGCTATTTCTATTCAATCACTCAACCAACAGTATTAGAGGTGGGCCGGTGAGTGTTTAGTTCAGTAGACAAGCACAAGTGTACAAATTGAAATCAAATTAGTGTCCTTTTTAAATCTTTCTGGCACATCACAAGTCCACTTGAGTCTTTAAAGCATAACATGTACACTGTAAATTATTGAACACAATTCAGAGAGTTAACTGTTTTGTTACCTGAGGTCTCATATTTGAAGTTTCCAGAGAGTTACAAGCTAATTGCAAACCCATGAAATTGTGATCTCTTTTGGGACTTGGCATAGTAGGTTGAGAGATTCTAAGATTCAGATCAAGCATGTCACCTACAACTACTGAAAGACAAACCAGGAAAAAAAAATATTATTTGAAAATTTATAATTATCAAGGGAAAACATAATAAAAATGCAAGATTGAACCTTCGGGTTCTTGTTCAGGGAGAGTGTCTCCTTCATAGGAGTTTGATTCGAAATTCGTGACAGCTTCCCTCCCATTAAACCTGATAGCAGCCTTGTCATATGCTCTGTTTAAAGGGTAAAAGGAATAATGAAGAATAAATACATAAACAGAAACTGGAATTTGGTTAATATTTATTTATGAAAATTATATGAACCTTGCAGCTTCAATTTCGCTGTCAAACAAACCAAGATAGATATACCTACAAACAAAGATGGGTCTCTTGTCAGGATACTACTGTATCATAATAATGCTTCTTGATGTTGACAAAACTCACCCAAAATTATTTTCTATTTATACAATAAGGAGAAATTAAATTGTAATTATCTAGCATAAGTCAGCAAGTACACCATTATATGACTACTCTATAGCAACAATTATGGCGTGTCTTACCCAGCATTATCAATGGTGAATCTAGTTTAAGTGTTCAATAACAATGGCAATTGCGATAACAAGTGCATATATGATTCATTAATTATAAAAAATATAAAGTAGGTATATTATATTATTCACGCTATTGAGAATGGAAAAAAGAAAAATTCCAACTGATTTAAGCATTGCCAATTTATCCCTTCCTAAAATTCCTTTTACCAAGACAACTGCAATAACTAATCAATAGAGTACAATGGTATATCAATTGATGTGCTCAAGCAAATTAACTTTTTCTAGGTTTCTTGTGGCCAGCTGTATACGAGCCCCCAACATAGAACTGAAGATTGAAAATATGAAAGTAAAGAAGTGAAAAAAAGTGTACTTTTTGCCAAGTAATTGGCCCATGCGGGCCTCCCATCTGCCGCACTTGTGAAGTGTGACGCCTCGGTACTTTGAGCTGCCTCTTGCAAACCCTGTGCTTTGCCTCCGCAGTATGTGCACAAACTCCTCCTTTGTCAGATTTCTCATCTGATGTTTAATTAAGAAGTGGACAAAAGAAAGCATAAATATTAACATTAAAAAAAATCAATTGTTCCTGCAAATTATACCTGTTTTACTAGCAACTTTTTGCAAAATCACACCCAACTCACATTTGCAACCCTACTTCTGAAGGCCAAATTGAGGAAATGATACACCGTACTGATTTAGAATGTTTTCCAAGGTTATAACATGAAAAAACTTTCTGTGCTGAAAATTCCGACAATTGTTGGGGGTTATATGCAAATGCATAAATTATACTTGAACTTTGGGAGGAAAAAAACACAAAATAAAACTACCGTGACCTGCTTCAGATCCTCGTCATAGTCGCTGAGGTTGAAATTGATGTCAGCATCTAGCCCTCGAAATTTAATTGCTGCCCGATCATATGCCCTACGAAGCGAAATAGCAAAATTAATTTGAGGCTCTGGAGATAATTGATGAAATATAAGAGGAAAATTGTGTATGGAATTGAAAAGTTTATATGGTTTAAAAATAATCTAACCTGGCAGCGGCGTGAGCAGTATCAAATCCCCCTGAAATATTGAAATTGATAAAAAGAAAAAAAAAAGCACATTTGAAATAGGATAAGTTCAAGAACCTTTAAAAATATATATAAAGATGAAACCAAGAGAAGAGGTAACTTACCCAAATAGACCTGCTTTCCACAATCCCTGAGCCAGTATTTGAAAAAAGAAGAAGAAAAAACTAATTAAAATCTTAAAAGGTAGGTGATTTCAATGTATGAATGAAACAAATATAAAAGATTAAAGAGAAAAGAGTGATAAGAGGCAGCAGGTGGGTACACTTTAACTCGTAATAACACAATAACAAAAATCTAGAATATTTTATTTTTTTTCAATTCCCGTATAAGAACAAACAGAGATTTCAAAATTAAGAAGAAAACGATATAATTGAAATTAAAATAAGTGCAGCGTGAGAAAAGAGTGAAAGAGTAGGCAATATAAATTTGAATTGAGAGAGAGTTGCTAAACAAATTTGAAATACCCAAAATAGCAAATAACTTTTGTTCCCACTTTTTATTATTAGTAGGTTAAATTTGGAAATTGAAGCTACGATGAGATTCTAACCATATATGAGATTCCCATCTACCGGTTCTCCGATAGAAAGTGACGCCTCGGTATTGCGAGCTTCTGGAGCGTGGGCCCCGCCGGCTCTTCTTAATCTGCCTCTGCTGCTGCTGCTGCTGCGGAGGAGGAGGAGGAGGAGGAGGGGCTGTCAGATCGGGCCAGCGAACAGGGGGAGGCGCAGGCGTGGAGGAGGTTGCTGACGTGGCGGAAGAGGGACCCTCGACGGGGAAGAGCTGTCTGGTAACGATCTCAGGCGAGACCGGCACGTCAGCAACGATGAGTACGGAGGAGGTGGAGCTTGCGGATCCCGAGTCAACCCCACCGGCGCCGCAGGAGGAGGATTCTCCTGGAGAGGCGACGTTGAGATCGAGCACCATTTCACCTGGGGAGACGACGTTGAGGATTCTCCTGGGTTCGGTGGTGGCTTTGTTGGAGCAGGAGGCAGTACTGTACAGTAACAGTAATAGTGTGTGTATTACTTGGCCATGGCAGCAGCCAGCAAGAGAGAGACGAGGGACTCGGAAGAAGGACAAAGAAAGAAATGAATTAATGAATGAATGCCTTGTTTATTTACTTATTTCTAAGGTTTCTTTCTTTCTTTCTTTCTTTCTTTCTTTCTTTTGTGCTCCTCCTATTCCTATTCCCTATTTCAAAGATACATCACATCGTGCATAGCATAGTTGATAGTTCTACTTGTACTTGATTAATTGATGGACTCATATTTAATTGGCACCCTTCGGCAAATCATTCGAATACAAGAATAGTTAAGAAAGGAGGAATATTGAATAAGCATCAATTTTACAGTGAGACAATTATATAATTTTTTTTTTTTAAAATAAAAATCAATTTTTCAATCTCGGCGATATTTTAGTCTAAATTACATACATAAATAAATAAATTTAAAAAAAACAATTTTTTGTGAATTTCATTTTACGGAATGTAATCATTGACCTGTAGACAGTAGACATAGACAGACACTCACACACTTTGTGTGAACAAAAAAAATATCAATTACGATTTAGGCCGATCTTGGTATAGAGATATTTGTAATAGCCTCATGTACGATAACATATAACTGATATTTTTTATAATATATTTTATGTAATTTTAATATTCAACTCTACAACATAATTTAATAATTTATAGCGCAAACTAAACGTCTTTTAAGAATAATTTATACATGTTAATATCACAAAATTCATGTGTACCTGCTTATTTGGATCAAACATTATGCTTGAATAATCGGATGCATTTACAAATTTCAAATCAGCTAATTAGGTTTCAGTATCTGATCTGATAAATAAACTCCAATTTCGTATAATTTACACGTGCATAAATTTATTCGTGCTAAACTAAACAAATACAACAAATTATGGTTATTTAAAAATTAGAGTCTGAGTAAACAATTTCATGGTAAATTCAAATCCGAAGTAATTTAACAAGTCTTGTAGTTTGATATAAAGATAATATTTAAAAGTTCGAACCAAGGAGTATATGACACGGGAACAAATTGTTTAGACTTGCTTGGGGACAATCAAATCTATCACATTTGTAAAATCTTCGTATTTTATTCGGGGACGATCAAAATTCTCAGATTATTTGTTCGACACGAACAAGGGTTTAAGCTTGGGGATGTGATAGGGATAAAATAAGTAGTGATTTTTCATATCACTTGACCCAAAATATTGTCATTTATCAAATTACAAATGCTCATTTTCTATAGAATCAGATTATTGTTTTGTTATTTTACTTGATTTTGAAAAACTGCATATTTTCAATTATATTCATGCTAAAATAGGCATAAAACGAAGCAATTCAGATACTTAGTCTCAGGCGTGCAGATGCCCTCATCCGCATGCAACCCAGAGTGCTGCCGCACATGAAGTTATGCCATCTGTGCGATTTACCCATGAACAACATGCGACTTAGGCATCCACACCAACAACTGTCAGAACAGCGATTACAGCTCTAACTTGCAAACCAAGACCCATATATGCATCTGGACTATCATTCATCATTACATACCAAAGAGCATGAAATATTAGGTTAGAACTAGGGTTTCTCTTATGGAGGCTATGCAAGGATAGAATAATAAAATAACGAAGTCTCCATTAGAAGAGAATGAAGAGCCAAGATCTAAAGGTGTTGTGCATGAGAGAAAAGACATCATATGTGTTTTCTTTCCATCTCTCTCTATTGTTTTCTTTCTTCATGTCTTTTGCCTCTTTTGTTATTGAACTCACCATGAGCGGAAAAAATAACCCTTTTTTCTAGGGTGAAGACATGTAATATTGAATTCTTATGAGTTTAATATAAGGTTTATTTATATTTGTTATTAGTTTATGATCTGAATTCTTTTTGAGATTTACTCTTTGTATCACTACTTGACTCGGTGTGTTCTAACCTCGAAACACGTGAAGATGTACACTTCATGGTATGTGTATAAGGTTGATCAGTAGGTATATACAATTATCTTAGATCCAAGTAGAATAGACGTAATTGTTGACCTCTTGTGTTCCGAACTTTAATTAGAAACCTATAAGGATATAGATTAGTGGACAAATGTCACACTCTATAAACTGATAGTGGAGTAATCTTAATTGTTATTATTATGAAAGGCATATAGGAAGAATGTAATTGTGAACTTGAACTTTTCTAGTCTTAATAATTGAGACTTATCATTGATCTTTATGCGATTGTTCAGGTTTAGGTTAAGGTATCATTCCCTTACTAGTCCTACTCAATTAGAGTGTTACAACATAACAGTGACTAACACTAGAACATGATTAGCAATTCTTAGATTACATTTGATACCAGTACAAGGCGTGTGCGGTTCTGGCCAAACCGTGTGCGATTCTGTCTGGAGTGGAAACCAGCCGTGTACGATTTACGTAGTAGCATACAGATGGTGATAAAACTGCATGCGATTGAGTAACTTTACTTGACAGGTCTTTGCAGTAGCATGCAGATGATGACAGAACTGTGTGCGATTGCTAAGTTAACAAGAATCTAGATTAAACGAGTTTGAACGATAGAATGTCTAAATCCCTAGAAGCCCTATCTTCTAAACACTAATAAATTACTATTGCACTATTGTAATTGAACATTACAACTAAACAAACAACCAATAACCAACCAACCAACCAACCTGAAAAAATTGATAACCTAGACTTGATTTGCGATTAGATCTCTTAATACACCATGCTTGTAGATCGACACCCCGATCTATACTATACAAATTGATTGGTGCGTTTGCAAATTAATAAGTAGAGTAGACAATTAGGGTTATAAATATTATTAGCTCTGATTTTGACCCATCAAACCTTTACATGATACTGTAGAAAAATTATGATATAGGGATGTACCGAATAGATTATTGAGTATGTTTTTTTATGTACGGAATAGATTATTCGGTACTTATGAATTATGTAAAAAACTAAACAATCATGTTGCTTCAATATAGAGTATAGCCAGTATGATATTGGTGTCATATGACACCAACTTCAAAATTTATCGGATAGATTTCAAACGATAAATCAAAACCGTTCAAACTAATTTACTATATGAGTGATGTGTTTACATGCCAATTTTATATAATTTCGAGTTATTTAAGTATCAAATCTAGCGGTAAAAAATATTGAAAAATGAATGCATTAAAATTAGCTTACAAACTCTCACACTTGACTAGTTAACTTGATACTAAATAAACTGAAAATATTATACATTTTGCATGTAAATGCACAACTAATGAAGTAGGTCGGTTTGAATTTTTCGTTTGAAGTCGATTTAATGGGTTTTAGAGTTAGTGTTATATAGACTGAAATGACACTAAAATTATACTAGTTGGACTCTTCAATATATATATATTTTTTTAATGAGGAGGGATCGGATTACACTTTTTTTTTGTGACACTGGTTACACCCTATGTTTACAAAGTCCAAACAGTCGATCCAAACCGTTCAACTTGTTGGATATGTTAAAATGTGCTTGCAGATCAAATTTTATATTTTTCTGAATTTGTTTACTATTTATTAAGATGGGTACAAAAATTCAACGGTCTGAATATAGTGATTTTGTTAAATACTTAATAAATAGTAAAAAAATTTCAAAAAATGTAAAATTTGATCTACAAGCACATTTTAACATATTCAACAAGTTGAACGGTTTGGATCGACTGTTTGGACTTTGAAAACTTTGAAAATAGATAGTGTAATTCGGTGTCACTAAAAAAGATGTAATCGGATCCCTCCTTTTTTTAATTATGTTTATTAAAAAAAAAATTTGTATCCACCGGGGTTAATGTTTTCGAACATAAATTATAATTTTCGTTTTGGTCACAGAAAAGTTACCATTTACGGTCAGAGTCGCATTGTAATTTGTAAGATATATACCAAGTGAAAGTGCTATCGAAAATAGCTTACAGGAAAAGGCTCGCTTAATTTAGAATTTTGGGCCAGAAATCAGCCCATATCTCAAATTGAGACGACCAAACCTGTGATTGATTATACATTACAAATCTCTGTAATATTTCGTGCGTCACTTGCGTCGGAGCAGCAATGCACTCGATGGGCAACTGATCTGTAAACTACTTACAAGGGCCCACCAGACAGAATTATCTTATTCGTTCGAACACTTGGGGAAATATTTAACGAATCTCAGATCTCGACCTTTAACCTTTAGTCGATCAGCACCGTCCGTAATAACACCAACGGTGCGATCAGAGGCCTCCCTTTAGACACAAAACCCAAACCCTAGCTCTCGCCGCCATCGTATAAAGATATCAATTTCCTTGGCTCTGCCGTTCTCTCTCTTCATCTCTCTCTCTCTCAGCCGGCGCGATTCGTCTCTCATCTTCGATCCAGACAGAGCACTTTGATCCTTTCACCAATCCAAAATGGGGTACGTTAGTTAACATTCTTTAGTTAATGTTGAGATAGTTTTTTTGTTTGTTTGAGAGATGAAGCTTATGGACGGTCCTGTGCTAGCCATGACATTGGATTCGTTAGCGCACAACATATTTCATAAGCGACATAACCATGTTGCTACTTGGTTTACTAATCTTTGGATTTCCGTTTCAAGGATTTTATCTAAGAGGCATACATTCATTTTTTACGATTTTATTTAAGCAACTCTATAATCAACAGTTATATATATTTTATAACTGAACCATATCCTCGTACTAATAATCAAATTCAAATCTGTATTAGGATACCAGATAGGACTATTGATAATACTGAGCATGCAGCTCAGGCATCGATTTGTTTATGTGGAGGTTCTCTTAAACCAAAATAGAACAATTAGTTGTGGGCCCTCTTAGAAATAAATGATGATGAGAACTAAATGGCAAGTGTTTCTGATTTTGAAATTAACCTTGATGATGATGATGCTGATTGATCAATCTCTGATGGTTTATTGAACTATAATTGTCGGTGTGTTGATAATTAAATAGGAAAACACGTGGAATGGGAGCGGGGCGTAAGCTGAAGAAGCACAGAAGAGAGGAGAGGTGGGCTGACAAGGCCTACAAGAAGAGCCATCTTGGAAACGAGTGGAAGAAGCCCTTCGCCGGTTCTTCCCATGCCAAAGGCATCGTCCTTGAAAAGATGTACGTGCTTTACCTATATTATATATAATGGCCCAATGGAAAGATGAAAATTGTGCACTGACA
The DNA here is from genome assembly GCF_964058835.1 of Carex rostrata. Classification (NCBI taxonomy): domain Eukaryota; kingdom Viridiplantae; phylum Streptophyta; class Magnoliopsida; order Poales; family Cyperaceae; genus Carex; species Carex rostrata. The sequence goes on along the minus strand of NC_135918.1, from coordinate 10,254,678 downwards.
TGACCGGTGATGTATAACTTGTAGTTTTAATTACCTGTATGATGATGGTTTGACTTGGTGTACCAGCTATTCATACTGGTACGGTGTGTTGTTGGAACCTCTGTTACTGGTATAGTTTTCATTAGTACTGTTTGTTAGTTTTTTAATTTTCTTAGAGGGGGGAGGGGGTTAATACCTAATGTTTTAGTTCTGTAATGTAATTGCCTTGTTATGATATGAACCCTTATACAAGTGTGGATTAATAATGCATGCAGTGGTATTGAGGCCAAGCAGCCGAACTCTGCTATCCGTAAGTGTGCTCGTGTGCAATTGGTTAAGAACGGGAAGAAGATTGCTGCCTTTGTGCCAAACGACGGTTGCTTGAACTACATCGAGGAAAATGTAGGGAGCTTTTCTCTCATTGTGTTTCTTTTTAGAAGTTTACAAGTTGTGTTTTATGTTTGTATATGTTGAATGTTTTTTTGTTGGTATTGTTGTTGATATCAGGATGAGGTGTTGATTGCTGGATTTGGTAGGAAGGGACATGCGGTCGGTGATATTCCCGGTGTGAGATTCAAGGTGGTGAAGGTTTCTGGGGTCTCTCTCTTGGCTCTGTTCAAGGAGAAGAAAGAGAAGCCTAGGTCTTAGATTCAATTTTTTTATGGTTACTTAATTTTAGATGCTTATGAAGAATTTTGTTCTCTGTTTGGTTGTGTGAGGCTCAGACTATTTGTTTTTTTGTGGCTAAAAGATGTTGTTCTGAATGAATGGGAACTTGTTCACCTCTCTTCTATATATTTTTTTGTTTTTTTGCTTTGTTTATTTTTAAATCAGATAGTATCTCCACGAGGCCATTAACATTTAACAAGGTTAATATCCTGTAGGCAGCACACAAGTTGTTATATTATGATGGTTGAGCATACAATTTCCAACTATATTTTCATAGATATACATAATAGACATAGACAATGCTGAGCGGTTCGAATCAGACTGTACTATACATTCAACCATTCTTAAACCATTCTTAATGTATGAAATTTGCAGGAGAGCAATGTGTACGCTATGGTGAGTGGTGACAACCTTCACCTCACAATAGCTATTTTCTCATTATTGTTTAATTTTGATTCAACTGTGTTATTAAAAACATATTGCTTGATTTAACGAGATTGCTGGAAGGAAAATTTAATATAATATAATTTTTTCAAAATTATCAAATAAATACTCCTTTTTAAAAATGATTAACAAAAGTTCTTGTGAGCTCCAATTTTCCCTTCCCTGTCACAGTGAGGGCTGCTCGATATTACCCAACTTAAATCAATAATTAACAACAATAGTTAAATAGTTTGCTTTGAAATTCGATGCATGTATTGCTACGGGAAGTGAATTTTTGTTGTAATATTTGAGAGATCAATTTGTAAAATATAATTACCGAGGTCGAATCTTTTGTAAGTTTTATATACTTGTTTTTAAAAATATTTTGTAATATTATATAGTTTACTGTAATTTTTGAAATATTGTGTAACTTCTATAGAATAATTTCGTAATATATTTTGTAACAATTCAAACTCAGGTCTCTGTTTTCCTTTCAATATATATTTTTTTGCATTTCTTTTCCAAACCCAAACGCTACAATTACATTAGATTTATACTCATCTTTTAACTCATAGTTTAGTGATTTGATCATCCGCGCCAAAAAAAAAAAAAAAAATATATATATATATATATATATATATATATATATAGTAGTTACAGTCAAAATATAGAAAAGCTGTATCTTAAACTCACCCAAGTTCGTAAGTGAGCTTAATACCAAAACCTATCAGATTGACTTCAAATGATGAATTAAACTCATTAAAGCGGATTTACATCACAATTCACAAATGATGCGTTTTTACATATTAAATTTATAATTTTAAAATAAATTTACTATAAAATCAAGTGGTAAAATACTGATTAAAAATGAATGTATTAAAATTAACTTATAAATCTTTTTTTACATATAGACACAAATTAAATTTATACAAAATTAATTCAAAAATTTATAAATTTAACATATAGACAGATTATTTGTGAAATAAATTTGTTTGAATTCAGCATTTAAAATTATTTGAATAGATTTTAAAGTTATATTCACCAAAAATTTAGCGAGGTTAATTAAGGACACCTAGTATTATTTTTAATAATAAGTAGTAACATGGCATCCAAGCACTTTAATTCTGCGGTTCTATAATACGCTATATCCATAAAAAACTCCAATAATGAAGAAATATTAGAAAATTGGAAATTTAGTTATTAATTAAAATTTGAACTATTGATATACGACGGCGTCAATAAAGTATTAAAGTATGTACATATATAGCATTAGTTTTGACCTAGCTAATTGATACGTACCAACATAACTGTCTATACCAATTGCACACGAGGAGACGGAGGTGGGAGGAGATCTCCTCCAACTCCAACTCATTTTTATTTCTGTTGTTAATTATTTTAATGTAATACTTCAAAAGTAAATGGGAGAGAAAAATTTTGTTAATAATTTTGAAAGTTGGAACATGGATCCTGCCTGCGTGTACGTAATCAAGTAATTGCTTCAGTCAACGTTAATTTCTGTAAGAATAAAAACAACAACAAAATTAATGATCTTATTTCAAATATGCTCTCTTAATTTTCCAGCACATTATGCAAAAGGATTTGTATAATATTAAGTTTTGTTTGTCGCAAAGCTGGGGTAGCTCAGTTGGTTAGAGCGTATGGCTGTTAACCATAAGGTCGAAGGTTCGACCCCTTCCTCTAGCGTTTGTTTTGTTTTTTCCAACTTCTGTTTTATTTTTTTTTTCTATTTTTAATTGGTTCAATATAAAAGAACTAATATTATCTTAAAAATATAATTCCAATTAAAAAAAATATACAAAAAGAAAAACCAACCTTAGCTTGAAAAATATTAATTTTTCTAATATACAAAAAACAAAATAAATCAAACAGAACATAACATAACAGACCTTATATTATTAGTTTCTTGAGGATATAATCTACACATGTGTCTGCTATTAAAATCTTCAATTTCAAAACATAACAATTATTAATACCACTCTAAAAATGTGATGAGATGAGACATGTCTTTTATATAATATGCAATTATGCAGTATATCTATGTGATGGAAAACAACATTCTCTCTTTTTATTTCGAAAGTGTGATTTTATCTAAGCTTTGCTACCAAATAAGTTGCAGCATTTTTCATCCAATTGTTGTGTTTCCATCTAAGCTTTGCTACCAAATAATTTGAATTTTCGCGCTAGCATAAAAAAAGTAGCGTTTATGTAAAATGGACTATTAACGCTAACTCAAAAAGTTAATTTATTTGTTATACATTACTACATTTTTCATAAAATATTTTATTTAATTATTTTCAAGATTGAATATTTTGTTAATTTAGAATTTTTTTTTTGTTGATTCTATAATTGACTAAAGTTATAAGTTTGATTAAATGAAAACACAATTAATTGCTTATTTTATATTTCTTAAAAGTGATTGAAAAGAATAAACGAAAACTTATGCCTCACAATCAAATAAAATTAAATTACCTGTAGAGGTAGATTAGTTTGGGCTAATTTAGTCTAGCATAAAGGTTAGCTTATTCAATCTTAGTCCAACTTAATCACGTATGTTTGACAGAATAATTGAGATCTAAAGTTCTTATTTTACTGTTTAGTCTACCACCAAACATCATACCGACATTTAAAAAAACAAAAATACCCAATTAGCACAATATTTTAATAATAATAACTAGGTTTTAGATATAATTTTAAAAATATTCAAACCGTGTAAAAAATTCATGGCTTCGATTTTTTTGTTTTTTTTTTGCAAAACTGAATTTTTTTAATTTTTGTATTGATATATTATAAATGTTAAATATATCTTTGAAAATAGATGGAATATAATATAATTTAATTTATTAAAAAGACTGTAACAAATAATCCGGATCAACATTTTTCAGGCCGGATTTTTCACGGCTGTAAGAAAAATTAATATTTTTTTTATCTGTTATTGTAAAAAAATAAAAATGCTTGGATCTGAGTTATTGATCCCGATTCAAAAGTCACTTCTAGGTAATACAGAAAATATTGTCATCCTTCTAGTACATTTAATTTTTTAAAAGTTGTATCTATTTTGAGAATTTTTTTTGAATAACAATCATTAAATAACTTAAATTTTTTTGTTTTTATTTAAAAAAATGAGTTGAAATTTATGTAAGAAAATATGTGATGAGAAATATGAGGCAGGGTCAAAGAAATAAAGTGAATTAGTGTGGTGGTTAGAGGAGGATATTTTATTTTAAGTGCCACCACTACCAATAAGACACCACTTTGGGAGCGTGGATATTACTGGTCATGATGATATTCATTTATATATAAAAAATAAAAATCGATGGTGCTTTGTGCACCTGCACCATGACTTGCATTTTTTACTCTATCAAAAAAATTATTTATTTCTTATTTTGATTTTAAAAATGCCAGTGATGGATCGTCAAAACTCAAAACATATCTGATTAACTCTTTCTACGAGTCAATGGATATTCATTCTGACTATTAAGTCTTAATTTGTTGTATTATTAGAAAAAATTAACTCAAAAAAGGGGAAAAAGGCCGTTACTATAAGCCGTTTAACAATAAGTTTGGGACGCCTTTTTGGGCTACGAAGCAAAGAACACTAATAGTAATAGAGGAGGTTGCGTCTGAGGCACTACCAAAAGAAACTATTTTTTTGGGCCCACCACTCTCTCAAGAAACGGCCCATATATCATTTACACTATACCCGTTACATACAAGCTTCCTTTTTCTTGTTTTTACTTTCTATTTATTATTTCTTTTTGTGTGTGTAGGGAGTAGGGACTAGGGAGCAATAAAATTAACGGCTCATGTTACTCCATTTGATGCTATAAATTCTCCTGTGTCTTAAACAACATATTTCAACCAATTATCTAGATCTCCTCCTCAATTCTCAAACAACATATATAATTAATTAATTAATTCAAGCCAAATTAAACCAATTAATTATATATTCATATCATTCCATTATGGTGGTACCTGGTGAGGTGAAGATTGGACATGTAGACGATATTCAAGAACTGAGACGGGTTCAGCCAAGCGTGGTACCAAAGAGGTACGTGCGAGAGGATGACGAACAACCCGTTCGATCTAGGGTTTGCACGTCTTTAGAGGTGCCCATCGTCGACATGGAAAAGTTAGACGGAGATCATCATGACGAGTTGGTCAGACTAACTGTTGCTTGTCAGGATTGGGGCTTCTTTCAGGCAAGTATTCATTATTTAATTTGTCTATTAATTGAAACACACACACACACACACACACATATATTTTGGAAAAAAACTTATGCTTTATTAATGATTAATTAGGTGGTGAACCACGGGATTGAGGAAGGTTTGCTTGATGCAATGGAGGCGGTAACGAGGGAGTTCTTCATGCTACCTCTAGAAGAGAAAGAGAAATATCCAATGGCACCTGGTACCATCCAAGGTTACGGTCACGCATTTGTTTTCTCAGAAGAGCAGAAGCTCGACTGGTGCAACATGCTGGCACTCGGTGTGGAGCCCGCCTTCACACGCAACCCTAAGCTGTGGCCCACAAAACCAGAGAAATTTAGGTATCTATATCTACCTTTGGTTTGTTGGTTTGGTGTCCATTTATAATATCAATAATTAAAGGTGCTGCTATCTGCTACTATATATATATAGGTAACTTTTATAAAAATAAAGCGGTTGATTGAGCTGGTAACATATATTTATATGAACCGCAGTGAAACTTTGGAGCTGTACTCATCCAAAGTAAGAATCCTTTGCCAGAAGCTACTAACACACATAGCCCGCACTCTCGGCATTTCATCGAACACATTCAACAAGATGTTCGGCGAAGCGGTACAAGCTGTGAGAATGAACTACTACCCGCCATGTGCACGGTCCGACTCGGTGCTTGGGCTGAGTTCTCACTCTGATGGCAGCGCTATAACTGTACTGCAACAGGACATGGCATGTGTCGGACTCCAAGTGCTGAAGAATGACATGTGGGTCCCAGTGAAACCGGTCCCTGATGCCTTGGTGATTAACATAGGAGACACTCTTGAGGTGATGACAAATGGGAAATACAAGAGTGTGGAGCACAGAGCAGTGACAAACGAAGACAAGGAGAGGTTGTCAATGGTGACATTCTATGCACCGAGCTACGATGTGGTGTTAGGTCCACTGTCAGAGCTAGTGACAGAGGATGAAGGCAGCAAGTACAAAACATACAATCATGGAGAGTACAGTCGCCACTATGTGACTAACAGGCTTCAAGGAAAGAAGAACCTCGAATTTGCTAAGATTGGGCCTACCACCTACCACTAGTACGTCTTAATTAGCTAGTCCACTACTCGATCTATCTCTCAGTGCGGAATGCGGATGCTTTCCATTATATGTGAAATGCTCATTCTCTTATTCTCTTCATATATCATATATATATATATGTTGCATGCATCATGCATGGTTGGTGGATAATTAATTATGATATTATTATTTATAGGTGAATTAATTCTCTAGAAGTGCTTAATTAATTCCTCCGCTTTACTTGTTGACTTGATTCATTCATTCTTACAGCTAGCGTCATAAAGTAATTAGTGCTTGTAGAGAGAAGCAGTTTTGTCCTCTTGTTAATTAGTGTATTTATTTATAAAGGCAACCTAAAATTCAAATTTGTTTCCAAAAAATATTAATCATTAATTGCAAAATCTGGCGCGTCTTGGGCCAAACGGGCTGGGTGATAGTTATTGGACCCGACAATTCCCATAGTTAAGCATTGCAGTACTATATATTAAGCCTTGCTTGCTTCTGTGATCCTCTTTGACCCATACATAATTAAGCTAGCATTGTCATATATATATCTTGACCTGGTACAAGTTGAGTTGCATTTTGTACTAGGAAAAAAACAGAACGATATATATATGTTGATCTTTCCCGTTTAGTTTATATATCGATGGCCTTGAAATTATCCTTGTATGAAGAAGAATTTCAGATCAAAGAAAATTATCAGGTAATTTAAAGTCAACCACATATCACCATCTGTCTGGCTGCTATGAAATCAATTGTACAACCTATTCTGTTCCTATGTTCAATTGCTTGTACATGCATCAACACTCAGAAACTTGTGACATTGCCACTATGTCAATATTTATTCTTCGCCGGGGTTCAATCTTTCAGTAACATTGATGTCAAGCTGCCATTATATTAGTTCTCATTTAAGAGTCAAAACACATGTATATATATAACAATTAGAGCTGGCTGCTATGAAATCAGTTTTCTTTTCGCCACATCTATTATAATTAAAGTTTCTGCTAAGAATAAATCAGGTTTTAATTAATTAAGTTTCAACGCCACTATGTCAATATTGGTTCTCCATTGCTTCTGCATCATATATATATATTTAATTTGCTACGCCCATTAGAAAATTTCTGCTAAAAGAGCGGAGCGGACTCAATCAAAATTCATGGTTATTTACTTATTTACATATATTAATTCTAGCCTACCTAGCTAATTAATTAATTAATTAAGAACCAGTACTTAATTTCAAAGCCAACCTAAGGGCTTGCTGACTAACTGACACAATTATTAATTGATTAATTAATGATCTTTTATTGTAAAGAGCTAGAATAAGCTAGCTAACATGCCATGCACATCAGCAAAAAAAGAGAGATTGAATGGTTAAAAAATAAAAATAGACAACAATGAAGAAACTGAATATTTCACTTGTATTGATCATTAATTACAAAAATTCATCATTAATCAAAGCCTCCACATTGGTTGAGAAGTTGCACCAGTCTGACAGCCAAACTGCACTTTGCTGCGGGAGAGACACCGTGCTTCCCTGTCAACGGCACCACCATCGTCACCCTCACAGACTTAATTGTCAAATGGAAGATTTCCCAACTAATTATACATTATAACTTGAGAGTTGAGACTAGAATGGGTTTCGGGTGAGATATGATCGATGATGTGGCTCTGCGTGCATTTTTTCTTACTAGCTAGCTAGCTCCGCCTTTGACACCGTCCATATATATATTAATTCCTAACTGAAAAGTTATATATACATACTATATATTGTAGAAAGAAAGTTATTATATATTATGATCATCAGATCAATATATATAGAAATAATATATATAATATATAAAAATCAAAAGAGAAGTATCCTCATAGAAATAATCGGGTGCGACCGAGAGCTCGATCGAGCTCGTCGATCGGCAGTCTTGCCAGATCCACTTGGCAGCGAGTGGTTTGACGGCTGATATATTCCTCCAGCTCGTCGGCAGTCTAGGAATTAATTAATAAGGATTTATTAATTGGAGGTAGGTGGTGTACGTAGCAGTAGCAGGTGAGGGAAGGGAAATTAAGAGATTGCCATCAATGTCAAGGTACGTATGAGTTATGACAATGAGAAATTAATTAATTAAGCAGCCAGCTTGCCCATTTTTTAATTGTTACTTAATTGTTGTCGCAACTTAATTAATTAATTCAACATATATATGAGAATTAATTGCATCATTTTCTTTTCAAAACATGCGTATTCAACAAATATATATATGTTTATAAAATATCAAGTCGATCCGTACGTAGTACATTGAACAAACGCATGTTTATAAATTGAATTGACGACGAATATATATATATATATAGTCATCACTTTATTTTTTGAGTACAAGTCTCTACTTCCACATGTATATATGTCATACTCAATTACCTCCTTAATTTTGAAACTAAAAAAGAATCCTTTTCTGATAAAATACTTAATTCTCTTAGTTCTAATCTTACTCAATTAATTCGAATGTTTAAAAATTTCACATGTAGATGCATCACACATAAGGTAGGCGGGTTTCAACTGTTCGGATTCGTCATTTAAAATTGATTTGATGAGTTTTAGAGTTAAGCTCACCAAAACTTTGGTGAGCTTAAGAGCACCCTAGTTCTACTCATAAATATATATATAGAAATGGGCTATGGTGCATTGCAATGCATGGAGGGGTTTGTGCATTGGACCATAAATTTAAAATTCAAAATTCAAATGACCAATTCAAACCGTTCATCTTGTTCTCCATATTAATATGTGATTGGAGACCAAATTTTACATTTTTCTGAATTTTTTACTATTTATTAAGCCACTTTGAAAATTGCCGATCCAACGGTGGCTTAACAAAACAGTAAAACCGTAGGATTAGCGATTTTTAAAGTGGCTTAATAAATAGTAAAAAAATTCAGAAAAATATAAAATTTGGTCTCCAAGCACATATTAATATGGAGAACAAGATGAACGGTTCAGATCGACTTTTTAAATTTTGAAATTTTAAATTTGGACCGTGTGTATTTCGACCCATATGCTACCGAAAGCACATTAGCCTCTCTCTCTCTCTCTCTCTATATATATATATATTGTTGTGATGAACTGCAGCCTTAGTTAGATCTCATATTTGAGTTTCGATCCAACCATCCAATCAGAATCCGAACTAATTAAGTTCGAGATAGAGTGCATGGGTCTCTTTAATATTCGTGCTAAACCACGGTGTGAATTCAAACTCAAAATTTGAATTAACTCAAGTTATATAAATTCTAAAAAAAGAAGAAGTAGATGTTGATATTTACATTATCACGATTTGATTTAATTAAGTGGCCGTGTACGACCCGGTAGAGGGATGATGTGAATTTTTTGGAACTACTGAATATTATTTGACAAGGTAAGGTAAATATCACATCATCTACACTTGATTGAAAGGTATATATTTGTTTTCTACCATTTAAATATTCATCTATAATAACGTCAAGTTAATTTAATTTAATCATTTTATTTAAATTAGAAAATTAAAAATAATAATAATAAAAGCAAGGTCATCCGATCTGTGTCAAAAATTAACAGCAGATATTGACTCCATAATTGAGAATCTAAATGATTTAATTTGTAACATTATCGCAAATATATATATATATATATAGGCTGTGGCTAATTTGCTGCCGGCAGCATTTCTACCGGTGGTGCTGCCACTGTTTTTTCTATTTTTTGATGTTCAAACGATAAATCTAAACCGTTAGATGTTTAATCTATATTATAATCTACTTGGAGACCAAATTTTACATTTTTTGGAATTTTTTTACTATATATTAAGCTGGTTTGAAAACCGCTGATTTCAATGCTGCAGAAATTTACTGAAATCAGCGGTTTTCAAACCAGCTTAATATATAGTAAAAAAATTCCAAAAAATGTAAAATTTGGTCTCCAAGTAGATTATAATATAGATTAAACATCTAACGGTTTGGATTTGTTGTTTGGACATCACACGGCTAAATATAGCCCCGGCAGCACCTCTGCCGAAATGCTGCCAGCAGCAATTTAGACAGACCCTATATATATATATATATATATATATATATATATATATATATATATGATATTAATATCAAAATGAAAACACAAAATGAATGTATGTATTGTTGTATTTGTTTGGTAAAATAAGAATTGTTTTAAAGAATAAAGTAATCATAAAAAAATATGTTTCATAAACTCGTTTTCAAACAATTTTTGGATTAGTTATCCATTAGGAAAATTTGAGGCCTTATTTATAAAAGATGTAAGCAAAACAATGAAAATAAAAAGGAACACCGTGGCATTTGTGCCACGCGGCTCTTCTCCATTAATTTGCTGAGATTTTTAAAATAACAAAAAAAAAAATATTTTATTAAAAATAACAAGGTTCTAGCTAGAATTTTAAAAACACCCAGACCGCGGAAAAAATCCGCGCCTCGAATTTTTTTTTTTTAGAGTTTGGAGAAAGAAAATATCCATTGGTTGTTTTTTTATATGTAAACTCATTCCTTTTATAATATATGTATATGTATATCAAATTTGACCTCTACTGATAAATTAGAAAGTTTGGACTGATACAGGAACCAAATTGAAAAAGTGATTACACCAGCAATTAGAGCATTAAAAAAATACACAGAATTGACACAAATTTTAATTTATTTGAATTTTTTTACAATTAGTTATGAATTTTCGAAGTTCTATCGTTAGAAAAAACTTTAAACAGCCATAACTTTGGCTATGAAAGTCGGATTTGCGCGTATGATGACTTTTCGGAAAGGGGAGGACGAGACGGATCCGATTTTGCCTGGGTGGTACACTGGGCATCGTCGCATCAGAAGCATCAAAATTAAAAAAAAAAAACGTCGTTTAGTGCCTCAAAAATGCAATTTAAGTTTTCATACGACGGTAGGCGTACAACGATCGGTATTTTGTTTAGTATAATTTAGGTTTTTGTAGTTTAATTATTAATTGTGAAATTTTTTAGTTTGCATGTAGAGTAATTTAGGTTTTTGTATAATTATATTATATTATATAATTATACAAAAACCTTAATTATATATAATTATATGTAATTATATTATATATAAATATAAGAATCCGGCTAATGTCATAACGTTATAATTTCAACCTAAGTTATAACGAGTCAGTTTTTGAGATTTCAAAATCCAAATAGCTGATCCAAACCGCTCAACACAATCTCCATATTAATATGTGCTTGGAGACCAAATTTTACATTTTTTGAGATTGTTTTACTACTTATTAAGCCACTTTGAAAATTGTTAGTCCAACGGTGCCTTTTGGTTTTAATATTGCTGTTGGATCAGTGATTTTCAAAGTGGCTTAATAAATAATAAAAAAATCTAAAAAAATGTAAAATTTGGTCTCCAAGCACATATTATTAATATGAAGATTGTGTTGAGCGGTTTGGATCAGCTATTTGGATTTTGAAATCTCAAAAACTGACTTGTTATAGCTTAGGTTGAAATTATAATGTTATGGCATTAGCCGGACTCTAAATATAATATAATATATACATATACATATATTATATTATAGATACATATACATACATACATACATACATACATACATACATACATTCATACATATATATATATATATATAGAGAGAGAGAGAGAGAGAGATGGACTTGGGTGAGACGCGGAGCACCACACGTTTGTACTTCACGCCATATTTTCATTTTGAAAGTCCAAACAACTGATCCAAACCGTTAGATGTGATCTCCATATTGAAATGTGCTTGGAGACCAAATTTTACATTTTTTGGAATTTTTTTACTATTTATTAAGCCACTTTGAAAATCTGAAAATCCGGATAAACAGTAAAAACAGTAAAAATTTCTGGACCACCGGATCAGCGATTTTCAAAGTGGCTTAATAAATAGTAAATAATTTTCAAAAAATATAAAATTTGGTCTCCAAGCACATTTCAATATGGAGATCGTGTTGAGCAGTTCAGATCGATTGTTTGGATTTTCAAAATGGCTAAAATGTACCATGGAGTACCAAACGCGTATACTACGCGTCTCACCCAAGTCCATCTCTCTCTCTATATATATATATACACAGACACACACATATACATATATTATACATATATTATAAAAAAATGAGTTTATAAAAAAACAACTAAATCATGGATATTTTCTTTCTCCAAACTCTAAAAAAAATAAAAATTTCGGGGCGCGGATTTTTTCCGCGGTCTGGGTATTTTTAAAATTCTGACTGGAACCTAGTTATTTTTAATAAAATAATTTTTTTTGGATATTTTTAAAAATCTCGGATTAATTTGCATATCCTCTAACCGACTCCCTACCCTTAAATGCTATATCTCTTCAATTCAATTAAAAAAAAGAAATAGAAAATAAAGAATACGAATACAGAGAAAGGAAGAGAAACAGAGAGATAAACAAAAAAAAAAATGGAAAAAGAGAGAAATATATTTAAAGGAAGATGGGTAATATGTTTAATTGAAAGTAAATAGAAGCTATTGCGTTACTTGTTGTCGTAATTATGAAAGAGATGGGTGAGACAGACTGATGGAATTTTTTGGAGTAGCATTGCTTACGAGTTCATTGTTTTATCTACGATATCAGGTGCGGAGTTATTGGACTTGTTTGATATTACATTTTTAAGAATTAAATTGTTATTCGATTGTCATGTTGAATAATTGTTTGTTACATTATTTGAGATATGTGAATCATATGCATAGCCCAATTAAATTATAACTGGATTTGTGTAATACTGTTGACCTGTCATTTTGAATGGTTTATCGTTTTGTGTGTTTTCCTATTTTGGACTACGGTCGAAAGCCACCATAAATTTGTGATAATTACTAACTTATCAAAGTCAATTGCTGGGCGTTGACTTTGAGCGATTATGCGCATATGGTGTTTGGTCAATTACTTGCTAGGCGGTGATTGATTGAATCAGTCAATTGCGGGGCGTTGACTGATTGTGACAGAGACTTTAAGTGACTATAAAGAAACGTCTGATCGATGTCATATCCAGTCAATTGCGGAGCGTTGACTATTTTGTTTAATGTGTTGGAAATTACAGATTCTAAGTTTATTGCATACGAAACATTATCTGACTATGAACCAGACTTTAATAAATGGTATAAGCCCGAACACTACAGATGAGAGTCAGTTTGAGGGTACTATATGGGTACCGACAGGTGTGGGTTTAGATTGGCCACCTGTGTGACAAGTTGGTGGATCATCTGTGTGTGTTACCAGATCTGATAATATGAGTTTAAGCCAAATATATCTCTGTTGAGCTTCATTTGAAACTCTATAAGTTGAGATTCGATTGAATATTGTGATTGAGCATTTCTATTTAGTTATATATATAAATTGAACTATTAATGTCAAGTTGTGAGGATTTAATTCTGGATATGGATTGATTGCAAGTTCAGTGGCCTGATTGTGGCAAATTCGCACTGAGAGATGATATTTATATTATTTCTCACCCCATCACCCTTTGAGTTATTTTCAGGTTTATTTTTTGATATCTGTTATTAAGTTTCTGATCTCTAATAAAAAAAAGAAAAGAAAGAAAAGAAAAGAAATTAATATCGATTTATTGAGAAATACATATATAGTGTAACAAGGGCGAACACAGTTGACAGTACAATGACTACAGGTACAGGATACATTCGTTATTTCGTACAATACATGATCTGCTATAATTAGCTCAATATGAAATGAATATATCGATCCCTTTAATAATTTATTCCTAAAATGTGTACATGGCACATTAATTGATTGAAGCGTCGACCTGCACCTCGTCATGCGACTTGAAATGGTCGGAAAATCTGATTGCCAAGCTATGCTTAGCTGCGGGAGAAACACCATGCTCACCAATTATAGACTCCAACACAGCACGGCAAAGCTTCCTGTTTTCTATCACCATTTTGTTACTTTCAGGCACCGAATCGTCCTTGGAGAAGGCAATCTGATCAGATTCATTAATTAATTAGACAATATATAATAGTGTTGTTGTATTAATTAATTATATTGGAATTATTAATGTAGCTAGCTAGCTAATTAATGAATGAATTGTGAGCGCAAGCGCGTACGTACGGATAAAGCGCCGGAGGGTGAGTGGGTGAAGAGAATGGAAGAACCGGGAGGGAATGTCTCGGGCTTGAAGACTTCCTTGAACTTGTTCACTGCATCGACCTCTGCTTCCGTTAAGATCCCCATTGCCTTCCAGTGGGCCATGCAGTTCTCTGACACCTTGTCTGAGTACTGCTCGCCGGTCAGGGGAAGTATCATGCTCACTCGAACAAACTTCTCAAATGCACCTGAATATATTAATTATATATATATATTAATTGGAGTTATAAACACAATATATATAATTAAGAATGAATTTGTCAACATTTTTCATCATCATTCAATTTTAAATTATATTGGAGTCAAGTACAAGTACAGAGCTAGGTTGCATAATCAACTTAATTTGCATACAACTAATAGTAATACACAATAAATTAATTAATTGAGAAAAACAAATAAAGGAAGGCCACGGAGACAGAGAGTAGTTGAGATTGAACTTTCTTGTTGAAGAGTTGAGACTCGTGTTATATAGATATAGTGACAACTCATTGACTTTTCTTTTTAGGTTAAAATGAATAAATCCACATGCAGATGCAGATGCAGTACATACATATATATATAATTAGCATAAAATTAAGTTATATAAAATTAATTATTACATTATTAATTAAACTTGGTAAGTATACTATCCGACCACCCGACTTTTTTTTTTTTTTGATTGAAACCACCCGACTTAATTAATTGTGACATCTACGCAGTGCAATTAAATTGATGTTAATGTTGTGGGTCCCCCGATGGCTGCTTCTGCTTCAATTGATGTTTGTTTGTTTGTTTCATTCATCGGTAAAACTTGTACAGAGTAGTTTTCACTTCATGCAGTACACTAACTACAAAATGAAAACAGGAATTTTCCCGATTCGTGCGCTGCATGACGACAAAACTGTTCTGTTAATATCTTTAACGAAGATTCGCTTCCGATCTTATGGCCAGACAACCCAGACTCAGACATATATTAAATTATTTTTCTTTTCACTTTCTTTAACATTAATATAAATAAATAATAATATATTATATTAAATTCCACATGGGAGGAAGTAGGAACGGTGTAGGATGCTTCCAGAGTTCCAGTGAACACGAAAAAAGAAAAGGAAAAGGAAAAGGAAAAGGAAAAAGAAAAAGAAAAAGAAAAAGAAATTAACGAAGAAAGTGAACCGTTGATTATGTCTGCATAGAAATCTGGCGAGGCGGCCAATTCGTCGGCGGATTTGGTGGTCCATTTTTCGGCCAGAGCTCCAAGAGAGGACTCCTCCAAATAAATGCCGATGGCAGTGAATTTGATGAATTTGCCTCCGATCTCCAGTCCCCTCACCCCTGTATTTGTATTTGTACTTGTATTTAATTATTTAATTTTCAGATCCAAAATGAAATGAAAAACAGAGAGAGAGAGAGACCTGCTCCGGCGAGGAATAAGGGGGATTTAGAAGAGGAAGAGTATTCCGGGGGAGCGACCAAGGCGGGAAATGTGACACCGTCTATGTGTAGAGGAGTGGGTGGCAGCGCAGAGAAGGAAACCTTACCCATTCTTCTCTTTCTCTTTCTCTTTCTCTTTCACTCACTCCTATGTCTCCTCTTGTGTTGTGTTGTGTTCTGTTTGGGTCATAACCTAACCTAACCTTCCCTTCCCTTCCTATAAATAAATAAATAAAGGAGGACAACGGCAACTGGGCAAGGGAAGGGGTTTGGAAAAAGTCCTCCTTTTGATTCCACACTTGTCAGTCACTCAGACTTCCAATTAATACTTGTGACTTCTCAAGGGAGGGATCTGATATTCAGCTCAGCTACATATATTGGTTGGTGGAAACGTGATATACCAATTTTATTCTCATGCCTTTTTTCTTTGTCTCCATCGTCATCAAAGATCAAATTATTACATATTTGATTTATTGTGTACTGATTAAATTTGAAAAGACGATGATCACCATATGTTAGAGTTAGGTACGCCGTACGTGATTATATATATTGTCTTCAAACATTCAAACATGAAAGATCACATTTGTCACAATTGATTATATATAAATATTTTTTTTCTTGATTTAATTAAATTTAGTTTATTTAGGATTCATGATTCAATTAAAGGTCTAATTGTGTTGATCACGCGTGACTTGTGTGGCCACATGTCATGCTATAATTATATCAATTTGTGTGTCGTGTTATATCATGTTAATTTAAAAAAAAAATAATCATGCCACATAAATAATCACGGCAAGTGATTATTCAGGGCATTACTTTCTTTAAATCCCTGTGAAAAGGACACCAACTCCATTTTTCTAGGAAACTAACTCTTATCTTGCATAATCATATAGCATATCACAAAATTATCTTATTTCAATTTTCTAGTGTGTGTGTGTGTGTGTGTATATATATGTCACAGCAACGGCGCACACATACATAATTAATTATAAACGGTCAGTATAAGTTAAGGCATGCAGTTTACTATCTACTATATATAATTATAATCCACTACCTAATGCAACATATATATATATGCATATAGAGCTATCGTTCATATACAAGCAATTGCTCTGACCTTGCAGTTGCATTAATTACAATATTTGTGGTGTGACGCACAGCCGCGTATCATTTCCTGTGACATTAAGATTTACCAGTGTGTTTTCTCAAAAAAAGAAAAAAGAAAAAAGAAAAAAGAAAAAAGAAAAAAGAAAAAAAAGATTTAATTACCAGTGTGGATGCATGCTCTTTACAATTACACGTCAATAGCTTAATTATAACAACTATTGACTTGTTCTACTCTAGTCCGGTGGCACAAATTAAAAATTTTCCCCATCAACCAGCAGGCTGCAGCTGCTACTATACTTGCATTTATTTAATTCTTTTGTTATCATGTTTTTACTCATTCTTTGCTGTCGACAAATTAAGTTTGTTTTATTCACTACCAAGCCTTTTTTAAAAAAAAAATAAAAAAAATAACGTTGTTTTATGCCATTAATAGAAATTTAGATGATTTATATCATACACTTTTGCTGTCCATTTCTGAGCATGGATCCTAATTTGTTTATTAAAGAAATTGCGGCCCACCTAATATTTTTTAGACTCTATTTTGGAGAATTGAGCATGGATCCTCTTGGAAGAAGAGAAGAGAAGAGAAGAGAAGAGAGAGCCATCGATCTCTTCTTTATTATTTACCCAAAAACACATTACTTCATTATTGTTAGAATATATATATATATTCTTGTTAAATGATGCCACATTAATTTTAATCACTCGATTGATTGTTTGTGGAAATGTAAATAGGATAGAAAAATTTTAGGGTCCATTATATTCAATAACTTAAGCTTAACTTGTCGCGCGCAGAGGTTGGGAAAATGGTAAGTGAAAAGGATTGATCGATAGAGTTGACCGTGAAATCTCACCTAACGACAAACCTTACCACAATTTAATATTAATTCATTCTTATTTTCAAAATTCTAATTCGATCGCAACTTGTCATCTACATTAATTAATACAGTTTTCGTTATTTAGTAAAAAAAAAAAAGAAATATAATTTTCGTTATTTTCTATGGCGGCTTTTGATTTTAATCTCAGCAAAATTAAATTCTAACCGACAAGATATAATTATTACAATAATATACGACCCCGGCTGATGGATCCCTTTCCAAATTAAAGACAAAAGTAAAGAAAAGAAAAAGAGTAATTGATTTATGATCGAGGAAGGCTTATCTTGATCACAGAGATCTAAAATACAATGACTAACTAAAGGTGATCATGTAAATACCAATTATTTTTCAAGGAAAACAATTAATAGATCAATTAAGAAGGCGATTTTTGTGGTTAGGAGAAGTTCAATTAGAAAAATAAAATATTTTGGTGAGGATCAAGGAGGAGGTTTAGGTGTAATAATTTATGAATAAAGACCTTAATTGTTTCCTAAGTGACCCGGCCCAGAGATAATTATGATTTTAATGCCAGCGATTTATGGAAATATATAATTATCTATAAATATTAAATACAGAGAGATAAAAAAAAACTAAACAATTCATGAAACTTCACCTAATTTGAAGAATTAAAGTAAAATTGAAGTAAAAGATGCATGGTAAAGAGTATTAGGATAATAGACGATAAAACTGAGAAAATAAACAAATAGATTGATTTCAGTTCATTTCTTCTTAGTTGAATATATTTTCATCTGTCTTGGAGAAGAAACCAGCATAATTATCTATCATCTCCATTTCAGCCTTACTACTGATTCTCTCAAGTCTCAATAAATATTTTTAACTAATTCAAAGGAACAAAGTAGCAGGCTCAGTCCATAAACCAAAACAAAAGACATGGAAAGAAGAAGCAAACAGCCCAACGGCAAAAATATATTTCCATTCAGCCTACTTAAGCTAGCCCTTAGTTTGAACATATATATATGTTGACATATATGCATATAAAGTATAAACAAAGCCAGGCAGTGAGGCAGATGAATGGAGTGCGCACTGACAAGTAACAATGCAGAGGCAGCTGGTTTATAACTTATAAGCTAAGCTCTGGAACTGGAAGCGCAGATGAATGGACCTGCCTTCCGCCTTTTCTATCGTGGGACAAAAAAGGCTGCGCCACTTGGGCCTTTTCTTATTCCAACATAGTCTCATTGGGCTTTCAAATTCCAACCTTTCCTTTTTCTAATTCGACTTTTCTTTATTTTCCTAGCATCCACTAATTGGGCTTTCAATTTTTTGCCATAATTATCCTCTATATATCTGTTGTTAGATATTTTGGATTGAGGTCAAATATCTTTTTAAATATTCCTTTTGGACACTAGGAGTATACATTTTGTCCCCTATATATATTTCTTTTATTGATTGAGGTTATTGTCTCTTTTTAACATTGTAGTTTTATCATTAATTACATGTAGAACATGCTTTTAGTTAAAGATGGAAGCGCGAGGTGAAACTTTGTGTTGTGGTGTGTGTGTGTGTGTGTGTGGAGGATGATAATGAGAGAATTTGAAAAAAATAGGCGATAAGGAGAGATAAGGACTTGTAAGGAGGCTTAATCTTTCAAGCCGAACAAGTGCAGCGAGGAAAAGGAGTTCAACGCGTAACTCTAATGGAGTGCAAACTTTAGACAACACCTAATTGTGTGTGAACTTTAAAGTTAATTCGACGATGAAAAATACAATAACATATGAGGGGAATCAAGTCAATCTACAATTCATAACAGCTAACCAACTAATTAAGGAGATCGGTTTGGATTTTTCGTTTGATGCTAATTTGATAAATTTTGGAGTTTGAAGGTATATTATTGAAGTTATAAAGGAAGTGTATTAGTCTGACTATATACAAAAATTCCAACATTAGCATAGAGCACTTCATTTTACCAATTGCCTATCATAGATAGTGATTTTAAAAAAATTCTAAAAAAAATAGTAAAAAGTTTCAACAAAAATGTAAAATTTGGTCACCAAACACATTTTGATTTGGAGAACATATTGAGCGCTTTTGATCGACTTTTTAGACTTTCAAAGTAAAAAAAAAAAGAATTATAAGCATATGCTCTCATATCGCACACACACACACACACACACACACAGGCTATGGCTAATTTGCTGCCGGCAGCATTTCTGTCGGCGGTGCTGCCTACCAGTCTCTGGTATCTCTCACGATCAACTTGTTCTCCTGCCTCTGCACTTATCTTGGCCTTCACATCAATTGAAGAAACTACATGCCTGCACCCCAACATGCCTGTCTCTGTAAGCAAATCTAGGGCATACTTCCTTTGGGATAGAACAATCCCCTCTGCTTCGCGAGCCACCTCAATCCCAAGGAAGTACCTAAGCTGTCCCAAATCCCTCACCTCAAATTCCTTTCCCAATTTTGCTTTTAACTGTGCAATTTCCCCCTCATCATCCCCGGTAATGATCATATCATCAACATACACAGCCAGCATAGTAATGTAACCACCATGTTGTCGAGAAAACACCGTGTTATCAGCATTGATTTGCTGATAGCCCATGCCTACCAAGCCTTCCTGAACCTATCAAACCAGGCCCGAGGAGATTGCTTCAACCCATAGAGTGACTTCTTGAGTCTACACACCTTACCCATTGTCTGGTTTGTGCCAAACCCTAGTGGATGGTTCCTAGGTATCTCACTGCAAATGAGATATCGGGACGAGTATGTATCAAATAGATCAATCTGCCTACCAGTCTTTGGTATCTCTCATGTGCCAAACCCTGGTGGATGGTTCCTAGGTATCTCATTGCAAATGAGATATCGGGACGAGTATGTATCAAATAGATCAATCTGCATATCAGTCTTTGGTATCTCTCACGATCAACCTGTTCTCCTGCCTCTGCACTTATCTTGGTCTTCACATCAATTAGAGAAACTGCAGACTTGTACCCCAACATGCTTGTCTCAGTGAGGAGATCTAACACATACTTCCTTTGAAACAAAACAATCCCTTCGGGGGCACGGACCACCTCAATACAAGTCGGACAGAAGGCAAAAATCAGGTATTATATTTGCAAAAGTACTGGATTATACTAAATGCGCACAAGTTTGTCCTCTTCAACAGTTAGCAACACAAAATCCCAAATAAGGAGCTAAATTATTATTTAACTTTTAATTATTAATTTATTATTAATATATATATTTTTATTGGTAAAATTCAGAAATAAACAGATTAAAAAAATAGTTAAATTTAGATGAAGAGAAAATAATTTTCCAATTTAGACAAAAAAAAAATCTAAATCTCTTATTTTTTATGGAGAGAGAGTTGACTAGGAGATGGTCAACCTTTCCTTTCTCTCACATGACAAATTAATACATTATCCCGTTTAATTATTATTCCAAGACGAACGCCTTCTGAATCCAAAAGAATAGTAAAGATCTTTGTAAGGTGGGATCCAAAATAAAATTAATGGAGCAGAGGAAAGGGCCTCCTATCGGAATCGACCTGGGCACCGCCTACACACGCATTGCTGTCTTCGACGGCAGCCAGTGGAGAATGATTCCCGATGACCATGGCAACTCTGCCATGCCATCCTACGTGGCTTTCACCCACTCGGGAGTGCTTGTTGGTGAATCTGCCAGAAAGCAGGCTCTACAGAACCCGACCAACACCATTTTTGGTCAGTAGTTTTTTTTTTTTTATATTATTAGTAGACCAGTAGTTTACTTCTCTCTGTTTTCCAGTATTTACCTTTGCATGCATACCATCTCAAGTTTGAGATGCTTTTCAGAACATGACATCAGCACTATTTTTTTTTTTTTTTTTTGAGAAACTTGACAGATTCTTCCAAGAGATCAGCACTTAATTAATCCTCTCTCTCTCACTTTTTTTTTTTTTTTTGTGTGAAAAACCTGGCAGATGCTGCCAAGGTACTTCATCTATTCTATCTCTCTGTTTTTTATTTTAATTTTTTTAGCTTATGGGTAAGGATATGGGATTTGTACAATTTTTCCTTCATGTTGTTGAGTCAGGGTAAGCGCTACTTGCACGCGAAATAGTCAATAATATGTATCTTT
The DNA here is from genome assembly GCF_964058835.1 of Carex rostrata. Taxonomy (NCBI): domain Eukaryota; kingdom Viridiplantae; phylum Streptophyta; class Magnoliopsida; order Poales; family Cyperaceae; genus Carex; species Carex rostrata. The sequence goes on along the minus strand of NC_135918.1, from coordinate 10,232,686 downwards.
CAGCTTTTGTGTTGCACATTATTTTTATTGGGTAGAATTTGAAGCAATTTACTCGGTATTTCTTTTGGCTGGTTGCCTTAGGATGGATATATATATTTTTAATATACCTTTTCTTCTTTGATGAAATCTGGATTTTAAATAAAACATGCCTCACCTTGGAGCCTTATGTTGAAATTGTAAAATAATAACATAACATACAAAATCACAAGTTGTAACTGGAGATTTTTTATTTTTATTTTTTAATCTTAATGCAACAGATGTTGTTCGTTTAATTGGTAGGCGGTACTCTGATCCTTTGGTCCGAAATGACATGAGGCTGTGGCCATTCAAAGTTAGAGCCACTGCAGATGATAGGTTGCTGGTGGATGTATGGCAGAAAAGAAAGTTATTGCATTTCACCCCAGTGGAAATCTGCTCAATGATACTGATACAATTGAAAAAGAATGCTGAGACAAACTTTGGAGCCACAATTGCAGATGCTGTTATAACCGTTCCAGTTCACTTTAACTATGAACAACGGCAAGCAATCAGACAAGCTGGTATGATTGCCGGTATTAATTTCATGCAAATTATTAGTGCTCCAGCAGCTAGTGCTTTGTTCTATGGCATGAAGAGGCTGTTTAAACCCTCCACGTCCTTTGCTGATGTGGCACATTCTGTATTCATATGTGAGCCTGAGGAGTACAACATGCTTATAATTGATGTCGGGGCAGGAAATGTTGATGTCTCTCTAGTCACGGTCAAAGAGGATGTGTGCAAAGTGCGAGCAACTGCAGGAAACATTCACCTCGGTGGATTAGACTTTAACAACACCATGGTCGATCACTTTGTTGACCTGCTCAAAAGAACACGATGTACCGATATTAGCAACAATCCCAGAGCTTTAAGTGAGCTTAGAGTAGTGTCTGAGCGGGCAAAGGTTGCCATGTCCTCTGGTACCGATACGGCACCAATGATGATCAGCATCGGCCCCCAATTTGAGCTTTCCATTAGTACAACAAAGTTCAATGAACTCAACAAGCAGTTGTTTTTAAAGTGCATAGATATAATTGATACGTGCCTTAGAGATGCCAAGATGGGTGCGGATACGGTACATGATGTCATTCTTGCTGGTGGCTCCATGAGGATTCCCATGTTAAAATTTTATATCTGTCAGCATTTCAAAGGCAAGGTGTTAAACATAAGCGAGCACTTGGAAACAGCTACAACATATGGAGCAGCGATTCAAGCATTCTTTTGCAATGTCACTGAGAATAGTCGAGTTGCTCATTTGTCTCTGCTCGATGTTACACCTTTTTCTCTTGGCATACAGTTTATACGGGGGAAGATGGCTGTCTGTGTTCCAAGAAACACAACTATTCCCACCAAAAAGAGAACAATCTTTCATTCTGATAACAACAATACAAAATTCCTCTTCGAGGTTTATGAGGGTGAGCAGATCATTGAGAGCAATTTACTTGGAAAATTTGAGCTCTCTGGAATTCCTATATCGTGTGATTTTAACGTTTTCTTTGAAATACATGTAAATGGTATACTCACGGTTATGGCTGAGGAGATTTCTAGTGGAACAAGGAAAGACATCACCATAATTGATAACATCAACGAGGATTCTCGAAAGCGAGTGTGGGAAGCCTTACTTTACCAACAAAGTGGTACTTTCAGCAAGTGGGACCTAATAAGAGACAAACGGAATCTAGCAAAGCTCCTGAGCATGGATAAAGAAAGATCTGAGAAGATCAACGGGCAGTCCAGTAAACAGTACGTAAAGCCGGAAGAATATGCTATTGGGAACAAATCTGCTCCTGCCATCGGGATCGATCTCGGTACCACCTACTCATGTGTGGCCGTGTGGCAGAACAACCGTGTGGAGATCATTGTCAATGACCAGGGCAACCGTACCACTCCATCATGCGTCGCTTTCACTGAGAACGAGAGGCTTGTGGGGGATGCTGCCAAGAACCAGACTGACATGAACCCGACCAATACTGTTTTTGGTACTTTTCTAATTCCGAACTGTGTTGATATTCTCAATACCTTATTTGGTCATTTTGTTTGATGTTTTCAGTTCTGGTTGAGTGGTAATAGGATATAGAAAACTATATCTAAAATCTCTCATGATAGATACCCCAACTAATGTAGATGAATTTTTCTTTCAATTGCTATATATTTTCTTTCTTTTATTTTCACTTATGTAGAAAATTTTAACTGCTCTAATATATAATTACCAGCTGTTAAGCGTTTGGTCGGAAGACGCTTCTCTGATACTTGCGTCCAAAATGATATTAAGCAATGGCCCTTCAAGGTGGTTGCGGGACCTAATGACAGGCCTAAAATTGTCGTCAACTACCGAGGTGAGGAGAAACTATTTTATGCCGAGGAAATATCATCAATGATTCTTGTGAAGATGGAGGAGGTTGCAGAGACCTTCCTCGACTGCACCATAAAAAAGGCAGTCATCACGGTTCCTGCATACTTCAATGATTCCCAACGCCGATCCACCAAAGATGCCGGTGCCATTGCTGGCTTCAATGTCATGCGCATCATGGATGAGCCCACAGCAGCCGCAGTTGCTTATGGATTTGATAAGATAGCTGATGAGAACACCAATGGGAAAAATGTGCTTATTTTTTATCTTGGTGGTGGCACTTTTGACGTTGCCCTGTTATTCGTCAGATGTGGTAAATTTGAGGTGAAGGGCACTGCTGGAGACACTCATCTGGGTGGCGAGGACTTTGATGACCGCCTAGTTGACCATTGTCTCAGAGAGTTCAAGAGAAAGTATAATAAAGACATCACCGAAAATGTGAGGGCTCTTCGAAGGCTGAGGACAGCTTGCGAGCGAGCAAAAAGAACTCTGTCTTTTTCATCCCAGACGGCAATTGAAGTTGATTATCTCTATGATGGCATTGATTTCAGTACTCGAATTAGCCAAGCTCGATTTGAAGAGCTTAATATAGATCTATTCACAAGATGCACGAACCTTATCGATAAGTGCTTGAGTGATGCCAAGATAGAGAAGAGAATGGTCGATATTGTGGTATTGGTCGGAGGATCTACCAGGATCCCCAAGGTACAAGAACTGCTGCATGATTTCTTCGGAGGAAAGGAACTCTGTAAGGGCATCAATCCAGATGAAGCTGTAGCTTACGGTGCTGCTATTCAGGCAGCCAAGTTAGACGGGCAAGGTGGTAAGGAGGTGCAAAATTTAGTTCTTGTTGATGTTACTCCTCTGTCTTTAGGGGTGGAGACTCAAGGGGGCAAGATGACGGTTGTGGTCCCAAGAAATACCCCGACACCGACAAAAAAAAAGTATCTTCTTACCACAGTTAAGGATAACCAAGCTAAAGCATCACTAGCTATATATGAGGGTGAGAGAGCCGAAACCAAGCATAACAATTTGCTAGGCAAATTTATGCTTTACGGCATTGACCCCGCACCAAAAGCTGTACCCAAAATTGATGTATGGTTTGAGATCGATGCCGATGGTATATTGAATGTGTCCACACAAGATCGATCGAGCGGTCGTAAGAATAACATCATGATTAACAACGAAGGAGGAAGGTTGAGCATCGAAGATATTGAGAAGATGATGCAAGATGCTGACAAGTACAAGGCCGAGGATGAGGAGTACAGAAAAAAGCATGACGCATGGAACTTGCTTGAGAGATATTCGTATGAAATGAGGAGCTATTTACAAACCTATCAGGATGCAATCGATAAGACCATTAGCTGGGTCGAACAGAATCCACTGCCGGAGGTGTGGGAATCTGAATCTAAGATGAATGAGCTAAAGAGAATTTGCAAACCAATTGACAAATAGGTATATATATGTTTCGTTTTTTCTTGTGAGAAAATCAATCTGCTATGTATGGTGCCGTTTTTCTTTTCTTTTCTTTCATATATTTTCCCATGCATGTATGTGCTCTTAATTAATTAAATTATTTGTAAAAAGTTGTTCCCCTGAATTCCGATTCTGTTTGGTCGTTCTGACTTCTGAATGATGTTTACTGTATATAGACTAACGTGTATTGCTATATACAGTGAACATAAGCTTATTTTTTTTGGATCCGTATCAGCATATTATTCGTAATTAAATATATTATTTGTATAAATAAATTATCCATGCTTGCATTCACTGTGTATTCACAAAAATGATGCATTGGTAGTACCAGGTTTTGATCATGCTAATACGTTTATTTACCACGACCTTAATTCATGTAAAAGCAAAATTGAAAAGTGATAAAATAATATATACCACATCTAACGGTTTAATTTTGGCATACAAATTTTAAAAATTTGTTATTAGAAAATAAAAAAATAGAAGCATGAGAAGACAAAAAAATGAAGGCATTTGAACTGTATACACGTGTGTGAAAGAAACTATTTACCAGATAATTTTTAGCAATCAGTAGGTGAAAGAAGAAGTGAATTAATATTGTGACTACTTAATTTAATATAAATAAAATCTAAAACATATACATATTATAAGTATATGCATCTCTACACATTAAATAACAATTGAATTTTAAGTTTCAAAATATAAAAAAATAAATAAATTTGTGACATTTTATAACACAAAATTTTATGCTATTGGAAATGCTCTAATTAATCTTATTTCCGAATGAAAGTTGGATAAGCGAAGCGATGGTGTCTTTCAGTCTTACTCTGCATCACGAAAAGATATTGGAAAGACACCATCCATAACAGTTGTTCCATTAATATTGTTGCCAGTACTAATGTTAATTAAGAAAAGGGAGAATTTCATGTATACCCCTCAAAAACTTCAATATTACGAATTCCCCCTCAAAAGTTTTTAATATCATATTTACCTTTCAAAATTACAAAAACTCACATATTTACCCATTTCATCAATAAAATATATTTAATATATTTAAAATAATTAAATAATAATATTTCATACTCTAAAATTTACTTTGGACCATTCTACCCTTCTTTTCTCATTCTTCTTCTCCAAGTGTCCGCTAATTGCTCCAACCAAATTTTCTTCTCTACATCTTATTCAAGAACTTGTCAACCAAGAGTCTACCTTGCTATCTCTTTTGCTTGATTACTTGTTCCCACTTTCAACTCATATTACGCTCTCCCCTCAATAATCTCTCACTTCCCTTCCCCCAATAATTCTATGCCATGGTTGACCAAGATGCAATTCTAAAAACTCTAAGACATCTATTTAATTTCTTATTGTAATTAATTGTATTTAATTTTGCTTTATTACCTTTGTAAATAACATTTTCTTATCAATGAAATTGTCGGTGAGCCAATACTCACTGACCTTCAAAAAAAGAAAACAAAAAAGACATCTATTTAATTTCTTCCGAATCACGAGCCAGAATCTGATCGCTCAGCTCAGCTCCCAATTCGTTCATGGCTCCCAGCCCTCTTTTGTCAAAGAATAAGAAAAAAGATATATGATATCCAACCATATTAAACGAATTGAAATGAATTGGCCAAAATTCATATTTGAAATGCCAGTGGTTACCAATCTGGAGACAGAGCCTGCATCTTCGCAACCTGCTCTTTTTTTTTCCGATATGGAAGCCTTTAGGCTGATACATAGAGATTACACTGGTAAAAAAAAGCAGACAGTATAAAAACTATCTTAAGCATTCCAACTATTTTGACATTCAATTCCAATGCTTCTCTTGATTACAATTGGAGCTCATTATTTAAAAATAGAGTATGTCGACCCTGTGCAACCTATTGTTGTTACTAATAGGAAAGAAAGCATTGTCACCCTTCTGCATAATTTTCTTTGCTGCGTACAGGTTAAGAAGAATCAAAAAGGAAGAATGAGATATGAAGGGTATAATTGTCTGAATTGAATTTTAGAATCTTCAATATTATATTTAATAACTTTTAGATATATTTAATATATATATATTTTATTGATGAAATGGGTAAATATGTGAGTTTTTGTAATTTTGAAGGGTAAATATGATGTTACAAATTTTTGAAGTTTTTGAGGGGTATACGTGAAATTCCCCTTTAAGAAAAAATATAACATATTATATTATAGAAATTAATTAGAGATTGAGATTAATTTATAGAGTAATTATATGAGTAATTATATTGTCCCCCAGTTTTAGTCCCCCGATCTCTAACAACTAATTAGTTAACTATTAACTGTCTTTAATTAACCGTATTTTTTATCAACAAAAACTTCTAAATTTGCTCTCCTAAACTCTCATCTTCATCTTCTCTATCTTCTCTTCTCTCTCCATGTGAGCTCTCAAATTCAGATTGCAAGTATTTGGAATATGAACTCTCCTCTTCATCTTCTCTTCTCTCTCCGCTCCAAACCCCAGCTCAAGACCATCTCTTTAGATCTAGGCATCTCTCCTAAATAACTATTGATCAAATCCCGCCTAGCTTCATGCGGAACCCTAAAAAATAGCTACAGATCTTATAAACTACTCTTCATCGTATAAGCTACATATCTTAAAAACTATAAGGGTTCAAGATGAGGTCGAGATGCAAAGGTGCAACGCCAGGTCACTTCGTATCAACTTTTAATTTTATCACTTCCTTGCTTAATTGGGAAAATGAAAATTGGAATTTCCTTTAATCTATTCGCCGGTTACTAATGAATGGTATTCAAAATTGAATATATATATTAAAAATTTACTAAATGGGTCAAACCTCCTTTCACATGTTGAATTGATGACCGGCTTTGTACTAAAACACTACAATATTAAGCCTAATTAATTTTTCATGCCTAACAAACTGTGTTTGCTCTCTTTCACACAAGATCTTTTCCGATGAACAAATCCTAAGGCCAGATAGGCTTGGTACGTGCTAACCGGGTTGAGAAGACCAGCAAGGCTTTTGCTCGTTTAGTTTGCACCTAGTAAGTGTTCGACACAATGCCTCAGACAGTAAGTTACCTAGGACGTGTTCGATTCAATTCCTCACTGAGTAAGTATGAATACAAGACATTTTAAAAAATAATACTTGACATTTTAGAGATGAGTACTTGAGGTATGAATACTTGCTTGACGAGAGATGAATACTTTCACGCTTAAGTATGAATACTAAGTGTTTTAGATATCAATAAATCATATAAAGTGTATATAAAAAGAATAATAACACAAATGAGTGGATATGAATATTTCATGTCTTAACTGTTGGTAAACATATGCATCACAGTAACACTAAAATTTGACCAAGTAAATATGAATATTTCATGTCTTAAAAATTGATAAAACATATAGATCACAGTAACAACAAAATTTGATCAAGTAGATATGAATATTTGTTGTCTTAACTATTGTTACTTACTGTTTCATATATTAATTGTTTGAATATTGTCAATTTAAAAAACTTTTAAATTAAGATACTTTACAATGTAACAATTCATACTTCAGTTAGTAGTATGAATACTTTTCTCGGATCAATATGTTCAAGCACCAAACAAATTAATTGATTCAAGCTGATTTACAACATAACAATTAACACTTCAATGTGTAAGTATGAATACTTGATACGTTATATATATTTTTTTAGAAATACAAATGTCATATGTAAAGAATTCATACTTCACTTATAAGTATGAATACTTTATTAAGTATCTATCAATACATTCAAGCACCAAATAAATCAACTGATTAACTGATTTAAGTTACTTTACACTATAGCAGTTCACACTTCAATGCGTAAGATATGAATACTTTATTTGTTAGATATGAATACTTCTTGAAAGAGGTGGGGTGAGAGAGATGAATCTGACAATGAATTTTGAATTGTACAAATTATTCCGAACATGTATGAATACTTCGTAATCGTCAGTATGAATACTTCTTGGAAGAGGTGCGGTGAGAGAGATGAATCTGACTTTGAATTTTGAATTATATAAATTATTTCAAACATGTATGAATACTTCGTAATCGTCAGTATGAATACTTCATTTGTTTAGATATGAATACTTCTTTATTTAGATATAAATAATATATAGATTCGCTATAGTGGTCTCCAATTTTGGCAAATATCGCTTTCAGACGGTTGCGGTCTCCAATCCAGGCTGTCACAAGACGTCAGCGGTACCCCTGGTTGTTACTGGTCCCCTCCAGCTTGTGTTTACATATGACGAATGGATCTAATAATAAGTATGAATACTATAAATTCGTAGGTATGAATACTATACGTTTTGACTATTAATAAAATAACATTAATCTTGCTCTTTGGTGATAGTTAGCACGTTTTAACTAGTTTTAACTCTTTGGTGATAGTTAGCACGTTTTACTATACGTTTTGAAATTGTCGGTGAGCCAATACTCACTGACCTTAAAAAAAAAAAAAGACATCTATTTAATTTCTTCCGAATCACGAGCCAGAATCTGATTGCTCAGCTCAGCTCCCAATTCGTTCATGGCTCCCAGCCCTCTTTTGTCAAAGAATAAGAAAAAAGATATATGATATCCAACCATATTAAACGAATTGAAATGTATTGGCCAAAATTCATATTTGAAATGCCAGTGGTTACCAATCCGGAGACAGAGCCTGCATCTTCGCAGCCTACTCTTTTTTTTTTTTTTCCGATATGGAAGCCTTTAGGCTGATACATAGAGATCACACTGGTAAAAAAAAAACAGACAATATAAAAACTATCTTAAGCATTCCAACTATTTTGACATTCAATTCCAGTGCTTCTCTTGATTACAATTGGAGTTCATTATTTAAAAATAGAGTATGTCGACCCTGTGCAGCCTATTGTTGTTACTAATAGGAAAGAAAGCAATGTCACCCCTTCTGCATAATTTTCTTTGCTGCGTACAGGTTAAGAAGAATCAAAGAGGAAGAATGAGATATGAAGGGTATAATTGTCTGAATTGAATTTTAGAATCTTCAATATTATATTTAATAACTTTTAGATATATTTAATATATATATATTTTATTGATGAAATGGGTAAATATGTGAGTTTTTGTAATTTTGAAGGGTAAATATGATGTTACAAATTTTTGAAGTTTTTGAGGGGTATACGTGAAATTCCCCTTTAAGAAAAAAGATAACATATTATATTATAGAAATTAATTAGAGATTGAGATTAATTTATATATAATGAAATTCTGGGGAAATTCATGAACCATTGACTTGACTTGTATATTAAGCACATAGGACATAAAGTCTGATAAGAAGAGGAGCCAGGAGGGACTTGGTCCAAATAGTTGACCCCGCACCAAATTATTTATTTCACTTAAAAATTGATGAACTCCTCGTGTCTTAGAATAAGTTTTTGAATTTTGACAGACGGAAGCAATCAGCTTGTAGCTAGCATCTCCGCAATGGCATCAAGCAAGAAGCCACAAGCAATTGGGATCGATCTCGGTACAACTTACTCATGCGTTGGAGCCTGGCACCAGGGGCGAGTGGAGATTATTGCAAACGACCAAGGCAACCGTACAACCCCATCATGTGTTGCGTTTACGCCTGACAAGCGGCTGATAGGTGAAGCTGCCAAGAACCAGGTTGACAGCAACCCCATCAACACCATATTTGGTCAGTCCTCTCCTTTTCCCAATTAATTACTGTTTCATCTGATGATCAGCATATATATTATATATATTAACTTGTTCTTTCTCTTTCTTTAATTTAATTAAATATATCATTTTTCGAGACAGACGTGAAGCGTTTGATCGGTAGGCGCTTCTCCGACCCAACTGTCCAGAGTGACAGAATGCTATGGCCATTTAATGTAATTAAAGGTGTTAGTGATAAACCAAAGATTATAGTCCAGTACAAAGGAGAGGAGAAACAGTTCCTGCCAGAGCAATTATCTGCTATGATCCTTGAAAATATGAAGAAGACCGCAGAGAACTTCCTTGAGTGCAGTGTTCAGAACGCGGTGGTCACTGTCCCTGCCTACTTCAATGACTCCCAAAGACGGGCCACAATGGCTGCAGGTGAGATCGTAGGGTTAAAGGTGTTGCGCATCATGGATGAACCCACCGCTGCTGCAGTGGCTTACGGTTTCGAGAAACTGACTTATGTACTTGAAGAGAAGTATGTCCTGGTTTTTGACCTTGGTGGTGGCACCTTCGATGTCTCGGTGCTCAACATCAAGCAAGGCGTGTTCAAGGTCAAGGCAACCGCGGGAGACACTCACCTTGGTGGTGAGGACTTCGACAACCGTTTGTTGACCCACTTCATCCAGGAGATCAAAAGGAAGAACAAGAAGGACATCAGTGACAACCCAAGGAGCATTAGGAGGTTGCGATCTGCCTGCGAGCGAGCTAAAAGGACTCTTTCCTTTGCCGCGTCGACAACTGTGGAGGTCGCTGGCCTCTATGAAGGCATTGATTTTAGTTCGCACATCACCCAGGCTCGGTTCGAGGAGCTCAATATGGATCTCTTCAACAGGTGCATGGGACTCGTGACCAAGTGCCTGGAGGATGCTCACATGGACAAGACTGCCATCGACATAGTGGTGCTTGTCGGGGGCTCTACACGAATTCCAACAGTTCAGCAAATGTTAAAAGAGCTCTTTGATGGAAAGGAGCTTTGCAAAAGCATTAACCCTGATGAGGCTGTCGCATATGGTGCCACCGTCCAAGCTGCAAAGTTGAGCGGTCTGGGAAACAGAGAGGTCGAAGAGTTGGTGCTGTTAGACGTGACTCCACTCTCACTTGGCATAGAAATTGTGGGAGGCATAATGTCCGTCGTGGTTCCAAGGAACACGACAATACCAACAAAGAAGGAGAAGGAGTTTACAACTGCCGCTGACAACCAGACTACTGTCAACTGTGTTGTGTTTGAAGGTGAGAGAGCCCAGACCAAGGATAATTATCTCCTTGGCAAATTCACCCTTACGGGAATCACTCCGGCTCCAAGAGGCGAGGCCACGCTTGATGTGTGCTTCGAAATAGATGCCAATGGCATACTGACTGTGTCAGAGCAAGACAGAAGTAGCGGACATAAGCAGAAGATGACGGTGACCAACGAAGAGGCAAGGCTAAGCGAGGAGGAGATCGAGAAAATAATTCAGGATGCCGAAAGGTACAGGGCCCACGATGAGGAGTGTCGTAGAAAGTATGAAGCCAAAAACTCACTGGAGAGATATGCTTACCGTATGAATAATGTCATGAAAAATATAAGCATCACCGATACTTTACCATTGGCGACGAAGATGGTGATCAAAGATGTGATACAGGAGATGTTAAGTTGGGTTGAGGATAACCCATTTCCAGATGTGGCCGAGTCTGAATCAAGGATGGAGGAACTAAAGACTATTTGTGCTCCAATTGATCATATGTAAATTTATTACAAGGTCTACATATATAATTAAGATTTGTTGTCAATTTGCAATCAATTTTCTTATTATGCTGTACTGCAAAATATTTACAACTTTTTTTGCTTTTGTGTCTTGGCTTTGATGGAACTAGAAGTTCATATCTATTTTTTCTAAAGGTTAATTAGTTGGCTTTAGCCACTAAAAAATGAATTAATAAAGAAAAACTACATTTACAGAATTCTAAATTTTGACATCATTGCTTCAATTGAATTAATTAATGACGTCACATGTAAATGACAGGGACTAATTACAAATTTACCAATTGTTTTATTGTTAGATTTCTGTTGTTCAAGTTTTCTAAAACAATTTTTTTATTAAATGAACACAGATTCATTTGTATCTTAATTAACACTATAAGCTTTGTCGTCAAATTACCAATGAATTTTCTCTAAGAGAATATACCGTAGTAATGCACAAATGTTCGCAGTGCACGGTTATTTAATTTCTGATACATGATAAAGGTATTACACTTGAATTTTAATCATATATAAATATATAATTGATTATTCAGGTTTTAAGCTCGTTTTAGGATTTTAAATTTAGATTTCGACTTATGATTTGGGTAAAAGTATATATATATATATATATATATATAGAGGTTCGCTACTCTACTTACATAAGCATATACCCTCATATACTTATAACTCATTTTTTCATTTTGAAAATGCAAAAAGTCGATCTGAACCGTTAGATCTCTATATTGAAATGTGATTGGAGACCAAATTTTATATTTTTCTGAATTTTTTTACTATTTATTAAGCCATTTTGAAAATCGCTGATCCAACGGTAGCTTAACAAAACAGTAAAATCAGAAGCCACCGTTGGATCAGCGATTTTCAAAGTGACTTAATAAATAGTAAAAAAATTCAGAAAAATGCAAAATTTGGTCTCCAAGCACATTTCAGCACATATTAATTATATTGTTAATTCAAAAATCATCTATGGTTATCATTAAGAAGATTAAAAGAATACACAAATATGCGAGTATCCGCAATGGTGAAAAATGACTTGCCGAGGTTAAACTGACATAAATTGTTATTCTTCAAGATATCACTATTACTGACGAAATATCTGCAAACCGACATTTTTAAACATTTACCTCACGGATATAAATTCTTGAAGTATATATTAAACAAAATAACTAGGATAAATTTCGCTGTAGGTCACTAAACTTTGTTATTTGTCACGAATTGGTCACTCAAGTTTGATTTGTCCCTTTTGAGTCACTCAATTTTGTTATTTGTCCCAATCAAGTCCCTCTATTTTTTCCATTCAAAATTTTAACGGAATATGCTAATTCTGTTAGTATTTTGGATGGAATATACTCATTCCGTTAATATTTTGGATGGAATGAGTATATTCCGTTAATTTTTTGGACGGAATAGGAATATTATGTTAAAATTTTGGATGAAAAAGTATAGAGGGACTTAATTGGGACAAATAACAAAGTTGAGTGACTCAAAAGGAATAAATCAAACTTGAGTGACCAATTCGTGACAAATAACAAAGTTTAGTGACCTACAGCGAAATTTACTCAAATAACTATTGAAGGGGACATCGCTTCCCTTAAGTCAGATAGGCGAAATAATATGAAATGTCCTCTGTTTCAGGAAACAAATTAAATACTCATCTTTTAAATTTATTAACAAAATCTTATAAGATCCAAAATCGAAATTTTCCTTTATTCTCGTTCTCTTTTCCTCTTTTCATTGCACCATTACTACAAAGAAGGAGATTACATTTACATCTGGACAATTTTATAAAATACATTTCATTTTAAAAAGTTAAGACAAAAATATCCTTCTTTCAAATGTTGAGAGAAAATGCCCTTGTATGTGCATATTTTCTCTCCCATTCCTTGATAAATAAAATTCTGGAATTTAATACTCATTTAATTTTGCGGCAATAAATACTCAATTTTCTAATTCTACATACAAATTAATATTTTTCAAAATTTTCATTTCCTGTATTTTAATTTTGTATTTTAAATATCTATAAATTAAGTATAAAAACAAAAAATTTGTAATTTTTAATTCAAGTTACAATACTATAATATTATTAGAATTGAAATTAATTGATTTGGATAATTCAAACTTTTTAATATTTAAACTTGTAAATGTAAATTTTAAATTTTTATAATTGAAAATTTGGCATTTATTCATTTCAAATGTTCATGATTGATAATGTCGAATGTTATATCATTTCTAATGTTCGAAAATTCTCTTATGGAACTTTTAGTATTTTGTAATTCATTTTTTTTTACAAATTTAGTTTATTTATATATAAATATGTGTGTGTGTGTATAATATTTCCATAAATTACACTTATGTTTGCTCTGTTAGAGTCTGCAAAAACAATATCTAGTTTGATAATTCAATTAAAAATAGGATTAAGCTAATGGTGAAATAATGAAATCAAAAGATCAAAATTTAAATTTATAAAAACTTGAAATTTTATATTTGAACATATCATTTTGTACTTCTCAATTTTAGGATTTAGTATTAACTTTATTATATAATTATTAATTTGCATAAAAGTAACTTGAGAAAAAAAATTATGAAAGAACTGAATAATTAAAGTTTTCTACTCTAAAAATATATAATTATAAAGATTACAACAAAATTAATCATCAGGATTATGTTAAAATTGTACTGGAAGACAAAAAGAGGAAATGGAAGGAAGGGAAAATATAAATCCAGAAGGATATTTGGTCAAAAAAAATTTAAGAGGAGGATATTTTATTTTGAGGAGGGTTCAAATGCCTCTATTTTTTGTGTCTCTATCATGCCTCTATTTTTAAAAACTTTAATAACTCAAAATTTAAATCTTAAAATTCAAAATAAAACCGTTGGATATGAACTATATCATTTTATCTATGCACATGTAAAAAATTATGGCATTTCAACTTTGTTTTGATTGTCATCTTGAGCTTGTAAAAATGTATACAAATGTGGATAATTTCTAGACGTTGATTTTTCAACTTATTGATTCATATAAAAGCAAAATCAAAATGTGATAATTTTTTATGGGCACATAGAGAAAATAACATAGATTACATCTAACGGTTTTATTTTGACATTTAAGTTTTAAACTTTGAGTCATTTAAGTTTTTAAAAATGGAGGCATGATGGAGACAAAAAATGAAAGCATTTGAACCCTCCTCTTTTATTTTTAACTTTTCAAAGAAGTACATTTTTTAAATTCTATAGGTAGTTAATACTTAATACTAGAGTTTTAAATATAGTTTATCGTGTCATAGCGGAATGGCTAATAAAAAGGGCACTATATATGTTTATATAACGTCTCTATAACGCGAAATAGTGTCACAACTTTTATAATTCAAAACTGCTATAGCGCAGTATTTATAACCTTACTTAATAATCAAAACTGATCTCCTTTTTCGGAGAACCTTTGAGTCTGAAAAAGAAGATCAGTTTCGAATATTAAAGTATTTTCGGAGAACCTTAATTTGACAAATTTTCTTCTTCCGTGTAAGTATTTTCCTATCTATTTTATTTTCGAATATTAAAGTTGATCGGACGGCAGTCAACTCATGGTCATTAAACTCTATTGGTGAGCATAATAGGCTAGCTTTACTCCTATGAGAGTTTAAACTTAGGTCACCCAAGAATATTTTATTAGTAAATTCGAAGGACTATTTTGTTTGATGTTTTCAAACATCCGAGAATTTGATAAATTTTCCCTCGGATAGGTGTCAGAATAGAAATGCATAAATTTTATTTTTACTGATTTTCCGGAAATAAACAAGCATTTGCATTTATTGTTATTAATTTATGCAAATACGTATAGAACTGATCGTTTTTTTTATTTTTTTATTTAAGGTTAGTTGATGATTGTCCCAACAATTTCATTAAATCAAAGAAACTATTTATAACAATCTAGGCAGGTGAATGAATAGTGAAATATATAACAATAAAAATACAAATAAATTGCGTTAATTATACAACCACTTAATTAAATATAAAATAAAAACTAAAGTGATAAATTCTACGTCTATGCATTTCTGCAAAATATAAATAACAAAATAAGTTTGTGATATTTTATAACACAAAAATTTATTGTATTGAAATTCTCTAATTAATTCTATTTCATAAAGAAAGTTGGATAAACAAAGATATATTTGAAATCTTATCATTTTTTATTGACGGTGTCTTTCAGTCTTCTCCATAAAAGACATTGGAAATTACAGAAATGAGCGGCCAAAAATTTGCAAAGGAATACTAGCAGTCCTTTCGTTATGTAATTGCTATAATGTTTAAAAAAAAATCGGCTTAATTAGTGTAGTGGAATGATTTATTATTTTTTTTTTTTATGGAGATATACATATTCAATTCTCGGAAAAAGAATAACAAACCCTTTAATAAAAAAAACAATTAATGTTAAAGAAGAAAGAAGATAACATATTATATTATATAAATTAGAGATCTTCATATTAATTTATATATAATGAAATTGTGGGGAATTCCTGAACCATCGACTTATATTGACTTGTAAATTAAGCACAGGAAATAACCTCTGTCCTCTGAGAAGGACGGGAGGGACTTGGTCCAAATGGTTGACACCGCACCAATTTATCTATTTCAATAATAGAATGAATTAATTATAAAAAGATAGATAAATGGAATAACATATTGGCAAAACTATTTAAGACGCACGACTCGGGCATAAAATATAATTGCACTTCTTATTTAATATTCCCTCTTACCAAGTACCAAAATTAACTAATTGGTAAGCCTGGTCCCTTAATATTCTTTCATTTAAAATTTGGTGAACTTCTCATGCATGTCTGATTATAATAAGTTTTGACAAACGCAAACAATCAGTTTGAAGCATCTGAGCAATGGCATCAAGCAAGGAGGTACCGGCAATCGGGATTGATCTAGGCACGACATACTCATGCGTTGCAGTCTGGTATCACGGGCACGTGGAGATCATTGCGAACGACCAAGGAAACCGTACAACCCCATCATGTGTTGCGTTCACGGCTGACCAGAGACTGATAGGTGACGCAGCCAAGAACCAGGCCGACATCAACCCCACCAACACCATATTCGGTCAGTACTTATTTCAGTCATGAACTTGTTGATCTGATCGGGCATATCAACTTGTTCTTTCTTTAGTTGAAACAACATTTTCTAATACATATCATTCTTTGAGACAGACATGAAGCGTTTGATTGGTAGGCGCTTCTCCGACCCAACTGTCCAGAGTGACAAAAAGCTATGGCCGTTTACTGTCATTCAAGGCGTTGGTGATAAACCAGAGATTGTAGTCAAGTACAAAGGGGAGGAGAAACAGTTCCTGCCTGAGCAATTATCTGCTATGATCCTAGAAAAAATGAAGGAGATTGCAGAGAACTTCCTCGAATGCAGTGTCCAGAATGCGGTGGTCACTGTCCCTGCCTACTTCAATGACTCCCAAAGACGGGCTACGAAGGGTGCTGCTGAGATCGCAGGGCTAAAAGTGATGCGCTTCATGGATGAACCCACTGCTGCTGCAGTAGCTTATGGTTTTGACAAATTGACTTATGTACTTGAAGAGAAAGAGAAAGATGTTCTTGTTTTCGACCTTGGCGGAGGCACCTTCGATGTCTCCATACTCAACATCAAGCATGGTGTGTTCAAGGTCAAGGCAACCGCTGGAGACACTCACCTTGGTGGAGAGGACTTTGACAACCGTTTGTTGAACCACTTCCTCCAGGAGATCAAAAGGAAGATGATGAAGGACATCAGTGACAACCCGAGGAGCATTAGGAGGTTGCGATCTGCCTGCGAGCGAGCTAAAAGGACTCTCTCCTTTGCAGTCTCAACAACTGTGGAGGTTGCTGGCCTCTACGATGGCATTGATTTCAGTTCGAACATCACCCAGGCTCGGTTCGAGGATCTCAATATGGATCTCTTTAAAAGGTGCATGGAACTTGTGACCAAGTGTCTAGAGGATGCTCGTATGGACAAGACTGCCATCGACATAGTTGTGCTTGTTGGTGGTTCTACACGAATCCCGGTGGTTCAACAAATGTTGAAAGAGCTCTTTGATGGAAAGGAGCTTTGCAAAAGCATTAATCCCGATGAGGCCGTGGCATATGGGGCAGCACTACAAGCTGCAAAACTAAGCGGTCACGGTGAGAAGGAGATTCTTGACCTTGTTATTGTTGATGTTACGCCTCTGTCTCTGGGTATAGAGACCCAAGGAGGAGTAATGACTACCTTAATACCAAGAAATACTACAATACCCACTGAAAAGAACAAATATTTTTCTACCAGTTGTGATAACCAATCTAGTGTTCTCGTCAAAGTCTTCGAAGGCGAGAGATCTAGAACCAACGACAACTACCTTCTAGGCATGTTTAAGCTCTCAGGAATTCCTCCTGCCCCAAAAATGGAACCAAAAATTAATGTCTGCTTTGAGATCGATGCAAATGGGATTCTAAATGTCACAGCAGAAGATATAGGATCTGGCCAACAAAGCAAGATCACTGTGACCAATGATGAAGGCCGGCTAAGTGAGGTGAAAATCAAGAAGATCATCGAGGATGCTGAGACATTCAGGGTTGAGGATTTGGAGTACAAGAAGAAGGTCGATGCTCGTAATGCACTGGAGAAATATGCATATAATATGAGGAATAGTATGAGAGACAGTAAAATTGCTTCAAAACTAAACTCTGCAAATAAGAACGCAATAGATGGTGCAACTATGCAAGCTATAGATTGGGTGGAGAATAATCTTCTTCCTGACCCTGCCGAGTCGGAGGCCAAACTGAGAGAACTGATGGGCATTTGCGAACCAATTATAGCAAAGATCTACCAGGAGAGTCCTTAAGATGTAAATATATATGAAAAATTGGTTGCATCTTCACTTTTCTTTTCTTTTGGTGAAACAAGTGACACTGTTTTGTTTGCTTCATCTTAGAAGAGAATGTGGATACGTACTGAGCTTTTGTTTAATGAGCTAGGTTCTTTCCTTAATTGTTTTTTATATAAGTGTGAGTTTCTTTGTTGGGCTCAAATATCGTTAGCTCAAATGGTTTCAGTTTTAGTTGGATTGGACTGTTATTTATTGTGTTATTGTACAATCTAATGTTTTATTAGATACTCTGCATGTGTTCAAACTTCAAAGTTAAATTGTCACACACAAAAAAGATGCCTAATTGATCACAGAGAATTATTATCAATTTATCATCATCATCAATCAATATGGAAAGCCTTGCAACTCAACCTTTCTCAGCCAAATATAGCAATAAGCAATTATCTGTTAGAGTCAAGTGAGAAAGCAGTAACTGTTCACTAACCTTCAAAAAAGAAAGAAGGTAGTAACTGAAAATCTGTAATTTTGGATATATGTGTACTATTTGCTCAAACGGAAATAAACTGTTAACAATAGCCACTGCCTATAGATAAGATTTGTAGTCGAATCATGTAAACATACAGAAAAATAATCAAAAGTTTTTTATTTTTTATATCACTTTTAGCAGTAACTCGTAATCATTTTCAAACATCTCAGCAAAAAATAAAAAATAAAAAAATAATAAATGAAAAGGGGAAGGACGGGAGGATTTTTTTTTAAAAAACCATAATTAAAAAAAAAAATATAATTTTAGAAAACCAACATGATTATTTTTTTTTTACAAAAGCCATAAAAATTGAAATGTCATGCCGGTCCACTCCTTTTTTTATCTGAACTGAAATGACATTTCAGTCCGTCTGGATTTCACAGGTACTCACACCAGCAAGCACAAAAAAATCCATAAACATCTTTGGACTGAAATGACATTTCAGTTCCGTATCGAACTAAAATGACATTTCAATCCCCTACCAGACTAAAATGGCATTTCACTCCCGTATTAATTTTTTTTGTTACTGAGACAGTCTGCCTCTTCTCTTTCCCTTCTACCTCCTTTCTCCTTTCTACCTTTTCTTCTTTTCTTTCCACCTGAGCCCACACTTTTTTTTTTCAACTCTCAAAATTCCATTGTTTTTTATTCTAATCACATAGCAGATTCGTATATTTTTGAGAGGAACACAAGAAAAACTTCAGAGAAAATGCAGCCTAATGTATTTTTTGTTTGAAGCTATTTAGTGTATGATTTGTTTTGATGTGTGTTTTATCATATAGTGTATTTAGTTGTTTGTCCCATATTAATTTAGTTAGTCCTCTTATTTATTTAGTTTATTACAAAAGTCACACTACTACAAAAAATATTTTTGCCATCGTCCTTTTACCATCAAATGTGCTTCTGCACAGATGGCGTTCGTCACGAGTGGCAGCGTTGTAATTACGTTGAACTTTTTATCATTGGTTGGCGTTTAAAAAACCGATGGCGCTGATGCCCCCTCTTTTCCATCGGTTAGTTTTTAACCAACCGTTGGTTTTGATTGACTCTTTAATATCGGTTGGGCTATTAAACCGATGGTGTAGATGTGGTGATCTTTATCATCCGTGATGTAGATGAGCTGTCAGCATTAATTTGATCAATACCAACTTTGTTCTTTCTTTGAATCGATGGGGATGTTGAAAAGGGTAATTAATACTTTTTTTAGAAGTAATATTCATGCATACACAAAATACACAATATGTGTATATATATCCATACAAAATATATTCCTAAAATATCTAGCTAGCTAGTATAACAACAAAGTCTTCTCAACATGCATAGTCTGGTAGAGTCCCACAGCTTGTAATTCTACAACTCCCAAATCCCATCTACTATAAGTATATGTTCCACCTTTATCCATTGAAAAATAAAGATTGCGATAACCGCTGTAAGTTCCTAAAATTTTGTAATTCTCTTGTACCAAGCATCGGATATTTAATCACTCGCCACACCATAAAATCAAACCTCCAGTACTTGACCTCAACTGGCCATGGCAGAGCATAACTGTGCTGCAACAAATTAAATTAATAATTATCAATTGATAAGTAGATCCTTAATTTAACTTACAACATGGAAGCTATATATATCTTAATTAAATTGGAAAACTATATATATACTTACACAATTCTTATGTTGTACTACTGTGAGCCTTGTTAAGTTGGGACAGCTCTTTATGATCCAACTTTCCATTTGTAAAAAAGTAAATATATAAATGAAAACAGTTAAAACCTTCAAGTTATCAAATTTTGGGAGTCTTGCCGGCAAAACTGGCAATTCCTATATATATACACATGTAATTAGGATAATAATATACACAAGTCAGAACAATTAATTGAACTATATATAAATTCATTAGCTATATATATGGGCCAATTAATTCAGGACCATGAAATTAACTAACTATGTGGGCCAATTAATCATGTAAAATTAGCACTTCAATTAATTTGTGACCTTAAAACTATAAATGTGGGTCAATCACGTAAAATTGAATCTGATAATGTGATTAGGGGTCAATTTATTTAATTACAGTACCCAATATTTTATTGTAAACACTTAATTAGACACCCGCGTGCATCAATTAGAGAGATGTAATTAATTATACCAGGAGAGCGCACTTGAGATGTAACTCCAGAAGATGAACATATGTAGTAATCTTCTCGAGTAAATTAGCAATGATCCCCTCCATGGAATATTGGGCTTGCGAATCCCTCGCATTGATGTTGAGGATGGATAAAGAGGTCCACAGGTTGTTCCACCTCTTAGACAGTATACATGTACACACTGCCTCTTGAGTGGCCAGCAACCTTAAGATTATGACAAGTATTGGGTCAGACAAATTACTAATGTAGTTGCTCATTGTTCCTACAGTGGAAGAGGTGAGATGATTGGATAAACCCCAAACAGTCGAGAGAGTATTGTGCAGGCTCAAGGTGGAAGACGAACAGGTTGAGAATTAATTCAATTTTCTAAATGCCATCGGTTGAACCGATGGTGTTAAAGTTGAACACATTCTTCGAAGTTAAGCCCCCAAAGTCTTGCAAATTTAAAGGTCTGATCTTCAATTGTGTGGTATGATATTTTTGATTGCTCAGATCTGACGGTGGGATACAAATTCAAAGTGTGTTTTACTTTAGAGTAGGGTTATTGGGAATATTTGATAAAAAAATTTAAATAAATAAGACATTGTATATATAAGCAAATTAACTACATATCATATACCAAATTTTTTAAATATACCATAATCCCAAAAATAATAAACCAAACCGCCACGCTTTTCTAAAAATTTAAAAAATGCCATGGCCGCATCCCCTAGAAGCGGCCACCTTTTAAGTGGTCGCATCTAGGGAAAGCGGGCAAATTTTTGGGCCGCTTTTAGAGGATGCGGCCATGGCCGCTTCTAGAGGATGCTATCTGAAGACCTATGTCGGGGCAGGTCATGGCCGGACACTCAACAATAATCACTAGAGACACGAGATCGAGCATCTAAGGGATGATCCAGAGTATGTGACCTGGGAGCCCTACAGAGAATATGTAAGTTCTTATTTTATTGTAAATTGGATCGAGCATCCCCTAGAAGCGGCCCAAAAATTAGCCCGCTTTGCCTAGATGCGGCCACCTAAAAGGTGGCCGCTTCTAGGGGATGCGGCCATGGCATTTTTTAAAATGCTATTTTTAAAAATTATCATTCACATCTTAGTCAATCGTTTATATGTAGAAATAGTAAAATGCTATTTTTTCCCGAAAGAACCAATCCAACTTTTATGTCTCTCTCCAAGATACAGTTGGACATTCATTATTCATCTATATTGATCTATTATTAATTGTCATTTAAAAAAATGTTTTTATTATAATAAAGTCCTTTTATTTTTAGAAAAATTATGTAGGTGAAAATTCATTATTAATAAATAATATATTACATCTAATACTTGGTAACGGAAAGAGATAACTGAAAAAGTGATTGTCCCTCTCTAGATCCAGGAAATATGAAATTATCTCCAAAGACTTTGACCTCCTCAGAATTCTTCTTGCTCTCTCTTTCTTTCTCTTTCTATCAAATTAATAGGTTGTTGTTGGATATTGATTATTCATATCTTTCTATCAAATCTGGTGGCTAGCCTTTTTGAAGACTTGTATATGCACGTTTATCCTCTATAGGATAATTTCTATAGCTTTTGTATATGTATTTACAATCTTAGTTCAAGCCTTCAGGTACCCACTTGGAGTAGTGTCATACACCATATATCCATATTTTATTAATTGGATAATATTAAGACCGTTACAAATGTAAATATTATGGATGTCAAAATTTTAAATTATTTAAATATGTATAAATGAATGCAAGAAAACTGCATATAATATAAGGATATGAATAAGAAACAGATAATGGATAATAATTATTAAAAATATCTATATATAATGCATGTGTTTTGATATAATAAAATTACAATTAAATTTAACAAACATGATAAAAAATATTAGTTGATGTTCATAATAAATAATAATTATATAAAACATGAAAGTATTTCTAAAAACCTCTTCTTAATAAAAAATATCAAACATGTATTTGTAGCAAAGTAGTTAAAGTACATTGATATTATTAGAAACATGGGGTTCTAGTTTCACTTACCACATCTTATTGAATACAGTACAGATCGGATGACCGAATAAAAAAGTATCATTCACATCCTAGTCAATCGTTTATATGTAGAAATAGTAAAATGCTATTTTTTCCCGAAAGAACCAATCCAACTTTTATGTCTCTCTCCAAGATACAGTTGGACATTCATTGTTCATGATCTATATCGATCTATTATTAATTCTTATTTAAAAAAATATATTTTTATTATACTGAAGTCCATTTATTTTTAGAAAAATTATGTAGGTGAGAATTCATTATTAATAAATAATATATTACATCTAATACTTGGTAGCGGAAAGAGATAACTGAAAAAGCGATTGTCCCTCTCTAGATCCAGGAAATATGAAATTATCTCCAAAGACTTTGACCTCCTCAGAAATCTTCTTGCTCTCTCTTTCTTTCTCTTTCTATCAAATTAATAGGTTGTTGTTGGATATTGATTGTTCATATCTTTCTATCAAATCTGGTGGCTAGCCTCTTTGAAGACTTGTATATGCACGTTTATATCCTCTGTAGGATATTTTCTATAGCTTTTGTATATGTATTTACAATCTTAGTTCAAGCCTTGAAGTACCCACCTGGAGTAGTGTCATCCACCATAACTGTATTCATATTTTATTAATTGGATAATATTAAGACCGATACAAATGTAAATATTATTGATGTCAAAATTTAAAATTAATTAAATCCGTCTTAAATGAATGCAAAAAAACAACATATAATATAAGGATATGAATATGAAACAAACAATGAACAATAATTATATAAAAATGTCTATATAAAATGTGAGTGTTTTAGAATAATAAAATTAAAATTAAATTTGACAAAACTGATAAAACAAATTAGATGATGTTCGTAATAACAAATAATTATATAAAATACGAAGGTATTTCTATAAAACAGAAAAAAGACAAAATGAAAGGTTGAGATGCACAAATGAAAAAAATTAAGAACTTAACACTCTCATGCAAGTAAGAATTAATGGATATATGCCTTTATTTTAAATTCTAATAATTCAAATGCTCTTTAATTAGTTCATTCAACTTAGATTCAGACCCAGCTAATGCTCTTATCCATTGCTTTTTAATGCTGAATTAATTGTAACATGAGGGACGTTCAATTGTCACTGTCTAGAGAATAAATAATAAAATGCAATTTTTATTTCCGGTACGACCAATTCAACTTTTTTGTCTCTTGGACATTCATTGTTCATCTATATCTATCTATGATTATTGTTATTATTGTAATGAACTCATCGAGGTACATATATACTCTATATTAGGTAATTAACTGCTTTTAGAAAATTATGTAGTCGGAATAGAAATTCATTATTAATAAAAGACTTTGAGTGCTTCAAAAAAAAAAATTGTTTTTAATACTTTGTAAAAGCTACCGGGCTTTTTCAAAGTCCTCTCTCTTGAGTGATGATACTAACACAATTGATGTTTTCATTAACACAACAAATTGAAATATTTTATTTGTATAGACAAATTTGTTCTTGCTTAGATATTCTCTAAACGTCATATCTATTTTAATTTTTAAGATACACTTTCTTTATTTTAATGATCATTGCTTATTTATTTTTATTTCCATAACTAAAACGTCCAAGGAAATATCCTTTTTATTACTTATTGAGAATAATGTTTCATTTTTTTTTCAAATTTGAAAAGTACAGATACACGAATTTACTAAGCAAACATTTCTCCTATAAAAAACCTTAGTTGGCTTTGAAACATTGAATATGTCAAATCTTGCATCATAGATATTTTTTTTTCTTGTTACTTATTTATATCATTTAGTTTTGGAAAAAAATAAGTACAAATTACATTCAAAATATATTGTCATTGTTCAACGAAAAAAATAAAATCTATATTATCTTATTTAATTGAAAATAAATTCGTACTGAAACAAAATTTTATATACTAAAAGAGTTGTTTGACAGAATTATTTTTCCTTGTGTAAATAATGGGTTTTTTATTTTATTATTTCTATTCTTTTGAAAGGAAATGTATTAGATAAAAATTCCAGTTATGAAAATAATATTAATAACAAATAGTCATTAATATATATGAAAAAATAAACATATATCTTATTTGTTAATAATTCATATACAATTTGACCATACTTAAATGGTTTTCTTCTGCAATTTTTATTTATAATTGTTTATCTATATTTTCTTACTGATTTAGTTCAATAAAATCAATATGTATATCATGTGGTTTCTTATTTGAACTAAAAATAATGTTAAACATTTGTATATGATATTAATTAATAATTAATCTTGATTTTTAAAAATATGATTTAAATATATTTTTTCTGAAAAACTATGGAATCATGATGAATTGAATGTCATTTCAATCATGAAAAAAACGGCGGGCTGAAATGGCATTTTAGTTCTAATAGTTTTTTGTAAAAAAAGAAAAGTAATCATGCTGGTTTTCTAAAATTATTATTTTTTAATTATGGTTTTTAAAAAAAAAATTAAGATGGGAGAGCAGCAACACAGAATAAGGTATTTTAACAGAAGAAGTATACATGATTTCATCTCCATAAATCTGACAACAATGTTGTATGCAAGTTGAATAAGTCTATCTATGGGCTCAAATAATCGATCTCTACCTGCACCGAATGCAAAATTCAGATACTCTTTTACTTCATAATTTTGTCAAAAACAGAGGTGGAATTTAGAGTAAGTTAAGGATGCTGAGTCATTCATGGCTCGTACAATTATAAGTTTTTTAAATATGTATATCGAAATTTAATTGATTTTTTTTTTCAAAAGTAGTTCAGCTCTCTTTTTTATAAAAGTATCAAATGTGTACTTGTAGTCTAGTTATAAAAATACATTGATGTTGTCGGGAACTTAGGATTCAATCCCACCTACCACAATCTATATTTTATCATTATCCATACCCGATAAGCTAATTAAAAAAATACTTTACTCATACCTGTCTTATTGAATACAGTACAGATTAGATAATCGAATAAAAAAGTATCAGTCATATCCTAGTTAATCGTTTATATATGGAAATAGTAAAATGCTATTTTGTTTCCTAAAAGAACCAATCCAACTCTTCTGTCTCTATCCGGGATATAGTTGGACATTCATTGTTCAACTATATCGATCTATTATTAACTGTTATTTTATTAAAAATATTTTATTAGTTAATATTATTATAATGAAGTGCTTTTATTTTTAGAAAAATTATGTAGGTGAAAATTCATTACTAATAAATGATAGTCTACATCTAATACTTGATAGCGGAAAGAGACAACTGAGCAAGCGATTCTCCCTCTCTATATTCAGAAAATATGAAATCATCTCCAAAGACTTTTTCGAAAGTCTTCTCGCTCTCTCTTTCTCTCTCTTTCGATCAAATTAATAGGTTGTTGTTAGATATTGATAGTTCATATCTTTCTATCAAATCCGGTGGCTAGCCTTTCTGAAGACTTGTATTTGCATTTTATCTTCTGTCGGATATTTCCTATAGCTTTTGTAAATGTATATACAATCTTAGTTCAAGCCTTCATGTACCCACCTAAAATAGTGTCATGCACCATAACCGTATCCATATTTTATTAATAGGATATTAAGACCGATACAAATATAAATATTAGATGGATGTCAAAATTTAAAATTAATTAAATATGTTTTAAATGAATGCAAAAAAACAGCATATAATATAAGGATATGAATATGAATATGAAACAGATAATGGATAATAATTATTAAAAATATCTATATATAATGCAAGTGTTTTAAAATATTAAAATTAAATTTAACAAACCTGATAAAAAAATATTACTTGATGTTCATAATAAATAATAATTATATAGCGCATATTTTACAGAGGTAGAAAGTCTAAATGTTAAGAGTTTTTGTAATATATATACTGATCAGTTACTCACATAAATATAGTTTTGCAAATATAAGCAACATAGTAAATTAGGATTGTAAGAAAAATCAGTGGGACGAAAGAGCAATGAAAGAAAATAAGTAGAGAGAGAGAGAGAGAGAGAGACAGCGCTCCGACAACTCATGGTGTAATTGTAATAATCGAACCATAATACATGCATATGCATTCAATTGCAAGTTGCTACTAGATCGATCTATATATGATCCGACCATAGAACAGGAGAATCTTTGGACCAACGCTATTAATTGGTCTCAACGACTCATCAACGTACGGTATTAATTTGGATCAACATTTGTCCTTGTTTACATTTATAGTTACTAGATCTATGTCCTAGTAACTACTACACCATATATATCCTAACTGTAAATAGTCGTTATAAGAATTTTCCAGTATTCATGAAGAATATTTTATTTGATGGAATGCATTTACAAATTATCGAGTATAATATTATAACGCAAGTGTTTTAAAATAATAAAATTTAATTTAACAAAACTGATAAAAAAATATCAGCTGATGTTCATAATAAATAATAATTATATAAATTAAGCATGAGAGTATTTCTATAAACCGCCTCTTAATAAAAAGTATCAAACGTGTATTTGTAGCAAAGTAGAAGTACATTGATGTTAATTATTAGAAACTTGGGGGCTTCTAGTTCCACCTACCACATCTTATTGAATACAGTATAGATCGGATAACTAAATAAAAAATTATCATTCACATTCTCGTCAATCGTTTATATGTAGAAATAGTAAAATGCTATTTTTTTTCCGAGAGGACCAATCCAACTTTTATGTCTCTCTCCAGTATATAGTTGGACATTCATTGTTCATCTGTATCGATCTATTATTAATTGTTATTTTAAAAAAATATTTGTTATTATTATTATAATGAAGTCTTTTTATTTTGAAAAAAAAAATATGTAGGTGAAAATTCATTATTAATAAAGGATAGATTACATCTAATAATTGATAGCGGAAAGAGACAATTCAGTGATCCATCGATTGTCCCTCTCTAGATCCTAAAAATATGAAATCATCTCCAAAGACTTTGACCTCCTCAAAAGTCTTCCCGTTCTCTCTTTCGATCAAATTAATAGGTTGTTGTTGGATATTGATTGTTCATATCTTTCTATCGAATCCGGTGGCTAGCCTTTATGAAAACTTGTATATGCACGTTTATCCTCTATAGGATATTTTCTATAGCTTCTGTATATGTATTTACAATCTTAGTTCAAGCCTTCATGTACCCACCTGGAGTAGTGTCATACACCAGAACCGTATCCATATTTTATTAATTTGATAATATTAAGACCGATACAAATATAAATATTAGATGGATGTCAAAATTTAAAATTAATTAAATCCATCTTAAATGAATGCAAAAAATGCAGATAATATAAGAATATGAATATGAAACAAATAATTAATAATAATTATTAAAAAATATTTATATAATATGTGAGTGTTTTAGAATAATAAAATTAAAATTAAATTTAACAGAACTGATAAAAATAATTAGTTGATGTTCATAATAAATAATAATTATATAAAATATGAAGGAATTTCTATAAAAATGAAAAAGACAAAATTAAATGTTGAGATGCACAAATGAAAAAATTAAGAACTTAACACTCTCATACAAGTAAGAATGGATATATGCCTTTATTTTAAATTTGGATAATCCAAATGCTCTTTAATTAGTTCATTCAAGTTAGATTCAGACCAGCTAATGCTCTTATCCATTGCTTTTTAATGCTGAATTAATTGTAACATGAGAGACGTTCAATTATCACTGTCTAGAGAATAAATAATAAAATACAATTTTTATTTCCGAAACGACCAATTCAACTATTATGTCTCTTGGACATTCATTGTTCATCTATATCTATCTATGATTAATTAATTTTTATTATTATAATGAACTCATCGAGGTACATGGTCTATATTAGGTAATTAACTGTTTTTAGAAAATTATGTAGTCGGAATAGAAATTCATTATTAATAAAAGACTTTGACTTCTTCAAAGTCTTTCTTTCTCTTTTTTTTTTTTATAATTCTTGGTAAAAGCTACCGAGCTTTTTCAAAGTCTTCTCTCTCTTTTTGAAAAGAATCCTGGAGAGAGACTGCCAGACTCTCTCTCTCTTCAAGACTTAGCAGTGATTGTCAAGTGGAATCTCTCTCTCTTTTGAAAAATATCCTGAGAGACTGCCAAGCTGCCTCTCTCTCTTCAATCAAATTATCAAGTTATACTCTACGAATATCCATTAAATATCTTATTCATATCCATACTATATAAAATGTCTTATTCATACTCTACCAATATCCATTTAATATTAGCATACCTATGTTATATTTTTATCCAATAAGATAACATATAACAAAATAAATAACAGTAATTATCGATTAAATTGCTAGAATATATAATTTAATCTAAAAGTATAACAAACAAATATATATATTAAATACATGATCAAGTATCAAATATCACACACAAAAAAAAATTTAAGCCCAATTATAAGTTTTTTTAAAAGAAGCCATTTATAAGTTTTGATCTCATTATTTAAAAACATATAAATTATTAATTCAATAAATGATATGAAATATTGTTATTAAATAAATTTTGTCATAAATTACTAATTAACAACTATATATATGGATATATTCAATTTCATCATGAATTGATAAATAAAAAGTTATATAAAATGTTTTAAAATCAATCTAATAATATAAAAAATATTATATAGTTATATGAAAAAAATAAAAATAAATATCATATATAATTTTATATTTATTAGTTACTTTATAGGGTGACGAGTAAAAAGTAGGTCTTACTCGTACTTTTATCTGATAAGTTAATGTAACTTTTTTTACTCATATCAATACCTGATAAGTTAAAAAAAAAAATCATTATACCCGTCCTATCAAATATGATACAAATCAGATAAAAGAATAAAAAATAATATCTGCTTTGAGATCGATGCAAATGGGATTCTAAATGTCACAGCGGAAGATATAGGATCCGGCCAACAAAGCAAGATCACTGTGACCAATGATGAAGGCCGGCTAAGTGAGGTGAAAATCAAGAAGATCATCGAGGATGCTGAGACATTCAGGGTTGAGGATTTGGAGTACAAGAAGAAGGTCGATGCTCGTAATGCACTGGAGAAATATGCATATAATATGAGGAATAGCATGACAGAAAGCAAAATTGCTTCAAAACTAAACTCTGCAAATAAGAACGCAATTGATGGTGCATGCAACTATGCAAGCTATAGATTGGGTGGAGAATAATCGTCTTCCTGACCCTGCCGAGTCGGAGGCCAAACTGACAGAACTGATGGCCATTTGTGAACCAATTATAGCAAAGATCTACCAGGAGAGAAAAATTGGTTGCATCTTCTTTTTCCTTTTGTTTTCAATTTATTTTTGGTGAAACAAGTGACACTGTTTTGTTTGCTTCATCTTAGAATAAAATTTGGATACTGAGCTTTTGTTTAATGAGCTAGGTTCTTTCTTTAATTGTTTTTTATGCAAGTGTGAGTTTCTTTGTTGGGCTCAAATATCGTTAGGTCAAGTGGTTGCAGTTTTAGTTGGATTAGACTGTTATTTATTGTGTTATTGTACAATCTAATGTTTTATTAGATACTCTGCATGTGTTCAAACTTCAAAGTTGAATTGTTACACACAAAAAAGATGCCTAATTGATCACAGAGAATTATTATCAATTAATTTATCATCATCAATCAATATGGAAATTGGAAAGCCTTGCAACTCAACCTTTCTCAACCAAATATAGCAATAAGCAATTATCTGTTCTGTTAGAGTCAAGTAAGAAAGTAGTAACTGCCTACTAACCTTCAATAAAGAAAGAAAGTACTAGTAACTGTAAATCTGTAATTTTGGATATGTGTACTATTTGCTCAAACGGAATAAACTGTTAACAATAGCCACTGCCTATAGATAAGATTTGTAATCAAACCATGTAAACATACAGAAAAATAATCAAAAGTTTTTTTTTTTTTATCACTTTTAGCAGTAACTCTTAATCAAATTCCACATCTCAGAGCAAAGATGGAGGGGTCCGGATTCCGGAGGTCATACCTATCCCACTATGTATATTGAAATTTGATTGATTTTTTTTCCAAAGTAGTTCAGTCCTCTTTTAATAAAAAGTATCAAATGTGCAATTGTAGTCTAGTGATAAAAATATATTGATGTTGTCGGGAACTTATAATTCATCCCACCTACCACAATCCATATTTTACCTTTATCCATATCATATAAGATAATTTAAAAAAAAAAAACTTTACTCATACCCATCTTATTGAATACACTACAGATCGGATAACCGAATAAAAAAGTATCATTCATATCCTAGTCAATCTTTTATATATGAAAATAGTAAAATGCTATTTTTTCCGAAAGGACCAATCCAACTCTTCTATCTATCTTCGAGATACAGTTGGACATTCATTGTTCATTTATATCGATCTATTATTAACTATTATTTTATAAAAAAAAAATTTATTAGTTATTATTATTATAATGAAGTCCTTTTATTTTTAGAAAAATTATGTAGGTGAAAATTCATTATTAATAAAGGATAGATTACATCTAATAATTGGTAGCGGAAAGAGACAACTGAGCCATCGATTGTCCCTCTAGATCAAGAAAATATGAAATCATCCCCAAAGACTTTGACCTCCTCAAAAGTCTTCTTGCTCTCTCTTTCTCTCTTTTGATCAAATTAATAGGTTGTTGTTGGATATTGATTGTTCATATCTTTCTATTGAATCTGGTGGCTAGCCTTTCTTAAGACTTGTATATGCATGCCATGTTTATCCTCTGTACGTAGGATATTTCCTATAGCTTCTATATATGTATTTATAATCTTAGTTCAAGCCTTCATGTACTCACATGGAGTATTGTCATACAACATAACCGTATACATATTTTATTAATCGGATATTAAGACTGTTACAAATATAATATTAGATGAATGTAAAAATTTAAAATTAATTAAATTTGTCTTAAATGAATGCACAAAAAAAAAACAGATAATATAAAGATGTGAATATGAAACAGATAATGAATAATAATTATTAAAAACATCTATATAAAAAGCAAGTGTTTTAGAATAAGAAAATTAAAATTAAATTTTACAAAACTGATAAAAATTATTAGTTGATGTTTATAATAAATAATAATTATATAAAATATGAAGGTATTTCTATAAATCTCCTCTTAATAAAAAGTATCAAATGTGTATTTGTAGTATAGTGGTTAAAGTACATTGTTGTCAGAAACTTGGGGTTCAAGTTCCATCTAGTACAACTTATTCAATACAGTTTCTCAAGTCAAGTCAATGTTCATGAATTTCTGCACAATTTCTCAAGAAACTAATATTACACAAGATTTTAATATATATATATATTATATTATCTATAATCTTATTTCTTTCTTGACATTTAGTGACAACATTAATGGCATCAGTAAGTGATGAAACAGTCGAGGTCATTTGAACGACTTTTACTATTAATTCCTTTAGCAAACTTTTGGCTGCTGACATAAAGCTTCAACTTTTTTTAAATTTGTATTTGGATATGATATTCTATATATATTCATGGTTAAGATTTAAGGGTTTTCATCTAGATCACATTATGAACAATGTCATTCATCCGATTCTATAATCGCCACTTATTTATTATGATTGGAAGGCTTATTTTTTCATAAAAATATTTCATAGTTGTCAAATTAAACTATTAAACAAAAGGAATGTGTTATTTTGCCAGGATTTTCTATATTATCTAAGTGTTATTTGTTTTTTATATGCGGATATATCATTCATCATAGAAATTCAACACTAATTAAATAATAATGACAACTCTAAAAGAGCGGGCATGCAACATGCGAAGAGCTAGGACACTTTTTGCATTTTCATTATCACTATATAAAATTATCACTGCATATTTTTTTTGACCCAAGAGGTATTGATGTTCCTAGGATGCTCGGTGCAACAGGCATGCCAGCTATGCAATTCAACGGCCATAGAAACAACAAAACATATCATGTGGCCATACGTGCCCGTATGCTAAGAATTTCTGGGGTGTACTTATTTGCATTTTGTAACATCACGGTACAGGATCAAGGAGGGATTACAGAAAGCTGGAATCTAGGCAAACAATACGAGACAGAGAGGGTTCGGAGGTGGTACAATGTAGTATGGGCAGAAGGTACTTGGGCTCTGTGAAAGGAAAGGAATAAGAGATTCTTCTCCAATAAGATTGTAATAGGGGTGAGTTAGTTTTATCGTTTACTGTTTACTGTTTAGCGTTTACCTTTTACCTTTTATCTTTATTATAAGGACGTCGGATTCTTCCTATGCTCCTTTCCAACCTTTTTGTAAATAACTCTTTTTTATATATATCAAACTCTTTTTTATATATATCAATCAATCAATCTGTTAGCGACACTTCATCGCCAACCATAAAAAAAAAATTATATAGTTTACCTTTCATAAAAATAACATTATTAAAACTCCAACTTATATATGTTTCAAATTTAATTGACTTAAATTTGTCATGATTGGGAAAAAAATCACTAAGATCATCCGTAAATTCACATCGTCAAGATTTGCATTTATTTAATTTTCTTATTTTATTATAATTAGAATATGATTGTATTATGTCTCCTTATTTATTATGATCGACTTGTATATTCTCAGACTCTTTTATTGTTGTCTGTTGAATACATAATTAAGGAACAAAATATATTTGAAGGTAATATATGAACATTTGCCATATATGATTAAAAAAAAAATAAGTTTGTCCTGTCCGTAAATTCGGAAGTTTAAACGGGAAATTGATTGCTGTTCTTTTTGGGTAAACTAAGGGGACGAATTGGCTAAGAGAGTTGACTAGGAGATGGTCAACCTAACCTTCCCGTTTAATTATCATTCCGAAACGCCTTTTGAGCTCAAAAGAAAAACTAAAGCGCATCACAAATTAAGATCTTAGAGTTCATTAATTAAGTTGTCTACTTGCAGATTTGAGGATCAAATATCAAATGGCGCACCTCCTACATGCACCATCCATAGGAATCGAAATCGGAATTGACCTGGATATCACCTGCGCACGAGTCGCTGTCTTCGATGGCAGACAGTGCAGAATGATCTCAGATGACCACGGCTACTCCGTCGTGCCATTATGTGTGGCTTTCACTGACTCCGGGTTACTTGTCGGCGAAGCTGCCAGAAAGCATGCTCAAGAAAACCCAACCAACACCATTTTTGGTCAGCCGTTTTGTTTGTTTATCATGTACCTTAATTTTTATATGACCACTATTTTACTCTACTTGTCTCTGAATTCCAGTGAATGATTTGAAGCATAAGCAAACGAACAAAAATAAATGAAGGAAATCATTTCTCTATTGAATTTTTAATGTTGAATGTCGTCCAAATCTGATGATCACTCTGTTCTGGATTACAAGCAAAGTTTACAAAAATAGATTTATGGGTTGACCCAGGAAGATGTAATAATGATTGGATAACTGATCCAGACATTAGCAAGAGTTAATTATCTATAAGCCAAATTAATCAACTGCTCATTTGCAAGTTGTAACTCGAACAATTTACAAGCCAAATTAAAAATATATATATATATATCTCATACATTTGCTTTAGTAACTGATACCGGCATTTTTTTCCCCTACTCTGTTGTAATGGCTGATGGAAATAAATCAACTGCGATCCTACAGGATCGTAGGATCCCTACGATTCTAATCCCAGCGGTTTATATATTTTGAGATTCGTGTACAAAAACTATCTCTTTTTAAGATTCCCACACTGTAATAAATGAAGGGTTGAAATTGGATTCGCAAGACCCTGTGATCCTGTAAAATCGCAGCAGATTTGCTTCCATGGCTGATAGCAGCATTTTTTTCACTGTTCTATTGTAATTGTAGTGATGTATTGGCTACTAATATGGTTTATCAATTCACATCTATATGTTTTCTTCTTTCAATTAACTGCAGAGTAATAAAGCCCATTGCACTATTAATATTTATCCTCACCTTTAAGCCTTACATTAAAATTGTAAAATAATAACATAACATAGAAAATTACAAGTGGAAACTGCTGAAATATTTTATCTTTATGCAACAGATGTCACTCATTTGATCGGTAGGCGATACTCTGATCCTTCAGTCCAAAAGGCCCTGAGTCTGTGGCCGTTCAAAGTTCAAGCCAGTGAAGATGATAGGTTGCTGGTGGTTGTACCCTGGAAAAGCAAGTTATGGTACTTCACCCCTGTGGAAATCTTCTCAATGATACTATTGCAAGTAAGAGAGAATGCTAAGCAAAACCTTGGAGCCACAATAAAAAATGCTGTGATATCCGTTCCATTTCATTTCAACTACAGACAACGGCAAGCGATCAGAGAAGCCAGTATGATTGCCGGTTTTAACATGCAAATTATTAGTGCTCCAGCAGCTAGTGCTTTGTTCTATGGCATCGAAAAGCAGCCATCTAAAAGCTGGTCATGGAACCGCAATAGTGAGCATAACATGATTATATATGATGTTGGGTCAGGAACTCTTGATGTTGTGCTAGTCACCATCAAAGATAGCAAGTGCAAAGTGCGAGCCGCTGCTGGGAACCTTCACCTCAGTGGACCGGACTTCGACAACACCACGGTTGATTATTTTGTTAATACTCTTACGGATATGTGCCTCAAAGATGCCAGCATGAGTGCAAATATCGTACATGAGGTCATTCTTGCTGGTGGCTCTGCCTGGAATCCCTTGTTACAATCTTATGTCCATCAGTATTTCAAATACAAGGAGTTGAACGTAAGGGAGCAATTACAAACAACTCCAGCATGTGGAGCAGCCATTCAATCATTCTTTTGCGATAACAGAGAAGCTTGTTCTTTGTCTCTGCTCGATGTTACACCTTTTTCTCTTGGCATACAGTATCCACGAGGGAAGATGGCTGTTTGCATTCCAAAAAACACACTTTTTCCAACCAAAAAGAAAAAACCCTTACATGCTAATAACCGTAACACAAAATTGTTCTTCGAGGTTTATGAGGGTGAGCTGATCATCGAGAACAATTTACTTGGAAAATTTGAGCTCTCTGAAGTTCCTACAATGTGTAATTTCAACATTACATTTGATATACATGAAAATGGTACTCTGACTGTCATGGCTGAGGAGATTTCTACTCGAATAAGGAATGGCATCACCATAATTGATAAAAACATTGAGCATTCTCGAATTCGAGTGCAAGAAACTTTTCAATACAAAGAAAGTCCGAAAGGTATTAACAAGGCCTCCACAAGTAAGAATTTAACCCGAAGCAGTACTTCCAGCACGTGGGCCCAAAGAGGGATTCTAGACAAGATTCGGACCATGAATAAAGAACCAAAAGAATATGCTATCGGGATCGATTTCGGCACAACCTACTCATCCGTTGCAGTGTGGCAACGAAATTGTGTCAAGATCATTGAGAATGAGTACGGCAGCCGCTTAACCTGTTCAGCCGTGGCTTTCACTGATACTGGCCGGCTGATTGGTGATACGGTCCACAAGGAGCAAGTCACGACAAACCCTGAAAACACCATTCCTAGTATGACCTCTACCTCACAAATATTTTGTTCTTTAAAACTTATGTTGGAAATATGCTATTGTGTTAGGTGATGCTGAATTCAAACAGTGTCGAAGAATGTTTTGAGCTGTTGCAGATTAAAAAATGAACTATGGTTTTCTACATTTATAGTACCATTGTTATTCCTTTTGGTACTGCAATATTGTTTGCCATTGTGACTGACACATGCTCAATCATTTTCACTTGATTAATTAAGATTTTGTAGATCATTTGAGTGCATTCTTTTAGACTTTAAAAAACATAACTTCTTTTGTAGATATCAAGCGTTTGATCGGTAACTGCTACGATCAGTCAATCCCGAATGGCAGCAAATTTCTACCTTTTAAAATTTTGCAGCCTGAAGGTAAAAATAGGTCCATGATCTCTGTCGAATACATGAATGAGAAGAAGCTCTTCGCACCAGAGGAAATCGCTGCTATGATCCTTTCAAAGATGAAAGAGATTGCTGAGGCCCACCTCAGTAAGGTAGTGACAAAAGCTGTTATCAGTGTCCCTGCTTGCTTCAGTGATTCTCAGAGACAAGCAATCAAGGATGCAGGAGTTATTGCAGGCCTTAATGTGCTGCAACTACTCAATGAACCAACCGCTGCAGCAATTGCTTACTTTAGGCAAAAAATTAGTGGCGGAAGCTCTGGTGAGAAAACCTTGTTAATTTTTGACCTTGGTGGTGGAAATCTTGATGTGTCAATTCTTACAATTAATGATGGCGTCATTAGAGTCCGGGTTGTTTCTGGGGACGCTAATCTGGGCGGTGAAGATTTTGACAAAAACATGGTGAATTACTTTATTAAAAAATTCAAGGAGGAGAAGAAAAAAGACATTAACAATAAACCAAGGTCTCTGAGAAGGCTAAGAGCAGCTTGTGAGAAGGCGAAAAGAGTTCTCTCAACTAATGCCCAAACAGTGGTGGAAATTGATGCCTTAGATGAAGGAATTGATTTTCGTAGTGTTATAACTAGGGAGACCTTTGAGGAACTTAACAAGAGTCTTTTCAAAAGAAGCATCAGCTGTGTGGAGAGATGCTTAGAAGATGCCAAAATGAATAGGAGCTGCATAGATGAGGTTGTTTTGGTCGGCGGATCCACAAGAATTCCAAAGATGCAGCAGGTTCTACGGGTAAGTTTTGTTTCATCATGCTTTTTCTACACATTAATTAATTAATTAATTACTAAATGAATCTACAGTGCAAAGTAGAAGGGATAAAATCAATAATATCCACACTGTATAGTGAATCTCATGTGTTTGCTGATCGTTACAATTGCAGGAGTTCTTTGAAGGGAAGGAGCTCTGCAAGAGCATGAATGCTGATGAGGCAGTTGTCTATGGTGCTGCTGTTCAAGCTGCCATTTTAAGCGGCAACGAAAACTATGAGAAGTTTAACATTTCTGAGCTCCGAGACGTCACATCTCGGTCATTTGGGTTGAAAACTAAGAATGGAGCAATAATTGTCATTCCAAAGCATACCCCTATCAAAGAAGAAAAAAAGCAGCACTTCATCCCAGACAACCCGTCGAGCTTCTCGATGGAAATACAAGAGTGTGGGATAGCATCCTCGACAGTGTTTAATATATCTGGCATCACACCAAAACCAAAGGTAAATTCAAATATCATTATAACTTTCGAGGTTGATGAGAGTGGCATTCTAAATCTCATGGCCAAAGACGTGAGTGAGAATAATGAAAAAATTGTTATTAGCAAGGAGAATGACAGCCTATCAGGAGAGGAGATTGAGAAAATGAAGGAAGCAGCAGATTGTTATAAAAAACATGACGAGGAGAACAAGGCGAGGGCTGCTGTATTGAATTCTCTTGAGATTGTTGCCTACAAGATGAAAACCATAGCTAGAGGTCCGAGTGTGTCTGCTTTGGACAAGAAATCGTTGGAGGAGGAAGCAGATAAGGTCCTTACATGGATCGAAACAAATCAGAATGCTGAGATAGATAAAATTAATGATTTCAAAAAGCATTATGAAACCATCATAACGTAATATTACCTTTAGTGTGACTGTATTCTGTGATGCAGCAGACATGTTTTGCGACTTTTACTACATCAATATATATGTGTATTGTATTCTATTGTTTTTTTTTTTTTTGAAAGACGTATTGTATTGTATTTTCTTTTTTAAAGACGTATTGTATTCTATTGTTATTTCTACTTGTTAATCATTTTCTTAGCAAAGTTTCGTACTTGAGGACATGTTTGTATGATTTCTGTTTTTGGCCAGGCCAGGTGTACAATAAATATGTATAAGACTCCATGAAAATATTTTTATCTGATTGCAACAAATTCGAATCCATTTTTTCTAATATATTAAATGCCCACTGTACAAGCTCAAAAAAACTGATAACGATCAAGCGCTTTTTGGACTATATTGTCTCATGTGTTGTGATAGGTCTTTATCGATAACACTTATATTATTTATTTGCAAAAACACCCACCAAGAGGGTAAACATGTACAAAATGGATATTTATTCATTCCCTCTCTGTATTTGTATCCGTATATTATTCATAAATGTATTTATATCTGTAAATAATTTATCTGTGTTTGTTTCCACTCCGTATATATCCACAAAAAATGAAGCAAAATACATATAACAATTTAGTTTTAATTGTTAATATAATACATACCTAGATTATCGATCCTAATTCAAAATAAAAGAAGATGCATTATAATTTATAAGACAGTTAAGTTGTCGAATTTTCTATTTGTGCATCTCAACTTCTAATTTTTCTCTTTTTTTTTTGTTATATAATACCCTAATATTTTATAGAATTGTTACCTATTATGAATACAAACTAATATATGCAAGTATTTTTAATGAACTTTGTCATTTTTATTTTATTATTATTTTTAAATACTTATTTTACTATGTATATGCATAATATATATTTAGTAACATTCATTAGTTATCTGTTTTGTATTCATATCCGTAGATTCTCCGCTCTTATTCATATCGATTTAAGCCATGTTTACTTTAAACCTTTAACATCCATCTAATATTCATATTCGTATTTATATTAACCAAGTCATCTTGAATCAATTAATTGACCATTACAAACACGCAAAACAAATTTCATTCTTAAAATTGTTCTGAGAATTTAATTAGGCCCGAAAATCTGATCTGGAGGACTTTGGCACACATTATTTTATATTATATTATATATGTAAGATTATATCTCATCTCAATGTGGGACCAATGTAAGAACCAAAATTAAGGTTGAAGGAATTACCTAGAAAATGACATGAATGCATGATGCAATTTTTCTTATTAAATATCAATTAATTAAACACAACCAAAGATTAATTCCACGGTCCATGCCTCTCCCGGTCTTCCCTCTGATCTTGTCTTGATTTGAATAAATAATAAGTATCAACAAGTGCTTGCGTTTTACCTAGCTCCTTCTTAGCTGTAATAGAACTCATCCAAGGAAATTGATCTGCATTTCCAACTTTCAACGTTCCCAACTTCCAAGACCTCGGTTTAGTTGCATTAACAACAATCAGGTAAATAAATATAGCATTTTTAACTGGCCTTTCTTGAATAGAATTTTCTATTCTATATCAGTATCAGACGGGAAGAAAGAACTTAAAACTCTGTGTAGTTTCATCTGCTAGCATCAATTAATTGCTTCATCATAAATCACAGTAATGGCACACAGCGATCATCCAGCAATTGGGATCGACCTTGGCACAACTTACTCATGTGTCGGCGTGTGGCAGCATGGCCGTGTAGAGATCATTACAAATTTTCAGCTGTGTCGCCTTCACTGACACTGAGCGACTTGTAGGGGATGCAGCCAAGAACCAGATCGACATGAACCCCACCAACACCGTCTTCAGTGAGATCTCCATTAATTATTTTGTTCGTTGGTGTCTGGCTCTTCATTATTTATTTGGGGTACCTAACCATTTTTCCATTATAATTTTCAGCTGTGAAGCGATTGATCGTAGCAGGGAGGAAATGGGGGGGAAAGAGATGGACACTGTATCAGTATTCCTACAAAAAAAAAAAAAAAAGATACCAATGAATGAGTCATGGCAATAATAATTAATAACATAATATTCAATCCTTGGGTTCCTGGAAATTCGATTCTTCATATTTAATTTGTTTAGGAGCGGGCCCACTCCTCTTCCCTCTAAGTAATTAAGTCTGATTATT
The DNA here is from genome assembly GCF_964058835.1 of Carex rostrata. Lineage (NCBI taxonomy): Eukaryota > Viridiplantae > Streptophyta > Magnoliopsida > Poales > Cyperaceae > Carex > Carex rostrata. The sequence goes on along the minus strand of NC_135918.1, from coordinate 10,192,104 downwards.
ATTGGTGATATCATCGTCCCTCTGTCGACTCAGAGAAAACCAGTGACCGGCAAATATTGTATTGTTCTCCCCAAACCAGAGCTTCTTTGTAAAAACAAACCTAAAACATAGTAGGAAATATCGGTATCGGGATCGGAATCTGTCCCGGCCGATACCGATCAGGGATCGGTGTATCGGCCAGTATCGGCCGATTCAGATCAGAAAATCGGACTTTTTGACCATAAGCTTTTTTTACACTAAAAAAATAGGAAAAAATTGATAAAAAAATAATTTGTCAATAATTTATGTTTAGATAAATAATTACAATCAAATAATCCACTAATACAATATAATACAAGCATTAAAACTATAAGCATACTCTTTCACAGCCAGAAACTATGCCGTGCTAGCTGGATCACTTCATCGTTGTCTGTATTATGATAAAAATGGAGATATTGTTGTCCGAAACAAAAAAAAAGACATTATAGACTCAAATAAAGGATTGTAAATACATGTTCTATTTACTATTTAATCACAGGCAGCATACATGTTCTATTTACCATTTAGTTGGCAGCATGTAAAGTTGTAAACACAATCAATCCATTACCACGTGCAGCATAGTTGGCAGTATGCATGTTCTATTTACAATTTAGTTGGCAGCATGTAAACACAATCAATCCATTGCTATGTGGTAGAGGCATATTACTCAATTTCACATCCCTTCTCCATTTCCGAACATTTTATTTTAGAGTTCTATTTAATCACGGGTAGTTTTTTTTTTTTTGAGAAAAACCTGACAGAGGCTGTTGGTTGATTTTATAATAAAAACCGCAATCATACAAGGAATAACTTTATGGGCCTTAGCCCAGTACTGTGCGGCACAGTGCCATGCAATGCATGCACCTCCATATAGCCCCGCCTATCTATTACTCTCTACATACACTATCCTTGTCTTGAAAGTAATTTACAAAAACAAAAGAGCAAACGTAAATTTCAAGGAGTCTGTCTTCTTTCAATTTTTTCCCACAGCGTTGCTTCTCTGATTACCCACTGCGCAACCACATCTGGAGGAGTGTGCTTGCCTTCAAAGATAACAGTATTCCTTTGACGCCATATTGCCCAACATGTTGCAGGAAACAACCGCTTCCAACGTGAATGTAGGCTTTGCCTGCTTTTGTGTAGATCCCAGGATCGTCTCCAAGTATCACAGACTGTGTCGCCGGAATTGAGAATTCCGAAACCCACCCGTCCTTCAACCTTGTCCCAAATGGCCATTGCATAGGAACACTGGAAAAGCAAGTGTTGCAAAGACTCTAGATGGCTGGAAGGACATAGTGAGCAGAAGGCATCCTGACAGTTGAAATGCCTGTGCAACATGACCTCTTTAGTTAGGAGTTTGTTCTTAAGCAGGAGGTAAACAAAGATCCTAACCGATGGAGGGATATTAAATTGCCACAGCGATCTAAACTCAAATCTTGTCTGACCGAAACCACTAAGGACCCGATAGGCAGAAGCTGCACTGTAGAGACCATTTGGTTGCCATATCCAAACCAGGTTGTCAGACTGGTTGTTCAGGGATGGGAGCAGTAGCGGTAGGGTTATGCCTGAACGGATAGCTTGTTCCAGGGACCATGCATGATTCCGTTGTCTAGTACCCGTTTCCAGAAGTGTTTCCGGGCCCCAATTATCATACCAAAAGGAGATCGATTCTCCATTTCCCACTTCCCAGGAGGTTGTGCATGAAAAAATTGTTTTAATTGAGATGAGTTGAGTCCAAAAAAAGAACCTTTTTTTGACCATAAAATAGGCCCCTGACGGTAGTTTCCTTGCCATCTGATTGTGTAAATTACAGAGGACCACATAGAGCTGGGTTCTTTGTAACCTATCCACCACCATCGTAGCAAAAGTGAGACATTCCTTAGATGCAGATTAGACAGTCCCAATCCTCCAAATTCCTTCTGTCTACATGCTACATCCCAACTGCACAAGGAGATCGGTCGTGCCGCATTTCTGTGACTACCCCATAGGAATCTCCTTCTTGCACGATCGATCCTCTGAATTACCCATTTGGGTAGTATGAAGCAAATCATAAGATAGGTTGGCATGGCGGATAAAACCGAGTTGATGAGTTCTAGCCTTCCCCCTCTACTCAAAAGCTTGGACTGCCAGCAATCAAGTCTCTTCTCTATTCTATGAACCAGAGGCAAGAAGGAATCTTTAGTTGGTTTTCTTATGGTCAAAGGCATCCCCAAGTAAACCACAGGGAAGTTAGTTTCAGAGAAGCCCATAACCGCCTTCACCCAATTTTTATCCTCCAAACCTACATTAAGAGGGATGTAGATGCTCTTATTGAAGTTAACTTGCAATCCTGAGGCCTTAGTGAATAGCCTGAGGGTTAACTTGAAAGTAATGAGGGCAGTTATGTCGGCCCTTGCAATTACTGCCGTGTCGTCGGCATACTGCAGAGCAATAATAGAATCCTCTATTTTGTCGGTCAAAGGCATGGTTAGGGTTTCATTTGCCACTTGGACCATTTTCTGAAAAACATCAACTGCCACGATGAACATCATTGGTGAAAGAGGGTCTCCTTGCCGGAGACCCCTTTTGTGAGAGAACGGGGTACCTGTTTCACCATTAATGCACACAGCCGAAGTAGCCGTAGACCAAATGGAAACCATCCATTGAATCCAACGTTCCGGAAATTGCCTTGCACGCATCACCCTAATCAGAAAAGACCATTCGATCGAATCAAAAGCTTTTTTGAAGTCGATTTTTGCAAACACAGCCGGTTTACCCAAGGCCGATATATGGTGCAGCAGTTCCCGAGTTGTGACGAAGTTCTCTGAAATTTGTCGCCCATGAACAAAGGCAGTTTGTCTGATGGAGATGAGTTGTGGCAGCTTTGACCGGAGTCGGTTTGAAAGGACTTTTGAGATGAGCTTGGGGACGAGGTTGAGCACACTTATAGGTCTGAAATCAGATGTAACTCTTGGATTATCTGTTTTAGGAATCATCACGATGGTTGCTTCATTGAAATGTTGGAGGTTGAGAGTGTTTTCATAGAAAAGGTGCATTATTTCCATTACTTCATGCTTCAAATTTGACCAATAGACTTTTAGGAACTCATTCGGGAGCCCATCAGGACCCGATGCCTTGTTGTTAGCTAATTGCATGACAGATCTCTCAACTTCTTCCAAAGTGAAGCGGTCCTGTAATGAATTTAAACAGGGGTTAGATGGATATAAGACTTCTGCATTGAAAGGTAATACCAAAGCCGACGAGCCCAGAACCTCCTTCATTGCCGATGTAAAAATTTCCTTAATTCGGTTACAATTAGTGACCGTTTGCTCATCGATATCAATTTCCGTGACCATGTTCCTCCTTAGTCTTGACGATGCAAATGAGTGAAAAAACTTGGTATTTCGGTCACCAAGTGCTATCCAATGACACCTAGATCTTTGTTTCCATTTTTGTTCAATATTGCACGCTAGCTCGTAAGCCTTAGCACGACATTGAATTCTGAATTGGAATTCTTGTGTGGTCAACCCTCTTTGTTCTTCAGTTTGGTCCAGCTGCAGAATGTGCTTTTTGTAGTTCTCCAACTCTTTTTCTAAGCTGCCAAACTCCTGTGATTGCCATATTCTCAAGGACCTATGCAAGATCGATATTTTGTCATGGAAACCCGTCAGGGGGTCCTGTTGTCGCTGTTGTGACCAGAGATTCTGTACCATCCGCTTAGGCTGACCATACCCGACCAGAATAATTCGAGCTTAAGTCTTCTTTGTCTGCTTTGAATTCCTCTACACGTGAGTATCAAAGGTGCATGGTCAGAGACAATTGTCTCTAAAGCTTCCAAGGTGATTATTGGGTAGGATAAGGAGAGATCAGGGGTGGAAAAAATTCTGTCAAGTTTTGATAACACCGGCTGTGGCCGTTTGCTGGACTAGGTGAATGAGCGATTCCTTAGGGTGTTCAATAATGCCCAAGTCCGAGATGAATCCATTAAATAGATCCATTAACGGGAAACTATATGTCCCGCTTGACCTATCAATAACCCATCTCGTGAGATTGAAGTCTCCGGCTAAAATCCACGGCTGGCCTACCAATGTTGTCATGTGCCTCAATTCATTAATGAAACCCTCTTTAAGGGAGTCTTCCGTAGGCCCATACACATTTGTAACCCATAGCATGTTGCCCGTCGGGACATGCCACAGTTGCACCGTAACAGAGTACCTAGTTAACCAGGACTTCATCAACTGGAAAGATTTCTTCCATGCAATCAGTGTACCCCCTGCCGAGTTCAAAGCCAGATTATATACTACCTCCAAACTAAAAAAAGAAGGAAGAAAACGAAGGATGTAAGTAAGATCCATTGCATTACACTTCGTTTCTTGAAAAACCAACACATCACATCTTCCACTTTTAATAATATTCTTTACAACATCGCACTTTTCATCCCCTCCCAAACCACGAACATTCCAAGATAGTAATTTAAATTTTTTGTATAACATTAGGAAACTTTAGAAAACATCAAAAACTTCAAGGGAAACTAACTGGATTTCAAACCAGATCTTCGTCGGTCTCTAGTTCTTCACCAGAGTCCACACTCAAATCCAAACGCTCTTGGCCTGCCGTTGATTCTCCAGAGAGGTCCATGTCTGCCATTTCCTCTTGAGCCAGGCCCAAGTGGCCTTGTCTGTTTTGATTATCTTCTTTAAGCACCTGTATGACATCTTCTGTTTGGAAACCACAGCCCGTTCCCAAGCTTGCGCAAAGTCCATACTGGACATCTACCTCATAGAAGCCATTTTCTTGTAAATGTACTTCGGCCCGCTGAGCACCAGTTATAGGTCCCTTCGTTTTAGGCTGTCCCTTTGGTTTAGGTTGGGCCATCCTTTTGAAGGTAATATGTTTGGACAGCTTTGGGCCAATATTGGGCTTTTGAGGCCTTTTCCCTTGACGGATCTCATTCCTCTTGTCCTGTATTGGATCTACTGCGTAACACGTCTGCCTTTTGGAGGATTCACCTTTGTCGTTTATCCCTAGGTGTGCACTGTTCAAAGGACGCCTGCTCTGACCCCTGTTCTGACCTCTGACCTGAGTTTTCTGCGCTGCTGAAGGTTCTTGTACGGAATTCGTCCTACTCGGGATAGGGGATGTAGGTGACCGTTGTAAAATTTTGACTGGAGTGGGGATCTTCTGTGGCACAATGCGTTTGGGGATTGATGCTGCCATGACACCCCCAGAGTTACCAGATGATGCGCGACTCGCTACACCTTTACTGGGTACTTCCTGACCGAGAATTGGCAGTTCGGTGCTCTGTGGCCTCCCCCCTGTGACTGGCTGTGTTGTTTCAAGAATCATAGCATCATCCTGACCCGTTTGATTTGGCGGGTCATCTCTCTGCCTCATCGGCAAGCTTGTTACCAACCTAGCTTGATCCAGGGTTATCTTCGGCGCCGCTCTACCTCAAGGATATCCGTAATTTCAGCCGGAATGGTAGATGGGTCTAGGTCCTGACAGAGGGAACTCAGAACCTTGCGGGATATGTGTATCATCTCTGGGCCTTCCTCTTCTAGATTTGGCCGGCCGGCAGGCTTGGCGAACTTTGGATGGTGTCTTGGGAGGTCAGTTGGCAGCATATATAAACATTTGAGTAAACATTTGAGTAAAGCTAGGGTGTGGCATGCTCACCAAGAAAGTTTGGTGAGCATAACTCCAAAAGTATATCGGATCGACGTCAAATGTCGAATCCAAACCGTTGAAATCCATGTACTTCATGAGTGATGCATATACATGCAAAATTTTGAAAGTTTCGAGTTTATTTGCTACACGGTCAAGTGGTCAAAGAAACGAACATTTTATTATAAGTTATTTTATATATTCAATTTTTATTATTTCTTTGACCACTTGACCATATAGTAAATAAACTCGAAACATTCAAAAAATTTCATGTATATGCATCACTCATGAAGTACATGGATTTCAACGGTTTGGATTCGACATTTAACATCGATCCGATATACTTTTGGAGTTATGCTCACCAAACTTTCTTAGTGAGCATGTCACACCCTAGCTTTACTCTAAACCTTTTATTGCTCCGTGGTAGTTGGCAGCATAGTTTTAAATAGAACTATCGGCTCGGTATCGGACCAAAATAGCATAAATTGGACAAAAAACAAAAAATCCGTGAATATCAGCTCGGTATTGGATCAGACTCGGCCAATCCGTTTCGGTATCGGCTGATATTTCCTACTATGCCTAAAAACTCTATGCTGATGGCTTCACAGGGGGACAATAAAGCTGCACCTGCCATTAGGATCGATCTCGGCACCACCTATTCGTGTGTGGCCATGTGGCAGGACAACCGCGTGGAGATGTCTCCAGGGGCACATAAAAAAATTGAGTAAAAATAAGGATCAAAGTCCTTATTTGCTTTATTGATTGAAAAACTTTCATAGGTTTCAAGTTGAAACCTATTACAATGATAAAACCTAATAGCTCAACATATTGAGCTTAGTACTTGTCCTATGTTTTAAAATAAATAAAATACAAAATTTTAAGATTTTAAATTGTAAAACAATAAAATAAAACTCTTCTCAAGCTTATTGCTGAATATACTTCCACTGCTCCTTCACTTCTTCTATTAATTCATTAATTGGTTGTCTCCTCTCTAAAAATTCTAGAGCACCTTGCTCTCCAACAAATGAACATTGTAATCAATAAGATCTCTCTTGTTCTTAAATCCCCTTTTTTACTGACAACCCAGATAGGTGCTTCTGTTTCCTTCAATACTTCTTTCCATCTTGTTGTTAGATGCATTACCCTTGTTAGTGATTTATATAACAGTAGAGAGAATGTGCACTCTGAAAATAAATGCTTGATGGATTCTTCTCTCCCTGCGTAAGACACACATGCATATTCCATCCTCTTTTCATGAGATTTCATCTGTAAGTTGTTAGTTTTATTTTATTATGTTATGGCATATGTTATTAATATGCACCGGGTTCATTCAAAGAAATGAACGAAAGGGCTTCAGCATTTTTGATGGAAAAATCTGTTGCTATTAGTATATACTGGTCCCAATTGATTGCCTGATAAGTTACAGAAAAACAACTTAGAAAAAGGTCTCTCTGTCTCTCTCTACTGAATTTTGAGAGAATTTCTGAAAAACGCCATTAAGAGAAAACGCTGTGTCCATCATCAGTTATCAGGAAAATCATTGAAGATCTCAGTATTAACGCTTCCGCAAAATGTCATCAATTCAGAATTGTAAGTTTTAAATACGTTCGCTATTTTATTTTGAATTTACGAATTCTGGATTAATATTAAAGTTTTCAGTATTTCTAACATTTGGTATCAGAGCCAAATCGTAAATTCATATAAGATGCAATATTTTTTTTCTTTCGAAATTTGTTTTATTTGGTTCGTATAAATATTATGAACGACGAATTTAAACTGAGAAATTCATTTTGGACGAATTTTGGATTAATCCGAGAGTAAATTTTTTTTTTGGGATTAATTACTAATTTTAATCGGAGAATTATTAATTTTATTTAATTCTTTGGTTCGTATAAATTTTGAGAATTATTATTCTTGAATCAATTCATAATTATTCTCTATTATTAAAATTCATGGGAGATGCAAAAGTTGGAGACCTTTAACCTCCCAAGAGGCCTCACATGCACATCTCTATTTTTGCTATATTGGATCTAATACAACTTATGATGAACAAAAATTCGGTCCAACCTCGATGACAGCCATGCGTTTTGGCAAAATGGGCCGAGCTTGCTGAATTTCGGCCAAAAGTTGATTGCATGGCTAATAAAGGGGAAGGACCGAACTATGTGTTATATGTGTTGTGTTGGATCTTGACTATATGTTATATGATAGGATAAGATGGGATTGCATGTACAAAAAACTATATGTGTATATATGTTGCACAAATTGTATTATGTTGGTATTTTCTATGATTTTATATGAATTCATATATAATTTTCGGCCTAATTAATTTTCTGTTGCAGAAATTTATTATATATATTTCATATAAATAATTTTAGACCTTATTATTATTATTATTTTTATTTTTTTTAATAATTGGTTGTTATCTTTATTAAAATTAATTTTGTGATTTAAGTCAAAATTATGTTTCACATTTAATAAATTATGACGGTAATTTTACCAACTTTAATTGCCATTATGATTTATTAAATGAATTTATTTGTTTCTGCCCAACGGTGATACAAATTAATTTTTTAATAAAATTACGTTTTCTTCATGTAATAAATTATAAAGGTTAATTTTACCAACTTTAATTGCCATTATGATTTATTAAATGAATTTCTTTATTTTAACAATTCAATTTATTTCTGCCCAACGGTGATATAAATCGAATTTATGCAACAACTGTTATGATAGAACTGAAATATAATTTGGCGTTTTATTATATATATTTCAGTATAATTACTGGTTAGTCCCTTTTATATACAGTTGATTTAATATTATTTTTTTTTATTTGTGGATTTATAATTTGATAACAGTAAGCATTTTTTTTTATTTTTCTGAATCTAATGCAGCATTGAATAATGTTCATGCTCAAATCTCTGGAATAGTACCATTGAACGGAACTAATTTTTCCACTTGGAAAGAGCAAATTGAGATTTGTCTTGGTGTTCTGGATATTGACCAGGCATTACGAATGGACAAACCTACTGATGCGCGCAAAAGCGTATGCACAAAGTTTCAGTACAATGAGATGTACATTTTAACCCTAAATACACTTTTGGTTCAGATTGCAAGTATACAATCCTACCGTGTAGTATATTGTCGGGTATCGATCCACAGGGAGTACGATAAATACTTAATTTAAACTTTACTAATAAAATTTCAGAAAATAAAATAAAGTAAAGTGCAATAAAAGTAAATGGGGGGGGGTTTGTTCTAACAATTCCTAAATTTGGGTTCAATACCCGAGTAGAGAGTTTGAAACAATAATTGTAAATAAAAGTAAAAGAAAGAAATTGATTTGCTTTTAAGATTTGGAGATCTAGGGGTCTTTGGTCTACAATCCCTTGCTAACTCTATTTATTCGGTATTTGTTTGAATTCATGTATGATTTGATGGGGTTTCTAACCTAGGTTGTGTTAGCCTTTGGAACAAATATTGATACAAATACTTTGGGTGAACGGATTAATGTTCCTCGATTTCTAGGGCTGTCACTACCTAGAGGGATTTTTAATACACATAATTCAAAGTAATTCACAATATTTGTTCTAAGGTGTCCCAAGTAGGGGTTTGACTTCACGGTCGTTCTTCACCAAACCCTAACCCTTAATTTCTATAGTTCCGGTTATGGATATCAAAGTACGGTCGCTTCTAATCCAAATCCTAAGATGTATGTTTATGGTTTCAATTAGTACTTTCCTTACCTAGACCAATGCTAGAATTTTAATAAACTAAAGCGGAAAGACATGATATAACATGATTTCAAGCTACTTTGATTCAATAAACCTAACCAGGTGAACTATAATTCAAGTACTAATGAAATTCATAAAGAATAAATCACAGAAATTAACAATCAAATCCCATAAAACAATCATAATAGAAACAAATAACCGAATAAGATACAATTAAACAAGTTCATGCATTGACCTAAACCCCTAGAGAGAGAACTACTCCCTCATGGAGAGATCCATTACAAAAATTGGCAAAGTAAGAAGAAATGAAATAAAGGAAGTAATTACACCCTTTGACAAATCAAAAACCTCTATCTTGCCGACTTCTTGCTCAGGAAACCCTTCTTCTCCTTGCTTGAAAGCTTTCCTTTTCTCCAGAATTTATCGCTAAGTATTGTGTATAGAGAGAGAATGAAAGAGGAAGGGATGATGTGAGAGATGATCCCCTGAATGGAGAATAAACCCCCTCTTTTATAGCCAAGTATCATGCCCAATTAAGAGCCTAGAAGGTGGAGTTAGTGGGTGCTATATTTGGATTGTTTTCCAGGATGCCTTGTCCACATTTGGCTGTAAAACGCGTCCATGAAGTGCCAAAAATAGAAACCGTGTGGAAATCATGTAAATTTGGCTTTTCTGCGGCTCCAGTGCGGATGGCCGATCCGCACTGCGGGTGGTCTCATCCGCATTGACTCTAAGTTTCCTTATTTAATTTCTGCGAATTAGTTGAATGCGGATGGCAGTGCGGATGGATGACCCGCACTGCGGGTGGATTCTGCTTCTCTGAAGGTCCTGAAATCGGCTAAGTATTGAGTGCGGCTGGGCTCATCCGCACTGCGGATGGAAGTTCATCCGCACTAGGCTCGGACTTTTTCCTGCGCAGCGCTTGAATGTTGGAAATGCGGCTAAGTACTCAGTGCGGCTGCTCTGATCCGCACTGCGGATGATTTGATCCGCACTGGAGGGTATTTTCGCCATTTTCCATCATTTCCTGCAACGAAAAGCTAAATAACCGCAGTAACTTGATTCCAGGTGTATTTAAATCATTTTATATTAAAAATACAAGATATTTGAGGTTATTTTATGATAAAATCTAGATCAAATGTGTATATAATTTATGCTTATCAAAATCCCCCAAGCTTGAACTTTGCTTGTCCTCAAGCAATACTTGGAACACAATTCAATCTTTAATTTAACCCTCATATCAAATATATATTTCTTCCAAAAATTCTAAGAAAAATTTGTATGATCTTGACAAAAGTTAGAAACCCTAACGTAAATCTTTACAAATCTAAAATTCAACCATTGGTTAATCATGAAATACCCCACAATTTGCTTACTTTAACTTTTATTTCCTTAAAGACTTAGAATTTGTAAACCTAGAACATCTAAACTCATTATGAAAACTTCATACTTATTTTGCGAAAATTCTTTCAAAAAATCCCCCAAGCTTGGAACAAGCTTAGGCTAGAAATTCGAGGACTTTGTGTGTTGAAATTTGCAAAATTCCTATCTTCTTTTGTTGCTTTTTATCCTATGACACTATAATTCTTTATCCTTAGAACAAAACCGGTTAGTTATAAGTGGCTAACCATACCCAACCGTTTAAATTCAAAAGTGCATTTTGCATTGCTCTTGGTTCAACCCTTCCATGACACGAACTCACATGTTTAGTGCGAACCCGGTCACTTTATTGGGCAAACTAGCGGAGCAAAGTGTCAATAATTCATTGCTGTAGGTACGTCATGTCGCCGTAACATAAGCAAGCGGAATCTCTTTTCTAAAAAATTTTAAATTTTGAACAATTTTTCAATATTTTTGCAAAATATCATGAATACACACATCCTTAGGTATTAAATCATACCTATGGATATCCCGATCTTTCTAAATTCATTTTTTACAAACAAGTTGTATTTTCAAAAAAAAATTTAAATCCCTAAGTTTTCATTTTCGTAAACCTTTATTTCCACAAAGTTTTTCGCCAAATTATGTGGTTATTTCCAATTACTCCAAGGGTACTTATAAAAATTCGCACTAAAATTTCTAATATTTTGTCAATCACTCAAATTTATCAAAAATTTTCTTTTTGCCAAAAATTTAAACATGATTTTATACTTTATGCATTTTTAAACAATTAAGTCCAATTATGCAAGACTCTATTTTTCATAACTACATAAAACATCTTGACAAATTTAAGTTCAATTTCACAAATCCTACTCAAGGTCAAGTAAAAAACATAGTTATGAATCCTAAAATTCTGAAAATAAACACACAAAAATTAAACATGCATGCAGATAAGTTATGCAGATAAGTTATGCCCATCCCCCAAGCTTAAATTAAGCATTGTCCCCAATGCATAAAAATAAACAAAAGTAAATGGAAAGATATAGATATTCTATCCTAGATTAAGGTGGTGGTGAAGCGCTCGATCAATCCTCCGCATCCATGTCATCCACAGGCTCCTCCTCCTCATCACCTTGATCCTCTTGTTGAGCTGCAGCCGCCTCTTCTTCAGCGCGTTGTCTTGCCAATTCGGCCTCCATCCGTCTAGCAGCCCTTCTTTGGTATGGCGGTGTTGGTGGATCATCCTCATAGTTAGGATTGTTGCTCATGAATCCCTTACGGGCGTAGTGGTAAGCTGCTGCGGCATGTGTCTCCACCTCATCCATACGGTGATCAAAGGCATCCATGCAATTGTTGATGTTAAGGTTGAGGTTGTTGATGGATGTTTGCATGGTTTGCATTAACTCCCACATTTGCTGCATTGTTATACCTCCTTGTGCAGCTGCATCGGGATGGGCTTGTGGTTGGGCTTGGGGAATAGCCGGTGGCGCGGGTAGTTGTGGCTGTTGTGGCTCAAGGGGAGGATCGACTATCTTCCATGTGGCATAGTTCAACGGGTCGAGGTTGGTTTGGAGAGGCAAACGGTGCAAGATTCTTTGCACTCCCAGATTTATCCATGCCTCTTGTTCATTATCATACCGGAGAAGCCGTGCTCGTACCAACCCCTCAAGATCCACAACTGTGTAACCCGGTACCACATCATCCCCAGTCGATATGTTAAGTGCACGAGCAATCTTTGTAATGATTCCCCCAATTCGCACCACACCACCCGGTTGAATGTTGTTTGCCACTGTTTTGATGTGTTTGGCCAGGTTGTAGGTAATGTGTGGCATATACATCATCTCCTCATTGTTGCGCCTAAGCATGCTGCAAATATAGGTCATATCTCCCTCGTTGAAGACCGAAGCGGTCTCCCCTCGGGCAAAAAGAGTATGAGAAAGTACCCGTTGGAGATAACGAATCGCCGGGTGGGAGATGTTCTTAACCCGCTGATCGTTGAGGACATCATGCATGGTTAGAAGGCGGAATTGGTGCTCATTCATATCGGGGAAGAACCCGAGGATAGTCCGCATTTGGTCCACATTGTCTCGGCTAAGGTTGAATAGCTCCAGCAACTCGGTGGTGTGTAATGACACATAATAGCCTCCAAGGTTGAAGCTCATGGTCCTGGAGGTCCGATCGAACTCATAGGAGGAGAGGAATTCGATGGTAATGGCTCGGTATGTGTCAACCTCTTCACATAGGAAGTCCCACAATCCAAGGCGGTTGGTTAGCATTTGAACCGTGTCAGTGAGCCCCAACTGCTCAAGAGCAAATTGGCAGATCCATCGAGATGGTTCGAGAGTCCGATGGGACTCAAGCGCAATCTTCCGGAGTTGTTGGTTAGAGTTCAACTCCATGGCGGGTGGATATGGAAGGGACGTTTGCTTGGTTGACTCTTCCCCTTGCCGGTCCTCAGACGCTTGGATGTCCTTGTCGCCATCTTAACTGCAATACACAAATGAGAAAAGTTAAAATTACAAAGAATTTGATGTAATTTGGGGTCAGTGCGGGTCATTTCCATCCGCACTGCGGCTCATATCACCCGCACTGGCTCTAATTTGGCTAAGTTCTGGTTTTCCCGAGCCTGGTGCGGATGAAAACCCATCCGCACTGCGGGTGGTTGATCCGCATCAGGGACTTGGACAATTTCTAGGGTTTTACAGGGTTGGTGCGGGTCATTCCATCCGCACTGCGGGTGGTTGATCCGCATCGGGGTTGATTTTCACCGATTTTACCAATTTTGGACGATTTCTTCGATTTTTGGTACCATTTCGCAGATCTAACTACAAATAAATGAAATTAAGGGTAAGGAGAGATCAAACCTCGTTGTAGATCGCGAAAATTGTAAGTAAATCCGAAGAAATCCGAGTTTTCACGAAGAACGGCTTGAGAGAAGTTGAACTTCGGTTTTGGAGAAGAAAAAGGGAGAAGGAGAAGAGAAAAAGAGTGGAGAAGGGAGAGGAGAAGAAGGAATGGGAAGGAGAAAGTTTCCGGGTTTAGAAGGGAAAGAATCGGGGTTTATAGATGGAAATACGAAAGGGCGCGAAGAAAACGGGATTTGGTTGGTTTAAAGAGACGCACTGGTGCGGATGGGCTCATTCGCACTGCGGGTGCCCCATCCGCACCGACCGAAAAATTTGAAATTTTTCCAAATATTAGAAAACTTACCTCTGGTGCGGCTCATCCCATCCGCACTGGGGAAAATTTTCGCAATTTTTCGTCGGCAAAACCCTCCAATGTTAGTTAATTGCAAATTTGTAAAAAAATAAATTGCAGAAAGTAAAGAACCTTGGGTTGCCTCCCAAGAAGCGCTCAATTTTACGTCGTGAGCTCGACATGATTCGTGCTCACTATTGAGTGTGTGGGTCGGCTAGACGCATATTGTCCTTCTCATCTCCTGGGCTACTATGATTATAATGCTTTAGGCGTTGCCCGTTTACTTTGAATGCCCCGGTGTCTTTGCTCCATATCTCGATTGCCCCATGTTGGAATACTTTTGTCACTTCGAATGGGCCATCCCATCGTGATCTCAACTTCCCGGGAAAGAGTTTTAAACGTGAATTGTACAATAAAACAGTGTCTCCTTCATGATAATCTCGCCTTACGAGGCGTTTGTCGTGCCACCTCTTCGTCCTCTCTTTGTACAACTTAGCACTTTCGTATGCATTGAGACGCAATTCTTCCAACTCATGTAGGTCGAGGATTCTCTTTTCTCCGGCCGCCCTCATGTCGAAGTTTATTGCTCTTATCGCCCAATAAGCCTTGTGCTCTAATTCAACGGGCAAATGACATGGCTTTCCATATATTAATTTAAAAGGAGTCATACCTATTGGTGTTTTGAAAGCGGTTCGGTATGCCCAAAGAGCTTCATCTAATTTGAGTGACCAATCTTTTCTTGACGTGTTCACCACCTTTTGTAGGATGCTTTTTATCTCGCGATTGGACACCTCCACTTGTCCGCTTGTTTGCGGGTGATACGGTGTGGCCACTTTATGCTTGACTCCGTATTTGAATAGAAGATTGTCGAATTGGCGGTTGATGAAATGAGATCCGCCATCACTTATCACCACTCGGGGTACCCCGAACCTAGGAAAAATAATCTTTTTAAAGAGTTTTCTTACCACGGCGGAGTCGGCAGTTGGGCTAGCTATGGCTTCTACCCATTTTGACACATAATCCACCGCTACGAGGATGTATTTGTTGTTGCAAGAACTCGGAAAGGGACCCATAAAGTCGATCCCCCAAACATCAAATAATTCGACTTCTAGTATGGCGTTTAGAGGCATCTCATGTCTCCTTGATATGTTCCCGGTTCTTTGACATTTGTCGCACCTAAGCACATTCTCCCTTGCGTCTTGGAAAAGTGTGGGCCAAAAGAACCCGACTTGAAGGACTTTGGCGGCAGTTTTGTCGGTTGAAGCATGTCCTCCATAGGCGAATGAGTGGCAACAATGAAGAATTTGTTCGGTTTCCTCTTGGGGTACGCACCTTCTATGGATACCATCCACCCCTAACTTAAACAACAATGGTTCATCCCAAAAATAATTTTTTGCATCCGAAAAGAATTTTTATCGTTGTTGATAAGTTAGATCGGGAGGTATTATACCGCATGTAAGGTAGTTGACAAAATCTGCATATCATGGCGCCTCGAGGTTGTTGACTGCATATAGTTGTTCATCTAGGAATGAATCATCAATAGGCATGTCCTCCTCTTTAGATTCAATGGTGAGGCGTGATAGATGGTCCGCCACCAAATTTTCAGTCCCCTTCTTATCCTTTATTTCTAGGTCGAACTCCTGGAGTAGGAGAATCCATCGGATTAGGCGTGGTTTGGCATCTTTTTTGCTTAGAAGGTATCGAATTGCCGCATGATCGGTGTACACAACCACCTTGGATCCCACCAAATAGGGCCAGAATTTGTTAATAGCGAATATGACGGCTAAAAACTCCTTTTCTGTGGTCGTGTAGTTCATTTGTGCCTCATCTAGGACCTTGCTCGCATAATAGATCACATGTGGCTTGTTGTCGATCCTTTGCCCTAGCACGGCCCCAACGGCGAAATCGCTTGCATCACACATAATCTCGAATTGCACCTCCCAATTTGGTGGTCGAAGAATGGGAGCTGAGATTAGCGCCTTCTTAATCCTATCAAAAGCATCTACACAAGGCTTATCAAAATTAAATTCTGCATCTTTCATGGTTAGATTGGTAAGAGGTTTACAAATTTTAGAGAAATCCTTGATAAACCGTCGATAGAACCCGGCATGCCCTAAGAAACTTCTCACATCCTTCACACAAGTTGGATATGGCAGCTTCTCTATCACTTCAACCTTTGCTTTGTCGACCTCCAAGCCTTTGGAAGACACCACGTGGCCTAGAACAACCCCCGTTTGCACCATGAAGTGGCATTTCTCCCAGTTTAGTACTAGATTAACCTGTTCACAACGTTCTAAAACTTTGATTAGGTTAGATAAGCAATCATCAAAAGAAGTACCAAAAACTGAAAAGTCATCCATGAAAACCTCCACGGAATTTTCTAATAAATCCGAAAAAATAGCCATCATGGCTCTTTGGAAGGTTGCTGTGGCATTGCATAGACCGAACGGCATCCTTCGGTACGCAAACGTGCCATAGGGGCAAGTAAAAGTCGTCTTCTCTTGGTCTTCGGGGTGTATGGGGATTTGGAAGAATCCGCTGTACCCATCGAGGTAGCAAAAGTGTGTGTGATTGGCTAGCCGTTCGAGCATTTGATCCACGAATGGTAGAGGGAAGTGATCTTTTCATGTTGCATTGTTGAGTTTTCGGTAGTCGATGCACATCCTCCATCCGGTAACCACCCTTGTGGAGATCATTTTGTCATCGTCTCCCTTCACCACCGTTGTGCCTCCCTTCTTAGGAACTACATGAACTGGGCTTACCCATTTGGAGTCGGAGATCGGGTAGATGATCCCGGCGTCAAGTAGTTTGAGGATTTCCTTCTTTACCACCTCCTTAAGATTCGGATTGAGCCTTCGTTGAGCTTCAATGGTGGACTTGTGGTCATCCTCCATTAGGATCCTATGCATGCAAAGGGATGGACTTACCCCGGTTAGGTCATCGATTGTGTATCCAATCGCTTTCCGATGAAGCCTTAGCTCGTGTAGAAGCTTCTCGGTTTGTTCTTTGTTGAGCTCGGAATTGACAATCACCGGGTAGGTTTCGTCTTCCCCCAAGTATTCATAGCGAAGGGTAGGTGGTAGTGGCTTGAGTTCGACCTTCGGTGCACCGAAATCGGTCGAAACTTCACAAATCTGAGCTGAAATGGCTGAGTGCGGGTGGCTGATCCGCACTGGATGGTCAGTGCGAACGCACTGGGCTAAGGAAGTTGATTCTGCAGCTTCAGGGGGCTCAGTGCGGATCACTCCATCCGCAGTGCGGGTGCTCCATCCGCACTGGGGAGAATTTTCACTATTTTCGTCATTTTGAGACCCGGTTTCTTCTAGATCTAGGTCGAGTTGTTCCTTCACCATCTCTTCCTCCTCATGAGTACCTAAAATTGAATCTAAAACATCCAATCTACAAATAGAATCATTGTTATTTGAAGGGAATTTAATGGCATTATACATGTGAAAATTTACCTTTTCGCCTCCAATGTCAAAGGATATTTTTCCTTCTTTGACATTTATGTTTGCATCGGCTGTGGTTAGGAAATCCCGTCCCAATAGGAGAGGAGTATGGGTATCCTCCTCCATTTCAACTACCACAAAGTCTACCGGAACAAAGAACTTACCAATCATAACAATCACATCTTCCGCAATCCCCTCGGGGTAGCGTACCGTCTTATCGGCTAGTTGTAGAGACATTCTTGTGGGTTTCAAGTCAGCAAGTTTTAGCCTTTGATAGACGGTCTTTGGCATAAGGCTCACACTTGCACCCAAATCACATAGGCATCTCTCGAATTTGGTATCACCAATTATACATGGAATTGCAAAACTCCCGGGGTCCTTCAATTTCGGAGGTAGCTTGTTTAAGAAAAGAGCGCTACACTCCTCATTAAGGGACACCGTACCTACTTCCTCAATTGATCTCTTGTTAGATAGTATGTCTTTCAAGAATTTTGCATAAGCGGGCATGTGAGTAATTGTCTCGGTAAAAGGGATGGTGATATTCAATTTCTTGAGGTGTTCTACGAATTTGGCATATTGTTGGTCAAGTTTGTGTTTTACCAACCTTTGGGGAAAGGGTATAAACCTATGTGGTGGAATATACTTAGGAGCTTCAGTAGGTTTTACCTTGGCCGGGTTGGAATTACCCGGTTCTTGAGATTCCTTTGATGCCGGTGCTTCCGCATTGAGAGGAGCTGGAGGTGGTTGTGCCTCCTTAGGTGGTTGTTGCCGCTCTTCAATGATGGGCATTTTGGGTCCTTCGTACTCCGTGCCACTCCTCAAGGTTATTGCTTTTGCATGCTCCCTAGGGTTTATATCCGGCTTACCCGGTAGTGTGCCTTGTTGTCGAAAGGATGAAGATGCTTGTTGTGCTATTTGTGTTTCTAGCATTGAGGTCTTGGTATCCAAGAGCTCAAATTTCGTCTTCAATTCTCTCAAGGAATCCGAAAGATCCGTGTTGGTGTTCCTTTGATACTTCATGAAGTCACTTTGTTGGTTCATCATGTCTTGCATCATTTTTTCTAGGTTGCTGTTTTGGGAGGCTCCTTGATACGAGTTTTGGTTGGACCTGTTTTGGTATTGATTGGAGTTGTCGTTTTCGGTCCTCCACTTGAAGTTCGGATGGTTCCACCTATTGTTAGGGTTGTAAGAGTTTGAATTGAAATTGTCATTTTGTCTAACCTTATTATAGATCGGGTCATTCCTCTTATCGCCTTGGTTATAGAACATGGCATTCGCTTGTTCTACCTCGTCGCCTTCAATAAGGACTTGGCAATCGGCGGTGATATGGGTCGCCTCTCCACATATGCCACATGGTGCCTTCTTCGTCACGGATTTGACATTTTGCATTTGTGCCATTTGGTGTTGTAAGGCCTCCATTTGTGCTCTCAAGGCGGTAACTTCGTCGACTTTCAGGATGCCAGGTGTGGATTGGGCTTGTCCCCCTCGCTCGGCCGTCCACTCCCTTTGGTTGATCGCCATATCTTCAATCATTGCCATAGCTTGTGCCGGATCCATTCGTGACATGTTTCCCCCTGCAGCTGAATTTAAATGAGTTTTAGTAGCTATTGTGCAACCCCCATAGAAAAATTGGAAAAACAACCACATGTCAAGGCCATGGTTAGGGCACAAGCGTTGGAGCTCTGCCCATCGGTCCCATGCCTCGGTTAGAGACTCCCCCTCGGCTTGCTTGAACGTCGTGATCTTCGTCCGGAAATGTTGGGTTTTGGACGGAGGAAAGTATTTTCCTAAGAATAACTTTTCCATGTCGTCCCATGTCTCAATGTGGTCCCGGTTGACGGTTCGTAGCCACGTTCTTGCATTGTCTCGGAGGGACAAGTGGAAGCATTTGAGTTTCAGGTTGTCTAGATCATCTCCTTCTCGCGCAAAAGTGCCGCAATGCTCTTCGAAGACCGCCAAATGAGCATGCGGATCTTCATTTTGGGCTCCTCCAAATTGATTTTGGCTAAGTAGGTGGATGAGAGAGGGCTTGATGTCGCGTGGATCTTGGTTGTGAGGGATGAAGCCGAAGCGGTGTCCTTGTTGACGGTTACGGCCATTTCCGTTTCCGTTGTTGTTGTGGTTGTTGTGGTTCTCGTTAGTAGATAGTGTTACTCCTCGTACACGGGAACTTTCGTCATGAACGGATTGATCATCACGGTTGTCTTGTTCGAAAACCAGATTCTCTACGTGGTTATTGAAGTTGATGGGTAGGGATCGGGTGGCCATGTTTGAGTATTCTTCTTCGTAATAAAGCGTTCCTAATGGGGTTCTCCCAAAGCTCATAGAAAGCTGAAAAAGAAGTAAGGTTAGCTTTCAAACAAAAAGAGAACAAAAATCTGAAATAAATTTGTAAAGTAGAAACTTAGAATTTAAACTATACTCCCCGGCAACGGCGCCAAAAACTTGATGCGCGCAAAAGCGTATGCACAAAGTTTCAGTACAATGAGATGTACCTTTTAACCCTAAATACACTTTTGGTTCAGATTGCAAGTATACAATCCTACCGTGTAGTATATTGTCGGGTATCAATCCACAGGGAGTACGATAAATACTTAATTTAAACTTTACTAATAAAATTTCATAAAATAAAATAAAGTAAAGTGCAATAAAAGTAAATGGGGGGGGTTTGTTCTAACAATTCCTAAATTTGGGTTCAATACCCGAGTAGAGAGTTTGAAATAATAATTGTAAATAAAAGTAAAAGAAAGGAATTGATTTGCTTTTAAGATTTGGAGATCTAGGGGTCTTTGGTCTACAATCCCTTGCTAACTCTATTTATTCGGTATTTGTTTGAATTCATGTATGATTTGATGGGGTTTCTAACCTAGGTTGTGTTAGCCTTTGGAACAAATATTGATACAAATACTTTGGGTGAACGGATTAATGTTCCTCGATTTCTAGGGCTGTCACTACCTAGAGGGATTTTTAATACACATAATTCAAAGTAATTCACAATATTTGTTCTAAGGTGTCCCAAGTAGGGGTTTGACTTCACGGTCGTTCTTCACCAAACCCTAACCCTTAATTTCTATAGTTCCGGTTATGGATATCAAAGTACGGTCGCTTCTAATCCAAATCCTAAGATGTATGTTTATGGTTTCAATTAGTACTTTCCTTACCTAGACCAATGCTAGAATTTTAATAAACTAAAGCGGAAAGACATGATATAACATGATTTCAAGCTACTTTGATTCAATAAACCTAACCAGGTGAACTATAATTCAAGTACTAATGAAATTCATAAAGAATAAATCACAGAAATTAACAATCAAATCCCATAAAACAATCATAATAGAAACAAATAACCGAATAAGATACAATTAAACAAGTTCATGCATTGACCTAAACCCCTAGAGAGAGAATTACTCCCTCATGGAGAGATCCATTACAAAAATTGGCAAAGTAAGAAGAAATGAAATAAAGGAAGTAATTACACCCTTTGACAAATCAAAAACCTCTATCTTGCCGACTTCTTGCTCAGGAAACCCTTCTTCTCCTTGCTTGAAAGCTTTCCTTTTCTCCAGAATTTATCGCTAAGTATTGTGTATAGAGAGAGAATGAAAGAGGAAGGGATGATGTGAGAGATGATCCCCTGAATGGAGAATAAACCCCCTCTTTTATAGCCAAGTATCATGCCCAATTAAGAGCCTAGAAGGTGGAGTTAGTGGGTGCTATATTTGGATTGTTTCCCAGGATGCCTTGTCCACATTTGGCTGTAAAACGCGTCCATGAAGTGCCAAAAATAGAAACCGTGTGGAAATCATGTAAATTTGGCTTTTCTGCGGCTCCAGTGCGGATGGCCGATCCGCACTGCGGGTGGTCTCATCCGCATTGACTCTAAGTTTCCTTATTTAATTTTTGCGAATTAGTTGAATGCGGATGGCAGTGCGGATGGATGACCCGCACTGCAGGTGGATTCTGCTTCTCTGAAGGTCCTGAAATCGGCTAAGTATTGAGTGCGGCTGGGCTCATCCGCACTGCGGATGGAAGTTCATCCGCACTAGGCTCGGACTTTTTCCTGCGCAGCGCTTGAATGTTGGAAATGCAGCTAAGTACTCAGTGCGGCTGCTCTGATCCGCACTGGAGGGTATTTTCACCATTTTCCATCATTTCCTGCAACGAAAAGCTAAATAACCGCAGTAACTTGATTCCAGGTGTATTTAAATCATTTTATATTAAAAATACAAGATATTTGAGGTTATTTTATGATAAAATCTAGATCAAATGTGTATATAATTTATGCTTATCACCTACTATTGTAGCAACAAGTACTGATGATGAAAAGAAAAATTCTGAAAAATGGGAGCGGTCAAACCACATGTCTCTCATGATTATAAAAAGTACTATTACAACTGCTATAAGAGGAGGTATTCCTGAGAAGGATGATGCAAATAATGTCTTCACTGCTAGACAGTATATGACTTCTGTTGAAGAGCAGTTTAAAAGTACTTCTAAGGCTAATGCAAGTACTCTCATAATGAAAATGCTCACCACCAAGTATAACGGGACAAGCGGTGTACGTGAACATATCATGAAGATGAATGATATGGCCGCAAAATTGAACGGTATGGATATGGCAATTTCTGAAGGCTTTTTAGTTCATTTCATTATGACTTCTCTTCCTTCACAATTTGGTCCTTTCAAGATCAATTATAATACGCAGAATTAAAAGTGGAAAATGAGCGAATTAATTTCCATGTGTGTTGAAGAAGAATAAAGGATTAAAGTTGAAAAACCTGACTATGCACACATTGCTGTTCAAAGTCCAAAACCGAAAAATAAGGAAAATGGTAAAGGTAAAAGTAAAATGAATATGGCTACTGGTATTAACAAGGCAAGTACATCTGGTACAAAACCCGTGCATGCTCCTGAGTGTCATCACTGTAAGAAGCGTGGATACATGAGGAAGGACTGTGTGAAGTTTAAAGATTGGCTCGTTAAAAAGGGTAATGATTTAAATTTCATGATTTGTGAAACCTTTTTAGTTGATGTTCCCTTAAATACGTGGTGGGTTGACACTGGTGCCTCTGTGCACATTACGAACTCATTGCAGGGATTCCATTCCGTGAGGATGCTTCAAAGGGGAGAAAGGAAACTTAAAGTTGCTAACGGATTAGAGGCTGAAGTCGAGGCTGTTGGAACTCTTCGTTTAGTTTTGAATAGTGGCTTTATTCTTGATTTGCATGATGTAGTTTATATTTCTAGTGTGATTAGGAATTTAATTTCTGTTTCTAGACTTGATGCGTGTGGTTTTATGTTTCAGTTTGGAAATAATGAGTTGAAACTATATCATAACTCTAAGTTTGTTGGTTCTGGATTATTATGTGATAATCTATATAAATTATGTTTGGATTCTTCCTTTTGTGAATCTCTGTTATCTATGAATATTACTAGTGTTAATCATAAACGTGGAGTCAAGAGAAATCGTGATGTTGGAAATTCTTCCAAATTATGGCATCGCAGATTGGGTCATATTTCAAGAGATAGAATGCAACGTCTCATTAGAAATGAAATTCTCCCTGCATTAGATTTTTCTGATTTTGACAACTGCGTAGAATGTGTAAAAGAAAAATTTGTCAAGGGAAATAAGAAAGGAGCCACTCGAAGTGGGGGACTATTAGAAATTATTCATACTGATATTTGTGGTCCTTTTCCTACTCCGAGTATTAACGGGCATAAATCGTTTATTACTTTCATTGATGATTATTCTCGCTATGGTTATGTGTACTTGATTAATGAAAAATCTGAAGCACTAGATAAATTCAAGATTTTTAAGGCTGAAGTTGAAAATCAACATAACCTTAAAATTAAAATAGTGCGATCAGATAGAGGCGGTGAATATTATGGAAGACACACCGACCTTGGTCAAAGTCCAGGCCCGTTCGCTTTATTTCTTCAAGAAAATGGTATTGTACATCAGTACTCTATGCCGGAAGATCCTCGACAAAATGGAGTTGCTGAAAGACGTAATCGTACACTAATGGATATGGTACGAAGTATGATATGCAATACCACATTGCCGGATTTTTTGTGGACAGAAGCTTTAAAAACAGCCACACATATTCTAAATCGGGTTCCTAGTAAATCTGTTCCAAAAACACCTTATGAACTGTGGACTGGCAGAAATTCACAACTAGGATACTTACGTGTATGGGGCTGTCCTGCTGAAGCAAAAGTCTATAATCCGCAACTTAAGAAACTTGATTCCAGAACCATTAGTTGTTATTTTATTGGTTATCCAGAGAGATCCAAAGGTTTCAGATTTTATTGTCCGTCACATACCACTAGAATAGTTGAGACGAGACATGCTGTATTTTTTGAAAATGGCAACATCAGCGGGAGTAATGCAAATAGAACAGTAAACCTCGAAGAAAATCGGATTTATGTTCCAATTCCGATAATTCGAGAAATTACAAATTCTATACCTATTGTTGTTCAAGAGGCTAATGAAGAAACTCATGTTCATGATGTACCTATTGTTGATGAAGCTCCTATGCTGCCACAAGAACCCTTACGTAGATCACAAAGAGAGAGAAGATCTGCCATACCTGATGATTATATCGTATACCTTACTGAGGAGGGTTGTGATATAGGTAATGGAGATGATCCTATCTCATTCAAGCAAGCTATTATGAGTGATAAATCATCTCAATGGTTGGAAGCCATGAATGATGAGATGAAATCTATGGAAATTAATGAAGTTTGGGATCTTATTGAGTTACCTGTCGGGGTTAAACCTGTAGGATGTAAATGGGTCTATAAGACTAAAACTGACTCCAAAGGTAACATTGAAAGATTTAAGGCCAGACTAGTCGCTAAAGGGTTTACACAACAAGAAGGTGTACATTTTGACAATACATTTTCTCCTGTCTCAAAGAAAGATTCATTAAGAATTGTTTTAGCCCTTGTAGCTCATTATGATTTAGAACTACATCAAATGGACGTGAAAGCTGCATTTCTCAATGGTAACTTGCATGAAGAAATTTTTATGAAACAACCTGAAGGGTTTGTTGAAGAAGGCAAGGAACATATGGCATGTAGGTTAAAACGTTCAATATATGGATTAAAACAAGCTTCACGACAGTGGTATCTCAAGTTTGATGAGATTATAACCGAATTTGGATTTACAGAAAATATAATAGATCAATGCATATACCTCAAGGTTAGTAGGAGTAAATTTATCTTTCTCGTTTTGTACGTGGATGATATTTTATTGGCAAGTAGTGATTTAGACATGTTATACGAGACAAAATGTTTTCTATCAACTAAGTTTGAAATGAAGGATCTTGGTGAAGCCTCTTATGTTATAGGAATTGAAATTTACCGAGATCGGTCTCGTGGGATCTTAGGTTTATCCCAAAGAGCATATATTGAGAAAGTGCTTAAAAGATATAACATGCACAATTGCTCCCCTAGTGTTGCTCCTATTGTCAAGGGTGACAAATTCAGCAAGTTTCAATGTCCTAAAAATGAAATAGAACGTGCTCAAATGAAGCAAATTCCTTATGCTTCGGTAGTAGGGAGTCTTATGTATGCTCAAGTTTGTACACGTCCTGATATTGCATTTGCAGTTGGTATGCTTGGCCGATATCAAACTCATCCAAGAATGGACCATTGGAAAGCTGCCAAGAAAGTTTTACGCTATTTGCAAGGGACAAAAGATTATATGCTTACTTACAAGAGGTCAAATAACCTTAAAGTTATTGGTTATTTTGATTCAGATTTTTCTGGATGTCTCGACAGTAAGAAATCCACATCAGGTTACATATTTATGCTTGCAAGGGGACCAATTTCATGGAAGAGTGCTAAGCAGTCTTTAAGGGCATCTTCCACTATGCAAGCAGAATTTGTGGCGTGTTATCATGCTACTGGTCAAGCAGTTTGGTTAAAGAATTTTATACCAGGACTTCAAGTAATTGACAGTATTGCGAGGCCACTCACCTTATTTTGTGATAACGAAGCTGCTGTTTTCTTCTCTAAGAATAACAAATCAAGTGGTGCATCCAAGTGGATCGACATCAAATATCTTGTTGTTAGAGACAAAGTCAAAGATGGTACCATTATGATACAACATATCAATACAAGAGCTATGTTAGCTGATTCTCTAACAAAAGCGCTTCCACCCACTCTTTACAAAGAGCATGTTGCCGGCATGGGTTTAGTTAATGTATTATGATTTTGATGTTGTAAACTATATATATATTATGTTCTGTACTAAACCTTTAATTATGTATTGACTTTGAATTAATAAATTTGCTAATTATGATGCGCATAATTTTGTTTATTCTAAGCAAATTATTTATGAGGACCGAATGAAGATTATTAACCATTGTTGGAAAGAGTACCAATGCTATAATTAATGGGGATCAAATAACGACATTTGTTATTTTGATTACTTTAGTTTGGTTTGGTATTTCTAACTGAACAGGTTTACGATTAATAAAAAAAAATTATATTGGCCAATTTTTTTCAATTTTTTTTATATGTACTTTATTATGTTATAACATTACGGCCAAGTGGGAGAATGTTAGTTTTATTTTATTATGTTATGGCCTATGTTATTAATATGCACCGGGTTCATTCAAAGAAATGAACGAAAGGGCTTCAACATTTTTGATGGAAAAATCTATTGTTATTAGTATATACTGGTCCCAATTGATTGCCTGATAAGTTACAGAAAAACAACTTAGAAAAAGGTATCTCTGTCTCTCTCTACTGAATTTTGAGAGAATTTCTGAAAAACGCCATTAAGAGAAAACGCTGTGTCCATCATCAGTTATCAGGAAAATCATTGAAGATCTCAGTATTAACGCTTCCGCAAAATGTCATCAATTCAGAATTGTAAGTTTTAAATACGTTCGCTATTTTATTATGTTATGGCCTATGTTATTAATATGCACCGGGTTCATTCAAAGAAATGAACGAAAGGGCTTCAGCATTTTTGATGGAAAAATCTGTTGCTATTAGTATATACTGGTCCCAATTGATTGCCTGATAAGTTACAGAAAAACAACTTAGAAAAAGGTCTCTCTGTCTCTCTCTACTGAATTTTGAGAGAATTTCTGAAAAACGCCATTAAAAGAAAACGCTGTGTCCATCATCAGTTATCAGGAAAATCATTGAAGATCTCAGTATTAACGCTTCCGCAAAATGTCATCAATTCAGAATTGTAAGTTTTAAATATGTTCGCTGTTTTATTATGTTATGGCCTATGTTATTAATATGCACCGGGTTCATTCAAAGAAATGAACGAAAGGGCTTCAGCATTTTTGATGGAAAAATCTGTTGCTATTAGTATATACTGGTCCCAATTGATTGTCTGATAAGTTACAGAAAAACAACTTAGAAAAAGGTCTCTCTGTCTCTCTCTACTGAATTTTGAGAGAATTTCTGAAAAACGCCATTAAGAGAAAACGCTGTGTCCATCATCAGTTATCAGGAAAATCATTGAAGATCTCAGTATTAACGCTTCCGCAAAATGTCATCAATTCAGAATTGTAAGTTTTAAATACGTTCGCTATTTTATTTTGAATTTACGGATTCTGGATTAATATTAAAGTTTTCAGTATTTCTAACATAAGTATTTTCCTGTAATACACCAACCATCCAAATACCTTCATTCTTGGTGGTATCTTCATTTTCCAAACTCTATGTATAAACACTGTGAATGTTGGTTGATTTTTCAATCCCACATATGCTGATTTTACAGTGAATATCCCTGATTTTGTCAAATTCCAAGACACATAAAAAATTATCCCTTAATTATATCCTTTTCATTTGTATGAAATACCTTCATATTTTATATACTTATTTTTAATTATGAACATATATCAACTAATATATGCATCTTTTTTATTTGTTAAATTTAATTTTAATTTTATTATTCTAAAAGCTGACTTTAATTTATCAACTAATATATTCTAAAGTTCTTTGATATATGGATTTTGTAATATTTATTAATGATTTTTTTTTTTCATAATAATCATATCCGTAGGTTATCTGCTTAAATTAATTGTATTCATTTAAGACAAATTTAAATTTAAATTTTGACATCTGTCTGATATTTATATTTGTAACAGCATTAATATCCGCTTAATAAAATTATGGATACGGTTATGTTTTTTTTGACACTACTCTAGGTGAGAACTGGAAAACTTGGAAGCTAGGCTTAAAGATTATATATAAATACATAGAAGCTACAGGAAATATCCTAGAGAGGATAAACATATACGTCTGCAGAAAGAAAAACTAGCCCCTGGATTAGCGATGAATAGATATTTAGATGACAATCAATATCCAACTGCAACTTGTTTAATTTGATAGAAAGAGAGAAGACTTTGACGAAGTCAAAAGTCTTTGGAGAGAATTTTTTTTTTTTCTTTTTCTTTTTCTGGAAACTTGAGAGAAGACTTTGAGTAAGTCAAAAGTCTTTGGAGAGAATTTTTTTTTTTTTTTTTTTAACTTGATAGTAGCTATCAAGGTTGTATAATTTGGAGAGAATTTCTAATTTTCTGGATGTAGAGACATCAACAATTGATCAGTTTGTTGTTTCTTTCGGTTTCCAAATACCAGATAAAATATATCCTTTATTAATAATGAATTTCACCCACAGAATTTTTATTTTTATTTTTATTTTTTTGCTTCATCCTACATAATTTTTGAAAAGAACAATTAACTACCTCATATAGAGGCCGTATCTTGACGACTTAATTACAATAATAACAATTAATAATAATATATCAATATAGATGAACAATGAATGCCCAACTACAACTACAACTACAACTACACCTTGGAGATATATAGAAGAGTTGCACACTTGGACTGGTTGTGTCTAGACAGTGACAATTGACCGTCCCTCTTGTGTTACAATTAATTGGCCATAAGGAACGCGTAAAATAAATCTCATTTATATATAAAATTTCTCTGAATTTTCATTATGCCTGCAAATCTTATCTGGAGAACTTTTACCCACATTATTATATGTAAGAATATATATATCTCATGTCAGAGTGGGACCAAGAAATGTAAGGAACAAATTAATTATGGGAAGAGAAATTACCTAGAAAATGACATGCATGGTATGCAATTTTCTTATTATATATCCATTACGGGAAAATTTATAGTGTACCCATCAAAAATTTCTAAATAGCCAATATCCCATCAAAACATTGAAATTTCTTATTTCCCCATTCCTAGCTGTAATACATATACAACTTATCCAAGGAAATCGATCAGCATTTCCCGACTTTCAACGTTTCAATATCTAATTAGAAAAAAATTATATCAAGGTAAGTACAATATAGCATTTTTTTACTTGCCTTTCTTGAATAGAATTTGCTTTTCTATATCATTATCAGAAGGGAAAAAGGAATTAAAAACTCTGTTTAGTTGTATTCTGCTAGTTGTGAATTTGATTGTAACATCAATTGCTTCCTCATAAATCATAGTAATGGCGCACAAAGAGCATCCAGCAATTGGGATCGACCTCGGCACGACTTACTCGTGTGTCGGCGTGTGGCAGCATGGTCGTGTGGAGATCATTGCAAATGACCAGGGTAACCGCACCACTCCATCATGCGTTGCCTTCACCGACATTGAGCGACATGTAGGAGATTCAGCCAAGAACCAAATTGACATGAACCCCACCAACACCATCTTCAGTGAGCTTAGCTCTTCAATATTTCTTTTGTTTTGCTGTTTTTCTGCTCTCTTATAGGACTTCACAAGTTCATGCATGCTTATTATTTATATATGGAATTCCATTATAATTTTCAGCTGTTAAGCGTTTGATTGGAAGGCAATTCTCGGATCCCTCCGTTCAAAGCGACATTAAGCTATGGCCATTTGCTGTGGTGAAGGGTCCTGCTGGCAAGCCTCAAATTGTGGTGAAACATATGGGCGAGGAGAAAAAATTTTACCCCGAAGAGATATCCTCCATGATCCTTACCAAAATGAAGGAGATCGCCGAGGCCTACCTAGCCAGCCCCGTTAAAAATGCTGTGATCACAGTCCCTGCATACTTCAATGATGCACAGAGGCGTTCAACCAAAGATGCCGGTGAAATAGCCGGACTGAATGTAATGCGCATCATGGATGAGCCCACTGCTGCTGCTGTAGCGTACGGATTTGACAAAATTAGCATCAGCAACGACAAAACTGCTGCCGAGAAGAAGGTATTGATCTTCGACCTAGGTGGAGGCACCTTTGATGTCTCCTTGCTTACCGTCAAGAATGGTATCTTTGAGGTGAAGGCTACTGCCGGAGACACCCACCTCGGCGGTGAAGATTTTGACAACCGCTTGGTGAATTATTGTCTTGATGAGTTCAAGAGGAAGAACAACAAGGACATCAGCGGGATTCCAAGGGCTCTTAGAAGGCTACGTTCTGCTTGCGAGCGAGCAAAGAGGAACCTCTCTTTTTTGACCCACACAATTGTTGAGGTTGATAGCCTCTATGAGGGAATTGATTTCTCTTCTCGCATCAGCCAAGCCCGATTTGAAGAGCTCAACATGGATCTCTTCACAAGATGCATGCAACTCGTAGAGAAATGTCTCAAGGATGCTAGCGCTGACAAGACTAATATTGATGTCATCGTCCTTGTGGGTGGGTCCACAAGAATCCCTAAAGTGCAACAACTTCTGAATAGCTACTTTGATGGAAATGGAAAGAAAATCAGCAAAGGCATCAATCCGGATGAGGCCGTCGCATATGGTGCCACCATCCAAGCCGCCAAGTTGAGCAGTCAGGGGAGCAGAGAGATCGAAGACATGGTACTCTTAGATGTGACTCCGCTCTCGCTCGGCATTGAAATTGTGGGAGGAGTCATGTCTATCGTGGTTCCAAGGAACACCACAATACCAACAAAGAAGGAGAAAGTGTTTACAACTCACTATGACAATCAGACTGTTGTTGACTTCAGAGTATTTGAAGGCGAGAGAGCCGAGACTAAGGATAATTACCTCCTCGGCAAATTCACCCTCTCTGGAATCGCACCAGCTCCAAGAGAAGTACCAAAGTTTGATGTGTGCTTCGACATAGATGCCAATGGCATACTGAATGTTTCAGCGCAGGACAGAAGTAGCGGACAGAAGAAGAAGCTGACGGTGACCAACGAAGAGGCGAGGATGAGCAACGAGTTGATCGAGAAGATAATTCAGGATGCCGAAAGGTACAAGGCCCAGGATGAGGAGTGCCATAGAAAGTACGAAACCAAGAACTCACTGGAGCAATATGCTTATCGTATGAAAAATGCCATGAAAAATAATAGCATCACCAATACTTTACCATTTGCGACGAAAATGGGGATTGAAGATGCAATACAAGAGACGTTAAGTTGGGTTGAGGATAACCCATTTCCAGATGTAACTGAGTCTGAATCAAGGATGGTTGAACTAGAGAGAATTTGTGCTTCAATTGATTATATGTAAATTTATTACAAAAGATAAGCTTAATTTGTTTTCAATTTTGCAATCAATTTTCTCCAAGAGACAATATCTTATTAAAAAAGATAGGCACATACATTATTATGTTATGAAAAATATTTTCCAACCTTTTTTGCTTTTAATTTTGTATTTTGGATTGAATGGAACTAGAATTGTATGTCATTGCTTCAATTCAATGTCCTCGTCACATCTAAATGACAGGGGCTAATTACAAATTTACCAATTGTTTTATTGTTAGTTTTCTGTTGTTCAATTGTTTTCTAAAGTAATGTTTTTATAAAAGATGAGAGTTTAAATAACTTTATTTTTATGCATTTATATGTTAAAATAAAACTATTAGCTAGTCAGCATGCAATGCTAAGCGTCATGGATATATAGATCACACCTCTCGGGTTAGATAGGTGTCTGAAAGAAATGGATACCTTTATTTTTTATTTAGTTTTCCGAATTTAAATTCATCAGTCATATTTATTGTTATTTCTATAAATATGAATATAAAATTATTTTTAATGTTATTTGGTGTCCCCGACACCGCCCCCCCCCCCCCCCCCCCCAATTTAATCAAATCAAATAAATTGTTTACTAGGTAACTTTTTTTTAGCAATCTCATTAGGTGGAATATTAATTAAAATACTCCTAAAATGCGTTCAATTTTTAAATCTTAGTTTAGTGTATAATCAAAAAGGAAACCGATGCTTACACAAGCATATACCTAAAGGAAACCGATTATTAGAAAGCTGATATTTTTATGAAACATGCTACATATTTCTTTTTACTTTTTTTATTAACGGATAAAATGGGTATTTCATGAATTTAAAATGAGTTTAAATAGAAAAGATAATAAAATGAGTAAATTTGTAAGTTTTAAAAATTTAGAAGGGGAAATATGTATTATGAACTTTAGAAGGGAAATATGTAATTTTGACGTTTTTGAAGTATATACATGAAATCCCCCCAAATAAAAAATAAAAAAATAAAGTTTTACGTGTATGCATCTCTTATGAAAATAAGTAAGATACGGATTCGATTCCACATTTGAATTCAAAATTTGAAATATAAATAACAAAATAAGTATGTGGCATTTTATGACACCAAAAACTTGTGCCATTATAATCATCTTCCAAAAGCTATTAATTCATTAGGGGTTTTCTCTCATACTCGAGGGAAAAAAAAATGTTGATAAACGAAGAGACATTTGATGAACTCTTATTTATTATTTCATTTGCAAATTTATTATGGATGTTGTCTTTCTAAGAAATGACCTGATAATAAAAGAAGGAAGATAACATATATATATTATAATGTAATTGTGGGGAAATTCATGAACCATTGACTTGACTTGTAAAATAAGCACATAGAAATTACCTCTGAAAAGGACAGGAAGGACTTTGTCGAATCATACGGTTGACAGAGCACCAAATTATTTTTTTCAATAATAGAATGAATTAATTATAACAAATATTTAGAGTCAGTTGCTCTTATTTAATAGTCCCGCCCTCTTACGTACCAAGTACCCAAACAATTAGGAATCAATTATATCTTCTTTCATTTAAGATTTAGTGAACTCCTCTTGTGCTTGAAAAAGTTTCTAATTAAGCAATGGCACCAAGCAAGGAGGAGCAGGCAGCAATCGGGATCGATCTCAGCACGACATACTCATGTGTCGCAGTCTGGTATCATGGGCGCGTGGAGATCATTGCAAACGACCAAGGCAACCATACAACCCCATCATGTGTTGCATTCACGCCTGACGAGCGGCTGATAGGTGAAGCTGCCAAGACCCAGGTTGACATGAACCCCACAAACACCATATTTGGTAAGTATTTTTTCCATTAATGTTTTCATCTGATCAGTATATTATATGAACTTGTTATTTCTCTTTCTTTAATTGAAACATATCATCCTTTGAATTGGTAAGTAATTTTCCCTTAATGTTTCATCTGATCAGTATATTATATGAAGTTGTTCTTTCTCTTTCATTAATTGAAACATATCATCCTTTGAGACAGACATGAAGCGTCTGATCGGTAGGCGCTTTTCTGACCCAACTGTCCAGAGTGATAGAAAGCTATGGCCTTTCAGTGTCATTCAAGGAGCTGGTGATAAACCAAAGATTGTAGTCCAGTACAAAGGAGAGGAGAAACAGTTCCTGCCAGAGCAATTATCCGCTATGATCCTACAAAAATTGAAGGAGATTGCAGAGAACTTCCTCGAATGCAGTATCCAGAATGCGGTGGTCACTGTCCCTGCCTACTTCAACGACTCCCAAAGACGGGCCACAAAGGACGCTGGTAAGATCGCAGGGCTAACGGTGATGCGCATCATGGACGAACCCACCGCTGCTGCAGTGGCTTACGGCTTCGAGAAATTGACTTATGTACTTGAAGAGAAGAATGTCCTTGTTTTTGACCTCGGCGGCGGCACCTTTGATGTCTCGGTGCTCAACATCAAGCAAGGTGTGTTCAAGGTTAAAGCAACAGCTGGAGACACACACCTCGGTGGCGAGGACTTCGACAACCGTTTGCTGAACCACTTCATCCAGGAGATCAAAAGGAAGCACCAGAAGGACATAAGTGACAACCCGAGGAGCATTAGGAGGTTGCGATCTGCCTGTGAACGAGCAAAAAGGACTCTCTCCTTTGCTGCCTCGACAACTGTGGAGGTTGCTTGCCTCTACGAAGGCATTGATTTTAGTTCGTACATCTCCCAGGCTCGGTTCGAGGAGCTCAATGTGGATCTCTTCAAAAGGTGCATTGGACTCGTGACCAAGTGTCTGGAGGATGCTCTTATGGACAAGACTGCCATCGACATAGTGGTGCTTGTCGGGGGTTCTACAAGAATTCCAATGGTTCAGAAAATGGTGCAAGAGCTCTTTGATGGAAAAGAACTTTGCAAAACCATTAACCCCGATGAGGCTGTAGCATATGGGGCAGCACTACAAGCTGCAAAACTTAGCGGTCACGGCAATGACGAGGTACTTGACCTTGTTATTGTCGATGTTACGCCTCTGTCTCTAGGTATAGAGACCCAGGGAGGAATCATGACTACCTTAATACCAAGAAATACTATAATACCCACCAAAAGGGACAAATTTTTTTCTACAAGTTCAGACAACCAATTGAGTGTCCTCGTGCAAGTCTTTGAGGGAGAAAGACCTAGAACCGATGACAACAACCTTCTAGGTATGTTTAAGCTCTCAGGAATTCCTCCTGCTCCAAAAATGGAACCAAAAATCAATGTCTGCTTTGAGATCGATGCAAATGGGATTCTAAATGTCACAGCGCAAGAAAAAGGAACCGGTCAACAAAGCAAGATCACTGTGACCAATGATGATGGTCGTTTGAGCGAGGGACAAATCGAGAAAATGATCAAAGATGCTGAGACATTCAGAGTCGAGGATTTGGAGTATAAGAAGAAGGTCGATGCTCGCAATGCGCTGGAGAAATATGCATATAATATGAGAAATTCAATGAGGAACAGCAGAATTGCTCCAAAACTGAATTCTGCAAATAAGAGCACTATGGATGATGCAACTATGCAAGCTATAAATTGGGTGGAGGATAATCTTCTTCCGGACCATGCCGAGTCGGAGGCCAAACTGAGAGAATTGATGGCCATTTGTGAACCAATTATAGCAAAGATCTACCAGGAGAGTCCTTAAGATGTAAATATATGAAAAATTGGTTGCATCTTCTTTTTTCTTTTGTTTTCAATTTATTTTTGGTGAAACAAGTGACACTGTTTTGTTTGCTTCATCTTAGAATAAAATTTGGATACTGAGCTTTTGTTTAATGAGCTAGGTTCTTTCTTTAATTGTTTTTTATGCAAGTGTGAGTTTCTTTGTTGGGCTCAAATATCGTTAGGTCAAGTGGTTGCAGTTTTAGTTGGATTAGAGTGCTATTTATTGTGTTATTGTACAATCTAATGTTTTATTAGATACTCTGCATGCATGTGTTCAAACTTCAAAGTTGAATTGTTACACACAAAAAAGATGCCTAATTGATCACAGAGAATTATCATCATCATAAATCAATATGGAAAGCCTTGCAACTCAACCTTTCTCAGCCATATATAGCAATAAGCAATTATCTGTTAGAGACTTAGAGTCAAGTAAGAAAGCAGTAACTGCCCACTAACCTTCAAAAAAGAAAGATATATATAGTAAGTGTAAATCTGTAATTTTGGATATGTTTACTATTTGCTCAAACGGAAATTAACTGTTAACAATAGCCACTGCCTGTATATAAGATTTGTATTTTGTAATCAAACCATGTAAACATACAGAAAAATAATCAAAAGTTTTTTTTGATCACTTTTAGCAGTAAGCCGGTAACTGGTAATCATGCATTTTCCACATCTCAGAAAAAACAGGAAGAAATCAGTGCCAGAAAAAAAAGATGGAGGGGTCCGGACTTCGGAGGTCACACCTATCGCACTATGGCGTGGCTACTTTATCATAAACCTTGGATATATTAATGAAGAAAAACAAAACAAAAAATCAATAAATGAAAAGGGGAAGGACGGGAGTGTTAGTATTTGATATATATTTCGGTGGAGGGAAGAGAGACACAATTCTCACAACAACTCTTTTATTATTCAAACTATCTTTTTGTATTTTCTCTCTTACATTCTTACAAGAGAATACAAGTCTATTTATAACCTTAGACATGACTCTTAAAATTCGTGCAGTAATTAACACATAATGAATAATAATTATTAAATTACATATATAAAGATCAAGTGTTTTAGAATAAGAAAATTAAAATTAAATTTAACAAAATTGATAAAAAAAAAAAAGTATTATCAATGTTCATAATAAATAATAATTATATAAACCGCGCCTCCTCTTCATAAAAAAGTACATTGATATTGTTAGAATCTATAAACCGCGCCTCCACTAGTACTTTAACCACTAGGCAGTGTAAATCTATAAACCGCGCCTCCTCTTCATAAAAAGTATCAAATGTGTATTTGTAGCCTAGTGGTTAAAGTACATTGATATTGTTAGAATCTTGGTGTTCAAGTTCTACCTACCGCATCTTATTGAATACAGTACATATCAGATAACCGAATAAAAAAGTATCATTCACATCCTAGTCAATCGTTTATATGTAGAAATAGTAAAATGCTATTTTTCCCGAAAGAACCAATCCAACTTTTATGTCTCTCTCCAAGATACAGTTGGACATTCATTGTTCATCTATATCGATCTATTATTAATTCTTATTTTAAAAAAAATTATTAGTTCTTATTATTATTATGAAGTCCTTTTATTTTTAGAAAAATTATGTAGGTGGAAATTCATTATTAATAAAGGATACACTACATCTAATACTTGGTAGCGAAAGGAGATAACTGAGTAAGCGATTGTCCCTCTCTAGATCTAGAAAATATGAAATCATCTCCAAAGACTTTGACCTCCTCAAAAGTCTTCTCGCTATCTCTTTCTCTCCCTTTCTATCAAATTAATAGGTTGTTGTTGCATATTGATTGTTCATATTTTTCCATGGAATCCGATGGCTAGCCTTTCTGAAGACTTTTATATGCATGTTTATCCTCTGTAGGATATTTCCTATAGCTTCTGTATATGTATTTACAATCTTAGTTCAAGCCTTCATGTACCCACCTGGAGTAGTGTCATACACCATAACCGTATCAATATTTTATTAATCAGGTTAAGACCAATACAAATATAAATATTAGATGGGTGGCAAAATTTAAAATTAATTAAATCCGTCTTAAATGAATACAAAAAATAGCATATAATATAAGGATATGAGTATGAAACAAAGAATGAAGAATAATTATTAATAATATCTATTTAAAATGTAAGTGTTTTAGAATAATTAAATTTAAATTAAATTTAACAAAACTGATAAAAAAAATTAGTTGATGTTCATAATAAATAATAATTATATAAAATATGAAGGTATTTCTTATAAAAATGAAAAAGACAAAATTAAAGGTTGAGAGAAAAATTAACATTCTCCTGATAGTAAGAATGCATATATGCCTTTATTTTAAATTGGAATAATCCAAATGCTCTTTAATTAGTTCATTCAACTTAGATTCAAATGCAGCTAATGCTCTTATCCATTGTTTTTTAATGGTGAATTAATTGTAATATGACAGACGTTCAATTGTCATTGTCTAGATAATAAATAATAAAGTGCAATTTTTACTTCCGAAACAACCAATATCTATAAGTAATTAAATGTTTTTAGAAAATTATGTAAGTGCAATAGAAATCCATTATTAATAAAGGACTTTGACTTCTTCAAAGTCTTTCTTTCTCTTTTTTTTTTTAAATGCTTGGTAAAAGCTACTGAGCTTTTTCAAAGTCTTCTCTCCCTTCTTGAAAAGAATTATCAAGAGAGACTACGTACCCTCTCTCTTGAAGACTTAGCAATTATTGTCAAGTGGAATCTCTCTCTCTGCCAAGCTGCCTCTCTCTCTCTCTCTCTCTCTCTCTCTCTCTCTCTCTCTTCAATCAAATTATCAAGTTATATTGTACCAATATCCATTAAATGTCTTATTCATATCCATTCTATATAAAATGTCTTATTCATACTCTACCAATGTCCATTAAATATTAGCTTACCAATATTCTATTTTTATCTGTTAAGATAACATATAACAAAATTAATCACAGTAATTATCAAATAAATTGATAGAATATATAATTTAATCTAAAAGTATAACAAACAAATATATATATTAAATACATGATCATGTATCAAATATCACAAAAATTAAAAATTATAATAAACCCATTTTTAAGTTTTGATCTCATTATTTAAACATATATAAATTATTAATTCAATAAATGATATAAAATATTGTTAATAAATAAATTTTGTCATAAATTATTAATTAAAAACTATATGGATATATTCAATTTCATCATGAATTGTCAAATAAAAATTTATATAAAATGTTGTAAAATCAATTTAATAATAAAAATATTATATATTTATATGAAAAAATAAAAATAAATATCATATATAATTTTATATTATTAATTACTCTATAGGGTGAGGAGTAAAAAATAGGTTTTATTCATATTTTTATCTGATAAATTAATGATTTTT
This sequence comes from Carex rostrata, assembly GCF_964058835.1. NCBI lineage: Eukaryota > Viridiplantae > Streptophyta > Magnoliopsida > Poales > Cyperaceae > Carex > Carex rostrata. Next base: position 10,154,104 of record NC_135918.1, on the reverse strand, counting down.
TTTTACCCATATCAATACCTAATAATTTAAAGAAAAAAAAAACTTTCTCATACTCGTTCTATCAAATACAATACAAATTGAATAAAAGGATAAAAGAATATATTGTTATTATTGTTGATGCTTTGTAGAGGGTTTTATTTTTTAAGTCAAGATAAGATCAAAGTGAAGAGGACATGCATGAAATGTTCGGTTGCGTTAATTAATATGATATATGATTAAAAAAATTGCATCATGAATTCATGTCATATTCTAGGTTTTTAATCTTCCCTTGAATTGTTCCTCGCACATTTGGTCCCACTCTTAGATGAGATATAGCATAATACTAGCATCGTACCTGTGCGTTGCAACGGAAACAGATTATTTCATTATAAAATATTATAAAATGAAGAAGATCAAGTGTTTCATTATTTCATTATTTGTGTGACCTTTTTGAAAATCAACCGTTCAAATACGTGCTGCACAAATCTCAAAGCAATAATAATACTGATACGATACGGATACGACGATACGGCAATTTTCAAAAATGAAGGATACGATACGGCTATTGATATATATATATTTTTTTATTATTTTATATATGATATTTATATAATTATAATTTAAATCAAATTTGTAGAGAAAAATAGTTAAATACTATATTTATCTACAAGATAACACATGTGAACTCTAGTGTAGTAGTAAGAACCCAACTAGGTTCGAATCCCGCCTTCAACAGAAAAAAAAAAAAAGGGTGCGTGGTGCACAGGCTTGGTCCGCAGGCACCGTGCGTGGTTCAGAGGTGCGGTCCACGGGTGCGGCGCGCAGTCCACGGGCGCTGGGATCATATGCAGCGCGACCAGTGTATGCTTAAGTGTTGAAGTGCATAATTTGGAAAATTCGTCTATGTGCGATCTGAAAATTCAACGGCTGAGCATCCTTTCGAAAAAAAAAAACAAAAAAAATCAGAACCCTTACAGAATCTAGACATTAAGTTCCTTAAAAAGGAGGAGAGATATATAATATTTTATGCAAATTAAGTTTCTCCCAGATAAGCTTGGCCTACTCAAATTATAAGAATGGATTGATTTTACGTATTTGTAATGGTCAATTGATTGTAATAATGAACTCATCCGTCCCTCCTAGGTGCAGATGGACATACATTAATATTGTTCATCCATATCGATCTATTATTAATTGTAATAATGAACTCATCGAGGTACACGGTCCACATGAGGTGATAAAGCATATCTGGAGAACTTTTGCCCACATTATTATATTGTTAAATTATATATGTAAGACTATATCTTATCTCAGAGTGGGACTAATGTGAGGAGCAAATTAAGGGAAGAGGAATTATCTAGAAAATGACATATATTCATGATGCATTTTTTTTCTTTATTATTAATATTATTTATGAAAAATGCTAATATGCTACGTGTAGCATAGAGATCTCCATGCAACAGCTCAATATTTAAGTTTTCAAAATATTTTCATATCAAGTGATTTTCTACCTATCTAAAAAAATAGGAAAAATATTCTAAAAAATGTAAAATTTGGTTTGCAAGTACATATTCATATGGAGATCATGTTAAACAGTTCGGATCAACCGTTAGAATTTTGAAAATGCAAATATTGAGCAATTATTGTTATTGTTATTTTTTGTTGTTGTTGTTGTTGTTGTTGTTGTTGTTGTTGTTGTTGTTGTTGTTGCTGCCTCCTTTGCTATTGATAAATTTTAAGTACAGTTGGTATTGAGTGACATTTGACATCGATTTGGCTCAACATACGATGCCATTGAGGAAGTGACTTTTGTCATCTGTTGTGGAACATGAGCCGTTGGTGTCAATACATAGCAATAACAACTCGTGACTATATTGAACCGATGGCATATGTTCTCAAGGGTAAGGATGTAAATAATTGGGACATCTATTTTAGTATACACTAACTGCTTCATATATTGAACCAATGGTGGTGATGTTATATATTTTAGTAAACCTTAATTATCCCCAAACCATCTCCAAACACTAGCTCACTGTGAAAATCAACAGTTTAATTGCTTAACTTTGTATGGTAGATCTCTCTTCTCCTTTTTTATTTTATGTTTATTTTAATCGTTATTTTATATAGTTTGCTTAAATTAAGGTATAATTTAAACTAGAATTTAGTTATTTAATTTAATGTTATTTTTTTATTTTGTATAAGCAAAATGAATAGTAAAAATAATTGTTACTCACCAGATTCTTATTATAATAGATGTCTTTAAGTCGAGTATTGTAATGTTTTCAATGACCAAACAAATATCCGGACATAATTTTAATAAATATCCAGAATACAATTAACTTCATTACAATAATAACAATTAATAATAATAGATCAATGATTCAATGTAGATGAACAAGAATGTGCAACTGCATCTCTCCGAGAGAGAAGAGTTGGATTCGGGACAAAAAATTAATGCATTTTTAAAAAATCACTATTTTCAGAAGATTCTGGACCATCTAAAATAATAATTTTATACCAATTTAAAAAAATAGTAAAATAATTTCAAAAAAAATATATAATTTGATCTCCAATCACATTTTAATATGAAAATCATATTGAGCACAAAACCAATAGTGTATATTAACCCTATTCTTTATATGATTGGAGCACAAAATAGAGAAAATGATATAGAATATGATTGGAGCACAAAACCAATAGTGTATATTAACCCTACTCTTTATATATTATGTTATTTTATTTTATTTTATTTTATTAAAGGGTTCGGGTAGATTTCAGCATTTTTTTTAATTTTATTTTTGATAATTGAACATGCGTCTCTTCGCCAAAGAGACAAAAACTCATATTACTACAGTAAATCCGTAGTTTTTTATATATTTATTTTATTATAAATGTCAGACTATATGTGATCTCAAAGTGGGAATAACGTGAGGAGCAAATTAAGAGAGGACTCAGAGGAGGGATTACTTAGAAAAAGACATGCATGCATGATGCATTTTTCCTTTTATCTTATTATCAAATTAATTAATTAATTAATGGAACCAAAAACATTCATTCAACGCCTCTCACCTCTGATATAGAGCCGAAATAAACAAAATTATAATTCTAACGATCTATTTTCACGAAGTAATTGTATTGCAATAAAAAAAAAATTCAGAAATCATACATTTTCATCCTGACAGCCAATTAATACCAAGACTTCAAAATTCAAAATTCAAAATTCAAATTCAAAGCGATGGAGTCTTTAATTAGGCTCTTTGGGCTATAATATATAACAAATTGAGTCAAAATTCAAAGCGATGGAGCTTAACATTTTGTTTTGACAGATAATGAACAAAATGAACGTGCTGCCAACTAAAAATTAAAAATGGAATTTAACAATAAATTGAGTCAACTAGTCTATTTTTGGGCCTGGATTGGGCCGGCCTTTTAGTCTCAGTCTCAGCAGAGAGTCCTTGACCAAGAGCTAATATATTATTGGGCTACAACTACAAGAGAAAGTTTTAAGTTTTAACTAATCCAAAAGGAATTAGGAAAAAACAAAAGAAATCACAAGAAATTAGACATTACAGGCCGGGACTCTAAGGCCGGCAATGCGGAGGCTGAGGATCTATGTAGAAGCATGCAAATTTAAGCGGCCAAGGCAACAAAGATGTCCAACACCTTCTTCTCGTAGATGTCACGCCTCTCTCACTTGGCACTTGGAGTGGAGGTTCAAGGTATATGGACTAATGTCTGTTCTTATTTTTTTAACCCTTTCCCAAAATGCTACTTGCTATGGTAACAGGACCATCAAAAAGAGAGAAGAATTTTATTTGGTTCCTTGAACAATAAAAAAAAAAAAACGTTTATTTTGTTGAAGTTTATCAGTTAGATGTTATCTAACAAAGAGAAAAGAAAGTCTTTAATGCCTTATCCCAAAATCCATAACCAGTCGTAGCTCTCATCCTATATTAAAAAAAGCCGTGTTCTAATTTCTCATTTTCGATATGCAAGGTCAAAAATTAATCAAAATGCGCAATATATTGTTTTTTTTCCCATGCGCTCCAAAAAGACCATCCCAAGTCTCTGAAAAATCTCATGGAAAGAAGCACAGATTGTTTTTCATATTTCACAGCTACAAATTCATCCTCTGTTGTAAGTTGTTAACATCCAAAAGCAAAAAACTCTCTCTCTCTCTCTCTTGAAAGGATAACCTGACCAACTGTAAAACTTAGACCTCTAACCCCACCCCAACCAAGAGGAACAAAAATGAATAATAACAATGATAGTAAAAAAACTAAAATGGAAAATAATATAACGAGACTCATATAAAACTATCATCTGACAAACCAGCAGTACTATTACTATTCTCTGACTCGTCGAGCTCCTCACTCTGCAATCTACTCTCCAACAATTCGACTACATTACTAGGCGGGCACTTGTCTCTCTTATTCCTTGCATTCACTTGGCAAAAGCACTCCGGCCAAGAGTTCGTATAAAACGACTCCGGCCGGATCCTCTTGTGGGGACCACCAAATTTTCCAGTACTAAACATGACCTTTCTAACCCTCTCCTCAAACCTGTCTCCCTTACCCTCCTCTCTGTCCATAAAAACCGGTGCCAATGCCTTCCTATTTGGTGTAATTGTGGTTCTGAAACCGTAATACAACCTATGCCCCATTAAATTATTTGCAAAATTACTGGGCCCATCATAGGTCGGCATGAAGATGTCTGACAGGAGGCATACCATGTAGTCCACAGCAGACCCAGCAAGACCACGTGCATTCTCTTCAAGTTTCTCGGGACCCACTGTGCTGTGGTTCTCCAAGTTGGGGAATAAGGCACGAAAGGGCTTCATGAAGCGGTCCCCACCAAACAGTTCACCAGAGGCCAGGTAGATTCGGGTCGAGTTATCGAAGCCCATTGACCTTAGGACCAGTCCCACCTGCAGATGTGGCAAGGCAATAAAAATTGATAGGTAAAAACAAAAATTGAAGCTAAATGTCTCGTGTTTACAGTTTAACCTTGGAAAAGGGGAGTGAATTGCAAAATCATTATAGAAAGGAAATAATCAAATCTATGCCATTTCCCAAAATTCAAAAATAATGCCGACCCTAAAAAGGTAGAAGTCTTAAACCCAATAGAAAGGGAAATCTCACTCAAGTGCCAGATCATCTCTCAATTTGAGTGAGGCTATGGTACAATGCATAGCGCAAATTGGTCTGTACTATGGAACTATATCTTTGTTTCAAAGCCCAAACAGTCGATCCGACCGTCAACATGATCTCCATAGGGAAATATACTTAAAGACAAGATTTTATATTTTTTTTCAAAATTTTTTACTATTTTTTTAGACATGTAGCAAAATCATATTTTTTAATGGTTCGGAATTTAGATCAAGTAATTTTCTACCTATCTAAAATAATAGTAAAAAAAAAAACTAAAAAATGTAAATTTTGATCTACAAGTACATTTTCATACTATTCATATTGAACAGTTTGGAATTACTGTTTATAATTTAAAAATGAAGATATTGATCCATAGTACAGAACAATATGCATTGTGCATAGTACTGTAGCCTCACTCCCTTATATATACTGACACCACTTCATCGAAGGGCAGAATTGGTAACTGATACAAGTAACAAAATAAAGATGGTAGTCTAATCAAAAGAAATAGTAAAATATATAAAATTGATCAAGATTACCTCTTCTGGTGTCAAGGGACATTTTCCAATGAGTCTCCTCTCTCTATATACAAGCTCCTTCTCAGCAAAATTTTCCTTCCGATATTTTATCAGAATTTTCTGTTCTGCAGGAGTAAATATGTCTACACACCTAAATAAATTTCAAAAGTTCATCAAAGTGAGATTTGACTCAAAAGTTAAACAGTGTATATAAGTATTTAGTATATACCCTCAGAAACATTTACTTCCTATAGCTTCTTAGAAACTGGCATGAAAGAAAAATAAAAATAATAGATAAAAAGGATTTAGTAATTACTAATCCTTTCATTGTGGTATATGGAAGAAGAATAGGAGGCATACAGTTCATATTCCTCATTGATTGTATAGGTGTATAAGCATGAAATATTTCTAATTTTGCAGCGGTAGACTACATGTGATAGCATATATCTGTATACCAGCCCCACTAAACAAAGAGGATTCAAATAGAAACAAACTCATATACCCAGCAAAAGCGAGCATGTCCATCTCGAACCGAAGGTGAATTGACATAAAATGCCCTTGAGATCTTAGCCTGTTCACAATCTCACTGCTTATTTTCATGATATTCGGCTTAAAGCGCAATGCGTGGTAATTTACACGACATCTCAGCCTCTGTAACTCAGGCTCGTCGATATCCTCAGCCAAACGATGTGAGAATGGGGTGAGGTAGATTGCTCCATGCTGCTTCATCTTCTCTAGTGCAAAGGTCGTGTACCAGCTCAGTGGTGCATCTCTTGGTGGCCTTATCTGAGAAATGTGTTACAAGAAAGGTAATAACTGTGAGATATCAACATTATATAACCCAAATTCATCCTCATTTAAGCATGAATTCTATAACAAACACCAACTGCAACCCAATTTGATAATTGAACTCAACTTTGAAATGGTACTCGATTTACCAGCAATTGACAATAAGAAACCTGACCAAAATGGTATCCAAATAAAAAACATCCTTATGTGTGTCATGCCTAGTAAGAACATATATCATATCTTAATTAAGCATCACTGTTCCAAACCTGATGAGCTTTCAACTTCTTGGTCTTTCCTTTTGAAGTGACTTCTGGAAGGCCCTTAACAATGCGAATATCATACCTCAAGGTTTTGACGAAATGCTCAACATCATAGATACCTGGAAACCCACTGAGTGGTAGGTACAAACAAACTTTTTTAAATTCAGTCAGCAAATGCAATAAAAAAAAATGGATTTGATAGAGAAATTTGGTTCATAAGCTCACATTAGACAAAGTTTTGCCTAATAAGAGAAAAAAAATGTACCTCTCATCCCGCCAAAAAGAGTTTGTATCCAACTCGGGCAATACCAGTGTGGCATTCATTATACGTGCAGCCACAACAGCATTACATATCTGCAATATTTATGTAAAACAGTTGAGTAATAATACTATGTTGTATGCAATTAACAATACAAAATCATATAAAGGAAAAGAAAATATCAATCTACAAAAGGATCAAGACGATAGAAAAATGTATAAGTTTATGATATGATGCTGATAACACTCAAATGCATACAATATTTTCAATCTTTTCAGAATATTCATACCGCAGTTCTTTGTTGATTCAAGCCACCATTACAGCGCACACGTAAAAATCCATTAGTCTCAGTTGGCGGGGCTGAAATCAAATAAAATAAATGTACTTGGACTCAGTATGACCCAATTTATGTCCTAAAAAATGAAACGCTGTGATGTGTTGATATTATTTGAAAAATTTACACGCACGTGGCCAATAGGATCGTGGGGCTGATGAAGATCTCCAACCACCCGAATCAGCTGTTCTCCAGAGTTTATCAACATCAATATTCTGGCAAATAGGTAACGAATTTTATAGATACTGACTCGGTACTGATTACCTAAAATGTTTCAAGTCGAATTGATAGTTGATACCGAAATTTAGCCCAATCAAATGGTATTGTAATAAAATGTCAACAACTTGTCCCCAGTTTGTCTCAATTTTACCTCAGTTGAGAAATATTAACACTTTCAAAGTATATTAATTTAATATAAGAAGAGAATAGAGATGAAAAGAATAGAAACCTCGACATTGTAAGAAGAATTAGTAAACCCAACAGAATAGACGAAGGAAATAATGCAAATGACAAGGACAAGCGTTGCAATTCCAAGCCTGGTTGACAACCCTTTCAACCTATAGATTGAACAGAAGAATGTGCAAATCACACAAGTAAAATGAATGCAAATTTGAAGAAGGTCGTTCGACATATTTAACAAGCAATTAAACCAAATTGTAAATAACATTTTTACTATATGTTTCAAGTAGAATGAAAAACAATTTTAGTTTTTTTGGAAAGTAAGTACAGTGGTAAAGTTAGTTTGCTTAAAATTAATTTGTAATTTAGGAATGCAGCATATGTGAAGGAGGGATGTAATGACTGACCAGGGATGCTGCTGCTTGAAGTGCCTGGATCCAACTCGCGGTCTCACCTATGAATCCGACAAGGATAAAAATAAAACATAATTGAGGAAGATTAGAAGAAAAGAAGAACCCTAGATCTAGAAAAGGCGGGAGAGAAAGAAAGAGAAACGAACAGGCATGGTGGTAGTGGTGATGGTTTGAGGAGAAGCTCCTCTCTTCTCTTCTCTTCTCTTCTCTTCTCTTCTCTTCTCTTCTCTTCTGTTGGATTTGTTGGAAGCGGAAGGGAAGCGAAGGGAAGGGAGGCAGTAGAAACTAGAAAGAGAGAGCAGTAGAATAATTTGGAAATGGTGATCAGGAGAAGCAGATCGATCGTCACTTGGTTAGATGAGATCACTATCGTCTGGCACTGGCCGCTGGGGTATAGAAGCGAGAACAAACGAGATTTCGCGAGAGAGAGAGAGAGAGGATAGGAGCAGGTTCACAACGGACGGCCACGATCGGTCAGATGTTATATCGAACGGACAACATATTGTGTAAGAATAGATCCCGTGATGGATAACCTCAACAAGCAAGCAAGCAAGCAAGAATTGATCTTGCTTTAATTTGCCACATCAGATAGGAAGGAAGGTTTGGTCATTTGTTGTAAATTAAAGAAGGGTCGATCGATCTGGGCTGCACTATGTATTTTAGTGATTGATCAACTCAAAATTGGCGTTATCTCCAGAAGAACTGGGACTGAGAGACACATTTGCAAAATAATTTGGTCTCAATATATCACGGAGGAAGAAACACTACTTTATGAGTAATGGACATCTCAACTTCAAATCCAAGGGCTATATTGGTCAGTTCAGTTTATAAAAAAGTTAAATCAAATATTTCATTATTAAAAGGGGATAGAAATAATAATGGTCAATTTTTATGGGAATATTGAATATTATGATGTTTTTTTTGAGATATTGGTTATTTCAGAAATTTGTATGAGTACATGCATGGGAAATTTTCCCTATTAAATAATACGTTAATTTTATTATACTATAAAGTTTTTTTGGATAATAGTGGTGTTATTCATTAGAAACAAATGTTCATACAAAAGGGATCCATATAATTAGCACTTACAAAATATGGAAGCTAAAGATAATACATAAGCTATAACAAAAGATCTCTCTAACTGTGAAGCAGTAAGGAGATATCTAAAAAAAACATATCATGACATAGTAGCTGAACAATTAGAAATATTCATCTAGATATTAATTAAGTTTTTGAACTAAGTAAAGACTAAGGCAACTAGGTTGAAGTAGAAGAGCTTGCTAGGGAGAAACTAGTATGTGTAGTAGTGGGATCAGGAGTGTCAGTAGAGAAGAAAGCTGCATCAATGACATCCATATCTGCACGGTTTCTGAGATACTCAGAGAGATCTGACCTCTCTAAACTATGACATGGTTCTTTCTCTGAATCCCAACTGCTGCTGATTTATTGAGACGTATCTGTCTCCGATAGAATTATAATCGTGTCTGGAATAGATAAGAAATATCCATGGGTAAAATTAAACTAGGTTTAAAAAAAGATTCATCGAGGTTAAATTTGCACCAATATGTAGTTAGAGATATAATTTTTAAACCTAAGGAAGTTACATATGGAAATGACATTATTAAAGCATACATTATTTCTGGCTAATCAAATAGGAAGCGTTTAATTGTCCACAGTCTTTTGTCCACCATTTGTCCACAGCTTTGACTTGAGCGAATACTGTAAAATTACTTCTATATGCTGTATAATTAGACAATATATCACATAAAATATATCAGTTAAACACAAAACATCCAGCAACTATTTGAAGTGGTCCCATGATAGTTAGAAAAAGATTGCAACTTGCACAACAGGACAAAATAAATGTACTTTCAGAAATTACAGTTATAGGAAGTTATTGGCAGTTAGAGTTAGTTATTAGCGGTTATTGGCAGTTAGATTTAATTATTAGCGTCCGCACTGGGTTGAATCTTGTATACTGTAAAATTGAATCTTGTATATTATAAAATTGAATCTTGTATACTGTAAAATTGAATCTTCTACACAGTAAAATTTACAATTGAATCTTGTATACTATAAAATTGAATCAGCAAAACTGTAAAATTGAATCTTGTATACAGTAGAATTTTCAATTGAATCTTGTTCGGATGAGTAAGAAGCCTCTCTATCATCTCCTTCCTCCAGATTTTCACAAGATGAATACTGTAAAATTACAAGATGAATACTGTAAAATTAACAAATCAATACTCCAATAAAATTTATAATTGAATCTTGTATACTGTAAAATTGAATCAGCAGAACTGTAAAATTGAATCTTCTATACAGTAGAATTTTCAATTGAATGTTGTTCAGATGAGTCTATCATCTCTTTTCTCCAGATTTTCACAAGATGAATACTGTAAAATTACAAGATAAATACTGTAAAATCTCTTTCCTCCAGATTTCCACAAGATGAATACTGTAAAATGACAAGATGAATACTGTAAAATTAACAAGGCAATACTGTAAAATTAACAGATTAATACTCCATATCGCCTCTCTATCATCTATTTTCTCTAGATTTTCACAAGATGAATACTGTAAAATGACAAGATGAATACTGTAAAATTAACGGGGCAATACAATAAAATTAACAAATCAATACTCCATATTGTCTCTCTATCATCTCTTTCCTCCAGATTTCATTTGAAATGCTAGATCTGTTACTGCATACAACGAAAACAACAAATTCAACATAAATAACTTACTAGATTTGAATTTTGTTGTGCTCTTCAATAAAAACAACTTCTATTCGACCGCGCTCCACGATTGAAGGTTCCATTGCGATCATGTATAAAAAACGAGATCGAGTCAGTAATCTCAATTAAAATCGACATTGCAAAGGAAAAATGAATCAGAGAAGGTAAATACAAAAAATAACAATTACGATTTCGTTGCCGTCGCGGCCGATCCAGATTATTCTTCTGATCTGATCCGATCATCTCTTTCTTATCCACTCTCGTTACCGTTGCGGCCGTCGGTAGAGAGGTGAGAGAGGTGAGAGAGAGGAAAGCTAATTTTGGAGAAAAACATTTCTGTCGTGATTTTATAATTTGTCAAATTGGATAAGAGAAATAGATTTTCGTTAAAAACTAACGAGTCAGATCTCACTTTACTCGGTCAGGTATTGAACTGGATCTGAAGTCCAGATTGAAGAGATCTTCCACAACTGAGCAGAAATAACTCATCCTTCAGTCTTCGATATTCTCGGGGTTCATGTACAGTCAACTCAGGAGATCAGACGGTTAGGAAATCTTAGTACAGCACGCGTGTGCCCCTAAGCGGATAAGATGCAAGCAGAATTATTGGGGGATATTTTGTTCTTTTTTGACCGGACAGAAAAAACGGAGACGATAGAAAAAACGGTGGGGGATATTTCCGTTAAAAGACAGTTAAATGGGAGTGGATAAGGTTGTGGACAAATGGTGGACAAAACTCAGTGGACAGAAACCTTTTCTCAATCAAATAACCCAAATAGTAGCTGCCGTATTTAATTCAATTAATAAACTATCTTTTAATGGAATCCAAGCGTCTAATAACCAGAGATCAGCTATTTTTCAGAATTGAAAATAAAATTGCTATGATTTGCTATCCAGTGCCATATACAAGAGATTAAAAGACAATTTACAAAGAAATGGTATATTGATTCTGGTTTCCTGCAAAAGTAACGGGTTTGGTCACCTATTCACCTATAAATTGCAACCTAAATTTGTAAATTTTTCTCCAAATAAATCTGATATTGTAAAGAATTTGGTAGCAATTGCAAGCGATTTGTAGCTTTGCTTTTGAAAAATCCGAATACTTTAAATTATGTGCTTTTATTGTGGCTTCATTTAACTTTTGAAAATATAATAACATAATTTTTGAAACTCAACTATCAAAATACAACCATTGTATATGACTTAAATCTACCATAATCTACCATTATTTATTTACTGGTCCCAATATTCCAAAGAAGAAATATATATTGATAATTCATTCTATTTAATATTCTAAATATATTTTATTTTGTGTTACAATGTATATTACGATAAACGGATTGTAACAAAGAATTTTTTTTTAAAACCTTGGGATTTAAATAATCTTTTTTTTTTGCTTGAAATTTTAAATAATCTTTGAATCTATGAATATATTATTGTCACGCGAAAAAAGCACATGACCTTAAAATCAACGCATGAATTTATAGTTTCAATAATACAACGCATGATTGGAACACGAAAAAAGATTCTCCTTTAGAGAAACAGCAATTATTTATGCTTCTAGGCTTCTAGCACCATGCATTTATTTTAATTAATTTTGAATTTTGAAAATGAGATGCGTCTCCATTTGCCCGGTTTAATTGAATCCATGCATGCACTTAATTTTGCCAATTATGCTTCGTATTTTAAGACTAGTTAATCTGACCTCGCACCCGTTTTTTTCTTTATTTAATTTCAAATTGAATGATTTAATTTTAACACTATTATTCTGGTCGAAAATTACATTACTTAAGTAGAATATTTTTTTTAATAAATGATTATTGAATAAATTTAGGGAATGAAAATGCAAAGAAATAATATTCTGAGTGATGGTAGTGTGTGGTGGACATTAATTTTGGGTAAAAAGAAAGAGAGTTAAAATAAAATAAAATAAAAGGCATTCAGGTCAGGTGATATGAAGAACTAACTCCACTTGAATACTTGTGAAAATTCGATTCGAGTATTCGACCCAACTTCAAATCAAAATTATAGAAAATTATCGAATCTTCCTTCCATTTAGCCATTTAGGCGCTAACACCAAAACACAAACCCCACACACTTGACACTTGTATTCTATTCTATTCTATTCTATTCTATTCTATTCTATTCTATTCTATTTGTATCTTACTCGCATTAGGGTGGGGTCCGCCTGTCAGTCGGTCAAAAGAGCCACCGTGAAATATGCAGATCGGAGCGGGATTTCAAATGAATATATTCCTTACACATGGTTCGTAAATATTAACAAAGTGGAACCCACATGTCATCCGGATGGTTTTTCTACTTTTATTTGTGAGCCCGGTGCATTTAGGATAATTTAAGAAGAAGCGGGGGGTCTAAAAATACATTCATTCGCCATTGTTCCAAAAAAACGATTGAGAACGTGAGAGAGAGAGAAAGTAGAGTGTTGTTTCTTGCCTCTCTTTCAATTTTCAAATTCTTCTCTTTTCCTCTCTCTCTCTCTCTCTTGCTTCTATACCTCCACCGATCTCCCTCTCTCTCTATCTCGATCGGATCTTCTCTCTCTGATCGGGCCTTTGATCGAGAGTCGCCGTTCGCTTTTGAGTTTTGATAAACAAGGTGAGTTTTTTTTTTTCCGATTTCTTTCAATTAAGCAAGACCCTAGCTCTAACTTTTTAGCTACTTTCTTTTTTATTTGGTCTCGGTGATGACCTAGATAACCTAGCTAGTCCGACGTAAAAAAAATCGGCGGATCTTTGTATATAGGGTTTTACGATTTCTCTTTCTTGAAATCCTTTTCTTGTTTTAAGTCGTTGTTCCTGTGTTCCGACCATATTTTACTTGGTTTTCAGGCACGCAATAATTAATACAACATAGATTTGTGAAAATTTAATTTCTGTTTGGCTATTCTCAGGACCCATAATAGAATGAGAATTTCCATTGTTTCAAAATTCACTTCAATTCCTTCTTCTTTGGGTTAGGGTTCTCACTTCTTAGTTTATTATAATTTTTGGTTGCAGTTTCAGTGATTTTGTATATAAACAGTTATTTGCATAAACCCCTTATATATGTTACATTCTTTTGAGAGAATTTTCTGTGTATTTTATTGTTATTTTAAGACCTGTTCGTTCTTTGTACAATGTTGGGTACTTAGGGTTTAAAAATTTAAACCACTTGATCTGTTACTTTTGCACTTTCTTTATTTTATTTCAGTGCATCTCTCAATTGATTTATTGGGAGGTAGTAAGTCTTGGCTAATTATATGATCTTTGGTGTTTGGGATCCAAGCAGTGCATCTCTCTCTTTGATTTGTTACCTGATTTTGAAACATTCACATGTGCACTGCATTTAGGGTTTTGATTCCAATCTAGTAATTTACTAAGAAACTTCTTTTAAAAAAAATAAAATAAAAAAGGATGTAGCAAACTAATAAATTGTTCTTTTATTAGTACTATTTTGTTCTTCTTAATTTAAGCACATATTTAATCTCTTCTATTCCTTTCTCTTGCAGGTGTTTATTTTGTAAGAAACAGCTTATATGTGCTGTTGAGGTATGGAAGCTAAGGAGAATTCTTCTATTGCCGGTTTCCAACAGCACATTGGCCGCATCACGCGGTCCCGTTCTGCAGCTTCTCGTGCAAATGGTGCGGCCCCTCCTCTGGTACCACTAAAGAAACCTGATCCACCTAAAAGGAGAACTACTAGAGGAGTGTCTGACGAAAATGCCCCCCAAATCATGGTTTCTTCTAATCTGGGAATTCAAAAGGGAAACCCCAAAAATGCAGTTTCTGATACCAAGGGCCAGCAAAAGGGGAGAGCAAAGAGACCAGCTTTAGCTGATATTAAATGCGATGTAGGAATGACATCGAATGTAAAGATGACTGATCTGTGTGTGGGAACTAAGAAAGGGAGGGGAAAAAGGCCTGTTACTGATGGAAGTACCCACAATGGTGCTGGTACCACTCTCGTCGTACCAAATAAGAGGCGTGCGACATTGAGAGAAGCATCAAATGTCCTATGTGATGGCGTGCTGATTGACTCTTCTTTCCCTGTACCAAAAGCACAGGTAGAGTTTTTAGTTTTAGACTGTAACAGTTTGCCTTGTACATGCCACATCCAGCATGTATAAATTGTTACGTTTTCCAGAGAGCACGTTACTTTACCACTATTAGTAGTATAATTTTCCTGTATTTATTTATGTTTTATGTTTCAGACCAATGTCTTATCTGAGGGCTATCTGGGTATTTTCAAGTCTATAGAAGAGGCTAAGTCTCCCGCTGAGCATAAAAAACAAGAGTTGAAGAATGTTGAAGACTTAAATCTTCACGAAAATGGGTCAAAAGAGGTTTCTTCTTCGGCGAGGCACTCAAATAAGGATGGAGAAAGCATTGGAAAGATCTTTCTAGAAGAAAGTAGTTCTGGGGCTCGTGGTTTTTTTATGAACGCTGACGCTATGAATGGTAACTAGTTTGCATTCTAAATTTATACTGCATGCCTCTTCACAATGAAAATAGCATGCAACCACTGAAAATTGCATTTGTATAACATGACTTGCAAGATATTTATGAAACTGCTTCTATACTTCCCTTGCTTCCCTAAACAGAAATAGGTGGTAATTATTATTCCACAAAATGACTAATCGAGGAAGGAAGAAAGTAACTTTTTCTGTGTTATAAGGGCTTCTGTAACAATATCTCTAACTTTTTTGGGGCACACATGTTGTTATTAATTTTAGGAGATTTATAAAACTATAGTGAACTGATTTTTTGCTCATGTAGGAGATACAACTAGCTCTGGAATTGTGAACATAGACTGTGAAAAGTCGAATGCTCGAATGTGCTCCATTTATGCATCTGACATTTACAGAAACTTCCGGGCTAATGAGGTAATGGGACCTAATTATATAAAGCTCTGTGCTCTCTTTTGTTTATTTTTTTTTTTCCCTCTTCATATCTGTTCCGTTAGCTTTGGAATGTTATGTTTGGTGTTTTAGAACTCTGGTCCTAAAGTAATTTTCATCAAATACTAATGATATATTGCAATGACCTACATGCTATGATAGAAATTGTACTTCATTCTCAGCATGCTAAGATATATTCTTCAATCTATCTTCTTACACTTTTTCTTTATTTTAAAAATTCTTACCAGCTTATCAGAAGGCCTTCTTCTGATTTTCTGGAGAGACTGCAGACTGATGTTACACAGAATATGCGTGCAGTCTTAGTCGATTGGCTTGTCGAGGTTTGCCCTGATTTTTTTTCTTCTTGAAGTTAGACAGTAGTTCGTTTATTCCCAACTCATTTTATGTCTTCTTTATTGGAAGTAATGATACTTTTTAATTATGGTTTGTTAATGGATTTGACACAGGTCTGTGATGAGTACTGCCTAGTCCCTGATACCCTGTATTTGACAGTGTACCTTATCGACCGATTTCTCTCGATGAACAAAATTGAGAGGCAACGGCTTCAGCTTCTTGGAATAACATGCATGTTGATTGCCTCGTAAGTCAATGTATCTCAGAAATTGAATATCATTTTGTGATGTAATGAGCAGAAACATAAAAATAATTACTTGTAGGTTTATATGTGCATAAATGAAATCATAATTTGCTAATAAAACTTCTTCCTTTTCAGTAAGTATGAAGAGATATGCGCTCCTCGTGTGCAGGAGTTCTGCTTCATCACTGACAATTCATACAGCAAGGCTGAGGTAACTCCCCACCCCAACAGTAACCAACAATCCAACTCAAACAATCAAAACCTCATATTC
This sequence comes from Carex rostrata, assembly GCF_964058835.1. Taxonomy (NCBI): domain Eukaryota; kingdom Viridiplantae; phylum Streptophyta; class Magnoliopsida; order Poales; family Cyperaceae; genus Carex; species Carex rostrata. The sequence goes on along the minus strand of NC_135918.1, from coordinate 10,137,499 downwards.
TTACTATTGTCATACTATTGCATCAGGTACTAAAAATGGAGAGGCAAGTGCTGTCATTGGTGGGCTATAATATCTCCATTCCAACAACAAAGATATTTCTCAGGTTATTTATAACCCAATGCTGTTTATTTTCATTTTAAGAGCTACTTTTAACTTGTCAAACCTTTGTATTGACTATCACTTGCATTGAATTTATCATTTCAGGAGATTTCTTCGAGCAGCGCAAGCCTCTTCCAAGGTATTACAGTGTGTCAATTTCTGAAAATGTTGTCTGCTGTAGTTGCTTAATCAAGTTTATAGTTTCTTGTGTGACCAACTGACCATGATAGTATTTGTTGTTTCCTAACTATGTCCCAATTGGATATTGTTGTTCAGCCATGTAATTTATATCCCTTGCTGTACAGAATATATATGCAAAGCATTTTTTGCAAATGATACCTCATATTTCGATTATAGTCATGAAGAGAATTTTAATTGTTCAGCCATGCAATTTATAGTAGGATAAACTAGCTAATTTGCCTCAAACATGTTGAATTAACTGAAAACTAACATGTCCACAAGCAGTTGCTGTAAACTAGGAAGTCACCATGTCCTGCTAGTGCTTGAGTCCATACAGTTGTAATTAGCTTCATAAAAGAGATACTGATAAAGTAGTGGTTGTTATCCAGAATCCCTTGATACATACTATTATTTTCTCTTTCCTGATACATGTGTGTAAAATAATGGCAGGTGCACCCTGCGCTGATGCATCTTACAAACTATCTGGCTGAGCTGACACTGGTAGAATACAGCTTCCTTGAATTCTTGCCATCAGTGATTGCCTCAGCTGCTGTTTTTCTTGCTCAGTGGACCCTCGACCAATCTACTAACCCGTGGGTAATTTCCTTCGCCTCCCCTCTCTCTCTCCAAACTTTTATTTTCTTTGCAAAATTACTGCCTCTTTGTTTTCACTTTCTAGTTTCTCCTTATGTGCTTCAATTTTGCTGTTTCTCCCCCTTACAAGTCTGCAAGTTGTTTTTTGTTTTCTTTATTTTGTGCTCACCTTTTTGTCCGTTGTACTTACGGGTGGGGACGGGTGTACAGATATAGGAGGATTCAATGGGAGGTATTCTTGTGGTTGTCCAGTCCAGCTGGCTCCCTCACATGTACCTTTTTTTCCATGTGAGGGGGTGGCATTCATATGGTTTGTTTGCCTCTTAATTTAATTCACTTTTGCAGTTTCTTTATTTATATTTTGCTAAGTACATCTTACGATGATGCATATATTTAGTAATGAATAATGAAGCAACCTATAATTCAACAAATTGTGAGCTAACACATGACACTTGGTTTTCAGTATTACAGAAGGAAGTTTTGAAATAATTTCCCTATTTTACCTTGTTTATAAATTTAAACATGCAGTATCAGAAGTTATAAGAGATGGATTTTCATAATACTGTTCTTGGATTTCATGGAAAAAACTTATTTCCAAATTTTGGTGTTCAAGAGTTGGTGCTTGGTGCACTGCCCTTTGCTTTAAAATTCTCTTCATGACTATAATTTAATTCTATATTTACTTCATTCTTCAGAGTTATCTCTCAATCTTCTATGTAGTCTCTTATGGCATATTGTTTTCTAGTTAGACCTTATATTTGTCCTCTCTCAGTTGTTTTTATTCTCTTTTGACCTGTGAATTCTGTGCACATGCTAGTTTTTACTCGAGATCAATCTTGATCTTTTCCACTTAGATAACATTCTTTAAGATATTATCACTTGGCAATTAAAAGGTTGTCTTTCTTTAGTGTTCCTGCAAATAAAATCTACATATCCAACAAGCTTCCTTCATATTTTATTCATTTTTGCAAATTTTTGCAAATTATGCATTGCTAAAACACAAAGTTTAGACAGACAGAACCGTTAAACTCCAGGAAATTACCATATTACTCCTGACACAGGAGGGACCAGTTTACAGTTCTTAGTTCACAATTAGATTCAGTTTTGTTAGGGTTATTCACATGTAACATTCAACAACTCGACCTAAGGTTCTGTCAGGCATAAAACTAATCATTTTCTTGTGATTCTATGTATTACTCAGTGTTTGTTACTCTTCCCTATTGTTAGCTGGTAATAGGATATTTTACTTAAAACATTTTTATTTGGCTTTTATATATGCAGAATATTACCCTTGAACATTATACCGGCTACAAGAGCTGTGACATAAAGAATTCTATTCTCACACTGAGAGATTTGCAAATCAACACCAAAAAATGCAGTCTGAAAGCAATTCGACAAAAGTATCAGCAGGATAAGGTGCACATATATTCAAAGTTCTACCAATATTCAGTGGTGCTGTGTAAAATAAATAAATTAATCCATTTTTGTGTTTTCTGTACAGTTTTCCTCTGTGGCGTGCCTGACATCACCTGAGCTACCTGACTCCTTATTCTGCTAGCGGGTGGTAGATGGCATACGACCTCTATATTGACACTGAAAAGTTTTTTATTCTTTGCTATATATTTTCTTGGTTTGTTAGTAAATTCAAATTGAATAGAAGTGGTCATGTTCTGATTTCTGTCAGTAGGTTTTTTTTTTTTTGCTGTGTTTATTAGGCCATCTGATTGGCGAAACAAATGTTGTTTTTTTATTTATGACAATCATTAATAGTTTGCTGTGTATGCGTATGTTGGATTAACTTTGATGATGAGTTGTATGTTTTAATAAACATTGAGACCAATTGACAAAAAAACAAATACGAGCTTATATAAACCAACATTCCCTTCCTATAAATAGCAGAATGCTTCAATCAATTCTAATTAAACAAACACAATGTCTCTATTAGGGGATCGAATCTCCTGCCCCCCTGGGGGCAGAAATTTCCTGCCCCAGAGTCACTGTTAGTGGGCCCCACTCACCCCAAACCCTAAACCCGACCCCACCCATCCTAAATCCGACCCCACCCCACAGTGACTGAGGGGGCAGGAAAATCCTGCACCCCGGGGGGCAGGTGATCTGCTCCCCTCTATTAGGGTCCCAGAAGCGCATGTGTTGGAGTTGCAAGTTCTGGGTGCAATTAGCAAACCCAATGCAACTTTTACCAGTTAAAACCCTATTCTCCCAACTAAACCAAAAATGAAAAATACAAATTACCAAAATTGGAAAATACATGATATTCCCCCTTAAAAATATTATAAATACAATTTAGAGATGTATTGTAAAAGTAGGATAAATTAATCAATGAAATTCTTCTTTCAGTTCAATCTGAAATTCTTAAAGCACGTCTTCAAAGCCGACCAATCAAGTCACTCTGTGCCTAAAACAGTAGGTGGAGAAAATCTCTGGTTTTCTTGACAAAATATTGGAGGAAATTAAATTTTGCTTCTCTTCTCTATTTTCATGCCAGTTTTCATCTGTACCTAGTTCAATTGAGACGAATTGACAAAATACGCTGGCAAATAAAATTACAAAAGGAAAAATATTCAAATAAATATAAATAATGAGGAACTTTTTTTAATATATATTCAAGAACCTTGAACACACAACTTCCAATACCTCATGTACAGAGAAAAAAAAACAATCTCTCTCTCAATGGCATGCTTATTTGGCTATTCCGTAGGTATCCACAGCTTCACAGCATTGATTTAAATCCATACATTTATATATATACCTTTGGCTACTGTTTTCAAACAACTCATATTTAATAAAAAAAAAACCTAAGCATCCTATCTCTTCCCAAAACATTCCACAAACAATGCACACATGATAAGCTAATCCAATAAAAACTCTGAAACAAGTTCTTCTAGAAGCTCATCCTTTATACTCCTCTCGATTTCCCTCGCAATTAAATCAATCTGGTCTCCCAATTTAATCCATTTTAAATCAAACGCCTTCCACAGAGGATCTCCCTTTGGTAGCAATTCCTTTTCCCTTTCCACAATTTGCCACAATTTTTCAACAAGGCCCTCTTGACCCCACATGGGCCCCAGTTGTCTGTCAGCCTTAGACCACGGTCTCAACTCCGTGCAAGGAGCGAGAATCTCAGCCAGGATTGAATTTACAAGATCAAAAAGAAGCTTTCTCTCTGATACAGACCATCCACCAATCTTTTTATACTTTTTCTCAAGATTTGAAAAAACCACGGGGCCCACAGGTGAGTGACGATCGTAGCATATTCTGAGTAATCTCTTTTGGTCGACCACACCGTGGAAGCCAGAATCAATTAGAATGTCAAGCACGTACGAGAAATCTCTCTCTTCTTCGCATGTGAATTCCAGCTTTATGTCTTCGATCAAATGTAGAGGTTCTATTTTGATTTGTGGTTCGTCGACTCTGTCCAGCTCAAATTTAAGAAGACCCAGTTGCTTTTGAAGCTCTGTGGTGTATAAATGATTTTAGAAACAAAGATTATATAAAGTTATAGTTGCAAGTAACTAACACTTTGAATGTGACTGTCAATACTTTCGAAATTTTATCCATTGGTTGTCAATTGGAAAGTATTAAAAGGCATGTAAGGATCTTCGATTAAGTCAAAAGGAAAATAAAATAAAAGCATAATAACTTTCCTTATCAGAAAGTAAGCCCAAAGAAGGCACAAAATGTATCAACACCAATCAAATCTGTAAGCGACTAAATGGTTCGGTTACTACTGAAACTGCAAGACCATTGCACAAAAAAGGAGAAATGTACAAAAAAAATATATAAAAGGGCTTATCGTGACGAAATTGCAGAATCACCATGAGGAAAAAATAATGTGCTTGTATGAAAAGTTCCAGAAAAGGGTACAATATTGATGCATTAATTACCTTGAGGATCTGCAATGACTCGCTTGTAGCACAACCTTTCTCGCTCTAATGGAGACTCCAGTACTGAAACTGGGCTTGGCTGCCTGGCCTCCAATGATTCTGACGGAGAGGCTGAGCCTGTGGTGTCTTCCATTCCAGTAAAGGAGTCCTGATTTCATAATTCAACAAACAAAAGAGTAAGAAAAAGCAATTGACCAAACAGTAACTAATTACATGAGATCAATGAAATTCAAATTTATATAATCTTACTTGACCCAATCACACAAGTTACATCTCTAGATATGTACAAAAAGCTGACTGGCTTAAGAAATTAGAAAAATAGAAATATTTTACTCCAATTTAAGTTTCACAGCAAGAAATAATAAGTATTAAATCCAGCTGGTAGAATTAAATTCTTCTGTAAGGACTAACCTTTGGTTGGTTTGAAGCAACTTCTTCGCCATTTGTTAAACCTCCCCCAATTTTCTCTTCAAAAAGTACCCCATCAAAGGCAAATGAATTCTTGGGATCTAATGAGATGCCAACTTGATCAGCTGAAATTATACTCCGTACGTATGGGATTTTTGCAATATCCGCATTTAATAGACCAGTGCCTTGGACCTCAAAGCCGGTCGTACTATTTACCACAGAATTTAGGGGCAATACCAATGTTTTTGTCAGTTTTTGAACTGTTTCACAAGAAGTGACTGGTCCATAGTTCTCTTTACAGTCATCCTTCGCAGATTCAGCCAATTTTCGTATTTCACCATTGTTACGTAGAATCAATGGGATTTCATCTTTTGAGTTGTGCATAGCTTGTGAAGAACTCGAGATGATTTCAGTCCTGTCTGTTGACTGCAACTTTTGTTTCTTGACCTTTGGTTTCCATGAATTTTGCAATCTCGACATGTTATTTATGAGAGAATGGTTGCTTCCTTTCATTGGTTGGCCAGATAACAATGCATTCACTAAGGCCTTATTTGTTTGGTGTTCTTCATCAAATCCAAGTTTTGCTGAGAGAGAGGTTCTTTTTCGGTGAATTACAAGTATACTCTCGCCATAGTTCATGTTGTTGGAGGTCTCTCTTCTTGAGCTGTTGCTCATTCTTCTATTTCACACTTTCCCCAAGCAGGAGTAAAACTTTCAAAATATAAAAAAAATTGAAGATCAGTATTGTGACATCAACAAAACAGGCTTTGGTCTGGCTTAGAGACTAGACTTTGAAGAAATTTATAAAAGCTATTACACAAAAATTACAAGGAGCAATACACACCTAATATAGTATCAGATGGATTTGGTCCTGATATAATGCTTTAAAGCTGTATTTACCATTTTAAGCTTCCACGCAATTCATAAGACACCAAGAAGAAAGAGAAATCATGATCATGTTGAACCAATGAAGAGAGAAGCCTGAATTGAAGTTAAGCTTCAATTAAAAGGCAAACCCTGGTGAGGTTTATAGCAACACAACTTCGGGGCGACGACTCCAAAAATAAAGCTGCCTCCTTTTTCCAAAGAAAAAAAATGAGAAAAATCTGGAAAAAGAAAAGGAAATTTTGGGGACATGATAGTGCAATTACAATAAAGAACAATAAATCACTGCATATCTTGTGGTGGGAAATAATAGGTCAAGAATAACAATGTTTTTCTATGTATTTATTTTAAATTGTTTATTCAGATAAACAACAATATTGAGAAACAATGTTCCCATCAAGGGAATATATCAATGCTTTATCAAACTTAATAAGAAAGGAATTGAATTTTTCAAGGCGCAAAGTCATATGATTTTCATGAAAAAATAATATGCATGTCATATTAAGAAACCAAAATGAAGTATACTCACCTGCCTATTTGCAGTATTAGGGTTTTCAATAATATAAAGGACAGTCTCTTGAAGTAGTCAAACTAAGGTGCACTAAGAAGCAGAACTTGCTCAGAAACTGAATATATTTGAAATGTTTTGAAGATGAAAGTAACAATAATTTTTTAATTTAGAAGAAAAAGCAAAATCATATCAGAATCAAGTCTGATATCAGGTATTTCAATAAGAAACTTAAATTTAAATTTCTCCCATGCATGATCCAGAGTTGTGATTACAGGAAATATATAATTGATCTCGATTGATTATCAGCAAAGCAAAACAAATTGAAAATTGAAATTGAACCTCCCAGCAAACACCAGAAATGAAATTGAAATCACATGGCTTGAAGAAAGAAAATTCCAATGCAGGCGGTGATCACCGATGGATCCCAAATGGAACAATTTTGATCATTGCAACAATATTACAAGCAGAAATTAAGTATTACGGAGGTATATGAAGCAGAAATTGAGAATGTTTTTCTTGTTGGGGAGAGAATTAATATTTGAATATTAGATTAGATAGGCTGAAAATAAAACAATTAGCTAGATATCTGAAATCACGAATTTCAATTTCGTACCTTCTCCAGCAGCTCCTCCCTCCAAGCAAACTCAAAACTTGCGCCGCTCCAATTGCAAAAGATCTCCGATGAGCAATCAAGTCGGAAAATAAATCCCTCTTATTTTCTTATTTTAGAATATCCAAAACGGATAAAATAATGAAGAGAAGAGAAGAGATATTATAAATAAAGAAATTTAGAAAAAAAATAAAAAAATAAAGAATGAATGGAATGGGAAAGGTGGAGAGGGGTGGGGGCAGGGAAGAGTGAAATTAAGGGGGTTTTAATGAATGGTAATCGTTTTCATCAAAGTTTGAAGTTTCAAATTTGATTGATTAGTTTTAGTTGTCTCTCTGTTATCTTTATCATCATTCATCAACACGTGATCACTCATCACTCATCACTGTCTAATGTCTATGTATGTATTAATGTATGTATCTGAATCGGAGGCAGTGCAATGGGAATCGTACCAAATTATGTACTACGCCAGTTATGAGTCATTCGATTGTCAATAAGATTCGCGCATACATGACTATAATTTAATGCAGATATAACAAGTCCAACAGGGCGTCGGATCTCCCTCTTGTCCGACTATACATGACTTAAATACGCTCTGCACATTCGATTAACATTAATTTCTTGCTTTTCTAAAATAAAATAAAAATTATAGACCAAGTAACAGATACGACATTTATTTAATATCCTGACAGCCTTAACCATTATATTGTTCATGATATATATTGTGAAACTAAGAGGATGGAGATATGTACCATTTCTATTATATATATTTGTTGCCAGATCATATATACAGAGAGTCGGCAATCTAATTATACGTACCTTACCTGTCTTTCGTAGCACCGTATTAATTAATTAATTAATTAATTAAGTGTTGACATCTGAAAAGAACAGGAGCATGAAATTATTGATGATTTACAAAATCTGAGGTAATTAAGCAGCTTTTATGACAGAAATGGTCAAATGGCACTAGATGTGTCCACATAAGCCACAATCAGGATTCAGGATTCAGGACTCGGGACTCAGGAGCAGCAGAGATAATCAATATTTAAATAAAATACAATAATAAATAATAGTCCGGTGATCCGGCCAAGAAAAGGGGGCTAGGCTAATAGGCTTCATGGCTTGCAGGCTTGGTTCCGTTTTAACTAATTAGTCCCACAAGTAGAGAAGGAGAGAGAGCGGAATCATTGCGGGCCTATAAATAATGGGCCTTGTGCAACTGGAGAAGCTGCCTTAAACTAATGAGCAAGCTGGTGAGAGCCGACCGCTAATCGCTGAGAGGAGCTGAATTATTTTTTGGAGGGGTGAAAGGCTGGCCAGGCGCTGACGCTGCTTACTTTCCCTTTACCCTTTACCCTACCAACCAATTCTCCAATCACAATCTTTTTTAATTCTTCTTCCTCTCTCCCCCCCCCCCCCCCTTTCTTCTCCAATCACAATTCTACAATTTTGAACAAAAAAATAAAAAATTTATTATGTCCATAGGATCCTTGCTGGACCCCACCTCGTGCTTCCTAGGTCCCCTAAAAGGACCAGCCCGTGCAAGAGAGAATATTCTAAAGGAACCTCGAAAATTACCCAAATGCAGTCACATGAATACGCTGAGTCGTATACTTTTAAAATTAGACCCCATAAATAATAGACACTGCGTCGTCTACTTTTAAAATTAGACCCCATAAATGATAGATGCAAGAAATCACACAACATGACATAGTAATGCAACTAACTACTACACTACTAACAGAGTGAGCTGAAAGACGATGTTATTAGCAAGTAATCAATCTGCTGCAGCTAAAAATAAATTTTGATGGATAAGTAACATAGGACGGACAAACATTACAGCCTGTTTTTAAAATCACAGCAACATAAAAGCAACCAAGTCATATCATAATCTAACAAAACATGGTCCTTATCAACCCAACCAACCAAAGTACATAAGTAGCAGCATCTCTCCATAGAAATTTAAAAGTAAAAATTCATAAACACACCAAACTGACAAACCAGCAACACCCACCCACAAATCTAGAAGCACTTCCGGTGGACAATTGAAGGACCTGACTCGTCGTACTCTGCCCTTGAGATCCACATCTGCACACCACAATTACAAGTTACAACCATCAGTAAGAAAGAATCAAATAATAACAGAACATAAGAAGAAAAAACACGAGTGGAATTTACCTGCTGGAAGGTACTGAGGGAGGCGAGAATGGAGCCACCAATCCAGACAGAGTACTTCCTCTCGGGTGGCGCAACCACCTTGATCTTCATGCTGCTGGGGGCGAGCGCGGTGATCTCCTTGCTCATACGGTCGGCAATGCCAGGGAACATGGTAGAACCACCACTGAGCACGATGTTGCCATACAAGTCCTTCCTGATATCCACATCGCACTTCATGATAGAGTTGTAGGTTGTCTCGTGGATGCCACCAGCTTCCATCCCTATCAAGGATGGTTGGAACAGCACCTCTGGACACCTGAACCTCTCTGCACCAATAGTGATGACCTGGCCGTCAGGAAGCTCATACGACTTCTCAACAGCTGAGCTGCTCTTGGCGGTCTCCAGCTCTTGCTCGTAGTCAAGCGCCACATAGGCGAGTTTCTCCTTGATGTCTCTCACAATTTCCCGCTCGGCTGTGGTGGTGAAGGAATAACCCCTCTCGGTCAAGATCTTCATCAAAGCATCAGTGAGATCACGCCCGGCCAAGTCAAGACGCAGGATGGCATGAGGGAGCGCATAGCCCTCGTAAATTGGGACTGTGTGGCTCACACCATCACCAGAGTCAAGCACAATACCTGTTTTTTTTTATAAAAAAAAAAACTCCACTTAATCTGTAACATATAAAAGTATTGCTTTGTTTGCAACAAGAATCATGACTAAGTCAAGAAAATCATTATTTATTAGTTCAGACTATTCTAATGCTGCAGCCTATTCTCTACAATCATTAAACTCAACTAAACAATTAATAATAAATAGCACCACTTTGTGGACTTGTCAATTGATTATTAAGAAATCCAGAAGCAATAAGACTTCATTGTGACAATTAATAGCACCACTTTGTGGACTTGTCAATTGATTGATTATTAAGGAATCCAAAAGCAATAAGACTTCATTGTGACATTTAATATTAGATTCATCAGAACATATCCCAAAATTGATTTCAAATAAATAAATCAACCACAGTGGACTTTTCAACGGAGAAGTACTGCCATGACTCAGTCAAGAAAATATAATTTGTAACCTGAACTATCATGCAGTAACACTATTGAATAATATATGGCAGCCAACTTGGAATAAATGAAATCAGCACTTATTAGGGGTGCATTAAGTACGAATATAACTGAACAGTGGGCTTAATTTTATAGGTTTCAACTGCAGTACAGTATACTAAGTCAACAAAATAAGTTTAACCATGAATCAAATGAGAAAAAGAGAACTTGCATTGTGCTTATTATTTAAAAATTATTATCTTCACCTAGCAAAGCAAGTTAGTCACTCTGGGGTGAGCATTGTCAAGAAACCAATGTAGGTGATTAATACACCTTACATCTCTAAATGAAACAAACTATTGGCGAAAACGTACCAGTTGTACGACCACTGGCGTAGAGAGAAAGCACGGCCTGGATGGCAACATACATGGCAGGTACGTTGAAGGTCTCAAACATGATCTGGGTCATTTTCTCTCTGTTGGCCTTGGGGTTGAGAGGTGCTTCGGTGAGAAGCACGGGGTGCTCCTCTGGGGCCACACGGAGCTCATTATAGAAGGTGTGATGCCAGATCTTCTCCATGTCATCCCAGTTGCTGACTATACCATGCTCAATTGGGTATTTGAGGGTAAGGATACCTCTCTTTGACTGTGCCTCGTCACCGACATATGCATCCTTCTGGCCCATACCGACCATCACACCTGTGTGGCGAGGACGACCTACAATACTGGGGAATACGGCCCTGGGAGCATCGTCACCGGCAAATCCAGCCTGAAATCAGTAGAACACAGTACTGCTCAGTGTCTGTAATTGGAAATTTTCAAAGTAAAATTTAATGATACAGAAAACCGAGTCTAACCTTGACCATTCCAGTACCATTGTCGCACACAAGGGGCTGGATATCCTCAGCGTCTGCCATTATTCTAATTGGCTGTTATGAAGAGCAAGCTGCACTAAGGGTGGCCAATTATTAATTGTTTGTTTAAAAACAAATTGACAATAATGCATGATAGTTTGTTTCCAATTCAAGCTAGGAGAGCAAGATCAAAATACAGTACTAATAAACAAGCAATTAGCACATTATGGATCTACATGCAGAGCATAAGATCAGAATGTTAAAGTCACAGTCTCAGGGACACTATCAGATAAGAAGATCATGTGAAACCGCTATTTTTAACAGGGAATCTTCAAACTAAGATTAAGGATGAGGATCTATCAATTTTTATTAAATTACTTGTCCAAAATCATCTTATAAAATTCCAACCAAACTATGATGCAAACTAATTCTCAGATCGGTAAATACTAGACCTAAAGCATGCGATTTTCGTGCAAAGTACTTGTGCACTTGAAAGCGATCCTAACTAAATAAAATTCCTTAGACAATGGCATATCGGTAAACCGAGTACTCAGATCGGTAATGCTAGACCTATAACAAATCCCTGCTACGAAGATCAGACGAGATCCTTCAAAATAAAAACAATTAACCAAAACAGAACACGTATTTGAAAAATAAAACACTACGGAGTAGATATGAGAGCTTCAGATCCACCGATCAAGCGCTAAAAGCAAAGATCCAAACAACCTAATTACAGATCTAGCCAACCTACTCTGGATCGACTTACAAGAGGCACCAGATCTAGAAGCAAGAGTGCAGATCCAGTTGAAAAGTTGAAGGAACACCAAAAAATACAAATCGAAAAGAGAGGTAGCTGAAGAAGAGATTTTACCTTTTAATTCTCTCACTTAGAGATTATAGGCACTGAGTGATCTCTCGCCGAAACCCTGGAAGAAATAACACCAACGAGACCTTTTTATACTAAATATATGAAGAATTAGGGATTTTTTTAAGAGAGGCTTACGTGTTAGACCTGGTGTTCGTAAACCGAATTTCACTGATTAACTGACCCACAATGTCAATGATCCAGTAGTGCAAGAAGGACGCGTTCTGACAGTTTCAATTGTTTGGTTGGAAGAGGTGGCTTTATCACCGTAGAAATTTAAAAATATATTTTTGGTCTGGCGTTCCAGCTCACAATTGCGAGCAAAGATTGAGAATTGGTCGCGTCAGTTTGTATGAAGTGACTGGTGTTGTGAGTCAGTTTTTTTTAAAACTAATGAACCCGCCACAGGGTGTAAAGTACGGAAGAAGAGACAGGAAATGTGACTGGACAGTGGGAAGAAAAGAAAAGAAAAGAAATGAAATAAAATGAAATGAAATGCTTCCCTCACTCGATGGCATTTACAGCTGGCCTTACGGGTTAGTTATCTTTTGCTGGCATATCGTGGGAGCCACATGATTACAGACAGTGGGTACGCTCGCTTACTAGGACTGTCCCTTTAGTTTTATTATTTTTCTGAGCTGAAATCTGAATGATGGCGCTCGCTAGCAAATACCCAGCGCACCGAAATCATATTAAATATATACTTTCTTTTTTTATTTTTATGGCTTAGGAAAAGCGAAGAGGTTCGATCAAAAGGGCAGGATGGATGGATGGATGGATCATGGACGGATAGCGTGAATATCCTATCTCATCTGCTTTACATACATACATACATGATACATACATAACTTTTGTCTTCTCGCCTCTTCTCTTCTGAGGATGGATGGATGGTTTTGTGGACCGTAAGACTACACTTTGTTGAGACTTGAGACTCAGCTTTTCATTTGGGAATATTTTTTTTTTTTTAATTTTAATCAAGAGATGGAAAGAATGAAATAAACCCCTCCCTGTATTTGAATAATACTTTTTCTATACAATAATAAGTTGGTACCGGCCATGGCAATTATTGAGTGTTGGTACCATTTTGAGCCCAGTACAGTGTGTATGGGTGGGCCGGTTCCGATCTAAGTTCTCCATGTCTATAATTATTTTCTTTTGGGGGTGGAGAGCATGAGCATGAGCATGTTATATCTCTAGTTCTTTTCGGTTTCATGGACCCCAATTATAATTCATAAATTAAAAAAGGTCTTTATTTCTTTCAAATGATATTTAGGTGATGAATCATCATAATACTTGTTACTTTTTTTTAGGGACGTAATTAAGTTGTAACAGTGCATATTTAGCTGCGGGGTAAAGTTAGAAACAATTAAGTTTTTTACTTACTTTAGATTAAATTAATTACGTTTGATGAAGTAAATGCAAAGAAAGAAAATTGAAAGATAAATGTTGTTCTCGCAGTAACTTAAAAATTTATTTCTCGTTTAGTGACTTAAAAATGAAGCAAGAAGTTTACTCCACAATTAAACATGCACATAAATGTAAACTTTAAGAACCTAAGATTGAATTCCTTGGTAACTCGAAGATAATATAAATTAGAGTTGTAAATAAATGTATGTGTTCGTCGGACGGACGGACAGAGTGTCGTTGAGTAATTGATTGAAAATAATTAATTATAATTAGAAATAATTGACCGATTAATTGAAAAAATCCGTGATAATTTTTTACATGACGGATATAAATTATAATTTCAGACTTTAACGGATCGGGTCGGAAACGGGTGAGAGCGATGGTGACCTGCGTTGCGTCTGGCTTTAGGGTATTTCATATTTTCGGAGGGTATTACAGAAAATAAAAGTAATTTATTTCTCCTAAAATTTACTGAGTAAAATATATTGAATTGATAAACAAAACCAAAATTGCGAATGAATCAGTATTTTGTTCAAACTCCGTTTAAACGGCTTCCTTTTCCTTTTACCTTTTACCTTTTTACCTTTTCTCCAGTTACATACAATCTCGATCGATCGATCGATCTGGTATCTCTCTCTGCGACTGCAATGCAATTTCTCTCCTTCAATTCACATACCTGATTTCCCCCTTCCCTCCACCGCTCTCTCTCTCTCTCTCTCTCTCTCTCTCTCTCTCTGATTTCGATTCGGAGATCAAATTTTTTTTAGCGCAGATTCGGGAAGAGCAATGGCTGCTCCGCCAGCTCGCGCTCGGGCCGACTACGATTATCTGGTCAAGTTGCTTCTCATCGGTGACAGCGGTAAATAATCAATCGTTATTTATTTAATTTTTTATCGTTTCTGGTTTCTTACCATTGTATCGTAGTCTGGTAAAATATTAGTAAGCATTTTATACAGTCACAGTTAGGGAAATTTTTGCGATAAACCTTCAAATTAAGAGAGTTTCTCTGTTAACTGCTTTTAATTGGCTTCGATAGATAGATTTTGAGTGTTGACCACTGTACAGTTATGTAAAACAACCAAATATTATTCTCAGGGTTCTAAATAGCGCCGCTATAGCGTTTTCAGACCATAAAAGCTACGGCTCTATAGCACGCTATAGCACACTATAGCACGCTATAGCACACTATAGCGGCGCAATATGGTCATAGCGTCGTTTTTTTAGCTGTTCCACTATGACGCAATAAACGTTATTTAAACCTTTCATTATTCTACATATTCTTAAGAAATGAGATATGCTGTCTCATTGTACTAAATTCGACATGATCCTACTTTTTACTTGGATTGCATATCTCAAGAAACATTCCACATTCCACATGCCCTTTACCCCACCTTTTCTTTAAAGGATTCCATCGTTTCTCCACCATGAACTACTGAGAGACTAAGATAGCCAGTGAAGGTGCATTTACATATTTCCCTTTTTTTTATTTGATAACCTACGTAGATGGTTTCATACTTTCATAGCATATACCTTTTCTTTTTTCTTTTTTTTTAAAAAAAAATAGCATCAAGAGCTACCAACTTCATTAAACATGAAACCATAACACCATTGCATAAACCTGTATATACAATATTTCTTGTTTCGAAAATATCATGTGTTTTTCAGGCTTCGAAACTACTTTTCCTAATAGTCCAAGACTCTAATTTTTCAGGCTTTGAAATTTTTTGAGTACCTCTTTATTCATCTAAAGAGTGTGAAATATCTTGAAAAACTTGTGAAATATCCAGATTCTTCACAAACCACCAACAATTTATGTTAACCCCTCTTCACATCTGCTTAAAAAATACCCCCGTACTGTCCTTCATTTTTCAAGATCCTTCAAACTAGGTTTTGTTCACTATGTCAGAATACACATTGAGTTCTGTGATCCATTCAGAGAGAGAGGAAAATGAAGCATAAAGCGTGCTCGTCACAGGATCTACAGTTTAAACATGGCCCTGATAGTACTTGGTCCATTAACTTTGTTTTGAATTGGGTAGTTTGAAATTCATAAACACACTCATATCTCTTGATCACGAAGGGGTCTATGTTTTTCTTTATTTTCTAAAATGGTATTCACCGAGTGTTCTTCATTTGTAGGTGTTGGTAAGAGTTGCCTACTTTTGAGGTTTTCAGATGGTTCATTCACTACCAGCTTCATTACTACAATTGGGTAGGCTGTTGTATGTGTGACATTTTTTTCACATACATCCACCCCTTCTTTTTCTTTTTACTTTACACCTATAAAAAATATGCAACTTATTTATGTTTCCCTTGACTATCTTGTGTGCTAAACCTTTCTCCTAGGTACCATAATGTCTAATTGGCTATAACATATTATTGCATACATATCTGCAAAGTGTAAACTTTTTTATTATCATATGACTTCCTTCCCTGAAATCCTATTGTGGAATATCTCTTCCCTTACTTTGAGTTTCTGATTGTATGTGAATAAAACAGAATTTCTAGAGAGCACCTATATTCTCCATATATTCGAAAAGGCCTAAAATTCTTGATAATTGCAAAGAAGCACCCTACATTGTCAATTTTTTTGAAAAAAGGAGTCAATCACTCAATCCCTATAAGGCTATTTATAGGGGCTATCTGCTAGAGCATGTTGATAATGACATTATTGAATCGTGTTCTATCTTGATACAGCATTGACTTTAAGATAAGAAATGTTGAACTTGATGGAAAGCGAATTAAACTCCAAATCTGGGATACTGCTGGCCAAGAGCGCTTTCGAACTATCACAACCGGTATAGAATCTGTTTTTACTTAGATTTATTTTCGTGGTTTATTTTTAAATAAAGCTTGAAATTTAGGGCCATTACAGTAGTGAAAAGTCTAACAACATTGCATTTGCAATGCAGCTTACTATAGAGGGGCCATGGGGATTTTGCTTGTTTATGATGTCACTGATGAGTCATCCTTTAACAGTAAAACTCCTTTTTACCACACGTGCTATTATTTTCTTACTTGGAACTTTTATGGCATGTATTTTAAAACTATTCTTAAACTGTTCTATTTGTTGATTTACTAGATATAAGAAACTGGATCAAGAACATAGAACAGCATGCTTCTGATAATGTGAACAAGATTTTGATTGGCAACAAGGCTGACATGGATGAAAGCAAAAGGGTAATTATTTTAATTTTCCTGGGAAATGTCAAGTTAAGAGCTGGATCTGCACTCATAGTACTGTTATTGCTCTTGTTACTTGTAGCAAGTACTGCAATTATTGGTACTGTTAGTACTGGAAATGTTTGTGTGATGTTATAATCTTTTATTTTGCATGCACATTCAGTATGTGAGCACTCGGCTATGCCACAATTTTAATACTAGGAAACCAACTTTGTGTGATTTGTGACATTTGATAGTTAACATGGTTGTTGTTGTTGATATTTAACATGGTTGCTTCAGTAGAATAGTTAAATTGATACAAGCTTTTCTCTTAACTGTTAGGTGTGACAACTTGTTTGCAGACTAGTGAAATTGTTGTCTTTTCACCTAGCTTATTTTTAAACTAGTCTATGTTTTTCTTGTATTTTGTGCATATTGGTACATTCCCCTAAAATTTTATGAAGTTGCGTTGTAATACTAGTCAACTGTCTTTGCTTTATAAAGATTGTGTGTTGTATTGAAAATATAATAATAATGTGCATAATTCTCAAAAGCGTAAACTAGTCCTGTTCTTCAGACCTTGACTAATATTCGAATTTCTCTGGACTAGCTTTCAATTAAAATTTGGCACGCTTCAGGTAAAAAAAGAAAAGTTAGGACGGTTTGATCTGTCAACATGTTAGAAAATATTCATTATGTTTGAACATGTTTGAACTGTCAACTGTCAACTGTCATGATGCAATTTAATAAAAGTTTTAAGTTGATAAATTATGTGTGGTTGGTTTATTTGCATACACGGTAAACCAAGGGGTGTGGATATATGGCAGTTTCCTTTCATTTATCTGTTCCGTTTTTATGTCATGTTCATGTATTAACTTCCAAACAGGCTGTGCCTACTTCTAAAGGACAAGCACTGGCGGATGAATATGGCATCAAATTTTTTGAAACTGTGAGTTGCTGATGGACCCTGTAACCCTATAAGCCTGAAAACTTGATGACATCTCTTAAAACTCGATATGGATCCAAAACTTTACATGAACTAATTTTATATGTGCCTATTTAGGTTAGAAGTCAAACTCATATTGTGGCCAGTATATTTACAAGGTTGTTACCAAAATGTACTCTTGCCAACTTTTGTCCTGTAAATTAACAATTCAAATACGTAATCTGTTCCAAATATCTAGCTCTAGTCTATTAGTTGTATTTTGTTATAGTTTCTTAATTTTGAATGAATTATGTTGCAACAGAGTGCAAAGACAAACCTTAATGTAGAGGAGGTGTTCTTTTCTATAGCCAGGGATATCAAACAAAGGCTTTCTGATACTGATACCAAACAAGAGGTAAAATTTTATTGCGTGGTAATTATAGAGGAACTGAGTACCAATCGGTTATTTAGTGGCATTGTACTTAGTAGTACTGGTAGGTATTCTCATGTAGATTTGCACCTCTCTACCCTGTTTAACTAACCTAAATTACCCCTCATTTACTTTATTGTTACATATATATGGCATGGTGAAGAGAGGGGTATTCGGTATACGCCATCAAAGTAGCTTAGCTGGGCCCTTGACATGTATTAATTAATATTTCAGACTCCTCTTAGAAGGGGACAGGATTAGGAGACATGATAAGTTTTTTCTTTCTAATTTCTCTTCATATCACTTAAAAATTCATCTGCTATTTTTATATTTTTTGTCTATTTACAGGATAAGACTATTAAGATAAACAAACCAGATCAAACTGCTACTGAGACTGCAGCTGCACAGAGATCTGCTTGCTGTGGCAGTTGAGAATTTTACTTCCTGCCTTTCTATTATATACATTGAACATTCAACTCGGCGTTTTGTGATTAAACCGTCTTGTCTTGTCTGTAATATTTACCTGTTTGGTCCTTTGATTTGCGTGCAGATTTATAGTTGATGCACTTTATTTATTTTACATTCCTCTGGGTATTCAAAACTAGGTGTCTGAAATGAAATATTATGGGTAGCCTCTGAAGCAAATTATGCAGGTGGGAGAATTACAAAAGCACGTGTTAGATAGCAACTGGGGTAAAACTTACAATTGTAATTTCTCTTGGAGTTGGAGCGAGGCTATGGTATTTTGCACAAAAGCATAATATATCAAATCTAACAGTTTAATCACTATCGACTTCATTTTGATCCGTACATATCAATAATGCATAGTGTCTATAGGCTCACTCTTTCTCTTGGATATAGATGGACATGTCAACAACAATGCATATGCTATTCAAGTCAGTTCAGAACCAAATTTACCTCAAAACTTTATACATGTTACTACTCACATCGATCGTGCAGTTGGCATTTTCATAAATGAATAAATATATTCATCATTGATTGCATGCTTAATATCATTCATATACATCAAAATTGGAGCTAGTGCATTATTAAGCATGCATAATCTTTCTGCATCTTAATCAAAGCCCCCATTAGATCCTAATCTAAACCATTGGCTAGAGAATAAACAAAATTTATTGCCAACAAACTAAGCTGTGTGTAAATAAAAGCAGCAATACATCTATAATTTAAAGAAAAGGTTCAATTCCATACAATCTAAGTGAAATTCAAGCTTTGCCAATATTAAAGTAAGCAAAAAGGCTAACTGAAGACCAACAGTTCATGCATTCGTCAGACCAGGCAAGTTATCATATTCTAGATCCAATCTCAAGTCCAATTCCTGCACAAAGTAAAAAAAAAGAACAGAAATTAAATTGGAAAGTTAGCACCAAAAATATTTTACAAACAATAGTTTCACCATATTCTAATTTTTGAGTTATAGTCAACTAAACATTAATGTGCGCTTTCTGAATTTAGAAGTGCCTTGATTCTTTTTCCACCTTTCAAATAGTGATTGCAAACTGCATGCACTATTTTCTCCACGTTTGCAGATAACACCCAACAATTCTTATTTTCTAGGCCCACTAATGGGAATGGGCATAGGCATAGGAATGCTCCAAATTTGTACTGCTTTTTACTGTTTCGGTGGGAAAAAAAAAAATTCAGTTCAACTGAATTTTCTTTTTCCCACAGAAACAGTAACCAGACTGAACAGGCCCTAAATAGGTACATAACTTTACATAATTTTCAGGTACTAAAAGGCAGTGGATAAAGTGTACTGGTGATTTGACCTTTCCCAAGCAGATTCATTTGGTCATAATTTCCTTCACGTAACCTTTGTTTGTTCCGAGTAATACAAAAAATGGGCTAACCACTTAACCTAGCATTTTTAAAATTATCAAATGCCGATATCTAACAGAAGGCACTACTCTACATCAATGGGCAAAATGAAACATCAGATCAAACCTGGTTCTTCTGCTTGATCTTGGTACAATCAAAGCACGTTTCTCAAGGCTCTTGAAACGGTCCCTTGCAAGTGTACAACACCCCTTCACAATGAAAAAATAACTAATTGTCAGTTTCATCTAGCACCATTAACAAACAGTATCAAATTATAATTCTACCGACATGGCAATAATACTACAATATATATTTTTTTTATTAAAGGGTCCCGGTACACCCCAGCATCTTTTAGATGCTATTCTCGAGAATTGAACCTGTGTCCTCTCCGTAGAGAGACGGAACTTGTGCCACTACCAATAAGTTCACGGTTCTAATGATACTACAATATAAGCTGAGGGTTTAGTTATTAACAACTTGACTTTATCCCAAATCAAAACCATCATCCCTAGAAAGTTTAAAAAAAAACCTCAGTTCAACACAAAAAAACTCAAAGAAAACCCAGGTAGTAGTTGCAAACTGATAAATCATCTATATCTAATACATTCAGCATATCATTTGGATAAAGAGAGGATGGAGAGAGACTTCACCTTGAGCTTGCGGAGAGACCCAGTTATTTCTTCTGTCAAAAGCACTTGAGCTGGAGGTGGCACATACCTATTAATTCAAAAAAGCCACTAATTTTAGCATAAGACACTAATATGGAAATATCCAAAAGAGTAAATTTTAGACGAAAAATTATTTCAGTTCCACTAATTAGCTATATTTGATAGAAAAATTATCCAACAAACCAGCTCAGTTGAAAATAACTATTTTACTATATTTGTCAATAAAAGTTCCCGCACTTAGGTTTCCCCAGACGAGGTGGTGCAGTCCTAAGTCGCTCTTGCTTAGCGACAACACGCCTAGTGTGCCTTCTGTCCTTTTCTTCATCCTCTTTCTCTATCTCTTTCATTATCTCTGGCAAGCTGCACAGGGAAAAAAGAATTGCAGTGTTTACAGCAGAGAACAGTAAGAGTACCAAACTTAGGTTCAAGTTATACAGTGTAACCAGCAATGGATTATAGTCTCAGAGTAAACAGCTGAAATAATTGAAATGAAAAAAAAGTTCTTAGAACAAAAAAAAAATCATGGTTGCTTGAGAGACCTATCAATTTCTTTAGAAAGGTTCTCAATCTTCTTGGCCTCAGCCTCAGCTCGAAGAAGTTCTTTTCGCCTAGCCCTTCGGTTTAGTTGTACCCGTGTAACTTTCTGCTTCTTAGATTTCCTACACATAAAAGAAGATTAAAAAGCTCATACAAGTTATTCAAACACAGGATGTGAGGTATAGAAAATCAACAGATAGATAATGGTCTGGCAATTTCAGATCATTCTAGCTTCGGCAAACCTCGCACATAGTAGAATTTGATGCTTTTATTTGGGTGAATTCTAATAGAAATTTACAGTAGCAAAAAAATAAAAACAAAATAAACCTTTGTGCAGGCAAGTCTTCTCCTTCGTTGATATCCTCGTCATCGGACTCGATGCCGTCATCTGCATCTAAAAAGAATCTCTGCAAATGTAAACCAAGTAAACTCAGTTAATTTGCAAAGCAATTTTTATCTGTGACAATTAAGCTTTATGAGGCTTAGCTGAACATGAGTTTCTATTCATTTTCATTTCTTTAACAAAAAACTATACTTCAACTGTGACATAACTTTTACCTCTTCTTCGGGTATTACTTCACCGGCAACAGTAAGAGGTACCGGTGCTGGTTCCAATTCCTTGTTGTATAACTTGCGCATCTCGTCAGCAACAGCTTTAGCAAGTGCATCCTGATGAGCTTCGAATGGAGGATTGAAGGAACAACCTAATGACTCAATCTCAACTGCGGGAATAGGAGTGGCATTTCTAGAAGGCTGCATTATTATAAAACAGAAATAAACAGTAAATGAATGCATGCTGTTAAACTTGGGTCAGTATGAATTTAAGTATGATTAGTAATATATTATATATATACCTTCTTAGCCTTCTTAACCTGTGGTTGGGGTTCTTCATTGGCATTATCATTCCATATATCAAGGTTGTGCATATCTGAGTCATCACCATTCTCATTCTGTAATAATCAAAGACATTTTAGTTAGTTAACAAGGTTTTTATACCATATGCATTGAATTGAATTGAATTGAATTGAATTGAATTGGTACCTTAACTTTAGAAGAGGAAGAAGAGGAGATGGCGGCACCGGCAGAGATCTGCTTTGCTTTCCTCTTTTGAGGCTTATGTTTGGAGGTAGAAGAGGGAGGAAGGGGGCGAACGAAGGGGTTCTTTTGAAGCACGGATTCATGGCGGAGAGGCTTCTCCCGTTGGATGTCAGTCTTCTTCCTCTTTGATAGATTGGGGTCTTCCTGGGGATTTGAGAGACTGGTATCGGATTGAAGGAAGAAGAGGGAATCGTCGGGGAGGGAAGGGATTTGAGAGGCGCCAGAGAGAGAATCGCGTGTGACCTTCTCCATGTAGTCCTCGATGTCGGCGGTGCTGATATTCGCCCGCCATGCCTTCTTCCCCTTCCGACTTCCTTTTGCCATCTTCCCCATTCTCTCGCTCGCTCGCTCGCTGCTCTTCTCTCTAAAATCTAAAAATCTTCCAAAACCCAGAGAGTCGAGAGAGAGAGAGGGGGGCGCAGCGCGGTTTAGGGTTTTGTTTGGGTAGGTCTTGCCGTGCGGCGCGTGTCGTGTCGTCTCCTGGCCGAGTCCGACATGCGTCTCTCCGTATCCGATTCTGACTCGAGTCGGTTAACGCATCAAGTTCTCCCTCTGGTTGAAATAAAATTAATTAACATATTTTCTTTAATTAAAAAGTGCTTTGTATAAATATTGTCCCAGACATTTTTTTGTGCGATTAGCAAGAGTGGCATTAAAATTTTAACATTAAGAGGCATTTTATAAATCTTGATTAAAGAGAACCATCTTTTGTTCATTGACGGACAAATCACGTCTTTGAAATCTTATTGAAAATGATTTTGTGAATATGTTGAGCTAAGCCACATAGAGATTTCAAATCTTGAGTGACAGGTGACATCTTTTTTGGGATCCCTCGCACTGTTTAATTATTTATGACATGATTCCTTTGCTATAATGCTAATATGCTATTGGTTTTACTTTTCCCAATTGATTGCTTTATCAGTATCCTAATTCTTACCTGTCATATTAGTCGACCTAATTAGCGAAGCAGACAGCCTCAACCTTTTATTTTGTCATATTAGTCGACCTAATTATCTTTTTTTAATCGAACATCTTGACTATTTCGATAATAACACATCTTTCTCACAACTTCGTTTTACTGAGTTGGTTGGACTGGCAGACTTTACTTCTGGACTTGAAATTTTTTTAAACTTCGTAGTAATTTATACTTGTGTCTATTTATGAATGGATATCAGTATTGTAAAAAACGTCCGTTTAAGCCGATTAGTTATTGGCGGTGACTAAATCGTCATAGATTTTTCCGATTGACCGACCGATTATTCCCGATTAATCGCTTGGCGGTATCCTATCCATCCGACGACCTTGTACCGTTATTTACAACGTGTCTACTCTTGAATTTAATTCACTACATAGTAGAAGAAAATTGAACGAAAAAAGTCAATTAAGACTCATTCACATAAAAGAAAGAAAAGAAAGAAAAAGATACAGTCTAATTCGCTAGTCCACTTAGAAGAATCGTTGATTTGTAAAAAGAGGTCAACTACTAAGTATATAAATATGTACCATGAGTTGGATCATATGTCGTGTCGTGTTGTGATTAAACTTAGAACGATGGTCATGGCACGTGAATAGTCAAAACACGTTAATAACACCGTGACATGATGTGTCCAAATGTGATCTGTCATGTTTGATCACATTTAACTATTTTTTTTATAATTTAGGTTAGTTTATTTAGAATTCATCGTTCGATTAAAATACAATTGTTCTAATTATACGTGACCATGTGCCGATTAAATATTTTACGTGATGTGCTTTGTCGTGTTAAATTTTTGAAAGATAATCACGACACAGGATATGCGAGTCATAACACATAACCAACACATATGTTGTGATAGAACCATGTCGTGTCGTGACGTATCCAATCATGCCGTGACTTTTGTAAATCCCTATCCATTATTCTGCTCTAATTTATTAGAAAAAAAAACTTACACTCTTGTTAATATTTTATGTCTACCTCTAAATCCGTCATGTCTATACCCGTCCTGTCTATACGTGGTTTTAATATGCTCTGGTCAAGGCATACGTGGTTTTAATATGCTCTGGTCAAGGTACGTATGCCTTGCTAGTGAGAGGATTTAGATAACGTTTAATTATAATATCCTCCTTTAAAAATCTCATAATTTATGCGTAATTATTTCCGTTAAATGAGATATATAAGGAATAAAGTGCTAAATCGAGTTATTTTTAAGGAAGCAGCTAACAGTCCTCCAACTCCAGTTCTCCAAAAATCCCCGGATATTTTCAACTAATTCTGTAAACATCAATACTAAATCCTGTAAACTAATTCAACAAATTCTGTCAACATAAAAACGCGTGACAGCTGTTGGGGACCACCTTATGTGAACATACACATATTATCCTGTGAACATACACATACTATCTTGTAAACATACACATATTATCCTATAAACATACACATAGTATCCTGTGAACATACACATAGTATCCTGTGAACATACACATATTATTCTGTGAACATACACATATTATCCTATAAACATACATATTGTACTTGAAATTATGGCAGTTGTGGCAGTTGAAAGTGCGTTAGAACTAAGCTAAAAAGGGAAGACTTTTATACACGGGAATTTTCGGGGGACTATAGCCCGGGGGATGTTACCTTTTCTCTATTTTTTTAATGATAATACTACTCTCATTTCTGCTAAATCATTAGGGTTTAAGATAATCTCTTTAGCTACTTTTTGGTGTAAGTCTAGCTCTAATAATTCATACTTAAAATTAAGTCTAATGCTTCCATGTGATGTTAAGGACATTCCAGATCAAATATTGGAGGAGGAAGAGGAGTCCACTCAAGCTCTTGGAGCCGACAACCCCCCAGATCATATGTCTGGAGACGAGATGTCGGATGGAGATTTATTGGATTACTAGTCTCCTATGATATAATTGCTTTTTGAGACTTGTTCTTTAGCTTAGTATTCATTTTATTTTCAATTTAGCTTTTGCTGTGGTACTATCTCTACTTGTATGATTTTATGTTTGTTGATGGTGACTTGATGTACAACTTTTCATATTTGATTTTGGTACCTATTTTAGGTACCATATCAGATATGCTTGATATATAAGGAATACCAAAGACATAAAATTGTGAATCAAATTTTTTAAACCCACATTTGCATAATAAAATTGTGAATAAAGTGCTTTTAACAAACCATAATATAATTGAATAAAATCAATTAAATATTCACTCCAACAGCGGTTCCCACAAGTTAGTATCAAAATTGCTGGAAATAGACCCGGTCCAACCGACCATTTCTCTCTCATCATTATCTCTTGCAACTCGAAGCTAAATTATCTCCTGGAATTGGTCCACGCTTCATCAGAATAAGAAGCATTACTTGCACCGTCCAGTTACACGTGTGGAATGTCTTTGCATATTATAATACAAATGGAGAATTTAACAAATTTATTCGCTTCGATCGATTGGCGATTGCTACATGTTAATCTGTCTTTCACACTCCTTTCTAAATTGGTACAAAACGGTCCACTCCCACACTGCCACGTAATGTAACGTAAAATAACGTAGAAAAAGGTAGTACATCGGATAACGTAAATCGGTGCTCCGCTCTTGTTTGCTACATCACATAGCTGGAGAATCAGCAATCATCCCAATCCCGCCACCCAAAAAGCAAAAAGCAATTTCCTCTTTTTCTCTCCGCGTTATTCTTTCTTCTTCTTTTCCTTTATTAAATCTCTCTCTCTCACTCTCTCTTTGGTGCGAATAATCAAGTAGCAATTCTATTTTTGCTCTTCTCTTCCAACTTTGTCAGTTCGTTCTTGCTCTCTACTACCAGTTAAGATGGTAAGTTCTACTATTCTACTTCAATTCTCCCAATTTTTTTTTTAATTTCGCGTGTGATCTTTGTGCGATCAGTAGATCTGATTCCGATCCACTGTTATGCACTTGTATTTGCTTCGAACATGCTGTTGTTGATAATTTTGAATCGGAAAGGAAAAAGTTTTTTAGTAGAATTTTAGTTAGTGTGTAGATCTATCTGTTCATGGCTTGTACGGCCTTTTAAACAAAATATAAAGAAAAGCACGAGGCCATGAGAGGATACGTACCGATACGCCAGCTGACGTATCCGCTTACGTGGCGTATCGTGGATACGGTCGGATCGCCCGTGAACCGCGCCCAGTTAAGTAATAACAGAAAGAGATTTTGATGCTCAACCCGACGTATGCATCAAAATATTTAACCACTCCACAAGAGTTTCGTTTGTGATATATTCCAGTACCTATAGTATTAAATCTATTCTTATTTTCTTAGGTTAAGCCTTGAATTTTTTATAGCTTGATTAAGTAAATTAGGCTTTTGTGATATATTCACCTTTTTAATTAGACTTTTTATGATTATTTAAATACATTATATAAAATAATAAAAAAACAAATATATATATATATATATATAGAGTTAGGCTGGGGTGCTATGGATAGCATAGTGGCCTCTATGCTACGGCTCAATATTCGAGTTTTCAAAATCCAAACGGTCGATCCGAACCGTTCATCTTATTCTCCATATTAATATCTGCTTGGAGACCAAATTTTACATTTTTCTGAATTTTTTTACTATTTATTAAGTATTTTACAAAATTGTTGATCCAACGGTGGCTGCACAAAACAGTAAAACCGTTGGATTAGCGATTTTCAAAGTGGCTTAATAAATAGTAAAAAAATTCAGAAAATTATAAAATTTGGTCTCCAAGCAGATATTAATATGGAGAATAAGATGAACGGTTCGGATCGACCGTTTGGATTTTGAAAACTCGAATATTGAGCCGTAGCATAGAGGCCACTATGCTATCCATAGCACCCCAGCCTAACTCTATATATATATATATATATATATATATATATATATATATATATATATAATAGACATATCGTATCCTACATTTTTGAAAATTGCCGTATCGTTGTATCCCCGTATTGTATCCGATACGATACCCGTATCCATAGCTTATACTACAAGTAACTTTGTTCCTTTTGAATAATTCCTCTTAAGTCAAATTACCAAGTTAGGAGGGGAGTAGGTTGGAAAAAAAAGAGAGGAGATAATATGTTGTGACAAAAAAGAAAAAAAGAAGAAGAAGAAGATAACCTCCCTGATAGATGTGTTTATGTTATTAATAGAAAGAGGGGTTATTTTATAATTATGGAGTATTTATATGCATGTACCTCGTCCACAATTACAAGGCAACCCTACTGTTGGTGTTCATTACAAAATTGAATTTATTGCTCCGCTAACTATGCATACAGGCACTCATCATCCAATAGCCTTTGCTTTTTCATATTTCAAAAATTTGCAGAATTGTGGCACTAAAAAGTGTTGATCATATTTGATAAATTATAAGAACTAAAATGAAAAAAAATGTTCGCACCTTTAACCAAATTATCATAAGTGAAAAAGGCATAATTGAATCAACTGCAATGTGTCATAGCTAGAGAATAACTAGTCTGTTTAGCACAGGACACTGCCTTTTGTCTACGAATTACATCATAGTATCATTTTAATTTATTTCGTAAAGTTGTCATAGATGGATGTGTTGTTACGAAAGATGAAAACAATTAGTGCTTTAAAACATGCACATGTGTTTATCTCTGTTAAGCCGATCATTGTTTGTTTATTAAGGCAAATGCAGCGTCAGGGATGGCGGTGAACGACGAGTGCAAGCTGAAGTTCCTGGAGCTGAAGGCGAAGAGGTTGCACCGGTACATAATATTCAAGATAGAGGAGGGGAAGAAGGAGGTGCTTGTGGAGAAGACCGGAGAGCCTTCCACCAGCTATGATGACTTTGCTGCTAACCTACCGGCTGACGAGTGCCGTTACGCTGTCTTTGACTATGACTTTTTCTCCGAGGAGAATGTCCCCAAGAGCAAGATTTTCTTCATTGCTTGGTACGCTTCCTAGTACCTATTATTTAATTATTTTATTTTCCCCTTATTTTGGATTTGCTTTAACTGCAAAATTTCAGCTTTTATGGGTGCACAGAGTCAGCAGCAGATTTAGTTTTTTAGTCCCTTGGAGTTCATTGAGAGGGTTTAATTTGAGAAATCTTATACTACAGGGGTCTTTCTAGAAAATTTCATTGGATCAATTGACCTTACTCTTCCTAATGTGTAGAAATGCCTGCGTCTGCTAGTTGTAGCCAAAGCTGAAATTATAAAACATTGTAGGCAGATTCAGGCAAAGCATTAGATTAATGTGTATATTGCAATGATCAATTAATGAAATTGTTTGTTTTGAACTTTGAAGGTCACCGGATACTTCGAGGATCAGGAGCAAGATGCTGTATGCCAGCTCGAAGGACAGATTCAGGAGGGAGCTGGACGGCATCCAGATAGAGCTGCAGGCGACTGATCCTAGTGAGATGAGCCTCGAAGTCATCAACGGCCGTGTGGCCTGATTTCATGTTTGTGCTGCAAATCACAATGCATTTCCTATTATATTCTATGCATAGATGCATTGGTGACTTTTATTTTTAATAAGGACTTGAGACGGATTGTGTTGGAGTCTGCGTGTTTGCTTTTGGTTTATGATCTCGTTGAAGTGTGGTTATTTCATAGATTGTAATGCTGCTATATTCTGGTATCTCATGGATTGTAATGCTGCTATATGCTGGTATCCAATTTGAACTATCATATCTTATGCTATCTTTTGGTTGTGCTGTGCATATTGTTATTATATTTTCCCTTCTTGATAGAGATATGATGCATGGTTGTTTTTATTCCTTAAATTTGCATTGCAGATACGGCTCCAAAAGTTTTCTCAAACTCATAACTCAGCTCACTTGTTTGCTAATTGCTTACTTTAACTTAGTTCATTTACAATTCGAGTTTATCAATTTGTTTAATTAATGGGTCGAATTCGAACATATTTAACTCACTCATTGGCAATTCGAGTTATACAAATTTTGTCACAGTAAATTCCATGTCCTTCTAAACGACTCCTCAGATGCTTAGATTCACTGCTCAATTTCTTAGACTTTTGGTCGTTATCTTATTTGAATTGTTTTTGTTTAAAAAAAAGTCTTACTAGTGTATAATTATAATTAAGAAAATTGACTAGTTGTAAACGAGTTGTGAGCCAATTTGAGTTGGTAATAAGTTGAACTTGAGTTGACTTTACAACTCATTATTATCATTCTAACTTGAGTTAACTCGCTCATTAATTTAATGAGCTGAGCACGAGTGGAATGTAACTTGTTCAAATTCGGCTCATTTGCAATCCTAGTTGCATATCAGATCAGCTCATGTCACCGGTATGGCGTCTCAGAATAAGAATTACATATAATAGTTAAATGAGGAGGGCTCAAATGCCTCATTATTTTTGTATTCTATTCACACCTTACATTCTTATTTCCGTTTTCAAATATCAAACGTGACGATGAACCACTCAACGTGATCTCTATATTAAAATGTATTTGAAGACCAAATTTATATTTTATTAAAAAATTTACTAATTTTTTTGATAGGTACAAAATCACTGTTTTTGAATAGTTGAGAATCTTGTGCTAGTATTATTATTACAATATTATTAGAGTTAGGCTGGGTTGCTATGGATAGCATAGTGGCCTCTATGCTACGGCTCAATATTCGAGTTTTCAAAATCCAAACGGTCGATCCGAACCGTTCATCTTATTCTCCATATTAATATCTGCTTGGAGACCAAATTTTATAATTTTCTGAATTTTTTTACTATTTATTAAGCCACTTTGAAAATCGCTAATCCAACGGTTTTACTGTTTTGTGCAGCCACCGTTGGATCAACAATTTTGTAAAATACTTAATAAATAGTAAAAAAATTCATAAAAATGTAAAATTTGGTCTCCAAGCAGATATTAACATGGAGAATAAGATGAACGGTTCGGATCGACCGTTTGGATTTTGAAAACTCGAATATTGAGCCGTAGCATAGAGGCCACTATGCTATCCATAGCAACCCAGCCTAACTCATATTATTATGGGCCGTTGGGTTATTGGACCGGTAGGCTGTTGGGCTTTTGGGCCTAAGTGGAGTGAAGAGCGGTATGAAATATGAATGTAGATGAGTCGAGACTCGTTGACGCTGATTTTCTCTCTATTCGGTATTCGCACTCGCAGTGGCAGTCTAACCCTTCCTCCGCCTCCTCCGCCTTTTCTTCCTCCTCTGCCGCGCCGGACTCAAGGCAAGAGAGGCAAAGAAGCAAGAGACAAGAGAGCAAAAATGACGAGCAACCTCGATATGTCGCTCGACGACCTCATTAAGAAAAGCAAAACCCCCACCACCACCAAGCCCAATACCTCCTCCTCCCACCGCCCCCTCAAGGACCGCCGCCCTCTTCGCCGCCCCGCTCCCTACCCCACCTCTATCCCCTCCTCCTCCGCCAAGGTACCCCCTTCCTTCTCCTCCTCTTTCCCTTCCAATTATCATGCTTCTCTACTTACTTCAAACCTTCTTTTATAATTACAGTATGGTGTCTACAGTGAGCAGCACATAGCAGCAGCTGCTGCCGCCGCAGCTGCCGCGGCTGTAGCTGGTCGATCTGGCGCAATTGAAACTGGTACCAAGCTTTACATCTCTAATCTCGATTACGGCGTCTCCAATGAGGATATCAAGGTTACCTTCCTTTCCTCGCTCTTCCATCTCTTTCTGTTATTTCTTATTATCTCCTGTATCTGCTTTTGTATACGAAATATATATAGTTACTGTTGGGTCCTGTTTATGAATTGCTATTCCAAACATCTTATACTTTAAACAACATTTCAAGGTTAGACATGAATGTACTTCTTTGTGGATCGAAATGGTGTTGTGGCTTAATTAGCAATTGAATCCATCATAAGGTGTGTTCCTGCAGAAATTTGATTGTTTGTTTATTGGGCTTAGCTTGATAACCTCAATTAACATCCCAGTATTCATCCTCTGAGAGTGCTCTTTTGTACAGTTTATCTTCATATTCTTTCTCTTCTCTTTTTCTTCCTTCTTAATATGTTTATTTACAGGAGCTCTTTGCAGAAGTTGGTGAGATAAAGCGTTACTCGATTAATTACGACAGAAGTGGGAGGTCAAAGGTATCTTATTGACTGCTTTATATTTTGATCCAATCATTATAGTAGGCCGCATCTTCATTTCATATTTGCACTTGTACCTTTTCTTTTGCCAATGTCGGTATTGGATTGAGATTATTGAAAGGATTAAAGTTCCAACTGAGTTTCTGTCAATTAATACCATCCAGAGCTAACAACCAACCTTTGGTCTACTTGCGAAGGGCAACACCCTCCATGTGGGAGGTCCTTGATAGACATTAAAAAAAATGAATTTGGAAGGTTAGACCTCCATCTTTCTATCTCAAATTACCATCCAAAGCTAAAAAAAAAAATTTGCTCAAAGAAAGGGAATTAAAAGAAGAATATTAAGTTTCCACGGGTACCTGATGACTCAGGTATAATGCTATGATAATTCTAGATTGATATTTTTCTAGGTGCACCAACTATATATAACTTGCAAGTCATCTGACATTTCTGGTATGATCTTATTTGAAAGTAACGAGCAGCATATATTTGGTTATTTCTAACATCAAACTGTCAAAACAATGTTTCAAATTGGCTAGCACCCCTGACTTATTCATAATGAAGCAACTGAAATCTAGTTCACATGAACCTACATTCTCAACATCAGTTCGGCTTAATCTGAGCTTTTAGTTTCGTATGTTCTTACAGAAAGACACATTAGAGTCAGATTTGCTGATATTTCTTGGAACATGACTTTTATGTGTTGTTGGGTGCTATTTTGCAAGTGATCTGTATCAGTTGAAATGAAAGAGAAATACATTGTGTTTTTGCAAGTACAATAGCATATTTGGTTTCGGTTGTTCGAACCAACTTTTAAAACACTAAAAAACTGTCAAATTTTACCAGGGAACTGCTGAAGTGGTGTATGCAAAAAAGGAGGATGCCATGGCAGCCATTAGGAGGTACAACAATGTGCAGCTGGACGGAAAGCCAATGAAAATAGAGTTCATCGGAACAAATGTCGAGGTGCCACCGCTACCACCTGTGCTTCCGACTCCTCCGCCTCTTTTGCAGTCGCCGCTCCCTCCTTTTGCCATGAATTGGAACCCTGTACTTCTCAATGGCATGCCCAAAAGGTACTGCAATCTTTTTAGGGAAGTTCCTGAGAGGCCCTAAATCCCATTTTTTAGTTATCAATTACCAATTTATTCCCAAACTGCTAGTTTTGGTCTTTAACAATAGTTTATTTTTTCACCTCAGAATTATTATTAACTATGAGAAAATTTAGTTAAAATTACCACTTGTGTCCCTCAGTTTTGCTTTGAATTTGCTTCCTTTATTACTCTATGGCGACGAAAAGGATGGCGTCAAGAGAAATCCTTTTCATATATTGGTGTGTACTTGGGAAATCTCTTCTGCTGTTTGTTTTGCATTTTGAATCCAATTGTACCCAGTTAATTTGTGCCATTGGTTTAACTGAGCATTTGCTTAGCACTTGGTTATTTCAATCTCTATGAAATCATCTAGTGTCTATCTGGAAGTTGCATGTAATGCTTTGGCTTACTTACAGTGGCCCTGGAAGAGGGATGTCAGCTGGTGGGCCCCGTGGTGGTGGTTTCAGTGGACGAGGGAGGGGACGTGGCCGTGGAAATGGAATTGGAAATGGAAAGGCTCGTGGGAAACCAGTTTCGGCTGCTGACCTGGATGCTGAGCTGGACAAGTACCATTCTCAAGCAATGGATGACAACTGAAAGCATCCACTGGCCCTGATGAGAAAATTGAAACAGAAACAAGGAATTTGGCTTAGAAATTTTTGTGCAATCTCGTGTTATCACTAGTAGTGTTGTTGTCGAATTTGTCTTATTAGTTTACATAGAAGTTGTTATGAGTGTACTTGGATTTCTATTTTCTCATTCTTCTTCTTCTTCTACTTAATTTCTTTCTCTTTGGTTGTAGAGATTATATATTCATCTTATTGACTTTTGTGCCAGAACTGGAGAGAAGAGTTGCTGCTACTATGATCGGATCTGAATTATGACTTTTGACAGTGTTATATATTAATACTATCTTTTGTGCTTATCATTCTTTCTCCTAGTTCTTATACGAAGCATGATATAACATATATTCTAGATAATTACGATCAGATAATTGATAGCAACATCAGTTATGTTCCATTTTCTGTTTCCTGAGTGGATTGATCAAGGAAGTCTAGTGTAAGAGCAGGCATGACTTGAATTAAGTACGATGATATGCTCCCATGTTTTAGTATTCTGTGAACAAAAATTAACAATAACCTAATTTTTATAATATCACAGTTCCCAGGCATGCATGATTTGAATCATCCCAGGTACGTACATGAACCCTGTTGGCCAGATCTGGGCCATTGATCTGCGTCAATATTCGCACCTTCCCGGATGCCGATACAGATGAACTGCCTTAAATCATACTAGTAACGTACATCTCGTATATGCTTCTCTGGAAAGGCTTTATTTCATCTCGACTCTTTTTTTTTTCTCCTTTTAATTTAAGGTTTTGCTGGGAGATTTAAGCATTTCTTTCTCCTTTGAGTTTGAATCTGTATGGAATTTAATGAACCTGGCACGAATCTTAAAGACCCCATGTGTTCCACCTCTGACCCGAAAAGAGATACTGTAAACGTTCATCAGGGTGTTTGAAATCCAAAAGAGACAGAATGTAAACAAAATAATATAATTTCATTGCATGAAACAAGTTCAATACGATTACAATTAAGAGAATCACAAGCATGATACCGCATTATTTTTCTATTACTTAAGAAGGCAGCAACGCAATACAGAGACATAGATAAGTAATTAATTACTGATTATAAAACAGAAATCGATCATAGCAGCCGTGGGATGTGCACAGATCGACTGAGACGGACCAATATTACCGTTGTAATTGGGGCTATAAAAGCTTCAATTCACACAAAAATGACGGAACCTATCAACCCAATCAATAGCAGCAAATACCCACCATGGAAGTATATTATATTACTGTAAAAATTACAAGAAAAGTAAGTGTAGCCCTCTTTTGAATTCAACAAGCACCCCAACTTTTTTCTTTTCTTTTGAATTCTTCAAGGAAGCTATCCGCATGTGTTTCTCTAAGAACATGAGTAGTACCGACCAAGTGCTTGTACTTTATTCTGTTTTGTCTATGAAACACAATTGAAATTGGGAGGAATCCAAATCCATGGTGCACAAAACAATAGTAAATCCCTTGTAATATTCATTGGAAATACCCCATTTTCCGGAGGAAACATGGAGATGAAGTCTCATCATAGGTTTAAAACAAAGTGAGGTTTGGTAGACATAATTTTGCTTTAGAAAATGGACATACAAAATCGTGAATGCATCGTAGTATTGTTTGTTTACTTTTGTTTTTATTGCCTTGACACGATCGTAGTCAGAATCTGAATCAACTGGGTTTGCAAGGCAGCTGATTCGACCTTTTGTGCAGTTAAATTCTCTGCAATCAAACAAGAACTAATCCTGAATTCCTGATGCAATGGAGATGAGAGCTCTCGCTAGGGTATATAACACTCAACCAAAGATCAAAAGTCAAAACATCAAAGTGCAAAAGCATTATCAACAAGAAAATCATTGTAAACAAAATGAGAGCATTTAATGAGTCAAGCATTCCTATTTTCTTAAGTCAAATATTCACAAACAAAGAGCTACCTAACTTTAGAAGCAGATCCATCTTTAGTTAACTTTTCAAAGCTAAGATCTTATGTCAGTAAACAGTGAGGAAAAGGATTGGTCCTACAAACTACCAGCAATTTATAGCCGCTGCACCAAAGGCTAGCAAGAACATCCAAAATAGCACCTAACATTTTAACATTTCTAAAATTTTGAAAAGATAGGCACCTCCTGCTTGCAAGCTTAAGAGATGTCTACCATTATCGATGAAGATTTATACAAGAGACTGAAAAGTTAAAAAGAAATTAAGACAAACAAACCCTAGAACCTGCGATACCCATGAAAACGATCCACACGTCTTGCAGATGGGCACTCGTATGACATGTGGCCCCAGCCGTCACAATTGTGGCATACAACATTTGCTGACCTGCAATAAAATCAAAATTCATTTACTCATAGGAAATTTAGCTGATAAGTGATAGTTGCGATTTTGAGGCTCACAGTAATAATATGTATCGCTGCTTTGATGCTGACTATTGAGCAGTAATAATATGCTGATATTTTAGAAGAAAACTATTAGCTGTTTCAGTCAGTATCCAGTACCAACCTCTGTTGTTAAGTTAATATTTTATTAACTTAAGTAGCTATTGCAGATTCATTTCTTCCTCTCCCTTCCTTTTTTGTCACCATTCCTTACATTTCCCAAAAAGCTCGACTATCTTTATTCAATAAAATATTTATCTTCAACTTTTGTGTGTGTAAACATTTCTGACTATCAACTGTCTTCATTCATTTTGTATTGAAGTTTACAGTAGTTCTTACCGGACACGGCTGATGCAGTCAGGCTCGCCACCTGTACGACACTGATTACCATATGTGATCGTGGTGCTCTTCTCGGCATAGCTCGAAATGCTGCAGAAGTTTGCACAATACATCATGGTCATGGCACACTCCCATACCTTGTGGTGCCACTTAGGGCACAGTACCTATTACATATCATTTATTTTTGTTTGTTGTAATGTGGTTTTATTTTCAATTACATTTTTCACATCGGTTCTATTCTTTTATACCTTCTTGTTTTTGTGCCGGAAGATGTGGGTCTTTATTGTATTTCCTAGAAAATCTGAAAAATGGTAGGCAGCAGACATTATGCCCACCAGAATGTAAGTCTGTCTTGATTTTGATCAAGAGTTTCTCAAGGTTGAGACAAAATCGAGCCCCGTTTGTAATCAGTTTAGTAAAGAGCACTCACCAATCCCGGCTGATGTGGCCAGGCTGGCTGCAGAGACGGCACCAGATATCGTGCTGGGCCCCGCCATGGACCTCAGAGGCAATCTTGGTCTTGGGACAGCTGCGAGCCATGTGCCCAGAAACGTTGCAGAGGTTGCAGACTGGGTCGTTGGGGCACTCCCGGGCCAGGTGCCCTGGCATGCGGCAGTTCTTGCAAGCCGTCTCATTCGTGCACTCTGACACAACATGCCCAGGCATGCAGCAGTTGTTGCACATCTTTGGGTTTCTCAATACACTAGCATCAGGGCAGTCACGCGCCACATGTCCATACCTGTATTATTGTTTAATTTCTGTTACTCTTTTTATGTTATTTTTGTTCACTACTCGCAGTTATGCATCACCAATCATAGTGAAAAGCTCCCAGTTCATCAAGCTAGAAAAGGTTTTTTGTTTTTTTGTTAGCAAACTACACTCAACTTTACATTTCTTACAGAAAGCTCTTCATAAGCAACCAAATGAAACTAGGATCCGGATACCCAGCTTGATTTTAGTTCAATTTTGGAGATGAAACTAGTAAGCCTGTTAGAAAGGATAAATTGTCAAACATTAAGCAAATGAGTGTTGTATGAAAAAAGTAAAAAAAAAACAATTGGACCTGGTTGGAGGTAATTTTGGGAAATGCTTGCAACTGTTGATTATTATTGGGTGAAATTTGCGAAAGACCGAACCAAAATACCAAGCCTCTAATAAGCAAACCAAAAGCCAAAACTCAAAGAAACTGCAAGCTAAAAAGTCGATCAAAGGAAGCAAATAGCTTATATGACTGTACCCGTTGCAGGTATGGCAGAGGGTCTTGTTGGTGCACTCGTTCGCCATGTGGCCATACTCCTTGCAGTTCCAGCACAACTTTCGTGTCGGGCACTCAGCTGCTATATGGCTGTTTATAATAATTTCAAACAGCAGCATGTTACATATCACCATACAAACCAAGGATGGCAACTTCAGCTAGTAATTTTGCTGGAGCATGACCTGCCCAGTCCAAAGCAGTGTCTCATGCTAGCATGCACCGACAGAAAGCAGTATTCTCCTGGTATAGCAATCTTTGTTTAAAAGAAACACTTGCTATTCCAATTTAAGAAATTAAAAGAGAGAAGCAGAGGAGCCATACCCTGTAAGAAAACACTTGTTGCAGACACCTTCATTGGGACATTCTCTTGCAAAGTGTCCAGGCTGCTTGCAGTTTATGCAGTTCAAATCCCTGAATGAATTTCAAAAGAAAAAGGAAAAAAAGGTCGTGAAAATTACATCATAAAAGGGCACTTTGACCATTGAAGATACTTCAAATTCTATTTCTGAGTTATCAGTAACAAAAGACAATTACGCCAATCTTATGGTAGCAATTTCAGCTAGATTTCTGATAACTCCAAGAATACATACCAGTATAGACTAGACAATAATGGGACCCATCGTTTTGAATGTGCAATCAACCTTTAGCTTCTGTACAAAAGCTGGCACTCCGGCATACATCAATTATTATACTTGACACTAATTGTGACAGAATTCTATGTTTTTATGATTCTTTTCAGTATTTACACTATGGAATTATAAAAAATAGTTCAAATAATCATATATTTTATGAACCAATAGTGTTGCAATAACACCGCTATCTGCAATCTGGTATACAAAATGCTCACCTGCTACAGACCCGCCATCCACTATTTAAACCTTTCTTAAAAGTGCAAAATAAGCACAAAAGCTGGAAAATAAAAGAAAAAGAAGGCGGAAAGAGCAGTCAAAGCGGTATGTGTGTAATATAATGCGATAATTCAGGTAAAAAAGAAATGCATTTGCCATGAAAAATGCAAGTTGTTACCAAGGATTTCCAGTACTGGTGCGTACCAGCCAGCACACCAGCAGTTTTCTGCTGCTAAAAAGAACCGCTGAAACAGTATGTACCAGTTACTCTCCAATAAACCTAACCAAACATATATATTGAAAGACTTGACTTAGCAAAGTCATGTACCTGTACTGACGGAGTCTACTTGTCTCGGCACGGGGATTGTAACGGTAAGTGAGGTGGCGGGGGCTTCTCCTGGTACGCTGCCAGGAAAGCGAGCTAGGGCTTCTACTCTTGCTTCTGCTCCTACTCCTTATAGGGCTTCTGCTAAAACTTTGGCCCGGGCTTCTATTCCTATTCCTGCTAATGGTCCGACTGAAGCTCCTAATTGGGCTCCTGCTCCCGCTCTTCATCTTCTCCTGCAGCATCCACAGTTAAACCAGAACTTGGACTTACTGTTCAAGGTCTTTCAACAGTACATAACATATCTAGGATATAACCAAAGTTAATAGCACCATTTGACAGTACAAGCAGATGTGTTCATCCTTGTAAACAAGTTTCTTTAGACTTGGATTTTAAACTGATCAAACCAATGATTGATCCTAAATATTTTTCCTTACCCTTGTTTAACATCTAAAAAAGCACTTCCAGATGAAAGGAAGAGTATTTTTTATTATTATTATTTTTTTTTTTTTGCATCAGCTCTCTCTTGAGCAAATTTGCAGCTAGCATTACATTTCTACAGGAGAGAAACTGATAGCAGGAACAGGAACAGGAACAACCAAACAGAGGCAACACTTAACACCTGTTACCTAGATGTACCAGCCGCATGGTTATCACTTACAACTTGAAAAAGAAAATAAATGATAGCACCAAAACACGAGCATCTCAGATAAATATTACCAGTAAGGTGACAGTATTTGATTATATTTTGTAAAAATTGGGCTTAGAAAATCATCCTAAAGTGTTGCTAGAATCTTGATATTCTTGATTCGATGGATCAGTTTTAACTCGAAAACAGTAGGAAAATTCGCTCAAAAATTAAAAGACAATAATGGAAAAATAAAAATACGATGGAGCTTACAACTTGAGACGGTAATGGTTTGTTAGGCACGAGAGAGAGAGAGAGAGAGAGAGAGAGAGAGAGAGAGAGAGAGGCGAGGTTGATTTCCAAATTGAGACAAAAGCTTTGAAGCGAAGGGGTTTTGATTCCCAAATTGAGGCAACCACTGTAGTTCTAGTTTTGTACGATAACGAGAGGAGACCATGCCGAGTGCATGAGTCCATCTCTCTGAGGTAACATGATATTTCTGTTTAGATCCAGACTGTCTGAATGCACACGACCCCTTTTATATTCGTGCAGATTATGATCGACGCTTCAGATCAAAAAATAAATATTATCTTACTTCTGTGATGTGATGTGATTTTCAAGTGCATGCCTTAGGCGTGCAAAAATTATTTGGCGAAAATTATAAGACTTTAGTAAAAACGTCTATTTTTTTTTTTTCCATTTACAAGAATTAGTAATCTTTAGCATGAAATTATAAAGACAAATTCAGGTAATATTATAGCAATTTTTGTTGAAGATGATTAATTCTTGTAATTTTCGTCTAATTTCATGCAGAAGATTACTAATTCTTGTAAATAGAAAAAGAAAAAAAACATTTTTACTATTCTTTTATTATTTTCTCCAAATTATTTCAAGGAATTTTTTTTTAAAGAGACATAAAAATTACCACCAAAAATTATTTTATTTGATATGTGATGAAAATGATCATGTGTGGTCGAAATAGGAATTCACTGTCGAGTTCAAGGAATATTGTGTCTGAACTAGTGTTGTAAAAAACGTCTGTTTAGGTTGATTAATCGGTCGATTAGTTATTGGCGATAATCAAATCATTATGGATTTTTCCAATCAATCAGTCAATTATTCTCGATTAATCGCTTGATGGTATCTTGTCCATCCGATAACAACATACCGTTATTTACAACACTGGTCCGAACCTGAATCTAATCCAGGTTAAGTTACAAATTATGTTTTGGATTTTAGTAGGTTAGCCCACCAAATTTTGGAATGCAAATAAAAAACTTTGGAGGTTACTTGGAAATAGGGGTGTTCAAATGGTTCGGTTTATTTGGTTTTGAACCGAACCGGTAAGATTCGGTTTAAATGGTTCGGTTGTTCGGTTGAATTGGTTCGGTTCGGTTGATTTTGTGACTTAGTTCGGTTTAAATGGTTCGGTTCGGTTTTGATTTCTCAAAACCGATTAAACCGAACCGACCGATTTTATTGATAGGGTCAAGACTTCTAGTATTATTTTGGTTCATTAATCAAAACCGAAGTTTAAATTGGTTCATTAATCAAAACCAAAGTTTAAATTGAGTATTATAGATGTATTGAGTTTTGATTTTTGAGAAAGTTCGGTTCAACCGAACAAACCGAAGTTTAAATCGGTTTAAATGGTTCGGTTTAATTCGGTTTGCTATTTTAGTTCGGTCGGTTCGGTTGGATTTTCAAACTTCGGTTTGATTATTTTAGTTCGGTTTAAACCGAACCGACCGTTTGAACACCCCTACTTGGAAATACATATATGATATATCCAGTCCATAGTCCGTACTAAGAAAAGAAAATAAAAGAAAAGAAAAGAGAAGGCGAACACCGCACAGCCACAGGAAGCGGCACAGAGGTAATGGTTACACAGAATCTCAACCCATTTTCTCTCTAACCCTAGAATTCAGAATCTCAACCCAACCCAACCCAAGCTTCTTCTTCCTGCATTTCTTTTCTTTTTAAAGTTTTCGCAGCAGAGAGAAAGAGAAAGAGAAAGAGAAAGAGATAGAGATGAGGCTGTTCGATCCATGGCCAGTGTTCTTCAAGCGGGAGTTCAAACGGACATGGCCTTTCCTCGTCGGATTCGCCATCACCGGCACTCTCATCACCAAGTTCACCGCCAGTCTAACCGGTAAACCCCTGCCCCCTTTTTCTTTCTCTCCAATTCGTTTTCGATCAGATCGGATCCGCCCCGCAATCAATCGCTACTCGCAACTTCATCTCCGATACAGATTGCTCTTGCAACAATACTATGCCCTGTCAGATCAAGCAATTCCTGTGCTTAATTCTCTTTGCCACAATTGTGTATCTACAGTCGTCAAACATCTCTATTGACACAAAAGTCATATTGCCGTTGTATTATAATTATTCTTTCATTTATTACTTCATTAATGTTGTGAATTACAATACAACGATTTATTCTGATATCACTACATTGACACCCTTTGAATTTTTGCCAAATTATTGTACTGAATTTTATTTTTTAATCTAAACTATGCCCCAAGCAAGGGGTACCTGCACAATTTTGTATGATAATAACCATTAATTTTTTTTGACATGATTGCAGAGGAGGATGCCAAGAACTCCAAGTTCGTGCAGTATCACAAAAAGTTAGACTCTCATTTCTTTTGTTTTATCTTTTCATTTAATTTTTCTCTTTTATGCATCAACATTATGTTTACCACTTTGTAGTAGAAATGTGCATTACATTGGTTACTCAAAAGTAGTTAGACATCATCAGGGAAATAAAGCAAATTTCTCATGGAATGAGGATCCATTTATTTATATATATCAGGGGGAAATATCAACTTTACAAACTTTTTTTTAGGGTTTTGAATGGTATTAACCTATTCACCATTAGGCACCATCAATATTTTAATATGCTGTGGTAGGTATTTTTGGGAACCCTTTATTTGCATATTTGCTGAAAATTGTCCTTCCTGTAGTCATATTGGTTAAATTAACTTTTTGGTGATTGAGCTGATTGCATACAATCAAGTATTATGTGCTAACTTTTTAATATAAAGTCTAAGATCTTCGAAGTTTGCGAAATCAATAGCTGTGGTCAAAATGTTGCAGAAAGCTAACATGCCCAGTGTCTATTTTGTGAAGTGAACACGCCCAGTGTTTATATTGTGAAGTATTTCGTACCCATTCACAAACTATATACTATGCGGAATAAAACTTTATTGCAGGTCTCTTGTGCACGTATTAATTTCTACTTGTAAACATTTACCTCAAAGTAATTTATATCAACTTTTGTTGTTGCAGGTGAACTGAGTATGGCAGCTATGGATGAGCTGTGAATGATTTAATAAATTTGGCAATTCAGTTTTTTTTTTTGTCTTGACTTTTGCAAATTAGAGTTGATATGTGCCTTGATTTGGCAGTTGAGTTACTTTCTTGAACGCAAAATAATTAATGGGTACTTAGTGCACATTACTTTTTAGTTTTGTTTCATATATGATACTCATTTACTGAAATTTCATTTGCTATGCGTCAATGATTCCAGTGGGTGTATTTATGAGTTTGAGCGGGCTATATTTGCAAATTGCAACTTTGCATGCTGTGTTAGTTTATTTTCTTTATTTTGATTCTTAGTCTGAACCATTTAATTGACATAGTTAAGTAAACTCAGCAAGTTCCAATCCAACCTTTTGTTACCTGTCAGAATATATCAAGGTTCTAAATAGCGATTATAGCGGCATAGCGGGGAGACAAAAAAAAAAAGCTATTGCGAATAGCGTAGCTATAGCGGAAGCTATCACATATAGCGATTTTCCCTTTTCAAACTTTATATTATATATTTCTACTAATTATCAACATAATCAATATTAGAGAATTGATGTAACAACTAAATGACAACTAATCTAAGTCTATACTTTTTATCAATTACGCAAATAAGAATGAAAAAAAATCTAAAAAGTAACATTATTTAATAGTTTATACTTCATGGTATTACATATTATAATAGACAAAGAGC
Organism: Carex rostrata; assembly: GCF_964058835.1. Lineage (NCBI taxonomy): Eukaryota > Viridiplantae > Streptophyta > Magnoliopsida > Poales > Cyperaceae > Carex > Carex rostrata. Next base: position 10,094,765 of record NC_135918.1, on the reverse strand, counting down.
AATTAATTTTATAAGGTAAATGAAGTCAATATACATATTTAAACATTTTATAATTATAATAATAATCAAAATCAGCTTCCAATTGAAACGAACGATAATAATTTTACAAACGAATACTATAAAAAGAGTAATAAAAATGAATAATTAGTATTTGAATATTTCTCGATATAGAATGATAGAATAAATCACAAATAAAAATAGAAGCATATAGTTTGGTTTAGTATACTTATCGTAGAAGACCATGTAGCATTAGAAATAAGAATAGAAGTACAGAAGTCCATATAAATTGCAAAAAAAAAAACATGTAGCATAGCGGTAGCTATAGCGGGTCTCATATAGCGGTAATAGCGGCCAGCTATTATAGCTATAGCGGTCGTAGCTGAGTTAGCGCAATTTTATCTCATAGCTTAGCGTTTATGGTCCGGAACAGCTATAGCGTAGCTATAGCGCCGCTATAGCTAGCTATTTAGAAGCCTGGAATATATTGATGTAATTGTGTTTTTTTTTTAAATGCTGTGTGTATAATGATATCAAATGCTAAAAGTATGCGTGATTGTAAATTGCACTTTGCTATCTTGGTATATCAAATACATATTTTTTTTTATAGCCATGATATGTGAAGGGTCATGTCTTTAATGTTGGATTTCAAATTAATTTGTAAGATTGTCAAAATATAAAATTGTCAAGTGATCTCTACTGCCATTTTAAATGTAGAGAAAAATGATACATTAATCATCCGATTAACATGAAAGGCAAAATAAACAAATTAGACAAATGAGAGTTGAGAAGATGTGATACAGTTGAATTTTTTATGTATTATAAGTTGTGTACTTTAATTCGAGAGAGAAGATGAAAATTGTAGAGTAGTGCAGTTCAAGCTTCGTTTAAATTGGTATTTTTGTGCATGGCTGCTTGGGTGCAGCACAACATGAAATCAAAATTAAGTTTCGACATTGATAAGGGTTGCTCATTTACATCAGAAATGAAAGGGAAAATGAAAAAGAAAACAGCAATTAAGCAAATGTCAACAATTCTGTTACTCTAAAACAACAGCAAGCATCATAAAGGCATTTAAGCTGAACAAGGCAGGTGGAAAATATAATCAAGCTTTTTTCTCCATCCCTAGTCCCTACTAAAAGCTGTCTTCTTTCTCATCAAGCTTCCTTTTCAACCTGTTGTTCAAAAAGCAAAGATATTTACTGAAGCACCGGAAATGAAGCTTGGCCTAAACATTATTTTCACATTGTTATTACTCTAGCAAAAGGAATTGCACCAAGTTTTATATCATTTGCTTTTATACTCCCAACTAGTTTAAGGTTTGAAAGCCAACCTGACCCATAATATAATTATTGGTTCAGGTATGGGCCAGAAATGCTGACGTGCTGGTCGGTCCAGTCAGAGCCGACTAGTTAATGCTTTGTTTTAACTTCTGATGATAAAAAGACGGCTGAGCACCACCTCAAACAAAATCAAACCTTTTCAAGCAGGTAGGATCCACATATAAATTATAATCCAACCAAAACTGATCCAGATTCTTAACTATCTAATAAAAGTTATAAAATTAAAAGGCAAAACAAGCAAGACATTTTCATAGGTCAAGTTACATATATCATAGAAGAAATTTGAGTGTTATCTCTATGTTCCGAGCTTAAAGTTGCGCTGATATCCTAAACATTTTATATGAAAATAACTTTGAACCAAATGGAATTACCGTGAATTAAGCTCTTCAAGAGTCCCAACTTCCTCATTTGACAGAATATCCACAGTTGGCCCATTAATGTACCAGTCCTTCCTTTTTCTGATATGATTATAGTAAATAAACAACTCCATGTGAATTCAACAATACTTGCGAGAATAATGCTGATACAACAGTAAAATAAAAAATAATACCGAATTACACCACTTCCTTTGCTCCCAAAGTACTTGGACACATCCAGGGCATTGTTACCTCCTTTGCTGAAGTACAATTTGTTTTGAAAGAAAATATAAAGATTAGAACAAGAAAAAAAAACACAGTACTGTACATATATATAACTTTGAATGGCCAAATTAAAAGGTTATCATTTAAAAGAGCTAAATGAGCATGTAGGCTGAAGCACAAATGATGGGTGTTTCAGCCCACATGCTCATATTATTTACTCAGGGAGCCAAATGAGCATGTAGCCTACATGCTCATGATATATTTATCATACCGTTTATGAGAACTCATGTTTTTCAGTTCATTTAAATATAAGAATATTATTCTATTATGGGTGTTTCAACAGTTCAAGAGTTTTTGGAACAAAAATATAGCAACAGGACAACAGTTGATCCAGAGAGGTACCTCAAATCGTATGTGCGGCGCCCCTTCTTACCGAGTTTAGCTTCTCTTACAGCAGAGACACTCTGGGCTGCTATCTGTTTTTTAATTATTATATTAATATAAAAATTACAATAACAACAAGCACTAATATTTCAGAAATTAAGCTATTTTAAAATAGAGGCATAAAACAGCAACTGACCTCAAACAATTGCTCTCTGATAGAGACAGCGATTGCTGGCTGTTAAAAAATACAAAGAAAACCAATAAATCAGCATTAAGCCGGCTTCCAATGTGATGCTATGCATAGAAGGTTCTTTATTTTTTCCTTGAAAAAGTGGCAAGCCACTGATTTCTTTTCTTCAGAAACAGCAACAAATTTTTACAAACCACCACAGTTTTACTTATCACTACCGATCCAAGTATCTCCGAAACATGGTACCTACCTAGATCTACTGAGTCAATCTAACTGCACATGAATCAGGATTTCTGGAAGCTATAACAAACATAAAATTAAGAGAAAAAACTATAGAAAAAAAAAGTTAGTTATGAATATCATACCGCCACTTCAGGATCTGCAACATCCAAATCATTGCATAAGGTTCTGGCGAACTCTTCTGGGTCGCTTTCAAAATTGCTTATGTCCTAAAAAATTGCACATGCATCAAAATGTACAAAAGTTGTTGAAAAAAAAATGTTTCTTTGCCATTGGGGAACTTTAAAGGCAAGTGCACGTACCCATAAGAAATGATCTCTTATTACTGTGTTATTTACCCGCAGATCTACCTGCAAGACGACATTTGTTAATTCTTACAAAATTGACGCATGTAGGGGGAGAGAGAGAGAGAGAGAGAGAGAACCTTGAGTGGCACAATTTTCTCCCTAATATACATATCTTGACCTCCATAAGAACGGAATTCTGCCAGTTGGGACTTAAAACCAAGGAAAATACAGAAGCATTATTCAAAAGAAAATGAAAGCATAAGAAACGATGAACAATATAAAATAAAACATAAGAACATAAAATTGATTGATGATGAATAACATAAGTTAATTATTTGTTCTTACCTGAATAGATTGGGAAATCTGGGTAACAAATGTCGGAGGTAATTTCAAATCCTTCACAGTCCGTTTAGCAAAAGTCAGAACTTCTGAATCTGGATCTTAATCACAATTGAAAGAACAAAAATCAAAACAATATTATACAGGATAGCTTAGTGGGCACATTAGTCGCTCCTATATTTCAATATCAACAGAGTCGTTGAACAAAATTTGGCCGGTATTGGTACCAAAACAGTACCAGTAGCGAACTCTACTACTGGTCCTACCTAATATCCAAAGAGTATCAGTACCATAATGGTACCAGTACTGAGCAATACTTGTGGTATGAATTAATTGTGAAAAATAAAGAAAGGAAAGAAAGAAAGGGGATGCAAATACCATCAGGATTCCAAGTGAAGGCATCTTTATAACGATGGCCATCCACATCAAGGTCCAGACGTATCGGTATTAGACTTTCTCTTGTCGGCCTGTTCCCAATTAATCAATTTAATTCAATTTAATTAGGGTGGATTAAGGTGTGATTAGAGAAGGGAGAGGAAAAAGGGGAAAACCGCACATGCAGAACTTGATGGATGCTGCTTTGGAAGTGCTACCCGCGAAGGACTTCATTTCATGCTACTATGATTTCTTTCAAAAATTTGGATTTGAATTTGAATGGGATGCGATCAGTGGCGAAGCTAGGAATTTTGTCAGGGGTAGGCGAACATATATAGTTGCAAAGAAAAAAATTCATCCCCTGTACTGGTCCGCGCTCGCATTCTTCCCTATCACCAGCCTGAAGTTTCCCGTTGTGTTGGTCTCTGTACAAACAAGAATAGAAAAAATAAACTTGAGTTTATTACGACAATTCTGGTACCATAACCATCCCATCTCACTTTCTCCTAGAAGTTCATGTATAAAGAAAGCAAATTTAGTGCCTAAACTGTCCGAAGGGCTTTGAAACAAGGCTTTTCCTTATCCAAAGCTGGATCCAAACCACCCGATCGACATCAAAATTCACGCGGATGGTTTAGATACATGAAGCCGTTTAAATTTATTAAGTTCCAGTAGAATTATAAAGAAAAAAGACTATGCAAAGATAAAATCAGTTTCGAAGTCGTGACTTTTTCTTGAAATAATTGACAAATTTACAGATAAAAGAATATAACCCAAGATATAAACAAAAAATGGATCCTCGAATTTGTATATGGCATTACAGTCTGCAATTAGCTGATACATACTACTCATTCTTACGTATTTGATGAGTTATGTGAGCAGTACCAAACTAAAGCTTATCATTTAAACAAAACAAAACAAAACAAAACTAATTGGACCTTTATTGGACAGGTACAGATTTGATACAAGACAGTCAAATTCATACTTGTAACTATTCTAGAGCTCTAATAGCATGTGATTCACAAGCAACACTGATTCTGAAATTGGTATCGTACCAATAGCAATTTAGGAAAACAACCTCAATTTCAATTTCAGCAGAGAAGTCTCTTGATTTCGGAGGCGGAGGCGGAGGCGGAGGCGACGCACAGGCGCTGCCGCGCTGGTTCTTTTCTTCTTCGCGCAGGGGCTGCTCTCAATAGCGGAGGGTTAGAGAATTTTTTTGTTTTATCTGGGCTCTGAACTCTGGGGACTGGGGTAGGACCAGTAGTCTAGTGGGCCAATGCACTAGCAGCCCAGCCCAGCCCAGCTCAGTCTAGTGGGCCAATGCCTCGCTTTTTCTACTCTTACCTTCTTAGTCCTCGGACCTCTATCACTCTGAGTCTCTGAATCTAACCAACCAACCAACCAACCATTGCTAGATGTGAATTTAACAATTGATTTAGCATTAGATGTGAATTTAATTGCTCCAGTGTTTTTTTTTTTTTTTTTTTTTTTTTTGCGTAAAAAGTTGCGAGGAGAAATCAAAATCTCAATATTTAAGTAACCAATAATTCTAAAACTTTTTTCCCAACAAATTGTACTGCATCCCCTTTCTAATTGCTTTAGTGGAAATCATCAAATTTCTGGCTTGCACCACCAAGTGCAATACTAATACTGTCTCTGACATAATATAAAGCAGAATCTCTCTGCACCGGATTTCATGCCATATGCCACTTCATCTCATACCAAAATTTCTATGAACCAAACAACTATACTTACAAAGCTTTTACAACTTTTATTGATTACTTGTACTTACAAAGCTTTTACAGCTTTTATTGAATACTTGTACACGCATTCAAAAAAAAAAAAAAAAAAATACAAGAGTCACATACCAAAATTCTAGATGAATCACAACACGGAAACGTAATTGCTAAGAACATAAACTACATATTATACATGCTCGACAAAACTGATCAGTAATCACCTCACTGAGGCTAATATAGCGCATCAGGTTCATTTATACCGGCAAGAAAAGCAATCACAATCCACAGCATCAGAAGCCCTATTATAAAAGCCCTCAACACATGGTTGGAATCATTAACCGCAGGAAGTTCAGTTTCAATCAGGTCAATACACGCTGTGCCGTCAAGCTCCAACTGCAGCTCTTTCTGACGAGGTTGCATTTTGCTACTAGTGCAGATCTCTTCTATCTTGGTTTCAACCTTCCCTAGAATCTTACGGCATTGTGGGCAATTGCAATCCCCCCCAAGAAAAGCTGGTATTGTTTGGAGAAATTCAGTTAGGGTTTTTTGGTATCCTTCTCCTTCGAACCTCAACTTTTGCCGAGTTGCTGGCTTCAAAACCTACAAATATACACCGCATATAAGAATGAAAATACTACAATAAGTGAACAAAAGAAAGTGCATACAGAACAGAAGGCAAAAGAAATAATTACTGAGTTCAGTAACAGTCACACAAATGTGCACCTTTAAAAAAAGAACCACACATCAGATGGTCATTCCAAGGCTGTAGCAGCACCACATACCTTTAGATAAGATGGCTTTCTTTGCTGGCCTAACTTATGGCCTTAAATTCAAGTATTCAAATTTATTTCTTTTGAGAAAATCTATGATATTAAAACCAAAAAGAATAATTACCATCTCCACCTGCCTCATATAACACAGTACTGTGCCAGATAGACATAAATAAAAAAAATAAAGGGCTTCTCAGGGTTGTACCTGCATGAAAGTCTGAGCAATAACTCGAACAACAGGAGGGAGACGGACGATGAGCAATCGACTGAGTCGGTTGGGGTAGTTCTCCTGTACAAGAGTCGTCACAGATCTCAGCATCTGCATTGGGAACCTGAATGGAGACACCCCTTTGCAATCCATCAGAACTGAGATTGTTGGCTCCTCTTCTTTCACCAAATGCGTGACCCCATGTTCAATCTGGGAAACTATGAAACAGGTAAAGACGTCTTTTGAGTATGCTTCAGAGCAATTAAGTCTCTATGCAATTAAGCCGAGACTAGATATTCAACCTTTTTCCTTTCTTCTATACTGATGTAAGGGATAGGGTAGTAGATAAGATCATTGTATTCAACCATTGTTTCGTTAATGAAACAGATAGCTTGGCCGAAAAAAAGTCTTGACTAAGAAGCATTGAGCTAGTTATCATGGAATCAACTATCTATCTCATACCTACAATTTAAAGCCTTGATACATCCTAATTTCCTAGACAACCACAAACTAGAGGGGGGGAAAAAAAAAGTACAGAAAATGAAAAACTACTACGATAAATCAACAATAATGACAAAACAGAATATACCAATTGCTTGGGCAAAACGCGGCCGATCCTTGGGGGCCAAATGAGAGCATGCAAATCCAAATCTAATGACAAGACATGGCCGCAGCATGACATCACAACCATGCCAAAAAACAAGGTGGGACCACCTCTCCAGCTCTTCAAGCGAAAGTATGTGGTAAGTCTCCCTCCAACGGATTGTCTTCTTGAGTGATGACAGCAAAACAGAAAGGTCGCCATTAGCTGCACTGTAAAATCTCTCGAGTTCACCCTTGTCAAACCTGAATTTTTATTGAGACCTTAACGTTAACATGTAAATTTTGTTGCGTACAAGTTCAAATTTTGATTTTCGTATTGGGGTTCGACTTTCTTGTGAGCCTTTTGATCACTAATTTATTGAGGCCTTAACATTAACATCTAAAACCTAAAAAAGATAGTAAAAAAAAAAATGAAAAGAGTAAACTGTGCACTTGAGCTGATATCTTATAGTGAAACCGATACCTCATGAACTATGGCACAGTACTAATATTTTTATTGATATTTGTAATTTTTATATTTTGGATCTTGCACACAGGCAACTTACCCTTCTATAGCATAATACATTGTTTAGTACCATACTGTTCGCAAATCTAATTGTTTCGTGTACAAGAAGAAATATGTTTAGTACCTTTCTGGCAAAGTAATGCATTCTTTCTCTAGCTCTTTGAAAAGCTGCACCAACCAATTTTCAGCTACCGTATTCTCAATAGTTTCCTCAGATCTGGATTGACAAAAGAGTACATTTCTTCTATACTAAGTTATCCAAAAGCAATGATCAACATTCTCCTAAGATCTATTCATGAAGTCCCATCTTTTATACCTAAGATGACCCTACAAGAATTGAAAACTAATCCTACCATGCCACTAATATTCCAAACATATGTTAATTGGTAATACAGATTTGTTAGGCTCATGATAATGTGAAGCATTGTTAAAAAATCAGTATATTATCACAGGAATTCATAGAAATGAGATTGCTTACCCTTCTGTGTCTAAATGCAATGAAGTTGCTGAAGTTGAAGTAGCATTATCTCCCATCTCGTTAGGTTGGTCAACATGTTTTGAGTGATCAACTAAAGCAGTTGTAACAGAGATAAGCAATAGAGGCTTCGAAATGTTCTGCATACATATAAGTCCGACAGCATTGAAAGTATTAATTACTGAAGCCATTGACTACCTCTCAAAAGTATCAAAACATGACATGGAGACCTTTCATGAGAATTCATGCAGACCTTGAAAACGAGGAAAATAAGATGCATTCTACGCTTACAAAAATATGAACAACATCATTGATGTTCCTCGCTTCCCTGAATTCTTCAAGGGGCAGTTAATTTACCACTTGTTTCTTTTTGTTTCTCATGGCATGCTGAGGGGGAGTGGAGGGCTAATTCAGGTACTCTTTTTCTAATAATCAGGAGAGGAGGAACATGGTCGACATTCCAATATTTTTAGGCACATAGAGTTATCCTCTCTTTTCAAGATTATATGCATAATAATCTTGTGCTTTTAGGAGTGCACATCAAATTTTACCCACCAAATATGCACAACAAGAAAGAGATATAGGGACAGTGAGTAAGAGAAGCAGAATATTTAGGGCAGCTGAGGTTAATTAGGGCTTAAGTGAGATTTCTGGCAAAGACATATTACAAATACGATTAACAATGAGACTGAAGAATCGAAAATAAAATTCAAACTTATGGACACTCCAGTACACTCAAAAGTACAAGAAGTTTGGTTTCTTTTACCTGAATTCCTCTGATGAGAAAACCAAGAGGAGTCCAGCGCTGAGCCAACTTGAAAGGAAGGTAGCTGAGAAGTTGTAGAGCCTGAACCGCATTCCACATGACGGGGCACCGGGCGCTCGAGATCCTTCTCGCCACCTCCAAGGCCGCCACTTTCGCCAAGAAACAAACCGCCTCATTCGCTCCTGTCCCCAGCTTCAGCTGTCTCAAAGGCAGTACATGCTTCAGAGGCGCCAGAACCATTGTTGGTTTCTTTTCATTTGACACTTTCATTGATGCATGCAGGTTCTTACTTTTGCTCGATCTATCCATTCCCGAGTCAGATGCAATTTCAGAAAGCCAATCTGGTGCAAGACAGGCTATATGTTGTTTTGTCTATTTGTCAAATCTGCTTTTTAAAATGAAGGAATGAAGTTAGCTCCCATATGAAAAAGAAAGAATAATGAAAATAAGACAATTGTTCATACTGCAAATAACCATATGTACTTTTTCATACTTGCTCGAACTACATTTCTTGTATGTGCAAGTAACACCCAACAATTCTTGACATATTTGTAAACAAAAACTGAAGGAATTGCGATATTGACAATTTAGCCCCTAGGCCCTAGCTCCAATTAGGTCCTCATTTACTGAAAGACATGAAACTAAAAGTTGAAGCCTTGAGGGCTGTAGGACCTAGAATTAGATGCAAACAAATACAAATTAAATTGCGAGTTTTGTTCTGATTACTTTTTTTTTTTGATGGTCAACTGGCAAGAGCCAAGTTAACAAATATATTATAAGAAAAAGTTTTTTACAGAATCACAATTTACTTTTTGTTCTGATTACTATTTTAATGTTTATCTCCAGTTCAATTATTTGGGATACCCAGACAAAAAATCCCAAGTAAACTGACATATGAGTTTAAAAATGGAAGTCAGGGACCAATGGTTAAAGAGGCGATGCCACCGTAAAGAAACAAAAATTGAACCTGAGAATTGGGGTTTAGACCCTGTCAAAAGCAAAAGCACAAGCACGGGGATTTAACAATAACACAAGAGTTCGATGCAGAATGAAATCGCAATTACAAGTAATTTTCAACTTACAAGTAAATGTTATTTCCAAAAATGAACCTGAATTTGAGATTTGAATATAGAAGAAGAGCGATCAACAATCTAATTAAGTTTGCTCAATATTTGCTTACCGCAGTGAAAACCGAAGAGGAATTTGATGCTGGAACCTTCAGGCGATTTAATGGATTATTTTATTTCATGGAAGAGAAGAGAAGAGAAGAGGGAAGTAACTGAAGGCTATAAAATTTTTACTCGAATAGAAAGAAACAGAGAGAGAGAGAGAGAGAGAGAGAGAGGGGCGAGTAATTAGGTGGATCGGTTGGCAAATACGTATCCTCTGCATTAACTCAGATTTTGAGCTAATTATTTTGACCGGGCAATCAGGATCCGGACCAATCCGGCTCGAGGTGGAAGGTACGGGATCTCTTTAATATTCGTGCCAACATGGATCGGACGGTCCGGATTCATTCTTTATTAACTCAAATTCTAAGTTAATGCAGACGAAACGAATTCTTGGCTTGCTTGAAGACTTGACTTAAATGAGTTAAAAGACCTGGTCCACACGAGAAGATGTGATGTCAACAAAAAAGTATAATATGGGTCCCATCTGTCAGTATCCTGGTGTTAGTTTGTCGGGTGTATGTAACATTAAATGAGTCTCATGACTCATGTGAGCAGTCCACTCCTTACCCCTAACCTTACAAGTAATCCCTGTTCCACTGTTGTGTTGGTTGTCTCATCTCATCATCTTAAATTAATTCAATTAATTCCTTTGAAAATGAGATTTCATTTTTATATAGGAAGAACTTCAATGATCGATTATGATTTATGAAGCGTAAAAATAACTTTTACTTGCTTTGTCGCGGTCATTTTTGCTGAATTATGGAAGCATACATTTCTGATGTCATACATTAAAGTTATATAATATAGAGAACACAAATAATCTAGCACAAGAAATAAAATCTCTCACACACCCAACAAAAGCGAACTAAGTGAGAGCAGAAGCATCAGTAAAAAGGATTTCCATGGCATCCATAAATTTACAAGAAAGAAAAGGATATATTCTCTCAAGTTGAAATGTTATTATAATTGTCATAAAATAATTCTACAGGTGCGTGTTACACTACATCTTTCTCAGGTTGTCCAGCCGTGCCTGTAGGTCGGCGTCAATTCCACTATCTGCACCTGATGCGCCTTCGGGTTGAGCAACCTTGCTCGCAGCTGCTGGTGTGCTGACAGCTGTGGTGGGGGCCTTGACGAGCTCCGAATTGATGTCGATGCCAATCTCGTCGAGGACCTGGCTGACGAGTTCCTCAGTCTCCTCCTCCTCCTCGTCACCCTCGAGGGCGTCGTCAATAGCATCGCCCATCATCTCACTCGTCATCTCCATGCGCTCGTTCTGCCTCTCAAACTCCATCATTATGCGCTGCAGTGCTGGCAGGTTCATCTGTCGGTTCATCTGCGACATCGCCTTTGTCACCCCCTTCATCGCCTCCCCCATCGCTTGCGTTGATTTCAGTGTCTATTAAATTATATGTAAAAAAATTTCATTTCCTCCTTTCAATAAAAAAATCAAACTAAAAGATAGAAGGTGGTGCATGGTGGTGTGTGTACCTGAATTCTCAGAGACACTCCTTGGAGCTGTGACTTGAGTGCATAGAACTTTGTGATTTGGTGTCTTGTGCGAATCAAGTCCTTTGCCATTACCTTAACTGCCCCCTACAAGACCATAAATCAACAGAGAAATTTACAAGATTAAGCCAACTTGCAAGATAGATAGTCTACCTTTTGCATAAGGTACCAATTTTAGTTTTGGTTAGTTTAATTTTGTTAAAGACTTGTTAGCCGAAAGTAGGGTTTAGTTGAATTTCTAAACATGTCAGCAAACACTTAATTAAAAAAAAAATTGTGAATAAGCCAGATGGCTTGTGATATATCAGGGAAAGCCTGAACAGTACAACTACAGTAAAAAAATAAGCTAGTTTGATTAACTCAGAAGGAAGAAAGGCTTGCTAGGTCTATTTCCTAAAGGGTTATTTGGTGAAAATGTTGTATCTAATGTTAGAATATGAACTAATAACTCTATCCTTACATCCTAAATAAGTCAACAAATAATAAGCCACCACATAGTTTTGATTTGGAGGTTCTGAAACAAGCACTGTTAAAATACTCTAGTAAATTGGTTTTGTACAATGTCTTTAATATTGTCTTTAACAACGGCTGAAACCCAAAACATGCCAAAATGTAAGGGAACTGCAAAAGTAGAGATAGGTCAGGCACCCATTTTTTTTATAAACCATCATAAAAAAAATAAAAAATCGGAAACCAGGTTTGCCTACTTTTTTACAAAAGCCATCAATACCGAAAATCATTTTCAGTACCCACTTTTGATTCCGAAATTCAATTTCAGTATCCAACCTCTCTACCCGGTTCTCCTCTATTCCTCTTTGCCTTGAATTTCGGTATGAGGCTTGGAATTCTGTCTCACACTCTCTCCAGACTTTAATTAAATAAACTTGGATTTTAAAAAAAAAAAAGACTTCAATGCAACACGTAAATTCAAGGCAATTGGAAACTTAAAGACTTCAATGCAATGTCAAACTTCATTTTCGGTATGGAAAATTCAAACCAAAAATGAATTTCAGTATTGGCTTAGAAGAGTTGGAACGGATTGTATTGTGTGGCCATTTGTGCAAAGTTGTATACCGAAAATCATTTTCCATGATTTTCAGTATGAAAATTGGATACTGAATTTCATTTTCGGTATTGATCATTTTTGTAAAAAGTAAGCAATAAATCCAGTTTCCGGTTTCCGATTTTTAATTTTTTTATGACGGTTTATAAAAAAATTCAACAACATGGGTCATATACGGACTGATATGCGCACTAAAATCAGAGACTAATCAAGTTAGCAATGACCAATTAGAAAAGATTCCAAACTCAAAGAAATAAAATACCATTTGGCCTTCTTTAGCAGTTTTCTTGATCTCTGTTATAAGCTTTTTCTCTTGGGTTTGCAGTCCTTGCCTCTCCCTTTCTATTTCTCTAATGGATCTGTCTAACATCCTCTTATTCTCTCTTAGTAACTCTGCAGTGCAGACAAGAAACAGAAAATGTGCTAAGTTTGTTACAAATCAAACCAAAAATAAAAAAAGCAAAGAAAAAGAAAAAAAGAAGCTGCTGATATGGCTCAATAATGATGTTTGAAAACTCATCCTTAAATTTGTTGTTAAAACATGATATTTGGTTTAATCACCTACACCAATTGTCTTTTATTTTTATATTAACATCAGTGCATGTCAGCAGAAATGAACATTACATACCAGGACATGCAAATTTGTAATAACTAAGGCATGAATAAAGATATCCAGTTTTCCAAAATACCAAAACGAATTGATTCATTAACCTAAATAGAACAGGTAGTTAAATAATCTCACAATAAATATTAAATAAGAATCAATAGATCAATCAACAGTAGGAAGGATAATATGTGACATTTAGCATTATTTTATTTAATAAAACTGACACTATCCAGCAGCCTACACACAAATTCACTATAGTACACAGAATACAGCAGTAAACATCATCTCTCATAAAATTTACTGTTCAGGAGTCAATCTACATACTTACAATTGATAGAATTTACAATAACTGTTATCTTACGGACTTGATTAACAATTAAAAATTGCATAAAAAAAGGGAAAAGGAAAGGAAAATGCTCAATGAAGCATGCCAGTGAGAAAATGTCAAAGTAACCAAATACCAATTTACTTGAAAAAACCAATCAGAAGCTAGTTGAGTAATGAATGACACATTAGCACTGACTGAAGTAGAGCGAAGTTATACCATACTACAATTAATGTAATCAAACAACTGATCCGATCACACAACAAGGAAGCATCTTGAAGCTTAACAACTCAATTAAGTTCTAAGAGTTGCTTTTCGTATTTTCTGTGAAGGCCAATTTGTATGGTATGCAATGAATTACAGTATTAGATGGGAACCTCTTACCTCCCTAAAGGAGGTATTCAAGTAGTTGGTAATGGATCATGTCTTCAAGCAAATAATTTGGATGCTCTCCAATATAAAAAGAAAAAAGAAAATGTAAAGAGGAAAGGTCAATTTGAAGGAGATTGGTGATTAAAGCGTTACCAGCAGGGGTTTTCTTCTTGCCGAAGAGAAAACTCATCTTGAAATCGCTTGGAGACCTTTAAATTCGCAAAATTGAAGAGATTGAATCGAGGAATCAATCGGATTCAAGCTCTCCCACTCTCTTCTTCTATTTTATGTTCTGTCTCTACTAACACTGTGATCGGAAACAAAATAAGTAAGAATTCAATAGCATAGAATAGCCATGATTTTAAATTGAAATTTTAAGATCAGCTAAACTATTTTCTCAGAACGAATTCATTCTCAGTAATGATATAACTACCCGCAAACCTCTTTCAATTTACAAATAATGCCATCAATACCTAACTTCTAGGGTTGAAGTTTGTAAAAGAAAGGAAACCAAAATATTTTTTTTGACAGTGAATACGAAGAAGAACGGAGGAGAAAAAGTAGAAACACACCTCGTCGGAGCAAACGGAGAGAAGGGGAGTGGATTTCTCGACGGGATTTCGAAGGAGAAAAGTCGCGCGAAATCTTCTCGTTTCCTTCCTCGCCTTCGCTTCCGATCAGAGCGTTACGTCTATCTGCTTTTCGTTTTTTTTCCTTTGCGCCTTCCCTTCCCTTCCCTTTCCCCAAAATAAATAAAGGAATATTAATATTTAGTCTCCAATTGACTTCTCCCGATATAATCCGAATCTGGTTCCCACGCGCTTTTTGTAAAGTAACTTAACTCCTCTCTTTTTTCAGTTAACACTGGAGACTGGAGAGCTCTCTTCTCAACAGTCAACACCGACCCAACGTCAAAATCCGGTTCGGATCGTAAATACAGTTTTTAACCCAAATAGATCCAAAAGCAAAAAGTTCCCGAGTATAAAGCGTGTGTAAATACGGCCCTCTTCACGTAAAAAAAAATATACTAGTACAGTATCCGTGCGTTGCAACCGAGTTATATTATAAGATTGAATATATAGATAAATAATAAATAGCAGTAGAAGATAGCATACACAATTTTTTTTTCAGAATTATTTGCAACACAAATAATCCATGTATACTAAATTTGAAGAAGGAACAAATAATTGTTTTATTTCTTCATTCAACGTTGAATACATCAGAAATACCCTTCTGCGACCGGCCAAATGGGTCGCAGATGGGTAAGGCGCCTGTAGTGTTAACACTGATGGTGAAAACATATTCTTATTTATTTATTTATATCAAACAAGTATTGGTTATTAAAACTAACTTAATAAAGATGAACATAAATTGTTGTCAAAATAAAATTAGTGAAATTATAGTAAATTCTATCATTTTCTTCAGATTATTTTATTGCATTGCGAGATTTTCAATCAAGACCCCTGCAATAAACTTAATTTGCTTACCAAATGATATGGAAAGAGAGTTGATTCGCTTTTTAGAGGACTTAATTTTTTCCATTATGCCGTAGGGATATGTATAGAAACAAATAAAGAGAAATAATAATGGAAACAAATAAAAGTTCAATTATATACAAAAAAGGTGAAATAAGAAAACATGAAAACTAATAAAAAGTCACTAAAAGGCAGTGTATTTAATTTTAATTGTAACATATTGTGTAGTTATATGTGTAGTGAGTATATTTTTAACTAAATTTAGACTTCTACACGTAAAAAATATGTATTTAATCAAAAGAAGACAAATTATTTGATTGGAGAACAGAGATTAAATATGAAATTTCATCTTTCAATCATGGCCGTTGGCAGATCGGACACCCAACGTGCTTAATAATAGAATGAAGAAATGAAGATATCACTTGAACTGAATATTTTTTTTCTATGTGAACAGTAAAAAATAGTTTAAAAAATTTTCAATTCCATTCCTATATTCATTTTTATACATTCGTCGAACAGGGTCTAAGTTTTAGTGATATGCAAATGGGCCAATCTAGTGCGGCCTGGTCCAAAATTTCTCGGTCTATGGGTCTCTTCAAATCACAGATTCTCTCGATTTATGGGTTTGCACAGTCTAAGATTAGACGGACTAAATTTGGAGAGGATAATCCAAATTCGTACCAAGAACCATGGTCCAGATTCATACAGGTTCGTCCGATTCATAATTCGGTCAAGTCCGATCTATCCTGACAAGTTTGGATTGGTCTAGTCCAACTTTTTTTATTTTTATCAATTGTTTAAAAAACAGTATTACTTTAATAAAAAAACGCCGAATTACTTTAAAAAGAATTGTTTTAATCTTTAAAACTGAATTATTTTAATCTATATATAATTTATATTTTTATGGGTTTCTAACATATAATTCTAATTTTGAAGATAATTAAGTGCTAATTAAAAATAAATCTAAATTTAAAATTTAAACTAAAAATATAAATTTAAAAATAAATCTAACATATCTAAGTTTCTAACAAATTAAATCTAACATATAGTGTTATATAAAAAATAGATCAAAAAAAGAAAGAATGAAAAGATCTCTTCAATGTCTCGGGTTAAAAAAAAAAAAATTCTCCACACTTCAATTTGAGATCTATTTTAATCTAGTTTAATATTGTTGCTAGAAATACTATAATGAGTACATCTATATACAGTTTAGTTTGCATTTTTATTGGTTTCTAATCTATTTAATTTAAGAATAATTAAGTTTTAATTAAAAATAAATTCGAATTTAAAATTTAAGTGTTATATCCCGAAATTTTAAAACATGATTTATTAAGCTAAATTAAAATTTTCTCTCAAGTAAATTTTTTATTAACTTCTTAAGCGATCGATTAGAATATATATATTTGATTAGGATAAAAACAAAAATTTCGAGATATAAACGTGTGTTTGAATTTATGAAATCCAACCGAGGAATTAGAAATATATTATATAACTTATAATAAATTATAATTATCTGTGACATTCGTATATCGAAAGTTCGTCAAGTTTAGAAAAGAAAATAATTATTTCGTGTAAATAAATAAATAAACCGAGTTTTAAATTATAACATAAAGGTACAAACTACAAACTACAAACTCTCAATACACATAAATTATAAGAAAATTATAAATCTCGTTCGTTCGTGAATTTTAGAAGTTTAATCTGATAAATAGATATATGTATATATAAATTAATACCAAATTAATTGTTCAAGGTTGTGAAAATTTACGGAAACTCGATTCGAATTTTTATAACCATAACGGAGTATGAAACAATAAATGGGAACCAAAGTAGAATTTCAGAAACTTGTAAACCATTGATCTTGAATTTGCACGAATTTTGAAGCCATCTCATGCCTTGATATTTGAATTGGATTTGAGGAGAGGAGTTAAACTCATTTAATAAAAATTTCGGGTCCATTTCCTCATTCCCTCCATTTCCTCTCCTGTCTCCCTCTCTCTGTCCGTGGAGCACCCGAGAACGCTATTCTCTATGGAACTGTGCGGAGTTTTTAATCTGGTTTGTTCGTTTTGATCGGACGGACCAAATCAGATCTCAAAATTTAAGCCCCCTTTGATCTGATCCGTCCAATCAAAATGAACGGACCAGATTAAAAGATCCGCACAGCTCCGCAGAGGATACTCTCCCGGAGCACCCGATCCCCTCTCCTTTCTCTCTTCTCACCATCTACTTCCCCTCCGTTGAAAACCCTACTTCGCCCCTCTCTTCTCTCTATGAAACGCGGACCCCATTGCCGAGATCCCCTCTTCCTCTCTCGTTCCTTCAAGGAGAAGGATCCGGATTTAATTTCCCCGCTTTCTCTCTCTCTCGCGCGCTGTCCCATCGAATGTCAGAGCACCTACGCCGAATTTAATGCGAAACGACGAAAGTCGCCGCTGTCTTTCCTTTGTCAGCCGGCCGTACTAGCTGACCCCTGTTGCGTATGGTTTCTCTCTTATTTCGGGTATATAAACCCTCCCCTCTCCCCTTTGGTTGGTTGCTCTCTCTTTCTCTTGCATCTCTCTCATGTGTTGAGAAAAACCCTCATTTGAATTCGATTTTCTGTTGTGATTGTGAATCTGTGCTGTTGGTTGTTCTTGAGGCATTTCTAAGAAATGGGCATTTCAATTGTGCGAAAAAATTGATTTAGACGGGCGAGACACGAGCCGTGCTTGGAACCGACTGTTTTTCTTCTCCATCTCTTCCCTTACTTAATCGGGTAAATTCTGAAATGCTCGTTTATTTGATCGGATTTTGTTCTTTGCTTGAGTTGTTGATTTTCTCGACAAAGTTCTGACCTGGGGCTGTGCTGCCTTGTCCCCATGACCGGCTGCCTTTTTTTTGTCTTTGCTGGCTCTGTCTTGTGTGTTGTTCTTGTCCCTGCCTTGTATGTGTGTTGTGTTGCTTTGGCTTGTGCCTTGCTATTGCCTTGTTGATGCTTGTCTTGTGCATTGTTGAATCTGTGGTGTTGTTCTAATTACCCAAAATTGGTACTGTGACTAGGGATAGCAATAGGCCTAGCCCACGGGTATTTTGCCAAGCCCAGGCCTGGCCTGCCCGTAAAAAATTAATGGCCCGCCTGCCTGGCCCAGTCTGACGGGCTTGAAAATCTAGGCCCGGCCTGCCCAATGGGCTTTTCCTCCAGGCCTAGGTCTGCCAGTGCCTGCCTGCCTGTGCCCATGGGCTGCCTTACCCGGCCCAGCCCGGCCATGCCCAATTCATTTTTTGAGGCCGAATTTCTCCAACTTTTTATTTTCTTTCTCATAAACTATGGCCTGTTGCACTATGCATTAATTCCAAATACAAGTATAACTGTAAAGATATTTTTTACGACGAGAAAATTAGAGACAACTAAGGCAGAAGCAATTACACAAATAAATAATGCTATCAAGTAACAAGTCAAAATAAAAAGAGAAAGGCTGGCACAATTTGTTAGATTTGTGTTCTAAAAGTTATCATTTGTTGATTATCTTTTATATATGTTATATTTATGAATTGAATGTGATTTACATTTTGTTCCATGAGTTTTATATTTATATTTAGAAGTGTTCAAGAAGATGCACTTGGTCTTGAACTGCAGGACTTTAAGTAAATAAATATACAACACTAAAATGTTCACAGGTCTTGCATATTAGCAGGAACACTAATATGACATATAAGACTGTCGTGTTGTTTAAAAGTACGTTGTAGTTCTGCAAACGTTGATAAAAGATTATCATTTAATAACACGAATATATGAAATGCTTCATATATTGAACAGACCTAATAGATGAAACATTATATGGATTGTGTTAGTGTCATTAATGTTTTCATCGTGTCTCTGATTTCAAGATTGAGACATATATTGTTTTCACATGAGGATTGTACAACGTAATTATTATTAAAAGCTACTTGCAAGAAGTGGTGATAAAAATAATAGTTCTTTATATGTAACTTGTGCGGGAAAATGATATATGTCAATAGCATCATTGCCACTTATTAATAATGAGAAATGATATTTTGGGCCCCTTGGTAAAGTAGAATTATAAATGGATCCAATATAACTGATGTGCAGTTATAATTTTATAATTTGCTTAATAGAAATCAAGAAATGATTATAATACAAAGATGACACAGTCCTACTTTGTATATTAATCAGAATATCATAAGGCAAGAAATGGACACAAGTAATGACAAATGTTACATTACTGTAAGGATCGCGTTTCGTAAAAGGATTACTAAACGTCTATGTTATTTGGGTAGCTGTAATGTATAGCTAGAATACCGCTTACATTTTATGAAATTAAATATTTTATTTCATTGCCAACATAATATAGATCCTCAATATAGGTCACACCAACTGAACGGAAAACAAGAAATAAATATTATGTCACATGATGTGACTGACTAGCAGGGAAATAAATATATATTGTAATGTGCATATTATGAGAATAATATTCGTTGCACATATCATAATATGTGAATATTATGAAATATAAATTTATTTCAAGCTCAAGCCCAAGCCCAAAACATATTTTAGCAAATTGAGAAGAGAATAAGCCCAAACAAATATTGATTATGACCATTAAATTCGGATTACAAAATGAACAGATTTTAAGGCAACTTTGAATGAGCATTTGAAGGGGCAAACATTAACCAATCTGGGCATATGATCTATGAATTCTATAGCCCTTCGAATCTAGAATCCAACGGTGAAAGTTTCAAGTCGTTTGGAATTCCCTACAGAAAGTTATGATAGTTTTAGTAACAAAAGGTCAGAAGTTGATGTGCTGTTTCGAATTCTATTCATGTTTTAATACGAATTTAAAGAGTCTAATTATATTTTTAATGGCTGTAAATAATAGAACTAAATATATACATCAGGTATGGCTTTTCTCTCTCTCAAGTGAGTTTAGAGTTTTTCTTCCAAAACATTTTGCTAAAATATATATCGATTGATTATACAATCGATTAATAGATGGGTGAAAAGCTAGACGCGGAAGAGAGTTCGCTAGCACGAATTCGACACCGTTCTTGTTTCGGATTCAAGGTGAACCTCAGAGGAATCAAGCTACGTAAAAGATCATAGGTATGATATAAAATTCCCTCTTGTAGGAATATGTATATGATTACGACATGGATAAATTAGCAATAATAGAACGATCTTAGATGTTATCGGATTAATTTTTATTTTATTTTATCCGATTCGCATCATGAAATCCTTCACAATTACACAAATAAGTCTAATTTAATAGCAAAACAGCAACAAGATGTAATTTAACATAACAAACAACATAGTTTTCCATAATTCAACAGAGTATAATTTAATAATAAGATAAAATAAAAATTTAACACAATTACACAAATAACAATCGCTCTTCATCTAGTACTTCTCTTGCTCCAACCTGCTTTGTCATATAATGCAACAAGCAGTACCAATATCATGATATAGTACAAAATGCTAATTACTTTACGGTTTTACAAATTATAAGAAATGTATAGTTTAGTAGTTCATAAAAGAAAAAAGTTACCTCAACATCATTGGTAATAACAAAGCATTGAACCCACTACTCTTCCTCTTCTTCTATTGCTCTCATCTGCAATAATTAATAAAAAAAATAGCACCAAAATAAGTTTATTTATACTAAACAGCACCAAAAAACAGCACATTTAATAACAACACCAAAAAAACAGCACCAAATTAAAATAAGTTTTATACTAAACAGCACCAATTAATAAAAAAACAGCACCAAAATAAGTTTATTTATACTAAACAACACATTTAATAACAACACCAAAAAAGCAGCACCAAAATAAGTTTTATACTAAACAACACAAAAAAAGCACCACCAATTAATAAAAAAAACAGCACCAATTAATAAAAAAACAGCACCAATTAATAAAAAATAAGCACCAATTACTAAACAGCACCAATATATATATACCCTAAGAGTTATATATCTATACTTATCCAATTTTTTAATAACATCAAATTAATAAAAAATAAGAAGAAGAGTTACCTTAGCATTTACATCTCCATCTCCATATAAATCATCATAATATGTCTTAAATGGATTACCCTCTCTCAAATTTGAAAAAAAAAGACAACTCATAGTTAAATGAAAATATGAGCATATTTAATTAAAATACTACAAAAATGAGACTATACGATATTATACCTTCGAAATCAGCCCTTAACCAATTTTGTGCGCATGCTAGAGCTTCAACAAGTTGAGGATGAAGTCTATTTCTTTGTGGACTAATTATTCGTCCGCCCATGCTAAAAGCTGATTCGGATGCAACTGTTGAAACAGGTATTGCATATATGTCTCGAGCAATGTTTCGTAAAGTTTGAAATTTGTATCCATTAGACGACTTCCACCATTCGAGCACTTCAAAGTTGTCGTCGTCAGTTGGAACCAAGCTTTCTTCTAAGTAAAGTTCCAACTCCATAGTCATGTTGTAATCCTTCTTCATAGTTTCGGCAAACATGTTGTAATCCTTTGGAAAACCAAGTTTTGGTTTCTTTGCCCTTACGATTGTTGGTTCCTCAACTTGTTGATTCGAATCTCTTATTTGATACTCCCGAAATAATTGACGGCACGAATCAAGAACTTTTTCAACTTCGCTCGCATAATTATTATCATAAATCTTCTTATAGTAATAAGTTATGAGAACTGTCTTAGACCTTAGATCCAAAAGAGTGGCAACCCCCATGATACTATGTATGTTACCCCAGTATTTCTCATATTTTTCATCATTCTTGATGCCATAATCGCAATGGTTAGGTTAGAATCTAACATTCAATTTCGCAAAGCCAATCTTATTTCACAAATGTTTGAAAAATAAAGGTTGGCTCTTGTGTATTTTGTCCTGAAAAACAATTCTGTTGTAGTGTAAAAAATCTTTAATTTTGCACTTATAATCCTAGCATTCTCCCAATCTTCGTCCGACAGCACGGTTTTGTATTACTTATCACATATTTTCAAACGATGGAAAACATCCTTGTATGTTAGGGCTGTTTCTAACATATTATAGGTTGAATTCCATCGTGTTTTAACATTATAACATAACTTTTTGGTACAGCTGATTTTACATTGCCGTGCCGTCTCTTCAAAAATTTCTATTTTTTTAGGAGTAGAGGACCAATATACACAACTACCATGAATTTTTTCTAAACTTGGACCAATTACATCTAACCCATCCTTTACGATTAGGTTCAAAATATGTGCGCAACAACGCATGTGCAAACAAGACCCACCTAGTAAGAGTTGTTCACTTTCTAATTTATTAACCAAAACCTCAACTGCTCCATCATTAGTACTACAATTGTCAACCGTTATAGTTGACAACCTACTATCTAAATTCCAATCTAAAAGAACATTTATTAAGTGCTCCACGAGTACATCTATAGTGTGGGGAGAATGTATGTATTGGAACCTACAATTAATACTTAATTTCAGCACATAAGTAAATAACAATTTTCAATACCTTAACAGTCGCTGCTGTAGATGTCATGAATCATCCACAAAATGTGCAGTAACCGCCATATAGGACTTCTTTTGGTTGTCCGCTATCCACATGTCGGTTGTAATTGCCACTCTCCCTTCATTATTCTCTAATTGCCACATGACTCTCTTCATTCGATCCTTATAAAGTTTAAGAACATCACTTCTCACTGTGTTATGGGTTGGAATTTTGAACAATGGTTGCATGCTATTGCAAAAAATCTTGAATCCCATTTGGTCAACAAGCAAGAGAGGATGCTCGTGCAACACTACCATCTGCACAAGATCTTTCCTACAAACTCCTTGATCAAATTCATAATTTGATAAGATAGTTTTCCCTTCTGTTTTTTAGTGACTAACAATTTTTGAAAAGCTTGAGGAAATTTTTGTTGTCTTTTCTTTAAACAAGACTCTATATGGGATCTGAGATGTCGTGTACCACTGCTGACACTTGCTGCATAATTGTTATTACAGTATTTGCATACCGCCCTCATCTTGCCACCAACCATCTTCTTTGTCATATGCTCCCACACTTCATATTTCAGTTTGGATGTATCAATAACATCCGGCTGATTAGGGGTACTTGATGACGGTGTTGCGGTTGCAGCAGCACCTGATGCCGCACTTGTTGCCGGAGTTGTATTTGCAGCATCACTTGTTGGTGGTGTTGGAGCAGAGCCCTCTCCAGGAGTAGAGGTTGTTTCCTCTTGATTAGTCGGTTCTTGCGGGGTTGCCATGATAATATCTATAGGGGTTGCCATTTTGCCTATGATATCACCATATTTGATCTATTGTTCTGACCAATTCCCGTACCAAAATCTGCATTTTAAACCATCAAATAGCGTCTATTACATTGAATATCTATAGAATGTGGTACTGCTACACTTTCATTCTTATTTTGCAGAAAACGGGCGAAATCAGGGAAGTTACTGAATTCTGAGACTCTGCACGCGACCCTCATCAGACTCGATGCGGGTAGCATCAGACCTGACGCGGGTAGCATCAGACCTGACGCGGGTAGCATCAGACCTGACGCGGGTAGCATCAGACCTGACGCTGGTAGCGTCGGACTTTTCCAGAAACAGAAGACGGAGGCCCAATGAAGGCCCAATGAAGGTCCAATGAAAGAAAGATCATTTGGAAAGGCTATAAAAGGCCATTCCCTGCCACAAACAGAGGGGGATTCTTCCACAAGCTTCTACTCCCTTGTGGAGTAGGGATCAAGAAAGGAAGTTGAGAAGGGAAGATTTTGGAAGATCATTCATAGATCCATCTACATCTTCGGTTTTATCATGATTTCTTCTCTTATCTCTTTCTCTATGATGCTTGAGTAGATCTATCTTGTTTCTAGGGTTGATGTAATCTAAAACCTTGATTGTGATGTATTGAATTTGAATTTGAGTTGTTCTTGTGTTCATTTGATTGAGTATTATTCTTCCATTGCTTGATTGTGATTGTTTGATTGAATCTTGTTGTCTATTGTTGAATGTTTCTTGCACTTCTTCTAATATTGAGACCTTGATATTTCTTGCAATTTGATCAAGTACTTGAGGTAGGTCTTGGATCTGAAAAGATAGATCAATTGAACCGAGAGGTGAGATTTCCATCTATTGAGAGATATTGGATACCTTTAGCAAACCGATCAAATGACTTAGATTGAACACTTGTAAACGAAAGTTTGAGGTTGTAGATCTAAGAAGGTGAAATTGCAATTCCTTACTAGGTTCATTAAGCCAATAAACGAGAGTTGAGGTTCAGGAACTTTAGGTACGGTCAATAGATCCTTACACAAGTAAATACCTCAGAAACGGGTTCAATGCTGCATTCACTCGAGGACCACGTGGGTCGCATGGGAGACCATGCAGGTCGCGTCACAAGGGTTGCATGCGAGAGCATGCGAGTCGCGTGAAGGTCCAGAGAGGCAAGGTTGAGGATGAAATCTGAACCCTGGAAACTTCATTTTAAAATCAATTTAAACAAACATTTACTTTCTGTTATCCTCTGTTATTGAATTTAGAAAATTGAAACAAACTCAAACCAAACTCTTTACTTCTAGTACCTAACTAGGATAAGTAGTGATCTAGACTCGAATTGTACTGTCCCTGAGGATCGATACCTGATTGTACCATTGGATAAATGTTGTGCACTTGCGACCTAATACGAAAGCTCAATCACGGTTTAAAAGGGTACAGCTAGCTGTACCTGAAACTTTGTGTGCACGCTTTTGTGTGAACAGCCTACAATAAGAAGAGTATAGTATTAGACCAAATTGCATTCATTTAACACAATATAAAAATGTAAGCTTGCCTAAGTATACAATATAAACATAAAATTTGCCAATTTTGCAAAAATCACAAAGATAAATGATGTTACCTTCTAAAGATACAATTCTCTCTTGTTGCCTGTGATACGGGCTATCTGGGGATAATGGGCCGTATGCTGAAATGGGCTTAGATTAGGCTCGTCCTGCTTGGAATCGCAGGCCAAGTAGTGGTTGTGCTTGGGAGATCTGAGGACGATCTCTGATCTCGGAAGTTGCAGGGGGGCTTCGGAGACTGAGGACGGTCTCGAATCTCAGAAATCAGGGACTGACCTCAGAGACTGAGGGAAGATCTTGGGGATATCAGACTCTAACCTGTACGATATCTTCTCCGAGGTGGTGCGCTTGGCCTCTGATGTGTTAGAAGCTAAGGAAGAGGATGACCTCGGGTCCCCAAAGCAAGATGAGAACTTGGGAGCCTAAGGAGATCTCAGAAATGATTTAACTCTAACCTGTCTTATTCCCGATATGAGTGTGTGTAAGCTTGAGCAGCTTGAAGTTCGCATTTTCCCTGTGGAAGGAAGGGCCTTATATAGTATGACCTACATACCGCCTTACCCCTGCCAGGGTAAGCCAGAACGTGGGTTAGTTCTAAGGTCATGTGATCGTGGCCACGTATGATCGTGTAATTGTGGCTGTATGGGCAGCGGCGAGGTCGATAGCCGACGTGGCTGCTAGTTATAATCGGTTATTGACTCAGGGGCGACTTTGTGCTTTATGTCCCGAGATGTAGGCTATCTTGACCGTAGCTGGGCCGGCTTATTATGGGCCTCAATCATGGACTTTGTATTATGTCCCGGATTGGCCTCGCAAAACGAGGTCCTAATCCTAGCTTTGTTCATGATCCAGATTAAGGCTATGAGGGCCTTGGGAACACAACCTTATCAGCCTGCTTATTTGATCGATTAATATCAGCAACTCACTCACACATTTGTTTTTAGCCTAGTCCTGATTAAGAAAAAAACATAGTACCTAAACATATTAAGGGAATGAAAACTAGTAGTAAGAAGGAAATATGAGCATATTTATTTCATCTATAAACTTTTTACTAAACATAATAGTCTCTATTGCTACATTGAAAAAAATTCAGCACAATTTCATCTATAAAATTTAGCACAATTCAATTGATATACTCACTTTAGCACAATTTTTATATGGATGTTGGAACAAATTTCAACACAATTCAATTGATATACTCACTTCATCAACAAAATTAAAATCAGAAAATTAAAATCTATGCTTACCCAAATAGTATTTAGCACTTAAGCAACAACCATAACACCAAGTTCAAAACTGGTACGGACACAAATAAAACAAGGAACCAACTTTGTACCTGAATGCGGCACTAGAATGTTGAGGCTGTGAGCAGTGAGCTAGACTTCTAAGTTCAGGTCCTCTAAGCTAGACTTCCAAGTTCCATCTATCATGAAAAATTATTAAGGAAAAAGAATTTAAGTTCTTATACTCTGATTCTCAAGTCTTGAAAATGTGCACATAGATAAAGCAGAATAATTTTAGCACCAAGTAACAGTCAACTTTAAAAAAAAAAAAACAGATTTGACTCCACTACTCGGCCTGCGATTCCAAGCAGGACAAGCCTAATCTAAGCCCATTTTAGCATACGACCCGCTATCCCCAGATAGCCCGTATCAGTTTGATTAATTAAAATTTAGAAGGCTAATGAGAAATTCAGTGGCTGCGCGGGTTTGTGACAAATAAACTTGAATAAGAATTATATAAGTAAAATATATAATTTGATATTTGTGTCATTTTCTTTGAATATATTTACAAGAAAAATTTATTTCTCTCTTACATCCCAAATTGTGAGGAAAATCAATTCTATTGATTACAATAATGCAAGATTAAATCATTTATCTTATGTACCATTCACCTCCGATATACTTTTGTCAACCAAATACAATTCAAAAATATTTTTTTATTACCTCCCTTTCTCTACTCTACATCCAAACAAGATGATAATCTTAAGTAATGTATATTATTTTGTTTAGTCAAAAGTCAAAACTGATTTAAAATTCATTCGTATTAATTTTTTCAATGTGTTGAACCCTTTGTAATTATTATTTCCATTCAGTGGTGGCCAGAAGTTAGGATATGTTTGAATTGATAAAGGAAGAAAGAAAACTACATTTTATTTGCATTCAAATAAGAAAAACAGCACTATTTCTGATTCGAGCTATTCTTATATATATTCTTAAACTGTTAAGTAATTCGTAACAGTAAAATACTAAATTAAAATGACAACGATAAATTAATATAATCATGATATGATATGGAGTGTTTCCTTAAAATAAATGAATATGATTTAAATTTAGGTATGGACAATTTTGTAAAAATGTCTCTTAATTTATCACACCGACAAGACAAATTATGAGAGTTGCAATTATTAGGAAGCATATTCAGATTTTAGCGGATACGGATATTAATATTGAGAAAATGAATCCGCATCCAATCCATTTGCTTCGTCTTAGTCTCTTAGATATTGATTCCCACGTCCGCGTGGGACCCGCGAACCTAGAATTATTTGTTATAAATAATTAATAGAATAGATATTTAGGTGGGACCCACATAAAGCCGGCTTCAGCTTTCCCATTTTAACTTCTTTTTATTATATAAGTTATAGTTTTGAAATCGTGCAGTTTTGCGGGTCGTGGAACGGTGGAATCTGTCATCTGTGCACCTTCGGATTGCATCCAACAGTGGTAGGCATGACCATGGCCGGAAAGGGAGAAGGATGAGAAATTTTAGAATAATTTATATTCTATTTTCTTAACATTTACAGGGATACAATGTAATCTTATATATAGAACCTTTCTCAAATAAAGGAAATAAAATAAAAAAAGAAATATATTTTAAGCAAAGGAAACAAAATAAATAGAATATGTGCCAGCTATCATTGGTACATACGAGCTGTATCATTGATGCAAATCAGCTGTGGTACCAGCTGTAATACTCCCCCTCAAGCAGGTGAGTGCAGTGCCACAACACCTAGCTTGCCTACAAGGAATTGGAACTGAACTTTGCCTAACGCCTTAGTAAATATATCTGCCAATTGCTGTGATGTTGGCACGTGTGCTGTAGCAATATCCCCTGCTTGAATTTTATCTCGAATTAGATGGCAATCTAGTTCAATGTGCTTCGTACGCTCATGAAAAACTGGATTAGAAGCTATGTGTAGGGCAGCTTGATTGTCACAATAAAGCTGCATTGGCCCTGATCGAGGAACTTCAAGTTCATCAAAAATATATCGACACCAAGTTAATTCACAAGCTGCATTCGCCATTGAACGATATTCAGCTTCAGCCGATGAGCGTGAAACCACATTCTGTCTTTTTGTGCGCCATGAAATAGGGCTAGCCCCAAGAAAAGTAACATAGCCACTGGTAGATCGTCGGGTCATCGGACAACTCGCCCAATCTGAGTCACAATAGGCCTGAATTGATAAAGAGGAAGATCTAGAGAGTAAAATTCCATGACCAGGTGAACTTTTCAGATATCGAAGAACTCGGTAGGCTGCCTCTAGATGAGGTTTGCAAGGCCTTTGCATGAATTGACTGAGAATGTGAACAGAATAAGTGATATCGGGCCTAGTAATTGTCAAGTAAATGAGACGCCCAACCAAGCATCTATAGATACCTGGATCATCAAGTAACTCTCATGTATCCTGAGAAAATTTGTGATTTTGCTCCATGGGAAAGTCACATGGCTTCACACCAATCATTCCTGACTCACCCAAAATATCTAGTGCATACTTCCGTTGATTGAGGAACAAACCCTCAGGTGAATGGGCAACCTCAATACCAAGGAAGTACTTAAGTCGCCCTAGGTCTTTGATATGAAAAGAGGAACTTAAGTACCTTTTGAGCCACTCAATGGATGCTTGATCATCACCAGCTATAACTACATCATCCACGTACACAAGAACAGCCACAAAACCTGTACTAATGCGTCTAGTGAAAAGAGAATAATCTGCCAAGGATTGTGTATATCCTACAGATTTTAGAGATGTTGAAAACTTGTCAAACCAATTTCGTGATGTTTGCTTAAGCCCATATAATGATTTTCGCAACCTACACACCATGTTCTCCCCCTTTCGTTCAAGCCCTGGTGGCATTTTCATATACACTTCTTCATGAAGATCACCATGTAAAAATGCATTATTCACATCTAACTGATACAAGTGCCACCCTCGAACAGCCGCCACAGCTAGAAGGCAACGCACGGTCGTAAGTTTGGCAACAGGGGCAAAAGTTTCATGATAATCGATACCCTCTTCTTGAGTATATCCTTTGGCCACGAGTCTAGCCTTATATCGTTCAATAGTTCCATCAGAGAGGTACTTGATTTTGAATACCCATTTACACCCTATAGGGTGTTTACCGAGTGGCAAAGGTTCTATAGTCCAAGTTTTGTTGAGCTCGAGAGCACCAATTTCATCTGCAATGGCTTTCCTCCAATTGGGGTCCCGAATTGCTTCTGAATAGCTTTTCGGTTCAGTGTTGGATGTGATACTAGATAGGAAAGTGCGGTGTGCAGTAGAAAAATTGTCATAAGACAAAACTGAACTTAATGCATGAGCCATACCTGACGAGTCTGAAGCTGATAGAGGTCGATTATGTTTGGGTGGATTTGCAATGGCACTAGTACATACATAATCATCTAATTTTGTTGGTCGCTTGGTTGGCCTAGAAGATCTGCGCAACTCTATAGGTAATGGTGTTGTATGATTTTCTATTGCTTTAGGTATATCATGAGTGGTGGTTTCATTGTTGTTTTGGATATGTAAAGGAATTGGGTCTTCATAGGTTGTTTCATTTGAGCTACTGGTATTTTCAATTGGAGGGATTTGTTGAAGATTATTTTGAAATGGAAAGGTGTTTTCATGAAAAATCACATCCCTAGATACAAAGATGTTATTTTTATCTAAATCATAGACACGATAACCTTTTTGTCCTAAGGGATATCCCACGAAAACACATTTTCTAGCTCGGCTGTCAAATTTTTTTTTTGTGAGGATCTCTGTTTCTTGCATAACATAAGCAACCAAAAACTCTTAAGTTTTCATAAAGTGGTTTAGTTCCAAAAATCATTTCATGTGGTAACTTTCCTCCAAGGACAGGTGTGGGTAATTTGTTTATCAAATATGTTGCAGCAAGGACACATTCTCCCCAAAAACTTAACGGTAATGATGCTTGAAATCTGAGTGCACGTGCAGTGTCAAGGATATGACGGTGCTTGCGTTCGACAACTCCATTTTGTTGTGGAGTGTAGACACAAGACCTTTGATGTAAAATTCCATTTTCTTGAAACATGGTTTGCATAGAGTTTGATAAAAATTCAGACCCATTATCAGATCTTACTGCCTTGACCCTTTTATTGAATTGGGTTTGTACAATTTTAATAAAAATTTGCAAAAATTTGCAAAAATTTGCAAAAATTTGCAAAAATTTGCAAAAATTTGCAAAAATTTGCAAAAATTTGCATGTTTCAGATTTAAAACGCATTAAGTAAACCCAAGTGCAACGTGTAAAATCATCAACAATTGTTACAAAATAGTGTGCTCCAGAAAAAGATGGAGTGTGGTATCCACCCCAAATATCACAATGAATTAAATCAAAAGCACCACATGTATTAGTCAAACTTGTTTTGAAAATTAATCGCGTCTGTTTTGCAAGAATACAAGATTCACATGGATCAATTAATGGCACATTATTAAGAGGATATGGTGAAGTTTTGGAAAAACTATGTTTAGAAGGATGACCAAGACGACGATGCCACAAATTAGAATCAGTATGACTAGAAACTGCCGCAACAACAGCTGCCTTGCTGATGTTATATAATCCATCTCGCATATCACTGACTCTAATCAGCTTCTTCGTTGTCAGGTCCTGAAACACACAAAAAGTAGGAAAGAATATTACCGCACAGTTTAAAGAACTTGTAATTTTGCTCACTGATAGAAGGTTGAAGTTAAACGAGGGGGCACACAACACATCTTTTAGTTGAATTTCTGGTGATACATAAACATTCCCAATGTGTGTAATCGGATTTCTTGAACCATCTGGTAGTACCACTGGCTTGTAGTTTTGAGTTGAGGTGGAGTTTGAAAGTGATAAAGGGTTAAAGGTGAAATGATCAGATGCACCTGAATCGATTACCCAATTAAGGTTATCAGTTTGACAAGAGACTTTACCAGTAAAATTAGCAATAGAACCTTGCGAATCAGGATTTAAAAGAGATAGTAATTGCTTGTATTGTTGTGCAGTGAGATGAGGCAGCAAATCCTCACTGTGACCTTGACTTCCGGATGCACCAGATGCCCCAAACACTTTGACTGAAGCATCTGATCCATTCACGGCCTGTTGGTTTCTTTGTTGCTGTCGTTGTCCAGAGGGCTTTGCTACTGTTCCTTGTCGCCAATCACCAGAAGGGTAACCAACAATCTCATAACATCTGGGCTTGATGTGACCAACCTTTCCACAATGATCACACACTGGCCGCGGTTTGAACTTCCCCGTGCTTGGCCTTGTGTCACCTGATCGACTCGAGCCACCATCTCTAGCAGCAAGCACAGCACTTTCCATGCCTTGAGATGCCCGAAGTCTTAGATGCCTCTCCTCTTGTTGAATAAGAGAGTACACCTTTGCCAAGCTTGGCAACGGCTCCATGGCAATGATTTGGGTACGAATTGTGCTAAAAACATCATTCAAACCCATCAGAAATTGGTAAATCTGTTCAGTTTGCCTTTCTCTGATTATCTCCTTCACAGAACCACAGGTACAAACCGGTATGTTCGAATAGGAGTTCAATTCATCCCAATTTTGTTTCAACTTAGAAAAATAGGCAGCAACACTCAACTGTTCTTGTCTAGTGTTAGATATAGCACACCTAATTTCAAATACTCGAGGTCCATTACCTTGTGAGAACCTCTCTTCAAGCTCAGCCCAGAGTTCTTGAGCCGTGTCAACGAACACCACGCTCTCACGAAGGTCTTTACTTAGAGCATTGATCAGCCATGAGAAGACCATGTGATTGCATCTCTCCCAAGCCTTGACCAAATCTGATGGTGTGCTCGGTTTTTGCAAGGATCCATCAACAAGGCTGAGTTTGTTCTTTGCTCCTAACGCCACTGTCATGGATCTTTTCCATGATGCATAATTGTCTCCAGTAAGTGTTTGAGAGACAAGAATAGCACCGGGGTTATCTGATGGATGAATATAATATGGTGAAGACAACTCAATAACAATTGTTGCTGGTGGGGGATTTGCTGTGGGGGAATTAGTTTCAGCCATGATTGATTATGGCTCTGATACCATGAGAAATTTTAGAATAATTTATATTCTATTTTCTTAACATTTACAGGGATACAATGTAATCTTATATACAGAACCTTTCTCAAATAAAGGAAATAAAATAAAAAAAAGAAATATATTTTAAGCAAAGGAAACAAAATAAATAGAATATGTGCCAGCTATCATTGGTACATACGAGCTGTATCATTGATGCAAATCAGCTGTGGTACCAGCTGTAATAAAGGACCTGCGATCGGAATCGATCTCGGCACCACTTACTCTTGCGTTGGCGTATGGCAACACGATCGTGTCGAGATCATAGCCAATGACCAGGGAAACCGCACCACTCCCTCCTATGTGGCTATGTCGCCTTTACTGACTCCGAGAGGCTCATCGGAGATGCCGCCAAGAATCAGGTCGCCATGAACCCGACCAATACTGTTTTCGGTGAGTGTTCAATTTTCTTTTTTCTTTTATTTATCTGGATACTCTAGATCTGTACCGTTTAATATTGAACCTCTCGTAGATTTTCTAAATGCTTAGATCTGTTGGACGTTGGCTCTTTTGGATTATAGGCTACCTATCTATACACGCGTGAGTCTATACTGAACAATTCCTTATCATTCTAAATACTTCAATAGCCTTGATTTTCTATTTATGATATGGTATGTCTACACTGAACAATTTTTTCTAATAATATTAAAAATTAACAGAAAGGTTCTCTGCTGAAATTATTGTACCTACATATGCCTAGACAACCATGACCCAGTACTATAACCAATTTTGGGATGTAGCATTTTTTGAATTTTGTATCAACAGTGTATCTGTAGTGTGGATATATATGTCCGCACACAGCAACAATAAGCTAGCCTGATGTTGTTGCTTTGGTGGTCGAAACTGTATTGCATGTACTTCAATTTTTTGTTCTAAAAAATGCAAATTGCCCGTTTCATTAGAAAAACTTGGAGAAATATGTTGCATACTATCAAATATACTTCTTGTCAGTACAATCATATATGAATCCTTACTTACAAAACATTGCATCTCATGCAGATGCCAAGCGTCTTATTGGCAGGCGTTTCTCTGATGCCTCAGTCCAGAGTGACATGAAGCTATGGCCCTTCAAGATCATTCCTGGACCTGGTGACAAGCCCATGATTATTGTGCAGCACAAGGGTGAGGAGAAGGAATTTGCAGCAGAGGAGATTTCATCCATGGTCCTCATGAAGATGCGTGAGATTGCTGAGGCTTATCTTGGTTCAAAAATAAAGAATGCCGTGGTCACTGTGCCTGCCTACTTCAATGATTCCCAGAGACAGGCTACCAAGGATGCTGGTGTGATTGCTGGCCTTAATGTCATGCGTATCATCAATGAGCCGACTGCAGCTGCCATTGCCTATGGTCTCGACAAGAAGGCTATAAGTGTTGGCGAGAAGAATGTGCTCATCTTTGACCTTGGTGGGGGCACCTTCGATGTGTCACTCTTGACCATTGAGGAGGGTATTTTTGAGGTCAAGGCCACTGCTGGTGATACTCACCTTGATGGTGAGGACTTTGACAACCGCATGGTCAACCACTTTGTTCAAGAGTTCAAGAGGAAGAACAAGAAGGACATCAGTGGCAACCCGAGGTCTCTCAGGAGGCTCAGAACCGCGTGCGAGAGGGCGAAGCGCACCCTTTCTTCCACTGCCCATACCACAATCGAGATCGACTCTCTCTATGAGGGTATTGATTTTTACTCAACCATCACCCGTGCCAGGTTTGAGGAGCTTAACATGGATCTGTTCCGCAAGTGTATGGAGCCTGTGGAGAAGTGCTTGCGGGATGCCAAGATGGACAAGAGCACTATTCATGATGTTGTGCTTGTCGGTGGATCGACCCGTATCCCCAGAGTGCAACAGCTGCTGCAGGACTTCTTCAATGGCAAGGAGTTGTGCAAGAGCATTAATCCTGATGAGGTTGTCGCATATGGTGTTGCTGTCCAGGCTGCAATCCTGAGTGGGGAAGGCAATGAAAAGGTGCAGGATCTGCTCCTTTTGGATGTTACACCTCTCTCCCTTGGTCTGGAAACTGCTGGAGGTGTCATGACAGTTCTGATCCCGAGAAACACCACCATCCCCACCAAGAAGGAACAGGTCTTCTCTACCTACTCTGACAACCAGCCCGGCGTGCTCATCCAGGTGTACGAGGGTGAGAGAACCCGCACCAGGGATAACAACCTCCTTGGCAAGTTTGAGCTCTTAGGCATTCCCCCTGCCCCAAGAGGTGTGCCCCAGATCACAGTCTGCTTTGACATTGATGCCAATGGTATCCTGAACGTGTCAGCTGAGGACAAGACCACAGGACAGAAGAACAAGATCACTATTACCAATGACAAGGGAAGACTGAGCAAGGATGAGATTGAGAAGATGATCCAGGATGCTGAGAAGTACAAGTCGGAGGATGAGGAGCACAAGAAGAAGGTTGAGTCCAAGAATGCCCTCGAGAACTACGCCTACAACATGAGGAACACCATTAAAGACGATAAGATATCGTCCAAGCTCGATGCTGCTGACAAGAAGAAGATTGAGGATGCTATTGAGGCAGCCATCCAGTGGCTAGACGGCAATCAGTTGGCTGAGTCTGACGAGTTTGATGACAAGATGAAGGAGCTTGAGGGTTTATGCAATCCCATCATTGCCAAGATGTACCAAGGTGCTGGTGCTGACATGCCTGGTGGAATGGAGGAGGATGGCCCTGCACCAGCAGGTGGCAGCACTGGTGCTGGTCCCAAGATTGAGGAGGTCGACTAAGTAATTTCTATTGTTTTGGTTGCTTGTGCGGTGGGTTGGTTTTTGAATTCAGACAGCTTTTACTTACTGCCTTGACTTGGATATGAGGTTCAGTTATCTATTTATGTTTTAGTTAGGTTTTGGGTTCATGGTTGGTGTAGTGACGGCCATGTAAAAGACACTTATTATTTTGATTAAGACTTTGTGATTTTGGTTAACCTTGTTTTGATTATGACTTTTGTGTAGTTGCTGATGCTACACGGTGTCATATTATTAAATTTTTTTTGGGTTGAAAGCCCTTAGGCGATTTCATTGCTTATCAAATTACAGGTGCTATTACACAGGTTTCCTATTATTCTAATTACATGATAACTGAAAACCTATATCCGAAGACACCTATAAAAAGCTTAGAAAGCCATGTCCAGGAAGGTTGGGAAGGTGTGTCCTTATTAGTTCACAATGAATGAATGAATGAATGATATTAATTAGCTACTTTCAGGTATCCTATTCAGATATTAATTAGACGATTGCTTCTCCTATTAGCTGGTACTGGATTTATTGTTTGGTCGATGTTATTTTATGATTTGTTGATATGATTGTGTTGCGTGGTATGACTGGTCCAGGTCCAGTTTCATACGTCCACTGGCAGATTATCTATTATATATTTATATATATATCAGGGCAGTTTAAATAAATAATATTTGTAGGTAATTTCAGGTCACAAATAAACAACAACAATTAATGCAACTTACATTTGAGCACTTCACTTATTATAAGAATTTTTCTGCGCTCATCAGCCTTACGTTGTGTTCGCGAAAGGGATTCCATTCTGACTTGTTAGAAACCAATTTAATTTATTTTAAAATAGTTTCGTTCGTGCGTATCTCCGTTCCGTTCGCTGCTTTGAATAAATAATTTATTTAAAATGGTAGCGTGATGGTTGCTATCATATATAGGTATGCAATGGCAGCATCATATGCATGTATTTTAATTAACCTTTACAAATTATATATGTATGTATGCAAATGAAAATGACTTGAGAGAGAGGAATGGGCCTCCGCTGTCTCCGATTTTGCAATTGAATTGCTGCTTTTTGCACTACAAAGTTAACAAGATGTAATTATTAATAATTAACATGCTCCTCAGGCCTCAGCTGCAGCTGCTGCTGTGTCATAGTGTCAGTGTCCCTATCACTAAATTAATTACCTATGTCACTTCATCTGGACCACTTAATTATATTCCTCATCACCTCATCAACGTACCATACATATTTTTTTTTTCTTTTTTTTTTTTCACTTTACTTTTAAGCTATTATATGTGCCCGGACCCACAAGGGACCCACCAAAAAATTAACTGACATTTTCGTTTGTGTGAATCTCAGATAAATTAATCGTACAACTGAACATTCCAAATATTAAACGCGGCTCATTTTCTGTTAATATTGGCCCAAAAATATATTGCAGAGGCCCATTAAATTGGCCTCCTGTCCTGTGACTAACTTTCTTAGAGCCTCAGAGAAGAAATATTTTTATGAGCTTTCTCAACTCCATGTTTTCCTAAAGAAATTGGTGATTTGATAATGAAAACATAAATATATTTGCAGATGCTAAAATTGTAGCAAATTTGTTTTTTTTTTTTAAGTATACAATATATTTCAAGTCTAAGATTGAAAATCTTGATTGTATTATTTAAGATAAATTTGTAAAAAAATAATATATCTGTGACCGCGCGTTTTACTTATAAATCTCTATGCACATGTAAGAGATCGTTACATTCTCATATTGTTTCAATTAACATCAAGAGCTTGCAAAAAAAATTGTTTTGATTAACATTCACCTGATCCAATAATCACTTCATTAATCTAGATCATTGATATATACGCCAATAAATTTATTCTTCACACTGAGATCACCTGTGAAATTCATCTAAGCTAAGATCCATTTACCCCTGCGAGCATTCTTAAATTTCCCATCCTTCTAATTAGGGCTGGATAAAAAATTCGTAGTTCATGATTGAATTTGAGTTTCATTCGAAAAAGTTTGTAAAAAATTCGATTCAAAATAGTTTGAAATTAATTCAAACGAAATTCAAACTGGATTTGGCTCGTTCGAAATAGATTCGCGAACTATTCTAGTTCAAATTTCAAAGTAACGTGAACCGTTGATTTTCGCTGATGACTTAAAAGTTAAAACATAAAGCCACCAGCCATAAATAATAACTCGTAAGTCGTAACCCTCGCTCTCAGTTCTAAAACCCTATACAACTTTCACCTCTCGCTTTCGGCGACTACGCACTCTTCCTTGTCGTAAAAAAGTTCGTAAAAGATTTGAAATTGAGTTTGTAAAAAAATCGATTCGAAATTAATTCAAACCAAACTCAAACTGAAGTAAGTTCGATTCGGTTCGATTCGTTTGTAGCCCTACTTGTAATAATTTTTTTCGTTATGTTTTTATTAATCTGTCCTAAAATACTATGCCATATATGCAACCCCTCAACTTCCAATCATTACCTAATTTATTCACCTGTGAGTGGAAAATTCAATAAATTAACCACTCCTGGATCAAAGGTCCTTAAAACCTTTACAAATTTAATTAATTTAGTGTGTCCTACCTGATTATTTATTACGTAACAATAAAATAACACAGGTAGAACTATGTTGTTTAGCAGTTAAAACCTACATGATTAACTTCAAACGATGAATCTAAATCATTGAAACCGATGTACTTCATAATTAATGCATTTATAGTTAAAAATTTCAAATCTTCGAATTAATTTAATATAAAATCAAATGGTAAAAAAATAATAAAAATTGAATGTATTAAAATTAACTTATAAACTTTCTTGTTTTTGACCGCTTAACTTAATTTATACTAAATTAATTTTAATTATAAAATTAATAAATTTTACATGTAAACGCATCACTTGTGAAGTAGATCGGTTTAAACAGTTTGAATTTATCTATCGAAGTCAATTTGATAGATTTTGGAGTTAAGCTCACCGATTGAGTTGAACTCGATCGGTAAGCTTAAAACACCCTAGTCCTGCTCAAACAACATTATGATATGATTGTACTCTAGGAAGAATTTTAAATGTAATTAAAAGGAAATTCCTTCTCCCAATCATCGATATGTACATAATACCTATTTAATTGAGCAAAAGATGGAATTGCTCCTAAATTGGTGCAAGTATAATATCTATCTGTGGACTTTAATTAGATCTAGCAATTGCAAATCAGAAATGAAAGTTTTAAACAGCTTGTTGGTAATTGTATGATGATAAGTACAAACTTTATTTTCACAACGAAATCTAACTTTTTTTTTTTTTTAAAAGTGGTGAGCCACCGATTTCATTAGAAATCACAAAATTATTTTGGCTTCAATCTCCAACCAAACTGGAGAGAGAAATGCATATAGTGTAAAAAAACCACATAGGCAATACACAGTATCATGCATAGCCAAATATTCAACACAACAAAGCTATGCTAATGTAAGCATTTAATAGCAAGAGACTGTAAAAAAACCACAAACTAATCATTGAGGAACTCTAACCCAAGCATATGGATTAAATCTTCCTGTGCCAGCAGAGGGTGCTCTACCTTGAGCGCCGGATCCCCCTCTTGAACCATTGCCCTTGGGCCTACTATAATCAAATCCTGAGAAGACAAGTCATTAGTATCAAAAGGCATAATTAAAGATATGTTAAGCAAATAACCATTATTTAAAGTTTTACACCAGAATGTAGCTAAAGCAATAATTTTGGAGCCAATGGCCTTTAAAGTAGGCATACGAGATTGTTGAAAACAAAGCTTATTTCTTACAAGCCATAAACACCAAAGCACAGCTCATCGAACAAGCTCTACCAAAGGTTTATCCTTAAGGGGAATAGAGGCATTCAGAAACCATATATCATCCATAGTCGAACCCTCAAGCAGAAAGTTATTATGTTGAGCAATCAAATTCCATATTTGAAAAGAGAAGGGGCAATGCACAAATAAATGATCAGTAGATTCGAACGAACCACAAAAATGACATGATGTATTACCTATCCAACCTCTATGAGTAATATTTTCTTTTGGTCAGCAGTTTATTTCTTTTGAGAAGATAGAGAAAAATTTTGATCTTTAGAGGAATTTTGGATGACCAAATAGATGTAAATTCAAAATTAGGAATACCTTCATATTCAAGCCACATATAATAAGAACGAAATATAACTTAAAATCATAAAAAATTAACCACGACATCAGAGAGTTGTATTATTCCTTAATTCAGAGCAAAATCATTAAGGTTCTTAATGAAGCCCTCGTAGAACTATACACTGATGTGAATAACCATTCAAAACCAAATGCTTTATATTTAATTAAGAACCTATCTTTACAAAACATGATTCTAGATTTCCAATTAAATGTCCTATCTTTAAAAATTTTCTTTATAGTTTGTTGTAGA
Source organism: Carex rostrata (assembly GCF_964058835.1). Classification (NCBI taxonomy): domain Eukaryota; kingdom Viridiplantae; phylum Streptophyta; class Magnoliopsida; order Poales; family Cyperaceae; genus Carex; species Carex rostrata. The sequence continues at coordinate 10,055,068 of NC_135918.1, read as the reverse complement.
CTAACTAATTAAATCAATATTATCGATCTAATAAAAAAAATCTCTAACTAGCTAGCTAGCTAGCTAGTCTACTTCTTTTAGATTTATACGTACAAACCCTGACGTTAATTAGTTCCAATACAAAATATTTATTTATTTAGTATGTACGTAACGTACGTAATACCCCCAAAAACATGAGTACTAGTTAATATATATTCAAAATTAAGCTTAGTATTATCTATTGAATTTAATTAAATTATCTAATGACATTCATATAAGAGTCGTTGATATTAATTTCCCTATAGCTAGTAAATTAAACTTGTAAATTTATGCACGTACTAATTGGAGACGATCGACTAGAACCAGTACGTACGTACTGATTAATTCCTAATGAAAGACCACTAGTCTCTCTCAAATATATATTATTTTAGAGAGTACTTCTTCATCAGTCAAAGTGTCAAACGAACAAAAAGAAAATTAATTAATTAGCTAATATAAAAAATAATTAATGTGACTATTATATTAATTCAGGATCGAATTAGTGCTATCCTCGTTCAATGACTTAAGGATAGAATAGAAACGTTTGAGAGTTTGACAGGAAATAGGATCTTAGATGACACAAGGCTAGCTGTACAGTACTAGCTATATGCCATACACATCAGCGAGAGAGAGAGAGAGAGAGAGAGAGAGAGAGCTACTAAAGGAGCTAGGCAAGACCAATCTTTTCTTCCTTTTTGCCCCCTTGGCTCTTTTCTTTTCTTTAATTCTTTTCTTTTTATTTATTTATTTTTGTATTTGACCCCTTAATTCTATTAGCTAGCTAGGTCTTTGCTTACTCCAGTCTCCGGCCTTCATTTGTTACTATTTGGAAGAGTGACAGTGGTGCGGTTTTAGGGTTTCTTAATTAATTTGTCCTCTACAAACTGTTAATATAAATATATATATATATCTATCTATCTAGGTTAATTGCCACATCATTCATATATTGCTCAGTCACGCTGTCTCACATTATATAGTTGTTACTTAGTCTTTAAGGAATTGATGTTGTCTCGCTCTTCATCTCTTCCTATCTCTCTTCTCTCATCTCATATCCTCTCCTCAACTCACCTCTCCTCTCCTCTCCTCTCCTCTCCTCTCCTCTCCTCTCCTGTAGTTAATTAGTTGTACACCAACATATATGATATATATCCATCCATTCACACTCATCCCTTTCTTTCACATAAAATATAACAGACGCCACCAATCCCCACTCAGACCAGCAAAATAAAGCAATTCATGATATATGCCAGAAACCTCTCCTTTTCTTCTTCATTCCTTTCTCTCTCTCTCCCTCTCTCTCTCTCCATCTCTCTCTTTCTTAGGTGCTTCTAGCTAGCGGATCTTATTCTCCACCTTCTCCCAATCACCATATCATACTAGCAAGTGTTTTCAAGAATATCTTATCACAAATTATAAGCACGCGCTCTCCATCGGTCAAATACAATGGTTTTCTCTTCGGTACCGGTCTACCTAGATCCCCCCAATTGGAACCAGGTAATTAATTTCTTAATTAATTCTCTCTCTCTCTCCCTCACTAACTTGCGCTCCTCTCACTCCAAAAAAGCTAATTAAAAGCAAAAGAAAACAAATATTCCTCCTTTCTCAGTTATAATCTTCTTGAATATACTACATATATAAGATGTAAATCATTTCCTTTATATCTATTTATTGTCTAATTATTCTTTTCTTGATTTGGAATCATTATTTAATTTATAGCAATTTCAAGCCAACCAACAAGTTCCAAGTGTTACTGGCGGCATCGAGGCACACCAGCTGCCCCCACAAGCACTGGCTCCAGCACCACGGCCTGAGTCAGGCAGTCCGGGCTCGGTCCGGCCTGGATCGATGTCAGAACGGGCCCGTATGGCAAAGATACCACAGCCAGAACCCGGCCTCAAGTGTCCTCGCTGCGAGTCTACCAACACAAAGTTTTGCTACTTCAACAATTACTCTCTCACCCAGCCACGTCACTTCTGCAAGACCTGCCGCCGTTACTGGACGCGTGGCGGAGCGCTCCGCAATGTCCCTGTTGGTGGTGGATGCCGCCGCAACAAGCGCAGCAAATCCTCCGCAAGCTCCTCAAAATCTGCATCATCTGCTGCAGCTAATCGCCAGGATGGTACCTCATCTACATCATCAACAGCCACCGGCGGTGGCGGCAGGAGCTCCATCCCGAGCTCGCTCTTCGCTCCGCAGTCCCAATTGCCGTTCATGGCTTCCTTGCAGGGCCTGAGTGACTACCCTGGTGCTTCCAATCTCGGTCTAGGGTTTCCAGGGATGCAAACTCTGGAGCAAGTTGATTACCAACTCGGAAGCAGCAGCTCTGGTATGGGTTTGGAACATTGGAGACTGCCGCAGATTCAGCAATTCCCGTTCATGGGTCGGGTAGAAGCATCCCCGGCAACAGCTGGTCAGCCAGTTCCCGGACTCTATCAATTTGAAGATCAAGCTAGTGGAGAAGGGGTTTTCTCTGGCATGGGGCTACCAAAGGTTACCAGTGCAGCATTGATTACGCAGATGGCGTCGGTTAAGATGGAGGACAACGCACACTCACAGTCGCAGGGTGCAAATTCTTCACGTGAATTTAATTTAGGCATGTCTAGTAATGAGCAGTACTGGGGAGGTGCTGGAGCAGGAGACGGTGGTGGAAATAATGGAAGTGGTAGTTGTGCTGGATGGGCAACCGGTCTTGCTGGTTTCAATTCAACTTCATCTGGCAATATATTATGATTTATTAGTTAATTTGTTTCATTGTTGCTCTTCGACTTGAAGTGTGTAATTGTTGGTAGTCAGTCCTATCTCCTATGCCTAGCTTGAAGCTCAGTTTTTGCAATGGCTTCATCAAAGGTACATTTCTTTTACACAGATCAGTGGGAAGAGCACAGCGAAACCCGGCAGGCCGGCCGACTACTGAATATGGAATTAAGATTGCTAGTTACATATTATTATGGTAGCTAGGCATGTTTCTTTATGATCCTATTATTAATTTGTTTTCTTTTGTTATCTTGATTTTCTTCTTTAGTTTTGTATGTTATATAGCTAGTATGGTGGGTGTAATGTGGTACTTTTTATGATTTTATGGAGAGTAGGATTAATTAGCTTTGAGGAGATAGTTGTTAGCATGTGAACTCCGTTACTCAAATCAGAATGTATTCTAGTTTTATTATAATTAAGATCGATGAGCAGCTTCTACTGACATGAGCTAGCACTTAGTTAATTTAATTAACCTTTTTCAATTCCAAGTTGATGGATTCCTTCTGTGTTTTTTTCTCTATTTTAACTTTGATTCATCTTCATTCCCATTTTTGATATCTCATTCGCATACATATATATATGCTATATATTTTGCATATATATATATATATATATATATGTATCTTAGTATATAGAGTATATACACATGCATATACTCGATCGCGCGCGCGGTGAACGAAATTAATTGTTATATATATATTTCTCATTCCCATGTAGAGATGTCATCAGCATCAAGATACTATTTTGGCATCGATCCCTGATGAAGCCCTTTTTCTTTTTGACCTTATTTCTGAGAAATTAACATTTGACGCAAAAGGAGCTAGCAGTGCTAATTAAAGAGCTCTGGTAGTTAATTAATTAGTAGACACACCATGACTAATTACTAGAATAAAGAGAGAGAGAGAGAGAGAGATGGAGAGATGAAACACTGATTAATTATGTTTTAATCAAGTACCATATACTCAACAAATTAATTAGTTAATTTGTTAAGTTTGCTTTAGGTCTTAACAAGTCTGAAGTTTAATTTGATATTTCGACCACGAAGTGCGCAATCAATCATAAACATATATAATATATAGTGTTAAAATAAGGTTAAAAAGCTGAGAAATTACTTTTTAATCAATGTTTCATCCCTCATTTAATCCAGAAATGTCACCATGACAATAGTGCAATTAAACAAGCATCAATGAACTAATTAAAATGGATCAAACAAATAAGGAGACAACAATATGAGGTCATGATATTCTAGTAGGCAGTAGCACAATCAAGTTGTAATTAAGTTATTCTGCAACTTAATCTTGATGTGAAACTTTAAAGATTTCTCAATATAATTAGAAAAGGGAAATATATAAATGAACTCTAATAAACTTAATATATATATATAATTCTCCCTATGTATAAAGTTGTACCCCAAGTCTCCAACTTTCTCAAAGAAAAAAAGATGTGTTTGTCTGTTATATATGCAAGTAAATAAGTAATATAAATAAACATGTACTGTGTAGTACAGTTTCGCTACTTTTAAGAGATCAACTGAAAGATCAATCACTCAGGATTCAGGTACAATTACCGAAACATACTCTAGATACTTGAAATTTATTTTTACTATACCCCTTTTAGTTTTCCCAAGCATATGAAATCTTTGTTACCGTCGTCGGTCATCGATTGCCATTGTCCCCACATATGTAGGCAGAGAGCAGAGAGAAGAGAGAGAAGCATGCACCGATCGATGCACGATGCACCCAAATTTAAAAAAATATATATATAACCCGAGACAGTTGGAGAGAAAAATAATTGGCCATCTCCTTAGTTGCACTCAAAGAATTTTCTCTTCATGCGCATTTCGAGGAAGCTATGCTATGCTATGCGCTCCTTTAGAATTCTAGAGCTTTGAAGCCTACCCTTGACTGTGTCAGTGTCAGGGAAGAATATATTTTCAATTATAATATATATATATAGTTACATAGATACATAATGATTGGTATGATCGATGCTCATATGATCTTAGAATGCAACAATGATTGTAATTGTATTAAGTAAATTTTGATCATTTTTTTTTATGTCGGTTTGCATCATTCATGCTATGATTGCGTTGTTGTTAAAAAAATCTTAAACAGTAGCACTTTTGTTGTTGATAGTTTAATTTTGTTAATTACTATTATTTTAGAAAGATATATAGTTATATGATCTATTAATATAGAACTCAAAAAGTAGTTCGTTATTAATTTGTGGCTATGTAATGTTGTATTCTATGTCGACAGAATTATTATGATAGTATAACAGAGAACATGAACACAATATCACTTTCATGAAGCTCCCTTCCCTTCCTTTGCTTTATTAATTCAGAATAAAATTACAGAGTATTTTCGTATATTTTTTTTCTAGGCAGCCCCCCTTCATGTATAATATGATTGCCAATCTATTATGCCATAATTGAATATTTCCTTCTCCACATTATTTTTTTAGTATAAGATTGCCTAAATATTACATTGAGGGTAATAAATTTTCTGCAATCTTTTGTCTTGTTCGCCAATCTTATTTTGATCTTCTGTGACTCACGTCAATGTGTCAGTATATTCCGACATTATAATTAGTATTTGTTGGTTACTGTCTTTAATTATTTGATTAGGCTGCTAAACATTGAGTTGTAAGTTGGGAATTGTTACTGCTAATACTACTATATAGGTGCTTCTGTATAGATCGAATTATAAGAGGATGCATGGCTTCAATTATTTAAATTAATAGTAATGCTTTTTGGTACATTACAGTGTAAAAAATGTTTCACTCTATAGAGCTCTAATTAAAGAGCAAAGAAAAGATTATTAGTTAAGAGTAAGGATAACTATCCACTAGAGGTGGTGCACAAAAAGTTAGTAGCTCGTAATTCAATTGAGTTCGATTAAAAAAAAATTCAGTTAAAAAAGAATCAAACCAGCTCGGTACTGAAATGAATCAAACCCAATTTGGTTCGAAATTAGTTCGAATTGAACTCGAATTGAGTCTGACTCGGTTCAAAACTCTTTTTTTTAGTTCTAAATACTGCTTCAATTTCGAACCAGATCGGTTCGAAACCGGTTTGAATCTTACCGAATCAAACTCGAACTCTTCTTTTCAATTGGTTCGAAATTGGTTCGAACTCGAACTCGAACTGAGTTAAGTTCAATTCAGTTCAATTCATTTGCTGCCCTGCTATCCATTGTCAAGATTTTCAAAAAAATAAATAAAAGATGGAGTAAGGATAGCTATGCAATTAAGGTTTAATTTCTTTTGAATAATTTTGGTATTGATCATGAGGCTATGGAATCCGTCATTAAGTATGAAAAGGCTATTAATTAATTAAGTCAATAATCTTAATATAGTGGTTAATTTGAGTTACAATAATTTTGGGAATTGAATTTGTAATTTATTAAAGTGCTCGTAATATAATATGCACATTAATTGGCTAATGGCAAACAAGCTAATATGTGCTTTTGGTTTGAGATCCTGTGCTGGTCCCGTTGTACTAATTATTAGTGCACTGATATTGCTGGCATGTATACATATATGTATGGTGTGAGACTACATATATATATAGCTGCAGGTGCATGTGAGAGACAAAGAGACACGCACTTTATTTGCGAATATGCTTGCCAGATTTGATTTGGTTTAATTATGCCTCGAACCAACAATTAAGAGATTAATTATTTACCTATATATATAAATATTGTGTTCAGCCCGCATTTACATGTGTTGGTTATATATATATATATATATATATATATTTCAGCAAGTTCCACACATATTTAGGCAAATGGAACTGCCTCTGCCTCTTCCTCTCAGATAGATATAAAATCATAGATCGATAAAGATAGACATCATCATCATTCATCACATATATATATATTACATGTAATATATAGCATAAAAAAGGGAAATAAAATAATGTAAATTTGTCCTCCGGAGAGTAGCTAGTGCTCAGCAACTCTGAATAAGAAGCTGCTTAGGAACATGGAATGAGATACAAGATATATATATAAATGAAAATATATATATAAAGGACTAGAGGAGATTTTTTTTTTTAATCTAAAGAAAAATATATAAAGCAGATGAGGGCCTGAGAGAGGGACAGAGAGAGAGAGAGAGGAAAAAGCAAAAGGGGAATAGGGAGCGGGTGCCCAAAATAAAAAAAATAAAAAAAAAAAAATGCATCAATGATCCATATACTATTACCATGTATCTAGTTGTTTAATAAATTGTTCAGCTGTCACTGTCTCAGGGAATCTCAATTTCGTCTGCTTTCATCACTCCCGATGCAGTCAGACCTCTCTCTCTCTCTATCTAAGAAGACTCAGGAGAGAAAGAGAGAGAGAGAGAGAGAGTGTGAGAGTGAGAGGGAATAAAGCGCAGTTTATGTAAGTGTGCATGAGACATCAAATAGATTAATAGATAGCAGTTTTTTTATTAAATATTAATTGATTTGTAAATACAGGATGAGAATCCGTTTTTTTTTTTTTCCTACCACTCTCAAAAATCAGAATTAAATGAATACGAATAATCAGATTTCAGATTCTGTCACGTTCGCACTGTGGATCTGCGGACGGATTGCCAACCCGTTCGCGGAATGGATCGGCGAACTGACTTGCTCGCGCCCTGACCCGCTCGCGTGACCCGTTCGCACCGTGGATCTGCGCATCGACCCGTGGATCTGTGCACTGACATGCTCGCTTTGACCCGCTCGCGTCATGACCCGCTCGAGTGACCCGTTCGCACTGTGGATCTGCGCACCGACCCGTTCGCACCGTGGATCTGCGGATGGGTCAACCCGTTCGCAAATCCACAGTGTGAACGTGGCGGAATCTGAATTTCGATTTTTCGGATGGTATTCATTAATTAATTCTGATTTTTGAGGGTGGTAGGAAAAAAAAAACGGTATGAGAATACCGTATTTTTAAATGTACTACAAAAACAGTGATGATGTTATAATTTTTGTACAACTTATAAAGAAACTAGTTCTAATTTTTATTTGTTCTTATGATTTTGCAATAAAGTTTTGAAATTTACAAGAATCGTAGCAATGTTATTGTTCGTTTAGGGAATATATAATTAATGACAAAAGGCAAGGAATGATATAGTGTGAGGTTAATAAATATTAAATAAACCATAATATTACCACAATTTCTTAGGAGATTTAAAAAAAAACCCCTTAATAATATGCTTTTCCTTCTAGTGCATTGATATATATATAAATCATATTTGTTATTTAAAAATAAATTTTGAATCTCAAAAAAGAAAGAAAGAAAGGTTGCTTATATATATAGATAGCCTGGCATATGCATCCCCACAGCAGTCTATATATGTTGTGCTCTCAATTAATTAATTAATTAATTAATTAATCATACTTCCCCCATGCTTGCCAATAATTATAAAAATCACACACTCCATATACAAACATACATACATACATACATACATACATACATACATGGTGAGAGGTTTATATAAATGATTTGGTGAGCACACAGGCATGCATGAGATCGACATTAGTCGGTAGTACAGTAATTATCAATTAATACTAATTGAAATTTCATGGTTCCACTTCCAAACTCAAAGGAGCCCAATTAGTTCAAGATTTGGATCAAACTTTCACTGCACTGGAATACTGGATCCTTAGCCACTAAGGCTTACCTTTCTAAATTAACAAAATATATATATTTATCTGCGTTTTATATGTTTGATTAAACGAGAAGGCATACCGGCCGGTTTTTTAATTTGTTAGAACCATGCATGCACCAGTTTTAAATTATATTGCATTGTTAAATGCCAAGAGAACAAACATATATATATAATTAATTAATCTCTTATATATGGTGCATGCATTAAATATCATAAAAGAAAATCTTGTTCAAGTTAATTACAATAATATTGTAGACGCTCTTCGATCATCATTTTAATGAGATATATACTTAGAGCGTATGTTTTTATATACAAGTATTTTTTTTTTTGAAAATCTTCGCAGAAGCTGCAAAGTCGTGAGCGAGAATCGAACTCTCGACTAAATGTTATATTGTTAATTTAACGGAAGTTAAACAATGTTTTATATAGAAGCAGGTTGGCTAAACGATGGCACAAAGTTCAAACATATATATAGAGGTTGGCTAATATTAAAAACGTTTGTTCCGTAGTCGTGATGCAACTAATTACTTTTCCGATATTCAAAGTTCAAACGGTCGATCTAAACCGTTAGATATGATCTCTATATTAAAATGTGCTCGTTGACAAAATTTTACATTTTTTGAATTTTTTTACTATTTATTAAGTCAGTTTTAAAATAACTGATTTTAATAAATAGTAAAAAATTTATTAATGGTCCAAAATTATCTGAAAAAGAATGATTTTGTACTTATCTAAAAAAATAGTTAAAGTTCCAAAAAATATAAAATTTGGTCTCCAAGCACATTTTAATATGGAGATCATGTTGAGCGGTTCAGATCAACATTTCGGACTTTGAAATCGCAAAACTGATTCGTTATAACTTAGGTTGGAATTCTAACGTTATGAAAAACACAACGACATTTTTAATTGGAATAATATTTTTAAAGGTATCAAATTAATACATGTATATATATATACTAGTATTGTGCCCCTGCGTTACAACGGGGACATTATAAGATTGAATATAATATGAAAAATATTTTTTATTGACGTTTCACCCATAATTTAAAAATAAATAAATAAATGAAAATAAAAAACATAAATGACCAAATGAATGGAGAGATAAATAATAAATAACAATAAAAGAAACAAAAACAAATGAAAAAAATGGATCAACTATAACATGAAAAAAATCTTAAAGTATCATTGCTAGTGTGATCCTCTTCGAAGTAGTCTAATATTTTTGAAAATGAAAAAAAAATGAGAAGTAGCTCCAAATGAGAAAAAAATATAATAATAAAATTAGAAATGTTAAATTAATATGGTTCGTATCTTATTCCTCACTCAAGACCTCCCGGTAAACTATATTTATTGTGTACACTCTGGGGGCATCAATTTCCTCCTTCGTTTCAGCATGACTTTTGTTGTATATCGTGACAGACCTCTTAACAATGCGATATATAACTGGCCATGCGAAAAAACATGTTCAAGTAATAGATGCCGACGTTAGGAATTGTTTGTCTTTGTGCTTTATTGATTGTTATGGCAAAACTCAGGTGAATAGAGAATTGCTTTCGTATAAACTTGAAAAGGAACATCTCATTATCAAATGGACACATTGGAATTCTCGATAGAAAAATTATTTTTCCAGCATATTCTCCAACAACAATCTCTACATATATTGCATTATTTTGAAAATTTCGGCATACAAGCATTGTACCATTACATAGGCCATTTGATGGATCAAGGTTCCGTAATAAAATAATCGGACAACCCAGCTTCAATTTGAGGAGATGTGGAGGCAACCCACTTGGAGTCAAGGAGTTCAAAAATTCCGTGAAAATAGCAACAAAAAAAATAGGGGAAAGGGTTTCTTCCTTTTCAATCTATGAAAATAGAAAATAAAATAATATAAAAATAACATAAGTAGAATAATACAAGTGTTTGTTCACAAATAGTTTTCCCAAATTGCACAATGATGTAAAAAGATGTGTTTGTGTGAAATTTTCTCTATCAAAATTCTATTTGGTCTACATAATAATTGTTTTATAGAAAATTCTCATATTCTAAACCTAAGGGCTACTGCACCACCTAATTAGTACGTACAACAAGCTTCTCAAATAAAAGCAATTCATAATAATTACGGTATATAAGATTTACTCAACATCAAATTATGCAAATTTGAGCTCATTGAGGGTTCAATTACAAAATATCTAAAAATTACCATCCCTTCCCAATTATTGTACGAACTCTAAGCGTCTTTAATTAATTCCCAAAGCTAGCAACTAAAGTTAAAATTTAGACAACATCAATACAGAAATAAGAAGCTTACAGTCTAAAAGAAAAAAAGGGAAGCTTACAATTCGAACATGATTCGAAATCCTAATCCATTAGACAAATCGAAGCTGGCAAAAAGAAATATTTTTTATTAATGCAGATGAAAAAAATGACGAAACAAGTTAATTTGAAAAGCAATCTTTATATTCTTAATTTTTTCGATCTAGGCAGTGGGGTAATTTGCATAGAAACAACTCCAATCAAATATATTCTAGATTTTTTATCTATATAGAAACAAACAAACAAAAAATGGAAACGAAAAAGAATTTTGATATCCATTCTGTCGGGAGGAAAAGAAGAAAAAGAGAAGAAATTAAATTGTTTCCTTTCCTTTTTTTTGGTTTACATCAATTTTAATTGTAATATATTGTGTGACTGTATGTGCAGTGAGTATGTTTTTAACTAAATACAAACTTGTACATTTAAAAAATATGCATTTAATCAAAACAAGATAGATTATTTGATTAGAGGGCTCAGATTAAATACGAAATTTCATCTTTCAATTGTAGCCATTGGCGGATCGGATACCCAACGTGCTTGATAATAGAATGGAGAAATGAATATATATATATATATATATATATATATATATATATATATATATTTTTTTTTTTTTTTTCTGTTAGTATTATCTTAAGTGGTAAGGTCATATCTACTAACAGATAAAAGATGGCCTGCAACTAGTTAGAATTTAACGAGGAGCGGAGACAAACATCCAGTTTATAAGGGTCAAAGAGTTATTAATTTTACGATCCTATTTACTCTAACTATATAACAAAATCAACTACTTTTAGAAAAAAAAAATAGAGTTAATTAATCTCATCTCTCCTTATATAAATCCGCATTGAGTGTAATTAATTAAGGGCAAGGCCATAGTAATCAAGCAATCAAAATCCAACATCATCCGTAAAAACAAGTAGAGTGTTAATTAATTGAACCTTGGTTAAGCCCAGCCCAGCCCAGCCAAAGCGCTCTACGTACTTTGTCACTAATTAATAGAATAGTTGAGATGTATATATGAATGATGAATCCCATCCGTTAGAACTTAGAGCAGTTTAGTTGATCCACCACATGTATGGGCTGGGCTAATAAATAAAAAAGTGATGGTGGATTTCATGGGCTTATGGGCTAATACAAATAAATAAATGTGTATATGGGCTGGGCTGGGCTTGGCATGGCTTCAACAGCAGCGATAGAACCATTAATTTAAGAATCTGTTATTTGGTCAAAAGAGAAGAGAAGAGAAGAGAAACGCGGAGGGAATCTCCAAGGAGTTTGGAGGAAATTCCTATTGCATTTGCTTTGAAGGATAGTCATCAGAGCAGTTATTGACTCTTGAGTCTTGACGTACTCTAGTTTACATCCACACAATTGGATATATATTTTCCAATAATGTACCCCTGCTACGTACTCAATTTCGTGGCCGGTGCATAAATAACCAGATAACAATAAAATAAGACTTCTGTTTTGAACAGGTCAGTCAATACTCCTTACTTTGTTACCAAGGCTCTACCAAAACATACGCCTCAGCATATACAAATACATGTCTTGTTCCCCAAGTTTCTATGCCTAATAAATATACGTACAGACCTTCAACAATTTCATAATCTCTCTCTCTCTCTCTCTGTACAATTGTCCTGATCACAAAGCAAGTTCATATAGCATCTCTGTTCAGAAAGGTAACTCTCTTTATTCTAATTAAGACAATTTTTTTTTTTTAATTTCTATCCATCACTTTTGATTAATTTAGGTATCTTTAGACCAAACCTGACCCCACCAGAGAGCGTCCTAGCCTTATCATTGCTTCTCATTTAATAAGACAAGTTACAACACTACCTTTCTTCTGCTTTAATTAAGTACTCTTTGTTTCTAAGATTTAAGTTTATATGAAATTATGTACAAGTCCATATGAATTTTGGATTTGAAAGACTTCCCTTAATTATGCGAATTACTTCTCATATCCTCTTGTTATTTGCATTTCATTTCAATAAGTACAATTAATCATTTCATTGGCAGGATTGTAGCCTTCCAAATCGCCTGAAAATGAAATTCAATTCTTTAATCTATCTTTCTATCTTTCTTGCATACATATTTAACAACTTTTGATTTTGAATTATAACAGATAAACGGAATCAATGGGATCATCACTGGTGCTGTATGGGACCAACATGCCAGGCTTGGGGAATCAGAATCACCAAAAAAGCAATCTCCTGATCATATTCAACATGGGGACGGCGTTCAACTGCGACATGTGCAAGAACACCATAAATGACGACTGCATATGCTTCTGCAACACATGCAGGAAATGCCTGCACCCGAGATGCGCAGGAGTCAAGATAGGGATTGAATACGACACCCACGACGGGAAGAAACAAATCGTGCTTCCTGCACCTGAGGTGCTACCGGAGAGCTGTCGTGACTGTTTGAGAAGGCAGCCGATGGGAAGTGCGGTCACTGATCTATTATTGTATGACCATAGGGGAAGCTCTGCCACGGCCCTCGCTAGCAGGAGCAGCATAATGAGGTTTTAATTAATATTAGTTTGTTCTAGCTAGACATATATTAATTTGTTTAATTCTTTAATGTCTGTGTGTTTCTAATCTAGTAATATATATATTTCTGAAGGATTATTGAATCGACTAATGAGTCTGCGCACAAGCTCACGGAGTGCAAGTATGATGATTGCTTGATTCACACAAGCGTGCTGGGTCATGAGCTTGAGGAAAAGGATTACGGAACTGTCTATAGCTGCTTCGGGTGCAAAGAAAAAGGTTTCGGGCCCCACCATGCATGCCAGAGCGCGTCTTGCTCCTTCCGCCTCCACAAAGAATGCAAATCTCCTCGTATATCCATGATGCATCCATTCTTTCCCAAGTTGAGCTTTGAATTCTCTTCTTCTTCGCCGCCTAGGAAGTATTGCAAACCCTGCAGGAAATATGGCAGCGAATTCAACTGCAACGCTTGTGGAATGGGTGTGAATGGTTACTTCTACCATAGCCTCGATGGGAAGAAGCATTTGCATCCTTGTTGCGCAAATTTGCCGCGCCAGATCAATTGTGGAGAGAGTGGAGCCACCTTGGTGCTTCAACCGAAAACCACCTCAAAATGCTGCTATTGCGATCATATAAGAAAAACAGTGGGTATGGGTCACGAAAAAACTGATCAGATATGGTCGTATGTGTCGCAGAACGGGGAGTTTCACCTGCATGTAGCATGCATCATACAGATGTTATCTGATTTGAAAGATGATCCAGTGGATGACGGTGTTATTGGCTACAGCAGTCGAATAACATTACGTAGGACAATTGAGGAGAATAGGATGACTAAATTGGAGCTCCAGATTGCAGCTCCTGATGCCAAGAAGAAATGGGAAAAAAAGTTTAAAACATTTATGAAATATGCAAAAATTGCTTTAGGTGCGATAATTGCTGCTTTCTTAGGCGATCCGACAACTTTTATCGTCAGCTTGTTTGTGGCATTCATTCCTAATTAAACGGCTTCGATTGATCGGGATTCTGTTGTAAATACTGTATGTACGTGATTTTCCTTTCTCTTTTCCATGGACAATTAGTTATCCGTTTGTATTATTTAGATTGTAGAGTGGTAACTTACGATTGTATAGTATCAAATTTGAGGCATTTGTGGGTGGTGATAGATTTGGTTTGTATTTGGCAACTGTTACGGTGAATGCCTTTTATTTGTGGGATTCATCTATTGGAATCAAAATCTACTGTTATTCTTGTGCATGAACAGTGTTCCTGTTATCTCGATCTGTTTTTTTAAATTTAGTCATTGAATTATTTCGAGATGCGTGCACAGAAAAGTTTTGAAAAAAAATACTTTGAGATTCGTTCCCCCAAAAAATTGAATGACTGGATTCGAAAAAACAGAAATAGCAGAGTTACTGTTTACGGGAAGAGAATAGCAGCGGATTTCATTCCCATCTCTTGCAGCACATGTACTTGCATTAATACTGTAAAAGATGTTTGTTCAATTTAAGAATAATATTGTTATATTGAGTTATATTGTAGATATGTTGTCTATTCTATAGATATATAAAGCGATCAGAATCCAACATGATCCGTTAGACTAAAATAACTACGGTGTTAACTTGAGGAATGGGCCTTAGTTAAGCCCAGATAAAGAATCCAATCTCGAAATGGGCTTGATTAATGAGCTGGGCTGGGCCCAGACATACTTTTGACTTTTGAGGTCTCCATGGTATAACAATTCCCACGTCACTGGAGGTGACAAATGGAGAAAATACGAAATAAAGGTAAAAAAGTTTTTTTATTTGAAATATATAATTGGTTGTCCCTCTATCTATGATGAGGAGGGTTTAAATGCCTCCATTTTTTGTGTCTCCACCATGTCTCTATTTTTTAAAACATTAATAACTCAAAATTTAAAACTTAAAAGTTAAAATAAAACCGTTAGATGCGATCTATGTTATTTTCTCTATGTGCTCATAAAAAATTATGACATTTCAATTTTATTTTTATATGAATCAATAAGTTCAAAAATCAACGTCTAGAAATAATCCACATTAGTAAGTTTTTAACAAGCTCTTGATGACAACCCAAATAAAATTAAAATGTCATAATTTTTTACACGTGCATAGATAAAATGATGTAGATCATATCCAACGGTTTTATTTTGACTTTTAAGTTTTAAATTTTGAATTATTAAAGTTTTAGAAAATGAAGGCATGGTGGAGGCACAAAAAATGGAGGCATTTGAACTCTCCTCATCTATGATTATCAATTTTAATATAAAAGAACTTTAATTGAATTTAAAATGATAACGCATTTTTGAGCATCTTGTTAAATCGACAGCACAATTGGTTGTTGAAGGGTTGCCTCGTTTGATCTTCATTTTGTTGGACCGGATTACTTTGACCCGTTACACAACTTTTTGCAATTTCCATCCCAAATGGAGCCTTCCATTTTCTTCTCCAATGGAGTGATTTTCACCTGAATAAGTTGCTTGAACAAATGAAACATAAAATCCCCTCTGATGACCCGCGAAGATTTTTATTAATATCCCTAAAACAAATGTAAATTTTAAAAATGCCCCTGTCCACAATTTTTTTTTAAAAATGCCCTGACCGCCTGGGCCCAGGGCGGCCCAATATTCCCTGTGAGGCGCCACCCCCTGGGGCGGCCCATAGCACAAGTGAGGCGCCACACAGCAGGGCGCCCCATATTTAATCTGATTTATAAACCCCGTTTTCTGCCTCTGTCACTTCTCGATTTGAGAATTTCACTCGAGGCGAGAAACTGAGTGAATAGGTATGTTTTTTTAATTATAATAATTAGTCATTACTGTAGTTATTTTTTACTGTTGTAATTACTGTTGCGTACTGTACATTTACTGTTGCCTACTGTAAATTTACTGTTGCCTACTGTACATTGACTGTAGAGTACTGTACGTTTACTGTAGCAATTTAGTTGTACACGCACTGTAGCGTACAGTATATTTACTATAGCAATTGCTGTACACGTACTGTATCAACATTGTAATTTTTTTAAAAAAAATTTTAATTATTTTTCAATTAGTCATTTATTATTGTACCCATTATTATGTCATGTAATACTTGTAATTTTTTTTTTAAAATGTAGTTTGTTAAAGAAGAGATGTTAGTTGCACTGTATGTCGGCGGCAAGCTAGAAAGGGATGAAGATGGCGTGCATTACACGAAAGAAGTCGCATTTGGCTTCGAGATTAATGAAAATACCACATTTGAGGAACTGAAGGAGCTAATATACGAAAAGACATCTGTAAACCCCAACAGGTATGAAATAGAATTGGCTACACGGATTGACAACTCACGTGTGGGGGGTAGATGATACCTCGCATATTTAGCCTATATTTGACTTGATTTCGTACCAAATTCACGTTCTAAATTGTCAAAATCATGTGCATTTCATTGATATATCCTTAGAATTTGGTACTGCTGAGAGTTTGTTTGTTTTCTGCAGGATTGGAGCAAAATACACGAAGAAACGGTATTTTTGGACTCCCTGGTACGACCCTTACCAGGCTTGGTACGGCCTACCCTTACCAGGCTTGGTACGGCCCTTACCAGACTTGGTACGGCCCTTACCAGATTTGGTACGGCCCTTACCAGACTTAGCCGATCCAGCCTCTTTCCCATCTTGTACGGCCTGGCCGTACCACCTTGGTACGGGCCGTACATAGATGCCGCCTGACAGAATTCAAATCTTGGCAGAGGCTATTTAAAGCGAGGGATCTCTCCATTTTCGAGGATTCCATTCCATTCCAGATTGAGAGCTCAGAGAAAGAGAGAAAAAGAGCAAAGGAGCAAGGAGAGAAGAAGAAGGAAGAGGAAGAGGCGAGAATCGACGGATCAACCTCTTCTCAACTCCCGATCTTCGATCTAGTTCTATCATGCCTCTCTTTATCTCTTTATTTGTATTTCTGGACAGATCTATGACTTGTGAGTAGTTGATCATTGTTTCTAGGGTTTGATGATGGATTTTCTTGATTTGTGTTGCTTTTCTTGATTTGGATCTTGTATGAACTCTTTTGATTGAATTGATTGTGTATTTGCTTGTCTTGATTGCTTTGTCTCTCTGTGATTGCATATGGTGTGCCTATAGTGGTAGATCAACCCTAACAAGGTCATGTGACCATTGCTTTCTCTCAACCAAACCAATCCCTTTAGGTAGACTTGTTCGAATTGAAGCCGAAAGGTTGAATTCTCCCCTAATTGACAGATTAGATGATACCTTAGATCTCCAATCAATCAACTAGAGGATATGGACCAAAACACGAGAGTTGAGGTTTAGAAACCCTAGAAGGTAAAGAATTGACTTCAAAACCTAGATCTTGAACCAACAAACGAGAGTTAAGGTTTAGGAACCTTAGGTATGGTCAATTGAACCTTTCTCAAGAGTTTTATACGAGGTACCAGCAAGAAATGCATCAACTCGAACTTGTAAGCTCTGTTCTGGTACATCAGTACGGGTCTTACAAGAGTGGTGCGGCCTACCCGTACCAAGCCCCACACGGCTTGGTCGGACCAACTTGGTAAGACCCGTACCACTAGAGGCAAATCAGAGATGAAGTCTGAAACCCTTGAAACATCTTTTATCCTAAATCAAAACACAGTTTATACTTTTCCTTGCACAGTTACTATTCTATTGCATTGTTTGATTGTTTGAATTGATCCTTTAGGAAGATTAAATACCAAAACTCCTTCTTTCTCACTTCTAGTCTTTAGTCGAGATAAGTAGACTCTAGAAAAAGAATCCGTCCCTGTGGATCGATACCCGATTATACTCCTCGATAGGGTTGTGCACTTGCAACCCTAATCGGAAGGTGTAACCGCGGTTTTAAAAGGTACGCTCCCAAGCGTACCAAAACTTGAGTTGCGCTTTCACGCGAACAAGTTTTTGGCGCCGTTGCCGGGGACGGCTACCATTTTCTGGATTTTTGCTTATCTTAGCTAATCTAGATTTTAATTTGTATCCTTTTCTTTTATTTTTCTCTTACCACAGGAACACAGCTGTTCCTGCACAACCACCTCTCGACGCGCCCTGCATCACAACCGACGCGACTCGCGTGGAAGAGACAGAGAAGCTCAAGACGCTATGGCAACATACCAACAGTGGTCCGGCCACGACAATTCTCGAGGAGGAGGAGGCGGTCGATACAAGGTTGATCAGATCACAGCTCTATATGCTAGAGCTGCCGAGCTGGAGGAGGCCATGCAAGAGGCTTTAATCAAAATGAGCGCGGTTTTAAAAGGTACGCTCCCAAGCGTACCGAAACTTGCGTTGCGCTTTCACGCGAACAAGTTTTTGGCGCCGTTGCCGGGGACGGCTATCATTTTCTGGATTTTTGCTTATCTTAGCTAATCTAGATTTTAATTTGTATCTTTTTCTTTTATTTTTCTCTTACCACAGGAACACAGCTCTTCCTGCACAACCACCTCTCGACGCGCCCCGCATCACGACCGACGCGACTCGCGTGGAAGAGACAGAGAAGCTCAAGACGCTATGGCAACATACCAACAGTGGTCCGGCCACGACAATTTTCAAGGAGGAGGAGGCGGTCGATACAGGGTTGATCAGATCGTAGCTCTATCTGCTAGAGTTGCCGAGCTGGAGGAAGCTTTAATCAAAATGAGCATGAAGGCAGTCGGTAACCATCAACCACAGCCATGTGTCATGTGTGGGGACATGAGGCACTCTTATGAGTATTGCCCACTGGCGGATTGGGATGAGGAAACCGAACAGGTCAACTATCTCAGCAACTACAGTAGCAATTTCTACAACAATGCACCATTCGATAACTCAAACAATTGCTCATTCCAATCCGATCCACCCGAGCCGTACATTGATCCCGCCGTGAGTGACTTCGCACACGAGCAAAGGAAAATGAATCAAATCATGTGGGATCAAATGCAATCTATGTCTACTCAACTAGCTGCTCAGAACAAGTTGCTGGAGAAGTTGAGTCACATAGTCACATCGAGCCAACCTCAACCTGGAAAGCTACCTGCTCAACCAGAACCAGACCCAAGAGGAGAGGTGAAGGCAATCTCTCTGAGAAGTGGGGCCCAATACAAGGAACCAGCCAACCTAACAGGTCAGATCCCATCTGACGCGACCCGCATTCCAGAGATGCGACTCGCATCAAGCTCTGAAAAGGTTGAAACAAGCGAGTTGGAATCAGAGTATGGAGCAGATGTGACTACTGTCGACCTGGGAGAACCTGGATGCGGGCCGCATGAATCTCACGCGAGTCGCATGCTACAACCTGAAGACTTGGAGACCAGAGGAAGCGGGTCGGATGAAACCCACGTGGGGTCCGCACGCGAGCCGATTGCACCAGACGCGGGCCGCGTCAAAATCCAAACAGAGAGTCCGACCCCTGAACTCAAGCCTCTTCCAGTAAACTTCAGGTACGAGTTCCTCGAGCCAGATAAAGCATGTCCTGTGATTGTAAATGCAGATCTCAATCCTGATCGGACTGCCACACTCTTGGGGAAATTGAAAGCTCACATAAGCGCGATCGGGTGCTCGATCAAAGACTTGAAAGATACGGGGTGGATTTTTCTTTTGCAAGTGTTTGAGAACACGACGCTCCACTCAGATTTGCCCCCGTATTGCACTGCTGGACACTTTGAGGATTTACAAACTCAGCGAAATGTGATCGCGAACTTGATCGAAAAGCTGATGGGCACAAACCCAGCCACATGCATGCACAGGACCTTACCAGCGGATGATCACAAACACACGGAACATGCAGACCATCATACGGGTCGTGCATGTTAGTTTGTAATAATCTAGAAGTCAATAATACGATAAGTTAATCATAAAGCTTTGTTCATGAATTGAATGTTTATTTATATATCATTTTGTTGCCTTGAGTATTATTGAAATTATGGATCATTTCGAGTTCATGACTGAAATTGTGAAACTCCATAATATAGATAATATATACTCTTAAAAGTCACTGACCAAGGTAATTAGTAGGAACACTAATTACCGCGATAAGGTTAGCATGTGGATTAAAAGATGGTTAAGTTTTACAAACCACCTGACATGAGATGTCATTTTAATCACATGGATACATGTTCTAGGAACATGGTATTTGACAGACCCCGAATGAAACATTAAATAGAATTGTGTTCGTGTCATTTATGTTTTCATTCAGTGTCAAAGTTCTACAGTATGAGGTATTTATCGTTCCCACTAAGAAATATATATGAGTGAGTGTTATCTAACGCTGTCCGTAAAAAGCAGCCATAACGGTAGCATTTCCATATATATAACTTAGCTGAGGAAGTGATAGTCTGCCAAGAATACTATTTGTCCCTCGTATCTCTATACGAGCTATAGCATCACTGGGCCCCTTGATAGAGTTAGATTATCTGCATGCGGTATAATTACAAGAGTAATTATATTTGATAATCTACTCAAGATCAAGAAAAGATACAGTTAACAAGGATGACACATATCTACCTTAAAACTGATCTGATAGCTATGAGACAGAAGAACTGACACAAGTAAATTGTTTACTGGATCGTGATATTGTACAGTACAGCATCATCTGTGTAATTGGATGGTCATGATGTGTTGCCAGATGCCACCCATGACTAACAGAAGTTAAAACAGTTTTAACTCTGTTTACCAACATAACACAGATCCTATTGGGTCACACCATATAGGAGCTACTCAGAGAATCTTACTGATTAATTATAAATTGATTATAATTAATATTAAGATGGTTATAATTAATTATACGTGATATAATTAAATTATAAATGTCATTTAGAATGACAAGCAGAAACAACGGTTAATTTATAAACGTACACGTTACGTTGTATAAAAGTTACCGAACAATAACCGAAAAGAAATATAATTGTACATGACAATTATATATATATGATTTGGAATTTTAATTGTTAATTATGAATTTGAATTATGGGTTTAAAAGCCCAAAATAATCAAAGCCTTAATTAAAATTAAAGGCCCAAAGTCAAAGCCCAAAATCAAAGCCTTTTACTATTCATGCCTTAATGGGCCAAGGGCAAAATGGTCATTTCACACCTATGCCACCTTGCATGACACCTTAGGGGTGTAGAAACATGGAGAAGAGTGTGGAAGGGTGTGGAAGGGGTATTTTGGTCTTTTCACATATTAAAGGATGAGGTGTCAAGGGCTTTTGGTAAATAGATTTGTTTTGAGGGGTAT
The DNA here is from genome assembly GCF_964058835.1 of Carex rostrata. Taxonomy (NCBI): domain Eukaryota; kingdom Viridiplantae; phylum Streptophyta; class Magnoliopsida; order Poales; family Cyperaceae; genus Carex; species Carex rostrata. The sequence goes on along the minus strand of NC_135918.1, from coordinate 10,033,604 downwards.
TTTGGTCTTTTGCGAACCTCCTCAAAACACTATAAATAGAGGGGTGAGGGTAGAGAGAAAATTTGCTAATTCACATGTTAATCTGATTACTTCGTTAATCGGTTTTTCCTTTCCCTGATTTCGGTTATTACGAGATTCAGAAAAATATATTTTTAAATTCTGCGGTATTTCATGTTTTGCTTTATTAGTAAAACGGAATAACTTGCATTCTTAAATATATTTAAATTGTCCCTTTTTCGGTGAATAGTGTTTCTGCAGAATTCTACGGTTTACGGTATTTCTGGCAGAAGAAATAAATCGCTCTCCAGTTAGTCCTGGTGGATAACCAATAGAGGTATCACACGTGTGATACTGCGAGTCGATTCCATCCCTGGTGAGGCTCTACTCGTTCGGTCTGCATTCCAACTGAGATTTGGAATCAAGGTATAAATTGTTATATTAATCTATTTAATTTGTAAATAGATTTAATGCTTTAGGAAATCAATTATGGAGTAGATCTGTAAATAGGATTAAACGAATCTTCTTGATTCATTTAATCCGTAGCTTAAGTTAGATGTAAAATTTTTTGTTTTACTCCTTCCGCAGCTTAAGCTAATTAAATGGGTTTGAACCGTTCCTCGAAACCCAACAGTGCACAACCAACCTGGTCAATGCATTATGTTCATTGGTGTGTTAGAAAGAAAAAACTACCCGACCCTTATGAGGAAAGAATGGTGTATCCCTCCGACACATTCGACGCGGCGCTCCACCAAAAACCACCCGATCCACCTCCCACCAACCAGTGAGGCACCCCCGCCTCACCCCTCACTCCATGTCTGGTTAGTTTCCATATTTTCTTCTATTTACTTTTTCTTGTGTGAATTCAAGCATTGAGGACAATGCTTCATTCAAGCTTGGGGGAGTGAATAGAAGAAAACTGTATCTGCATTTAGGTCATGTTTATTTTTCCAAAATTTGCATTTTTAGGTGATAAATTTGTGTGATTACTTGAGTTGAGGACTTGTTTGAACAATTTTGGTTGTGATTTGGATGACTTTGAAAAATTAGAACTAACCTCATAATCGATCAAAGAACTGATTAGGAAGGGATGTTTTGAGATTTGAAAGGATGGAAACTTGAATTGTATCAAAAATCAATTTTTTTGAAACTGAACTGTGCCTTTTAAATAGGAAAATGGGGATTTTAAATAAAGAAAGATTTGGATATTCATTGGTATGAATGAATACCAATGGATGTGTGTATTCATGGTATGTGCAAAAGCAAAAGAATAAAAAATAAAAAGATGGAGAAAATAAGAGTACTGGCAATAAGTCCTATTGGGCGCCTTTGAGCTCGTCTCCCAAATTTAAAAAAAAAGAAAAATAACTTTTGCATATATCAACACACGAAGTCCGTGACTTGCTAACCTAAGCTTGTTCCAAGCTTGGGGGAGAAAAAGGGAAAATCTCCACAAATGAGAGCTTGATTTTAGTAAAAGAATGATAGATTGATCAATTCGAGTATTCAGCTTTGCAAGTATTAAAACATTCTAGAACTTGAAGTTTGATTAGTCAATTTGTGGGGTGAATCAAAATTGATCAAGGAAAGTCCAAATCATACCATAAAGATTCTCGAGGTTCTTGATTTAAGCAATTCAAGTAAATTTTCACATTTAGGAACTTAACTTGCATTTAGAGTTCAACCCGGTAACAAAGAACAGATCTTTGCTTGAGGACAAGCAAGAGTTCAGCTTGGGGGAATTTGATACCTCGCATATTTAGCCTATATTTGACTTGATTTCGTACCAAATTCACGTTCTAAATTGTCAAAATCATGTGCATTTCATTGATATATCCTTAGAATTTGGTACTGCTGAGAGTTTGTTTGTTTTCTGCAGGATTGGAGCAAAATACATGAAGAAACGACATTTTTGGACTCCCTGGTACGACCCTTACCAGGCTTGGTACGGCCCTTACCAGACTTGGTACGGCCTACCCTTACCAGGCTTGGTACGGCCCTTACCAGATTTGGTACGGCCCTTACCAGATTTGGTACGGCCCTTACCAGACTTGGTACGGCCCTTACCAGACTTGGTACGGCCCTTACCAGATTTGGTACGGCCCTTACCAGACTTAGCCGATCCAGCCTCTTTCCCATCTTGTACGGCCTGGCCGTACCACCTTGGTACGGGCCGTACATAGATGCCGCCTGACAGAATTCAAATCTTGGCAGAGGCTATTTAAAGCGAGGGATCTCTCCATTTTCGAGGATTCCATTCCATTCCAGATTAAGAGCTGAGAGAAAGAGAGAAAGAGAGCAAAGGAGCAAGGAGAGAAGAAGAAGGAAGAAGAAGAGGCGAAAATCGACGGATCAACCTCTTCTCCACATCCGATCTTCGATCTAGTTCTATCATGCCTCTCTTTATCTCTTTACTTGTATTTCTGGACAGATCCATGACTTGTGAGTAGTAGATCATTGTTTCTAGGGTTTGTAGATGGATTTTCTTGATTTGTGTTGCTTTTCTTGATTTGGATCTTGTATGAACTCTTTTGATTGAATTGATTGTGTATTTGCTTGTCTTGATTGCTTTGTCTCTCTGTGATTGCATATGGTGTGCCTATAGTGGTAGATCAACCCTAACAAGGTCATGTGACCATTGTCTTCTCTCAACCAAACCAATCCCTTTAGGTAGACTTGTTCGAATTGAAGCCGAAAGGTTGAATTCTCCCCTAATTGACAGATTAGAGGATACCTTAGATCTCCAATCAATCAACTAGAGGATCTGGACCAAAACACGAGAGTTGAGGTTTAGAAACCCTAGAAGGTGAAGAATTGACTCCAAAACCTAGATCTTGAACCAACAAACGAGAGTTGAGGTTTAGGAACCTTAGGTATGGTCAATTGAACCTTTCTCAAGAGTTTTATACGAGGTACCAGCAAGAAATGCATCAACTCGAACTTGTAAGCTCTGTTCTGGTACATCAGTACGGGTCTTACAAGAGTGGTGCGGCCTACCCGTACCAAGCCCCACACCGCTTGGTCGGACCAGGTTGGTGCGGCCTAGCCGTACCAACTTGGTAAGACCCATACCACTAGAGGCAAATCAGAGATGAAGTCTGAAACCCTTGAAACATCTTTTATCCTAAATCAAAACACAGTTTATACTTTTCCTTGCACAGTTACTATTCTATTGCATTGTTTGATTGTTTGAATTGATCCTTTAGGAAGATTAAATACCAAAACTCCTTCTTTCTCACTTCTAGTCTTTAGTCGAGATAAGTAGACTCTAGAAAAAGAATCCGTCCCTGTGGATCGATACCCGATTATACTCCTCGATAGGGTTGTGCACTTGCAACCCTAATCGGAAGGTGTAACCGCGGTTTTAAAAGGTACGCTCTCAAGCGTACCGAAACTTGAGTTGCGCTTTCACGCGAACAGTAGACCTTACTTTGTTAAGTTTCCAATAACAGATGCCAATTTGTGGAGAGTTGTGTATACTCAATTTGTGGCTTGTGGGGTCCCGGTGATGGACATATATTCGAAGAGGGTTCCCCGGACGAGGGCTGGACCTTCAAGTTCGGCTGGGGCGGGACCTTCAGGTTATGACAATTCGGGTTATGACAACCAGGGGTACCACCAGCACTCCCCTTATGACAACCAAAGGTACCACCAGCACTCCCCTTATGACCACCAGGAGTACCACCAGCAATCCCCTTATGACAAACAGGAATATCACCAGCAGTCCCCTTATGACAGCCAGAGGTACCACAGCCCCAGTTATGACAACCAGGGGTACCACAACTCCCCAGAAAATACTGAAGAGTTGCCACCACCACCCAGACAGACACCCATAATCCCTAGATTTCCAACTATGCCAGAGTCAGGACCGGTACCCGTTAATCGAAATGATATTGATATTGATGTTGATGCTATTGATGCCATACCAGAAAGGGAAATGGAAACGGGGGACGAATACCAAGGGGTTTGGGAAGCTGATGACTTATCAGATGGTGATGCAAATGTACCAGGTTTATCCAGGGCAGAAAAATTCCCGATTACAGGTCGGGGAAGTAAGCATCCGGTCGCCACATTCAACGACACCACAGCTTTCGAAGAGGCAGACATTAGTTTCTTTGGTCCTCGTGTTGAATACAATAAAGAACTTGCCGCAGGGCAAGTTTATACCAACATAGACGAACTTGTAAAGAAAATAAATGAGACTCATGTTCACGGCAACTGGGAATGTATACTACACAGAAGGGACCGAACAAGGTTAGTTGTGCTGTGTAAAACTCACCCGCGCTGCGAGTTCCGCCTTTTTGCAACCCCTGTGGGTTCAGGGGAAGCATGGATGATTAAGAAGTGTGAACCACCTCATACATGCAAGTCTGCGTCCACAAGGACAGACCATGCACAGCTGACGACATCACTAATTGCCGATGCAATTGAGGAGGACATTAAGTTGGATCCATCGATGAGCATCAAGGCGGTGGCTATGACCGTCAGACACAAATACAAATATGTAATCCCAAAATACAACAGGCTGTGGAGAGGTCGTGAACTTGCTATCTGCAGGATATTCGGTAGTTGGAAGGATTCGTATGGCTATCTGGCACCATTGCTCCAGGCCATGGCAAGTACAAATGTCGGCACCGTATATGAGCGATGGCATGGCCCTTTTTTTGATAAAGACGGAGTACTAATAGAGGGAGCTCAACAATTCAAGGGCATAGCATGGGCTTTCGGTGCTTGTATCCAGGCTGTTCCATACATCAGACCCGTTATCAGCATTGATGCATGCTTCATGTCTGGCCGTTACGAGGGGAGGCTACTGATAGCATGCGCATATGATGCTGAGAACCAGCTGTTGCCTTTGGCGTTTGCAATTGTTCATAAAGAGGACGGCGAGAACTGGGGATTCTTTATGCAGTTTTTAAGAAGACGGGTGATTGGGGAAGGGAAGTTTTTCTGCGTGATATCAGACCAGCACAAAGGAATAAAATATGTTTTTGATCGTGAAGATTACGGTTGGTCAACACGTACTGGCCAGTGTGTGCACAGGTTGTGTATGCAACACGTTGCGGAGAACCTTTCCAAGGCAACCGGGGGCGACAAGTGGGTTACTGATACATTTAGATGGAATTGCAGAAAGAAAAAGCCGAGAAGGGTGGTAGAGATGACTAGCAGTTTTGCAAAGGTACATGTATTTCAATTGTTTACATATATTATTGTACTTTAAGAAAACAATTTTTTTTAGTACAATTGTTTACTTACATTATTCTATTTCCTTATTTTTTATGTAGTACATGCCAAAGGAAAATCTCTACTTAATGAAGGTGGGCAAAAATAATCCCCGAGATGTCAACGAAGATCCAGCATACGAGAAAATATATCAATCCCGTGATGGAGGTTGGCGTTGGGGAATTATGACCACCAACGGGTCCGAGTCGCTGAATGCAGTATTCAAGCAGAGCCGGATGTTGCCTGTGGCTGCAGTTGTAGAGGACACATTCTACAAGTTAAATGCCTGGTTTCAGATGCGACGTGCTAAGGCCGCAAAATTAATAAGGATGAACCAGTCATTTTCAACAAGAGTGGAGGAGAAACTAAGACGACACAGGGACAAAGGTGCAACTATGACCGTGATCCCGATGGGTAATGATGGAACATAATTCGAAGTGCAAAATCCAAATGAGTACGTTCCTACCAGCCGTAAACCAGACGGCACTATGGCGTTTGTCAAGAGGGCTTGCAAGTACGTGGTTAAATTCGGAGATGCCAGGGCGGTAACCTGTACATGCCAGGGACCCCAACTAAGTCACATACCATGCAGTCACGTGATGGCGGTATGCCGAGTGAGGAACTACTGCGAGGATCACTATGTTGCTGACATGTACCGTACCGATTACCTTGCTTCCACTTGGGGTGGATCTTTCCATTCTTATCCCGATCAGCACGAGTGGCCTGCATATGAAGGTGATAGAATACTCCCTTCAGAAGGATGGATAAGGAAGGGGAGGAGGAGACACAAACGTGCTATAATGACCATGGACGAGATGGGTGGTAGGAGGCCATCGGGAAATCAGGCTCGCCGTTCCGTTTCTGACAGGCGCAGGGCAGGTATGTAGCATTTTTCGGAATTCATTTATGATTTTATTATATTACTAACTGAATTGTATTCTTATTTTCAGATGCCATAAACACGCACAACGAAAGAGAAAATGCTAGAGTTGTTGCTGAAGCAACTGGTAGAACACAACCCCCCTCCTCCGAGCCAATCATCTAGTTGCCAAGCCTCTACAAGTAATGCCGCACCTGCAGCTCATACCAGTACAACTAGTCGTTTGTTAGGTTTATTGAGACGTCGTGGTAGGGGCAGATAAACTTGCTATTTTGCTTGTGTGAACTTTTTTGTTTATTGTAATATATTTCTGACTGTAGTATTTTTACTATGGGACTACTGTATTACATTGGCGCGCATTATGTTGACATTATGTTTTATTATTTCATGTTCATGTTGGTATTATGTTGTTTGCACTTTACATTTCGTTATTATAACACAGTTTAATAATACAATTAAAGTTCAACAATATAATTAAAAGCGTAACAATATAATTAAAACAGTTAGATGTTCAATCTATTATAAAATATGCTTGGAGACCAAATTTTACATTTTTTGACATACTCATAATATTTTATTTTTTGACATACACATATACATAAACCCTAAACTTTTTTCACAAAATTATTCAAAGCAAAATACTAAGATTTCTCTAAAAAAAAAAAAAAACACACACACACACACATGAGGCGCCCTGCTGTGTGGCGCCTCACTTGTGCTTTGGGCCGCCCCACAGGGAATTTTGGGCCGCCCTGGGCCCAGGCGGTCAGAGCATTTTTAAAAAAAAATTGGGGACAAGGGCATTTTTAAAATTTACATTTGTTTCAGGGTTATTAATAAAAATGGCCGGATGACCCGCCAGGAGGCCACAACTGGACGACTCCATTTTTGGCGGCAAATGGGAAGCATTCTTCCTTGCTTTTTAAAAGAATACCATTTTTTTAGTTACCACTCTAATAAATTGGAATTAAATGATTATCATTCTATTAGACTGATTAGTCATAATTCAATTTGTACTACGAACGCATACTGGATCCGCGCACGGATCTAAATAGGAACGCATACTGGGTATGCGTACCGATTCGGTGCACGGATTGGGTATGCAAACCGATCGGTGCACATACTAGGTAGGTGCACCTATCCATATGCGGACTGGGTACGCGTTTTTATTCGCAGGAGCATAAAAAGCCCTTCGCGCATCCAATTTTCACCTCATTCCTCCGTCCCAGCAGGCAGATGCGCACCTTCCAAAGGTAAAAAGGTAATTTATTTTTTTAATTTTGTTATTTAATTATTTTATAAATTAGTTAGTTGGGTATAGGTTATCAAAATAAACCAGAATTGTATTAAATAGTTCAACTAGTGTTTAAAAATGGTAATATATTATTACATTGTTGTATTTAGACCAAAATTTAGTAGAAATGTATTAATTTAGAATAGTATTTTCTTGAATTTATCCTAGATTGTACGAATTTTTACCAATTTGTCCAAAAATGGTAATATATTACATTTAAAATAGTTTTTTTATTATTAGACCAAAATTAAGTAAAATTGCACCAAATTATTCTTGTATTGTTTGAAAGTAATCAAAATTGTACCATCTATTTACCGATTGTGTTGAAAAATTACAAAATGGATAATATATTATTACTAATTCTAACTTTACAATAAAATATGATAATTTATTAGTTATTAAATTAAATCCTATTTTATTACGTATCTAATTAAATACGGTTACTTTAATTTATTAGTTTGATTATAACTTTTAAAAACGTATGTTCTATTTATTCCTACTCAAGTTACGAAATTCGTTATTTAATTACTAATCTATTTATATCGCTAATTCTTCGTTTTGTAAATTAAAAATAAAGTAAATATTTACGTTTTTAATTAATTATTCTTATTAATTAACAATTAATGTATTTTGTTTTGAAATTAAGGAAAGAGAGGCGGCCCCAGCGGCAGGGAGAGGGAGAAGGAAACGGGTGAGGGGGTTTAAAAATGGGCTTGCTTCAAGATTTGTGCAATCTTATTTGGATGGTTGAAAAATATTCTAAATCAAATTGTGTTTAATAATGGTACAAGATGGATTGGATAATTAATAGTGTAACGAGATCAACCATTATTTAAGATTACGAATTAATTTGATTTATAACTCGATTAATTTTGTTATTAATCGTCTATCTAATTGATTCTTATTAATAAATCGAATCAGTACGGCTTCGTAAATTTTAATGGTTTAATTGTTTTATTTACATTTATAATATCAATACTTTATTTGGTTTATCAATTTTAAATATTTCAATTCGGTTAGATAATATCTTGAGGGTTTCTAATTCATATTTTTAATTAACTAAAGAGTTAATTAGACGAAATTTTAAATACTGTTAATTAATTATAGTTTTAATTTTCAAGACTATAACATATGGTGCATGCATTAAATATCATAAAAAAAAATCTTGTTCAGGTTAATTAAGAATAATATTGTAGACGCTCTTCATCATTTAATTAGATATATACTTAGAGCGTGTATTTATATAAGTCAATTACAAGTTTCATTGACCATCCGTGCATTAAAAAATCTTGGGGTGGGGGAGTGGGGTGGTGATGTTTGAAATTTCCACTTCAGGGTATGTTACACACTACTGGGTTATCAGACACTACTGCTTGGCAATTCTGAGGGTTTTCTGTTCTTTTTTACTCTTTGGAGGTTGTCAGCTGAAGGCATCTTTTGTAAATTTCATAAGTTAGGGGGTATTATGTAAATCAGGTAATCAAGGAGGGCTTCTATTATTATGCTCCTTAGAGGTTATCTCTACTGTACTTTGAATTTGATCTTTTTTTTTATGGATTTCTTCTTCGGAATTGATTCTGGTTCATGCTTTAATCTACGATGGGGCATCATGTTCAAGTCTACCTGGTAATGCAAAGGGCTCTTTTTTCTCATGTTGCAAACTATAGGTACAATTGTCAACTATGCCCAGGAATACCAGCAGTGCATACTAAACTGCTTCAAAGATCTATATGCTTTGATGCGTATATGTTGTTGTGCCTGGTTTTTTTTTTTTCTGTGCTCTAGTTTTCAGACACAATTATGCTAGACTCTTGGGCATATTAGGCGCATAGTAATAGTTTTTCTCTTTTTCAACCATGGCTCAAATCTCCATTTCTCCATTCTATTATTAAGCACATTGGGTGTCCGATCCGCCAACGGCTACGATTGAAAAATAAAACTTCGAATTTGATCTCAGTCCTCCAATTACATAATTTGTCTTCTTGTGATTAAATACATCTGATTTATGTATAGAAGTCTAAATTTAGTTAAAAACATACTCACCACATGTGCTGCCACACAATACGTTACAACTAAAATTGAACAAATATGAAATTTAGCGATATATTTATCCATTTCCTTATTTCTTTGTTTCCATATTTCTCCTCTTCAATTAAGAAGACTCCATCTTACATTTTTTTTCTCTGTTTCCTTACTTCTTCTTCGTTTCTATATGGATCACAATGAAATCATTTTTTTTTATTTCTTTATTTCTCTTTCTTTGCTTCTATACATATTGTTGTGGGCAATTTAGAATATATTTCCAATATATAATATATCAATGTGTGTGTGTATTCTAAATTGGAAACAAAAAAAATATAAATTGGAACGTGTGTGTGAATATATATTTCTCTTATAATATGTGTGTGTATATCCTATACATACACATGATTACACTTTTTATTTATGTTTTTTTTATATCATTATATGTCGATATTGAATTGTTGTATGATATTTGATATTAGATTCGAATCGAGCTATTATTTGATATCATCGGTACTTAAAAATAAAGAATTATCCCATCATAAAATTGTTATCAGAGTTCATGATTTATTAAAAATACAGAATCATATAAATTTTCTATTAACATGTGTCTTAATTTTAGATTATTATTATTTTCATTGATATTTTTTTTATAATATGTCCCCGTTGCAACGCACGGATATGATACTAGTAATTTGATATATATTCTGCATTTTATATAGCAACGGTTATGGGCATGAACTACCAAAATAAATTGGACATTTTATTTGAATGTTCAATTGTTGTTGGCTCTTTCCTATTCTCAAATAATTGTATTTTTGTTTTGATATTGATGAGATAAACCCAGAGGCTGCAAAGGGTTATAAATAAAAGGGCATAGTCGTAGCCATGCTGAGTAAAAGTTGTTACCAAGATTACAATTTTTTTATTTTCTTAACATCCTTGTTAATTTTTTTCTTTATTGACTTTTGTATTAATTATGATATAATTAATTGTGACTGATAAGGAAGAGAGAGCACAGGAGCAAAATTGATATTTAAAAAGAAAAAAAAAATTTCAGCTCTCAAAATTTCAAATGATGCTTTCGGTGTAGAACTTCCCTTAGTAGAATAGTTGAGATGTATGAATCCATCCGTTAGAACCGTTTAGTTGATCCACCACATGTATGGGCTGGGCTAATAAATAAAAAAGTGGTGGTTGATTTCATGGGCTTATGGGCTAATACAAATAAATAAATGTGTATATGGGCCGGGCTTGGCTAGGCTTCAACAACAAGGATAGAAGTGTAGAACCATTAATTTAAGAATGTGTTATTCGGCCGAAAGAGAAGAGAAATGCAGAGGGAATCTCCAAGGAGTTGACAGGAAATTCCAATTGCATATGCTCTCAAGAATAGTCATCAGAGCCGGTATTGACTGTTGACTCCAGTACGTTTTCATCCACACAATTGGATATATATATATATATATATATATATATATTTTCCAAAGTACACCTGTTACTACTTAATTTCCCATGGCCGGTGCAATTAATATATATAATTAACTTGTAGATAATAATAAAAGAAGACTTTTGTTTTGATCAGGTCATGAGTCAACTCCTTACTTTGTTAGTAAGGCTCTACCAAAACATACGTCTCAGCATCAACAATACATAGATGTCTTGTCCCCCAAGTTCTAGTATTCGTATCCTCTGCATTTAACTCAAAAATGAATCTTTTGAGTTAATACATCTGGACCGTCCGATCAGCTTCAAGATTCGTGTGAATTAAATCCGCACTAATATTAAAGACTCCCTATGTTTTAGGTGAGGACCGGATGGGATCCGTTTACAATCGGACGGCCGATATATATTAACTCAAAAGATGCTCTTTTGATGAGTTAATGCAGACGATGCGGACTCCAAGTTCTATGCCTAATTAATTAATATACAGACCTTCAACAATTAATTGTACAATCAAAATTTCATAATTTCTCTCTCTCTCATATACAATACTACGTGCCTTTCTCTTCATTTGTCGAGTCTCTCCTATTCCTCGTCCTGATCACAAAGCAAGGTTTCATATAGCATCTCTGTTCAGAAAGGTGACTTCCTTTCCTCTAATTTAATAAGACAACTTTTTTCTTTCTATCCTTCACTTTTGATTAATTTAGGTATCTTTAGAGAAATGTTAGAATTCTCACCAAACCTGACCCCACTAACTAGAGAGCATCCTAGCTCTATCATTGATTCTCATCCCTATTCATTCAACTCAACAGATGCAATTAATTAATTAAATTAATCTCAGATAAGACAAGTTACAACACTCCCTTTCTTCTGCTTTAATTAAGTACTCTTTGTTTCTAAGATTTAAGTTTATATGAAATGATGTATAATTAATTAATATTCCATATGAATTTTGGATTTGAAAGACTTTCCTTAATTATGTCAATTACTTCTCACCATCCTCTTGTTTATTGCACTTCATTTCAATAAGTACAATATATTAATCATTTCATTGGCAGGATATATTGTAGCCTTCCAAATCGATCGCCTGAAAATGAAATTCTTTAATCTATCTTTCTATCTTTCTTGCATACATAGTTAACAACTTTTGATTTTGAATTATAACAGATAGACGGAATCAATAATGGGATCATCACTGGTGCCATATGGGACCAACATGCCAGGCTTGGGGAATCAGAATCACCAAAAAAGCAATCTCCTGATCGTGTTCAACATGGGGACGGCATTCAACTGCGACATGTGCAAGAACACCATAAATGACGAATGCATATGCTTCTGCAACACATGCAGGAAATGCCTGCACCCGAGATGCGCAGGAGTCAAGATAAGGATCAAATACGGCACCCCTGACGGGAAGAAACAAATCGTGCTTCCTGCACCTGAGCAGCTACCGGAGAGCTGTCGTGACTGTTTGAGAAGGAAGCTGATGGGAAGTGCGGTCTCTGATCTATTATTGTATGACCATACGGGAAGCTCTGCAATGACTCTCGCTAGCAGGAACAGCATAACCAGGTTGTAATTAATATTAGTTTGTTCTAGCTATACATATATATTAATTTGTTTAATTCTTTAATGTCTGTGTGTTTCTAATCTAGTAATATATTTTTTTTTGAAGGATTATTAAGTCGACTAATGCGTCTGCGCACAAGCTCACGGAGTGCAAGTATGATGATTGCTTGATTCACACAAGCATGCCGGGTCATGAGCTTGAGCAAAAGGATTACGGAACTGTCTATAGTTGTTTTGGGTGCAAAGAAAAAGGTTTCGGGCTCCACCATGCATGCCAGAGCGCGTCTTGCTCCTTCCTCCTCCACGAAGAATGCAAGTCTCCTCGTACATCCATGATGCATCCGTTCTTTCCCGAGTTGAGCTTTGAATTCTCTTCTTTGCCGACTGTCAAGTATTGCAAACCTTGCAGGAAAGACCACAGCAACTTCAACTGCAACGCTTGTGGAATGGATGTGAATGGTTACCTCTACCAAAGCCTCGATGGGAAGAATCATTTGCATCCTTGTTGTGCAAATTTGCCGCGCCAGATCAATTGTGGAGAGAGTGGAGCCACCTTGGTGCTTCGACCGAAAACCACCTCAAAATGCTGCTATTGCGATCATACAAGAAAAACAGTGGATCACAAAAAGACTGATCAGATATGGTCGTATGTGTCGCTGAATGAGAAGTTTCACCTGCATGTACCATGCATCATACAGATGTTATCTGATTTGAAAGATGATTCAATGGGTGATGGTGTTATTGATCGCAGCAGTCGACTAACATTACGTAGGACAATTGGGGAGAATGGAATGGCTAAATTGGAGCTCCAGATAGCAGCTCCTGATGCCAAGAAGAAATGGGAGAAAAAGTTTAAAACATTCATGAAATATGCAAAGATTGCGTTAGGCGCGATAATTGCTGCTTTCTTAGGCGATCCGACAACTTTTATCGTCAACTTTGTTGTGGCATTCATTTCCTAATTAAAACGGCTTCGGTTGATCGGGATTTTGTTGTAAATGTTGTATGTAATTTTTTTTTTCCTTTCTCTTTTCCATGGACAATTATCTGTATGTATTATTTAGATTGTAGAGTGGTACCTTAGGATTGTATAGCATGAAATTTGAGGCATTTGTGGGTGGTGATAGATTTGGTTTGTATTTGGCAACTGTTACGGTGAATGCATTTTATTTATTTGTGATATTTATCTCTTATAGAACATGTACTTGCATTAATATTATAAAAGATTTTTGTTCAATTTAAGAATAATATATTATTTGTTATATTGTATATATGTTGTCTATCCTATATATAGATATATAAAGCGATCAGAATCCAATATGATCCGTTAGACTAAAATAACTACGGTGTTAACTTCAGGAATGGGCCTTAGTTAAGCCCAGATAAAGCATCCAATCTCGAAATGGGCTTAGTAATGTGATGGGCTGGGCCCAGACATACTTTCAGGTGCGCAATTTTCTTTGGAAACCGAGGTTATCCTAAGTACCTAATCCTTATCTATCGCGCAAATTCTTAAATAGACTTACATCTCCAAACAAAGACCACAACTAATTTCAACTAAGAATAATTGATGTTAAACGATAAATATAATCATGATGACAACTAATTCGTAACAGTAAAATACTAAATTATGATGACAAAGATAAATATAATCATGATATGGAGCATTTTCCTAAAACAAACGAACATGATTAAATTTAGGTATGGATAATTTTGTAAAAATGTCTCTTAATTTATCACACCCACAAATTAGTCCTTAATTATAACGCCGGACCGACTAGAGTTGCAATTATTATGATACGGATGGATATTCATATTGGGAAAAAATGAATTCATGCAAGAGCACAGGATCAGGATTCCCTAAAGTACATCAAAATTTCATTTAGGATATGCACCGTTCGATCAAAATCTGAGCCAATCGAGGGTCGTTCAATATTCTTACAGGTTCTAATTGAACGGTCTGGATCTAAAATCAAACTTTTTGTTACTTTAGGGTATCTGATTTGCCCAGGGAATCGATCGGTTGCTTCGTCCTACATATGTCCACGTCGGCGTGGGACCCGCGAACCCATAATTTTTTGTTATAATAGATATTTAGGTGGGACCCACATCTTCTCAATATTTTAACATGTTTTCGGTTTGAAAGCGTGCAGTTTTGCGGGTCGTGAAAGGAATCTGTACCTTCGGATTGCATCCGACGGTGGTGAATAAGCAGCCGGAACCTTCTGAAATCTCGAAAACTGTTTTTATAGCTCTCTCTTCCCTCCTAGTTCCTCCTCTCTCAAACCCTAGCCGCGCTAGTGTTTGCAACCAGATCTCAACCTCTGCGCTCTTTCTTTCTCTTCCTTCTTAGATAAAACATTAGGGATGGCCGGAAAGGGAGAAGGACCTGCGATCGGAATCGATCTCGGCACCACTTACTCTTGCGTTGGCGTGTGGCAACACGATCGTGTCGAGATCATAGCCAATGACCAGGGAAACCGTACCACTCCCTCCTATGTCGCCTTTACTGACTCCGAGAGGCTCATCGGAGATGCCGCCAAGAATCAGGTCGCCATGAACCCGACCAATACTGTTTTCGGTGAGTGTTCAATTTTGTTTTTCTTTTATTTATCTGGATACTCTAGATCTGTCCGCTGCTAGTTTAGATCTGTACCGTTTAAGCTTGAACCTCTCGTAGATTTTCTAAATGCTTAGATCTGTTGGACATTGACTCTTTTTTATTATAGGCTACCTATACACGCGTGAGTGTTTTTTTGTAGGTAGAAACAGAGTAGTAGTTTCTTTTCCGTTCTGCAATATTCCTTACCATTGTAAACAATTCAATAGCCTTGATTTTCTATTTATGATATGGTAATGTCTATACTGAACAATTTTTCTAATAATATAAAAAGTAACAAAAAGGTTCTCTGCTGAAATTATTGTACCTACATATGCCTAGACAACCATGAGCCAGCAATATAACCAATTTTGGGTTGTAGCATTGTTTGAATTTTGTATCAATGGTGCATCTGTAGTGTGGACATGTCAGCACTCAGCAACAATAAGCTAGCCTGATGGTGCTGCTTTTGTGGTCTAAACCCCTGTACTTCAATTTTTTATACTTGGAGAAATATTTTGCATATTATTGAATGTACTTGTCAGTACAATCATATATGAATCCTTACTTACAAAACATTGCATCTCATGCAGATGCCAAGCGTCTTATTGGCAGGCGTTTCTCTGATGCCTCAGTCCAGAGTGACATGAAGCTATGGCCCTTCAAGATCATTCCTGGACCTGGTGACAAGCCCATGATTATTGTGCAGCACAAGGGTGAGGAGAAGGAATTTGCAGCAGAGGAGATTTCATCCATGGTCCTCATGAAGATGCGTGAGATTGCTGAGGCTTATCTTGGTTCACAAATAAAGAATGCCGTGGTCACTGTGCCTGCCTACTTCAATGATTCCCAGAGACAGGCTACCAAGGATGCTGGTGTGATTGCTGGCCTTAATGTCATGCGTATCATCAATGAGCCGACTGCAGCTGCCATTGCCTATGGTCTCGACAAGAAGGCTACAAGTGTTGGCGAGAAGAATGTGCTCATCTTTGACCTTGGTGGGGGCACCTTCGATGTGTCACTCTTGACCATTGAGGAGGGTATTTTTGAGGTCAAGGCCACTGCTGGTGATACTCACCTTGGTGGTGAGGACTTTGACAACCGCATGGTCAACCACTTTGTTCAAGAGTTCAAGAGGAAGAACAAGAAGGACATCAGTGGCAACCCGAGGTCTCTCAGGAGGCTCAGAACCGCATGCGAGAGGGCGAAGCGTACCCTTTCTTCCACTGCCCAGACCACAATCGAGATCGACTCTCTCTATGAGGGTATTGATTTTTACTCAACCATAACCCGTGCCAGGTTTGAGGAGCTTAACATGGATCTGTTCCGCAAGTGTATGGAGCCTGTGGAGAAGTGCTTGCGGGATGCCAAGATGGACAAGAGCACTATTCATGATGTTGTGCTTGTCGGCGGATCGACCCGTATCCCCAGAGTGCAACAGCTGCTGCAGGACTTCTTCAATGGCAAGGAGTTGTGCAAGAGCATTAACCCTGATGAGGCTGTCGCATATGGTGCTGCTGTCCAGGCTGCAATCCTGAGTGGGGAAGGCAATGAAAAGGTGCAGGATCTGCTCCTTTTGGATGTTACACCTCTCTCCCTTGGTCTGGAAACTGCTGGAGGTGTCATGACAGTTCTGATCCCGAGAAACACCACCATCCCCACCAAGAAGGAACAGGTCTTCTCTACCTACTCTGACAACCAACCCGGCGTGCTCATCCAGGTGTACGAGGGTGAGAGAACCCGCACCAGGGATAACAACCTCCTTGGCAAGTTTGAGCTCTCGGGCATTCCCCCTGCCCCAAGAGGTGTGCCCCAGATCACAGTCTGCTTTGACATTGATGCCAATGGTATCCTGAACGTGTCAGCTGAGGACAAGACCACAGGGCAGAAGAACAAGATCACTATTACCAATGACAAGGGAAGACTGAGCAAGGATGAGATTGAGAAGATGGTCCAGGATGCTGAGAAGTACAAGTCGGAGGATGAGGAGCACAAGAAGAAGGTTGAGTCCAAGAATGCCCTCGAGAACTACGCCTACAACATGAGGAACACCATTAAAGACGATAAGATATCGTCCAAGCTCGATGCTGCTGACAAGAAGAAGATTGAGGATGCTATTGAGGCAGCCATCCAGTGGCTAGATGGCAATCAGTTGGCTGAGTCTGACGAGTTTGATGACAAGATGAAGGAGCTTGAGGGTTTATGCAATCCCATCATTGCCAAGATGTACCAAGGTGCTGGTGCTGACATGCCTGGTGGAATGGAGGAGGATGGCCCTGCACCAGCAGGTGGCAGCACCGGTGCTGGTCCCAAGATTGAGGAGGTCGACTAAGTAATATCTCTCTTGTTTTGGTTTTTCTGGTAGGGAAGGTGGGTTGGTTTTTTAATTCAGACAGCTTTTATGTTTTTACTGCCTGGACTGATGAGGATGAGGCGTTTTTTAATTCAGACGGTGTTATTTTTGTTGACTTGTTTTGATTAAGACTTTTTGTGTAGTTGCTGATGCTACACGGTATCCTGTGCTAATATAGATGTTATTTTATGATTTGTTGAGATGGTTGTTTGCATGGTATGACGGGTACAGTTTCTTGTTTCCACTGGCAGATTATCAGGGCAGTTTAAATAATATTTGTAGGTAATTTCAGGTTAGGCGTCCTTCCGGTCACAAATAAACAACAATTAATGCAACTTACATTTGAGCACTTCTAAGCAACTTGTATATCTGTAATTTTTTCTGTTCGCCAAATAGATTTCATTCTGACTTTCAATTTCCAATTGCAAATTTTAGAAACCAAGTTAATTTATTTAAAATAGTTTCGTTCGTGCTCATCTCCGTTCTGTTGATTTATTGCTCATGAGTCTTGACAAGTTGCTCTCAAAAATAAATAAAGCCCGCTGCTGAACGCCAAATGTTTATCAGTTTTCTCCGTTCGCTGCTTTGAACTGTGAACAACTGTTGCAACTAATAATGTTTGTGATGTAAATTGTTAATTCAGCTCTTGTCTTTTCTTTGTACATTTGTAATTATAATTAATTTGTATGTCTTTCTATTACATGTATATAATCTCTTAGGACTGGAATCTCACTAATTTGAAGTGAATATTAAATCTTGTTTTAGGAGAAATTGAAGTGAGCCATTGCAACTCTCCTTGAAATGTTTAATTAATTGAGGCTTCAATTATAATGGAAATTTAGTATTACCACAGACCCCTTCCTTGCATATCTGAGTTAAATTAAATGCTCTTAGAGAATTATATATAATTTATTACTATTTTCTTTCTGAATAAAATCTTATTATCGACAGCTTGCTTTGACCCAAAAAAATGGAGGGAAGAATAAATAAAATTAAAACTGGTTTGAGGTTAAGTTTGAACGGCCATATATAATAGCATCAACACACGACTAGACGCATTCATACAAAGTTTTAAACAACCAAACAGCATACGTATATGTATTCTCTCAGCATTAGTGTTTGTTAGTAGTTTAGCGCCTAGGAGGAATTTTTGTGACTCAAGTTAATAATAATATTTAAAAAAACAAAGCAAAACCTGAGAGCAAATTAATCTCAGAAGTTGTTTCTTCACCCGAAGAGAAGAGATCAGCAGAAGAACATACTGTTCCATATAGCCGGGTGCAAGCGTTGTAGCTCAGGAACAGGTGCTACCTCATCGCTGTCAGATGATGTGTCAGAAGAATACTCATCAATCAGGAACTTTGATACCTGCTCAGCGGTATGGTGAGCGTACGCTATTGGTGCAACTATTGCGAAAACAAAAATACAAGATTAAATTAACCAATGACAGCTTAATTATATATTTTGGTACTTTAATAGGTACAAATTATATATGGTTAGAAAGAGTTAATGTGCCTTTAATTAATTAGAGTACCTATTGAAATTGCAGTATTGCTTCTCTGGTACCTGCATTGACAATCCAAAAACAAAAGCATTAGTACGCCAAATTAGTTCTGGTTTCATTGCGAAACACTAACTAATTGTGAGTTAATATGTATTAATTAACAATTTGTGATTGTTTAGATGCATTGTGTGCATACACATAGGATAGGTTGTGAATGAATTGTTGTAGCTCGTCGACAGCAAATCCGATCTCATCAATTAGCACATGGTAATGTGCTGGCCTTGAGGTGCCCTGAATTAATTAATGCATGTCCAAAACAAAAGAAATTAAATGAGAATTATCAATTTATCAATTCACTCGAACAGAATAAAACTCAAAAGTTAATTAATGCCTTAAAACATAATTTATATACAATAAATCAGGTCAATTGGGACCAGCAAGGTTTTTTTATATATATATGTTGCTTCTGGATATCGAAATTCAGTGTTGAGATCCTTGTAACAAATTAAAAGACACCAGAAATTCTAAGTAAACATACAATGATTCCATTATGAGCGCACATGTAGAAATCGTAGTGCCTTGGATGAACTATCCTCGTATCCACCACCGTGCCTGAACAATTGAATGAAAATTTAGCTCTAGCTAATTCAATGAAATTAGAGAAGATAAATCAATGTAGTATACATACCAGGAGGTACATTATTCTGAGGACTATCAGCTTGGAAGAATTTTGTGTGATGCTTCTTTTGAGCAATAATCACAGTGACTTTTGGCAGAGGCCCTTCACCCATCATCTCATATGCCTGTTCATTAATTAGTTTAAAGATAAATGGTTCAACACTAATTAAGTTCACTATATATTATGTAATTACAAACCTTCATGATTTGAGAAACTTCAATGTTCAAAACTTGGTTGAACTGACTTTGGCTCACATGGTCCCTGTAATAATAAAGAAAAAGAAAATAATTCTATTAACAACTACAATAAATGATACATAAATAAAGCTATGACCTGATTGCATATATAAAAGCCTGGGTATAATCACCTAAACATGATGATCTGTTCTGGCTTCTGCCCATTGCTGCTCTGGTAGAAATCCAGCAACATTTCTCTACAAGCAAAAAATTTAATGCCTAATTCAATAATTATCTATGTATAACTAAATAACTTGATCTAACATATAATTTCACAATTAAATGACACCTTATGATCCCATCATCGTCATATCCATTAGGCTTTGGAATGCAAAGCGAATCAATCATTTCCATTTTTGGCGCCTGTGTGCGCACATAGGCTTTGTACTTGGAAATGGATGGCCAGCACCGGGATCCTACCACCTGTGGGGCTTTTTTTGCCAAAAATAGAAAACACTCTTTTACTACTGTAATTTTTTTTAAAAGGTTGGTAGTGACTACCAATTGCATTAATACTACTGTAATTTTCAAAGTGTGAATTAAATTGTAGAGAGAGATCGATGAGCTTCGCCGTACAGCTGCAATGGAGGGTGAATCGTATCGGCCAGCAGAGCCATGCCAAACATCTAGTCCGAGAATTAGCGTAGGATTTTGCTGAACCAGAGGCATAGACCTTTTATCCTCCAAAGCCAAGACTGAGTTCATTCCACCAAGCTTGTAGAACAAAACAAAAAAAAAAATTAACAATATATGAATATTAGTTATCTCCATTAAAATAAAAGCATAAGTTCAAATTTAAAAGAAAATGATGTAATAAGTGAAGGTGTAATGTGAAAAGCTTCTTACCTTAGCATTTATCTTCAAAAGAATATTTCCAAAATAGAGTTCAGTGTGCTTGCCAAGGCGCATGCATTGACTCGTTATGCCTTCCTCTTGAAGACATTTCTTTTTTAATGGCCCTACAAGAGATGAAACAAAGTAGCTTTACTGTGTTCTCTTTTTTAACCAAGTTCCATAGAATTAGGCCTCTTGCCAAATTAATTCAAAAGAAGAATAATAAGAAAAAAACTTGATACCATAAAGGTCGTTCTTTTCTGGTAGAATGCATAAAATGAACTTTAGACGATCAAGCAGCTTGTATCTGAGTCGTTCAAACATCTTGTCAACCCTGACAACAGGTCCCCTTTCAATGTACCGACTTTGCTCCATAATTAGTGCTTGTGGCTGGTCAATGTGCTGCAGATACCATAAATTGTAAGGACCTCTGCACAAATGCTTGAAAAATAAGGGAAGCTAGAATCTGTGACTCACAATGCCTTTGCGTCGACCACAGTTGATGAGTTGTTTCGAAACATAACTCATGTCAACACTTGTAGAGAAGTTCACTACAGCCCAGACACCTATCTTAACTGGATCCTGTAGAATCTGCATAAATAAATGGTGACCCATAATATGCTCTTAAATAATTTAAAATTAGTAACTGGATCCTGTAGAATCTGGCATGCAACAGTACCGACTGAGAAATCAGTTGGATACAAAATGGTGAAGAAATTAAGAAACCAAAAATTAGATATGTTTTTTCATTGCTTCTGACCTTGTCTTTAATGTTCCATCGGCCACGATCAGGAACACATCCCACACCGTTGCCGAGAATTAGCTGCTCAAATGAAATAACAAAAAAATTAGCAACAATTCCACAAAGACCCTCGAAAATCGGAACCTCAAAATATCATATTTGCCCCTGCAAACATCTAATTTTTATACATTAAATTGCGCAAAGATGTTTTCAGGTTTCACATGGCATCAGCCAATTTTTCATTTTACAATGAACCTCTTCTTTCCAAAGAATATTTGTAAAAATATATATATATGTATTTCGAAGGCACGAAAGCTTACTCTTGGTGCAGGAAGAACACGACCGGTCAACCTTGTCATCTGTTTCTCTATTTGGATTCCAGATGCAGCAAGTAACGGATCTTCATCATACCCATTACTTCTCACTGCCTATAGTAGAAAATGTAGACACGCATAATTTTGTAATAGTGATAGTAAGGAAAATCATACGCATCATATCTCTACAACACTTAT
This sequence comes from Carex rostrata, assembly GCF_964058835.1. Classification (NCBI taxonomy): domain Eukaryota; kingdom Viridiplantae; phylum Streptophyta; class Magnoliopsida; order Poales; family Cyperaceae; genus Carex; species Carex rostrata. The sequence goes on along the minus strand of NC_135918.1, from coordinate 10,011,714 downwards.
GTTCATTTGAAGTTTCTGGTATGCCAAGAAAAAAACTTCACCGAGAATAAGTACATTCTGACTCACCTCATTGATAATTCGGCTTCTCTCCTGAGGCTTCTGCCTCGTTTTATCCAGCAGAGAAGCCCTTTGTTTGGAAGATAATGCCTTGGTGTAGCGTTGCAGTGGGATCAAGTCACACATCTGCACCACAAAGTAATTTGCATATTAATTGTCATACACTCAAGAGCTTACTCAAATATTAATTTGCCAAGTCAAAGACAACAAAACTTCATGCATGTTACATGGCTAGCACAATCAGGAGAGATAGAGAGAACCTCTAGTGGGACGTAGGTAGGTTTTCTGGGCTTGCCTAGATCAAGGCAAGGGTAGCTTGAAGACCAGGTGAGGTCGAGCTGATATTTTTCCCTGAAATAATCTGATACTGTCGTTTCCACAGTGTGATACTCTCCATCATCATCCCTCACTTTCATTGTAAATCTGTGGCATTTATTCAGAATAACAAGCATTTCAAATATTTTATTTTATTTTTTTTTTCATTTTCTATTAGGGATACACATGCAAGCGCATGACACAATACGGAAATGTAGCAATTTTTAAACAGTACTTCATAAGCTGTTGATCATCAAGTACCTTTGTTGATTGCAGGGTAACTCGCTGAAGCCAAATATCCTGCGCTCCCTTCTGCTGTGCTTTGTTTTGATCCTTAAATTTTTCAGCATTCTTTTGGCCTATTTGATGAAATGAAATGCATTAGGAGCCATTTCTTAGAGCTCTGATGGAAATATAGTTTAAAATTCAAGGTCAATAATTCAGATTACTAAATTAGCTAGTATTAATTTAAAATATGGTTGACAAGTCCATGTCAGTCCCTCTGTTGACTCAGCCAATATGTCTTGGAATCAGATGAAGAACATGAATTAATAGGTTCAATTTTTCTAATGTACATTAACAAATATGCTCTGCAAAGATACGAGTTCTTGTCCTTCTTTTTCTTTTTGTTCTTTTCAGTTTTATCTTACTTTCTACACCTTTGGAATTCAATATCCGTAGGATTATAAGAATCCATCATATATAGTTTACTGAAAATTTTGAAAATTCTGCTGAGATATCACTCGGTAACAAGACAATTGTTGAGAAGAATTATGAAAAACTTAGTTTACCTTGACCCAGTCAATCTGTCTCGGCTCTTTAACATTCTGGTCAGCCAAAATAAAATCAATAACAGGTCCAGGCGTCAAGATCACAGTCATTGCAACATCTGTTTTACAGAATTAAGGATGCTTGTTTTAAAAAATACGGTAGATTCATAACTCAGAATTTTGTTATGTAATTTTGATAACTAAACAAACGTACCCATGTTGAATGATAAACCATCAGTAGTTGTGTTAAAACTAGAATGGAATCCACGACACGCTGTAACTCCACCTTCCAAATCAATTAAGTTTTTTGGGTCTCCATTAAAAAATGATTGCCTAACCACAAGACATCCCCTGTAAATAAACAGAAATATTAAAATTTAAATAACAAGGGAATCACCATGCATCTCCTCTAGCATGATGTAATTTTGCTGTACAACAAGGCCCACCCATGACAGATCAAAAAGACAGTACCAACCATGAACATACTTGTACCAGTTTCCATGGTATAAATTGACCACTGCTATTTTTGTTTTAGAATTTGACATGAAGGCCTGATCAATCAAGTATAATATTCAAAGAACCCCAAAGTAAAAAAGGAAAATAATATGCAACATAAATCGGAAGAAACTGACATTCTAGCCTGTTGTTGTCTCAACATGACATTGAGTACCATGAGTGCTCTTTGAGCATGTGGCGACTCTCCACCCTTATGCGCAACCACAATGGAGCTGACCGGGATTTTGGAGGCATAAGTTAGTGCTACTTTAAACAAAGTTGTTTTCTGTAGTCACTTCATCCGTTTATTATCTCCTTCACTATAATTTCATCAGCATAAAAATAATCTCAGGCCTTCATAACAAATGGCAAATATTTTTTTTTTGCTAGAAAACGTTTTCAGTCTACAATATGTATGTATTATGTTAAAAGATACTATATAATGCAAATATGCCAAATGGCATAGATACTAATGTCAAAATTAAAAATAATTATTGTGCCAGTTGAAGGAAGAAAAGAAAGAAAGAAAGAAACAGACCTAGCTGAAGTCTCGTCAAGCACAACGGAGAACTCAAAGAAAGTCTGAGGTAGGGGCCCCACCGAAAAGAGATTCATCTCACCATCATATATGTAATCTCTCCCGGCAAGCTCGGAGCTATACATCTGGTACATCTTCTCTATCACTTTCCTACTAGTCTTCTTGTTCTCCACCAAAATGTCATTGTCATACTTCATTGAAACCTACACATGGATGATACATGTAGCAATAAACCAATAGTAAACTAAATGTTGGTGTGCAACTATTGGATATGAGAACTGATTGAGATTTTTTTTTTTTTTTCCTTGTAATTATTGTTTGTTTGTTTTATTGTTGGAAAAATCCTCTTTGTCCCTCACTTTCACATTACTTCGAAAGATGACCATGCTACCCATTTTCTTGTAGCTTAATTTTGTCACACACACACACACACACATGTCATTTCTTGTTGGAATGAAAAAAAGGATAATTCATCGAGTAATTGTAAGAATAATTGGAGAGGATTTGTGATCTGTCCCATATTTTCAGGTATGTGTTCATGAGATATCTCTGAAACAATTAAATTGGAGGTGCACATATATATATATATATATAGTACAAGTGCACTATCATATCCATAAATCCTTGAAACAAATTAACTTGACAATTAACAATAGGCCAAAGATAAAAGAAAGGAGAAAAGCAATTAAAGTAACAGATGAAGAGTGTGTTACACTATAGTTGTAGAAAACAGTGTCAGTGCCGGTGAAGCGAACATGGAAGTGATTACTAATAAGATTAATGTTTTGTCCTTCCTTTCCCACACCCGGCCGGGTCATAATGACTCGCTCCAGCTTTTGGTCCATCCTGCAGGTGCGCACATATATGTTTTCAAAATAAGAACAGCAAAATTATATATATCACTTACATTTGATGTCATTAATATAATAATTCTACAGGTTATCATATATATGTAAAACCAGAAAATGTAATTGATTGCCTCGTGACAGAATTTCAGAAACGTTGAGACAAGAACAAGTGAATAACAGATGTAAAAAGAAACCTTTAGAAGATAAGGATCTAATATAAAGCGCCTGTTAACTGAAATCATTAATTTGAAGAGAAGAGAAGACGACAAAAATGTAAAAGCCAACATGCATATATAATTTATGTGAGGAGGAGAAGAAGAAGGCGAACAGAGAAGTAATTAATTAAACAGTAAACATTGAACAGGGGCAAAGTGGGGATTTTTGTGTTTTCAGGAAAATGCAGAAAACATGAGTGTTGTCAGAAAGGATTAGGTGTTGACTATTGACCATGCAGCTCTTCTAATTTAGGTTACTTGGAGATGCTTTTAAATTCTACAAATTCGTTTGGCACTACAAAATATATATTATAAAATGATCAATTTTTCACTTGCAATTTCTTTGATGTTCTCAAAAATCCAGTTAAAATTAATCCACATATTTAATATTTAATGAGACAATTGTACACTGATATTTTTTTTAAAATGCAGCGTTTTAATTAAATTGTATTAACTCATGAATTCGCTTCACTATAACTTATAAATGCATGTATTCAGAAAAATAGATACACGTACTGGTCCTCCACATTTCAGTGACGCTAGGATTGCTTTCTAGTATAAAAATTGAAATCTCTTCTTCTCTTGTTTAAATCTTGAATTTCGTATTTTGACATGCTTAGATTAAAACAAAACAAAAAAAACGAACCCACTTTTTCTAGACAAGAAAATTAATCACGCCGTAATCAATTATGTCACGTGACGTGACCATTTGCGTGATATGACAGTCCTCAACTATTTTAATCAAGTTACATCACATCACGTGACACGTTACATGACCAATTTTTTTCAACATTATTTCTTTATTATAATTTATTTTGTAACAATTTTTTATTTTTTAGTATATTTTGTTATTAATTTCTATGAACTAACTGAAATTTTGAAAATAATAATTAAACGTGATCAGTCACGTTACGTGTGGTAACGATGTGACCACATATGATGTGATTGTCTATCACTATTTTGATCGATCACATCACGTGAAAAAATTAATTAATCAGATAACGTAACTAAATCATGACATGTTTGTGACTTCATATCACGTATTTTTTTCTCTACACTTTTTAATTCTGCTAAGAGTGGTACTTTTGAGTTAATCCAATACAACGATTTATTTTTTTTCCAATCTGTCTTGAATGCAAGAAGAATTTTTAGATTCGTATCAGATTAATATAAACAATCCGAATCTCATTCTACCAGATCAGATCAGATCAGATCAGATCAGGTATATGAGTGGATCTGAATTCTTCTCCTAATGTAGAGCCACCCCTATTCACAACTCGTTTAATCAATTTGGTTGTAGCAAAATTGGTGCTATTTGAAACTAAAATTACTATAAATGTTTAAAAGATGGATAGTAAATAATTAAGGAAAAAAATTGAATGAAACAATATTATAGTTTGATGTGAATTTTACTACTACACAAGTAATAAATCCTAATTTACCCTCAATTCGGTTGCAAGTGTACAACCTTGTCAAGTAGTATTTAGGGATCGTCTCCACAGGGACAATTCGGAATATTAAACCTAACCTAACTAATTTAATTTAGTAAAAGGAAATAAAGGAATTTGTTTGTTTTCTATGATGGTTTGGTTTGTTGCTGATCAAATTGAATTAACTAAATTCTAGGTCTAAATGTGGTTTTAAACAAGAATGAGAAATTAGGGTCTCTTAGGGTTCCTATCCACTAATGTCACGATTAATTGATTTATTAAGGTTGTTCTTATAAATATGAAGGCACAGTCTAATGTTATCGGTATAAAGTGATATTTCTATGTTAATACCGTCTTTAAATTAGTATAAATGTCACCTCTCGGTACTTGGTTACACTAACCCAAAGTTATTAAGTCTTTAACTGTCCCAATTGGTATAGAAAGTTATTCGTCACCTCTCGGTACTTGGTACAATTTTCTAACCTATCGGGTTAAGCCCGTATAAGATGAGCGTCTCCTCTCGGTACTTAGCCTATCAAATACTCTTTTCTTTATGGTCAGGACTAAATATTCAATTTCTCAATTGTAAATACCGAATCCTAGGGTTTCATGCAATTTCGCTTAAGTCATCACAAACAAGTAATATAAAGAAAAGATCATACCAAGGAACAAGTAAATATAATATAAAATCAACTAATCCATGACATAAGTTTCAAGTTCTAACCCTAATCAACCCTAGAAATAGCCTTAGCCAATCATGGCTGCAGCACACAAGAGAAATAACAAGTAAAAGAGTTCTAAGAGAAAGAAATCAATGTAACCGCTCGAAGAATTCGCTATCTTCTTCTCCCTTCTTTTGTCTCTCTTTTTTCTCCTTATTCTCCTGTGCTTTTCTCTCTTTCTAATGTCTAAAATTCGTCTCTAAAACAGTTATCCTTCCAGAAATAAAAACAACCAATAAATAGCAAAAATCGCTTCTGGAACTGTTTATTGCGGGCCGCAATAACCTCCATTGCGGGCCGCAATGTACTGTAGCAGTTAACAGACTGCGCAGAAAAATTCTGAACAGGTCCTTGCGGGCCGCAATAAAAGTCCTTGCGGGCCGGAATACATTCCTTTTATATTCTCAGGTTGTAGATCTTCTTGTTAGCTTTCCAAAAAGTGGTCGCAATCCTAAATCGGAGTTACAAGTCAAAAGTTATGGCCGTTTTAAGTTCAGACTCAATTTTTGGCTGACTGCTACAGTATATTGCGGACCGCAATAACTTTATTGCGGGCCGCAATAACTTTGCTGGAATAAAAGGGGCTCTGACTTGTTTGGTTGCGGGCCGCAATAACTCCATTCCGGGCCGCAATAAATGTTGGCAGAAGCTCATTTCTTCGTGCTAACTCACCTGTTTTGAGTCGTTAAGCTCCATAAACTTGATTACCTGTAGAACAAACATAACTAGGGCAGTAACTTGAACTTTTGGACATTTCTAACCTAATTAAACCTAATTTAAACTAATTTAACCAAAACTTGGCTTAATTTACATATCTAACCCTAGGTTTAAATAGATACAATTTTGGCTTATCATAGTTGTGTACAATATATGTGAATTTATAACTTGATTTCAATAGCTTGAAAGAAATAAGCTATGTTTTCAACAATCTCATATAACTACTTTAAAGACCCTTGGTTCCAAAAGTATTGCTTTAGCTACATTTTAGTGTAAAACTTTAAATAATGACTCATTGCTTAATTTGTCTTTAATTATGCCTTTGGACACTAATGTCTTGCCTTCTCAGGATCTGATTGTATTAGGCCAATAGAAAACAGTTCAGGAGGGGGATTCAAAGATAGAGGTCGAGCACCCTATTCTGACACAAGAAGATTTAACCCATATGCTTGGGTTAGAGTTTCTAAATGATTAGGAATTGTTTGTTGTCTGATGTTGTTAGGAGTTTCTGTTGTTGTATGTTGATTGTTTTTGATGTTTCAGTTCTATTCTTTAGACATTTATTATCCTAGGGTTGTTTCTGTGGACCAGCCTTTTTGGATTTTTTTTTAACACATATATTCCAAATTTTCTAATTGTTTAACACATATATTCCAAATTAAAAAAACTCAACTTCCTAACCAATTTTCTATGCATTTGTTTAACACATATATTCCAAATTTTCTAATTGTTTAAAAAATCTTGATAATTCGCAAATTTAAATTTTCATTCCCATTTTTTTTTAATTCTCACTCCCATAAAAGATTTAATTAAATCTAAATGTGCCACTTGGCTTGTAGTATAAAATGAAATATTAAAGAAATGTGTTGAATCCATCATCTTCAGTATCTATTTTTTTTTCTAACAGATTTGTTACAAATGTTATTTAATTAAATCTAAGTTTGACGATTTATAAATAATATCAAATAATTCTAACAATTATAATAAAAATAGATTTTCATTTTCCAATAATTAATTTTATGAATAAAAGGTGGCCGTTTAACCTCCATCCCTCAATTCAAAGCACCATGAAAGCTTTGCTATATATATATATATGCTATATACTTGAAAGGTGCTACGCAGCAATCTCATCAATTTTTGGCAAATCTTCGTTCATTAATTCTCTCTCCAAGCTAAGCATTCTTGCAATGCATCATGGCCATGGCATCGGTCAAATCATGCCGTACACCGCATCTCACGGCATCAAAGGGAAGGTTCTCCTCCTTCACGGAAGCCTGGAGATATTCATCAGATATGCAAGAAAATTGCCCAACATGGACAAGTTCCACAAGACCGTCGGAGATTACTTTCGCGGGACCGGCATGACCAACTCAACCAGCGACCCATATGTCACCGTCTCTATCTCGTACGCTGTTGTAGCACGCACGTATGTAATCGACAACAATGAGAACCCCATATGGGATCAACAATTTTTTGTGCCGGTGGCCCATGAGGCACCCGAGGTGTTGTTCACAGTCAAGGACGATGACGTGGTCGGTGCACAGATCATTGGTACTGTGTCAGTCTCGTCTGAAGCTATTTGCTCAGGGAAGACAATTGACGGCATATTTCCAATTCTCGGGCCAAACGGAAAGCCATGCAAGAAAGGAGCCATTCTAAGCTTCTCACTACAGTACATCCCGGTTGCAAAGCTTGCAACATACCACCACGGCGTAACTGTGGGGCCGGATTGCAAAGGTGTTCCTAATACATATTTTCCTCTCAGAATGGGAGGGGAGGTTACTCTGTACCAGGATGCGCACGTGCCTGACAATTGCTTGCCGAGCGTGTGGCTTGGCAATGGAGTAGAGTATAAGCATGGGCAGTGCTGGAGAGATGTTTTTGATGCAATTAGTGGGGCTACTAGGTTGATTTACATTGCGGGTTGGTCGGTTTTCCACACGGTGGCTCTGGTTCGTGATGGAGGGAAAGGGAATATAGTGACTTTAGGTGATCTCCTGAAGCGCAAGTCCCAAGAAGGGGCTCGGGTTTGCCTTCTTATTTGGGATGACCCCACCTCGAGGAGCATTCTCGGTATCAAAACTGTGAGGACTGATATACTCATATTTATTTATTTTGAAGATCTGTCAATCGATCTCTCTCTTTATCTCTGTATATATATACAAATATATGTATGTATGATAATAGGCATTAATTTTGTTCATAGGCTGGGATCATGGGCACTAATGACGAGGAGACGCGTCGGTTTTTTAAACATTCTTCAGTGAATGTGTTGCTCTGCCCTCGGTCTGCTGGTAAGAAGCACAGCGTCGTCAAACAACAGGTGACTGAGCATCTAGTTATAATTTTACTAATTATGTTGGGAAGAAATTAATGGAGACTGATACAAGTACAACCTGACGGGAGAATGCAGGAAACAGGAACTATCTTCACGCATCATCAGAAAACTGTTGTTGTGGATGCTGATGCTGGCAACTACAGAAGAAAATTAGTTGCATTCGTCGGAGGGCTTGATCTGTGCGGAGGCCGATACGACACCCCGACACATCCTTTATTTAAAACTCTTAAAACAATTCACAAGGATGACTATCACAACCCCAACTTTGCAGTAACTAACTACTCAACTTTCTTTCTGCTTTTCCAATCATGAATCCTCATTTCTTGTCTTGTCTTGTTCATTACTAATTAACAATCTCCTTTTCATCCTTTTTAATTCAAGGAACTCAACACTTGCGGTCCCAGAGAGCCATGGCATGACTTGCACTCTAAGATTGATAGTCCTGCAGCCTATGATGTGCTCACAAATTTTCAAGAGCGCTGGTGGAAAGCCGGAAAGCTGCATGGGGTTAAGAAACTGAGCAAGAATTACGAAGACGCACTGCTCAATCTTAGCAGTATTCCTGAGATGTGCCTTGATCATACACCTTACATGAATGACCATAATCCAGAGTCTTGGCATGTCCAGGTTTGTTCCATCCATTGCACTAAATTCTTCATGTTTTTATAACATTACAACAACACAAGTGCATGTACTCACTGGTACTGCACCTTATTCAGATGCTAACACCTGTTCTTAATTTGCTGTTTCCTTTGTTGATTGCCTAATCAGGTGTTTAGATCTATCGACTCAAACTCGGCCAAAGGTTTCCCCAAGGATCCCAGAGAAGCAAGCATAAGGGTACGTATGTAATTCCAACAAGAAGATACTTTCCTTTGGTTGATGCTGTTTTTGGTTTACATTTTATCAAGTGTCTAAATTTTTTTTTTAACTAACAGAACCTTGTCTGTGGGAAGAATGTTTTGATTGATATGAGCATACATAGTGCTTATGTAAATGCCATCCGTGCAGCCCAGCACTTCATTTACATCGAAAATCAGTATTTTCTTGGTTCTTCCTTCAATTGGAAATCCCATAAAGACGTAGGTAAATGTTGATTCACTTCTAAAGCCTCTCGAAAGTTCCACAACAGCCTCCTCTTCTTGCAATACCAATTGCATATTTAGTCAATGACTGGATTAAGTATATTTGGAATCTCACTAATGTACTTCTATCTTACGAGTAACACTAACAGCTAAAAAAAATCACAAAAAATCATATAAGAAAAGTTTAATTGTTGTTGACTTAAAAATCAAAATAATTGTGTAAGAAAAGTTTAATTAGTTATTGGCTTAAAGGTGCAGTGTGTGTGTGGTGCGCTTTATGTGGATACAAAATGACACTCAATAACCTAATGTGTATTCTGGTGGCATGCAATTTTCTATTTCTTTTAGGGCCAAAAACACTACCCTTGGTTGCTCCGCTTTAGACCAGCATTACCACAGCTCCTTTTAGTACAAAAAAGAGTTTAAAACATTTTGATCTGGTACGATAAAGATAAAATTACTGCACTTTCCAGTACATTGGAAAGCTACATATCTACATTTGTGTCTCCCCGTAAAATGATATTATCTGAGAAATTTCACATTAATAATTTGTTATCACTAATGTAATTTCAGGTGCCAATAATCTGATACCAGTTGAAATTGCCTTAAAAATTGCAAACAAGATAAAAGCAAATGAGAGATTTGCTGCATACATTATAATTCCAATGTGGCCAGAGGGCAATCCAACCAGTGCGCCTACGCAATCAATTCTATATTGGCAGGTTAGCTTCATCTTTTAATGAGTTTCCTGTTGTATAATAGCATATTGCAAGTATTTACAATTTGGCAAGATCAGTAGTAGTTGACTCTGAGGCCAATGACTTTCATCCAATATATACAGGTGAGGTCATTACCTGATTTTACAGGACATTGTGGTGATGCCATGAGTTGAACCATACATTGAATCCTTTCTCAGGTTGTCTTTGTTTTGTTTTTGTGTTCTTGCCTTCCAGTTTCCTTTCTCTAGTTATGAGTGACATTTAGTAGCTATAATGGGTAATTGAAGCATTATTGCAGAGTTAAGTTTCAGAAGAGGTAATTTAGGTAAAATCAATTCTTGTTCACAAAAGTTTATGATTTACTTTTTGTTGGTAAATGCTATATAAATTCTAGCTTACCTGGGAAATCAAGCGGGATAATCCAACAGATTTCCTGGTTCTCCTATAGTGCAGTAGCAGGGAAATTTGACCAATAAATTAAACAAATCAGCACAATTATTTAGTTACAGTAGAACAATTTTATTTGATTATTGCAGAAGAAGACAATGCAAATGATGTATGAGACAATATATAAGGCTATAAAGGAAGCTGGCCTGGAGGATATATATGAGCCACAAGATTACCTGAATTTCTTTTGCCTTGGTAACCGTGAGTCTCCAGACCGAGAACTGCTGGGGAAAAGTTCAGCTAATTCAAATAACCCCCAGGTAATTACTAATTAAATTGTGTGTTCTGATTTCAGTTTCGCATTAATTGATAGAAAAATAGGTCATGATAGACACCAGCTAGCAAGCAAACCAAAAATAGGTCATGATACCAGAGAAAAAAGCTTTTATATTGACATTTATGAACTGCTTGCTATATATGGTCAGGAAAAGGCAAGAAAAAATAGGAGGTTTATGATATACGTTCATTCGAAAGGTATGATAGTGGATGATGAGTATGTCATAATTGGATCAGCCAACATAAACCAGCGATCTCTCGAAGGAACAAGAGATACAGAGATTGCAATGGGGGCATACCAACCACAATACACATGGGCTACAAGGCAATCTGCTCCCCATGGTCAGGTAATCAACTCATTATTTGTTTTGGGTGAGCTGACTGCATAATATATATATATATATATATATATATATATCTGATGACGAAACATTAAATATGTGAAATGCAGATATATGGGTACAGAAGGTCATTATGGGCAGAGCACACCGGTACCAGTGAGGAAGTATTTGACCAACCACAGAGCCTTGAATGTGTAAGAAGGTTACGTACCATGGGAGAAGTCAACTGGATGCAGTTTGTAGCAGATGAAGTAACAGAGATGAGAGGCCACCTCCTTAAGTATCCTCTCCACGTGGACCGCAGCGGCAAGGTAACATCCCTGCCTGGCTGTAAGACTTTTCCCGACTTAGGAGGAGACATAAGTGGCACTTCCTTTGGTATACAAGAGAATCTCACCATATGATCAGTAGCTAGCAAGTTTTAACCAATTAGCAACCCTCAGTTTTTAGTTATAGCTCATATCTATATACATAGATGTGAGGTAAATATATGATGTAATAAGGGACGGAGGCCCTCGGTTCCCTTCTTTTATCCTTTTTGTCTCCCCTTTAATAGTAGAATTTGCACATTTTGTTTGCAAACAATATTTATTAGATTAATATTTAACATTCACAGAGCCCAGGATCAAAAGGGTAGCTGTTCTACACTTAATTAAACTTGACATGAAAACAGACAACATGTTTGTTTGAAGAAGTCGTAACCTTTATGTTCGTTAGTTCAAAGTCTGGACCACATATGCATATCCACATATATAACAGTGAGCAGTATGTTTTTAATTTGTTCTTGCTCAATTTTATCCTTGAAAGACTGCATCTCAGAAGAGCATTTCAATTTAGTACACATTGTTAAAAATTCATCCCTTTCTTGTTTCTTGCTCAATTTTACTCTTGAAAGACCGCATCTCAGTAGAACACTAAATTTAGTACACATTGTTTAAAATTTGCTTGATTTCACATTCGTTTTACTTTAAAATTTGCTTGATTTCACATTCGTTAAAAATCTCCAAAAAAAATATTTTTTTCTCCAAATTTCCAATTTTCCCTAGATCTAAACACTTCATGCTTACCTTATGTAAGTGTGTTGTACCAAAGAGCAGCACATATTGTTGTATAGTCAAAACTTCGAGGCTGACTCACTACCTAGACAAGTAGAAGAAAATTAGGGTGAAAAGAAACCAATTCCAAGAAAATTGGAAATAAGTACATGTACCAGTAGGATAGCATTTCTACTGATAGTCATGCTTAAACATCCATAGAAATGAAACTTCATGTGTTCCCCAAAAACATCACAGCTACATCTATATATAAACTATAAAGAATAATATCACATATATATGCCCCTGAAGAGCATGAGGAATATCATGGATGACCCAACACCTTATAATGCAAGGGCAGGACAAAGGTCTTGTACTTATTGAAAAAAAAAATGCAGCATGGCATCATGGAGGGGTTTTATAGAACAAATTTATTTTCTAAGTTGAGGTGTGCACCATGTTTCCTCTACTTGTGAGGGAGTAAACTAGTGATAGAAAAGGCATAGTGGTACAGAAATCTCACTGTTACATATTCCTCTTTAATTTAACAATGTATCTCCCAAAGGTCTCTTTGATATATATATATAAAAGTCGTTTGTAGCAATCTCATTAATTAAACCGTACCACAATTAATTAAGCTGCATGTAGAGAAGCAATGTGAATAATTTTTCACTAAAAATCACACATGAGCTAGGGAAAATTATGGTCGATTCAACAGTTGGGGGAGAGGCGAAAATCATGGCTGATCAATGGAAACATTTATATTGAAAGAGGCATTGATAGGCATGCACGATCGCGACCTGTTTGTTAAAAGAGAAAATGTTTCTGTCCACTAGGTTTTGTCCACCATTTTTCCACAACCTTATCCACTCTCATCTAACTGTCTTTTTATAGTATACAAGATTCAATTGAAAATTTATAGTATTATTTGAAAATATTACAGTATATGAGATTCAATTTTACAGTATATATTTTACAGTATGCAAAATTCAATTGACAATTCTACTGTATACAAGATTTAATTTTTACAGTATACAAGATTCAATTGAAAATTCTACTGTATACAAGATTCAATTTTACAGTTTTGCTGATTCAATTTTACAGTACACAAGATTCAATTGTAAATTTTACTGTGTAGAAGATTCAATTGAAAATTTTATAGTATACAAGATTCAATTTTACAGTATACAAGATTCAACCCAGTGCGGACGCTAATAATTAACTCTAACTGCTAATAACCGTTAATAACTAACTCTAACTGCCAATAACTTCCTATAACTGTAATTTCCGAAAGTACAATTTGAAAGTACATTTATTTTGTCATGTTGTGCAAGTTGTAGTCTTTTTCTAACTATCATGAGACCACTTCAAATAGTTACTGGATGTTTTGTGATTAACTAATATATTTTATGTGATATATTATATAATTATACAGTATGTAGAAGTAATTTTACAGTATTCGTGCAAGTCAAAGCTGTGGACAAATGGTGGACAATTAGACGCTTCCTTGTTAAAATGCTCTTGAGACGAAGCTTAATTTGTCTCCTTCCAATGAGAATGAGAATGAGACATTGAGACTGAGACGGGGTAATTCATTGGTCTATGACGGATTGAGGGGGCAATATTTTATTTATAATAATTGGTTGCCATTAGTAAGCATTAATCAGATTGTTTTGAAGGAAAATCTATATCCTTGTGAATTCAGTACACATAGGTTTGAGGAATTTCATAAAATGAGTACAACTCTAATGTTTACTAAATATTTGTCAACTTAACTCTAAAATTAAATTTATCGGATTGATTTCAAATTGACCAATTTAAACTGTTGAAATCTGTCTATCTTACGAGTGATGCATCTACATGCAAAAGTTTTAAATTTTCGAATTAGTTTAGTCAAGTGGTCAAAAAAATGTTCAAAAAATAAATGCATTAAAATTAATTTATAAATCTTCTAATTTTGACCGCTTGACTTTATACTAAATTAATTCGAAAGTTTAAAATTTTTACATGTAAACACATCACTCGTAAAGTAGACAAGTTTCAACTGTTCAAATTCGTCATTTAAAATAAATCTGATAAATATTAGAGTTAAATTTACAAAAAAAAAAGCTTAATAAACTTACAAAAAAGCTTAATTACGATATTTTTCATATGTCAGATCTTGCCACTTTAAAAGAAGACTTTCAATAAAAAAATAGCAATTAAATATTTTTTATCACTGTGAGAAATATATATAAAATATGCGTACATATATACAAAAGTAAAACCCTGAAACCAAGAAATATGTGCAAAAATAAAGGTGAAACCTCCAAAAGAGGTTGCAAGAGGAGTCAGACATGTAAAAGAAATGGTTTGTTTGGCAAATCCGAAACAATGGAATTAATGTTAATCTAAAAGAGGCGATAACGGTTCTTTTGATATTTAATAATGAATTTTTAAATAAATCTGAAAGTTTTTTAAGTAAATCTTATTGGATACTGTGATGACATATTCAGAATAGTTAATTAATTTGAACCATTAAAATTTGAAGTACTTGATCTACGGTGAAACATAGATCGAATTACAGCATATTATATACACATAATATATATTACATAAGGGTTAAAATGTATCATGTTTTTCATACTTTATTATCTGTTATATTCTCTATCTCTGATTTTAAAGTTCAAATCATCAATATTAACCAATCACCGTGATTACTATATTAAAATGTATTTGAAGACTAAATTATATTTTTTTTGGAAATTATTTTATGATTTATTTAGATATGTACAAAAATTGTATAGATAGGTCAAAATTTTGCAACTCTCTAAAAAAAATAGCAATTTTTTTCAAAAAAAAAAAGTCAAATTTGGTCTCCAAGCAGATTATAATATGAAAATCGTTAATGTCACACCCCGCGGCCATGGGTCGTAACAGTCTGACACGGTTCAGAATTCAACAGAAAATCAGAACAGTTCCAGAAGCAGTTCAAACGTCTAAAACAGTCACATGTGACATGCTGCACTGTTTTATCCATATCTAAGCCATACGAACTCGGATTAAGGTGATTCAAAGTCCTACCGAAAACTTACAAAATACTCTACAACTTTGATGTTTTGAGATTGTCCAAAATAATAACATATCATAGTAAAAAGAGCGTGTCAAGATAAGTAGTCTGTTTTGGGCTGTATTAATTAGGTGTGAGTTTTGAGTGTGTTTTAATTAGGGTCAAAGAGTATTTATTTCCAGCTGTATTTTGGGGTTTCTAGGAAGATAATTAAGTATATTTTGGGAGGATAAAAAGTAGTTGAAGTTGTATTAATGATTAGGTGACTTTTGGAGATCTTTGTAAGGCTATAAGAGAAACCATGCTGAATTTGTAAAACAGCTTATGAAATATTACGAATTTTAAATTCTGAGTTGAGTTTATCTCCTCTTTGCCTCTTTGAGTTGAGCTTACTCCTCTTTGAGTGTTCTCTGTTGAGATAGCGTGTGTCCTTGTGAATCTCATTGGCCGGGCTGGTGTCATTTGGTATCAGAGCTCAAGGTTGAAGATGGTGCGTCCTAGAACACTTAACAACACTAACCGACAAGAGCAAGAGACACGTGACCTACGAGACATTGAGGTGAATGAGTTGAGACAGCTTGTCCAACAACTCCAGCAGCGTCTAGAGCGCGTGGAGGCCTCTGGGCGAGACCGCGATGACTCCTATCGTGGCTCAGACGGCGAAAATTCCAGCGGTGATGAAGAAGAGATTAACCCCTTCAGCGATGACCATTCTCTGGTTTCTAGTGATGAAGAGGCTCTCCATCAAAACCGTACTCGAAGGAACACTCGTTTCCAACGGGCCATTGATCTAAAGGCAGATATTCCGATGTACGAAGGTCGTATTCAGCCGGATCAGTTCATAGATTGGCTCAACACGGTTGAACGTGTGTTTGATTACCAAGATGTCCCTGAAGAAGAGAAGGTGAAGATTGTTGCCATTAAACTGAAGAAGCACGCTTCTATTTGGTGGGAGCAGCTAAAAATGAAAAGGGCTCGTGAGGGTAAGTCGAAAATCAGAACTTGGGAGAAAATGAAGAAAGAGTTGCGAAAAAAGTTTCTTCCCGAAGGTTACTTGCAAGAAGCATTTCTTTACCTCCACGACTTCACTCAATGTGACAAAACAGTGGCAGATTACACGGAAGAATTTGACCATCTCATGTTGAAGTGTGGCATTGTAGAACCCGAAGAGCAAACCATAGCCCGGTATCTCCGCGGGCTTCGAAGAGAAATTCATGACATGGTAACTCTCCAACCTTTCATTACTTATCATGATGTTTTTAAACTTGCCACAAAAGTTGAGAAGCAACTAAAGGAGAAAGAGGGCAGAAAATCGATGAGTTATGGCGGAACCCGAGTTTCAAGCCGTGGCTATTCGACTAACCAGGGTAGTAGCTCTCAACCAACCAAACTAGCAGCATCCAAGGTTGTAAAAACGTTTCCAGCAAAGGAGGCAGCAACTAGACCATCTCGAGCAACCCCAAAAACTGTGCAATGTTACAAGTGTAAGGGATACGGCCATATTGCATCCAAATGTCCAAACTAGCGGGTGTTCACACTCGTTGAAGAGCCTATAGAAGAAGAGAACATGGATTTTAACTCCCCACCTGTCTTTGATGAACCGATAGAAGAAGAAGAAGATGTCACATATGGAGACACGGGTGAGATGTTGGTGATTAGAAGAGTATTAAACTCTAGCATGGAAGAGAATGAGGTATGGCTTCGCAACAATATTTTTCATACGCGTTGCACCTCTCATGGCAAGGTATGTGATGTTATTATTGATAGTGGGAGTTGTGAGAATGTGGTTTCCGACACTATGGTTCAGAAATTACCCCTCAAAACTGAAAAACACCCTCAACTGTATAAGCTTTCTTGGTTACAAAAGGGAAAATCTGTGCAAGTGGACCAGCGGTGTTTGGTGAATTTTTCCATTGGGAATAAGTATCGGGATGAGGTATGGTGTGATGTAGTACCAATGGATGCATGTCATTTACTTTTGGGGAGGCCTTGGCAATTTGATCGAAAAGTTGTTCATGACGGGTTCAAAAACACTTATTCGTTTGAGAAGGATGGTGTGAAAATTATTTTGGGTCCTTTCAAAATGAGGAATATATCCAAACCATCTCATGGGGAGGGTAATTTCTTTCTTTCAAAATCTGAATTTAATGAAGCTTTGGAAGAATCTGAGGTGGCTTATGCACTTGTGTTGAAAGAAGTGAGAAATGAGAATCCAAAAATACCCGAAATGTTAATACCGTTACTAGAAAAATTCCAAGACATTTTTCCGAATGAAATTCCAGCGGGTTTACCTCCTATGAGGGATGTACAACATTGTATTGATTTTGTACCCGGTGCAGTTTTGCCGAACAAAGCGGCATACCGAATGAACCCAACTGAAAATGCCGAACTTCAGCGGCAAGTTGATGAACTTTTGAGCAAGGGTTTGGTGCGGAAAAGCATGAGTCCGTGTGCTGTTCCGGCCCTCCTTGTCCCAAAGAAAGACGGGTCTTTTCGCATGTGTGTGGATAGTAGAGCGGTTAACAAGATTACCATCAAGTACCGGTTCCTATTCCCCGTCTTGATGACATGCTGGACCAACTTCATGGTGGTAGTGTGTTTTCAAAAATTGATCTTCGCAGTGGCTACCACCAGATTCGTATGAGACCCGGTGATGAATGGAAAACAGCGTTTAAAACACGTGATGGGCTATTTGAGTGGTTGGTAATGCCATTTGGACTCTCTAATGCTCCTAGTACTTTTATGCGACTAATGAATCTTGTTTTCAAGCCGTTTATTGGCAGGTTTGTGGTGGTTTATTTTGATGACATTCTCGTGTATAGCACGGGACTAGAGAAACATTTGGAGCACCTCCAAAAAATCTTTGAAGTGCTGGCCGAACAAAAGCTGTACATCAACATGAAGAAGTGCGAGTTCATAACCGACAGTTTGGTGTTCTTAGGCTATGTTGTCTCAGCTGAAGGAATTCATGTGGATCCTTCCAAGATAGATGCCATTCTCTCTTGGCCGGTTCCAGCAACCATTCATGAAGTGCGAAGTTTTCATGGTTTAGCATCATTCTATCGCCGATTCATTCGAAATTTCAGCACTCTCGTCTCGCCAATTACCGAGTGCTTGAAAGGCGGTGTATTCAACTGGACTGAGGAGGCTCAATTGAGTTTTGAGCTCATTAAACAGAAAATGACAGCAACTCCTATCCTTGCTTTGCCCAATTTTGAGAATATTTTTGAGCTTGAATGTGATGCATCTGGTGTGGGGATTGGTGCGGTTCTCAACCAAGACAGACGACCTATCGCTTTCTTTAGCGAGAAGCTGTCAAATTCACGCAAAAACTACACAACATATGACAAGGAGTTCTATGCTATTGTGCAGGCTCTTGGGCATTGGAGGCATTATCTCATTTCCAAAGAATTCATCCTCTACTCTGATCATGAGGCGCTGAAATTCATTAATGGGCAGCATAAACTCAAACCGAGGCATGCACGTTGGGTGGAATTTTTGCAAGCCTACACATTTCACATCAAGCACAAAAGTGGGACTTCTAATCAAGTGGCGGATGCCTTGAGTAGACGACATTCCTTGCTCTCCACAATGCAAGCAAAAGTGTTGGGTTTTGAAGAAGTAAAAAGAATGTACAAGGAAGATGAGTTCTTTCATAAGGTGATTGAAGAATGTGAAAAGGGGGCATATAAAGAGTTCGTTTTGCATGACAGATTTCTCTTCAACAACAAACGATTGTGCATTCCAGATTGTTCTTTGCGATTGGAAATTATTAAGGAGGTTCACGATGGTGGATTAAGTGGACATTTTGGGCGAGATAAGACCATTACTTTACTTAATGATCGTTTCTTTTGGCCAAAAATGAAGAGGGATGTGAATCATTACATCATGAGGTGCCGAACTTGTCATATAGCGAAGTCCAAGTCCCAAAATACCGGCCTTTACACTCCTCTTCCTGTTCCTATTGCGTCTTGGGAGGATGTGAGTATGGACTTTGTCATGGGGCTGCCACGAACTCAAAGGAGCAAGGATTCTATTATGGTGGTAGTGGATCGGTTCTCTAAAATGGCTCACTTTGTGCCTTGTTCCAAAACCATGGATTCAACTAATGTGGCAGATTTATATTTCAAGGAAATAGTAAAGTTGCATGGTATTCCCAAGACCATAACTTCTGACCGTGACCCGAAGTTTGTTGGGCACTTTTGGCGCACTCTATGGAAGAAAATGGGGACAAAGCTGCAGTTTAGTTCATCTTATCATCCCCAAATGGATGGACAAATTGAGACAGTTAATCGAAGTTTGGGCAACTTATTGAGGAGTTTGGTGGGAGAAAACATTCGGCGCTGGGATCTTGTTCTGCCCCAAGCTGAATTTGCTTACAACCGGTCGTGCAATCAAACAACTGGTAAAAGTCCGTTTGAAGTTGTGTATGGGCGTAATCCAGCAAGTCCTTTTGATCTTGTGCCTTTGCCAATAAATCAGAGTTATAGTGCAGATGCAGAAGAGCGTGCTAAGTCCATTAAAGAGTTACATGAACAAGTTAGGAGGCGAATTGAGAAACAAAATCAGAAGTACGAAAAACAAGCAAACAAGCATCGCAAGGCTCAGATTTTTAAAGAAGGAGATCTTGTTTGGGTGCATTTGAGCAAGGAGCGCTTTCCACCTGGTCGCAATCCTAAACTCAAACAGCGAGGTGATGGACCGTTTAAGATTGTGCGGTGCTTAGGAGACAATGCATACAAAGTGGAGCTCCCAGGAGACTATGGAGTATCGGCTACATTCAATGTGAAAGATCTTCAGCCATACTATGGAGAAAATGAGCAGAACTCGTGGACGAGTTCTTTTCAACCAGGGGAGAATGACACAGTCCAGAATTCAACAGAAAATCAGAACAGTTCCAGAAGCAATTCAAACGTCTAAAACAGCCACATGTGACATGCTGCACTGTTTTATCCATATCTAAGCCATACGAACTCGGATTAAGGTGATTCAAAGTCCTACCGAAAGCTTACAAAATACTCTACAACTTTGATGTTTTGAGATTGTCCAAAATAATAACATATCATAGTAAAAAGAGCGTGTCAAGATAAGTAGTCTGTTTTGGGCTGTATTAATTAGGTGTGAGTTTTGAGTGTGTTTTAATTAGGGTCAAAGAGTATTTATTTCCAGCTGTATTTTGGGGTTTTTAGGAAGATAATTA
Organism: Carex rostrata; assembly: GCF_964058835.1. Lineage (NCBI taxonomy): Eukaryota > Viridiplantae > Streptophyta > Magnoliopsida > Poales > Cyperaceae > Carex > Carex rostrata. Next base: position 9,991,118 of record NC_135918.1, on the reverse strand, counting down.
AGTATATTTTGGAAGGATAAAAAGTAGTTGAAGTTGTATTAATGATTAGGTGACTTTTGGAGGTCTTTGTAAGGCTATAAGAGAAGCCATGCTGAATTTGTAAAACAGCTTATGAAATATTACGAATTTTAAATTCTGAGTTGAGTTTATCTCCTCTTTGCCTCTTTGAGTTGAGCTTACTCCTCTTTGAGTGTTCTCTGTTGAGATAGCGTGTGTCCTTGTGAATCTCATTGGCCGGGCCGGTGTCACAGTCCCCCGCCGTAAGCATACAATACCGTGTATGCTTACAAGACAATTACAATTCAATTCAGACAATAAGCAATATAAAATAAGTTTATAAATATAATCATAGTGCACAGTCTGGTCAGAATATAATACATCAAAAGTATCTCATCCAGATACCAACCATGAGGCCTACCCTAAAACTATACAACAAAACATATCTAGGGTCATGTGATGGTAAACTACTAAGGCCTACTACTCGCGTGCCTCTCCGAAATCGGTCGTACCCGTACCTGTAAAATAACCCGAAGGGTGGGGGTGAGAATAAAATTCTCAGTGCGAAATTTGCCACAGTTTAGATTATTGGACTTGCAATCAAATTCCATATTCAAAAATGAAACCCAGACCATAGCAATTCAAATCAGTTCATATTCATAATAAAAAGAATACAAATGCTCGACAACAATTCAACCTGCTAAATCACAATTAACGAAATTTCCAAGATGAATTTCAAACACAACACATATTTGGCTTAACTCGACTCATTAGGGCTTGTAGCAACTACAGATGTTCTTTCGAGCTGGACCCTTTATCAAACCCTTTTCTGTAGGGTTACTGACACCTACAGACGTTCCACCGAGCTGGACCCTTTATCTGACACCCATCTGTAATCGCTTGGCTTAACCGTTTACTAAGGTCTGGTTCAAGTCATATAAAGAAAATCCTCTTTGGAATCATTTCAATGTTCGTAACATTCAATTGACCGTCCAAATGCATTAACACGTAGGAGAATGCCACCGAGCCATAGACGTTACACATGTCACCCACGACTCCAAATCACACATCAATACAATCACTCACCCCTCGTCCCAACCAATACTGGGAAAACTGAGAGTCGTTCACCTAAAGCGCTAGAAGGATTTCGGGCTCAAAGTCAGCTTATACAGCTCAACTTTGCAAATTCGTTGGATCCAAGTGCTTAACTTCGTAAATCCATTCACCTATACATTCTCAATCAATAAGTTCGTGGTGACTCTCAATCAAAATCAGATCATAATAGATCGACACAATTGATAACCATACCAGCATGCAAATCACTCAAGTCACACCAATTCGAGTTTAATTTGATTGGGCTATGCACATGATTTACACAATTCAATGATGCAATCAATCAGATATTCAACATGACAAACGAATAAACAGTTTAATTCCTGAAGATGAAATATCAAACAAGTCCAAGAATCCCGCACCTGATTACGACGAGCGTATTGCGTACTTATGGATCAGACGTCTCGAAGTGTCCCGCAAAGTCTTGCTCGACCGAGCCTACGCCTATATTACACATAAACTTGGTTTAACCTTGGTTCACGATCGAGATGTTCACTCGAGTTACATTAGGACTTATACTTTCTTTAATCAATTCTGTGTCTTTTGGTACTGATCTTTCTTATTCCTCTTTCCTTACCAACAATCTCACCTTTGCATCTAGGTCCTCTAAATCATATACAGTTCAATTTGGTAACAATCTAGGTACCGGTTCTCTATTTTGGTTACCGTAACAATTCGATTTACCGATTGGTTAAATCCTAATTTGGTCAAAACCTCAAATTAACCGTTAAACGTTGTAGAAATTCAAGATCAAGAGTTAACCCTACTGATTACAAGTCTAATCGGTTGGATTAAACTAATCAATTCACGATTATGCCCAATTTTGATTTTGGCACAAAACCCTAGAAATCAGAATCCACAACCGAGGTGAAATCGGGTAAAGAATCGACAAATAAACAATCAAAGAAGCTCAAGGAGCTAGTCTACAAGCAATTCAAACACAAATCTCGGGTTTAAAACGAAAACCTGAGCAATCGAGAAATTCGAGATTTTTAGAGAGAAACGAGAAGAGAAAGGAATACTGAATAGGATAGCTATGAGAGATCTACGGCCGCTTGCTCAGTTCCAACTTCGATTTCTCGCAACAATCGGGGGTTTGAGAGGGAACAGAAACTCTCTCTTTCTTTTTCTTCTCTCTTGGCAGAATTTCACTTGAAAATGGGAAAGAAATGAAGTGGGAGAGAGAGAGAGCACAGGAATTATGCAAATAAACCCTCAGAATCATCCAGTGCGGATCGCTCACCCACACTGGATCTGAGTGCGGACGCACTCAGCACTTAGCTGATCTTTCCAGCGCTTTCAAGAGGAAAGAACTGGTGTCGGTGTGGGTCCTCCATCCGCACTCACCATCAGTGCGGACGCACTCAATACTTAGTGTTATTTTTCAGCAAAATTTGGAAAAGCCCGAGCCTAGTGCGAACGCACTGAGACTCCAGTGCGGGTCAGCTCATCCGCACCCAGCACTTAGTTGATTTTTCAGAAATTTCAGATCAACACAGAAATTCATGAGTGCGGACGCACTAGGATCCAGTGCGGGTCAATCCATCAGCACTCACAGAAATTTCGAAAGAAATTTTAAGGAAAACAGAATCCAGTGCGGGTCAGCCACCCGCACTCACCACTAGTGCGGACGCACTGGACCTATAAAGGTTCAGAACTTCAAAATTTTGACGCGGTTTCGATTCACACTTAACTTATTTATTTAGAGGAACCTTAATTAAGGTTTAAATTTCTATTTTGTTAGCACGATTTTCGATTCTTGCTTTTAAATCATTTGAAATTTAATTGTTAAAATTCTGTAACGTAACAGTTAATCATTTCAGATCAACTGTTTGGATTTTAAAAATGAAAATAAAAAATTGTTGTTTTCAGCTCAGTTATTGCAAAATTGAAGATTGAGAGAAACTCTTTATCTCTAAATACATGTTTTACCCTTCAACGCTTTTTCTCTCTTAAATTTGCCTCATTAATGCAAAAAGTTAATAAAGAAATGTTAATAAAGATAGTTACTAAGATATAAAGAGTACAATAGCCCTTTTTATAAAATATATATATATATATATATATATATATAGAGTTAGGCTGGGGTGCTATGGATAGCATAGTGGCCTTCCGTGCTACGGCTCAATATTCAAGTTTTCAAAATCCAAACTGTCGATCCGAACCGTTCATTGTTTAATCCATATTGAAATGTGCTTGGAGACCAAATTTTACATTTTTTGGAATTTTTTTGCTATTTATTAAGATGGTTTCAAAATCGCTGTTTTTATTAAAATTCTGCACCACTGGAAAACAGCGATTTCAAGCCATCTTAATAAATAGCAAAAAAATTCCAAAAAATGTAAAATTTGGTCTCCAAGCACATTTCAATATGGATTAAACAATGAACGGTTCGGATCGACTGTTTGGATTTTGAAAACTTGAATATTGAGCCGTAGCACGAGAGGCCACTATGCTATCCATAGCACCCCAGCCTAACTCTATATATATATATATATATATATATATATATATATATATATATATATATATATATATATATATATATATATATATATATTATAATACTAGTGGTTACAATTATTATTACTATAATTGTTTGTATAAAAAAATATAATTAGGATAAAGAATAATTTAGAAATAAAAAGGTCGGAAATAAAAGTGTTTTTTTTTTATATATAATTTGTAGTGGAAGAAATTCTGCTTCTTGAAGATATTTTCTTCTCTTACATGTAAATGTAAGAAGTGAAATATGGAGGGAATCAGAGTTGAGAAGTAGAAAGAGCAATACAAGTCAACAGAAGATGTCAAAAGACAAATTTTGATTTTAGTGAAATTTACCTCAGCTTCTGGTATGTGTGGCTTATGTTCTGTTTGCTTTTGACTATGTGTGTCCAGCAGATATGCTGATGAACTGTCAAAGTTTTAATTGTTTGTTTTGTAATTTATGGGTGTAAATTAACTATTTCTTCAATGAAAATGAAGTGGGCTTAGCCCTTTTTATTAGAAAAATATTATAATACTAGTGCATGCTAACAATTATTATTATTATTATTATTATTATTATTATTGTTGTTGTTGTTGTTGTTGTTGGTGTATATAAAAAATATAATTAGGATAAAGAATAATTTAGAAATAAAAAGGTCGGAAACAAAAGTTTTTTTTTTTGTATATAATTTGTAGTGGAAGAAATTCTGACTTCTTGAAGATATTTTCTTGTCTTACATGTATGTAAGAGGTGGAAGAAAACCTTTCAATTTTTTCTTGTCCATTTATTTGACAATTATATATATTTCAAATATTGAGATACCAAGTATCCCTAAAATAAGAATCAACAGAGGAAAGTAAGCAAGCCCTTGAAGAGCCGTCGTCCTCTTCTTTTTGTGGAATAAAATTTCACCACACATCAATTTGGCAGATTCAGAGATTTTGACAAATATATTTGGAATTGGAACACAGAAAGTTTGAGGAAAATATTGTAATAAGTGAGAAAGATAGGTTGCCTTGAGCGCTAGGCAAAGGCAAAAACATGGCAACTCCAATTTGCAGCCCTGCACGTGCACAAAAGTACAATTGTCAGCCGTGCTGATTCATTTGTCAATTTTTTCAATAAAAAAGAAAAGAAAAAGAAAAAAGATATGCATCGATCTCAAATCTGATCTCTCCTAACAGGCAGGCTGCATCCACGCATTCACTTGATTTGATGTGTGAAAGAAAAGAATTGACCTTTTGTTTTCGAATATTTATGATATGCGTTTAATGTTTTATTTGAAAAGCTGCAATTCGATCATGACCTTTAATTAGTTTTAACTTTTAATGGTAATAAAGTAATGCAATTGATCAAGTTAATCTATTAACAATTAATTGTCAGTAAATCTCAACCTATATATTTTTTATAAGAATGAAGTTTGAAGTTTGAAGCATAACATAATATATATTGGCAACCTGTAATTTGCTCTTCCTTTTTGTCTTTTTTTCAAAAAATAAACAGATGGTAATAGAAGATGAATTAGCAGGTGACATGTCCATGTGCTGGCGTTTGACAAATTTCAGAGCAAAGTGGATTTAATTAGGTGTATATGCATGTGAACGTCATGGAACCAACCTGCTCCATCCATCTTCTTCTTCTTCTTCTTATTTAAAAAAAAAAAAAAAGGAAAAATGATGCATGTAGTCATACAATGATATTAACAGAGCAATTTTGTTTCATACAATGCATCAGTCATATGGAGCGTTGTTATGATTTTTTACTCTACTCTACTGTCCGTATACTATATATATAAAGCAAAATTTGATCTGTCAATATTTTACCCAATTATACGGTGGCGAATTGAATGACAGCTAGTTGTAAAATTGATAGAGGACAAGGATTGAATTAAAATGAATAAAGGAAGCTCATTAATTAACATTAAATTGCGCCTAGAAGAAGGGAAATGGCTAAACAGTATTTAGTAGTTGACTTAATTGGTCGATCAGCAGTACTGAAAATTATTATCATTAATTAATACGAATAACAAGTTAATTTAAAAACTTTAATTATATCATCCAAAAGCTAATGGGCAGTTGGATCTGACGCATTTTTTCACATTTTCGTACAGACATAATTCTATTTGTAGTTTACCCACTAGGAGAGCATGCATGTCTGACATGTATATAATTTAAATTTTAATATTAAAAATTATTCTTAACGTAATTCTATTTAGTTCATAATTTTTTTTTATTCATTCAGAGTATGTTTGTGGTTGGAGTAAGAATAGGTTATTATTATAACAAGACTATTCGAAATAGCTTGTTCTTTATTTGGATAGAGTTAAATAGCTAGGATAGTGAATTCAACTCTTTTGTCTTATTAGAATAGTTTATTCTTACAAAAAAAAGTTGAATTTAACTATTATTTTAATAAGAAAAATGATAAAAAATATTTCCACCGATTTCATATTGAAATCAAATATACCTGATCTGATATCCAAAATAAGTACCAACATCAAATATAATAAGTCTTACGTACAGATGTTCAAACAACAAAAGTACATAACAATATCTAATACGTAAAATAAACATCATAAATCGAACAAACTAGCTTCCACAAACTAACAGAACACTAACAAATTTAAACTGTCCAAAAGACCACAGTCAAGCCAATTCATCACAATTAACTTGATCTTCTTCAATCAACTTTTATCCCGACATTGGATTTTGGGAGTTACTAGCTCAATGAACCTGAGTAGTTATTTCCTCGCTAGACTCCTCTCTGGCAATGGACAACAGTAGGTCCACTACCTGAGCTGTGTCCTGGTTGCTGTTTTCTTCCTCCATAATTAGGTACGGGAGATCCTTAACATCAGATGGAATTATTAGATTTTATTTAAGGAAAGAATTATCAGATCTAAATTAGCACATAAAGTTGTTAAAGAAATAATCTTAGACCTAATGATCTTAATAGAGAGAGAATGAGCATCATTTATTAAAACAAATTATATTCCTCTCTAATCAAATAGTCCATACCATACCATAGTATAGCTCTCCTTAATGAAATAGTTGCATCAAAAAGCCAAAAGTCATCTAAAAAGACTCGTACTCAAAACTCAAAAGTAAAAGTCTTTATTTATTGAATAAATTTAAATCTTCAATATCCAAACTTAAAGCAATTACAATTGCATACAATTTTCCCATCGACATCGATCATTAATGAACATAAATATACATAGATATGCAAATATGGTAATGTAAATGCTACCCAACCGAACGAATAATGAATGCGGTCTTGTGCATAGTTGAGTTGAGGGGTGTGACATCAACTCCCAACCACATAATTAATTAATCAACGCATACATAAATGCATATATATATATATATATATATATACAGACACAGCATGTCCAGTCAATTGAATTGATCATTGAAAAGTGAAAACCAATGTAATTTCGTCTGATTGAAATCGTTCCATTAATTTTCTAAAATTTTAAAGACATTTATACGAATCTTAATATGAATCTAATTACTTTGACAAAATATTTAACTAAATTTGATCTGATATCCACCATCTGATACCTAGTGATGCCCCATTTATTCATAAATAAAATGTTTTTTTAGATTTTTTTGAATCGAACAGTAGATTATTTAGCTAACCGAATCATTCACAAATAAAACGCGAATTACGAATTATTCGCAAATAAAATGCAAAAAAAATACAATTTTGTTTTTGTTTTGTTTTTTTGGGGTTTTTTATTTTTACTTTTTTTTTGGAATAATCTGAATTATTTGTGAATTACAAATTTTTAATTCTGTTAAATTAAATTAAAATAATTCGTTTGTCGCTATTATCACAATATGCATAAGTTGTAAAGAAAGAGAGAGGGGAGGCTCAAGGCTGCATCTGCAGTTGACGGTGGAATTGGAAATTTGAAACGGAGCCCATGGGCATGGCAACATGAGATATACAGGAACAGGAACAGGAACAGGAAAGAGGTAAAATAAAAGCAAGTAAAGGCTACAGAGATGGACAGACCGAGTACTACGGCACCCTTCCAACCGCCACGTGTCAGTTCACCCGCCATCCAACAACCTCCATCCATTTGGGCACAAAATTTAGAAATTCCCCGTCCCATCCATCCCCTCCCCGGATGACCTGATCCTAATGGCACGCATTCCCTCAATTTTATCCCCACGCTCCTTTCTTTTGACTTTTTTTTTAATCTCTCATCCCATCCCATCTCATCTCATCTCATCTCATCTCATCTCATCTTGACTCTAGATGCATGAACAGCTTTTTTTTAGTTTGTTTTCAAACGGAGGAGGCTGCCTCCTATTCATCCACGAATTCACATCCTCTGAGATATCTCATATTTTGCGTCACCTTTTAGAAAATCTCAACCGTTGCAATACGTTCTGTGCGAATCTCAAAGCTCAAATAATACTGGCCCCCTACGTCACCCCGAATAGGCACCGGACACGTCGGTCACGCAAAATATGAGATATCTGAGAGGATACGCACTCAATAGTCCACTACCCTACCGACCCTTAAATAAACCATTTTTTTTTTTTTTTATAACTTTCGTTTCAAACGGAGCCGGAGTCCGGAGGCATGCAATTATTATTATTATTTATTATTTATTATTTATTAAAAGAAAGAAACTGAAAGTGGGTCATGTGGGTGAATTATGTATTTATGTGTGAACCCAAGTAGTCAACGGCTACAGCACAAAACTTTCACATATTTCAACCCCCACCCACTGCCCACTGCCTCAGCCTTTTCTTCTCTTCTCCCCAGCAACATCAAGTCAACTCTCCCTTCCTTCCTTCTTCCTCTCCTCTCCTCTCCTCTCCTCTCCTCTCTACTCGCCATGGGCAACGGCGTCACTAGACTCGCCCACTGCCTCCGCTCCCCTTCCAACCGCCGCCGCCATCATGTCTCTCCCGCTGCTCTTCTCCCTTCTGATGCCTACGACGACTCACTTGGCCACTCCTTCTGCTATGTCCGCTCCTCCGCACCTTCCGGACCTGCCCCCTCCGATTATTCCTCTGCCGCCTTCCGATCCATCTCTGGTGCCGCCGTCAGCGCCAACGCCTCCACCGCTCTTTCCACCTCCTTCCTCCTTCCACCCGACCCCAACACCGCCGCCGCCGTCTCTTCCTCTTCATCCTTCGAGAGCTCTCTCTCCTTCGCTTCCGTCCCTCTCCAGCCAGCCCCGCGCTTACCCTCAGGCCCTTTATCCGGCCCTCTCCCGTCCGATCGACCGTTCATGTCTGGACCGATCGATCGAGCCGGCTTTCTCTCCGGCCCTCTCAATCCTACCTCCACCTCCTCGCCCCCCTCCACCCTTCGCCGTAGCCGCTCAGTCGTAACGGGTCGACGCCGCAACCGCCGCCGCCGCCAGGTCTCCGCCCTGATTCGCTCCATTGCTTCATCTCTTTCCCTCACCAAAGACAAAGACAAGGCCTTAACTGACGAGCCACTGAGCTCTGGGGCTGACGACTTTTCAATCAACATCAGTGGAAGCAGCAGTATTGAGTGGGCCCAAGGCAGGGCCGGCGAGGATCGGGTCCACGTGGTGGTCTCAGAAGAACACGGCTGGGTATTTGTTGGGATCTACGATGGGTTCAATGGACCAGATGCTACTGATTTCTTGCTGACGCACCTCTACCCGTTGATCCACCTCCAGCTGAAAGGCATTCTCTGGCAAGAAGAAGAATCACAAGAGATGAAGAAGCGACCAAGCAGTAAATCAAAGAGTAGAGATGGCAAGGCCAGACATGTGGAGGTGTTGAAGGCTTTGTCTCGGGCTCTGAGGAAAGCAGAGGAGGCATATTTGAACATTGCAGATAACATGCTCGATGAAAATCCGGAGCTGGCGCTGATGGGTTCTTGTGTGCTAGTCATGCTTATGAAGGGGGAAGATGTTTATTTAATGAATGTCGGGGATAGCCGTGCTGTGCTCGCCACCAAGTCAGGAAGAGAATTGGAGGGAATTAATGAGGATCTTTTGAATGATTTCTCCGGATTTCTGCCGACTTTATCGTCCGTTCAACTCACTTTTGATCATAGTACTTGCGCTGCAGAGGTCAGTATATGTCTCTCTCTGTTACTTTTATGTTTTTGCTGTAATTTTTTTTTTTACTTATATCTTATCTGTGTTTGTTTTGGCGTCGTTTTGTTTACAGGAGATAATTAGGATAAAAAATGAGCATCCTGATGATTCAACTGCCATTGCCAATGATCGAGTCAAGGGATCTTTAAAAGTAACTAGAGCTTTTGGTGCCGGTTTTCTCAAACAGGTAATTGTTATCTTCTGAAATTTTCTTCTTGCCAGAATAGTCTTACCTTTTTAAGAATTTCATGGTCATGATTAAATTCTTCACCCTGATATGGTGTGTTGATGCAATTATTTGAAACTTGAGTAATTTCCTTCGTCTGTTACATTAGTAGATTACTTTAAATGTAGTCTCTCTAGAAGTGCTTCTACCAGATCTCAGTTAGAAAGATAGCATTGCAGTTTAATTCAAGTATTTTATTTAATTTACATAAACTGAATTTCAAAATATATATTATCCTTCCCTTTAGTGTCTTTCCTGGATCTTTTGATCAACTCATCCAACATATATGTCATGTAATTCCATATGATTTGTCTGGTTAATACTCTAACAAGCAGAAAAGGTCAAATATTTACTATAACAAATCAGAAAATGTAAGGAAAATGCAATATTCAGTTGTTATACTTTGAAAAGGCACTGGTTTTTAGTATGGCAAAATGAAAATGTCTAGTTGCCATCTCACAATGTAGATTCTTGACTCTAGAAAGTTTGAACTCGTATTTGATAGGTTATCTTGTGTTTTTCTATTAGTTAGTTGTAATACTACCTGAACATTAGCTTTATTGAGCTTGGCTTAGATATGTATATATATATTCAGAAAATCTGCTCATTGACTAATCGAATGAAAATTGTTGGATTTAGAATGCTTTGGAATGATTATTCTAGGGAAATATCTCCCAATCTGACTCCATTACTAAAATGTAAAGTTCAAAGTAAAGGTCAATACTTTTCTGAAAGCTACTGAAGTAGATTACAAGGAAGTCATATTAATATTGGCTACTATCACTTGTAATACAAGACTGAATCAAATAAATAATAGTAATCTTTGGTCAATATTTTATTATTACTATCCATATCACAAAATCAACTTTTAGGATTTCATCTGGAACATATTAGAATAACAAGACAGTTAGCTAGTAGTCGTAGATGCCTGCTAAGAAATGAACCCACCAATAGTGCAACGGTTAGTAATGACAGGGACATTTGCAAACTATTGATATGTTTGACAAGTTTGTTAAGTAGATCTCATCTTATTAACTGCAAAAGGTGAATGTGTGAGGCATGATAATTAATATACTTAATACATGTGGTTGCAGCCAAAATGGAACAATGCTCTGCTGGAGGTGTTTAGAATAGATTATGTGGGGACAGCACCGTATATCACGTGCCACCCGTCTCTGTACCACTACCGGGTGGGGCCAAAGGACAAGTTCCTGATCCTTTCGTCGGACGGGCTGTATCAGTACTTGACGAATGAGGAGGCCGTCACTCAGGTCGAGATGTTCCTCTCTACCTCCCCCGATGGTGATCCAGCCCAGCACCTCATTGAGGAGCTTCTCTTTCGTGCTGCTGACAAAGCAGGTCAGTAATTATCTTACTTCCTTTCCTTCCTTTTGTTGCTGCAACTGTCAGTCACTGTTAATAATACTGTTACTGACTTACTGTTATAGATTTAGTGTAATATATTGATTATTTTACTTTTGACATCTTTTACATGTCAGTGGTGTGTAATGGAATGGGCTAATATTGCTTCTTTGACTTTATCTCTACTCCTTGTTTTATTTTAGGAATGGAGTTGTATGAGTTGCTGGAAATTCCACAAGGCGACAGGAGGCGGTATTATGATGACGTGTCTATAATTGTAATTTCTCTGGAAGGACGGATTTGGAGATCATTTGTGTAAATACAGATTAGATTATATAGAATGAAAGTATAGGAAAGAAATAACATATAGAGATCATTTGTGATTCAATTGATGTGCGATGGCCTCCTGTTGATTAAAAGTAAAAAAAGTAAAAAAAAAAACATGATAGCTCATTCTTTCGTCGTATATAAATAAAGGCGGACCACATTTTCCATGTGGGCGTCAGATTAAATTCATGTTTTTGACTTTTGTGCCGTATCATTTCATATCATGTGATTCAATTGATGAAGAGGTTAATTACAAAAGAATGGAGTTGGAAACGGGGTGTTTGACTAACTGTTGATTTACTTGCCACAGAATTTGTCTATTGCCTGACTGAAGCTGTTGTCAAACTGCATGGTTTGAATAATATTTACATAAAGCCGAATTTGACTGGAAAAGAGTTGTATTTATTTATAAAAAAAAAGGTCGTTAGGTAACACATGTTGCTCATATTTAAAGTGAAAGTTAGGCGGAGAACCATGGACCTGCATGCTTTACTCTCTTCCATTTTTTTTATTCGCACACATAAAAGAACAAATAAAAAATGTAATTTTATTTATTTAGAGCAGGAAGACTTGACATTTGACAAACACCTTTTATTTATGATGAAATGATGAAAGTGAATGCTGGAACTTTGAAAATACGACAAGGGTGGATGTGGAAATTTAAGGTGTTGACAATTAAACGGCTGAGCTAGGCTTAATTTCAACTACCGGATGCAAACTTTAACAATTTTCACATTTTAGAGGTTAATTTGGAAGATTTATGGGGTGTGGATTTTGTATTCTTTGAAAGGTAAGGATTTAGTTGAATTAATTAAAGATGTAATTTTATCGGAATCAATTAAATCTTTAGATATGCAGTTTATTGGTTTGACTTTAACATGACTTTAAAGGAAGTGCCAATCTTTTTTTTTTCAAACGAACTCTTGAATACCATAGGATGCCGGTATGAAAATCATTTTTTTTTGCCTTATATTAAAATAATAATAATAATAATAATAATAATAATAATAATAATAATAATAATAATAATAAATAATGGAGTAGTAACTAAAAACCGATTACAATATATATAAATAAATGGAAGTGTCCAACCCCTTTAATATATATAACAATTGTTTTGAAGGTACCATCTTCTAATTTATTTTAATATAAAAAAATAATAATAATTAAGTGTGCTGATCGCGTCCTCCGATAAGTCATCAGTGTAATTAGTTGCTCTGATTAATTAACCTTCAGTTTCAAATCTAGAACCTGCAGAGCCCACGACCTGATTCGATAACAAAAACAAAAACAAATGAGTCATCAAAATTTTTTTTTTTTTTTTTTTGTCATTGGTGAAAGAAAGAAAAGTGCCAAATAAAAAAAAATAAGGGCCGGCTAAATTACTGGGATTTCTGGGCGTGACAAAACCGGTGCCAGCGAAGTTGCAGGTGGAAGGCTGTTGGCCGTGGGTCCGGTAGTAGGCATTCATGGCGTAGGCAGCATGCGCCTGGAGGTTGTTGGGTGCAAAGCAGGCCCCACCTGCTTGTATTGCGTGGCAGTCGACTCCGTTGCTGCACGCATAGTTGATGTTGTTCTGTAGAACTGCAGGGCTCACCCCGGCTCTTGGCACGCACCACGACCCCCTTCTCCCACCTCTTCTCATACCACCCCGGCGCCCCACAACCTACATATGGATTAGATGAATTACCTTAATTAATTTAATTAACTAACAATTCCAATAGAAGTTTAGTTGTACTAGTACTGTACGTACCTGTACCTGGCCTTTCATGATTCTGGCATTGTACATAGGAGTGAAATCCGGCCTGAATAGCCCCCAGTTCCGCTCCGCGATGGGTCCCGGCTTCAAGTTCTCGTTGAAGAGTGCGAAGATGTATGTCTCGAATTTGCGACCCGGCATCAGCGGAGTGCCCCTCCCTGAGCTCACCTTATTGATCAATCCATTGACGTAAGAGGCCGCGTAATCAGGACTGACCCCAACCTGTCCTGGCTCTGCCTGTGTGGGCCATCCCGTCTCCCCTATCACGATCTGCACGTCGCCATAGCCGATTCGCTTCATTGCAGAGTAGATGGCATCTAACTGAGCATCAAGCATGTTTGTGTACCTGATTTTGGTGTACTTGTCAAAGATCCCACTGTTCCTCCTGAAGTTTGCGTAGTTTAGGGTTTGGGGGTTGTAGCTGCATGCAAGCATTCATGTATGGGAAGAATTAATTAATTAGAATTAATATATATATATAGTTGTTAAAATTAAGATTCAATTAATGAGTAGCTAGCTAGGTTTAATTAATTACTTGAAGTATGGGTAGGGATTGACAACAAAAGGAGACTTGGTGGCTCGGTGGAAGTTGAGCATGGGGATGAGCACAGATTTCTGCCAACCATAGCGGAAGCGTGCAGTAGAAGGCTGTTCGGAATTCGCAAGGATACCGAGATAATGTGGGGTCGAGACACGGATCTGACGGAAACCGGCTGCAATGAGGGCGTTATGAAGAGAGCGCATGGCTGGCACTAGCTTGTAAATGAGGTTGTTGTCACCAGACATAAGGATCTCATTTCCCACAAGGACCATACCGATCTTTGTCGCAGGATAGAAAGGGGCGACATGGTTAGCCACCCAGGCAGCAGCTCCTTCACGGCTGACGAGATTGGGGATGTCGCCATTGGTGGTGGAGATGGTGAGAGAGATGGCTGTGTTAGCGAAGGCGCGGATGATGTCGGGGTTTGCATCGAAGAGCTTCACGCGGTCGATGTCGGTCTTCGTCTCAAGGAATGATGCTACCTGCATACAATTATAATTCAGGATTTATATTTGGGCCACGAGCCCACCAAGGCCTTCGATTTAATTATATACACTTTTTACGGGCCCAGTTGTCTGTGACTCAGGTCAGACTTCAAATTTCATATCATTTGTTATTATAATAATAAAGTATTTCTTCTATTTGTGTTTTGAACTGATAATCTCTTATCCAATAAAACGTGATCAATATGATGACATTCCAACAAGCTTATTAAAAAGGTATCAGCATGCTAATACAATAAAAACTAATTTTTCAATTAAATTTTGACTACTGATCAGAAATGGGATGCATATATATATGCCTGAGCAGGGGGCGGCAGGTTGTCGCCGAGAGTGCCGTAGTTTACACCAATGGAAAGAGCAACCACCGCTGACGAAAGAAGAAGAAGAGCCCGAAGGCCCATCTTTTGCAGCGGGGCCAGAGGCGCCATTCGCTCGATCAGCTGATGGATTGATTGATTGATTGATTGGTGGGAATAATGTTAGTGGAGGTACAATACAAAGAAGGGTGCTTTATGCGTGTTTCGTAATTCAATCACCTCATCCTGATTTCTACTTTCTAATTTTAGATCGATTTACTAACGATTAATTTAGACACATTTTATATGCAGGGGATAAGTGACAACGATCTCATGTCTTTTAATAGAAAAAACGTTAAACAATGGTCGTTTCTTCTCAAAAATTTGTTATTCGCAAGGATGAGGTACTTTTTAATCGTCACCAAGTTAAGTTTCATCTTTTCGCAATGCGAGATATTTTTTGGTGAACATTATTATAATTTTAATAAAGAGGGTTCAAATGCCTTTAATTTTTTTATGTTTCCGCCGTATTTTTAAAAATATTAATAAATTTAAATTATAAACTTCAAAATAAAACCATTAGATGTGATCGATCTATGTTATTTTATTTATATGCTCATAAAAAAATATCATATTTTAATTTTGATTTATGTGAATCAATCATTTGAAAAATCAACGTCTAGAAATTATTTATATTAGTATGTTTTTTACAAGCTCTTGATTACAATCAAAACAAAGTTGAAATACCACAATTTTTTATAAGTGCATAGATAAAATGATGTAGATCATATCTAACTATTTTAATTTGAACTTTTAAGTTTTAAATTTTGATTTATTAACGTTTTTTAAAATAAAAGTACGATGAAGATACAAAAAATAAAAGCATTTCAACCCACCTCAATTATAATTGTTGTAAAGTCAGGTAATTAAAATAAGAAGACGAACTAGTAGCAGGTGCTAGAAGGTAATTAATAACTAAATAAATATATATAGGTCATCAAAGCGAGAAATATTTATTCATAGAAATTATTAAAAAAAATATAAGAAAGGCAAATAGAAAGAATACTTGTTACATTTATAGAAATGTTAGAGACATTAATTCTGATTCATATTTTGGATCCGAAACAATATTATGATACCGATCCAAAGGCAAATAGTAACATGTGAATGCATCATTCACAAATTAAATTGGTTTGAATAATTTGAATTAGCCATTAAAAGTCTATTTAATTAATTTTAAAGTTAGTGTCATGTGACACCGATATCATACTAGCCGGACTCAATAAGAGTTAAGATGGTCTCACATTAACTATAGAGGAAGAACAAATGAGATGAGCCTATATATTTGCAACATCTCTAGTGTATTTAATTTGAGAAGAAAACGAACAAATTTTTGAATCGGAGACATTGGTTCGATCTTTTTGTAAATGTAACAAAGTATTTTTTTTTTATTTCTCTTATTTTTAATAATTTATATGAATAAAAAAATTCTCCATTAAAGCTGTGCTTTGAGCACTGGACAGGCAATAATAGTGTGATAAAAATGGCACGGCGGAGCCGGCTTCGTCACGGAAAGGCACGGTTACAACACGGAACGGCACGGCACGTGTTACTGTTTCGTGCCGTGACTCCCGTGTCGCGTGCTATGACCACCTCTTGACATTTTAGTCACGGCACGTGAAAGATCCGGTCACAGCACGGCACGGCACGTAATCACACGAGTTACGTGTAATTAGGACCGTTAAGTCTTAATCAAATGGTGAATCTTGAAGAAACTAATTTAAATCTTGGAAAAATAGTTAAACGTGACCATTCGCTTACTGTGACCACCCCTTAACATTTTGGTCACGACACGGCACGGCACGGGTCACTATTCACTTGATCACAGCACGGCACGAGACCAAAATCACAACGTATTAGTCACGGTACAAAACGGCACATTTTTTCCACTCTAGGCAATAAGCAAGGTGCATTCATATTTATTTATAGGAAAAATTTTCTACACGATGCCCACGTAAACTTATAAAGGCGGAATTTCACCGTACATTTCTCAAAAACTTTAAAAAAAAATTTATCAAAACTTTAAAAGTACGTATTTTTCTCTCTAAACTTCAAAAATTTACTCATTTATTATCTGTTATATTAAAACTCAGTTAAATTTATAAAATACTTATTTTATCTTTTATTGAAAACATAAAATATATATATATAGGAATATGCTAGCATGCTATGCATAGCATAGAGCCCCTCCATGCAACGCCTTGGATTTTGACTTTTTAAAATCTTAACGGTCGATCCGAACCGTTCATCTTGTTCTCCATATTAATATGTATTTGGGGACCAAATTTTACATTTTTTGGAATTTGTTTACTATTTTTTTAAATTTATTGAAAATCGCTGTTTTTTTATGGTCCAGATTTGCTTAAAACAGCGATTTTCAATAAATCTAAAGAAATAGTAAAAAAATTCCAAAAAAATGTAAAATTTGGTCCCTAAGCACATATTAATATGGAGAACAAGATGAACGGTTCGGATCGACCGTTAGGATTTTGAAAAGTCGAAATCCAAGGCGTTGCATGGAGGGGCTCTATGCTATGCATAGCATGCTAGCATATTCCTATATATATATATATAGAGAGAGAGAGAGATATATATATATATATAGAGAGAGATATATATATATATATATAGAGTAAGGCTTGGGTGCTATGGATAGCATAGAGGCCTCTAAGCTACGGCTCAATATTCGAGTTTTCAAAATCCAAACGGTCGATCCGAACCGTTCATCTTATTCTCCATATTAATATCTGCTTGGAGACTAAATTTTATATTTTTCTGAATTTTTTTACTATTTATTAAGCCACTTTGAAAATCGCTAATCCAACGGTTTTACTGTTTTGTGCAGCCACCGTTGGATCAACAATTTTGTAAAATACTTAATAAATAGTAAAAAAATTCAGAAAAATGTAAAATTTGGTCTCCAAGCAGATATTAATATGGAGAATAAGATGAACGGTTCGGATCGACCGTTTGGATTTTGAAAACTCGAATATTGAGCCGTAGCATAGAGGCCTCTATGCTATCCATAGCACCCAAGCCTTACTCTATATATATATATATATATAGAGTACGGCTAACGCGCTTCCTCTAGCATATTGGCCGAAATGCTTCCGGTGGAAATTTGAAATTTCAAAATCCAAAAAGTCGATCTGAACCGTTCATCTCCTTCTCCATATTAATATCTGCTTGGAGACCAAATTTTACATTTTTCTGAATTTTTTTACTATTTATTAAGCCACTTTGAAAATCGCTGATCCAATGGTTTTACTGTTTTGTTAAGCCACCGTTGGATTAGCGATTTTCAAAGTGGCTTAATAAATAGTAAAAAATTTCAGAAAAATGTAAAATTTGGTCTCCAAGCAGATATTAATATGGAGAAGGAGATGAACGGTTCAGATCGACTTTTTGGATTTTGAAATTTCAAATTTCCACCGGAAGCATTTCGGCCCATATGCTAGAGGAAGCGCGTTAGTCATACTATATATATATATATATATATATATATATATATATATATATATAGAGAGAGAGAGAGAGAGTGGCTAATATGCATTCGGTTGCATATGGACCGAAGTGCTTACGGTCCAAATTTGATTTTTCAAAATCCAAACGGTCGATCTGAACCGTTCATCTTGTTCTCCATATTAATATGTGCTTGGAGACCAAATTTTATATTTTTCTGATTTTTTTTTTACTATTTATTAAGTATTTTACAAAATTATTAATCCAACGGTAGCTTAACAAAACAGTAAAATCAGCAGCTACCGTTGGATCAACAATTTGGTAAAATACTTAATAAATAGTAAAAAATTTAGAAAAATATAAAATTTGGTCTTCAGGCACGTATTAATATGGAGAACAAGATGAACGGTTCAGATCGACCGTTTGGATTTTGAAAAATCAAATTTGGACCGTAAGCACTTCGGTCCATATGCAACCGAATGCATATTAGCCACTCTCTCTCTCTCTCTCTCTCTCTCTATATATATATATATATATAACATGTTTAAGAAAAATATTGGTCTTATAATCGGTTGGTTTTAGAGAACAAATGATTCATTTCTCTGTACTCCTAATGCATATACAAGGGTATACTGAAATGTCATCGTGTATATGTCAGAAGTAGAAAAATAAATCATTTGTCCTCGAAAATCGATCAAATATAAGATGTTGAGTAGGGACACTATATTGAAACTAATTTTATTACTCTCTTAAGATATTCTTACAACTCTACTACTTAATAATTTAACCTCCAAGATTACACCCTCTACTACTTATATTATTCTACACCTCTAAACTACTACAACGCTCTACTACTTATATTATCCAAGATTTCTTTCTTGCTTGGATGGTGAAAATGAGGAGCAAGGCACCCTATTTATACTTGCTCCATGAGAGCCAAAGAAACATCTAGACTTAAGATATTTTTGGGCTCTTCTAGATTTTTCTACATCTTACACTACAAGATATTTTCTTTAGTAGTTTCTAGATCAATCTTGTAATTATCTAATTGGGCTTGGGCTTCTTTGGTGCTGACTTCAACATAAGACTTACATTTTTCACAAATATACTATATTTATTATGTTTTTAATAAATGATAAAATTGATATTTTATAAATATATAAGTTTGTGAATTTTTGAAGTTTAGAAGGAGAATAACGTAATTGCCCTTTAATGCATCATCTATAGGGCTGTCAAAAAAGCTCGCGGCTCGTGGCTCGCTCGTGGCTCGTCTCTAGCTCGCTCGCTAACAGCTCGCTCGGTAGTGGACCGAGCTGTTAACGAGCCAGCTCGGCTCAGGCTCGGGCCAAAATAAACGAGCTGAGCCAGGGGTCAGCTCGGACCGGGCCAGCTCGGCTCGTTAAGCTACAGTGAATTTAGGATTTAGTCCCGTATAATTTTAAGTCCAGTCCCATTTTTAAAGGCGCAATTATGCAAAATTTATGTAT
The DNA here is from genome assembly GCF_964058835.1 of Carex rostrata. Taxonomy (NCBI): domain Eukaryota; kingdom Viridiplantae; phylum Streptophyta; class Magnoliopsida; order Poales; family Cyperaceae; genus Carex; species Carex rostrata. Next base: position 9,971,397 of record NC_135918.1, on the reverse strand, counting down.
TTTCGGTTTGGGAAGAAAGGATATGGCTTTAGTTGATTGAAGATGTGCCTGCTGGACGATTTCTTAAATTTTTTGAATGGGATTTCTTATTTTTTTATTTTTGAATCTGTATAATAACAGTCCAATAAAGCCCAACGAGCCAGCTCGTCAGCTCGAGAGCTAGCTCGAGCTGGCTTGTCACAAGCTGAGCCAGGGGTTTTGACTCGGGTGACCTAGGTCCAGCTCGCTCGGTCCAGGCTCGGGCCAAAATAAACGAGCTGAGCTAAGGCCCAGCTCGGCCGAGCCAGCTCGTTTACAGCCCTAATCATCTAGTATACTCAATTGGAGAAGTTTTTTTGATGTTACAATCTATGTACTTTTTTATTAATTTATAATTATGAAATATTCTCATTTACACAGGCTTGCTGAAAATTATCCCTTATATAAAGATTTTTTTTAATCATAGAAATTAATAATATAATAAGTACGAAATAGAAAAAGTATTTAGTTTAAACATTAATAGAAATATCGGAATCAATGTCCCTATCTACAGTTTAAAAAGCATAGTAAAAATTTAGATATGGATCATTGAGTCTGATCCGAAGTCCGATGCAAAGATTAGATCAGAAAAATTGATCCCAACATTTTCATGAATGTTACAACCTATGCATTCTTTCTATTTTCTATTTTTTTTATTAATGTCTAATTATAGAATATTTTCGTTTACACGAACACACCAGAAATTCTCCCTTATTTATAGAAAGTTTCTATCCATAAAAATTAACAAAATAGAATGTACAGAAATAAATATTTAATCTGTAACATTAATAGAAATATCGAAAACAACGGTTCCAATCTAAAATTCAAAAAATATATATATATTAAAACTCTGAATCAGAAGAACCATTAATTCCGAATTTTGGATCGGAGCTATTAATTCCGATATTTTTAAAAATAAAAAATATATAAAAATAGACAGCAGAGCAGACAAAACAAGAGTGGAGTAGTGGACCGCATGATCCGCCGACTCCAACTCGAAAGAAAGAAAGAAAGAAAGAAAGAGGAAAAAGGATTCCATTTCCTGTTTTGGGGGATATCCCTTGCTTCCGCTTCCGATCACGGTGGATTTGGATTTTGGAAGCTGCTGCGGTTTGGGTTCCTTCCCTTCCCTTCCCTTCCCTCCCCTCCCCTTCCCTCCGCTCGCTCGCGGGGTGCGCAAAGTAAAACCCTAGCACTACGCTCCTCCTCTCCCTCACGCCTGCGCGCAAAACCCTAACTCTGAATCAAGCTCTCCGCTCCCTCCCTAGGCCCTAACTTTAGATTTTGTGGCTCGTTTGTTTAGAGGTTGGTTGGTTCTTTCCTTAATTTGCAAAGCTGGTTCTTTCCTTAATTGCAATTTGACATGTATGTGTTTTTGTTCTTTACCAGGGATGATATACACAGCAATAGACACCTTTTACGTCACTGACGAGCAATTGAAGAATTCTCCCTCTAGAAAGGATGGGATTGATGAAGACACCGAGACCACTCTCAGGATATATGGCTGTGATCTCATACAAGAGAGTGGCATTCTTTTAAGGCTGTATCCTTTATCTATTCATTTCTATTCATTTCCTAAGAAGAATCAACTGTTGTTGCAATTGAGTCTCCCTTAAAGCCAATTCTAACCATAACCATGTCAGTTTTGACCTCATAACTGCAATTAGACGCAGTAAATCCAGAGGAAGAGTCATAAAGGGAAAATATTGTCGGCACTTGTTGCTATATTTTTTAATGTCCTGTGCAGGTAGGTTCACATATCTAGCATTATATTGTGATGTCTAGTGCCGAGCAACTCTTTTTTATTTTTTGGGTTCTCATTTTTAGTATTTCAATTACAATGCCATTATTTTTGGATTTCTTGACAAGCAATAGACCGCAAGTTGTTATGGCTACAGGCCAGGTTTTATTTCATCGATTCTACTGCAAGAAGTCGTTTGCTAGATTTAGTGCCAAGGTAAATTGGTTTTAGATTTATCCATTTTTTTTAATTCTCAAATGCATTTTTTAGGGCCCCAAAGCTTTGAAATGTGCAAATGCTTGGTGTCTGATCATGATATATGTACTGCTTAGGTCTGTTACTGATGGAGTATGGAGACTAGCTGGTTAGTGTGAGCTTAACTTGTACCATATTTCGATGAGTTTGCCAACCATTCACTGTTTTTCCAATCAAGCACCTCATATCCTGAAAAGTGAATTCATAAAAAATGCTGAGTTTGCCAATCATTACCCCATATAAATGGTACTGAATTCTCAAGTTTAATCCTTGGACCAGACCAGTACGTCCATATTTGCCTACTTTGCGTATTTAACTTTTATAAAATGAACTTCAAACTACAGAGGCTTGCGGCAAGCTGTGTTTGGCTGGCATCGAAGTTGGAAGAGAACCCAAGAAAACCAAGGCATGTAGTACTTGTTTTTCATAGGATGGAATGTAGGAGGGAGAACTTGCCTATACAGCCTTTAGATCTTGGCAGCAAGGTTTGTCTATCAAACTTATGCTATGGTTCATTCTCTCTCTCTCTCTCTCTATTTTTTCTGAGGGAATTTTCTTTTGTTTACATCCAATTGTGTAATTTTTCATTTCAAATGAACATATAATTCTCTGAACATGAGAATGTATCAGTCATACATGCCCCCTGTAAATCAATGGAAGAAGGAAGGTGAGGTAAAGAGGGGCCAATTTTGTGAAATTTATATATGCACTATATTGGCCTTGAGGTTTTTGACTAATTCCATCCTCCCCAAACCCCAATGTAATATTTGTTTCAATTATATAATTATTTTTATGATAAAAATCATTCTTTTTGGTGTTTGTTTGAGTATTGAGTTTGTTCTCTCTTTTTCCATATCTCTCTCATTCCATTAAATACTTTCACCAGATCATATCTCCTATTGTCAACACCTCTAATAACCAGTAACCTACAAACCTCCCATCATCCATGTAGTTATTTTCGACCAATATGCATTTGAGAGTCATATCGCTACTCTTAATATAGTGTGTTTGTTTGTTTATTTTGATGTAGATTTATGATGACCTGAAGAAGGATCTCATTAGAACAGAGCGTCATTTGTTAAAAGAGATGGGTTTTGTTTGCCATGTGGAACATCCTCACAAGTTCATATCTAATTATCTGGCCACACTTGAAGCACCTCTTGAGTTGAGACAACAAGCTTGGAATCTTGCCAATGATAGGTATCCTTTTCTTGTAGCAAAGCTTGTCCTATCTGTCTTTGTTGAGATTTAGTGATTGATCATACTACTGGATTCCTATGGCTGTCAATGGATCAGATTCGGATCGGATTCTCATATAATCCAAATGCAGATCCATATCGAATAATTGTGAGGATACAAATGCAGATCAATATCCATTATCATACTGAATTTCGGATCGGATTCAGATCATATTAGATTTTTTTGAGTTGAAAGATTTAAAATAATGAAATTCGTGCATAACACAAGTTAATATAATTATTTATATTATAAATATACAATAGAGAATAATGACTTTATTTTAACTAATTTATATGACTAATCAGATTCGGATATCCATTGACAGCCCTAGGATACTCCATCCCTCAATTTAGATATTGCACGACCCAAGAGACATCAAACATTAAAGAGATAGAACATAGTGCTATCTAATGGTAAGAGCCTTTAATTATTATTCTTGATGGTACAATGAAATTAACTCCCAAACTATAGATGTCTAGTCCAGCAACCAGCGTATTTTGAAGAAGTCCTGCATTTTTAGAGTATTTTATCTGTGCTTGTAAGCACGAATGACCAGCATTGTTACTGCAGAGAAAAGACTTCATCAGTACTCTGGAGTCTACATTGCATTTGGATCTTTAAAAAAAATGGGTTCAAATGTTTATTTTTATTTGAGATTTGGAAATAAACATATTTAGGCATATGGAGGTTGACATTACAGCTATATCACAGCCAATAGCAGTGCCAGTTACATCTAACAGATCCTTCTACCTCCTCCCTGATGTATGTTACATCATTGCCTTGTGTATATTAGCTTTGTGTTGAACTTCTAAATGTATCACCTATTATGTAATCCTTTGAATCTCGTGCTACTTTTTTTTTTTAATGTTTTTGCACTTCATTCATTGTAGTTTGCGTACTACCCTGTGTGTACAGTTCAAGAGTGAGGTAGTGGCATGTGGGGTTATCTACGCAGCTGCACGGAGATTTGGGCTCCCGCTTCCAGAGGAGCCGCCATGGTGGACAGTGTTCGATGCCGATGAAGCCAGTATAATGGAAGTTTGCAGGCTTCTTGCGCACCTCTACAGCCTTCCCAAGGCTCAGTACATACCTGTTTTTAAAGACGACGATTCTTTCACCTCTGTTACCAAAAACAAGGCTTCTGAGCCCCAAATATTTAAGGTCTGAAAAAGCCTTGTATTTTTTTGAACTTTGTTATTTCAGTGCATATAACAGTAGTCAAGAAATCTCGTTTGTGCGTGTGTTTTGCTTAACCAAGTTGAAGGTTTTTATTATGATCTTCAAGTTTGAGGGTGTCAATTTTGTTCTATCTTTATATCTCTGTCTAAATAGGAGTTGAAATTGCATTGACTGAAATATGCTATTGTGGCAATGTTAACTTGGATTTTACAGACTTTGTTACATAAGCTTCATTCATAGTTATAATAGGAATCATGTAAAATACCTTTTGCTTCATCAAATGTCAGTCTGTAATGATATATCAATGCCAAAAATCCTAATGCAGAAGTATTAACTTCAGGGATCAAAATGAAAATAGCATGAATCTGTAGATCATTTATGTAACTCATTCTTGTCACTTTTAATGGGATAAATTGAAGCAAAGTCAAATTTGTATTAATGTTGTATTAGTATTGAGCAATGATAGTAAATTGATTTTTTGTTTTGCCCCAGTTAAAGCTGTTATTTCCCTTCCTTTTATCTAGGAAAGCCCAGCTAAGGTTGGTACTGATGATGCCAATACCCCAAACCCATTGTTGGTCTCATGTCAGGAAATTGGTTCATCAAATAAAATGCTTGGGAAAGCAGGAACAGAGAGCTCAAGAGAATCTAAGAAAAGTGATGATGAGGGTGGCAAATTCACACCTGCTGAGAACGATTTAAAAGAAGACCCAGTAGAAAAATCAAAGAGTGAAAAGATGGATTCTGCTAGTGATAGAATATATGATAGAGAAAAAGAGAGATCCAGGGGTAGTAATAGGGATAGAGATAGAGAGAGAGACGGTAGAGGCCGGGACTCGGATAGAGAGAGCAGGGGCAGGGATTCAGATAGGGAGAGGGAGTGGGAGAGAGAGAGGGATAGGGAAAGAGAAAGGGAAAGGAGACATCGTCACCATGGCCATCAGCGCTCCAGAGATAAAAGCTCAGGTATGTTTTTTGTTCAATGTACCTCAATACATTTATAATGGTTAAGAGTTGTAGTAACTCACCCCATTCCAAATTCCAAAATTTGAAATTACTAGATCCGTTGTACATGAATATTTTTTAATTTACATTTTCTGATACCATATTTGGTGTTGTCAGGGGCAAATATGAAATTTTCATAGTTTGATAAAGATTTTTTTTTTAGAAATAAATAATCCGTTTATGCTGGAAAGCGAAGGAACTTTTGGATTTTCGAAAAAGGACATGGACACCTGAGTCGGACCGCACCATTGATACGGTTCCAGTGTTTTCCAGATGTTATAAAGCACACCCACAGAAAATCCCATTTTGACTGTAACCGTCCCAGCCTTTGGGTTAAATAAATGATCAGGATCAATTGATCCGTACTCTTTGAATTTCCCACCCTCACTTTTCGTCTTCATCTTGCCCCCACGTGACCCATTTATAATCAAAGTGTGAGTTCATCTAATTTTTTAATAGAAATTGAACCTGAGCAAGTGCTCAGAAATTAGGGATATTAGATGGCAGTTTACAGTGACGAATATAAGAGGAAGCATATGAAAGGAGGAAGAAAGAAGAATTTGTACAATAGAATCAGTGTAGGGCAAGAATTTAAAATTTTGGAACCTTAAATCAATCTTCTCTCTATCCCTGCTCTCCTTCTTCTTTGAATGATACATCTTTTATCTCGTGTTCCAACTCTCAAGACATTATGTTTTCTTATATTTTGACAAATAGGGTTAGAAGGAAAGAATTTTCAATTGTTGGATTTACTTCCCCGATTCATATATCCTCGTGATGTAACAATGTAATCCCTTCAGTTCAGTTTTAATGCCCGCTGAGTTAAGCAGCTTGGTTCAGAATTCAGAGGGAAGGGGAGTTTTCAGCTTGGTTCAGAAGTCAGAAGCCAGGTGGTGGATTTGGAGACAAAAAACCCGGTTGGACTATGAAAATTTGCAGTCTCTCCAGCCTTCTTTTTTCAAAAAGGTAACTAGGGATTGTAAACAAGAAAAAAAAAATAAGATATGTGTCAAGTGGGGGAGTAAGACGATGAAGAAAAGTGAGGAAGTGGGACAGTCAGATGCAGATCAATTAATCCTGATCGTTTATTTATTTGAAGAGCATAGATAAGGAGTTAATTTATTAATCCAGAGCCGCTGTGTGGTTCTTTAAAGGGTGGAACCGTACGTGTGGTTCCACTATCATATTCCTATTTCGTGTGTTATTTCGTGTGGCTGTTGTGGCAGAGAGGAAAAATGGTGGAACCACACCAACACCAATGGTGCGGTTCCATCCCTTTTTCGAAAATCCAAAGGTTCCCTTCTCTTTCCAACTGAAACGGATTATTTATTTCTAAAAAATAATCTTGATAAGGCGTAAAAGAAAAAGTAAAAACTAGTCTTAAGAAAATGAGTTGTTAAGCATGCTTGGGATCAGATAAATGTCAGTAAATTAAAAGCATGGTGAAATTTTACTCTCTTTGTAGGTAAGCCATCCAAGTTTTTTCTTAATTGACAGTTCTCAGTGTAAAAAGAGCATCTGGACTTATGCATTTAGTGACAAGGATTTGAGCTCACGTGGTTGGCATTTTTGTAGTGTGTACTTAATTTATTTTTCTCTTTAATGACGTATTAGTTGGGGATGAAAACAAAGTTGCACCTGTTTCAGTATATTTTTCTCCTTTGTACCCCAAAGGTTGGTGCTGGATATACTGTCATAATCTATTAATTAGCAATTTATGCTTAGAATGGTTGATCAACAAGCTAGTAGTCTCACATATTACAAATATTAACAGTCAATAAAATATGTATTGTGTTTTTCTATTTTGTTGAAGCAGGACACTCCGATGGGTCTAGGCGTCAGTCATCAAGAGGTGGGTTATCGTCAGTTGTAGTCTCGTAAGTCCTTTCCTTCTAATCTCAAATAATTACCATCAAATTTCGGAATATTTACAAATGTTTTTGCTCTCCCTTTCAGATCCAGGTGACTACTACCGCTCACAATCATCACGTGATAAGGACCGACACAGGCGCCATCCTTAATGACCCGTGATATTTATAACTGTTGCTTGTGTAAACTAGATTAATTCTTTTTTCCTTTCCCCAAACAAAAACAATCCTTGGACTTGGAGAGTGATTTATTTAGGCCAAGATTTGGTAGGTAACCTGAAACTAATATAAAACTTTGTTTTTTTGGTTCTTGATATGTGCCCCAGGATGCCAGGAAGTACTAGCACTCATAGGTAAGATATTGCATATTAATTATTGCCAAAAATATTTTGTTGATTGTCCGATATTTTTCTGATGATCAACTGATTGAACCGTACCCCACATGCTGTTATACTTTGTACGAGCGCGTCGGGATCTTATTGTGTAGCTTCCCGATTTTTTATTTCTAGCATTTCCAAATAAAAAAAAAATTAAAAACTGGCACGAATATGGTGAAATTTTGAATTATAGCGCGACCAAAGCGTCTCCCAGGAAAAACAAAAAGATTCTCAGAGCGTTTTTTTTCCCTAAAAAAGTTAGCAGTGGCTGCTTATTACATGTGCAATTTTAATTGTAGTTATGAAAAATTACATACTAAATAGAGAAAATTTGTTGTGCGCCTACGTAAAGTTTTGAAATAGTCAATTTTTTTTTCATGAGAAATACTATTATATCTAATATTGTCATAAAAATAATATTTTCTCTTTTTAATTATTTAATCTTTTATTTTATTATTTTAAAAGTTATAATGATATCTTTTATTTTATTATTTTAGAAGTTTTATTGATCAATGATTTTGCAGTCTGTGCGAAAATTAAAAAAAAAATTGTTGATCAATATGTTATTTAATTTTAAATGGAGATGTCACGCACTTTTAATTGTCTTATTCCACATAGAGGTGCTATCGGGTCGGGTCGGGTCCGGTTTCTATTATATTTGGACCCGTACCCTAAAAGTGTTCGGGTCCGAACTTCAATCCATATACTTATTTGTTTCAAACCGGGTCGGGTTCGGATCCGGATACCTATCTACTCGTAGATATTTCAGGTCCAGTCTTTTGGTTCCGGGTAGATAGATACCCATAACTTGTTTGTGGATTATCGGGTCCGATTCGGATACGGGGCGGTTCCGAATCCAGAGCGGATATAGGTCACAACTCCAAATCATTTGAGAAATTATTTACATTTAAATATAATTATAATTTCTTAAACATCTCATATAATATAAATCATTACAATATAAATTAAAAAATGTTGCAAAATAAAAATTACACTATTGATCTTGTTCATAAATAATGAAATATATCATGCTACAATCTACATAGCAAAATAAAAATAATAACTCTAAATTATTAGTTATCTATCTAAATTAAAAAAAATACTATCCTATTGATTCAACATTTGCAAGTACATTATCTCAATTACTATTTTGTCAATCGCTGTAACAAATGAGAGCTTCAATTGTTGATGCCTTCAAACTTGCTCGTTTGTCATCAATTACTCTGTTACCTGTGCTAAAAGCGGATTCTGAAGCTCATGTGTGTATAAACATAGCAAATTGAATTGGAAATATCATATATCAGATTAGTCATATGAGCAGAATTTTTTTTTATTAGTAAAATATAGCACAGAAGAACCAAGCTTGTTAAGGCCGTAATTAAAAAGCTAGTGTAAAACAACAGCATAAACCTGGTTAAGTTTTACCAAGCTATAGCACAGCTGAAATATATTATCTAACACAAAAACTTGATGCAGAGTTATTAATATATATTTTGTCGGGTATTTATACGGGTATCGGGTCGGGTTCGGTTATGGGTTGGATAATTAAATGATACCCATATCCTACCCATTATAGTATCGGTTCCGGTTCGGATCCGGGTCGGATATTAAATTATTAATTTTGTAATTGTACCCATAATTTAACCAGTTATATTTTTTAAACCATATCATATCCAAATTAATCGGATCTGGGTCGGTTCCGAATCAGATCCGGTTCGGTTTCGGATCGGATCCGGGTAATCGGGTAAAAGTAACACCTCTAATTCCACGTCTCATCGAGCTAATGAGGATTCCTTTATTCCTTGTCCAGCTCATCGATTGGAATAGTTGATGCGTTGAAAACAGGCTTTGACTTTGCTGAAATAAATTGAAAAACATTAAAAAAAAATATTAAGAGGATTCCTTGTCAAAATTATCCAGTAAATTTGAAGTTATACGAGAATTTTAAGAGTTTTTAACTACTTGAAAAGGATCAGGATATAAATAAATATATATATATACTTATTTCGTCAAGCAAGTTAATTAATACAGCTAGAATTAAAATTTCTCAAGCTTTGCGTCTAAAATAATAATATATATTTAAATATAAATTAAATTCTAACAATGATAATTCTTATTTGGAAAAAGAGCACAAAAATTATGAATCTTTCAATCATAATAAATAAAAAAAGAATAATAATAACATGACATAGACGAAAAGTGTTAAAACTTTATAAATTATAAATTAAGGGGGGTGGATCTGAAGGATTTCATGATGCGGCAAGGCAATAAATTCAAAAATTTTAACCTTCTTACAAGCATCTACGGATCTACTTTATTATGCTAATTATATTAAAACAATTCAAATGTATGCAAATGGATATCTACTCATTCATTAATCACAAATCTATTTACTAAAAGTGATTTGGATATATCTCTACCAAATGTCAATTTGATAAATAGAGAGAAGTCGAATTCTCTTCTAGATCTCTTGGATACATTCGTTTGTCGAAATGGCCTCCTAGTGTTCACCTTGAACTAAACAAGGATTAGAAAGACCTTACTAGAGATCTTAATCTAATCTAAGCTTAGAACCTAGTTAATAACCCTTCTTGTTCTTCTAATAATTTCTCATTAGAGAAACCAATAATATGAAAGGAATAGGGATGGCGGCTAGGAGGGAGAGGAAGAGAAGAAAAAAAATTTCAGAATTTTTTTTGCTTGCTTACTTATTGAATACCTTCTCTACCTCTCCTTATATACAAATATACTAGGGTTTCCATTGTGTAACCTTCCTAGTATAATTCTCTTTAATAAAAGAGACAACCCTAGCCGCTGCTACAGTGCGCGCTACAGTACCATCCTCAACTCATATTCATTTTGGGTTTTAATAAACTTATGTTATAACAATGTTTTGCACATTATTAATTATGTGTCATGTATATTATACTATAAAATATGCACCATATTATACCAAATAATATACATGCACACTTCTCATAAATTTATCTTCGTTCTAAGCAGTCATGATATTTATTTATCACATATATATTATTTCATGTCATATGAAACAATATACATCATATAAATAAAATATCCTTCTTGTTTCTCGTTCAGTTGGTGTGACCTATATGGAGGATCTGTGTTATGTTGGCAATGGCATAAAACATTTTATTACCATAAACTATAAGCGGTATTCTAGCTATACATTATAGTTACCCAAATAACATAGATGTAAAGTATCATTTTTACAATACATGATCCTTTAAAGTAACGTTACAAATAACATTACTTGTATCTATTCCTTGCCACATGATATTATGAATAATATACAAAGTCGGACCGTGTCATCTTTGTATTATATTCGTTTCTTGGTCTCTTAAGTAAATTATATAAATATATAACTGCACTTCAGTTATATTGCATGCATTATAATTCTACTTTACCAAGGGGCCCACAAAATATCATCACTCATTATAAATGAGGGGCAATGATACTATTGACATATAACTTTCTCCCGCACAAGTTATATACAAGGAACTAATATTTTTATCACCACTTATGATAAACAGCTTTTAATACTAATTACATTATATATTTCTCATGTGAAAAAGAAATACATCTCATATCTTAGAATTCTGAGACACAATGAAAATATTAATGACACTAACATAACCCATATAATATTTTCATTTGTTAGGTCTGTTCAATATATGAAACCTTTCATATACTCATGTTATTAAACGATAAGCCTTTATCAACATTTATAGAACTACAATGTACTTTAATCAACATGACAAACTTATCATGGTATATTAGTGTTTCATGATAATAACCAAGTCTGTGAACATTTTAGAGATTTATGTTTGTCATCATATAGAGTTCTATGGTTCAAGACCAAGAGCATCTTCTTGAACACTTCTATAGATAAACATAAATTTCATGGAACAAAATGCATGTAGCATCCAATTCATAAACATAACATGTAAAAGTGATCAACATAAGATAACTTTTAGAACACATATCTAACAGGATATCCATTTCATTATTAAACACGTTGGGTATCCGATCCGCCAACGGCTATGATTGAAAGATGAAATTTCGAATTTAATCTCAACTCTCTGATCACATTATTTGTCTTCTTTTGATTAAATACATCTGAATAATATGTAGAAGTCTAAATTTAGTTAAGAACATACTCACCATACGTAATGGCACACGATGCGTTACAATTAAAATTGAACATACACAAAAAATAGCAATATATTAATTCTTTTTCTTATTTCTCACTTTCCTTACTTCTCTTTTGTTTCTATATAGACCATCTATTAGAAAATTTATATATTAAGATAAAATTTTTGTGCAGTACAGATCACCCCATTTTATTTTCCTATTTTTCAATTTTGTTTTTACACAGACGGTCCAGAGAAAATCAAGAATCAAGAGTTTATTTTTCAAATTAACTTGGTAATTCTTAATTCTCTGTGTCCCTCTTATTATCTCTTATTATTTGGTTGAAAAACTATATTTTGCTTAACATTATTGAACAATGTATATATTAATGCTGTTTTGTGTTCGAGGAAATGTCTGAACCAAAATAATACATAATTTATTGTCGATTCATAGATTGACACTTAGATTATTAACTTATTGATCACTTAGATTATCACTTAGCATTCCAAAAAATTAATTTATAATTATCTATACTTACAATTTTTTATAATATAATAAAGATTATATTTATTTTGGTAACACATTTTATTGAAAATTATATTGCTTTTAAAAAAAAAAGAGAAATAAAATCGTAAATGATTTTTATTTCCTAAATTATTGAAGTGGTCATCTTTATTTATATTTTTATTTGATTCTCTAAATCATTAATTTATTGCATCTAATTTTATTTAGGAAGAAATGCCAACGTTGAAATTTTATTTTCTTGTATTAATTATTTTCTCTGATTCTTCACACGACACACATAAGTTCATATAAAATATTATAAACGGATTATTTATACTTTAATTTTATAATTGCTACGAATAAATAATATTTCAATGTGATAAATGATAAACGCCAGATTTATTTCTATTCATATCTATTTCAATTTTAATATAAAATAAGGACCCCAAATTTCTGCCTCCTCACCTCTTTATATCCACTCATCTTTTTATTTAGTAATTTAATTCTTATGCAACTATTCTAATAATATCAGGCTTTAAAATATATGTGTGTGTGTGTGTTTGTTTGCACTATCACTAATTGATATATATTTTTCAAGGAAACAAACTTACATTATTATTTTCGTTATCTGTAGCAAATGACATTCATAGAAGGTTATTGAACTAAAGCGGTCATATGTTGTTTCTTTTAATATTATTTAATATTCGTCTCTTTATTCAATTTTAATGTTCTATCTTATAATATATTTTCGTTGCAACGCGGGTGTAATATATCAGAATATGTGACTTGGATTTGAGAAATTCAAATTTAAAAATGTGTTATTTAGTAATTGGTAGCAGCGAAGAGAGCGGATAGATAACTTCCGGTCTGTCCCCGGGAGCGCGGAGCTGATAGATAGCTCCCGTCTGCTTCTACTGCTGTGGCAGCTGCTTTTCTTTCGTTCTCGTCTCCCTGATCTGGTCTTCGTCGTTCGTTTTTCCTTCTTTGTTGTGTTCTGGAACGACGACGACGATGATTTACTCGTGGGGATTGGCGTCGGCGTCGGCGGATTCCAATCTGCAGCTGCTGCTTTCATCGGTCCTCAGCTTATCTCTGCTCGTTCGTTTCTCCATTCCCTCCGTTTAGCCCCCTTTGCTCCTCTCTCTCTTTTTTTTTTTTTTCATTTATTTATTTATTAAATCAAATCCATTCTTTCTCTCTTTCTTAGGTGCTGATCGCCGCGCTGACTGTCGCCGCTTTCTTCCTGGAGTACATCCGCCGAGTTGGCTGCTCCCACTCGTAAGCCCCGCCCCCTCTTTCCTCTTTAATCTATAATATTCTATGAATTAATTAATTCATCTTCGATCTCTTTCCAGTATTGAGAGAAGTGCAGCTTCTGATTCCTTTTTTGAGGACCCCTCTTCCCTGAACAAGGTAATTTTTATATCCATCCTCCCCTCCTCTATTATTCATTAGCTTTTCTAATTAAGTGTCTGTTTTAGGTTCCTTGTCCTTCAATTTTTGATCCAGCTGACAAGTACCTTTCCCTCATAATTCCTGCATACAATGAGGAAGACAGGCTTCCCAGTACTCTTGACGAAACACTCAAGTAACTCAACTCCCTCTTCTTTTACTGCCTCAAACTCCTAATATTACTACACCATCCATGTAAAATACCAAACTTTAATGCTAAATTCAAACACATCATCATGATACCAATTCTAGTGTTGACCTCATGCTTTAAATTTGGATGCTTAACTGTCACAAACATGCCTATTTCTACAGCAAATGTAGATGAAGTTTACTTAGGTTTCTGGATAGGTACAGAACTCATATCAGATTTCTAGTGGTACTTTTGTCCGGGTTAAATTTAATTCATTCTATCGTTCAATTAATACAGTATTGTTTGGTTCCAATGTCTGCTTCAGCAGGTTATTTTAGGTTGGGTTAGGTTGTGATAGTATAGGAAAGACAATAAGGGTTTGCTTACAACATATTTGTATTTCCAAAGAATTCATATCAAATAATTTCGCATTTATATGAGAAATTTATGTTAGCATTATTTTACGACAATTGCTTCATTATCTGTTTAATTTACTGTTTCTTTTTCTAAATTGTTCTTGTCATTATTTTTTTTTAAGCTATCTGCAGCAACGGTTGGCGGCAGAAAAATCTTTTTCTTATGAGGTCTGTGAAACAAAAATCATATCATTGCACATCCATTGAGTACTATTTTTGCTTGCTTAAAATTTTTGTGATGATTTAACCTTTTCAGGTTTTGTCCTTTAGTTCGTGTTTGGACAAATCTATGAACGCAAGATCACAAAATGATATATAATAAGACAAGCAATAAAAATGATGTTCTAGTTTTCTTATTCTGTGCAGGTGTTAATAGTTGATGATGGAAGTCGAGACCATACTTCAAGAGTGGCATTTGACTATGTCAGAAAGTACAAAATCGACAATGTAAGGGTCCTGCTCCTTGGTGGAAACCATGGAAAAGGAGAAGCTATCAGAAAAGTAAGTCCGATCCTGATTATCGTCGTGACTTTATCACTCTAGTTTTGTTTTTATTTAGTTTTCAGTGCAAATGTGTCGTTCTATACACAGGCTACTGGTATGACCAATGCCGGATTTTTATTTTCCCATTTGTAATAGGGAATGCTCCATTCAAGAGGCAACCTGCTTCTAATGCTTGATGCTGATGGAGCAACCAAACTCACTGACCTGGAAAAGCTCGAGTCCCAGGTCTGATATACACTCACTCACTCACGGAGTAGTCATATTTTGATTTTACTTGTATGATTTTGCTTCTCATAACAAGTTGTTATTTATTTATTTATTTTTCTTTTATTAACCATCAGATAAAAATGTTTGCTGAGAATGTGAAGAAAGCTGAGTCGACTCCTGATTCTTGTCCGAGATTGTCAGACATTGAGATTGCGGTGTTTGGATCCCGTGCTCATTTGGAGAAGAAGGCTATTGCAACGGTTTGTTATATTATTCCTTGACAGCCTCTTGGAATATTTTTTCAGAAATGACATCTCAAGTCCTCAACTCTTTGGTTTTGTTCTGTCACCAGAATTTCTCATTTTTGTTCATTCAACTCGTGGTCTGACTCGGTTAATTTCATTTGACAAAAATGAGGAGTTCAAGATGGAGATTGAACAAAAGGAAAGCTCATCACAAACAAGAAATATAGAGACCGAGTTTTCGGTCAAAAATGGGGAAACTAAAAAGTTCTGTGTGCATGTTGTACAGAACTTGGGAGGTGATTTTGATTAGTTTTTATATAACTGCAATCTTGTTATTTCAGAGAAAGTGGTACAGGAACCTTCTGATGAAAGGCTTTCATCTATTGGTCTTACTAACAGCAGGACCTGGTATCAGTGATACACAGGTATGCTTGTCATGTGCAAACTTTATATTTCACCTTTGTGACTTTTTTTTATTCCCTATTCTAATTACACAGGAACTGGCAGTTTATGCAAATGTAATATTTGATTTAATCTTTCAATAGTTAATTGCTATTGACAAATTAGCTGGATACTGTGAGGTGTAAATCCCATTCAAAATGAAATGTCAAGGTTGTCTGCCGAGACACCTTTATTATCCTGATTTATATATTGAACTTCTTTCAACATGATTTGCCTTTACTTCTACAGTGTGGCTTTAAGATGTTTACAAGATCAGCTGCACGAAAATTGTTCACAAATATGAGATTAAAAAGGTGATTTTTTCGTTTAAAATATCACCTGGTGTTATAAAATTTTATTACAGATACTTCTTGGATTATCTTATTTTCAAGTTCCTTTGATTGCTACTCACCACTTTTTTCTGACGTCCGCTTCCTCAGTTTAGTTGAAAGTGTCTAGACTCCAGACAGTTCTTAGTACTGGATTTTTTTTAGGCTTATTAGTTTCTGTTGCTTAACAGAAACTATTGACACTTTCTTCAAGGGAAAAAAAAATGGCATGATATTTTTGTCTACCAAGCACATTTAAGGACTCAAATTTCAAAGGGATATCTGTAAACTAAAATAAACTGAAACATTGTTGTCAGGTATATAAATTAATAGTTAAATTGATATTCTGTCATCAGTTTGAAGTCCAATATGAAATGCATATTTTTGTTAAATGTTAGGTATCTGTGACCATGAACTTATTACCAATTTGAATTGGCATTACGACCTGTATAAATGAAAAAGATTTCTCATGAAGCATACATCTGAAAAAGTTCTGCCTCACTGACAAAGAATTAAAATAAATCGTCAAATCAAAACAATAATTATATTTATGACATAATGATTATTCTGATGGAAAAAGTTGTTATGAATGCAGATGGTGCTTTGATGTTGAGCTTGTGTATTTATGCAAACATCTCCGCATACCAATGGTTGAGGTGGCAGTTAACTGGACAGAAATACCTGGATCAAAAGTACGGCTTATGAGTATTGTTCACATGCTTTTTGAGCTTGTGTTGATTCGAGTAGGATATGGGCTTGGAATTTGGAAAATTCACTTGTAAACACGCGGCCACTTCCTACTTTCTGCAGCATGTTAGAATTTTGTTTGCAATGTGTTGTATTTTTAGATTTCCCATTAGGATTTAGGTGATAGCTTGCAAAAGGTTTTATACCAATAAAATTCTGGCAACTGTGGTAATTGTTTTATGGTCCTTTTTGTTTTTTTGAAGGACAACTGATGTAACACTAATATAGATTATCAGCATTGAAGAGGTTAGAAGTCAGATTGTGGTGTAACTTGACAATGATGATTTTTTTTTTTTTTTTTTCTCTTTTGATTTTGTTTAGATGTATCTATTCTAGGCCGATAAGTCAGTTTATGGCCCAGCAGTCAAAATGAAGCCCAAAATGATAGCCATGTAGATGTAGTGCATCTATGAATTGAAGCATAGAATGTGAAATAAGAGTCGGCAGAAGAAGTGAACAAGTCTGTAGTAATGACAGCGCCAATGGCTTTGTTATTTGGATATGTAGGTGTCACATGGTTGGTTTGCAAATATGAATTATATATAGACAGATCTAGCATGAGCAGAGAGAGACAAATAGAAAGAAAGACTACTGGGTTGATGCATGCATTTGGAGATAATACAAATTAAGTAGAAACATCTATGCGACTATGCACATTACAGTTAACAAACCATCAATTAGCTAGTCATACGGTTAGCCATCCCTTTCTCTACCGTCTTCCTTCCTTGCTAATTTCTCAATCTTATACTTCACACTTCAACCTCTCTATCTGTTGCATCCCCTTGTATATTTCCGTTCCTCGTACAAATAAAAAATCTAAATTTTCCAACTTCATATATACTACTCTTTCTAGGATTAGCTAGGATTGCAGTACCCTAGTCCCAATCTCTGAAATATTCATACCTCAAACTTCATATATGCAAAAATTTACTTGAAATGGATTATGAGAGCCAAGGAAAACATAGTGTGAATGGATTTTGAGTCCGTGAACTTTTTTTTCATATATATGGAGAAAAAAATATGTTACAAATGTACAAATTGTCTGCTTCATTTTAACGAAACGGGTATTAATCATTTTAACAAAATGTAACCTCTATTTTGATTTTTCAGAAAATCGGATCTGGTGTAGGTATTAATCAATTTCGCTTTCTTTATGTGAAGGTAAGTATTGATTAGCAGATGGTGAAATTCTCCTTTAATTTCCCTCTCTTACTTTTTCTGGACCGGGAGCATTAATCACCTCCACTGCGAATAAATACATTCTCATCTCACCTCATCTCATCTCATATAATTAATACAAGGGATACATAGATACATAGACTATATATATATACCTCACCTGACCCTCTCTCATTCCTTAATTAATTGATTAATTCAATCAACACAATAAAGAAGAAGGAGAAAGAGATTGTAAGAGAATGGGGTATCGGCGCAGCTGGGTGATCATGTCATTGGCATTGATATGGCCATTCATATCCATATGTCACGCAGAGGCACGCATGGGACGAGGAATGTATGGCAAAGGCAGAGGGCCCTGGCAGACTGCTCACGCCACTTTCTACGGCGGAGGCGACGCCTCCGGCACTATGGGTATATACATATCATTTTCATGCATTTTTCCCTATCCATCCTCGTCTCCTCATGTCATACTATACTGTTTTAATTACCATATATATTTTACTCATTTTTTCTTGGAATAGAGACAAAAGGGAAATGGGAATTTTATATTCTAATATTTTATTTGGTAGCTCTAAATTGATCCTCATCGTATTCTTATTTTTATTTTTTATTTTTTTATTTTCTTATAGTCGATATATATATACATTGCTGCCAGCTATAGGATGATCTATATATCCTCTTTCCTACCAATCAATATATATCTCATTAATACCATTAGCAACTTATAAATGAGCATATATATGCTAAAGGTAAATAGGATCCCATTCCAAAAACAAAAACAAAAAAATAATGCATAAAAATGATAGTATAAAAAAATTAATAATTATGCTCAATTGCAAGATAATATATTGCTTTTCAGGAGGGGCGTGCGGGTACGGAAATCTGTACGAGCAAGGATACGGTGTAGAGACAACGGCTCTGAGCACAGCTTTGTTCAATGATGGATTGAGTTGCGGTGCGTGTTTCGAGATAAAGTGTGTGGACCAGCAAAACTGGCACTTCTGCTTGGCCGGCTACCCCTCCATTTTCGTGACAGCGACCAACTTCTGTCCACCGAATTGGGCACTTCCCTCTGACAACGGCGGTTGGTGCAACCCGCCCAGGCCACACTTTGATCTCTCCATGCCCATGTTTCTTAAGATTGCGCAGTACAAGGCTGGCATTGTGCCCGTCACCTACCACAGGTTTCTTTCTTTCTCTCCTTCTATAATTATTATGATCATAGCATGAGATCATCAGCTAAACTTGATTTTATTTATAATCAAAACACATGCAGGGTGCCATGCAAAAAGTCGGGTGGAGTGAGATTAACGATCAACGGATTCAAGTACTTCAACCTGGTTCTGGTAACTAACGTGGCAGGTGCGGGGGACATAGTGCATGCCAGTGTGAAGGGGTCAAACACAAACTGGATGCCGATGTCACACAACTGGGGCCAGAACTGGCAGTCCAACACCGTCTTAGTCGGGCAGTCGCTCTCTTTCCGGGTCACAGCCAGCAACCGTCACAGCTCCACCTCTTGGAACATTGTTCCTGCCAATTGGCAGTTTGGCCAGACCTTTGAAGGAAAAAACTTCAGGTCTCTTCTTTGAAAAAGAAAAATGCTTACCAAATATTGTATTGTAATGATTTGTAATAAAAAAAAAACCAGTAATGATTAACGAGCATGAAGATGGAGAGCTATAAATAAATTTAATATTATTTTCTTCCAAGAACTAGATAGTTAATTAGCTAGCTCTTTGATTCAACTGTGGATATGAAGAGTTCGCAGTGTAAATTGTTAAGAGGGGCAAGGAACGAGAACAAAAATGATCCAAATACAAAACTAGCTCACCTATAATAAATAATGTGTTAACATACGGTCAGGTAAAGGTTACATTGCCCAGTCCCTGGCCCCAGCACATAGAGAACACGTTGCTTTGAATCCACACTACATAAAGCTACTTGACATATAGTAATACAATACAGGTAGAAAGAAAGAAAGAATGAATGAATGAATGGTAATTGGAAAGGTAAAAAAAAAAGAAAAAGAAAAGAAATACAAGTAAAAAGTGAAGTCCCCCAGCAAGCAACACAAGAATGCTAATGCTGCGAGTGCTGGTACATTCTCTTAAAAAACCACCTGCCTAAAGTTGCCTCCGAATTTAAATCCAAGACAAAGACAAGAGAAGCCAAGACAAACCCCCAATTAATTTGTTACATGATGATAATTTACACTCAATAATACCCAGTAAAGATAAAGAATTAAGGGAAGGATAGAGATCAATAAAGTCTAGAGTCTTTGCAACTTCAAGCCGAGCTCCTTGCTCTGCTGCTCGTCAGGCTGAAGCGTGTTAGGAATGGCACCGAAAGCGCAACGTGCTGCCTCTATTCCTGACACTGTGTTATGAAACGTGGCAGATGCCTCCTCCAAGGTCTTTCTCCACTCATGGGCAACATACATGAAGCGCCATGTCACGGCAGAACTGAGTGGCTTTTCGTAAATGACATCCTGATCCAGATCCGAAGCACGCATGAAGCGCTGAGTGGCGGCCTCCCAGGAGAGCTGGTGCCTCATCTGCTCGGTCAGAGGCACCGGCTCTGACGACAGCGCCTTCAGGGTCAGCTTCACAAACTCTGGGCCAGTGTTGTATGTATAGCAGTTGGGGAATTGTTTGAAGAATTCATTCGATGGGTGGTTAGCGCATATCACAATCTTCCCCATCGCCAGGGCCTCTGCAGTCGTGGTACACACCACGTCTGTTGTGCTGGGGTTTATGAATACCTTGTAACTGTAATGGTTAATTATTAGAAATATAAAGCAAATAAAATCTTGCAATCACTTATTACTAGAAACAAAATGAATGGAAAGCTTGCTCGGTTTCTATTGCTGACTAGGCTTTTTGAGGGCGCTCATCGAGGTAAAAATGGCACATTCTTTTTTTTGGATAGAAAGAATACACTTTTATACATAGCTGGCTTCTTCTTAGTGTTGTTAATACTACAGCTCTTATCATCTTTACAGCAGTTGTCAATTGGCAGCTCAAAATGTGGTCTTCACTAGCAAGTCAGAAATTGGAAATATGATATAAAATAGAAGGGTAAATGAAAGTTTTGCATACACGTGAAAAATAGGATCAGCGTGATCACGACCAGGTAAAACGGTGACATCGAGCTTCAACTTGGCAGCAGCCTCTTTGACCGCGTCAGAGTCCTCTCCATTGCCATACAACTCCATCTTCAGCCCGGTGAGCTCCGTTTGGTGCTCACCCAATAGCTGAAGCAGCTCAGTGTAGCCTTTTCCCCACACCATCTTCCCTATATAATAGGCCCCCTTTAAAAATGCTGCTTTCTCCCCTCCAACTTCTCTCTCCTTAAGCTTCTGCTTCCCAATCTCAAGGAACCTAGGGTTTACTCCGTGTACGTTGCATATCACAGATCTCTCCAGTTCTTGTGTCGCAGCTGATAACCTTATTACCTTCACTCCAAAATTATTAAAAAACATACATGATCGACCGTGTTCAGAAACTCCCCGATAAAAAGGTGTGTGACGGCATCATGATAATAGATAGAAGCATACCTTATGGCAATAGATATCAACGACCCAAGAGTTGATGTGTTTTAAGACGAAAGCTTGCATGAAGCCATTCTTCTCTCTCTTGACGTAAGCCAAGTAGTTGGTGTGTACAATTCCTATCACTTTGCGGAATTTTGTTTTCCATCTACGGCCATGGTGGTACCAAGTGAGGTGTTCAGGCTCTTCTAACACCGCAATATCAGCAACCTCATCTTGTATTATTTCAGTTAAATCCCCCACTGGTAAGATGCTCCTTTTCTCCTTGGAAAACTGCAAGAGTAATTTGAGATAAATGGGTTATTTTTCCTGAGTTTTAGAAGTTGTGTGATCCCATTTAAATGAAACTATTTCGAATTCTAAAAAGGCTACAGATATAGCTTGAGGGTTGCCTCCAAACATGCTTCCAAGCAATGATTTACAATCTCCCAATTCACAATTCAAATCGTACAATTCGATTCAACTCACTAGGGGAGAAACTCGATTCATGATTCAAATGACGCTTCCTTCAGATTTTCAGCCCCAACAAAATATCCTCCATTTCCTTTTGTTTGCCATTTTGTTTTCACCAGCCAGAAAATGCACACGAGAAGAAACAGGAGAGACTAAGAAGCATGAGAAACAGTGAACTGTGAACAATTTTTCCAAGTACTTAACATTTGCAATGTCTAATGTGGATAATTTATGCTCAAATAGGACACACCTGAACATCAGACCAGATGATATAAGATGATATTACAATGAATTTGTAATGATTTGTTTGCTATATGTAGTAGCTATTTGTTCTAATTCATTTGTAGAATAATAAATCTTAGAGATGTAAATCGATTCAATTCAAAATATAATGACCAGGATTGGAATAATGCTTTGACAACATAGCTTATAAAGGAATTCTAAGGTTTTGTTTCAGCTTGAAACAGCATTTCCCAAAAACCAGGAATATGATTGTCGTTGCTCCAGGCTACAACCATAAATTTTCACCACAAACTTTCCCAACAATGTCTGCTTATGTACCAAGAATGCTTATAGCATAAAATAAAAATAATTCCCTCTTTACAAGAAAAATAATCAAATCAGATTTTGCTTCTAGTTAGAACAAAACCTTTCTAACAAATAAAAAAAAAATAGTTTAATGAGTCGGATTCACTGTTGTAAATACAAGACGAGATATGAGAAGGATGTGTAGCAAAAAAAAGGTTGATACCTTTCCAGGATAGAAGGTAATGGTGAAGCTTGGCACCATGGCAGTTCTTTCCTGCAGCCACTTTCGTACATAATCCTCTTGCTCAGATGGCACATTAAATTTGATTTTGTTGGGATAAACCAAATCCTGGTCCTTGAAAGATAACCAAGGTATAATCAAGGTGACGTCTCTGTCTCCATCTTTAGCAAGATAAGCGGCACGAAATAACGGGTTTATAGCGGTACCCGTCATCCATGGGAGGCTAGCAGTGGTGAATATTGCAAAATGTCTTCTGCGATTAGTCATCTTCCTTCAACAATCTTGCTGCCCACAATGAGACTGAAACAATAAATAAACCACGTTTTTAGTGCAGTAACATAACTAAGCAATTTGAGGGAAAGTAGGGAGAAGGAACATTGAATGAAGCTCCTGAGAAGCAGAGAAGGATGCCTATTCTATTGTTTTGTGAATGTGAATGTGAATGGAAGCCCCTTAAAATTACAATTAGCAATAGACCACTGTTGCATTGCATTGCATTGCATTGCATTGCTGCCAATACCATGGTTTGGAAATCTACCCCGATCGCCGATCGGATCCCATCCGATCCCATCCGATCCCATCCCATCCCATCCCATCCCATCCAATTATCGGGCGATTCCTAGATAGATAACATATGTGGAGATATCTGTAAGCTAACCTAATTGAAAGCGTTTTAGGTGAAAACACGAAGCAGCGGCTGGCTTGTCTGATTCCTCCGACTCACCGTCCGTCCGAGTTACGGCGATTCTTCTTCATTCAGATTTCGGTTTCAATTTCGATTCTTCAAAAGGTGGAGAGGTCAAAGGTGGAAGATGATTGTTTGATGATTGATTGGATCAGAAACGGAGTGAGAGAGAGATTTGGAATTAGAATTGGGGGTTACAGGAATCAAGCAAGAATATTTCGTTTCTTTTGGTAATTAATTAAATTAAAAGAGGAACAACAAGGACGGATGAGTCTTTTTCTGTTAGTTGGCTTGTCCCAGCCTGCGGTTACTTGTTATCTTTTTCATTTTTATTTTTCTCTTTCATTTATCTAATTTCTGATGTTGACTTTAAATGATGAATTCAAAATGTTAAAATTAATATAACTCATCAATAATACTGTATTTACATGTAAAAAATTAAAATTAATTTTGTATAACGTGAAGCGATAAAAAAAACAATCATCTTTTATCACTTTTAAACTGCTCAACTTTATATTAAATTTAAATCAGATTTTTTTTTTAAAAAAAATTACATATAAATACATCACAGACCAGTTTAAAGTTTTGAATTCTTAATTTAAAATGAATCCAATAAATTTTAAAGAATGTCCACGATTCCACTACCAAGCTTCTAAAAAAGAAAATTAAAGAATATCCTAATTCTACTTAAATTAGAAATAATTTCTTAAAATAAAAGAGTCACGGGATATGGATAATTACATGCGTTTACATCATATTTTTGACATCTAGAGACGCCGCTGATCGGCTGACGACATCCGAGACGACAAAAATCTAATCCTTAAATCTAATGTTTGACACAAACATAGTTACATTACATACATATTCCAAAATTTGTTGAACACTTGCAGCCCACATACAATACAATACTTGATACAATACAATACAAGTAGAAGATGAGAAGCGAAGAAATAAAGAAGAGGAAATCTATTCATGATCATCACGCTCCCTATGAATAGCATCAAGAATGACAACAATTGCTACAATGAGTGCATAATCCACATTCGGATAAACTGTTATACCAAATGTGTCCCTTCCCAGCAGTACATTCTTAAGTTCGTACTGACGGCTCATCTGCACATGCATCAACAAAATTAAATTAAGCAACATGCGTATCTTTAAATTGAATCAATGAAATTAAGGTGATGAACTAACTAACTTAACATACAAGGGCAATTATGGTATTGGTGTCTCCGAGGTAGAAGGTACAAGACCTATCGAACCAGCTCCCTTTCACCTTGAAGTCACATGTGTGATCATTGCCAGGCAAGAACACATCCAGCTGTGTCTTCAGTTGGAGCATATGTGATTGCTTCACCGTGAACAGCAAGTCTCTCTGATCACTACTGTCTCCTCGGTGCACCTTCCATGTGTTGTGCATGCTCATCATCTGATAATTAACCAAAAATCCAACATCTTTTAATCTCTCTCTCTCTCTCTCTCTCTCTCAAAATATATAGAAATTGTCATTGAAATTAACCAATTAAGCAATTAAATTAGAGGAAAAAGAGCAGAGCAGAGCAGTCAGTACCTTCTCTCTCATGGAGGCGATGGGAACGCCGGCTGCATCGCAAAGCACGCGGTGCGAGTGGAGGCTAAGAACACGGCCCTGCACCTGTTGATTAATTCATTTTCATTTCAATATGCAAATTGATTGATTCAATAAGCACCTATTGGGAGGTGCTTGGATTGATTAATTACAAGGATGGATGGAGCTTGGCTTGGGATCAGCTCTGAGCTCACCTCCGTAAACAAAATATGCAAAATTGAATTGAAGAGGTGATGTAGCTAGCTAGTATGTAGCGTACCTTCATCAAGACAGCGCCGTTGACATCAGAGACGACGAAGTCACCGTCAGACAAGCTGAGGGCCTTCTTGGTAACGGTGAGCGCCACCACGTATGGCGCGCAGAACTGCTGGCCCACCACCGCCACCATCGGCAATGGCGACGCCATCGCTGCTGGAGGGGCAGGGGGGAAAGGTACCGCTGCCATCTATAAATTAATTATTTATTACTGACGACCCCTTTGCCCTTTGCCCTTTGCCCTTTGGCTTTGGTATGGATCTAGTTGACTAGTTCGAGTTCTACACTTCTACTTGTACCTCTCTCTCTCTCTCTCTCTAGAGATTAGAGATTAGAGAAGCAAAACACGCGTTTTGACGTCTTTTCTTTTAACCGAGCCGCTGTTGTTCATTACGGGGTTAGATTTTAACAGTCAAATTTTTGCTCAAAGCAGCGAAGTGGTAAGAGAATTTTTTTTTAAATGACGGTTTACTCCTCCTTTAATAGATACCTTATTTATTGAGTTTAATTAATTGATATACAATTCATTCTTTAATTAGCAACTAATTCTAGTTGGCTTTTTCGGCTGAACAAAAAAAAAAACTGCTGCGAGAAAACAAATTTCTGCTTTCAGTTGTGTGATATTTCTCTCTTCTTGGATCACTTGCTATATAATTCTTTAATCAAAGGTACTTAGTATACTTAATTAATTTTTTTTTCAAGGATACGTGAGAATTTAAGGTTAGTTTTTCTTCTACGGAACTTTTTTATTTTTAAGCAAATTTAAACAATAAGAAAAAAAAATCTACAATATTTTAAGAGGCAATCTTATTTTTTACTTTATTTATTTACTTATTCGTTTGTTTAATATATGGATATTGATAATTCATCAATTCTATTTGAACTAGACGCCAAAAAATTTGAATTACTTAATTTTATTACAAAACTCACGAAGACCTGCTCAATGGTATTGTTAGAATATTTTACTCAGTTAAATGATACACATTATCTATTTATGGTTCAAAGTTAGAAAAAATACGTGGTTTTACAATATGATAGACATGGTAAATATCATGATGCACGGAGTGTATCTTTCGATGAAAAAAATAAAACAGGAACACGTCGGATCAATTATTAAACTAACCTTTGAAATAAAAAAATAAAAAAAATAAAAATGTTGACTCATTTGATAGAATTGATTTTTGAGAGAATGTATTGTTCCACCGAAATTTTTAAATATACCATTTTAAGAAAATAAATAAACCAAAACACCATCGGTGGCTGGATTTAATAAAAATAGCATGGCCGCTTTGGCGCGAAGCGGGTACCCTGAACGTGGCCGCTATGGTGGGAATCGGCCAATATATTGGGCCGGCTTTAGGCCCAGCGGGCTGGCCGCTTTGGAGGGCAGCGGGCTGGCCGCTTTGGGGCGTAGCAGCCACGCCTCAACCCATGGCAGCGGCCATGGTACCATATAAATTCCCACAGTTACGTTTTTTTGATATCAATTCTCATTTCATCCCTTCAAATCAGGTAATTTTCTTCTTCTTTCTAAATTTAAATTTTAGTTTAAAGTAGGAGTAGGAGTAAGGTATATATTCAGGGTTTAGGATCAGGTAATTATGAAATTGTACCAAATTGGCGTATAAGCGCATATGACCCCTCCCAATCAGGTTTAGGATCAGGTTTAGTATAAGCGCATTATGAAATTGTACCAAATTGTACCAATCAGGTTTAGGATCAAGTAATTATGAAATTATGAAATTGTACCAAATTCAGGGTTTAGGATAAGGTATATAAGCGCATATGACCCCTCCCAACTACCAAATTGGCGGGCAATTGCCAACTCCCTTCCACGCCACAATTTATTGTACACTGGTACCTGACCGTTGTACGTTTGTGCACAAGCTATTCTGACAGAAGTGATACTTAAATCTACGTCATTTCTCATGTGCGCCGAGATGCAATCGGCAACCATAGCAGCGGTCAACTGTGCATGATCTATTCTTGTGGCATCCGCATGACAAACATGTTTTGTTGGGCACTTGGATACTTTCCATTGTGTACCAAAACCAGTGACCCTTGCATTAATGTACCAACCACATCTGGGGTCCTTGCACTTGAACCTAATCCGTTGTTTGTCACTGTGCGTATTCTTAATCTCTTTATTACAAAGAATGTGAAACTTGTAAATTGCAGTTTTCATTTCCTCCTTTGAATCATAGGTTTGTCCCTCTGACAATTCATTTTCAAACTCTGCATGTCTACCAAATAACCCCACATTTGCTTCCTGAAAACCTGACAGGTCATTGAAAGCTGCAATCGGGTGCTCAACCCCGCGACCCATTATCCGAAACCCTTTATCAACCTTGAATTTTTTTGTCTGCCCGAGCACAGGCCTCGTATCTGCTGTGTCACTGTGATCGCTCATGCAATCAGGATCAACATCCCCCCAATTTTCCTCTGCCTCTTGTATTTCCGGATCCACCGTCTCCTCAGTTTCCTCCAGATCACAAGGCTGGGCTCGGGATCGATGGGAGTGCTGACTATTAGACGGTCGGTCCCTCTGGACTGGGGCTTGACTACTCTCAGGCATGTCAATCGGCAAAGGGATTCGGGACCGACGGGAGGGCCGACTAGTAGACCGTCGGCCCTCCTGAACTGGGGCATTACTACTTTCAGGCATGTCAATCTGGAAAGGGGGTTGGGACACTGGACTTGAGGAGGTTGAGGCATTAGCCCGAATAGCACCCCGGATTAACCTTGCAAGGGGGTTAGGACGCTGGACTCGGTTAATCTCCACAAAGAGTTCAATTATCTTGTATCCACCCCCAGAAAAACTAATTGTCTGGTTGTACAGTACCTGCCAGACTCCATCATTCTGAACAGGAAAAAGTTGGAACCAAGTTTGGCCAGAACCAGTAGGCATGCTAATTTTGGCCTGAATATCAAGGTCATATCGATCCTGATTCAATCCGAGGTTCTGAGAAATAATCGATTTCAGAACCAACAAATCAGTACCCGAGATTACAGGTATCACAGAAACAGGCCCGATACTGTAATTGTTATATTCCGAAATTTTAAAACATAATTAATTGCCAAACCGATCTTTATAGTAAATAAAATATTCTAACTAAACTAATGATCGATCAGATTTATCTGATTAAATTTAAAACGAATCTAAAATTTCGAAATATGATTGACTTATGAAATTATATACCTTAAATTATAGAAAATTAAAAGTAAAACAAAATGAGTTATAAATAAATATGTTGCGATCTAATTTTGGATAATAATTATACAAGATTTTCGTACAAAAACATTATATAAAAGTTACAAATTTTGTTCGTTTATGAGCTATAGAATTTGATTGGATAATTATATATATGTATATACTAATTAATATCGAGTTATTCGGATTCTAAAATTTAAAATATAAACACTTGAAAATATTCGTACGATATTGTAAAAATATTACGGAACCTCGATTCGAATTTATAAAGGAAACATATTTTTAGATCACACGATCAAGTTATATAAACTTCTAAAATTTTAGAACCCTACGAATTGATCCTGCACGAATCCTGATTTCATCTCCTTCCCTTGATTTTTAAATTTTATTAAAAGTGGAGATTTAAACCAATTGAATAAAAATTTCGGGTCCAAGCCCTCACCCTCTCCATTCCGCCCCTCTGTCTCTCTCTACGAAGTGGAGCCCCGCCTCCCTCTCCTTTCTCTCTTTTCCGCCTCCTCCATCTCTCCCGTTCAAAACCCTAACATCCCCTCTCTTGGCTCTCTGAACTACGGCCCCACCCGAGAACTCCTCTCACTCCCTCTGTCATTTCCTTCCTATAGAAGGAAACTAATTTCCCGCTCTCTCGTGCAGTCCCGTCGATTGTCAGAAAACCCCTCCCCCGTACTTGACTTGTGCGCGATTTCACCTGCCCAGTGCGACTTGTGCTGTACTCGTGCCTACCCTCTGACAAGGGGGCTTGGCTGTGCTTCCTGCTCCGTACCTGCTGCCTTGTGTGAACCCGGGTAATATATATACCCCCTCTATGTTTCTTGTGGGGTTTTGCCTCTCCTCTTTCTCTCATGTGTTGAGAAAAATCTGTTCCCTCTCTCTCGTTGCCTTGTTTCCTGTTTTATTTGAGATTTTGAGAATCCGAAAACCCTAGACAGTTTAGGAGTTTTCTTTGCTTGCTTGCTTGTATCTCCGGTGTCTCTCGGTGCTAATTGGTGCTTGGAGACGCTTAAATCTGGTGGTGTTGTTGATTTCTTTCCGACGGCCGTGAGACGAGGCAATATCCTTGGGACCGGCCGTATTCACTACTCCCCTCTGTGCTTGCTCTAATCGGGTAAGTTTAGCACCTTACCTTTGTCTTTGATGGTGCTGCGAAATATTGAATTTTTACGCTTACTCGGGTTGTTGATTTTCCCGGCAAGCTAATGCACGAGGCTGTGTTGCCGGGCCCTCTGATCTGACCTATAGCCATGCTCTATTCTGCCTTGTTGTTATGTTGTTGCTGGTCTGTTCTGTGGTGCTTGGTTGCTTGTTGCCTTGCTCTCTGCTCTGTTCTGTTTGTTTTACTGGTCTGGCTTGTGCCTTGTTCTGACCAATTGCCTTGACTTGTTTTTGCTGGTTCTGTGTTGATGCTGTGTATGTGGATGATGTGTTGTTGAAATGTGTAGGTGACTGGTACCAGTGTACCAGTCCCGTAACTTTCTGGTATGATGTGATTTGTTTTTACCGGTGCTTGAACTGACAGGGACCGATTCGTAAATAATTTGAAGTTGGGGGTTGAATTGTAAAATATAGGTGCTTGGGATAATTAAAATTTAGTAGGGTCTGTTTTGAAAATATGCATGTATTTGCACTTGGGCCCTTGGAAAATAAATAATTGGAAAATGCTTTTTTGGGCTTTGCCTTGGATTAAAATTATGGAATTTGGAATTTTTCCAAAATATGAAATTGTTGGATAAAAACACCTAACCCGTGGTTAAAATTAAAATTTGCGTTACAAAGTTTTAATTTCGAAAACATAATTTTATACGTTGTTAATTGATAAGGAAAATTTATTAACAACACAAGTATTTATTTTATACGTATTTATAAAATGATGATTTAGCGATATAATTAGGTTAATAATTAAATATCGAATTTCGTCGCTTAAGTAGAATAAAATAACACGCGTAACTTGAACTTTAAAATGTATGATTTTTAAGAGTAATAATCAATGAGTTGAAACAAATCAAACTAAAACACTCCACACGTTAAATAAAATAAAAGTCTAATAAATAAGTTTTAATTAAAACTTTTTAACTTTTCGAAACTGTTATAAAAACTTCGTTGCTAATTAATAAAAGGACAATTAATTAGCAATGAAAAGTATTGTTTTATACTTAGATTCGAAACACTAAGATAAACGTAAAATTAGAGTAGTTATAAAATATCGAATTGTGCGGCTTAGTTAGAAATAATTAAAAACACGTAAAATAGGTAAAAATTTCTTTTCTAAAATTTTGTAAAACCAAATTATGTATCTAAACTATCAAATTAACTAAAATATATTAAACTAACAATATAGTTTAGTAATAATTGCACAATTTACATATTTTATTAAAATAATAGCATTAGGAATTTTTAATAATAAGTTAACCTTCGAAGCTACATTTCGACCGATTTAAAATGATTAGAGTTAAGTTAAACTAAATCAAATAGATAAGTAATTATGATCTATTAATAGGTAAGACACGTTTAAAATTTCCGTAACTAACGAATAATTATTTTTGCGAATATTTCGATATTGGAATTTTTGCAAGCAATATATCTTCAAATTAAAATTATTAAACATATAAATTATTTTAGGATTAAATTAGATTAATTTAGATCAAAGTGAATGATCAATATCTGACGAACTTATAAATTAAGATTAATGCTAAGCTCAATGGCATGAAAGTAAATAATTAATATCTGACTAACCGGATCAGTCAGACTGACTAACTTGGTAATATTTATAAAACCGAAATAATCGAGAATTTAACTTACACATTAAATGGGGCGAGGGTTAGAATAATTTAGCGTAGATTTTAATTAGTTTAAATTACGTAATTTCAGATCAGCAGATTCCTTACGAGTCCGATCATTGGACTGATTCGACTGACCTGCAGTTTGGAGCATACGCGGAGCCCGCTGATTTCGCTAAGGGTTAGCCACAGAGACTCCAGCCCTACAGGTGTGGGATATCTGAATTATTTCTTTCGTGGGCGTACTCTTACCAGTCGATCCATCTGACCTGACATCCGCACTTTATTTTTAAGTAGTTGCATTAAAACTGTAGAGCATGTTTATCCTTTCTGCACTGTAGGTAGAATTGCATGAGCCCCGAAAAACTCGAATTTACTGTATTTTAAGAGTAGAGTAATTAAATAATATTATATATGTATCTTATTAGAATATTAGGCTATTAGCCGTCTTCTTCTCGTAGAAGACTATATTATTATTACGAGCATACGCATGCATTGGTGAGAGCTGAGCAGAGCCGAGTGACTTCGTTCCGTCTTGGTGTCACTTGGCATGGGACGGCCCGACAGTCACTGAGCTGAGGGTCACTTGATCCTCGGATGGCTTTAGGATTATATTATATGTATAAACGTTGATTATATATCCTTTTCGGTCATTTTTATTTCTTGACGTGAGCAGTTCCGATCTCGAGTTCTGTGGCACGATACGATTCGGGATTTGTTCCCTCCCTACATTAGGAGCTACTTTGCCTAGAACGGATTCCAAGGTCGAGCTACGGGAGCCTACGGGAGCTACGGGAGTCTACGGGAGTCAACGGGGGTCAACGGGAGCCTACGGTTGTGCCGGGCTCACACCGGACCCAATGACCGGACTCATAGCCGGACTCAGCCGGTCTCAGCCGGTCTCGAGCCTTGTGGAATCATGCGTGGTGTACCTATTGGACTGGCCAGACGGTAGAGTTCTCTCCTGCTCATGAGGGAAGAGATTAACTTTTTACGACCTGCATTGTATGATTTCTTCTATTGGATATGTTTGGGTGATGAATCGTTAGGCGAGATGACACATTGGATTTGATATAACCATCGGCTAGTGTGCTATTATCTTGTGGAGCAATGCTCGATGTCACTAGGCAACGTGTATCATTGCACTCTGATCACAGTCCTTGGATTATATTGTTTGGATCTTTTTGATCCTATTGGCACGGCACGGGGCGATTACTTTATCCATATTATTATTATTATTATTGTATTTGGGGCACACAGTGCAAGGAGTACTGGATTCCGACTTGATTCATATCCGATATTACACCTTGATTTTATTTTTGGGTTTATTTCGCATGTTGGCATAATAGAATAATCGCATCATGGCATCATTCAAAAGTATTATAAATTCTATTAGCTATCGATATATGTTCACACATGTGCATATTTTAATTGTATTCATTTTTATAAATAAAAGTGCTTTGACCGTAGAGGATCCCTGAGGGGATAATTCTGGGTCACATACTGGGCGATTCGTCGCTCACCCACAAGTTGTTTCGTGGGTTTTAGGTACAGGTTCTGGCGGTCCGCAGCAGGATATGCCAGAAGCTGTCCCCGAGGGCCACACCACTTGACCTAGTTAGGGTTAGGCTTTTGATTAGGTTTACGAGTCCCGTATTTTCTGTGTTATATATACGGGTTCGATAGATCATGTATCCCCTTCTATAGATGGTGTTATTTGGATTCGAGATGGATCGAATTATATGTTATGTATGTGTATGTTTATTTATTTGCTATGTGACTGATGCTTGATATTTATATTATTTTGCTTCCGCTGCTGTTTGATTTATTATTTATGATTAGCCTTGCGTGCTTAATGATTAATTAAGCACGAGGCGAGGTTGATCACACCTTAATTCAGAATTCCTGGTTTGGGGTGTGACAGTAATAAACCCCATTAGGGCCTGTTAAAATCTCACCACCAGTGTAAATAGATACCATAACAGCCATTTGGTATGAGTATAAGAAAACCTAAAATTAAAAATTAATTATAAATACTAATTTTTTTTTTATAAGAAAGAAAATAAAATACTTACAGCTGAAGCGGCACTAGTGGCATATGACCTCTGTGTGTCAAATGAATATCTCTCTCTTCAATAATACAACTCTGTATATATATATATTTTATCAGGGTGCCCTCTACCCCAGGAAGCGGCCCTGGCCGCTACCCCCCAAAGCGGCCACCCCGCTGGGCCTAAAGCCGGCCCAATATAGTAGCCGATTCCCACCATAGCGGCCACGTTCAGGGTACCCGCTTCGCGCCAAAGCGGCCATGCTATTTTTATTAAATCCAGCCACCGATGGTGTTTTGGTTTATTTATTTTCTTAAAATGGTATATTTAAAAATTTCGGATTGTTCCATCAAGAGAAAGTATAAGGCGTGCACTAGAAAAGGTCGTTTTTAAAATCAACTTATGTGTGTATCTTCAATAACTAATTATGTAGTCCATAAAATTAAAAGGAAAAAAAAATAGTGTCTAGTTCAAAAAATTTTAATTGTACAAAAATAAAAATAAAAATAGAACTTTGTTGTTAATTGTTATATGATGTTGACAAACAATAACGATAGAAAAATAGAATAAACAAAATTAAACTAAATATTTAATATAAAATGAACGGATTGTCATTTTTAGCAAAAATAATGACATAATTTATAACATTAAAAGGTAATACAATATTCCAAATTTTATCATATATATTTCTAAATTTATGAAAAAAATATTTCTATTATAGAGGTGATACTCCATTAATGCAGTGTTTCTTTATTAATGTCATTTTTTAATCATGGGCATAATGGTCCAAATTAAAATTTTCTCTCACCTCTTTGCTGCCTTGAGCCAAAATTTCACTATTAAAATCCTCACCCGTTCATTACGGCTTGTTCTTTTATTACTATAAATTTATGGAGTTCGATTGATTGGAAAAAAAAATTAGATAATATTTTCAAATTAAAAGTGTAATCTATCTACTCCTTGTAGAAATAATTATTTTCAAATTAAAATATTGTTTAGAAATTATTTGTGATATATTCCTCATATTTGTAAATTATTTAAAAAAATATATATAAATGCCTCAATCATAATTCATATATGAAGAGGGATCCACCTACACCGTTTTTTGGTGATATCGGATTACACCCTACGTTTTTTTAATTCAAACAGTCAATCCAAACCGTTCAACATGATGAATATATTAATATGTGCTTGCAGATTAAATTTTGCATTTTTTTAATCTTTTTATTATTTATTAAGATGGATACAAAAATTCAATAATATGAGAACAACGATTTTGTAAAATACTTAATAAATAGTAAAAAAAAATCAAAAATGTTAAATTTGATCAGCAAGCACATTTTAATATATATATATATCATGTTGAAGAAATTGGATCGATTGTTTAAATTTTAAAAAGTTTGAAAATATAAGATGTAATCAAGTGTCACCAAAAACTGTATAAGTGGATCTTTTCTCTTCATGTATAATAGATATTAAATTCGAGGGTACATGAATTTAACTTTTATTCGTACTTCATATTAGTTAAGATATTATATTTTGCTATACTATGAATTATTGTTTTAAGAAACAATTTTGTGTGCTAAATTTTTAAGCTTAATTTAATCTAAACATAAGGAATCACTTAATAATAAATTATCTTAATACTTTTGACAATCAGAAAAATAATTACAAACTTAAATTTAGCATCATAAAATTTATATAATTAATGTAGTATACCTATAAAAATAATAAGATTTAGTTCCTATTTTGGTCCACTTGATAATTAACTATATTTTTTTCAAATATCTAAAGTTCATAATTATTATTGCATAACTAACTATATTCAAAGTCTTAAATAGTTTGATCTTCAATCTTTACTAAAAAAATAGTTTCAAATAGTTTGAGAATTTAATTAGCAAGCTTTCACTGCTACTACAAGGGAGCAGAGAGAGGCCACGGTAGCCATGTTGATTGACATAGAATCGGGTAACTGGGATTTCTCTGCTTTGCAAGACATGTTAGGTTTCTCAATGGCACTGTTGGTAGCAACGGAAGATAACATGAGGCCTGTACAGAGTCATGCTCAAGACACGTTGGTATTTACCTT
This sequence comes from Carex rostrata, assembly GCF_964058835.1. Taxonomy (NCBI): domain Eukaryota; kingdom Viridiplantae; phylum Streptophyta; class Magnoliopsida; order Poales; family Cyperaceae; genus Carex; species Carex rostrata. The sequence goes on along the minus strand of NC_135918.1, from coordinate 9,935,960 downwards.
CTCAAAAAATGGCCAATTTTCTGTTAAGGCAGCATACTGGCTGATGATGAGGCTGCATGAGGTTAATGCTGACTCCAAATTCTTCAAATCATTCCTAAATTAAGAGTTTTCGTCTGGAGAGCAATTCATGGTGCTCTACCAGTTAAAGCGGTGTTGGCTGCGCGAATTCACCATATAGATCCAACATGTCAGATATATGGCAGGGGGCCGGAAACCATAATGCATGCGCTGTTCAAATGTGATTTCGCAAGAGCAATGTGGCTGGTGTCCGATTTGGGTCTTAGAACAGATGATTTACCAGACTCTTTCAAGGAGTTCATTTGCACGATATGGCAATCTCTCTCCGCTGATCAGTTTAGTTACTTTGTATGCTTATTGTGGGCTGTTTGGAGATCACGAAATGAGGTAATTTTCAATAGTACAAAGCAAACACTGGGTGCCTGCAAAGCCTTCTTTAAGACTGCAAAGGAATCCTGTCAGCATGTTCAATTGAACACGGGTTTGGCTTCTCAGACCCGATCCAATACCACTTCGGCTGCGGTTGCACAGCTGGGGAATTCGGCAACTCAGGTTAGCCAAATTATGTGTTATGTGGATGGGTCTTGAGATCAAGAGGGAAGGGCTGGTATTGGGGTGTACCTGATACAAAACGGTATGCTACTACAGTGGCTATCTAAGTCGGTACGGGCACTAAACTCAACCCAAGCTGAGGCAATGGCGGTACTGGAGGGGGCCAGGATGCTAAAAGAACTGACTGGAGGGGAAGTGATTATTCTGTCAGATTCCATAGACATTGTCAATGCAGTCCAGTCAGTATGGCCAAATGTTACTGACTGGAGGTCCTTCTCTGAGATATGGCGCACCTGGGAAATCATTGTGCAATCACAAGGCAAGTGTGAGGTCTGGCACTGTAATAGAGAGCACGAGTTGATGCAATTATCACATAGGCTAGCTAATCAGGATAAGACTATATGCTTGGAATAGAAGAGATTGTAATGAGGCTGTTTTTAGCATTGATCTGATGTAACCTATGGGTCGTGTGAATCCAAAAAAAATTTAAATAAATAAATAAGTCGACCATCATATAATATAACAATATAATAATATACTTTTTAATCATTAATATTATTAAATGAGAAGGGCTCAAATACCTTTATTTTCAGAACTACAATTACTTAAAATTTCAAACTTAGATGTTAAAATAAAATCGTCATATATGACTTATCTTATTTTTGTTTATTTGATTACGACATTTTGATTTTGGTTTAATAAGTATCAAAAGCTTGCAAAAATACACTGATGCGTATAAGTTCCGGGCATTGATTCATATAAAATTGAAATCGAAAAATGATAATTTTTGTATACATATAGAGAAAATAATATAGATCACATCTAACTGTTTTATTTTGACATGTATATTTTAGAATTTTTTGTAGTAAAAAATTAAAAATTGAAGGCATGATGAAGAAACCCTCCTCTTATTAAATTTGATTATAAAAGTATTGTCAAAATTATGTTATTGACAAATAATTCAACTTCTAAATAAAAAAAACTTATATTTTAATTTACAAATAACTATTACTGAACTTATTTTAAAATTTTCTACCGATTAAGGTAGGCAATTTTATTTAAAAATATTAAGCTGAAATGAGTCGTTGAGACCGACGGACCGTAATAATTCATTACAGCCGTGCTATTTTTCGTCGTCTCTGGAAATAAGTACATACAGCCTACAGCCTACAGCCCACAAGCACTCTTTTCTCTATTTTTCTATCAGTAGCATTTCCCTTTTACAAAAGAAAACCCGAAGCATTAAATTTGAAGAAATTCAGTGTGAACATGGAAATTTTGTAGCGGCTGGGGGGGAGTCAAGGACAAAACTTTACATCACATTAACGATTTTGTGCTCGGTACATATACCAGTATTTTTATATGTTCTCCGGACTGACAATAAATCTGCTGTTATTCCTGTTCCTGAATAACAGGAACCTGTTATTCTGATCCCAACCATTCAATTTTTCTATGCACAAATTTCAATAAAGAATTTTTTTCATGCACGAATCTCAATGAAAATTTAACAGTTGGAATCAGAATAACAAATTCCTGTTATTCCTAAGGAACAGGTTCCTGTCATGACTAAACCAAAACATAACAAAAAAATTATCAAGGCCAAGAAGCAAAAGCTACAATTACATCCGCTACGTAACTTATTTACATAAGTAGAATTTCCCATACACCCCTGCAAAGTCTGGCAAAATGAAAAAGAAAACATAAAAAGCCGCATGGTCGGTACTCTTTGCTATGAACGAACAGGCACCTTTACATCAGAAGCCTCCTTCAAGCTTCTCCCTCTCGACATTAACCTGTCACCGCTGACCTTATGCTTAGGCCCTTCCTTATTTTCATCTGATTCCACCTTTTGCTCCTTTTCTTCTATATCCTTCTCCTGGAGCTGTTCCAGAACAGATACGACATCCTTCATGCGTGGCCTCAGATTTGAGTCCATCATCAAGCACTGGGATGCTAGAGAAGCCACTTTGTGGGCCCCATCCGGAGAGTACTGCCCCTCTATCCTTCTGTCGAGTACCCGGAATATCTTGCGTTTGTGGCCCAGGTAGGGCCGGGCCCACTCGACTAGATTGTGTTCACCTTGGGGTCGATTCTTGTCTATGGCGCGCCGACCAGATAGCATCTCCAATAAAACCACGCCAAAGCTATATACATCACTTTTTGTCGTTAAATGGCCTGCGACAATGCATACCAACAGTGTAAATCAGAAAATCGTACAGCAATCAGAGAACTGAAAATACAAGTTTATGTAGAAGGCCAGTATTAATCAGTACAAGATTCAAGCACCGGCCATGTAATGACCAGTAGAGTAGACCAGCATGATACCATCATCCATTTGACGCAATTCAAGTAATCCAGATCAATTTGGAAGTTATACTGGGTGGGACCCCATTAAGGCAAAGGAAGCATGAGAACCAGCCTTAATTGACACAAACAATTTGATCAAAATATTTCTGTACCAAAGCCCTTTAATGGAAAAAAATCAGTAAAAGAGTACCTGTGGCAAGATACTCGGGAGCTGCATATCCCTGAGTCCCCATCACCCTTGTGGAAACATGGCTCTTCTCTCCGGTGGGGCCATCCTTGGCTAATCCAAAATCCGACAACTTTGCATTGTAGTTCTGCATATTGATGTCAAAGGCATTCATCAACTCTGTTATGGCTATTCCAAAATCCAACACCTTCTATGATTATGGAAGGTTTTTCATTAAATCTTTTTTCTTGCTTTCCAAATCATCCTACAAGGAAGGCAAGAAAAGAGATGGTGCAACCAGAACTGAATAAAATATTGTGTGTGATACATGACGGACCGAATCAAGAAGGACATTTGATGTCTTAAAATCACGGTAAATGACTTTGGCCTCGGCACTGTGCAGATAAGCCAGACCTTTGGCAGCGCCAAGAGCAACCTTCATTCTTAATTTCCAAGAGAGAGGCTGAAAATACGACCCCCCTACATCCACAGTTAATAAAATAATAAATCAACAACCTTTTTCAAACACCTCAGTCAAACAAGTGTTTGATTACTAGGAGCTTAATTTGTGCTTCTTTTTTTCTCTTTATGTGCTTGATTCCCAGTCAAATATGCACTAGTTGTATTATTGGTTCCTTTGATGACATATCAGTCTAAGAGATGAACTTACTCCTAAAAAGATGGTTCTCCAAGCTTCCACGAGGCATGAACTCGTACACCAAAAGCCGTTGCTCGTCCTCTAAGCAGTATCCGACAAGCCGTACAAGATTAGGGTGGGATAACTGACCCAAGTAATTAACCTCCGCCTGCAATTGAGGATCAACAGATAAGACATAAAAAATAAAATAGAAGGAATCGGCAGAAAATACATCTAAAATAGAAGAAATTAAAACTATTATTCACTGACCAGCCATTCCTTATGACCCTGCAAGCCGTCCTGGTTGAGGCGCTTGACGGCGATAGCCATGCCGGTGCCAGGCTTGGAAGGTGCCATGGTTGTCTCATCGATCCATCCCTTGAAGACAGATCCAAAGCCGCCTTCGCCGAGCACACTGTCAGGACGGAAGTTTCTAGTGGAAGCCTTCAAGTCGCTGAAACTCAAGTTTTTGAGGTTGGACGACTGCAGGATGTCATCTTGGGTGCGCAGGATCAGGGGGAAGGAGGACGATGATGCCCGGCTGCTGCTGCTGCTCAGCCTCAATCCATCTTTGTCTCTATCTCTATCTCTATCTTTGCCCCCGATTCTAGCAATTATCACTGCATTGCATTTTTATCCAACCTTCCTTATTAGCCATCCATCCGCTAACAATTCTCCTCATATCCCCTACCGGCCTACCCGGCTACCCCTCCCCTTCCCTCCCTTTTAATTTTGTTTTATACTATTGACTGGATTGTTGATCAGCTGCATAGCTGAGGCTGAATTGTTTGAGGATTGATTTTCAATTGGTTTTAGTATTACTGACTGCAGCAAGTGTAGGTATATGTTTTTCATATAAATAAATGCAGAGGGACAAGGACAATACCAGTAAGATTAGAGAGAAAGTAAAAGTGAAAGTAGAAAATGAGCAGTGGGTAAGGTAATGTAAGGTAACGTAAAATGAGTAGAGAGAGCCTTGATTGAACAGCTCAACCATAATTTGGATGCTTTGACAGGCGCCAGTGGAGAGGGAAATGAAATGAAATGAAATGAAATGAAAGGAAGACATATGAACCTGAGGCGCCAGAGGAGAGGGAGGCGCTTTCTACCTTAATCCATCTTGCGCTGTAACAATTCCCCATCTCAATCCGAGACCGAGAAAGAGACCAAATTGAGACAAGAAGACACCCTCTGCGCTGCTCCCTTCCGAGAGACCGATCCAGATCAACTCATCAGCACAAAGAAGAAAGCGCGCGTTATCTCTCGCTCATTTTTTCGTCTCTCCCCCTCCCTTTTCCCTTTTCCCTGCCCTTGTTTGGTTCTTTGTTTGCCTGTTCGCTCTCTTGCTTTTGCTTGCTTGAAATTCGATGATTCTTTTTCTTCTTCTAATCTAATCTGACATTCTGAAATTATGAATCTGGTCTAGTCTCCCAAGATGTTGACCTCTGTTTGTTGTTTGTTGGATTCATCCCACTGCCACACATTCTATTTCTCCCCTCTTCTTTCTTTTTTTTCATCTATATTTTATTCATTAACTTATCACTATCTCTCTTTTTTTCTTCAATTATTTAACACCATGTTTCCCAAATTTACAACTGAGCCCCCCACCAATAATTAAAAAAAAAAATAGAAACACGACCGCTTTCTTTGTTATTCTTAATTCCTCAACAATTTTTTTTTTCCCATTAGTACTAGCTGTGCCACGAATTTGAACCGGTACACATACTAATGAAATGTCATGTTGAAAGCAACCTTGTTACAACCTGACTCCATTAATTTAGAGCAATATTTGAAAATTATAAAAGATATACATATAACGAATTAAGGTGAGATTCTTATTTTCTTAGTTTGCTTCCTCATAAGAGCAATATTTGATTTATGCAAGGAAACTTTTAATTGTTCATCTAACATGCTTGCGCTCCTCTGAGAATCAGACTAATAATATATTCGCAAAATATTAATATTCTTCGTAGCCTTTCAATAGGTCAATGAAAACTAACGAAGATCTATTCGGCCATTTTTATTAATAACCCAAAAAAAAAAACGTTTTTACCAAAATAACCTCAAATGTTGAGTTTTTTCAAATCTAATCAGACCGCCAGGATCACTGGCGGTCCACTTCCATAGCAGACCGCCAGGGACCTGGGCGGTCCATAATGGACCAAACCGCCAGTATCCCTGGCGGTCCACTATACATTAATCCCCCCCCACCCCCGAACCGGCCCCCCCTCTGTCCTCTGTCTCTGTTTAGCGCACTAGACCCCAGACCCAAAAAAAAAAAAAAATCGCCGATCCGCCCAGCGCCCGCCGCCAGCTCCGCCCAGGTGTGCCTCTCTCTCTCTTCTGCCTCTCTCTCTCCCTCTCTCTCTCTTTCTGCCTCTCTCTCCCTCTCTCTCTCGTAGTGGTGTCTTCGTGGTGCATTGACCGTGATTTGGTGATTTCGGAAAGATTTGGAGGCGAAGCGAAGGATCTCGAAACCGACCGCAACCCGTTGACTCGTTGTATATTCAAGCTATCTCAGGTAATTATCTAAATCAAAACTCGTTATGAATTGGTTGTTTCGAATTGCTTGTGACCTTGCCGGGTTGTTGATTTTCCCGGAAGGCGACCCGATTAGGGTTTAGGGTTAGGGTTAATTGGTTAAATTTGTAAATGAATTGTGTTAATTGGTTGGATTTGTAAATTAATCGGTTGAATCTGTAAATTAATTGGTTTAGTTCGCAAGATTGTGGTTGGTTGAATTTGTATGGAATTGGGGCCATGACTTTGTTGTTGGGCTATATTTGAATAAAATTAATTGGATATCGGTTTTAGAATTGTAAAATTATTGTCGAATTTGTCGAATTGTTTCAATTTTGGGTTATTAATAAAAATTTAGGTTACGGTTAAAAACTAAAATTGATAGTTTAGGGTTATGTTTTAAGAACAAAATTGATAATTTTTAAGAATTGATTAGGAATTATAAGTCGTAACTCTATTTAATTGTATGTTTATGGAAGCTTCTCCTTCAGCAGTTCGAGCAATTTTTGAGAACCGATATCTCACGATCTGTTTTGAGATTTTGTATGAAACTTTACAGTCTTATTCTATGAAGTCAAGAATGCATGTCAGTAAATTTTCATGATTTTTTAAGGTGTTTTGATATGTTAACCAGAGGTGCAAAGTTGGGCCAAAAAAACAATATTTTCTTTCTCCAAACTCTAAAAAAAATATATATATATATATATTTAAAAATCTGGGCCGCGGAAAATATCCACGCTCGGAATAAAAAAATAAAAAATTTCGGGGCGCGAATTTTTTCTGCGGCCCGGAATAAAAATTCTGGGTCGGTTGAAAAAATCCGCGATTTGAGTATTTTTAAAATTCAGTTCAGATCTGGTTATTTTTATTAAATTAATTTTTTTAATGAATATTTTAAAAAAAATCGCTGAATACCCAAGAACTAGAATTCCCCAAAGAAAAAAAAGGTTCAAATTAGTTATTTGCAAACGGGAACAGTAATTTGGACATTTGATACATTCTGGCCCAAAAGTAAAAAAAGGAAGTATAAAAGGCCCAAAAGGCAGCCCAGCCCAAACCGAAAATGGAAGAGCGGTACTCCCTAGCCCCTGGCCCCTGCCGGCTGCCGACTCTTTCTTTGGAGTCGGGTCGTCGCTCGAAGCAGAAGGCAGAAGCACCTTCTAGCGCTTTCCAGAGTCCAAACCCTTTGGTTTCCTTTCCTTCCTTCCATTTTCTTTATAATTTATATTAATTACCTTCTATCGGTAGGACTATCTATAGAAGAGAAAGAAATTTGTTGTAACAGAGAGCTGAATCCTGAATCCGATTGTTGCTAATAGCAAGCAAGCATGGCGAAGGATGGGTTGGATTGGGACGGCTTGCTCAAGTGGAGCCTGGCCAACTCCGACGGCACCAGGCCTACTCGCCAGCTCAGGTCTCTTTCTCTCTCCTTTATATATTTATTTATCTTTTTTTGTAATGTGGTACTCTTATGCATATACTGCTACTGGTTGAACCATAACTTATGAAATGAAAATACAGTGAGGAAGACCGGAAATGGTTTGTGGAGGCGATGCAAGCGCATGAAGGAGATCACCCTTGTCATGACCACCCCTGAAGACGTCTTACAGGCTCAAGGCGTTACCCCCGACAATATTGAAGACATGCTCGATGAGCTCCAGGACCATGTCGAGTCCATTGATATGGCTAATGGTAACTACACCTACATTCATCCAATTGATTGATTCAATTAATCATTTACATGATCAATATTAAGAGTTTGGCTGTCTAACGAAGTTAATTCACAGATCTACACACGATTGGGCGGGCTGGTCCCTCTTCTCGGTTACCTGAAAAACTCCCATGCCAACATCCGAGCCAAGGCTGCAGATGTCGTTGCCACCATTGTGCAAAACAACCCCAAGAGCCAGCAGCTTGTTATGGAGGCCAATGGACTCGAACCTCTCCTCATGAATTTTGCGTCTGACTCTAGTATCACGGCACGCACAAAAGCACTTGGTGCAATATCTTGTGAGTACTCTTCTTAATGTCTCTCGTATTCTTTTATGGGACTTAGAGCATAACCATATAGATTATGTATTGTATTTGCATTGTAGGGGCAAATACTAGTACATAATTTTTAATGACCATAAAGGTGCAGTTATCTCTTACCAGAATCTTAATATGTTTCAACTACGCATAGATGACGTTTACCCACTTGCCTAGGTGGTAAAATTATGTTATTATTATTTTCTTGGCTAACTTTTTAGTACAAGCATCTGGTTTCCTCCATTTTTTGGTTGTTATTCTACCTACCTATTTCCAGGCTGGCTACGTACCAGCAAGGTGTGATGTTTCCTGTTAACCTGAACCTACATATGCTTAGAAATTATGTAATCTATGAAATTTTTGATAGTTTTATCGTGTGACAATGGTACAATTCATTTTCCTTGTATCAGCACTAATTCGACATAACCAACCGGGAGTAGCTGCTTTTCGCCTTGGAAATGGCTATGCTGCATTAAAAGATGCACTCAGCTCAGATGATGTCAGGTTCCAGAGGTAAAACCAACATATCACTGTGCTTGTTTCTTTAGTATAGGAAATTTTGTTTATTGTGCTTGATTGAGGACACAGGACAGTGTCATGCATTGCCAATTAGTCCAAAGAAATAACGTATTTTCTTAGTGAACTTTAGTTTGAATATTTTATTTATGTAATATTGGCAAATCATACCTAGAAACTCTGTTCATATTTGCAAAAAAGAACCACCATCTTTTCATTCCTGCATTGTGAACCAAAAGCGAGCATTTTTTTTTTTGGTTGGTTGCAAAAGACAACCATCATTTTTTGCTCATTAGAGAGGTGGGAAATTTCTTAGAAGTGTATCATCTTAATCATACTGGCCTAGCATTTTGGTGGTAGTCACAAATATTTCAGAAAATGTTTGAGAAAATATTTCTGCTAATGAAATTTGAGAAATTTAGATGTTTGGTCACTATAAATGCAAGAAGAGATCATGCTAATGTTAAACTTCCATTTCTGTTTGACAGGAAGGCACTAAATTTGATCAACTATCTTTTACATGAGAACTCTGCGGACTGCAGCATTGTGACTGAGTTGGGGATCCCACGCCAAATAGTGCACCTCGTCTCAAGCACCGACCCTGACGTGCGCGAGGCGGCTTTGGGTGGTTTGCTTGAGCTAGCCAAAGACAAGAAATCAAGCACCTTAGCTGATGAAGAGAAACTAAAATCTGTCCTGCAGAGCCGTATTGACGGCATCAGCAAGATGTCACAGGACCAACTTGAAGCGGCTCGTGAGGAGAGGCAACTGGTTGACTCTCTATGGAAGGAGTGCTATAATGAGCCATCGAGTCTGAGAGAAAAGGGTTTGGTGGTGCTGCCGGGAGAGGACACCTTTAAGCAACCTCCTGATGTTGCCGGGAAGTTCTTTGAGCCGGCGTTGCGTGCAGGTTCAGCTCCAAAGCAGGATGGGAGCAATGTTTCTGAGTCTGCAGGCAAGAAGAAAGATGCTCCACCTCTGTTGTTGGGACCAGGACCGGGCCCCTCTGCTTCGTAGAGGAACTACTGAGATTGAGCTGAGAGTTTTTTCTTTTCTGTGACGTATAACATTTTTTAACATTATCATTTGTCATACTCATAAATATGGAGACGTTGGTAGCGGACGAAGAATCTTAGTTTCCTTGGGATGTGATGAATTTAGTGTTTACTATATCACGCATGAAACAAAACATTGTCAAAATGCATCCATCCATACTTGTCCGTGACGGCATCCTTTCCCAAATATCAATTTGCCTAGCTATTATTTCAGATGTCAGTGGAAAAAAATGTGACATGGCTAATACGCTGCTGTGATCAAGTTAATCGTTTAAGTATCGTGTCATGTTTTATGTGTGTGTCGTGTTGTGATTAAAATATCAAGGGGTGGTTACGGTATGTGAATAGTCATGTCACGTGAGTCATGCTGCGCTTAAACGTGTTGTGAATAAATGTGTCTTGCATGACTTGCGTGATTATTTAATTATAATTTAAGTTAGTTTATTCAAGATTTATCATTTAATAATTATTTAATGATTCTAATTACATGTAACTATATGTCGTACAATAATTACATCTTTCATGTGACGTAATATGTCGTGCCAAAGTTTAAAAAAATGATCACGACAGGTGAATGGTCACAACACATGAGTCACGACACGTAACTAATTGGCATGCATACTGTAACCGTATCGTTTCATGACGGAGCCGGCTCTCCCTTGTCATTTTTCTCACTCTAGATGACATAACTAATTGTTGATTTAATAATTTTCAATTTGATAATAATTAATTGTTGATTGAATAATTATAACCATGTTAACATGGTTTTGAGTGGATGAATTGGATTTGTGTTTGGGTTGAAATCGGGAGACTGACTGTAGCAAACCAATTGAATTAGGCATGCCATTTGCCACGAGTACCACATGACCATGAATGGTATTCTGTTTCTCTGCTGCTCTCCACGGCCTCTCCTCTCCTTCCATCGCTATCGCAATCGCAATCCCAATCCAATATCTCTCGCCTTCTCCCTCTCCTTCACCATCCCAAGTAAAACCTACCGCTTCCGTTGCGGCAGCGGTTGCGGCCCCAAGAGGAGGTCACGTGCGGTAGCCGTGAGGGCCTCGCGGCGGGAGTCGCCGTATGAGGTGCTGGGGGTGCCTCCCTCCGCTACGCCGCGCGACATCAAACGCGCCTACCGCAAGCTTGCTCTCCAGTTCCATCCCGACGTCAATAAGGAGGTGAGCTCTTGGTCCTATGCTTCTTTCTATCTTTCTCTTCTTTTCACATTTGATATTCGATTCTATCTTTAATTCTCATCTTAAAGCCAAATGCTCAAGAGAGATTCATGCGCATCAAGCATGCATACAATACCTTGATCAACTCTGAATCTCGATTCAACAACGCTACTTCCACTCGTGCAAACTATTCCACACCTTATGATAAAAAATCAACTGCACAAGAAGAACAGTTCTATGGATTTGGTATGTGCCTGCTCTTTTCTGTTTTTATTTTTTATTTTTTTCCTTTTTTCTGGTAAAATGTTCTGTGAATTAGTCAAATAGAGTTATGTCAAATGCATTTCCATTTCCTGTCTGGTGCTATGTAAGTGACTTAATTGCTGTTAACCAGTCAAGACATGTTCACAGTCGTATGTGCAGTATTGATTTGGTACTGATATAGACCAAATCTCTTTTGCTTTCTAAATTGATTCAGGTCCTTAAACACTGCAGGTGAATTTGTTAGTGGCATTCGTATTTCTATTGGTAGGTGTTGGTTCATTGATTCGTGTTCTGGTCAATTACCTTTGTAGAATATTCTTGGATCAACTTTTTTTATTAGTATTCTGACTCGAGCAAATGTGGATTGCAGTTGATTTCTTAAAAGATTTGCAAGAAGAATTTCGGAACTGGGAAGCAGATTTGAATAGAGAAGAGAAACCCAAAAGCTTGTGGGAAGAACTAGCAGTAAGTTCTTTAAGTACCTCTTTTAATGGTGCCTTTGTGCATTGAGTACTATGATACGCGAATAACTGCTTAGCGATAATCATGTGGCCTGTATTCAATAAACTGTTACAGCAATGACTGATAGTTCTCCTCTGTTGAACATTTTGATGGGTGAAACCAACATAACTAATTAGAAAATCATGGATAAACTAAATTTAGTTTTAAGTGTATTGTTCACAAAGACATGATTAGTAGCGTTCAGACAGTGTTTGCAGCTTATTACCTGACTGTAGCATATAGGTTCAAATATCTATATTGAAAGCATCTTGTTGATTGGTACTAAATTACCTGATGAGATTCCAGAGTTTTAAGCAACTCAAATTTGTATGCTTTTCGACCTTCATCTTGACCTCCTTAAAGATCCAGTGAGATGGAAAGTATTTCCTAAAAAGAACAATAAATGTTTGTCTGGATTTGGGGGTCTCTCCATTAAATACCAAAGGATTTCCCATTAACGAATAAAAAAAAAAATCTAATAGATGAACTCATACGTACCAACTTTAATAACAAAAAGGTTACTTCAGATCATCTATGTATGTTTTGCTCAAGCAAATGATGCGATAAGCTAACTTTTATCAGCATATGTTTTGATATTTGGTTCATGGAGTCCAAAACTTTCTTCACCTCAAATGAAAGTATGATAGATAGATTATTGGATCTTCTATATGGGAGATGCAAAAGTTCGGGTCAGATTGGGTCAATAATATTTTACTATTACTTTACGAAGGTCGGGATTCTGTCCAACCCGCGCCACCTTCAGGTCATAGATGACCTACCTTTTTTCTGACTCGCCTGGTCACAAGTCATCCTGACCCGATTAGACTGAAGATAGAGTTCAAGTTTATTTATTACTTTATATTAATACAAAATGTATGTTTGGTAAGGGTCTTGCCTCCCATCCCACTCTTCCTAGGTTCGATTCCTAGTGGAAGAAAATATTTTTTGCCTCTAGGTCTATCCTGCTCCTAGGCGGACTATCCCACTCTTAAATACACCAGAAAATTTAAATAAAGTAAATGAGCTGGGTTGGGCAATAATTGCCGCCCCTATATTTTACTTGTTGAAATTACTATAAGATGGTCTGAAACACTTAAATGGGATTGTGGGAACTTGTCTGTCGAAGATATTGCTGCACTAAATGCGAACTTCCCATGAATATGGATGGTAAGAGCTGCATTTATTGGATACAATAGCATCTGTCAATTTGGTAAATGTAGGATTTAGTCTCTCCAGGAAAAGTAACTGACCCGTGAAATAGGTTTGAGAACTTGTCCAAGGCGTGAGTTTAACCTGACATGTTACCAGGTTTTTGTGCATGTTTGGGTCAGACATATGCGCATGTAGGGTTTGGTCACGTTTGTGCTGTGTAGTATTTCCATTGCTGATTAACACAATTATCAATCACAAAGAACTTTAATATGTCTTTATCTGCAGATGACCCGTATTAACCTAGCAACAACTTAATAATTATACTTACAGCAATCACTCTGGGCTCATAACCACAACCAATGTTTGTGCTGATGGGCAGTCAACCAAATGCTTTGCTTTCACACATTGATTGCTTGAAAACAAATGGCACAGTCCCCAATCCAATCCTTCATTATTTTGACCAGGTCCTTGAGATTACATGGCAAGTTGACTATTCTTTTCTTGACTCACCATCCAGGTGGTCCTGTATGGACTGATACCTAAATGAAAATTCAATCTAGGAAATAAATGTATGTGGTCCTGTATAGACTGATTCCTAACTAACTATTTGGTTAAATGGAACTTAACTATTTTGGGAAGTTAATTGGAAGGAATTACCACGTACGGTTGTTCTGGACCCTATACTACCCAGCACCTCTACTTGTCGGAGGGTTTCCCTTCTCTGCTTACTTTACAAATCTAGATGGATTTGTGCCTAAACTCTGATCTATGAGGATTCCTAGTGATTGTTTTAAATGCTAGAAGTTGATGATTTTAGGTCTAGTGCTGTTTTTGGTGAAAAAATGAATATTAAAGAGCTGACCATTCCTTTATGCCAGCTCCCCTTACAGTTGCCAAGCTTGGCCCAATCTCTGTTTTGCACGCCACTTTCACTTTTGTGCTTGCTTTTGTTTATACAATTTAATGATTCTATTTGTTAATATACAAATAAGAAACAAGTGGGTTACATATTAAGTTAAACTGTAGATACTTATGTAGTAATATTAATTTTCTCTGACCTTGGGAATCAAATTCTGATGTTGTACAAAACTTGGGAATAAGAGCATGTAAGAGTACGTATTACTTGAATCAGGAGAACACGTTTGGGTTTGTTCATAATATAAAAAGAAAACTGCACAGGTTTTCATACAAAATGGCAATTCTAAGCTCTAGGTTTTTATCACTACCTACTTTCCAATTAAGCAATACCTAAAATGTTTTTTTCTGTAATTTACTCCCAGCATTATCAGAATAGTCTGATAAAGTTTTGGCAAACATTCAGGAAATAGGAGAGGAGTTCGTGGAGTTCTTAGAGAAAGAGCTGAATATAAAAGAAACAAATCTTAAGGATGATTCAACAGGGTCACAAAGGGAAAGGCGACAAGAGGAGGATGTGCAGAGGCAGCCGAGTGTTGAGGAGTCCATTGATGAAGTGGAAGCTGCTCTCGCAAAGTTGAAGAAGGAATTAGGTTTATAGGATAAACTTGGAATTATGATGGGAATTAGGGAAAAGAATTGAGTTTTGGATCAACAATAACAACAGACAAATACCTCGGTACAGTATAAAATTCCCAGCATCTCAAGCTGCATATTTTTGTCTACTTTCATAGTTGCTTTAGGGATTTGTGACCAACCTAACTGTAATAAACATTTATTTTTCTTTTCTTTTTCTTATTAAGAACACATCAATTAGTTTTCAATGCACGAATTAATAAAAGTCCATGTTCTCGTGCCAGACCAAGAGTCATGCATGAAAAAAACTGCTTGTTTTTAGTTTTGTCATTTTAAAGTACGTAATATTTGAGGCAGGAGTACCAAGTAACACATTCTGCTGAAAAAATTGGAAGGTGGATTCTTTTGTTGTTAAAAGTTCCAAGTAATATTTGGTGCTAGTTAAGTTCGTAGATATTCATTTATTAAAACATCACTTTACACAGAGAGTTGCATGCATGATTTAGAAGCTCCCACATAACTTAGATGGTTCAGCATGCATGAACCAATCCCCAGTACATGACAGAAATACGCACCTGTTTTCTCCTAATATCCATCCATCCCAGAAGGCACATGAAATGCATAATACACAGCCTGACGCCCCAATAAAAAACCCTTGTACAGTAGCTATCAAGCAGGAGGAAATTTTTATCGAGAAATATGGGCAATCACACAAAATATATACAATTACCCAAAAAACCACAAAATGGTGCAAAAGCTCGTTACAGTACCAGTAGCCGTACCAGTTGACACAGAAGCTTTTTCAGTACCAGTAGTCGTACCAGTAACCGGACCAGTAGCCGTACCAATGGACAGGAGCCACAAGGTATGCGCAATTTTACAGTACCAGCAGATGTACCAGTGAAGAGGGGCCATGAGCTGTGTACAATTGTATAAAAAAACTGTATCCAATCACACAGGACTAATTTTTTTTTTTTTTTACTTATTAGCTTTCCTTCTAAATTCAAAAAGTGGTACTTACAAGCCATAGAAAGACTCGTGTCAATTGCTCTTCTAATTCACTCATCTATAAAAGGGGATATTAACAAAAGTAATACAACATTTTTACAACTAATAACTATCCGTAAAAGCTGATGATTGATGATGATCGGAAGTGGAAGTGATTTCAGCCGTTGATGGATATGAAGCAAAATCATCGAACGACACATCATAGCTTGCAAACCTGATGCTGCCTCCAAGACTTTCCATGGACTTGTCAGGAATCTGTATGCTTCCCTCCAGGAACTGAACCACCTGCCGCATGCTCGGTCTGGCCGTAGGTTCTGGATGTGAGCATATCAATCCCAATTTTAGCACCAACTCGGCCTCATCTTTGTCAAATGAGCCCTTCATATTCGGATCAACTGTCTCAACAATCCTCCCTTTCTTCCACCATTCTGACACTAACTCAACGAGCCCTGGCACATCATCTTGACCAGCACAAAACTCCATTGGCCTCCTCCCACAAACAACCTCCAACAGAAATGCCCCGAAGGCAAACACATCGCTACATGTCGTGGCCTTGCCGGTTTTACTGATCTCAGGTGCCAGGTAGCCTAAAGTGCCGATGATGTGTGTGGTTTTTGGATTGCTTCCATGGTCGTACAATCTAGCTAGACCAAAGTCGCTTAGCTTTGCATTCATACCTTCATCTAGTAGAACGTTGCTTGCTTTGATGTCTCGGTGAATAACAAGTTGCTCCCAACCTTCATGGAGGTACAAGAGACCGGCTGCCACGTCTTTAATGATCTTCAATCGTTGGCCCCACTTCAATGATGACTCCTTTTCTTCAAAGAGGATTCTGTCGAGACTTCCATTGGTCATGAATTCATAGACCAAAAAGAGCTCCCCCTGGCGTCGGCAGTAGCCCAGGAGCTGAACCAGGTTGCGGTGCCTCAACTGGCTCATACTCGCTATTTCCGACACAAACTCTCTAATACCCTGTCTTGAATCGTGCGAGATCCTCTTGACTGCAACCTCGGCTCTTGAATTTGGCATGACGCCCTTGTAAACCTTGCCAAAGCCACCGCTCCCGACCAGGTTTGTTTCATCGAAGCCCTTGGTTGCCTTGTAAATATCTACGTAGGGGATCCTGTGAGGACCGTACTCCAGTTCCCAATCTTCTTTCACCTCTTGAAATTTCTTCCTCCGTTGATGGCAGAAGTACAAAATACTAAGCACCAAGATGAGCAACACGGAAAACCCTGCCAGGGCCAATGCAACTAGTACGGCGACAGAGACCAAGCTGCTCTTTTTAGTATTAGCTTTTTTAGGAATTGATGGAATCTTCGATTGATCTAGATCTTGAGCTTCTCCACCCATGCTAAAGCTCCAGCCTGAAACATAGTGATGTGAGGAACCTGCACCGGTCGAAGCAGAGAAACCTACATACATTTCGTCCAGAGCGATATCTGAGAGATTGACTATAGACGATACGAGGGGAGTTCCAGGTTTGGTCATCTTAAAAGGAGCAATTCTGACTTCCAGCCTTATGCTTGCGGCATCATAATTGATCCAGACTTGCATTGCATCTCCGGACATCAGATTGAGCTTGGTGAAAGTGTCAGTCATGCTTTCATAATACCCAGCCGTGGATGAGTTCAAGGAAGTCAAATTGTTGATGTCTATTCCGACATGGTTGTTGTCTATGTCGTTAAACTCGATGGTTTTGACTGTGTCGAGCTCAATGGCTATGAGATGGTTGCTGGTTTTGCCATTGCTAGAATCACTGAGAAGGCCCAAGTGCTGGCTGGGCATGGAGCCAGGCAGATCCTTGTATGGAGAGATGGCAAAGGCCAGCCCATGGCCGCCGACATCTGGGTACTGAGGCACAATCCCAAACACAAAGGTTGTGGAGAAGGATAGTGCAACTGATCCTGAGCCTGAGCCTGAGGAATTCTTGAACTTGATGGGAGATGGAAAGAACGCATGGCCCTTCTCCTCGATGGTGTAGTTAGTGAGCAGCAAGAGGCCATTGGAGGTTATTTGAGCGAGGTCGGTTAGGCTCAAGTTAGAGCCAGTGAATCCATTGAAGCTGAATTCAGAATCAGTTGCATGTAGTGGCAAGAAGAAGATATCCATGAGAAGCAGAAAGATGCCTAGTACCAGCATCGATCACTTGCAATATTCAACACAAATTAACGCTATATATTCTAGCAGAAGGATGGATGTATGCAGATAATTTTGGTTGCTTTCTTCTAATGTTCTAGCTAGCTAGGGTAGCTAGATTTGATAAATAAAAATGATTAGCAAGATATATCAGATATATATCTATATATATATATATATATATATATAGGGCCGGGCCTGGTGACCAATAAATGATGAGCGGTGAGGAGTACACGATAGCCGATAGGGGAAGATGAAGACTGAAGAGGATCCACATACAACAGGGGCAACCTACCTAGCTAGCTGCCTAGTTATAAGATATTAAATTCATTAATGAATTAATAATGATTTTACTAGCTAGATAGCGAGTAGCGATGCAATAATAAATATGAATGCCAATTAAGCTAGGTAGGTAGGTGTACGTGCACATGGTGTATGGTGGAAAAACGGAGCGCCGTGGACAGGGACATGGCGACCCATGTGATATCACTGGGAGATGCCTCATTGGTGAGGTATCTTCATTGATTGGTTAGCTTCATTTAGCTGAGGAAGGGAGATGGTGACCCCCCCTCCTTATTTAATTGGGTATATTCCACAAGGAATTGACTTTTGAGATTTGAGGATTCAGAAATGATTAAGAAATTGCTTAATTTATCAAGGAATTAATTAGTCTTCGATCGGCCTTAATCCTAGTTAATTAAGCTGGGAATGCTTTAAAGATTGAGGCAAATTAAGAATGAATGAATTTCAGCCGGATTCAGAATTCCAACAAATTGAAAAATACGATTAATAATCCAAAGGAAATTTGTGATGTAAAAAATTATATAACATTGATATTAGGCTTAACTAGAAACGGTCTTAATTCCTCACATAAATCCGTCTAGATACGTAACATATATAATGTCGCATTCATTAAATTAAAGAGAATAAAATATTCATGTTGAGTTTTGACTATATATTGAAATGGGCCACATGCATCCCACATGCTCAAATATATTGAAATGGGCCACATGCATCCCACATCCCACATTCTCTTCTGCATAGACTCAATTTAATGCATCTCAACCGTCTCATCAGAATCGGAGCCAATCCGATCCGAAGTGAAACGCACGGAGCATTTTATTCATGTCAACACAGATCAAACAGTGCGGATTCATTATGCTTTAATTCAAAAGTTGAGTTAATACATAGAGACCATTCAACGTCCAGACCTCTCGGAACTCAAGTTAAACCCGTCAAAGTCAACTTTTTTTTCAATAGAGGTACCGACTCAATTCATCCAGACCATTCAACGCATCCTTTCCGCAAACCTTAGTTACCAATAACCTACTTGGGATTTACCTCTAATGACGAAACAACCAAGAAAGTACACTTCCAGCCGATGTTAACCGCCATTCAGGGGAGATTGGAGGGATGGACTTACTAGATTCTTATCCTTCGAAGGAAGGATTACCCTAGTAAAAGCGGTTCTATCAGCAATGCTCTTACACTTTATGCAAGCAATTAAGGTGCCGGTGGGAGTGATCAATCATATCGACAAGTTGAGAAGGAATTTCCTATGGAAATGAAATGATCCATGCAAAGGGATAAACTGCCCGGTGAATTAGGAGAAGGTCTGTGCCCTCAAGAAAAATGGAGAGCTGGGAATCATAAGCCTTTCCTTGTAGAACGATGTGTTACTAATCAAATGGTTGTGGAAACTTGAATACAAGTCGGGTGGACTCTGGGCTAACACTTTATCCAAGCTATATGGGATATCACGGGCCACTCAGATTGAGCAGTATATGGGGGAATCAACATTTCTAAAGGTCTTATCGGTCTTTTTGAATCTTTATAGTTGTTCGGTGGTTTACCGGTCGACCGTCAATTGGAGGTGGATGCAGAATGAGCTTTTCACTTGTGCCTCCGCTTACAAATTCGTCCATCAAACGGGGGTTATGGACTCAGATCATGCATTCTTATGGGCCATGCGAATACCAACAAAGGTTAAGATTTTTATTTGGTTAATGCGAGGCAATAAGATACTGACACAGGAAGTGTTGCAGAATCGGGGATGCACGGTTCAACACGGGTGCCAGCTATGCGCATCGACTCTGACAGAGACCAGGGATCACATCATGTGGTCTTGTATATATACGCATTAAGGTTCTGGCAAGGACTTTTTGCGTATTACAACATCCAATTCAACGGAGGCGAAAATTTTTGCGATGGGTGGGATTTGACACAGCCTAACTTATCCAAAAATGAAATCTTGCGGAGAAACACGATATGGGCTGCAGGTGTATGGGCAATTTGGCAATAGAGGAATAATAGATTCTTCACCAACAGGAGAAAACTAGTGCATATCTTGATTAATGATACGACACTTGATATTTATTTCTGGAGGAACTCGGATTAGGAAATGTGAGGCCAATATCGACGGTCAAGGGGGCCATGGGGGCCTCTTTTGTATTTCGCTAGAATCTATATTCGCGAGTTAATTCTATTATCTGATGAAATGTATGGCTTGTAAAGCCAGTGTAAACAACTTTTTATTCAATATACCTGTTGGCCGTATTTCGCCACCAACCTTAGAAAAAAAAAGTTGAGTTAATGCAAATGATGCGAATTTTGCAGTTCCATTTACTCAATCTTGATTTATTTTCTTCTTTTTTTAGTATTTTCATTTCTACAATTACAAATAATTTTATAATGTATTTATAATATCTGTAAATATCTTTATGCATCTATTCATCTACTTATTTTATTTTAATAAATTAATAGATATATTAATCGCTAAAAATTAATAGATATATTAATTAATTCCGCTTGCAAACACATCACACATGACAATGCGATACCTGCAATTTCAATTGAAATTATGTACAATACTCAATAATCTATAATATTGTTAAATTTAATAGTTTGTTATCAGGAGGAGGGTTTGAAATATCTTTATTTTTTATTCTTCTATTATATCTTTATTTCTAAAACTGCAATAAATCAAAATTTAAAATTTAAATGTTAAAATAAAATCGTTTGATATTATTTATATCATTTTCTCTGTGCACATGTAAAAAATTACGATATTTTAATTTTGTTTTAATTAGCATCAAGAGCTTGCAAAAATACACTAATGCAGATAAATTCTGGAGGTTGATTTTTCAATTTTATTGATTCATATAAAATCAAAATCAGAAAGTGATAATTTTTCCTGTGCATGTGATAAAAAATAATATAAATCACATCTAACGGTTTTATTTTAATATATAAATTTTAGAGTTAAATAATTAGAAAACTAAAAAGTGAAAACACAATGAAGACAAATAAATGAAACATTCGAACCAAAATTTTTTTTATAAACCATAATTAATTAAATCAAATTTACGAAACCAATATGATTGTTTTTTTTTTTTTGAAAAACCATAAGGACCGAACGGCCCATTCGGTCTCCAGAATTGCCTTTTTCCCAGACCGAATGGGCCATTCGGTCTCACCAATTTTTTTAGTTTTTCACACATTCTCGTGTGACTGATGGTGCAAGAACATGATTTGGTTGCATCCAAGTTCTAGCTTTGGGTAGTTGAAATGAACCAGATTTATTTGATCTGTTCTTGAGGAGAAGAAAAGGCAAAAAGTGTTGTTGTGAGCCCATCGCATTTGGACCCTTTTTGAGGAACTATTGTTGGTACGGGTAGTCTATCATTTAGTCCATACATCAAACTACAAGGAAATAACTAAACTTGAATTATGCTATTATATTCATTTAACTTCATGTTTCTATTAAATCTAAAATATTTCTCATTTTAATGAATATTCAAAAAATTATTATTTATATAAATGAAAATTCCACTGTAACATTAATTTATAAACATAAATATCTAAGGTGCAAAATTTTTCAAATAAACTTAAACATCGACTTAAAAGCTAATGGATTATGCTCCAAGATGAATTATATATTACATAAATTAATGAAAATTAATGTAACTTAAACATTGACTTAAAAGAAACTTTAATCATAACATTTTATCTCATAAAATAAAATAGTTATACAAATAGTCTCTAAAGTATTATTCGTTTATTATTTTAATCTTTAAAATTTCAAATATATCATTTTGATTATTCTAAGTATCACGCATTATTATTTTGAACTTTTTTAGTTATAAAATAATATTTTGTCCCTTCAAATTTTTTATTTTAATTTAAATAATTATAAACTATAAAAAATAATCATATATATAAATTATATTATGTGGCTTTGTTTAAATTACTAATCAATTAGATTTTACAAGCAGAAGAAGGAACCTCTTACACCGATTATTAAATGCATACCAGGACTATAGGATAAACTACTAAAAATATATCCATTCACAAGACCGAATGGAGGTGTCGGTCTGGGCTAAAAATTCACAAGACCGAAATGGCCATTCGGTATGGACTAAAAATTGTGTTATTCGGATCTTCTGTGGCGGTATTAAGAAAAACTGAAAAAATTGGTGAGACCGAATGGCCCATTCGGTCTGGGAAAAAAAGCAATTCTGGAGACCGAATAAACTGTTCGGTCCTTATGATTTTTTAAAAAAAAAAAAAAGCAATCCTATTGGTTTCGTAAATTTAATTTAATTATTTATGGTTTATAAAAAAAATTCTTCAAACCATCCTCTTGTCTGCTTAGACTTTGGTTAAGAGCTTCGGCTCTCAAAAAAATATCCGCTCTGTTTATTCAGATTTGAATGGATAATTTTGAACCCGTTTACACCTCCCCATTGAGACCTCATTTTTAATAGAGAAATTTAGATATTTACCCATCATAACTTCATTAAATAGAGATTTACCTATCAAAAATTTAAAATTAGTTACGTCCCATCCAAAATCACTTAAATTACTTATATCCCATCTACTATTTTTATCATTTAAAATAATGAATTAATATTGACAAATTAATAAATTGACATCTTTGTCCTTATTCTGAAAACTGTGTCGTGCCCCTTCACCTTCTCATCAATTTGATAAGTCTAAAAAGACAATAATTCACCCATGCTATTTTCTTCTTCTCCTTCGTAAAATCAGGTAATAAGTATTTCTACCTAGAATCAGCATACATACTATGTAATTAATATAGTTAGTTTTATTACATATGACTGACATATTCTAGTATAGACTAAGTCTACTAGTATTGAGCACAAGTTAATTCGACTCGCACGATACACCGTTCTGTCATGTTCTTAAAATGTTCTGAATTATAATGAGTTTCCAAAAAAAAAAAGCAATCATTAAAGTCACCATTCTTCGTAAAAATATTATTGATGAATCCAAACTTAAGCTACCTCCTAGATATTCAAAATATACTTGCATATCTTTCCCCAATCTCTTATTTATAAATCAGCTGCTCTCCTCATTTTTATTTAGCGAGTCCCACAATTAATAAACAATTTTGCATATCCATAACACAATTCTTAATATGAGAATTGAAAGAGCACACCAATCGCGTCAGGTGTCGTTCCTAGATACGGTGCTGAGAATTTCGGAATTGAAAGGGTTTTGAATGGCAAATAAGAAATTTGCTTCTTTTAGAATTCCAACTGAGAATCGGTTTGTCTACGAGCACGCTACTCTCAGTTTGAGAATAGGGACAAAGATGTCAATTTATTAATTTGTTAATATTAATTCAGTATTTTAAATGATAAAAATAGTAGATGATGATATGAATTATTTAATTGACTTTGGATGGGGATATAACTAATTTCAAATTTTTGATGGGTGAATATCTAAATAATGAAGTTATGATGGGTATATATCTAAATTTATCTATTTATATGATTGACACTATATTAGTACTGTTACATATATTTTAACAAATTTTTAGGTATAATTTTTATATATTTATTTAGTTTAGTATTGAAATATCATAAACACGTATGATTTATGATATATGGTAAATAAAATAACATTATAGGTTAATTAGAATGACTGTGGAGTATGAATAAATGTTTTAAAATAGGATAAAAGGGGATATTAACAAAAAACTGTATCCAATCACACAGGACTATTTTTTAATTTTTAATTTTTTTACTAATTAGCTTTCCTTGTAAATTCAAAAGGTGGCACGTACTTACAAGCAGTGTTTTAAAAGTGATTTCAGCCGTGGATGGATGTGAAGCAGCAAAATCATGAAACGATATATACATCATATATATATAGCTTGCAAACCTGATGCAGCAAAATATGAAGTGTCAGGAATCTGTATGCTTCCCTCCAGGAACTGAGCCACCTGCCGCATGCTCGGTGTGGCCGTAGGTTCTGGATGTGCATGAGCATATATATATATCAATCCCAATTTTAGCACCATTCTGACACTTCATATTCGGATCAACTGTCTCAACAATCCTCCCTTTCTTCCACCATTCTGACACTAACTCAACGAGCCCTACATGGCACATCATCTTGAATTCATAGACCAAAAAGAGCTCCCCCTGGCCCTGGCGTCGGCAGTAGCCCAGGAGCTGAACCAGGTTGCGGTGCCTCAACCGGCTCATACTCGCTATTTCCGACACAAACTCTCTAATATATACCCTGTCTTGAATCGTGTATGGTGTATGGTGGAAAAAACGGAGTGCCTGGGGGTCTACAACTACAATTAAGCTGGTGCACTGTGTACAGGGACATGGCGGTCCATGTGATATCACTTGGAAATGGAAATGCCTGATTGGTGAGGTATCTTCATTTAGCTGACCCCCTCCTTAATTAATTATATTATTCCACAAGGAATTGACAATCAAATTTAAGAGATGGTGATTAATTTATTAAGGAATTAATTAGTCTTCGATCGGCCGGCCTTAATCCTAGTTAATTAAGCTGGGAATGCTTTAAAGTTTGAGGCAAATTAAGAATGAATGAATTTCAGCCGGATTCAGAATTCCAACAAATTAAAAACGAGACTTTCTAATATTGATGGCATTTCTTAATGATTTTGTTATCAAAGATTAATAATGTATAGTATAATAATAAGGACTAATTAAAAGGACATAAAATTAGGACGGCTTAATTTGCCGCTGTAAAATTTTAACTTTCATGCAAGTCAAAATCATATGGATAGTTAAAATTGGTTATAAATATAATTTTGGACCATAAATTATCTTAGCTATTTTATTTTTGTCATGTCATGGTCGAAAGGTGGATGCCATTAATAATAGGAAGGAAATTTGTGATGTGAAAAATTATTATATAACATAGGCTTAACTGGAAACGGTCTTCCTCAGTCACATAAATCCGTCTAGATACGTAACATATATAATGTCGCATTTATTAAATTAAAGAGAATAAAATATTCATGTTGAGTTTTGACTAATTATAGTCGTCGGAAGAAGCTGCTTAGACTTAACTTTACACATACTTCCTCTTCCCATTTCTCTTCTGCATTAACTCAATTTAATGCATCTCTAACCGTCTCATTAGAATCGGAGCCAATCCGATCCGAAGTGAAACGCACGGAGCATTTTATTCATGTCAACACAGATCAAACAGTGCGGATTCATTATGTTTTAATTCAAAAGTTGAGTCAATGCAAATGATGCGAATTCTGCATTTCAATTTACCCAATCTTGATTTTTCCGCTTCTTTTTGTAGTATTTTCATTCCGAAATTTTTATTTATAAGAAATAAAAATAAAAAAATATTAAAAATAAGAAAGATCACTGTAGAATTTTAAAAATAAAAACGGTAGTCTTACGATTTAGAGTCTCTGCGGAACGCCAATAATCACACAGCTCACGTTAAAAAGAAAAAGAAAAAGAAAAAGAAAAAAGATATAAGTCCCGACTCCAAATGAGAATCAAATTCGGAAAATAAAATCTCTAAAATATTATAAAAGTGAAAGTCCAAATTAGACAAAAAATACATTTTTTTTTTTCCAAAAGTAGGACTTCAAATTAGACAAAAATAAAAATGTGAGACGTCTTATATTTCATCAGGAAGAGCCGGTGAAGGCGCAATCGCATTAAAATGACTATAGACGAAATGCAAGGAAGGATATTGGGACACTAAGCTAGGCGTTCGACTCACCAAAGAAATGCAAGAAATGCAACAGGTTGTTCAAACTCTAACATATTGTTTAATATCATGAGCGAGAAGCTCATGGGCAATATGGAAGGAAAGGAACAGAAGGACCTTCATCCAAAAGAGAAAACTAGAGAATATTGTAATTAATGAGGCTGCAATTGATGTACATAATTGATTATTATTTAGTTAGATGCAATAGCGAGAACGGAGGCCTGAACATTTTGGATGCTTTCTTAGCTTTATTGACTGAGCTTTTTAATAGTTGACCGATATTGTAATCATATTATGGTTACAATGATCATTTGATCCATGTAATAATCCTGTACAGTTTTTTTAATATCAATATATCTTAGTGGAAATTCACTGACCCTAAAAAAAACATATTGTTTAATATATTGTTTTCTATAATATACATATTTGTAAAGTTTCACATAATTTGCAGAGACATCTTCTAGTAGGAGCGGCGGAAGATAATGAATTGTGTTTATGTAATGTCTTATTTTACTTTTTATGTTCTATGTCATACTTATTTTATGGATTTAAATTTGATATTATATTATGTAATATATTTAGGGATTTAAATTTGATATTTACAATATGCTATGTTGTATTTAGGTTTCTTATGTCTTGTAACCGGTTATGCCATGTAACTGATTATGTCATTCTTTTTAATATGCTATGTTGTATTTAGGGATTATGTTATGTAACCGATTATACTTTAAAAGATGATATGTGATCAAATTATTTAATAAAGTTAGTAAGGTTTGTGATATGTGGGGATTTTCACTGATGTCGTTGTTTTGAGGAGCAGCTCTGTTGCTGTTTTGAGGAGCAAACGAGTAAAAATAAAATAAAAAGGAAGCGTTACGGAGAAAGAAAGGAGATAGCAACGAGACTTAAAAAAAATCGCGTGGTTGGTAGGATTTGGAGTTCCACTTTAGATTTTTTTTTTGATATCTTTTTGAATTGTTTGTCTTATTTGGAGTTTCTGATAAGCATAAATTACATACACATTTTGATCTGGTTTTTATCATAGAATAACTCCAATTATCATGTATTTTGAGTATAAAGTAAATAGTCCTCAGTGCGGGTCATTCACCCGCACTCAACACTTAGCCAAATTTTTAGCCTCACAGCAGACCAAGGAATTTTTCCCAAGCCTACTGCGGACGCACTGACCATCCAGTGCGGATGGGCCTAGCCGCACTGAGAACTTAGCCGATTTCAGGAATTGCACATGACATGCTTCAGTGCGGGTCAGCCACCCGCACCCATATCCAGTGCGGATGTACTGAGAAGATCTTCAAAGTTAAATAAGGAAACTCAGCACTCAGTGTGGGTCATCCACCCGCACTCACCACCAGTGCGGACGCACTGGAGCCACAGAAAGCCAAAATTACACGTTTTCAACACGATTTCTATTTTTTGCTCTTCATGGACGCGTTTTACAGCCAAATATGGATAAGGCAACCTGAGAAATAATCTAAATATAGCACTCACTCACCTCACAACTATGCTCCTTAATTGAGCATAGCCCTTGGCTATAAATGGAGGAGTTATTCTCCCATTCAAAAACACATCCATTCTCATCTCTCTCTCCCTTAGTGCATGTCCATTTCCATAAAATATAACGATAAATCTGCGGTAATTCCTGGAGTTCCTGAAGCTTTTCTAGGAAGAAGAAGAAGGTCTAAACAAGATTTCGGCAAGTTTGAGGTTCTTGATTCAATAAAGGGTGTAATCATTTTTTTATTTCATTTCTTCTTATTTTTGCCAAACTTTGTAATGGATCTCTCCATGAGGGAGTAGATCTCTCTCTAGGGGTTTAGGTCAATGTATGAACTTGTTTAATTGTATCTTATTCGGTTATTTGTTTTTGTTATGATTGTTTTTATGGGATTTGATGTTAATTTATGTGATTTATCATTTGTGTTAATTACATAATTAGTGCTTAAATTGTAGTTATTCTGTTTTGGATTCGAAAGAACCAAAATTGACTAGGATCAATAGGATAGTACCAAATTATGAATGCAAATACCCTAGGTTTGGATTAGGATCTAACCAATTTATAATCTAAGCCGGAACTACAAAAATTAAGGTTAGGAATTTGGTGAAAGACCTAACCGTGAAGCCAAATCCTAATTAGGACATCTCAAATCGAATCGGGTATTGGTATGATGGACTTAATCGTGAAGTACCAATATTTGAGAAGAGGAGAGACTAACAAGAGCTTATGGTCTAGGTAGTTAGGGTGAATGACCTAATCGTGAAGTCCGAATTACTTAGACACGTTATTAATTCACGAAAGTGACCCTTAATGACATATTAGGTTAGAAACCTCATCAAATCATACATGAACTTAAACAAATACCGAATAGATAGAATTAGCAAAGAATTGTAGACCGAATGCCCCTAGATCTCCTTTACTTGAAAGCAAACCAATCTTTCTTTTCTTTATTTACTTTAATTGTTTTAAATTCCACTCTCTCGGGTATTGAACCCAAAACTTAGGAATTGTTAGAACAATCCCCTCAATTTACTTTTGTTGCACTTTACTTTATTTCATTTTTTGAAATTAATTATTCAAGTTTAAGCATAGTATTTAAACGTACTCCTTGTGGTTCGACACCCTAAGTACTACATCGATAGGTTATGCGCTTGCAACAAACCTTTCTTTGGGTATTGAAGGTAATAAATTTAAAGGCATAAAAGAGTATAATCAAAACATATTTCTATAGCACCAAAATACTCATCAGTCTCATATTTAGAAATTTTATTTTTCGAATGTTATTCTTATTTGGAGTCCCACTTATATTTATTTTTATTTTTTATTTTTGACGTGAGCTGCGTGATTATTTGGTGTTCCGTAGGGACTCCAAATCATGAGGTTGCCTTCTTATTTTTAGAATTCCACAGTGACATTTCTTATTTTGAATATTTTGTATTTTTATTTCTTATGAATAAAATTTCGGATATTTATTTCTACAATTACAAATAATTTTAGAATGAATTTAAAATATCTGTAAATATCTATGGTGTATTAAGTAGTGTTGTTAATGATGATATGTGCTCGTCTGATAGATAGGATATTACCAAACGATTTGATTAAAAGGAAAGAGGGAGTGAAGCTGTAAGACTAGACACGTGTTGTTAGAATAAAGAAATATATAGACATGTGTCAGTCAATGATAGTGATAATTTTAGCTGAGTCAAAAAGTGAAACAGTAAATCCAACAGTAGAAGTTTTAAGATAAAACTGAAGAAAATAGAGATAGTGGATATTTTAAGATATTTTTCTATTCTTCTATTTTAAATTATAGAAACTGAAAAGTTATTTTATAAATATCTCAAAGAAAATTTAGGACGTAAGAGGGCTCCACTTGTCAGTGTTACTGTAGATGATACTGTTCATCTAAAGTAACTTTCCCATTCCAAATTATATATCTATAGATAGATATGGACATATGGTAAATAAAATAACATTAATTATAGGTTAATTAGAATGACTGTAACTGCAGTATGAATAAATGTTTTAAAATAGTAATTGGCAATATTAAAATGGAAATGTCATCGGACGGTCATCAGCCGCGAAGGCGAAAGGCGAAAGCGAAGGCGAAGGGGAGGGCGAAGGGAGCAGCAGCTAAGCTAAACTGCTAAAGCAGCACAAATCAGGCCGCTCAAGTGCCAGCTTGCTAGATTGCCAAGTCGGGAATGGCCAGCATATGGACGGGAACGGGATACACGTGGAGTGCTCTACTACCCCTACCTTGGCGTAGCGGCCCCGTTAACAGAGACAGAATCCATGTCCGTCGCAATTCCCTCTCCAACGTAAACCTAAGCGCCATTGGAAATCGGAATCAGAGCGGAATGGAGAAGGAATTAGAGGCTGCGCGTGTGCGCCTGCCCCTCCTCCCCGGCGACAATGCTCCCGCCCCCGTCTCTTCCTCTACTCGCCTCAGGGTCAGGGTATCATTCATCCTCTTTCCTTCATTCCTTCCTCCTGCTTTTCCCTTTCTCTTATTTGGTCGGTTCATTGGTTAGGTTCGAGGACAGGCGCGAAGCGACTACTCTTCCTTTTCCTCTCCTGATGACGACGAAGGTGACGATGATCTGGAGGCGGAAGCAGATGGGCATTCTCAATACGCTTTCTCTTGGCCTTCTCTTATTCTCCCGTAATAATAATAATACCCTTTCTATCCTATCCTATCCTACCCTATCGTCTCCTCTCCTCTTCTCACCTCTCTAATTTCAAATATTTGAATCTGGTAAATTGAAATTTAGGTTCTTTTTCCCTGCATTGGGGGGTCTCCTCTTTGGGTACGACATTGGAGCCACTTCTGGAGCTACTGTCTCTTTGCTGGTCTGTAATGTCATATATCACTTTTAACTATACCATTTTTTTTTTCTTTTCTAACAAACCAAAACATGTTTTCTTACAATTACGAAAAATAAATCAACACACTGATAATGTATGTTAACAAACTTGTAAATTTCAGTCTGCGGACCTAAGCGGTACTACTTGGTTCAGCCTCTCAGCACTGCAGTTGGGTCTAGTGGTAATTGCTCGACTTTTTTAGTTATTTTCTTTTCTTTCACAATATAAAACCTTTTCTAGATAACAAAACTCCATGCACATCATTTATAAAGACTAAAGAGCTTCTCTTCCTATTGACTTCAGGTCAGTGGATCCCTGTATGGAGCACTTGCTGGATCACTTATTGCATACCCAATTGCCGACATCATTGGTACAACATAAATTTTCCAAATTACTTTAATGTTTATTTTTTTTCTTCGAGTCGCACCACGTATTGTCAATTATTGAATTACAGTTAATTGACTCTGTTGACTACGAATAATTTGAGAATGTAATTCATTGCCTTTGCACCATGTACGCTGCAAATGCCAGAAAAAATTCATTGCCTTTGCAGTGTACTTGGGTAGGGATGTTGTATTGTAATGGGATCATTGTTTGGGTTGCTTATTATTATGCTCTCCTTACTCAATTTTAACAGTCAGTGAGTTACAATGGTGTAGGGAGAAGAGTTGAACTGATCACAGCTGCTTTGCTATATTTTGCCGGTGCTCTCATTACTGGATGTGCCCCTGATCTTGTTATTCTCATTATTGGTCGTCTTATATATGGCATCGGCATTGGCATGGTAAGCAGCAGCCTGATAATTTATAGTCAAAACAATCATGGCTGCACTTTAAAAACCTTCAATGTGAAAAACTTTTTCGTCTATGTTTTAAGTTTAACCGGGCAACATGTACCTTGTCGTTTCAGTATCTTGAGCACGGTATACACTGTTTCAATGGGTTTATGGTTGCAGCTGATGCTAGGTATCCCAAATAAAACACCAATTCATTTTGTAGACCTGAAAAATACAAAAAGTAAGGCTTGGGTGCTATGGATAGCATAAGGACATCAGTTCTACGGCCTCAAAAACATATCGTATAAACTTCAAACTTCGATTTAAGTAGCTCAATAAATCGGTTATATAATAAGCTTGTAGAATACTAATTTTTACTATTTTTGGAATTTTTTTACTATTTTTTATGATTTATGAAAGATAGCCTAAAAATAAAAGAAAATTGTCAATATTTTAGGCTATTTTTTGCCATCTTTCATAAATCATAAAAAATAGTAAAAATTAATATTCTACAAGATTATTATATAACCAATTTATTGAGCTACTTAAATCGAAGTTTGAAGTTTATACGATATGTTTTTGAGGCCGTAGCACGGATGTCCTTATGCTATCCATAGCACCCAAGCCTTACTCAAATACAAAATGGCAAAAAATAGGAAACAAAATATTAAGTTGCATAGATCAAATAATAGTTGGCATCAGTTTGGTATTCACCAATATGAGCTGATACTAACACTCCTGTCTGGTATGTTGAGGTATAATTCTGATCCAACCTAATTGCCTGATTGGGTACAGTGCTAAGGTCTCAATTGTTCATCCCTTGAATGATGAATGTCAAAGAGGGAAAATACGTTTGTTGCTTTACTGGTTCACCTCAGCACAAAATTGACACATACTTGTTTGTGCTGTCAATATTATGCTTTTCTCATGCTATTACCTGGAAATGTTAAGAAATTTAATTGAAATATCTATACTGAACTGAATTGTATAAAAACAATAATGTGTTAGGCGATGCATGGTGCTCCTCTATACATTGCGGAGACATCCCCATCCCAGATTCGTGGAACCCTGATATCTCTCAAGGAACTCTTTATTGTCCTTGGAATTCTGGTATCATGTTCCTCTTTCTTTTAGAACAGAATATGTATTCTTTTCTTTTCTTTTTCTTTTATGCTAACCACTTGGTCTCTTGCATATGCTCAATAATTTTGATTGAGAGTCACATACCAGTTGGCCTTCACGGCATTTGGCAAAATATATATGGGGATTGGGGGGTGTTGGGGGGGGGGGGGGGGGGGGGGGGGGGAGAAACTTGTCCTTCTAATATAAAATGCCTAACAAACTGGCACAATAAGATATCAACCTAACTTGCACTTCCAACAATCTAGAACTCTTTCTTTTTTGGTTTTAAAAGGAAATGCAAGCACTCCACTGAGCTAGGGGTGTAAACGGATAAGATAATATCCGATTTCGTCCGAATCTGAATCCGGAAAAGTACTTAAATTATCCGATCTAGGGCTGTAAATGAGCCGAGTTTGAGCGAGTTACCCCCAACTCGAACTCGGCTCGTTTAATAAACGAGCGAGCCAACTCGAGTTGAGATGGTAATAACGAGTTGTAGAGCCAACTTGAACTCGGCTCGTTATCAACTCGAGTTGGCTCACAACTCGTTTATAACTCGTTTAACCAGTGATAGTATTACAACACAAGTTCAAACTCAGCTCGTTATCAACTCGAGTTGGCTTACAACTCGTTTATAACTCGTTTAACTAGTGAGAGTATTACAACACAAGTTTAAACATATTTTGCACGAATCTCAAAGCACAAATAACAGTCTAGAGATTCGAGTTTGATTATTTTGGGATTTATTGTGACCAATACTATGTAACTCGAGTTATAAATGAGCGAGTTGGGGCCAACTCGAGTTGTAAATGAGCAGAGTTAAACGAGCTATAAATGAGCGAGTTACGAGTTTGAGCTATTTTGCCCAGCCCTAATCCGATTCGTATCCGTATCCGAGACTATCTGTATCCGTATCCGTATCCAAAAAATTATAACGGATATGGATACGGCAAGACTTTTAACTATCCGTATCCGACCATTTAGACTTTTAAACCACAACAAATGTGATATATGTTCTTAAATTGATTTATTCAATTGCATATTGTACGAATAATTTATTAAATTATATAATTATATATAGATATATATTTTGATGAAAAATATAACACTGACATAATTAGTGACTAATATTTTAATAATATAATAGATGTTTTGTAACTGACAAACTAATTATGAAAAATATCTGTATCCGTCCGATATCCGATCCGTATCCGTATCTGAGACTATCTGTATCCGTATTCGAAAAATTATAACGGATACGGATACGGTAAGACCACTATCCGATCCGTATCCGACCGTTTACACCCCTACACTGAGCACTGGACCTGCTCTTTATACTTGTAAAGTGTTCAACTGTTATCGTACTTGAATCATACAGCTAGGCTACCTAGTGGGAAGTCTTCAAATAAATTCAGTAGGCGGGTGGCGCTACATGTACGGGTTGAGCGCTCCCGTAGCAGTTGTGATGCTGATAGGGATGTTGCTCCTGCCTTGTTCTCCCCGGTGGCTTCTTCTGAGAGCTGTTCAAGGCAAAGGCCCCATGGAAGAGTACAAGCAGATGGCGACTGATGCCTTGCGAAAGCTGAGGGGTTGGCCGGCCGGCGACCGGGCTTCTGAGAAAGAGGTTGAAGACACCTTGGTCTCTCTCAAGGCCGCTTATTCTGATCAGGAGCCTGAGGGTAGCATCTTGGAGGTGTTCGAGGGGCCCAGCTTGAAGGCATTCATTATTGGTGGAGGTTTAGTTCTTTTCCAACAGGTTGTGCCCCTGAACTCAGCTTGTCAAGGGTTTATGCTTACTTTTTTTTCTGGGTAGCAAAATGGATTCCATTTTTTTGGGTTTAATATATGAAGTTGCTTAAATTCCACTGTGTTCTCTTATCGTTTTTTTTTTATTTTCTCCCACTAATCTAACCTTATATTTGGCAGATAACAGGCCAGCCAAGTGTTTTGTACTATGCAGCCTCCATTCTACAGGTAGTTTGTCAATAAAGCTGAACTCTCTGTGTAAATGTAGAAACTTGGTTAAATCGTTTCTCTAACTTGGTCTTCTTTTCTTGGCCTTTCATGTTACAGCGTGCTGGATATTCAGCTGCATCTGATGCTGCTAGAGTTTCAGTAGTGATCGGAATTTTCAAGGTATTAATTTCATGTGTTAAACAATAATAAATTATAAGCACTACCTTTTCTACTAGATCGTCTTTTTACAAAGTTATAACCGTGTATACCCTTCCCAAAGTTGCTAATGACAGGTATAGCTGTTGCTAAAGTAGACAGCCTGGGTAGGCGTCCTTTGTTGATAGGAGGTGTCAGTGGAATTGTATGTAAATTCTTCTTTTCTCTATTTAATTAATTTGTAAATTTTCCACGATATCAGCTGCTTCATGTGCAATCTTACTACCGGTGGTTGTCTTATGCCTCTTATTTGATTCAGGTTCTCTCTCTGTTCCTTTTGGCTGCTTACTATAAGATCCTCTTGGGCTTTCCTCTTGTGGCTGTAGGTGCTTTACTCCTGTATGTTGGTTGCTACCAGGTTCTCTCTCTATCCCTCCCTCCCTCCCTCCCTCCCTCTTTTTTTTGAAATGATGGCAGTAGCTGCCATACAAACACATTTTTATTTGCGTGAGGTCAAAACCTAAGTGAGTTTTTAGGGACGCCATTCATACTTATTTCAATTTTCTAACACCATACCTTTGACATGGGTTGCATGATTAATTTGACTATTTTTGCTCTTAAATATATTCTCTTTGCTTGCATAGTGGCTGTAAAGAAGCATTCATCGGCTGGCTTTCTACTGAGTTATCACATAAATGAATTCATTTTTATTTGCAGATATCTTTTGGTCCAATAAGTTGGCTAATGGTCTCAGAGATATTTCCTTTACGCACAAGAGGGCGTGGGATCAGTTTGGCAGTGCTCGTTAATTTCGGATCAAATGCATTAGTGACCTTTGCATTTTCACCACTCACGGTAATAATATATACCAGTTTCTAAGATTTATTCTCAGTTTCCAAACCTAGAATAACAATATTTTTAAAGTGTTGCACTGAGGATATTACGATCCTCGACCCTAATATAGTTTGTGCCAGCTCATGCTAAGCTCTTTCTCTTGCATTTATTTGGGAATAATAGCTAGTTGGGCTTATCTAACCACATAATATTATCATTATCTTAACATCATCTATTACATTTTATTATTATTTTTTTAATCCTATTATTGCATACCAACTTTTATGGCCCTCTCAGCTGGACCTACTCCAACCCATTTTTTTTTTTTTTTTAGTAATCACTTGTCATTATCAAATGCAGAATATTCAAATCATACATTTTATTCAATTTTTTTTTGTAAATTTCTTGTTGTAGGAAATATTGGGACCGGATAACATATTTATACTCTTTGGGGCAATTGCATTGCTTTCCCTCCTTTTCGTCATCTTTAAGGTGCCCGAGACCAAAGGATTAAGTCTGGAGGAGATTGAATCCAAGATTCTAAATTCAGATGTCAATGATACCTCATAATTCTTGTAATTTGTTTGTTTGTTCTGTAAGTATATGAGTTGTATTAACAGGGGTATACAATAGACGTATAACATGTTGAATATTGGCAGAGTATGGAATCAAATGCTTGCTGCCCTTTTACAAAAATAACTTTTACAATACTTGATCCGTGATGGCCTTTCGAGAATTATAATTTTCAGTGGGGATGGATGTTTGGTAAACCATGGAGAGTGGAAGAGGCGGAATAGTAGAACACTATATTGGAATATAGGAATTCTATTATAATATGGTCGTCTAACGCGATAATAGTCCAGAATAAAATAAAAAAGATGAATGAATAACTAAAAGGGTGGAGGCTAGTATTTGCAAGTGTAATTTAATTAACTAATAGATATTGTGCCTACGGGCTTTACTGGCAAAAAAAGAAAATAATAAAATATTGGGGGTCTGAACTTTGCGTCTTTTTGGGCCGGGCCGTTAAGCTCAAAAAGACCCAAACCAAACGCATCAGTCAAATTGATGTTAGAAATTAGAATTAAGACTTGAGAGTGCTGCTGCGCCGCTTCTTCTTACCATTTACCAAGCAGGCAAGCACTAGACTCTAGTGCTCACTGCGCCGCTCCTTCCTCCTGCCTGGTTACCTTCAGTTGAGCTTCCTAATAATTTGATCAATCAATCTATCGTAGATTCCTAGCCTAGCCGCCCGCCTTCACCTTATTTACTTGCATCTCTCATTCTCTCCTCCTCCTTCCTGGTAATAATTTACCAACTGCAACTGCAACTGGCAGCTACTCTACTACTAGTAGCCTTTAGCTTCGGTTAGCTTCCCTCTAGAATCAATCTAGGTCAACTCCCATCTGGACTTATATTACATTAATTAATGGCATTTTCATTGAGTTCTGCTTCGGTGAGGATGAACTTACCCAACACTAGTTCCTCTTGCCACACCTACAGGGACACCTTATCTCTTCCCTGCACCAACTCTCTTATTTTTCTTCTCCCCACAACGAAAAAGAGGACTCTTCTCTGTACTCTCAGAATCACAGCATGCCATGAATCAAAATCCCCCCAAATCAAACCAAATAACCCATCCCTTAATGTTTCCTTACAACACCAAAGCAAACCATCTCTCACTGAATCAAACATCTGTCCTGAACTACACGACGACATTGAAAATGGAAATGTAGGAGATACCATTAACCTCGGGGGTAACGATAATGGAAATGGGGGTGGCAGTGGTGATGGTGATGGTGATGGTAAAGGTAAGGGAGATGATGATGATGGAAAGGCTGAGAATGGAGATGATGAATTTGGGCCGTTGCTGAGTTTTGAGGAGGTGATGCAAGAGACCGAGGCTCACGGGGTCACACTTCCTGCTGACATGCTTGAAGCTGCCAAAAATGGAGGGATTCAAAAGATACTTTTGCTTCGCTACATTGAAATGCAGGTCCCAAGTTTCCTTTTCTTTCTGTTGTGTTTCAGAAAATTCTGCTTCATAAAAGTTTCAAGGCAAAAGACTATTAAGTATATATATGTGCAGAACCTTATATGTTCTACAGTTGTACAAAAAAAATAGCTATGTATATTTTTATTTGAGGCAACATTATAACACGTCAAACTATTAGTTTGAGTTATACAAGTCAAGACCATGTTTGAAACTGAGTATCAGAATAATTATTAATTTCACTTGGAGATGTTACGCAGGAGTCTAACAGTATGTATTGAATTATGAATTAAAGGCATCAGCTTGGCCTCTGGGGGAGGCAGTCAAATCAATCCCACTTCTGCGCAATAGGATGCTTGCAGATCCTTCCTTTCTCTTTAAAGTTGGAACTGAGGTATGCAATAGGATGCTTTAGGATTTTGCTGTTATTTCTTTTTGTGTCTTTCGTGGGATTCATCAATAATATGGAGCAATACCAGATTGTGGATGCTGCCTGTTTTTTTTTCTTGTATGGTATTCCCTTGACATCCCTTAGGAGCGCTTGGATAAATTGGGTGAAGTTGAGGATTTGAGGTATAAGCCTAAATTGAGGTGCACCATTGCAGAAAAACAAAAATTGAGGGTTATTGAGGACAAAGCTGTTTGAAATTTGAAGCTGAGATGCACAGTAGAGGGTTGGGTGACGTTATTATGTCAGGGTAAAATCCGCTAACTTTTTAGCATACTGCAGTGCAAGTGCATAAATTGCAATGGTTGCTCCCATTAAATGGCCTCTGCTACAAAGATTGTCTTCAGAAATCTTAAGTGTTTGTTTGATTTGATTTGATTACGGGAATTCCCAGATAATTATCGACTCCTGTTGCGCGACAGTGGCAGAGGTGCAGAAGAGGGGGAAGGATTTTTGGTCGGAGTTCGAGCTGTACACAGCTGATCTTTTGGTAGGGATGGTTGTCAACGTCGCTCTGGTTGGCATGCTGGCACCGTATGCTCGGTTTGGCCGTGCGTCTGTCTCACAACAGCCAGGTCTCCTAGCACGCCTTCAACATGCTTATGATGCTCTACCCAGCAGGTTTGCTTCACACGTGCACCATTTTTTTTTCTAGTTAACTGTTTGAGAAAGTTGGCCTGAGCATTTTAGATTTTTTATTTTATCCAAAATGAAAAGTCTGCATGACAGGTATACCAGGACTGT
Organism: Carex rostrata; assembly: GCF_964058835.1. Classification (NCBI taxonomy): domain Eukaryota; kingdom Viridiplantae; phylum Streptophyta; class Magnoliopsida; order Poales; family Cyperaceae; genus Carex; species Carex rostrata. Next base: position 9,897,991 of record NC_135918.1, on the reverse strand, counting down.
TATTCCCAAAGGTGTATACTTATTTCGTCTGTTATCTGTACATGAAATGATAACATCTGCTCTACCTATTTTAGCATCTCTGTTTGTAGCTAATACCTGTTTCTATTTAACTCTGTCAGTCCATTGTGTATTATAATTATACTATAAACTCTCTCCTCTCTCTCTCATATAACACATTCTAGAATGAAACTTGGAACAGTGTATTTGAAGCAGAAAGACCAGGGTGTAGATTTACTGTTCAGCAACGAATAGGGACATACTTCTACAAGGTGAAATTTAGTATCACAAAATATTTTTCTTTCAAATGGTATTCAATAATTTAAAGAGAACCAATTATCATGGGTGCAGGGTGTTTTGTATGCTGCTGTTGGATTTGGATGTGGGCTTGTTGGACAAGGTATCGCCAATTTGATTATGACAGCCAAAAGGTATTTCCTTAGTTACTTTCTACGTGGGAGTAATTTACTTTAATGTTTAATCATTTATGGATGCATATTAGAACTGAAGGGTAGCAACTTTTATGATCTTGTTACCACAATTCAATACTGTTTTGATCACATCTTCTATTGGTATATGACTGTCATGTTCTGACAAATATGGAACCTCCAATTTGCCCTATGACCTAATTCTATACTCTCCTTTATTTTTATTTATGCTTGTTATAGTGTAGTTACACCTTCCATACTTAAATTGAATTAGTGATGAGTGATTTTAGAAACAGATAGCATGTTTTTATGTCTATAGTTGCTCATTTTCTTGCCCGAAGCAGCTCTTTAAGCAGCAGGTCATTCATTGTGTTTCTTACTACCTAGCAATTTTTCCACATTTACCTTGTTGTTTTATGGGTAAAATGAACTGCCATGTCACTGAGCCTATTAATTACTGATGGGCTTACTGTGCTTTTGTTCTGTAGGAGTGTTAAGAAGTCTGATGAAGATGTTCCAGTTCCCCCCCTCTTTAAAAGCGCCGCTCTTTGGGGTATGTCTCTGATTTGTAGCATGGTGTCCTACTGTTATTATTTATACAATTAAAAATATGCCCTATTATTATCTAATGTTTCATCCACCAAGATCCTTTAATGATTACATCGTGGTAAAGTATGAATGAATATTTCAGCTTTACTTGAGCTTTCATTCACTTATGTTTCATCCACCCAAACCTTTAATGATTATACCATGGTAAAGTATGAATTAATACGTCAGTCATACTTAAGCTTTCGTTCACCATGGAACCTCAAGCAGACTAAAAGAGTTAAATGCATAAAAAAACCACTGCGAGCTCAAAATGAACAAATAAGAAAAAAAAAAGAACAATATATTTTACTTTTGACATGGCGTGAGGAAACCTTTCAAGTGATTTGTCCAGATCAGTTTGTAACTCATTAGAGTTTTATGGTAAATTGGGTATAAGTGCTATATTGAAACTCCAATAGTCATTTTAACACACATTTCAATTAATTACGATCAGACCTGGAAGTTGAAAATTTTGGTAAGGTTAATGCTACTATGCCAGGACTGGCCAGTTCAAATGGCTTACATTTGGCATTTGGATTTGTTAACCATAATTGTTGATAATTTTTCAAAATTTGCAAAGCTTTGGTCTACCAGGATCTCTCTTTTTAAAAGGAATGATTGTAACATCATCTGCAGGGGCATTCCTTGCGGTGTCTTCAAACACCCGTTACCAAATTATTAATGGGTTAGAAAGGTTGGTGGAGGCTTCCCCTGTTGCGAGGAAGGTCCCACCGGTGGCAATGGCTTTCACTGTTGGTGTTCGATTTGCCAATAATATTTATGGAGGGATGCAATTTGTGGACTGGGCTAGGTTGACGGGCTGTCAGTGATGGTACTTTTCGATCCTCCTACTTTGTGTTACACTTGATCTGTGTTTTTGTCCTTCTTCTTTTTGAAATATGGTAAACTCTCATTTGTCAGTTTCTTCATGAACTTGCTTTATGTGTGGTTTCACAGCAAGGCCAAATCTCTTGTCAAATTTGGTATTGGGTCTCCTTTAAATGCAGTGCTAATGCTCAATTAAGGCTGGATTTCATAGTTTATGCTAGTCGAGGCTGAATATAATTGCATCATATATTTAGGTCAATTCACTGCTGTGGCTCGTCAAATTTTTCAATTAATTGAGCCTTAATTTTTGTCATGTGTTGTTTCAGGTTCTGTTCCTGCCAAGATGCATCCTCTTATTCCTCTTTGATAAAACTGAGAGTTGCTTATGCTGGGTAGTCTTCGATTTTAGTATTTGTCAGAATCATGAAAATTTGTCGAAGCTAATTAATATGTTGCATTTATTTTGGCTTCCGCAACTAGTCTCCGTGCATGAATTTTAGAAGATATATGTAGGTATTAGGGGTGTACAACGGGCGGGTCGATAATATTTTATTAAAATTTGAATCCAATCCGATTACACCGGGTTAAAAATATTTTTTACTTGACCCACCCATAACCCAACCCAACCCATCTATTTTTTTATATACGGGTTATGCGGGTTAAATGGGTTATAATTTTGATCGAAAATCTATTATGTTTTTTTACTATTTTTTATTAAAACTAGGTACAAATAAAAGTGACAAACATAAATAAAATCATATAAACTTATAAATATTTATGTTAGTAAATTCATATCCTGAGATAACTAAATATTTATGTTTATATCTGGACCACCCGATCCCGAAGTGAAATACACAGAACCTGTGTGAATTCCGATCAAACGGTTCAGATCTAAATAGAAATATAATATTAATTTTTTTTATTTAGGAATAATATAATATTACCTTACAAGTTGATAAGAATTCCATGCATGCATGCATGGTACCCAGAGCTTGAGCAGTGGCCAGCGAAAAATTAAGAAATGAGGACTAACAATTAATCATGCAATAAAAAGAACAACAGAGTACTCATTATATTAGCCGACATGCCTTCAATCTATATTCAATCTATATTTGAGGCCGGGTTCGGGTATAAACGGGTTATTAAGAGAAAATTCATGACCTGATCCAAAGTAACGGGTTTGTCAAAATCCAACCTGTACCCGACCCAGTAACATCTCAACCCGGTAAAATACGGGTCAGACGGATCGGGTGGGTTAACAGTATTTTTGTACACCCCTAGTAGGTATTTCATATTATTGAGAGTTGAGATTTCTCTTATTTTTTATGACTTAAAGAGTGGAAAGAAGACAGAGAGCTTGAGAGTTGTTGTCAGGAATGGGTGGCGCAGGAAGAATGGGAATAGTTGAAACTTATTTTGATTTCCTTATTATTTTTTTTCCTGGTTACTTCTGAAGCCAGGCAACTGCTATGCTTCAGTTATTTCTTTGTAGAACCCTCAAAATTATTTTTAAGAATTAATATTTCTGTTCTTATAAAATGATTAAACAGAAAAAGGATGAAAAGCAATGCCAATAAGTGAATAACAACAATTAATAATATACTGATAAACATTAATTATAAGCCGGTTTCTTTCATTGATTGTTAGATAACCTTTGGCAGAGCGCTCATCTTTTGGCAAACAAAGTTTGTTACCATCTATAAGAAAAACACATAACTACATAGCACAAATAGAACAAGGAGCATGATATGCCTCAAAAATTATCATGATTCTTTAAGAATAAAAAGAGATCGTGCCAAAGGAATTAGATTTGCCCATGGAACCCAGCTTGCGCAGCTGCACTTAACCAGATAGGCTCGTGATCGGGACGGTGAAATGCTTTCAATGTTGGTTCTATAGCTATAGGCCAACATCACCGTTCCGGCAACAATGTGAAAATGAGCGAGCGTTACTGGTTGAGCACGGAACCACAGTTGTATTTGCAGTAGTTGGGGATACGATCCATACACTGGTATAGAGGCGGGTCGACACTTAGAGGTGACTTGACACAGTTTTGGCACATGGGATGGCACGACGGGACCAGGTCAAGGCACTGACACTGCGGTGGAATTGATTTGGTGCAGCCACCACAGCTGTTACAGCATGGCCATGGCCTCAATTTCTTTGCTGCTTGAGATGTTCCTGCATATATAATTGCAACCTCAAAATTAATGAACAGATAATAGAATTACACATGTATAGTAAAGTTCATCATGGATTTTTTTTGGTTTTTGATGAAGAAATCAAATTGTCTGCCCCCCGGGGGCAGGAATTTCCTGCCCCTAGAGTCTCTGCGCAGTGGGACCGGTTACTGTTTAAGGGTTTAATTATTGTTACTGTTTTTAAATGGAGTCTCATCCGCAGAGACTCTGGGGGCAGAAATTTCTTGCCCCCGGGAGGCAGACGATTCGGTCTCTTTGATGAAATGCTTCAAAGAAAGAAAGAAAGAAATAAAAGAAAGTAAGAACTGAACTGGTACCTGAAATTTGGAAATGGGAATGGAGGTGAGAGTGAGCCAAAGGCACGGAAATTAGGAAGAAGAATAATAAAACAATTTTCCCCATGATTCTCGCTTGCTTCGCTAGCTTGCTCGGCAATGAAAATGAGAATGAGATTTTGAAGATGAAGGATAAATATATGTATATTTTTATTGTAGGAGCGCTAAAGAAGGATTGAGGAATGGAGTGCATATAGCCATATATAGGAGTAGGAGGGAAGGTAGGAAAAGGAAATAAAAAATAAAAATGATACAATAAAATGTTGATCACGTGCAGCTGAAGCCTGAAGGTAGGTTAGTGCAGGAGTCATTACAAAAAGATAAGATCGATCCAGCGACCCACTTATTAAACTTGATCTTTATTTATTTATTTATTTATCTGACGCAGCACCAGCACACAGAGGGCCCATCTCACCTTATCTGTTTTTTTTTTCCTCTTCTTTTTCAAAGACAAATCTTTCCAGTGCGTATCCTCTGAGATACCTCATATTTTGTGTGACAAACGTGACGGGTGTCTATTCGAGGATAGAGCGGGGACCACTATTATTAGAGATTTAAGATTCGTGCAGAAAGTTGGGATTTCCGATAAAGTCATGCAAAAGATATGAGATATCTCAGAGGGTGCGAATTCAAAACCTTTCTGGCGCACTTTATATCAATCTCAATTTTTCTGTGGACAAAGCTTTCCATAGCTTTCTGTGTTGCTCAATCAGATTATCAGATCTCGGTTATTCTTCTATGTATGAGCATAAAAAAAATAATATGATAAATATCGGAAGAGATTAATGTATTATTAGTGAAAAGTGATCCTCTAATGAAAGAGAGGGTGACAGGAATTTGGGAAAATGATATATAAATAGAAGATCAGGGTAAAAGTAAAAGAAGAATAAATAAAAAATGTTTATTCTTATTTGGATGGAGGGGACCGCGGCGACCCGAAGATGCGAGATGCCAGATTATATGCCAAATGCCAAAGCTAACGATCGAACTATTACCGGACACTGGTCCCTGGATAGTCGATTAGTAGATAAGAGATAGTGATGCTCTGATGGGGACTGGGGACTGGGGATAAGATAAGAATTCCTCAAATTGGGAATAAACAAGTCAATAACATAACAAAAATATCATATCTACCACTACCATTAGTCCATTACGGACACGTAGTGCTTGATAAGAGGTTCAACATTAAATTTCAGTGAAGATTACAGTTAAAAGCTTCAATCCAAAATAATATATATATATATATATTTTTTTTGTTCTAAGGAACAATTCAAAAGAATAAGTGAAACAAAGTTAAGGTGTGTTGTGCTCATCAAATTCATATATCAAATTGACTTCAAATAAAACAAATCCAAATTCATGAATTGATATATATAAATGCAAAATTTAAAAAATTTCAAACTTATTTAGTACGTACAAAGTCAAGCGGTCAAAATTAAAGAAAAATGAATGTATTAAAATAACTTGTACAACTTCAATTTTTACATGTACAAAGTCATATTTTTGACCGCTTGACTTTATACTAAATAAATTCAAAAAATTTAAAATTTTGTAAGTACAAGCATAACTCGAAAAGTAGATTGATTTTAATGTTTTGAATTCGTCTAATTTAAAGTCAATATGATATATTTTAATATATATAGTTTTATAAATGTCTGACAACCTATTTGTAATCCAGTAACTATAAATATAGCTCCTTCATAACGGTCGTTTTAAACAATTGCCGACAGGCGACAACTATAAAGAAAGGGATCGCATTAAAAATTCCACTAATAAATCTTTGTGGATTTCAAAGTTAAAAAATTTAATTTCATTACTATCTAAAAGAAAAAAACTTAACTAATATTTATTCAAATGAAAAAACTAATTTTTAATCTAGTAACAAAACTTAACATTTTTTATATGAAAGATTGTGGTTTGATTCGAAATTTAGCTGAAGAATTCTTTATATCTAAAAAACATTAATTCGAATACAGAATTATGACATCAACAATAAGTGGCATTTTACCTTCCCTATCAAATAATAATAATAATGACAAGAATAACAACAACAACAACAACTTAAATTAAAATTCGAACGTATACTCTGATTGAACTATTTTAGATTTATTTCAAGCACTTTGCTACCTTCTTATGATCGTTTATGATTTATTTCCAAAACATTTGTGTTGGATGGGCTGATTACTATTTGGGCCTCGTCCAGCCCATTTATTCCAACCCAATGCACCAACAATTAAAGGAGTCTCTCATGTATATATATCATATGTAGCATATCTATATATTAATGAGCCTATATAAATATATATATATAATACATTAATATTAGAGAAGAGAAGAGAAGCAAAATAAGTACATATAAAGTAAATGTAAGCTTGATCAATGGCCGTGTGATTCCACATCATCATCTCCATTGTCTAAGTAGGCAGCACCAACCCGGCCTCGCACGGTCTTGTATGAATACCTATGAGCCAGGTACACATACCAGAAGAGATTCAAGGTATTGATCCCTGCAAGCAATGCGTAAAATAAATCGAGGCGGCTGCTGTTCAAGTCCTTGGCAATCCAGGCAGGTTGCGTGAGGCGGTCGACGACCGTGATAAGCAGGCTACTGAGAAAATTGGCGGCACCCAGCACGCTGAGGTAGAAGGCAATCCCCAGGCTTCTCATGCTGTCAGGGACTTGGTCGTAGAAGTACTCCTGAAGGCCAACCAATGCAAACCCATCCCCGAAGCCAACGATCACGAATTGCGGCACCAACCAAAAAACGCTCAGAGTCGAAGGCAGGCTGTCCAGCCTCCTCCGTTCCACTGCTGCAGCCACGGCCATTGCTACGGTCGCAAGGGACATTCCAATGCCGATTCTCTTCAGTATGCTTATGCCCCTTTCGCTGCCGGTGGTTCTTCTAAGGAACGGAACCAGCATCTTCTCATAAAACGTGACCGCGATGATCATGCCAATGGCGGCAAGGGAGTAGATGGTTGCTGCAGGGAGCTCGAAGTGGGGAGACAGCTTGCGGTTCATGGTGCTGGCTTGCTTGATGAAGAGGGTGGATATTTGTGCGACAGAGACACCGAAAGGGAGGCAGGCGAGCCAGATGGGAATCATTGCTAAAATTAGCTTTGTTTCCTCTACTTGTGTCACAGTTGCCAGTCGCCACGGGTTCACCTTCTCGCCATTGTCCTTGTGCTCTATTATGGCTGCTTTGTCAAGAAATCTGATATGTATATACTGTTAAGTAATTAACTTACCTTTGCTTTTATTTATTTTGTTAATTAATTAATTAATTAATTAATTAGGAGATACATACTTGAGCTTATTTGTGTGAAAGAGAAGCCTCTTTCTGCTGTTGCCAGTGCTAGCTGAAGCTGGAGTAACCTCATACAATTCCTCAGCACTTGAAGGGTGATCAAGACGCCTCTTTGCCAAGGCAGCAACAGCGACCTGAAGCATCGGTGTAAGCGGGCTGCCCTCTGGGATCCGGTATCGGTAGACCCGTCTTCCAGCCAGGAAAACCACAAGGGCGAAGCCCATGACACACATCAAAACAATGTCGGCCCCACCCCAGCTCACTCTGTCCTGGATGTATGAAATTGCGGTGACTCCAAACAGTACGCCCGCACAGAGGGCACAATTCCACCAGTTAAAGTAGGACATCTTTTGCTTTCGCTCTACCTGATGGCCCTCGTCGAACTGGTCAGCGCCGAAGCTCTCCAGGGACGGCTTGTGGCCTCCTGTGCCCGTTGACACCAGATACATGCTCACAAAGAATATGATCTCGTGGACCTTCCTCACTTGCTGGCATGACGTCTCGTCACAGGGTTTCAGGCTCGGTACCAGTTGGCACAGTGCTAGAAGGATGAGACCCTGCATGGTAGCAATATAATTAATATGTTTCATTCAATTGAGAAAAATAGAAAGAGCGAGATAATTGATGTAGCATATATATATATATACCACCAAATAAATGAGGGTGGAGTAGAGGACGGTGGAGAAGCGGCCGAGGTAAGAGTCGGCGAGGAAGCCTCCGAGAAGAGGCATGAGAGCAGTGACGCCTAGCCAGTAGTTGACATTCCTTGCAGCCGTCTTCAGCTCCTGGTGCAGTTCCCTCGTCAGGTATAGTATCAGGTTTGTTGCCAACCCGAAGTAGCTCAGCCTCTCGCTAAATTCGATCGCTGCATCCATTCCATGCATTTCAATTTTCATAGTCATTAATTAATTATAACTAGTTGTTAATTAAAGAAACCAATCATGCCTAATCCTATTGCATCGTATATAGTGTGTTTGCATGTTAATTACTATTGATGTATATATAGTTATAGTTATAGTTATGTCAGGATATATATATATATATATATAGCCAACTTAATTTCCATATATACTAGTTGATTAATTAATGAAGTACAACATATACATACATACCTATAATGAAGAGTGCAGCTTTCCAGGCTCCGGTAGAGGATCTGAGAGGAAGTACCTCTCCCTTGTAATCCACTGACGAGTCGTGCACCCGATCATCGTCGTTCTCCTCCAATTTATTAGGCGACACTTGCTGTCTCATCATTTCCTTCTTGGAGCCGTCAGATTCCATGGCTGAATTATTAATTAATTGAAGATGAAGCAGAGATCGAAAGAGTGACTAATATTTTCAGATGGGCGTCAATTAGTTATATATATAGATAGATAAATGCGGTTAAGTTGTAAATAGAAATAGAGATAGAATAAACGGAGACAAGGTAGCGCTGTTTGAGGAAGTGAGAAGGGAATCAAGAATCGATTGATTAGTGCGGGAGCCGATCGATCGAATCAGGTTCTTTAATTTGATTCTTTAATTTAATTTAATTTGTTGCTGGAGATTGGAGCAGAGGAGTCTCCTTATTTATACTCCAATTTGTCAGCAGGACATGTTAAATTAGTCAAAAAGTCATTTCATCTGATGCAATCATTAAAATCACATACTATTTTTTTTTTTTTTTTTTGTGCCCACTTAATATTTAAGAGGTCAATATTAATTCAGTGTACATGCATTGTAAAAGTGCACTTAATAACCAAGGTGAGCATTCAGTGTGCTTTGAGATAGCTAGTGCTTCAAATTATATCAAAAAGGTAATATGACTCAGTAGTCAGTACAGAGCTGCGCTTCTATTGGTAATCAAGGATGGAGGCAGAGTGTGGAACATTAGAAATAATGGTATTATATTTATTTTGTAAAATATTTTAGGTGTAACTCCGGTTGGCTCCGTCACCGTTGGTAATTGTAATTGTAGTTGTAGCTATTGCTTACGTTGAGTTTTAACTTTTAACTTTTAACTTTTAACTTTTAACGGTTATGGAATGAATACCCTAGCTAGCCACCAATTACATTGATAGTAATTAAATAATGATTAATTTGGTGATGAGGTGAGAATATGAGATAGGCATCAGGCAATGACACCAATTACATTGATAGTAATTAAATAATGATTAACTATAGCTAGGTAGGCACTGAGTGCACCTGTGTGGTTATAAATTAATTAAGGAGGTTAATTAGGTTGTTCATATATATATATCCATTGACCGCACTTCCACAGTTCCCCTTGCTTGTAAAGAGTGGACCGAGAATAATTATCCTTAATTAATTATTTACACCTTTTTGTTGTACTTGCCTTTCCTTTCCTTTAATTACTTCCCTTCTCCAACTCACATCATTAATTCCCACCCCAAAATATGGGGAGTGCTATACCTATTCAATTCTTCTTTTCTCTCTTCATTATCTACTTTAATTAATACAAAATTAATAAGAAAATAATCAATACAGGAAAGTTTTTTTTTTTTATAAAAAACATGCGGGTCATGCCCCATTTAATTTCATTGAACTTAGTTACAAAGGTTTTGGAACATCAATGATAAAAAAACAAAAAACAAAGCTCAAAATAGTTGTGCATATCCATATTATGGATGGATTATATATATCTCTAATTTTAAAATTTAAACATACAATCTAAACAGTTAGCCATAATTTTCATATTAAAATATACTTGTAAACTAAATTTTATATTTTTTAGAATTTGTTTACTATGTTTTTAGATAGATAGAATATCATTGTTCTTTAATGGTTCAGAATTTTTAAAATCAACTGATTTTTCACCTACCTAACAAAATTGTAAAAAAATTGTAAAATACAAAATTTGATCTGCAAATAAAAATAAAAATAAAACCATCCAAATTCATTCAACTACAGATAATAAACAATTTTTGTATGATTTTTTTTTTTTTTTATAAAAGTAGAGTGTGTGTGTATAACCCACCGATTTTATATTGAAATCATAAATGTATTTTACTAATTAATTATATCAAAACCGTTGGTACCACATAGAAAATAATAAAAGAAAAAAAAAACCAAAAGAAACAAGCATCCAAATCCGAAACAAAAGAGACAATCGATATAACGAACAAAACATTGTTCCATAAAGATAAAAAAAGAAACTTCTTTTAGAAAAAAGAAGCAGCTTAGCAGTTATTATCCAATAAAGCGGGTCTAGACAAGGAGACTGAATCGTCTGCCCCCTGGGGGCAGGAAATTCCTGCCCCCAGAGTCACTGAAGAGTGGGCCCCTAGTAAATAGTAACCAGTTAATTTTAACCCTTTAACAGTAACTGGGCCCACCCTGCAGTGACTTTGGGGGCAGGAATTTCCTGCACCCCAGGGGGTAGGAGATATGATCTCCTAGACGAGTGCGTATCCTCTGAGATATCTCAACTTTTGCGTGACCGACGTGTCCGGTGCCTATTTGGAGGTGATGTATGGGGTCAGTATTATGTGCTTTGAGATTCGTGCATAACGCATTTAAACGGCTGAGATTTTCCATAAAGTAACGCAAAGTTTGAGACATCTCAAAGGATACGAATTCGGTCTAGACTCTGCAGTCAACAATATGAATATGATCCTCTCCTATTTCATTTCTGATTGTACCTCATCCTATTCCTATCAAATCCTTATCCATCACTTGATAAAAGAAGAATAATTAGTTTGAATAAAATCAAATCACCACTACTATTATTTTTACACCAAAAACGTAAAAGTAAAAGTAAAAGTAAAAGTAAATTATTTGAGAACCTAAGACCTCAAGAGTTTTCATTTACCATTAATACTTACTTAATTGGTTTATCTTTCTTGTGCAAATTAATAAATTAATTTAATTTTAATGTACAGCGAATTAATCAAGGGTTTAAATTTGGTAATCCCCAGGTCTGTTCGGTGCCGAGTCCGCATTTTTATCTTTTTCTCAAGTGTTAAAAAGAGAAAAAAAAACTCTAGCTGCCATCCTCGCCGTTCTCTCTAGTGAGGGTACTATTGGATTAGTAAGATCTGGATGCTATTATATTTGAATCCGTACTTTAAAAGTGTTCGGATTCGAATTTCAATTCATATACTTATTAGTTTTAAAAATATATAGCAAAAGGTGAACATGACATTTAATTTCAATGATATGTGCGAAAAGAACAACAAATTTCATTTAAAAAATTAAAAAACACTGCAAATGATTGTCCTTTCATAGTTATTAATATATGTTTTATATTAAATAATTATAAAAAAAATAATATTATCATTTTATCAGGTATTGATAGGGGTATCCGGTCGGGTTCGATGATGGATCGAATAATTAAATGAAATTCATAACCTACCCATTACAATATCAGTTTCGGTTCGGATCCGGGTTGAATATTAAATTATTAATTTTGTAACCGTATCCATAATTGAATCGGTTATATTTTTTAAACCATACCCTATTTAAATTAATCAGATTCGGGTCAGTTCCAGTTCGGATCCAGGTCAATTCCGGAGCGGATCCGAATTATCGAGTAAAAGTAGCACCTCTATCCCTCACTCTTTCACACCTTTTTCATTTTGTCTCTCTCACCTCTTCTAGTTTTCACATCCAACATAGCGATACCTTTCCCTCTCTCTCGTCTCTATCTTCTTGAACGGAGAGAGAATGAGAGAGAGGGGAGGGAGCCGAGTGGAGCCGACCGGAATCGAGAGCGTGGTATCATCGAATCTTGAAGTGTATAGCCTTTACTACCCCCATCTTGATTGGAGCACGGTGGTGAGCAAATTCGGCTGTTGAAGCGCAGAGGCTATCAAACGAAAGCGGATCCGGTTGTGGAAAGAAATGAAAAAAGAGGTAATAGAGTGTTTAAGAGTATGCATATAAGATTAGTTAATTTGAGTCATTTATGAGATTTCACGAGAATAAGTGCCACTCACTTCCGAAAAACAAAAAAATTGATAATCCCGGATGAGCTTTATGCCTAGAATGGCAAACTTGCGATAAATTAAAATGAAACTTGCAGATAATTTTTCTAGAAGGTTTAGGGTTGTAATTTGTAAATGTGCTTGTATTTATTTTTGTTATTTTTTTTATTTCCCTCTCTTTACTTTTACTAACTTTTTTTTTTTAATAAAATTGATATATGCTAAGATTACTTTAGAAGAAAAAAAAAACATCTTAGTGGCACAGACACTGGATGGAAATCATTGAATTGGACCCCGTACCTATTCAATTTCTTTATTATATATACATTATAAACATGTGCGATTATATATCAACTTGGGAAATCTTTTGAGTGGTACCAATTAACTAAGTGCGGTTAGTTGAAACTTGAAAACCAATCACAAAGTAAGTAATATATATGAAACGTGATAAACATAATACATATGCCTAATTTAAGATATGTATCATGAGATTTGAGATTTGTGGTTAAATTGGTGGTATGAAATCAAGTGTACAATAGTTGGGCATGGGGATTTTATTTGGATTTTGCGGGAAGCAAAACAAAGTGGGTGCTTAAGTGGAGGTGGATTCCCCTGTTAGCCACTCAAATCCTATAATCTAATCTACTATAGTAATCTACCTCAGCCTCTAACAATACAAAATCCATCACAGATCGATTATATATATTATATATATAATAGATACGCAAGGATATATTGGGCTCTGAAAAGTTATATGTATATATGCGTCTTGTCTTTATTACTATATTTTTCTTCCTCTAAAGATGCACCACTAGCTACCTAATTAAGACTGTTGCTCACTCACTTGCTTGTAGCTGACTTTTTACAAAAGAAAGAAAAATTATATATGTTACCCAAACTACTAATTTATTGCAACATACGTACAATACCATATATTCTACAAATAGGATATATAGAGGTATCAAAACAACTAATTTTTTTTAAAACAATTTTTGACAAAATACAAATTAAATACCATACCAATAAATAAAATTGTCGGACATTGTTAATCATGTCATTTAGATAGTCATAATATCTGCGGCCATTTTTATTAAAACCCTAAAAAAAAAGTTTTTTTACAGATTTGCCCTTGCATTCGTTTTTTTTTTAAATTGCCCCGACCGCCTGACCCACGGGCGGCCCACCCTCCCTAGCAGACCACCCAGGCCAGGGGTGGCTGATATCTTGCAAACTTATCTATATTCCGACCTGTATTTTGTACCAAAACCTGTGTTTAAAACTATTAAATCGGTCGTATTTCATTAAAATATCTATAGAATGTGATACTGTTGCAAGTTTGTTCTTATTTTGCAGGAATCAAGAGAAATCGAGGAAGAATATGAAATTTAGAAATTTTTACACGGTCCGGACAGGATTTTGTACGAGTCGTATCAACCTTGACTTAGCCACAGAAGAAACATAGAACTTGTTTGGCCCGGACATGATTGTGTACGGGCCGTGTCAGGCAAATCCAGAAACAGATCCAGAATATGGAAACAAGGCCTATTGAAGGAAGGTTGGTCAGAAAAGCATATAAGCGGGATTTCTTGCACCAGAGAGCTAATTTTGGAGCATAGAAGCATTCCTAGAGTTTTGGATTGGCGGCTATTGCTTGGAGGCGAAGTTGAGAAGTAAAAGACGCGAGTTTTGTTGTGGATCTTCTTCTTCTTTGGGTTTTATCATGACTTATTATTATCTTATCTGTTTTATTTGCTTTAGAACTATGCTTGAGTAGATTTCTTTGTTTCTAGGATTAAGATGTAATCGAATGTTTTGTTTTGCATGATAGTTATTGGATTTTTGTGTTGGAATTTGTGTATGCTTGATTGTGTTTGATTTTAATTGCTTAGATTAAATTGTTTGATTTTTATTAGTTTGTCACTAGATGCATGATCACATCTAAAGCGCATTTCAACATTTATAATCTTTCAACCAAAACTAAGTACATGTGAACATTTTCTCTTATCGACAGATAAGATGTTACTTTTAGAATACCAAACAAGCAACTAGGTAATCCGGACCAATATGAAAGTTGAGGTCTGGAATCTGACGAGGGTAAATATTGCAACTCCATACCATGTTTTATGAACCAATATACGAGAGTTGAGGTTTAGGAACATTAGGTCTGGTTAGTAGAACCCTACACAAAGGAACAACACAAAGAGCAAGTAACTGGTGCATTAACTCGAAGTCCACACGGCCCGTGTAACTCGATACGATCCGTGTACGAAGCTACACGGCCCCTGTCAGGAACTGAGAGGCAGAACTGAGATGAGTCTGAAACTCTGGAAACGTTTTTTTATTATTGATTTAAACCAAGTTAATTTACTTTCTTACATTTAATTATTGTCATTGAACTAATTAGGAACTTAAATACCAAAAACCAACATTTTCTCACTTCTAGTCGTTTATTAATTTAAGTAGAGTCTGGTTAATACTTGAACCATCCCTTGGATCGATACCTAAATATACTGCTCGATAGGATTGTGCACTTGCAATCTGAATCAAAAGGTGTAACAAAGGTTTAAAAGGTACAGTTTACTATACTGAAACTTTGTGCATACGCTTTTGTGTGAACAGTGGTCCACTAGGGACCAGACCACCTAGGGTCCAGGCAGTCCTCTTTTTTTTTTTTTTTTTTTTCTTTTTTAGAGAGATCTTAATATTTTAATTTAAATAATTTTATGAAGAAAAAATCTTCTTGTTTAGAGTGTATGCCAAAAAATAAGATATTTGATATATTTATAAAGAGTTACGACATCACTCCATAAATATATCAAATGTCTTATTTTTTTTTTTTTGGCATACACTCTAAACAAGAAGATTTTTTCTTCAAAAAATTATTTAAATCAAAATATTAAGATCTTTCTAAAAAAAAAAAAAGGACCACCCAGACCCCAGGCGATCTGGTCCCTAGTGGACCGCCCCAGGTCCGGGCGGTCTGCTAGGGAGGGTGGGCCACCCGTGAGCCAGGCGGTCGGAAAAAATTTTTTAAAAAAAAAGGGAATGCGGGGGCAGATCTGTAAAAAAAAATTAGAATTTTAATAAAAATGGCCGTAATATCTGATTTGATTTCAGTGAAGTTAGATGTTAATAAAGTATATTTTAATGAGTTAGAACTTAGAACCCAATTAGTTATTTGAACCTGATTTTTTCTTTTTTATTAGGTAAAGTTGGAGATCAAGTCACCCAACTATTTAATATTTTTGTTTTATAACAAAAAAAATTTCTCATTGAGTTTCAAACCCATAACTTCTCCCATAGAAATCACGTGCCTTTATCACTAGACCAAAGACTAATTCTTAAACCTAATTTGTTATTTTCTTGCCCTACTACGAAAATTCTGAATTTGTCCATCCTTGCTTCTCTAAACGATCAAGTTCTATAATTTGTCGAGACTTACAAAGTTATAAGTTTTCACAGTTACGTTGCTCACCTAAATCCTAAGTTCAAGTCTTCGATCGGTCTCCCTGTAAGTTTAATAGATTTCACTGTAATTTAGGTCAGGGATTGCATGCATTAGGTTATCTAATTAAGTTTCTATATATGCAAATAAGACCTTAAATTAATAAAATAATCCTAAACCAATATCACAGGGGTACTCACATATCTCGAATTAAGAATTACTTGCATATATAATAATTAAACAATAGAATCGCAGAGAATAAATCAATGCAAGAGTATAACAAGAACAAAATTAACTGGAATACTATCGAAGTGTCGGATTTACATGCCAAAACCTTAGGAGGTAAATTCACCCATTCATTGGCTATAAAATACAAAATCAAAGTAATTAATACACATACAAAATAAATATAAAAAAGAGAGATAAATTAAACCCTTGAATTATGATATCCTTGTCCTCAAATCTTGTTGTTGCATTGCTTCTTCAAGACCTCAGAGACAAAAAAATTGGTTCTTTGGTTGTTTCCATCTGATGATAAATTTGTGCAAATTCCTTTTCAGGAGTTGGGAGGAGCGTGGATCCACTCCTTTGGGAGGTTTTAGGAGGTGAAGAGGTGAAGAAGCTGCTCCAAAAGCTATTCTGGATCGTAACTCTAAATGTAGTTTTCTAGTCGATCGCTTGGAAATTAATTCTTGCGCCTCAAAAGGAAATTTGTCGGCCTTGTCTGAATTTCAACAGGTGTTCTGTCCAGGCCATTCGGCTTGTTTCTAAATAGAAGTAAACACAAAAATAATTGGTCAAGGCAATCATAATAGTAATTAACCTGATCTGAATTGGTATCTAAATTAACGTAAAAACAAGATAACTGATCCAATTTCCATTGAAAATCCTATCAAAATATATATCTAGCTAATTAGCACTTAACAATGCCTTGTTAAAAATCACTCATAATTTGTGCGTTGAAAGAAGTTTCAGCACACCTACTTGCAGTGTTTTAACCCTTCATAAGGATATATATCAGTATAGCTGTATAGGCACTTACGGCTATTATTGTTATGTGATTCTGATGGTTTCTTTTGAACCATAAGCAGATAAGCCATAAGAAGAAGAAAAGCGACACCTGAGTAGCGATTAGATCACATGAAAATTTCCTCTGTTGCAGCGCTTCTCTTCTCCACACATCTAGTGGTAGAACTTGGAAGATTGTTTGAATTTCTTTATTAGAAATGGGCCGGGCCCAGAATCAATCTGAAGTGGAAATATAGATGAATGGATCGATGGGTGTCGCTTTCTTCAAATATTTCGGCCGCCGCCTTAGATAAGATAATAAGCTGAGCATAAACGTACTCTAGGGCCTAGGCCTAGATCGCTCAAACCCGAGATAACATACTTGATGATCCGTCAAAGTGTCAAACAATGTGAACATATTGACCCGAAGTCAAGTCAACTATGAAACTGACAATCACATGTTTGGCGCCTACCTTGTGCGCATCCAATTTACTTTTACTGTTAGTTTTACTGTTTATTCCCACTTGCACTGAATCAATGATTACTTAATTTGTACTGGGCGACTGGGGAGTGGGGATCGAGGAGGAGTGCTGAAGAAACGGAAATTCACATCTTGCCTGACTGAGCAGCACAATTGAATCGGACGGTTTGAAATTGGAATTTTTAACTTGACATGAATCTCAAAGCAGAAGCACAAATGTCATTCCGAGCATCCACCGGCTGAAATTAAATATAAATATGAATCGTGAGTCAGGTACCTGCGACTGGGAGGATACAGATCCAAGAAACGGTTGGTCAAACGAGATCTTAATTAATCCAGGACAGTTGGAACAGAAAGATTCTTCGCACATCCCAATTATTCATTCTCATTTTCAATCACTGAATTGCCTGCCATTAATTAATTTCTAATACATTTTCAATCAGTGCATCTAATTTAATTTCTTTATTATTTTTGAAACTTAGCAGTGGCTGCTAAGATGTTCTGCATCTAATTTTCAATTTGTTAAATAAAATATTTCACAGGAGTTGAATTATTGAATTAGCTTGCTTAATTAACAGCATCTTTAATTTGGCCGGCGTTCATTAACTAATCAGCTATTCTTTCTTTCTTTATATAAAAGTAACAAAAAGAAGACATTAATATAATAGCATTGACTTATGACCCAACAACATAATCTAAGTAACGACAGGGGAATAGCTAGCCAATGGGGATGATCGAACTCCAATTTAAGATTTGAATCGATTAATCAGCTGCTAGTGCTAGTATAGTAATAGTAGCCGTAGATGGCAGAGAAAACAATGAAAACCCGGCGGGTGTTGCTGTTCCCCTTTCCATTCCAAGGTCACATCAATCCGATGCTCGAACTCGCAGCCGTGCTTCAATCACGCAACTTCTCTGTCACCATCTTCCACACAGACTATAACTATGAAGCTGTCCATCCCTCCAAGTTCCCTTCCTATCGTTTTATCACAATCCCCGATCGGGTTTCACAGCTCACATCATCTTCACAGGATCACGTCCTCTCCCTCATCCGTGTGCTCAATGACAACTGCACTACGCCGTTCTGTGAGAGCTTGGCTCAGGTGTTGTCTGAAGATGATAGGGAATCATTTGTGCCATGTTTGATTCTGGACATGCATTGGTACAAGATCAATCCTGTCGCTAAGATGCTTGGAGTGCCAACGCTCGTGCTGAGGACCGGTAGCGCTGCTAGTCTGAACGGCTTTATTGCACTTCCGGCTTTGTACAGAAAGGGTATTCTACCATCAAAAGCAGGTGAGTTGACCGACGAGTTGACCTCTCTGTTTTTTTTTTCTTTTTTTGCAATCAAAGCCCGTAGGCATTTATTGATAATCACCACAAAAAAGTAGCATTACAGGGATTGTTATAATAGCACTAGGTGACTCGTATAGAAAACATAATAGTTCTTTATCTAAACAAAGGAAAGGTGAACCCTGTGTAACTCCATCCTTCTATTCTGCCCTTCTTGGCGAGATAGTCAGCCAAATCGTTTTGACTTCTCTCAACATGCAATGCATGCAACTGTAATCTGGTCTTGCCTTGAAGACTTTCCAGCAACAGAACACCTCCGAGAATTAAAGCTCTCCAATCAACATCAGTGGGCGGCATCCGATTCAAACAAGCCTTAGCTAAAATCTCACTATCTGTTTTAAAAAGGCACGATTGTATTTGTATCTCCATCTGTTTCTTGATTATCATCGTTGGAAATTAATGTTACAATTAATTATTTTATTACTTAATTAATTTCTAGCTATAATTGGTATATCATTAATTTGGTCACATGACATGTGATCAGAATGGGAACTGGAGCTGGCAGTAGAGGAGCTGCCTCCGATGAGAGTGAGAGACATGATTGCCGTGGGCAACGACCCCGAGCAGCTCTTGAATTTTGTGGTGCTAGATGCCGAGAATGCCAGAACCTCATTGGGCATAATAATCAACACATCAAAGGCCATGGAAGGAGCTGAATTGGATAAACTGCAGCGCGATCTCGCACTTCCTGCATTTGCAATCGGTCCGCTCCACAAACATGACACGATCACCCTGGAGGCAGCAACCACAAACACAACCCCAAATAGCTGCACATTAAAATTGCTTGAGCGGAAGCGGGATCAGGATCGGCTCTGCATGGAATGGCTGGACTTGCATCCCCCAAAATCAGTGCTTTATGTCAGCTTCGGAAGCCTGGCATCGATGGATTCCAAGGATTTCACAGAGATGGCATGGGGGCTGGCAAATTCCGGTCAGCCTTTTCTATGGGTTGTTCGGTCAGGGTCAGTTGAAAGCGTTCTGCATGTCGAGCTGGCGCTACCAGATGGATTTCGGAATGCCACGCATGGTATTGGAAGGATAGTTGAGTGGGCCCCACAAAGAGACATTCTGGCACACCGTTCCATTGGCGGCTTCTGGACACACTGCGGTTGGAACTCGACGGTGGAGTCGATAGCAGAAGGCGTTCCAATGATCTGCACACCATTTTTCTCGGACCAGATGGGCAACACAAGATACGTGTCTGACGTGTGGAAGGTGGGTTTGGAGCTGCGCACACCACTGGAGAGAGGTAAGGTGGAAAGATCAGTTCGGAGGCTGATGACAACGGAAGATGGGGACGAGATGAGAGCGAGAGCGGGGGATCTGCAGGTGATGCTCTTTGAGTGCATACAAAAGGAAGGCTCTTCGTATAAGGCCGTTGATGATTTAGTTGGATTATTGCTATCTTTATCTCTCTCACACAGCTCTGAGTGATATATAATATGGGGGATAGAATAAAACGGTCCCTGTTTGATGCGATCTATGCTTCATTAATTTGTTTTTATTTTCATTCAGCTTCTCTTCTTGCAAATACGCGTGTAATTTATCTTGCCGTTCTTCTTCTTCCACAATATGTTGTTTGAATTCCACAGAGGCACACAGACATAGAATTCGTATCTATATATCTTTTGCATTAAGAATAAGAAAGAGAAAGAGGCAGGAGCAGGGGTTTAGTATTCAAGTTGAAGGGTTTCATATAATATAAAGATTTAGATTTCTAATGTAATTATATTCCTATTATTATAATTGTTGTTATTGTTGTTTAATCAGGTTGGAACGCCTGATGTATGGGCTGGTCTTATAAGAAGCCTTAGTAAATGGGCTTATATGGGCTGTTATGGGCTTATAAGAGCCTCGGTTGGGTTGGGCGGGGCTGCGTAACATTTCTTCATTCTTGACGTGGCAATTAATGAAGCTTAATTTGTACTGCTTACCGACAACACAAGTACACAACTAACCCACGTGTTGAAAAATGAAGTACGCGGGGAATGCTATTAACCTAATTAGTCTCCTACCTAAAGTCCTAAAGGCACAAATTAATAAACCAAGATATGATTTACCAAATCAGTTACAATGTCAAAATACACTAATATATATTTGGTAGAGATATTCTAAGCAAATTAAAGGCTAAAATATTACATGATAAGATCTCATCTGATCATGATAAAATGATCGATCGGTAAGATTATTTAAATTAAGAAAGAAAAAGGCAGGCTGACGAAGTGATAATATGTTTAAATTATAGACTAAATCTCTTGTTAGTTCCACATTCCACATGATAATATATGTATAAACTATCAATTAAAAATAAAATTATTGAAAGAATTAGTGTGATGGCATATATATATAGCTAGGGTCAGTTACATACATTGAATGTTGACTGCGCCGATTGCTAAAGAAATAAATCTTAGATATTTAAAAATGTGATAGCAAGGTGATCGATGTCAAGTGGTAAAGCCAATTAATGAAGCTTTGTACTGCTTGCCACGTCTGTGCTGTGCTGTGCTGTGCTGTGAATCTTCGGCAGGGAAGGTTTTGAAGACGTAGCACTGTACGTACCAGACAGACACCATATCTTTTTTACGACAAATTGCCTCCCAGAAGAAGAACACTACACCTTCGATTTGGATTTGGATTTGGATTTGGGTTTGAAACTTTGAATCGATCGAGTTTAAAAGCATCAAATCACTCCTACGTACCAACTCAATTTGTCCACCACGGTCGTTACACCATTTGTCGCTTATGTTTTTTTTTTCTTTTTTCTTTCCGAAGGAATAGGAATCTGGCTTCGGTTCATTTGTTAGCTAGCCATGGAATTAGAAAATAAGAGAGGCCGCTGGAACTTGAGGTCATGTTTGTTTGATTGTGGGGTAAGGTTATTTCGGATTAAATTGTTTATTTTAAGTTAAAGATAGATTGAATTAATTATGTTTGGTTGGAAGCTGGTGGAGTAAATTGATGAATAGAGATAAAATTATAATTAAATGTCATTCTAACTGCATGATTTATAGGTGGAGTTAAGTTATTTCATATTAATTCAAATATTATTCCATCTTAATCTTTCAAATTTACATCTCGTGTAGCTCCTTAACGGTGAAGTAAAGAGTTTACTCCACCACTACTTTACAATCAAACACAAAATATAAATTATGTAGTAAGTAAAATTTGAATCCTCAAGTTTTCATAACTATAGCGGAGTACTAATCACTAAATTACAAGTAAATATTTTATATTTTATAAAAAAATATCGGACTACATAAAAAGTTATAAAAATAAAATTTAATTAAATTTTAATATACATAATTTAAAAAAATTGTAGGTGTGAATAAACATCCTCATGAATGAATTTAGATTCTCTCATACAGGTAGTTGTATGCATATGCTATTTGCAATGGCCGTACATGTCATACATATCATTTGATGCTAAAATTGTTAGAAATGAACACGTTACTTCTATGACATGTGCTGGCACAAAATGCTTTAGGTGTATCAATATATGCTCTCCTGTGTATTTTTTTAGTAAATGTTGGAGATCAAGCCAACTAACTATTTAATATTCACAAGAAATTTTTTCATTCAGATTTTGAACATGCGATCTTCTACATAAAGAGAGGGTTGCTTTTATTACTAGACCAACAACTGATTATTTTCTCATGTGTATTTTTGTTTAATTCGAAAAAAAAAATGTTGTATAAGCAAAGAAAGCATTATGTATATACCAGTGTTGTAAATAACAATATGTGGTCGTTGGATGGACAGGGTACCGCCAAGTGATTAATCGGAAATAATCAGTCAAAATAAAACGAGGAGGGTTCAAATGCACCCAATTTTTGTGCACCCAAATGCACCCTATCCTTTTTCTCTATTTTCATAGTCCGAATAGTCAATCTGAACCGTTAGATGCGATCTAAATATTAAGATGTGCTTGGAGACCAAATTTTACATTTTTTGGAATTTTTTTACTATTTATTAAGCCAGTTTGAAAATCGCTGATCCAATGGTCCAGAAAATGTAAAATCAGCGATTTTCAAAGTGGCTTAATAAATAGTAAAAAAATTTCAGAAAATGTAAAATTTGGTGTCCAAACATATTTTAATATATAGATCGCATCTAACGGTTCGGATTAACTATTCGGACTTTGAAAACAGAGAAAAAAGAATTTGAAAGATAGGTGCATTTGGGTGCACAAAAATTTGGGTGCATTTGAACCCTCCTCAAATAAAAAATAGTCGCCCGAGTAGTCAGAAAAAAATTGTAACAGAATCACCGCCAATAACTAATCAATCGATTAATCCGTCTAAACATTCGTTTTTTACAACATTGGTATAACATTGGTATATACGGGTGGATTGGTGGTTTAGTAAAATACACTTGGATGTGAACGTGTCCATTCGAGAAATAAATCTGCAAAATCTGTTATATATATATTCTGGTCTCAATCGTTCAAATTTTAACATAGTTTTTCATATATAAACGAATTTATTGCCGTCCATTCGAGTTTCAATATCAATATATAGGTGCGGGTTTTTTTTCTTAGGCATTTGCCTGGTCGTGCCGTTGAGTATGTACGTATGTGTTGTACTTGTACTAAATAAATATGCGTCGTATTTGATTTATTCACCAACTGACAATCAATAGTATTAATTGCAATAATTACTTTTGAATAAAATATGTTATCAATACTTAAAAAAAGTGAAAGTTATATTTTTTATGACCGACTAATTAAAAAGACAAAAAAGGACCTCCCTAAGGGCCTCTTCGGACGAATCACTGTTCAATTGAATTTTTTTTTTCTCACTTGAACAGTGTTTTTCAATTCAATTCCCGTGCCCGTGTCCATTCCCATTTGTCGACTGAACAGGCCCTAATAAGATATCTACAAAATATAAAAAATCATAGAAAGTGCAAAAAAAGAGGTGGAGAAATTTGTTTTTAGTTAATTGTTAGTTGTGAACTAATTGACATTTTTATTAGACAGGAATTCATTCAATAAGGAAGAGACGGATAGATTATATAGAATTGATTGGAGAAAGAGCATTAAGAGGGAGAGCAGATGACCTGTCTTTCGGAGTGCAGAAAAATTATGCTCTCTCTATCCCTGCAACTAGGACCGGTCACTTTTAAAGAAGACTGGTTACTGTTTATTTTTAAATTTGGAATTTACTAACCGTGACTTTGAGAGCAGAAATTTTCTGTCCAAAGAGAGCAGAGAATTCGATCACATTAAGAGGAGCGGATGGAAGCAAAGCCGAGCGAATGTTAACCAGCGCCAAAGTTTAATTATTGAGTTGATAAATGAACTCTACCGACTACCGACTAACCGAGTACCGTCTACGCTCTAATTTATGTGGTCTATTGCATAATTAAAGAACACATATACTCATATACTATACAACATTACAAATAGAGGAATCAATCATGAGAAGTATGAGAAGTAGATAGACCAGGTACAGCCTCCAGGAGCTAACAGCAGTAGCACCACTCTGGACTATTCGACGAAGAATAAATATTGAAAGTAGCACTTGTGTCATTATGTCCATTATTTTTTTTTTTTATATGTTTCATCTCAAATTGGATTGGAAAGTAAGTTGGACACAACAACAAGCAAACCTATATTTGCTTTAATTTTGTAAAAGGTCCAATTTGAAGCAAGAAGAATAAGGGAGGAAATAGAATAAGGCAAATAAGGCAAGACTCTTACCGTAAGAGACATGTAGAGGGGAGATAATTGGGCGAGGGAGGGCGACAGGAGCCATGTACCAGAGACTGAGAGGAGATTGGTGTGACTGCACAGTGTGATGTAATTAGTTTAATTATTATTATTATAATTGTTGATGTTAGAATTTTTGTTAAGTATTTATTAGTCCCTCCTCTCCCCTCCCTTCTCCTCCATTGTTTAATTTTTTGTTTGTGAGATAAACTAGAGGAAGAGGATGCATTTGCCATTTGCCATTTGGCATTTACTTCCACAAGTAATTGAATAAACTAAAAAGGAGGTGGAAATTGAAATTAAAATTGAATTAAATTAAATTAAGGACTAAGGGAGGGAGGGAGGGAGGGAGGGAAGGAAGACCCATCTCGATCAATGGGAGTTCGGTGCTCAAGAGTGTCGGCCTGCCTCTGGCTTCCTGACTTCAAACATTCCACATCCACAGATGGCCTTGCAGAGAATGGCCATAGCCTTGACTACCCGGCATTCTCATTCGAGGAGTTCAGCCTTGAGGAGCTGCGAGCCGCCACAGACGGCTTCTCTACCCACCGCATTGTCTCCGAGCACGGGGAGAAGGCCCCCAACATTGTCTACCGCGCCACCCTCTTCCGCTCCGGCCGCACCGCTGCTGTCAAGCGCTTCCCCAAGTCTGCCTGGCCTGATTCTAAGCAATTCCTTGTAACTTATTCAACCTCTTTTCCCATGTTCATTTTCATTGTCATTTACATTTTACATTTACCCCCTTGTACTTGTACTTCTCTGGTCTCAACTTATCCTGATTAATTAATTTACGCTCATCATCTTCACTTGCACTTACACTTGGACTTGCACTTCTGCTTGTCTGTGTCTCTCACCGACCGTGCTATGCATATCACAGGAGGAAGCAAAGGCCGTAGGCCGGCTGAGAAGCGAACGGCTCGCTAACCTCATTGGATGCTGCTGTGAGGGAGGGGAGAGGCTCCTTGTTGCCGAGTTCATGCCTCATGAAACCTTAGCCAAACACCTCTTCCACTGTATGTTTGCTTTCTAATTTCCTTCTATTCACCTTACAATTTTCAAAGCTAGATTTTTGAACAACTATTTCTCAACTAATAAAATTAATGAAAGACAAATATTGGTGAATGTAATGGCAGGGGAAACACAACCGTTAAATTGGGCAATGCGGGTCAGGGTGGCTCTGTACTTGGCGCAAGCATTACAGTACTGCAGTAGCCGAGGGAGAACTCTCTATCATGATCTTAATACCTACAGAGTCTTGTTTGATGAGGTTCTTTATTTATTTTCTTTTTCGGTGCTTGTGTGTTTTTCCTCAGGCAGGACTTCTATGTTTACTAATTGTACTCAATTTTGTAGGATGCAAACCCGAGATTGTCTTGCTTTGGCCTTATGAAGAATAGTAGAGATGGGAAGAGCTACAGCACAAACCTCGCCTTCACGCCTCCTGAGTACCTTAGGACAGGTTCGTACTTCTCCATCAAGAGATTACTAAAACTTATCATGTTATGTTTTTCCTTTCTTCTGTCATACCTTAATTTTGCTATATATAACTAGTTTTATTACAGAGAGCAAGCACTCTGTGATCATCTTGTACTAATGGGACAAATCTGTAGCTCCGCCTTAATTTCTACTAATGGCATCAAAACATGAACATAATGAGGCTAGATTTAATTTAATTGAAGCTTAAATTAGATATCACAAGCTCAAATGAGGGTTAATCACACTGTTTGGGATAAATTCAGGTTGATTGGGGAAAATCCTGCACAAACAGTATTTATTTAGGCTCAAGTGGGCTGAACTTATTTTGTTCCTTTAGTTGGTTGAGCGAGGGGCTGTGATGTCCCTGCCTAAACTATAGAGCAGTGGAAGTTTCATTTAGTGCTCGAAAATTCTATAATTGTATCTGGATCCTTTGGCAGGTAGAATTGTTCCAGAGAGTGTTGCATATAGCTTCGGTACCCTTCTTCTTGATCTTCTTAGTGGGAAGCATATTCCTCCAAGTCACGTAAGTTTTCTTCCAATTACCCTCGTGCATTGTACTAAAGCTGTATATCTTTAATCATCCTTGATGGGAGCAGTGAGCAAGTGATGGGTTTTTGCTTGATTACGGAAGTAACATAGATCAAATTAAACATGGTTTTGTGGCACAGGCACTTGATATGATCCGAGGAAATAACTTTCTGGTGCTGATGGATTCATGTTTGGAGGGGCATTTCTCAAATGCTGATGGAATGGAGTTGGTGCGCTTGGCCTCTTCCTGTTTGCAGTACGAACCCCCAAACAGACCACTTATCAGGTCCCTACTGGCTTCTCTAACATCCCTTCAGAAGGATGCTGCTGTACTTTCTCTCTTTATTTTTTCCTTTTAACTTTCGTACCCTTTCATTTCTAGCATTTTTATTAGGAAAATCTGCATATAGTCATTTATACATAATCTGGAAATATCAAAAAGTCCTTGCCCCTTTTCTGCAATCAAGGAAATTCCCCGCATTATTGAACCAGGCCATGAGGTAGTTAGCTTTTGCTGCTGTTAAATGATCTATAATTGATGAGAAAGTAATTTTTTTATAATTAATAATTAATGGGTTTATCTGAACTTCTTATTGTATTTTAGGAGTTGTGTACAGTAGAAATATTTTAGTAGGTTTTTGCATTGTTTTTTCTTGTTGCCTCATATTCTTCCTTTCTTGCCCTTGCATTTATTATCACTCATATTATGGGGCTAGTTTCTGATACATGAAATATGACAGCTTCCTTCGCATGATCTAATGGGAATTACACTTGGAGTGCAACAGCTGGATCAAAACTTGCCGCTGTCTCCTCTGGGAGAAGCATGTGCCAAGGGAGATATCAATGCTATTCATGATATTTTGGAGAGTGCTGGATACATGTACGATGAGGGTGTCGTCAGTGAGGTGATTGGTTCAGTTTTGCTATTATTTTCTTGTCCTAGTGTTCTACCACTTAAGTTCTTTGCAAAATTAAAGCATTGAAATTGGTAGCTTGTGTCAGACTGAATATGGATCCATCTGTGGTATCGTGGCCTTTTCATTTTCGAAGCCTAGTAATTTGATTCTTCATTATTTTCCTAGTTGGACCCAGGGAGGAAGGGGGGGGGGGGAGAGACAGAGACAGAGAGGAAGAGTAATTGCTGCTAATGTTGAAATGTTGAGTCATACGTGGATTTGATACTCATGTTGCAATAAGAAATGTCAATTAAAAATTGTGCTGTTAATTTTGACTTGTATATGCAGCCATCGTTCCAAATGTGGACCGGCCAAATACAGGATGACCTCAACTTCAAGAAGCAAGCAGATGCTGCCTTCGGAGCCAAGGACTTCACCACTGCAATTACTTCCTATACTCAGGTAAAATACAGCTTCAATTCAGATGTGTTGACCTGGTACACATTGCAATGAGATTCTGAAACATTGACTGAGAATACAAAAGTTTTCAGTCTGCTTATATATGTAAATTCCTGGTACTATTATTATAGTAATTACTTAGAAATGTTTTTCGTTATGCAGTTTATTGACAGCGGAACCTCAGTATCCCCAACAGTGTTTGCACGGAGGTCGCTGTCGTACCTGGCAAATAGGCAGCTGCAAGAAGCAATAGGAGATGCGATGCAAGCACAGGTGGTGTTCCCACAGTGGCCGATTGCTCACTACTTGCAAGCAGCCGTTCTATTCAGCCTCGGGATGGAGAGAGATGCTCAACAAGCACTGCAGCACGGTGCTAATTTAGAAGCTAAAATGAATAGCAAAGGGATGCATGTATAGCAAGCTTAATTAATTATTATTTAATATACGTATAGCAAGCTTAACATATATATGCCTCTATCCTCTCCTTCCTGTATCTACATTCATTTTCCTTCCAGTTTGCTTCTCTCTGTAGAGTCATACAGAGCAGATGGATGTTTGCACTGTACATTATTATAATTATAGTTATTATTTATTAGTTACCAAGTAACATGGGTAACTAACATGTTGATTTGGCGAGGATTTTTAATTTTATAGAAGGGCGATGTTAGAGTTGAAATGATTTTCTGTTCTTTGTTATAAATGAAGCAGCTGGTGTAAGTTTGGTTTTGTGAGTAGAACTAGGGTGTTCTTAAGTTCACCAAGCATTTTTCTGAACTCAACTCTAAAATCTATCGGATTAGCGACGAATTCAAACCGTTAAAATCTTTCTATCTTATAAGTGATGTGTCTACATATAAAAAATTTAAAATTTAAAATTAATTTTGTATAGAATCAAGTGATCAAAAGATGCTTGAAAAATGAATGCTTTAAAATTAATTTATAAATCTTCTAATTTTGACCACTTAACTTTAGACTAAATTAATTTGAAATTTTAAAATTTTCACATGTAGATGCATCACTCATAAAATAGAAGAATTTCAACATTTTCGTTTGAAACTAATTTAATATATTTTAGAATTAAATTCGCAAAGAGACTTATCTAACTTAGGAACACCCTAGTTCCACCCTTGCTTTTGTAACAGAGAATCCAATCCAACACCGACAAGCACAACTCATAGATTAAAAAAAGTTGCACAAAAAGAGAATCACTTTTTACTCAAATCCAATTTTGTCAACGCCTGGCTCTGTGTGTGTGTGTACGTGGGCCTTGGGCTTTGGGTCAGGTCCATCAAAATGAATTTTGTTTAATGTAAAATATGATTTTACATTCAAATATTCAAATACATTATACATAAAAGGGAGGTTAATGAATGGCGGTGTTCCCGCCTGGATCCGCGCCTTCTCCGATTGGGTGGCTGAGCGCTCTTTCTTCCTTTCTCCCTTCCCTAAGACAACTTTAATTGATTCCTTCTTCCTTTGCGTACTACCACATTTACTTGTCTCAACAATACCAATATACCATACCAGGCCATGCCTTCCTTGTACCATTTCCATGCCATTACCTCTCCTCCTCTTCTCTCTCTACTCTTCTCAAGGTTTCTTTCTTTGATTTAATTTCCTATCAATTTCATTTCCTTAATTGATTTCTTTATTAATGGTAGGTACTCCCTTCTATCAAGTGAAAGATTCAATTTTCATGTTAACTTGCAACTTAATTTAATATGGCAATTTTCCTTTCAATTTTTAAATATGGTTCTTAAAGTTTGATTGATTATATTTCATGCACTTGTTACTTGTGAACTATTAAATGCTAATGAATTTTCATGACACAACTCGATCTTGCATGCCAGATGTCAGTTGATGATATTATGTCAGATGAGGTGCTGCATAATGATATAGAAGAACCTGATTCTGAATATAAAAATGAGAATAAGAGTCCCCGAAAGAGTTATACCTCAGTTTACGAGATCCTATATAGTTTTCTAAAGCAAGGAAATTCTTCAATCCTTAAAGTTGAGACAAATGTTGCAAAAAGAGCAACTTCAACTAGGTCAGTACATCATCATCATCATCATCAATTATCAAAATTACTTCTTAGTTTTAGGCTGTCTAGTCAAGCATAATGTTGGTCCGGTATCAATACATCCGTAAAGTAAAACTGTGATACAGAACAAGTCTAAAATTGGTTCCCCTCATTTCATTTTTCTTTTGTTTAGTCATGTGTTTCACATCATACTTTTTTTATTGAAAAGGTTAAATAAACCAACTAATATGTTGACGCTGCTGTATCTCAGATTTACTAGGAAGAATAGTGCAGCCTTTGATAGCTTGTTTGAAGATGATGGAAAGCAGCAAAAGAGAATTGAAAATAAATCAGGAGCCTTACTGTCTGGTTTGGCATATTGTATTTCTTCTTGTAGCATGATATTGCTCAACAAAGCAATTCTCTCTGGTTATAACTTCACTGCTGGCGTATCACTAATGCTATACCAGGTGAATATGGATCTGAATCAAAATACAGTAGTGCTAATGTATGGCGTCAATGTAATTTCAGAATGAGTTCCTCAGTATCATTTAATTATATCAACTTAATTTAAGCTTTGTATTCTCGGTTTGGCTTATGAAATTTACTTGACGTTTATCATGCAGAACCTTGTATGTGTTATCATTATAGTAGCACTCGAGTTATGTCATATTGTTTCGACAGAAAAGTTGACATGGAAATTGGTTCGAATTTGGATGCCTGTCAATATTATTTTTGTTGGGATGCTTTTGACAGGCATGTACAGGTACAAAACTCTTTTTTATATAATCCGATTTGAACAGCTAAATTATATCTACTCGCATTATACTTGGCTGTGTTTTGGTTTAATTGCAACTTCTTTTCAGTTTGAAGTACATAAATGTTGCAATGGTGACGATCCTGAAGAATATGACAAATATTTTAACAGCAATTGGAGAAATTTATGTATTTAGAAAATTGCAAAGCACAAAAGTTT
The DNA here is from genome assembly GCF_964058835.1 of Carex rostrata. NCBI lineage: Eukaryota > Viridiplantae > Streptophyta > Magnoliopsida > Poales > Cyperaceae > Carex > Carex rostrata. The sequence continues at coordinate 9,867,024 of NC_135918.1, read as the reverse complement.
GGGCTGCCCTTTTTCTAATGGTAAGTACTTATTTTGTTTGCTTATGACTTATGAGGGATCTTTTCCCTCAAAATTTACCAAATTTGTACCAGTACCTTTTGCAACCAGTCTAAGTCTTATTTAACTTGTTCTTAAATATGTGGTTTTATAGCTGAATGAGTGTTTTACTAGATATTCAATTTCGAGATGTTGCCTTCAATCATTATTGAAATCGGAATATACTGGTATTAACTGGCTAGTACAGGAACAAATAGGCTAATCCTTGCACTAAATTTTGATTGACTTTCTATATTGCAATCCTTCAGAATTTTTTTTTTTAATAGCAGAATCGATGAATTATTGTGGGCTTTAATGACAGTTGAATGTGGCAGGTTGTATCGGCCGTATGCGGAGGCATAACCGATCTTTCATTTAATGCTGTGGGATACACGTGGCAAATCTTTAATTGCTTCTTAACGGCAGCGTACTCGGTATATAGTCTTGACATTGTAGTTGTTGAGTTATTTTCCCTTTTCATTTCGTTTCATACCTATCACTGGGAACCAGCACGCAGTTCAATATCAAAATCTGCTAGTATAATATTTTATTTTAATTCAGAAAAAATTTCCTAACTTGGGAGGGCAGGAGGCAAATTGAATGTTATCAAGGCATAACTATGATAATGAAAACGTACCTACTGATTATACAAGGGAGCAAATGGTTCTCACTTGCATAGTTGAATGCTTTCTAAATATGCAAGTTATTCCTTTAGTTCTTGTGTCAAAGATAATATCAATCGTTGTTTCATTTGCACAGCTAACACTAAGAAGAGTTATGGATACAGCAAAGCAGTTAACTAAATCTGGCTCTCTAAACGAGATCTCTATGGTGTTACTAAACAATGCGCTTTCAATACCATTTGCCATTATTTTGATTTTTCTATTCGACGAATGGGAGTACGTTTATAATTCGTAAGCACCCCCCATATAATCAATTTGTATATATTAGCAAGGACCTCATGTCAAAGTAATCCGAGTACTTGAGTACATTTTGTTTGTTTCTTATTTAATTTGTCGTGATAATATTACATTTGTTGCTTATATTTTATATTGCATTTCCATTGATTTGCAGAGATGCCATTATCATACCAATGTTCTGGTTTATTGCTACAGTAAGTGGTCTGCTGGGTCTTGCAATCAGCTTTACCTCTGTCTGGTTCTTACATCAAACTAGTCCGACAACTTATAGGTACAACTGCTTGCATAAGGGATCATTTCTCAACATTAAATTTTACTTGTAGGCATTCTAACAAATTTATTGTTCCCCATTACAGCCTCATTGGCTCTCTTAACAAGATTCCTCTTTCTGTTGCGGGCATCTTGCTATTCAAAGTTCCTGTTAGCATCCCCAACTTGTTTAGTATACTCTTTGGTAAGGTTTCCTGTCATGCATTAGTTAGTTAGTTATTCATCTTTAATTTTTAGATTCTATTCTAGAACAACTGAACTGAGCTCATGTCGGAGTCCTTAATGTGATGGCAGCAGATAATGCAATTTCTTTCATGAGAGCCATTATATGTTGAAATCATGATGCTAAGTCTTGCACATCATTTTTTAGGGGATATCTTTTAAAATATGGTATGAACCATATTAATAATGGCACATTCGTCGCACATCATTTTTTTGGCAGCGGATGTGGAGTCCATGTCTTGGTACTTACATTGGATCCAACTATTTTTCAGGTCTTTTTGCTGGAATATTCTTTGCAAAGGCGAAAATGTCGTAATCTTATAATTCGTGTGTGATTAGCTAATATATATACTCCCATTTATTGGGGAAATAACATTGAAATTATTTTTCTTCCAATTTTGATTTCAATAGAAAAGTTAGGGGTATTAAAATGGAAGATGTTTGTTTGCCGTTTTGATTTCTTCATTTGTACCAGAAAACTCCATTGGTTACCATTGGAGAAGTGAGAATAAGACCAATTTAGTAGCAAACTAGGTATTAAGAGTTAGGCTAATATGACATTGGTGTTATTTGAAACTAAATAACATCAAATCTTAAACCCTTAGATCTGCTTTAAGATTCGTAATATCCGCTTTTACTGTTCAAGCACTTTATTTTGTACGAATCTTAAAGCAGATCTAAGGGTTTAAGATTTGGTGTTATTTAGTTTCAAATAACACCAATGTCATATTAGCCTAACTCAGGTATTAATTTTCATGTAATAAGCCTTGTTTATGGATACGGAATATATATATATGTATGGGTGTTTGTGTAATTTTACCTTTTTTTTTGAATCACACACAACCCAAATCATATGGTAAAGAAAATGTTCATGCAACCTTTACTGTGCTAGCATCATATAGTTTGTTTTTATTTTTAAGAAAAAGAAAGAAGAAAAAAAAAATGAAGGGAGGATGAAAGTACAGGTATCCCATTGGGCGTTAGAGGCCCAAATGAAATGATTAGTCGATGGATTGATTGATGTGGATGGATAGATAGATGGATGGATGGATGGATGGATGGATGGTTGGCATCCTTGGATGGAATGGATAAGAAGCTTGTGGATGCCTCGTGTTGGGCGTTTCATCTGCTCTCCCGCTCTCTTCTCCGCCATAAGCCACAAGATAAACAAAGCAACTAGCACAAGTACCAACACCCAAATCAATTCTCAACTCTGTCTCACCTCTCACCACTCAACTCAACTCATTGTGAAAATCAAAGCTATATAAATTTATTATATTTATTATATAACAGCCTAGCTAGCTAGCAGGAAATCAGGCAAGTTAATTATAAGGATGGCATCTCTGGGTTTGGGCTTTGCTCTTCCAGCTGCCAAGGCTGGGAATGGGATGACATCCAGAGGCAGAGGAAGGACATCAATTGTAAGACCAGCAAGAGCGACCAAAGGCACAACCTCTGTGGGGACGGGGCCTAAGAAAGAGAAGGGGCCCTTCGACTGGATCATGGGTGGCCTGTACAAGGAAGACCAGCTGCTCGAAACCGACCCCGTCCTCGAAAAGGTCGACACTGTCCCCAAGTCCAAGCCTGCCACCACCAAGTCTACTGTCTCTGCCCCCAAGACCGACGGCGGCTTCGGCGGCTTTGGTGGCCTCTTTGCCAAGAAATGACAAATGCATATATCTATATATATATATATATTATTCGGGATTAAATCAACAAATTCCCTTGCCATGCATGCACCTTGCTTGCATTGCATGATCCATCTCTGTATTTAATTTTTGTCTTCCTAAATTGATCTTTATTATATGATACGATGTAATGTAATGTAATGTGATTTGATATGATTTTTCTTTTTTAGTTTAGTTTTTACACATACATGCATCCTTTAAATTAATTTAGAGAGGAGGAAGCAACAAAATTACAACCCAGAATCACATAAAAACCAGTAATACTGTAATAGCCTTGTTGGAAATATACTAGATTCAATATTGTTTTCAAAAAATGATTTAATTAATTTAGTGCATGTAAAGTTAAAAGCTTTATATGTGAGAGATCGTAAATTTGAAATTCAGATAGAAAATCTCGGATATTAAAATAACTGGATGAGTTGATCCCAATCTTAGTTTTTAAAAAAATCTATTGTAGTAAATGAGGAGATTTGATTACAGAGATTGAGATTAAGATGAAAGGGCCATCTATATCCAGTTGAAGTTGTCTAATATATTTTTTGTGGAATTTTTTTTTTAAAGATTAATAAAACCTAATTAATTGTTGAGAAATGTTCTGGTACCCTGAGCTCGTCCCCGAACTGGTTTAACTGGGTTTAACTGTCCGCTAATAACGAAAGTTTGTTAATTTGTCATTAATTAACGCATCGATGTTTTAACGCATTACTATTTTACATTGATTGCTTTAAATGTTAGTTTTGTACGGTTTTGTCTTGCGCTTTAATTTTGTGGACAGTCTGTTAGAAAGAGTTGTAATCACTAATCCCCGAGCTAGTCCCCAACTTATTAACAGTCATGTAATCATTAATTAACTACTTATAACTTGAACGTACTTTAAAGTACTTTAAAATACAATTTAAACCCAGTTAGCTCGGGGACGCGATGGGGGATTGATTCGAATTTTAATTATGCAAATTAACAGCTTTTCATATTTAATAACTAAAAATACAGTCTCCATTTTGAACAAGTAATCCATTAAATGAAGATTTTTCAATGTTTGTAAACACAGGTTTATATGCTTTAAAATGTGTTTGAAGAATAGGCTTTAAAATGTGTTTGTAAATACAGGTTTACATGTTTGTAACACAGATTTTTTTTTAATTTTTGTAAACACAGGTTTATATGCTTTAAAATGTGTTTGTAAACACAAGTTTATATGTTTGTAACAAATTTTTCAATGTTTGTAAACACAGGTTTATATGCTTTAAAATGTGTTTGTAAACACGGGTTTATATGCACAAATTTTTATTGCTTTGTTTATGTTGTTTTCTTGCCAGTATATATTGGTTTACTTGCTTTACACACAGGTTTATATGCTTTAAAATGTGTTTGAAGAATAAGCTTTAAAATGTTTTTGTAAACACAAGTTTATATGATTGTAAGCACATATTTTTTCAATGTTTGTAAATACAAGTTTATATGCTTTAAAATGTGTTTGTAAACACAAGTTTATATGCACAAATTTACAATGCTTTGTTTATGTTGTTTGCTTACCAATACATATTGGTTTACATGCTTTACTTGTTCACATGTACTGTTCCTGGCACATTCTGAACAAATGAAGAAAATTTGTGCTGGGGGACGCCCTCGGGGATTAATACAAATTTAGAGGTGTAAATTTCATGCTCAGGGACGCGCTTGGGGATTGGTTCCAGTTTAGATCTGTAAATTTTTGCTCGGGGACGAATTCGGGGATTCGTTTTTGTTTTTAAAAATGAAAATTTAACTCATTTACATGAAAGTTAAACACTTGAACGCAATAGATTAAACGATTTCCTTTATATGTTTAAATTATACGATTATTTCGCTACATTTGGCGGTGCTTTTGTTAAATTTGTTTAACAAGGCGTTTTTCTCTTCATGCAGCGAAATTCTATACAATAAAGAAAGATTGGTACTGTTATTGCGCTGTATGAAGTAAAACCTGATCTTTTTGTCGCCGATATTCTAGAAAGTTGGGAGACGCGCACGGGTACTTTGTTTGGGGTACAATTATCAGCTTCCTTAATTGTTTATATTTTATATTTATTCAAGATCGACCCAGTTGAAGTTATCTAATATATTTTTTTTAAAGATTAATAAAACCTAATTAATTGTTTATATTTTATATTTATTCAAGATCTACCCAGTTGAAGTTGTCAAATATATTTTTTGCGGAATTTTTTTTAGAGATTAATAAAAACCTAATTAATTGTTTATATTTTATATTTATTCAAGATCTACGTTGTTTTGTTTTGTATTTTTGTATTTGTATTTAATGAAAGAAAGAAGAATCATTGATGGTCACTACCAATCATTTCAAAAATAATAATAATAATAATAATAATAATAATAATAATAATAATAATAATAAAGATAATAGCATAAATTTTCACTCTTTGTTAATATTTTGTTGCTCTCATTTATTCAAAAAAACTATTTATATATTATATAAGAGTGAGTCTATGGTACTATGCATATCACGGGTTGTTATCGTGCTACGGCTCTATATTCGAGTTTTCAAATTCTAACGGTCAATCCGAACTGTTCATCTTGTTCTCCATATTAATATGTGTTTGGAGACCAAATTTTACTATTTTTTTAGATATTTAGAAAATCACTTGATCTGAAAATTCTGGACCATCCAAAAATAGTGATTTTCAATAAATCTAAAAAAATAGTAAAAAGAATTTCAAAAAATGTAAAATTTGGTCTCCAAATACATATTAATATGGAGAACAAGATGAACGGTTCGGATCGACCGTTAGGATTTGAAAACTCAAATATAGAGCCGTAGCACAGTAACAAATCGTAATATGCATAGTACCATAGACTCACTCATTATATAAACTTAATTTTGAACACACTTTATTCTCATTAAATAATAATTAACACTTTTATTTAACTCATCTATTATTACAGCTCAATAATGGTATCTGTTTTTGTTACTTTCAGTCATTATTAACGGAATGTTAATATTAATGGCTGCTCAATAATGGTACCATTGATAGTCGAGATTTTTTTTAGTTACTACTCTAATAAATCAAAATTAAACAACCACCATTCATATCTTCAAATTTCAATTCTTACCACTCACACACCTGTAGGATGCACACCAAATTATTATTATTTTATTTATTTATTTATTGGTTTTTTATTGTTTGGTGTACACCTTCAAGATGCACACCAATTTTTTTTATAAGTTATGTTATTTTCTGCGTATAATTTGTAGTATAAAACGTTGATCAGATTGTGCTTGTAATAATTTGCACACCTAGTACAAAATGTTGTTCAAATTGTGCATATAATTTGTTGTAGTAATTTTTAGTTCAAATTTAGTACAAAATTTTATTTGTTAAACAAGTGTGTTTTATTTATCAAATTTGATGTATACATATAATTTTAAATATCACAGAACAAAATAAAAATATAATATAACATAAAAAATTAGTCTAAAAATTTCAAACATAACAGAACTAAAAAAAATTAGTGTGCACCCTCAAAATGTTCATAAAAAAATATATATTAATTTGGTGTGCATCTTAAAAATGCATGAATGGTAAAAATTAAATTTGAAGTCAAAAGGTAATGGTTGTTAAATTTTGAATTATTGAGGTGGTAACTTAAAAAAAATTTGGGCATTGATAGATGTGTTGACTGAGTAAGTGTGAGAGTCGGTCCAGCCCATTGATCTCGGCCATTTTTTTTAATACCCCAAAAAAAAAGAAAAATATTAAAAATAACCTCTGTTTTAGATTTTTTTCATATATGCCCTGACCGCCTGGAAACGGGGCGGGCCAAAATTTTAGCAAACCGCCCATTGTATGGGCGCTTCATGCCATTACCAAACCGCCCATATAATGGGCGGTTCACTTTTTCTTTTTGTTTTTTTTTTTTTTTTAAGTTTTGTTTTTTTTTAAACAGAAATTTTTCTATTTTTTTTATTTTTTGTATTGAAATATTAGAAATATTGAATATATTTCTTTAAAAATAGATGAAATACAATATAATTTAATTTATTAGAAAGACTACAACAAATAACCCGGATCAATATTTTTCAGGCTGAATTTTTCGCGGCTGTAAGAAAAATTAATATATTTCTTTATGTGTTATTGAACAAAAATAAAAATGCTTAGATTCCGAGTAATTGATCCCGGTTCAAAAGTTACTTCTATGTAATCTAGAAAATATTATAATCCTTCTAGGACATTTAATTTATAAAAAGTTGTATCTATTTTTGAAAAAAAATAAAAACTTTAAGTTATTTAATAATTGTTATTCAAAAAGAATTCTCAAAATAGATACAACTTTTTATAAATTAAATGTAATAGAAGGATTATAATATTTTTTTAGATTACATAGAAGTGACTTTTGAACCGGGATCAATAACTCGGAATCTAAGCATTTTTATTTTTGTCCAATAACACATAAAGAAATATATTAATTTTTTTTACAGCCGCAAAAAATCCGCCCTGAAAAATATTGATTCGGGTTATTTGTTGCAGTCTTTCTAATAAATCAAATTATATTGTATTTCATCTATTTTTAAAAAAATATATTCAACATTTCTAATATTTCAATACAAAAAATAAAAAAAATAAAAAAATTTCTGTTTAAAAAAACTTTCAAAAAAAAAAAAAATGAACCGCCCCAGGTTTGGGCGGTTTGGGGTTCTAATTTTTTTTTTTTTTTAAAAACAGAAATTTCTTTATTTTTTTATTTTTGGTATTGAAATATTAGAAATGTTGAATATATTTTTTTAAAAATAGATGAAATACAATATAATTTGATTTATTAGAAAGACTGCAACAAATAACCCGGATCAATATTTTTCAGGCCGGATTTTTCGCGGCTGTAAGAAAAATTAATATATTTCTTTATGTGTTATTGGACAAAAATAAAAATGCTTAGATTCCGAGTTATTGATCCCGGTTCAAAAGTCTCTTCTATGTAATCTAAAAAATATTATAATCCTTCTAGTACATTTAATTTATAAAAAGTTGTATCTATTTTGAGAATTCTTTTTGAATAACAATTATTAAATAACTTAAAGTTTTTATTTTTTTTCAAAAATAGATACAACTTTTTATAAATTAAATGTCCTAGAAGGATTATAATATTTTCTAGATTACATAGAAGTAACTTTTGAACCGGGATCAATTACTCGGAATCTAAGCATTTTTATTTTTGTCCAATAACACATAAAGAAATATATTAATTTTTCTTACAACCGCGAAAAATCCAGCCTGAAAAATATTGATCCGGGTTATTTGTTGTAGTCTTTCTAATAAATTAAATTATATTGTATTTCATCTATTTTTAAAGAAATATATTCAATATTTCTAATATTTCAATACAAAAAATAAAAAAATAGAAAAATTTCTGTTTAAAAAAAAACAAAACTTAAAAAAAAAAAAAAAAACAAAAAGAAAAAGTGGACCGCCCATTATATGGGCGGTTTGGTAATGGCATGAAGCGCCCATACAATGGGCGGTTTGCTAAAATTTTGGCCCGCCCCGTTTTCAGGCGGTCAGGGCATATATGAAAAAAATCCAAAACAGAGGTTATTTTTAATATTTTTCTTTTTTTTTGGGGTATTAAAAAAATTGGCCGCATTGATCTGATTCAATTAATCCCAAGTAATAAATAAAGGGGACGCATATGACATCTCCACTGTCAATTATATCAATCCACAAAACAGTCCATTTTTTTCTTTGTTTGTTTGCTTTGCTTGGTTTGTGAATAAATAATAGAATTAGAAAGGAGAGAGGGGGATCGAATTCAGGGGAAATCTGAGAATGGGGGGCAACAGCAACAGCAATTGCAGCGCTAAGGTGGCGACAGTGTCGGATCTGCTGCATCGGGCGGCGACGTCGTGCCTGTCTCAGAGGTTTCTTCCCGGCACCCGTGCCTTGGACGAAGACGGATGGAGCTCCGAGGAGGAAGCTCTCAACTGGAATGAGAATGAGAGGAATGAGAGGAATGTGAGGAATGTGAGGGAGACGGACTCCATTGCCAGAGCCATTGCGAGAGAGAAGGATGAGGAGGAGGAGGAAGAAGAGGAGAAGCGCCTCCGATTGTGGGAGGAGGACAAGGACAAGGACAAGGACAATGGCAAGGACCAGGAGCAGGACAAGAACCCCCTTCTCTCAAGCACCACCTCCGACCAGCAGGATTTGAAGAAACTGGAGGCTCTGCTTGCTCAAGTCTTTGACTCCGTTTCTTCAGTCAAACGGGCCTACCGCACCCTCCAACAGGCCCACTGCCCCTGGGACCCCCACAAGATGCACGCTGCTGATGCAGGCGTCGTCTCTGAGCTACGCAAGCTCGAGAGGCTTCGTGACAGATTCCGACGCGGCAGGGGCAGAGAGACGGAACCTGTAGCAGCATCCTCCCTCAGTGAGGCGGTTGCGCCGTATGAAGCGGCACTGGATGACTTGAAGAAGCAGCTAAAGGTGAAGGAGGCCGAAGCGGAGAATCTGCGGCAGAAGCTCCGCAGTTCTGAGGCCTCATTTTGTAGGAAGGGGCAATGGCGCTCCTCCCATTCAAGCAGATGGACAAAAGGAGGACTACCTCTAGGAGGAGGAGGAAGTAATAACACCTCACTTCAATTTGTTTGAGATACATAAGAAAGTGACTGAGTAGTAGCTGTAACCCCACCACTGCCATCAAGTGATGTTATGTTGATGTACTTCCATAATTTAGTTTGCTAATTAAATCAACTCATGCTTGCAGTACCCGGTGCCACTTAATGATGTTTCATTCAACAACCAGTAATAAATAACATAATTAATTAATAAATGCATATCATTTGATGTATTGCAGGTGGAGTACTGGGCACCCCAATTCCAGAGCTATTTGTGGTGTGTATGCACCAGGTGAAATCAGCATCCAAGTCTTTTGCATCCCAGCTGCTTGTCCTGATGCGAGAAGCCCGGTGGGACGTTCCTGCTACCATCAAAACTCTCATCCCCGGTGCCGTAGTAGGCTCTGCATCCAATCTCCCGTCTCAGCATTCAAAGTATGCTCTGGAGTCATACGTTAACAGCCGCCTCTTTCATGGCTTTGAGCACGAATCATTCTACATGGATGGGTCGCTCGCATCGCTCCTTGATCCAGCTGCCTTCCGCCGAAGCTGCTTCTCTCAGTTCTGCGACATGCGCACCATGGATCCCACCGAGATGCTGGGTGTGTTGCCGACATGTCAGTTCGGTCGTTTTGCTGCCACCAAATACCTCTCCGTTGTCCATGAGAAGATGGAAGAATCTCTTTTCGGTCACAAAGAGCAGCGACAGCAGGTTGTTGGTGGGACCCACCCGAGGACAGAATTTTATGCGGAGTTCCTTCATATGGCGAAGGCCATGTGGATGCTGCATTTGTTGGCGTTTGCACTAGATCCAGCTCCAACCCATTTTGAGGTTAGGAAGGGAACAGAGTTCCAGCCAGAGTTCATGGAGAGTGTTGTGAGGTTCCCAAGTGGGCGTATGCCAGCTGGATCGGTTGTTGCTTTTTCAGTAGCACCAGGTTTCAGGCTCGGCAATGGATCTGTGGTTCGTGCTAGGGTTTATCTCAACCCTGGAAATCCAGGGCAGTAGGATTAGTCCAATTTAGATGGATTTTCTTTGATTTTAGTGTAGTATCAGAGGAGCATAATATGCTGGTAGCAGTAGAATCATTTGCAAAAATAAAAAGCGAATTAATTTCACCGAGTTGGCGTTGTTTTTTATTTTTAATACTTTATAAGGCTGGCTGGTACATCTTCCACGTCAATGTACTGCCTATGTGAAATGATATAATTGGTAAATTAGTACACATGGGAGCATTGCTTTATCTGATATTCCGATGTATATGTTTGTACAAACACAAATGCATGTCATTTATAATGATAAACATTTTTTTTTCTAAACTTAACCTGCCCGATTGAGTTCAAAAAAGAAGAGAAGCACTCCATGGAGCATGTCATATCATAGTAGATGAATAAGAAACCATAACCAGAGAAAATTGCGACAATCTATCTATCTTCAATTAGATAATCGTTCAGATTTTTCAATTGACAAATAACAATTGCATAACTATAAAGAACAGCGTTGTTAATATTCCTTGTATCAGCTACCATAAAACCACTTTTGTGGGTGGTAGATAGCTCTGAAAAGGAGGGAACAATGAGATATTTATATTAGACCTCGACAGAATCAAATTCTGGAGATCACTCTTAACTAGTTAAAAAAATCACAGTCAATTTACATCGGCTAGAAGGAAGAAGACATCATGTCAGATAGTGAAGGATCCCAACTGAAACCAAATTTTGCGAAGAGAAGAAAATAAAGCATCAAGGGTAAAAAACATTGATTTTAGTCTTCAAGGAAGCCCTTCTCCTCTAAATAAGAGACAACTTGACCCGCCATGGCTGACGGAGAGGGGCATGCACCTTCTTCCTGCTTTATTTCTATCTGAACAAAATTAATTGAAAGCCTCTGTCAATAAACTCTCAAATTCTAGGAATTAGATTTTGATGACAACTAGTTACTTATTCTCTTCGATTCTGAACAGAAGATTTTATTTAAAAGAATTTGAATATGAGAATTTCACCAGCCAGCCAGTCAGACACAGAAAGAGAGCTTGATGTATGAACATGCTGCAAGCAAAAACAAAAGCTAGAGCAAAAGAAGTAATCAAGTACCTCACAATTCAACGGTGGCTCATAGGGGTCATCTATTCCGGTAAAACCTGGAAGAAATCAGTTAAGTACCCTGATTATCTGACTTTCAGACAAATGAACCAACTAATATGCATGAAAACTTGAATAAAAAGGACGCCTGATGGAACTTGGAACTGAACTGATAATCTAAGTTAAAATAGATACAAGGACCCTTGCTCTCCAGCTCTCCAGCTCTCCATAAGAGATAGACAGAGAAAAGAAAAGAAAAGAAAAGAGACCTTTAATTTTGCCAGCACGGGCAAGCTTGTAAAGGCCCTTGGGATCCCTCAATTCGCACACTTCCAATGGCATATTCAAGAAAACCTGCCATTGTTTTAATATAGTAATTATGAAGCTGAACATGAGGTTGTTTGAATGAAAAAAGAGAAAATATAATAAAATAGATTGAAGATGAAAGAAGAGCCAGACTTCAATAAAACTTGCATCAGGTAAGATTGCACGGCAGGAGTCACGATCCCTCCTGTAAGGAGAGATGAGGCTTGCAATGCAAATGAGACCTGCATCTGCAAACAGCTTGGCCACCTCGCCTGGATCATTTAAAAAACATCAAATATTATATACCAATAGATTGAATAGATAACAATGTGATTGATAATCAATTGATTTCTATTTCTAGAAAAGGTGGAGGAGGAGGAGGAGGAACGCTGACCGACACGGCGGATATTTTCAGTGCGGTCGTCAGCAGAGAAGCCAAGGTCCCTGTTGAGGCCGTGCCTGAGGTTATCGCCGTCGAGCACATAGGTCAGCTTCCCGCGAGAGTACAGCTCGTGATCTAGCGTACATGCCAGCGTGCTTTTCCCTGAGCCACTGAGGCCGGTGATCCAAACGACGCATCCCTTTTGCTTGAGCAGCCTCTGGCGATCTCCCCTCCCCACGGCGCACTCGTGCCAAAATATGTTGTTCCTCCCCACCATCCCATTTATCCCTATCCCTATCCCTGTCCCCGCCGGCGATCCCATCCCCTCAATTCAATTCTCAAATCAATTCCCAATCCTTTCCCTTTTCCGCCTTTTCTTTTGCTCTAATAAAATTATAAAAGTAGACAATGAAATGAATTGATGACACAATATGAAGGAAAGCCTGGACCTGCCTCACGATTTCAGATCCAGTAGTGTGCAATACCTGACTGAGTATAATGAGATCTGAGTCGTCAGTTTTAACCTGACACGAATCTCAAAACCGACCCCGGAGGCCCTGAATTCCAATCGTTCGGCTGGGAGTTCATTGGATCTCATTGTAATCAATGAGGTACCTTCGTACCTGGCTTACAACCGCACTACAAGTTCCGATCCCACTCTCCTCGTTTAAATTGGGCCCATTCATACAGTAGCAAAGTGCATAGGAAGGCTTTAGCCTGTTAAAGGCCCAATAATACTCACTCTACTCCAAAATAATTTTGAGGCCATCGTTATGGGAAATTTGATTGCTTCCATCTTTTAGTTTCCGTACCTAGCATATGCAGCTTTTGTACTTTTCTTCTCGTAAATAAAATTTAACCCACCTTGCATTTCAGCATTTTTCATGAAATAATTGAAATACAAGAAGGAGAGTAGGTTCACAAAAAAAATAAACAGAAGAAACGAGAAAGGAACTCTTATGAACAACCAAAACAATACATGAAGCAATGAAGAGTAGGGCTGCAAAAAAAGTAATGACCTCGCAAGTGGTAACTCGCTCATTTACAATTTCAATCGGTTCCAATTTGATTTGGCTAACTCATTTGATTAATGAGTTGTATTTGATCATACCTGACTCACTCATAACAACTCGAGTTACACAAACATTTGCCATTTGCCACAGTGTATCCCATGCCCTCTATTCTAAATTACTACTTAAGACCCACAGACCCAAATCCAACTCTACTCAAACAAATCTGGACCCAAACCATAAATGATATTATAAAAGAGTTGTGAACCAATTCGAGTTGGTAATGAGCTAAATTCAAGTTACGTTTACAACTCGTTATTATCATCACAATTTGAATTGACTTGCTCATTAACTTAATGAGCTGAGCACAAGTCGGAGGTAAGTCGCTCAGACTCGCCTCATTTACTGTCCCAAATTGAAGAGGGAGAATAACAACCAACCCACGTGAGGCCATAATCAGCATTCAGCAAAGCTGTAGAAATAAAGGGAAAAGGAAAATACAAGCACAACAAAGAACTAACTCAAAGTATACTGGCATTTCATTTGGCTTTACTTTCCTAACTCAGAAACAATCCAAGTGACAAACTTTAGGACCTATCTCAAAGATTAAGATCACAGAAAAAGAAAAAATAGTATTCATCTTTTCATGCTATGCATTCATCCTGAATACCTTTCAGGCTACTGGTCAAAGATCATCACTATTTCATTACAAGCCCTCCCCAGGTCCCCTACGGAATGTACCTACCTCTACTCTGCTTTTCCATCATGAGTACTGCAGCAGCCTTTGATGAATAAACCCAAATAAAAATACATTGTAAGATCTGTGCGGGTATGAGCCACTGGCTGCTATGCTACCGTTAAAATAGTCATCACACTGCTACGTGCTCGCATCACTTTGCTTCAGAGAATGAATTTGCAGTGACAGCATCAATCTGATCAATATCCAGCTCCACAGTACTCTCCTTTCCAAACAGTACGAGCTCGACTGTTGCCTGAGGAAGATGATGCTTTTTATCAATTAAGTAATATAAGTAATAATACAGTAGCAAAGTGAAGTAGGTAAATTCCATTAATGGGTTTTTACTTTCTTGACAATTTTCCCGAACGGAACTTAATATATATAGACCCTCAATGAGGTCCCTACATTTGTGCTGCTGTGTATATCATAACAAACAGGATGAGATGAATTGGTAATTAAATTTGTTTCATTTCACTAGGGTTTATCAATAGTTGAATACCGTAGCAATGCATGACAAAGTAATATTAAATACAGAGAATTCATTTTTTTTCCATGGAAAAGTCATCATATTAATTCCAACAGTGTTCTAAATAGCTAGCTATAGCGCAGCTATAGTAGTTTTGGACCTAGAAAGCTAAGCTATGGGGTAAAACTGCGCTAATCGAGCTACGGCCGCTATAGCGCATAGCACGTAGCTGCAATAGCGGTCCGCTATGCTACATGGGCTTATGATTTTGTAATTTTAATGGGCCTTAATGTCCAAATGGGCTTTTTTTTTACTTTATCAAGCTATATCAATATAATGGAACATGTACGGGCTATACCGCTATATCAATTAAATTTTGTATCATGCATTAATATATGGTAGTGGTATATTTTGAATATAAAATATATTGATAGTTTTTGAATTAGGGATATTTTGAATAACAATTTGAACTTTGTATGGGTTCAATACTTCGATATGCATATTAGAAATTTTTAATCAATTTGGTGTTTTTTTTTCTTGATGAGACATGTTTAGTATTAGTAGAAATATAAAATATAATTTTTGAAATAAAAAAAACGCTATTTATGATAGCTACGCTATTCGCTAAAACTTTTTTTTTTTGGTCTCCCCGCTATGCCCGCGATAAACGCTATTGAGAACCTTATTTCCAACTCTAGTCACGACCAGTTAGTATGTAGAAGAGATACCAAGTTCAGTGGAAACAAACCTTTTGCTTCTTAAGGTGTAATTCCTTGAGGCAACCAGTGTAATCTGCAAATGGCCCTGACAGAACACGAACACTGACCCCTGGTAAAAGATGAGCATGATTTTGCTTTTTACTTCGAGGAGGTTTTTTAATTCTTTGCTTTTTTAATTCTTCCTGCTCTTTAAATGCTTTATCAACTGCTTCTTGTTCCTCTTTTTCTCGTTGGAGAATAGCTTCTAATTCATCAGCACTTACGGGTTTTGGCTTGGTAAAATATTGTTCATGACTGCATAGATTGAAATGAGTCAGTTTGGCCCGAGCAAAAGAAGATTGATTAACTTTATTACAGAATATCCATTGCATTTGAATGTTTTATTGTAATTAAAATAAATCAAATTATATTAAATGAGCAGACATGAAAAAAGAATTACCTAGCTTCAATTTGAGATCCAACAAAACCACCAACGCCTTGACAATTTTTAACAAAGTCATGAACCTGGCGGTCCAATATGCAGTGCAGATACATAGTTCCTGGAAGAAGAGGCTTCTGCTTGGTAAGGATAATGCCATCCTTTGATTTCCTTGTATAATGGATGGATGGATTATAAAGCTGGTTGAAATTAGAGTACTGTGAGACAAGGGGCAGAGCATGAAACAAGCATAGATGATGCATAGGATGATAGATAAGAATAAGATACCTTGAATTGGAGCTGAGGGAAGGTAGTGGAAAGCCCCCGAGCGAGAAGTGTGACGATATCAGAAGTACGGATTGTTGAGACCCGGAGGGCCCACCATTGGGGTCCAAGTTGAGTGAGGCCATTGATGCTCAGCTTCTTTTTCCTAGGGATCTGCTTCTTTTTCTTATTGATCTATTAATGTTTGGGCAATTCAATTGAGTGCTAAGATAAATGATTAAAATTGGAATTAAAAGGAAGGGGTATAGATATGAAGAATACCTACCTTGGCCTCGACGAGCAACCGCTCCTCCACCTGCTCCCTCCAGTTCGAAGCTCTATGTCTAATGGCGCCGCCATCGGAGTCGGAGTCGGATTCGGACTCGGAAGCAGTGTGGGACTCCCTGCGGTGCTGGCGCAGTTGCCTGCGCTCCCGGGCCGTAAGTTCACCGGCGGCAGCTTCACTAACACATCTCAATCGCAATCCGAATGGTCGAGCAGTAGAACTTGAGGCGATTGAGGAGGGGAGGAATCGGGATTGGGAATGCCAAGGCGGGAGGAGCATACCCGTACTCCTAATAACCATATCCATATTAGATAGAGCTCAGAGCCTCAACAAGAGAAGAGGAGAGCATTAGCAATTTAGCATAGAAGAAAGAAGGGTACCTGAGGTACCGTACAATTTATAAAAATAGACAGCTTAGATTAATTCTATGTGGGCCAAACTCAATCTGGAACCAGTTGGGAGTTTTGGGACTGTATGGAGTCTGCTTTGAGATGCGTTCCATATAAAAAGAACGGTTCAGATTTATTACTTTCAACCTGGGTGATACGGATTCTAGAAAGATTGGGTCGTTTCCAAATTGAAAATTCTAATGCTAATAACATTCTAACACCACGTTGCACCAAATTATAAGCATTTTAAACAAACAACAATCGTATTTCTTATATTATTACAGATTTTGTTGAATTGAATTGAAAAATAAAGAATCTGTAGTGTACTCATCTAAACTTCTTAAAACAACCAATTTCTATATAAAATTATCGTAATATCTAATATCTTACAAAAACTTAATATGTTTTCTATCACCTTTTATTTATTTGACATTGTACTTTAATTATTTTAAAAATTAAATGATAAATATACTTTTTTTATTTTTAAATATAAGTGTTCCTTAAATTTGTAACATTAATGAATAAGAGATAAAAGTCGCTTCATCTTTGCGCCTAATATTTCTTTTTTCTATATTTTTAATCTTTTCTACCTAACTCATGTATTGTAATCATCTTCTTTATTTTCCGTACTTGACACCTAATATTTTCTCCAAGCAATTTATTGTCGTTTCTTCTCACCTGTATTTACTATGAAAATAAAAATCCCTTTTCTTTCTCGATAATTAATCACGACTCTAAATCTCCAAATGAAACTACAATATCTACCCACAACAACCTCAATCAAATCGAAAATCCACCTGCGAGTACAAACAACAGTGAGAATTAAGTTGCAAACAAGGTCATATTTGATTGGGGAGTGAAGTTAGTTTGAATTAAATTACTTACTCTAAATTAAGATAGATTAAAATAATTATATTTAGTTGAAGTTTAATGTAGTAAACTCATATAGAAAAAAAAATTGTAACATGATGTACGCTAACAACAAAATCCACAAGTGCAGTAATTTATTCCGACTTAACTCACATATTACTCCTTAAAACCAATAATAACCAAAGCAAAAAAGATCAACATATTGACAGAAGTAGAGAGTATAGTCCTTTGTTTTCCATTATTTTAATTTTTTTCTGGTATTAAGCTAAAAAGCAGGTGGGTGTTTTTAAACTCACTAGGGTGTTTGGTGAGTTTAACTCAAAAACCTATTATATTGGTTTCAAACGACAAATTTAAACCGTTGAAACCGATTTACTTCACAAGTGATGAATTTACATGTAAAGTTTTTAGAATTTTGAATTAATTTTGTATATAGTTAAGTGGTCAAAAATTGTTCAAAAAATGAATACACTAAAATTAATTTATAACCCTTTTAATTTTGACCGCTTGACTTTATACTAAAATAATTCGAAAACTTAAAATATTTGCATATAAATTCATCACTTGTGAAGTAGATGGATTTCAACGGCTTGGATTTGTCGTTTGAAACCGATATAATATATTTCGGAGTTAAGTTCATCAAACATCTTGGTGAGCTTAAGAACATCCTAGTTTTACTCGGATATTTAAATATTAGTTTTGTAATAGGCTAATAGCACACTTTGTAAAAAAAAAATTATCAGTATAAATGCATTTCGTTATAAGATAGTATAGTGAAACGTGACAAATATTATAAACCAATGAACAACGTGGCAAAAGAGAAATATTATTTTAGAGAAGTAGAAAATTATTTATTTGGATGAGACGAGATATAGTGTAGAGGAAGTTCTATCTAGAAGTCGACACTTGAAAACTCACCTTGCTTTTTACATACAAGTGTGTCAGTTTTTCGTCTTTTATTCAAATTGAAAATAACAACAATTATAGATTGATGCTCTCAATGTATGTATGACGAGAAGAAAATAAGTTATAATACATATGAATTCAGAAAATATTATAGATTTAGAAGATAAAGTAAGGATTGATGAAAGTGGATGATATTACAAATTGTTCTATCTTATAAAATGTAAATACAAGCGCAAACTGATGTAATCCTTTCACCAATTTAATTTGATTGAAACTTAAAATGTGTTTGTCCTGCCATAACAAACTGAAAGCCAAAGGCCGAAAATACCTAATCGAAAGTACAATAGTCATGCCTAGATTACAAGACTACTCTAATTAAGAGTGAAGTCCGACTTTCAAACTATGAAGGTCAAATATAAATGGAGATTGGTCAAATAAAATTTTCATACTGTGAATGAGAATCAATTTTACAGTTTTCATAACATTTTACTTTGAACTATACATAAAATCGTACATAAATATAGATTTTTTTTAATTTTTAAAATTAAATGAAGATCAACTTAAATGAATTTTTTTAACTTTTTAATCATAAAGTGCAAGTCTACTCCTGACCGTCCGAATCCCCTAAAGTAACTCAATCTTTGGGTTTTCAATCGAGACCGTCCGATTCGAATCCATCGCTCGAGATTGCTTTGTGATTTGAATTCATTTCTCGAGATGTGTGCACTCCACTTCTGATAAATTATCACGGATTCGAATCGGACGGTCCCGATCGAAAACCCAAAGATTGAGTTACTTCGCTGGATCGGAACTCAATCCAAAAGGCATCACTGATGTATTCCTTTCACCAATTTGGTTGTATGGCACCTGATGAGAACAAGTATACGAGCATCTGATCAGAAGATGGTTTTTCCAGCAACCATTTTGGTTGTATGGCACCATACAGCGCCACGATTCCCGATCGAACATAACTTTTCTTCCATGAATTAATTAAAGCAGATGATGTTTGATGTGTTGGAATGCATTATCTACAGTAACATTTGTTATTAAAAAGTATATTGAAATTGATAAATTCAAGGAACTTGTATTTATTTAATAATGTATACGAGAGATAATAAGTCTGTGGATTGAAACTCGAGAAAAGGAAAGGAAAGAAAAAAATCAAAGTCAACAGTTAAATTTAAATTCTACACGGAACTGTTTCTAGATTTATTATTTATTATTAGTATGAGAAAAAAAAAAGACTATTCTAAGTGGGTGAGCGTTGAGCGTGGATATTTTTCTTTCTTTGTTGTCGTGGCTGCTGTAAAATCAATAAATCAATTTCTCAGCGTTTGCGTTTGGTTGGGAAGTTGGTGAGGCTGGAGGGCAAAAGAGAAAATGCGAATCAATTAGCGAATATAAGTAAATAATGTATTATTAGTATTAATTGGTAAAGGTGAAAAAAGTCGACTTAATTAGTTAAGTTGTCTCATCGTCTCATCTTCTGGTGTGCTGCTGGTGCTAATGCTGGTGGGACAACAATAACCAAAAGAAAAGAAAAGAAAAGGAAGGAAGAGAAAGAAGAGAAGTGGTGGCGATGGAGGGGCGACGGACGAGGAGGGTTCTCCAAGCAAGGTTGCTTTGCTTACTGGTGGCGTACCTGGTGGTGTCGGCGCACTGCCTCGAGAAGAAGAAGAAGCACGAGATCAAGGGTCCTATCAAGACGGTCGTCGTCGTAGTCATGGAGAACCGTTCCTTCGACCATATCCTCGGCTGGCTCCGCCGCTCCCGCCCCGACATCGACGGTCTCACTGGCAGCGAGTCCAACCGCTTCAACGCGTCCGACCCCCAATCGGAGGAGGTGCGCGTGTCGGAGGACGCGGTGTTCGTCGACTCGGACCCGGGGCACTCGTTCCAGGCCATCCGGGAGCAGATCTTTGGGTCAGAGGACACCTCGGCTGACCCGGCGCCGATGAATGGCTTCGTGCAACAGGCCAACTCTGAGGGCCTCGGTATGGCCCGCAACGTCATGAGCGGCTTCCCTCCTGATGCTGTCCCCGTCTACACCTCGCTTGCCAACAACTTCGCAGTGTTCGACAGGTAGTTCTGCTTCTATTCTATTCTATATTTCTATTCTATTCTTGTGTTCAGTTTTGATTACTTGTTTCATAATACAATACATTGGGGGAACATGCCAGGTGGTTTGCATCCGTGCCGACGTCTACGCAACCCAACCGGCTCTACGTGCACTCGGCTACGTCGCATGGGCTGTCATCGAACGTGCGCAAGGACCTGATTAACGGCTTTCCCCAGAAGACCATCTTTGACTCGCTGGATGAGAATGGACTGAGCTATGGCATCTACTACCAGAACATGCCGGCCACTCTCTTCTTCAAGACCCTGCGCAAGCTCAAAAATGTCCTCAAGTTCCACAATTATGCCCTCACCTTCAAGCTCCATGCCAAGCTTGGCCGCCTCCCCAACTACGTCGTCATCGAGCAGCGCTACTTCGACTGCGAGCTCTTGCCTGCCAATGATGACCACCCCTCCCATGATGTAGCTAGGGGCCAGCAATTCGTCAAGGAGATCTATGAGACTCTCCGTGCCAGTCCACAGTGGAATGAGACCGCCCTTCTTGTCACCTACGACGAGCACGGCGGTTTCTATGACCATGTCCCCACCCCTGTCTCTGGAGTCCCCAATCCTGATGGTATTATTGGTCCCGATCCCTTCTACTTCAAGTTTGATCGCCTTGGTGTCCGCGTGCCTACAATTCTCATTTCCCCCTGGATTGACCAGGGAGTTGGTATGTCTCGTCAAATGTTTCTTATCCTTCTTGTTAGTAAGCATAACTGTTAATTGTTTCCTTCTTTTTGTGTGTTTTTGGCAGTGATCCATGAACCTAATGGACCGAACCCGACTTCCCAATACGAGCATTCGTCGATTCCGTCAACAGTGAAGAAGCTCTTCAACCTCAACTCCAACTTCCTCACAAAGAGAGATGCATGGGCCGGCTCTTTTGAGGGTTTATTCTCCATGCGCAGCACTCCCCGCACCGATTGTCCTGGTAAGCCCAGGATTCTCTTGCTTCTCTCCTATTGTGTTAAAAAAGGGATAAAAAACAGCTTTGCTTGCAACAATACTGAGCATTCTGGATCCAGGCACTTGGAGCTGCCAGTTGGGTTTTCAGCTTGGCTTGGCTGCGAGTTGATCAATCCCAAGCTGAAGTTGGCTTGTTTTATTTTGTTCAACTTTATGAAACTCGAAGTCCAATTAGTTAAATTAGTTGTGCAGCTTAACCTCATTTGACTTTTACTTGCAGATCATGATTTCCTATTTCAACATCTGTATGTTTCAACTTTTTATGAGTATAACTGTATAAGCAAATCTAATCCCCTTTTACCAAGTTTTGGGTCTCTGGTTACAAGAATGCTGTTTTGGTCTGGTCAAATGGGCAAGGTGTGATTTACTGGTATAAGCATCAGGCTAACCATTTCAGTTCAAATGGTGGACTTGTATTTTTTTTTTTTCTCTTTTGTTCATTTTTTGTAGGCTACTAATGACTTGTTTCAGTTAGTATGGACTTTGGACCAAGGGTATTAGCTTAAATTTTTGTTTCCTACATGAGGTAAGTAGTTAACTGATGCAAGGTTGGCTTGCTTGCATAAAGATTCAAGGATAATTACAGTTTTTAAATTACGCAACTGATACTTTATGGGGGCTAATATCTGCATACCAGCAGAAGTGTTTGATATGCCATTAGAGCTATATATTTATTCAGCTGAATTTGAACCTTAAAGAAAATAATGATGAAAATTGCAGAGAAGTTGCCAGAAGTGACCAAGTCACTGAGGCCGCATGGACCAAAGGAGGATGTTTCTCTGTCAGAATTCCAAGTGGAGCTGATACAGCTGGCATCCCAGCTGATAGGGGACCATGTCCTGAACACATATCCTGACATCGGGAGGGGAATGACTGTCGGTGAAGCAAACCGCTATGCAGAGGATGCTGTGGCCAGATTCTTGGAGGCTGGCAGGGCTGCTCTTCTGGCCGGAGCCAACGAGTCGATGCTTGTGACCATGAGGCCGGCTCTCACAAGCAGGACAAGCCCCCTCTCGTCAGAATCCTCTGTTGAGGTCATGTAGCCTTCTTTTATATTTTAATAGGGATATTGTACCAAAACGCATTATGATGATGGTGATAGCATGTATGTTTTCATTTGTAGATAAATACGTAATGTACTGTGCACTAGTAAACACATATTCGAATGGATAATGATCCATCCTTATCATTGGTCTTAAAAAAAGAATAAGATACTCATTAGTTATTTTCTCATTTCTTTAACCAACACCAGCAACCACTGAATTTAATTAACATGCATTAGCAATGTCATCACTTGTCAGCATTGAATTGTACTGCTATTGGTTAATCTGCACATGCAATTGACTTTATTTTTAATCTAGTTAATTCGGTTGTTAATCTTTCAGTTCTACGCTTGTTTACATTTTCTTTTACTTTAAATTGTGAACAATGCTACGAATTAATTATACTTGTGTACACGGAAACTGTAAAAGGCATTCTGTAGAAATTTGTTAAGAATTTTCCAAGTGGGAGAAATTAGAGAAAGACAATTATATATTGTTCCGAAATCAAAGTTAGAATTTGTATTATATTATGACATTTTCTTTTTAGGGAAAATTTACAGTGTACCCATACAAAATTTCTTAATAGCCAATATCCCCATTAAAACATCATAATAGCCAATATCCCCATACAAATTTCAAATTCTTTCTTCTATCTCCTTTTAATCATTTAATCTTTTATTTATTATTTTTAAATTTAAATTGACCATAATGCCCTTCAAATTTTAATGGAGGTGTCCTGTACCTTTCTTCTTTATTCTTCGCACCTAGTATTTGCTTCTGTATTGAAGCAGAAAAGAAATTTCACTCCATATTTCCAGCGTGTTTGTGCCTCTGTCGCCAATGAGAGAACCAAGGCGGGTTTAGTAAATACTTTTCTCTTATTGGTAGTCGAGATTTTGCAGGTGGTTGCATTACCTATAACAGCTCCACGTCTTCGGCATTAGTCTGGACCCCTCACGATCACATGTACCAATGTCTATTGATAGTATGCATTAACACTCCAAAATCGCAATTTTTACCTGAGACGAACTTGTGTGGTGCACATAAAGAATATAATTTTGATATGTTATTTCGTTATGTGTTTGTCAGCACTCAGCAGCCTGCTATTGTTGATTGCCCCAAAAATGAGAAATGGAAAAATAAAAAGTTATTTTGTGTCTGGTGTGAATGCCCAAAAGAAATAAAAATATCTTTCTTTTCTCTTTGATTGGCTGGATCAATTCATGATGTGTATAGAAATTGAGAATTCAGCTGCTGCTCTCTTGTTATCAAATGAAATAATTAAATTTTTGATATGTTATTTCGTTAGGCATTTTTGGTGTCAAAAATTCTAGAAATTAAGTCATGACCTACATCCTTAATTAATTTCAACCTATTTTGTGACTTGAAGCTATATCAAATTTGAGTGTTTCTCAGGGTCAGTTCTGTACCAGTTGTACCAGTTTTTTTATTCTTATTTTTTAGTATCTCAACTTGAAATGGCCACCAAAAAATTAGATAAAAATCATAACATGGAAATTTTTGTTTCTTTGTACCCATGAGTGTGCTTTATCAGCCTGTAAAACATTTTTTATTAATTCATGCTTTAAATACCTTTTTAGTTTTGGTTTACAAAAATGCTGGTTTTGGGGTTTATTGGTACCAGCAGGTACATGACTTGGTTCAGCTGGCCCTGCTGCCTAATGCAATGTTTGGGCATGCTCAAAGTTTGCATTGGGGCTTACTGAGCATGGAAACTAAGCTAACACGAGAAATTTAGAGATTAAAAAGGACAAAACTGAATTTCAATCCAAATTTCATTTTTAATACGTTCTTAGACTTTCTATTAGAAACAGTGAACGGGAGGGGGAGTATAGGTGGAGAAGACGGGACAATGAAAGTGGGAGTTACGTTAAATCATTTGGTTTTCACCAATTTCAACTAAATCATCAAAATTAGATTTCTAGCGAAAAGGGAATATTATGATAGACGGGAGTAAATATTAGGCATGAAGACAAAGTGTATTTCATTTTCTTCTTCAATTCAATCATGTTTAAATATTAATGGATATGTCCATTTACAATTAGAGGGACATAATGATCAATTTAAATTTTAAAATAATTAAATAAAAGATTAAATGATTAAAAGGGGATAGAAGAAAGAATTTGAAATTTGTATGAAGATATTGACTATTATGTTGTTTTGATGGAGATATTGGCTATTTCAAAAATTTGCATGGGTACACTGGAAATTTTCCAATACAGATTAGATTTGGAACATGTAATTGTCCAATCGATCTCAAATCATCTCCGATACAGATTAGATTTGGAACATGTAATCTTCTGTACGAATATAGAAAAACATTGTCTTAACTATTAAACTAGCTAGCTGGACATGATTCTCAAATTTATTATGACACTTGAAGCAAAATTAAAAAAAGTTTAATTTAGGTAGGCCCAAGTTTTAAATCTACATGGCTAAAATTACTCTACACGCATGGATGATTGACAATAATGAAGTGAGCTAACTAGCTAGCTAGACAAATTGAAATTAAAGTTGTAACAATTGAAAGATCAATGGATCCACCAGCTATCATGCATGCAGTGCGATATATATATATATATATGGAAGCCTGATCAGATCAGCAAGTAGATACACCAGTTACCAGTTATATATGTGATGTAATTACATATGTAATCATAAATGAAAAATTAACTAAAGGGTCCAGGAGGCAGTAGGATTGGTGTAGCCAATACCCTTGCGAGTAGTGGGGAAGACGATGAAGACCATGCTTGCCAAGAAGCCGGCGCCAAGGGGTAGGTTGATGAGTAGCTCCTTGGTATTGTTGCCGGCATGTGGGAAGAAACACTCCTGAACGGAGACGTCGCTGAAGGAGACAGCAAGGAAGACGAGCACACTGAAGATGGCATGAATGTAATCGACAAAGCGGATGCGGTATCTTTCCAGGTGCAAGAATATGACGGGCCGGTCGTCGCTGTCCCCCTTGAAGTTGAAGACGAAGAAGCCCTTGAGGGTGGCGATGCCGTAGTAGACCTTGCCATCAGTGCCTACCAAGCTGTCTGTGAACGTGAAGAACACACACGACAGCCCGCACAAGCAAAGCAGGAGCATCGTCACATACTTGTTCGACACGTAGCACTTGCCTTGGTTCGTGAACGAAGGAGACAGGGCCTATAAATAATTGATGTATATATATGTACAAATTTGATTAATTCATCTATATACGTTCAGAAATTCAGATGTTCATCAGATTAAGATACATATATGTGTATATATGTGGGTACCTGGAAGGCTAGTACAGTACCGGTGGGAAGAAGTTGAATGAGGCTGGCAACACTTGCGAGGGTATTGTCGACTACAGTGGGTGTCTGGGTCAGTCTGGGGATCATCACTTCGTCGTTCGGCTTTCTTGGCAAGGGCTCAGGATTTTGCGTAACCGGGGTGTGCTCTATCTCTCTCAACTCGTTGTCGTGTGGTATCGGAACAATAGCCGAAGACGATGCCATTTTTGGCCAATTAATTGTTAGCTGACAATTAATAAGTTACACAACTGTATAATTAATTTTGTAGGTAACAATTAACTCTGCTGCCAAAGATCGGGGAATGCTTAATATGCATGTTATAGAAGATGGATAGAGCACATGACGTAAATTAATGTATAAAAATATAGTCTGACTACGCAACTGTAAAATATAGTCTGGGGCATGCAGTTGACCGTTACAATTTGCAACTTGATTTCTTTCATTCTTAAATTGTTTCCGCAGAAAAAAAAATGGAATACTATACATATACATTAAGCATTTGAGCGAGTCTACCAAAGCAAGCTATATTAAATCCTCTTGGATGATTCATAAAAGGAGAAGGTTTCACCCTGACAAGATATTCGTACAACAAATTACACAATCAATCTCTCCTATGAAAATTTAAAACATTCAAAAACATGCATGTATAGTTGATACTAATATGATTTCACAAGCAGAATCTCACTCTATTCATTCTGTTTAAATTCAGTGCATGATTTGAATATTATATCTATTGATCATATTACTTCTATCAATTTTGCCTAGAAGAGTTAATAACAACGAAGATGTGTTCGGCTTTTAAACGGACGCGCATCACAAAATTATAATCGGAATCATGGTCCATGATTTGAATAGTTTTGTTTTACTTCCTCTAAGTTAATTTACTTTCCGTTATTGACGAAGAAAACAAGACCAGACCCGAGGGGCAGTTGCTCTTCTTTATTAAAACATATCCTTACGGTCAAACAAATCTAAAAGACTTCCAGCAGACATCATGGATTCATGGCGAGGAATCAATCCAAGTATAAGAATTGAGAATTGGGATTTACGTAGCTAATTAACACGGAGAAGCAACTAACGTAACGCCTCGGAATGTATTTATTTCGAATGACATGCCCCCATTGATTATTTATTGAACGGATGGCATAATGGGTTCTTCAAAGTTCATTGAATTTAAATAGCCTCGTCAGGTCGGTCGTTGACATCCAACCCTGATTCCTGAAGCAATCTCAAATGCCCAGGTTCCTTCCTAAGATCACCGAGTTTACTTTTCTGTTCTGTTTTTTTATTCTAGTTTCACTTTCACTTCATCGTAATACAGGGAATGGAATGTCAATGGACAACAAATAATATGGAAAATTCACGAGGCAGCAAATACTAATACAAACATGTTCTCTATCTCCTCAACACCAACTCAATTCCAACTACCCATGTTAAATCATTAAAAAAAAAAAAAAAAGGAAAAATTTAATGTCATACTTCACCTAGCAAAACAAAGAACCACAAAATATGCAGACAAGTGCAAATTACAAAAAAAAGGATCTGATACAAGAGGGAGACTGGAAGAATCAGTAGCGCCTCCTGGGGGGAGTACGAGAGCGCCTCCTGGGGTTGCGGCGCTTTGAGGCAGCATTGCCGGCAGGCCCATTACTGAATGCCCAATCCACATGGATGGTCTGGTTGAACAACTCCTGTGAGCCATCCATCGCCTTTATCGCGGCCTCCGCCTCCTCAAACCTCTCGTATTCTATCAATGCATACCCCTGTCAATGTTCCACGTCCAATGCCACATATCAGGACCAAAGCAAGCAAATGACAAAAAAAGAAAAAAAAAATCTAGAGCAAGAGAAAGAGGAGGAAGAGTGGACCTTGACAAATCCTGTTCGACGGTCTAAATTGAGATGCAAGTTCTTCACCTGCCCGAATTCCCCAAAAGCGTTATGCAGGTCTTCCTCCTGTGCTTCTTCATGGACTCCAGTCACTAGTACGATCCATCCCTCAATTGCTACACCCACGTTTTAACATAACTTCAGTCAGTTAAATATTTTACTTCTAACTTAATTTTAATAAACAAATGCACTCCCAACATTTTGGCAAGTCCCCATTGATCGTGTAATCTGCGATGCATGGTTACCTAAAACATCTTCCAACGCAACAAAACATATCAAATAGAAAAATATGCTGCCATGTTCTCATTCGATCTACTCAAGCTCGGATCATGCAAGGGACCAAGCATTCTGAAACCATTCAGAATAACAACCAACTAACATGGGGATCAAACAAATACAGACTGTGCATTAATCTTATTGTAGACGGTGGGTTCGAACCATGAATTAATACTAATAAACAGAATCACAGTTAACATGACATAAATCTAATCACCCTTACTGATTTCAGTACCAAAGTGTTTGCTTTTGCAACCATCAATACCTGGCTAAAACCCAAATTACTGGGTAAACTATAATTGAAGAAAATCATGGAAACTGAAGAGAGTAAATAAGTTTTGAATCTAAGCTTACGTAACGAATTGTAGTCAATAATTTAAATGTCAGATATATTGTCATCTCTATTGTGAAACTTACCCTCCCTCTTAGGACAACACAATTACAACATGCTACATAATTTATCAACCTATCTATAGATATGTATGCATCCAGCTCGAAGAGCTTGCAATTAGATAGTGACGATAATGCAGCGTTGTTGAGTAAATAAAAGTGGTAGGCTAGAACATAAAACACAAGTAACATGAGAAGCTATGAATGAAGGAATAGATAGGAATGAAAGTCTAGCCTTACAGCGCTGGGGTCCACGACCACCGTCGGAGGCAAGGGAGTCGAAATCGCGGGCAGCGAAGCGGGAGGAGCGGTCAGCAGAGGCCTCGTCGCGTTCGCGGAAGCCACGGCCTTTGGTCTTGCGAGGGCCACCGGAGGAGGTATCGCCGCCGGTAATGGCGGAGCGGAGTTTGGGGGCCGGAGCCATGGGGGAAGGATCAGCGTCGGCAGCGGCGGCGTCATCGTCCATGAGATCCTCGTCCTCGGAATCGAAATCCAGCGCCTCCACCTCCGCGTTGGCCGCCATCTCTCTTTCCCTTTTCTTTCTCTCCTTTCTCTCTGTATCTCTCTCTTCTCGTCTCCTCTCGTCTCTTGAGTCTTCTTTCGTGATTTGATTAGGGTTTGGGACTTGGAAGGAAGGAAAGAAAGAAGGGGTCACGAGTCACGACACGAGTCGACTCAGTGGGGGGAGTGATGAATCCATATCCCGACTCGACTCGACAGTGAATTGTAAATTCAAATCCAGTGCAATACCTGACCGTTTAGAGTGAGATCTGAGTCGTTATTTTTAATCTGTCACGATTTCAAAGCAGATAACGCAAAAAGAGGTTATTCGCTAAGAAGTTGATATTTAATTGTCTTAGGTCATGTTTGGTGGAGAAAATTCTCTATTCTGTCTTTAAAGAGTCAAACGAACATTAAATTTGAAGAAGTAAGATTGGAGTAATATTTGAGTTAATTCGGATTAAGTTGCTCCTCCATTTACAAAAGTAGAGTAACTTACTTCACATGTGAGTTCCGCAGTTAGAGTAACATCATGTTATAATTTTATCTCCTTTTATGAGTTACTCTACCAAAGACCAACTAACATGATTATTTTAATTTATCTTAATTCGGAATAAGAAATTTAATCCGGATTAACTTTACTTCACAACCAAACATGACCTTAATTCTCAATCTAGACAACTAAATTAAGAAAATTAAAAAAAAAAGTTTAAAGAGACTTCATCTCTCCTTACATTGGCAAACAATACCAATAGGTTCCAAAATTGTTTTGCTCGATTACAAGCGAGACTCACTCGTGAAGTGTAATGAAAAACAAAGTTCCATACAAAAATAGAATTAGAACTAGGGTGTTCTTAAGTTCATCAAGCTCTTTGGTGAATTTAAGTCTAAAATCTGTCAAATCGGTCATAAATGACAAATTCGAGCCGTTGAAACCCATCTACATTATGTGTGATGGACGTAGTGGATTGCTAATATCCGTTCGGGTATTACCCGTTTTACCCGTTACCCGAGGTACCCGTACCCGTGCCCGGGTATAGGCGGGAAAACGGGTACGAGTTTGAGACGGACCGGACTCAATGATTTGGGAAAAAAACCTACCTAACCCGTACCCGAAACCCGTCTACCCGCACTCGTTTTACCCGTACCCGCACCCGTTTACCCGACCAACTTTACCCGTTTACCCGTTACCCTTTACCCGTTTACCCGTTACTCGTTTTATTTGAAATTCAAAATTGAAATGTTATTCCCGTCGGTTCAGACAAACCGGGCCCGGATCGGTCAAATCAAACCCGGCCGGACCCACCCGGGTCAAATCCCGATTTTTTTTTTTTTTTTTTAATTTCGAATTTTATTCCCCCTCCAATTTTTTCTTTAAATACACCCCCTCTAACCCTCTTTCTCTCCACATTCTATCTCAAACTCTTATTCTCTCAATTTTCATTATTCTCAATTTTCAGTATTCTCAATTTCTAAATTTATTGTTTAAAAAAATATATAGTTGTAATTTAATTCATTCTACAAATACGCAAACGGAATTATGAAGGTATCGAAATTACAAAGTTCGGCACCTCCCGCAAGATTTTTCCGCGAGATTTAAAGGTTAGATTTATTTTATGTTAGATTAATTTGTGTTAGATTAATTTATTTTTGTAGAGTAAATTTAGTTTAAGTTAGATTTATTGAAAGTTAAGTAATTAGATTTGTTAGATTTATTTTATATTAGATTTGTTAAATTTGTTAAGTAATTAGATTTGTTAAATTTGTTAAATAATTAGATTTGTTAGATTTATTTTATGTTAGGTTTGTTAGATTTATTGAATATGTTAGATTTATTTAGTTTATGTTAGATTTGTTAGATGTGAAGTAATATTTGTTTTGAATATGTTAGATTATTTTTTTGAAATTCGGATTTATTTTTAATAGGTTAAAAAAAATGTTATATATATTTTTTTTATTTGTGAAGTAATTAGATTTATTTTTTGAATATGTTAGATTTTTTTTTTGAAATTCGGATTTATTTTTAATAGGTTAAAAAAGATGTTAGATTTATTTTTTAAAATTCGGATTTATTTTTAATAGGTTAGAAAAGATGTTATATTTTTTTTTTATTTGTGGAGTAATTAGATTTGTTTTTTTAATATGTTAGATTTATTTTTTGAAATTCGGATTTATTTTTAATAGGTAAGAAAGGATGTTATATATATTTTTTTTTTAATTTGTGAAGTAATTAGATTTGTTTTTTGAATATGTTAGATTATTTTTTTGAAATTCGGATTTATTTTTAATAGGTTAGAAAAGATGTTATATTGAAGAAAGATGTTATACCATTTATTTTTTAATAGGTTAGAAAAGATGTTATACCATTTATTTTTTGACGAGCGCAAGCAACATCGAGATCAAGAATCATCATCCGCAGCTGATACTGAAGAAAGCGTTACCGAGCCGCAGCCCTAAGCTAATTCAGATTCAGACGGTGCGGAAGAAAGCGAAGAATGGTATATGAATCCAAACTACTAGATAGGTAGTGTCGATATAATTTTCTAACCTCTTTTAATATTTATGGTTATTTTTAAAATTATAATTTCTAAACATTTCAATTAGTGTTTAAATTATTCATTTTAAAGAATAATTATTAATAAAAAAAAGTTAGAACTCCGCCTATGTTATTTTACATAGCCGGTCCCAAGCGCGGAATAAAGGAGGAGGGTAACTTTTATTTTTTAATTTATTGTTTTCAAATTATTCATAATTATTTTTAATGTAATAAATTAATTTAAGATATTTTTATTTATATTTTATTGTTTTAATTAGAATGAGAATTTGAAAATAAAATAAAATGACTTGCTTAAAGAAATAAATAAATAGATTTGTACTTAGCCGTATAAATATACAAATTTTCGCACGAATAATTTTTATATATAATGTACAAATTTTATTCATTTATAAATTATAAAGACGCAACTTGATAATTTCATGTATATATATACTCTATTTGATATCGAACTATTCATATTATAAAAATCGAATTATAAACATGTAATAATATTCGTACAACACTGTAAAAAAAAACAGAAAAAAAAAACATTAAACAAAACAGAAAAAAAAAACTAAAAAAAAAGAAAGCAAAAATAGAAAAAAAACTAAAAAAAAACGGAAAGAAAAAAAAAAAAAAAAAAGAACAGAAAAAAACAGTATTAAAAACTGAAAAAAAAAATACCCGTACCCTACCCGCCCTACCCGACTACCCGTACCCGTTACCCGAGACGGGCACGGGTTTGAAACGGGTAGGGTACACTTTTTTAAAAACCTACCCGACCTACAAATTTTATTCATTTATAAATTATAAAGATGCAACTTGATAATTTCATGTATATATATACTCTATTTGATATCAAACTATTCATATTATAAAAATCGAATTATAAACACGTAATAATATTCGTACGACACTGTAAAAAAAAAGAAAAAAAAAACATTAAACAAAACAGAAACAAAAAAAAAACAGAAACAAAGACAGAAAAAAAAGAAAAAAAAACTGAAAAACAAAACAGAAAAAAAAAAACTAAAAAAAAAAGAAAAAAAAAACTAAAAAAAAACGGAAAGGAAAACATAAAAAAAAGTAAAAAAAAAACCAAAAAAAAAACAGAAAAACAAAAAACAGTATTAAAAACAGAAAAAAAAATTACCCGTATCCTACCCGCCCTACCCGACTACCCGTACCCAAGGTACCTGTACCCGTTACCTGAGATGGGCATGGGTTTGAAACGGGTAGGGTACACTTTTTAAAAACCTACCCGACCTACCCGTACCCGTTCTACCCGATTACCCGTCCTACCTGTACCCGCCCTACCCGACTACCCGTCCCGGGTATACCCGAGGTACCCGTACCCTACCTGAGAGCAAATGTCTAGATGGACGCATGTCAATAAAATAAAGTATTAGTAAATTACTAGTATCTTACAAGAGAATAAAAAATATCTCATGTAAAATGACATATTTTTTATAAATAAACTCAAACTAAATAATAAATAATATTTTTTAAATAACATCTACACAAATAATTTTTTTTAAACAGTATATTAAATGACCATTTTATTATCTTTTTGACGTACTTTTATATAAAAAAAATCTCAACAAAATAATATATTGAATGACAAATAATATTTTTTAAATGATATATAAAATATAAAAAAATAAAGACATGACCAACCAATTATCAATCAATTCAAAAATTGTTTAAATGACATTTAAAAAATAGAAAGAATTTACGATCAATCAGAAAGATAATACAATTTGTATATAAAAAATGTGTGTGGTGAGTACGTGTCTAAATAAATTTAGACTTTTATATATAAACAAACATAAAAAAGATATATATAATTAGAATATTTAATCAGAGATTTAATTTGAAATTTTATCTTTAGATTTAAATTATTGACGGACAAGAACATAGAGTCATAGACTATGTGCTTAACATAAAAATGGAGACGAGTATTTAATTATCATTAATTTATATATAAAATAATAATAATAATAATAATAATAGGGTAAATTTCGCTGTAGGTCACTAAATTTTGTTATTTGTCACGAATTGGTCACTCAAGTTTGATTTGTTCCTTTTGAGTCACTCAACTTTGTTATTTGTCACAATCAAGTCTCTCTATACTTTTCCATCCAAAATTTTAACGGAATATTCCTATTCCGTCCAAAAAATTAATGGAATATACTAATTACATCCAAAAATTAACGGAATGAACATATTCCATCCAAAATACTAACGGAATTAGCATATTCCGTTAAAATTTTGGATGAAAAAGTATAGAGGGACTTGATTGTGACAAATAACAAAGTTGAGTGACTCAAAAGAGACAAATCAAACTTAAGTGATCAATTCGTGACAAATAACAAAGTATAGTGACCTACAGCGAAATTTACCCATAATAATAATAATATTGTTGGATTATGTTGGTGTGGCGAAAAAAGACGAGATGAGATATAGACGGACGGCGGGACGGGGCAATAAAGGAAGGGAATAAGAATAGAATAATAGATTGGAATTTGAATAGCAATAGCTTTGTTTGGCTTTTTGAGCAATGGATTCATCTCCTGGCGTGGCTGGCGTGGCTGGCGAGCGAGAGGAGGAGTCAGCGCCGGTGATGATGCGGAAGCGAGTGAAGACGCTGCTTGAGGCCATGTTCGCTGCTCGGATGGCCAAGGAAGACAACATACCCTGCCTCATCGAGACCGTATGTTGACTTTTCTTTTGCTTAATTTTACCGAATTAACTAAATTGCATTTTGATTTACTTAAATGAATTTTGGTTTAGGGTTTGTACCTGGGTTCTGTGGGAGCAGCACTGAATCGGGACCAGCTCAAGGCTCTAAACATCACCCATGTTCTCACTGTCGCCGCATCCCTCCATCCCGCTTTTCCTGATGAATTCATCTACAAGAAGATCAATGGTTGCCTGCCCACTGCTTAATTCCTTCTTTCCTTCAATTTCCATATATACATATAATTAAGTCACTGATTCATTTTTGTTTGCAGTCCTTGACAGCCCAGAAACCCGTCTAGATGCTTACTTCCAAGAGTGCATTGATTTTATTGACCAAGCAAAGGCCGCTGGTGGCGCCGTCTTTGTCCATTGCTTTGCAGGAAGGTCCAGAAGGTAATTTATTTATACTCTAAATTTAGTTCCAACTATGGTCAAATTGGGTTCCAGTAAAGCTTACTTAATTGATGGCTAAATGATGACATGATTAGAGCTCAAATATTAGGCTCGTGGGCATAATTAGAGCAACAAATGAAGCCTATTATGTACAAAACGATGCTAATTAATTGCTGTTCGTGTGTTATTTGGGATTTCTTTCAGTGCAACGATAATTGTTGCTTATCTGATGAGGAAGAATAGAATGACTCGACAGGCTGCTCTGTCGCTGGTTATGAGAAAAAGGCCGCTGGCAGCTCCTAATCCTGGTTTCATCAGACAGCTCGATAATTTCGAGCAATCATTGGGTCTTGGCAAATAGGTGCTACTTCTTCTATTTGCCATAACTTTCTTAAAAAAATCTGAAGAAAAGTAGAATCTCGCATTGTTTTTAACTATGATAATCTCTTCTTCTTGGTTTTTTTTCTTATATATAAATGAGCAAAAGTGTGATGCACTCTATAAAGTCGTTGTTGTGCATATTCCTGTTTTTTTTTTTTTATTTGCTAATGAGCTTATTCCTTATCTGTAATCATTCATCATTAATGTATAAACACATTTTGATGGGATTTAGCAGTGTCAATGTATGTTAATTTCATTCAGAATCCATTTGTGTAACAGCTTATGTTGAAATAAATAAAATGGTATATATAATTCTTGTGTTGTGTATCAGCTTATGTAAAAGCAGCAGCAATGAAACCAGGTCCAGCCTAAAGCTATCTGAATTTCAACTTGTGTTGTGTATAATTGAGTGAGTTAAAAGAGAAATCTATCTATCGGAGAAAGAAGATATTAAATTAAATAGAAAAATTTAGATATATATATATACCCATCACAACTTCTTTAATTATATATTTACCCATCAAAATATAACATATTTATTAATATGCCCATTTTTAATTTTTTTTCACCAAAAAACATAAATCAACATTCATTAAATTTCAAATGACAATTTTACCCTCAACAATTCTTCCCTAAAAACTTCCTTTTCTTTTTTGATTTCCCGTGTGAGCTTTCTTCTCCCCGCACCCGCCCTTCTCCTGTGCAAAGATTCTAGTTAATGCAACTTTTTAATATGTAATAACATGCTGAGTGGTAGAACATAGATTCTACAATTGGTGTCTGTAAATTTTTTCTTTCGGTTGCGTTGCAAAATAAGGTCCTCAGTCACTCAAGAGGTCTTACTGACAAGAGGATGTAATATGGTTCCGGGTTACAAGCTATGCCTTGATGACCAAATTGAGACACGAGACCGCTTATTCTTCACATGTCTGTACGTTGTGCAATTTTGGAGGGAGCTAGCTGCGATTATGTGATTTAGGGTGCCGGTATCATTCCTTGAAGCGGTAAGCACACGCTTCAACCAAGTGCAGGTGCAGAGGTTATGGTAAGATAGACTTTGCCCTTCAGGGGTACTGGTAGGATAGTTTTTCTTTAAGAATGTACTGGTAATTTTCTTTGCTTTTCTGATTTGTGCCTTGTAGTTCTTAGGATTCTTGTAAGGCACATTATATTATCAATCAAGCCTACGGTTTTTCATCAAAAAAACAGAAGGAAAATTGTGAAGTTCAAGCCAAAAAAAAAAAAAAAAAAAATGGAAAACCAGAACCGTAGCAGAGTAGTTAGTGATATGGTAACCTAATTTGAGCTTCTACTTCCAAGGCTAGGTAGTAGAGCTATGCACTTATCAAATTCTAATTGAGTTATATAAAAAATGGAATTTCTAATCTTTTACATATATAAAAAACCTAATAAGATCCAAGTATAATTCATATCTTGTTTCAAAATTTATAATCTCACAAAATGCATACGTTTAAAACAACACATGCAACTTTATAGTTTACATTATTAAGCAATGAAAATAATCAATCTCAAGTTTCAATTTTTTTTTAAAGTCTTCTTTTGAGGGACAAAATATGTGATCTCAAATATCATACTTTTCCTTTTATTCTAAATACCAGATCAGTTGTAATGTGTGAAATACAAATTCTCATCATTTCTCTCTCTATCTAAATACAAGGTTTATCACTTGGCTATAATAATTGATTGTATTTTGATCTAATGGCTTCAATTTGGTATCAAAGCGTGCAACTATAAGACTGTTGAGGGAGGGCTGGGGAGAAAAAGGTCACACGATAAATAAATAAAAAAGAAAAGGAAGTTTTTAGGGAAGAATTGCCAAGGGTAAAATTGTCATTTAAAAATTTAATGAATATTGATTTATGTTTTTTGGTGAAAAAAAAAAATTGGTATATTAATAAATAGGTTATGTTTATATGGAGAAATATTTAATTTTGAATTTTGGATGGATAAATATGTAATTTACGAAGTTGTGATGGGTATATATCTAAATTTCTCAATTTAATAAATGCACAGCACTATACAGCAGAATGAGATCCAAAGAGAGAACAAACAGAAAAGCACGAGTGTCACTCAAGGCCCATAAGGCCCAGAAGGCCCACAATGGAAAAAGAAAAGCAGGCTGCGTGGATCGGATTAATCAAGTCAAGCGTAAATCAAGGGCTCAAAAAATAGAATCGTTGGATGGAGACGGCGCTCTTCTCTCCGGCGGCTCTCTTCCGCGGCGACGACAGCGACGGAGACACCGACACAGACCTTTCTCCCTCCCTTTCTGGTCCTTCCTTTTCCATCGATCGATCTCTCCATCCATTGATCAGCCTATCAGTTGATTCATGAGCTGATTGATGCTGATATTGTTGTGTAGGATCGGAGCAGAAGCAGAAGCAGAAGCAGAAGCAGCAGCAGGAGGAGGAGGAGCCCTTTGTGGAACGCACCCATTCCTTCCCCCATTTGGTACTCTATTCTTCCTTTTTTCTATCACTGTCACTATGCACTATGTATTGTATTATTATCATATCACTTCCAATTTGCGTGCATACATGCATCCATTCATCCATGTATCCGTCCATGCAGCAATTGAAGATCCGTGAGTTCTCATTTCATCACCTCAATGCCAATTTGCTCTGGCCGGGCACTTTTGCTTTCTCCCATTGGCTCCTCGATCATCAATCTCTTCTCCATTTCCGACGCATCCTTGAATTGGGAAGGTCCGTCTCCTCTCCCCTCCTCTCCTTTTTTTTTTTTTCTTTTTTTTTTTTCTGGTTGCTTCATAATTCATTTGTTTGCCATTTTCTCTGCAGTGGAACCGGAGCTTTGGCAATCTTTCTCACAAAATCTCTTCAACTTGATATCACGACGTCTGATTATGATGATCTACAAATCGAACAAAATATAGCACACAACTGTGCATCCAATGGCCTTCCTCCTTTACCTCATATAAGGCGTAAGTTCCTTTTCTACTGACCAATTCTTCATTCTCCCATTCCTTCTGCGGATTGAGTTGTTGAGTCAACAACAATTAGATCGCAATGCTTCCTCTGCTTATTAATACCTTTTCTTTCTCTTAAAAATCTTCAGATACATGGGGAGAACAGTTTCCAAGTTCCAAACCTGATTGGGAATTGATTATTGCCAGCGACATTTTATTATGTGAGTAATATTTTTCTTGTTTTTTTTTCCTCAGCTTTAGGCAGAAAGGTAATCCATGAAAATTCATCGACATGATTGTAAGACCAAACAATAAATATTCCAGGAGGATAGATTTGCACCCTCTTTACTTTACTTTATTCAGCTTTTGAACAGAAGGCAATTGAGTTGGAAATTTTTGGGCATAACTAATTGAGCTGGCCTTGTCATGGTGTTAGTACCTACTCCCTAACAATCAGCCGATATGGTACATATACTGTTGATCATGAGCTGTCCATATTTCATGGCATCTTCTTTTAACAACTCCTTATATGTACAGATGTGAAACAATACCCCAACCTGATAAAAACACTTTGCTTTCTACTCAAGGCCTACCAGCCACAGGATCAGAAAGTTGGCACACCAAAGACATCCATAACAGTTTCAGGTAAATTACTGGCATGATTGAACTCGATAACCCCACGATTGTGGGGTTAGCGAGTTTAGCCTCTAACCAAACATTCCCTTGGAATAGCGGAATAGCCGCTAACCCAAGAGATAGAGGAGAGCATAGGGAGTTGTGTCCGAACACGGAATAGAGTTCCGGGTTAGCGCTATTCCTGGGTTAGCCCAATAGGAGGACAGCATTAGGGTTTATGGTACAAATGATGAACAAGCTATTGTTTTCTTAATTCTCATTTCCAGGGTTTAGCCCAATAGCTTGTTCCTCACCCAACCAAATGCGTACAGCCCAATACGAGAGGGCATTTCAAGTACATTCTGTAATGCTCAAGAGTGCTGGGTAGGACATTAATTGCCATTGGTACTGTTTACCACCTAATAATTTTACGTGCAGGTACTGTACCGGTGCTGGCTTACCAGCATTCCACTCACAAGAATCTAATTATTTTGAGTTGCTGATATGGCAATGGTAGTAGCACTAGCAGTTGGTGGTAACACTCAGTGTAATTTGCAGGAGAAGAGATAGAGCTGGAGGCACCTGTTTTTGTAATGAGCTGGCGGCGTAGGATAGGCAAAGAGGATGAACAGCTCTTCTTCAGGGGATGCGAGAAGGAAGGTCTAACGGTTCGCCATGTTGGATCACGTGTGTACTGCATCACTGTGGGGGCATCAGTCCAGCGACAAGGGATGATTAGTTGTAGGCAGTAGTCATTCCCTGCCTCCTTATCACATTGATGATGACGGTGTTGATAGTCGGTCATGCTATGATTGACTTGATATGAATCCAATCACTGGAAAACAAACAACATCACAACATGTCAACTGAAGCAAAACTTTGGTCTGACTGACTTGCAAATAAGAACTAATGATCGATCTTTGGATATAAAATGATGTGGGAGGTCTGAATTTGTCTCAGACCGTGAATGATTTATTTATTTATTTATTTATTTTTCTTTGAGAATGTTTAAGTGACTATTGCAAATGATGAACAAGCTATTGTTTCCTTAATTTTTTTCCCTTTCAATATCACATGTGGAAATGAGAATTAGAATTTTGGTTGCTGGTAATAGAGTTGCAACATAAACTTGGTATGCAAAAACATTTGTTCTAGTTTATCAAGAAAACTTAAAAAGGTGTTCTGTGGTTGATTTGAGTTGTTCTTTGCAGATTCGATCTAATCTGGCCTCCTATCATTCAAATCGGACAGCTTGCGTATTCGCTCAAATCATAGATGATTTGAAATGTTTGTGTGTGAAATCCGAGCGGATAATGCAGCTACTATTTACATATCAAATGTTGTACCCATAAAATTGAAAAATCTATGCAAACTATATATATTATGGGAGTCCGGCTAAATTGCTGCCGGCAGCATTTCAGCTAAGTGCTGCTGGAGCTATATTTTATTATGTGATATTCAAACAACAAATTCAAACCGTTAGATGTTCAATCTATATTAAAATCTACTTGGAGGCCAAATTTTACATTTTTTGAAATTTTTTTACTATTTATTAAGCTGGTTTGAAAACCGCTATTTTCAGTAAATTTCTGCAGCATTGAAAACAGCGGTTTTCAAACCAGCTTAATAAATAGTAAAAAAATTTCAAAAAATGTAAAATTTGGTCTCCAAGCAGATTTTAATATAAATTGAACATCTAACGGTTTGAATTTGTTGTTTAAATATCACATAATAAAATATAGCCCAGTAACACTTGGTTGAAATGCTGCCGGCAGCAATTTAGTCGGACTCTGTATTATGGTTTATGAGATGTGCGTGTGCCCGAGTAATGGTAAGGAAAGGATGGTTAGAACACGACATTGTTTTCTTTTGTTCTCTTTCTCAATTTTATTTATTGAATCCGGTTGTCAAGGGCGCGCCCAAATGATTTGACCGATTATTTTCCTTTCAAAGAGAAAAATCAAACGATTCAACGTTTTGGAATTAAAACTACTCAAAATCATTATCCATTAGCCTAAACCAGTCTCATTTAGTTATTCGATGAACAAATTGTTAATTTATTCTTAAACATTGCGGCAAGCAAATATTTTTTTAAGTGAGTTATTTGAACGAGGGCCGTCAAAAACACTG
This sequence comes from Carex rostrata, assembly GCF_964058835.1. NCBI lineage: Eukaryota > Viridiplantae > Streptophyta > Magnoliopsida > Poales > Cyperaceae > Carex > Carex rostrata. Next base: position 9,826,218 of record NC_135918.1, on the reverse strand, counting down.
ATTTTCATACTAATTATTAATTTGAAGTGTTATTTCGCAAAAAAACTGTATAGATATATGTCACGTCACATTACATCACGTAACGTAGATAGAATGCACAAGTAATGTTATTGAATACAGAAACTGCGGATGACATGTTTGGCTGCTCTTTAATTACATGAACAACTGGAGGCATATATAGATTGGTTGTTAAATATATGGAAAAACGATGACAATACAAATAATAATTGCAAAATATATGTGGAGTAAAATATATGGGTGCAAGGGGGCCAGATTGCAATAACTAATTGCAAAATCTTAGCTGTTATAACTTGGCTGTGAGGCAATTGGACGAGTCGTCGAGGCCACCCAATTCCATTTTTCTCAATATATTAAATTCGATATAAAAAAAAAAAAATGAACCTATCATGTTATGTTACTGGCACCAAAAGAATGTAGCATGCATCAATAATCATGGGTAGTGGCCAAGTGGAATCCATAAGGTAGAAAAAATAAATCACAGTCCGTAGTTCCGTACACGAAGTGGCCAAGTGGGGGTATAGAAGCCCTAAACCGGTCACGGGTTTATTACAAAATGGTAATAGCAAAATATTATTATGAAGAGTCCGTGAAACTTATTGAAATGAATTTGTGTTCAACGCAAAGTGTATACACAGTTTCAGTACAGCGAGCTGTACTTTTTAAATTTTGATTTAGCTTTCGAATTAGATTGCAAGTGCACAATTTTTATCGAATAGTATAATCAGGTATCGATCCACAGGGACGGTTCAATTCTGGACTCTTACTTAGCTTAGTTAGGTACTAGAAGTGATAAAAGGTTGATTTGGTTTGTTTATGTTTCATAAATTCGATAACAGTAAATGACAACAATTAAAAGTTTGGTTTTACTTGATTATAAAAAGAAATTTTCAGGGTTTCAGATTTCATCTTCAACTCTGCCTCTCTGGACCTTCACGTGACTCGCGTACTTTCATACGTGACCCGTGTGACGCGACCCCCGTGCTCTCACACGCGACCCGCGTGGCCTTCGAGTGGATGCAGCATGTGTCTGTTTTTGAGTTGTTATTTGTGTAAAAATCTATTGACCGTACCTAATGTTCCTAAACCTCAACTCTCGTTTATTGGCTTAATGAACTTAGTAAGGAAATGCAAGTCCACCTTCTTAGATCTCCAACCTAAGTTATTTGTCTGGTTTACTAAATATATCAACTATCTCTCAATAAATGAAAATTTCACCTCTCAGTTACTATTGATCTCACCTCTCGGATCAAAGATCTACCTCAAATACTTAATCTTATTGTAAGAAACATCAATGCCAAAGTACTAGAAGAGATGCTATAGACATTCAATAGTAGACAACAATAATCATTCAAACAATTTCAATAAAGCAATGAAAATAATACTCAGACAAATAAACACAAATTTAAGCTCAGATCCAAACATCATGCATTACAAAACAGAGTTTTAGACTACATCTTAACCCTAGAAACTAAGAGATCTACTCAATCATGATCAAGAAAGAAGTAAAACAAGTAAAGAAATAACAAATCATGACAAAACCCGAAGAAGAAAGTAGATCTGTGAAGAACTTCCAATCTTCCCTTCTCAACTCTCTTTCTTGATCCACACTTTAGAAACAAGGTAGTTGGAATCTGCTTCTCCCCCCCCCCCCCCCCCCCCCCCCCCCCCCGCCCTTAGTTAGTGGCAGAGAATGTCCTTTTATAGCCTTCCCAAACGACCCTTCCTACTTTGGGCCTTAATTGGGCCTCCGCCTTCTGCTCTAGAAAACTCCGATGCGAGCTACGTCAATAGTGATGTGACCCGCATCAGGGTTTGTCTGATGCGTCTCGCGTCTATGGTAGCGTCAGGGTGTGATGCGACTCGCGTTGGCAATGATGCGACCCGCATCAGGTTTGTCTGATGCGCCTCGCGCTGTGGTAGCGTCAGGGTGTGATGCAACTCGCGTCAGATGTGATGAGGGTCGCGTGCAGAGTCTCAGAATGTCAGTAACTTTCCTGATTTCGCCAGTTTTCTGCAAAATAAGAATGAAAGCGCAGCAGTACCACATTCTATAGATATTCAATGTAATAGACGCTATTTAATTGTTTAAAATACATATTTTGGTACGGGAATTGGTCAGAACAATAGATCAAATATGGTGATATCAATTTGCAATTAAGATGACAATTGTAATATCAGGGTTTAGGGCAGCCAATGATTAATTATATTTTTTTTAGGAAAATGATTAATTATAAAATTATATCTAATTGACACCAGTCACGGGTGTGGATCATTGAGTGAGTATTCACGGGTGTGCATATGCATCATGTGTATCCGATGTACATTGCCCATATTTTTACACACATTCATAAATAATTATATACTAGTATTTTGTCTGGAGGAGGGTTCAAATGCCTCCATTTTTTGTGCCTCCACCGTGCCTCTATTTTTAAAAACTTTAATAATTCAAAATTTAAAACTTAAAAGTCAAAATAAAACCGTTGGATATGATCTACATCATTTTATTGATGCACATGCAAAAAATTATTACATTTCAATTTTATTTTGATTGTCATCAAAAGCTTGTTAAAAACCCACTAATGAGGGTGATTTCTAGACGTTGATTTTTGAACTTATTGATTCACATAAAATCAAAATTGAAATGTAATAATTTTTTATGAGCACATAGAAAAAATAATATATATCACATCTAACGGTTTTATTTTGACTTTTAAGTTTTAAATTTTGAGTTATTAAAGTTTTAAAAAATGGAGGTATGATGGAGGCACAAAAAATGGAGGCATTTGAACCCTCCTCTTTTGTCTGTACTTTACTATGGGTTTAAAATTCAAACAGAAATACAACAAATTGAAGTAAATCAGACTAAATATTTTTCATTTTTGACAGTATGTATGAGTCTTTTATAATTTCTTTTTATTAAAAATGAAATTAACTATTGTGTCTTTATCTCTCCGTTAAATAGGAAAATAATCAATATTTAATGAACAAATATATTAATTACTTTAATCAATAACATAAAAGGAAAGAAATGTTATTAATTAATTGACAACATTCATATAAAGAAATTGTAAGGAGAAAATTAGTGTAGCGAGTGTTCAAATAACTAAATACAAACTTCAACACAATAATTATCAATGTATTACCACATATAATCACAATGGCAAGATGATCTTTTTTTATCTTAACTGTGTAAAATCTAGCGAATTAAATCACAGTTGTTGGTGAATCAGAACATCTACGTGCTTAATATAAGAGGACTAGAGGAGAGATATTGTAATTCATGAAGCCTTTTGAGCTGTGAAGATTCTATAAATAACCTAATTGATTCAACAATATTTCGTGATAAAAATCAGATCGAATATGTATATAATTTAGGTCTATCAGACATGTGAGACATGTGAGACTGTGAGTCTTAATTTAACGGCACCATGTAGCAAATAAGTTGTTTTATATATTTAATTTTTACTATATATTTTTTTGAACTTTCAAATTTTTGCATGGAAATCACTCATGAATTACATGAATTTAAGTAGTTTGAATTCGACATTTGAATTTGATTAGATATATTTTTGAAGTTGTGCTCACCAACAAGAGAAGAGAAATGTGCACTTGTGAGATTAAACACTTTCATGATATGGCTGGATAAGAAATAAAACAACAGATCTTTAATTGGAGAAGAAATAAAAACAGACAAGACTACAATACAATATATACTTTTGACTGGAAATACAAATCTTTTTGGATAAATTGGACAAATCTTTTTTGACTGGGTTCTGTTGGACAAATTTTTGACTGGGTTCTTTTGGACAAATATGAGTGTTCTTGGGAAGGATAGGATAGGATATGATAGGATTTGTTCAAATTACCCTAAGTCACTTCAGCGAGACTCGAACCGGGTTTTCTAAGCCGGGACGAGTCGAGCTCCCGAAACCATCAGACTTTACGGTCTCGTCCTCCGGAACTTAATCCGTATCAAAGACTTACATGTCTGATAAACTTAAATTATATATATATTTGATCTGATTTTGAGCTGTAGAAGGATAGGATAAGATAAGATATAAATAAATTAATTAACAGTTCCCTAACGAGGGCTAATCAATTAGAAGATAGAATTGAATCCAAAAAAGACAAAAAGATAAAAGAGCATGAAGAGTGCAGATTAAATAAATTATTATGTTGATAAAAGTACCAATTAAACCTTGTCTCTGTCTCGTCACGCATATATACAACTGCTACCGTTCGTATTGCTACAAAATTAATTTTGTAATTTAATTTGGAGATATATAGGTGCCCTCCATTATTCTATTCTGTTATATTAAAACTGTTTTAATTTTAATTTATTCGAATTATTCTAAGTCAACAATATGAACAAGAACGATCGCCGTTTTATTGTCGTCTGAAATATTTTATTCCACTTCTCCGGTCTCCATTCATTCATTCATTCATTCCGGCAGGACCGGCACACTTATTTCGGTTTCGGCTTGGGTGAAACCGAAATAATCCTTCATTCTCTCACCCTTTTCTTCTCATGAAATCATCAGTAAAAACAAAAGAAAGAAACTCGACTTGCGCATTTCTCCTCTCTCGCTCCTCTCCTCACAGTTAATTATATGGTATTAATTGTACTGTATTGTAACTATATATATATATATATATATATAGCCCACCTATATGTATGTGTGTGTATGTCTGCGCGCTTGCTTATATGCCGGCCTCTGATATATATATATAGCATTATAGCCTGATCGATCGAGGAATACATACAATAATTAAGCAGGGCAGGAAATTAATTAGCAGCTACGTACATCCTGACTTGCTAATTAATTGCTACTTATTAATTATTATATGATACGATACATTAATTGTAGATTGATGGGTGGACCTGTTGATTCGATTGCCAAACAAGGAAGAGAGAAGGTGGCCTTAGTAGCAGGTGCCACCGGCCTTGTCGGCAAAGAGCTCGTCAAATCCCTCCTTCACTCCGGCTCAGACAACTGGACCCTTGTATACGGCATTGCACGCCAGCAGCCACCATATGACGACTATGTCGACAATGCCAACCAGGTGGGGTCCACCTGCAGGTACAGGTTCCTGCAGTGTGATCTGCTGGACAAGGAGTCGACCGCGAAGAAGTTGGGTGACCTAGCGAGGCGGGTGACCCACCTATTCTGGGTGACATGGGCCAGCGAGTTTCCGCTGGACACGCCTGATTGCTGCTCCCAGAACCGCGCCATGCTCACCAACACGCTCAATGCCCTCCGCATCCCCGGCTCCCCGGCACTACCGCACATTTGCATCCAGACTGGCACCAAGCACTATGTCTCCCTCAAGGCACCCGGTCTAGCCGGCCCTTACATCGAGGAAGAGATTCTCGAGTCGGACGATATGAGCAAATTTGAGCCGATTGTATTGCCGACAAAAGAGGGCCACGATCATGATCATGAGATGGATGCACCCCACATGTACAACTTCTACTATGACATTGAGAGATTGGTCATGGAGCGTGCCAGCCAGGGTTTTGTCAATAGCTGGTCGGTGCACCGCCCGGGCCTTCTGTTTGGAGCATCCAGTCGATCCTATTTCAACGTAATGGGCTCACTGTGCGTGTATGCCAGCCTGTGTCAGCACCTGGGCATGCCCTTCCATTTCTATGGAACCAAGTTCTGCTGGGAAGAACATTACATCAACATGTCCGACGCGAGAATGGTTGCCGGCCAGCAAATCTGGTGGGCCTCATCGTCTCACGAGCCTCATAGCAAAGGTGAAGCCTTTAATGCGGTGGATGCAGCCCCTTTCATCTGGAAGCAAGTCTGGCCAGCACTGGCTTCCAAGTTTGGCATAGAATGCAAATCAAAGGAGACGAATAATTGGATGTCCGAGGAAACGTGTTACGCTGAGATAATGCACGGCAAACAGCAAGCATGGGACGAGATTGTATCAGCCAATGGGCTCAGAAAGACGAAGATCGAAGACCTCGCAAACTGGGGTTTTCTCGACTCTTTGTTTCGGTTCTCAGGAAAGCTTCTGGCTGCTCCGGGCAAAGCTGAGAGGCTCGGCTTCATGCCGCCGTGTACGTACACCGACACCAATACAGAGTCTGTTCTCTACTGGGTTGACCGCTACCGGGAAATGCGTTTCATCCCTTGACTATATCTTAATTCATTGTTGTACTTTTGTATATCCATGAGGTTTTAATCAATTATCGATGATTAATTGATCAGTTCGGGGTGTTAGCTAACGACACAACATTTTAAACAAATTTGTTCAAACTAAGTGTGATCAAACACTGTTGTTATTTAAGTCAGTGTTGTAAAAAACATCTGTTTAGGCCGATTAGTTGTTGATGGTAATCAAACCGTTACGGATTTTTCTGATTAATCAACTGATTAATCATTTGGCGATACTCTGTCCGTCCGATAACCGCATACCGTTATTTACAACACTGATTTAAGAATAACGACACTGATTTAAGTTTCTTCTTGTATTTATTTGATTTTCTAGCTTGTTTTAGTGAAGGGATATTTGTATGGCTCAGGCAAGTTTATTTCAGTTCATATAAAACAATTGTTGACTTAATTTGGATGCATTAGTTACATCAATTATCATGTACATCACTTGGAATAATAATTTGGAAGCAAAATGGAAGGTATGGTTAATTTAATTAGGTCTATGATATGACATCTGACCCAATTATGCAAACAAAAGAGTTATATATTTCTCTTTGTTTGTATCAATCTCAATCTAGGGATTGGGAGGTAGGGTATGTCTTGTGGTCTCAATTCCACCCAACCATTTCATTTCATTTCCTTTCGGTTGGTTTTACTGTTAAAAAATTAAAACATAATTTTGACTTTTTGAGGTGGTACTCAGTTGATCTTACTCTTGCGATGCGACGTGCATTTTTGCCTCCTTGCCCTTGCTATAATTATTTAATTGCAAAATAAATACAAGGCCAGACCCCATAATTGGTCAACAAAGAGCAAGTTGCAAAGTCGGGTCAACTATAACGAGAGCCCTCATTATTATATTTTATTATATTATTATATCATATTAACAATAGCTTTAATTTCAAAATTCCAAATGTCCTTGGCAGAAATCCCCAGTTAAAAACTCTAGCAAGTGGTTCAACCTCAACGACAGCCTCTTTTGGTTGCCATTTATTTTTTGTTTATCCCAACTTGGGTCTGTTTGTTTTTTAATTTATGAAAAGATTGGCTTGGTCTAAATCTAACAAAGATCAACTGTGGAAATTTGACAATTTTACGTAACAGTTAAAGTTACTCAAGAGAATGAATGACAAAGTCTACTAAAAAAGGCAACGGTTGCCGTCATTTGATGCTTGCCTCTTAAATCATGAAATGAGACTGAAGAAACAACACTGGTAAAAATTGGCTTCTCATCCATTGATCCATGTCATCGGTATCAACTATTTAGCCAGCACCATATTAAGCAAAATCCCAGAGAGCTACGTTGCAGAAAACAAAGCAACTGGTAAGGTGTGAATTTCTCAAGAGGCAAGGAAAAGAAACCACTAAAACACAGTACATTAGGTAAAACATGTCTCTTTGTGAGACATTCTCAATAAATAAATAATAAAAAAAAAAACTACTGTTGACAAACCCCAATATTACATGGACAAAACAATAACAATTAAATATAATAATAAGAAGAAATCATGTGATGGCGTCTACCTCTATCCCCTGAAATGCAAGTTCACAACTGTGGGTTGCATGTACGTCTGCTGGACAGAGAGGATGAGCGGTAGATACGGGTGGAAGAGGAACGAGCTCACCTTCTTTGGCCTCCCTCCGTCCGGCCCTCCCCCCTCCGCTCCTGCCAATTCACAATCATTCAATACACCACATGCTTTATCTTTAATTATGTTATTTTGCTTGAAGCCATCCACAACCTCTCTGAAAAATTATTTAGTTTACCTGGTTTTATCTTAAACTTCACCACATTTGGTTGCCTCAGCGAGATAAACTTAATTGGGTGCTCTGTGGAGTGTCTGTGCCGGTCAATTGCCGAGATCAACTAGCATACCAGAAAGGAGATTTAGTTAGAAGCAATTACAAAAAAGAGATCAGGTCCAAAACAGTCTTATCTGAATAAATTAATTTCCTATTTAGCATGCTTATTGTTATAAGTAAAAGGTCAAGTCAGATAATTCGTTGAATGAGGTTCATCAAAGCATCACGCCAAAGGGCCTCCTTCTTAAATGATTGTCAAGTAAGTAATCCCAGCTGACCATCAAATCAATCTGATCCAAACAATACAAAGGAATAGGAAAACCCACTAACACTCAAATTGCTGGAATGTGATCCAAGCATATCACAATCAGCTCCAAAATATAACTTTTTTTACTCCAACCAATTCTCTCAATAGTTAACCCAAATAAAACAATGCCCCAATTCCAACAACCAACCCCAAAGAATGCAAAAACTTATAACTGACCTGGGGCCAACACTAACAAGAGCATCACACCAAAAGAGTTCATGTGACCAAAAATATTATATGTACATGTTTGCTTAATAAATGAAAAATAACAGTTCAAGGCGATCAAAAACATACGATAGACTCAAAGATGCGGAAAAACCAAATTATCTCTAATATTGAGTAGACCTCACCTTATCATCATACCGAAAGAGTGACAAATCAAAGTAAGGGGAAGGACTGTGCGACTGACAAGTATATGGTAATGTCAGCATCATCTTCTTCACAAACTGCCGATGCCAGACACGAAAAAAGAAACTTTAACATAGAAGTACATGTTGGCATCAAAATATAAGTTTCTATTAAAACTACAATCCAATTCAGCTTGAACAATTATCAACTTATCCTGAGGTGGTACATGAAAAATTGAGGCCAAACTTCCGGCACAACACATTGGAAATTATACTGACAAGTTTTACTTGAGACGATAACCGGGCGTCTCAGTAATGCTATTTGTAGCTTTTCTAGAAAGATTTCTGGGGCAATGCAAAACCTCTTAATATTCCAGATACTTTTGTGGAATAAGCCATCAAAAGCAGCACTCATTAAAAATGGCTTCCTTTCAAAGCATATACTTGCAAGGGAAAAAATTGCCTAATTCTCAGTTGATGCCTACTTTTGTACCAAACTAAAATCAAAAGGATAAAATCATTCATTGCTCAGGATCATTATTTGTTTGGTGGGTTAAATACATAATTCATAAACAGGTCTTGGCTGATTGGTCCTTTCAATTAATCAGTAGTTAATTAAAATGCCAAACCCGATTGGTTCTTTTCACTTAACTATCATTTCAACAATTACAAAATTTTATATCCCAAAAAATTTTTGGTGCTAGTTCAAAGTAAGAAGATACAAGCTGCTGTTTGCAAACATTCTAAAAAAATTAAGAAAGTGTAGCAACTAAGACACATTTACCTGTGAGAAGCTGCCTGACTTATTTTTAATGTTAAGGAGCTGATCAAGAGCATGCATGTTATTAGTGTGGGAGGATATGAATTGCTCATGCAAAGTACTTCTTGAAACAGAATTAAAAAAATCATAAAACTGTTCAAAAAAGGAGTACATTTCCTCCGAAGAATTCTGCAAACAATAAAAAAAAAAAAACTTGATCAGCTATTTGTTCCAATTCAATTCCTCTGCCTAACTGGTACAATTATCCGGCACAATATGTACCAGTTACCCAACAAGATGGTGCTTGTAAATGCTTTATTATTTATATCTGAGCTGTTATTGTCATCGTTTTCAGATAAAATCTGTACTGTAAGTATTAGGCAAATTAATATGCAAAAAAATTACCTGATAAAATGAAACAATTTCTGTTGTTTCCATGTTGTATACAGCAAAAAATGACAAACCCTGATCAGTACTTCGAGAAACCTGGTCATAATTAGACGATGAAACATAAAAAAGGCTTTAATTTAAAGAAAAAAAGAATATAAATTGCTTTCAAACCCTGCATGGCTGAAACAAAACAAAATCTATCACGAAGCCAACCCCCTCGACAAATATCCAAGACCAATAAGACCTGACCTTCCTTTATTAATTGCAGACGAAGGCTGTGTACTGGACACAATCCATCTTTAGATTTTAATTTACACAATGTCCATTAGCCGGTGTTTAGATTTTCTAATGAAAATTGGATCACATTGCAATCCATAACAAAGGAAGGATGTTTTACAATTCTCTTTAATATAGAGAAAAAAAATAACAATCCACCTAGGACTAAAACCTTACTACAAGGAATTACAGTTTTATACAAACAAAAGGAAAGAAAACAAGATACTAACCCCTCCATCCACACTCCCAAGCTTGATTAAAAGGTGATGCCGATCTAGGAACTGGACCTGTCAAGCTAGCATGTTAAAAGATCAACTTGAAACAGCTTATTTTAACCATAATATAAAAAATTGGAACAAAAAGAACCCAAATGATAGTTCCACAATTTGTTTGTTTAGGTTATGCTCCTTGCTAAGTATATCCAAAATGAAGCAACACCAGAGCTTAGCAACATTCATTTTTACCAAATAACTCTAAAAAGACAAATGTAAAGAAAGATTAAAAAAAGTTGCTACAACATGCAAGTACAGGTAAAGATTTTTCCATGAGCCTGGCGACAGGGAGCTCAAATAATCAACAAGACTCCCCACAAACACTCAATATAATATCTTAATTTAATGAAAAGCTTTAAAACAATATAGTGCTTACTTTCCATATGATAAGGTCTACGTAGTCTTGAAAGTGGAAATAGAACTTTTTCTTTAGATGCTGAACCCTCTGAAAATAAGGGAAAAAAATTACATAAAGCAGAGAAACAAAAAATCAAATACAGTTTTTAAAATCTATCGACAAGCCCTGCAGAAAATAAAATTGAGCTTTATTTGAACAAATTAACGGTATAACATAACGACCAGCATGCTTTTGCACAATTAAATCAGCTAATTATTTAACAAATCAATACACATAATCAAACCTAATTTCAACTGACCTCCTAATCAATGCTTAAGTTTTGACATGCTAATACACATTACACAAGTATTGCAGTGTTTTTTGGATTCCAAGTGTCGCATTTCAAAATTGAGGTTGAAGACGTCTTAAATTCTTAAAATGTTCATGTAAGAGTACCAATGAAACTAGCAAGTCAAATTGACCAAGACTTTAATTTGTTATGCTCCATGAAATATCTACAAAAGGAATCAGTTCTTAATGCTCAGGCTCTGTAGTTAAGCTTCTATCCAAACTAAATTTCCTTGGTTATCCTCAATTATGCAAATATACTTCAATTTCTCTAAACTGTGTAACTGAACCGAAAGAGCCAACAGAAAGCAATTAAAGATCTAAAAAGTTAATCAAGTAGAAGCAGGTGCCACACCACTACGCAATCGTCCGGTACAAAGGGTACCTGGATTTAAGGTACTGAGTGATTGTTTTTGTTACCATATGTGGATCAGCTTCCTCATTCCAAGTTTTGCGAAAGATGAATGAAAGCAGTCTCTGCTTTATACCAGGCAGAAAAGAACTCCCTGGAGAAACCTAAAAAAATGAATAGTCATGCAAGCACAAGAAATTTCCATTTTGATTATACATACATTCTCAACTTCTAGCATCAGTGGAGCACATTCAAATTTGTATACACATCACAATCACAGTATGCTATAACTCTAAAACTAGGGATTATAGTACATTCAAGTAGTGACAAATGACATGAGCAATTAACTGAAGAACCTGTTCTAAAGTATAATAGGTACACTGGTATGCCTTCTACACTTACCCACTTGCTCTCGAATGAGAGTCTTTATTTTCAAAGCAAAGTGCTCTTTATTGAGTCTATCCACGATTGAGGTAGCATGCCAAAGTCATTATCAATTAAGTATCCGGACTAGGGAGCAGGGAATGGTAAAGAGAAAGTAGTCAAATCTGTAAAGAAACTATAGGAATATGTTATGTTACCTGGGCATGCGACTGGAGGAAAAGCTCATCATCTTCTTGGCAATATGCACCGATCTTGCGTACCTCGACAAGGTTTCCAGATTCCCGAATCTGCAAGATGTGAATTGTTTGGTAGCGAAGAGACACAATACATAGGAGATCATCATAGAGGAAAGCCCCAGTGCAATGTGCCAAATTTACAAAATCATTGCAGAAGGCCTTCTCGTCAAGTACGACACCATCGTCCAGTCTGGTAAAACAAATGTCAGATCCATAAAGCACGAGCAAAAATTCAGAGCAGAGCATATGAGGAAGAAATAAATTGAATGGAATTGAGTCACCTGACAAGATAAAAGGTGATCTTCTCAACGGAAGGAACACCATGGACGGCACCTTCAGCGGAGGAGACAGTGGGGTCGTTGACTTGAGCAGTGGAAGTGGCGAAGAGGCCGAAGCGGAGGGTGTGGACGTAGAGGAAGAAGTCCTTGCAGATGAACTCGTTGGCAGAGGCGAGGGAGACGGTGTAAAGGTGATGGAAGAAGCTGTCGAAGCAGCGGGCCTTGGGGGGTAGGTGGGTGTCGAGGGAGAAGGGACAGTCGCCCTTGCAGGAGTAGGAGAGCCATGATGGGCGGTAAACGATGAGGTCCTGGTGAGTGCGGCTGAAAGCGATGAGGAAGTGGCCATCGTCGGTGAACTTGCGGAAGCTGTAATCAGGGCAGTTGATGTCGTAGATCGTATGGCTGGGGCACAGGTTCTCGTAGAAATGCCGGAAGATGTTGATCTGGCCACACGCATGCCCATGCATTAGACACAAAAACCCACCCACCCAACGAATATTCAATATTCAATATTCAGTGTTCAGTATCCATTCCATGTGTCAGTGGCAGTGAAGTTATGATGGTGATGCTAATTTTGGTTGAGAAATAAGAAGCATGCATGCATTGCTAATGGTAATGGTAATGATAATGATAATGATATTAAGTAGTATTATGAGAGAAAGAGAGAATGAGAAGAGAGTGCGTACGGAAGTGCCAGGGCGGGGGGTTAGAATCTGGCGCTCGAAGACCCTGGCTGCAACATTATTGCTCCTCAACATCAATCGAGCGATCGATTGATCAGTCGACGGACGGACGAATGGATGGATCAAGGAATTAATCAATTACTGAGGAGGAGGAGGAGAAAGAGGAGCCACCTCCACTCTGCTCCGCTCCGCTCCGGTCGCTAGTCTTAGTAGTAGCCTGCTACTCTTAGTGTACTGGTCTGTGTTTGATTTTGAGTCTGATTCTGATTCTGATTCGTGCAGTGGAGTTCGTGAGTTCGTGAGGCGTGGGGGGAGGGAAATGAATCCGGGGGCTGCGACTGCGATGCCAGTTGCCAACTGCGGAGGCAGACAGGCTAAATAACAAATCAGATCATCTATCCATCTATCCATCAATAATAATAAATTTGAACTATTTTAAACTGAACTAAAAAAATAAAAATAAATAAAGGATGGATGGATGGTCCGTAGGTCAGTCTAAGCAACGGAGACCCAGAAAGGCAGAGGCCACAAGTTTTTTGTGCGGATGCTGCACGCACACGCCCTTCCTTTCCTCCTTAGTTCATCTGAACTTACTCTTTAGTCCTTCCTTTTTTTCATTTTTACCTACCTACCCCTCCCTCGCTGCCCCTTAACTTTCCCTCCCTTGTTCAGGCATTAAAAATAAACGAAATAAAAGTAAAAAGGTAAAATATAATTTTTTACCTCCTTTCATTTTCAATAACCTTCCGATGTAACTTTTTATTTGATCATAAGCCATCTCAAACCCCTACATATTACTAATGTACAATTGAAAAAGTGTCTGCTATAATTATAATTCTCTTCAAGTTAATTTTAGAATGTTTTTATATCTGCAATTTCAGTTTCACATATATGACAAAAATATTATTTTTTAAATTTAGCAATTTCAAAGATGAAAATGTTCGTGCCACTTGTAAAAAAATTACAAAATATTTTGTGGCGCTTTTGTAGAAATAACTATTGTAATACCAAAATTGCTAAATTAACAAGTATTCTACAACCCTATGATTAATATTATAGGTATCATTTCAACATTCATAATTAAGATGCAAATAGCTGGTCCATGAATTGGGCGCTAGATTGATATTATATTTTTCAGTTCTTTGTGTTTCGAAATTGCACTAAAAAAAATGATGAGTTAAATGAAGAAAATATGAAAAAAAAAAAAAAAATTGTCCGTATCGTCTCAACTAATGGCGAATTGGCGATGCCGTAATGTCTAGCGTCTACCATGGCCCATGGGCTTGGGCTTTATCCAAAGTTCTTATTTCTTTTTCCCACAGTTCATGGGCTGGATTACAATGATCTCCAGTTTATGGACCAAAGGTGCTTTTAATCTAGCCCAGCCCGTCTGGTAGAACCCTAAACCCCGTTCGTTCCTTGTCTGTCGCGACTCGCGACTGAATTTGTTTGTTCTCTCTCCTCTCCTCTTCTTGGTCTCTCGCCTTGACTCCAGCGAGCTGTTAGTGTAGCTACCTTACCTAGCACTTCTTCTCTAAGATTTGAGTATGGGCAGGGGAGGATCGAAGAGGAGGCATTCCTCCTCTGCTATTAACTCCCAATCCCAATCCCAATTCAAATCCAAATCCAAGAGGACCGACGACGACACGCTCTGGGAAGACGACGATGATGATATTGATGCCTGTCTGTCTTCTTCTCTTCCTTTTCCTTTTACTTTTCCTTCTCCTTTTATTTTTGCATCGTTAACTTAATTCTCCTGTTCATCTTAATTAACAGTTCACAAGCAGCGGGATGTAATTCCTCTTGATGTCACTCAAGGTGTTTTTTTCTTTTATCATCACCATTCATTACCACCAATTTTTTCCTATCTTCACTTCTTTTAAACATACAAATAACTACTTCTGAATATTTATTCTATTTTGCACGCGCACAGGGGAATCAGACGATGAGGATATGGAGCAGCCTGTCTTTGATTTACAGGTTTGTGGACCCGGTTATTCTTACTCTTACACAGATTTCCATGGACACTTTTCCTTTAACACATGCTAGGCTTTCAATTATAATCTCTAAGAAAGAAACTGCATTCATTTGTTCATCTGTTTTCTTTGCCATCTCTTCTGATTAACTGCATATCTGAGAGTAAGCGCCGACTATTTTTGGTGAATTTACACTAAATTGAGTATTGCTGATCCCTAGTTGCTTCATTGCCTAAGTATGGCTACTTGATGTAAACTTTAGATTAATATCACTTAATTGGGGTTGTTGGAGAACAATCAGGTTTATTTCTCAAAATAGTAAACTCTTTGAAAATGCCAAAATGATAGCCTACGGGTGCACCAGAACTAGTGAATTCTGGCTTACACAGTGACTTAAAAAATAAACACCAAATTCTACTCGTAGTACATGATGTGGTTGTCTTCATCATCACATTTTTTTTGTCTAATTTAGGCAGCTAAAAAAACCTTCATATGATAATTTGTCTCAACAAAGAACTTTGCCCTGTAGAGTTCCAGAAAGAAATTGTGGCTACTTTTTTTTTTTTCATTTTTATATGAACATCAATGATGATTACATCTTTTAATTAACAGGAAGATGATAGTGAGGAAAGCCAAGACGAGGATAATGATTCTGATGATGCTGACAAAGATGATACTCCGCTCAGAGGCTTTGCTGCTAAGAGTAAGAAATTGATTGATGTGCTTTTCTCATTGCTAACCTTTAACTCTTATGCATCTTCAAAAATGCTTGATAGTATTTTCATTACAAATTTACAACATGTAGAAATTATCTGGACATCCAATCAATTGCCGAATTGAACTTTCAAAGAGAATTATTAAAAAAAAAAAAAGGAATTAAATGCATTTTGTACCCTTTGGTGATAATTATTTGGAAAAAAAAGGGACTTGATGTATTTTGGGCAATTGAACTAGTGAATTCCGGCTTACACAGTGATGAATCCCAGTATCAATTAAATTGATGAATCAAGTTCATTCCATAGTTTTAATGGGCCTAAATTGATGAAATTGATAATTAAAAAAAAAAACATATTTCTTTTGTTATGTAGTATTAAACTATTAAATTTGAGATCTTGTAATTTTAAAAAATTTAAGTACTATTTTGATTTAAGAACTGAGCACTTCTAGTATTTAAGTTCTAGTTTTACTGCATTAGTTTGTTAGAATTTATATTGTGTTTTGTTGTAAATGTTATTGCTTATTATCGGTAAACACAGAGATGTACAATTTTGACTTTGTAAATAGAAAAAAAATAGATTTTATAGAAATGCCAGTATCAAGATTTAACTGCTGCTTTATCCCACTAAAATGTAAACCGTTATATGACCACCCTACCATTAAAGTCTGTTAAACGCTTTTTAAAAGTTTGCGAACACCTAGTCTCTTCTAGCTCTACAATTAGTGGATTGCTGTGCTTGTTCAGCATCTTAGCTATTTTATTCTGTAGATCATCTTTTGATCAAATTCCTCGAGTCATTTGCCTCTGTTTGCTCTAGTGGCCAAATAAGATAAAACCTGAATTATTAGTTTATAACACAACATTTCTATCCTTAGTTGCAAGACAGGCAAAATACTTGAAGCAAAAGTTTGGAGGAGGTGAAGATGAAATGGATGAGGATGAAGATAAAAAAGATGAAGAAGAAACAAATAAGAAGTCTTGGGGTGGAAGAAAAAATATCTATTATAATGCGGATAATGCAGATTTTGAGGTTGGTTTACTTCCATTGAGAAATTATTTTCTGCAATATTAGGATTGGCTTGCTTTTTAGATACTATGTTAGCCTTATTGCTTGTCAGATACATTATTTCTTATCACACATTATCTAGGGTAGATTGTTGATGCTTCTAGCATGCAAGTTGAATAACAGTAACAACTGATTTTCTGTCATTCCACCAAATGACATGTTTTAACAACCTAGCAGTTTCATGCTGTTAGAATACTGTTCCCCAAAGTTCTGTGTGTGTTCGCACCACGATATATTCATGTAGATTACTTTGTTTTGTTGTTATTAAAGATTCAGTCAAGTGATGAAGAGTTACCGCAAGAAGAGGAGGCTGAGGTGTTGCGAATCCAAAGGGAGAAGGCAAAATCTCTTTCAATGGCAGATCTCGGGTTGCGAGATAGTGATGAAGATGAAAGTGATTCTGACAAGCAGAACCAGGTGATTAGTTCCTAAACAGTTCTTTTTTCTGATTTAGTATCAGGTGGTGGGTACACTAACTGAACCAGTTATTACAAAATAATAACTGGAAATCATTTCTGGTTATGAAATTGTTTAGAAAAGCATAAAAGCATGAATGAAATTCTTAATGTTGATGATATACAATGCTGCACTAAGGCGTATTAATTGGAAATTTCTCTTTCATAGGATGGTTTACAAGATGACAAATCGAAAGGGAAAAGGAGAAGGACACTTGATGCCAGCTATGAGGAGATCAAGAAGGATATTGGAGCCTTGTCTAAGGAGGAGCAAATGGATGTTGTATTTAGGTAATATATGTTTTTGCACTACCTCATGCTTCCCATATTGGGTTTGATGGATTTTTATGACTCATATAATTTTTATTCTCATAGTTCTGCTCCTGAGCTATTTGGTTTACTATCTGAACTTAATGAGGCTGTTGATCAACTCAAAGATGTTAAGGCAGTTGATGCCAAGGTAAAACATCTACTTTTACCATTGGTTCATTTAGTTATGTTTTTGCATCTGCATCCGCATCCGCAGGATTCAAATGTTAACCAGCCTCTCTTCTCTCTGATATTAGTGTTTGTTTTCTAATAGTTTTTGTTGTTTATTATTTTTCTTGACCGGGTTCTAGAGATATATTGTTGAGCTGTTGTGTTGATAGTTTTCTTTTTGTTGACTTTTTCAAAGGTGGATCCTGGGGTGGATACAGGAAAGGCTGGGATGAAACAGTTAGAAGCAAAAGAGGCACTGTTGCTGATGTACTGTCAAGCAATCAGCTTCTATCTCCTCCTCAAATCAGAGGGCCTTGCAGTCCGGGATCACCCTGTCATTGGCCGCCTTGTTGAAATTAAGAACATGCTAAAAAAGGTTTTCTCCCTCTTTCATCCAGTTCTCTGTGTATATGACACAAAATGACAGATTTAAAACTTCCAAGAAAACATGAAACAATTGTGTAAAAGAATCATTCCGATGGCCGATTTGTTAGCTGAATAGTTGGATTTGGAGGTCATACCATCACGTATACTGTATATGGAAGGCATTGTGGTTCTAGATGACCAATATGCCTTCAAGAATAGTGGGCTGTTTTCCAATTAATCAGCTGCATAATAATAAACAATGAACAACAAATTGGCCTCTGAGACAAATTGTTGCCTGTTTTCCAATTAGTCGGCCGTATGATTTGCATAATCATCAAAATTTTAGTTTTGAACTACAAACTGTGATGCTATGTACATTGTTAAATTTTCTTACGAGGTACGTTATCATCACATATATTCTATGATTCTATCATATATTTGTTAGTAACTTTCTGAATTTAATATGGATATTCATGTTTTACAAAGTTTCTGTATGGTACCCTGGTTAGTTGTTTAGGGAGTACTGACTTCTTCTTTTTCAAACTGAACATCATGGCTGAACTAGGATATTTACATTTGTTGTTGCAGCTGTATTCAAGGATATTACCGCACATGTTTATTGTAAACTCTAAAACTGTTTTTATCACTGCACAGTTTAAAGAAATTGAAGAGAGATTACCTTCCCCAACAGAGCAGACTGCTGATCCTGCCAAAAAAGCTGATTCCTATAAGATGGCTGGTGCACAAGTCACCCAGGAGCAAGAAAAACATTTTAAGATGGTTTCCAGGGATGAAGTACTTGTGGTAAATATGCCTCCCTCCTTTTACAATGTGATTTATTTTTGTGAACATCTATATGTTTACTAAATAACTGAGATAATGATGCAGCTGGAGGATATAATCAACAATCAAAAGCCTGTTAAAGAGACTACGCAACAGAATGCTAAGCAAAAGGACCAGGTTCTTATATCCTTTCTGAGTTCATATTGTACTTTGTATCGAGGATATAGCTCATCATTACCAGTACTTGGTATGATTTCCGTGGCTTTTATCGTGTTCTGTGACAAACTAAGCCACGGTAAGCTGATGATGTTAGTTAGAAAATCCAAGCACAAATAAGCGAACCGAGTTTCAATTTTTGTGGAAATTTGTGGTTTGGTTTTTCGAGTAGTTGTTGGCTAATAGTTTGTACAGTCAGCACGCGCGCGCGGTTCTTATTGGTCTCCAGAAAAAGCCTAGTCAGTCACTGTTCTGAAAGAACTATAGACCCGTCATAATATTAGTGTCTGGTATTACAATTGCTTGGTTTGCATTGAGTAATGAAGCTGATGGTGCTGATGGATCATGCATCAGGATGATAAAATAGGTTTGCAAAGCTTAGAGATGCTGAAGATAAGAGCCAATCTCGAGGCCAAGTTAAGAGAAAAAGGTTTATACAATTGTGGTGCAAAAACCAAGCTGAAGAATTCATTGAGCACAAAGCCTACTGATGGGTACATCCAAACTGAATTTCATGTCTTTTGTATATTTTTTATTTGATTTTTTTCTCATATTCTCGTGTTGATGTCTCAGTAGGAGTAATGTGATTAGAGATGACTTTGATGATGAGGTACAAAATGATAAGAGCAGCAGCAAGAGCAAGTTATCACATATGGTCCTTAACAAAGGTAAAAAGGTTAAGGTATGTGAAGATTACAAATAAGAAAACTATCTTCTTTTTCTTCCTTTTTTATATCACGATCTGATTGCTGCAGATGACTTCTTGAAATATTAACTGTGTTATTTGTTTATACAAGCAAAACAAGTAGTTGCAGAAAATAAGAGATTTTTAATATTTTCAAGTGGAGCTATGCCATAATGTGGTGTGCATGGGACCTAATCATCAAGGGTCCATGATTTTTTATGCTATAAATAATTTAAGGCATTTGTTTTATTGTTTATTGTTACATGCATGTGCTAGTTGGCCTCTGGTGATGATGATCTGCCCAAGAGAGATGACATCGGGGAACGGAGAAGGAAGCACGAGCTTCGCGTACTTGGAAGAATTGGTGCCGACAATGACAACGACGAAGATGGTGATCATGATAATAACATCAACAATGATGATGAGGAGCATGATGATGTGTCAGATGATGATGTGCCAGATGATGATGCATCAGAGGATGAATTTTACAAGGAGGCCAAGAGGAAGCATACTGAGAAGCTTATCACCAGACAGCAACTAAATGCAGCGTAATTTTTTTTTACTCCTCTCTCTCTCTCTCTCTCTCGTAAGGCTACCATACATTGCAATGCATAGCCATCTTTGTGCATTGGACTATAAATCACCGGATTCAAAGTCCAAATAACCGATCCAAACGGTTCATCTTGTTCTCCATATTAAGATGTGCTTGGAGACCAAATTTTATATTTTTTGGAATTTTTGTACTATTTATTAAGCCACTTTGAAAATCGCTGATCCAATGGTAACAGTAAAATCAAAAGGCACCGTTGGATCAGCAACTTTCAAAGTGGCTTAATAAATAGTAACAAAAATCCAAAAAATATAAAATTTGGTCTCCAAACATATATTAATATGGAGAACAAGATGAACGGTTTGGATCGGTTATTTGGACTTTAAATCCGGTGATTTATGGTCCAATGCTCAAAGAAGGCTATACATTGCAATGTATGGTAGCCTTACTCTCTCTCTCTATATATATATATATATTTATACATAGGTTGGCTAATATCAAAACGTTTGTTTCAAGGCCATGGAACAAACGCTTTGGTTTTTACATTTTCAAAGTCCAAATAGTTGATCCAAACCATTCAACATTCAATCTATAATAAAATGTGCTTGGATACCAAATTTTGCATTTTTTGGAATTTTTTTACTATTTATTAAGCCAGTTTTAAAATCGTTGTTTCCAATGATCCATAAATTTTTCAATGTTTATTAAAATCAGTGATTTTAAAACTGGCTTAATAAATAGTAAAAAGGTTACAAAAAATGTAAAATTTGGTCCCCAAGGACATTTCAATATAGAGATCACATCTAATGGTTTGGATCGACCGTTTGAACTTTGAAAATCGGAAAACCAATTGGTTGCACCATGGCTCTGGAACAAACGTTTTGATATTAGCCAACCTACACACACACACACACACACAGACACACTATCTATAGAAGCAAACAATTCATCTGCAGGCCTAAAGGACCGAACATCAGCAGGTTATTATATATATGTAGTACCCTTGCAACTTCCGATTTTGTAGAGCCAAATTATGTGTTCTGCTTTTAGGTGGATGCAACGTTCCTATCCTCTATTGACAAATGTAGTACCCTTTAACTTCCACCTCAACAACCTAATTCCATTTTTCTTTTGCTCTGAAGCAGAGTCATTATCATTTTGACATTCCTTATTAAATAAATTATGGGAATTTATTTGTCATATTTGTTGCAGTAAACAAATTGTTCCTTCAATGGATGAAGAGGAACAGCAAGCTGATGGTAAACGCCAGATCTCCTATCAGGTAGGATTTCTTGATCTGAATCGGTCTCTTCTGAATTGGTTTCCTAACATTATGCACCTTGCATGTGTGTGTGTAGTCCGGCTAATGTCATAATGTTAGATTTTCAGCCTAGGTTATAACGAGTCGGTTTTTGTGATCAAAATCCGAATCTCTCAACATGTTCTCCATATTAAAATGTGCTTGGAGACCAAAATTTTATATTTTTTTAGATAGGTCCATCAACAATCGACCATGTGAAATTAAAGTTTGGCTGATCAGGTATGTTAGGTTGTGGTTGGATTTACAATGGCCCATAGGAACTTCCATTTTTTGAGTTGATTTCACCTGACATGACCTTATGAAATTTTACATTAAGCACCCCAGCAGGCGAGCCTCTGTTATGGACGAGCACAGCCTTTTCGCCTGAAACCAATGTAACCTGTAGAATTAAAGAATTAACCCTATGTAGGATGACACCTTAGTTACTTGGTTATGTTAGACCCAACAGAAATAATCTGAGAATTGAGATTTGTTGATGTTTCTGGATGGTGCTCATTGCTGAGCAAATAGTAACTCGCGCAATTGCTTGCAGATGAACAAGAACAGGGGTTTGACTCGACATAGGAAAAAGGACTTGAAGAATCCTAGGAAGAAGTACAGGGTAATACTAATCATACTCTCCTTTATCTGTAAATCAGCCCCTATTGTGTATTGTACTTAATTTATTTGTTGGTTGATCAGGCAAAGCACAAGAAGTGGGAACAGAGACGCAAAGGTCAAGTGCGTGACATCAAGCGGCCATCTGGTTCTTATGGGGGCGAGGCATCTGGGATTAATCCATCTGTTAGTCACAGTGTTAGATTTTAGTTTCAATGGTGGACAAGATGAGCATCCGTATAATTATTTAATGTAATTTTTGGCTCGTAAAAAAAAATGTGGTGTTGGATACAGTATTGAATTGAGTGTTGGGGGGATATAGGCAATTTTGTTATGTCTGGCCTATAATTTGTTACATGTTAAGGGGCGCTTGATGATTGAATTGTACGAATACTAAACCATGAGGTACTGCTGAAACATTTTTGCCTAATTATGCAGAGTACATAATCACCATTTACAAAATAATACATCTACTGTGATGAGTAAGCTACTAAGTTGCTTCCTCTTTCAGTGAAGTGAAGATAATAATAATAAAAAGAAGCAATTTTACAGATCATCATCGTTGCCTCTAATCTGATTATAGATTATAATATTTGTTTCGATTTTTGGACGTTCGTAAATGGCTTGCATCAAGCTCCAGCTAACACTTTCCTTTTCATCCGAAATCTTGCCGGAATTAGATGGATGTATTATCGATATTAATTATTGTATAATGACTATTATTGCCTCTGCATATACCTCTATTAATTCTCTATTCTCTGACCCGGGTAGGGTAAGTATGCACAATACAGCCAGCCAGAATGGCACGCATGCAAGCTCGCACGTGTGTACCGCGCGCACTTGTGAGAAAGACAAGCTAGCAAGACACTGCACAACACAACACAACACAACACGTGTCTTATTAATACGTAAGACCACTCTGCCACGTGGCCACACTTGATGCCACGCGCCAATTAATGGAGTGTTTGTGCAATTGTGCCTCCCTATAAGTGGAATGTCTTTCATCTTCTTTTTAAACGTAAGATTTTAAAATTTTCATGATTTCTTGTAGAACTATACGTCTACCTAGTCTGCCGCTGTCCTCTGTTTGCTCCTTACATCTACAACCATCTCCTCTTTTTAATCCAAGTCGCCCCTTAAAATTGCAATTGCAATTGCATTTGCCACCTCAGAAGAAACAGATCAGTACTGCCTTTTTCATTTGCTCGTATTACTAATTTGTTTGGTACCAGCTGTAATACTAGCATCAGAGGAAATGGCGTCCCAGGAGGCATTTCCACCGCAACGCCAGGATACCCAGCCCGGCAAGGAGCATGTCATGGACCCCACCCCGCAAGCCGGCAACCAAGATTACAAACCCGCTAACAAGCTCCAGGTCTCATCTCCATCTCCCTCGCACTAGTTGTGTCCTTGGCATGGCACTATGGCAGTGATCAAAATCAATATTTTCATTTCCATGCATTCTATGAATTTCATGTACAATTAACTAGGAAGGTAGGTAGGTAGTTAATAATATATGAGCATGGCATGTATCGTACCTATATGTGTGCGTGCTTGTGTTGAAGGGCAAAGTGGCTATCGTGACGGGGGGAGACTCGGGCATCGGGCGTGCTGTGTGCTACTGCTTTTCACAGGAAGGGGCCACAGTGGCCTTCACGTACCTCAAGTCACAGGAGGACAAGGATGCGAACGACACGCTGAACATTCTGCGGGACATCGCAAAGCAGAGGAACAGCAAGGAGCCCATGGCCATACCGGCAGACCTGAGGTGGCGAACGCTTACGGTGGTCAGATCGACATCCTCATCAACAACGCAGCGGAACAGTATGTGCAGACCAGCATCCAAGACATCACCGAGGAGCAGCTCGAGCGAGTCTTCAGGACCAACATCTTCTCCTACTTCTTCATGGCCAAGTACGTCGTCATGAAGTTTGATTTTGCATTTTTCCTTGAATTGGGCAATTAGGTCTTCCTTTCTGAGAAAGAAAAACCGAAATCAAATGAATGCAGGTATGCCATAAAGCACATGAAAGAGGGAGGAAGCATCATCAACACGACGTCGATAAATGCGTACAAAGGAAATGCAAAGCTGCTGGACTACACCTCAACCAAGGGAGCCATCGTGGCGTTCACCCGGGGACTTGCTCTGCAGCTAGTGGATAAGGGGATTAGAGTTAACGGGGTGGCGCCGGGCCCTGTCTGGACCCCTCTCATCCCTGCATCCATGTCGGAAGAAATGGTTAAGAATTTTGGGAAGGAGGTACCGATGAAGCGAGCAGCGCAGCCTAGTGAGATTGCTCCTGGCTTTGTGTTCTTAGCCAGCAATGCAGACTCCTCTTATATCTCAGGCCAGGTTCTCCATCCCAATGGTAATTATTAATGTTACCTTCCATTAATTATATATCCAAATCCCAATCATTATTGATTTTTTTAATTGTTAATTATGTACTTATGTGATGTTATCGGCTTATTACAGGTGGAGTCATTATCAACGGTTGAGACCACACATGTAAATGCATCCTTAATATATATATATAGGGGGGTTGTAAGAAATATTAGCATGTTACTGTTGTTTATGTTGTGTGTGTCAGCTCTCTCTGTTGTGTTTCATATATATATAGTTAAGCATATCATACCTATATATATGCACTATCTAAGCTTAATTTGTCAACTGCGTGCGTGCTGTACGTCTTTGTACTAATTAAGTTTATGTAAAAATCAAATAGTTTGTTAATTAACTAATCGGATTGGGTGCATAATTTTTCAAAGATAGGGAGAACGTAGTATGATTACAATTCAAGGGAGGGGCTGAACCTTGCTCTATTTTTAAAATATAAAAATGAAAAATAAACAAGAGAAGAAACGGATTGAGGTACAATTGAAGGAACTTATCTTTTTCGAATTCGCATCATCTCATATTTTGCGTGGGTTTTTTGGGAGATCTCAACCGTTCAAAGACATTCTGCACGAATCTCAAAGAACTTGGTTTAGGGTTCATTTCAGAAGTTAATGACTGTTGTTTTGTAAAAGAACTTGGGAAGTACATTTCAGAGTTCGGTAGACATTTATCTCACTAGCTACCACTAGTCACAGAAAATCCAAAACCGAGAGGTTCGGATTCTAGAAGAGAGGATTCAAATCTGCTCATTTTCTTAAGAAAAGAGCATCCTCCTATTCCTTCATCTGAACTGTTCAAAATCGATCGTACGACTTCAATTACATCTGATTTATTTTAATATATTATATTGATGTCAAAAAAAAAATAATTGAAGCCATTAGATTAATTTTGAACGGTTTAGATGAAGGAATAGGAGGGTGCTCTTTTTCTTTAAGAAAAGGAGCAGATTTGAATCCCTAGAAGATGTACTTCCCTCTGAATTCGTATCCTCTGAGATATCTCAAACTTTGCGTGACTTTATGTAATATCCCAACCGTTTAACTACATTCTGTACAAATCTCAAAGCACACATAATACTGACCCCTACATCACCCCCGAATAGGCACCGGACACGTCGGTCACGCAAAAGTTGAGATATCTCAGAGGATACGCACTCCATTCCTCTGGGCCGTGCACATTTTTCTTTTTTTTTTTAAGATATGAACATATATATATTTTTTTAATGAAAATTGATGCTTTTATAATAAAAATTGTTGAACTCTAGTCGAAATAAATCAGGTTATAAAATATTGGTGTGTGATTAATATTTTTGCAGAAATACATCGATATATTGTTTTTATATTATCATTCTTATGCTTTTGGGTCTTGGGACATTGGTATTATGTCAGATTTAGTATTTGTCTACTATGCTTTTGGACACTCCACTAAGATTAAGATGCATATTAGCATTCTTTTTTCCTTTTTTTATTTTAATAGAAATAATTATTTGTTAAAAAAATAATTTGACAACAATTAATATTTTAAAATTGAATACCAATATTAAAAAAATTGCAAAATAAATAAAAAATATTGCAAAATAATATTTTAACCACACTAATATAACATAAATTAAAAATAAAATTAATTATTTTCTCTTAAGTTTATGATTTATTTAGATATATTAAACTAAAAAAAAAGGAAATGGAATTATAAAACTATATAAATTTGGTACCAAATTTGTGTCTTTTGGTGTAACCACGTAGCAGGGGACTGGGGTTCGACACTTGTGGGTTTTTTTTGTGCAAAAACTAAAGTCATCTCCGCAATATCCCCGCACATACTGCCAAAAATAATAATGGAGGACCAGTAAATAAAATAATAATCGTTAAATATTTATTCTGAAGAATAAAAAAGTGCTATATATAGGGCAACTATTTAGATTTTGAGAGCTATTGCTTGTAAATCTCCGATTTACCCCTGCTCCTTAAAGAAATCGCTAGCTAGATTAACGGATCGTTGTTCAATTAAACCCGTTTGGTTACTTCTCGTCTCTCTCTGTCTGATTTTTCTCTCCCACTTCGCTAACGAATGGAAAAGAGCGAAGGCGGTCGCACTCTCTCCGTGCTTCCCCATTTCGATCCCTATTTCTCTACACACCGAACACCATGTAGCGTTCAAGGTGAAGAAAGCGCCTTCTTTTGTTACATTTGATAATTTTTTTTGTTTAATTCGCTCAAAGCTTGGTAATTGATTTCGTTTATGTTGATTTATATAGATAGGTCAAAACAACGTCACCAAAGAAATATTTTGTTAGACCAAATGCTCGTATCATTCAGTCATGAGATTCATGCACTATAACAGGTGAGAAATCATTTCATGTTGCAGTTTAACCAATAGGACATTTACAACCTTCAAATTTCAGGAAGAGGGCTTCTCCAACTCGACTTGTCACCATTAAATTGCCACCGCCACCGCCGGCAGCCCTTACGCCCTCTTCCGTCGCTCTGTACGTCTAAGCTCTATTGCATTATGCTGATTGCTCTCAATTAGAATCCTAGTACATATCGGTTCACGTTGATTTTTTTTATCTTTTCCTTTACAAATAATTGTCTAATTTTAGATTATCTCAGACTGAATACCAGGTACGTACTGGCACTTGTACTGAATATCTAAATCCCATTATCAGGCCCAAATTGCCACTTACGAGATTTTGATTTTGGTGGAAACTGACTGTTACTGTACCAGCACAATATAGGGTTGGTACTATATTGAGATCGTGTAGTAATTTGTGAGCATTTGTAAATTCAAGTGGGTCTTACCACAAAATGTTATATGCAATGTTATGTTAATTAATCTGGCATAGTTCTTTTGCAGAGTTTCGTCCAAGATTGATAGGGTTAACTGGTTAACTGGTAAGCCAGATGAGATAAGGCAAGTTGCGGATGCATTCCGAGTTTATTATATGACGACTGCTGAGCAAGACTGATCACTTTGTCGACCATTCTATTGTCATGTATGCGCTTTATCTCTATCTATTTACAGTATGTCAGTTGTAAGGGGAACAAATTGTTACCTTGTTGACCATTCTTTAGTCCTTTAAGGTTTGACTGTTCTAGTCAATTTCTCTCATTTGTTGCGTTTTGTTCTAGTCATCATTGCTCTGCATCAAATTGAGGTCTTGAGTTGTCCATTCGGATCTTCTGCTCCATTTCCTTTTTAGTTGGTTCAATTTTGGGTAAACTAATCATTTGTTTTTTGGTTGGGTTTGAGTTAGGTGCAGATCATTTCAAAGTTTTTAATCAGAACTTCAGAACTGCATGTCTTTTCAACTTAGATTTATTTCAAAGTTTTTGTGCTCTCTGAAGTTGATTATTCAATCAATATTCTTACATTTCATGCTGTTTGTCTGCCATTTTCAGGTACTTGATGAACTCAAAGATGGAGTTTGTCAATTTATCTGAAAAAAATTATGATGTGGATACACTTACCGAAGACATCATAAAAGAGATAACTGCTCACAAATGAGACATAATTTATTCTTTTTTCTTTAAATCTGGGTCCACTAAATAATTTAGCACACTAAATCACCCTTGCTGATAATTTCCTATTTAGGTGCAAACTTTGATTAGCTTTTGGAGCTAAATATGTTGTGCTTTAATTTTGTTTAATTAGTTGCAATTTCCTGTTTGTATGATGAATCAACGATGCTAACAAAATAATCGTGTGTAAGTTGAACATTTTGTTGGGGATTTAGAATCACGGAACGGACTGAAGGATTTTTATTTTTAAAGGAACTTTCCTTTGTTAGTCCTATTATTAATCGGTTAAGAGAGAGAGTGAATCCATTAATCAAGACATCCATTTAAAGAGTAGGGGTAAATCAGGTATTTAGAAACAAAATATTCTCTTAGCTCTCAAAATCTAAATAGTTGCCCTCAGTATAGCACTCCCCTAAAAATATTTACAATTGGCTGTAGCTAGTGTATTAATCTTGCCTGCCTATGGCAGCCCCTGCCCTGCTCGCTCGTACCCTATGTCCGGGGTACCCGTATCCGAGTCCGAGTATAGGTCGGGTAAACGGGTACACGGGTACGGGCAAAAAACGGGCCGGTCACGATTTTTTGGGCAAATACCCGACCATACCCGGACTGACCATATCCGTACCCGACCATACCCGTGCCCGTCGTGCCTGTGCCCGTGTACCCGTACCTGTATACCCGTGTACCTTTTTTTTATTTAAAAAAAAAATTCAAAATTCAAAAATATTTCCCCCCACCCCCTACAGTATATATACTGTATTGAGATAGGTGTAACATCCTTGCACATCCTTCACTACTCCGCGTACTAGTCGGACCCCTGACTGGTATTTTTAATTCATTTACAGAAATATTAATCTATTTGAGAAATTTACCTTAAAATTTGTTTCCACAATATATATTTCAATCAAGTCAGGTATTCATATTCTCACCTTGGTCAACTGCTTTACAGCATACTGTCTCAGCCGTATGTCAAAGCTTGATAATATTTCATTTGCCTAGTACAAGGGAAGACAATACACGATATTAAACAAATTCAAAATTATTTGTTATAAGAGACCTGATAAATGTTCAACAAAGTGTCAACTTAATTCCCTCCAATTACTAGCTATTATCTGTCACACTCCGCGGCCACAGGTCGCGACAGTACCCCCACCGTAAGCATACAACACCGTGTATGCTTATAAGGTAATGAACAATTCAATCAGAAAATCAAGGCAATAAATAATATAAAACAAGTTTCTAAATATAATTTCGAGTACACAGTCTGGTCTGGATATAATACATCAAAAGTATCTCGTCTAGATACATAAGGCCTACCCTAAAGCTATACAACAAAAATATCTCTAGGGTCATATATAGGTAACTACCAAAGGCCTACTACTCGCGTGCCTCCCTGAAATCAGTCGCACCAGAACCTGTAAAATAACCCGAAGGGTGGGGGTGAAAATAAATTCTCAGTGCAAATTTGCCACAGTTAGATTATTGGACTTGCAATCAAACACCATATTCAAAAATGAAACCCAAACAATAGCAGTTCAAACCAATACATATTCATAATAAAAGTAATGCATATGCTCGACAACAATAATAAACCGAATCACAGTATATGGAATTTCCAAGGTGAATTTCAAAACAAACACGTATTTGGCTTAACTCGACTCATTAGGGCTTGTAGCAACTACAGATGTTCATTCGAGCTGGACCCTTTATCAAACCCTCGTCTGTAGGGTTACTGACACCTACAGACGTTCCACCGAGTTGGACCCTTTATCTGACACTCATCTGTAATCGCTTGGCTTAACCGTTTTATTAAGGTCTGGTTCAAGTCATATAAAGAAAATCCTCTTTGGAATCATTCCAATGTTCGTAATATTCAATTAACCGTCCAAATGCATTAACATGTAGGAGAATGCCACCGAGCCACAGACGTAACACTTGTCACCCACGATTTCAATCCACATATCAATACAATCACTCACCCCTCGTCCCAACCGGTACTGGGAAAACTGAGGGCCGTTCACCTAAAGCGCTATAAGGATCCCGGGCTCAAAGTCAGCTATACAGCTCAACCTTGCAAATTCGTCGGATCCAAGTCAGCCATACGGCTCAACTTCGAAAAATCCGCTCACATACACATTCTCAATCATCAATTCGTGGTGACTCTCAATCAAAATCAGATCATAATAGACCGACACAACTAATAACCATACCAGCATGCAAATCATTCAAGTCACATCAATTCAAGTTTAATTTGATTGGGCTATGCAAATGATGTACACAATTCAACAATGCAATAGATCAGATATTCAACATGACAAACGAATAAACAGTTTAATTCTTGAAAATGAAATATTAAACAAGTCCAAGAATCTCGCACCTGATTACGATGAGCGTATCGCGTACTTATGGATCAGACGTCTCGAAGTGTCCCGCAAAGTCTTGCTCGACTGAGCCTACGCCTATGTTACACATAAACTTGGTTTAACCTTGGTTCACGATCAAGGTGTTCACTCGAGTTATATTAGGGCTTACACTTCCCTATTCTTCTTTCTCACTTAAAAATCTCTAACTTCTCACAATTTTCATTTGGGTCTTCTAAACCATGCACGATCTCAATTTGGTAATAATTCATTTTTCGGTTCACTAATTTGGTTTCTGCAACAATTCGATTTACTGAGTGGTTAACCCTAATTTGGTCAAAAGCTCAAATTAGCCGTTAAATGTTCTAGCAATTCAAGATCAAGAGGTAACCCTACCGATTACAAGTCTAATCGGTTGGATTAAACTAATCAATTCACGATTATGTCCAATTTTGGTTTTGGCACAAAAACCCTAGAAATCAAAATCCACAACCGAGGTGAAATCGAGGAAAGAATCGGCCAATAAACAATCAATGAAGCTCAATGAGATAGTTTACAAGTACTTCAAATACAAATCTCGGGTTTAAAATGAAAACCCGAGCAATCGAGAAATCTGAATTTTTAAAGAGAAACGGGAAGAGAAAGGAATACCGAATAGGAGGGCTATGAGAGATCTACGGCCACTTGCTCAGTTTCAACTTCGATTTCTCGCAACAATCGGTGGTTCGAGAGGAAGAGGGAGCTCTCTCTCTCTCTTTCTTCTCTCTTGGGCGAAATTCACAGAAAAATGGGGAAAGGAATGAAGTGGGAGAGAAAGAAGCACAGGAATTATGCAAATAAACCCTCAGAATCATCCAGTGCGGGTCGCTCACCCGCACTCGATCTGAGTGCGGACGCACTCAGTACTTAGTTGATATTTTCAGCACAAAACTGGTGTCGGTGCGAGTCATCCACCCGCACTCACCATCAGTGCGGACGAACTCAGTACTTAGTTGATATTTTCAGCGCAAAACTGGTGTCGGTGCGGGTCATCCACCCGCACTCACCATCAGTGCGGACGCACTCAGTACTTAGTGTCATTTTCAGAAAAATTTGGAAAAGTCTGAGCCCAGTGCGGGTCGGCCCATCCGCACCCAGCACTTTGTCGATTTTCAGGAATTTCATATCAACACAGAAATTCATGAGTGCGGACGCACTGATATCCAGTGCGGGTCAATCCATCCGCACTCACAAAAATTTCGAAAGCAATTTAAGGAAAACAGAAGCCAGTGCGGGTCAGTCACCCGCACTCACCATGAGTGCGGACGCACTGAGCCTATAAAGTGTCAAAATCTCAAAATTTTGACGCGGTTCCGATTCACACTTGACGTACTTATTTAGAGAAGCATAATTTAAGATTTAAATTTCTATTTCGTTAGCACGATTTTCAATTCTTGTCTTTAAATCATTCAGAAATTAATTGTTAAAATTATGTAACGTAACAGTATCGATATCTCATAATCATAATAATAATAATAATAATAAATATTAATAATAATAATAAATATTAATATTAATAATAATATTAATATTAATAAAAATTATAATAATAAATAATTATAATTATAATCATCATCATCATAATAACAACAACAATAAAAATAACAATAATAATAATAATAATAATAATAATAATAATAATAATAATAATAACAATAACAATAACAATAAGAAGAAGAAGAAGAAGAAGAAACATGAATATGAACCAATATAATAAAAAATGCAGCAACAATTAATAATAACAAAAACAAACTATAGCTGGCGGGAAATAAACCAGAATTTATTGATTCTTTTGAATGAACAATGTTGGGGTTCAATAAATAAGAATTTATGGTGTCTAGTAGTGATTTAGTACATTTTTTTTTCTTTCCTTATACTCATACTGTCTAATAGATATATGTATAGCCTATCTGAACCATGTTGACAGAGAGAAA
Organism: Carex rostrata; assembly: GCF_964058835.1. NCBI lineage: Eukaryota > Viridiplantae > Streptophyta > Magnoliopsida > Poales > Cyperaceae > Carex > Carex rostrata. The sequence goes on along the minus strand of NC_135918.1, from coordinate 9,793,795 downwards.
ATTAATGAAAGTCCAAAATAATAAAATTTAATAATCAAGTCCAAAATTACAAATTAATATTATAGGTATGATATATGTGATGCATATATATTATATCATGTTTATAAAAATAATAAAATTTGATGTGTGTTTTACTGTTTATAAAATGATTTGAATCTTTCAATAATATAAAATTGATGATTGTTGTTATGTCACCTAAGGATACTTAAAGTGTATAAAATTTGATCATAGAATTATTTATATGTCATAACATATTTCACTTATTAACATATAACATTTTTTTTTCACTTATAAACATATAACATTAGCATTCATCTTATATGTATATGTATATACATATATTATACATGTATTATATTATATATACATAGAGGAGGGATCGGATGACACCGTTTTTTTGTGACATCGGATGACACCGTCTATTTTTAAAGTCCAAACAGTCGATCCAAACCATTCAACTTGATGGATATATTAAAATGTGCTTGCAGATCAAATTTTATATTTTTATGAATTTTTTTTGGGTTTATTCAGATGGGTACAAAAATTCAATGGTCTGAATATAGCGATTTTGTTAAATACTTAATAAATAGTAAAAAAATTCAAAAAAATGTAAAATTTGATCTGCAAGTAGATTTTAATATATCCATCATATTGAATGGTTTGGATCGACTATTCGGACTTTGAAACTTCGAAAATGGACATTATCATCCGATGTCACCAAAAAACAGTGTCATCTGATCCCTCCTCATATACATATACATATATTATATTACATATACATATATATACATACATGTATTATATTATATTATATTATATTATATATACATATACATATATTATATTATATATACATATATTATACATATATACATATATACATAGCGCATGCCGCGGGCATGCGACAGCAAATGCAGCGGGCATGCTGCGGTAAATGCGGCGCATGCGGCGGCAAATGCGACGCATGCGGCGGCAAATGCGACGCATGCGGCCATATTTTAAAACACTGAATATATTGTACAAAAACCTAAGTTATATATAATTATATGTAAATATATTATGAGGAGGGATCAAGTTACAACAAATTACAACAAGCATTTTCTACATTTTCAAAGTCCAAATCATCGATCCAAACCGTTAGATGTGATCTCTACAATAAAATGTGCTTGGAGACCAAATTTTACATTTTTAAATTTTTTTTACTATTTATTAAGATGGATACAAAAACTAGTCAAATTCAGACCATTGAATTTTGTACTCATCTTAATAAATAGTAACAAAATTCCAAAAAATATAAAATTTGGTCTCCAAACACATTTTATTGTAGAGATCACATCTAACGGTTTGGATCGACGATTTGGACTTTGAAAATGTAGAAAATGTTTGTTGTAACTTGTTGTAACTCAAAAATTATTGTAATTTGTTCCCTCCTCATATATTATATATACATATATTAATTAAATTTATGCAATTTAAAGTAATTGATTTAAGTAACATTGTTTTAAAATAATTAGTAATTGATTTAACTTATTAAAAATAAAATGAACGTTTAGAAAATATATTATCAATTTAAAATGTAAACTAAAAATTTCGAGATATAAATAAATTATGAAACTATATAATTAGAATGAGAATTTGAAAATAAAATAGAATGACTCGTGTAAAGAAATAAATAAATACATTTGTACTTAGCCGATAAAACATACAAATTTTCGCAAGAATAATTTATATATATAAGTTACAAATTTTATTTATGTAGGAATTATAAAAAATGTGACTTGATAATTTTATGTGTATATATATATATATACTATTTGATATTGAACTATTCAGATTTTAAAAGTCGAATTATAAACACGTAATAATATTTATACGACACTGTTAAAAAAAGAAAGAAAAAAAATATAAAAAAAAACCGGACCAGACCGGACCGCCCTGCCCCTCAAGGGTACAACGGGCACTGGTATAGGACGGGCAGGGCACAATTTTTGAAAAAAATATTCGAGATACCCGGCCCGAGATACCCGTCTACCTGTGCCCGACCTCTACTCGTGCCCCTGCCCGGGTATACCCAGCCCGCCCTACCCCTGCCCGAGTTTAATCCTCTAGCTGTAGCAGTATTAACTTCTATTCGATGAACTCTATTTCTAAAGGGCCATGATAATTGTCCCCCACTCTCATCCTCCCATTATTCCCCCAATTTTATTTGTTCAATCTTGTCCATATTTATCACGATCTATGAGGAATTTTGTGAATCTAAAATCACGAACGTCTTCTACGCAATTTTATCTTTCAAATGAGATCCATGATGACATACTTTCGAGCTCGTCGTCACACAAGTATTAATATCAAGTATGCACTGAAGTATTTATACCTTTGTGGTCAACTATTTTTGTTAGAGAAAGGTTGACGCATGGACGATTGGGGAAGGTTGATGCGGAGATGCGGGGTCCACGATTGGGAAAGATAAATACTTACAAGTATAGGTATAAATACTTGCACGATGAGGTATAAATACTTGTGTGACGATGAGTCCGAAAATATGTTATCATGGATCTCATTTGAAAGATAAAATTGGATAGAATACGTTCGTGGTTTTAGATTCGCAAAATTCCTCATAGATCGTGAGAAATGCGGACGACATTGAAAAAAAAAACCCACCTCTAAAAACGTGTATGATTTTTCTCCCCATGTAGTTTGAGTGGTCCCCCCATATAGTCACATTAAATTAGACATGTAAGTATTAATATTTTAGTTTGCAAGTATTAATTAAGTATCTTCTAAGTATTTATACCTATGAATTTAATTAAACTTGGAAGACCACATTGTTTTGAATAAATTTAATTAAACTAGTTAGTTAATTTAGTTTATGGAAATTAAATACGATTGGGAAAGATAAATACTTACAAGTATAGGTATAAATACTTGCACGATGAGGTATAAATACTTATGTGATGATGAGCCCGAAAGTATGTCATCATGGATCTCATTTGAAAGATAAAATCGCGTTAAATACGTTCGTGATTTTAAATTCGCAAAATTTCTCATAGATCGTGAAAAATGTGGACGACATTGAAAAAATAAAAATAAAACACATCTTTAAAAAAGTGTATGAAGGATTTAAGAGATGGGGGATGATGAGGGAATGGAAGTGGGGGGATTCATATAATTATTATTTTTAATTATGATTTATGAAAGAAATTTAACTCAAAACTCCAACTTCACTGTGAAGACTGATGCATGGTTTGCAAATAGTTGTTAATGTAATAAAATATAACATCATATAATATAGAGAATATAGACATGTATTATAGGATAAGATAGGCAGAATTAGTGCTCAGGTGGAGTTGTAATTGAATAACTGATTCAGTGACCAGTTAGTTCATTAGAGATTAAAATTTTGTGCCAATGAAAATGCTTACAGTTACTGAGATTTATGTATGTATCGAGTGTTATTCAAGTTGTTTGTTCAGAATTATATTTTTGATACGGCCATTGCAGATACGAATTTAGTATTAACGATCATAGATGGCGGAGACATAACTCTCTTTTTTAACTAAAAAAATTGGTTTACACGGCTTTGACAAAGAAATTTTGGTTTTCATGTTTTGATTTGTCAAAGTAACAGCAAGTTTGATTGATTTTCATACTTCATCAAGCTTTGATTGGTTAAAAAAGTTTCTGGCCCCACACAAATCAACGCAACAGCTATAATCACCAATTCGTGTCTGCAATCTAAGATTACAGTCATGTCAAGTTGACATGAATTCTGATCAGATCGTACTCGTTTTGTTTAACTCTTGTTTTTAAGATGGGAAAAAAAATAATTTGGAATCAATTAGTGATTAGTGGGCTCCCCTTCGACTTCGTAGGACCAGACCAGGAATTCGTATCCTCTGAGATATCTCAAACTTTGCGTGACTTTATGGAAAATCCCAACCGTTTAATACGATCTGCACGAATCTCGAAGCACACATAATACTGACCCCCTACATCACCTCCGAATAGGCACCGGACACGTCGGCCACGCAAAAGTTGAGATATCTCAGAGGATACGCACTCCCAGACCAGGGGCCAGGGCACATGCATCCAGTTGGCAAACAAATCAATCAATAATTATTAAAGTTAACGAGTCGGCGCGGCGGTGTCCACTGGACCACTTGCATTTGCATCTCTCTCTCTCTCTTTCCATTCCAAATTTCCAATATTCCATTCATTCCCATAATCATAATTCCTTTCCCATTCTGCTTCCTATACTTGTATTTATATATTCAACGCCAACGCGGATATATGATCCATCTATGAGCAGAGCAGCATAAGATAAGTAAGAAACAATTGTCATTTCCATTCCATTCAATTCAATTCAATTCAATTCAATAGTATGGGCAGCATAGAAGACAATCGGCCGCCGCGGCGTCGTCTGCCGGAGCGGATCATCCTGGTCCGTCACGGTGAGAGCCAGGGCAACCTCGACAGCGCCGCCTACTCCCACACCGCCGACCACCAGATCACTCTCACCCCCCGCGGCCTCCGCCAGGCACGCGACGCTGGCCGAGCCATCCGACGCGTCCTCAGCAACAACAATTGCTGTAATTGTTCTACTACCACCACCAGCAACAGCAACAGCAACAGCAACTGGAGCGTCTACTTCTACGTGTCCCCCTACGAGCGCACCCGCTCCACCCTCCGCCAGATCGGTCGTTCCTTCTCCCGCCGCCGCATCCTCGGCGCCCGCGAGGAGTGCCGCATCCGCGAGCAGGACTTTGGCAACTTCCAAGTCATCGACCGCATGCGCGCCGTCAAGGAAGCCCGAGAGCGCTACGGCCGCTTCTTCTTCCGCTTCCCTGAGGGAGAATCCGCTGCCGACGTATTCGATCGCGTCGCCAGTCAGTCTCCTCTTTCATCTCTCATTAAATTTCTTTCTTTCTTTCTTTCATTCATCTCTCACAGTCTCATTACATTCCTCTCTTCGTTTCTTCCTCCAGGCTTCCTCGAATCCCTCTGGCGTGACATCGAAATGAAGCGCCTCTGCCATGACGACGCCACTGCCACCAACCTCGTCATTGTTACCCATGGCCTCACTTCCCGTGTCTTCCTCATGAAGTGGTTCAAGTGGACTGTCCAGCAGTTTGAGCTCCTTAACAACCCCGGTAACTGTGAGATCCGTGTCATGCAGCTTGGCCCCACTGGCGAGTACAGCCTCCTCATCCACCACACCCCGCAGGAGCTCGAGCAGTGGGGCCTCTCTCCTGAGATGATTGCTGACCAGCGCTGCCGTGCCACCTCCTCCAATAACGATTTTGGTGGCTACCTCACTAATTCTTTCTTTGATAATCTTCCTGATAATTCTGATTCTAATTCTGATTCCGATGTTGATCCTGATCCTGATTCTCATTCTCAGGAAGGTGGCAGCGGCCACGAAAGCTGCTGATTTCATTTTTCTACTAGATTATCTTTCATTGTTAGTTGTTGGTGTAGTTTATACCTTTACTAGGAAAGGATGGAAATGACATCTTGCATATTTTTCTTCTGATTTATTTCCATAATTATTGGGTGGGCATTCAGATTCTTAATTTGAGTTGTTACACAGGCTGTCACCATTAGATCTTCAAATCTTTTGGGGAGAAAAATATGTACTGAGATTTTGGTCTCTGTAGAAGGGGACAAATTACAAGTAGAAAGAGTTTGAATCAAATTTGTACTGAGATTACAGCAATGCATCAGCCTGGGAAACATTGAGGTTAGCTCCAATGTATGTATGTATAAAAAGACTAAATAACTTGCCAGATGAAAACTTGCAATATTACATATTATATTTGCTGAGCATGAACAGCATCTCCAGTGTAGTCTGTCTCGATTCCTTCTTTTTAGGTTCACAATGCTGAAGATTGAACATTGAAGAATGAAGATAAGACCCCTACCCAGCACCAGAAAATGGTTTTTATTTTTGTATGATTTCCCCTCTTACAAATGCTCTCCACTAAGCTATCAATTTCTACTTGTTCACCTATAGTTTTCATTCTTTTTGGTTATCGAAATACAAAAAAAACTTGATCGATGATAATGTAAAGCAATACCTTTGGGCTGGTTGTGTAGCTAGATGCATTAAATCTAGTTTGAACCTTAAATTGAACCTTTGAGTGCATTTCATGTCTAAAACTATAATAAAAGGATTGGGTGCCAGTTTTAAGAAAAAATTCCTAGTTCTGGCAAAGTATTTTTTTGAGTAGATAGTTCTGGCAAAGTTGTTTCAGCTATTCATGTTTTGGTACACTTGTCTAGGGTTCAGACGAAGTCCAGTTGGTTCATGCTGGTTATTCCAGTCAGTGAAACCAGGGTTTTCCACCTATAATTAGCCCAATTTTATAGCAAATATATTAGTAGCATTCTAAGGCAATCTGCCTCTATCCTTGAGCTTAATCTGACGTTGTATTTTTAGAATGTTTTTGTTTGATCATTCTTGAGCTCAAGCAGACGTATGGAGCAGAATCTAATAAAAGAAAATGTAGCCAAACTTTTGCTGGAGAAGTTTTTTAAATATAGAATTATTGGGAAACCAGAATCAGGCTATTGTAATATTTTATTTGCTGCGAGTAATGTAAGATCGGCATTTGATGTCATGAAATATCACGTACGCAATTAACATGACTTATTTTGAGGTCTTTGCAAATGAAACCCAACCATTAATTGAGAAACTTGTACATATGACCTAGTACTGAAGGGAAAAGCTTACTTGAGTTAGCGGCATTTTTGTCATTTTATTGAAGGTGCTGTGCCTGTGCCCACAAAAACTTCTAAAAAAAAAACAATTTCTCCATCATAACAGCATAATATCCCGATATCCCCATACAAATTTTGCATTATTTTTTTTATCCCCTTTTATCTATTTACTCTTTATTTAATTCTTTCAAAATATTTTGACAAATATACCTTCCTTCTCATCTCTCCCACTAGTTTGTCTAAGATACAGGATACTGCACGCCTCTCTCAGCGAAATCAATGTCGCACCTGTACCTCTCCCCGACCTCTCCTCTCCTCTCCTCTTTTCATTTCCAACGCTGTGACTCTCTCGTACCAGCAACTGAATTTCTTTTCTTTTATTTGTTTGGGGGGAGGGAGGTTAAATCAAAAAGTGATTGATTATACAAGTATTGGTATATCTTTTAATGCATAATACATCATAATTATTTTTTAAAACTGCATCCCCAATTTCACTAAAGATATGTCCTTAGTGCTTGATTTCTACTAAGATTTTAAATGTACACACTAGCAGTCTTTTCTTTTTAGCTCATTTCTAATATGGTACTGTTTGTGCATTGATGTAAGAAAATTGTTCTCGTTGTTTCTATTGTTCATTTAAATCTTGTTGCATTATCTCGTTGTTTTAAATCTGATGCACAGGGCCCTGCAAAGAGTAAGCAAACGGCAGAAGAAAAATTTGAAGATGTGTACAACAAAGAAGAAGAATGTAAAGAATCTGACTAATAAGCATTAGGCGCTGGCGGTCGTTTCGAAGAATGTTGTTAATTTTTGAACTATTATTAATTATTATATCAGTTCGATGAAACAGTTTATTAATTGTTAATTTCTGTTGTTAAAAGTAATGTACTGGTACGAGTAATGAACTATTTTATTTTTTTGTTTTCCTTTTGTACTATTGTTATGAACTACTATATTGATTTTTGTGGAATTGGTGCACCATCTGTAAATTTTTTTTTATCTACATACAATTGATGAAAGGGAAAATATGCATGCAATTTCAGTTTATTCAAAATTTCAGCTGAAAAATAATTTTTCTTTTCATTTTATCTACTACCCAGAAAAATACAAAAATTGAGGATAATGTGTTCTTCATCTGTAGAAAAGTTGATAGGTTCAAATTCATTACCAATAAATACTTGCAAAAATTAAAGCAAAAATATAAAAGACATGCCTTATACTGTACTGGTAACCAATAGAGTTTCTTTTTGTTTTCCATTATCCTTTTTTTGCTGGTGCGGAGGTGTGAGAAGGTGGTATTAGGTTGCAGTAACATACCCAAACATCCAGAGATAAAAAGAAACAACATAAACTATAAGGGCATAAGAAAGAGATGTTATGACACTCTTTATGTGGAAAGGAAAAGAACAAGAGATGTCATTTAAAAGCCATGACAGAAAAATATCTAGAAGGAAAAGCCCTCTCACTTCATCAATAATGAGGACACATGCTGAAAATGAAAAGAGGAGAGGAGAGAGGGCTTACTGCTGAGAGCGAGAGGAGAGGGGGGAAGAGAGGTACAGGTGCGGCATTGGTTTCTCTGGAAGAGGCGTCTAGTACAGTACCGTGCCTTCCAATCACAGCTATTCTCACTATATAGTCAGTCTGTGTGTCATTTGCAAATATCTCAAAAAAAAAAAAAAAATGTTGTCTGTGTAATCTTCTAAACTGAGAAATGTTGGCATGCTTTCATCTGTCGAAGTCAATGAAACTGTTGTGGATTATTTACAGAACAAATAAGAAAATCATGGCGACTCTTATCTCGGTTTTCATATGGTTACATACAACTTGCAATTCAGAAAGCATGCCTCATCTTGTTTGCATTTTATAGTTGACACCGTTGGTTAGACGTGTGCATTCATTACCATTGAATATAAAAGTCACATTACAATGTCATATTACATCCTTATACTGTTATACATAGTCCCCCCCCCCCCCGACTCTATCCCCTGTTACTCTCTCACTTCCACCAAAATTCAGTTGCTTCTTTACTCGCAATTACTCAAAAAAAAAAAAAGCTCTCTCTCTCTCTCTCTCCAACCAAAATTAAGTTGCTTCTTTACCCGCAGTTGCTTAAAAAAAAAAAATATCATTATGCTAAGTGAGAGGTTTACAAGCAAAATTCTAAACTGTTCCTGTGAAATGAGAATATGCATGACAAATATGAAAAGAAAAAAGGAAACAAAAGAGAATGTAACATGACCTTCGTGTAGCAAACTCAAAAAGAGATTCAAATTTTAGAAAGCATAACTGCCTTACAAAGTGGCTTCTCCCATCAAAATTTGAATATACAAAGGAGTACCATATTTTGTACAAGGTCCAACAACAAATACATGTACATATGTACTATAACTTTTCAATCACCCTTCATAAAATGTCGTCCACACCCTCCATAAAATGAGAAATATCACTATACCCATGCAAAAAACCTCACAACAGAAGACCCGCTTCTTTGCATTTCTCTCCTTTCTCTCAACAAATTCCTCAACTGGAAACCATGTTTTGGAGGGCAAGTGTAATATTTCTCATTTTCTGCAGGATGCACACAACATTTGGGTATGGACTAATTACTTTTCATGCAAACCTCAATGCAGCCAATGCCACAAGAGTGCCGGCTCTAACTAAAACATCTCGCATGCTCCTTTCCACCTTCAGTGCCATCTCTTCATCCTTGATCTTCAGCTTATTAGAGCCTCTGAACCCTTGCACTATAGCATCTCTCAGACCATTAACAGCCCAAGATAGCCAGAAAAGGCCGAGCCCAAAACCAGTGTTGAAAACCCTAGTTGTGGAAAGTGGGACCCTCATGCCAGGGCCAGTCATCTTGCATGCAACAGAGAGGAGAACTGCAAGGCCTGTCCCAGCAATCCCAACGGAGAATGATGTGAGGATATGGGATATTTCGGGGCCCAATTTCTTGAGGGAGGTACCTCTGCCGGTACTGGTAATGTTCTTGTCTAGGAGGAGAGAGAGGAGGCTTTCGCATACATGGAAGTAGTTCTTTTGAAATATATCTCGGTTATAGCTTGTGTTTTTCTTTTGCTTCTTCTTTGGTGGTGATTTTGTCTTGTTGATCTCTTTGCTGACAGCACATAAATAATAATCAAAAGGGAAAAAAAATAAGAAATAGAATACTTAATTAGAAATTAGAAATTCAGAACTTTTTGGATAAAAGGTCACAATTCAGTTGTTGTTTACTTTTCCTATTGTCTAAATGCTCAATTGAGTAAGTCTAATGAGAGATCCAAGGGAAAGTTAGACATCCATTGCCGAAGGATGTAGTCCAGGGCAATGCTTTTTGTATATATCTCGGAAATAAAATGCACATAGTGACTTGGTATCTTTTTAATGCTTCATTTGTTTGAAGGGGGGAAAAAAAATGAAGGAATAGCAAACCTTTTTAACGGAGTAACGGTCTCAGTCGGAAAATTAAGAAGAGATCCTTTGGTGTCGGCTCTTGCACGACAACGAGCCCTGTTACACAATAACAAAATTAATTGATGAAGCACCTGTGGTGGTGGTGGCTTAAGGAGAAAGTAGAAAATAAATAAAGATTGAAAAAAGAGGAGGGAGGAGGAAGCAGTGGTAGAGCAACGCGTACCTGTCAAAATAGGGAACCAGCAAGGAAGGCTTGGAGGAGGAAGTGTGAGTTGGAAAGGTATTGAATTCGGCAATGATAGAGAGGAGATCCCTCATCTTGGTTGGGCATCCAGTGAAGAGGATCCTTCCGCTGGGGTCGACAGTCAGCAGAGAGCTGGGGGACGACATAGTACTGCTGGTGAGAAACTGTGCCAGCATCTCAGCCTGTTCTGCTGGCATCTGCAGCAGCATCTGTGTAATAATGTTATCAGGGCTAGGGCTGAGGAGAAGCTTGTGTTGAGCACATGGCTGTATGCCCTGATAAGAGCTGAAGCCGAAAAGCGCCGAGTCTTCTTCTTTAGAATCTTGCACATCAATGAGGTTGGGATTGGGATTGGGATTCAGACTGAGGCTGTGATTTGCACCTCGTAAGTTTGGTTTTTTAGGTTGAGATTGGAAATGGAATGGAAGCAAACCCTGAAATGAACAACTATCTATCATCTCAATTCTTTCTTATTCAGCTTCAGTCACAATGAAATGAAATGAAATGAAAATGAAAATTGATAATAATAGGTTTGATGAGTTGTACCTGTAGCTTGGGATTGGGAGGGGAAGAGAGGGCTGGACACTGCAATTGGAATTGCTCCGCAGCGGTGGAGGGGAACAAGGGAGGCGCTAACATCGCCAGACAAGCAGACGTCATCTCTCTTTCTTTCTTTCTAGTCTCTTCTTCTCTTCTCTTCTCTTCTCTCTTCTCCTCTTCTTGCCTGTTGGCCCAAGATAATTATTGCAATTTCTAATTTTTAATTTTTGTGGTATACGAATACAAACTAGCGACTCAGCTCAGGCACTCAGCGAGCGAGGGGTCAGGGGACGCCTCAACTTTTGGTTTCCACCTTTCCTTCGTATCCTTCATCCTTCCCTTCTAATTCCACCTGAATATTTTTTTTGTTGGGATAGTCACAAAAAAACAAATAATAATAATAAATTGGTCAGAATAAATTTGACGAGTCTATTCTGTCTATTTTTCGAATTTTCCACAAATAATCGTACCAATTTAATATGCCAATTAATTCTGACTAAATAAAATTCCGTGACTTGTGTTGTTTCGAAAAGAAAAGGTCTCAGATTTCCTGCTAAAAGATCAACACGCCATCAAACGTAATACCGTTATTATAAAAGTAAGTTCAACCTTCAGTCACCAAATAGTTGTAGAATGGTTTCATAAAAAAAATAGTTGTAGAATGAGATGCAAAATTAAGATATAACTTCAAGCATAAATCAAATATATAAATAATTTAGATCAGTTTAAATTTAAATAATTAATTTAGATCAGTCTAAATTTAAATAATTAATTTAGATCTTGTTAATTTTAGTCTACAATCAAACATCACCTAAGAAACTTTTTTGAGAGGGATTGTCACTTTATTAAAAATATATATATATATATATATATAGAGAGAGAGAGAGTTAGGCTGGGGTGCTATGGATAACATAGTGGCCTCTCGTGCTACGGCTCAATATTCAAGTTTTCAAAATCCAAACGGTCGATCCGAACCGTTCATCTTATTCTCCATATTAATATCTGCTTGGAGACCAAATTTTATAATTTTCTGAATTTTTTTATTATTTATTAAGTCACTTTGAAAATCGCTAATCCAACGGTTTTACTGTTCTGTGCAGCCACCGTTGGATCAATAATTTTGTAAAATACTTAATAAATAGTAAAAAAATTCAGAAAAATGTAAAATTTGGTCTCCAAGCAGATATTAATATGGAGAATAAGATGAACGGTTCGGATCGACCGTTTGGATTTTGAAAACTTAAATATTGAGCCGTAGCACGAGATGCCACTATGCTATCCATAGCACCCAGCCTAACTCTATATATATATATATATATATAGGAATATGCTAGCATGCTATGCATAGCATAGAACCCCTCTATGCAATGGCTTGGATTTCGAGTTTTCAAAATCCTAATGGTCGATCCGAATCGTTTATCTTGTTCTCTATATTAATATGTGTTTGGAGACCAAATTTTACATTTTTTGGAAATTTTTTACTATTTCTTTAGATTTATTGAAAATTGCTGTTTTCAGCAAATATGGACCATAAAAAAACAGCGTTTTTCAATAAATCTAAATAAATAGTAAAAAAATTCCAAAAAATATAAAATTTGGTCTCCAAACACATATTAATATGAAAAACAAGATGAACGGTTCGGATCGACCGTTAGGATTTTAAAAACTCGAAATCTGAACCATTGCATGAAGGGGTTCTATGCTATACATAGCATGCTAGCATATTCCTATATATATATATATATATATAGAGAGAGAGAGAGAGAGATAGGCTACGGTGAGTTGCGAAGTAAAATGCGTTTCTACTTCACGCCGTATTTTTATTTTGAAAGCCCAAACGACCGATCCGAACCGTTAGATATTTAATCCATATTGAAATGTGCTTGGAGACCAAATTTTACATTTTTTGGAATTTTTTTACTATTTATTAAGCATTTTTGAAAACTGCTGTTTTGCTGTGAACAGTAAAAAACAGTAAAATTTTGTGAACCCTCAGATCAGCGGCATTCAAAATTGCTTAATAAATAGTAAAAAAATTCCAAAAAATGTAAAATTTGGTCTCCAAGCACATTTCAATATGGAGAACAAGATGAACGGTTCGGATCTACGTTTTGAACTTTAAAATCACAAAATATGAGCATGAAGTAAAATAGTCGCTTTACTTCGCAACTCACCGTAGCCCAGCTCTATATATATATATATATCTCTTTTAAAGAATGGAGAATTTCATATATGAGACTCAAACACGGTAAAATTATGTATTTACTATCCAAGTTTCTATAATTACGTACTTACCATAAAAAAATGATAACTCGCGTATTTATTCAATTAATAAAAAATGAGATTAATTAAGTTTAATATTATATAAAATATATAATTAATAAGTTATTTAGTCTTTTCTCCTTCTTTGCTCTTTCCTTTTCTGCGTACAAATTATTCTCATGCCTTTTTTAACGTAACATTTTCCTTCTTGCTGAAAGTCTCTCTTCATTTCGTCTCTCTCACTAAACTCAGAGAGAAGAGGCTTGAAGCCAGAATTTTTAAAAATACCATAATACAACAAAAAATAAACCAAATAACTATTAAAATCTAGAATTTCAAAAAATAACCTGGCCACATCCGGAAAGGGGGTCCTCATCCCCTAGATGCGGCCCCATTTTTTTTATTTCAAACTTTCAAGTTTGAGATTCGTACGAATTCATTTTTTTTGTTTTTATACGAAATATCAGAGAAGATACTGTTGAAATTTGAATATTATAAATCAAATTGATTATTTTATTTTATGATTATTATTCCCGAAATTTTTAAATATATCATCATCCCAAAAAAGATAAACCCAAACACCCCGATTTTTTTTGCTTTTTTCTCATGTGACTTTGAACTGAAAACAGGGTGGCCGCTCCCTTGGGATGCGGCCCTGGCCGCATCGCCTAAAAGCGGCCCGAAATAAGGTGACCGCTCCCTCGGGATGCGGCCGTGTCAAAATTCAAAATTTTTCAAAAAAAATGGTGTTTGGGTTTATCTTTTTTTGAACCATGGTATATTTAAAAATTTCGGTTATTATTCACTGGATATCTGTAGCTACCGTGCTACGAAACCAACGCTCGACTCAACCTTTTAAATGTGATTTAAATTTTATTCGGAGTCACCACCCGTAATGCAACGGGAAATACACAATCTAATTTATATATGCCCATGGATAAGCTAGGTTCGTGTCTTGGTTATGAATGTGGAAGGTGTTAGGCACCACATTCACCCGATAAATTGGTCTCTACTAATTCTAGCTTTCAAAAATTTATTTCAACGATAATGTATATTACAAAATGAGATAAGCAAGCTTGACAAACAACAATAAAAAGAATGAAGAAAGAAGAAAAAAAACAGAAACAAACAAACTAAAAGATAATGAAAATTAATCAAAAAGATTTCAAGCCACAATGATCTTCATTCTTGTTATTAAAACGTCATGATAATTTCTTCGATGGCTTGGATGGATGGTTTTAGTATTTTTAGACCTTGGTTAATGGAATAACATAACAAGGATGTTACTCATGATTTTTGAGGCTCATTATGTTAGGGTTTCATGAGGATATTTGTGGAGAAACTATTTTTCTTCCTTGCTGTTTTTTTTTCTGGGGGCTGAATTATGAACGTTTTTGCTCTCTTTTTTGTGCTTTGGATGCTCTAACCAACCATGAAGATGCAGTGGAGATGTAGGGGACTATTTATAGGTGAACTTTGAAGGTTTTTGAAGCTTAAAATCATGCTTAATCTGCTGCAAAATGTCATGTCCCACTGCTGCACCCGTTTTGAACAAAATTGAACAGGTTTGACTAGAATTAGAAAAAGGCTGTGAAAAACACTGAAATATAATGATTATAATGCAGGAGAAGAATCCAAACTATGCCTACAGGTACTTAGAAGATTTTTCTTAATTTTAATGATCATTCTACACATCTTAATGATGTTTATCACCAAGAACAAGAGGAAACATAGCAGCAGGATTCTTGCTGCTGAAATTTAGAAATTTGCCTTGTTCTTTGATCAATTTCAAGAGGATAAAAAGCTGAAAATTTGCAGCAAGGATATGACTAGACCATATGCATAAATGAGTTAATTTTATTGCTTTAAATCTCAATTTTTGTTGTTGAATTTGCTGCTGAAAAAAATGGTGATGTTGCTGAATTTTTTGCTGCTGATTTTTCTAGCTGCTGGAATTTTTCCTATAGTTGAAATGAAGTCATAAAACATTCTTAATATATGTAAATACAAGTGAATAATTTAGGATTTTAAATTTTAGGTCCCAAATGATGATTTTTTATATGTTTTTGGTGTTTTGATTTGCAATTATCTAATTTATTAGGAGCATATGATCAACAACTTCCTTCTTGTGAAATAAAATTTTTGGGCAGATGGATAGCATGTTTTACACCCACAAAATTCAGTAGGTATGTTCCCCTTCAAGGAAGATTAATTCAATTAATATCTAAGAACAACATCATGTGAAATAGGCAAAAATTGTGCTGAAATTTCAGGTGCAACTTGATCTTTTGACTTGAAATGACATGAAGAGCTAGAATCTAGCTGAAAATGAGTTACAACTTGTTCCTTGGCTGGTCCTACCATTTGGAAAGGTAATTTTAACATATATTTTATAATCACAACTTGTCATATTCATTCATGAGACTTCCTTGAATTTGTCTAAGCTTTAAAACATGGTATAATCATGCACGAAGCTTCATGAAATGTAATTTTTCTGAATTTTTGTGACATTATAAAATATATTTGCTAATTCTAGAACACTTAAGTAAAATGACTTGTACACCAAATACTATCATTTTCATATTAAAAAGTTTCATTTTGGTGATGAAAATAACATATGCTTGATAGAAATAATAATGTCTTGCAAAGTAAAGAATTGACTCTAAAATTATTCTAATGGTTCGTAATATTTTCTAAACTAATTTTGATATTATAAAATCATTCATATTTTTCTTGGAAGATATGTTTGTGATTTATCCCGTATAGCTAGATGTTGACAGAAAAACCGTAACACACTTCTTTGCGTGCAACCTAACATTAATCTTACATGGCAAAAAAACTTGGTTCCTAGAATAGATATAAATAAGACTATCATTTAGAACACATTAATGGTATGGCTATTTCCTTTGGAGTTCAGTTGCATAAACAAGAGTTTAGTTCAATCTTTGTCCTAACCATCATTTGTATTTCATATTGCACCTGATATATATAGTCAGTCATCATTGGATTTTCTTATATGTAAAAGTATGTGCATTGATTAATTTCTGAAAGAATCCAACGATGAGCGCTTCAGCTTTCCATTCTTTTATAAGTTATCATATTATTTATTTATTTATATATATATATATATATATATTTTTAAGTAGAGACTTTGGATTAAACTTATCACTGCTGATAGGGTTCTACATCTACCGAATAGTAATCCTTGTAATTACTTATGCAGGACGTACTGGAGAAAATAGCAAATTTTAGTCATAATGCTTTATCTGAAAAATGCAATTCTAATATTAAAATAAGTTATCGGATGTTGTTGTAGGTTGGCACCATCCATAATTTAAATTGAAAATATTACCATAATTTAATTCGCGTCTTAATAGAATAACATGTTAAAACCAGTATTTTGTTGTATATTGAAAATTTGACGTTCTTCTTTAATCAGGGCTAAATTAGCCACTTTAAAACAATTGGTTTTTGTCATATTTCTAGATTTTATCTTAATTTTGCGAGATAATATATCTGAGAAGTATATCTTTGCTCGTCATATGTTTGGATTTTATTTTAATTTTGTGAGATTATACTAATAAAATTTATTTCAAAATCGTAGATAAATGAATGACTAATGTCATTAATAAGTCGACAAAAATAAGTACCCATGAATATGATACCGTCAGTAATAATTTTTTTTTATCGTGGATATAATTATATAATATTCTCGTGCTGCATTAATTTTCACCTTATAGTGCACATATATATTCAACTAAAAAATAGACAATAAATGACACTAATCATAAAAAAATCAATTACACATCATACCTCTTTTGCAGATACCTCGAGATTGCATTCTTCATTCATCATTAATTTCACTACTCAGAGTTTTATGTAAGCATATATTTTTTCCAAGACTACACAATTTGGGGTGTCTACAATATCCTAGAAATTTATTCGTCGATAATTCTAAATTAATTTTTATTATAAAGAAGTCAAATTGGATATATATTATTTTATTTTATTTTATGGTTATTTTTCACCGAAGATCCTAGAAGTTTATTCGTTGATATCTCTAGAAGTTTAAGGTATATCGATGAATAAACTTCTAGAGTCTTCGATGAATAATAACTATAAAATAAAATAATATCCAATTAGACTTATTTGTAATAAAAATTAATTTAGGGTTATCGGTGAATAAACTTCTAGAGTGTTTTCGGTGAAAAATAACCATAAAATACAATAATATATATTCAATTGGACTTCTTTATAATAAAAAATAATTTAGGGTTATCGACAAATAAACTTTTAGAGTCTTCGTGAATAATAACTATAAAATAAAATAATCAATTTGATTTATAATAAAATCTCGAAAATTTGAAAAACAATGATTCATATCCTAGAAAAAGACAAAAACAGAAAAAAAAAAAAAAAAAAAAACGTATCCGTATGAATCTCAAACTTAGGAATTTAAAAAAAAAAAAATCGGGCCGCATTTAGGGGATGCGGACTCCATTAATGGTCCGCATTTCTTAGATGCGATCCTCGGGAAAAGGGTCCGCATCTAGAGGATACGACTAGAGTATTTTTCAAAATTTCAGGTTTTAATGGTTATTTGGTTTTTTTTTTTGTATTATGGTATTTTTAAAAATTTCAGGGCTTGAAGATTAGTATATCACTACAAAACAACTTGTCTAAAAACTCTGAGATTAGGATATCAGAGATAAGGGGGCACAACTTGATCGTCTAGAAACAAGGTAACCAATTCACTTTTTCTAACAAAACAACTCGTACTGAATTCAACAATGACATTGCAACATGTTATCAAGGTAATAACCAAGTTTGAGAATCTGTGTTTTAATACAAGAGTTAAAAATAGTGTGGGTCTCTTGTTGTAAGCAATCTTATGTGTTATTTGACTAATTTGCAAAACATATAAACATTGAATTTGACAGTTTTTTTTTGTTTGAGATGTATGCAGGTTTAGCTATTATGTCCGAAGGTCAAAGCAAGTCAAAGATATAAATCATGACAAGTCGACGTGACAAGTTGTATAATATGATACATCATCTCCTTGAGCCATAAGAAATGATTTGATGCAAAAGATCTAATGGAAGATTCACATGAGTCATTTGGAATGTCGAATATTGATGAGATGCTGAATCATGAAGATTACAAAAAATTATAGAGATCGAGATTATGAAGATTATAAAGATCATACTTTACTATTTTGTTTTATCAATTATAATTTATATCTAAAAGTATGATAAAGTAGATATGAAGCTGTGACCACTCAAGTCTAGGTGTTGCATGACTGGAAGTCCAATTCAAAATTCAAATAACTTGGCCTGGTCAATACTGGAAACTAGGCACAAGCAAAGTAAACTAATCTCTTATGTTGTAGATCATATGATGTGCACTAGAGTTGTTGGCTCTCCTTTAAATTCCACTATAAATTGTGGGTTCTGTCGTCTGTCTAAGTAGATATAGAATACCCTCACAAACCTTACACTTTAAAAATATTTTAAGAGGTTTAGCCTAGTTCATTGTTATTTGTACCTAAATTTCAATTATCTCTACAACAACTTCAAATATATTAAAATGAATATTTTTTTCAAAGAGGAGGATCTACTTATAATATTTTTGTAATTATAATATCTTACAATACGATTTTTCAAAGTTCAAACCGTCGATCCAAATTGTTCAACAGTTTAATCTCCAAATACAAAAAAATATAAAATTTAATCTCCAAACACATTTAAATATAAAAATCATGTTGAACAGTTTGAATTTAAAAAAATTATATTTGGGATGTTGTAAATGATTTTTTTTTTTTCAAATTTAACGTCACGGGTTTATTATTTGGTTTTTTCAAATGATATATTAAAAAATCGTTGTTTTTATTTCTTCTGCCCTCTTTGGGTTGGTGTATAGTGTATACTGTATAGTCCAGGCGGTGCTGTAGCTGTTGCTGTTGCTCTTACTTGGCTAGTAGAGTGGCGTGTGTGGTGCTGTATTATGTTATTTTGTGTGGCCTCTTTCTTATCTCTCTCTTCCTCTCTCTTTAAATCTCCTCTTCTCGCCCTTGTTCGGTTCCTCTCACCTCGCCGGATCTCTCTTCTCCGTACTTTATCTTTGCTCTACTCCACTTCTCCTGCTTTCGTTCCTGCCTCGCTTTGCTTACTGGAAAATTAAATTAAACTAATTGATTGATTGAGATTTGCGTGCGTGCGTGCCTGCCTGCGTGTGATGAGCCTACGCCTGGTTGGTTGTTGAGATCTATCTATTCTTTTCCTATTGAGAAGAAGTAAATATGCAACAAGATCAGAGGAGAAAGGTTACCTTTTTAAATTCTCCTCCCCCCTTTCCTGTTATAATTAATTTGTCTTGTCTAGTCTGATCCAGTCCAGTCTGGTCAGTGCCAATCTGAGGTTGATTTGATGTTCTACCTGAATTCATTAATTGCTGGGCAGTTGTTAGCTTAACTAATGAGATCAGATCCCTTTACCTTACATATTCCTTTTCCTTCTACCCTGCAATTTTTAAGCTCTCTCCCAGTTACTTTAATTATCACATTTCCTTCCTGTAAAGGATTGCTCAAGTTATTTCATTTATTAAGTTAGAAACATGATTGATTTAGCCAGCTTTTATTCTCTTTTTTTTTTTTCTTTTTTTCTTTCTGAAAACGTGATTTAGTGATGGTGCATAAACTGACTAATGTATTGGTAAACACACACTAATATAAACCCAATGCAGCAGGGGTCGGCAGAGATAGACTTCTTCACTGAATACGGGGAAGGGAGCCGGTATCGAATAGAAGAGGTGATTGGGAAGGGCAGTTACGGGGTGGTGTGCTCGGCATTCGACGCGCACACTGGTGAGAAAGTGGCCATAAAGAAAATTAATGACATCTTTGAGCATGTCTCGGATGCAACAAGAATCCTGCGGGAGATAAAGCTGCTCAGGCAATAAATGATATTCAGATTTCTTCTTTCTTTTCTAGTTCAATTTGTTCTGTTTGCTATAAAAACGATATATGAACTGTAGGTTGCTGCGGCACCCAGACATTGTGGAGATAAAGCATGTCCTTCTGCCAGCATCGCGGCGGGAGTTCCGGGACATCTACGTGGTGTTCGAGCTGATGGAGTCAGACCTACATCAGGTGATAAAGGCAAATGACGACCTGACCCCGGAGCACTACCAGTTCTTCCTGTACCAGCTGCTGCGTGGCCTCAAGTACATCCACACTGCCAACGTCTTCCATCGCGACCTTAAGCCCAAGAACATCCTTGCCAACGCTGACTGCAAGCTCAAGATCTGTGATTTCGGCCTGGCCCGCGTCGCCTTCCATGACACCCCCACCGCCATATTCTGGACTGACTATGTCGCCACCCGCTGGTACCGTGCTCCCGAGCTCTGTGGTTCCTTCTTCTCCAAGTACACTCCCGCCATCGACATCTGGAGCATTGGCTGCATCTTCGCCGAGCTCCTCACCGGAAAGCCTCTCTTTCCTGGAAAGAATGTTGTCCATCAGCTGGACATCATTACCGATTTACTTGGAACCCCTTCTCAAGAGACAATTGCAAGAGTAATCGGCTCTTTCTTTCACTTCTTTCACTTTAACAAAGCGGTCTAGTTTGTTTGCATGTTCACCTCAAAATAGCATTTGCATTTGCAAAGAAAAAAGAAAGAAAAAGTTTATGATTTTGGCATTCTTTTCTATTTCTTGTCAAATCTTCCAGATTAGAAATGAGAAGGCGAGGCGATACTTGAGCAGCATGAGAAAGAAAAAACCTGTGCCATTTAGTCAGAAATTTCCAAATGCGGACCCACTCGCGCTTCGTTTGCTAGAGAGGATGCTTGCTTTTGAGCCCAAGGATCGACCGTCTGCTGAAGAGGTAGCTATTCTATACCTTTTATTATGTCTTATTTCATTCCATGTGTCTCGTCTCCTTTTCTTTGGTATTGGTGATGTCCCTAAAACTATGGTTAAGGTAAAAAGAAAAGAAGAACACGACAGAAAAAGGAACATTATGTGATTGCTATGTGTCAGGCACTGGCGGATCTATATTTCAAGAACATAGCGAATGTGGACAGGGAGCCGTCGGCCCAGCCAGTCACAAAAATGGAGTTTGAGTTTGAGCGGCGGCGGCTCACAAAGGAGGATGTGAGGGAGCTCATCTACAGGGAGATCCTCGAGTACCATCCCCAGATGCTCAAGGAATTCCTGCAAGGCACCGACTCTGGTGGCTTCATGTACCCTAGGTCTGCTTGATTTCCTTTTTTTGCTCCTACCCTTTTCTAGGACAAGAGAATTTAGAAGTACTATTTATATCTTTGCCTTAAAAATACTACTCTGCATGCAGTGCTGTTGATCAATTCAAGAAACAGTTTGCTTACCTTGAAGAACACTATGGAAAGGGAGGCATCGTGACCCCTCCTGAAAGACAACATGCATCTCTACCCCGGTAAGCTATTTTACATAGTCCCTTAGATTATTGTTTGCATGCATAGGCTAGTCCTTTATCTACCAAAAGGACTAGGTTTATAAAACAACTAAAGCAGGGACCTTTCTTATAAATGTTCTTCAACAATCAGGGGGCTCTCGATGTAAATGTATATCATAATGGGATTTCAAAGTTTCCCCTCTTTTTATTTTTGGGAGGGCAGGGTTTCCTCCCCTTTGACCCCTATAACTGAAATCACAAAAAAAGTTCCCACAAACATAGTTAACCAGATCTACACCGCAAGGCACGTATAAGGTGCAAGCTTTCCAAATCATAATAAGACAACCGAAAGTTCAAACATATCCCTGCAGCTCCTTCCTATATTAACTAGAAAAATGGAGCTCCTTTTGCAGCCTTAACCCTCGACTCCGAGTTGAGCAGAGCTTGATCACTGTTGTCAATCTGAGCATCATATCAATCGAGTTATGGGTACGAATCTTGTTTTTAACTGATTTCAAATTCGATTTTCTAGGGCATGTGTACTCTATTCTGACCGACCTGCCCAAAATTCACCTGACATAACAGAGGATATGTCAAAGTGTTTAATCAAAGATCCCAAGAAGCCGCCAGAGACCTCAAATCAAGTGCCTCTAACCAGGGTCCCAATTCAAGTTCCTCAAGGTGAATAATCAGGTTTATTATATTACGAGGTAATAAAGGAATGCTCAAGAAAATGACCATAGCTATACCCAAGACAGGGTGTACTGTAATTGTGGATCAAAAGAAAAAGATAAGTACTGAACACTAGAATGGCATGCTATGTTGTATGCTGAGTCAGAAGGGGCATACTAGTGACAATATGGAATTTTCCAATGTTTTTGTGGGGAATATCAACATCAAGCTCTGAAAATACACTGATGGATTTTGTATGACAGAAATTTGGCATAAAATTTAGTGCGACATGGTGGTGGAAACTCATGGAGCTTGGTTTATTTGGTTTTGCAGGTACAGCAGGAAGACCTGGGAAGGTAGTAGGGTCGGCACTACATAATAGCATTAACAACGGCACACAGTCGGCTGCCGAGGTATACGAGCAGCAACGAATAATGAGGAATCCTAACCCCAGTAGCGGTCCTTCGAACCCTCTCCCTTCTGGGAGCTTGTACCCACGAAGAAATCCCAGTTTCAAAACCGAGAGAGGCAGTGCTGATAGGATCGAGAAACCACCATACATGGCTGGAAAAGTCACAGCAGCATTGGAGGGCCCCAGTGGCCATTGGTAGTAGAACTATTACATCCAATTGTCAGACTGTTTGCGTTTGCTATTAATTAATTTACTAATAATTATTCAACTGTATCATCAAGTTGTATAGACCATGTTATTGTTACCCTTTTGGCAGGCATAGGTAGGAATTGTCCTTTTCGTTATTGTGTGTGTTTCACAATTTCAGACAAACAGGAAATAGGAACAAGTGCTTTAGACTTTAATTGAAGGGGGAAAGGACAGGATGCTTTGCTTTGGTGACAAAGGCGTAAAGCTGTGGCAATGCCAGGGATCTGGTTATTTATTCTTCTTAACTTTTGATTGATGTTTATTTTGAGTAAGAGGGGTTAACAATTGCCTGCTAATTGTCTTTATTCAAATCTACGTTAAACTTTTTTAGGGGCATAGTTTGTGTTTTTTTGTTCATTCAAATGTATCAGATGTCATCTATTTTAATTTAAAATAAATTTAAACTGAGCATTGTTAATTCGGTCGTATACGCTTCTAAATTTAAGATATTCTCAAAAGAAATTTGTACTGCGGATTTTATTCTTCAATGGCACCTTGCCTAGCTCAAAAACGCAGCATTTTTATTTAAGAAAGCAGCCTGTTTTTGCTGTCCCAAGAATAGGAATCTAGAGAGTACTTTGAATCAATCACACAAGAAGAAGAAAATAAATAGAAGGCAAAAAATCTAACAGAAAACAGCAGCCAAGTTAATTCATATTCTTTTCGCGTTGAAACTAACTCAATTAAAAAAACCAGGACTAGAAGAGAATACAATTCTGGTACAACTCAATTCAATTAAGCTCTTATTCCCGTCTTTTATGTCCATCTCATTGACCTCCAGATAACGAGTATACATCAGCTTTCACAGTTCACAGCAGCAAAGCCAACTCTCAAGATAGATGACAGGCAGATATCTATTTCAGACATTTAGCAGTAGTACAATTAGTGTTTGCATGACAAAACCAACCTTTTAGTGTTGACATGACTGGTCTGGTCAGTGGGCCATCAATCAACCTTAACCCTGTCACTTTCATTCTAATTTTGTGCTACACAAATAATTTTAATAACCACTATATATGTATAACATATTAACAGTTCAACATGCATGCCGACCCTCAGATCAAGCCTAGCTACTCAACTCGATTCATGGTCAGAACCCATTCACACCTCTAAAGTCTTACAAAACGGGTGGGGGGGGGGGGGGGGGGGGGGGGGGGGGTTGGAAAGGAGAAGATGTATGCCTGAGTAATTGAGGAATTTGAGTTAGATAAGGTTGATTTGGCCGCTTTCCACAAGGCCCCTTATAGACTTGTAGCGTAGCACATACAAATCGTCAACCACCAAGTCCACAATCTCCTCACCCCTATATATGTTTAAGATAAAATTAGCATAACTTGATGGAAAGGGAGATATAAAAGTGTCATAGGAGAATATATATTGGGGTTATTACATACGTGTCATCAAGTTGGAAGGCCCCGACATCAGTCTTGGTCTTACAGAATACGAAAGTGTCAAGCTGCGGGGAATCAACTGCAAAATCAGAAGTAGAATTAGAATTAGCTAATTAAGAGAGGAAATGAAATGAAATTGAAATACCCATGTCATCGTCTTCGCTTGATGTGGATTGTCTGGTAACGGATTGGTAGTGCTGAGGCAGCTTGTTTAGTACAGACTGTTTCAGATGTTGTGTCATGATGTCGACGCAGCTTAATTAGTACATAATGAGAGAGAGAGAGAGAGAGTGAGAGTGAGATAATGAATGAATGAATGAATGAATGAATGAAGGAATGAATAAAGGAATGAATGAATGGAAGCTAGCTACCTGTTGCAGAAGAGCTGCTCTTCGGGGGAAAGGCGGGCGAAAAGGTGAGTATGGGAGGAGTAAAAGAACAAGTGCTTCTCGATCTACAATTATACAATTATATGCATCGAGGGAGAGAAAGTGAACTTGTTAAAGGAGAGAATGAGGTACGTACCTTGTGGAGGCGTAGGCGGAGGTAGGATTTGAGGAGGAAGAGAGCGCGGTCGGAGTCCATGTGGTGGAGCGACACCACCACGTCTTCCATCCCTTCGCTCTTTAATTCCTCCGCTCGCTCTTCCTAATCATTCAATTCTACATTCATTCATTCTCTTCTCTTCTATCGTTTCATTCAGACTTACACTAAGAAGAAGAAGAAGAAGAAGAAGAAGAAGAAAACCTGGAGCTGGATTTGGTCCCGCAGACGCCTAACCAGCGCCTCCTTGAATGGCAGCATCTCCGGCGCCGCCTTCTCGTTCCGCCACGCCTGTCGCATTAGTTCCACGTCCGTCACCGCCCCCAACCCCGATCCAGACACCGATCCCTCCTCCTCTTCCCACGATTCCATCTCTCTCCCTCTCTCTCTCGATTGCTCCCTCGCTCGCTCGAGTCCAGTGCCAATCTAAATTATGTCATAAATCAAAGGGTACCAAGTACTAACACTACTCATCTGTTACTGTTCTTGTTATAAAATGGGAAATAAATCTGCTGTCATTCCAAAGAATCACATGACTCTGCAATTTCTAATCCATCCATTTATCTGTTTTGAGATGCGTGCATAAAACTATCAGTTTTTTAGATTCTTATCTGAAGAGCAATGAAACAGAACGAGTGGATTTATAATTGCAAATCTATGTGATTCTTTGGAATCACAGCAGATTTATTTCCTATAAAATGAAATTAATCATTTACTCTTAAGATTAAAGGAATACAGTCTATTGACTCTATTCTCCAAATTTTTAGTTACCATCTTGATATTTTAAAATTCTGAGCACTTTTAAAAAAAAAATTCAAAGCTATGTGATGCCGATGTTTATACCTTGTACCGATTCAACTCTAGAATTAACTATTTTAAAAAAAAAAAAAATTGGTTCCATTCAGATTGATCTTGTGATGGTAGATTTAAAGTTAAAAAAAAACGCTGGTAAGATTAGAATTTTAAAATATTAAGACTGTAACTAAAAAAAATCAACGCAGATTCCAATGCCGTAGCTATCATTTTTTATCCTTAAAAAAGAAGGGAATCCGAAATTGCGTATTTTCTACTTGTGAAATTCCTAACGTCTAATATATCTTCCAAATTAAAAAAAGAGAAATGTTCCTGTACCCCGAGCCATTAAATCCGAGTTCGTCCCCGAACTGGTTTAACTGGGTTTAACCATCCGCTAATAACGGTAATTTATTAATTTGCCATTAATTAACGAATTGTTGTTTTAACGCATTGCAGTTTTAATTTAATTGTTTTAAACGTTAGCTTTGCATGCTTTTGTACTGTGTTTTAATTTCGTGGACAGTTTGTTAGGAACAGTTGTAATCACCAATCCCCGAATTAGTCCCCCAGATTGTTAACGACCCTCTAATCATTAATTAACTACTTCAGTACTTTAACTAGTTAAACTAGTTATAAGTACTTGAACGTACTTTAAAGTACAGTTTAAACCCAGTTAGCTCGAGGACGCGGTGGGGGATTTGTTCTAATTTTAATTATAAAAATTAACAGCTTTTGATATTTAATAACTAAAAAAATAGTCTTCATTTTGAACAATTAATCTATTAAATGAATATTTTTCAATGTTTGTAAACACGTGTTTATATGCTTTAAAATGTGTTCGAAGAATAAGTTTTAAAATGTGTTTGTAAACACAGGTTTATATGTTTGTAAACACAAATTTTTTCATGTTTGTAAACACATGTTTATATGCTTTAAAATGTGTTTGTAAACACATGTTGTTTGCTTCGTGCACAAATTTTCAATTCTTTGTTTATGTTGTTTGTTTGTCAGTACATATTGGTTTACATGCTTTAATTGTTCACAGGTATAAGAATTTAACTCATTTACAATTAAAATTAAACACTTGAATTAAATGCAAAAAATGTTCAGCACATCACTCCAAGCAAATTGGATAATTAAATGCAACAAATGTTGTTAGAAGGAAAATTGAGCAAAATTTCCAGTACATTGATAGGCCTAAATTATATACATGTTCGATCTGATTTTTATCACGAAATAATACCAAATATCTTGTATTTTGAATATAAAGTGAATATAATACACCTAGGATTAAGTTACTGCGTTTGTTTGGTTTTAATTTGCAGAAAATGAAGAAAAATGCTCAGTGCGGATGCACGGTTTGCGATATGGCCGCACTAAGTACTTAGATGGATTTCTGGACGCGCGCCAATTTTAAAAAGGTATAATAAGCTATTCATCAAAATCCGTATGGATGCATAGATTTCGATGCGGCCAAAATCTGGACGCATAGGAAAAATCGAGCCAAATGTGGGTGGCCTGGCCACACTGTAGCAGAACGCATAACTAGAGCCTGAACTTAAAATAGCCATAACTTTTGACTTGTAACTCTGTTTTGGGCTTATGACCACTTTTTGGAAAGCTAAAGAGAAGATCTACAACCTGAGAATCTAAAAAAGGAAACTTAGAGTGAAAGCATCCGCCTGGACCCACAGACAGCCAAAAATACGCGTTTTTAACACGATTTTTATTTTTAGTGCACCAGAGACGCGTTTTTACAATCAAATGTGAACAAGACAATCTGAGAAACAATCAAAAAATAACACCCACTAACTCCACTCACCCCACAACTATGCCTCTTGATTGGGCATAGTCTTTGGCTATAAAAGAGGGGGTTCATTCTCATTCAAGGCATCTCTTCGCAAAGATCAATAACAACTCTCATCTCTCTCTCTCACCCTTGGTGCATGTTCATTTCCATAAAAACACACACTTGGCGTAAAATTCTGCAGCCTAGGAAAGCTTTTCTAGGAGGGAGAAGAAGGAGATTCAAGTAAGAAGTCGGCAAGATTGAGGGTTTTGATCCGATAAAGGGTGTAATCATTTTTTTATTTTATTTCTTCTTATTTTTGCCAATTTTTGTAATTGATCTCTCCATGAGGGAGTAGATCTCTCTCTAGGGGTTTAGGTCAATGCATGAACTTGTTTAATTGTATTTTATTCGATTATTTGTTTTTGTTATGATTGTTTTTATGGGATTTGATGTTAATTTCTGTGATTTATCATTTGTGTTAATTATATAATTAGTACTTGAATTGTAATTATCCCGTTTTGGATTCGAAAGAACCAAAATTGACTAGGATCAATAGGATAGTACCAAATTATGAATGCAAATACCTTAGGTTTGGATTAAGATCTAACCAATTTGTAATTTAAGCCGGAACTACAGAAATTAAGGTTAGGAACTTGGTGAAGGACCTAACTGTGTAGCCAAACCCTAATTAGGACATCTCAAATCGAATCGGGTATTGGTATGATGGATTTAATTGTGAAGTACCAATATTTGAGGAGAGGAGAGACTAACAAGAGGTTATGGTCTAGGTAGCTAGGGTGAAGGACCTAATCGTGAAGTCCGAATTACTTAGACACGTTATTAACTCACGAAAGTGACACTTAATGACATATTAGGTTAGAAACCTCATCAAATCACACATGAACTTAAACAAATACCGAATAGGTGGAATTAATCAAGCAATTGTAGACCGAATACCCCTAGATCTCCTCAACTCGAAAGCAAATCAATATTTCTTTTATTTGTTTTTATTGTTTAAAATTCCTTTTTTCGGGTATTGAACCCAAACTTAGGATTAATTAGAACAAAACCCCCCCATTTACTTTATTGTACTTTATTTTCTGAAATTAATTATTAAAGTTTAAGCATAGTATTTTAAACGTACTCCTTGTGGTTCGACACCCTAAGTACTACATCGATAGGTTATGCGCTTGCAACAAACCTTTCTTTGGGTATTGAAGGTAATAAATTTAAAGGCATAAAAGAGTATAATCAAAGCACAATTCCATAGCCCCAAAATACGCATCACAGATAACAGTGAATTCTAAGAAATTAGTCCGAGCTATAGATAGAATATAACAGTGAATTCTAAGAAAAATCAACCATATACCAGATTCAACAGTAACTATAACTAAATGCCTAACTAGAGAAGAGAGATGGGGGAATATCAAGTTTGAATTACCATAAACAATAAAAATTCAAAAAGAAATGAAATATATTGCTTACCAGCTCAATGTATCATGAAAACAATTGACAATAATGATCAATTGAGAAATAGAATGAGAAAACAATACCTAACAGGTTTAATGAGACAATTTTGATGAAAATTTGTAGTTATACCTACCATCTTCTATCTTGATGTCTCTTACATCGACTGTTCCAGTGTTTGCCTTTATATGTCTAGCTTGATCCACATCTGCAATAATTCAAGTTTATTTACCTCTAAAGTGAAGAATTTAGAAACTATGTAGTTATGAAAGACAACAAAGAAGGACAAATTAGTGAAAAAGCTCTTAATGTTTCAACCAATTATTTTCAGTGTTTAGACTTTATGAGGGTTCTGAGCCAGTATAGTTTAGAATACCTTATCTAATAAAACATAGGGGTCAAACCGAAAAATTCCCAGCAGCACTTCTAAACTCTAGACAAACTTGCCTACTACCCATGTGTTTATATGTTTGTAAACACAGAGTTTTCCATGTTTGTAAACACAGATTTATATGCTTTAAAATGTGTTTGTAAACACATGTTGTTTGCTTCATGCACAAATTTTCAATGCTTTGTTTATGTTGTTTGTTTGTCAGTACATATTGGTTTACATGCTTTACTTGTTCACAGGTACTGTTCCTAGCACATTATGCACAAATGAAAAAAAAATGTGCTGGGGGACGCCCTCGGGGATTAGTACAAATTTAGAGTTGTAAATTTCGTGCTCGGGGATGCGCTTGGGGATTGGTTCAAATTTAGAACTGCAATTTTTTGCTCGGGGACGAATTCGAGGATCCGTTTTGTTTTAAAAAATAAAAATTTAACTCATTTACAATGAAAGTTAAACACTTGAATGCAGTTGATTAAACGCTTTCCTTTATATGTTTAAATTATATGATTGTTTCACTGCATTTGGCTATGCTTTTGTTAAAAAATTTTAACAGGGCGTTTTTCTCTTCATGCAGCGAAATTTTATACAATAAAGAAAGATTGGTACTGTTATTGCACTGTATGAAGTAAAACTTGATCTTTTTGTCACTGACGTTCTAGAAGGTTGGGGGACGCGAGCGGGTACTTTGTTTGAGGTACAATTATCAGCTTAAAAAAATTATCACATTTTATCTAATTTATTATCTTTCACAATTTTTATGTTAAAACTCACTTTACATTTATAGAGTTTCAACCTTATTCTCTATTAAAAAAGTAAAATATTTAACATGTATAAAAAAAGTTTCAGTTTTTTAATTTGACCAGTTTGTTGGTTCATTTTTCTATTTGTGCACATGCAAAAATAATATTTAAGCACAAGTTTGTGTGTGTCACAAGTAGAAAATAAATTAATTTTTCTTATAAACGAACCAATTAGAAGACTGAAACTCTCTTATGCATGCTATAAATTTTTCATTTTCAAATAGAGGATAAAATGAAGATTCCATAAATATGAAATGAGGTTTTAATATAAAATAATAAGTTGGGTAATGTGTGTGTTTTCAAAACTTAGAAAGATAAAACATAATATTATAAATTTTAAAAAGAGGAAAATATATAATTCTAAGGTTTTCAAAGAATATTTGAAATTTACTTAAAAAAATAATGTATGTGTAACGATAAACCTCTCACCAATGATTAGTTATAAGTACAACTAATTAATTGTAAGTTGTCGACCGTTCTAAGTGAGAGCACAAACCATTGATACAAAATCATGATTGTTTTTTTATGCTTATTCTAGTCTGTACCTAAGGAAAATTATAAGATAAATTAAGTGAATATGGAATTTTAAAAGCACGTCATTCATATTATTTAATTGCATCATGGCAAAAAAAATGAATCATTTAGTCATTAAAAACAGATCAAATAATAAGATAAATGAAGGAAAGTGGGATATAACAAAAAAAAAAAATTTGAAAAAAATTAAAATCAATTTTATTGATTGAATTCTATTAATTTAATAGATAATGTGTTTCTGTTATCTCATATATAGCACAAAAGTGGGGTATTATATAGTCATTGAAAATTAAAATTATATCATGATGCTATTGAAAAAAAAAAAATTATAAGATTTATTGCTATTCACAATGAGGATTGTTTGCAGGTTAAATCTGCAGATAAAAAAGAATAAACCAGAAGCAACAATGTGATCGATCAATATAAAAATACTGATAATAGATTAAACATTAAAAGTCGTATAAATTCATGGAGAAGGATAGGTTATATTGCTATTGCCTCGATATAAAGTTACCCCTCTCCATTTCTGCTGCTACTAAAGCAAATCCCTATCTATTAAAATTTAAAACACGGAGCAAATTATTCCTTTTCCTTTTTTTTGGCTGTAGGATATCTTTTTTCATGCTCTACACTGGTATCCTTTATTTGGCACTGTGCACAGTTCCAGTGCCCATTTACAGGAGTTGACCAACCAAAATAACGAATAACAAATAACAAATCAAAACTGTACCTATTATTTGTCATGATACATTACATACATTTGTACATACGGTATACATAGATAAGGGAAGGAAAGCAGAATTTAGAGCTCAAAGGGATGCCGATATCTCTCGGGGTCAGACTGTTTCTTCTGGTTTTCTGATTTGAGAGATGAAGGATCGGCATCGTCATCACCGGAAGCTTCCCACCTGACGACGTACCCATCCCAAGCTGAGCTGACAAGCGTTTGATGGTGTGGATGCCAACTGCAGTCTCTTATTATCGATCTATGCCATCCCAGTTTACCCGCTATTTCACCACTCACCTGAATTCAATCACAATGGATCCTCTTACTACTTAGTCACTCTTCTTTTGTTTTCCAGAAAGAAGAAATAAGTAAAATAATAATAATAAAAAAAAGCATAAATAAGCTTGAGATCTCACGATGTCGTAGATGTAGACACACTTGTCACTCGATCCTGTGTAGATGTACTTTTGACCCGTGCTAGAAGCAAATAACATGACAAAAGAGTGCAGAAATCAGAATGCATGCATTATGGATCAGGTTATTGTAATTTGCATTTCTGAATTGGTCAGTCAGACTTTATTTCAAACAAAAATTAAAAGTAAATTGTAAATAACTATACAGAAGGATGGACGAACCTATGAGCAGGGGAGAAGTAGCAACGAATAAGAGTGCGCAAGACGGAGTGGCCTCTGAAGGTAGCCAGGGACTGATCATGCGGGTGCTTCATGTGTCGTGCTTCTGACGGGTACACCATCCATCTGTAGTCCCAGTCGTATGCTCTTGGAATCGAACTGGAACAGCACCAAAAAGTAACTAAATTACATGATGGAGAACTAAAGGGAACAAATAAAAAAGAAAGAGCAGAATCATACATATAGATGGATAGATAAATGTCAATTTTATGGAGAGATGGTACTCACAACTTAACAGAGGACGACATCTTTCTGATGTCCCAGAGTTTGATGGTCTGATCCTTGCCATTGGATATCAAATAGCGGCCGTCGCCTCGGCTGTCGATATGAGTGATGCCGTCAAGGTGTCCAGCCAACACCCCAGCTGGCTTCTCTCTCGTGAAACAACGCCTGTCCCACACCTTTTTTTTTTTTTTCATTCTTTTGGTTAGCACTTCCACCATAAATCATTAACTAAAATTTGATGCCCTTTTATCCTTTTAAAGTAACAGGAGAGCAACACACCTTACACAGGCTGTCATCACTACCAGAAAATATTATATGTCCTGTTTCATCGGCAAAGGTGACCACATTCACATCCGCCTGAAAATATAACAGCATGATATCAGACTCCAAAAGCATACTTGCAAGAACTAAGTAACTGCTAGCGTCAATCAGCAATAATGTTGAATGCAGTACAACAACTATATGGATTGGTGATGCGCCATTCAGTTATTATATAACTGGATTTGCTAAAACTATGTAACACCTATGTTTCAGTTAAATGAAATGGGCTTAGTCCTTTTAGTCAAAAAACAATAACAGTATGGATGAATTATCCATCCTCTTTTGCTTCGTAAAAATAAAAAAAATTAATAATAATAAGAAAGGAAAGTGTGCTTACAGAGTGAGCCGGCAGTCGCAAGGAGACCTTGTTGGCAAGGAGATCATAAACATAAATTGAGTCATCATTCGTTCCCGCTACAATTTCTCGCCCATCCTTTGAGAACTTTATGGAGAATATTCCAAAGGAATGTTCATAGACATCATCATAATCGCTATACCCCTGAGAGAAATCCAAACCCTTGTGCACATCCTACAACATTGCACGGTGTATTACTCATTGCAGATCAGCACTTATATTTCTTAAAATTAAGAACAATATGTAGCTGAACATACTGTAACATTTGCACGTGACTCCGTCCCTCCTGACTGAACATTCACAATATGCACGATTGGACTTAGACTCGCATAAGCCTGAAAAAAAAAATGAATTGATTTAATCTTACAAATTAACAAAGAATCAAGATCTATTATGCTTAGTTGAATCAGAAACTGTGCAACTGCCATTCTCAAATCAACAGTTTTGATAAGGTTGTCATTTTTTTTTTTTTGAGAAAAAACCGTAGGCATGCCATTAATTGAAAAAAGTTCTACAATTACGTTCATGAAAACGAACATAAAATGAAAACATAAAATCATTGCTAGGAATGTAAAACTGAATGAAAAGACAAAAATGCAAACTAAAGGTTCCTAGGACTGATCCTTGCTAAATTGTGGTGGTCCGGTAGACAGAGGAAGGTACCGCACTGCATCAGCGTTTGTTTGCCTAATACCAGTAAAAAAATTTAGCTAGGACTGCAGTTGTGTGCGAGGAATGAACCGAAAAAACATTGCATCAGGGTAAGGGTTGATTTTCATCTCTTGTTGAGATTTTTTTAGTGTATCTCCTGTATAGGTCTGCTGGTTCCTACGTGCCCAATTTGCCAGAGCATGTGGTTGATGGAGTGCCTTCTTGTGATTGTTATCTGATCTTCCCTGATAAGGTTGTATAGCAATACTTGCAACTTCGACCAGGCTTGTCAAATTTTCAGAAAACAGATAATGCTTGCACTGTATACTCAGTTGCAAGTGTCTGGAACAGGCTCAACTCAAAGGGCAAGTAAATCAATACCCAATAAAACCTCAAAAACATAACATATACCCTTACAGAAGTAAAATAAGAAAAGTATCACCATGCCTTCTCTTTCTTATCTTCAAAAAGAAAGAAAGATGCCCTCAATACAACTTCCTATGTTAATACAGGTAAAATAGATATTTTGACAAATTTCAGAAAAGAAATTTGAGGAGAAAGGGGCTCTAGTTTGTCAGTTTTCTTAATAAGCTTGAAATAAGATGTAACTAGAACTATGTGTTAAGAACTTCTTAACCAGAGTAACGAGGTTTATATGAAAATGAAACTGCTAACCAGGTAGAGCTGATCAGTTGAAAGAGCCGTGTCAGTAATTGTCCATCTCAAACTTCGGGCACTGATGTCTTTTTGCACTTTCCACCCGTTTTCAACGTCATATATTCTAATGTGACTGCCCTGATTAACACGAAACAATGGAAACACAAACCATAAGAGGATTAGTGAGTACAGAATTTTGCTGTGAAATTCGCAGAGAAATAACTTTTAGTGCTTATAACTAACACCTAACAATGTGAAAAACTTTTGTGTGCCAACTTCCATTAAGTACTGGCAATTGAAAGTTGGTTGTTAAGCTTACACACAGGGCGTAAATGTATGCAGAAAAAAGACAAAAAAGTTTGTATACCCGAAATCCAACAACAAAAAGTGATCCATCATCAGAAAATCTGGAGACATAGGCTTCACTATCCATGCTATCCACATACCATGGCCCTCTAACAGGTATGTGTTGACCAAGAACATATGCTCGATCCGCTGAGGAGAACCTCCCTGTCCCTTCCCTCCCAGCTAAAAGCTTAAAGGAGGAGAGAGAGAGAGGTTTGTTGCGGAGCCCGGAAAGAGAACGACGGGTTGAATCGGCAGGCTGGGAACTAAGCTTGGTGAGATGAGATATTTCATCATCAATGGAGAAAGAATCATCCGGTACCTGCGAGGGGAATTGGTGAGATAAGAGCAGCTGAATTAAGCTCAAGTTTTGATACATTTGATTTGTGTCAAGTGTTAAGAAATCTGTATTTAAATTGTTACTATTAAATTGCCCCCAGAGAGTAAAGTAAGTATACCAGCTGTTGGGATGATCCGCCACGACGGGAGGGTCGCCTCCCACGCATTGATGTTACCTTGATTGATTGATTGATTCTCAAGTAGTAATTGCGCACCTCTGCCTTTGGATGCAAAAGAAATCGGAATTGTATGAATGGAGAGGTCAGAGGTCAGAGGTGGAGGCGTGGAGCTCCGCTGCTTTAGCCGCAGCTCTAATGAAAGAAAGAAGGAAAGGGAAGAAGAAGTGAGAAGGGTCCGTCCAAATTCCAAATCCGAATTAATTGATTAATTAGTTAGCCCCCGCGGCCCCGCCTCCACCTCCGTCTTAAATTTGATTAATTAATTAATTAGTCTGAGTTAGTTATAGTTAAGAGTTAAAAGGCTCTCAAGTCTCAAATGTGAGGGGGAGGTGCGGCGTTGGGTTGTTGAGGCTTGGTTGGTGGAATCAGGAATGGTGGTGATTCAAAGCCAGAGACTCAGAAACTTGGACGCGTTGGATTTCACAAAAAAAGAGAGACAAACTTGGACTTGGACTTCTTGTTCCTCTCCTCTCCTCTCCTCTACTGCTCTTACTTGTAAAACATCGATACTTCCACTTCCAATAAAATACAAGGGTATTAGATCTGCAATTCACTCAACACATCAATGTTTCATCAAATAAGTCTACATTTCCTAATCTGAATTTATGATATAATCCGATTTTTTTTCCTTTTAAATTTTATTTTAATTTTATAAAATGCTAGAAATAAGCCATCAACATCATCAGTTTCTCCTGCTGACATAAGCAGTGATCGCATTCGTCATGCACCATGTCTTATCCTCCTTAATTATTGCAACGCAAAAGCAAACTGTTAGAATTTTTCTACAACGCAAAAGCAAACTGCTGTTTTCAAAAGAAAAAGTAGGAACTGCTCTCCTTTTTACTCTTTATTTCTCACTTCAAATAGGAGAGAAAAAAAGA
Source organism: Carex rostrata (assembly GCF_964058835.1). Taxonomy (NCBI): domain Eukaryota; kingdom Viridiplantae; phylum Streptophyta; class Magnoliopsida; order Poales; family Cyperaceae; genus Carex; species Carex rostrata. Next base: position 9,757,762 of record NC_135918.1, on the reverse strand, counting down.
GTAGAGAATAACAGAATTCACATCCCCTCAGGTTATCTGACTGAGTACAATTGAATCGGACGGTCTGAAATTATTATTTTTTTTAACTTGGCACGAATCTAAAGCACAAATAATACTGCAAAATCTAAAGCGGTTAAAAATGTTGAAAAATAAATATATTAAAATGAATTTAAAATCTCCCACATTTGACTGCTTGATTTGATACTAAATAAATTTGAAAAATTATAATTTTTTGCATGTAAACACACAAACTAATGAAGTAGAATGGTTTGGATTCACCGTTTGAAATTAATTCGATAGATTTTGTAGTTGGTGTTATATAAACTGAAATGATACTGATATCATACTAGCTGGACTCAAAAGTATCTATTGAATAATAAAACTAGATAGTTTGAAATGATTTTTTGTATAAGATATTATTAAGAAAATTTGGAACATAAATATAATTTTTCTAAATAGTAAAGACGTACGTGCACATATAATATATAACGATAAGCAACACAATTATTTGTATGGAAATTCATACAGACGACACCAAAAATTTTATTGTTTTAAGAGCTATATTTTTTTTAGACACATCACATATACATATTTTTTTTAATGAGGAGAAGGAAACAGTACATACGAATTATCCGATCAAGATAGACGATAAATGATATTCCAGAAAGCATTTTTAATCATTGCATCAACAATTAATTATTATTAAATTTAATCATATTACTGAAAATTATTTAACTCTCTATTGATAAATGTTCACCCATTTATGGGGTATACTAGCTAGTTCAATAAACGGAATTGATTACTTTATTATGTGAACATATATTGAAATTTGAAAAATATATTTTTGTCATATTAAATTATATTTTATATTATTTGTTTGAATTTAAAATTACTATCTCCAGTACATATTTCAATTTCTGGGCGAAGTATGAAAAATAGTCTTAGTATAGATAATTTAACCTCTTAATATGTATTATATTTAATTTAATCTTTTGGTGTGAATCCCGTAATGATAATTAATGTTTTTTCAAAGCTGTCTCTCATATTAATTATCCTCTGATCGATCGATGTCAAGAATCTCTCAGACGAACGTAACTCTTGGCAGAGGAAGATGATCGAAGCATGCAATAATTAATATAACCCTTCTCTTGACCATGCATGTCATAGATGGAAGAGGAAGAGGAAGGGGATCATGCTAGCTAGCTGCTGTCATTCAGGGGAGATTGGCCGGCCATCACTCAGAACCAACGTCTGGAAGAGGCCACCGTACGTAATGAAGATGATATATATTGATTCATTGATTCATTGATTCTAGCTATATATTGGAGTCTAGTGATGTCGAATTAATGAACAATTGCTTTAATTTGTTTTTAGTTACTTACTTTCTTATGTTATATTTTGATATGGACTCTTCTCAGTTAGCTAGGCTAGCTTATATATATTTTGTTGGTTCCCATGTTAGATACTTTCATTTTGCTAAGTGATGATGTAAGAACTTATGTAATGTGTAAGTACTTGTATTAGCTAGGTCTCCATTTTAGATACCTTTTACATCTGCCTTTTCATTTCAATATGAAATCAGTAATATGACCACTATTTTTCAAAAAAAAAAAAAAAAAAAATCAATTTGAGAACCTTCTTATGACTTTTGACCATTAATTAGCTATTCATTTTGCATCGTCCGGTCATTTAATTAATTAGTATATTCTCCTTCGCAGTAGAAAAATTGCAACAAATCCTGACTATTATAATACCACGCATATTCTTTTGGGATTCAACCCTCTATTTGTCAAGAAAAGATCTGAACCGTTCATTTTATAAATCTTAGCCACTCATCAAAAATACATTTCAAACTCAGTCTTTAACCATTAATTTAAATTTTATATATCTATTTCATGTTGTTAATCGTGTAGAAATCTAAATTCAGAAAGAAATGTACCCGTTTCAATACAAAACAGGATCTCAACGCCACATATTTTTTTCACCTTTTATCTCTGTTGTTGTGTACGGAACGCGCTTTCCTTCTTCCCGATGCAGAGAGGACGTGTTTTTTTTTTTTTTTTTTTTCTCTCCTACCCCACGCAGTCTCCTTCTTCTTTTTCTCCTTTCTCCTTTTCAATGCCACCGACCCGACTCTTCTCACCTAGCTCGCGACAAAGCAACATCAACAAAGGCTGAAGGTGACCTCCCCGGTGCTACTCCACGCCACGCCAAGCCGCTGGTCGCATCTCCTTTTTCCCTGCCTCTCCTCTCCGCCTCAGATAAAAACAACAAGCCCAAAAACCCTAACCCTCGATTCCTCCACACTGTATTAGAGACTTCTTCCATTGATTTGTGCAAACTTACCTCCACTGTTTGCTCCAGCTTGACTATTCTATGACCCATCTTCGCCTCAACCCCTTGCCAAACTCTCTGTGCATACGATATGTAAACATTAGATGCATTGTTGATTCTGTGATTGATGTCTGACACATGACACAACCAATCGTGTATCCAATCTTTCTTTTTACCATTTTATCATGATATTATTTAATTTGTTTAATATTAAATTGAATATGTAGCTGCACCGGAATCTAATTGATGTTATAATTCTCTATAGCATTTTATATGTAGCTGCACCGGAATCTGATTGATGTTATGCACTATAATAATAAATCAATTAATTTAATTTGATTTACTGATGTCTTTTCCAGTTATGACAAAATAGAATATTATTTGCATTATTTTGATATCATCATTTATATAGTTCAGATTAATTAATTTACTTATTTCCATCATCTTCCATAACATCACGTGCAAATATAAATAAACAAATTTCAAAATTTAACTAAGCACTGCAACTAATAAAATTAAAGACATACTCTTAATCCATTCTTCTTGCAATTTACGAAATTCAAAAGCTATTTTTGGTGACATTGTAAGTTTATAATCTAAAAATTACTAAATAAATATTTTATTTCCCCGTTGCAAAGAACGGGCACTTAACTAGTTAAAATAATAAAGGGTCAATTGATCATTTTTTTTAAAGAAAAAAAATGTTTTTATGTATGATTTTGTATATAATTTAGAGTAAAATATCACGATACTGTAATTAATCTCCATTCTCCACTAACAAAAATATATGATTGACCCTCATAATTCAAAAGTCTAATCTCATACGTGATTGTATTAATTTCAAACTTCATTTAAATATATATATATATATATATATATATATATATATATATATATATATTTCAAATAAATTAAAATTTATAATGATAACTTCTATAAATTTTCTTAAATGTATATATATATTTATTTTTAAATAAACTCCAAATATCTATAAAAAAAATAATACGATCAATTGTGTAAAAATTCCTATATAAAAAGAGTATGGCTGTGATAATTATATGCATATTACGAATCAATTCATGCTATGAATTTATATTTATATTTTAAAAAATCAAAAAGTCAATTCATACCGTTAAACTTAATCTCCATACCAAAATATATTTGGAGGTCAAATTTCACAATTTTATGAGTTGACAATTTAGTTTAAACTTTAAAAATTGAGATATAAATTGATAGCACAATTCAATCCGTAACATGACTCCTTTTGTACATAATAGATCAGATCAGGTCAGGTCTGTTCTTAATAAAATAGCGTTGCCAATGACGGTTGTTGAAAAAATAATCCATTATAAATAATTAAACTATTTGCAAATCATACAACACCAAAACATGAGCCAAGAAATAGAAGAAATCATACATTGCTCTACAAGGAGCCAAAATGTACAAAAGGAGCAACTATTTCAATGCCTGATTTTACAAACACTAGAAATCTCAAATCTCGTCTAATTAACTCATGATGTACAGCCTAGATTACAACATTCCAACATACACAACTCTCTTATAACTCACCAACAGGCACAAGAACTTGAACATTCTATATATGCCCCTGCCCCTCTTCAAGAATTTTTTTTCAAAACCCTTCTTTCACCAAACATACATACTATCAGAGATATATAGCATGATCGAAGTTGCAAGTTTAGCCATTGTACAGTTAAGATACCCCTGCATAATTAGGAAAACCTAACATACCCATTTGAAATTATCCAAATACCTCATATACTCTCCTATTTTTTTTACAAGAAAAAGGAAACAAAAATAAATAAATAAACTAGCCCTCTTTTACTTGTTGTTAATGTTGAGACTCAAAAGAAAGAAAGAAAGAAAGAAAGAAAGAAGAAACGAATGAACGAGGGTCATTCATTCAGGGATCAGTGTTATATATAGTAATACCACTACTTAGCCAGTAGGATGTCAATGGGTTAGATTGGTCAGATCAGCAAAGTTCTATTAGTATTCTTATACGGACCCGACCCACCGCCAGGTCCAGATGCCTCAAAACGCTTCTGACCCCTAAGGGCTAACAGTCATGGGTCAAAGAATCAACCTGATCCGATCCACATGGACTAAATCTCTACGTTAATTAACAGCATATATATATAGTAATAGACCTGAGATCAAATCCCACTCTTGGGAAACTTTTTGGTTTTCTCATCTCCTCTTATTATCCATATTTGTGGGGCCACCTTGCAGACACTGAACCACTGTAAAATGGGCTGCATCAGATAAGGGCTGCTCACCTATTCCTGACCCAACAAATGACAGGTTGAAAAATTCTACACCAAGACTTGACCCAATAAGCCATTGTATTGGTCTAAGGCAGTTCGGATTGTTCAGAAATTTAACACCCCTTAAACCAGACCATCAACAGTAACAAGGCAATACCCCAACACCATACATTTAAAACCATTCTAAGAAAAAATAACAAGGAATACCCCAAATGTAACAAGGCAAGGTCCTCTTGCATTCGGTCTTAAACCTTCTATGCTATCATTCTCTGTTGGGTCCAACCTGAAAAAAAACAAATGTGAAAAAGACAATAAAATATCTCAACAAATGTTACTTAATTTTAAGCACACACCTACCTTTTATACACAGAAGATATATATATATAGAGAGAGAGTTGGGCTACAGTGCTTCATGAAGTAAAGCAAGTGTTTTACTTCACACATATTTTGCGATTTCAAAGTTCAAAAAGTCAATTTGAACCGTTCAAGTTGGTCTCCATATTAAATTGTACTTGGAGACCAAATTTTTTTGAAATTGCTGTTTTTGATGGTCTAGAATTTTCTGAAAAACAACGATTTTCAAAAATTCTAAAGAAATAGTACAAAATTTTTAAAAAATGTAAAATTTTGTCTCCAAGCACATTTTAAAAAACGACGCTCTTAATTAAGAAAAATGAAGTTCCAACAATTAGATTTAGATCTATGGTAAACTGTCATTTTGCTTATGAATAAAAGTGTCCCAATTAGTAAGGTGAGAAAAGTTCCCATCGACTCTAGTCTCTGGACGTGTATGTTTTGACCACATCATCATAGTTACAGGGAGCCTCTTTTAAAGCAGCTACATTAAGGCATCTATTTGTAAATAAAGGAAACGGAGGAGCCATTTTGTTGCAGACATGCCTTGAAAAGGGAATTTATTACGTGCTTTCAAAAAGAAAAAGAAAAATATCATGGTAGAACCGCTTAAGCATACCATAGGAGGTCCATGAGAAAAAGAAAACCCATTTCATTACTGAAATAGTTAATTACATTCACCACAAGACTATCAAGGAAGACATCTTCCTGGTAATTGTTTGTCTTGTACCAAAAGACAAACTTTCAAACTCTTTTGTACAGCTGTTCCACTAGAATCTCCTCAGAGCATCTCTTTATATGCATATACCTAATTAAGGAAGATTGGATATTTTTAATTTAAAAAATAAATTAAAATACAAGAATGGTTCTAACTTGGTAGAAAAAAGTGGGAGAGAGAAAGGATACACCAATAGAGATAGAGACTTAGGTTGGTAGTCACTACCAAGGAATCTGTATCCTATCAGGTATTGCAGAGGATTACTCTCACTTTACGGTTTGAGATTAAATCTCAACCGGTTTGAGATTCGGGTCATCATAGGGGCAGTATTTTTGGGCTTTGAATTTGTGTCAAGTTAAAAAGAACGGTCTAGATCTAGTAATTGTAAAAGATTCCCTTATCAGGTACTGGAGAGGATGTAATTCCCTACCTACCAAGGTCAAGGTGTGCTTGAAGAATACTTTGTGCAACATTCTTGACCGAGTGATTGAAGAATACTTTTTTCCACAAGGGTGCTTCTGTTGGCTATTACCAAGGTGTACTTTGCAATTTTACATCTCTTTTTCTATTCCTAGTTATTATTCAATCTCATGCTCATGTAAAAGTGGTGCTTGATATGAACATTTTAGATAAAATAATACCCATATATGTAATATTTATTCCATGAATCATGGTAATAATAGTGACAACTGTCATTATTATCCTTTCTCAACCATCTACGGATAGAAATTAATAGTGATGAAAATGGGGATAATTTTTGCATTTGTTGGGTATAGTATAATTTGAAGGAGCATATGCAGTATAATCTTTTTACAATTTTCTATGGAAAATACTCAAATAGGTATACAGAATTTTGAATCCGCCCCTGACCCAATTCCCATTACCTGGATGAACTACTCATGGTTTGATTTACACAGGGATTGAAAGTATTGAATTGGAAATGGAATTGAGTGTCTTTAGAACTTTTTGAGGGAAGCGAGAGAGTAAATAAAGGAGGGAAAGAGCCGACAGTGATGCCACGTGTGCACAAAATAAACAGTGTATATATTATGAATTATATTTTAAGATTTTATAATCAATGATAGTAATTAATTAGAAAAATAATTTGTGATTTTATGTGATTAATAAAATGAATAAGTTAGACCAACCGGCAACCACCAAATTAATTGATTCAGTTATTTTTTTTCTATAACAGTTACATTATATATCCTCGATTTCTATTCTTTATTAATGAATTCAATTTGATAACCTTCTTATAACTTTTGACCATTAGCTATTCATTTTGCATCGTCTGGTGATTTAATTAGTATATTCTTCTTCGCATATAAAAAATTGCAACAAAAAAGGGCCAATTTGTACACTTTTTTGTTTTGTTTTGTTTTGTTTTTATGTATAATTTTGTATATAATTTAGAATAAAATGTCACGGTACTATAATTAATTTTCATTCTTCACAAAAGAAAATTGTATGAATAGTTTTTTATAATTTGAAAGCCCAATCCCATCCATGATTGTATTTCAAATTAACTTTGTTTAAAGAAAATATAGATTTCAAATAAACTAATATTTATAATGATAACTTTTATAAATTTTCTTAAATGTAAATATACATATTTATTTTTAAATAAACTCTAAATATCTATAAAAAAAATACAATCAATCGTATAAAAATTCCTATATAAAAAGAGTAAGGATGTGATAATATACATATTACGAATCGATCCATGCTATGAATTTATATTTCTATTTTAAAAGATGAATTTATATTTCTATTTTAAAAGATTAAACAGTCAATTCAAACCATTAAACTTAATCTCCATACCAAAATGTATTTGGAGGTCAAATTTCACAATTTTATAATTTTGCAATTTATTTTAAACTTTAAAAATTGAGATATAAATTCATAGCACGGTTCAATCCATAACGCGACTCCTTTTGTACATAATAGAACAGATCTGGTCAGGTCCGGTCTGTTCTTAATAAAATAGCGTTGGGTCAACCTGTATCAGATTCAGATAGCTAGTTGCCAATGACGATTGTTGAAAGAATAATCCATTATAAATAAACTATTTGCAAATCATACACACCAAAACATGAGCCAAGAAATAGAAGAAATCATACATTGCTCTACAAGGAGCCAAAAGAGAGAGAAAAAAAAAATCCATAATGTACAAAAGGAGCAACTCTTTCAATGCCTAATTTTACAAACACTAGAAAGCTCGTCTAATTAACTCATGATGTACAGGCTAGATTACAACATTCCAACATACATGACTCTTATAACTTATCAACAGGCACAAGAACTTGAACATTCTATGCCCCTGCCCCTGCCCCTACCCCACTTCAAGAAAAAATTTCAAAACCCTTCTTTCATCAAACATACATACTATCAGAGATAGCATGATCAAAGTTGCATGTTTGGCCATTGTACAGTTAAGATACCCATTTGAAATGATCCAAATACCTCATATACTCTACTATTTTTTTACAAGAAAAAAGGAAAAAAAAAAAAAAAAAGCTAGCCCTCTTTTACTTCTTGTTAATGTTGAGACTCAAAAGAAAGAAAGAAGAAAAGAATGAACGAGGGTCATTCTACAAACATATTTAATGTAAAAGGGAGATGGGGCACAAGTACTTTCATGCTTATAGGGGGTAAATGGGACATTTCACTGAGTAGAGGTGTACGAATAAAAGGTGTCATTTCACAGTGTACATGGAAAAAAATTAAGCTGTCAGGTTTCCAAATGGTTGTGAAGAAGCAGTGTTGGAAACCTTTTCAGAAAATTGATATGATTTGTGACTATTAATTGGAATGGCAGATGGAGTGGAGAGGAAGGGATGGTAGAGGCAGCAGAGAAGAAATTAGAATCAGATATAAGCAAGAGAACTCCTGTCATTTGCTGATTGCGGCCGGCCCCTGGTTGGAGTTGGTGGCCTCTGAATATTAAGTTCCTGCATTTGCATTTATACATGTATACTAAATTAGCACCGGTACAAGTACTCAAATTGATGGTAGAAGAAAAGAAAAGGAAAAAAAAAAAGAAGGAAAAGAGACAAACCTGCATCCAGGTGTCATCAAGGGTACGCTCAGGTGAGGTTTCGGGCGACTGAACCGGTGGAGGGAGGGGATGAATCAACTTGGGCACTATTACTAGCCCCCTTCCTACCACTAAAATTGCCCCTGCATTGTTTGCCGTACCTGCACCAACAAATACCGATTGCAATATCAGGGATCAGTTATATAGTTCACTCCAATACCACTACTTAGCCAGTAGGATGTCAATGGGTTAGATCGGTCAGATCAGCAAAGTTCTATTAGTATTCTTATACGGATCCTAACGACCCGACCCGACCCACCGCCAGGTCCAGATGCCTCAAAACGCTTCTGACCCCTAAGGGCTAACAGTCATGGGTCAAAGATTTAACCTGATCCGAGCCACATGGACTAAATCTCTACGTTAACGGCATAGGTCGTGAAGTTGGGTTTGGGGTATTGATTTTACTATGGATGCTATATAGACCTGAGATCAAATCCCACTCTTGGGAAACTTTTTGGTTTTCTCATCTCCTCTTATTATCCACATTTGTGGGGCCACCTTGCAGACACTGAACCACTGTAAAATGGGCTGCATCAGATCATGGCTGCTCACCTGTTCCTGACCCAACAAATGACAGGTTGAAAAATTCTACACCAAGACTTGACCCAATAAGCCATTGTATTGGTCTGAGGCAGTTCGGATTGTTCAGAAATTTGATACCCCTTAAACCAGACCATCAACAGTCAGGAGAATCTGAGACTCTGACAACTGAATTCTTATAACATAATAACTAAAATTACCGCAATAATTAGTTGCTGAAAATAGTGTGATGAGCTGTCCATGTGCAAATCGTTCAAAACCATCCATGACACATTCATGAGCCCTTATAATAAGTTGCAATTTATTCCTCTTACAGAAGTCTGTCACTCGGTCTGGCTGCATTTTACCAAAATAACTTTAGTTGAGGACCCTGGATAATGACCAATTAACCCAAAATGACTCTTTAAGCCCTAGACATGAACAGCCTGGTACCTCAAAGTTCATACCAGAAGCTACATCCTGATACTGATAGGACCCGACCAAAATGGCCTGAGACCTGAAATGAACCAAGACCTAAAACTAAATGAACACATTAAAACCCAACCCCAAAAAATCAGAAATGCACCAGCCTGAAATTGAGTTGGCCTGACCTAGGTGACCTGAGACTCCACAATTGATGATCAACTTCATTGAACCTAACTCTACCAGACTTGACACCATGGTTTGCACCTCTGGCACTGATATTATATACCAACACCATACCTTTAAAGCCATTTGAAGGAAAAAACAATGAGAAAAAATAACAAGGAATACCCCAAATGTAACAAGGCCAGGTCCTCTTGCATTCGGTCTTAAACCTTCTATGCTATCATTCTCTGTTGGGTCCGACCTGAAAAAAAAAAGGTGAAAAAGATGATAAAATATCTCAACATATGCTACTTAATTTTAAGCACACACCTACTGTTACACAGAAGATAGATATATATATATATATAGAGAGAGAGAGAGAGCAGTGACTAATATGCATTCGGTAGCATATGGACTGAAATGCACGGTCCAAATTTGAAATTTCAAAATCCAAAAAGTCGATCTGAACCATCCATCTTGTTCTCCATATTAATATGTGCTTGGAGACCAAAAATTTTACATTTTTCTGAATTTTTTTACTATTTATTAAGACACTTTGAAAATTGTTGATCCAACTATGACTGCTGATTTTACTGTTTTGTTAAGCCACCGTTTGATTAACAATTTTCAAAGTGGTTTAATAAATAGTAAAAAAATTCAGAAAAATGTAAAATTTTTGGTCTCCAAGCACATATTAATATGGAGAACAAGATGGATGGTTCAGATCGACTTTTTGGATTTTGAAATTTCAAATTTGGACCGTATGCATTTCAGCCCATATGCTACCGAATGCATATTAGTCTCTCTCTCTATATATATATATAGGATTTGGCTACGGTGCTATGGGTTGCATAGAGGGCTACAGTGCTACGGCTCAATATTCGAGTTTTCAAAATCCTAACAGTCGATCCGAACCGTTCATCTTGTTCTCCATATTAATATGTGTTTGGATACCAAATTGTACATTTTTTGGAAATTTTTTACTATTTTTTAGATTTATTGTAAACCGTTGTTTTTCAGACAAATCTGAACCATAAAAAACAACAATATTCAATAAATCTAAAAAAATAGTAAAAAATTTCCAAAAAATGTAAAATTTGGTCTCCAAACACATTAATATAGAAAACAAGATGAACGATTCGGATCGACCGTTAGAATTTTGAAAACTCGAATATTGAACCGTAGCACCGTAACCCTCTGTGCAACCCATAGCACCGTAGCCAAATCCTATATATATATATATATATGAGGAGAGATCCAATTACACCTTTATTGGTAACACCGAATTACATTCTCGATTTTCAAAGTTCAAATAGTTGATCCAAACCGTTCAACATGATAGATATGTTAAAATGTGATTGCAAATCAAATTTTATATTTTTTGAAATTTTTTTACTATTTATTAAGTATTTAACAAAATCAGTATATTCAAACCATTGAATTTTTGTACTCATCTTAATAAATAGTAAAAAAATTCAAAAAAATGTAAAATTTGATCTGCAAGCACATTTAACATATCCATCATGTTAAACGGTTTGAATTGACTGTTTGAACTTTGAAAATATAGAATGTAATTCGATGTCACCAAAAAATGGTGTAATTGGATCCCTCCTCTATATATTATATATATATAGAGAGAGAGAGTGTGACTAATGTGCATTCGTAAGCATATGGTCCGATATGCATACGGTCCAAATTTGAAATTTCAAAATCCAAAACGTCGATCCGAACCGTTAATCTTGTTCTCCATACTAATATGTGCTTGGAGACCAAATTTTACATTTTTCTGAATTTTTTTACTATTTATTAAGCCACTTTGAAAATTGTTGATCCAACAGTGGCTTAACAAAACAGTAAAATTAGCAGCCACCGTTGGATCAGCAATTTTCAAAGTGGCTTAATAAATATTAAAAATATTCAAAAAAATGTAAAATTTGGTCTCCAAGCACATATTTGTATGGAGAACAAGATGAACGGTTCAGATCGATGTTTTGAATTTTGAAATTTCAAATTTGGACCGTATGCATATCTGGCCATATGCTTACGAATGCACATTAGTCACTATATATATATATAGAGAGAGAGGTTGGCTAATATCAAAACGTTTGTTAAGCTATTTACTATATGAGGGTTTCAAATACCTTCATTTTTTGTGCATCCATCATTCCTCCATTTTTAAGAATTTTAATAACTCAAAATTTAAAACTTAAAAGTCAAAATAAAACCATTGAAAATGATCTACATCATTTTATTATGGCATTTCAACTTTGTTTTGGTTGTCATCAAGAGGTTGCAAAAACGTACTAATGTGGATAATTTCTAAACGTTGATTTTTCAAATGATTGATTCACATAAAAACAAAATCGAAATGTGATATTTTTTAATGAACACAGAGAAAATAACATAAATCACATCTAACGGTTTTATTTTGACATTTATGATTTAAATTTTGATTTATTAACGCTTTTAAAAATGGAGGCATGGTGGAGGCACAAAAAATGGAGGCATTTGAACCTCAAAATATATATAAAGATCATAGTGAATTCGTAACATCTCCCTACTTAACAACAGCAATTGACATAGTTCCTTCATTTGCACTGTTTTATGGTATACTGTCATTTTGCTTATGAATAAAAGGGTCGTAGTTAGTAAGGTGAGAAAAGTTCCCATCAACTCTAGTCTATGGACGTCTATGTTTTGATACGGCACACAGATTGACCACATCATCATAGTTACAGGGAGCTTCTTTTAAAGCAGCTACATTAAGGCATCTATTTGTAAATAAAGGACACGGAGGAGACTTTTCGTTGCAGACATGCCTTGAAAAGGTAATTTATTACGTGCTTTGAAAAAGAAATAAAAATTATGGTAGAACCGCTTAAGCATACCATAGGAGGTCCATTAGAATTATTGATCCCACATCCATTGTAATGGGTCTCTCAAGCTTTTCAATCTGCTCAACTGAGGTGATTGACCGGCCGATACCACCATGCATGCATATGATCTTTTTTTCAATCATAGCAGCCAGTGGAAGATAATTAAATAGCTGGTTGAATCGTGTCCACGCCCATATGCCATCACTCTCGCCCTGAAATAACAACACAACCTCAGGACAGAAAAATTAATTGGAGGCCCTTTGGGGGGGATAAAGGTGATTCTCTCTTATGAAGAATTTAAGTTTGGAACTCAAGCAATTAAATACTTTGCGTGCGTCTGGATCAAGCCAACGTTTTGGTTGCCCATGTCATAAATCATGTCCACACAAACTACTTACCTGATGATTGAGTTATTGCCTGTTAAACTTTTGGGAATCGATGTCTTTCAATAATGAAAATATGTATATTAACTAAATGGGTAGCATGCTATATGTAGAACGTTCTTAGGATCCTTACCATTCGCTCAATGCACTCAATGCGAAAACCAAAAAGAGCATTTATATCAGCAGCCTCATGGTTTCCTCTTATCAAGTGTACATTCTCAGGGTACTCTATCTGCAATTTTTTGAAACTCCTGTAAGTGAAATAAGTAATTGAACTTGAAAATGCATTTTTTTTTTTTAATCCTAACAATAGAAAAGGAACAAAAAGGAGTTTTGCTGTTGCGTTTGGGCAGTTAGTTAGGAACTTACCTTGAGAGCGAGGAGCAAAGTAATGGTTTCTAAGCTGTGTTGGCCACGGTCAACATAATCTCCCAAAAACAAATAATCAATGTACCTGAAAAAAGCATGCCGCCTCATCAGAGAACACCAAATAAAACTGACTGTTTTTGAAAAGCTGGAATGAGAGTGAAACAACGTCAACTAACGTGATGTCGCCAGCAGTTGAGGGGAAGCCGTATTCATCAAAGAGACGCATGAGGTCACCAAACTGACCGTGGAGGTCTCCAAAGACTTTGATGGGAGCCTTGAGCTGCAAGACAGTGGGTTCCTGCATGAAGATCTGCTCTGCTGCATAGCAGAGCTCCCCCACCTCATATGAGTCAAGGAAGAAGGCTCTGTTGGCCGGGGGCTTCCAGTTCCTCGGCCTCAGGAGGAGCGATATCACCTTTTTATGCAGCCCCTGGGGAGACTTCTGCCGGTTCAGGTGCTTCTTCGAAGGGGCTGACGATTCTGCATTCGATGGGTGCATTCTCCTGCTCTCATTCTCAAACTGATCCAGTGACAATTGCCGGATCATCCCTCCCAGATTCCCTACCGTCTCTTTAGCAACCACCACCTTTGTTTGGGGAATAATTGAAAACAGAAAAAAGCAAAAATCAGAGACGCCAATATGCACTCGTGCATGCACACTCATATATCATATAAATCTATCTCTATACGATAGAAGAGACAATGAAGTGGAGGACATGAGACATACAGCTCTTGGGTGAAGTTTGACATCGGGTTGAATCGAATCAGTAGCAGCTGAATCTGCAGAGACTGGGGACTTGTCATCAGCCTCAGACTCGGCTTCCTTTTCATCAGAGAGGCTTCCTTCAGAAGAGGCCACTGACGCTTCCCTCGCTGCTCGCCACACAGCACTCATGGCCTCTGCCTCTTCAGTCGATGCCTGGGTCAGCATGTCAATTGATCTCTGGTCCCCATCTGCTCTGCCATTTGCGGACTGGTGATTCAAGGCAGAAGAAGAACCAAACCCTTGCAAGTTCTCATTTGCCTCTGACATAACTCTGTCAGAGTTGTTCAATGAAGTACCAGAATCAGAACGAAAAGGTGAATTCTCTGCCACAAGGAAATCCCCAAGTAGCAAGTCTGTTCAAGTTATACATGGGAAAAATGATCATGTGTTGAAGATACAAATAATGGGTGCATAAAAAACAAAGCATTGTAACTTCTAAAGGAATTTTAACTTTCATAAGCAGAGCATAATTCTAATTAGAGAGGTTTAAAAGAATTGTCTAAGTATTTTTCCTCCAGAAAATATAAGCACAAGAAAAGAACAATAAAAAAATGCACAACCCAACAAAAAGTAGAAACAACCTGGGTTTTCTTACTCAATTTCTACATACACTAAGTTTGTACCGGCTTAGATACTGGTACAAACTGCACTTCATGTACTGATATGAGGCAGACCACACAGTAAATCCATCTGAAACCATAACAGCCCAAATTTTTTTCTGATACAATTAGAAATACCTCCTTTGAGGCCTCCATGAATGAAAACTTGAGAGCCGACAGATGCAGCCGCATGACGACAGCGACGAAGGAGTTCGAGAGAGGGATCAGGGTCACTCAAAGGCTTGTTGCGAGAAGAGGTAACGGTGCCATTTCTATCAAGCCAAACCCCAGCAGCAGTATCCAGCACTTTACAAATTTAAGAAACAAATGAACAATGATGTCACAGCTAGGGGTGTTCATTGGGTCCGGTTAAGTCGGTTTTGAACCGAACCGGATTAGTTTGGACTAAACGGTTCGGTTTTTCAGTTTAATGGTTCGGTTCAGTTTGTTTTCTAAACTAAATTATAACTTCGGTTCGGTTCGGTTTGAAAATTTTCAAAACCGAAATAACCGAACCGACCGAACTTCTATATATTATGAATTTGGTTTGGACCATCCCGGTCTATTTCTTACTACCCCGGTTTATTTCTTACTACCCCGGTTTATTTCTTAATCAATTGCTTTAAATACTTCAGTTTTTTTCTTTATATACTTCGGTTTATTATAAATCTATTGCTTTAAATAAAAAAATTAATATATTTCAGTTTGAACCGAACAAACCGAATAAAACTTTGGTTCGGTTCAGTTTGGTTGCAATGATAAATCGGTTCGGTTCTATCTTTGAAACTGAATTATAACTTTGGTTTGCCTAGTTCGGTTCGGTTGAAACTGAACCGAGCAGATGAACACCCCTAGTCACAGCTCTATTAAAATTATTAGGACAACGATACTTCCATGAGTGTATTGACCCAGTTCCAATAACCTTTTGGTCTGGAGCCATAGCAATACATACCTGAATATAACCAAAATGAAGGTAAGGCAAAAAAAAAACAAAACACAAGGTACATACCTGCAATGGCACCTTCACCTTCAATAGACCGGCCTCCCCTCAGCACACCTCCTGTAACATGTAAACGGGCCCCAACAAACACCTAGAAATGTGCACTGACAAGATAAATAACTAAACTGCAAAAAGGCCACAAGTAGATCTCACGGTTATTGTCCCATTTTCTACTTGTAGCACCAGGTCCGTCTAACTGTACAGTGTGGTGCAGATTCCAAAAGTGCACAACTAATCATC
Organism: Carex rostrata; assembly: GCF_964058835.1. Classification (NCBI taxonomy): domain Eukaryota; kingdom Viridiplantae; phylum Streptophyta; class Magnoliopsida; order Poales; family Cyperaceae; genus Carex; species Carex rostrata. The sequence goes on along the minus strand of NC_135918.1, from coordinate 9,741,634 downwards.
AAAATTAACACTAAAAATGTGCAATTGGTACTCGCATATTACAAAACTAACTATCTCAAGTAGGTTATTGTTCCTTGATTCAGCATCAACACTGCAAAGGCACTTTCCTTTTTATTTCTGCTGTGTGAGACTAATAGTATAGTCTTGTACAGCATTACTGAACCTGAACCTAAAGAGTATGGCATCTATTTAAGTTAGGATCTCCCCATTAAAGAACCCAACTACTCTCATACACACACACACACAAAAAAAAAAAAAAAGCAACAACAACAACAAAGCCTTTAGTCCCAAACAAGTTGGGGTAGGATAGAAGTGAAACCCAACCGGATTCACAAAGTCAACTGGAGGTCTCTGGCATCTTTTAGGCTTGCAATGGGTACAGATCGAGTCTCCGTAGGCATGGTGGTCATCGGTTGAAATACTACTCATGTTAACCTACTTATACCAATACATGTTCATTAAAAGAAGGGAGCATGCATACCGCTGCATGCTGGTACCTAGGAGAAGGAGAAACTCCAGGGGCAAGAGTCCATTCCCACTGCCCGTTTGTATGCATTAACAGCCCATATGCATCTGACAGTGGCTGAAAAATAAAATAAAATAAAATACATGATATGTTATCTACTATCTTTATAGTGAATACATGATATGTTATCTACTATCTTTATAGTAAATACATGATATTTAAAATATAAATGAAGGTTGAACCCTATCAGGATTGTAACCAGAATTAACGATAAAATTGGAGTCATTACCATTCCAGATGCATCTCTTCCACCGCACAACAACAACATACCATCAGAGCGTGAACTTGCAGTAGCATACCTGTTTTGAAAACACAATGAGATGCAACTTAATACAAATTTAATAAGAGAAGAAAGAAAAGGAAGCTGGCTGGTGAGTAAGCTTACATCCGAGCCGAAGGTCGGTCACCATCAGGGTTGAGCTTCTGCCAGCGGTATGGCTTTTGAGCTGTGTCTAAAGCCCATGCATCTGATAATACCCTCTTCCCTGTACTTAATTAACTCGATTTGTTATTCGCCTCAAAATGGTTAATCATTATTTAATACAACTACATTGACAGATGCAAAGAGGTTGAGAACTCAGAAACTTACTCAACAAGATCATTCTTTTAAGTTTTAGCAAACAAACCCAGTATGCTTATACTCTTTTAAAAAAGATTTTTGGCAATGCTTCTACCGGATACAGAGTTGTAGCCATTCTCCAAAAGACTTGTCTTAGCTAATTTAAGTTTTACATTGCTTTGGTGATCCTTTCCTTTTTTCTCATTCATTATCACCCCTCGAGAAGATGTACTAAAAGGGAAAAAAAAGAGAGAGAGACTCGATAGATTTAGAAAGAAAAGACTAACCATCATTGCCGCTAACAGTTACAAGATAACGTTGTGCTATCAAGTCCATTGTATGGCCATAGCGGGGCCCAGGACCAGCGCCTTGAACGACAACCCTATCATAAGCAATATAAACTAAAAGAATTAGTAAACGATAATACCAGTTCAGCACTGAATGTACATGAATGTACCGGATCCATACCAATCAATATAACAATTCTTGTTTGACTATCTTTTATGACGTTAATTTGAGGTATATGCTTAACATACAACATATCATTAGAACCCACAAAAAGTACTAGTACCATATTATACTGTCATCCTTAATTTAAATGTAAACCAGCGAGTTTGTTCACCTATGCCATTTAAACTTATCATTTGTGAGGTCAAGCACATAGAGGTCATCTGTTGAGTGACCAGCTGGCCCAATGCCACCCTGCCAACAGAGCATAAAAACAAGAAAAGTTGAGCATGTGAAAGAATTAATAATTACAATATTTGCAGAAGTGTCTATTGTATTATCAGTGACTCAAAAAAGAAGATATCTCCTGTCGCTCATCATCAACGTGTTTAGCATCTCTATTGCGAAATCTAAACTCAGCCCTTATTTGTAAAATATGCATGAAAGATACAAAGATATTCTTCTAAATTACAACAATTACTATAATTAGACTATCTTTTTCCTTATTGCGCTGTGATAAAATAAAATGATAACTATAATTATTGTAATTCCTTTCTAAAATAAAATAATCACTGTTATTTAGACCTTATGAGCAGTTACCTGAAAAACAACCATGGTACCAACAGTTGCTGCCGCATGAGCTGCCCTTGGTGAAGGCGCCTCACCAACTGGATGGATTCTATAAAAAAAAATTAAAAGGATCACATTTGGCATAGATATGCCATGCTTTTAATTAGAGCAACAATGATTTATGTTTGGCCCTACAAAACACCCAAACAAGATGTACAACCTAGAACCATATGAAATCCTCAAAAAGAAGAAAAATAACTGGACATGTAATTGGGGATGCAAATAAAGACGAGACAAACCTGATCCATTTTTTGGAGTCCACGTCATAAGAGTGGACAGAATTTGTGACACCCGCAAGCCCTACGTGCAACAAATCATAGAGGCCATTAGCTGAAAGGCATCAGTTATCTCAAAGTTGTTTAATTTAAAAATGTTTATAATGAATGAAATGGAGAAGTGGAAGTACACAGAACTGGATCTGATCTGAGAAGCATTGGTACTAGTTACTTAGTGAGTGATGCTGAATTGGATGAATGCTAAATATAGACAGTAGACAGTGAGGAAGTAAAAGGAAGGTGGAATGAATTAGGTGGCTAGCTAAACATATAAATTGAAAGAGGAAAAAAAAGAAAAAGAAAACTAACGAATGCCAGGGAGGGAGGGAGCGGATGGTGAAGAGCCTCCTCCTCCTCCCTCGATGGCGGTGGCACCACCAAAGAGGATGAGACGAGGGCCGTGGTTCTTGGTAGGGGCCACGGCGGTGAGGGAGTGGCCACACCTGGGTCCCGGCGCATCCTCCGCTTTGTCCCAGTTAGCGTCCTCCACCGGTTGGTATACTGGCGCAGGTACCACCCATGGCTTCTTGGTCGCCGCCGCCATTAAATTAATTAATTGGTTGGGCTTTGTTGTTGGGTTGTTCCTTTAATCTCCAGAGTCCAGTCAGTCGGTCAGTCAGTCGATCAATGGATGGATCGATGACGACGGGATGGGGTTGGAATTTGGATTGATCGGGAAGTGAAGAAATACTTCTCCTCCTTTTTCTTCTTCTTCTCCAGTTCTAGCTCCACAACCCGCTGCAGTGCTGACTCTTGAGTCTTTTAGACTATAAAATAAAATTAGTTAAACCCAAATAATATATCAATAGAATGGAAATAGCCGAGATTCAGTCACAAATCAAATACTAATACTAATAGTATTTGTGATTGTGATTGTGATTGTGATTGTGATTGTGAGTTAATTGCACTCTCCAGTAAATTAATTCAACATTTCTTTCATCAATTACAAATCCTCAAAACTATCAACTCAAATTTTAGCTCAAGTAAATTAATTCAACATTAATTAAGAACTGTGGTGAAACCAAAATCCTACAAACTATAGTAATCAAACAACTTAATTTCCTTATTTAGTAATATAATTTCATTAATTCAGGAAATTAGGTTTTAAATTTAGAGGAGGGATCCAATTATACTCTTTTTTGGTGACACCGAATTACACCATATGTTTACAAAGTCCAAACAATCGATCCAAACCGTTCAGCTTGATGGATATGTTAAAATGTACTTGCAGATCAAATTTTATATTTTCTGATTTTTTTTTACTATTTATTAATATGGGTACAAAAATTAAACGATCTGAATATAGCGATGTTGTTAAATACTTAATAAATAGTAAAAAAATTCCAAAAAATGTAAAATTTGATCTGCAAGCACATTTTAACATATCCATTATGTTGAACGGTTTGGATCGACTGTTTGTAATTTGAAAACTTTGAAAATTGAGAGTGTAATTCGGTGTCACCAAAAAAGGGTGTAATTGAATCCCTCCTCTTAAATTTAAATTATCCAAATAATTACAAGATTGGCAACCTAATCAAATTTGCAGAGATACACTGTTAGCATCTAAATTGAACACTACGCACCCTTTTCAAGCTCACTAGTAAAGATTTCGTTAGCGTTCTTATTTTAAGTATGGACACTATATCCGTCCTATTTCTGCAAATAGAATATTTACTCTGTCATATTTAATTTGAAGAGGGTTTAAATGTCTTTATTCTGTCATGTATTTAATTTTCTCTTTATGAGCATAAAAACTAGAACAATTATATTCCTCCCCCCCATTCCATCCCCCACTCTATCTCTCTCCAAATTAGTTTTATCTCATTTCAATCTCGTTCATATTTCTCACGATCTATGAGAAATTTTGCGAATCTAAAATCACGAATGTTTTCTACGTAATTTTCTCTTTTAAATGAGATCCATGATGACATACTTTCGGATAAGTCGTTACAGAAGTATTTATCTCTCATCGTGCAAGTATTTATACCTATACAGACATATGAAAGTATTACTATCAATTATTATAAGTATTTATACTGATATATGAAAGTATTAATATCAAGTATTATAAGTATTTATACTGACATATGAAAGTATTAATATCATGTATTATAAGTATTTATACTGACATATGAAAATATTAATATCAAGTATTATAAATATTATATGCAAAAAAATACTTTTAAGTATAGATATAAATACTTACACAATGAGGGATAAATACTTCTGTAACGACTTGCTCGAAAGTATGTCATCATGGATCTCATTTGAAAGAGAAAATTACGTAGAAAACGTTCGTGATTTTAGATTCGCAAAATTTCTCATAGATTGTGAGAAATGTGGACGAGATTGAAATGAGATAAAAAAAACTCACCTCTAAAAACGTGCATGGTCCCCCATATGATTTGAGATTCCCCCCACCCTCCATGAAAAAAACTTGCTTGGTCCCCTAAAATACTTTCGTGCTTAGAGATAAATACTTTCGTTCTTAGAGATAAATATTTTTGTACGTAAGTATTAATACCTTATGAAAAAAAAATGACAGCTGGAGTTTTTTGGCATTTTGTGCGGGGTTAATTGCGGAGTGGGAGGTGCGGGGTTAGTTATCAACCTCCTAAAAACTATTATCTTTCGATTTTGATTTTATATGAATCAATAAGTTGAAAAAATAACGTCCTAGATTTATCCATGTCAATGTATATTTGCAAGCTATTAACACTAATCAAAACAAAACCAGAACGTTGTGATTTTTACATATGCATAAAAATAATGATACAAATTATATTTAATGGTTATATTTTGTATTCAAGTTTTAAACTTGAAGTCACTATACTTTTAAATAAAGATATAATGAAGACAAAAAAGAAATACATTTGATCTCTCCTCGTTTAATTAATTTATTTTTTAATGTCATATAAAATTATATTTAATGGTATTGGACTTCCAACAAAACAAAGCTCAACTTTTCACCCACCATATTTGTATTATTTGTTCATTTTTCATTCCTTTTCTCTAAAATTTCTACAGAAAAAATAATTTCCATCAAAATAAATTTAATTAAAAATGAGAGTTTTTTTTTCCAGTGATATTAAGTAGAAGGAATATATTGATATTTAAATTATATTGACAATCTTAACCACCAACGTTTTACAACATTTAATATCTTGAATATAATATCAACAACTTCATTTACTGCTGTTCTGGACGAAATTCAACCTGATACCGGACATGAGCAATCTTCTTCTCTTATATGCATATAATTATACGATTAAACTAAATAAATTTTAGTATAGAAAATATATAGAGTTATACAAAATAAAAACCTGCGTAGATTTTAGTATTCCACATTAGTGGATATGCGCACATCACATAGTGAAGGAAAATAGTCACTAAGTCTTTTGGTGAACTACAGTGTTCTTAAGTTCACTAAGTCTTTTGGTGAACTACAGTGTTCTTAAGTTCACTAAGTCTTTTGGTGAACTCAAGTCTAAAACACATTGAATCAATTTCAAATGACGAATTCAAACCGTTAAAATTCACTTACCTTATAAGTGATGTATCTACATATGAAATTTTTAAACATTTGAATTAATTTAGTATAAAATCAAGCGGTCAAAATTAGAAGTTTAATCAATTAATTTTAATGCATTCATTTTTTGAATCTTTTTTTACTACTTGGTTCGATGCAAAATTAGTTTCAAATTATTTTTTTTTTTTTTACATGTAGACGCATCACCCGTAAGGTAGACAAGTTTCAACGGTTCAGATTTATCATTTGAAGCTGATTCGATAGGTTTTAGACTTGAGTTCACCAAGAGACTTGGTGAACTTAAGAACACCCTAGTTCTACTCATTAAGAAAATATAAAAAAGGGTTATGATTTTATCAAATCTCGATTTGTAGAAAGAACGGAACACGTAACTCACTAAAATTAAAATTGAAAACAAATCAACACCTGATATTAATTCATATCAAGATTAGTCCGATATATGACAAAATTCAAATCTGCATGATCAAATTCATATAATCATTAAAAATTTAAGAGTATACTAAATTTGAAATTAATTAGTTCGATGAAATCTAAACTCGATATTTATCAAAATGTCACCAACACAAAGTATAAGATAAAATCTAAAAAGATAGACAACCAGTGATGGTATTTAGTTTTTTTTTTGTGAGTTGTCGTAAGGGTAATTTATAATTCTCACAGTTATGCTAGAACTTTATACTATTACAAAAAACAACACAAAATGAAACCACAAAAAGAAAAAAGAAAAAAGAAAAAAGAAAAAAGAAAAAAGAAAAACAAAACATTTTTCCTTGATTTCATAAAATCATTCCTGTTTTCCGATATATGTTTTATTTTTCTATTGATATCTGTTCCATCACAGGTACCACTCATGTGGGCCATGTGGCGTCTCCCATCGATTAAAAACAACATAACATCACATCACATCACCTAAACTAATACTATGATCATGTCAAATCACATCAAATAATTAATTTTTCTAACATTATTTCTTTATTATAATTTATTTATTAATATTTTATTATTATTATTTTCTATAAACTAACTTAACATGATAAAAATAATTAAACATAATTAGTCATGTATGGTCACAACACGCTCACATAGCATAACAATTGTGAGATAATTATCCTCTACCATTTTAATCACATCACATTCCATGACATCATCACATACCATGACATGACGTACCCAAACCAAGACATTTTAGTCACATCACATGTTTCCCTCACTAACAGAAGATATGATGAAGCGTGAGGCATAGGCAGCAGCTAGCGAGTATCAAAATTAATGTCCCTAAAATCAAAATCAAATTGCAGCTGGCATACCAAACCCAGATTCTAGATTCCATTTGTTACAAACGAAACAACGGGATGATGCCCGGCAGCCTGGACTTGGCGGCTTGACACCAAATTTGGTTTTAGCATGTGCCACTTCCCAGTCAAGCCATCAGATTCCAATAAACTTCTAAAAGTTCTCATCACATACCACAGACCCCGAGCTTGATCCCGACCCCAACCCCACCTCTGGTTATTCTCCAACCTCATTCATAAATCACCACATTGTATCCTAATGAAACAAATAATGTCCAGCAGACATGCCATGACATGCTTTCCTGCTTTCCTACTTTCCTAACCTACTCAACATCTACAAAAATCTCAAAAAAACCATTCATGCCAGATTTGCCATGGGCCCCATTGCCAATTTGTCTGATTCCTGCCGAGATTCACTACATGTCCAAGCCACCTTCAGACATCTTCATGACGTCTTCTTCTGACAAGAGTGTTTTCTTCCCCCCTGACCCAGTCTTGTCGTACGGCTGAGCCATTCGCCGAAGGAACTTTGCCATTCAATAAAAAAGTAAATCAGTCAAAACAAAAAGAATGTGATGAAATTTCTCTCAAATAGAGCAAGTAAATGATATCAGGAGCAACAACAGAGCACCAGGTTGGCTCACAAATGGGACCTGAGACTAACAGGTCACGCTGGCTGGCTTACTGGATCCAGATTTACTATCTGTTCACAGGTCAGGTCATGCCTATGCAGCAAAGTACCGTTACAAGATAATATTGTTCCCAGCTTTGTTCATATTGTTAACATGAAGGAAACAATGGTTATTATTCAGACCTCACGGGCTATATGCAAGGCCATATCGGTGCTCAGATTTAGGTGCGCATCATGCAGGTGAGATAATATCCACCCCGGCAGCTTTGACCGTTTGTCATGACGACTATACCTGCAATGTTAACAGAAACACACAAAAGTGAAGCCGAGCCTTTCGAAAAACTAAATTAGTAAGTTTAAGGGTGGGCTGCAAAAATGCACATACCTCTTGTCAGCAAATATCATCATGCCGTAATCTGCCTTGGAACGAATCACTCGACCAACACATTGTGCTGCTTGTCTCTGCAAGCATGAGATGATATTTTCCATGTTATGAATTCAAGAAAAGGTCACTAAACCACAGAAACCATGCTACATGAAATTGCTTCAAAGTTCTCTCTATCAACAATATTGCAATTTTGACTGTTTTCTACCAACTAAACCCTGACCAAAATGGAACTGTGACAACTTTGGACCTCCTTTGATATTATTTGGTGATAGCTTGGTGCTTATGCCTATAAGCAATGATGAACAACAACAGCATCAGCAGCAATTTTGTGATCAATTGGTGTCAACTGAAATTTCAACTAGGACAGCCTGACACCGACACCAATTATATCATACCAGTGCATCAAAGGTTAGGAAATCGCCCTCCTTTATCTGAAAGGTCTCCCTTAAATATTCTAACCTCGCTAGCAGTATCCTAAAAGATAAGAAAAACAAAGATATTTCTTGTTATTGTTACACTTACAAAAATAAATAACAGTAAACAACTAATGGGAAGATAAATTTCAGAGATAGTATAAACTAAGAAGGAACATAAAGATCACCTGCTGAGGGTGTACTGAAAAGGAACACCAAACATGATAACCAGCCTTCCATAATGTCGGTCAAAATCTATACCTTCAGCAACTTTCCCCCTAGATTATCCAATGTAACCAAAAAATAACACTCAGTTTGTTTAATTTGCAAATTCTGAAATTAGTTTTTTCCTTCTTTATTCCTCTTCTTACAAAGGTATTAAACATTACAGAACTACAAAAATAAACTAATGCTGGCAATGTTGATGGTAATTTTTCAAACTACACTGAGTTCTTTATGTTAATATACAAACACCCAACATTTCACATATTCTTAACCAAGTCATCTAAAAGTGTAATCAGTCAGCAAAACCAAGTTAAAGTCGAGCAAAAATTGACAAAGTTGCACACAGCAAATTTTGGCTCCAATTTATTTCATTTGGACTCCAGGAAAATATAAACATGAGGGGACCGAAAACCCCTCAAGTATGAGAAGTCTTGTGTACAATTGCTGATATAGTTAAACTGAATTCACTTTGAAAAAAAAAAAGGGGGTACACAATTACCTTGCCACAGAGAAGAACACTGCGCCTCTGCCACAGTCACAAGCCTTCCTATAATTATCAAGTGCCAGCGTAGTTTCTACCACATCTTGAGTTTCAATAAAAACCAGCTTATGCTGCATCACATCCTACAAAAATTACCCTAAAATTTCAATTCACATAGGTTACAGAAAACAAGAATTAAATTTATTGGGGATCTGAGCATACATGTATGCTAGTATACTTTAATTGTCTCGATTAACAATTTAATTGAATTTCTGTGCAGAGATCAAGGCTTCATTTGAGGCTATAAGCCTGAAAATATAAATTATAAAAATAATGAACTGAGAATTGGTACTGATACTAAACTGTAGTGATTGCAGAAAAAAGTTCAGAAACTGTGGCTCGCTCATGTGACAACCCTCGCACAAAACACATAAATAGTCCCAAATTCTATTATGAATGATCAATAACATCCAGGGTTGATAATAAAATTTTATGTGAAATAAAATGGAGTGTTTTGCAAAATATATTCTCTAGTCTTCCCATATATCAAAACATCACTGAAAATTTAAAATCTCTGCAACAGGAAAAACATTTACAAACTTGTGTGGGTTCATAATGATCTCTGTTTTTCCTATCAGGGTGAGCACAGATCGAATTATTGAAACAAGCGATGATTAGATTGCAGGTTCCAGAATAAAGGATTTGGGGAGCGATCTCCCCTCTAAGGGGCAAGTTGGTCAATATTATGGCCTGACTAAACTTTGTTGTTAGCTACGAGGAAGCCATAGAAATGTGGAGTTCCTGTTGGAAGCAAGAGAACTTTTAGAAGCTATTCTCCAATATTACAGAAAACAAACAAAACTGTGTCTGAAGGAGACAGGAAAACAGGGTATACAGCATAAAACCAAGCATTGAAAATCATAACCATACCTGCAGGATACCCATTTCATTCCAGCTATTGACAATGCCGTCCATGTAGGAATAACTGACAAAGAAGCAAACAATTCCATCTGGCACTGCTGCAACCATTTCGAGGAGCAGCCTCCCGTAGTTTCTCACAACTCCAGGGTCACTTCTCATATCAAATTTCGTGCTCACTGGTAGCTGGTCACTGCCACAGAAGATGTTCAGAAATTATCATCACTTCTGTAAAAAGTTTTCTAGAGTAATAATGTATTGTGGCTCATAAGGAACCTGTTGTTCATGTACTGAACCAAATCCCATGTTTTTCTATTTTGTTATATAGTTCCGAAAAGTCAGGTTGGTTAAATATTTTTAGGAAAATGAGGTTTTGGAGAAGAAGTCCATCAAAAAACCCAACCAGGAGCTTATCATCAGGTGCAAAAAATAATGACTTGATTTAAGGACTTCAATTATTCATTTTCAGTATTTCTGGGTCCAGGAGCTACCTTCCGCGAGTTAGAACCATGGGGCAGATGCAATCCCTCGTCAAGGACATGGTAAAGCTGCGGCTTATGACAGGGTTAAAGCTCAAAAGACGGGGGTAAAGATCAATTGGGCTGAGAGTCCCTGAAGTAATAATAACTGACTGGAAACGATCAAATACAGGCTTTATTGCAAGCGAAGCGTCATGACAACTCAGCTGTTCAATCAAAGATATAGCAACTTAACAATTAGAAAGAAAAAATAAAAAAGATGAAAGGGTGAGACAGATGGAATTGCAGTGATAATGAGAATGCAAACAGAAGAGGGCATGCATACCTGAAGTACGGGATCGGGAATAGTAGGCATCCTCTCATCGTATGGCTCGATGATGATAGAGAAGCCCCTCGCATAGGTGGAGACGAGAGTGGCAAAATCACAGACGGTCTGGATGTGCATGAACTCGTCGGTGTCGGTTATTTCAAGCGTGAGCATGAGAGAGTGCAGGCGGTCGTAGCAAAACTTGAGCATTTTCTGGTCGATTCCAGCCTGAGAGTTGATGGAGGAACAGAAAGAGACAGGGTTCTCAGTCTCTACATTCTCCGTCATCAGACGGCCCTTCAGGTACTGAACCAGCCTGCGCAGCACAGACAGGAAATGCTCTGCTCTGCGAATATTTCCTGGCACCGCCTCCTTCAATATATCGTCCGGCAGTGCTGGATTCCCCAGCCATGCATCCGTTACTTAATTCATGAAAGCAAAGATAATAATCAGCAAGCCAATCTATGTATCTATCTATCAATCATAAGCCAAGGAAAGAAAAATGTACTTGTTTCATAAAAAGTCCAAAAGACAATGCAAGAGAAGACAAGAGAGACTAACTTGCAAGATTTCCTCTCTGTGCCAGTCCTTGGACGAGGCGGTTATACTCAGCACGTAGCCTGCCAGCATCAGTAGCCTTGAGCCTTGCTACCAAATTGAGACAGAGCTAGTCAGAGAAAGAGCAAGGAGAGTAAAAATGGTATTCAAAATGTAATTAGGTATTGAATAACATTCTTTGTTATTTGTCTAATGTTTTGTATTGAATTTCTGAAAGAGAGATACAGGCCTTAAATAGGCGAAGTTCGGATTACATTGAGCTGTATTAAATGTTAAAATAGCAATAGCTGTAAATGAAAACAGAATGAACAAATACAAATTCGGTCAGAGAAGGTAAGGTAAGGATAAAATTGGTTACCTGTCGATCTGCTGTGACATCTGAGTGAGATTCCTGGCAGCGCCTTCGAGTGTCTGCTTCCTGATGCTCACGCTGAGGGCCTCGATGCAGACATTGTCGATGTTATGGGCCTCGTCAAAGACCACCACACACTCCTTCTGCATCTCCTTGGAGATGAAGCTGGCCACCTTAGGATCGAGCAGGTATTGGTAGCTGTAGACAACCACATTGGCGTAGCGGATCATCTGCCGGGCCAGGAAGTAGGGGCACCATCCCTTCTCACGGCCGAAAGTGCGTAGGTCGCCAAGAGTGTAGACACCTGCGGGGAGCAGGACGGCCTCAGCGCCGGTGGAGGCAGCACGGTCGTAGGCCTCAAAGAAGGGGCAGGTGGGGACGTTTGGGTTGTCTTGGGCGAGGGTCCGGACCCAGGTGGCGGTGAGGCTGCGGCAGGCGGCGTCGACGGAGTCGCGAGATCGGGCGGAGAGGACGTCGGAGTTGACACAGAGGTTTTTGCGGGAGGAGAGGCCGAGGGCAAGGAGAGAGGAGCAGGCGGGCTGGGGTAGGTGGTCCAGTAGCAACCGCAGCTCGGCCAGGGTTTTTTCCATCTCATGCACGGTGCGAGTACAGTAGAGAAGCTTGAGGCGCTGCTCCGGGTGAGCCAGAGAGTAGGAAACGATCAAGGAGAGCAGCGCCGCCGTCTTGCCCGTGCCAGTCGGCATCTCCAGCAGCGCGTGGCCCCGAGCATCGAGAGAACGCTTGAGCTCCAGCATGTACTCCACCTGTTCCGGGTAGATGCTCCCGTACGGAAAGTACACCGCCATGCCATCAATCTCTAGCCTCATTTCTTCTCTCTCTTTCTCTTTCTCTTTCTGATCTCTCCTCTCTTCTTCTCTTCTGCAAACGAATAGGATACAGATATTAAATAGGAATTTAGATATACCCTTGGTAACTTTTTTTCATTTAGATATTTTTTTTCTCAAAATTTAAAATTAATTATTTCTCAATCTAAACTCACTTATTTTGTTAATATTCTCATTTTCTAATTTAATCGCTTAAAAATAATAAATAATAGAAAATTATCAATAGAAAATTAATTAGACATTTTTTTCTTAAAGATTGTTAATACTCTCGTTTTCTTAAAAGTTTTGAAATTATATATTTCTCATTCTAAAATTTATGATATCATATATATAATTTTAAATTTAAAAAACTCACAAATTTACTAATTTATTGTCTTTTCTGTTAAACTCATTTTAAAATTTCTCATTTAACCTCTCTATTCAGAACAAATAAGTCATATATCTAAATATCACTAATATAGACATCTAAAGTAGACAAATGACCTATGAGGAGGGTTCAAATGCCTTCATTTTTTGTGTCTCCATCATGCCTCCATTTTTAAAAACTTAAATAACTTAAAGTTTAAAACTTAAACGTCAAAATAAAACCGTTAGATGTAATCTATTTTATTTTCTCTATGTGTCCATAAAAAATTATCACATTTTGATTTTACTTTTATATGAATTAATAAGTTGAAAAATCAACGTCTAGAAATTATCTACATTTGTATACATTTTTACAAGCTCAAGATGACAATCAAAACAAAGTTACAACTACTAATATCTCATATTCTAAGTATTTATAACTTGAAAGTTGATACGAAAACAAGTACGAAGACTAAAAAAGGAGACCATATAATTAGTGAGGGTCATATAATTAGTAGAGACCACAATACAATATTTCTCTATTATTGCTGTGGGTACGATGCTAGTATTAGAGTGAGAAGATTGAAATAATTATTCTTTTATTAAATATAATTAAATAAGTTATTACAATTTGCACCTAATGTCATCAGCATCTTTAAAAACCAGCAGTTGAGCTCCTTTTTTAATCAAAGACAATTATTAAACACGAAAACAGCTGTATTTTTCATGCTAAATTGCACCATTTATCTTCTACACTCCAGTAAGGAATGAAGCGATAAGAGGAAGCAAGCAAAACAAAACACACATTTTAAGAATTACTACTTCGTCACATAACTTTATTAAAAGAAAGAGAAGAGAAAGATTTCATCTTCTCTATCTTCTAAATAAATATATTTTGCGTCTTCTCCAAATCCAAATTAGAGTGTAAAGATCTGAATGTATTTTATCACCTGTCGCATCCTCCTTCCAATCAAAAGACCAAACAATCATTTTTTTTCCAATTTTTGCAGCTTAAAGATGTCTATTACAGTAACAGTATGTATTGCGCCCAAGAAGAGAACAGCCGCACACTAATTTATATAGACTACTTCAATTAAAAGGCTCTTGGTATTAAAGAACTAAAGATAAACTAAAAAACCAAGATGAGCTTTAAGAAGTTCTCTCTATCAATACAGCATCAAACATACAAAACTAAAATAAACATGAGCGACCAATATATCATTTTTCTTCTCAAGAGGCACCAGCCAAGGACTCAATCAGAAGCTGGTACCCCTCTGCAACAGTTCCTTGGTTTTTGACGCACTCAGCCAATGCTGGTACGTCAGAATTCACATCAAGAAATTTGGAGAGAAGAAGAAGCAGGTGAAAATCAGAGATGCGCTTGACAAAAGGCAGGTTCTTTGAATTGTCAAGGTGGCTTTTGAGAGCTCTGAGTGTGACAGTCGTTATACGGTTCTCTATCGGGAAAGTACATTGCAGTGGGCCCTGCAGATAAAAAATATACGAGATGGCCCTGTTAGGTTCAAGTTTTAACTAGCAAGCTGGTATAATGGAGAGGGGAAGAATAGAAGAATGGTGATGTAAATTTATACCTGGTGATCGGCTATCTTGACAGGCACCAAGAAGAAATCGTTGTCGACCTCCTTGGTGTCCTTGCTGGCAACAACAACCTCCTTCTTGACCATTGATAGCCTGGGATCAGCATCCTCTGAAAACTCGGTCTCGAGCAAGCCATCCCTGAACAGCTTGAGGCACATGTCGCTCATCTGGAAGGCCTCGAAATGCACATCGGCCCCGCCATCCTCGTCAACCTCGAGCTTGACCACTGCTGTGACCCACTCTGCTATCCCACCCTCCTCCTGCAGCGCCACCGCCTGTGCCACCTCCCTCCCTGACAGGGTATACTCCCCGGTTTCACTCTTTTTCCTGCCCACTGCCTGAGTGAAAATGAAGCCGACGCGCCTCATGCCCATCCCAGTTGCAATGGCATCCACCAGTCGCTCCTCGTCGGGGTCCCGCAGGAGGTTCAGTACATCCTCCGTGCCCTGCTGGGGTGGCTCATATATGAATTGCACCGAGACTGACGAGTCAGTCCCAACCATACCGTACAGGAAGCCCCCTCGCTTGACGGCGAATGCCAGTGTATCTGAGACGTACAGCTGGAAGGCGTTTGCTGCATCACGGTCAAAGGAGGCAGAAACACAGTGGGGGTTCTCCTGTCAAAATAAATTTCACAGTGAATCAGTCAATCAGTCACCCTCAGAATCCGTACCAGATGTAGTTTCAGTAAGTGACCAGCATGCTGGTAGAAGATAACTCTCTTTGTACATACTTTTACCAGATGGTTTAATAACCATTGCATATTAGCATAGCATATCAGCATATATTATTTTACCTGGCGCGTGATTCGGATCTGGCGGGCAATGAGGTCTTCGATGGTCATCTTGTTGCGACCGAAGGAGCCAGCGGGGGCGAAGGCGGAGCGAGGGGGAGGAGGTGGGGCAGAGCGGCGGGGCTCAGAGTGGGAGAGGTAGAGGATGGAGCCGTGGGAGACGCCGAGGGTTGAGAGGGAGGCGGAAGGGTCGGAGAGAGTGGGGACCTGGCTGGAGGAGGGGTCGGTGAGCAGCAGCTTGGGGTCGAGGGAGAGGGTTTGGGACGAGGCAGGGATGCCCAGCTGTGACTCGATGAGGGACCGCAGCGTGGCCAGTGTTGCCATCGAGTCCGGGATGCTAACCCGCTCCAACCCCTCTCTGCTCCGGATCCGCACGATCATCCTTCCTTCCTCTTCTCTTCTCTTCTCTTCTCTTCTCTCTTTCTGGTTCTTTGTGATGGATCGATCGATGGAGCTTTGTGCTTGTGCTTGTGCGTGCTTAAAATTGGACAAGGAAAGAATCAATTAATCTTGTAAGTGGTAACAATCAAGAATTATACATACGGTTCCTTTCTTTATCCCCACGGAACATTTAATACCTCAATTCAATAAAAAATATTAAAAAAAAAAAAACAGATGAATCCAATGTCTATATGTTCAGGTTGGTAAAGCAGGGGCATGTGATTTTAAAATTTTAATTATATATATTGAAATTGAAAAGGATTCAAATGTTTTATTGTTTTCATGCTCTAATTATATTACAGTTTTTTATTTTAATTTCAAAGTTAAAACAGATAATCTGAACTAATCAACATGATATTCAAATCAAATTTTTTTTTTTTAATTTACTTTTTCTTAAGATTTGCACAAAATCACTTTTTTCAAATATTTTTGGACCATTTAAAAACAGGATTTTATAAATACCTTAAAAAGTAGCAATTTTTTTCTAAAAAATATAAAATTTGAGCTCCAAGTAGTGCTGCAAATGAATCGAACCGAATTGAACTTACTCTAGTTTGAGTTTGAATTTGAATAAGATTCAAACCGAACTAGTTTGATTTGTTTCATAACGAACTAATTTCAAATCGAATTAATTGCGAACTATAAATTTTTAAAATTGAAATCAATCGAATTACGAACTACAATTTTTTTTAACAGCCCTAATTATATCGGCAGTTTACGTATTAATTTTATTCTCGATTCGAAAAATCACAGACGGTAGCAATTATGAGGAATTTCAATTCTAGTAGTTGGTCAGTTGAGCAGTGAAAGGCTTGAAACTTCGAACTGATGATTTGGGGATGCATGCAATGGAGCTCAGAAAGCTGTCTATAAAAAAAGAAAAAAAATTATTGGATTTGAAACAATGTTAATTGGCTACAACGTGTAATGACACCCGGTATGGCTCGGGATAGGGTCAATTGACTAATTGAGGCCAAAAGGAAGATTGGAAATCGACTCAAACATGCAAATGCAGCATGATGTGTTGACACGATGACATGTGTCAAAATGCACCCAATCAAGCTGCGACATGTTTTTTTTTTTTAAAAAAAAAAAAAATTGACTGCAGTCAAAATTGTTTTTTTTTTTTAAATCTTCGCAGAAGCTGCGAATTAGTCAAAATTGTTATCTCCATTCTTATATTATGCACGTAGTTGTCCTGATCCGCCAACGGTTGAGATTGAAAGATGAATATTCAAATTGAATATCAACCCTTCAATTACATAATTTGCATTCTTTTGATTAAATACATATATTTTATTTGTAGAAGTCTAAATTTAGTTCAAAATTATACTCGCCATACAAACTGCTACATAATATATCACATTAAAATTGAATAAATTCCTAACAATATGTTTTCTTATTTCTCTTTACAGCTTTTTTGGATTATTACATTTTTCATCCCAGGATCATTCCATTTGTAACAAATTAATTTGATTTGCATTAATTGCTCCCTGCCATTAATAATAAAATATTTCAGTTTGCAAATTGAAAATCCAACCCACAATGCATTCTTACAAATCTCCGTTGTTGTTATAAATAGAAGTCTCCATTATTTTCTCAAATCTTCCATGCCTCACAAACATAACAAATTTTTTTTTTTTGAAAAGAAACAACAACATAAAAATAACTTTAATTTAACACTTAAGTAAATAAAATTTTCAATTTCATCAAATATTATTTCTTTTGCTATTTTGAATATTCCTTATCAAATAATTACATATAAAATATATAGTTGTCAATTCTAAAGATCAAATTCTTATAAACTTTTAAAATATATTTAATGTGAAGATAGAAAATTTTAAAAATTAACAATGCAAAATATAAAAAAATTAAAAAAGCAAGAGTCATAAGTAAAAGAGGTGTTATTATAATCGCTAAATTTTTTTATGCTTCTTTATCTTAGAAAAATATAGGCACGCGATACTTTTTATCAATTTTTCCTTTTAATGATTGTATGGAGAGAAAAAAAGATACCAGAGACATCCAGTACATTTTTCACTTTTCATAATAAAACAAAACTGATATTATTTTCTTTTCAAGTTTTGAATATAGATAAATACATCATTAATTAAATTTTAATCGAACTGTCAAGAAACCCTTTGGACGGTGATGCTGTCCAAAGGGCTTTAATTTGGACATACCTCGCTCCTATTATTTTCTTATTTCTCTATTTTTCCTGTTTTATTTCTCCTTTTTCTCTATAATTTCGATAATGAAAATGAAAATAATCATATTTTTCTGGATTTTGTTTAGGGTTACTGTATCTTTATGAATAGATAAATAACAAATCTTATGCTGATGAAAACAATTATATCTTTCTGATTTGGAGAGAAAAATAAAGAATATCTATAACTTTCGTGTAGATAAATGATATGTAGAGAAATTTTCATTGTTAAAATAATTTTCCATCACGAATATATATGCAAAGAAAATTCTTATTTAAATCATTTCATCATATCTTTTCCAATTTTGTTTCTTTACATATCATTTCTTTTCTAAATCGTTTAATGATCAGTCTTACTTGTGAAGAAAATTAGATATTAAATTGTAATGATATTTTAAGAAAAAAAATTCATGTTATATTTGATCCGTTTTTTCAATTGATGTTGTTTCTTTTATTGTTATTTATTTGGATTTCCGTTTTTTTTTCATTTGTCTTTTATTTTCATTTAAATATTTTTTTATTTTGTGTGAATGTCAAACAAAAATATTTCTTCATATTCTATTCAATCTTATAATATGTCCCCGTTGCAACGCACAGGCACGATACTAGTAACAGATAAATTACACAGATTAAAACCACCACGCATCTTACACATGATCTCAGCCACTAGCTAACGATTCCTTTCCTATCTTCTTCTTTATTTTAAAAAGAAGGAAAGAGACCCATTAACCCATTAACTCATTAACAGAATCTCTCCCAAATATGGGTGTTTATTGGTTTGGTTCGGTTGAAACCAGTTCCTCCCCAATATGGGTGTTCATTGGTTCGGTTCGGTTGAAACCGGTTCCTCCCAAATATGGGTGTTTATTGGTTCGGTTTGGTTGAAATCGAACCGAACTAGGCAAACCAAAGTTATAATTCGGTTTTAAAAATAGAACAGAACCGAATTAACATTGCAACCGAACTGAATCGAACCAAAATTTTATTTCAGTTTGTTCGGTTTAAACCGAAATATATTAATTTGTTTATTTAAAAGAATTGATTTATAATAAACCGAAGTATATTAAGAAATAAACGTATTAAAAAATAAAATTAAGATATTAAGAAATAAACCAAAGTATTTAAAGCAATTAATTAAGAAATAAACCGGAGTATTAAGAAATAAACCGAAGCGGTCCGAATCAAATTCATAATATATAAAAGTTCGATCAGTTAAATTATTTAAGTTTTAAAAATTTTCAAACTGAACTGAACAATTAAACCAAAAAAACCGAACCGTTTAATCTAAACTAATTCGGTTTGATTCAAAACCGAATAAACCAGACCCAATGAACGCCCCTACTCCCAAAGCAGTCTCTCCTCTAAAATCCTATTTGCCAATACAGCTTGCGGCACCCAAATACCCCCAAAAATCCTTTCGTTCCTATGTTTCCATATGTGCCAATAACCACAGATTATTCTCGAAATCCAAGTGTCAGTTCTAAATCCCACTGTACCCTTGTTGTGTTCAGAGAGATTTCCCACCTTTTTGCCAGTGACGCCCCATCAAATGTGAGAAAGCCGTATCCCCATGTACCAGCCACCAAATATCAGACTTCTTTTGCATACAGACAAGTGAAAAGCAAGTGTACCAGAGTCTCATGCGCTCCTACTGTGCATATACCTGACAGTAGAGGTTGGCAAAAACCCGGGTCGGGTATACCCGCCCGTACCCGCCGCCCGGGGTACCCGTGCCCGAGCCCGGGTATGGGTCGGGTACTCGGGTACGCGGGTACGGACAAAAACCGGACCGGACCCGTTATTTTGGACCAATACCCGACCCGAGTTTACCCGTACCCGACTAAACCCATACCCGAGTACCCGTACCTGTATACCCGAGTACTGTTCATCCATTTCAAAATTCAAAAAATCTGAATTTTTCCCCCCGAAACCAACAAAAAAAACCAGAAAAAATAGGAAAAAACCAGAAAAAAAACCAAAAACAAAAACAAAAAAACCAGAAAAAAAAACAGCAAAAAAAAAAAAACCAAAAAAAAACCAAAAAAAAAACCAGCAAAAAAAAAGGTATAACCGGGGTACCCGTACCCGCCCGAGTATAAATACACTACCTGACAGTTCAAATCATAGTTAAAACCCCTGGGAGCCATTCGGCAACAAAGGATTAAGCCTATAGGGTTTTAGTGTAACCCTTTTTTATTAGACTTAAGCTGCGGAAAGACCATAAAATAAAATTTTTATTTCTAACTTAAGCCCTGAATTAAAAGAAGCATGTCGGAAAGACCACCGAAAATTTCTTTTCCAGCCTTTCCTTGACAAACCCTTTTTAATCCTTTAAGATATACTTCTTGATTGATTTCTAAAACTTTAATCTACTTACCAATTAAATAAATTAATATAACATTTATACCTTGTTTCCAAATTACAATTGGAATGAAGACCGACTTGCCTCGGAGCACCAGATGTCTGATGCCTCTATCAGTTATTCACCAGGAAATACCGTAAACTGCGGAATTATGCAAAAACATTATTCACAGGAGGCGTAATAACACAATTCATGACCCGCAGAAAAACTGATTCACAACAATGTGCAAAAGCATAAATACCGCGACTTTCACAAAAACACTATTCACCGATCCCGTAAATACTATTCAACAACCCAAAAGATTATACGTGGATTACGTATAACTTTTTTTTTCTAACCGAAACACTATTTAGGAGAGAAAATAGATTACCGAATCAATCTGACACGATACGATACGAAACGAAGTAAATTAGTACTCTTTCTCTCTCCACCCCCATGCACTTTTATAGGCCAATTTGTGGCGATTTCACAATGACCGAAATACCCTTCTAAGGTCGGTTCTAAGGTAAAAAGACCAAAATGCCCCTTGGCCCATTGTACATGTTCGGTGACATCTCCTTAGAGCTCCTTTAGCTTTAATCCCTCTTAATCCAGCCGAACAATAATTCCTTAGAATGGATTAAAGCACCACCTTAGATCAAATTCTTAAGGCGAATCTGACCCCTCCTTAGCAAATTGGCCTCTAAAGGAGCTCCTTAGCTGATTTTTACGAACCATAATATCCTCATAAAGGTGACCTCCTTAGAACACTTTTGTCCTTTATAATATTTTATTCCTTTCTTCTTCTACAGTCAACCCATGTCTCTAGGCATGGGAGAAAAAACTGTGCCCTCCTTCCATCCTTGATTGACGGTTCTCCGGTAATCAAATCGTAAATCTAACGCTACAGACAGATTTCTCTTGAGATGACCTCTCTATTGAGATCCACTTCGAAGATTATTATGTAATATCAAACAATTTTAGTTTTCTTCTGAAATTCAATCAATTGAGTTATTTTCTACCAAATATCAAAGTTTTAGTTCGCTAGTTTGAATTTTCATTCTTCTTTTAGATAACTTGGCTTGGGTTGAGCAATCAGATTTATTTTTGAACTCACTCTCTCAATTCAGAATCCTGAGCGAATTGGATGGTGAATGGTTTATTAACAAAATTTAGGAGGATTTAATTTCATAATGTAATTTACTAAATTGAAAATTGCATGCGTGTTTTGAGTTTCAAATTTCTACAGTTTTCTTAAGATGCTTGTAACAGTGGTACCTATGGTACCTCAACTGTATTACAGGGGTCACGGTACCAGTGCATGGATTTAACAAAAAAATTACTTACTTGGGATTATGTTGTTTTTTTTTTGTAAAATTTAATGGAAATTTTCAATTAAATATCTATTTAATTATAGAAGTTCAGAGGAAGAGCAAGAGATATAATGGATTTAATAGTTCTTTACTTGGGATTATATGAAATTTAATGGAAATGTACTTGGTATTAATATCATCTCTTTAGATGAAAAGATCAGAGGTAAAAAATCAGAGGAAGAGGAAGAGGTGAGGGACAAATTGGTCTTTGTATACTAAAATGTATATTTTATTTACAATAAGTCTTTTTCTTAATCTTATCTCTTTACCGAACATACATTTCTTAGCAAAGATTAAAAATTTAATCCTTCACCCTTAAGGAAGGGTGCCGAACATGCCCATTAAGCTTTGAATTAATTTGGGCTTTTAATCTTAATTAAGGCTTTAATTCTAATGGGCTTTAGGCCCAAAATATTAATCCATAACTAACATTAAAAATCAAAATTAAATATATATAATCATTCTGAACAATTATATTTTCTGTTGTTGTTGTTTATGTAACTTTTATACAACGTGTCGTGCACGTTTATAAATTAACCTTTGTTTTTGCTTGTCATCTTATATGACATTTATAATTTAATTATATCACGTATAATTAATTATAACCATCTTATTATTAATTATAATCAATTTATAATTAATCAATAAGATTCTCCGATTACATCCTATACGGTGTGACCCGATAGGATCTGTGTTATATTGGTAAATAGAATTAAAATTTATTTTTAACTTCTACAAATCATAAGAGGCACATGGCAGAATGCATTATGATCATCCAATTACACAAATGATGCTGTACTGTACAATATCATGATCCAGTAAACTATTTACTCGTGTTAATTCTTTTGTCTCATAACTATCAGATCAGTTTCAAGGTAGGTATGTGTCATCCTTGCAAACTTAATCTTTTCTTGATCTTGAGCAGATTATCAAATATGATTACTCTTGTAATCATACCGCTAGCATATAATCTTACTCTATCAAAGGGCCCAGTGGTACTATTACTCATATAGAGATACGAGGGACAATAGTACTTTTGGTAAACCATCTCTTCCTCAGCATAAGTTATGTATACCGAAGTGCCATCGTTATAGCTACTTTTTACGGACAGCGTTAGATAACACTCACACATATATATCTCTTATGTAGAAAAGATGAATACCTCATACTTTAGAAGTTAACACTGAATGAAAGCATTAATGACACAAACACAATTCCATTTAATGTTTCATTCGGGGTCTGTCAAATACCATGTTCCTAAAACATGTATCTATGTGATTAAAATGACATCTCTTATCTATGGTTTGTAAAACTTAACTATCTTTTAATCCACATACTAACCTTGTAGCGGTTAATTAGTGTTCCTGCTAATTACCTTGGTTAGAGACTTTTAAGAGTATATATAATCTATATTATGAAGTTTCACAATTTCAGTTATTAACTCGAAATAATTCATAAATGCAATAATACTCAAGACAACAAAATGATTAATCATCTAATTCATGAACAAAATATATATATGATAAAATTATCGTATTATTGACTTCTAGATTATTACATACTAACAAAGCCTCCTTAAGGCTTAATCCACTTCCTTTAGCTTCTTTAGCCGCTTAATTCTAGCGAACACCGGTTCCTTAGCACAGATTAAGAACACCTCTTTTAGCTTCCTTTTATCCGGATCTTTCCTCTACCCGGACTTTAAGGCACTCATACCTCTTCCTTTAACTTCCTTAGGTTTTACCCACGGATTAAGACAACAAAACATCGGTTCCTTAGCACTCCTTCAACTCTTAATCTTTTGTTACCGAAGAACCCCTAAGATTCATCACTTCATGTGTGTGGAGCTTCTCCAGCAACATGTTAAGCCCTAAATGAACCCGGCAGGAGACTTCGCGCACAGCCAGCTATGCTCATTTGATGAGGAACTCTTGGCCTCCAATCAAAACAACCGAAATTTTTTATTAATATTAAAAAAAAAATCAAAATTTAACCATCTGCACTAATCTGCACTCATTTACATATTATTTCTGAATATATCTAATTCGAAGAATAATTCTTAAATTATTTATGAATATATCTAATTCGAAGAATAATTCTTTTATTTGTCGACTACTATTGAGCAGATTCAGAAATAATGTAAATGGATACAGATTGTTATTTTGATTTTTTTTAATATTAATAAAAATTTCCGTCAAAACAAATAGTTTTAGGACTGATTATTCATTTCAAAGAAAATTTCAATCAAAATTTTATACAAGTTGAATATGATTTGATGGTTCAGTCGTTTAATATAGAATCATTACAAATTTTAAATTATTTAAGGAATGATATAATTTACACTATATTTAATTAATTTTTAACGATATATTGTAATGATAATTTAGGGATGCAAACGAATTATATACGGATCAGATAGTGGTAAAACCATATATGTATCTGTTTTTATTTTTCAGATACAATGGATATTAAATAGATACAGTTACATATATTTATTTTTTTATAATAATAAATAACATAATTTTTTATAATATATACTTAACTATATGATATATATATATACTATTAAAATATGGTCACGGCGAGACGAGCCGTTTATCATTATGATAGGTGTCAAGTGGAAGTGCAGTAATGTATGCAGCTGAGGCATCCTAACAGACCGAGAGATTTGAACCTTGTTCTTACGTAACCTGATCAATTCGATCAGGCACTCGCCATCTATTTTCATTATTCAAACTAAAATTTAAAATTATATTTATATCTAGACTGATATCCGATATCCGTATCTAATTTTCTAATATGAATTCATATGAATAATATCAGATATCCGTATCTAATTTTCTAATATGAATTCATATGGATAATATCCGATCCATTTGCACACTATAATGATTTCACATTGCAAATGTTGAACTTTAAAAATTAAACGTCATTTGATCTTCGGTGATCATCCGATTACTTGTTGAGTGAAGCCCGTAGGCGATTAAATAGGCACTTTTAAGTTCAACCTGTTGCCACTTGCCACTTGCCACCAGTCGGTTTCACTTTCTGATAAAATCTTAAAGATGGAAAATAACTTTTTAAATTTTTCTGTCTGTTTCGCAATTACAATCTTCATCATTTATACAAATACCCAAGCACCCTTTCCTAAGCTGGTCACCGTATATATCTTTCCCTAATCATTCTATCAAATATTCTCAACCTAAATTACTTTTCTATACAGCTCACAACAGATCTGTCACAAGAATTCTATCAAATATTCTCAATATTGTATACCATAAATTTAGATTCTCTACATTTTCACCATAACAAAAGCAAAAGAGAATATTTTGGAAAAAGAACAAGTTTCACCATAACAAAAACAAAAGCAGAATCTTTTGGAAAAAAAACAACTTTCACCATAACAAAAAACAAAAGCAGAATAATCTTTTAGAAAAAGAACAAAATTATATCCGACCTGCCGGATTCGAACCAGCGACCTAAGGATATCTGCTACAACTACAGTCCTCCGCTCTACCAACTGAGCTAAGGTCGGTTACTATAATAAATAACAAAAACATTAAAGATCTAATATAATACTGTTTGTTTAGTAGCAGAAAATAAAATATGAAAAAATAATTAGTTGTCAGTCCAAAGTTGGGAACATGAAAGGTAACAGATAACAAAAACAATATTCTTTCTTCTATGAACTCGTCTTGATTCACTATAACAAAGTAGACACTTTTTGCGAGGGAAAAAACACTTTTACAACAGTCGTCCGTTGCAAAAAGAAAAAACTGAATAATGAGAGTAGTTCATCGCAAAAAGTTACTTTTTTATTCTCGCAAAAAGTGTCTCATTCTTGTTGTGATTCTATATTATATGCTTAATAGAACCTGGTGATATTACAATGCTTGTTCTTAATTTTGAAGTCCATTTATGTAGGTGAGGTTCCCCTGAAAAATAAATTGGTAATCTCCATATTCAATAAAATAATGCATGGTCATCACTATATCTGATGAATGCATCATTAATTAAAGTAGCTAATGCGAAAATGAACAAGGTCAAGGCACATCAAGCATCTTAATTTGGTCTCTAATTAGAGAATTTGGAACTTCCCCACAGTGAGTTGGAATGCCAAAGCCAACTGGGGTGGCAACGAATCAAACCGAATGGAACTTATTCTACTTTGAGTTTGAGTTTGAATAAGATTTGAATCGAACTAGGTTTGATTTGTTTCGAATCGAACTAATTTCGAATCAAATTAAGATCGAGATTCGGACCTCATTTTGAGACCAACCCGGGATGAACATGCAAAGTGTACGATTAAAGCCCATAATAATAAAAGCCCAGAATAGGCCGACATAAATGGACTGTGATAATATTATGATGAGTTAAAGCTTTGAAGTCGCTCTACTGGCGACATGACCATCCACGATGTCGGTTATAGCATAACCGTCCACGACGTCGGTTATGGCATAACCGCCCACGACGTCGGTTATGGCATAACCGCCTACGATGTCGGTTATTACATGACCACACTGGTTACCATATAACTATTGATAAGGGTGGTTATAACGTGACCATTATCACACGATTTCATAACTGACCATAACCTGGCATACGCGCAAGGCGGTTTAAGGGTTAGAGGTCAGACTATATAAAGCCCTTCCTTTGACAGGACAAGGACGAACACCAAGCAATACACGCTTACACTCTCACACATCTCGGAAATAACACAGGTGAGAGTTCTACATTTCCGAGATCTTCCCAAGTTTCTTAAGTCCTCTTCCGACTTTGGAAATCTGAGATCACTTCTCGATCTCGCAAAATCACCTTTCTCGGCCAGCAATTTCTAGCAGGATAAGCCCAACATAAGCCTTTTTAGCATACAACCTGCAATCCCGAGATAGCCTGTATCAGGCCAGTTCAAGATTTTCTTAACTTTTACGCTCCTAGATTGATTAAAATCACGACATGAATCTAGTAAAATGAAACTTATTATATTGTTAATTTGTTACGTTGTTGAAACATTTTTCTATTATAAGTTACCATTATATTAATAATTTTGAGTTGTGATATAAGTTTAGTTCCTGTATTATTAAAGATTAATAGTTGAATCCATTAGTTATATTATTTGAGATTTGAATCTAAATAATTTGGGAATTAATTTCAAACGAATTATATCCAATTTGAATTTGATTTGAATAAGATTCGAACTGAACTAATTTAATTCGTTTCAGAAATTAAATAGAAATAAACTCAAATCAAGCTCAATTTTTTTTCTTATCTAGGAAAGGCCGGTTGATCCCGTCTAGACACGTATGATGTATCCACCCAGCAAAACTCCCAAAATCTATCTTCACCTTCTTTTCTTACTTATTAGTTACACATCCTTTTCTTCTATTCTACATTTCGGCAAATTCTGAAATGGACCAAAAAAATTTTGGACCGTCCATCTAGTCATGATTGAACGGTTCAGATATTTTATAAGGACCAAAACTCTTCGTTAAAATTTAACGGAAATTTTTTTCGAAAGGGTAAAATAGGTATTTAGATGTTCTCCGTTAACCCTTTCTTCCAACCATCCCCTGTGAGACGCAACCAGTCAGTGAAGTTACCACTCCGCCTCTCGTTGCTCTCGCCTCCCCACCGTGCGACGCTAGCGATTGCTCGTTGCCTCAAGCATCGTGAAATCGGTGAGATTCAGCAGGAGTTTATTTGGTAAAGGCGGGGCCAATTTATGTCCAGCGACAACCCTTCATCCTCCTTTTCTATGTTCCGCCGAGCTTCAAATCCAGCCGGTGCGGTTGTTCACGCAAGGAACCAGGTACTCTCTTCTTATTCCCTATTATCGTCATCTGATTTTAGTATACGGTGTAAATAGAGATGTGTTGCGCACCACATATTTGACACGATTGACTATTGTTACGTCTAATTGATGAAGCAAGTTAGCAAAGTAGCTCTCTTTGTTCTCATACAATCAGTTTGGTACATACTAATTTTATGAAAATTGGTTATTTTTCTTAGTACTGGTAACCATCAGAATTGGATTTTTTTTTTCCGTTGTTGGTCAGATTTGGGATAATATCAAATTGATATATAGTTGAAATTCAACGTGCAACTAAGTATTATACCGAGAATGATACTAGCAGTGTTCTTAGGATTGCAATGGAGTTTGGGTCAGTAACTTGGCACTTCAGATTTCCCTTTTGGGGCCCTTACTTTGTTCCCTGAGATGAAATCCACATCAGTTTAAATTCTGGCATTGTTGCAGTAAGTCACTGTTTTGGTACCAGTATATCAAAATCCTTGATCAAATGTGAAAAATGTGAGCTGCTTGTAGACAACTATTTGGCATCATTTGAAAAGAAGCATCCGCTGTTTAACTGAGGGTTAATCCCAACAGAAGTTTAACCAACATAGACCTTATGATACTACAATTTGACTATGCTCATTGAAATCGAAAATGTTACATCAAAAGAGACAAAATGGTTATGCAGTACATCCAAAATAGTGATAAATTATCCAATTAAATTATTGATGATTTAATTCGGCGAAAGATAAAATGAGGACTTTAAGGCGAGGGGCAAAATTGTCAACTTTGGACTATACAATTTTCACCAGAATAATTTAAAAATTGACAGTGTTACTGTACACAAGTTTGTTCATTGTTAGTGAAATTATGAAAAAGTAATTTGCAAATCTTATACACTTATTTGTGTAATTTGCAAATCCTTTTCAGTTCCCTATCATTACTAGGTATGTGAAATTCCTTAAGGGATTGAATTGGTGCTGGTTAACAAACTCAACCAATTTGGCCTTTCAGAGGTGTTGTAGATTTTCCAGATACCATCTGCTTAAGAAGGCAATTCATTAGTTTCTAGATACTTCTTCTTGGCATTTGCATTTACTCCTTTTTTTTTTTGGTAATGAAATTGGCTAGTTCATACCACTATCATGTTTCATTTGTTTCCATCTGTGCCATCTTAATTTTTTTTATAATTATTTTGTTTCAGCAAATAGTCATGCTCCTCAACCAGAGGTCACTTCAAATTACCTTCATTCAACTTGCATACATAGAGATATCAAGCAGACTTCAAACACCACCTCAGGCATTTTAAGGTATTAGCATAACTTTTTTAATATTTTTTCTATATATTTTTGTACCTTGCTTTGATCATAGAGACACAGTCAACAAACCAGCTCGAACCTGCACATTAGAGGTCACAGAAGGAGTACTTTGTGTAATCTTTTTTTATAGTTACATACATATATTTTTATTTAATAGGTAGTAATGTTCAATTAAGCCCTGACTAAGATATAATTCGTTCAATAAGACTTAAACCTTGAAGAATCCTTAAAAAAAATTCAATTATGCCCTGTGTAATGTTCAATTAAGTTTTTTTTTTTTTCTTGAAACAGTGGGGGCGGCTTATTGTGTAAGAGGAGATGCTGAAAGGCAAGAAGAAGCCATGCAGGTACTTTGAATTGTATAGTGATGACTTTTGCTTGTAAATGTTACAGTTGGTTCATTGATTTATAGCTCTTGTTATATGGAATATTATATAAATTTGTCCATTAAATATTCTTCTTATGACCAGCAATAATGAGTAAATGGGCAGAAGAGCACCTCCATTTTCACAATTTGCAAAAAGGGTGACATTAGGAATCAATAACTGCAATTATGGATCAGGGAATTACTTTTTGAACGGTACTCTCGCGTAGAAATTTCATTACATAAGATATAACACTTTGAGTACATCCATTTGATCAACATAGAGGGAAACAAGCTTTAAAAAGGAGAAAAAGAAGGAATGAAATAGAAAAACAGTTTGGGTGAAATCGAGAAACTGATCTTATTACTTTCTTTTTTAGTAACAACCTTTACAAATGACACTATGATTCTGAGAGGCGTGTTCTGCTGCTTGATCCTGTTCTTGGGACAGGTTAGTCCTTTACTCTTTGATTTCGAGATTTGCAACATAGTCCTTTACTCTTTACAAATGGGTTTTCATAATGTAAAGCAGAAAGGAAGGTCAACCCTCTTTAGAGCTACAAAGTTGGATATGAAAGATCCACCATGAAATCCTCAGATTGACTTTACAGCCTGCACCAAGTCTCAACCTGAACTCATGTTGGTTAGTGTCATAAATTGTCCCTAGATTTCCTAGCAATTCTATCAGTTGGTTCCTTATTTTTGCTTGAAAGTTTGATGAAATTAGGAACATGGTCTTTTTTAATCTAGAATTTTGATCCTGTCACTATGGGCGCACCACCAAAATTTTGGTCCATCTAGCTGTATACAAATTGAGCAGTAGTTCTGCTTGTTTCTTTTGTTCTTTTGGCTTGATTATTAAATTGAGATCTCGATGGTACAGGTCGATTTAACTCTTATTTGTCTTTTCTTTTTCTTTTTCTTTTTTGTCTTTTTCCTTGTCTTCTTTGGTGCTTAGTTGCACATTACAGGGTAAATTGGCAGTAAATTGGGTTAAATTTGAAGCATGACTGAGAGAAAAATTTTCATTTAGGGTTTGTTTAGGAATTGTGCTGAATGGAAGCATAGTTGTATTACTGAGGGTTAATTAAGGTCTTTTCCGGTCCGGCTTATCCAAATACTTACTCTCTCGAAAACCAGATCTGCTGCAGTAAAACCGACGGAATATAATGATGTCATTCGTTGGATCTTTTCTAATTATGCTCTTCCTTATGCTGAACCCTCTTTTTTTGCATAATCATTGTAAAAATCGTAAGCTTCTTCTTGGCTTGAGAAAGTCATACTTACAATTTTTTCATACTCAATCAATGATTCCACGTCAACTTTGTTAGCCTACAAAATTTGTGAAATGAAATCATCATTAGAAAGAGTATTTGTCTATACCTCGTGGATCCATGGATGTATGGTCATTACTAAATGTCAATTCCTCCATAAATAAGCTAGGGTATAAACAGACTTCTATAAACTATTGTGTAAATAAATGTACTGGTACAACAGTTGTCAGCACATTTTTTTGTCTTATTCTTTTGGTGTCATCATGCCTGGCTGTATTTGGGTCAAGTAGAAGTAATAGTGATTTTTTATATTTTTAAGTCCCCAAATTAAATCTTATGCCTACAATATGCTCATTATATACTTTTATAACCGGCAACATATACCAAAATAGATAAATACCAAGTATGATTATTCAGGTTCTGCAACAAATATGGCTGAAATGGCTTAATTTACCTTTGCATTCATTCTACAAACTTCAGTGCTGATTTGGTAGTAAAAGGGACATGAAAATATGTAGGCACAGCTTCTGAATTTTGAACTCATTAATAGAGTAAATCGGTATACATGTATTTTAATAGATATAATATGAAAGTACATGTGACTTGCTTTCAGTGTTCTCAATTCTTATCGGACCTAGTTCATTGCAACATTCCACAGCAGCAGCTTGTAAATACAGCTCAATTAGTTGCAATATCCTTAGAACTCGTCTAGGTATTTGACAAAGTTTCAATCTACAAAAAATTCTATAACTTACCATGTCTTTTGCGTCGACGACTCGGTGCTAGCTACCAATGTAATTTCGTTTCCGAGACCCAAGAAGTGAAAGAAGAACAAACATCGATCCCGAGCAGGACCTGCTTTGGCCTCTCCTTCAAATCTCTTCCTCCTCAATGCCCCTGCAAAAGTTAATTTATCACTTGTTCTCCTGGCTCTTTTCACTGGCTTATCACCAAGTATAAATTCCTGAACCAAATAAGTAAAAGAAAAGAACATTATTTAATTATATTGATAAATGTAGTACAGAAGATTGCACTCCTTACCCAAAGTTACACACAGGGTCCATAGTTAACCTCCAGTGGTACAATGAAGATATATTATTCTTTTTCCCCTCTCTTACCTTTAAAATATTAAATATTTGCAGAATTGATTAATAATTATAAATTATCAATTGAGCTGATTGAATTGATATATTGTTGAGCACCATTGATACTATACAGGCTCTACTTATCATGCTCAAATCAGGTCATGTACTGGGAAGGACTGATAA
This sequence comes from Carex rostrata, assembly GCF_964058835.1. Classification (NCBI taxonomy): domain Eukaryota; kingdom Viridiplantae; phylum Streptophyta; class Magnoliopsida; order Poales; family Cyperaceae; genus Carex; species Carex rostrata. The sequence continues at coordinate 9,709,641 of NC_135918.1, read as the reverse complement.
AGACTATGTTAAACCTTGGTTCCAACTTTTGCATGGTACAGAAGAAAATCCTGCAAATTCTAACACAGAAGAAATGGTATATACAAATACCGGCAGAAATTAGTATAGTTGCTACAAATTGGAGGGCATATATGCAAAAAAAGAGATTTGCTAGGTTATGGGTGAAAGAACAAAGTACAGTATATATTGTCTGAAGCAGCTAACTAAGAGTGAAAGAGGTTTAACATTTTTTCAATAATTTTCTCTATTTTCACTTTTAGTGAAAAATGGATGATAAATGTGTTGGGGTTTTGCGGTGCTATAACCAAAACCCGTTTAGGCTTAAGGTGCGGAATGTCCGTAGAACAAAAATTTCTACGGCCAACTTAAGCTCAGGATTAAACGGGGTATGTCAGGAAACTTTCCAAGGCGGTCCACCTTCAGTATTCCTTTGGCATCAAAACCCAATTTAATCCTTTTACAGATCTACTCCATGATTGATTTCTAAAACTTTAATCTACTTACCAATTAAATAGATTAATATAACATATTTATACCTTGTTTCCAAATCACAGTTGGAATGCAGACCGAGCGAGTAGAGCCTCACCAGGGAAGGAATCGACTCGAAACGGAGCATCAGACGTCTGATGCCTCTATCGGTTATCCACCAGGACTAACCGGAGAGCGGTTTATTTCTTCTGCCAGAAATACCGTAAACCGCGGAATTCTGCAAAAACACTATTCACGGGAAAAGACGAAAACCCGTAAACACGAATTTTCGGTTGCTCAGTTTCATCAATATGCAAAACTGACATACCGCTAAATTCGGTAAAACACTATTCATCGATCCCGTAAATATACTCCACAACAACCCGCAAGATTATACGTCAAGTACGTATAACTTTCTTTTCTCAACCGAAACACTATTTGGGAGAGAAACCGAGATAGAGAGAAAATACCGATTCGATTCTGCACGAAACGATACAAGTGAATTAGCGATTTTCTCTCTACCCCTCCACCCCTATTTATAGGGTTTAGGGTCGGTTGCCAAATGACCAAAATGCCCTCCAAGTTCGTCCTATTTAGAAGATATGCCATCGAATGGATAAGGATGATGACATGTGGATAAGATCGATGACGTGTCATCTGGATAGGATCGATGACACGTCATGCGGATAAGCACGAATCTGAAAAGACCCGAATGCCCTCGGCCCGAACACGAATAATGTTTGTATAATTATTCTGAACAATTATATATATTTTTCTGCGGTTGTTTGTTTCGGTATCGATGACGTGTCATCTGGATAAGACGAATCTGAAAAGACCCGAATGCGCTCGGCCCGAATACAAATAATATTTGTATAATTATTCTGAACAATTATATATATTTTTCTTGCGATTGTTGTTTCGGTAATTTATACAATGTGTCCTGCACATTTATAAATTAACCGGTTAACTTTTATACAACGTGTCACACACGTTTATAAATTAACCAATGTTTTTGCTTGTTATTTTTACATAACATTTATAATTTAATTATAACACGTATAATTAATTATAACCATCTTACTATTGATCATAACCAATTTGTAATCAATCACAATAAGATTCTCCGATTAACTCCTATATGGTGTGACCCAATAGGATCTGTGTTATGTTGGTAAATAGAGTTAAAACTGTTTTAACTTCTATAATCATGGGTGGCATCTGGCAACACATCATGACCATCCAATTACACAGATGATGCTGTACTGTACAATATCACGATCCAGTAAACAATTTACTTGTGTCTGTTCTTCTGTCTCATAGCTATCAGATCAGTTTCAAGGTAGATGTGTGTCATCCTTGCTAACTGAATCTTTTCTTGATCTTGAGCAGATTATCAAATATAATTACTCTTGTAATTATACCGCTAGCAGATAATCTAACTCTACCAAGGGGCCCAGTGATGCTATAGCTCGTATAGAGATACGAGGGACAAATAGTATTCTTGGTAAACTATCACTTCCTCAGCTAAGCTATACATATGGAAAAGCTACCGTTATGACTGCTTTTTACGGACAGCGGTGGATAACAATCACACATACATATTTCTCAGTGGGAACGATAAATACCTCATACTGTAGAACGTGACACTGAATGAAAACATAAATGACACGAACACAATTCTATTTAATTTTTCATTCGGGGTCTGTCAAATACCATGTTCCTAGAACATGTATCTATGTGATTAAAATGACATCTCGTGTCAGGTGGTTTGTAAAACTTAACCATCTTTTAATCCACATACTAACCTTATCGCGGTAATTAGTGTTCCTGCTAATTACCTTGGTCAGTGACTTTTTAAGAGTATATATTATCTATATTATGGAGTTTCACAATTTCAGTCATGAACTCGAAATGATCCATAAATTCAATAATACTCAAGGCAACAAAATGATATTAATCATCCAATTCATGAACAAAGCTTTATGATAAATTATCGTATTATTGACTTCTAGATTATTACACTAACAATCTCCCACTTAAGCTAGGAGCCAATCATCATAGGCCCTACTTATATACAAAATTCTTTATTCTCTAAGATCTCGTAGATCCTGAGAAAATCACACAGCCAATCTTCTATGTGTTCCAAACCCATAGAAGCATTAAGCATCTCATGCTTGGCTTGAGGAAGAGATTTTGTGAGTGGATCAGCTGTGTTGCTGACTGTGTCAATTCTACTTATCTTTACATCACCTTTATATTAATTATATCTTTTATAATTAATTATAAGCATCTTATGATGTTTACGATCTCTCGTATTAGGTGATAATGTTGTAGACGAGAAACATATCCTTAGTTCTCCTCAAGAACTTAAGGATATTCTTTACAACATTCCAGTGCCTTATGCCTGGATTAGCCTGATATCTACTCGTCATACTCAAAGCATACGAGACATCTGGGCGAGTGCACAACATGACGTTTATGATAGAGCCAATAGCCGAAGCGTATAGTACTCTACTCATAGTGCTTTGCTCATCAGTTGTCGAAAGACACTGAATCTTGCTAAGCTGTGTACCATGATTCATTGGCAGGAATCATCTCTTAGAATCCTGCATGCTGAACCGATTCAGCACTTTGTCAAAGTACGTGCTTTGACTTAATCCTATAAGTCTCTTTGATCTACCTCGGTAGATCTTTATGCCTTGTATAAAGACATCCTCGCCCAAGTCCTTCATCGAGAAAACTTTTCTTTAATGAAGACTTGGCTAATTGCAACAGAGGAATATCGTTTCCTATTAAGAGTATGTCATCTACATATAAGATTAAGAAAGGGCGATGGCACTCCCACTAGTTTTTATGTACACATAAGATTCTTCTTCGCATCTGACGAAGTCAAGCTTTTTGACTTCTTCGCCAAATCGAAGATTCCAACTCCGTGATGCATGCTTCAATCCATAAATGGATTCAAGAAGCTTGCATACTTTCCCAGCATTCTCTGGATCTTCAAAACACGTAGGTTGTGTCATGTACACATCCTCTTCTTAAATTTCCATTTAAGAAGGTGGTTTTGACATCCATTTGCCATATTTCATCTTCATGAAATGCGGCAATTGCTAGGAGTATCCGAATTGACTTAAACATAGCCACGGGTGAAAAAGTTTCATCAATTCCCAGAACTTGTTTGAAACCTCTTCACTACTAGCCGTGCTTTGTAAATAGTCATATTGTCATCCATGTCTGTTTTCATTTTGAAAACCCACTTGTCAGTTATGGGCTTCACCCCATCAAGTGGTACAACTAGGTTCCAAACCATGTTGTCATACATGGACTGTATTTCGGATCTCATGGCCTCCAGCCATTTATCAGAGTTAGGCCTATCCATTGCTTCCGCATAGGTCAGAGGATCTTCAGTGTCAAAACTGAGACCTCGTGCAGTCCCAAGTACCTCTCGGGTGCATGGACTGTTCTCATTGACCTACGTAGCACTTGTTCTTCAGGCTGTCGAACTTGATCCACAACTGTCTGCGGATCCAGTTCTACTTCAACTTGCGTTGAAGCACTTGAGCTCGAGACTAGAACCTCATCCACAACTATTTGTGGACTTGGTACTTCCAGATGCTCATCAGCCAAAAAATCAAGAGGTGGGTTAATCTGATCTAGTTCAGATATTGTATTGTGTGATGTATCTTGAATTTCTTCAAGTATTACATTACTCCCACTACTTCCTTTTGCAAGAAACTCGTTCTCCAAAAGTATACCATGACGAGCAACAACTAATTTGTTCTCGGACTGGTAATAGAAGTAATATCCTTTCGTTTCCTTAGGATACTCTACGAAAAAGCACTTGTCAGATTTGGGACCAAGTTTGTCAGACGTCAGGCGTTTGACAAATACTTCGCAACCCTATTTTTAAGATAAGACATATTTGGGATTTCCCAAACCATAACTCGTATGGAGTCTTTTCAACTGACTTGGATGGAACCATATTTATCGTTAGTGCGGCAGTATCTAGTGCGTGTCCCCAAAATGATTTTGGAAGGGTGGCGTCACTCATCATGGAACGAATCATGTCCAACATGGTTTGTTTCATTTTCTTGGCAACACTGTAACATTGCGGTGTTCCTAGAGGTGTGAGTTGTGAGACTATCTCACATTCCTTTAAGTACGTTTTGAAAACCATAACTCAAGTATTCGCCTCCACGGTCCTACCATAATGCATTAATACTTTTGTTGAGTTGATTTTCTACTTTAGTCTTAAATTCCTTGAACTCGTCAAAGGATTCAGACTTATGTCTCATGTAAGTCAATACTTTCATGAAACGTTTTGAGTCTTTTGTTATTGATGTTAAACACGGGGTTTTCCATTTCTAGCATATAAAGACCATTTAACAAGTAAGATGATCCATAATATGTCTCATTTTTATAAATAGAACATCTATTGTCCTTTATAACAAACGAGAAACCATTCATCTCTAAACACGAGATTGATATGATATTTCTAGAAATGGTAGGAACAAAATAGACATTTTCTAGTTCCAGAATAAACCCGCTAGGCAAGTACAATTCTATCCTACCGACTGTAACGGCTGCAACTTGTGCTCCGTTTCCAACTCGGAGTTGTACTTCCTTATTGCGTAACTTCCTCTTAGTGCGTGCATATTCGTGCAAATATGAGCACATGATCCGGTATCCAGTACCCAATCATTAAGAGAGGTCGCAACATTAATTTCAATAACATAAATACTTGAGACTGAGACTTTTGAGACATTCTCAAACTTCATATCTCCAAGATACTCCAGGCAGTTTCTCTTCCAGTGACCTTTGCTATTGCTAAAATAGCAGTCAGAGTTAGCAGAAACATTTATCTTGGGAGAGTTCGTTCCTGGAACCAACTTCCCTTTGCCTTTGTACTTCATCGCCGTTTTTCCCTTTTGCTTTCTTGATCTTCCTCCCACCTTCTTGGATCATGAGGACATGAGAGCTATTCTCAATGTCTTTATCAGTGATCCTCAGCATCCCTTGGAGCTCCTGCAAGCTCTTATCCAACTCTTGCTTATGGGAGTTCACAATGAACTCCGAATAGCTGGGAGGAAATGAGTTCAGGATAACTTCCGTGGCCAACTCGTGGCTCCACGGACAGTTAAGCTTCTCCAGTTTCTCATCATCGCTTGTCATACGAAGCGTGTGAGTACTGACAGAGCTGCTCTCTACTATTTCAGCAGGGACCGGTGTATTTAGGATATATTCCTTTTTCTCACGTATGTCTACCTTTTCGAGTAGGGAGCGTAAAGAGAAAGACGTTTTTTTTTTAGCCATATTTCTACAACATTTAAAGTAAAGATTTTAGCTTTGTTCATGTAATGTTTTATTCCAATAATAAAACTCCCACTGCAAATTTGTTCTATTCCCGTTTGCAGTAGGACCAAGATCCATATTTTCACTAATAACCAAGGCAGTGTATGCATATCATGGCTATTAGTTATCTTAGGTAAGCAAACTTGCTAATCACATCTCTTTGTGATTCTTGGTTTCGTTAAAACATCACGTGTATTTAACGAAGACTTTGCCCCGAGCCCAAAACTGTTTTGGAAATCATCGGTAAGTAACCTCACTCTATTTGGTTTGATATGTCGGACATAACCCTCGACCACCAAAGGTAAAAGGCGATGTCTACTGAGTAGTTTACCCATCAACCAATGAACAGTGGTTTGAGGAGGATAGAGTGGGAAGGGCATACTACTTAATATTTAATGGGTTGGTGTTTATGCTTAACAGTGCCAGCAATCTCCAAAGGGGTATGTGAGAAAGAACGACTAATGTGATTCTATTCGTATCTTTATAGCGACTTCTTTCATATGCTTCATTAAGCAATTATGGAAATGAAGTCTTGAATACTGAATGTGATCTCCATTTCTTTTCTTATCTTATGTCAGAAAGAACGATTAATGTGATTCTATTCGTATCTTTATAGCGACCTCTTTCATATGCTTCATTAAGCAGTCGTGGAAAGGAAGTCTAAAATATCGAATGTGATCCTCATTACTTTCTTTTCTCAGCATATGTAAGAATGACTAAATGTGATTCTATTCGTATCTTTATAACGACCTCTTTCATATGCTTCATTAAGCAGTCGTGGAAAGGAAGTCTTGAATACAAAATGTGATCTCCATTAGTTTATGTTCTTATCAGTACCTCTTTGATACGCTTAGCTTTGTTAAGCAGTCAGTTCTTGTAACTGACTTTAGCTACCGTCTATCTTGTAGAGGTAGTTTATATGGTTTCTTATAAAAACGGTAAATCTAATCTATACGTTTTTATATGATAGCAGTAAATCTGATTTACCTATATATGTGACCGAGTCACGTATATTTCTTTCAGTTCGTAATGTTGACCTTGGTCAGTGTTACGGACACGTGAAAGTTGCTTGTCAGAAAAATATCGATTGTGATCCAATTCCTATCTTTCTCAAAGACCTCTTTCATATGCTTCACTAAGCAGTCGTGGAAAGGAAGTCAGACAGAAAGAATAGTGAATATGATCCCATTTACATTTTCCTAAAAGACCTCTTTCATATGCTTCAGCAAGCAGTCGTGGAAAGGAAGTCAGAAAGAAACAATGTCAAATGTGATCCCACATTCATATTTTTCTTCAAAGAAAATTTTCTTTCACGGTTCCTTGGAAAGACGGTAAATCTAGTTTTACCCATTTTCATTTTTAAAGCAGTAAATCTAATTTACTCTAAGCTGTAAATCTAATTTACTTATATACAGGACCAAGTCGGGTATATAATCTATCAGTTACCAATTCTTTATTTTGCAGCTATGCTCAGTTCTTATTTATACCATTTAAAGCACATAAACAATTTATATGTTTTAAAATCAGATATTCTTTTCGGTCCATAAAGCAATTTGGTAACGTGACAAAGTTCCTTTTGGGCCAGCCATTAGGACACGTGAAAGGGGCTCCCAGGAAAGATTGGGGTCACGAGGACCGCTTAGACTCAATCTTTCCTAGACAGAACCATCTCTTTCTTGTGTGGAAATGACAGCTCTTACTCAGGTACTTTATTGCTTTATCACATTCTTCGATGAACTTTACTTATCCGAAGGTTTTCGAAAAGGCGAAAAACTTACACTAAATTTTGCCATTTCAAAAGCGTTAAAGCAATTTGGTAACGTGACAAAGTCCCCTTTGGGCCAGCTATCAGGACACGTAAAAGAGGGTTAGACGAAAAGCCGAGACTTTTCTTGTCATTAACCTTGTCTTTTACGGGTGGAGATTAACAGCTCTTACTCAGGTACTTTATTGCTTCATCACATTCTTAGATGAACTTTAACGCAATCAAAAGTTTTGAAAACGAAAACATAAAGAAAGCATAAAATCCTATTTTATCTTTCTCGGTCGGAAAACCGATCCAAGAAATGTAAAAGTTTACATTTCATAAGAAAGCATAAAGAAAGCTTAAATCTAATTTAACTTTCTTAGTCGGTAGAACCGATCCAAGAAAATCTCATTTCTAATCGGTTTTGGACTTAAGCTGCAAATGTAAGAATTAAACTGATATGCGGTATATGCACCTAATTTGCATAAGTTATAACTTTTAGAAAATCAATCAGCGGGAGAGCCTTGTGCTCTGATACCACTGTTGGGGTTTCGCGGTGCTATAACCAAAACCCGTTTAGGCTTAAGGTGCGGAATGTCCGTAGAACAAAAATTTCTACGGCCAACTTAAGCTCAGGATTAAACGGGGTATGTCAGGAAACTTTCCAAGGCGGTCCACCTTCAGTATTCCTTTGGCATCAAAACCCAATTTAATCCTTTTACAGATCTACTCCATGATTGATTTCTAAAACTTTAATCTACTTACCAATTAAATAGATTAATATAACATATTTATACCTTGTTTCCAAATCACAGTTGGAATGCAGACCGAGCGAGTAGAGCCTCACCAGGGAAGGAATCGACTCGAAACGGAGCATCAGACGTCTGATGCCTCTATCGGTTATCCACCAGGACTAACCGGAGAGCGGTTTATTTCTTCTGCCAGAAATACCGTAAACCGCGGAATTCTGCAAAAACACTATTCACGGGAAAAGACGAAAACCCGTAAACACGAATTTTCGGTTGCTCAGTTTCATCAATATGCAAAACTGACATACCGCTAAATTCGGTAAAACACTATTCATCGATCCCGTAAATATACTCCACAACAACCCGCAAGATTATACGTCAAGTACGTATAACTTTCTTTTCTCAACCGAAACACTATTTGGGAGAGAAACCGAGATAGAGAGAAAATACCGATTCGATTCTGCACGAAACGATACAAGTGAATTAGCGATTTTCTCTCTACCCCTCCACCCCTATTTATAGGGTTTAGGGTCGGTTGCCAAATGACCAAAATGCCCTCCAAGTTCGTCCTATTTAGAAGATATGCCATCGAATGGATAAGGATGATGACATGTGGATAAGATCGATGACGTGTCATCTGGATAGGATCGATGACACGTCATGCGGATAAGCACGAATCTGAAAAGACCCGAATGCCCTCGGCCCGAACACGAATAATGTTTGTATAATTATTCTGAACAATTATATATATTTTTCTGCGGTTGTTTGTTTCGGTATCGATGACGTGTCATCTGGATAAGACGAATCTGAAAAGACCCGAATGCGCTCGGCCCGAATACAAATAATATTTGTATAATTATTCTGAACAATTATATATATTTTTCTTGCGATTGTTGTTTCGGTAATTTATACAATGTGTCCTGCACATTTATAAATTAACCGGTTAACTTTTATACAACGTGTCACACACGTTTATAAATTAACCAATGTTTTTGCTTGTTATTTTTACATAACATTTATAATTTAATTATAACACGTATAATTAATTATAACCATCTTACTATTGATCATAACCAATTTGTAATCAATCACAATAAGATTCTCCGATTAACTCCTATATGGTGTGACCCAATAGGATCTGTGTTATGTTGGTAAATAGAGTTAAAACTGTTTTAACTTCTATAATCATGGGTGGCATCTGGCAACACATCATGACCATCCAATTACACAGATGATGCTGTACTGTACAATATCACGATCCAGTAAACAATTTACTTGTGTCTGTTCTTCTGTCTCATAGCTATCAGATCAGTTTCAAGGTAGATGTGTGTCATCCTTGCTAACTGAATCTTTTCTTGATCTTGAGCAGATTATCAAATATAATTACTCTTGTAATTATACCGCTAGCAGATAATCTAACTCTACCAAGGGGCCCAGTGATGCTATAGCTCGTATAGAGATACGAGGGACAAATAGTATTCTTGGTAAACTATCACTTCCTCAGCTAAGCTATACATATGGAAAAGCTACCGTTATGACTGCTTTTTACGGACAGCGGTGGATAACAATCACACATACATATTTCTCAGTGGGAACGATAAATACCTCATACTGTAGAACGTGACACTGAATGAAAACATAAATGACACGAACACAATTCTATTTAATTTTTCATTCGGGGTCTGTCAAATACCATGTTCCTAGAACATGTATCTATGTGATTAAAATGACATCTCGTGTCAGGTGGTTTGTAAAACTTAACCATCTTTTAATCCACATACTAACCTTATCGCGGTAATTAGTGTTCCTGCTAATTACCTTGGTCAGTGACTTTTTAAGAGTATATATTATCTATATTATGGAGTTTCACAATTTCAGTCATGAACTCGAAATGATCCATAAATTCAATAATACTCAAGGCAACAAAATGATATTAATCATCCAATTCATGAACAAAGCTTTATGATAAATTATCGTATTATTGACTTCTAGATTATTACACTAACAAAATGAGACCAAGTAACAAAAGCCACAAGCAGACATCCACTTACATCAAAATGAATTTTCCTTTCCCTTTTCCTTTTGCCCCGCCTTTCTGAAGACTGATTTTCAGTAATGCTCAGACTCACAGTACCCTCTGTATCTGAAGATGCTACAATTTGACATGCATACAGATAATAATTGTTCAGAGGAACTACTTTATTAAATTCCTTAAAGTTGTCTATATTGATAAATAACAGAAGGTTGGGGGCATTCTCATGTGTTCTTGCAGAACTTCTAAATGAAACCTGAATGGTTTAGCCATGCAAAATGCAAAATACAGCCCTCATCTTCATTTGCAATTTATCAAAAATACCCAAAATGCCCCCTCCTCATTCAAAGTTACCTCTACGTGTCCTCCCAGAAAGATGACATATGCAGCCTTCCATTGAAAATTTAGAAGGGCCATCAAAGAATTGGCCATGTAGTTTAGTTTTTTAGAAGGGCCATCAAAGAACTTGTCTTTTGATTGTTCTCTTTTGCCTTTTATAAATCAAAGTTAGAAATGCATCACGGTTTTCACATTTTCTCTAAAGTAAGAATTAAAGTAAATAAAGAATCAAAGCAAAGAACGATCTATTAATGGCAAACAAATGAAATGCATAGTTCAAATAAATACTTTTTTTTTTTAAAACTTGATAGTGATTCAAAGAAATACTTGAGGAAGAGACGGAGGCAACAGATATACAAAAAGAAATGCAGATTAACTATAAAAAATGAAAATTTATTAGAAAACAAAAAAGATATACAAAAAGAAATGTATGCATTGCCATATAGAAAAATTGTGCAGAAAAAGGTGAAATTGAGAAGGTAACAGATTTTCTACATGACTTATAACACTCTGATTATGCAAGAATGATGAAATTGTGAAATTTTCTACATGATTGGAACTTATATATGGGCTGTGCAAGAAAGGTGAAATTGAGAAGGCAACAGATTTTTGAAATAGCGAAGGCAATGGATTTTCTACATGACATGATTTCTAAAGCGCATCAGCATGATGTTGTGACCATAACACATTTTTATTGCAAATTATTTGATATCAACTAGTTGAACCTGACACGACTTGATGGCAATCAGAATTTTGTTTCACATTAGATTATAAATTCGTCATTTCTTCGAGCACCTTGAGTGCATCAGAATATATTGTTTTTAACAACTTACCAGATACTATTATTGTTATACCAATTTCTTGACAAGACAGAAATTAAAAGAAGCAACAATATGGAATTAAATAAGTAATTTATACTGACAAATCAATAAATAAGAAATATAATTAGGGAGGATAACTTACAAAGCGACTGGAGAGATATCTTAGACCGACGGGAGGGAGGGAAAGATCTCAGAGGATGCGAATTCGTCAAGGGAGGGGGCGATCCACTAGAGGAAGAGACGACGGGAGGGAGGTATCTCAGAGATGCGAATCCATGCGAATTCGCCAAAGAGGGGTGATCTGCGTGAGGAAGAGACGGGAGCGAAGAGACGGAGATCTAACAGAAAGATTAACGGAAATATATTATTATATGATGTTATTCCAATTTTACCCTTTTGAAATTAACGGCTTTGATTAATTCGGACAAAAATCTTAAAAAATTTTCCGATCCATGACAGCATCACTCATTCCAGTCCCACCTCCCAATAATTCTCTTCCAGCGCGAGTTCAGTAGATCCGATGTACCATCAGACCTACTTTGGTTCTATGGGTGTAATGATCATCCGATTGAATCAATTCGTGTACTGGCACTAAATTCCGTACGTATCTGTATTAATTTCCGTGCTTGCAGATCTTAATACTAATTGTACGGTGTTAGAGTAATTGGACCTAAAAGTAGGTCCATGGCCATTGGACCTACTCCTATCTCGTTGAGCACGCTTGCTTGCGCATGTTCCATCAATGATCAATCATTCAATCAATCAGTACACTCTCTCTCAATATTTCGACACTACCAAGTACCAACCGCACTGCGTCTGACAGCGCGACAAAGGAGATGCGGCGTGACGATATCAAAACCCCGGTGATCTCATCATCCTTCTCCTCCTCAGCCTCAGCCCCAGCGCGCAGTGAGAGCAGCAGGAGTACCGGTGGCGGGTCTATCCGCACCAGTGTAGATCTGGTTACCGCCGGTCGATGCCACTTATCCTTCCTCCGCCTCTGCTCCGCCACTTCCATTTCTGATCAACAAGATCCGTCTCTTCTCGGGAGATCCATCCGACGGTTCGGATTATCTTCCTTAATTCTCTTTCATAAATTCAATTGTTAATATGTATTACTGGATTAATTGTGTGCCTTTTATTTCAACTGCAAGTTCTATGTAGGAAAATGTCAAATAAGAAAAAAAAAAATATAAATTATTTATATATTGCACTTGGCAGAGTTTTGATAGATTGTCTGGGATTATCTTACGCATATTCTCCCCGGTAACCATATAAGAACCATATAATATACCTAACAACTTTTGGCAATTGTCTATCTCAACTTCTAAACTAATATTCATGAACAGAAATACATTCATAAAATGCTATACTTACTCACAATTAGCAATTACTAATTTTCCTTGGGTATTTTAGGTACGTACTAGATATTTGATAGGTGAAAAAACTTAACTTTTCAATTAATGTTTCGTATGAAGACATAAACTATAAGAGTAAATTATAAGGGCTTGGTATGCAAAAATTGAAGGTATGAAGAGCTATGGATGCCGATGGCAGCAGAGCTCCCATTAAACGAGATGGTTCTCCCACCTTTGGATGTGCACTGGGTTTGGCACTGCCACTGCCTCAATCATGTATGTGTTTCTCTAAATCTCAAATTTTAAACTTGCTCAACTCCACAATTTGTCCATGCATGACATCAAGTATGCTTTAAACCAAAATTGATGCTCCTTTTACTAATTCTTGCTTCTCCAACTTTTTATTTCTTTAGGTTCACTACTTGAATTATTGCAACTCTAGATTTGGCAAATTGATTGATAGTCCAGCAATATTTGATGAAGAGAATGCAGAATGTGCAACTGAACGATGCCGTGAAATTTGGGAATTGAAATACCCTGCTGAACCATTTGATCTAGAATCTTCCTGTTCCAGCAAGGCAGATGTCGAGAAGGGTAGCTCTGACATATATAACATGGTAGAAAAGTGCAGATCCCTTAGTGGATTATTCTCTGATGCCTTTTTGCCAGAGACTGTGTACCTTGTAGCGGCAAAGAGTCGCTACTTGGATTTCCTCCAGTTACTGAAGCAATGTGGTAAAGAAGGGGAATGTTCACTACGCTTGGTGCCAACTGCAGATATTCACTTTATCTGGCTCACCCACCAAGTGAGTATACAATACATTTACAGTTACTAATTTAAGAATTGAAATATTTTATTTTCACAGTGCCTGTATCCCTTAATAACATGTAGCATTAATAGAACTGGATCATTATTAGCCCTTTGGTTAATTATCGAGAAAACAGTTTTAGACCCCAAAAACTGAATCTGAAGTTGCTCTTGCATCCACTAGGCACAATCAATCTTATTTAAAATAATCTCGTGAAATGTATTGCAAACTCGTACAATGTAATTTTAACAAAAATCTACCCAGAGTTTTCCAGTAGGCTATGCAAGGGATGCCAAAGAAATAGGAGAAGTTACACAGAAGATTGCAGGGTTTTTTGCTGCATCTGCGACAGTTGAGGAGGTAGAGGAGACGAAGAGATTATGGGAAGAGGTGTATGGTGAACCATATGAAAGAGCAGGAATGGTGATAGATCCTATGGTTGCAATTGCTCGTCAAATTTTTAATTGGGAATTAATTGCACCCATGGAGGACGTGAACCGGGTCTACAAGGGGCTACATGCGAGATTTCTAATGGAGGTATGCCACTTTTTTTAATTATGAACAAAATATATATCTATGATGCCTGACATGTTTTAATTGCTTTTATGGTAAAGCATTGGAATGACAACAGAGAAAAATTAGATGCTTAATCGAGCAACAGAGTGAACAGATATCACAATAGTTAAATGTTGGTACTTTTCAAAGTATGTCCAATTTTTTTATTTCTCAGTATGTATTTATCTCTATTCTCTAGTCAAAATATCACATTTTTCAAACGTTGATTCTGTTTATCAACATAAATGATGCATATATATCTTTTATTTCTGGAAAATAGCAACTGATATGAAATGTAAAGATCTCTTACAGAGATGGATCCCATGTTTGTTAGTGGATAAATAGCTTCTAACTTGGAAAAATAATACTGTACTCACTCTGTTGTCTTAGAAATGAATTATTAGCGGGTGTTGACTTTTACTTTGGGTCCTTCCAAGGATATAGTTATTGCCTGCCAGTTGATTTATTTAGTTTATCATGGTAACAATCAGGTTGACCACACAGATTTTAAAACTTAAAGAGGCACACTTGTTCTAGCATCAATGGTGACAACGAGGTTGGCCACAAATATTTTAAAACTTAAGAGGCACACTTGTACTAGTATTAAATGCATGAACCATGTATCTGTTGAGCAATTGCTAAAATATTTCTTGCTTTCTTTATTATTTGTTGTCATTAATAAGAGCCCTTTTATCCATTATTTTAATTAATGTTAGTAGAAGTCTGGAGCCTATGAAAAGAAAATAATTATCTATTACATATGCAATAGAAGTTCTGAATGAAGCATGAGTTAAGAGGCTTAAAATGTATATGAGCAAAGA
The DNA here is from genome assembly GCF_964058835.1 of Carex rostrata. Taxonomy (NCBI): domain Eukaryota; kingdom Viridiplantae; phylum Streptophyta; class Magnoliopsida; order Poales; family Cyperaceae; genus Carex; species Carex rostrata. Next base: position 9,694,590 of record NC_135918.1, on the reverse strand, counting down.
AGATTTAGTGCTTGACCTCTTCTCATCTTCATCGTAAAAGCAAAACAAATACATGACATATTTCATGCCTGGATTCTATTAACATTTTGATCTAAGTTTTCTTGCAAGATTTGGTTCAATCATTTCAGATTCCTTTACACTGAGCTCTCTACGTTTGTCTGTTCTGCCTTGCTTTCTTATTAATTATTAAATAATAAATATCAGTTTATTTTGGTAATGGGCTTTTGCAAATTTCACACTTGTACTGTAAATGTCACAGATTAAAGACTTTCCAAAATGAGAAACCTTTCATCCCTCTTCTGACTCTGCCTCTCCAAAATAACGGAATCTGTCTCCAGGAGTTTTGGAACTGAGGCAACACTAGAGCTCCTATGCCTATTTTGAATAATACCTTAAATATTTGTCTATTTATTATGCAGACACAGATCTGGTTTCTTATACATTTCTTTCTAACAACAGGTGTGTGTATTCCTCAGGCGAGAAATACAGACCAGAGAGAACACTGAGCAGCACTTTATGAGACTTAGAATCTTAAGATGTCATAGATCTCTCAAACTTGACAAGAGCATATTGAACTTGAGATCTTTTGGAAAATGGCAAAAAACTTGGCACCTTTTTTGTGAATTCGGTACTAAAGGGGTGTCGATAGAATGCCGGTATAACACAACAGGCTGTAGCTTTATCAGACAAACTAAATTGATTGATGCTGCCAACTTTACCTGGCATGAGTTGGCACGTGCAACAAATCTTGCTATGGTGAAAAGTGTAGGATCAATGCAGGGAATGGTATCGGCAACACCTCCAGTACAGGCACCATACCTGCTGAAGTGCGTGCCAGACAGAGTTACTGATGACGGTGGAGCCATGGTTTGTGATGTTATACTGAGAGAGAGAGCGTTTCGGCCTCAAGAGGGTCGGTGGCTCACCAGGACGGTACTCAACCATGTTGGTAGAGAATGTTTTGTGGTTCGTACCAGGTATGTAAAAGATTATGTAATCTTCCTGTTCTTTTTTGTTTTTCTTTCTATAAATTTATCACCTTTACCAATCCTAGTTTTTATTGTTTTTATTTAATTGAAATGGCATTTTGACTCTTTGATTATCATACCTAGTCCAAGGATCATCGTAGATGACCTGCGCCATAACTATTCTATGCTGGTTGATAAATACTGTACCAGCTTTATACATACTGGTATGTTTGAGTTCTGTCAGTGCCCAACCTGACTATTGTGAACTTGATGAAGTTGTGAGACAATGCTTGTGCCACTTCGTGTGTAGAGTAGGTAAAGGGATATGGAGGAGAGGAGCAGAAACTCCAAATCCCGTGAAATGGGAAGAGAGAATCATAGAGTTGCGTGAAGGTAACTGGACTTACATTGGAGGAAGCTCTATGGGTTACGCACCTCGTAAGTGTTGAATTATTTATCCAATTACCAAACAAAAAAAAAATTATACATCTATAAATAATAATAATAATAGAACTAGTGACACTTTGCTATAATAACAAATCTAATTCAGTATGGACTCACTGATGATTATACTACCAGCTGTTACTAGATCGGTAGCATATAATATTTTTTTATTGCACTGACAATCAATATACTGATGTAAATTTTGGTGTGAATGGAAGTTTATATTTGTACATTATGCTTGTTTAGATTTTAAGCTAAATTAATGGCTAAAATGTACAATTTAAGATCTCTTGTTTATTTTCCAATTCCATATGGCTGGTTAGTCCTTGTTTGTTTTACTTTTGTTCAGAGAAAGTTATCGGTACTGCAACACCCCAAAGAAGTCATCCAAATGACAAAAAGGTTATTTGGTCCTTGTCAACGGGAGATTGCCTTACTATTATGTGGGAAAACGAACTTCAAATATGCTTAGAAAACGAAACTTCAAAAGAAAAGGTATTGTTAGTAATTACACCATTCCATTTATATATTATTAATTTTGTTATACACCTCAAGTGAAAATAATTCATATAGGCCTTGATTGAAACTTTCAGAAATGTATATGTATATTCCAAGGATATTTAAAGCATTTCTTATGTCCTGACAGGCAAGTTTACTTGAAGGAAGGCAACTTCAGTACCAACCAAATCAAAACCATATCTCACAAAACAGCCCAAAAGATGAAGACTGTGACTATTTCACGCTATATCGGCCATCTTCATACAAACAAGAAGGAAAAGCCATGGCATTAATAAATTTCAAACTGCTAGCAATGGAATTCTCGCCACAAGAGGATGCAGCCGTCATCATCCTAATGTGCATGGCCTTGGTGCGTACACTTTCAGAGATACGAAGGGAAGACCTAGCAGGGTTATTGGTCCGCCAGAGAGTGCAGGAGATGCAAGTGGGCTTAAATGATTGGGGATCCGCGCTGTTGCCTTCTACTACTTGTATGCATCTCCAACCTTGGTACTTAAATGCCAGCAAGGTGTTAGTGTCAACAGAGAAGACGAATAGCACAGGAGCTAGCTTGAAATATGCAGCAGCTGAAGGCAAGGTAGAATTATATAGACAAGCTATTTTGTCTTGACAGTTATGTATAATAATTGGTTGTTAAGTTTTATTTCAATATATTTGGTGGTTCAGTTTTATTTCAGTAAATTTGGTATTCTTTCCAAATAAGCTTCATAAAGATATATCGAATCAAAATGCTTCCACGATATATTGAATCAAATTCGGCTTACCATTTCTCCAAGTCAAGGATATACAAGTACTCAAAATGGGTAATTTTACAAAACTTCTCTATCTTTGCTGTAGTAAAAAACAAAAAAACCTCATGGGTATCACTCAATGTTGGTAAATCCTGCACACAAATACAGCAGGAGGAAACCTAAAATTAATATTGCTTTACAGGAAGCAGAACCCTGCCTTTGGAAAACTGAATAATATTGATGAGAATTGTATCCAAACAAAAGAATCATTAGATGTCTCCAAATTGGTTGGATATATAGGAAAAACCTTCATCCAGAGACGGCAAGCGTGAATGCATCTGTTTAGGACTAATGCTCCCTCCACGGTTAATTTTTAGTGCATTGAATGCTCTTTGTATCTCCACTGTAATGGCGCTATCCACACTTCCAGAGGAAATCCTCTTGTGCGACTTCTGCAAGTGGAGTTTCAGGGAACTACTGCTAAGCCCCGCATTTTTGCCACAAATGGGGCAAACCCGGATCATCGGCTTCTTCTGCTGCCACACCATCGAGACCTTCCCATAGAGGCGTTTGTCAAGGGATACTAAAATCTTGCCAAAGCCATCATTTGGGTGGGCCCTCCGGTGTACCTTCTTTAGTTTTGCCCATGCTTCCAAAAGTGTTTGTTTCCTACATTAAAAAAATACAGGAACAAAGAAAAATAAACAAAGATACGCCAATGTTGTAATTATGCATGATTTTATTGATAGAAAACAGTCAACAATTTTTTTCCTCCACGTTGAGCAATTAATGGGCTTAATTATTCAATTTATATACAAATTTCAGACTTTCTCCTTTCCAACACAGAAAGAAAATGAAGCAACAAGACTAGAAAATGGAATTTCAATTTTTTATCCTAAAATTTCTTCGAGAGAACCAAATGCATCAACTAGGTCCTTGAACTTTTAAAAAAGAATCAAATTAATACATTTACTTTTCAAAAGAGATGAAGTTAGTCCTTTCATTAAACTTTTTGCTATAATATAGATTAGTTCAATTGACACGTAAACTTTGGTCTGCCACTTGGACAACAACCAAGTGCAAACAATGGATAATTTTGATTAACAGTGAATATATTTGCTCTAGATGCTTATGGAGCTTTATCTATCATATATGAATAATTATAATGAGAGTTTCACCTATGATTTTACTCTATAATGTTGCTAAAAAAAGTAAAATAATTATTCACTGCTGTTGCAATTAATTTATAATGTCAGAACTTACAACAATATTGAGTTAGTTTGAAAAGGCACTTTGATTTCACTTTTGTTTGCACGTGGTTTGTATCCAAGTGGCAGACCAAAGTCCACATGTCAAATAAATTATTCCACATTATAAAAAGTTTGACGAAGGGACAACCAAAGTTTCTTTTAAAAAGTCAAGGGACTAATTTAGTTTTCTTTTTTTTTTTCAGTTCAAGGACCAATTTGGTTATCTTAGAAAATTTTGAGAATCAAAATATGAATTTTCTCATTAGAAAATAGAGAAAACAAAGATGATTTGTTAGTGGTAACGTGACAGTTCCAGATACTGGCAGTCCAGGTTTGTCATATTTCATACTGAATGACCAATAAGAAGCCATAAGAAAAAAGAAAGAAAAAACAATTGCAGAAGCATTAATAGATCAAATCGGGACTTATCAAATGGAAGGTGATAATGGTACAACTGAAAGAACTGATATAAGTAAAAAGTAGTGATGTTAAGAGGCTCACTTGTATACCATAAGGTATGCAAGCACAATTGTAGCACTTCTGCTCCTCCCTTCAAAACAATGCACCAAAACTTTTCCACCATTGTAACGGACATTGTCTATGAAATCACATGCTTCATCAAATAAATCACTTATATTTTCATCATCATTATCTATTACCTGCAATATAGTTACAAAGCCAGTGTACAAGATAGGTGTTAGAAAATAATAATCACAAGGTCCATGCATAGTATGAACATGATAGTCCAAAATTACAAATTCAACAGTTAGATTCAGGCATATAAAATTACTATGTTACATATCCCAAGATCATATATTTAGTGGAGTGAAAACATATTTCCTCTGTTGAAACATCAGATCTCTATTAGATTTGAAGTGTAACCCTACAAATCCTCCTCATATAATTTACCTCCACAAGACCAAAGAAAGATCACACCAGTAACTTGACAATATGGTACCAGCCCAGGTACACTAGGCCCTGCAAGTATGGGATTGCCAATTTTGAAGGCAAAAGGAAGTATTTAGAAAGTTGAAGGGATACTCACAGAGAAGTTCTTATAGCTGAAGAGAGAAGGGTTTTGGAACTCAGCTTGACCTATCTCATTTGAGCATAGACACAACACATGTGTAATGCCAATTTGTTTTAGTGTATACATGGACTTGGCTGCAAGGGCCCCGCCTATGTATAGAAAATCTGTGACTTGAGATGGTCTCTCTGTGTTGGCAGCCTCAGATATTAGGGTTATTCTCTCCAATATGTGCTCTAGCCTTACCTGAATTTGCAATTAGAGGTCAAACTTGTTTATATCGATCTCATTAGAGTGAAAATGGTAGAATATTGATCAGTTGAGACAAAATGTGTTTTTGGGAATTAAACAAAGAAATTTGGTCAGGTTTGATGGTGACAAAACTTAGTTGGCTTGGTATTATAAGACCCTACTTGGCTCTATTTATACAAAAATTGAATATATTAGAAGCACATGCAACTTAAATCAGATTAAAATAAGGACCAACAAGTTAAATCAGAATAAAATTCAGAAAACTGGAGGAAAAAAAAAACAATTAAACTGCAGCCCCCATTTAGGCATATATGGGTTTTACATTGGCTCAAAGCTCAAGGATAAAAGTTGGGAGTAAATAATGCCTAATTCACCTAACAGTGGATCAGAGGAAGTTACTATGATAAATTTTGTCCCTCTCCTAGCAACTTTGGGATTCCCAACCTCTCCAAAAAGTTCTAGGAAATACCGTTTTGAGGCCTGTAAAAATTTCCCTCTTTCAATATACATCCCATTTTCCCTTCTATATTTTTGTGGAAAACAGTGTGTTTTTTACATTCACAACTTCTAGCAATTTGGTGTCTAGAGCTATTTCTATTTCTTCAGATATTTTGTATCTTCTTTCTTATTTATAATTGGAGTTGAAAAATGACTATCTTCCGGTTGAAACAAATGGTAAAAGTATACAAAATTTGTAAAGAAATGGTAAAAGTATACAAAATTCTCTGGACTAAATGCAAGCTTGCAGTTCTCTGGATATTTTATATTAACTATTTTAAGTTATTGAGGATAAAAGATAAGGTTATCCATGAAAATGAAAAGAAAAAAAAATCGCACCCATTACTAATCCCAGGCCAACAGGGGATTTTGTAAATGATCTTACAGTGTAAGACTGTAAGGTATGTCATCTCACTTTGTTCAGAAAAGGGTAATTCATAACATGCCCATCCTTTCCAGCAGATTACCTTTAATTCGTAAGCATCGATGGCACTAGCACTCTCAGTACACTCAAAAAACCCAGTATTGAAATCATTATCCTGACACAGCTTCACCACATCATTTCTAAGCATCTCATACCATTGTTCCATCTCCTTGTTCAACTCTGCATCCACCTATTTATGGACAAGCAAGTACAAAAAAGAAATTATTCTAAAAAATTTAAAAGCAAAGTTTTACATCCCAAAACCTGCTGGATTATCCTCAAACCCAAAGTTCACCAACCAGCCCTCACACAGTAGGAACAATTCCATAATCCAATCAAGCACAGTTAAATCTGGTCATACCCATCCCAACCCAAACAATTGCAAGCCAAAACTGGAGGGCCTATACCTGATAGAATAAAACCAAACCAGACAACATGAATGCTGAAACAGGCTACCAAACAAAATTACATGACACTTGATCTGAAAGTAAGAACAAATTGCATTCCAAATTAAACTTTGTTTCTCTTGACTCAAATTGACCCGAGTCCAAAACCTGACAGATCCAAAGCCCAAACTAGAATCAATCTAAACAATGGTGACTTGACACCAGACACCACGAAACTGAAAATAATGAAATCCAACTGAAGGGAGCCTTAAATGACCCTGGATATGAAACTGACCAAACTGAGTTTTGATGTAGCCTACTTGTTTGCCACCTGTATTTAGCACCATTAAAGAACCAGTAACAGAAGACCATTACGGTGCTGGGAGGAAGATCCTTTTAGTGGAACCAGAAACTTAAGCAACTGTTAAAAGAAATGAAAAAAAAATCCAAATGAAAAGAAATTGATAACTTATGAAGGATGTATCAACCTTGGCGTATTTGTTGAAATCACGAATTCTAATCGTGAGCCGAAGATTACTATTGCATCGAGTGTATTCTCCATTTCCCTTAAACCCCCTTCCACTCCCACTCTCTCTATACATAGGGGAGTTCAACATATCAAAATTTTCCCTAGATCCAGACCGTGAAAACCGCCTCAAATTACCTCTGCTCTCAAAAGAACCATCATTCACTTCAGTCGCATCATTTCTTGGTGAATCCAATGACTCGTCCCTATCTGACTCACCAGCATTTCCTTTATTCATGATTGAAATGAAATTACGAAAAAGCCCATCCAACTTTTGGCATAATGTCAGGAGGAAAATGTGAAATCCTTCAAGGTCCCTTACTGCGCCTTTGAACCCGCCTCGAAAAGCATTAACCACCGCCACCATGTCAGCCTCAGAGAGGAATTGGTTACTGGGTTCATTCAGTGTTACTGGGTCAGATTGTTCCTCGGGACCTGGGAACCCTAACTTCCCAAGTGATAAATCATACAAGAGATTAGATGAAAATTTAAAATCATTCAAAATCAACTCAACCAACTTGGGGTAGCTCTCTTGGTCTTTGATCCTTTTACCTACTGGAGGCCTACGTGGTACGCCAGAATCAATGGCAACAACATCAAATTCATGAAGTTTACTTTTACCACACTCCTCTGACTCTCTAGTTACCATTTTAAACCTACTAGCCTCGCAATCATCAGAAACTATCCTTCCATCTACCGAGATAGCCCTTCTCTCCAAGGTGTTAATAGTTGGCTTGGTATCAGGATTGGACCTTTTAGTGTAGGACACGTCCAACAAATCCATGTTTGCTGAGGTGGCAGCATCTGATACAATGAGATTGGCATAGTTGCCCCGCCATCCAAGATGCCGACACCTGAGACGATCTTCATTTCTTAGTATAAGGTCTAGCATTAAGACCTTTCCTAGGGCATTTGCAGTGTTGTCAGCTGATTCTCTCGAGTTGAATGGTACCGGATCTTCTACTAGTGGTAACCCATGTATGTAACTGTAAGAGTTTACTATCGGCATTAATAATTAAGAAGTAGAATTTTAAAGGAAAAAAAGCAAGAAATGGAAAAAGAAATGCTTTCGCCTTGCTGGTGCCGAATAATGGTATGGCACCTTACTGGTGCTAATTTGTGTGGGCCTGTGGGGTGTATTTGGGATTGCTTCATTCATATGAATCATTCTAGTTGTTGGAAATTATTTGCATCTGGTATGGCACTAACGCCAATTTTCAACTGTGCACATCAACTATTGGCCAGGCTGGTATGACACACACCCACGGCACACGCAGAAACACATACTGAGAGAGAGAGGGAGGGATGGATGAGGCACAGCATAGTATACTAAATCAATGTATTCTTTGGATAATGTCATTTGGTGTTCAATTTAACTTTTTTAATACAATGCAGTAGCCACTGGCAAATTTCAAAAAGAAGAGAGAGAGAGAGAGAGCTTCTTATATTTAATGCAGCACTAGACAGCCACTGTCAAGTTTTCAAAGAGAGAGAGAGAGAGAAGGAGTCTTATACTTCATGAGAAAAAGACATCGGCTAAGCTCCAGAGCTTCCAACAATTCCGTACACGCCACCTCACCAACATCATCACGAGCTGCAAGTGCCAGAAGGCGGGCATTTTCAGCTGCATCCTTAATAAGCTGCCATTCGCAAGTTGAGTTGTGAACAACTCTAGCCTAAGATAATGTGAAGTGACAAGTTAATATGGTGCTATTTTATACTGATGCAACCAGTGTCCGCTAGTTTCTGATCCCAAAAGAAAAGGCAAAAGATTTCAGCTAAATATCAAAGGTTTTTAAATTGCATTTAGTAATCAAGAAAATCATAATACACCCTCGAAAACTCAAATATTCTTTGGCAAGGAGCACAATTACACAGAACATCTGAGAGATTTTTCCATAACCCTCCCTGCTATGTTGCTCAAAACAATATATTGAAGGAAACAATTAACAATACCTTCCTAGGCTATACTTTTCTCAATGAAAGTACCTTGCAAAGCTGTAAAGGAATTTGATGTTTTGAAAGTTGTATGGATCAAATATGTCCTCAGTTATTTTACAGCCAGGTGGTATTCACATAAAATCCCCCTCACATATTGGCACCAAGTAATTTCATAACATGACATGATGTTCCAGTTTTCACGGGATGAAACAAAACTTGTTAGAATTTGCTCATGTTTGCAATTAAAAGATTTAAAAGTTAGAAACATGAGAATGTGAATACTGAATAGTAATAAAAATACATACTTGAGGTGTTCTGACACCTAACCATCTCGCAAATTCATATCCTAATCTTTCTGATTGTGTTGCCATCCGGGAAGAGGCAATTTTGATTACAACCGCACCCTCCTTTGTGATATTTTCACTTTTCAAGGTGTCAAATATAGCAATGAAAACAACCCCACCAGAATTCACTGTCACCTGAAATATGCAAAGTGCAAGGCATTCATCATGGTTTTCATACAAGTTGAATTTACATCTTTGAAAGATGAAAAGTTTATGCAACTACAAAATGTAGTGGATTTACAAATTTCCAAACTATGGTAATAGCCTTAAATCTAATTCAATTCCAAATATTATCATATGATAAATTATCATGCTATGAACACGAGAAAAAAAGGGTACATATATATGCAGCTCATTTGGCTAGTGGAAAAGCAGCAATATTTTCTATTTTCTTCATTACGTTCTAAACAAAAAATTCATGTTAAGTTTGTTGGTGTTTATTTTATGTTGAATATAGCTCATACCGGGTGACATTTAAACTTGTCTGTTAAGCAGCTGAAGTTAGCACATCATGGCATAGCTGTATAGGTTTCTACAAACCAAAGAAATATTTGTGATTGTAAAGATGCTCTTTTGGCAAAGACATGAGATGAAAGTTGGTTCACTAACTATGGCCGACATTTGCAGACCACTAAATCAACCCTCAAAGGAGAAGTCAGTAAAGTAATGGGAAATTGAACATCTCTCTGTCACTAGGAATGATTACAGTGGAGAACTAAAATTTTCTTTAAGATTTCTGAAAGGGTTCAAGAATAAAGAGGTACTTCGATATTTTCATGAAACGGTTTAAGAATGAGGAGGTACTTTCATTATGGAAGAAAATGATGATGATCAGATTTCTCCACTTCCATACCAGTACACTATCATTAGCATATTATATCTGTTTTGTTCTTCTTCTTTTTCGTTTTCATACCTCTAGAGCTTTGTTAGATTCATCCTCAGATTGATCGGCATTGCTAGTTGTATGTTTTATATGGTGTAGTGACAATAGAGAGCTCCAATCAAAGTTTTGTGATTCTATATCCAACATAGATGCCTTTCCCAGCCTGTCCCATAAGCTTATCTCTTGATTCTCGCAAGGTTGTGCAGCTACTGAGTTGCTACTTCCACCTTCTATGGGTTCCTGTACCCCTACACTGTAAAAATCACCTGAAGGATATCAGATTTCTTAAATGCCTACTATTTCAGCTTTGACTAATGTCGGTACAGTATTGCCAGGTCATTGGTTTCAGAAATCTACTTTAATGCTACCAGTACTGCACATGTCAATTTTAACTTAACATTGCCATACCTCAGAGTCTCCCGGACAAGCTAATCTCTTGATCTGACTCATCAGAATCTTCAATGACTGTTTACTTTGTTACATTAAGTTCCTTCACTTCTCTCACCTCTCATCTCAATTAACTTAATAAAATATTATAGAGAAATTTAGATAGATGCCCATCATAACATTGTAAATTATATATTTCACCGTCAAAATTTTAAAATTAGTTATTTCCCCCATCTAAACTCACATATTTTATTAATATACCAATTTCTTACTTTAATGATTTAAAAGTATAGTTAAATATTAATTAAAATATAAAAAATGACAGTTCTTCCTTACCTTCGATAGTCCAATCTTATAATACATATACTTTAGGCATGACTAGATAATTAAGTAGACACTGCATTTCATGGGGAAATAACTAGTTTTAAGATTTTGATGGGAAAATATCTAATTGATGAAGTTATGATGGGCATATATTTAACAAAAGTGTTTTGTTACAATCGTAGAAAGGTGTAAGAGAGAATTGACCTAAATTGAGAGGAGGAAATGGAGGCGTGTATGTGCAGTGAAGAAGGATGGTCATGCTTCTTTAATGGATAGGGGGGAAAGGAAGCCTCATTTCTTTTTCGCACAAGTGCAACCCATTCGTCAAAATCAGACCGTTTCTCAGCATTACATGGCCTTCCAAGCTGTAAGAATCCGGCATTTATGAGATGATTGTTAAATTGAACACAAATGAAGATCAAAAACGGCGAGAGAAGCAATGTAATGTACTTACACTTGAAGAAGAATAAGACATTATTGATCCTTAATTTTTGTTTACACAATATAAGCTCCAGCGTGAGAGAGAGAGAGAGAAGAGGATACAATTGCAGGAGAAAAGTGGAGGGAGAGGGGCAGAAGAAGAAAATAAATTAGTCTCAATTTCCGAAGTATTAGTTACAAATTTACCCTAATACTGTTTGAATTCACATCCCCTCAGGTTACTAGACTGAGTACAATTGAATCAGACCGTTCAAAATTGTTCTATTTAACTTGGAACGAATCTCAAAGCACAAATAATACTGCCCCTATGTCATCCGAGAAAGGACCGGTTGAGAGTAAATCTGGACCGTTCGTTTCAATTGTGTTGAGTCAGGTACCTGGGAGGATACGGACCTATATTGCTTTATTTTCTTCACTGTGGCCCCTAAACTTTTGTAAAACCTCCTTGTGCTCCGTTTGAAAATAATATATTCATATTTATAAATCACATCTGCTAAGAAACGAATAATGGGGTGAAATTCCGGACCGATATTTTCATATAGGAAATAAAAAACAAAAAGTTTTATAAAAATGAAAAATCAGATAACCATACGATGTCCAAAAATAAGCAAAATATCATAAATTATGGGGTCGAGAGACAAATTTACAAAAAAACATATCAAAACGCCATAAGATGTGTAAACATAACCAATACACTGTAACCTATGTACTTAATTTACATTTAATCCTAAAAAGCAGTTTCAAATGAAGATCATCTTGTGCAATTTGAATTGATATTTTGGATTTTATAAATAAAAGTATAGATGTGAAGTAAATATTCTTATTTCATATGAAATATATTAATACATTTCTTTATGTTTATATTTGTTAAATTTTATCAACATTTACGCACAGGCAAGTCTGGAGTGGTGTCCAGACTTAAAGTTCAGCATAAATTATAGTCTTTTACTTTGATTATTGAATATTAAATAGAACTTATTCAGAGAAAGGTCATGATAATATGTATATTACACGGCAGCCTGCGTTATGAGCTCATATCTCTACTTTTAAAATTCAAATAATCGATTTAAACTATTTAATATTATTTTTATATGAAAACATACTTACTAATTAAATTATATAATTTTTTATTTATTCACTATTTTTTTAGATAGATAGAAATTTGAGACCATTTAAAAGCAACAACTTTTTATCTATCTACAAAATAGTACAGAATATTTCTAAAAGATTATATAAAATTTGGTCTCCAAGTACATATATTTTGATACGAAGATTATGTTTAACAATTTGAATTGTCTATTTAAACTTTAAAAACAGAGATATAGATCCATAGTATAGGTCAATCCATAATATAATATGCATATTACTATAATTAACCTCATTCATTTATATTTATTTAAATATGACTAGGAGATAATCTATCACAATTTAATTTGAGCTTAATAGTTGTATATTATCCTCGAGAAAAAAGTGGTTTCCGACCACTATGTATGTATTGTATGTATGCAAGTATGTATCCAATTAATTATGGGTTTAAAAAGGGCCGGCGCCGGCTAATTATTTTGTTCCAGCTATAGTCTCAAATTATTAAGGGGTGATCATTGTTGACATGTAGATATAATTAGGAGGATTATGAAACCATATTTTATATTTTAAGTCTTAATTTGTTTTCTAAAATAATTTTATTTAATTTGAATCTTAATCCTGGAATGATATGTGTACTTCTTAATCATTCTGCATACACTCCATATATATATATATAGATAGCTACGGTGAGTTGCGAAATAAAACACGTTTCTACTTCACGCCATGTTTTCATTTTGAAAGTCCAAATGACCGATCCGAGCCGTTAGATGTGATCTCCATATTGAAATGTGCTTGGAGACCAAATTTTACATTATTTGGAATTTTTTTACTATTTATTAAGCAATTTTGAAAACTGCTGTTTTGCTGTGAACAGTAAAAACAGTAAAAAATTATGGACCATCGGATCATCGATTTTCAAAATTGCTTAATAAATAGTAAATAAATTCCAAAAAATGTAAAATTTGGTCTCCAAGCACATTTTAATATGGAGATCATGTTGAGCGGTTCGGATTGGTCGTTTGAATTTTCAAATCGCAAAATATGAGTGTGAAGTAAAATAGTTGCTTTACTTCGCAACTCACCGTAGCACATCTCTCTCTCTCTCTCTCTATATATATATAGAGAGAGAGAGAGAGAGATAGGCTAATATTCTTTCGGTAGCATATGGGCCGAAATACATACGGTCCAAATTTGAAATTTCAAAATTCAAAAAGTCGATCTGAACCGTTCATCTTGTTCTCCGTATTAATATGTGCTTGGAGACCAAATTTTATATTTTTCTGAATTTTTTTACTATTTATTAAGTCACTTTGAAAATTGCTGATCCAACGGTGGCTTAACAAAACAGTAAAACCGTTGGATCAACGATTTTCAAAGTGGCTTAATAAATAGTAAAAAAATTCAGAAAAATGTAAAATTTGGTCTCCAAACACATATTAATATGGAGAACAAGATGAACGGTTTAGATCGACTTTTTGGATTTTGAAATTTTAAATTAGGACCGTGTGTATTTCGGTCCATATGCTACCGAAAACACATTAGCCCCTCTCACTTTCTATATATATATATCTAATAACTTCAACTTTTGAACATTCACATTAATTTTTGTATGTCTGGACAATATATAATGTGCTAATTTGTTTTTTTTTTTTTTCCCAAAGATCATTATATAAAGTATCAAGAGGTTAAATAATCAATGCATCAAAATTTGCCAAACTTCCTTAATTTCTTTTTGTACAAATAATTTCAAAACTTATATAATATGAGGAGGGTTCAAATGCCTCCATCTTTTTCTATTATTTTCAAAGTTCAAACAGTCGATCCGAACCGCTCAACCTAACCTCCATACTAAAATATGTTTGGAGACCAAATTTTATATTTTTAGAAATTTTTTTACTATTTTTTTAGATAGGTACAAAAATATTGTTTTTAGATGGTTCAGATTTACTGATTTTGTACCTATCTAAAAAAATAGTAAAAAAATTCCTAAAAATATAAAATTTGGTCTCCAAACATATTTTAGTATGGAGGTTAGGTTGAGCGGTTCGAATCGACTGTTTGAACTTTGAAAATGATGGAGAGAGATGGAGGCATGATGGAGGCACAAAAACATGGAGGCATTTAACCCTCCTCATATAATATTTATGTGGACGCATTCAAGCTGTTTGGGAGAAAAAATAAATAAAGACGGTCCAAAGCTCTGTACTAATTCATAATAAAATAAATTTGATCCAACACAATTTATTTCTACGAGCTAAAAGCTCTATACTAATTCACCAATCTTAATTAATTCCTTACACATGAAATTATATAATTATATCAATGTCCGCATATCTAAGTAACAATACTCAGAGATAAATTAAGAAGTATAAATACTTAAGAGGAGGATTCAAATGGCTCATGTCTTTCATATTTTCTGTACATCATATATCAATATCAATTAAAAATTCAGTGTAAAAGTTAAATTTTGTTAATTTCAGTTGTGCTAATTAGAGGAATTAATTAATATTGGTGAACTAGTATAGATATTTAATTACTCTAATAATTATTAATAATAATTTTTTGTCAGCAAATAATTAAATTTTCCCCAATTAATTTTCTCAATTTATTGACCTCTTTTTAAAATAGAAAAAGGATATACAAATTAAACTTACGTTTTGTCATTACTTTTATTAATATTTTCATGAATAATTATTTCAACCCCCACTCTAGTATCCACATCGTACCCGCAACAACAATAGATGAAAGTTGTACTATGGTCTCTACTAATTATATGGTCCCTTTTTTCAGTGCCCACATTTGTCTCCGTGTTAGCCTTCATAGGTATAAATATTTAAAACATAAGATATTAATACTTGCAAAATAAGATATTAATACTTGCATGCGTAACTTGATATGATCATCTCCTTTTTCAGTCCCTTAATCGTCCCCGCATCAATCTTTCTTTAATGAAATAGTAGGGATCCCGTATCCCCGCATCAATCTTCTCCAATCGTCCCGCGTCAATCTTTCTCTAACAAAAATAATTGACCTCATAGGTATAAA
Source organism: Carex rostrata (assembly GCF_964058835.1). Lineage (NCBI taxonomy): Eukaryota > Viridiplantae > Streptophyta > Magnoliopsida > Poales > Cyperaceae > Carex > Carex rostrata. The sequence continues at coordinate 9,679,114 of NC_135918.1, read as the reverse complement.
TACTTCAGTGTATAGGTATAAATATTTGCAATACTTGATATTAATATTTTCAGATGTAATTCAGTGTCATATGTAAAAAAAAGTACTTTCAAGTATAGGTATAAATATTTTCACGACGGGGTATAAATACTTGCGCGACGATGAGTCTGAAAGTACATCATCATGAATCTCAATTAAAAGAAAAAAATGCGTAGAAAACGTTCGTAATTTCAGATTCACATAATTTCTAACAGATTATCAAAAATCTGGATGAGATTGAACAGAGAAAAAAAACACCTCTAAAAACGTGTATGGTTATCCCCATGTAGTTTGAGTGGTCCCCCACAGGTTTTTATGGCGCGGGTATGTTTTGGGAGATTTGGTTGGGAAGATAATTATTTACGTAAAAACTGTTCACCTCATAGGTATAAATACTCCCGTTCATAGGTATACATATTTCCGTGCATATGTATAAATACTTTAGAAAAAAAAATTCAACATTGCAGTTTTTGTAGTCCCCTCAAGCAGTTATATATAACAGTTAAAGTGGGTACGATGCGTGTACTGGAGTGGGAATATTGATATCAACTTTCTATTTTGATAGAATTTTAATAAATTATTCTTTTACTTCATGAAACTGTTTTAATTATTTTTCAGTATTTCTATTTTTGTGCGCTGCATGAAAGGTACATCACTTCATACTTCAAGGATAATTTAGGTACATCAGATCCTAGAACAATATCCCTGCAACCCAATCTCTGGTCTGATTCTGACAAACTCACTTTAGAACAACAGTCCTTCCTAGAAAAACCATTCACTATTGAGGAAATCAAAGCAACTGTCTTCTCATGTAATCCAAATAAAGCTCCAGGACCTGATGGAATATCTTTTCTTTTTTACCAGACATATTAGGAACTAGTACAGCATGATATTAACCTCTTATTCCAATCTTTTTACAATAGGACTCTAGATTCTTCTAAACTTAATTTGGCCTCTATATGTCTTATTACAAAGACTGCTGATGCTTCAAACATCACAAATTTCAGACCCATTAATTTGATAAATTATAGTTTTAAACTGATTACAAAGCTCCTTTCTTAGACTAGCCCAAGTTATAGACCCTTTAATATATGACTCCCAATCTGCATTTATCAAAGGAAGACTAATAGGAGACAACATAGTTTGTGCTCATGAAGTACTCCACAATATAAGAATCACCAAACAAAAGGGAATCCTCCTCAAATTAGATTTTGAGAAGGCCTTTGATAAAGTAAATTGGGATTTTCTCTTGGAAACACTACATGCCAAGGGCTTTGGCCCTTTATTCATTACTTGGATTAAAGATATATTATTTAGTAGTAGAACATGCATAGCATTCAATGGTACTCCAATGACATATTTCTCTTGTAAAAAAGGCCTTAGGCAAGGTGACCCTTTATCTCCCCTTCTTTTTGACTTAGTAGCAAATGCATTAAATAAGATACTATCTAATGTCCAAACAGCAGGATTAATTTCAGGATTAGGTCAATTCTCCAATTCTCCCAAAGTACTTAATCTACACTTTGCAGATGATACACTACTTTTCCTAGAAGCCAAACCCATTATGATTGAACACCTTAAATTCATTTTATTAGGTTTTGAACTTCTCTTAGGTCTAAAAATAAACTTTAGCAAGAGTACTTTAGTACCATTGAATATACACCAATCCCTTGCAACCAACCTAGCCAATCAATTAGGTTGTTCCTTATCTTCCCTCCCAATTACTTACTTAGGAGTCCCTCTTCACTGGAAGAAACTGAATGCCTCTGATTGGCAACCTTTAGTATCCAAAATAGAAAATAAATTGCAAACTTGGAAAATAACCCTCCTTTCATTAGGAGGTAGAGTAACTTTACTCAACTCTTTTAACATCCATACCCCTATACTGGCTCTCCATATATAGAATACTAGTCAAAATTAGGAATAATATTGATAAAATAAGAAAAAGATTTCTTTGGTCTGGTTTCTCTTCCACAAATAGAAAATACCACTTAATTAAATGAGAGCAAGTATGTCTTGGTAAAGATCAAGGAGGATTAGGGGTTCTTAGCCTAGAAAGAATGAATATATCTCTACTTGCCAAATGGTACTTCAGATTCAAAGACCCAACCTCATCAGGGAAGTGGAAGGATATACTCATAGATAAATATAGCCCCACATGTTTAGTTATTTCTAGATGTTCTTCCTTTTGGTCAAGCATCAATTCAATTAGACACATAGTTGAATTAGGAATAAATAGAATAATAGGAAATTGTCATGATACATCATTTTGGCTGATTGTGCACTTTACTGCATTTATCCTAATCTCTTCCAAATTACATTAGACCCTCTAATATCAGTTGCAAATGCCATAACTCCAAATTCAATATCACTACAATTCACAAGACAACTTATAGGGGTCACCCTAGCTGACTCTCTGGCGTCTTCTCCATCCCTTTCTTTCTCAACAATATTCACTGATTGGTCAACCCCTGATAGAATTGTCTGGAGGTGGCTTTCCTCAGGGCAATTCTCAGTACACTCATTATACAAATAGTTGAAATATGGGGGTATAAAGAACAAAACTTACACAACCCTCTGGAAAACAAAAATTCCCTTGAAAATTAAAATATTTATGTGGTTATTAAGGGAGGGTAAAATCTTAACTATAGATAATCTTACTAAAAGAGGTTGGGTAGGTGATCAAACCTGTTATTTATGTAATGCACAAGAGACAATTGACCACCTGTTTGTCAAATGCCCCGTAATATTTAGATTTTGGTCTTGGATAGCTAATCATAACAACTTTGTTTTCAATTGTGACCAATTAATTGATCTCTGGTTGTTAGATGCATGAATTCCCCTAAAAGATAGATCTTTAATAGAACTTATTAGAGCAGCAACAATATGGGTAGTCTGGTTAGCACGTAATAAAGTATGTTTCAATAATGTAGAAGTACCATCAGTAGCTTCTTTAGGATCTCAAATAATTTCATTGACTACCTTCTGGTGTAAGTCCAACTCAGCTTCTGGTGTAAGTCCAACTCAGATGAATCCTTCTTTAAACTAACGTTAATTCTTCCAAAGGATATTAACTACTTATCTCAGGCAGACAGTATTATAATCCTTTCAGGGACCGATACATTAGCATAGAAAAACAGTACTTGGGATTCCAAGGAAGATCTCTGTCATGGTCTCGAGGGGTCAAACCTCTCTGAATATTTGAGGGACAGAGCAAACATGGATGAGATTGATGCAGCTTACAACCAAAACTCTGACACCCACACTCAAACCAGTTCATCATATGCAAGCACCTCTACCATCCGTTAGATATCTCTTATATTTTGTGTTGACTTTATGCTGTTTTGTATGACATGTGTTTCTGAATACCTCAAAGTTGCTTAACAACTTTAGAGGTCTTTTGTTGTTATATTGGCTTAGATTTTAAACAGCTCAGACAATTTTGTACAAAAACATTCCGTTTCTAATGAAACAGGCCTGCACCACTATTATCAATTTTTTTTTTCAGTATTTCTTGTTATCATTCTTTTTTTTTTTTAATATTTTTAATAAAGACGAGTTATCTTATTTTAATCGTATTAAAAAGCTATTAATAAGAAATATAGCAATAAAATTCCACAATGTATACAACCGAACATTAATTTGTACACATTCACATAATCATTTTCGTGAGTATAAATTCCTGTAAATTGATTTGTAAATTATTTTCGTATTCGTAGAATTTCATTCCACATTTATAATCAATTTGATATTTATTTGAAGTGACCCCCCCTTTTCTTTTGATATCTATTATTATGTAATTAGTATATTGTTATACAAATTAAATGTAATGAATATCAAGTTATCAACGGAAGTTATTTTGATCATCTCCTTTATATATTATTAATTATCACATTGACTTTTCCTTTTTAAGCAAAAAGTTAACCCCTCTTCACACGAATTCGCATTCTCTGAGATATCTCATATTTTGCGTGATTTTTTGAAAAATATCAACCATTCAAATATGTTCTACGTGAATCTCAAACTCAAATAATACTGCCCCTTGCACTATCCAGCCTTAAATAGACATCGGACACGTCCATCATGCAAAATATAAGATATTTCAGCCTTGAATTAATAATATTGTCGTAGAACTATTCTAATTTTTTTTGACTAAAGATTGAACTATTTAATATCTATAAAAATAATATCTTTTGAATTTCGAATACACTTATTGTCTTTATTACGTATCAAAAGCTGGTTCTCATGACTATTCTAACATATTAGCACGAATTATATATTATTTTTTATCCTAATCTTTCGACTCTCCAAATGTCCTAAGTATGAATATATATGTATTGTTCTCTTCAGGGAAAAAACAAAAAAAAATTAAGCAGGAGCGGAGCCGCATAAGCAAGTCTATCTAACTAAAACTGATATGAGCTACTAGGAGACAAAATTTATTGTTTTTTTTTTCTTTTCTTTAGGAAGAGAAGCCGCAGGAAAAATTGCTTTTATTTTATTAAAAGCACGATCATCAGACGGTTTGGGCCATGGTCGTCGTGATGTGATGGATTTCATGTGGCACTTTAATTATTAGCTTTACCGGGCCAGTTAAGTTGATTGTTCAAAATCAATACTAAGTTACTACTTATACAATGGTAGTAGAACATTGGACACAGAAGATCCGGTCATGAAATACCTCACTCCTCACATCACAATTCCCGGCTTCTTTCAAAACCTCCCCGGCTCCCCGGCTCATTGTGCAATTGTGCTGCCTTTTCTCATGTAACCCTTCAATTGTCTCACACCACTAAAACCTGTGCAAACTCCCAAAATTGATCCCTTCATCAAAATTGTTGTAAATAGGCTCAATTAATACATCGATCGATCATCGATCTCCTTATATATTTATATTTATATATATATAAATATGCAATACTACTCTCAAACAGGAAACAGCTCCAAATGGAGAATCAGAATTTTTTTCTCTTGCTAGCTATAGCTTTCTCTCTCGTACCTGCTCTCGTAGTCGGTACAAGAAATAATAATGTATATATCGTACGAGTAGACAATGACCTTAAACCTTCTATTTTCCCCACCTTCAAATTATGGTACACCTCCAGTCTTGGCTCCCTCTCAGTCCCTTACACTTCCACTACTGCCTCTGCCTTGGATCCAAAACCTAACCATAGCCCTAGGCTTCTTCACGTGTACGAAACTGTCTTCCATGGTTTCTCTGCCAGCCTGACCCCACCTCAGGCCCATGCACTTCGATCGACGCCGGGTGTCCTTTCTGTCATCCAGGACAGGCCATACCAGCTGCACACCACCCGCACGCCACAATTTCTCGGTCTCGTGTCAGGTCCCGCAAGCCAGCCAAATAATCTGATATTATCTGCTAATGCCGGTGCAGGTGTTGTGGTGGCAGTACTTGACACTGGAATAGACCCTGGTCACCGCAGTTTTTCAGTTGCCGGCCAGTCCAGGCCACCTTCCAAGTGGAAAGGTATCTGTCAGGCTGGGCCCTCTTTTCCAGCCACATCATGTAATAACAAGCTAGTGGGGGCCCGCTTCTTCGCAACGGGATATCAAGCAGGAGTTACATCCAAAAACGGCTCAAGCGATGTCTTATCTCCATATGACACTAACGGGCATGGGACCCACACAGCATCCACCATAGCAGGTGGTCCCATTTACGGTGCGTCCTTCCTAGGGTTCGCCACTGGTGTAGCTACTGGCATTGCTCCTCAAGCCCATATTGCAGTTTACAAGGTGCCAACTATATATTTCAAACAAACAGAAAATTTTAATAACTATATCAATTGGCCCTTTAATTAACTAATAAACTATACCAGTAGAACCGCAGCATAGTCAAGTGGCACAAACCCTCGTTTTTCTATGAAGAGATGCATGCTGAATTCTTCAATCTAACATCTTTGATTATTGGTGGGATTTACTGTGCTCTTTAATAAAAATTAAAATGAATTGCCTATTTATTAATGAGTGCGTATTCTCTGAGATATCTCAACTTTTGCGTGACCGACGTGTCCGGTGCCTATTCGGGGGTGATGTAGGGGGTCAGTATTATGTGTGCTTTGAGATTCATGCAGAGCGTATTTAAACGGTTGGGATTTTCCATAAAGTCACGCAAAGTTTGAGATATCTCAGAGGATACAAATTATTAATTAATTTGCATGTACAGCTATGCCTATATACCGTACGTATTGACAATTTAATGCTGATAAATTAAGATTAATTAATTATGCATTGTGATCGACCATATATATATATAGAGTACTGTTTCTGACTTTCCGGATGTTACCGAAACGAGAGCCTATAAAAAGTACAATTAATTCATTAGTTTTGAGAAAAATTTAATTTGCAAGGGAGTACAAAAACTATATTTAAATGCTTGTGGTTTTTTATAAATAACTTAGTCCATTTTGTTATTATATTAATTTGACTACTAGATTTGCTGGTCTGGTGGTTGTTTCGAGTCTGACATGCTGGCTGCATTCGATAGTGCGGTAGCAGATGGTGCTGACATCATTTCCCTCTCTGTGGGTGGCGGGCCAACCCCGTACCACCTCGACTCAATCTCCATTGGGGCCTTTTCAGCCTTTAATTTTCACGGAGTCCTCGTCTCTGCCTCCTCGGGTAATGATGGACCAGGTGAAATGACGGCCACAAATATTGCTCCTTGGATCACCACCGTAGGTGCAAGCACCATAGACCGTCGTTTCTCAGCTGATGTAAGGCTACGTGATGGTACTGTTCTTTCGGGTGCCTCTCTCTATTCCGGTAAAGACCTATCCCCAGACATATGGCTTCCTCTTGTATACGCTGGAAACCTCTCCTCGCTCCGCCTCGGCTTCCGTTCAACTGCACCCTTCTGCATGCGGGGCTCACTCGAGCCAGCAGCCACGCAAGGGAAGGTTGTGCTTTGTGAACGTGGCGTGGTGCCACGGGTTGAGAAGGGATTGGCTGTGAAAGAAGCCGGCGGGATCGGCATGATTATTTCAAATGAATTTCTAGATGGGGAGGGAATCCTTCCTGATGCACACTTGCTTCCAGCTGTAGAAATCGGGTACTCGGCAGGAAAAATTGTACACGAGTACATTCGCACTGAGGCGTCACCAAGTGTGCGCTTATCTTTTCACGGGACACAGATCAAGGTCAAGCCGGCGCCAGTGGTAGCCTCCTTCTCCGGACGAGGTCCTAGCGCACAATCGGCATACATAATCAAGCCAGACATTGTCGCGCCAGGTGTTGGCATCCTTGCTGCCTGGACCAAGATCACCTCCCCTACCGAGCTCTCATTAGATGAGCGTCGGACAGAGTTTAACATTATGTCTGGTACATCCATGGCATGTCCCCATGTGTCAGGCATTGCCGCATTGCTCAAGGCTGCTCATCCTGATTGGTCACCAGCCTCTATTCGGTCAGCAATAATGACCACTGCATATGTTAACGACAACCTCGGACGAGATTTGATTGATGAAAGTTCAGGCAACCGGTCTATTGAGTGGGCCCATGGATCAGGTCATGTAGACCCTGAGAAAGCAGCTGATCCTGGCCTAGTATATGATTTATCCACCGAAGACTACACAAACTTCCTGTGCAACTCCAACTACACTGAGCTAGACATCCGAATGATCACTCGCACTGCTGTCAATTGTTCGCAAAAATCGGGCATGCCATGGGACCTAAACTACCCATCTATTTCTATAATGGTCAATCAACCAGTTGCTACATCTGCTGGAAAATTTGAAATTGTTGTTAACCGAACACTTACAAGTGTCAGAGACACGCAGTCTACATATATAGTTAGCATGAAAGAACCAAGTGGAGTGCATATGGTAATAGTACCTGACAAACTTGTCTTCAACAGGAAGGGAGAAAAACAACAGTTTGCGGTTAAGGTCTCAGCCCGTGCTGCTCCGTTGAAAGCCGGTGCGTCTTGGACTGAGTTCGGCTACATATCATGGACTGATGGGGTGCGGAGAGTCAGAAGCCCTGTAGGTTTTACATGGCATCAGTCTTTCTAGCCTGTGTTTGGAAGCAACATGCATGGAAGTTCTTGCTAAATATATAAATATAAGTTAGTGACTAAAGAAAGATGGTGCAAAATGTTAAGTTTGTTTAATTTAATTCAGCAAATTAAGATTTCTGTTGGATCCGGCCACAGCTCACAAGTACTCCATGGGAAACAGTTTGGAAAATTACCTTGAAAACACATTTATCCCTCTCTCTTAATAATAAACACTAAAACAAGGCCAACCCAAGCAACAGCTCTCGCCCATATATATATATTTCATATTCAAAGCTCAATATAAAGGCCTTGGACTAATTTTGGGCTTAATTCTTAATTGGATCCTGATGTTAACCTAAAAGAATCTACAGGTTTGTTATTCCCGGTCCACTTGTTTGATTGATTATATATATTTTCTGGTATGTATTTGTTATGATGGCAGAAATAGAGTGTTCTTAAGTTTATCAAGCAACTACGTGGATTTAATTTTAAACCTATCGAATTGATTTCAAACGATAAATTTTAATTATTGAAATTCATTTACTCTTGTTATTTTTTTTTTTTCATTTTCATTTACTCTTGTTATCATCATATAAACTTTTACATAATGTACGTTTTCTACGCAATGTATCTTTGGTGAAGTTCCATAAAAAATATTTTAATATATACAGAGCATCTCTTATTCTCTTACAACTTTTTAACATACAAGTGGTAATTAAGAAGTTTCATTAAGTCTTGTAATGAAAATATATAAGCATAGTTGTCCCTGTAAATATTTAAGAGTAAGGCTACGGTGCTATGGGTTGCATAGAGAGTTACGGTTCAATATTAGAGTTTTCAAAATCTTAATGGTCAATCCAAACCGTTCATCTTGTTCTCCATATTAATATGTGTTTGGAGACCAAATTTTACATTTTTTGAAAATTTTTTACTATTTTTTTAGATAGATAGAAAATCATTTGATCTAAAAAATTCTGCACCATTTAGATATTTGATTTTCTACCTATCTAAAAAAATAGTAAAAAAATTCCAAAAATGTAAAATTTGGTCTCCAGATACATATTAATATGGAGAACAAGATGAACGGTTCGGATCGACCGTTAGGATTTTGAAAACTCGAATATTGAGTCATAGCACCGTAGCTCTCTATGCAACCCATAGCACCTTAGCCTTACTCAATACTTAATATTTAAAAAAGGTGGGAGTAGATGTACAAAGAAAACAGTTTGACAAGGACAAATTTTATATGTATAGGATATTAAAAACCTTACAAAATATAAATAAAAAACCACTATAAAGCGAAAGAGAGAGATACCTAGAAAGCAAATCTCCTTGAGAGAGAGGGAGAGAGAGAGAGGGGAGAAGGGGGAAAATAATGATATGGGAGAGTAAAGCGAGAGAGGAAAAGGAAGAGATCAACTCGCAGTGAAAGGTTGCCTTGAAGTAGATGAGAAGGGCAATATATAATATATTTCTTAGCGAAGAATGGTCTTTCTCTATCTTTTAATAAAGCTTTAATTTGATACATCAAATAAATGCCAAAAATGAAAACAAATAAAGATACAATTATCAAAGGCAGGTTGCAACAATTAGTGGGTCGGATATAATTTAATTCTGTATCCATATTCAAAGATTTTCTTTATCTTCCTAATTGTTTGGTACCATCCACTCGATACAGTGATCAAATATATAATATAAAAGTAAAAAAAAAATCAATAATGCCACGTCGCAACTATTAGTGGGTTGGATCTAAATAAAATTTGTACAAACCTAATTGTCAATAAAACAAGATACAGTGAATAATGCCACATAGCAATTATTAGTGGGTCATATCCAATTCAATTATATACAATTTTTCAATTTTATACAATGAACAAATATCAATAGAATAAAAAGATACCGTGAACAATGCCACACCGCAACTATTAGTGTCTTTATATCGCAAGATAATGGAGTATTTAAACCCTAATATAACACCCCCAATTGAAGGTGCTTAGAGCACTCTTGTACTGTCTACATATGACAATATAAAAATGCATTTGCAGCCGCAATACAACACTCCAATTGACGGTGTTAGGAGCACTCTAGTATTGTCTCCAAATAGCAAGATAATGTGGCAATTATAACCCTAATACAACACTTCAATTAAATGTGTTTGGAGCACTCTATTAGTGTCTCTATATGGCAAGATAATAGGGCATTTACAATCTTAATACAACACTCCAATTGAAGGTGTTTGGAGCACTCTAGTAGTGTGTCCCTATGATAAGATAATATGACATTCGCAACCCTAACATAACACTACAATTGAAGGTGTTTGGACCGGTCTAGTAGCGTCTTTAGGTGGCAAGATCATAGGGCATTTAGAACCCTAATACAACACTCTAATTGAAGATATTTGGACCGCTATTGTAGTGTCATTAGGTGGCAAGATCACAGGGTATTTACATCCCTAATATACAACACTCCAATTCAAGGTGTTTGGACCACTCTAGTAGTGTCTCTATATGGAAAGATAATTGGGCATTTATAACCCCAATACAACACTCCAATGGAAGGTGTTTGGAGCACTCTAGTAGTGTCAATATATGGCAAGATAATAGGATATTTACATCCCTAATATAACACTCCATTTGAAGGCGTTTGGAGCACTCTAGTAGTGTCAGTATATGGCAAGATAATAGGGCATTTATAACCTTAATACAACACTGCAATGAAGGTGTTAGGAGCACTCTAGTAGTGTCTCCAAATGGAAAAATAATATGGCAATTACAATCCTAATACAACACTCCAATTGAAGGTGTTTGGAGCACTCTAGTGGTGTCTCTATATGGTAAGATAATAGGGCATATACAACCGTAATACAACACTCAAATTTTCAGTGCTTGGTGCACTCTAGTAGTGTCCCCAAATGACAAGATAATAAAGTATTTGCAACCATAATACAACACTCGAATTGAAGGTGTTTGGAGCACTCTAGTAGTGTCTCCGAATGGCCATATAATATGGCATTTACAACCCTAATACAACACTCAAATTGAAGATGTTTGGAGCACTCTAGTAGTGTCTCTATATGGAAAGATAATAGGGCCTTTACAAGCCTAATACAATATTTCAATTGAAGATATTTGGAGCACTCTACTAGTGTCTGTTAATGGAAAGATAACGGAACATTTAGAACCCTAACACAACACCCCAATTGAAGGTGCTCGAAGCACACTAGTAGTGTTTTTATATGACAAGATAATGCAACCGTAATACAATACTCTATTTGAAGGTGTTTGGAGCACTCTAGTAGTGTCTCTATATGGCAAGATAATAGGGCATTTACAACTCTAATAAAACACTCCAATTGAAGGTGTTTGGAGCACTCTAGTAGTGTGTCTATATGGCAAGATAATAGGGCATTTACATCCCTAATACAACACTCCAATTGAAGGTGCTTGGAGCACTTTAGTAGTGTCTCTATATGGCAAGATAATGTGACATTTACATCTGTAATACAACACTCCAATTGAAGTTGATTGAAGCACTTTAGTAGTATCTCCAAATGTCAAGATAATATGACATTTACAACACTAATAAAACATTTCAATTGAAGGTGTTTGGAGCACTCTAGTAGTGCCTCCAGATGGAAAGATAATATGGCATTTTCAATTGTAATACAACACTCCAATTGAAGGTGTTTGGATGATTCGAGTAGTGTCCCCAGATGGCAAGATAGTATGGCATTTACAACCCTAATACAACACTACATTTGAAGACATTTGGAGCACTCTAGTAGCGTCTCTATATAGCAAGATAATAAAGCATTTACAACCCTAATACAACATCCCAATTGAAGGTATTTGGAGCACTCTAGTAGTGTCTCTATATGGCAAGATAATAGGGCATTGGCAACCCTCATACAACACTCCAATTGAAGGTGTTTGGAGCATACTAGCAGTGTCTCCATATGACAAGATAATATGGCATTTACAACCCTAATACAACACAACAATTGATGGTGTTTGGACTACTCTTGTAGTGTCTCTATATGGCAAGATAATAGGTCATTTACAACCGTAATACAACACTCCAATAGAAGGTGTCTGGAGCACTATAGTAGTGTCTCTATATGGCAATATATTAGGGCATTTACATCCCTAATACAACACTCCATTTAAAGGTGTTTGGAGCATTCTAGTAGTGTCTCCAAATGGCAAGATAATAGGGCATTTACATCCCTAATACAACACTCAATTTGAAGGCGTTTGTAGCACTTTAGTTGTGTCACTATATGGCAAGGTAATAGGGCATTTACAACCCTAATACAACACTCCAATTAAAGGTATTTGGAGCACTCTAGTAGTGTCTGTTTATGGCAAGATATAGAGCATTTACAACCCTAATATAACTCTCCAATTGAAGGTGGTTAGAGCACTCTAGTAATGTCTTCAAATAACAAGATAATAACCCATTTGCAACCCTGAAACAACAATACAATTGAAGGTGTTTGAACCACTCTAGTTGTGTCTTTAGATGACAAGATCATAGGGTATTTACAACCCTAATACAACACTCCAGTTGAAGGTGTTTGGACCACTCTAGTAGTATCTCTACATGGCAAGTTAATAGGACATTTACAACTCTAATACAACACTCCAACGGAAGGTCTTTGGAGCACTCTAGTAGTGTCTCTATATATGGCAAGATAATATGGCATTTACAACCCTAATACCACACTTCAATTAAAGGTATTTGGAGCACTCTACTAGTGTATGTATATGGCAAGATAGAGGAGCATTTACACCCGTAATACAACACTGCAATTCAAGGTGCTTAAAGCACTCCAGTAGTGTCTCCATATGACAAGATAACAAGACATTTGTTGCCGTAATACAACACTCCAATTGAAGGTGTTAGGAGCATAGTGTCCCTATATGGCAAAATAATAGGTCATTTACAACCATAATATAACACTCCAATTAAAGGTGTTTGGAGCAATCTAGTACTGTTATATGGCAAGATAATAGGACATTTACTTCCCTAATACAACACTACATTTGAAAGCTTTTGGAGCACTCTAGTAGTCTCTATATGGCAATATAATAGGGCATTTATATTCCTAATACAACACTGCATTTGAAGGCTTTTGGAGCACTCTAGTAGTGTCTCTATATATGGCAAGATAATATGGCATTTACAACCCTAATACCACACTTCAATTAAAGGTATTTGGAGCACTCTACTAGTGTATGTATATGGCAAGATAGAGGAGCATTTACACCCGTAATACAACACTCCGATTGAAGGTGCTTAGAGCACTCTTGTAGTGTCTCCATATGACAAGATAATAAGGCATTTGCAACCGTAATACAACACTTCAATTGAAGGTGTTAGGAGTACTCTAGTAGTGTTCCAAATGGCAAGTTAATATGTCAATTACAACCCTAATACAACGCTCTAATTGAAGGTGTTAGGAGCACTCTAGTAGTGTCTCTATGTGGCAAGATAATAGGTCATTTACAACCATAATACAACACTCCAATTGAAGGTGCTTGGAGCACTCTAGTAGTGTCTCGATATGACAAGATAATAATGCATTTGCAATCATAGTACAACACCCGAATTGAAGGGGTTTGGAGTACTCCATTTCAAGGCTTTTGGAGCACTCTAGTAGTGTCTCTATATGGCAATATAATCGGGTATTTACAACCCCAATACAACACTCGAATTAGAGGTATTTAGAGCACTCAACAAATGTCTGTATATGGCAAGATAATGGAGTATTTACAACCCAAATGCAACACTCCAATTGAAGGTGCTTAGAGCACTCTTGTGGTGTCTACTTGTTACAAGATAATAAGTGATTTGCAGCCGTAATACAACACTCAAATTGAAGGTGTTAGGAGCACTCTAATAGTGTTTCCAAATGACAAGATAATATGGCAATTACAACCCTAATACAACACTCCAATTGAATGTGTTTGGAGCACTCTATTATTGTCTCTATATGGCAAGATAATAGGGCATTTACAACCGTAATACAACACTCCAATTAAAGGTGCTTGGAGCATTCTAGTAGTGTGTCCGTATGACAAGATAATAAGGCATTTGCAACCCTAATAGAAGATTACAATTGAAGGTGTTTAGACCGCTTTAATAGTGTCTATATATGGCAAGATAATAGGGCATTTACATCCCTAATACAACTCCCTTAGAAGGCGTTTGGAGAACTCTAGTAGTGTCAGTATATGGCAAGATAATAGGGCATTTAGAACTCTAATAGAACACCCCAATTAAAGGTATTTAGAGCACACTCTAGTAGTGCCTTTTTATGGCTAGATAATATAGCATTTACAACCCTAATACAACACTCCAATGGAAAGTGCTTAGAGCACTTTAGTAGTGTCTCCATATGACAAGATAAGTATGGCATATGCAGCCGTAATACAACACTCCAATTGAAGGTGTTAGGAGCACTCTAGTAGTATCTCCAAATGGAAAGATAATATGACATTTACAACTCTAATACAACGCTCCAATTGAAGGTGTTTGGAGCACTCTAGTAGTGTCTCTATATGGTAAGATAATAGGGCATTTACATGTGTAATACATCACTCAAATTGACGGAGTCTGGAGCACTCTAGTAGTGTCTCCAAATGACAAGATAATAAGGTATTTGCAACCGTAATACAACACTCGAATTGAAGGTGTTTGGAGCACTCTCGTAGTGTCTCTATATGGCAAAATAATAGGGCATTTACAACCCTAATAAAATACTCCAATTGAAGGTGTTTGGAGCACCCTAGTGGTGTATCTATATGGCAAGAGAATAGGGAATTTACAACCCTAGTACAACACTCCAATTGAAAGCATTTGGAACACTCTAGTAGTTTCTCTATATAGTAAGATAATAGGGCATTTACAACCCTAATACAACACTCCAATTGAAAGTGCTTGGAGCGCTCTAGTAGTGTCTCCATATGACAAGATAATAAGACATTTGGTGCCGTAATAGAACACTCCAATTGAAGGTGTTAGGAGCACACTAGTAGTGTCTCCAAATGACAAGATAATATGGCAATGTCAACTCCAATACAACACTCCAATTGAAGGTGTTTGGAGAACTCTAGCAGTGTCCCTATCAAGACAATAGGTCATTGACAACCGTAATATAACACTCCAATTCAAGGTGCTTGGAGTACTATAGTAGTGTCTCGAAATGACAAGATAATAAGGCATTTGCAACCGTAGTACAACAGTCGAATTGAAGGTGTTTGGAGCAATCTAGTAGTGTCTCCATATGACAAGATAATAGGGCATTTATATCCCTAATACAACACTGCATTTGAAGGATTTTGGAGCACTCTAGTAGTGTCTCTATATATGGCAAGATAAGCTGGCATTTACAACCCTAATACAACACTTCAATTGAAGGTATTTGGAGCACTCTACTAGTGTCTGTATATGGCAAGATAAAGGAGCATTTACACCCCAAATACAACACTCCGATTGAAGGTGCTTAGAGCACTCTTGTAGTGTCTCCATACGACAAAATAATAAGGCATTTGCAGCTGTAATACAACACTTCAATTGAAGGTGTTAGGAGTACTCTAGAAGTGTTCCAAATGACAAGTTAATATGTCAATTACAACCCTAATACAACACTCTAATTGAAGGTGTTTGGAGCACTCTAGTAGTGTATATGGCAAGATAATAGGTACAATTGAAGGTGTTTTGACCGCTCTAGTAGTGTCTTTAGGTGGCAAGATCATAGGGCATTGACAAACCTAATAAAACACTGCAATTTGAAGGTGTTTGGACCACTCTAGTAGTGTCTATATATGGCAAGATAATAGGGCATTTACATCCCTAATACAACACTCCATTAAAAGGCATTTGGAGAACTCTAGTTGTGTCAGTATTTGGCAAGATAATAGGGCATTTAGAACTCTAATACAACACTCCAATTAAAGGTATTTGGAGCACTCTAGTAGTGCCTTTTTATGGCTAGATAATAGAGCATTTACAACCCCAATACAACACTCCAATTGAAGGTGCTTAGAGCACTCTAGTAGTTTCTCCATATGACAAGATAAATAAGGTATATGCAGCCGTAATACAACACTCCAATTGAAGGTGCTAGGAGCACTTTAGTAGTGTCTCCAAATGGAAAGATAATATGTCAATTACAACCCTAATACAAGGCTCCAATTGAATGTGTTTGGAGCACTCTATTAGTGTCTCTATATGGCAAGATAATAGGGCATTTACAACCGTAGTACAACACTCCAATTGAAGGTACTTGGAGCATTCTAGTAGTGTGTCCATATCACAAGATAATAAGGCATTTGCAACCCTAATAGAACACTACAATTGAAGGTGTTTGGATCGCTCTAGTAGTGTCTTTAGGTGGAAAGATCATAGGGCATTGATAAACCTAATAAAACACTGCAATTTGAAGGTGTTTGGACCACTCTAGTAGTGTCTATATATGGCAAGATAATAGGGCTTTTACATCCCTAATACAACACTACAATAAAAGACATTTGGAGAACTCTAGTTGTGTTAGTATATGGCAAGATAATAGGGCATTAAGAACTTTAATACAACACTCCAATTAAAGGTATTTGGAGCACTCTAGTAGTGCCTTTTTATGGCTAGATAATAGAGCATTTACAACCCTAATACAACACTCCAATTGAAGGTGCTTAGAGCACTCTAGTAGTGTCTCCATACGACAAGATAAATAAGGTATATGCAGCCGTAATACAACACTCCAATTGAAGGTGTTAGGAGCACTCTAGTAGTGTTTCCAAATGGAAAGATAATATGACAATTACAACCCTAATACAAGGCTCCAATTGAATGTGTTTGGAGCACTCTATTAGTGTCTCTATATGGCAAGATAATAGGGCATTTACAACCGTAATACAACACTCAAATTGAAGGTGCTTGGAGCATTCTAGTAGTGTGTCCATATGACAAGATAATAAGGCATTTGCAACCCTAATAGAACACTACAATTTAAGGTGTTTGGATCGCTCTAGTAGTGTCTTTAGGTGGCAAGATCATAGGGCATTGACAAACCTAATAAGACACTATAATTTGAAGGTGTTTGGTCCACTCTAGTAGTGTCTACATATGGCAAGATAATAGGGCATTGACATCCCTAATACAACACTCCATTAAAAGGCATTTGGAGAACTCTAGTTGTGTCAGTATATGGCAAGATAATAGGGCATTTAGAACTCTAATACAACACTCCAATTAAAGGTATTTGGAGCACTATAGTAGTGCATTTTTATGTCTAGATAATAGAGCATTTACAACCCTAATACAACACTCCAATTGAATGTGCTTAGAGCACTCTAGTAGTGTCTCCATATGACAAGATAAATAAGGTATATGTAGCCGTTATACAACACTCCAAATGAAGGTGTTAGGAGCACTCTAGTAGTGTCTCCAAATGGAAAGATAATATGGCAATTACAACCCTAATACAATGCTCCGATTGAAGGTATTTGGAGCACTCTAGTAGTATCTCTATATGGTAAGATAATAGGGCATTTACATCTGTAATACAACACTCAAATTGACGGAGTTTGGAGCACTCTTGTAGTGTCAGTATATGGCAATATAAAAGGGCATTTACAACCCTAAAACAACACTGCAACTAAAGGTATTTGAAGCACTCTAGTAGTGTCTCCATATGACAAGATAAATAAGGCATATGCAGCCGTAATACAACACTCCAATTGAAGGTATTAGGAGCACTCTAGTAGTGTCTCCAAATGGAAAGATAATATGGCAATTACAACCCTAATACAACGCTCCAATTGAAGGTGTTTGGAGCACTCTAGTAGCGTCTCTATATAGTAAGATAATAGGGCATTTACATCCGTAATACAACACTCAAATTGACGGAGTTTGGAGCACTCGAGTAGTGTCTCCAAATGACAAGATAATAAGGTATTTGCAACCGTAATACAACACTTGAATTGAAGGTGTTTGGAGCACTCTAGTAGTGTCTCTATATGGCAAGATAATAGGAAATTTATAACCCTAATACAACACTCCAATTGAAAGTATTTGGAGCACTCTAGCAGTTTCTCTATATAGCAAGAGAATAGGGAATTTACAACTGTAATACAACACAGCAATTGAAGGTGATTGGAGCACTCTAGTAGTGTCTCCATATGACAAGATAATAAGGCATTTGCTGCCGTAATACAGCATTCCAGTTGAAAGTGTTAGGAGCACCCTAGTAGTGTCTCCAAATGGTAAGATAATTTGGCAATTTGAACCCCAATACAACACTCCAATTGAAGGTGTTTGGAGCACTCTAGCTGTCCCTATATGGCAAGACAATAGGTCATTTACAACTGTAATATAACACTCCAATTCAAGGTGCTTGGAGAACTCTAGTAGTGTCTCGAAATGACAAGATAATAAGGCATTTGCAACCGTAATAGAACCGTCGAATTGAAGGTGTTTGGAGCAATATAGTAGTGTATCTATATGGCAAGATAATAGGGCATTTACATCCCTAATACAACACTACATTTGAAGGCTTTTGGAGCACTCTAGTAGTGTCTCTATATATGGCAAGATAATATGGCATTTACAACCCTTATACCACACTTCAATTCAAGGTATTTGGAGCACTATACTAGTGTCTGTATATAGCAAGATAAAGGAGCATTTACACCCCTAATACAACACTTCGATCGAAGGTACTTAGAGCACTCTTGTAGTGTCTCCATATGACAAGATAATGAGGCATTTGCTGCCGTAATACAACACTTCAATTGAAGGTATTAGGAGTACTTTAGTAGTGTTCCAAACGACAAGTTAATATGTCAATTACAACCCTAATACAACACTTTAATTGAAGGTGTTTGGAGTACTCTAGTAGTGTCTCTATATGGCAAGATAATGGGTCATTTACAACTATAATACAACACTCCAATTGAAGGTATTAGGAGAACTCTAGTAGTGTCTCCAAATGGAAAGATAATATGGCAATTACAACCCTAACACAACGCTACAATTGAAGGTGTTTGGAGCACTCTAGTAGTGTCTCTATATGGTAAGATAATAGGGCAATTACATCCGTAATACAACACTCAAATTGACGGAGTTTGGAGCACTCAAGTAGTGTCTCCATATGACAAGATAAATAAGGCATATGCAGCCGTAATACAACACTCTAATTGAAGGTATTAGGGGCAATCTAGTAGTGTCTCCAAATGGAAAGATAATATGGCAATTACAGCCCTAATACAACGCTCTAATTGAAGGTGTTTGGAGCATTCTAGTAGTGTCTCTATATGGTAAGATAATAGGGCATTTACATCCGTAATAAAACACTCAAATTGACGGAGTTTGGAGCACTTTAGTAGTGTTTCCAAATGACAAGATAATAAGGTATTTGTAACCCTAATACAACACTCGAATTGAAGGTGTTTGGAGCACTCTAGTAGTGTCTCTATATGGCAAGATAATAAGGCATTTACAACCCTAATAAAATACTATAATTGAAGGTGTTTGGAGCACTCTAGTAATGAATCTATATGGCAAGATCATTGGACATTTACAACCCTAATGCAACACTTCAATTGAAAGTGTTTGGAGCATTCTAGTAGTGACTCTATATGGCAAGAGAATAGGGCATTTACAATCCTAATACAACACTCCAATTGAAAGTATTTGGAGCACTCTAGTAGTTTCTTTATATAGCAAGATAATAGGGCATTTACAACCCTAATACAATACTTCAATTGAAGGTGATTGGAGCACTCTAGTAGTGTCTCCATATGACAAGATAATATGGCATTTACAATCGTAATACAACACTCCAATTGAAGTTGTTTGGACCACTCGAGTAGTGTCTCCAGATGGCAAGATAATATGTCATTTACAACCCTAAATCATGCCATATAGAGACACTAATAGAGTGCTCCAAACACATTCAATTGGAGTGTTGTATTAGGGTTGTAATATAATCTTGCCATTTGGAGACACTATTACTGTTCTCCTAACAACTTCAATTGGAGTGTTGTATTACGGCTGCAAATGCCTTATTATCTTGTTATATGTAGACACTACAAGAGTGGTCTAAGGACCTTCAATTGGAGTGTCGTATTTGAATTGTAAATACTTCGTTATTTTGCCATATACAAACACATGTAGTATGCTTCAAGTACCTTTAATTGGAGTGTTGTATTAGGGTTGTATTTTGCCATATAGAGACACTACTCGAGTGGTCCAAACACCTTCAAATGTAATGTTGATTTAGGACTGTAAATGACATATTATCTTGCCATCTGGAGACACTACTCGAGTGGTCCAAACACCTTCAATTGAGGTGTTGTATTACGATTGTAAATGCCATATTATCTTGTCATCTGGGGACACTACTAGAGCGCTCCAATCACCTTCAATTGAATTGTTGTATTAGGGTTGTAAATGCCCCATTATCTTGCTTATAGAGAAACAATTAGAGTGCTCCAAATACTTTCAATAAGAGTGTTGTATTAGGGTTGTAAATACCCTATTGTCTTGCCATATAGAGACACCTCTAGAGTGCTCCAAACACCTTCATTTGGAGTGTTGTATTATAGTTGCAAATGCATTATTATCTTGTCATATGGAGACACTATTAGAGTGCCCCAAGCACCATCAATTGGAGTGATGTATTAGAGTTGTAAATGTCATATTATCTTGTCTTACGGAGGCACTACTAGTATGCTCTAAATACCTTCAATTCGAGTGTTGTATTAGGATTGTGAATGCCCTTTTATCTTGCCTTATAGAGACACTACTAGAGTGCTCCAAATACCTTCAATTGAAGTGTTGTATTAGGGTTGTAATATAGACACTATTATTGTGCTCCAAATACCTTCAATTGGGATATTGTATTTGGGTTGTAAATGCCCTATTATATTGTCATATAGAGACACTAATAGATTGCTCCAAACAACTTCAATTCGACTGTTGTATTACGGTTGCAAATGCCTTATTATCTTGTCATTTCGAGATACTACTAGAGTGCTCCAAATACCTTTAATTGGTGTTGTATTAGGGTTGTAAATGCCATATTACCTTGCCATATAGAGAAACTACTAGAGTGCTCCAAATACTTTCAATTGGAGTGTTGTATTAGGGTTGTAAATTCCCTATTCTCTTGCCATATAGATACACCACTAGGGTGCTCCAAACACCTTCAATTGGAGTATTTTATTAGGGTTGTAAATGCCCTATTATCTTGCCATATAGAGACACTACTAGAG
The DNA here is from genome assembly GCF_964058835.1 of Carex rostrata. Lineage (NCBI taxonomy): Eukaryota > Viridiplantae > Streptophyta > Magnoliopsida > Poales > Cyperaceae > Carex > Carex rostrata. The sequence goes on along the minus strand of NC_135918.1, from coordinate 9,657,802 downwards.
TGCTCCAAACACCTTCAATTCGAGTGTTGTATTACGGTTCCAAATACCTTATTATCTTGTCATTTGGAGACACTACTAGAGTACTCCAAACTCCGTCAATTTGAGTGCTGTATTACGGATGTAAATGCCCTATTATCTTACCATATAGAGACACTACTAGAGTGCTCCAAACACCTTCATTTGGAGCGTTGTATTAGGGTTGTAATTGCCATACTATCTTTCCATTTGGAGACACTACTAGAGTGCTCATAACACCTTCAATTGGAGTGTTGTATTATGGCTGCATATTACATATTTATCTTGTCATATGGAGACACTACTAGAGTGCTCTAAGCACCTTCAATTGGAGTGTTGTATTGGGGTTGTAAATGCTCTATTATCTAGCCATAAAAAAGGCACTACTAGAGTGCTCCAAATACCTTTAATTTAAGTGTTGTATTAGAGTTCAAAATGCCCTATTATCTTGTCATATACTGACACTACTAGAGTTCTCCAAACGCCTTTTAACGGAGCATTGTATTAGGGATGTAAATGCCCTATTATCATGCCATATATAGACACTACTAGAGTGGTCCAAACACCTTCAATTGCAGCGTTTTATTAGGTTTGTCAATACCCTATGATCTTGCCACCTAAAGACACTATTAGAGCGGTCCAAACACCTTCAATTGTAGTGTTCTAGGGTTGCAAATGCTTTATTATCTTGTCATATGGACACACTACTAGAATGCTCCAAGCACCTTCAATTTGAGTGTTGTATTACGGTTGTAAATGCCCTATTATCTTGCCATATAGAGACACTAATAGAGTGCTCCAAACACATTCAATTGGAGTGTTGTATTAGGGTTGTAATTGCCATATTATCTTGCCATTTGGAAACACTACTAGAGTGCTCCTAACACCTTCAATTTGAGTGTTGTATTACGGCTGCAAATCCCTTTTTATCTTGTAACATGTAGACACTACAAGAGTGCTCTAAGCACCTTTAATTGGAGTGTTGTATTTGGGTTGTAAATACTCCATTATCTTGCCATATACAGACACTTGTAGAGTGCTCCAAATACGTTTAATTGGAGTGCTTTATTAGGGTTGTAAATGCCCGATTATATTGCCATATAGAGACACTACTAGAGTGCTCCAAAAGCCTTCAAATGTAGTGTTGTATTAGGGATGTAAATGCCCTATTATCTTGCCATATGGAGACACTACTAGATTGCTCCAAACACCTTCAATTCGACTCTTGTATTACGGACCTATTGGCTTGCCATATAGGGACACTACTAGAGTGCTCCAAACACCTTCAATTTGAGTTGTATTGGAGTTGAAATTGCCATATTATCTTGCCATTTGGAGACACTACTAGTGTGCTCCTAACACCTTTAATTGGAGTGCTGTATTATGGCAGCAAATGCCTTATTATCTTTTCATATGGATACTAGAGCGCTCCAATTACCTTCAATTGAAGTGTTGTATTACGGTTGTAAATGCCCTTATCTTGCTATATAAAGAAACTACTAGAGTGCTCCAAATACTTTCAATTGGAGTGTTGTACTAGGTTTGTAAATTCCCTATTCTATTGTCATATAGATACACCACTAGGGTGCTCGAAACACCTTCAATTGGAATATTTTATTAGGGTTGTAAATGCCCTATTATCTTGCCATATAGAGACACTACTAGAGTGCTCCAAACACCTTCAATTCGAGTGTTGTATTACGGTTGCAAATACCTTATTATCTTGTTATTTGGAGACATACTAGAGTGCTCCAAACTCCGTCAATTTGAGTGCTGTATTACGGATGTAAATGCCCTATTATCTTACCATATAGAGATGCTACTAGAGTGCTCCAAACACCTTCAATTGGAGGGTTGTATTAGGGTTGTAATTGCCATATTATCTTTCCATTTGGAGACACTACTAGAGTGCTTCTAATACCTTCAATTGGAGTGTTGTATTACGGCTGCATATGCCTTATTTATCTTGTCATATGGAGACACTACTAGAGTGCTTCAAATACCTTTAGTTGCAGTGTTGTTTTAGGGTTGTAAATGCCCTTTTATATTGCCATATACTAATAGAGTGCTCCAAAGACATTCAATTGGAGTGTTGTATTAGGGTTGCAATTGCCAATTTTGCCATTTGGAGACACTACTAGAGTGCTTCTAACACCTTCAATTGGAGTGTTGTATTACGGTTGCAAATGCCTTATTATCTTGTCATATGTAGACACTACAATAGTGCTCTAAGCACCTTCAATTGGAGTGTTGTATTTGGGTTGTAAATACTCCATTATCTTGCCATATAGAGAGACACTACTAGGGTGCTCCAAAAGCCTTGAAATGGAGTGTTGTATTAGGGATGTAAATGCCCTATTATCTTGCCATATAGGGACACTACTCGAGTTTAGTGTTGTAGTACGGTTGCGAATGCGTTATTATCTTGTCATATGGAGACAGTAATAGAGTGCTACAAGCACCTCCAATTGGATTGTTGTATTAGAGTTCTAAATGCCCTATTATCTTGCCATATAGAGACACTGCTAGAGTACTCCAGACACCTTCAACTGGAGTGTTGTATTACGGATGTAAATGCCCTATAATCTTGCCATATAGTGACACTACAAGAGTAGTCCAAACACCTTCAATTGTACTGTTGTATTAGAGTTGAAAATGCCCTATTATCTTGTCATATAGAGACACTAATAGAGTGCTCCAAACACCTTCCATTGGAGTGTTATATTAGGGTTGTAAATGCCCTATTAACTTGCCATGTAGAGATACTACTAGAGTGGTTCAAACACCTTCAATTGGAGTGTTTTATTAGGGTTGTAAATGCCCTATTATCTTGCCATATACAGACACTACTAGAGTGCTCCAAACAACTTCAAATGGAGTGTTGTATTCCGGCTACAAATGACTTATTATCTTGTCACATAGAAACACTACTAGTGTGCTATGAGCACCTTCAATTGCGGTGTTGTGTTAGGGTTGTAAATGCTCCATTTCCTTTCCAGACACTAGTAGAGTGCTCCAAATACCTCCAAATATCTTGCCATCTAAAGACACTACTAGAGTGTTTCAAATACCTTCAATTCTAGTGTTGTTTCTGAGTTGCAAATGCCTTATTATATTGGTATTTGGAGACACTACTAGAGTGCTCCAAGCACCATAAATTGGAGTGTTGTATTAGGGTTGAAAGTGCCATATTATCCTGCCATTTGGAGACAATTCTAGTGTGCTCCTAACACCTTCAATTGGAATGTTGTATTACGGCAACAAATGCCTTGATATATTGTCATATGGAGACACTACTAGAGTGCTCCAATCAACTTCCATTGGAGTGTGGTATTAGGGTTGTCAATGCCCTATTAATTTGCCACGTAGAGATACTACTAGATTGGTCCAAACACCTTCAACTGGAGTGTTGTATTAGGGTTGTAAATGCCCTATGATCTTGCCATCTAAAGACACTACTAGAGTGGTTCAAACACTTTCAATTGTAGTGTTGTTTCAGGGTTGCAAATGTCTTATTATTTTGTCATTTGGACACACTACTAGAGTGCTCTAAGCACTTTCAATTCGAGAGTTGTATTAGAGTTGTAAATGCTCTATATCTAGCCAAAAACAAACACTACTAGAGTGCTCAAATTACCTTTGATTGGAGTGTTGTATTACGGTTGTAAATGCCCTATTATCTTGCCATATAGAGACACTACTGGAGTGCTCCAAACACCTTCAATTGGAGCGTTGTATTAAGGTTGTAATTGCCATATTATCATTCCATTTGGAGACACTACTAGTGTGCTCCTAACACCTTTAATTGGAGTGTTGTATTATGGTTGCAAATGTCTTACTATCTTGTCATATAGAAACACTACTAGTGTGCTCCGAGCACCTTCAATTGCAGTGTTGTGTTAGGGTTGTAAATGCTCTATTATCTTTCCATTAACAGACACTAGTAAGGCATTTGCAACCCTAATAGAACACTACAATTGAAGATGATTGGACTGCTCTAGTAGTGTCTTTAGGTGGCAGGAACATAGGGCATTGACAACCCTAATAAAATAGTCCAATTGAAGGGTTTTGGACCGCTCTAGAGGTATGGCAAGATAATAGGGCATTTACAATCCCAAAAAGAACACTCCAATGGAAGGTGTTTGGAGCACTCTAGTTGGCAATAGATAATAGGGTATTTACATCCCTAATACAACACTCCAAATGAAGGTGTTTGGAGCAATCTAGTGGTGTCTCTATATGGCAAGATAATAGGGCATTTTCAACCCAAATACAACACTCCATTTGAAGGTGTTTCGAGCACTCTAGTAGTGTCTTTTTATGGCAAGATAATAGAGCATTTACAGCTCTAATAGAACACACCAATTGAAGGTGCTTAGAGCACTCTAGTAGTGTCTCCATATGACAAGATAATAAGGAATATGCAGCCATAATACAACACTCCAATTGAAGGTGTTAGGAGCACACTAGTAGTGTCTCCAAATGGAATGATAATATGGCAATTACAACCTTAATAGAACGCTCCAATTGAAGGTGCTTGGAGTACTCTAGTAGTGTCTCTATATGGCAAGATAATAGGGCATTTACAATCGTAATACAACACTCTAATTGACAGTGCATGCAGCACACTACTAGCCTCTTCAAATGACAAGACAATAAGGTATTTGTAACCATAATACAACACTCGAATTGAAGTTGTTTGAAGCACTCTAGTAGTGTCTGTATATGAAAAGATAATAGGACATTTACAACCCTAATAAAACACTACAATTGAAGGCGTTTGGAGCACTTTAGTGGTGTCTTTATATGGCAAGAGAATAGGGCATTTTATAACCCTAATACAACACTCCAATTGAAAGTATTTGGAGCACTCTAATAGTATATCTATATAGCAAGATAATAGGGCATTTACAACCCTAATACAGCAAGATAATAGAGCATATACAACCCTAATAGAACACTCCATTGAAGGTGCTTAGAGCACTCTAGTAGTGTCTCCATATGACGAGATAATAAGGCACTTGCAGCCATAATACAACACTCCAATTGAACGTGCTAGGAGCACTCTAGTAGGATCTCCAAATGGCTAGATAATATGGCATTTAATACCCTAATACAACACTCCAATTGAAGATGTTTGGAGTACTCTAGTAGTGTCTCTATATGACAAGATAAGGCATTTACATCCCTAATACAACACTCCAATTAAAGGCATTTGGAGTACTCTAGTAGTGTTAGTATATGACAAGATAAAAGGGAATTTACAACCCTAATACAACACTCCAATTAAAGGTATTTGGAGGACTCTAGTAGTGTCTCCAAATGACAAGATAAATAAGGCATATGCAGCCGTAATACAACACTCCAATTGAAGGCGTTAGGAGCACTCTAGTAGTGTCTCGAATTGGAATGATAATATGGCAATTACAACCCTAATACAACACTCCAATTGAAAGTGTTTGGAACCCTCCAGTAGTGTCGCCATATGACAAGATAATAAGGCATTTGCAACCGCAATACAACACTCCAATTGAAGGTGTTTGGAGCACTCTAGTAGTGTCTCTATACGGCAAGATAATTGGGCATTTTACTACCATAATACAGCACTCCAATTGAAGGTGCTGGGAGCAGTGTAACAAAATGCGGTATATGCGGCCGCATATGCGTAAGCGATTCCGAGCCGCATAGAAAATCAATATGCGGCCATATATGTAGTTTTGCATATACAACCATTCAAATATCAATATTTATTAATTAAAAATTCGAAGATCCAATATGCAAAAACACCCGGAACTCGATATACTCATCTGGACGTTTGTCAAGTAATATTTTCGCTAGCCATGCCACTTCTTTTATAGGCTCTAAAAAGCATGCTTTCTTTGATTTTAAGCTTTGGGACTAAATAGTAGCATTCAACCAGACGGAGAAAGGGGGAAACCAAATTTCTTCTCTGTAGACTGTAGTGCAAGGGAGAAATCCAGTTTTACTTTCTGTGGTGTAAAATATTAGAAATAAGTGAAATAGGTAACATAGTATTTGTGTTCAGATCGAACCGTGTGATTATCTTTACACACTAATATCAAAGGATTCTATGCAATCTAAACAAAAATATTATTTTACCTCAGAGTATAGGGACTCCCTATCCACATCACACATCTAAACAGAAATATGCACACTTCATCACAGATCATGCGGCTCATATTCACAACCCTAATCTGATTCTAAACACTTGTACATAATTAAATATGAAAAAAAAAAGTTTTTTACATTTTCTATTTACAAATCATAACAACTATGACAATTTTTTAAATTTCATTATTTGTAGCCTCTTCAAATTGAGCAAAAAATTACAGACCGTTGATTTTCGCATGAGCATTCTAACCTTGAATTGCATGTTTTACTAAGCATTTACTAAACTCGAAATGAATTGCCAAAAGAAAAAAAGAAGAAGGAAGAGAAGTATCCGTAGAGAGTTCCAAGGGCTACTATAAATCACCTATTCAGTCTGCACAGCAACTACAAACTTGTCTGTGTCAGCTGATTGAAATGTTCTGCAAGAACAATATGAAATAATCAATTAAGATAGTGGAAAATATAATAAATTAAATTGTATACATTGGAATAAACTACTTATTATTTATTTTATCAATTGTTTTAGTATAATTCAAACTCGATTGGAAGGGTAAAGAGAAAAGAAAAACATTTGTAAACAATTGACTTACTCTATTGGAAGACGGTAGCTACAAAGTTCTACTCTAAATTGATTGTTCAGTTAAGACAGCGCCTGCAAACATCTCTATCTCATCTGATTGCAAAGTGAAGGGAAGAAGATTTGCAAATAATGAATTGTGAGCTCTTATAACTGGATTGTGCTACAAAGGTGAAATTGAGAATTAAGTTGTGCTAGAAAGGTAAAAGAAGCTAAGGAATGATCAGATTTTGTTCATGATAATATGATTTGAAAATCATACGAGCCTAATGGTGTGCTCTACAGCACGCTTATACCATGGTTGCGCAAGAAAAGTAAATTTGAGAAGAGATTGATTTTTTTTCTAAAGTATAGATTTATAAAGGACATCGGTCTAATGTCATGACCTACAGTTCTTCAATAATTTGACTATGAAAGATAGGTGAAAGTGATAAGGAAATGATAAAGAGAGGTACAGATAGGGTTGAAGCTCAAGCCAAAAGGGTGAATGTCATACTTAAGATGAATATGATGAAGACTACACAAAGGATAGGTGTTAAACCGATACAGATTTGAGAGAAGAAATTAAATTCCAATTTTTCTTAAGAAACCATTGCTTGGCCTTGAAATTCAATGTTAGTAATTTCAATTTATATGCTAATACTCATATCAAGTATGCGTGATATAAAACCTCATCTTCTTTAGTGAAGCGAACATATGAGTTTTATGAATAAAGAAAAAATATAGTAAGAAAATTAAGAAATCTTACTAAGATGGCACAGGAGAGTAGAGGTCGGTGTCGCATCGCTTTGAATTGAACCTGACAATTGGTAAAATCATTAATATTAGAACTCATTCTACAATGTTATTATATGAAATCTAGAATAAGGAAGATTTAAAGTAAGACAGTAATTTGTCCAAATAGCTTCTCATTGAGAAAATGGTCTATTAAGACGTGTGCATATATGGCATATATGGCTTGTTAATTCAGATCGAGCGAGAACCCCCATATAATACATACCATATATGTAAAAGGAAGGAACTAGAAAGCAGGAACAGTTTCATTTTTCACAGTTGTCTAACAAGAAGGGAAAGAAAAAATAAAGAAGAAACTTATCTTGCATGCATGCTATAAAGATTATAATAATCTATGTGCTCTTGAGACATGCAATCATGATAGTTCGGGTCCACCAAAACACCTGTTGCAAAACAAGATCAAGTCAACTACTATATTTTAGAATTCCAACAGTTGAGGCCAGTAAGTAAAGGATATTGAAAAAGAAAAATAGAAGACAAAATTTATCACAGTGTTTTTCCACGTCGAATGGAAATACCGACGACCTTCAAAATCTTCAAGTTCCTTATCCATTGTTGCATCACTTTGAATTGAACCTAACAATTGGTAAAATCATTAAAATTAGAAATTATCCTACAATGTTATTATACGAAATCTAAAAAAAAAAATATTTAAAGAAAGACAGTAATTTGTCCAAATAGCATCTCATTGAGAAAATGGTCTCTTAAGACGTGTGCTTATATGGCATGTATTGTATGGGGGTACTCGCTCGATCTTAATTAACAAGTTATATATGCCATATATGCATAAGGAATGAAGTGAGACGCATGAATAGTTTTATTTTTCATAATTGTCTAACAAGAAAGGAAAGAAAAATATAAAAAAGAAACTTATCTTGCATATATGCATGCTTTAAAGATTATAATAATCTATGTGCTCTTGAGACAAGCAACCATGACAGTCTGGGTCCACCACAAAACCTATTGCAAAACAAGACCAAGTCAACCACTCTATTTTGGAATTCCAACAGTTGAGACCAGTAAGAAAATGATATTGAAAAACAAAATTGGAAGACAAAATTCATTACATTGTTTTTCCGCATCGAGTGGAAATACAGACGGCCTTCAAAATCTTAAAGTTCCCTAGTCAGTGTCGCATCGCTTTGAATTAAACCTGAAAATTGGTAAAATCATTAAAATTAAAACTCATAATATAATGTTCGAAATTTGGAAGAAGGAATATTTAAAGAAAAAGATTGTAATTTGTCCAAATAGCATCTCATTGAGAAAATGATCTCTTAAGACATGTGCATATGACATATATGGCTTGTTAATTCAGAACGAGCGAGAACCCCCATATAATACATGCCACATATGCACAAGTCTCAAGAGCATGAATAGTTTCATTTTTCACAGTTGTCTAATAAGAAGTGAAAGAAAAATATAAACAAGAAACTTATCTTCAATATATGCATGCTCGAAAGACTATAATAATCTATGGGCTCTTGAGACAAGCAACCATGACAGTCCGGGTCCACCACAAAACCTGTTGCAAAACAAGACCAAGTTAACGACTCTATTTTGAAATTCTAACAGTTGAGGCCAACAAGAAAATAATATTGAAAAAGAAAAAGATAAAGATAAAATTAATTACAGTGTTTTTCTGCGTCGAGTGGAGATACCGATGACCTTCAAAATCTTCAAGTTCTTTATCCAGTGTCGAATTGCTTTGAATTGAACCTGGCAAATTGTAAAATCATTAAAATTAGAACTCATTCTACAATGTTATTATACGAAATATGGAAGAATGAATATTTAATAAAAGACAGTAATTTGTCCAAATAGGTTCTCATTGAGAAAATGGTCTCTAGAGACGTATGCATATATGACATATATGGCTTGTTAATTTAGATCGAGCGAGAACCCCATACAATACAAGTCATATATGCACAAGGAAGGAACTAGAAAGAAACAGTTTTATTTCTCACAGTTGTCTAACATTTGTCTAACAAGAAGGAAAAGAAAAATATAAAGGAGAAACTTATCTTGAATATATGCATCCTCGAAAGATTATAACAATCTATGTGGTCTTGAGACATGCAACCATGACAGTTTGGGTCCACCACAAAACCTGTTGCAAAACAAGACCAAGTCAACGACTCTATTTTGGGCTTATAACAGTTGACGCCAGTAAGAAAAGGATATTGAAAAAGTAAAAAAAAAGATTAAAATCATCACAGTGTTTTTTCGCGTCGAGTGGAAATACTGATGACCTTCAAAATCTTCAAGTTCCTTATGCAGTGTCGCATCGCTTTGAATTGAACCTGACAATTGGTGAAATCATTAAAATTAGAACTTATAATACAATGTTATTATACGAAATCTGGAATAAGAAATATTTAATAAAGGACAGTAATTTATCCAAATAGGTTCTCATTGAGAAAATGGTTTCTTGAGATGTGTGCATATATGGCATATATGACTTGTTAATTCAGATCGAGCGAGAACCCCCATACAATACTGTCATATATGGACAAGGAAGGAACTAGAAAGAAACAGTTTCATTTTTCACAGTTGTCTAACAAGAAGGGAAAGAAAAATATAAAGAAGAAACTTATCTTGAATATATGCTTGGTCGAAAGATTATAACAATCTATATGGTCTTTAGACATGCAACCATGACAGTCCGAATCCACCACTAAACCTGTTGCAAGATAAGACCAAGTCGATGACTCTATTTTGGAATTGCAATAGTTGAGGTCAACAAGAAAAGGATATTGAAAAGGAAAAAAGTAAGATAAAAGTCATCACAGTGTTTTTCCGCGTCGAGTGGAAATACCGATGACCTTCAAAATCTTAAAGTTCCTTATCCAGTGTTGCATCGGTTTGAATTGAACCTGACAATTGGTAAAATCATTAAAATTAGAACTCATAATATAATGTTATTATACGAAATCAGGAAGGAGGAATATTTAATGAAGGACAGTAATTTGACCAAATAGCAACTCATTGAAAAAATGTTGTTGAGACTTGTGCATATATGGCATGTATTGTATGGGGGTTCTCGCTCGATCTGAATTAACAATCTATATTTGTCATACATGCACAAGGAAGGAAGTAGGAAGCATGAATAGTTTTATTTTTCACCGTTGTTTAACAAGATGGAAAAGAAAAATGCAAACAAGAAACTTATCTTGAATATATGCATGCTCGAAAAATTATAACAATCTGTGTGGTCTTGAGACATGCAACCATGACAGTCTGGATCCACCACAAAATCTGTTGCAAAATAAGACTAAGTCAATGACTCTATTTTGGAATTCCAACAGTTGAGGCCAGCAAGAAAAAGATATTGAAAAGGAAAAAAGTAAGATAAAATTCATCACAGTGTTTTTCCGCGTCGAGTGGAAATACAGATGACCTTCAAAATCTTCGGGTTCCATATCTTGTCTCGCAATGAATTGAACCTGACAATTGGTAAAATCATTAAAATTAGAACTCATTCTACAATGTTATTATACGAAATCTGGAATAAGGAAGATTGAAAGAAAGATAGTAATTTTTCCAAATAGCTTCTCATGGAGAAAATGGTCTCTTGAGACATGTGCATATATGACATATATAGCTTGTTAATTCAGATCGAGTGAGAACCCCAATATAATACATGCCATATATGCACAAGGAAGGAACTAGAAGAGAACAATTTCATGTTTCACAGTTGTCAAATAAGAAGGGAAAGAAAAATATAAAGAAGAAACTTATTTTGAATATATGCATGTTCGAAAGATTATAACAATCTATGTGGTCTTGAGACATGCAACCAGGACAGTCCGGGTCGACCACAAAACCTGTTACAAAATAAGACCAAGTCAACGACTCTATTATGAGATTACAATAGTTGAAGCCAGCAAGAAAAAGATATTGAAAAAGTAAAAAGAAACATAAAATTCATCACAGTGTTTTTCCGCGTCGAGTGGAAATACTGATGACCTTCAAAACCTTCAAGTTCCTTATCCAGTGTCGCATCGTTTTGATTTGAACCTAACAATTTCTAAAATCATTAAAATTAGAACTTATATTACATTATACAAAATCTAGAAGATATTTAATGAAGGACAATAATTTGTCCAAATAGCAACTAATTGAGAAAATGCTCTTGAGACTTGTGCATATATGGCATGTATTGTATGTGTCATACATGCACAAGGAAGTAGAAAGCATGAATAATTTTATTTTTTACAGTTGTCTAACAAGGAGGGAAAGAAAAATATTAACAAGAAACTTATCTGGAATATATGCATGCTCGAAAGATTATAATAATCTATGTGGTCTTGAGACATGCAACCATGATAGTCCGGATCCACTACAAAACCTGTTGTAAAACAAGACCAAGTCAACGACTCTATTTTGGGATTACAACAATTGAGACCAGCAAGAAAAGGATATTGAAAAAGTAAAAAGAAAGATAAAATTTATCACAGTGTTTTTCCGCGTCGAGTGGAAATACTAATGACCTTCAAAATTTTCAAGTCCCTTATTCAGTGTCGCATCGCTTTGATTTGAACTTGACAATTTGTAAAATCATTAAAATTAGAACTCATCCTACAATGTTATTATACGAAACTTGAAAGAAGGAATATTTAATGAAGGACAATAATTTGTCCAAATAGCAACTCTTTGAGAAAATGCTATTGAGACATGTGCATATATGACATGTATGATTTTGGGGTTCTTGCTCGATCTAAATTAACAAGCTATATTTGCCATACATGCACAAGGAAGTAGGAAGCATGAATAGTTTTATTTTTCATAGTTGTCTAACAAAAAGGGAAAGAAAAATATAAACAAGAAACTTATCTTGAATATATGCATGCTCGAAAAATTAATCTATGTGGTCTTGAGACATGCAACCATGACAGTCCGGATCCACCACAAAACCTGTTGCAAAACAAGACCAAGTCAACGACTCTATTTTGGAATTCCAACAGTTGAGGTCAGCAAAAATAGGATATCGAAAAGGAAAAAAGTAAGATAAAATTCATCATAGTGTTTTTCTGCATGGAGTGAAAATACCGATTACCTTCAAAATTACATTATATACATGAAAAACCTCTACATTTTCATAATTACATTGACAGATACGAGAAATATCTATGTAATACTTCCAGTAAGATAAGGTACAGTTTATTACAATGCTATGGTCCATATAATAAACATACCTGATAATTAGCGCCATCAAGATCTGGAGAAACAATATCTAAGAGCCAATTAACAAATAGTCTAAAATATGGTCTGGCATTAAAGTATGTTTTCTTTTCTTCTGCATCCTTTACAATTACTTCAGCTGTCACTAATAGAAGCTGGACATGCAACAAAGAATAGTTATTAGCATTGTCTCCCATAAACTAACAAATTTCATGTCATCAGATGAGGAACAAACCTTCATGAGTAGAAGAGCTTTACTCGGCACTAGTTCAATTGATGCATACTACAGACCATAGAAAAAGTAAGTTAGATAATAAGATTAAACCCGTACATACTATAGATTGAAAATTCAACATATCTCCTATGTACCTGAGGCATGAATTCTAGAATAGTTCCAGAGTATTAATGAGCTGATAAAAATTCTTAATAGGCTTAAGCAAAAATAATATCACATATATAGTTTAGATTCCGCTATTCAAAGTTTCTCATCAATTGTTTATGTTTAGTAGACATGATCCAAAAGTAAACACTAATGATGTATCCTGATAGAAATCGTTCACATTCTAACCTCCTAAGAATAAGGTCCTTAACATATGTGCAAGAATCCAGCATTACCTTAAGAATTACAACAGTGAGCTTTGCTGATTCTAAGAATCAATTAGGAAAAAGAAAATTTGCTCATTTGTGTGATTTTGCACTGCACCAAGAGCGGTTGGTTCCTTAACAAGGGAAAGAGCAACAGACAGTTTCTGAAATAGATGCCAAGTAGAAAATGCATTACCACCTTAAAAAGAAAATAATTTAGTAAAAAATATTGTTATTTACTTTGATAAATAAACCTATCATTGTTCTTTACTTTCAGATGCTTAACTCCGTCCAAAGTTGGATAATAGTATTATCAACCTTTATAAGGGGTACGTCTCTCTCTCACTCTTTTTGAAATATTAGCAGCAACTGCCAAAAAAACTATATTAAGAAAAATTGAGTACCGGAGAACAATGTACTACCAGTGTTTACCAGTAAATACACAACTATCAAACAACACTAAACCAGGCCTCTGACTCATCTCCTTGTCTTGGTTCATGCATAAGTTCTGGGCCTTAAACACAACTAACCAAAGATTTGCATACACTGGTAAAGAAAGTTCATTTATGGTGGAAATACATGAACCAATCTACATAGATTGAGTCAGAGAAGGTTAATTTTCTTTTCTTTATTTTAAAATATTTCAAGTTGTGTTTTCTGTTACAATTTCTTAACTGACCCAGTTGTCTAAGTCTCTTTCTCTTAAGTTTGTAGAACAGGTTTTATTCCGAAAACCTTAACTCATATCTACCATATTAATAAAACACTTGCATGTACTACAAATCTTAAATTGTTAATCATTAGAAACAAAATTTTGGCAAAATAGAGAAATTAATGTACCTGACGTTGCAAAAGGGGGAAGAAGCTAAACAGAAGCTAGTGTGCAGCCCTGGCAAAACGAAGCTCAGTGGAGAAGGCAGAGAAGATCGATGGCTGTCGCAGAGGAAGAAAAGAGTAAGGAAGGAAAAATTGAGAGAAATTAGGATATGACACAAATAAATAATTAAATTAGAAGAGAAAGAAATTCAGCGGACTATCAACATCTCAATCGATGAAATTCACATATCATAGTCCTTCGCCTCCTCTCCCGCGATTTCTCTCCTCCCTGATCTCTTCTCCTTCTCTCCCTTTCTCCTTTCTCCTTCACCTCTCCTACGAGTTCGATCCTCACGATCTCTTCTCCTTCGCTCCCTTTCTCCTTCACCTCTCCCGTGATTTCTCTCCTCACGATCCCTCCTCTCTCGCTCCCGCGAGATGCGCTCTCTCTCCTCACGCTGTCTTTTTCTCTCCAAGAGGAACTTGGGGAGGACTGGAGGAGACTAATTTTTAGTGAGGTAAGAGAAGGTGAGCGGGTTTAGATACGGTGCGCGGGTTTAGTGAAGGTTTAGTCCTGTGACGGTGCGGTGAAGATACGGACAAATCTTTTGTTACCATTCCTGCGATTTTACCCGAGGCGGTGCGGTGATACTTGGGGTTCCCTAAACCACTATATTCTCTTTTTTCTACGAAAGTTACCTTTTACTGGGGTTGAGATTACTTCCTTAACACGCAAAGTTTTGTGGTAGTGCGGTGAAAAAGATTTTATTCTCTTTTGTTATCACTTCTAAACAATATTTCTTTATTTGATTTAATTTAATTAGTAGTATTTAAAACTATATCTTTACATAATCATACGACATAATTAAACAAGTAAAAAAATCAAAACTAAATCTCTAAAGACAGCAAGATAATCTATTTCTTTGTTTGCAAGATAATCTATTTCTTTGTTTGATTTGATTAGTAGTAATTAAAACTATATTTTTATATTATAGAGCAACATAACTAAACAAACAAACAAAAAAATTCAAAACTAAATCTTTAAAGTCAATAAGATAATAAATAATATGGTTTGGATTTATCGAAATGTGCAAGTGAGAAAATAAAAATAAAATCCTCAATATTGAACTTTAGTACATATTTTGTCATATATAGCTGATGGGAAAGGCATTAGACACGCTTTATCGAGTTATCAGTTTAAATCTCCATTAATCTTTAATTAATTCGTTTTCTTTTCAGGACGAGAAGGGCATTTTTTTTGTCCTTCAGAGAAGACTGCAGGATTTCAATCCAGATATGGTTCACGATATTTGCATTGCATTTTTTTATCAACATGACATTATATAAAATCCAGGGTTCTAAATAGCGCGCTATAGCGGCGCTATAGCATTTTCAGGCCATAAAAGCTATGGCACTATAGCGCGCTATTTCGTGCTATAGCGGCGCTATTTGGGAATAGCGCTGTTTTTTTAACCGGCACGCTATGACGCTATAAACGCTATTTAAACCTTTGATAAAAACTTCTAATAAATATATCATTTAACTGCTGCTCTCTCCTATGTTATCGTATTTTTTTTTCTTAAATGTTACTTTTAAGGTTATAAATATGTTATTTTGTTTGAAATTTGTATTTATCTCTTGCATTCTAAAAGAATTTTCTTTTTCAAAGTCAGATGTAAAATAAATAAATAAATATTTTGCAATATTCATTATTTGTATTCCGTTAGATCTTTGAGATTTTCAAAGATATTACAAGAGGAAATATTTCATTATATTACGAAAGTATATCAGCATTAATTATATATGTTGATAATTTATTCTGGCTCTACAAATTTATTGACAGTATACTCTTGAAAAAAATATTTTAGCAACTTACATTTAATTATTATATTAGCCAAAAATTACTAGAGAAAATAGCATATTTACTTATATAAATTATTAAATGTGAATTGATCCTGAAAGAACGTACGTAATACACAAATATAATTAAACCATTAAGCACAAGAGACCAGATGGTGATCCGAAATGGGACTCTACCTGTGTCTTGCCGGTATATAATCCCTTCAATTAAAGGAAGACTCAGCGAACAATTAATATAAAACATGAAACGAAAAGCTCCGCAAAGAAATTGTTAAATAGTCCGTTTTCATACCTATTATATATAGTCAAAATTTAGCTAACTAGCTGTGTGCAATACCATGTTGTGGAAAAATAATAGACACATGCAGTACACTTATTGGGAAATATGGATAGCTTCCCCTGTTTGAGCCTGTCATCTTGAGAGCTGCCTACTAGGCATCACTAAAATTAAGATCCAAGCATTACAACATGGTCTTGATAATTTTAAAGGTTGGTATTTTTTTTTGGTATCATAGTTGCATATAACACGCATGATAACAATTTTCTTTTTTGACAGAAAGCTATGATAGCAAAATTAATTTTGATTAATTCTGTGATAAATTTGAAGTTCATTTTATGATTGAACCGACGCAATCTCAATAACAAAATTAATTTAAACTCACCCCATTCAGAGAAGTCATTCAATTAATTCTCCCAATTTTTAATTACTGATGTGGGAGAAAGGATAAGTATTGGGCCAATTTGGCTTGTTGAATCACTAGACTTGTTCAGAAATTTGTTCAATATCAGGGTCTCTTCCAATTATCAGGGAATCTATTAATATTCATCATATGTAGAATTGATTTAAAAATCTGATTATGAGAATTTTCAATTTGTGTTAAAAGTTTAAAAAATGTAATCATGATGAATCAAGAACATAATTAATTAAACTATTTCCTGGCGATGGATCCCCAAGAAATACAATTAATTATTGTGAACAAAATTATGAGTGATAGGAGCTGATACATGCATGCTTTGATGAATTAATTAATGTGGAGTGTAGGACCTAATTAATATGTGAAATTCCAAGTATCATTACTAAATATTAATTAATTAATTGTTATTATTTGTTAACCGGTTCGCTGCACGTACTGTGATATATAGTACTTTTTTCACAACCTAGCTAGCTAGTATCATAATTCATAATGATACTTGTTTCGATTGATTGATTCGGCTACAACTTGACATTAATTTTACAAATAAGATCAAAGGTACTTGATGCACATAAATTTAGGTTCATAGGATGAGAATGGCTAGAGCTGCCCGCCATCTGCAGTGGTAGCTAGCATGCTTAGCTTCAAGCAAAGATAACTAAGAAGGGCATACATATTAATTTTCAAGTTAATTAATTCCTCTTCTCCGATTTATCAAAAAACAAAATATATAACTTAATTGTAAGTTAATAAAGTTGGCAACCCATCACACCGAAAGATTTCACTCGTACCTGCCACAGAAGATTTCATTCTTATATTGTTGATATAACTTGACGTCATTCTATTCGTTTTTAAATAAGCATTAGAAATTTAGAATTAGTAGTAGTTCTCTAGTTGTGGTTGCAGTTGTCGTACGTTGTCATTATTAAATCATGAATATTTTATTTGTGATAAAATGTGAAATATATTATTTAATTTAACAAACATATATAGATAGATACAATTATTTTGTACCTATCTAAAAAAATAGTTAAAATGTTCTAAAAAGAATACAAAATTTGATCTCTAAACA
Source organism: Carex rostrata (assembly GCF_964058835.1). Taxonomy (NCBI): domain Eukaryota; kingdom Viridiplantae; phylum Streptophyta; class Magnoliopsida; order Poales; family Cyperaceae; genus Carex; species Carex rostrata. The sequence goes on along the minus strand of NC_135918.1, from coordinate 9,640,074 downwards.
CATATTAATATGAATATCGTATTGAATGATTCGGATCAACTGTTGAAAATTTGAAAAACAAAGATAGAATTATAGGGTATAGTTGAGGCACAAAACAGTGGTACATTTTAACCCTACTCATATATAACTTATATATATTTTTCATACTGCACAAAGTATAAACTTCATATATATATATAGCATCAGCAGATACAACATTACAGATGTTCATCTTTGTGAATTGATCCTCAATTACAATGCCAACAGCTTCAGTGCAATACACTCTTAATTAGTATCCAACTTTATTGGATAAGCTTTTCTTTAACACAACAAAAAAGAAGAGGTAACTTTCAATTAATTAGCAATTTAATTTTTGTGTATATTACAAGTTGTAAAATTACATATATATACATAAGTCGCTTGTAAGTACAAAACAACAAGTGGTACCTCTTCCTAAAAGAGTAAAAATATTATAGCAACAAATACAATGTAAAAATAAAATTACCCTGAAAAGTTTTATTACATATACGTACGTGTACATAGGTACCAATTAAGTGTAGTATGAATAATTAAACGCAAAAAAAAAAAATGAAAAAAAACAGATAATTTAAAATGGGCCAATTTAATTGATGTTGGGTTCATTTTATGGGCTAAGATAGTGATATTTATTTTGTTAACAATAACAAGGCTATATGTAGTTGATGCAAAAATTGATTAATTTAGGAACACTAATTAATTAAGAATATTGGTCAATTCAATGGATCAATTTAGGAGCGGAGCACTCAGAAATTCAGATGTAGTCGGTCAGGTACCTGATAGAATGAGGTATGGACTATATATTTATTTGAGAAAAGGTAACGTCTCCCGGGCTACAGTCTCCTGAAAATCTTCGTGTATAAAAGTCTTCCCTTTTTAGTTTAGTTTTGACGCGCTTTCAACTGCCACAACTGCCATAATTTCAAGTACAATATGTATGTTCACAGGATAATATGTGTATGTTCACAGGATAATATGTGTATGTTCACAGGATACTATGTGTATGTTCACAGAAGGTGACCCCCAACAGCTGCCATGTGTTTTCAATATCTGTCACGCGTTTTCAACAGCTGTCACGCGTTTTTAACAGCTGTCACGCATTTTTATCTGGGACTACGCGGTTTCATCTGCAGAACATCCATTGAACTTGTTTATAGGATTGTTTTCATAGTATTACAGGATCTAATGAACTTGTTTATAAAATTAGTATAACAAGTCCGGAGATTTTCGGAGGACTGAGGGCCAGGGACTGTTAGTTGTTTCCTATTTATTTATCTTAAAGACCTCTTACGCATGCAATGCATCTAACACAAGTCCTAAATAAAATAATTAATTAATTTGTTAACCGGTTCAATGCAATAATTGATGCACATTACTTAATTTCATGCAAGGACATATCACGTATATGTATTAATTGTATCCAATACTATCATACAACATAACTTAATTAATTTCTACGTAAATGAAAGAGAAGGTTCAATGCAAATGCAATGCAATGCAGGCATTGTTTTCAATAAGGAGAGAGAATATATAGCTGTCATTCTTTTTCTACAGATTTAGTCATGTCAGTTTTGTTCTTTAGTCTAGAGGACTTAGACAAAGGGATGTAATTTTTTTTTTTTACTACTATTACATTATTATTATACTTCAAAGTGTCAGGATGTAGAAAAAGACGAAGAAAACATATTGATTAACGCCATCGGTTTTGAGCCGATAGTATATGTGTGTACATTTCTTATCGAGGCGATAAGCAACAATTCGGAACTCAATGGCGGAACGCGATTTCAACCGATAGTGAAGTATTTTTCTCTAATAGTGGGTGCTGGCCAGCCAGAGCGAACGCTCCGGGCCTCAAGATCCAATGGGCCTTAAAAAAAATGCTTGTATATCAAGGTTCTAAATAGCGATTATAGCGGCATAGCGGGGAGACCAAAAAAAAAAGCTATTGCGAATAGCGTAGCTATAGCGGAAGCTATCACACATAGCGATTTTTCCTTTTCAAACTTTATATTCTATATTTCTACTAATTATCAACATAATCAATATTAGAGAATTGATGTAACAACTAAATGACAACTAATCTAAGTCTATACTTTTTATCAATTACGCAAATAAGAATGAAAAAAATCTAAAAAGTAACATTATTTAATAGTTTATACTTCATAGTATTGCATATTATAATAGACAAAGAACAATTAATTTTATAAGGTAAATGAAGTCAATATACATATTTAAACATTTTATAATTATAATAATAATCAAAATCAGCTTTCAATTGAAACGAACGATAATAATTTTACAAATGAATACTATAAAAAGAGTAATCAAAATGAATAATTAGTATTTGAATATTTCTCGATATATAATGATAGAATAAATTACAAATAAAAATAGAAGCATATAGTTTGGTTTAGTATACTTATCGTAGAAGACCATGTAGCATTAGAAATAAGAATAGAAGTACAGAAGTCCATATAAATTGCAAAAAAAAAATCATGTAGCATAGCGGTAGCTATAGCGGGTCTCATATAGCGGTAATAGCGGTCAGCTATTAAAGCTATAGCGGTCGTAGTTGAGTTAGCGCAATTTTATCTCATAGCTTAGCGTTTATGGTCCAGAAAAGCTATAGCGTAGCTATAGCGCCGCTATAGCTAGCTATTTAGAAGCCTGTTGTATATATATAAAAATAATAATTTGTATATATTAAAAATAAATAAAAATATTAAGGCCCAAATTTTGTATGTGTAAAGGGATCAAATTTTTCTATTTATAAATGGCCCAAAAATTAATTTGTTTATATTAAAAATAAATAAAATATTAAGGCCCAAATTTTGTATGTATAAAGGGCTCAAATTTTTCTATAAATAGGTATGATTTATTGACATATCAATAAAAAATCAGATCGATTAATCACTTCATTGAGTACTTCATCACCATATGCTTATAAGTCGTTTTTGCATTTTATAAGTCTAAATAGTTGATCTAAACCGTTCAACATGATATCCATATTAAAACATGCTTGGAGACAAAATTTTACATTTTTTTTACTATTTTTAAGGTAGGTAGAAAATCATTGTTTTTTATGGTTTATAATCTTCTGAGTCAATAGATTTTCTACCTATCTTAAAAAATAGTAAAAAAGTTCAAAAAAATGTAAAATTTGGTTTCCAAGCACGTATTAATATGGATATCATATTGAATGGTTTGGATCGACTTTTTGGACTTTGAAAATGCAAAAAATGACTTAATAGGCATATGATGTTGAAGTACTTATGGAAGTGTATTAGCCGGTTTTATAAAAAAAAATTGTATATATAAAGAGCCCAAAAAATTTTCACACACTGGGTCTCAAAATCTTCAGAACCGGCCATGTTTGAGTCTAGCACTAGAATTACTAGCTAGCCTTCTCTCACTACTAGCTAGCCTTCTCTTATTCTTGTACTACTTTTCTAATTAGATTAAAATACTTGAGTTTCCATGTTTGCTTATTCTTGTACTACAATTTTTAAGATAGAAATGGTGATAGTGAGAGAATGTAACTAGCTAGATAGCTAGCGAGTTCATTTAATTTAATTTCTTGCCAGTAAACTAATCCATCAATTAACATATATAGGTAGGACCGTAGGATGACATGTTGGATTGTCAGCATTAATTTCAAAAATTGGGGAATAATTAATATAAATATATTCTCAAGGCCACTAACTACTACTTCAGATGTACATGCATTATTATACAAGTACTTGTATATACAAATTTAATTTCCTTTGCATCTTGGAGCTAGCTAGCTTAATTTCTAACCTAGAGTTGTCCTTTGTTACACATCAGCAACATCCGAATATCCAGAGTCAATTGCTGTTCGGCAAGTCGGGCATGTCGAGTGAGACTTCAACCACAAATCGACACAATCCACATGGAAACTATGCCCGCATCGAGGGAGCCATCGCCCATTATCACCCTCCAATAATTCTGCCAAGCAAATGACACATTCCAAATTCTCTACCATGGCAGAACGATGCACGAACGTCGGGAGCGTTGATAGGGTTTTAGGTGATAACCCAACATGACAAGGAGGCATGAGAGGGAGGGAAGTAATTACCCTAGTGCTGGATATTCGCTGCATACAAAGAACAATGCAACAACATGCGAGTGCCATGCAAATGAAGGCGGCTACCAAGAAGCCACCAACAGAGATTTTCAAAGCTATTGTGTCATTCATGGTGTGATAGAGGGTATATATGGTCAGAATATAATTTTTCAATGGAGCAAGATTACATGCAAATCATCTTCTTAATTAGCTCCACTCCCCACATCCATGAAAAGTGCTGAGCAGAGAGAATACTTAAAGAGGCAAACCATTATGAACTATATTAAGTTTTTGTATTTTATCAAAAATAATTAGCAACTTGTTGCTTGTGCGTACTTGCCTGATTTTATTATGAACAGTGGAAGCATGGGATGGATAATACAATTACAATTACATGGTTGTTAGAAGAGAATGGAATAATTGTGCTATTGTTTATTCAACAAAAAATAATTGAGTACGTATGTAGATTCTATGTGTCCAGTTGAACAAATGATGATTGAAATAGACATATATATATATATATATATATATATGTCCTTAATTAATTTAGACTCTTATCTACTCAATAATGTTGCTGACATATGAAGACGGATAGAACATATACCCCTCAAAAACTGCAAAATTACGTATTTGTTCTTCTAAAATCTATAATAAAGTATTTATTGGATTACTAGTCTTCTAGAATGTGATTGATTTATGAGATTTTCATTTGCTTAGTATTTCATTTTGTTTGCAAATTAGCTTTTGATGTGATACTATTGCTACTTGTATACTTGTATGTCTGTGAATGTTGACTTGCTGTATGACTTTTCATATTTGATATTAGTACATATTTTGAATACCAAATCAAGTATGCTTGATTTCTATGAAATCGGTGGTAATATCACTATTTTTCTTAAACTACAATAACTCACAAATTTACCCATCAACTAAAACTAGTGATTAATTATGCTTAATACCATAGCTACATATTATAATAATTAATCAATACGTCTCTTTCCCTCCTAAACTTGTGAGTTCTGATTGCATCCCGCCTTCTAGCGCTACAAGTGTCCGTGCATCTTTCGCTTTTTCAGTGCTGAAAGCTCTTGATAGCTCTCACGTTCCAATCACATGTTGGCTCGTTGGAGATGGCCTCCATGTAATTGTATCCATCTTCATAATCGAGGGAGGTTGAATCAGAGGGGGGGAGAACCCTCGAGACCTAGATGGGAGCTCGGGGGTAGAATTATCCATAATCGAGTAAGCTCCTTGGCTTTATTTTTTTGGCTATACTTGCAATTGATTTTCTTTTCTTCTAGATTTTCAGAAACAATTACAACAATAAGTTTGTAAAATGAACAAATTAAGATCACATCATGTTATAAACTAAGAATTATAATATGACTACTTTATCCTCACAAGCTGTGAGATTCATGCTATGAGGTTGAGCGTGCTATGAGATTCATGCTGTAGAGAAGAGGCTCCAGTTTTTTTTACAGTTATTAGGATTTCTCAGAAGCTAGGGACGTTTTAGTAATTTGTCCAAGTTTGTTACTGTCGTAGAGTAGAGAATTCAGTTCTTTTAGGTTCTTTTAGGATTTCTCAGGAAGCTAGGGATGTCTTAGTAATTTTTAAGAAAATGTTTCAGTTTAATGTCTTGAATTGTATGTTGTAGCCTGAACACTTTTCTCAGTTTAATTCAAGTGTGCCTACGGGCTTTTCTCAAAAAAAAAAAACTAAATAAATAAAATAACGGTACAGGTACTATCTTAGATTTACTAATGGGACTGGAAGAGAGAAGGTAGAAGAGGAAATGAAACAGAAGAGAAAAGATACATTTCAAATGGAACAGAAGAGAATGAGAAAAGGGCTGGGTAGAGAAATAACGAGGTACGGTAATATAAACCGAAGATAAAACGAAACTGGGAGAAATAAGAAAATAAAAGTCAAATTTGAAAACATTAATTATATGTTTTTAGAGTATTAGTTGTGATTAATCAGAGTTTTGTGTATATTTGATATATATAGTTAGAGAGTTATTATAGTTTAAGAGGATAAATATGCTATTATAGATTTTGGAGGGGGAAGTATGTAATTTTGCAGTTTTTGAAGGGTACACGTCAAATCCCCTTATATTCAATATTTTAAAATGCCTGGTTAATTATTGCTTAATACACAGTTTAATATTATATTAATGCATAATTAGGGGTGTCAATGGTACCTTTTTAGTCATTTATTCGATCCGTATTGTATTCGATAAGACGGATACATGTAAGATTTTTTTTTCCGTTAAATTATTAGATATGAATATGGGTAAAAAAAAAATTTCGTTAACTAAATAAATAAGGATATGGGTAATGATTATTTCATACATGTTACCCTATAAGGTAATTATAAAATTTAAATGGAAGCGTCTAATTGTCCACACACCTTTGTCCACAGTTTATCCATAAAAAAACTGACATTTGACTTACGCGAATACTGTAAAACTATTCTTACATGCTATATTTTTATACAATATATCATATAAAATAAGTCAGTTAATCAAAAAACATCCAGCTAGTATTCCAAGTAGTCCCAAACAAATTGCAAGTTGCACAACAAGATAAAAAATATATACTTTCAAAGGGACAACCTGTTGTAATTTCGGAAATTGCAATTATAGGAAGTTATTAGTAATTATTTCGACAAAAAAACGTGCTAAAAAGGCAAAATTAAATTTTTCCGAATATGTTTTTTTCTTTATTTAATGAACACACAAATAAATCATCAAAATAATAAATACTGTAAAATTGACCCCTTTAACTATAAAAATAAAATGTACAAACTATAAAATTGCAGTCATGCAAAATTCACAGATGAAAACGATAAAAAATAATGTTGAACAATATCAATTTTCAATACTGTAAAAAAATCAAGTTAAACTGTAAAAACAAAACGTAAAAAACTATTTTCAACAATGTAAAATTAGCAAATAAAATTTAAAAAGTATCAATTTTCAATACTGTAAAATTGTCAACTTAAACTGTGAAAACAAAACGTAAAAACTATAAAATAACAATAATGTAAAATAAGCAGATCAAAACGATAAAACAAGATGTAAAAAGTACAAAAATTCAATATTATAAAACTGTTAACTTAAACTATAAAAACAAAACATACAACCTACAAAAAAATAATACTGTAAAATTGATATATCTAAACTATAAATCAATTGCATGTATACCACATCAAGAACATTCAAAATAAAAAAACAGAAAATAAAAACAACAATAGCTCAATACTGTAAACTGACACATTTTAACTACAAATATGACAATTCCAAACTGTAATACAAAATTGCTCAACAAAAAACATCAGTTCAATAGCATCTGTTCAACGCAACCATAATATTCACCACACAATACCACATCAGTTCAAATAACATCCAAAATAACATCAAACAAACTATGGAAACATAAAGCTTCTACATTAACAATCTCTTGTGAACATTGTTGGGATGAGTAAGAAGCCTCATCACAAGAACCACACGTTCTTTCGAGATATCATCATGTATACAAATAGAATAAACAATGTAATAAATTGGATTTATTATAGTAAAACTAATAAATGCAAACTATAAATCATCAATGCATCAAATATTGACAACCACATTGTTAAACATTAGTAACTGTTCACAATATGAATACCGTAAATTAACAAGATGAATACTATAAAATTAGTAGGGTGAATACTATAAAATAACAAGATCAATACTCCATATCGTCTCTCTATCATCTCTTTCCTCCAGATTTCCACAAAATGAATACTGTAAAATCACAAGATGAATACTGTAAATAATAAGATCAATACTCCATATCGCCTCTCCATCATCTCTTTCCTCCATATTTTCACAAGATGAATACTGTAAAATCATAAGATGAATACTATAAAATCATAAGATGAATATTGTAAAATTAACATGGTGAATACTATAAAATAACAAGATCAATACTCCATATCGCCTCTCTATCATCTCTCATCCATATCGCCTCTCTCAAATCGTCTCCTCATATCTCCTCCATATTGAAATTCAACAGAAATAAAGAAATAATTATGAGATCCGTTACTACATCAAACCAAACAACAAATTCAAATAAAAGTTTAAAACAATGCTAGATCCGTTACTACATCAAATCAAACAACAAATTCAACAAAAATAAAGAAATAACTCACTAGATTTAAAATTTGCATTTTTTTTCAACCCTGACAACTTTTATCTGATCAACGGTGAGGAGAAGGGTGCCTCTATATCATCTCTCTCCTCCAAATCCTCTCCTCTTATCTTCTTCAGATCACCTCTCTTTCATCTCTTTTCTTTATATTTCCACAAAATGAATACTGTAAAATTACAAGATGCATATTATAAAACCACAAGGTGAATACTATAAAACGACAAGATCAATACTTCAGATTGCCTTGCTTTCATCTCTTCTCCATATCGCCTCCCTCAGATCATCTCCTCCATATCACCTCTTTCTCATCTCTCTTATCTCTCTCGTCCATATTGTCATAAGATGAATACTGTAAAAAACAAGATGCATATTGTAAAACCACAAGGCGAATACTGTAAAACAACCCTATTATGCTCCAGATCACATCCGCCCTCATCTCTCTCCTCTAGATCGCCTATCTTAGATCGTTTCTTCCTATCTCCGCGATTAGAGCAGCGGTTGTTGCGGATTCCAAAGACTCACACAGCTTGAAGGAGTCGGGTAAGCAGCAGATGGTCTGTGCACGAGAGAGAGAATTCGCTCCAGGTTCTCTCACGCACGATTTGAAGCAGGGTGAGCGGATTGCGTAAGCTTGTCTGAGCAAAGAAGATGGCGGTGCAGCAGCGACGCCGAGAGAGAGAGAGAGAGAGAGAGAGGTTGGGGTGAGAGAGAGAGAGGGGTTTTTTTTCCGATCAGTAGAATATGAGTGAGATTAGGATTTTGAATAACGGTGCAATTTAAAATTAAAAAGGAAGTTGTCAGTTAGATTAGTCTGATTTACCGTTAATGACAGTTAAATCTGTATTGGATAATGCTTGTGGATAAATCGTGGACAGCATCCCGTGGATGAGAACCATTTCTCAATTTAAATATATATATTCAATTCAATTTCCAATCCACTTAAATATATATTCGTGACTTTTAATTTTTTTTCCTTTATAAAAACAATTTAGTTTGGATTGATTGCACATTTTTTTTATTAGAAATACAATTATATATGTATGAAACGAATGAGTTTTTTATGTTTAATTTGTGAAATATGATAAAATTAATTATTATATTATTATTTATACGTCAGAATTTTTTAAAAAATTTATTCTGAACAGTTCGAACTTATTTAGAGGATGAAGCAAAAACAAATTGAGGCGCGAGGGAAGAAGGGAAAAAAATAAGACAATTATCCATTAAGTGTAAGCGCGCCAATGGCCACCTCTTTTTCTCTGAGTGTTGCAGCGTTGCCCTTTGGCTTTCATCGCGCGGCAAAACCACACAAAAACAGTATTCGTCTCTGCCATCTGATTTTCGGGACCCACAGCTCAATCGCTTCCGCTCCCCTCTCATTTTCAAGGCGCCTCTTCTTTCTACCAACTGCGGCCTCCGCGATATGGGACGCACTTACAGGTGGGCCCCAAGGCTCAGCCCGCGAGGCCTCTCTAGCTGTTCGACGAGGCATGAACCTCTTCAGAGAGGTGAACTTGGTTGTTTCGTTTAATGAAAAAAATAAATAAATAAATAAATAGATTTGCAAATGTTTTCCTACATTTTAATTGTGTGTGTGTGTGTGTGTGTGTGTGTGTGTGTGTTTTATGTGTTTTAGGGGGATGTGAGCGGGTCTTTGATCGAGTTTGATCGTGCTATTGAGTTGGATCCAAGACAGAAGGCGTGTATGTAATTTTTCTTTGTATTTTTCTTATATTTTTTAGAAATTATATTATTTCTCATCAGGTTCAGAATCAGAGATGCTGATTTTGTATGCTAAAATGCTAATACTGCTTCATTTACAGACCTCTGGCAGAGAGGCTTATCTCTATACTACTTGAACAGGTAGCTATATAGTGATAAAATCTTTATATGCACTAGGAATGAAGATGATTTCATAAGATTCACCATGGATAATGCCGGATCTATGAATACAATAATGTCAGATTTGTCAATCTATATATGTAGTACTTATGTTGAGATTTTACATCGTCATAATTACTGTCAAGAAAAAAGAAAAAAAAAAAAACTTAAGATCCATGCACCATTGCCCAACATACAGTTAATTATGGCTTATTTGGGACTAAATTGAAGTACTAATTGGCTGGTTGAACAAAGTAAAAGCTTAATAGAGGGTCAAGAGTCATTGTTTGCATAGCGAGGGGTTTTTCTAGCATTTTTATGATTTAAAGTGGGGGTAATGCAGTACTTTTGTTGCCCTAATATACATGTACAAAATGTAGATTTGAAGAAGGGGCAGCACAATTTAGGTTAGATGTCGCAGCGAATCCAAATGATACCGAAGAGTCGATTTGGTGCTATTTGTGTGAATCTCAACTTTTTGGGGTAACAGAGGCAAGAAAGCGCTTCTTGGAGGTAGGTCAATTTGTCTAATTTAGGTTTTTTTTTTCTTTAACATTTTCCTCTCTATCCTGCAAAGCTTGAAATTTCCTGTATACCTATGTAAAACATATCTCAGACCTCTCATGTGCCATGGCCAAAATGAAAACTATCCATCTTACCTATTTTACTGATTTTTTGTAAAATTTAAAACTCGAAAGATGAAAGACTTGTATTATTTTAGGTTGGTGAGGACCGACGACCAGTCATGCACGAAGCCTATCTTATGTTCAAAAATGGAGGGGACCCTGAAATGGTATTGACGTGGTTATTTTCTCTCAACCATTTATTTATTTATTTTTAAATTGGCCCTTTTTGTTGTTATCCACCATACTATTTTAGTTTTTTTAGGACAGGAATAGATTAAAAAATGTTGTTATCTTACTGTTGGAATACAGGTATGATTCACTGTGCGCTGATCAGGCCAGTGAATTTATCAGAAAAAATTCTGGGTTTTAAGCCAAGTTAAAATCCCGTTCCTGTCATGTTTGGTACAGCATATAGCTGCGTCACCAGTTTGGCCTCATCATTACTCTAGTATATTTGACTTAGATAATTGGGGCAAAAATTATGTTGAACTACTGCACAACTGAAAAAAATTACTTACTTTTAGTTCAGTTTTAAAACTTGTTCACGGTGCCGGTACAGCTATGATACAAATGGCATACTGATGAGGCTGATTCCTGTATATACAAGCCAAAATTGAAATCCCTGCTAAAGCTTAGTAGTGCGGACAGTACAAACTTGGAACTGCCCTAGCCATTAGCATTCTGTAAAATTAACTTCACTGCTCTACTGTTCTCCTACTTGTTTTGCAGTTTAATCTATTTACATTTATTATTTTCATCTTTTGATTTATTTGTAAGCTTGTTTCAAAATTCGCAAGTGGGAGAGAGGATGAGTTCTTCTATGCTTCTCTGTATGCAGGCCTTTATTACGAATCATTGGTAATTACAAATGCCATATGCATGTAACAAATACCAAAGGAAAAGAAAAAAAAAAATGTTATGATTTGTTGTACCACTGCCCCTGGTGCACTGGCTGTAATGTTCAGCTGCATTTATTTAAGTTCTTGTAATGATATGTACTGGTACACTATCGATATTGTACCAGTACTAGAAACAACAGTATCACTATTTTTTCTCCTTTATTAATTTTAGACCATAAGGTAGATACTGTTGTTTCTAGTACTGGTACGATATCGCTCCTATTGAATCATGTACTGTACAAAAGGGCAATTAATTACTGTACTGGTGTAATATATTATTGTGGTCCAAATAAAAGACATAATGCATACCAAATTTGAGTTTTAATCAATTCAGAGAATGATTTTGTGATTAGTGCTAACATTTTATTCTGTCAATGTAGAGTGATACAAATTCTGCAAAATTGCACATTGTTAAAGCATGCAATTCTCTTTATGGTTCAAGGTAAATCTCTGTTCTCCATTTTTCTTTATTTCCATTCATATTCCTTTAGTTACTTTTTACCCTTTTTATAGGTCGGATGACTACATGGCATCACTTGCAAAAGTCCACTGTCTTTGTCGTAATTGGAGCCTCAGCTAATTTGAATACTATTTAATAAGGCATTCTAAATTTTATAAATATAGATATAAACTTTATGCTTTGAAAGGCACCAACACCAATATTTCTCAGGAAGCGTTTCTTTCATGCATTAAAAATTATAGATCACTTTTCTATCTATAATCGATTCAACTATCCAGATAACGTTTGTCTTTTACAATAAGAATAATAAGAACAAGAATAGTAATGGTGGTGACATTTCATGAGACAAATAAAACAAGGAAAAAAAAGATTATAGCTATATTAGATTTTTGAAATTTGAGCGACCACATTAAGCACCTTCATTGACAGTTCCAGTTTTCAATTATATGAAATTGATTGAGTGAAAATTCTAAAATTATCAAAGTCGAAAGTAATGATTTTAGATACAGTGCCTTAATTACATTTAGGAAACAATTTGTTTCAGTCATTTTAGTTGCACAGAACTTAATTTGGCAAAAAACTTTCTTAATGTGGTAACTTGAATATGAAACAATAAACAGATGCACCCAGATTCAGACAAATAAAAGATCACAAGTTATTGAGGACAAAGCAAATGAGATACATATATATATATGACTAGAGAAACCCATTATTTATCAAGGACCTTCACGATAAGAGGTACTTGTGGCTTAATATTATAAGTTTCCCAAGTCAATTTTTTATCTAGTCCATATAAACACGACTGGGCATACAACCCCAGATTACTAGTTATAAATTATAATACATACAACACCAATAGATAGTTAAAAACTAATCTCTAGCAATGACACAAATTAAAGATAACTATGGAACTAAGCAAGGGGATTTCCGTCAATTTGGCCAAGCTTCTTAACCACCATCTCATAGACAAGGTCCACTTTGGCTGGCTCTACCTTAAAGAAACCATAAGCATCAGATTTCTTGTGAACTGTGCCTTTGAATATCTCTTTTACAATCACCTCTTGCATCTTCAGGTAGTGAACCGGTAGTAAGTGGGTCTCACAGCACAGACGCTTCTCCTGTAAAAAAAAAAAAAAAGTAAAATACAAATGCATGAACAAAGCAGTTTATAAGAACATGCCTATATAAAAAGAAACAAAAATTTTCTGGTAAGCCCAAAGCAATACCTCAGGTCAGAATATCCTTTATCCCATGGAAGAGGGCATACAGCACAAAAAAGTAAAACTTTTTCATAAAAGAAGTTTAATAAGCACCTTGTAATGCCAGACCTTGTTAGAATGTAATCAAAGAAAGAAAAAAATAACTGAAGGTTACTTACAGTTACACTTAATAAGTCAGTACCAGGCAGTCCAGTCAGGTCCCAATCGTCCCATCCTGACCTAGCAGCACCTGTGGAGCCCACAGGAGACTCTGTACTGCTTCCCTTCTTTGCATCGAGAATCGTGCTCCTGGGGCTCCCCACCTCAGACTCAGCCCCGCCAACTTTCATCATGTTGGGTCGGTTGATGGCCTTATGTTGTATCTGTGGCTTTAAACTTGCACCAGCTTCTTTGGACTTCTGCATGCTTTCTTCAAGCTCTTTCTTGCGCTTCTGCTCCAAGTACGCATTTGCTTCGGAAATTGTGCGGCACCCTGCTGCACGACATATCTAGAAAAGAAAAGGCATATATTTTAGGGGGACATTTGCATGTATCAAAAGAAAATTATATTACTTTCTGGGGGACATTTGCATGTCTCAAAAAGAAATTATATTACTTGCTGTTTCAGTTGACATTTATGTTTATCAAATATGGCCTTTTGATTTACAAAAGCAAAAAGAAAAGGGAAACAACAAAAGAACATAAATCGACCTGGAACTTCACATTTGTTTTCTTAATATCATAAGAGGGTACCTACCCTGGCACCAGAAAGAAGTCAGCATCAAGTCTTTTTGTTAGTGTTTATTTTAATACCAGATCTTCGATCATATTAAAACAGGAAGATATTGATCGAGTAACATGTTGACTATTTAAACCTGGTTAGCATAACACAGACAGGTTAAGGTCAGCTCCAGGACATGATTCTTAACACAATGAGACCTGTCAAAATTCGAGCTTATATTTTAGTTAGGCTAAGAAGTTTGAGCTTCATACTAACCTACTCTTCATTAAAAAAAAGAGCAACTTAAAATGTATTTAAGCAACTATCTTATTTGCCCAGTCTGCATACTGATTTGTTGTCCCGACCAAACTAATTAATCGATCCAGGTCAGCATCTCTCAGTCGGTGAATTTCAACAAAAAGAACTATTGACGGAATATTTAGAGGGGAGAGAGTAAAAACAAGGTAATCTCTTACTTGAAGATCCTGGATTCTATTACGTAGCTTGCGTTCTTCAACAAGGTTTCTAAGAAAATTTGCATGATCTTCTGGGGAGAGAAAACGCATGAAGACCTTGAACCGCTCATAAACCTCCTTGTCCTCACTGGATAATTCCTTTTCTAATGGGTTCGGGTATAGCAGGTTCCTCTCAATTATGAAATCCTTCCTCCTCTTCCTCTCATCCAACCTACATAAAAATAATCAAATAAGATAAATAGGTCCGTCTCAGTCACATACAGTACACTACAAAACATGTATTAAAAAAATATACATGGAGGTGTGCAATTATGTCATCATGCCTTAGTATGAACTCTGAATAGTATTCCATTTCCCAGAATAGTTTGGCCAAGCGTCAACCTTCATTTGACAACTAAAACAAGAACAGTATGCCAAAGCTACAGTCTATCCAATTTTTATCCAATGAATAGTCAACTACAAAATTAGATTCAAATTAACTCATTTGAACCCATTATAGCATTAAATAATCTTCAGCTGCTCAATTTTAGCCCTATTTTGCCTCAAGGATCCCAACTTTTGCAGCAATGCAAAATGGACCTCTGACTTGTGTCAGATTAATTACCCCGAGTTCAATCCAGTTCAGTCCAGTTATCACTCAAACTATAACCAACAGAAAAAAAAACCTGCCTTTTCAAGTAAATGTTAAGCACCCTGATCTTCAACTCGCGTTCAACATCAGTGTCGGAATCCTTAAACTCCATCTCAGCCAAAGCTTGTTCAGCATTGTTGTCATATTCTGGGTCAAATTCTTGCCTCTTGGCATTGTAACCACTAAGCTCTGCCATTGACGGGCCCTCTTCACCAGAGTACTTAGGCTTCTTTCCACCCACACTCCTATCCATGTGTGTATCTGCCACAACCAAAATTGTGATTCTATCTTCTTCTTTTATGTTTTATTTTGGGTGTAGGTTTCTTTATATGTACTTCAAGACTTTTGTTTGTGTACCTTTTACTTGAAAAATAATTCTACATGTGCCACTACAAAAAAAAAAAAAAAAAAAAAAATTATTGTATATAACCCTTCCAAACAAGGATATTTCATATACCCCATTAAAACATGGAAAAAATGTCATGCATCCCTTCTCTCCTGATATCATTGGATAATAAACCTAGCATTCCTTTTTCCTCAATTATGAACATAAAATTAATTAGAATAGTATTGAATGAGGGTGGGATTACTTTTCATGTTTAATAAAAATATACTTAATTTATTTTCTCTTTACATGGATATGCATGATTCTTCCTAGCAATTTTCATAGTATTGAATTACTAAAAGGGATATTTCAATATTTTGCAGAAAAATAAGTGCTGTTGCTCCACTTTGTGAGTGTGTTTGTGCTTTTGCCTTATAAATTTCAGCTTTTGGGTTACCTTCAGGTCTGGGTCCATCAGAGCTGTCTTTCAAATGTCCCACATTAGATGCTTTCTTGTTTGCACCTGTACGAAGTAACATCACCTTAAGTTGGAAACTAAAAACTATGGATGATAATATTATAAAATAATAGAATTAAAATATACCAGAAGTTAGGTTGGAGGGAGACCTCCCATTAAGAGCATCACCAATAGCATCCTCCATCCTGTGATCCACAAAACTTACCAAACAATTATAAATATTTTCAACATGAGACAAGGGAAAAAATAAAGACCTAGAAGGTTCATATATATAAGAAAAATTAAAAAGCATACTCACTTGACCCTCGAAGGAGAAAAAGGTGAATCTGTAAGTGTTGTTTCACCAAGCAATGATGATCCTGTGTATCCATTGAACAATCAGTGAGTAAACTTACAAGTTACAAATTAAAAATCAGTAATGACTAAAAAGGAATGCAATCGCAGCAACAAACCTCTCTTGGCCTCACCTTGCACTTTGGCCATGGCAAGAAGCTCCTTTCTGTTTTTACCATTAACCCTAGACATATCCTGGAGGGTAATGAAAATAAAATTTGAATATCAAATTTATAATCTTTAAGTTAAGACCCGTAATTCAGGATTCTATAGCTTCCCTAGTTCACATTAAACCCAGGCTTAACCTAATTAAGCTTTAATTAAGTCTTTACAACATTAAATTGTTAAAATTAAGCCTCATTATCCAATTTAACCTCATTCTATTGAATTCTGCCTCAATAAACCACTAAATTGTGCAATTAAGCCTCAATTTACAATTCCCAGATTTTAGAGAGGGCATACCGGTAGTGGAAAGCAAGGAGAACTAAGGTATGCATTCATGTAATGATCAATACACTGTGCTTTACTTTTCGTACCAACATGCTCTGCCACCTCAGCCCAATTTCCAAGTCCATACATCTCAATCCCCTTTTTACACAGGAAAATGACAAAACAAAAGCAAAACAGCATTACTCAAAAATAATGGATAAATAAATAAATAAATTCCATTAGTTTTTAATTTTTCAATGTACTTAATTGGGTAATCAAATTGTCAACAATTACATGAATTTAGTGAGATTAAAAATTAACACTGAAAAAAGTAACTTGAGTGTAAAGTCAAGGCAATGGCTCACTACAAATTAACAATACTTCATTTTACCTGACAACACTAAATTAAGATCAGGCTCCAAGGGCTTATCAGGAAAAGGAGGGCTAGTTTATTCATCTTTAACAAGTAACTATTTTGACACATGCAAAAAAATTGCTAGGTAGAGCCCTAAAGTTCAGTCAAGTTTAAACAATCAACATAAAAGGCCTACCTCTAGAAGAAGAATCTCCTCGTCAGCATTCCAATCAGCGCAGATTAAGGGAAAGGAGAGACTATCCTGTCAGATACCGAGTTCAAAATAAATTCTTCATCTAAGACTATTTTAAATTTAAGTTTCAGCTACCATCAATTGTAACTCCAAATACTACATCCCACATTCAGGAGAGAATAATGGAGATCAATGAATTGCGTAACAACGATGGGATAAAATTGCACGATTTAGTAATTTCAATTTAGCTCACAACTGAAGCATTTGAACAATAATAAAAATACAATTTGCACAAATATATGAAGATGTGCACATACCATGACCCTGTATGGGTGGTTGCTCTTGTGTGGTGTGACCTCCGCTCCAACAGAGAAGCACTCCACACAAAGATCAAAATCAGGACATTTTGAGCATTTAATACGGATTTTCCCTGAAATATCCTTGTTGCAATAGTTGCAGTGGTATAGTGCTTTTTTACCATCTGTTCCACCTTGACCTGCAAAGTACACGATAAAAAATGGAAAAAAGGAGAGAGCATTTTAGAAATTTTGCGGAGCCCTTTTTTTCTGTTAAACAAACTTAATATATAATAGTACAATCTTAGCATAAATATAACAGATTCTCTAAGAGAGAGAGCAAGAAATATACAGAAAGACCTGAAAAAGAAAAAAAAAATACAAAAGATAGGATACAAAAAGAATTTACTTGTTATATTCTCTAAGGCATCTCCACCTGAAGGGACTCTCCTTCTCTTTGACCTAAGAGAAAAAATCTATTGGTAAAAAGATTACAATCTTTCAGGTCTTTACTAACCGAACAAATGACAATATCACAGAGAAACCTTACGAACGATATACCAAGCATTTAAATTCAATAGGTACAGACCAGCAGAATAATAGAGTATTAATTCTCTCAATTATGATAATTAAGTCCTCCGTAGTATTATGAACCCAATTAACATGTCAATAACAAACCCTCAGTTTAACCAAAATCATGTAACTAAACAACAACAACAACAATTACAAAGGAAAGAGTTTTTGTTCCAACTGGATCAGTGCCTAATAGTCAGCACATACCAGTACTGAAATTATACTAAAACCAGAGATGATTGCCCCTGATTCCATTAGAAAGCATTCTATTACCAAAAATAAAATTCCTTTGTGCCTAAAGTTTCCTTTGATATAGCACAACTGAGTTTATTCAACCACAGTATGGTAATTTATTTGGGCACATGGTTTTACTGAACCCAGTGTAAATAATAATATTAATTAATTAATAAATAAATAAACAACCTCCAGCTTGACACCACCAAAGGTGCACTCCTCACCTGATACCTCCTCAATTTTCCCGACATTGACATAACACGAAACAGAGACAGACGGTGATCAAAATAGGGGAGGTACGGTACCTTTGACTGGTGTCATCGTCCCCTGCGTTGGCAACGCCGCGAGAGCGTCCCATGGAGACAGAACCCTAACCCTAACCCCAATTTTCAACGGATAAGAAAGCCCAACCCAAATATTTGTTGCGCAAGGAAGGGGACAATTAAGGCCGTAGTGAAACGAAACCCTAACCCTAACCCTAGAATTGGTTCTCCGGCGAACCCAGCGGCGGAGTTGCGCACTGAGATCGAGGCGTACGCGTCTTTTTTATAGTAGGACCAGGGCCAAAATTGGACGACAGAAAAATACGAGGTAAGACTTATTCTAGTCACTTATAAGCGGGCCCCCACACTGGAATTGAAGAGACGGCGGCTCAACGGTCCAGTGGCCAAACGGAGGGAGGGGAAATTAGACATTTAGACTAATGAGACTTAACTATGAGCTGTACTTGTATTACTTGGGTACAAGAATGTTTTTCACAAAAGTCCTCCTACAAATCCAAAATTTCAAATTTGAAACTATCTTACTTTGAGACTGAGACTGAGCCTGGGACCTTGAAATATGAAGGCTGTGTGTTGCGTGTCCTGCTGTAGCAGGGGCAGGGCGTCGACACGCCGGAGATGCCCATCATTTCGAAAAAAATCTACCATCAATAAAACAAAATTCTTGATTGAGATATCTGAGCCAAAATTAAACGAAACAAATCTTGGTTTTCTTTTCATATTCTGTTGGCTGTTATAGAGAATTGAAGGAAAGAACGAACTATATATATATTGAGTTTTCATCATTAGCTAATTCAGAAGAGGAGAATAAAAAAGAATCTTTATTTATTCTATCTATATATTCAAATTTAAGCTAAGTAAATTCCATGTGTAGCCATGCATCTCTCTTACTATAAGCATGTCATGCGCATCCATCTTATTTCTGATCCTACATTTTATTGCGTCGTCTTCTCGTACTTGCACTATCTTCCTCATTTTAGAATCTTGATCAAAACAAAAGGTAATATTAGAACAATCAAGAAAAAGAAAGATCAATAATAGTAAAAATAAGAAAAAATATACATTACATGTTGAGAATTAACCTCTACCACTGATCTCTCTCTCTCTCTCTCTCTCCAAATGATACACAGACTTGGTCACTCCCCTACCCCTTTTTTATAACCTAGCTCATGATCTGTCCCGGCCCCCTTGTTGTGTGGGTGCCGTGTTAAAAAGCGAAAGCATTTAGTCCTCGGAAATGCATTTAAGGCAATGTTAATTACAGGCTAATCGTAACCTTTCATCGAGTTTATTTGTGAATCTCGATCGAGGCTCCCAAGCAGTACAAACTCTATGTATATCATCTTATCATGCATGATCCCCTCTGTGTTTCCGTTTCAGTGAGTTATATATATATATATATATTATGTGAATGCACTACCAACAAAAAGTGCGGTAAATTCAAATTGGCATATGGCCGCTGCATAAGAGTTCAACAGTCTAGAAATCATGTAAACTATTATTAGCATTAATTTGAATAATGAACAAAAGGAAAATTAGAAAATGAT